>NC_053492.1:276788937-279501437 GCF_905171775.1 Rana temporaria | reverse complement strand
GAACTGGAGAAAGTGCAGAGAAGGGCAACCAAACTGATAAGCGGCATGGAGGAGCTTAGCTATGAGGAAAGACTAGAAGAACTAAATGTATTCACTCTTGAGAAGGGGAATAAGGGGGGATATGATCAACATGTACAAATATATAAGGGGTCCATATAGTGAACATGGTGTTGAGTTATTCACTTTACGGTCACCACTGACGACAAGGGGGCACTCTTTACGTCTAGAGGAAAAGAGATTTCATCTCCAAATACGGAAAGGTTTCTTCACAGTAAGAGCTGTGAAAATGTGGAACAGACTCCCTCCAGACATGGTTCTGGCCAGCTCAGTAGATTGCTTTAAGAAAGGCCTGGATTCTTTCCTAAAATGTACAGAATATAACTGAGTACCAAGATTTGTAGGTAAAGTTGATCCAGGGTAAATCCGATTGCCTCTTGAGGGATCAGGAAGGAATTTTTTCCCCTGCTGTAGCAAATTGGATCATGCTCTGCTGGGGTTTTTTGCCTTCCTCTGGATCAACTGCGGGTATGGAGTTGGGTGTATGGGATTGTATTGTGTTTTTTTTTTTTTTTTGGTTGAACTGGATGGACTTGTCTTTTTTCAAACTGACTATGTAACTATGTCACGTTTTAAAATTGTGCACACTCATGGAATGGCGTCAAACTTCGGTACTTAAAAATCTTTATAGGCAACGCTTGATTTTTTTTTTACAGGTTACCATTTGTGTTACAGAGGAGGTCTAGTGCTAGAATTGTTGCACACGCTCTAAGGCACGCGGCGATACCTCACATGTGGGGGTTTGAATGGCATTTACATATGTGGGCGGGACTTGCATGCATGTTCGCTTCTGAGCGTGAGCTGCTGGGGACAGGGGCGCTTTAAATTGTTTTATTTATTTTACTTTTTTTTTTTTACATTTTCATTTTTTTGATCACTTCTTCCTATTACAAGGAATGTAAACATCCCTTGTAATAGGAATATATTGTGAGATCTGCATGAGATCTGGAAAAAAAAAATCACTAATCTCATGCAGACAGCCACGATTGCGGCTTTGTTTACTTCCGGGTACGACGTTGTGACATCACTCCCGAGCCTCCGACGGTCATAGAGATGACTGGTGACCATCTGGTCACCAGAAATCTCTATCGTCGTGAGCCAGAACACCACCAGGTAGCCATATTGCATTGCACAGAAAATTAGAGCTGTAGATTAAAAAAGGAAAGGTAATTTTTAACACGCATTATGACCTGTGTTGCAATTGTATACGTTGTATGCATTTGATTTTTTTTCCACGAAAGTGGAGTTACTCTTTAACAACGCAACTTGACACTTTGTGGGTGCCTTCCACAGTCCACACCCCTCCAATCTCATTGGCTGGGTAGAAGCTGTGAGGCATTTCCTGAATGGAGAGCAGCATGGAGGTGAGAACAGCCCAGGATGGGGGAAATGTCTGTGCTGTGTGCTAGCAACAGGGAATGGTAACCGTGCTTAGCGGAGCAAGAGGAGGAGAGTGCTGTCCTATAGCCACGTTGGGATCGATGTCACTAGTGAGGCAAGACACCATTCAGTGTCTCCTAGTCACCAGCTGGATTTTCTGTAGCGCCCCCACCCGGGAATGTCGCTTACCCCACCCCCGACTACTGGGGAAAGACACCTTCGGGAGGTGACCTTCCCCCAACACTGACAGAAAAACCTTCAGAAATTGCAAAACAGCTGCAGATTCCAGATTTTGTGTCACATGGCTTTGCTCGCCCAGATCTACGTTGAACCCCCCCCCCCCCCCCCGCAAAACCCCGACCACCCACTCTGCCCTGGATACTATACCCAGCTGCTGAGCTCCTTTACCATTACCGCACTCTATACTGTTCCTCCTCCGCAGGGCTGAAATCACATTCCTTTACAACACAGCCAGATAGCCATGATCTGCACAGGGTCCATCTACCTACTGCAACTACACTGCTGTTTTGACCAGAGAATTTCACAGGTCAGAACGGCAACATAAAAGCCTGTTACACGCTGTGAAGGCTGACAGTTTGTGTAAAGGAAAGCGATTCAGCTTTGTGGGGGGCTGTATAAAGTGCTGGGATGGAAAAGGAGCTCTGCCAATTGACCTGCCAGGAGTCCCTGTCCCCAAATTATCCAGTGGTGATCCCTATCCTCTGATGTAAAGAGGAACTCTGGGAACTCCAAACTCTTAAGCCACTTTGAGTATCTTGGCATGCGGTGGATGTATCTGCACACACAGTGGAAGTGGTGGGTGGTAATGGGGGGGCCCAGGTCAACTTTTGCATCGGGGCCCACAAGCTTCAAGCTACGCCTCTGCCCCCTAGCCGCTGTCTTATCAGGCGATGGATTGGAGACCGTGGAAGAAGGGGAGGGGCATGGAAGACAGGATCAAACAGCATTTATACACAAAGCAGAGGATTACCCCTTAGGTTTCACAGTGAGTATAACAAGCAAGCTTTACTACATATACAGACTGATTTTACTGTAGTGGGTTTAGCAACACTTTAAGACAGTGCAAATAATAATTAGGCGCAAAGTGCAGCAACTCAGAAATCATTCACCTCCCAGTTCACGGTCTGTTGAATAATTTGCTGCATTTTACATTGAGCTATTGGAAAAAAAAAAAAAAAAAAAAGTGTCCTTGGACAGATCTTTATAACAAAAAACTTGCTTCAAAATCATACACATTCTCATTCAGTTGACATGCATTGCCTATAGACAGGATCACACGAATTTTAAAGCACCACTCCCCCAAAACCCACCTCTTACAGTAGAACGTAATTGGAAATTGATTTGGCAAGCATTCTTTGATGCTTCTAAGAACCTCTACAAGAACAATCAGATTGATTTGTTATGGACATACTTGTCAATGAAGTTTGAGGACACCTCTGCCATAGAAAAAGAGCATGTTAAGGTTTCAGAAAAAAACATGTCCAAAGGTGTATAAATAAGCTAAAATCTTAGCATAACAGTTTATCCTTCAAAGTAGCCAAAACAGGCTGATAGACTTTTTCCCCTTCGGATTTGTCAGCTGGCTTAACAAAATCATAAACAGTATTTCATTCAAAAGGAAGAAACTCAAAAGTAAGATTTATTTTTTCCTTTACATGTTATCTTCCACTTATCCTATCAGTATATATATATATATATATATATATATATATATATATATATATATATATATATATATATATATATATATATATATATATATATATATTGTTTTTAACCTTTGGAGCACATGAATCATAGCTCTTGCAATGCATTACTTGGTTGTTGAAGGTTCTGAATATAGAAACTAAAATGCTGGATGAGAAATAAAAGCAAAGACTGTATAAAGGCAGGTAAATGTAAGACTGGAAAGTACCCGAGGCAGCTGTCTTACCATATCTCAACATCGGTCAACAGGATGATTTATTCCTTAAAACGTCTTTAACCTTTAAGTTTTTTTTTTACCTTCTGCTTTCTCTCTTCTTGAGGCTATGGTAAATATCTGCAGAAAGAAAATCATAAGCTCTTTTCTGAGGTCTGTAGACTCTAGTAGTACTTGCGTGCAGTAATTACCTCCAAATAGCACATTTCAGAAAAATAAAAATTACTAGCTCGCCGTACCTCCATCCATTTAGAATCTAGGACATTCTCCAAGAGAGGAGGCATAGCCATTTTGGAATAATGGAAAGCATGTCCAGCTGGTGTCTTCCTTTTTCAAGACATTCACAGGCAGACTACCATAACTCCATATCTTTGTAGAGGCCCAATAGTGCACCTACCTTTTATTAGTGGTTTAGAGAAATACACTTGTTTCTGTATGTTTTTGCATATCCTAATGTAGCTGAAGTGTTAAAAAAAAACATTAAAAGCGGTAGCAAAATGCAATATGCAAAAAACAAAATAAATGAACCCCACCCCTCCGGCAACGCAAATGGTACAAAGTTCTCGTATGACAGGGCCGCAATTATGTCACTATCACGCATGCGTGCGGGAACCCTCGGCTGTGGCACAGAGCACTGGGAGGTTCAGTACAGTATGATGGACCTTCAGAGCACATGCACCCATGACGTCACTGCAAGTTAAGGAGCTATTCGCTGTACCTACAAGTCAACCTTATTATCGGCATACCTGTAGGTACAACTTAAATAGTACAGGGATTTGATCTTTAAGTCTTTTTAAGTCTAGCAATATACTGTGACAGAAGCTTGTACATGTAGGCCGTTTACAGAATAATCTAAAGTGGATGACTTGGGACAAAAGACAAATGTATTAAATACCTTCTTCAGCTCTGTGTATACAAAGGAGCATGGGGGAGCTCAAGTCCATAATGGGGATGGTATTGACATTTTACAATATTCACCACAATGGCTTTAAAAGTGATATGGTCCAGAAATATTTAGACAGAATAAAGGTGAATAAGCACCTGGACCAGATGGAATAGCAACCTTACAGAATGTCCCCAACTTACAAGCCGACCTCAGTGTACTGTTTAATTGGGCGACTAGGTGGCAAATGAGGTTTAATGTTCATAAATGCAACGTTATTGCACTTGGGGGCCAAGAATATGCATGCATCATACATACTAGGGGGGAGTACAACTGGGGGGGGGGGGGGGGGATCAATGGTGGAGAAGGATCTGGATGTTCTGGTAGAGAACATGCAATGCCAAGCTGCAGTTTCCAAAGTGCTTTCTTGTACTGAGAGGTATGGACTCCAGAGATATAATTTTGCCACTGCACAAATCATTAGTAAATCATTAGTATAACTGGCCCAGGTTGGTACAACAAATGTCACACCTTCCATCCTGTTCTTGGACAACATCTGCCTTTCCATGATAATTCAAGGTGTTGGTGCTCCCCGTTGGATAAAAAACACTTTGATATTCTCCTAACACTCGTCATTTCAGATGCACAATGGACATTTTTAAACGTATGCTCTTTAGGATCGTCTGCCTTTTTAACCACTTGCCGACCTCCTCATGTAGATATACGTCAGCAGAATGGCACGGACAGGCACATGTACGTACCCGTACGTCCTCTGCTTGATGTGGGTGGGGGGTCCGATCGGGACCCCCCCCGCTACATGCGGCGGTCGGTAAGCCTCGGGGAGCTATCCGGGACGACGGCGCGGCTATTCGTTTATAGCCGCCCCGTCGCGATCGCTCCCCGGAGCTGAAGAACGGGGAGAGCCGTGTGTAAACACGGCTTCCCCGTGCTTCACTATGGCGGCGCATTGATCGAGTGATCCCTTTCATTAGGGAGACTCGATCGATGATGTCAGTCCTACAGCCACACCCACCTACAGTAGTAAACACACTAAGTGAACACTAAATGTTACAGCGCCCCGTGTTTAACTCCCAAACTGCAACTGTCATTTTCACAATAAAGAATGCAATTTAAATGCATTTTTTGCTGTGAAAATGACAATAGTCCCAAAAATGTGTCAAAATTGTCCGAAGTGTCCGCCATAATGTCGCAGTCACGAAAAAAAAAAAACGCTGGTCGCCGCCATTAGTAGTAAAAAAAATAAAAATGCAGTAAAACTATCCCCTATTTTGTAAACGCTATAAATTTTGCGCAAACCAACCGATAAACGATTATTGCGATTTTTACCAAAAATAGGTAGAAGAATACGTATCGGCCTAAACTGAGGGGAAAAAAATATATATGTTTTTGGGGGATATTTATTATAGCAAAAAGTAAAAAATATTGCATTTTTTTCAAAATTGTCGTTCTATTTTTGTTTATAGCGCAAAAAATAAAAACCGCAGAGGTGATCAAATACCACCAAAAGAAAGCTCTATTTGTGGGGAAAAAAGGACGCCAATTTTGTTTGGGAGCCACGTCGCACGACTGCGCAATTGTCTGTTAAAGCGACGCAGTCCCGAACTGTAAAAACCCCTTGGGTCTTTAGACAGCATATTGGTCCGGGGCTTAAGTGGTTAAAAGCCCCTGCATTTTAGTCTATCGATGCACACATAGGCATTTAAAGAAGTTTAGATGAGCAGGGAGCAACTTTTGAACAACTCCTATACATGTCAAGATTCTGACGGTGTCAACCCAGGCCATATCAACCCTAATCGTCATGTCCTTTTGGCGACAGTGTTAACAATTTAAGCCTACACCTGGTCTTATACTTTGACATTATTTTTTATAAAGTGTTTTATATATTTCATTAGATGCAATTGGCATCCTTGAATTGTATTATATTTAGATTATTATTAAAAATCAATTTTTTACATTTCTAAGTAGTGCCTACAAAGTCCATCTTTTCTACCAAATCTTAACAGAGAAGTCCAGAGGCAGAAACATTTAGAGGCAGAAACATTTAGAGGCAGAAAAAAAAATGAAGGTGCTGCCTGTGCATTCAGGTGCAATGGCAAGTATAAACACGTCTAAAAGAGTGTTAACACTAGGCGCATTTACCGCTACAGCATTAATTTCAATGGCTAGAAGTCATTATAATTCTGGCCAATGAAATCAACACCTGAGCACTTGACAATCCTACTTTTACATATTTACAAGCATCAAGCGTTTTTTCTGCCATAGCACGGTTGCCAGGAGGAAAGGCGTGTAGGAGAGATGGCCAAAGTATACAGTGTGTATGAGGCCTTAGAATCGAAGTGGCTTTGACAAGCTAAAAAAAAACATATATATTACAAATCAAGTTCAGAAAAATGTGATTAGCTATGTTGACAGCAGTATCTACTGAAAAGCCAGTGTCAGTCACAGCTGTGACATAAGCAAGGCGAGATATGGAAGTAATAGCAACATGGTGTGTCTGTTGTAACATTACAGGTGTAGTAACAAGTTGCAAATCTATGAGTAGCCAGAAAAAAAAAAAAAAAAATTATATATCTATCTATCCATCTCTTACATGATCAAACATAAATCTGTGCATTCAGGGATGCAATCCCTGATTTTACTTTGTCAAATTGCATAAAAAAATGGACAGGCAAGTGTCCTAGTATTAAAAGTTTGTAGCTGCTGGCTTTTAAAAAAATATTACGGCGGAGCTCCGCTTTAATATTTAAACTTAAAATAACCTATAAATGCATATAATTGCATGCCCATGTGAATGAGACCTTAGAAAAGCGGAAGGTATGAGTGCTCACTCACCAGTCATTTAATATATTTTCATTAAACTCCGGCCATAAAAAATAGATTTATATTGTAAACGGAAAGTCAGAACAGCATGTGAGGCAACATCATTGTTAGCTTGTTTATCTGGAAATGTCAGGGCTCACTTGAGATAAATAAAAAATAAACCATTAAGTCAAACCACTCAAGGCATTCCATTTAAGAATGCTGTCTCACTTGGAACTGCTGAAACATTGCACTGGTGATATTGGATGGGCTGATCTTAAAGCAATATTAAACCCCGAACGAAAATTTTTATATATTGCAGCTTACCAATTACTAGAGGTCATTGTGACCAAGACTTTTGTAGAGGACCTCACATGGAGAATGGAAGTATAGCCACTCATTTCACAACAATAGCCAAACTAAGATGCCAAGCAGGGATCAAACTCTTCCAGAAAGTACATTTCAGGAGGTGAATAGTGCAACTCAAGCCCTCCTACCAGCAATCCTTCAAACATACAGTCAATGGCACCTTTAGCAGGGCCGTCTTAATAGCATCATGGGCCCCTGGGCAAAGTAATGCTCTGGCCCCTCTACGCAGGGCCAGGTTAAGATCATCATGGGCCTGGTGCTGAGGATTTTGATGGGGCCTTTCATAAAATAATAAATAAATGTGTGGGAATGACATGAACGCAGCCCAGCCAGAGCAAGTGACCAAAGGCACAGAACCCAGACCGGGTGAAGATGGAGGCGCCCGGGCCCCCGCCGGTTTGATCACAGCGCAGCACTGGAGGGCTCAGTCTGAAATTTTTAGTGAACCCTAATGTGCAAATATGCTGTGCATACTTTTACATTGTGGCATAACCTACCCCAGGGCCTCTAAAAAGTAATGTCAGGAAAGTTTACTACCGCTTTAATATCACAGAATCCCAGGAGCCTCTCATGGGGCCCCCTACTGACCCAGTGGCCCTTGGGCAGTGCCTAAGTGCATAGTTGCCAACATTTAAAAGAAAAATTCATGCACACTTTTTTTTACAAGTGCTATATTTAGAGTAGCTGAGATCCCCGATGTTCCTCTATACATCACAGTAGTTATCACAAAATTAAATGAGTACTAATAATGGGCAAAACAAATATGAGGACTGAGAAGATTTCCTTTAGTTGAACTAACAAAAGTGTCTCCATTCTAGAGCTGGTAACATTGAGGGTATTCAGTATAATTTTTAAGAACTGTTTTTGTGGGTAAGCGACATAGGGGAGGAGTATGGACGGTATATAAGTGGGAAGTATGTGCAGGTGAGGGAGAGGAATGTGGAGGGTCTAACTTTGGGCACTATGTACAGGAGAGGAGTGTGGAGGGTATGACAGTGAGCAGTATTGTACAGGAGGGGAGTGTGGAGGGTATGACGGTGGGCACTATGTATAGAAGAGAAGTGTGGAGGGGATGACAGTGAGCAGTATGTACAGGAGAGAAGTGTGGAGGGTATGACAGTGGGCAGTATGTACAGGAGAGAAGTGTATGACAGCAGGCACCATGTACAGGAAAGGAGTGTGAAGGGTATGATAGTGGTCAGTATGTACAGGAGAGGAGTGTGGGGGTATGACAGAGGGTAGTATGTACCAGAGAGAAGTGTGGATGGGATGATGGGGCAGTATGTACAGGAGAGGAGTGTGGAGGGTATGACAGTGGGCACGATGTACAGGAGAGGAGTGTGAAGGGTATGACAGTGGGCAGTATGTACAGGAGAGGAGTGTGGAGGGTATGATAGTGGGCACTATGTATAGGAGAGGAATGTGGAGGGTATGACAGTGAACAGTATGTACAGGAGAGGAGTGTGGAGGGTATGACAGTGAGCAGTAAAGCAGTGAGTGTACAGCTTGTATAACTGTCAATTTGCTGTCCCATCAAAATAACTCAACATACAGCCATTAATGTCTAAACTGCTGACAACAAAAGTGAGTACACCCCATAAGTAAAAAAGGCCAAATTGGGCCCAATTAGTAATTTTTCCCTCCCCGGTGTCATGCGACTCCTAAGTGTTACAGGGTCTCATGTGTGAATGGTAAGCAGGCGTGTTAAAGTTGGTGTTATTGCTCTCACTCTCATACTGGTCACTAAGTTCAACATGGCACTTCATGACAAAACTCTGAGGATCTGAAAAAAAGAATTGTTGCTCTATATAAAGATGGCCTAGGCTATAAGAAGATTGCCAAGACCCTGAAACTAAGCTGCAGCACCAAGATAAACGTATTTGGTTCAGATGGCATCAAGCGTGTGTGGCTGCAACCAGTTGAGTACAAAGACAAGTGTGTCTTGCCTACAGTCAAGCATGGTGGGAGTGTCATGGTCTGATGCTGCACGAGTGCTGCTGGAATTGGGGAGCTACAGTTCATTGAGGGAACCATGAATGCCAACATGTACTGTGACACACTGAAGCAGAGCATAATTTCCTCCTTTCACAGACTGGGCTGCAGGGCAGTATTGATAACGACCCCAAGCACACCTCCAAGACAACCACTGCCTTGCTAAAGAAGCCGACGGTAAAGGTAATAGACTGGCCAAGCATGTCTCCAGACCTAAACCCTATTGAGCATCTGAACCCTATTGAGCATCTGAACCCTATTGAGCATCTGAACCCTATTGAGCATCTGAACCCTATTGAGCATCTGAACCCTATTGAGCATCTGAACCCTATTGAGCATCTGAACCCTATTGAGCATCTGAACCCTATTGAGCATCTGAACCCTATTGAGCATCTGAACCTCTGTAGGGCATCCACAAAAAACAGAAGGTGGAGGAGCGCAAGGTCTCTAACATCCACCAGCTCTGTTGTGGAAGAGGACTCCAGTGGCAACCTGTGAAGCTCTGGTGAACCCCATGCCCAAGAGGGTTAAGACAGTGCTGGAAAATAATGGTGGCCACACAAAATATTGACACTTTGAGCCCAATTTGGACATTTTCTCTTAGGGGTGTACTCACTTTTGTTGCCAGTGGTTTAGACATAAATGGCTGTGTGTCTAGTTATTTTGAGGGGACAGCAAATTTACACTGTTATACAAGCTGTACACTCACTGCTTTACATTGTAGCAAAGTGTCATTTCTTCAGTGTTGTCACATGAAACGATATAATAAAATATTTAGAAAACATGTGGTGTATTCAATTTTGTGAGAAAGATTAAATTTAAATAATATATATATATATATATATATATATATATATATATATATATATATATATATATATATATATATATATACACATATACATACATACACACATATACACACACACACACACACACACACACACACAAATCTAAAAGATTTTAGGTTCTGTCATACAATTCTTTCACGTATAAAAAGGATTTGTTGTACATATCACAAACTCAGGATGCACCTTTTCTAGTGTTCTTAGTACAACTATTGTTTAGTATAAATGCTTGGATGTTATGTGATCTCTTTCTTGGCTCTGCAAAACAGGAACATTGCCTGTAAGGACAAGCCCAAGGCCTTATTTTACTATTCACAGTGCAAATACTGTATATACACAAATATAATTTTTTCATAAGTCCAGGTAGCTTTTGTGTTCTATATTACAAAATTGGAAAACAAGAATAAGTCATAAAAGAGCATCTAACCTTTGCTATATTAAAATAAATATGGGTAACATTTGGGCGTATTTATAATATATTTGTATTGCGGTTTGGCCATGAAAACTGCATGGAAGATTCTTGTTTGAGAAACGTGCAAAATTGCATTTTGCCTTATTCGCACACAACAAATTTACAGCAATGCAAACATTTTCTCAGGAATCTATATTCTATGCATTTCAAATGGATGAAAATACAATTGTGGCCACTAAATGCTGCAAAGGAGCATATTAACTACTAACAGCATATTGTGAGTAAGGGTGACCAATGAGAATGCTTTTTGGTCAGTCATTCTCATTGGTTCACTCCAGGCAATATGCTGCTATACAGCGTCCATGGCTGTTTTGTGAGGTTTTAAAGTGTTGACCTGTATACTGGCAATAGAGGACATCAGAAGATCGGGATCACACCAGGGTCCATCAGGTGGGGAGTATGTAAATAGTTAGGTCACCTTTTCATTGTTTGTGATGCATACTCACCCCCACCCAATGTTCTTGGCTATGTCATTTCTTTACATCCAGTGCCACAGGCCTTCATTGCCCTATCCGTGACTGCACATTAGTCTCACAAATCCCAGTGCATACCTGCCAACTTTTTGAGATAGGAATGAGAGACACCCTAAAGTATGTAGGCAAAGAAGCCTTGCCACACCCCCTTAAAGGAGAATTGTACAAAAAGAAGATTGGTTAAACCAAAAAGTGCTTTGTCACTACTATTCCATTATATAGGCTTTTGGAATTTACAAATGCAGAAATTTAGAAATGAGATGAAAGGTTTAGCACTAGAAAACTTTGATAGATCAGACCAAAATGAGGGACGAATGGACAGAGGGACATTGTTCCAAATCAGGGACAGTTGGGAGCTATACCAGTCTCTCTGCGTTTGCACGTCTTATAGATGTCTATGAGGCACTAAAGCACAGGTGCAGCCAGGACAGTAAAGATGTGCACTGCTTGTTGTAAATGAACAGCTTTACCACAGCCGTCAGATTGAGGCAAGTAAGCATCCATGGACGGTAGGTATTATATTTGATCAAAGGAGGGGGTAAAAAGAATAAGTGAGCGCACTTTGTTTTAAAATGCACTTATCTTTTCACTATGTCCACATACTAGCCAGGTTTAGGACATCAGAGTTCTATAAATCCAGCAATGCGATAGAGAACAGTAAAGAGAACAGAAAAGCTTTTTATTGCAGCCAATGCAAGGAAAACTCCAAAAGGATAAGACAACCCAAACCTGATCCTTCAGTTTGAATTAGACCCCGATTGAATTACCTGCTGCATTCCGGTGTCTCTCAGGAAGCCTGGCAGTGGGTCCCTCCTTCTGACACAGTCAATACAAAGGCTGTCACTCCCCATCCAGTATCTTCCACTGACATTATTTTACACAGACTGCAGGAAAAACTGTTAAACGAGTCTTTGACTTGAATGCCAACAAGAGCTATTAATTTCTAGGTCCGATTTCTGAAACTGATGTTAGACTTTTACTGCGTGTGCATGTTCTACATTGCTCAATTCAAACCATGCATTACAGGGTTAAAGTAGATATATGTTAAACGGACATGTATTTTCCCTATAAAATACTTATTTTAACCAGGACAGAGCTTCCCTGTCCTTTCAGATCTTTCCCTCAGATCTAAAGTGACTGCACTTCCAAGTACACTTGCAGTGCACTTGTAGTGCAAAGTGGATTTGCCTTTAATAAATCTACCACTTGGTTACTTGCCCTTCAGCAAGGAATGATGGAGGGAAATCAGTAACGCCTGACACATTCCTGTGTACTTAAATACATGCACCTATGTGTTGAGTACCTGTCTTGTCTACCCCTGACGCAAGGCATTACTGGAGGAGGCACGGTGACGAATTTCTGAGGGGGAATTGATTGACAATAAGCCAAGTGACATTTTGCACTGCAATCGATCCCAACCTCCACTGCCTCTGCCTCTTACCGATCCAATCTCCCCTCCACCACCGCAGATCTCATCCCTATCCCCACAGCACCACTAAAACTGAGGTGATTGGGGGGGGATAGGGATGAGATCAGTGGTGGGTGTATGGGATCTTTAAGAGGCAGAGGTGGTGGGAGGGGATGGCACCCCCACTACCCCTCCTCGAGTACCAACACCCAAACCCCCCCCCCCTGCCGAGTACCACAGCAAATATGGCAATGTCCATATTTCAAAAATGGCCCCTCACTGGGTGGGCAGAGCCTAATGGGGAACTGAGGAACCAATTCCTCATCAGGTCCACCTGCTTGTTGATCAAAAGTGGATGGCAGCAGGGTGGATTTGAAAGCTGCTATTGGATTGAATAGCAGCTATAGACATTTGCATTGTCAAGTGCGGTCAACCACAAGCAGGAAGACCAGATAGCATCCACTCCTACTACAAAATGTCTTCGTCATTAGCTTGTCAGTGTGACAGGTGCAATGGCTGAGGAAGAAAGCACACTGAGGAAGGAGTGTCCAATCTACAACACCCTTTACCAATTCCACCATTGTGTCTTTTGAAAACTTGGTGACATCACCATTCTCGGAGTTCCCAGCCGTTGTGGAGGAGACCTTCCTCTCCCCGGCAGCTACCATTCACCGACACAGGGGATTGTGTGATTGGACCGAATCAGGCTAAAAATTGCTTAAGCATCTTTTTTTTTTTAACAAAAGTCAGGTATCATAGATAAACAATGTCCCCTTTCCTAACAAATTTAAGCCGGCCATACATGGGTGGAAAGGTTTAGCAGGGACCAGTCAAGATTTGATCTATGTATGGGCAGGCTGATGCCCCGTACACACGAGTGGTTTTCCCGTCTGAAAAAAAAAAATGGTTTTCCCAACGGAATTCCTCTCAAGCCCGCCTTGCATACATGGTCACACAAAAGTTTGGTGAACTTTTGACTGCCAAAAACGCGGTGACGTACAACACTATGACGAGCCAAGATAATTAAGTTCAATGCTTCTGAGCATGAACATTTTTTTGCCGTCGGAAAAGCATACAGACCAACAATTTTCCCGCTAGGATTTTTTCCTAAAAAAAAAAAAAAAAAAAAGATCCTGCTCTTTCCCAGCAGCTTTCCTGTGGAAAAAAATCTGATGGAGCATACACACGGTCGGGATGCCGGACAAAAAGCTTTCTTTGCAGTTTTTCCAACGGGAAAACTGGTCGTGTGTACGGGGCATGACTGTACCATTGTTCAACTTAGGTACAACTAGCCTTTAAGATTTTGTACGTTTGTTAGGCCCCTTTCCCACGGTCGGACCGTTCAGGTCCACTGACAGGTGGATCTTAACGGCCGCTCCATGCAATCCTATGGATCGTTGGATGTCATCAAAGACATGTCCGCTGACATCCGATTCGCCAAAATCAGACATATGGCGATACATCCTCATCCATCCATGGCGGATCGGGTGAGATCTAATGAAAACAGACATGCTGTCCGTTTTCATCAGATGTCTCCATTAGGAGACAGCGGCGCTGCACAAGCCCCTCCCCGCTCAGGGAGCAGAGAAGGACTTGTCATCCGCCGACTCAGCAGAGAGATCTCCCGCTGAGCTGGTGGACTCCGTAGCGATGGAGTCAGCCTCGTGTGAAAGAGGCCTTAGCAATAACCTTTGTGCTCTGCTGGCCAGGGAAGCCTCCACGTGCCCATCTGTGGTGGAAGGAAAGAAAATTGGATAATCTATGGGCTGCTTTATATTAATCATAAATTCCACTTTAAAGACATTTGAAAGCAAAGAACATTAGTCAGAGCAAGATACAATATTATCAACAAATATCAGATAAGGCACAGTTATTGAAAACATTTTTATGTGAAGGTAAAGTTATTAAAAATGACATTATTATTGTTGTAATCTGTTTGCTAGGCATTTCTGTATTCACTACTATTAAAACTAGCAAGGACGAATAATTTGTGCTTTGATTAATGTACGTGACCTTGTGTCAAGTTTAATGAAAAATAAATAAGCTTTCTCCGTGATTTAACATCCTAAAAATGGATTGCACATTTGTAAAAGTCTGTTTCCTGCTTTGTCCTATTTTTGAGGTATTCTTGTATACAATGGACGCATGATCAGATAAACAAAGCAACTGCATTGATTTTGCTGGGAAGTCTTTAGTCTTTATTATGCAAATTGCATTGTTCTGATGCAACAGCTTTGTACTTTTACCACTTGTTAGAGCAGATAGGCAAAAGGTAGCACATTCTACTATTTTTTATTGCAGACATTTACTTTATGGTCCTTCCAATCCCTTTTTATCTACTTCATCCAATCAGAGAATGCCTTGTATACATTGAAAAAAATCCAAAGCATTCCATAGGCCCGTACACACACGATTGGATATTCAGACAATTGTTCGATGGACATGTTTTGTGGGATAATTCGAGCATCTGTATGCACCAGCGGACAATTGTTGTTGGAATTTCTGGCAACAAATGTAGGGTGGTCATTCTCTCAAATTGTCCGACAAATGTTTTCAAGTACAAACACGCATGCTCCAAACCAATGCTAACCATCAGACAACAATAGCAGAAGTTGCCCAAAGGGTTGCGGTAAAGAGCCAAAAAAGCATGTCGTTTTGTGAATGTTGGCTAAAACAGTTCTGCAGTCTGTATGCAGAACACGTTCACGGCCAACACCCTTAGGACAGGATAAAGAGCAGAAGTACTGCTAAAGAGAGCAAGGTGGGCTAGCATTTTCTGTTGCGTTTATTTGCTAGAGAAGAACCCCTGCATGTCAAACCTTTATGTTACAGACTTTTTTTTGTCTTTTTAATAAAAATGGGCCATCATGCCCTAAAATATAGTTCCTGACTAGCATGAATCACTGACAAAGGCATCCACCTCGAGAGCTAATGGTCCCCCATGTTACAATACATATATGTATATGTTTTTATCCCATATATGTGCTTTTTCATTGAAGTTTTATCTATTGTCATTCCACTGCATTGCTGAAAGTGATCTGGAGTATGCTGGCAATTCAGTGGCCCCTTTAAAACTCTTGTCCAATAGCAGCTAGTGTTACGTTTTTCTCTGCTCCTTTCCGGGGAGCCTATACAAGACTGACAGCCCCTAAAACCAATCAGATCTGAGGAAAATGTTTGTCCTTTGTTGTGTTTGGGTTCTCATCTAATTTTAGGACAATGTTATGTGTTATTTATGCAGAAATATGTTTAGAAAGGTTTAAGCACCTAGCAATGCACATCTACAATTTGTGAATCAAACTACTTTTCAATTGATCTCTTCTTATCCCCAAGACTACAGAACACACTGGAAAGGCAAATAGGATTTTTTGACTCACCTGTAAACTCCTTTTCTTGGAGTACAGTAAAGCAGGGTTCGACAAATCCCAGGCGCCAGGTCGCATTTGTGACTAGAATTAGCGACCTAGGGCGGCACAGCAGGGGTATCCTGCTTCTCCGTGCGCCCCTACCTCGTGATCGTGTTGGGCCGCGCCGGCCGGTAATTGTCGTGGCTTTGCTGCCTTCTGCAGGCCTATGCTTCCTTCTGTGATCTGGCGCCATCTTGTGGTGGCCGTTGGTATGACAAGACAACCAGCAATGCTAATGGAACTTCCCCTGTTGGTTTTCACTGCCATCTCCTTCCCTCCAATTAGAACCCCCAAACATATATATATTTTTTTTAGTCTAAAAACCTAGAGAATAAAATGGCGGTCATTGCAATACTTTGTCACACCGTATTTGTGCTGCGGTCTTGCAAGCAAACTTTTTTGGGACAAAAATAAACTTTTTAATTAAAAAATAAGACGCCAGTAAAGTTAGCCCAATTTTCTTTATATTGTGAAAGATAGATAATGTTACGCCAAGTAAATTGATCACGCTTCAAAATTGTGTCCGCTTGTGGAATGGCGAAAAACGTACCTTTTAAAATCTCCATAGGCGACGTTAAAAAATTCTACAGGTTGCATGTTTTGAGTTACAGAGGTCTAGGGCTAGAATAATTGCACTCGCTCTACCAATCGTGGCGATACCTCACATGTGTGGTTTGAACACCGCTTTCATATGCAGGCGCTACTCACGTATGCGTTCCTGGCTCCCAACTTTTTTAGCTGGCTCCTAGATTCCAAGCAAATTTGTCAAGCCTTACAGTAAAGAATACAGGATCTTAGTCTTACTCATGAGTTATATGCAGCCACCCAGGGCCGCCATCAGGGATTATGGGGCCCCTTACACAACTTTAGGCATGGCCCCCCTGGAGCAGAGAACCGGGGGTGGTGCTGCCGCCTGAAATTAAGCGGGGGGGCTGCCGCGAATTGAGAAGTGGGGGAGGGCCCTTTACAAAAAAAATATAAAAATATATTATATATCCGCCATCCGGGGCCCTGGGGACCTCTGGGCCCTTTAATAAAAAAATAAAAACAAAAATAAAAAAATAAACATTTATAAAAAAGGGGATTTGCCACATGGGGCCCTCTGAGCCCTTTAATTAAAAAAACAATATATATATTAATTTTTTTATAAGAAAAGGGCGGTTGCCACCCGGGGACCTCCATATATAAAAAAAAAAAAAAAGGGGGGGTTGCCATCTGGGGCCCTGGGGACCTTCAGACCCCCCCCCCCCCCCAAAAAAAAAAGAAAAAAATCCTATTTTTGTTTTTAAGTGGGTTGCCATCCGGGCCCTTAAGGACCTCCGGGTGCCTTACAGGTATACTTCCTGTACCCCCCTGATGGCGGCCCTGCAGCCACCACCAGGTGATTGGACACAGGCAAAAAAAGCTGCAAGGACATCCACTATGAACCCCTCCCAGCAAGCCTCAGTTTTGTGGCAAACAATAGGGAAATAATAAGGAACATGATGTTTGTTTTGTACTACACTCCAAGAAAGATTTTACAGGTAGGCAAAAAATCCTTTTATCTTAACCATACAGTACAGCACACAGGATCTTGGGTCTTAACCATGGGTGGCCAAAATAAGTCCAACTGAGTGGTGGGTATCACAGCAAATAAAAACTCACCAGCTCATGTAACAACGGGCCAAGGAAGGGCATGACAGAGCAGCTAGCAGCACCTTATGCCTGAAACCATCAGAGGAGACCTGATAATCTATCTGGTAAAACTAAGCAAACATGTGATAATAAGCCCAGGTGGCAGCCTCACAAATCTGAGGAGAGGTGTGCCCAATACTGAAAAGCAGATGCAGCACTAACGGATCTGGCAAAGTGCGATTTTACTGGGAAGAGAGGAAACCATATCCCTCAGGCTACAGGCTCAAATGATAAACCCAACAATCTCATCTCACCAACACCTAACTGGTGGAGCGAGAAGCAGGGAGACCCCAACTGGAACCTTCAGGACAGTGGCGCTGCTAGTGGGTTTGGACTGCACCCAGGTGACACCAGCCAGAGGGGAGACACCCATCGGCAGG
Organism: Rana temporaria; assembly: GCF_905171775.1. Lineage (NCBI taxonomy): Eukaryota > Metazoa > Chordata > Amphibia > Anura > Ranidae > Rana > Rana temporaria. The sequence goes on along the minus strand of NC_053492.1, from coordinate 279,483,332 downwards.
GGCACTGCCACTACACTAGTGGCACTGATCCGCACATTTCACGGCTGTCTGGGCTGTTCCTGGTCTCTCATACAGCAGAGCGGACCGAAGCTGCCTCCCCCTCTGCTGTTTACATCTATACAGACCAGAGGAGAGACACCCGTGCTGATCTTAGGTCTGTGCCAAGTATCTTATATTGTAGATGGACACAGGAGTGGGGACAGAGTGACCGGGAAGAGTGGGCGAGGGGATTGACAAGTTTAAGATGGAGACGTGATTGGGGGGGGGGTCAGATATGTGCTAGGGGGCACTTTGGGATGGAAAAGGACCTATGCTAGAAGTGGACGTTGGATTTGAAATCTCACCTCTGAAAAGAGAATAAGCCCTCTCACCTCCCAAAGCACCCCCCAGCACATATGAGACAACCTACCCCCCCTCCCTACTAGTACTTGTCCTTTCCTCTCACTTAAAAGTTCCCCCAGCACATTAGACCCCCCTCACCTCCCTACTAACACAAGTGGAGAGGGGTGTGTGTACTGAGAGGGGGCTCTTTCCTGAGGAAGGAGGGGTGTGTGTTCTGAGGGAGGGGCGGTCTGTACTTGGTGGAGGATGGGTTTATACTTGGTTAAGAGGGGGGGGGTCTAGCGTGAGGGAGGATGGGTTTATACTTAGTGAAGAGGGGGGTCTGTACTTAGTGGAGAAGGGGGTCTGGACTGAGGGAAGGGGGGGGTCTGGACTGAGGGGTGGACTATACTTGGTGGCGGAAGATGACATGTTTTACCACACCAGGTGACAGCAACCCTAGTGGCGCCACTGCTTCAGGAATGACAAAAAAAAAACTGACTGTCTGAAGGAAGCTATAGCAAAGAGATAGAAACACTATGAGTACAATGTTGAGATAGTGGAGAGACATACGGAGGGGGTGAACAATGTTCTTGGAGGTACATTTTATTCTCAGTAGAGAAAAGACATTCTTCACCTTAGGACATCAGCAAAAAAAAAAGAAGTTTTCTGGGAGGGGTTATCCAGGGGATGTCCCTGAAGCTTTTTTGCCAATGTGCAATTGCCTATAAAAAGCTGCATACAGTATAACCCATGTTTAGGATTCAGGTTAAGATTCAATGTCCTGTAGTGTAGATAGGACATTTTGCTTTATCAGCCTTGTAATCAGAATTGAATTTGTATTGCCTGTTATTTTCAGCTTTATTACCTCAATGCATGATGTACATTACCGTAACAAAAGCAAAAAACGGGGTTACTTACCGGTAACATCCCTTTTCCAGGAGTCTTTCAGGACAGGTACTGTAGAGAGACACAGGCTCCTCCCCTCACAGGAAACACCGCCTTCCAATTAGGAATTTAAGTCTCATCCTCCCTCAGCTCCTCAGTTTTTTCCAGAGTACCTCCGGCCAGCTGGGGAGACACAAGAACACGTCATAAAAGTATAAAATTACATCTTACCTGACGGCCTCGTCTGATGAGTTTCCATAGTATCCCCTACAACAAAGAGGGTGGGTACCAGTGCTGTCCTGAAAGACTCCTGGAAAAGGGATGTTACCGGTAAGTAACCCCGTTTTTCCCTGTTCGTCTTTCAGGACAGGTACTGTAGAGAGGATAAGCGAGCACCTTACCCTAGGGTGGGACAACTGCTTGCAGTACTTTGCGTCCAAAAGCTTGGTCTTTGGTTGAAAGTAAGTCCAGTCTGTAATGTTTTACAAACGTTGAAAAACTAGACCATGTTGCAGCCTTGCAGATCTGCTCCGGGGAAGCACCAGCACACTCTGCTTGGGAAGTTGCTACTGCCCTGGTGGAATGAGCCCTGATACCCTGTGGAGGCTCTACTCCCCTAGAAGAATAAGCTAGAACGATGGCTGCCCTTAACCACCTTGCTATCGTGCGTCTAGAAGCCCTAGACCCTTTCCTGGACCCAGAAAACAAAACAAATAGTGAATCAGCTTTCCTGAACTGACTTGTGTAATCCAAGTATTGTAGGACACACCTCCTAACGTCTAGGTTGTGAAACTTGTGTTCCTGTTCCCTCACAGGATTTGAACAAAAAGAAGGCAATGTTATTTCTTGACTCCTGTGAAAATTAGAAGCTACCTTTGGTAGAAAAGCCGGATCTGTCTTAAAAATGATGCGATCCGGAAAAACTTGAAAAAAGGGGGCCCTAATAGATAGGGCCTCGAGTTCGCTCACTCTCCTGGCAGTAGTGATCGCTACTAAAAATACTGTTTTGAGAGTGATCACTTTTAAACTACAATTGTCTAAAGGCTCAAATGGTTCTACTGTAAAGGCCTGAAGAACCAATGAGAGATCCCAAACTGGGAAGTTGGAGGTTTTTACAGGTCTCCGTCTACTCAAAGCCTTAAAAAATCTAGAGACCCAGGGGTCAAATGCTAGTTGTTTTTCAAGAAATACACTTAGTGCTGACACTTGACCCTTCAGCGTGCTAGTTGCCAGCCCTTTATCAGCCCCAGCTTGTAGAAATTCTAAAACAGCCACAGAGCTGTTGACACTGAAGGAGCTTTCTGCACACCAGATGTTAAACCTTTTCCACACTTTTTGGTAAATGGCTTGTGTCTCCTTTCTACAGCTTAAGAGTGTTTCAACCAGGCGTTCTGAAAACCCTTTGCCCCTCAGCAGCTCTTCCTCAGAAGCCAAGCTGCCAGATTCCACCTCTCTACCTGCGGGCAGCAGATTGGACCCTGTAAAAGGAGATCCTCCCGGATTGGCAGAATCCAAGGAGGTTCTATCGATAAACCTTTCAGGATAGAGAACCATGGTCTCCTGGGCCAATGAGGTGCGATGAGAATCAGTGTTGTGTTCTCCCCCTGCAGTTTCCTCAGGACTGCTGGTATTAGAACCGGAGGGGGGAAAGCATAACACCTGGAGAACTGCCAGGTTTGGGCCAGAGCGTCCACCGCCAGAGCTCCATCCCACCTGTTTAGGGAAAAAAAGCCGAGTCTTGGCACTTTCTCTTGAGGCGAATAAATCCACCTCCGGGAGACCCCATCTTTGAGTGATCGCTCTGAAGACTTCTTGATTCAGAACCCAATCGCCCTCCCTCAGTTTCTTCCTGCTGAGGAAGTCTGCGACCTGATTTAATTCTCCCTTCAGATGTATGGCTGAGAGGGACAAGACATTGGCCTCTGCCCATATGAGAATAGACTTTGTCAGATCCCATAAGGACTTGCTCCTGGTGCCCCCCTGCTTGTTGACATAAGCTACTGCGGAGGAGTTGTCTGTCCTGACTCGAACATGCTGACCCTGCAGCTCCTTCTGAAAGGCTTTGAGAGCCAACTATCGCTTTTAGTTCTCTCCAATTCGAAGATTTTTGCGAGTCCTCTTTTGCCCAGCGACCCTGTGTCAGAAGGGAGTCCAGGTGTGCTCCCCAACCGGAGCCACTGGCATCTGTTGTCACTGTTCTGGAGATCGGGGAGACCCAATCCAGGCCCTGTAAAAGGTTCGCCCCCTTCCTCCACCACCAAAGGGACCTCTTGATTTGAACCGGTATGGAAATCAGGGAATCCAAGGAGTCCGGTTTGTGATCCCAAATGTTCAGAATGAACAGTTGCAGGGGTCGGTAATGCAGACCTGCCCACTGCACTGCAGGAAGAGAAGATGTCAATAACCCCAGAGCTGACATGACTTTCCTTATCGGAAGCTGACCGCTTCCCTGAAGAAGGAGTGATATTACATTGTCAACCTTCTGAACTTTTTCTGTTGGGAGAAAAGTCATCTGTCTGGTTGAGTCCAGTACATATCCCAGAAAAGTGACTCTTTGGGAGGGTGTCCGGCTGGATTTTTCCAGATTGAGTAGCCAACCTAAGTTTACCAGAATCTCCTTTGCAACCTGGAGGTCCTGGGACAACCGTGTCGGGGAATCTGCAAAAAATAGCAGATCGTCCAGGTATGCCACCACCAGGATGCCCCTGAGACGTAGAAAGGCTAGTACCTCCACCATCACTTTGGTGAATATGCGGGGGGAAGAGGAGAGCCCGAAGGGGAGTGCTTTGAACTGTAGGTGAAACGTCCCTTCTCTGGACCTCACGGCCAGTCTGAGAAATCTCTGATGGCATTCTGCTATTGGGATGTGTAGGTAGGCATCCTTTAGATCTATGGATGCCATGAAGCAGTTCGGAAGGAGGAGCGTCCTCACGAAATAGATCGAATCCATCCGAAACCTTTTGTATGTGACCGAGGTGTTTAGAGGTTTCAAATTCAGTATAAGTCTGAATTTCCCGGAAGGCTTGCGGACCACGAAGATGTGGGAGTAGAAGCCCTTGCCCGTTTCCTCCGATGGAACCCGAACCACCACATCCTGATCCTCCAACTCCTGAAGAGAGGAGAGCAGGGCCACAGATTTTTCTTTGCACCGTGGTAAATTGGTGACTAAAAGTCTGGATGGGGGGGGACTTGAGAACTCTTGTCTGTACCCTCTCCTTATGATCCCCAGCACGAATTGGTTGCTGGTGATCAGCTCCCATTGTGGGAGAAAGGCCCCCAACCTTCCTCCCACCTTGACTCCGTCATTGAGGTTTTTGGGGATGTTCAGGAGCACGAAAAAGCTCCCCGGCACGGCCCTTACCCTTTTGTCCCCAAAACTTTTTCTTTCCCTCAGGTTTTGAGACTTCCACCTTCTTTTGGGTCCAGAATTTTTTCTTTGCTTGTCCCCCAAATTTTTTCTTTAAGGGGAAAGCCTTTTTCTTATCGGCTGTACGATCTAAGACAGCCTCTAAGCCTGGCCCAAATAATAAATCTCCTGTAAGGGGGATCCCGCACAACTTCACCTTTGAGGCGCTATCCCCCTGCCATGTCTTGAGCCAGAGAGCCCTTCTTGCAGAATTAGATAGAGCTGCAGACCTGGCTGACATGCGGATTGACTCTGCTGAGGCGTCCGCTACATACCGCACGCCATTCAGCAAAGTTGGAAAAGAGGATAGTATGGTCTCTTTAGGCGTTCCGGCTTCAATATGTGCCCTGATCTGTGAGAGCCAATGCTCTAGATTACGGGCCACCACCGTTGCTGCCATAGCTGGCTTAAGGTTCCCTTGAGAAGCATCCCAGGACTTCTTTAACAGTGAGTCCATCCGTCTGTCCATTGGGTCTGAAAGAACCCCCATGTCCTCAAACGCCAAGTCCGTATGTCGGGATACCTGCGAGAAGGCAGCATCCAATTTGGGGGATTTGTTCCATACTAAAGCTTCCTCTTCAGAAAAAGGAAATCTTCTCTTCAACGAGTTTGAGAAGAAAGGTTTCCTTTCTGGATCCTGCCATTCTTTTTTGATGGCATTGACCAGGACTTCATGGACTGGGAAAACCTCTTTTGTTCTCCCAAGCCACTATACATCTGGTCATGTAGTGACAGTGTCTTTTTCTCCTCAGCTATCCCTAAAGTAGTGTGGATAGTTTAACAATTCTTCCACCTCTTCAAGGGAAAGCTTGTAGCGAGAGTCCTTTGAGGGCCCTGCCTCTGTCCCCTCACCATCTGACTCCTCTTGGGAGCTAGAAGCGGCACTATCTTGCTCCTCCTCAGCGTCCTCTCTGATGTCCGCAGGTTTCTCTCTACTCACAGAGGGAAGAACCTCAGGATTGGGTGGAATTAACTGTTGCGCTACAGAAGGGCTGCTTTGGGGCAACTGAAAATTAGCAAAGATGTCTTTAAAGGATTGAAAGGTGCCAGAAAGCTCTTTCATAGAAGCTGCTAATTCAGATGCCTGCTCTGCCTCCCTTTCCTTAATCAGCCCCTCAATACATCTCCTGCAAAGTGCTTTGTTCCAATTCTCACTAAGGGAAGATCTGCAGGAAGGGCATTTCTTCTTGCTGTGGGCTGATTTTTCTGTGGATTTCTGAAAAACACAGAAGCAAAGTGGAGGCTAAATGAGAGAGAGCCCAGCGCTTAACATAGGTAACCACCAGGAGTGTTCCAGGACCAACCACCACCAGGGTTCTAGACACACTACAGAGACAAAAACTCCCCGACCACCAGGAGAAGAAAAAGTGACAAAATCACCAGTGAAGCTGTAACATAAGGGAACACCACCCCAGGGTTCTCCTTACCTTAGAGTGGCTGGTGCTGTCGTCATCCGGAGGTGCACGTGAAGCCTCTGCTTCCGACATCTCGCTGAGGAATGTGGTCGCGACTGCCTCCAAAAACGCCGACACTACGGCTGAAAAGAGGCCGCACCAGCCCAGCGTCAGGCCTTTTCACTCTGCAGCGTCTGGGACCAGTGACGCGTATCCGGCGGAAGTGCCCGCCCCCCCCGGAACTGACGTCACTCGTCATCCGGTCCGGCCCAGCTTCCTGGCCGACTGATTTCTCACAGGGAGTGTGCACACCGCCTGCAGCGCCACCCCTGTGCGAGTAGTAAAATAGACCTCCGCGGTTGAAAACCACCCCAGGAATGTCCGCGGGACGCTACACGGCGATGTCCTGGGTAAGTAGCTTCCCCAGCTAGCCAGGACGCCGTGTCTTTAGAAAAATAGCCCTGAGCCCAGGGAGAACAGGTCCCCCCTCAGGAAATTTGGCCTCAGCTTCCCCAGCTGTCTGGCCCTTGGCCCCAAGTGGTGTCTCCCCTCCGGAGGAAACACCATAAACTGAGGAGCTGAGGGAGGATGAGACTTAAATTCCTAATTGGAAGGCGGTGTTTCCTGTGAGGGGAGGAGCCTGTGTCTCTCTACAGTACCTGTCCTGAAAGACGAACAGGGAAATATAATTTTATTAGCAGTAATATTTGTTTTGTGTTCAGGGAGTGTATTTTGATATGTTCCAATCCATGTATCAATGTTGGGGTCTTTACTATGCCAATTCCTGGTAATTGTGTGTACTTGAATCCACTACAGTTATACAAGCCAAAGTATTTTGTCTTCAAAAGCATTAATGTGGCACCAAATTTACTTTTTTTGATTTATGAAAAAGAACCAACATTGTATTTGCAAATTAATCCACTAGAGCAGGGGTGTCCAAACTTTTTTCAAAGATGGCCAGATTTGATTAAGTGAATATGCGTGAGGGCTGACTATTTTGCCCGACATTCTTTAAACCATTAAAAATCAAATGCAAATTAACAAATACGCTGCCCAACAAGAATTCTCTTGCCTCTGTGGTTGTGTGTGATGAAGTCTAAGGATGAGCTTGGGTGTGTTATTTGGATATACCGTATTTATCAGCGTATAACATGCACCTTAACTTTGAGAGACTTTTCTGGATTTTGTTTTATTTTAAATAAAGAACTGGGAAGCAAAATAATGTTCACTGCCCATCAATGCAGCCTAATCAGTGTCCATAAATGCAGCCTCACCATTGCCATGAACGTAGCCTCACAAGTGCCATGAATGCAGCCTCACTATTGACATGAATGCAGCCTGATTCATGGCCATCTGCAGCCTCGGAGGGGACAGGGAGTGGGGCGGGATGAGCAAAAACAGATTACATACAGGAGAATCTCCTGTTTGCTCGGTGGACTTTTTAATACATAGTCCTGCCTCCTATGATAGACAGAACAGTTGTCCAATGCCAGCCCAGGAGAAGGGACTTCCTATTACAGATGCCACTGAGTAAACACAGGATTCTCCTGTATGTACTCTGACAGGATTCGTCCGGCCCCCCCTCCCTGTCCCCTCTGAGGCTGCCAGAACGATAAATAGGATATATAGATTTTGTGCCCCCCCCCCAACAAATCCCAGTGGCGCTCAGGGATTCATTGGGGCCCACAAAAGATATATATATCCAAATTACCAGTGGGGCCACATTAAACTCGAACGAGGGCCGCAATTGGCCCACGGGCCAGACTTTGGACATGCCTGCATTAGAGTTATTACCTCTGGTAAATTTAAGAACTTATTGACCGTTTCCTTGTCCTCAATACTATAGATAGGGAAAATGATTTAAAAAGCTCCAAGGTTTGAATAATGGATCAAAGTAAGAATCCTCAAAAAGGAGTTTGTCAAAATTGAAATATGGGAGTTGCCATGGGTGACTTGTTTTTGAATATTTTGCAATATCCAGGACTGTCATTTATGTTTCGTTTCACTTGTCAGTAAAGCAGGCCACCATAGATGGTGTGAATTTCTTTCCTGCAACCATGGGTTGCAGGAAAGAAATTCACAAGATTCCCCCATCAATACAGACAATGCTGATAGGGGAATCCCTCCTGCCAAGCAATTGTCTGCACCCGGCAGGGAGGGCGGGGGAAGCAGTAAATTTTGCTAGCGGCTTCTTGGTGCATTCAACTTGCTCACACATGTTTTTAATGTCGGGCAGTTCCTGCTGAACTGGTTGAGATTCAAACCATCTATGGCCAGCCTAAGACACTTGCCTAGGAGAAGCATGCAGTCAGTGAAACATTGGGATAGCTAAAATATGCTTACCCTGGGTCAGGGACCTGTCAGGCAGTGAAAATTTTGCATCCTCTAGAACAGGGGTCTCCAAACTGTGGCCCGAGGGCCAGATGTGGCCCTTTGATAGCCTTTATCTGGCCCTGGGGCACTATACGTCCCACTATTCGACCAACAGAGAGCTTTTTCTACTACCAATGATGGGATAATATTCCTGCTACTAATTAGGGTTACTCCTACTCTTATTGACCACTAACTCTGGGGCCATATTTATTTTCACTGATGCCAGGCCTGGACATTTCCTCCCCCCACTGGGCACACTCTGGCCCTTCTAAAGTCTGAAGGACAATCAACTGGCCCTTTGTTTGAAAAGTTTGGAGACCCCTGCTCTAGAATATTAAATATTTACAAAATTCAGCAGTAAGTGGGAATCCCTTCTATAGGCCACAGCATCCACGCAGACACAGAGGGGCCGATTTACTAAAAGCCAATTGGTTGTTCACTTGTCGAGTTGCACTGCGCAAAGGAATTTCGAGAGCTTAGAGAATGTGTTTGCTAAGAAAATCCAATCAGGTGCAGCGTGTATGTATATATATATATATATATATATATATATATATATATATATATATATATATATATATTCTTGCACGCAATTGGGTGATGCAAGTGAAAAAAAAAAAACTAGTGATGGTAGACTGCGCAAGTGGTTAAATAAGCCAAATATAGTTGTGAAAACTAGCTGCAGGTACAGTTTAGATCATGATGACGTCACATGCTTGGCCCCGCGTCCTGAGTGGTTTCGTCAGATATGACATTCTCAGAAGACTGGATAATGCAAGTCAACAGAGCTTTCAGTCAGCATTAGCCAAGTCAGCATTCACCAAGCTCCAAGGCAATTTCTCTTGCAAAATGAACAGCTCACCAAAGCCCAGGAGACAGAAGAAACTGCCATGAACTAAAATGTCAATTTTGGATACACAAACCAGTTTTCCATGTCCTGTTGTAACATTTGACCCATCACTTCTGTGCAGCTCTATTTTTAAGAAAAAGACAACAGTCTTTAGAGGATCACAGAGAATTTCATCCACAGCTGTGCTAGTCATTGTTTTACTGCCTACCAAGCCCAATTATTTAAATCAAGACATCATATTGAATCAGTTATATCACTTGTGACAGTTAGGCTTTCAGTGGCAATGCGAACATTAAAAATTATCTGAGTATTTAAAATGTTTAAATGTTGGAACAATTTGCATAAATGTCTATAAAAATAGCAAAAGACCAATTCCCAAGATTTGATTAACATTTAATACAAGGCTGGGAATAATTAGATCTTAGCTAAATGTGAATCTCATTAATTTTCCAGAATTGTTTTTAATAAAAAAAATAAAAAATAAATCGACTGACAGAAAAACATTCCATTTACATGCTTCCACTGCCACTTTGTAGCATTGTTCTTGTTATGAAAAGGCTGAACTTAAAATATTGTTCAGCTTCAGGAGAACAAAGTGGGCGGCCATAGCACAGGCAGAGGGTTCAACCACTGCAAGATCTTTGCTACAAAAAAAGGTAAACATAAAGATCCATAAATTGTTTTTGATCAAAGTTCACGCTGTTAAACACTTTAATTTGCTACCATTTTTATATCTATATAAAAGGCCTAGGTTAAAAACCGTTCAAAAGACACAACACTTACAAAAGGCATATATGATTATGTGTGGATGGAGTAAATGGGGTTTTTCATGCTCAATATAAAGTTTGTAGTTTTACTGATGACACAGCATGTGCCTATGTACCTAGTGTATTTTTTGTTCCATAGGGCACACTCCCCCGCCCCCCCCCCAAAAAAAAATGGGGAGGAAATGTCTGACTTGGAGAAAATATTGACCAGGCCTCACCCGTCACCACCGCTCTCCAAGCAAACACACACGGGACACCGACTCGGGACACCCTCACTTTTCCTCAACTGGTTACATAAACACAGTTTCATACCCCTCTAGCCAACCAATAGCCAGCATCACCCAAGCCCATGCCAAAGATATGCTGCGTCGTCTCGAATTGTGGCAAAAAATGGGTGGAAACGTCTGTCCATCTTATGGAGCAAATGTTGACCAGGTCTCCCCCCCCCGTCTCGGCCACTTGGGACACACCACAGACTGGGGCCGCTCTCTTTTTCACAACTGGTTACATTAACACGCAGTTTCACACCCCAACCAAAAGCCAGCCCTGCCCAAACCATAGCAAAGGCAATGCCGCTTCGCCTCCAATCGCGGCACCGCTAGGCCAGCATTAGGTCCTGAGGTGAGGGTCCGCTGTCAGTCGCGGCCATCCTCATGTTGTTTCTGGGGCTGCTGCGAGACAATGTGGGCAGAGGGAGGCAGGTCCAACTGCCAGAATGGGTGGGATGGGCAGTGAGATGGAGAAGTAGCTGCCTGGCTGTCAGAAAAACGTGGGGGGAAGAGAGCGTCAAGCAGTGTGTCTTTATAATGCTGAACTATATGCTGGCGTATGTATGGGAGTATTTATGTGGAGACCATGCTAGGTGCTTAGATGAAGAGAGACACGGCTAACTACACTGCTTCTCACCTTTTCTTACCATTCCAATATATTTGCTTGTATTATGGCAGTGATGTGTGCATACAGTACTATTTATCTATAAAAACATGGGAGACATCCTGCTATGGATCTACACTGTACAGCCTTATAAGATCCAATTACTCGCTCAGATTATACTCACATGAACACTGGTGTATATTATAGAAATATATACCACTGGCTAACGTACATTTGGCAGGTTTCTGTATGGGTCCGAATATTTTCTGATTTTCCACATCTAAAAAGTGGGTGCGTCTTATGGCACTTTCATTTGTTATCATTCTTTAGATGTGGTAACCGATTGCTCCACTTTTCAATGTATATTATTTTCAATTGTTTAAATTTAAAATAAAATGTGCAACACACCTGAGCATATGCTGACTAAAGGCCTTTCAGATGAAATAAAAGATTTAAAAAAAATGTTAGCGTGTAGGATTTTATGACAGAAAAGCCTTGGGGTGTATTTTCTACAATAGAAACCCATTTTCTGCCCGCCAGCAATTGTTTGTATTTGCACACTGGGTATGCATCAATCTCTGCATACAGTGGGTGATGGAATAACCAGTCCTGGGTAGGACACTCAAGATGTGTGTAGATGCCAGGCCCAGAAGAAAACTGGGTGAAGATAGCAGGAGTGGCAAAGGAGTGTTGAAGATTGTGGACTTTGCATAGCTGGGGGAAGCCACTTTGGGAGGCAGGTTTCCCATAATGTGTGAATTTGCATACATGAACATTGTGGAAAGAGAACTGAGGGGACCTATGCATTCAGTTACACAAAAATCAGAGACCGCCTTAAGCTGGTCATAGATGATTCAGTTTAATCAGCGGGCTGATATAAAAAAAATTAACAGATTACCCCATCCACACAAGCAAGATGGATAGGGAATTCTCTCTAATGCGCTATTGTATTCTGACAGCAGGGACTCCTACACTTTCAGATTACACTGATCAGTGCTGCAGTCGACTGCAGCATTGATCAAATGAAAATTTGCCACCAGTCCAGTTCAAAAGGAGCCCATGAGTAGATTGACTCCTCTCTAACAGGAACGGCCATAGATGGATTTAAACTTGGCTGGTCTCTGCTAAACAGGCCACATTTCGATCCATCTATGGCCAGAAGGTAAGAATATATGTTTTTGTTGTTTCCCCCCCATTTCAAGACCAAAGCTTTTATTAGAAAAAATATGAGGCGATGTTCAACTTACACTGTATGGGTCAGGGAAATCCACTTTGACACCATACAATTGCATGAATAGGAAGCACAATGAGCATGGGAAATTACTTGTTTTCAGGTTAGTCATTTCCCAACATCAAATGTCTGCGCCTAAACAGGAAACCAGCAGCAACTATTGTCTCAGCTGTATGAATGTGTTCCTCACACATCTAAGGTTACTGCCAAATAATGACACGAAATGACATTGGAATTGAATAGTAGGCAACTGTACATCATTTCTGCATTCATGCCCAACTGCACCGATGACAGTATGTTTTTAGGAATAGAAATATTGGATCTTATTAAATTTACTAAAAGAAAAAAAAATGATCTTGACATCTATAGTTTGGAAGAATAAAATATGTACATAATATAAGTGAGCTTAAAATAAAAAAGCAAATTCAAATGCCATTAAGGTATCATTCACTCATCCAATGTGTGAGTAGTCTTTGTTTTGGTGTCTGCGTTAGGGTGACCACGTCTTGAATTGCTCGGGACAGTCCCACGTTTTGCAGGTCTGTCCCGGGCACCTTCATTCCAGGACAATACAGTGCCCAGAATGAAACTGATGCCCCCAAAAAAAGACCGCCACATTGCTGCTTTACTCACAGTACTTGCCCTGGCTGGGAATGTCTGGAGAGGCACAATCCCCACCCCCTGCTTTTGATTGTAATTAATTATAAATCCCTTGTGTCTTATCACTGCAGGGCAGTGTAGAGCCAGCATTGGAACAAGGTAAAACGGGTCTCAGCCAACCAGGATGAGTACCATCAGTGAGTAAAGTGGCAATTTGGTGGCGTGATCCTTACAGCACAAGCTGATTTTTGGGAAGGGGGGGTTGTCCCTGAATGGCAGTTTGGAAATGTCACTCTAGTCTGCGTGTGTCCAGAGCTGCAGACAGGCAGCCTATTGAAGTGTATGCAGATGCAGTGACTACATGAACACAGCTACATGTTAACATTTGGAACAGGTGTACAGCTGTCAAATTCTGAAAAGCTGTGTCTATGCAGCTTCTGCATCTGCTTCTATAAGCTGCCTGAACGCAGCTCAGGGTGGATGCAAACGCTAAAACAAATGCCTACTGCATGCAGGACAGGTGGCAGCGCCCATATAAATGCGGCCTAAATGTGGAATATTTAAAGCTAGAGTTCAATCCGCTAATATTTTGCCTTGTGGTTCCTCCTACCTTTATCAACATGCAGTTTTTTGTTTGTTTTTTAATACAACTTTTTTTTTTAATGCATACTTTATTATAGAATGAGGGTCTCTCTGCTTCTCTATGCAATGCAGTCAGACCATAGCTGGTGGGAGGGGCTGAAAGGTTGCTTTAGGTAGCTTCCTAAAAACAACCCCCTGCCTTAGTATTTGGCTCAAAGGCCATTTAGCCCTGATGCAAGCAGTGGCCTGGTCCTGGGGAGTAGTTGCGTGAATATCGACATTGCGTGAATATCGACATTGCGTGAATATCGACATTGCGTGAATATCGACATTTTTTGAATTTGCATACAGACTCCCCTAGGTAACACCCACACGTGATGCTCAATTTTTAGCAGATGTACAAACTAAATCTGTTTAAAAAAAATTGTAAAAAAAGGTTAAAAATTATAAAAACGATAAATTCGATTGTTAACGAATCTTACAATGTATGGGAATACAAAGCACGGTAGCCAAGACTGACAGTGACAGATCATTCTCTGGGAGTGTGACATGTAAAGGAATGTACCATTAACAGAGAAAAGCAGAAGGTCAAGTTACACAGCCTGGTCAGTCATGCCATGACAGTTTTTCACTTCTATGGATCAGAACACGTTAGTGTCAAATCTTTCAGAAATGAAAATAAAGTTTCATGGATGAGAAAAAATATTTAAAAGACAATTTTACTTACTAAAGTAATTGTTCTGAACACACACATGGGTTTTGCACCATTTGTTTTCAAAATATCTTGTTTTACATGAAGGGTCAGTATACGCGGCTTTGACCAAGCTTTGTCTAGTGACAACTGGATGTTTAAAAAAAAGGTAAATTGGAGTAGGATATAAATACATTGAGATTAAAATGATGCAGTGTGATAAAGCCACAGTTGTGCAAGTTAATCATGCAAAAGTTACTTTATCAACTTTTAGTGCACATTTATTGGGAAGGAATTTTGTGCTTTTATAAATGGATCCATATATTGGCACAATGGAACTTTCTGTATATTTGTCTACACTGAAAGATGACCTTAAGACTGCAGAAAGACGTACCATCATGCCATCCATTTCCTCCTTCTGAAACCTTCTGAATTACCATCTTGCCATGTGTTACCAGCTGTAATTATGTAAGCACGGTCTTATGCTCGTCTATCTTGAAGAATAAACTTTGTACTTTTGAAGGAAGCCCAAGTCTTGTATATTGGGAACGAAATGCCTGGAAGAAGAGACTATTGACATAACACATGACATATGTTATATGGATCCCTAAATATTTAAGGGAGTCCACTATCTTACGTGGGGTATCCGTCATCTCCTCCATTTCCCCTTCTCGATGCATTGGCATTAGAAAAATCTTCTGCCAATTAATCTTAAGTCCTGAGTATCTACCAAATGTATCTATTATACTCATAGCATTCCTCAGGGTATCCGGTGTATCTCACATATACAATATGATGTCATCTGCATACAGTCCAATCTGTTCTGTACAGTCGCCCATTTCTATCCCCTTATATTCTTCAGACTGACGGAATCGTAAAGCTAATGACTCAATTGTAATAGCGAAGAGGAGACAGTGGCCTCATACCCCTAAATAAGTTAATTGATGGGGTCAATATCCCATTAATAAATAGCTTAGATCGCGGGGCTGCATATAGTATCCTTACCCATTGCTTAAATCCGTTCCCAAATCCAAACTTGCCCAGTGTTGCCTGCAAGAATCTCCACTCTACAGAGTCAAAGGCTTTGGCTGTATCAAGAGATGCCATAGCCCCTGTCTCTGGAATATACTCCATCTGTACTACCAATTGTGTTCTACGAATGTTTATTGATGTTGATTTGCCAAATATAAACCTGTCTGGTCGGCATGCACTATAGATGTTATTACAGTATTTAATCTTTTGGCCAACATTTTATAATCGCAGTTCAACAAAGATATTGGCCTATATGAGGTACAATTACTTGGGTCCTTGTCCGTTTTTAATAGCAAAACTACTGTTGCTTCATACATGCAGTATGGGAGTTCTCCTCGAACAAAGGCCTCTCTATATACCTTAGTTAGTATTGGAGCGATCAGATCTACATATCGACTATACACCTCCAGGGGTAAACCATCCGGGCCTGGGGATTTACCCATTGCCAACGAGCCGATAGCTTCCCTTACTTCTGCCTCTGTAATCAGCTTCCCTTTCTGCCTCTGTAATCTCCTCGTCCATTAATTTCACATTTTCTCTTGTTAGTCTTGGGAATTCTACTTCCTCCAGGTACCCCACTATATCCTCCTATGCACATGTTAATGAGGTGGCATACATTTTAACATAATATTCATGGAAGAATTTCAATATTTCTTCTATTGTACAAACTAATATCTCCTGTTCATTTTGTATCTTGGAAATAGCTGAAGATGTCTGTTTAGCTATAAATGCCAATAGTCTACTAGCTTGGTTCCCCTGTTCAAAAAATTTCCGCCATAAAAATAATTGTTTCCATTTGGCTTTTATTTCTATTTGACCTTTATATAGCCTACGCGGGTTTTCCCACCTTGCCTGATTTTCAACTCATCCTCCACTTTTGTACACCGTTTAGCCAGTTCCTCCTCTCCTTGCCTACTAACACGTTTAACGTGTGATATAGTTGACTTTAAGACCCCCGCAGGTATGCCTTAAATGCATCCCATACACTACCGTCTATTGCATAGGTCCCATGTGCCTCAAAGATATCTAGTTCTAGTATACGGTCATCAGGCCCAATTTGTGCTAGCCAGTATGGATGCATTTTCCAGGTTGGCCGGTTACCCCTAGGACCAATATTTAATCATCTGAACAATAGTGGGGAATGATCAGATACCCCCCCCGAGGTAGGTAGCAAACTGATTGTACTAATGGTTGAACTTTGTCGCGGATAGATATGGTTTGTGGGAATGATAAACAGCTTCCTCCTGGGGCTGACCACGAATAGGCCCTGGTCTGTGGATTCCCAATTCTCCACAGGTCAGTCCAACCTACCTCAACCAGAAGCCTTTTTTAGCGTATTTTCTCTACTGACCCATTTAGGGGTTGCACCTCCATGTCTGTCTAAGGTTGGATCCAATAACATATTGTAATCCCCCATGCACATCACATAAGCATCAGGATATTGAGCTAGAAACAGCACTGCCTCCTTCAAAACCTGTATACCCCCCATGAGGTGGATTATAAATTCCCATCAACACAAATGGCAACGAATATAACACTCCATAAATACATATCTACTCTCAGGGTCACATTTATACTTAATACATTCCCATGGCACCGAGCGGTGTAGCAACATGGACACTCCCTTTGAGTATGATGTACGATATGAGTGGTATATATGATTCACCCATGGTTTCTTTAAATATTTTAAATTATGCTTTGTCATATGCGTTTCCTGCAGACATACTATTGTTGCCTTGGTCTGTCCAATGATGGTAAATATCTGACTTCCCTTAGTGGTTGACCCCATTCCTCTTACGTTCCAGAATATAAAAACACATTGTTCACTCATGTTTTATTACCTTTAATAATCTCCAGGGGCAATACTCTCTCAGCTTCCTATCTTCCTTAAAGGTTATCTGTATCAAGTAGGGTGGTAGCGCTGCTTCCCGTGGCAACAAGTTTGTCTCCATTATAAACCTTCCATTTCAAATACCCTCGTTATACCTTAGTAACTCAAAGTGTACAAAGAAAGAAAATTCGACATTGCCTGCGACTGGCATTTACCCAAGTCGCTTGCAATTCGTAAAGTGTCCAGCCTATATAATTAAAGTACTGCAGCTTCTTCCACTCCGTTTCCCTCCCCTACCCCCATCCCCCATCAAGGGGCAAGGGGCTAGGAGATAAAAAAGCAAAAAAAAAAAAAAGAAGGAGTACAAGCAGCCAAAGAACTCCTTAGGGACAAAAGGGATTACGCAGTGAAACCTACTTCCCTAGGATATATAAATCATTCCTGACCCACCTCGACCCCCCTTCCCCCCCCCCCCCAAGTTCTCCCCCCCCCCCAAGTTCTCCCCCCCCCATTAGGACCAAGTCCATGAACGTTGTTCCCCATTATATAAAAACAAGGGGGTGCAACCTGTGTATAAAACTCAAGGTGCAAATTGTGCAAGGAATAAATAGGTACCCAACCTGCCTTAATCCTAACCAAACCATACCTTATATAGATACCAATATATACCTCCATACATTTAAATACCTATACACATACAATAGTCATAACATTTACCAATCTGGAGTGCCCAAAAGTAATCAAAAACAAAGATAAACAATCCATAATGTAAAAACTGTAGCTAAACAGTGCCACACCTATATTTATATACCCATATTCCCCACACAAAAAAAAAACTTAAGTGTAAAAAATAAGAATTGCATAGCCCAAAAAAATAAAAAATTGGCCATGCAAATTAACTGTGCAAAAAAAAATAAAAAAAAACAAGTGTAAAAGAAAAAAAAAAAGTGGGAGGATTGCATAGCCAAGCAATTGGCCATGCAAATTGAAATATTATTACTGTGAAAAAAAAAAAGGGAGGATTGCATAGCTACAAAATTGGCCATGCAAATTAAAATATTGCTGTGCAAAAAAAGTAAACAAAAAAAAAGAAAAAAAAGAAGAGGGGGGGGGGGGGGGGTCAGAAAAAAATAAAAAAAGTAAAACAAAAGAAAAAAACAACATTCAGGATTCAAAAAGAAAAATTCAGACTTCAGGGTGTCCCCTTAATAATTTGCAACCATTCATTGGCTTGTTCTGCTGTAGTAAAAAACACCACCTTCCCATTGTCCTCCACTCTTAACTGGGCTGGATATGCCATCGAGTATACAGTAAAGAAAAAAGAAAACGGAGGGCGCACCGACCTAGTGCGATACTGCTAAATGAATTTTATTAAAATTGTTAAAATAAATCATTGTACTCACAAAGTGGAGTATAAATTCAAGCCTTGAAAGACAATACAGCAGAAGTCCAACAACATTAGCAGGATACGATATTCACTTAACTACAACCGATGTCGTAGGTCATTGCCTGACGCTCCAGCACATGCCCACTCACTTGTGTATGTATGTGTGTATAAAATTGCCACAAGCCCCACGGTGAGGGAACACTGCAGACCACCAAGCTCTGAGGAAAGGGGTACGTCCCCGAAACGCGTCAGCCCTAACATCGGTCGTAGATTCAAGTGAATATCGTATCCTGCTGATGTTGTTGGACTTCTGCTGTATTGTCTTTCAAGGCTTGATTTTATACTCCACTTTGCGAGTACAATGATTTATTTTAACAATTTTAATAAAATTCATTAAGCAGTATCACACTAGGTAGGTGCGCCCTCCGTTTTCTTTTTTCTTTAGTCTCATGAATTCCCACGATTCTGAGGAGGGCTGCAAGACTCTGGAAGATACTTTTTAACTGAACTTTACCATCCCATAACATCTTCCAAAAATACCGGAGCGCAGGAGATTTGTCTTTGATCGAGTATACAGTCCCATTCTCTCGCAGCTTCCGCTTTATCTCATTAAAGCCAGCACGTTGTTTTTGCAACTCCAGGGAAAAGTCCGGAAATATTGAAATTTTTAAATTTTCATATTCTATCAATCCCTTTTGTCGAGCTTTCCGCAGAATTAAATCACAGTCTTTACAATTCAATAGACGTGCTAAAAATGGCCTTGGGGAGCACCTGGAACCATCTTTCCACAAACTCTCCTGCATTTGGACCTTCTGCTCTCTGGTAAGCCTATGAAACTGTAATTTTAGGGTGTTTTTTGCACTCTGGGATGGATTAACACAAATAGACAATTGCACCTCTGCAAATGCAGTTGTTCCAGAGCTTAGTAAATGAGGTAAAAAACTTCACTTTGCACAGAATACCCAATCACTTGCAAGGAAAAAAAACAAGCATTTTTGCTTTTACATGATGGAATCCAGAAGAACTTCCCCTTATTTACCAAACTCCAGATTTGTAAAGTGCACAGTCTATTTACTTTTAGTAAACCAATCCCTCCGTTTTAACACTTTATTAACCTTTTAAAACAATGCAGTGGGGTACTGAAAAAAAAATTAAAAGCCCAACAAAACTATACTATTAAACGTTTGGTACAAGTCGCCTCATATTTTAGGAGTATACTTTTCTATAGCTTTTAGATCTGTTCCACTGGATGAAAATATCAGGTGTCACAGCCAAAGCTAGTAAAAAAAAAAAAAAAAAAAGCCTTGAACCTGGAGGCTGCTGTATTTAATCAAATCAATGTCAACAAAAATTTACACATGCAAAATATGTAATGCCACAAACTGTGTAGTTATCGGTTAGAATCAATTTGTAATACTATGTAGCGCTACCCCCTCAGGAGCCGCTGGTTGTTTTGGGATCTACTCTTGTTGGCTCACCCCTTATTTAACTGGCTCGAACCCTCCCTTGACACATCAGAAGTCTGGTGGGTAAGGTATTGTGACCCCCGCTGGGCTGGAGTCACAGGTCCCTCCAGACGAGAAAATACACTTCACACGATAAATATATTTAAATCAGAAAGGGTACGTTTACTTTGTGTGAACTTAAAGAAACAAACACATAGTTGAATCACAAATAAACAGTTAGGTAAAGGCTCACTATGATTCTACAAGGGCCCTTGCAGGAATCAGCAATTAACATTAATGAAAAAGACCTAAACTAAGAATGGTATCATTCACTTCAACTAAGGTAGGCAGTCTATGCTCGCGAGCGCCCTCATCCGGGCAGTCCTGCAGAACAGTTAAAGTCCACGTTGTGGTCGGTGCACGTTAAATTTATAATCCACAAGTGGTTAACGATAAGAGGAAGTTAAATCAGAGTATTTTAGATGGCAAACGTCGGTGAACTGATCGCTTGTCAGCGTCAGTCACTTCTGCATAACACTATCAAACAGCAAAGGGGCCTCCAAGTTTTAACTGAAGGCCCAACATGTGTCTCCGGTCTGTGAGGTGGCACTAGAGTGTGCCTAGAATGAGAAGTTTTGGCTGAGCGTGTGCTCTCACCCGACAGGCCTGATCCGCCTGAGTTCTCCTCAGAAGGCGTGTTGGTAAAATCGCTGCTCCACAGCACAAGGATCCCGGACGAGGACTCTCCACTGTTTCAGTTGTCAGTTAGGCTGCCTCTTGATCTCCGGGAACACAGGCTGGATACTGGAGTCTTGCTTCCTTCTGGATGGCTGGTCTCTCGGTGGGTTTAGGCCCAGGCTTCTGGCCTAGCAGCACGGTTGTGTCAGCAGCTCCGCAGAGGAGAAGAATGCAGGTCCCGAGAGCAGCCACACCCTTTCCTTAAGTAACCTCACCCATAAGTCTGTGCGGAGGTGTCAAATGATGCAGGGCATTGTGGGAAGTGTAGTCTGTTTCTCCTAAGAGTCAATGGAGTCCATATGTCCGGCTACTTGAAGTCCCACAATGCATAACTTTCTTAAAGGTATCTTACATATTTACAAGTGTGAGCAAAGTTCCGGCGGAGATGGCCTGTCATTAGATTCTGACCCTGCTACAACTACATACAAGGATTGGAGTTTTCCAATGTCACCCTTGAAATCACTTGAAAAAACTGAGGACCCTCTCCTTATTGTATTGGGTATTTTAAAATGTTGACAAACATCCCCTAAGGCAGTGCCCAGCTCACCATGCTTTTTTGGACAATCCTTTGCCTACCAGACTTGAAAATTACCATGATTGATTTAAAGAATATGCCCCCCCCCCCCCCCGCAGACTTAAATATGGTTCACAATGTTTACACTTTATGATAAGTTTGATGAATGTCCAGATACATCTTAATTATAGCAATGCCTCGGATAACTGCCCCTTGTGTACCTATATACAATTACAATATATACACACAGTAACAAGTAACAGTATTTCTAAAATGTTAACACATTGATGCAATTTACATCCATATGATCTCATTTACATCTGGAACACAATCATTGATAAAACCACAATTTCCTTATAATCTCTTGGCTTGCTTTGGAATCCTTGAGAATGGGACCATACTGTAAATCCATGCGAGTTTATTATATTAGGCTATGCCATGCAGGAGACCTACAGTACCTAGTATATCTGTAGCACTTCTCGTTCATTAATTATGGTAATTGCCAACTGTTTTGTTTGAATTGACTATTTTATCACTATGGGGCACTTTAATTTTGCATCACAATACGTACATGTACATACCAAACTGCCGAGTTATGTTCTGTCCTTCCTTTTACCGATAACCTCTAACACCTTCATAGGAGCAAGTTCTATTTTTAGATTCAACTACATAATCATATCACATCTTAAAGCTCACGTGTGTAAGCTAATCTTGGCCTCAGATCAGAAGCGCTACTTAATCAGGGTGCGTTATCGTAGGAAAGTAAATATGAGGGAGAAAATGCAGCTGTAAAATGTTATTTTTCATTCCTTTACAGGAGAATTATAATCAAGTAAGAATACATTTGAAAGATGCAGCCTATAATTTACATTATGGGGATTAGTTTATATATTATAAGATTGCTGCCATTTTAAGACTATTTAAATCTGTATATTTTGTATTGATACTGCTGTATTTGAAGGGAACCTTTGACAAATGATAGTCAACCAAAATGCATGTGCATGGTTACTCAGGGACACTACCAGCCAGCAGCTCTTCAAGAAATATCTTGAATCTGTAGGAACTATAACCTACCTAAATGATTAACAGTCAAAAGCGTATTGGTGGGTTGGATACATGCTTAACAATTAGTGGGACAGTATACCTTTCAGTTGCTACTGTTCATACCAATAAGAAGTGGTGCACAACTACTCCCCTTAAGTCTAGGTTAACATCTATGTGGTTGTTGATGCGTTTTTAAACCCGCAATTTTGAATGTGTTTTTGCATGCAGTTTTCATACGTCGCGTTTTCACCCACACTGTATACAGCTGGTTGCTATGGGCAGGCCACTGCATCCGTAACTACTGATGAGCGAATGTAAAAGAAAAAAATTGCTGGCAAAAATGGCGTGCCCCCCCCCCCCCCAAATATGTACCAGACCCTTATACGAGCATGAAGCCCTACAGGTCAGTAAAGGGAGGAAACGAGCGAGCGATCGCCCCCCTCCTGAAGCATACCACATACCCTCAACATAGGGTGGGGGGGTGCTTTGGGGCAGGGGTGACATAATTGAAGTTTATTACACACAAACACAACCTGCTGCAAGAAAACAGTCCCCAAACCTTTTTAAAAATGCAGCACCGCAAAATGCACAAATGGGAACTATATCCATAGGAAATTATGTTAAATGGACTGTAGTGCATATCTGCAAAATGCACCAAAAAGTGCATTGGGTATGAACGTAGGGTAACTATGCATGCCATTAAAATTAATACTTAGCCAAACTGACTATTATTAAAAGGACCAGCCAAGACAAGCCATGAGTGTGGCCAGCCATAAGAAAATTCCTTCCATACATACAAGTTTATGGCGTGGTTTACAGCAGTATAAAATACTTTTTAGCTTGAACATGATAAAATTATGCCTTTTGTAAAAAGTTTATAGAAAACCTTTACATTAATGTGCTTTGCACACGCAGAACAGGTTTGCTTTAAAACAGACTTCCACAGATGCATATATTTATACATTACCCTTCTTGCACTTGCCTACCACCCAGTTCAGGAGTGAAGGAAAATCCTGTGTAAGCTATGAGCCTCTTATAGCTTACGCAGGTCTATGGATTTTGTTTGTTACAACATGCTCCTCAATATCCAAAAAAAAATGGATATTTCTTTGGGATCCTAGTGTGGAATAATGTAGCAAAAGAAAAAGTATGTCTGTTTCTAGGGAAAGGGGGGAATTAAGGAAAACCTGTTTCTTTACCCAGAATGTGTACGGATTTGCTTTAAAAGGTATACCTTTCTTGGCAAAATCAGATATTTCAGTGCTCTCTGAATATGTATTGTACTACAACATGGCATAAAGCAGTGATCTCAAATAAAGTGCAGAGACAGGGGTTGATTTGCCAAAACTGGAGTGCAAAATCTGGTGTAACTGACAAAACCTGGAAGCCGATTAGTTTCTATGCAAAGCTTAAATAAGCGGAAGTTAGAAGCCGATTGGCTACCATGCACAGCTGCACCAGATTTTGCACGTTTTAGTAAACCAACTGTCAGGTCACTGTGGCCAGGTGACAAGTGCATCCCATTGGGGTCAGGGATGCACCACAGGGTAGTGAACCCTATAGCCGACTGCTGCTATCAGAGAGGAAGCGTGAACCCAAGATCACCCAGGGCGCAGAGTTTAAACCCAGCATTGTGTTCACCAGAGCCTCTAGTGGTGAGGATGGCCTTGGCCGCAGCTGGATCCAGGTCACGACCCCCGAGATCCCCTAGGTCACACTCCGCAGGGAGAGAGGGGAAGCAGCTAGCAGGACAAACGGTAGTGATGGGTAGGCCGAGGTCAGGGCAACAGGCAGACAAGGGTAACCGTGGGGCAGGCAAATGGTCAGGGGCACAGGCAAAAAGGAGAAGTCAGGGACAAGCCAAAAAAGGTACACAGGAAGATGATTGTAGCACACTGCAGACAGGAACTTAGCAAATTACACTGTTGAACAGCACTGCGAAACCTGCAGTGCAACAGTTAATATAGACTTCCTGGGATGGCCTGGGTGGGGCCATACAGGAAGAGGAAGTGATAAAGGGAACCAGAACAGAGTCAGGCCTCTAATGAACAGATGGAAAAACAGGTAAGCTGCCAGACTATTGCATAGCCATGACACCGACCCCACAGCTCTTTGCAAATCTACCCTTTATTCGATCCTGCTACACTTAATTCTGGTGTTCACAAAACTTTTAATTGGGCCTATTAAGAAACATTAACCAATATTTGTAACCTTTACCTTTTCCAAAATAAAGCAGTTGAAGGATCTGGGGGAATGACATCAAGCATTTAGGCAGGTGTGCCGACTTGCTGGCTTTATAGGACTGTTGGTCCCCCAAGATCTTTTGGCAGAGGCCAAATGCCTATCATGGAATCCAAAATGATTATTATTTTGCACATACATCTGTACTACACTTTATTACGCTTTATCACATAATGCCGACTAAATACCAAAAAGGTGTACAAAAAACTTTTTGAATGTGGTTTATTTTAAAGCTTAAGTATGAGGTTTATAATACAGCCCCTTTCAATCAGAGTGCCCAGGCCACTTGGGAAGCCTTCAGGTTTCTGCAAGGGTCCCTTGGCAAAATGCCCAAAAAATTACCCAGAAAAAAACACTGTATACAAGACAAGCCAGCAAGTAAATCAAGCCGTTTTAGCTGTATATTCAAATCACTGTGCCACAGACTCCCCCTTAGACATTTACAATATGCCTGCTGCTCTTCCGAATATCTTGAGCACTGAGTGCACTTGGAAGCTTCCCAATGGCGCTAACCACAGCGAAACATGGGGTGCCACTGATGGCACTTCCAGTGACCCAATTTCTGGCCGGTGGAATGCACGCTGCTCCGCCATATTGGAAGAGCGTCATCTGGCAAATTAGTGCAAAGTACACTGCTGAAATCTGCTGGGTGCTGGTCAAGGCACCAAAGTATGTGAGTGTAAATTTTTTTACCTTTAAGACTTATTTTAATAAACTGGACAATGATCCCATTTATGGCCTTTTATTCCCGATGTTGACAAAGGCAAAGGGACCATAAGGGAGGTGGATGTCCAGATCCTGGAATTAACACACAAGTGCATATAGACCTATTCAACGTTTGGGTCTAAGTCTGGTGAGTGTTAGTATATAAGGGGGATGGAGAGAAATCACCAAAGACCACCATTTGGAGAGCACTTACTCTGCAGGAAGTGTGTTGGGCACATTTAAAAGTTCAGTCACATCACTGTGGTCATCTAAAATGGACTATTGATTTATGGACATTTATGGACACTTAAAGTTTATTGTGCAAAAGAGCTAAAGTATTTAAATGGTATTATCACGCAAGTTTTTATTCAATACAGATATTGATGGCACATATTGATACCTAGCGCTCACTTTGGTGATCAAGCCTACCTTTTAGTTACACAAAGCCACAGGTTTTCATTGTGCATTTGCTAGCTCCCAGCGTTGGTTAATATGGAGGACATCGGGCGCTTGAACAGAATCCTTTGGACTACTAGTCAGTACCAGTGTGCAAAGGTGTATTAATTTTGGAAAAATAAATCACCTGTTAGGTGCCGTGTGTGTGGGGATGTTGCTGCATTATATAAAACTATTCGTTTTTTTTTTTTTTTTTTACATTTTAGAATGGGGTGCCTCAAGATTGTGCAGTGTTTTAAAGGGTTTCTCGCCTGCGAAAGGGTTGAGAAACAGTCAGCCACCCTTCCTTCCCCAAAGTCTGCATTTTTTTTTTTTTTTATTTAAATCTTTTTTTTTAATTTTTGTTTTTTTTTTGTTTTAAGATATACTTATTTTGAGACCCAGTGACATCATTAGGTCTGTCTTCTGGTCATTGCTCAGAGTTTGGTCAGAGGGACCAGCAGACTAAAGGGATGTGCTTTCATAAAAAGCTTGAGCACAACATGACTGACATAAAAAACTAAAAGCTGTGAGAAACAGGCAAGGACAGTATTGATCAGGAAGAAAAGGGATTAAAATGATGATTGAACCAATTTAGACAAGAAATGAAGGAGAGCATAAGATGGCTGATGCAGCTTCAAATGGTATATTATGGAGATGCATGTTTGAAGGAAATTGTAAGCAATTGATTTTATCACAGGTGATAACTTGTTTTCCCAATAGTTTTCCAGTTGGTTTCCTAATACTTTCTCATCTGGCAAAGTTAGTTACATTAACCACTTAAGACCCAGACCTTTAGGCAGCTAAAGGACCAGGACAGTTTTTGCAATTCGGCACTGCTCCGCTTTAACTGACAAATTCGCGGTCGTGCGACGTGGCTTCCAAACAAAATTGGCGTCCTTATTTTCCCACAAATAGAGCTTTCTTTTGGTGGTATTCGATCACCTCTGTGGTTTTTATTTTTTGAGCTATAAACAAAAATAGAGCGACAATTTTGAAAAAAATGAAATCCTTGTTTGCTTTTTGCTATAATAAATATCCTCCAAAAATATGTAAAAAAAAAAATGTTCCCTCAGTTTAGGCCGATACATATTCTTATACCTATTTTTGGTAAAAACAAAAAAAAAAAAATGCAATAAGCATTTTTCGGTTGGTTTGCGCAAAATTTATAGCGTTTACAAAATAGGGAATAGTTTTATTGCATTTTTATCAATTTTTTTATTTTACTACTAATGGCGGCGATGAGCGATTTTTTTCATGACTGCAACATTATGGTGGACACTTTGGACAATTTTCACACATTTTTGGGACCATTGTCATTTTCACAGCAAAAAATGCATATAAAATGCATTGTTCACTGTGAAAATGACAATTGACGTTTGGGAGTTAACCACAAGGAGGCACTGTTTGGGGTATGACCTCATCTGTTTTTACCTGTAGGAGGGTGTGGCTGTAGGTATGACGGCGCCACAGTGGGTAGGTATGTAGGTATGGCGGAGCCACAGTGAAGAACGGGGAAGCTGTGTTTACACACAGCTCTCCCCATTCTTCAGCTCTGGGGACCGATCGCGGGACTCCAGCGGCAATTGGGTCCGCGAGTCCCGCGGCTTCAGACTGGGTCGCGTGCACACGCCCACGTGACCCCACAGCTGGGCTTAAAGGGCAACGTACAGGTATGTTGTGTCCAGCCGTGACATTCTGCCGACGTATATCGGCGTGAAGGGATCTTTAAGTGGTTAAAGGCCAAGTTCACTTTTTTGAAAAAATAAAAACGCAGATATTTTATGGAAAAAAAACATGTAAATTTCACAAGGGCCTGCAGGGCATTGCACCCCAGATTGGGGGTGCAAAGGGGCAGGTCTAGAGCATGTTATACATTATACCCTAAATTTGGGTGTAATGTATAGCAGGCTCCACAAGGTGAACTTATCCTTTAAGCAGTGAAGATATGCCCCTATCTCGGGTACCAAACAGACCAATCTTTGTACGGTTTATACTGTATATGTAAATTTAGGTGGTGAGGTCTCGTGGCAAACAATACTCAGACAAATTTAAATAATAATTAAAATAATGCAATTGTATCATATGATACATATGCAACCTTGTGTAAACTAAATTCAAATGAAATGAATTTGCCATCTGTAATTTAAAGGGGGCCATAATAAATGGCCTTTAAAGCTTTGTTTGCATACTGCACATGCAAATTGTTAAAATTGTGATATTCTTGACATGCTACAAGACTTGAGCACAGTAGGCTATAGAAAAGCAATTATTGTACAAGTTCGTTCTTACTTAGAATCCATGTGGAGACACTCCACCTCCCAAGGTAAGTTTTGCTTCTGATCTCACTTTTCCTACTCAATGCTTTGCAGCAAAAATACAACATTTTCATACTTGCTCATAGTCTTTAATGTACAGTATATCAAATCCTGACAGGAGGTAACATGTATTTCTGAATATGACAAACTAGCAGTTACCTTCTTTTACATAGTGTATTGGGGGAAAAAAGTGTTTAAAAGTGTTAAAATGTCAAGGATTTAAGGAGGTACAAATGCCATAGTTGGTAGGTTTTGGTTAAATCTACGTGGAAACTTAATTCATCAGACTTTTGCTTATGTTTCCCACATTTAAAGTGAGGTTAAAAAACATAAAATTAATATTTTTATTTAATTTTTTTTTTAATTACGAGCCTCTACTGGCAACAGCGGGTCATTGTTTGCAAGGATTGTTTTTACTCTTTTCTTCTTTCCAATTGTGTCACAGATCAGCCCACCATGCTGCTTTACTCTTATTTTCACAATGTAGATGGTATATTCCTCTTGACAGAGATTGCGGCATTGGAAGCTTTGCGATTGCTGTGATAATAGTGTTTCTATCTGTAAACACTGGGTGACATTTTTGTTCCTTTCCCTTTCTTCACTTTAGTCTTGGTAATGCAAGATTAATGTAATAAATATTACATTAAAGATAGACAGACAATTTTTGCAATGGGGACACCTGTTCCAGTAATAGTTGTCTAAGGATTTCCCTTTACTCTGGAGAGTGTTTCTCTATTTTCCTGTTATGTCTTTGGTGAAGGAAAAAAAAGTGAAAGGATCATTTCCCCAAAAGGATGCAGACAGCATAAGCAAAAATAAGAAAAAAAAAATTAGCAAGTTACCCATTCCCTGCTAAATCCAAAAGATACAAAAAACTTGAGGCTTAACAGCTAACTTTAAATTTGCCAATTTTGGCACCTGACAAAGTCATTGTCACCAACTGTGTTCTATTTGTACCCAAGACAAGTTAATGTTACAACACAACCAAACAAAAGTTACATTGTGCTTTGTTGCTGGTAGGAACAGGGAGGAATCTCTCCATTTAACATTTTGGTGAATTACTTTTAGAGCTTATATGTGTGGCATTTATAAAAATATGTTCAGTAATTTTAATCAGAATTTGAAAGTTCCCCACTTTTCAGGTTTTTCATTTGCCTATCTATAGCTGTTATCATATAGAATTACAGTACACGTATGCATTTATAAATACTGTATTTATTGGCATAACACTTTTTACCCTGAAAATAGAGGGTAAACTGTGCCTGCATGTTATACACAGGGGGCTGTGAAAAGTTTTTCCTGAAACTTCCTCTTAAAGTTAGGGTGTGTGTTATACGCCTGTGCGTGTTATACGCCAATAAATACTGTATGTAAAACAAAAAGGGATTCATGGTTAATGTGGCACTATGGCAGATGTTATTGGAATTACTTGCAATTCAACCGCTCTCACCATTCCATGTTTAACCGATTTGTGCGAGTTTGGCACGAGTGTTAATTTTTATTAAAAAATGCAGCACTTTTCCCTAAAAATATGTCAAGTACAACTACACAGTTAATTCTGTAAGCTAGCTAACCCTTCATTCATCAAAAATCGATTTGCATACGGGCAATCAAGGTGTAATGTGTGTGGCCAGCTTAAAGAGGAACCAAGGTCTGCAAACAGGCAGGTTCTTTAATTTTAGAGATGCTCAATGGGGGTTATTTACGAAAGGCAAGGCCACTCGCTGTAGATCTGAAGGGGACATGCAAGGATTTTTTTTTAGCTTGCACACAATATAAAATCAGCAAAGCTTCCCCTCATTTCAGATCTTCCCCTCAGATCTACAGTGACTGCACTTCCAAGTGCACTTTCAGTGCATTTATAAGTGCACTTGTAGTGCAAAATGGATTTGCTTTTCGTGAATAACCCCTTATGTCTCTTCTGCAATAAAATAAACCTACCTGCTAACTCGTAGTCTTCTTTACAATGTACATGGAGCTATGCAATTGCAGCTCAATTCACATTCCAACACAGATCCTGTGTGCTGGGATGACTGACCTGTGCACGCGCAGAAGTGGCATCGTTAAAGGCCACCCAAGGAAGAAGGCCACAGTCCAGCACTTAGAAGCCGTGTAGAAGATGCCGATGCTAACAAGGAGAACAGACTCTTGAAAGAAAGGTAAGTATTGTGGAGTCATTATTGCAAAGCAAGCAACAGAGTGAAATCGGGAGCACCTAATCTGCCTCATTCCTGTTCAGTGTGTCAGAATACTAAAGACATTTTATCTGCATGGCATTCAGAAACGTAGTATTTTCAGAAATAGAGGTTAGTAATGGCAGCGCTTATATTTCCTCAGTACAGATTCTTTGATATTGCTCTGCTACATTTCATTAGTCCAACAATTCTTGTTGAAATGATAGAAATACAAGATATATACCGTTTAAAAAAAAACCACTACTATATATGTTCTATGGTGGTGCTCAACCATAAATTCGATTAATCACTTATACTTTCAACCACATGCTGAGTTATTGTAAATGAAGATGTAAAATAACTGCAGATACAATTTCCTCCTGTACAATTGTAATTGTCACGTCATACAAAACACTGTAAAATTTGCCTTCTTTCAAGAAACATGTAGACTTGTTTATGGCTTGCTTTATGAATTTGTTTTCTCTATTGCTATGAGTCACAACACCGATGACTCAACCCAGTAGAGTAGGAAGAAACACTTTCACAGATAATTCATGACAATGGAGTCATAAGGGTCTAACCTTTAGTGATGTACTGTATGTAAAGTACAAAAGCAGAAAACTGTTAAAGTAAGGCAGGATTTTTATTTTAATCAGTTCGTTCTTTGTCTTTATGACCATATGTTATATATAAGGACAGTAAACCATTTAACAATGTATAGCACTAAAAAGCTGCAGAGTGTGTTGCCATGTTAATGGCTTTTGTCAGAAGATCCTTGGAAAATTAGTTTGTGAACAGATTAAAAAGACAAAAACAAGTACCGCTTTATTTCCTTACAAAACTTCGGATTTGTAGGGAAATGTGCTTTTCATTTTAATGAAATGTTTTATTATGATACAATTGTCCTCATACATTAAAGATCAAACCCAGATAACATTAGAGTGAGATACTAATCAGTGGTGTAACTAGAACCTTCAGGGCCCTGATGCAAGAAGCCATGAAGAACGACAGGACCCAGTAACAAGTGTGACCACTGGTGTCAGTATGTTTTTATTTTATTTATTACATTTTTTTACCATTTGTTGTTGAGCCCTGTTGAGGGGCTTTGGTGAGGAGTCTAAACAGACCTCTGATATCCCACCTTTGCGATCAAATGATTTGACAGAAATAGCTTTTGTACAGAGCTTCCTGTTCATTGATGAACTTAACCAGTTTACCATGTCTCAGTTATGAACAGTCAGTGATCAGTATGGATCACCGACCCTATTCAGAAAAGCCAGTAAATGACATGCCCTGTAGCAGCCGAGAGGGGAAGGAATAATCTGCCAAAGCTGCAGGGGATGATGAGGGGGGGGGGTAGGAAAGTGCACAGGTGAGCTGGAGAGCATAAGGGGCAGCAGAAGTGGGCTGGATAGGAGAAGTGGCGTGAATGGCTGTTGAGGTTAAATGTCTGCTTCTCCTCCTCTCCCTCCTGCATGCAGGATGAAAATAGAGATTCATTCCTTTATATGCAGCCGACCCCGCAGCTCCCAGTATCCAGGTGTACAGGGGGGGCACACAGAACTTTTGCAGCATAGGGCTAGGTTCAAGTGTGACCCCTGTAGGTACACCCCTGCTACTAATTATATCCAGTAAGAACTAGCAACTGTGCTAAAGCCACAACATTTATAGATCATAAGGGGGGAGGCACTTGCAGAATATTTTTAAGAGAACAAATTATGAAAGAAATTGCTATTAAAAATGACAACGGGGGGGGGGGGGCGTAGTCTACCAGAGTCTGAGATGATCTCTTAGACACAGAGCTAGTCAGCCAGGGGAGAGAACTGGAGCGACATTAGCCCATACCCACAACCGATAATTGGACACCTGAGCTCCTAAACACACGGACACACCAGCCAGCCATGTCCCACAAACGGAACAAATGAATTCTGCCCGAGAAAACTGAAGCCTCAGCTTAAGGTTAGTCACCATCAAGATGGCACCGGCCTGTCCACGCCACATGAGGCTTACACAGATCTCCATGATGAGATCCCAGGAGAAGCTACCAGGCCCAGCATTCCTCCATGGCATCCTTCCCCACCACAGGGCAACCAATAATAGGTACAACCATTAAAGATATGCTGTTATCACTTAAATGATCATTGATGACTGATCTCTTATCACCATTTACAAAAATCTCATACATGTACTTGATGACAGTGTCACACTTTTAAAACAGCATGGATGAATGCACAACAGTTAATGACTTAAATGCATATGATGAAGTGAGAGAGGAACAATCCTGGCTAAAGGCCAAATTGGCCGATTTAGAAGACAGGTCCCACAGAAACTATAAGATATGATGAATTCCTGAAGCCATATTACCAGCGGACCTCCCCAAGTATGCCAAAGTGTTCATACATGCAATCCTACCTGATGCCTCCCCTAGAGATCCAATTATCGATTGAATCCACAGAATTGCAAAAACCACACATAACAGCCTCCATCCCCAGAGATGTACTAATGGAGGATGCACTTTTCATATCAGGGAAAAACTGACAGCAAGGGCCAAATCCCAGCTCCATATGGTGACATCCAGCTTTTTCCAGATCTCTCCAAACACACCATACAGTTGGAGACAACTCAATCCCATTACCAAAGGCCTCCATAATCATAACATTCTATTCAAATGGTGACATCCAGCTACATTGCTAAAGAAATAGATCATCCCACACGATTAATAATCTCAAGAGTGGTATGCAAATTCTGTATATATGGGGCATTATCCCTGACCATAAATGCAAATAGGCTTAATCACCCGGACAAGAGACAATCTCTTTAGAGAAGAGCACAAAAGCTTGACTGCAACATACTAGGTGTACGCGTTACGCTTTGCAACTCCCAATCTGCCTATGCACACAAACAGGCTCTTTACCCATATCTACACATCCTCCTTCACATAAAAAAAAAAAGTTCTTATAGCGGTGAAAAACACAACACATTTTCAACTGAATCAACGTTGGACCCCAACGGACAATATATTATCTTGGGTTGCACTATTAAAAATAAAAAAATACACAAACATATGCACCCAACAAGTGCGATTCTTCTGCAAACTCATGCGCATCATCAAGCCTATCCAGAAAGAACACTTAATTGTATGTGGAGAATGCAATATGGTTCCAGATATTCAGATAGATTTTACGTCTGCAGCAAAATTTAGAGAATCACTCTTCAAAAATGTTCTCCAAACCAAACACGCTGCCAACACGGCATGGAAAGAGACTACACTTCTTTTTCTCCTCAGAGGTCAATCATTGAATAGGATTTATGCAAACAGATTAATGGTTACTATAAAAAAATAAAATAGGCGCATCTGTAATTCACACCATGACTTGATCAGACAATGCTCCCATTACCATTTGATTCTGTTTTTTATTCCCACAGAAGCAAAATGCATGCTTATGGAGAGAAAATGCCTACAGTATATTCTACAACATAATTCCTTCACATCTGAGATTTCTGCTCACATAGCCAAATAATTTACACACACACACACACACACACAGGCTCGTTGTCTGACCCAGGCATGGTGTGGAACGCACACAAAGCGTTTATCAGAGGTATACCGATAATTAATCCTCACTGAAAAAAAAAAAAAAACAGCGTCTAGAATCCCTAACATCGCAAATAGCCAACCTAGAAAAACAAAATAAAGCCAACCCCAACATAACAAACATACCAAACTCAGCACTAATGTACATTAGACAAGAACTCAGAATGCTTCTACACTCCTTTGAAAATGCACAGAGGAAGTTAAAAGCAGCAACTTACACTACCTCAAATAAAGTGGGTAAAGCCCTAGTTGGTCAAATTAAAGGCAGAAGGATAATAAAAATAGAGTATCTATATCACCCTCACACACAGGAAAAATTACTGAACCCACAGGCGATAGCTAAGGCCTTTAGCGCCTTCTACGAAGACCTGTATAACAAAGCAAGACCTAGATACCTACCAATCCTCTATAGAAGACATACATTTCTTACCCAAATACAGCTCCCAACAACACTAACAGCTGACCCTCCTTAATTAACCCTTCACTGAACAAGAAATCCTTTAAAAACTGTCCAAACTCTTCCTGCAGGGAATGCACCCGGCCCAGATGGACTCCCAGGTGAATATTACAAGCAATATTCCCACCATCTAGCACCTCACATAGCTACACCCATTTAATGATGCTGCCCCCCCCCCTTCATTGTTACCTCATGAAACTTTGCAAGCACAGATTATAAAATTCTACCCAAACCAGGGAAGGAGCCTGGTTTTATCTTGCTTTTATACATCCCAAATTTGTATATGCTTTTGCAGCAGCTTCCTGGCTTTGGGAGCTGCTGCTTGGCTATTCAGTATATCCTTCTCCATTTTTGTTTTTCCACATCTGTATATCATTTAACACATGAGAGCAATGAAATTACAGCCCAAGGTGCATACTGTAAACGTACTTTTCCCTACAATAAATTTCATATCACTTAGAGCATATCTGAGGTCTGTGGTAGGAGCACTCGTCTAAGCGACAGTATGTTCTTCCTTCTTGGCTATCATGGTAAACAGGGATGAGCCAAACTGCCCTGGGTTTAGTTTGAGCAGGGTTCAGTAAACTTCTGAACCTGGACCCCAGCTTCTTAGTTTTAAAAACAAAAGCACAGTCCTATCCAGGGTCTGTTATGTTTTTTGGAGGACCGCAGTAATACAATTAGTTTGGCAATTAAAACAAAATGTTTCTTTGTAAATGTCACTCTTGCTGTAGTACTTGCTACAGTTATAATGAAAAAAAAAAAAAAAAAAACCTTGAACTCATCCCTAATGGCAAACATATCTTTGAGTTTGCCTTACTTCAGCAATGACAGCTCTACAATAGCCACTGCTGCCAACTTCTGAGGCTTCTTCCCCACTTGAAGCCTTTTTTCTTCATCCACTGGATAGCCAACATTGATAGAACTCCCATACATGCGCAGAGTTTCTATTGCACATTAGAACTTATGGTATTGCAGATGCACTGATTATTCAGTAACAGGCCACCATCAAGCTGAGCTTTACCCAATTCTAGAACATCAAAAACATTTGCAGTCCATACACCTTGTGTATGGACCGTAAAGACCCATGCCAAAATGACCATTGTAAATTGAGAAATTTTGGTGTAAAGGAGTGGCCCAGTGTCCAGTAGATGTAGGCATAAAAACGTTTTATCAAGAGTAAAAACAAGATAAAGCCAACACATTTTTGGGAAACAAGGTCTCGCCCTTCCTCAGGACTGCTGCTGAATGCTACTGGGAAAGAATCCTGATTGGGTCTGTGAAGCATATATTGGACAGATTGGCATCTAGGTGCCTGCTGTAACTTCAAAGACTGCATCCAACACCTGGATACCAATCAGTCTGATCTATGCTTTACAGACAGACCCAATCAAGATCCATTCCCTGTAGCATTCAGAAACAGCCCTGAGGAAGGTGGAGTCATTGTTCCCCCAAAACACACTGGGTTTATCTTATTGTTGTTCCTCTTAAAGTGGTTGTAAAGGCAGGTGTTTTTTTATCTTAATACATTTGAAAAAAAAAAAGAAGAAGAAGAAAAAACATTGTGTAGCAGTCCCCTCAGCCCCCCTAATACTTGAGGTCCATCTAAACCCAGCAAAGTTGCACAAGAGACTCAGCTGTCCAGGACTCCCCTCCTCATTGGCCAAGACAGCAGTGTGGTGCCATTGTCTCCCACTGCTATCAATTAAAGTCTGATAGCCAATAAGGAGAGAAAGAGGCAGGGGCCACGGCTGTGTTTGAATGGACACAGGGAACTGCGGCTCAGCTCAGGTGCCCCTATAGCAAGCTGCTTGCTGTGGGAGCATTCAACAGGAGAGAGGGGTCAGGAGCACAGAAGAGGGACTCAAGAGGAGGATCCGGGCTGCCCTGTGCAAAAACCACTGCACAGAGGAGGCCAGTGTAACTTTTTTCCATTAAAAACACACACTTTAGTATCACTTATAATAAAACATTTTTATACCTACATCTACTGGACACTGGGCATTCCTTTACACCCATTTTTCTCGATTGCATGCAGAATCATCAGTCCGTACACCAAGGTTGCAGTCCCTTCCCCAAAAGCCAGACATTAATCTCTGGAAGTATAACCATTCCCACCTGCCCACACTTTTTCATATCTAAAAGCAGTGACTGACCGAGTCAATCCAGTGCAATCTCTACCCTTAAAGAACAAATGTCCATTGTAGTAAACCATGCCAATAACCTATTTAATTTTTTTTATCCTATAGATACCCCGTGTCTTGGTTTTTAACCGTTTTACTTATGTTAACCATGTTTAAGACAGTATTTTCTCCCTAATGCTTGAATACTCTGTTCCTAACCAACATACTATAATACAGGATTCATAGTTGACTGGCCACATGAACATAATAAATCATACATTTTCACCCACTATTCTGAAATGCAGAACATGACCTCATTTTTGGAAATTACTAATGTAACATGTATCAAATTAATGCTTGCCTAATTTTTAACATGCAAAATAAAATGAGCTTCTGATGGTCAACTACCACTAAGACACTTAAAATAATAAACTATTTTTAGAGTAATTTAACAATACGTGGAGTTAAAAAACTTTAAATGTTTTTCATGAAGTTAAGGTATCCAGTCTACCATAAAAAACAAAACAAAAAAAAAAAAACACTGTTCCAGCATGGCTTAACCCATTTATTTTAAAATAAAAAATGAGCTAGAGCAGAAAAGTTCTCAGCAACTAAAGAGTTCCTGGAACTGCATTGATCAATCTGCGCTTTTTATGTAATCATTCAGTCAAGTATATTAAGTGTGTCTCCCCCCCCCCCCCCCCAAACAATCGTGACTTTCCGCATTGAACCACTGACTTTGTGGCTGCCGTTTTAGGATTTGATATTACTATAGCTTTAGTTTGTATCCAGAAATAATCTTTAATACAAACAAAAGTCACAATTATTGTGTATTTTTATTAGGTGTGTATGCCATTATTAATTATTGCTCTATAGGATTTGTGATGCAGAGAGTCAGAGAATGGCCATTTATTTGCAAGTCCTAGTACATACTATTTGTTTCTCAGCAAGCTAGGGATCACCAAACCTGACATGTTTAACATTTTAATGGCCAGTTCACACCAGACGCAGTTCCATACAGTTGTGTGCATTATTTCTGCACTAAAAATGCATGCACAGTGTTTTCCATGTATTCCAATTTTTCTAGTTGGCTCTAGTTCACACAATGCAGTCACAGTTTCCGGTGCAGAAACTGACTGCATGGTGTGAACTAGAGCCATTGGAATACATGGAAAACACTGTGCATGCATTTTGTGCAGAAAAATGCACACAGAACTGCGCCTGGTGTTAACTGGCTCTTAGCATTTTCTGCCTCTTCAGGAGTATTACTGGAAGGAGAATTCAGTAGATCACAAGTATTGCGTTAAATATCATATAAAGGCGTTTTCTTCAGTCATTAATTCAGGGCGGTTTTTGTAGCGTTTTTGCAGAGTTTAGTAGGGTTTTTGTACAGGCTTTTTACTGCTTTTCAAGGTTAAAATGTCACCATTGTAGAACACCTGTAATCTGCCCAAAAAGAAGCTCATGTACTTTAACAGGTGTTTTGCTTTAGGTGACAGAACACTCAGATGTGAACATGTGATTTGTCTTGGGTGTTTTTAGAGCCGAGGCTTGGAGCAGAAAAAAACACCCAAAAACACCTAGATGCAAACAAAGCCTAAAAAGAAAAAAGAAATAAAATACTCCAGAAGAAGCAGAAAATATTTCATCTGTGAAAAGCGTTGTTTGGGGGTCCCTATTTCGCTGTAAAAGTTTAAAGTCACAAGTATACAGCCATTCTCAGTGGCCCTTACTTTGATCTACTATATTTACGTATGTTGCATGGTACAGTGAGACTCAGAGC
Source organism: Rana temporaria (assembly GCF_905171775.1). Lineage (NCBI taxonomy): Eukaryota > Metazoa > Chordata > Amphibia > Anura > Ranidae > Rana > Rana temporaria. Next base: position 279,445,534 of record NC_053492.1, on the reverse strand, counting down.
ACCGCTGGGATTTTTGCTTAACCACCTCAATACACACTCTCACCCTCTTCCTTCCAGGCCATGATTTCAGCACTGTCACACTTTGAATGACAATTACTCAGGCATGCAACACTGTACCCAAATTAAATAATTGAATTTTTTTGTGAGAATTCTTTTGGTAGCATTTAGTCACCCCTGGGTTTTTTTCTTTTTTGCTATACAAATGAAAAATACCAGTTCTTGGTTTTAAAATTTTGCAAATAAGGAATCTTAATTCAATGTAGGCCAAAATTTATTCTGCTATATTTCCTTGGTAATAACCCAAATCAGCACCTAGTCTAGTCTATTGTTGAATTTAAATGTATGGAGGTCCAATCAGTACATTTTTCTTCCAGCAGAGGTGAGAATTAGAATTGTGTGAAGACTCAGATCCTTCACATCATAGCCCTCTCCTCCTCCATCACTATCCTATTCTTACATCCGTGTCCTCAGTCCCCCACTTCACATCACTGTTTTCCCATCATCCCAAGTAATGTTCTCAGGCCCCCCCTCACATCACACACACCTTTATTCACAGGTGTTTTCACAACTCCATGTTGGCAAAAATCACCACCCCCGCCTCCCACCCCACAGACACACAGTACTGTCCTCTGCCCCCTTCACATCACCACCACCCCCTTCACAGTAGTGTAGTGAACCCTTTTCACATCACACACTCCTTTTATTCACAGCAGTGTCGCCAACCCCCTTTCAAATCACCACACACACAAATACTGTCCTCTGCCCCTTCACATCACCCCCACAGCTCTGTCTCCCCTTACCCCCCCATTCACATGTACCCCACAGCACTGCCCCCTCACACCCCCCACAGCGTTGCCCCACCTTTACATGTTCTCTGCCCTCTTCACATTACTCCCCCCCCCCCCCCCAAGCACTGCCCCCTTCACACACTCCCACAGAACTTCCACCCTTTAAGATCTCTCTCCTACTGCGCTGAACCCCATTCACTTCCCCACTACAGCACTAACCCCTCATCACAAACCTTACCATAGTAGGCTCTACCGTCTTCAAATCCCCCCGACATCACTACACCCAGAAACATTGCCACTCCCCTTTACATAACCACCCTACCACAGCACTGCCCCCTTGTACATCTTTCCCCCCCCCCACAGTAATGTGCTCTGCCACCTTGATATACAAGCCACCTTCACAGTATTGCCAACTTTCACATCACCCCCTTCAGTAGTGTCCTCTGCCTCCTATTACTTTCCTACCTTAGATAGAGCAGAGAGCTGTAGGTAGGATAGTAATGAACTAAATGTGGGAGGCACAGCATTGGATTGGATTAGGGCAGCTGCTCCCTCAACTCTCTCCCCTCATTGGACAAGGAGGCAGCAGTGGGAGCCATTGGCCCCTGCTGCTGTTAATTACAGCCTGTGAGGAGAGAGCAGGGGGTGGGGCTGAGCCACGCTCTGTGTGCAGATTAAGTATAACATGGCACAGACTGACCAGATTTTTCTCAACTGTATGTGTAGCACTACCTCCGTAGGAGCTGCTGGTTGTTTTGGGTGGCACATTTACCTCATGGCTCCCCCGAATTCCTAGGGGTGGATGATGCGTATTGCATTTGGTAGAAGTATAGGAATGTCCACAGGTGCTCTTTATTACCCAGCCGGGTAAAAACAAACTTGTGGTGAGGAAAGTAAAGATGAGGAAAGGAGAACAGCAGATTCAGGCGTGATGGTAGGGAAACAGTCCAAGCGCAACACTTTTCTGTGCCACTCCTATGTGAGTGGGTTTAGCGTACCCAGACTGGCCTCTCACTGACCTGGCAGCCAGAGTATCACTCGAACATTTGTAGGATAAAGTCCCTGCCACAGACCCTCCTTGATGAACTATAGAGAAACACCTCTGCCACAAGCCCTCTCTGATTTGTAGATAAGGAGATAATCCTCCTTAGATGAATTACGCCTGGATCTCCTTCAACTTGTCGCCCAGGTACCAACTGAAAGGTGCTCAATCCTTCAGTGTCGGGCTACCTTGATCCCCGGTGGTTTGTCTAGGACCTTTTGGACCGCCAGCCTCTCAATGGCACTCCTCAGACGGACTACCCACCGAACAGCAATACAGCTTGGGATCCTCAAAGGTGGGAACCCAGTCGCTCGCTGGGTCCCAGTCGCTGTTCAGATGCTCCGGGCCAACATGGTCCCAGAACCAGGAACACCTCATGGCACGCACGCCCCGGTAGGCCATAATGCCGGGGCGCTGTGATGTGGTCACCCAAAAGTTGGATGCTACACTCGAAAAAGACCCAGAACCAAATGGCGTCTGCCTCAAATACCATTCCCCAGCATGCACAGCGAGGCCAAACCCTCCTGATTGGCTGCTGGGAAAGAGCACCCAAACCTTGACTCCACTGCTGCCACCTGCAGCACCGGGGTTGGAAGAACACCCCAGTGCAACAGAATAAGCCTACAGCACAGCCAAGCTGAGACAGAGACCCTGTTAACACATAACAATTTGGATCAGAGTTACACTACACTCTGATCTCCCTCTAAACTTAACTTTGCACCGGTACTATAAAGTACCCAGGCGCTACATATGTATGGTAAGATAGCAGCCTTTTTTGTCCCATGGATTAGAGAGACTCAGATGGGGTTTTTTCCGGCATTAAAAATTCCATAGCTCAAGTTCTCCTTCCCCTCTTGTCATGTGAGATGTCACATGACGCGGCAAAGAGGAAGGGCAGTCTGCCCTCATTCCCAAGAAGCACAGTGCCGAGTCTCACAACCTGCACACGTGTAGCGTTTTTCAGCCCCCTACAGGTTGAAGGAAGAAAAAAAGCCAACACTTGACCCAGCTGATAATATCTGCTACCAGTCACACAGCATGAACTTTATCCATAGAAAAAAACTGAGGCACTGCCAATGGTTCCGAGCCTGGAAAGTACTGAAAAAGCACCCTTTATGGAACCCAGTGCCAGATGGTCACTCCAAAAGCAAGCCCTGGAAAGACCACCACACTGGATACCTACTATCAGAGAGAACTTTTAGCAGCAATGTACAGAATATCTTGAGGGAGTGGGTAACCGCTCAAAGAGAACCAGGTAATCTGATTCCTGTGGTCCGAGCCAAGGGTGCAGGCAGTGCAATCAAAATGCAGGTTAGGATAAAGGAAAAAAGCTGGGACAGCCGCACTCCAAAAAAAACTCCTCCTTTAATTAAAAATCACAAAATACATGCCACAGCAAAAAACAGCACAACAAAAGAAAAGCTGACGTTTCGCACTATGCCTTAGTACAGAATATCTTGATTAAAGAGAAGGTCTTGATTGAAAAAAGTGCTAGCAAAAAATAGGTTAGTCTTAACACAGTATAGCTAAGGAAATGCTATCCATTATTCTAGTACACTAGCAAAAAATGTAGGTATGCCGGTAGTTGTAGGGATTATCCTGGGCTTGCTTACAGTTTTTTGGCAATATCCAGTCCTCTTGTAGATGGCAGTATAACCCAACAATTAAAGACTTTGCAAAGTGAATTCCTTTTTTAACCCTTGAACACAAAGAGAACCCCACTAAAACAACATTTTACCACACATTTACGATTACTCCTGCTATTGTTACATATCCAGCATGGTGAAACTCAGAATATAAAAACCAAAATAAAACCAGTACAAAAAATGAAGGTAGCCTGAGTGCAGAAAAATGCACAGCAACTTACTGAATAGAACTTTCTAATGAAAAAAGTTGAGAGATACAAACCTATTTTGTTAAATAGCTACTGCAGGTCAAAATAGATTTTATGGATTCTAGAACATGCCGTTTTCATTGCACAATAAAAAGGACAAGAAAATGGCAAAATGTACTTTTAGCAAGAATATTTTTAATATAACAAAAGCTGTTATGTCATGGCCAGATTAAAGAGGGAACAAAGGTGCAATTGGCTGTGGGTCTTAACCCTTAAAGGTCCTCCAACAGAAAAAATAGGAAAAGGTAATACACAGGTGATACTCTAATCTAGATTTTCTAAGAAAAAGTTTATTATAACAATGCATTCATACTGTAAGTCATTCCCAGTGTCACTTTACTTAAGGTCTAACTGGAACACAACTTCTGCTGTTCACATGAATTTACTTGTTTGGAATACCAGTTCTTGATCAATTTTCATAGCAAGGGGTATTGTCAATAGGGATGAGCCGAACACCTCCCAGTTTGGTTCGCAGCAGAACATGCCAACAGGCAAAACAATTTGTTTGAACACAAGAACACCGTTAAAGTGACACGAACACGAAAAAAATCGAAAGTACTACATTTTAAAGGCTAATATGCAAGTTGTCATAAAAAGTATTTAGGGACCTGGGTCCTGCCCGAGGGGACATGCATCAATGCAAAACAAAAAAAAGTTTTAATATAACAGCCATTTTTTCGGGAGCAGTGATTTTAATAATGCTTAAAGTGAAATAAAAGTGAAATATTCCTTTAAATTTCATACCTGTATGCCTGTAAAGTAGTGCATGTTCCAGTGTTTATAACAGTCTCTGCACAAAATAGCATTTAAGAAAAAAAAAAGTAAATTAAAACTATTCATGGCTATAATGAATTGTTGGGTCCCAGCAATACAGACAAGTCAATGAAAGTAATTGGGAAAAAAAAAAAAAAAAAACATGTAAAAAAGATAGTGCAGTGCTATTAAACTAAATAGAAAAAATAATAATAATGTCCAATGTAAACACAACATGTAAATAGTTCCACAGTGAATCCCGATTCCAAAAATGAAGTCAGATGAAGGAAAAAAAGGTCACGATATAGGGAGAGATTCCTCAAAACGTGATCAGAGTGCTTGCAGGTAAAAGCTGATAATCAGGGCTGTCTTAATGAGAGGGCACACCTAGGCACTGCCCAGGGGCCCCAGCTGCATGGGGGGGCCCCTCCACTTTCCATAAAGCAGCTGGTCCTTGAGCCCACGCTGCACCGAAATTGGGGGCCCCAGGATGGCACTGAGAGTGATGATAAACAGAGGAGGCAGGCTGGCAGCAGTGCACCGCGCTGTGCAGAACGATATCTAACAGCCGAAAGGGAGGGGCAGGGCCAGAGCGCCAGTGATGCTTTGACCTTGCTCTGTATCTCCACTGGAAAAGGGGGTACTGCATGGATGGAATAATAGTGCTGGGGGATATCAAGGGTGTATGGAGGAAAACAATGCTGAGGGGGGATCTGGGGTGTATAGAGGGTAGAAATGCTTGGGGTGGCTATAGTGCTAGAGGTATCAGGCATGTAGAGAGGCCACAGTGTAGGGAGTATCAGGGATGAAGGGATGAAGTCGGGTCACAATACAAGGGGTATCTTATGGTATATTTGTTACAGTGCTAGGGGGCAATATCTAGGGTGTAGACGGGTCAGAGTGCTGGGGGGATTATCTGGAATGTAGAGAGGTGCGAGTGCTGAGGGGATATCTGAGGCGTATAGGGGTTAGAGTGCTGGGGGGATATCTTGGGTGTAGAGAGGTGCGAATGCTGGGGAGATATCTGGTGCACAGAGGGGCCATGGTGCTGGGGGGGGGCATCATTGTAGCAGATTATATGCACAGGACAGCTTTGTTACTTTATGCATGTAGAATTTTCACACGGTTTCTTTGCTGTACAGAATGATTGTTCATGTAGTTAATGTGGAGCTCCACCCAAAAGGGGAAGCTCCGTTTGTCTGTCTCCTACCTACTTGATGTCTGTTTACCTGCACTGTCTCCATTGTAGGGGCCTTAGAGTATTACTTTACCCAAGGGCCCATGATGCTATCAAGACAGCCCTGCTGATAATGTGACCTGTATATTTGGTGAAGGAAGCACTATAAAAAGACACTCCCCTCAACGACTGGGTCTCCGAATCAACAGAAGACCAAATGATCTTTCCCCACAAGGGCATTTGAGGTAGCGATAATTTCTTCCCAAAACACTTGGCAATCCGCAATCATGCAAAAATCAATTGAACAAATATAGTGCTCTCTGTTTTTTCATAAATGTGATCAATTTGTATGAAAGAGCACTGTTTGAACAATTGATTTTTGCGGATTGCCAAGTGTTTTGGGAAGAAATTATCGCTACCTCAAATGATTATCTGATGACTATACAGAGATAGTTTGGAGTCGAGATTTATTCCTGGATATTGCCCATGTGGGGAAAGTTAAATTTGGTCTCCTGTTGATTCAGAGACCCAGTCATTGAGGTGAGCGGCCTGTATATTTGGATAAGGAATAACTATAAGGACACATTATCAGCTTCTACCTGCAAGCACTCTAATCACGTTTTGAGGAATCTCTCCCTATATCGTGACCTTTTTTCCTTCATCATCTGACTTCATTTTTGGAATCAGGATTCACTGTGGAACTCTTTACATGTTGTGTTTACATTGGACAGTATTAAAATTTTTCTATTTAGTTTAATAGCGCTGCACTATTTTTACTCATCCCCACAACCCTTGAACGGTGGGTTGAGGGGGTCTGCGGGCAGGGGGCTTATTGAAATCTGGAAGCCCCTTTAACAAAGGGGACCCCCAGATCCCAGCCCCCTTTATGTGAATTGGTAAGGGGTACATTGTAAAAGGGGTCTTATTTGTTAATGGGGCTTCCAGATTCCAATAATCCCCACAACCACCAGGCAAGGGTTGTGAGGATGAGGCCCTGTACAGTTCGGGAGGGGGGCGCTCTCGTCATCCCCCCATTTTCCATAGGCCTGCCAGGTTGCGTGCTTGGATAAGTGTCCGGTGTGGATTTTTGGGGGGAACCCCACGCATTTTTAAAAAATTTGCGCAGGGTTCCCCTTAATATACATACCAGACCGGAAGGGCCTGGTAATGGAATTTGGGGGGACCCCCACACTTTTTTATTTTTCAATGACTTATTTGTATTGCCGGGACCCGACAATTCATTATAGCCACGAGTAGTTTAAAACAACTTTTTTCCCCCTTTAGAAATGTCATTGTGCAGAGACTGTTATAAACACGGGAAACAAGCACTACATTACACCACACTTTTATGGTTTCACTTTAAGCATTATAAAAATCACTACTCCAATAAAATGTATTTTTAAAACTTTTTTGGATTGTTACATGTCCTCTGGGGCAGGACCCAGGTCCCTAAATACTTTGTAGGACAATAACTTGCATATTAACCTTTAAAATTAGCACTTTAGATTTCTCCCATAGAACACACCAAATTGTTCGCTGTTCAGCGAACAGCCAATGTTTAAGTGGAACACGTTAGACCCGAACATAAAAGCTCATCCCCAATTGTCAAAAGAGGGCAAGGATTATTGCAAATATAGATCCAGGTAAATCTAGTGGTTGTTAAGGATATCCCTCACCTGCAGAATTGGCCAGCTGCTGGTGTCTTTTCTGTGTCAGTTATGCTTTTTCTTAAAGCCAAACTTTAGCCTTTACTAAAATATGAATAGCCCATAACCATATTTATAAAAGCAGCACCTATAAATTCTCACCTCCTATTTGGCACTATCCCCTTAATTCCTTTCTGCCACTAGATCAATAGTCTTCCAGTAGTCTTTCCTTAATGCTCTGTTCTCTAGATTACGGAGGTCCACTCAGCACTGGAGAAATGGCAAAAGGGAAGACGACCTTGGAGCATCACATGAGCTGTCTAAAGACTTCTGAAAAAGGTATGAGAAAAAAAATAGCTGGGGAGCATCTGGGAAAAGGGAGGGAAGGTCAGAACTGAGCTAGAAGGCCGCCAAACGAATCTTTGTTTATGAAGTGCATGATCAAAGCTCAATGCAACTTACTATGTGCAATTCCTTTGCCACTATTGGGGCCTTTTACGCTAGAGATTTACACAATCTACCCCCTTTCGTGCCCCTTCCACCCTTATTTGCAACTCTTTGCTTTTAAGCCATTTTATTGTAAACACCAAATAGAATTTCTAGCTTTTCAGCAGAATAAAACTTTGGCATAACTGTGCCCTTTATGTTGCTGGCTGCTCAGTTGAAATCCAAAGTCTTCTGCCCCACATTCCCCTAAAGCCATAATCGTCCAGTGCTGTGGGGGTTATACCGAGCACTGGGCCTGTCACAGGTACTCAAGAATGTGGATTAAAAGGTCTGCTTGCTTAATTTATAGATCACTTTTCATTGAGGAAGCTAAAGTACTGCTGCAGGGATATGGGCGAGTGGTCACATGACTTCAGATTCTAATTAACCACTTGCCATCCGGCCCATTTCCAACACTTCACTCCTACATGTACAAAAAACACTTTTGTTAGAAAATAACTTAGAACCCCCAAACATTTTTTAGCAGAGACCCTATAGAATAAAATGGTGAGTTGCAATTTATGTCATACAGTATTTGTGCAGCGTTTTTTGAAACGCAATTTTTTTGGACAAAACAGTTTGATGGATATAAAAAAAAAAAAAAAAACACGAAAGTTGGCCAAGATTTTATGTATAAATGTAAAAGATGATGTAACACCGAGTAAATGGATATCCTCATGCTTTAAAATTACACACGTCCCTGGAACGGCAGCAAACGACGGTGCTTAAAATTATCCATAGTTGCACAGGAGGTCTTGTGCTAGAATTATTGAACTCACTCTGACATTTGAGACAATTGCTCACATGTGTGGTTCAATCGCCGTTTACATATGCGTGTGGGAGCAATGTATGCATTTGCGCGCAAGCATGGTTGGTGGTAAGGGGGTGATTATTTAGTCAATACCAAAAAAAAATGTTATACCAACTTTATTGCCATCATAAGAGATGTACAGCATCCCTTCTGACAGCATTGGCCGTGAAGGGTCCTCTTTCTGGAAAGATTTGGGGACTATCAAACTGCAAATCTCTCTTCTGGCCTCCCATGCAGCCAATCAGACACAGATCAGTCTGATCGACCGCTTCCCTGACTACTGGTGGCCAGGTAAACAAAGGGGCAGAACCGGAAGTGACAAATTACTCGTTCCTGGGTTACAGAGAGAAGGGAATTACATCAGTTCCTCGCTCTGTAAAGGGCAGCCATTGCTGCCGGAGTAACAGAGTGGCGAACTGTACCATCCCTTTTGCCAATAAAGAAAATAAAAATACACAACATTTAACTAAACTTAGGCTTTAAACGCTTACCTACTAAAAATGTATCCGTGTGATTTCTACATTACACGTTGCATTACTGGAGAAGTGATATGCATGAGGAATTAGGTCACTCTTTCATTCTTCAGTGCCGACTTACAATGGACATGAAGACCTTCCTGAATGGAATTACTAACAAGGAAATATTATAGCATTTTAATGGCACATCAAAATTAGACAGTGTGAAAGATCTGTTACACTCCCTTTTGTTCTGTTTGGACAGATCAAGCAAAAGATTGATTAGTGCTATTGTTCCTAATGCTACTTGAAGTCATGGCAGCTGTGTTTGAATGAGAAAGCTGGGTAATTTTTTTTCAGAGCTCAGTCAATGACTATCAATTCAAAAGCAAAAAAAAAAATAAAAAAAAAACAGTTTTTGTATGAATTACAATTGTTGATAGCCACAACTAAGCCAATCACATAAATGACAAATACCCTGATATGAAAGTTTCATTTATTAATATCCAAAATGTCATATACACTTTGGTAAAGTTAGGGATATTTTTAAAACCATATCAATAAAGCACAGTCATTCTACTAGTGAATGTACTGAAAATTGTGGTGGAGGGACACACTGAGAACAAGTTTGCAGGTGAACTCTGGGCACAAAAGCTCATTTAAAATATATTCCAACAGCCACTAATTATATAAATCCACAAAATGCCTTTACAAACCCTAATATAACCATTAAAATGTAGCAATGACATCACTGTGTTGCAAATAACCTGTGCAGAAAGCTGTAGGAGGAACCCAGCAGAAGCCACCAACTACAGGCTGCATACACTGTGTGCGTGATGCCTAGGTTGGCAATGCACTCTCCTGCTCCTCCTCCGAGCGAATCGACTGACCCAAGGCAGTATTGACCACTGTGAAGGACTTTTTGCCTATATGCTTCAGTTTAATTCTCCCTGCTAGTAATGCTGTGTGTGTTAGAGGTAAAAGGTGATTTCATGTGTGACTCATTCCTCTGTGTAACAGACTGTTGAAATGTTAATGTCCCTTCCCCAGCCAGCTCCCTATTTTAAAGGGTAATTGATCTATTGTGTGTGCGAAGAAGACCTGTGTTTACCCTTAAGAAATGTGTCTACAGGGTCGGCTCCGAAGTGCCTATAATCTGTATGGGAGCCCCCACTGTGTGAGGGGGGGCGGAGATTGTCATTGTAACAGTTTTGTAACTACATATAAGCTAGGTGTTGTACCATTAAAGTCTCTCTTGTTCCAGCAGTAAGCTTGGCTCATGTGTGGATTATTGGGCGATCCCAGGAATATTCCTCCTTGTGGATTATTGAGTGATTTTCTTTATGGGAAGAAGGGAATGTTTGACGGGGATATCTTCTACTACCGTCACAACTGGTTGGCATCAGCGGGATTTTCCCTTTTACTCTCCTTTACACCCGGCTTAAAAGAAATACACTGAAAGAACTACTGGAAGTTCGTGGAAGGATTGCTAGCAACAAAACCAAGCGGGTCATCATAGAATTAATGGAGCTAGACCAGGAGAACTTGGTTGCAGCAACGCCAGCAGTACAAGAGATGGAGACACCAGTGATTCAGGAAGAGGAATCACCAGCCAACAAAGTAATGAGAGAGAAGCTAGCATGGTTCGGTCCGAACCCAACGGCAGATGTGGTGCTGAAAGTGATGGATCTGTTAGCGAAGGAGGCTAAACAAATAAGAGGCGCAGAACTACAGTTAAAACTGGCAGCAGTCCAACAAGCAGCCGCACATTCTCCAAACAGTGAGTACAGCACAGCAGACACAAGGAAGATTCCGTTTAGCGCTTTTAAAGCTTTTGATGAAAAAGACTGTGAAATTGATAACTGGCAGATTTTGAGCGACAATGTAACCTGCACCGAATAGCTAGAAGAGAGTGGGTTTCAATATTGTCAGGCAAACTGTCAGGCAAAGCTTCTGATGCTTTTCGGACCGTGCCGGAGCAGGAGATCCATAGCTACGCCAGGGTTAAAGAAGTGCTCCTGGCTCGTTATGCAGTAACCCCAGAGTCCCACCGACAGAAGTTCAGGGACTCACGCAAAACCACGAAAGACTTGCGTGGAATGGGCATGCCAGTTATCCCTGTCGGCCTCTAACTGGGTTAACAGCAGCCAGGCCACCACCGCAAAGGACATTTTGCAACTAATGCTCCTGGAGCAATTTTACAATCACATCCAGACGGATGTCAGACTGGGTGAGAGATCGCAGGCCCATGACTACCAGAGGTCGCCAAGTTGGCGTATGAATATGCAGATACTCACAAGATGAACCAGGTCACACCACGGGTACAACCTCCACGACCAACGGCGCCCTCACACCCACCAGCCGCTAGATACCAACCTCCTAACAGACCGGTGACATCTAGCCCTCGCTATCCACGCCAGGAGGACAACGAACAACGCTGCTTCCGGTGCAAACAGCTGGGTCACTTAAAGCAGAATTGCCCCATGAATGACAACACCAGGTCAAATTGGTCTCTACCTGGGTACCGCCCACCAGCAGCAGCCCATTGTGTAGACTCGGCTTGGGATCCCCAGGAGCTGGGTCAGGAAGAACCATTGGTCACCCCTTACGAAGCCCTCATGGTACAATCTGTTATTACAGACAACAGGGAACACCATTGTCAGATGGTCATGGGTAATGGAAAAACCGCCCGGGGATTAAGAGACAACCGGGTGGGCGACAGCCATGAGCCGGAGGGGCCCTGGCGGGAGCTGGGCAGAAAGAGGCACTGCCGGCTACCCTCCAAGAAGAAGAGGTCCTGGAAGCCGTATAACAAGCTGACCTGGGAGGAGAAGAAGCGACTGGAGGAGAGGGAGTCGCAGCGGGCGTCCCAGATGCGGGCTGAGATGTTCGCCAAGGGCCCACCGGTGGCCCCTTACACCACCACCCAGTTCCTGATGACGAAGTACCACGTGGAGAGCCTGCAGGACATGAGCAAGCAGGAGCTGATCCGTGAGTACATGGAGCTGGAGGAGTGCATAAGCCGCATGGAGGAGGAGAACAACCGCCTGAGGTCACAGCAGGCCGACCCCCCCAGGCTCCATGAACTGGAGATGGAGCTGGAGAAGCTCAAAGAGGAGAACCGGCGGCTGCGGAGGGAGCAGGGGGTGGCTGACCCTATGGGGCACTGATCCAACCCCCCCATAGCGACACACCTAGACGGCGGCGCACAGACCCATCCGTCGTCTTCACACTGACTTCTGGCGACTCTGCAGATCGCACAAAGACTTGGGGACTGACCGGCGTGTGATCTGACGACCCGGTGGCATACCTGAGTCGGAAGCTGTTGCCAAGGGAGGTCAGTTACGCCACCATTGAAAAAAAAAAAAAAGTGTTTGGCCTTGGTATGGGCACTCAAAAAGCTCACACCTTACCTTTATGGCCGGGCTTTTACTCTCATCACTAATCAAAACCCCTTGGTGTGGCTTAACCGGGTTTCAGGGGACAACGCCCGGTTGCTACGCTGGAGCTTGGCCTTACAGCCCTATGACTTTACGATTTATTATCGCCCAGGCAAGCAAAACGGGAATGCCGATGGATTGTCACGCCAAACGGAGTTAACCTCGGACTAAAAGCTCATAACCCGTCAACCCTACTGGACCAGGAAAGGTCCAACCGGGTTGCCGGAGCAGGGAGAAAAAGGGGGGCCATTGTGAAGGACTTTTTGCCTATATGCTTCAGTTTAATTCTCCCTGCTAGTAATGCTGTGTGTGTTAGAGGTAAAAGGTGATTTCATGTGTGACTCATTCCTCTGTGTAACAGACTGTTGAAATGTTAATGTCCCTTCCCAGCCAGCTCCCTATTTTAAAGGGTAATTGATCTATTGTGTGTGCGAAGAAGACCTGTGTTTACCCTTAAGAAATGTGTACAGGGTCGGCTCCGAAAGTGTCTGCCTATAATCTGTATGGGAGCCCCCACTTTGTGAGGGGGGGGGGCGGAGATTGTCATTGTAACTACATATAAGCTAGGTGTTGTACCATTAAAGTCTCTTGTTCCAGCAGTAAGCTTGGCTCATGTGTGGATTATTGGGCGATCCCAGGAATATTCCTCCTCGTGGAATATTGGGTGAAATTTCTTTATGGGAAGAAGGGAATGTTTGACGGGGATATCTTCTACTACCGTCACAACCACTACTGGCTTTCCTGTGAAGACCAGTTCAGGTAAGCAGTACTCAGAAAAGCCAGCAGCATTTAACCTCGCAAACTGCACACGTTGGGGTAAGAAATGTAACAATTGGGGAATATTTTGTGTCCAATCCAAGCTAAAAAATACTGGAGGGCTTAAAGTGATATAAAATGTTCCCCTATTAAAGTTCCTTAATAGTGTTACATACTGTATATAGGCTAACCTTTTTCATTTGCTGGTCCATTTCCCCCCCCCCCCTCCCCATTTCTGGCTCTCCAATTGGTGCCCCCTCTGCAGCACTGCTGCTCTCATTGGGGCACCCTTGCATGCACGCTCACGCTGCTGGGACTACAACCTTGTGAAAAAGATGCCAAGTTGTGCCCGCACGGACACCACAAAGGAGGCCAAAGCTCTGCCTCCCATGTCCTTTAATCAACATGGAAATCTGCAGCTTTGGACCACAGCCCCACCTCTGAAAATGATAGGTGTGCTGGGGAGACGGAAATGGGCATGACTGCTGGGAGGAGCGGCCACCAAGAACTCGGCTCATTCTTGAGCAAGAGGTCTGAAATGGCGGAATTGCGAATGCACGATAGCGCTAAGCATGTTGGGACTTGTAGGCCCCAAAGCCGTATGACATAGTGGTTTGGAGTGCACTCTGGGGATCAGAAGCTGCAGGGAAGTAAAGAGGGATGAGAGACTACAATCAGTATGCCAAAAACATTGAAAAAACTAATTTGGGGCAAAAAGAATGAGATGTTTGTTCCGCATGGACCTGAAATATGTGAAAAAATATGGCACTTTAAACCACTTTAATACTACAATAGGTGAATGCACTTCCTGTCCACCTGTTATAGGGAATGCACAAAACACATTACAGAGACTTACAAACAGTATGTTTGGTATAATTCAGATATTTACAATATAGAATGTCAGCATTCATCATTTTGATATTTTCAAGCAAATAGCTTGAAAAAAAAAAAAAAGGTTATTAATGGAAACATAATTTAAGCATTGTACAGAGCTGGCCATCAAATTAATTTTAAATGTATATGTAGCGCCTGTGTACTTTATAGTACCGGTGCTAGTTACATTTGGAGGGAGATCAGAGTGTAGTTAAACTCCGATCCAAATTGTTGTGTGCAAGACAGGGTCTCTGTCTCGGCTGTGGGCTTATTCTGTTGCACTGGGGTGTTCTTCCAACCCCGGTGCTGCAGGTGGCAGCAGTAGAGTCAAGGCTTAGGGTGACCACATCACGGCACCCCGGTGTTATGGCCTACCTGGCCAGGGCGTGCGTGCCACACGGTATTCCTGGTTCTGGGACCATGTTGGCCGGAAGCATTTGAACAGCGACGGGGACCCAGCAAGCGACTGGGTTCCCACCTTTGAGGATCCCAAGCTGTAATTGCTGTTGGGTGGGGAGTCTGTCTGAGGAGCGCCATTGAGAGGCTGGCAGTCCAAAGGGGCCTTGACAAACCACCGGGGATCAAGGTAGCCAGACACTGAAGGATTGATCACCTGTCAGTCGGTACCTGGGCAACAAGTTGAGAGATCCAGGCGTAATTCATCTAAGATTATCTCTGTGTAGCGCTACCCCCTCAGGAGCCACTGGTTGTTGTTGGGATCGGCATATTAAGTTACCTCTCAGTGTTGTCTAGGGGTGTAGTTGATGAGCAGAGTAGTGAGCGAATGTCCAGTCAATGAATACGTTTCCAAATGCTTTATTTCCAGGCCCAACATCAACATGAGGTATAGCAAAAAGGTTGATGAAGCAATAGAGAACTTTGCAGTATCAGGCCTGGATAAGAACCGAGCAATCCTGCTCTCAACAGCACAATAGTAGTAGTTACAGTTCGTCGCCACTCTAGCCAGAGTGGGTGAAGTGCCCCCGGACAGACTCCTGCCACAAGTCTGGCAGCCGAAGTGTCACTTTAGATTGCTGGGAGGAACAGGCCTCTGCCACAGGCCTGGCTCTAGGGCCTCTGCCACAGGCCTAGTATTTTAAGTGAACCCAACGGATTCAGCGAATCCTCCCAGTAGATTAAGTAAGGGTCACTGGGTGACAGTTGAAGTGTACCTGTCAATGTCCCAGTCACCAGATCCACGATGGTTCATTCAAGCCCTGTTGGACAACCTGCCTCCGGGTTCTCCTCAAGCCGACCCCCCCATCGAACGGCATCCAGCCTGGAATCTCCTCAGCAGAGTTGGGAACCCAGTAAGTCACTGGGGCCCCTTTAAAGGAACGTGGAGCTCCGCCTAGCGTGTGACCCCGGCCTGGTAGGCCATCACTGGGGTCCGCTGGATGCGCACACCCTGAAGGTGGGTGCCGCACCTGGAACACGCAAAGAACACAAAATGGTGTCTGCCACAGATATACTCTCCCTCGCGGGGCAGCATGCCCCGCGAGGGAAAACTCCTCTAATTGGCTGCTGGGGAAACTGGGCTCTGCCAGAACCCCTCTAGCGCCACCTGTCGCCCAGGGGTGGAATCAGCATCCCTGGAGTGCATACTGACCTACAGGACAGTTCAGGAATGACCGCAGCCCATAATTTAGCAAATTGTGAATGGGAGCAAAATAACTCTCCCATTCCACACTAACTTTAGCTTAGTGCCCATACTGAAAGTAAGGGGGCGCTACATCCGTAACTACAAATCAGAGAGGGCCTGTGGCAGAGGTATGTCTGACGTTCACCAAGGAGGGTCTGTGGCAGGGACTTTATCCTACAAATGTTCGAGTGATACTCCGGCTGCCAGGTCAGTGAGAGGCCGCTAAACCCACTCGCATAGAAGTGGCGCAGAAAAGTGTTACGCTTGGGGAGCAGGACTCCCTAAAATCACGCCTGAATCTGCTGTTCTCCTTTCATCAACTTTACTTTCCACACCACAAGTGTGTTTTTACCCGGCTGGGTAATAAAGAGCACAGCAAAGCGCACCTGTTGCGGACATTACTTTACTTCTAACAAATGCAATATGCATCATTCACCCCTAGGAATTCGGGGGAGCCATGAGGTAAATGTGCCACCCGAAACAACCAGCAGCTCCTCCAGGGGTAATGCTACATATAAAACCAGAGTGGGGATCCAAGACATTACAAAAGCTTGCATCATATAACTTATGTTAAGTGACACTTGCATGCATGATCAAACCTGCACAGTTGCAGAACTGCACCTTTTTGCGATTTTTGATTGTACTGTTTGCACAACTACATACTGCCCTTGTATGAAAATCCTAAAGGCCGCCATTGTTGGTTCAAATCTTGAACAGTTAAGCTGGGACCAGCCAAGATTTGATTCATCTACAGGAAAGCTGATTGTCGATCCATCGCTCAACTTGTTTACAACCAGCATGTCATATTTTTTCATGATTTTTTTGCGGGCAGCTATAGCCATTAGTAATAATTATTGTTTTCTCCTGGCTCTCTGTGACCCCCTTCCCACACCATTAGCGCACAATAGCTCTGCACTGTGTTAATGGGGGAATCGAGTGATTGAACTGGCCAAGCATGTCTCCAGACCTAAATCCTATTGAGCATCTGTGGGGCATTCTCAAACGGAAGGTGGAGAAGTGCAAGGTCTCCAAAATCCACACCAGCTCAGTGATGTCTTCTTGCAGCAGTGCAAGAGGACTCCAGTGGCAATTTGTGAAGCTCTGGTGAACTCCATGCCCAAGAGGGTTAAGGCAGTGCTGGAAAATAATGGTGGCCACACACTTTGGGCCCAATTCGGGCATTTTCACTTAGGGGTGTACTCACTTTTGTTGCCAGTGGTTTAGACATTAATGGCTGTGTGTCGAGTTATTGAGGGGACAGCAAATTTACACTGTTATACAAGCTGTACACTCACTATACATTGTAGCAAAATGTAAATGCTTCAGTGGTGTCACATAAAGATAGAATAAAATATTAGCAAAAATGTGAGGGGTGTACTAATTTGTGTGAGATACTGTAGCTATAGACATGTTGCAATATGTAAAGTATAATTTGTAATCGTCCTTTGAACATTTCTGTGCTCAGCGTATAGTATGCAAATTGCATACTAACACCGATTCACAACGTTGCGCGAGCCCTGCGTACGCAATTTACGTTGTTTACGTACGGCGGTTTTCGCGCAAGGCTGCCCCTGCTATTAGCAGGGGCAGCCCATGTTACGTATACCCGTCGTTTCCCGCGTCGCGAAATTTTAATTTTACGTGGTTTGCGTAAGGGAATCGTGAATGGCGCTGGACGCCATTCACGTTCACTTTGAAGCAAATTACGTCCTTGCGACGTCATTTGCCGCAATGCACGTCGGGAAAGTTTGCCGACGGAGCATGCGCTCTACGATCGGCGCGGGAACGCGCCTAATTTAAATGATTCCCGCCCCTACGGGATCATTTAAATTGCGTGCTCTTGCGCCAGGCATTTTGCCGGCGCGCCCGCGCAATTTACGGAGCTTCTGCTCCGTGAATCGAGGGCAGCGCAAAAAAATTGCGGGGAGCAGGGCAAAATCGTTGCCCTGCGCCTCCGTAATAAATGCGCAAATCTTTGAATCCGGCCCAATGTAAATTACAACGGAGATTAATGAGTTGCTGAGCTGTAGAGACCGTGTTCGTGTGCCCATCATGAAATTGGCAAGATGGCAGGTATTTTGTTTGTAATAAAAAGGGGTTTACAAAAAAACAACACACACCAATTCAAGCCAATGCCCCCAGCCCCTCCCCCCAACCCCTTTCACTGAACAGTAGGGAAGCGAGATCTTCTCCCTGTACCCGCTGTCATTTAAAAAAAAAACATCTGAATGAGAAAACTTTAAAGGGGAGTTTCAGGCTTTTATACTGTTTATTAAAAGTCAGCAGCTACAAAAAAAAGTGTAGCTGCTGGCTTTTAATAAACAGACACTCACCTGCTCCACGGTCCAGTGATGCACCGGCCAGAGCTCCGCCCCTCTCCGGCCGGCGTCTTCATTCTAAGTGTGGGCATCCAGCCGTGACTGCTTGCGGCTTAACAGCCAGGCACTCGTAAACACATGCGCGAGCGGCGCTGCGCACTGATTGGTCAGGCGATCGCCTGGGACCTGTCACGTGTCCCAGGCAATCGCCTACAAGGAGGGGCTGCTGTAGACGATATGACGCATCACCTAGGCGGTCCCTGGGCGGAAGGAGGAAGTGGGACAGGAAGTCCCACTCCTCTTGAAGCCCCCACTCTCCCCCCAAAAAAATTACATGCCAAATGTAGCATGCAAGGGGGAAAGGAGTGGATTAAGCAAAAGTTCCACTAAGTCCCGTGTGCCACCATTGTACTTCTCAAAGAGCTATAGGGACACTGCCGAGCACCCTCATAGTTAATTCGCAAGCTCTGCAAGCTTTCAGACTGACAGTTTGTATGGAGGTATGGGCTGCACACTGTAGGACTTGTCTGCAGGAGGCTGACATTGTACCTTGCGGAAGGTGAATTTAGCCTTTAATTTTGCCCATTACTATTAAAATGCATGTAATAAAACCAGCCAATCTACTCATGGCTTTAGATTTTTACCAAGCCATGTTGACACACTTCACAGGCATAGTCCTCTGTTGTCACTGTCAAAAAGGTGGTTCCGAGCAATGATGTGCAGCCAATGCTGGAGTGGGTAGATGTAACCAACAAGTGCCTGAAAAAGAATGGGGGAAGATCAGCAGCACTGAGATGGAAAAAAAAAAAAATAGTATTTTTGGTGTTAATCTTATGATTTTTTTCCATGCTTTAGAACAGTTAATGTCACCCAGTTAGAGTTTATATTTTTTTAAGAACAGGTGCTGCTGTACAGCATTAGGAGTTCATTGTTTTCTGGTTTTGCCATTTAAAGCACATGTTCCAGGAAGTTTCCCCTGTGGTCAAAGTTTTGGGAAATGCTGCATTCACCATCCTGTAATTATATCCCCAAAAAGTGTTAGTCCCTTATACAGTACCTTGAAAAAAATTCTTCTTACCCTTGAAATTTTCCAAATTTTATAACCAAAAACGTAAATGTATTTTATTGGAATTGTATATAAAAATGACAACCCCAAATGGCACTTTATTGTGAAGTGGAAGGAAAATGATATATGGCCTTCAACATATTTTACAAATAAATATCTGAAAAGCAAAATGCTATGTGTGGCAGAAAACTAAACATTACCCTGAATACACCATCCTCACCGTTAAACGTGGTGGTGGCAGCATCATGTTGTGGGGATGCTTTTCTTCAGTGGGGACAGGGAAGCTGGTCAGTTACATGGCTGTCCATTTAAACCGACAGGCTGGGCAAGGAGAGCATTAAATGGGAAAAGCAGCCAAGAGGCCCATGTAATTGCAGTGAGAGGTGGTTTTACAAAGTATTGACTCAGGGGGGCTGAATACAAATACACACCACACTTTTCATATATATTTTTTATTTAAAAAAATAAAAAAATTAAACACTTATCATTTTCCTTCTACCTCACAATTATGTGCCGTATGCGTTTGTCCATCACATAAAATTCCAATAACAAATTAATTTTTTTGGTTGCAACATGACAAAATGTGGAAAATGTTAAGGGGTATGAATATTTTTTCAAAGCACTGTACATCACATCACCTAGAAAAATAAAATATCAGCAATGTCTACTCAAACCGATTTTGCCATCCCGTTTACAATTAAGTCATCCAAAGCACAACAATATAATGAAAATTGTGGCTTACAACATCTACTAATCATTAACAGTACACCAGGTACTAGCCCACTAAACAGCCAAGTCTTTGTTTCTCCATATCACTTGTACAAATCTATATTTTCTCTAATCCCCTGTCTTCCTTCCTACACTCCACATGTTAATCATTTCTACTTCCTCTTCATCTTTTATATTTGATTTGAAACATGTGTCCTTGAGTGTTTACGTGAAACTTCTAATGTGCTGTTCAGACTGTTCATTATCTCATTAAATTCATAACACATCCGACAAGGTGGCATTTCTGTTTTTCTCTCATATTTCCACCTGCAAATATTTCACCAATTGGGAGCACTAAATAACATAATAAATAGTAGGATTTTTAAAATAATTTTGTAAATACAGGGTTTAAGCTCTAAGCCTCAGGTAAATGACTACAGTGCATTCAACAATTCCCCCCCCCCCCATAAAATAAAGTTTTTCTTCCTTTAACATTTTATTCATCTCAATTCCACTAATCGTTCTGTTCACATGCACTCACTCCAGCATTGCACCATTGCTCTATATTGCCTTCCTGATATCGACAATGGTGGACGAAGCCCATGAAATCTGTGATGGCATGGTACATTTAGTCTTTACCAGAAGTGACAAAGTATGGTACAACAGGAAGTGCCTAAAAGTGGGCCTTCATGGAAGGGTCACTAGGTATTAGTTTAATGAAATCTGCACATTTATAAAAAAAAAAAAAATGTATCAATATGTAAAATATTTGAGATTAATGGGTTGGTTTAGATTTACTTATAACCAGTGGAAGTCGTCACACACCCATAAAATAAATGTACATGGAACTTGTGTAGTGTCCTACCCTACTGCCCCATTGCCGCTACCTCTGACACTTTCCAGCAATTCCTGTATGTCAAAATTACAAGCGAGTTTCTCACACCAGATAAAACATTTTTACTCTGTTCCATTCATTTGCAGATCAAAGATTGTTCTGCATATGTCAGTTAAAGCAATCTGACAAATGATATGTCGTCTGTTTCTACCCACCCTCTTATTAAAGTGGAGGTTCACCCTAAAAACACATTTTTAACATTAGACCAAGCATAGCAAGGGCATTTACATTCGGCAGGTCTTTTTTCCTCGTACATACCTTTATATTCTGATTTGGTCGAGGGCTTCCGTGTTCTGATGACTCCGGGACTGGGCCTTCCTATCCCTGCCTCAGGGTTCCGATGACTGCGGGACTGGGCGTTCCTATGCTTCGGTTCAATGATTGACTGCTTGTGAAACAGGTGACCTGTCGCACAATGCCCGTCACCAGATGTCAAGAAATAGCAGAGCTGCGAGTCTGCACTATACGGCGCCTGCGCCCGCCGTGTAGAGCTGACTGCGCAGGCGCTGTATAGTGCCGACTCGCAGCTCGGCTATTTCCCGACATCTGGTGACGCACGTTGTGCGACAGGTCACCCGTTTCACAAGCCGTCAATCATCGAACCGAAGGAGTCATTGGAACCCGGAAGCCCTGAACAAAAACAGAATATAAAAAGGTATGTACGGAGAAAAAAAAAAAAATTACCTGCCTAAAGTAAATGTCCTTAGTATGCTGGCTCTGCTAGATGTAATGTTAAAAAAAAAAATTTGGGTGAACCTGTTTTTTTTTATTCTGCAGAAATATGTACATTTATTTTTTTCTCAAAGGTGAACTTATCCTTTATCGTTATTGTAACGGAATGGCCCATGATACCCAGAGACTTTTGAAGGATGCGGGGTACTCCTGTGCCAGCTTCACTAATGACTCTTGGGTCATCCTATGTCCAATAGGGGCATAGGATGACTGAGAAATATCATGAATTAAATGAGATGGGACAATGATAATTCATGTATTGCAGGATATCTTGAAATATTACAAGTTGTTAATTCTGACCCCAACAGGTCAATAGGAGAGTGACTCATTCAATGTGGTACATAGACTGTTGAGGTGCTAATTAAGTCTACCTGGCTGTAGTAATAAACGCTTGTTGTGATTGCATTCTATTGTCTATTGTGCTAATAAAGTCTGCCTCTCAAGAACCTTTCATTGTGTGAAGTTCTATTGATAATATGTGTTGTGACTTAGCACCCTCTAAAGGTCAGACGTCTGACTTACTTCAGTAAAGGAAATGTGGATTGTGTAGCAGGTGAGAATAACTTATCGCGGAGTCAGAACGTCTGGGTAATGATTAGTAATTAGTTCATGTAGATATCTGAATGTTATTATCCAAAGGAATGTGTATTGAGCACCCATTGTGTCATGTTGTGGGTGGAGTTAAGCCATTAATTATTGGGGCTTCTAACTGTATAAGAAGAGCCGAGTTTATTGTAGTCCATTCTGTTTGGAACCAGAGAACAGAGCTTCTGTCTCCGTTTTCTGGGAAAATCCGTATGGATCGTGTCTGCTGGATTGTGGAGTGTCGGATAAGCCGTCGTGGGTTGGTGGAATGAAATATCGTAAACGGCGTTAACCCCTGACCGTTACAGGTTACAAGTATATCCAGTAAAGTTTTTGGGGGGGGGGGGGTGTAGAAGCTGGAGTTGGACTTTAACTCTACTCTAGAAACAATTAGGTTATTAGACGGACTGAGCCTTCCAATCATTGTGGGAAAACCCCTCCAAAACAGCAATATACCTGGCTTGGCGACTGGCTAAAATGTTGTAGGATAGCTGCACTGCGATTGTTTTTTGGCATCAAAGGATCTGCAATTTGATTGGCTACTCTGCACAACTAAAAAGAATAAACAGCAATTTACTTTGTCTCTTGGCCTAAGAAAATATAAAACTGGCACTATATTTTAGAAAACCTTATGAAATAAGGATGTAGTTGTAAAGAGGGGGGGGGGGGGGGGGTTGATGTCTTGCTATTTAAAGTTCTGTCAAGTCATCATTGAAATATAAGTGTATGCTGGCTGTACACAGGTCTGAATCTAACTTCAGCTCCTCAAATTCATCATCATCTTTCACACCATTTTCCTCTGTCAGATCCATGTTCAGAGGAACGCCGCAATACTTCCACGTGTAACTGGCGGCATGGGCAATGTATGGCAAATAGCGGCGCAGAATCTCCCATATAGTTTCCTCAGAACAGACCTCCAGGGTATGCTCCTGAGATGTCAGCGTGTTAATGATACGTATGGTCCGGGTTTTGGCAGACAAGATTCCGATTTCATCGCACCACCAGGAGTGTCCAAAGTCTGTGTCCCAATCTGAACAGGGGTAGGAAGGGGATATATGCAGAAAAAGCCCCTGAGGCGTAGAGTATCTCAAGCAGCCAGTTTGTGGATCTATGGAGGTCTTGATATCGCCTGTCTTGGGATTGAACCAATGGCCGATATCCTTCCCTGCAGCTTCAATAATTGGTTTCAACAAAATGTCACCTTTGTAGTGGGGAGCCAGTGGGGTGAGGTCATACACCCGTCCCAGGTAGGACACCCACAGGTCGGCGGTAGTGCAGTGACAGGACACCTCCCTGGGAGTGAAAAACTGAGCTCTCGCCGGAGACATTCTTGAACGCTTCTTGGTTCCCCCGGCTTTAACTATTAGTTTACCCAAATTGGCTTTAATTATCTCCTTCCCCTTTTCCCCTAAAAGTAAATAAGTTCTGCTCATTTATACCCCCCCCCCCAACATATTTGGAAGACATTTTATGCAAGTGGGTATCTGACATATAACCACTCCCATGTCCTTATTTATCACCTAGGCAAGACTTGCAAATGATTACACCCCCCCCCCTGCAACCTCCTGAGACATGTCATGTCCCAGGAGACTGAGGGACCATTCTAAAAGCACAGCATCAAATCGACCCCACTAACCAGAACATTTTAACATTTTAAATTTTTTTACTGCTATATTGCCAGCTTACCATTTTTAAAACTAGCACAGATCAAAGTAGAAATTGTTTTATTTTACATATTTTGTCTAAAGATTTAATAGTAATATTTGCAAGACAATCGCAACATGAATAATGAGCAGGCCCATAGCAGAATAGTAAAAATTGAGGTGGCCCATAGGGTTTGTACAGGTGTGAGAAATGAACTCTTTAAAGCAGAGGTTCACCGCTAAATTGCTATTTTTACCCTTAGATGGATGCTCATTTAGTCTAGGGGAATTGGCTAGTTTTAAAATCGAAGCTGTACTTACCTTTTTAGAGAGCGATCTTCTCCGCCACTTCCGGGTATGGGCTGCGGGACTGGGTGTTCCTTCTTGATTGACAGTATTCCGACCGGCTTCCGACGGTCGCATCCATCGCGTCACGATTTTCCAAAAGTAGCCGAACGTCGGTGCGCAGGCGCAGTATAGAGCCACACAGACGTTCGGCTTCTTTCGGCTACTCGTGATGCGATAGATGCGACAGTCGGAAGCCTTTCGGAAGCCTGTCAATCAAGAAGGAACGCCCAGTCCCGAAGACCCATACCCGGAAGTGGCGGAGAAGATTTCCCTCTACAACGGAAAGTACTGCTCGGATTTTAAAACTAGCTGATTCCCCTAGACTAAATGAGCATCCATCTAAGGGTATCTAAGGTTAAAAAAACATTTATGGGAGAACCCCCTCTTTAACCACTTGCCACCCACCATATAGCATAAAGATGATGGCAAAGTGGTTGTGTTATCCTAAATGGACGTCATATGATGTGATCAGGATAACACAGCCGGGGGGGCACGCAGTGATCGCTAGTGCGGCATGTCCATCTGACACACCGCAACTCTGATCAAGGTGCGAGGCCTCTGGCATAAGTTTGGTGGGTGGAGTCAAGCCACGGCTCTCTGTGGATAGGATTGCTCTGGGGGCACTCAGGAGGAGGGAAAAGAGCCAGCGGGGGACCCAAGAAGAGGACGGGGGCTGCTCTGTGCAAAACCCCTGCACAGAGCAGGAACATATAACATGTTTGTTAAATATAATAAAAATCCAAGCCTTTTAGAAATTATTGAAACCATTTAATACAGTATATCATTGAAATATTACAAGATTTGGTTCTGTACAAGAGGTTATCAAGCCAGGGGAAAGGATGTCTGACATATTGCCAATGTTAATTGAGCTAAATTGCAATATACATATTAGTAATTGCAAAAGCAAAGTATGTCTTGAAATTACATTTAATTGAGTTAGTAATAGAGTCCAATTATTGCAATGAATAAATGGTCTGATAGTCAGATCATTTTTGCCAGACCTTTAACATTTAAAAAAAACACAAAACATGTCAGTATCGTCTTGAATATAAAACATGTTTTTCTGTTAAAATCTCACAGGTCTGCTCAGCTACATAAAAAAAACTTGAAGTGGTGTACCATGGGGTTGTTGCCCTAATCAACCAATCATGTTGCAAATAGTGTTTAAGTTTTTTCTTTGTAAAAGAAACATCAAAAAACAAATCATTTACTTTAAAATATACCCGTCTAAAACGATAAAAAAATAAAATAAAAAATAAATTAAAAAAAAAAGTTTAGAGCTGACAGGATTAGAAAACCTGCTAATTTTCATTTCTGTCCCTACCCATGTTGGGTTGATTCACACTCTATTTTTCACGTTTACTGGTATCATTGGGTCCAAAAAATTGGGCAGTCCACAGAACAGCACGTTATGGGAATTCTTGCAATGAGGACACTACTTCTGGTGACCCCAGAGACAACAAGCAATTCCCTCACTTTGAAGGCATTTCCTTTCACTTCCTGGTTTAGTTATTGAACAGGACATGAAGCGAAGTCTCTCGAAAGGGAATACAGATGGCTAAAAGAAATCCGGCAGGGATTAACACACCCCCTTACTGTATAAAAATGGGAAATGTAAGTTTTGCCTTTAGTTCTACTTTAACCATTACTACTTACAAAGTTAGCAACTTCTATTAAAGTCAATCCAACTTTTTTTTCTAAAGATGACATTTTCACCACTAAGTGAGAGAAATTATGCAAGAAAAGGAAAGGCAGAAGGAAAAACCTGACAGGTCTTAGCCTTCCCCTACTCGACTAAAAGAAAAGCCTTTTTATTTGTCTGTTGCTAGTCAAGAGCTCCCCTCACTTCCTTTTACGTAGAATGTTAGGACAGAAAGGGAGGATACATTTCTAACAAAGTCAAGGATGTCACCAAAATCCTGACAGGTGTTCTGAACCTTTTATACTCTATCCAAAGAGAAGGTTTTGGTTTGCCATATACTTTAACCCCAGAATATTTACCCCCTAATGACTTGGCCATTTTTTGAAATACGGCACTGCGTCGCTTTGACAATTGCGCGATCATGCATCTCTGTATCCAAACAAAATTGATGCATTTTTCCCCCACAAATAGTTTTTTGGTGGCATTTGATAACCTCAGTGGTCTATTTTGTGTGCTATAAAAAAGACCAATAAAAACAAAAACGAAGTTTAAAAAAAAAAAAAAAAAAAAAAAAAAACAGTTTGGGCCAGTATGTATTCTGCTACATATTTTTTTGAACTAAAAATGGCAATAAGTGTATATTGATTGGTTTGCACAAAAAGTTAGCGTCTACAAAATAAGGGATATATTTATGGCATTTTTATTATAATCTTTTTTTTTTACAAGCAATGGCGGTGATCAGTGATTTTTAGTGGGACTGCAACATTGTGGCAAACAGATCGGACACTTGACACTTTGAGACCAGTGAAATTTATACAGCAATCAGTGCTATAAAAATGCACTGGATACTGTATAAATTACACTGGCAGGGAAGGGTTAACACTAGGGGGTGATCAAGGGGTTACCAGTGTTCCCTAGGCATGAGTTTTTAGCTGTGGGGGGGGAATGGGGTATTACTGGGAGTACAGATAGATCGCTGTTCCTAACCCCCAATGAACAGACGATCACTCTGTACTCCCCTGACAGAACAGGGATCTGTTTATATTGACAGATCCTACGTTATGGCTCTCCAAAACGATCGTGGGGCAGCCAGCAGACATCGTCGCCACGCACTTCAGCTCCCATGCCGTGCAGAGTGTACACGCACCTGCTATGGCTGTTAAGGGACCAACTTACAGCTACGGCAAATGATGGGATCGTGCTGACCTGCCACAGTATATTGCCGGTGGCTGTTCGGCAAGCAATTAAGCTTCATTTTTTTTCATACATAAGCCAGCCTTCTAGGCAAAGCCCATCTCTAGCCAAATCTTTCTGTAGAAAACCATAAAAGTTCCTAAAGAGAACCTGCAAAATGGCAATATGGAAGTTTCCATTGTCAATGTGCTCATACTGGAGAAACTAATTTTATTTAGCAAAAGAGGAGCACCACACCAAAATGTAGAGAGTTCCTAAAAGTGTAATTTCTTCTGAAAAAGATAATCCAATGGTTTCAGGAGCACCAAGGAGGCGCCTTTTATTAGAGCTTCAAAAGTTTTATTTAAATATAGGGGTTATAAAAAAAACAGTTGAATTACTGCAGATTTAAACAAAATGTTTTTATTGAATTGAGATACAAATTGGTACAAGAGCATTTCCAGGTTAATACATCAGTTACATGTGAAAAATTGAGTTCTATCACAGATAAGTGGTGAAGTCCAGTTTACACCATAACATATACAGGGACATATCTATCAGGGTCTGAGTGGTGGGACTTGTATAGTAATAAAAAAGAGAATAGTAAAAAAAGGAAAAACAAAAAAAAATGGTGGCAACTACAAACAGGGAGGAACCCAGTTTTTTTGGGGGGGGGTCATCAGAGTATTTAATTTTAGGGCCAGTTCACACCAGACGCAGTTCCGTGTGCATTTTTTTATGCACTAAAAATGCATGCACGCTGTTTTCTATGTATTCCAATGGCTCTAGCTCACACCATGTAGTCAGTTTCCAATCTGGTGTGAACTGGCCCTTATTGTACTTTTTTGGACATCCCCGGTTTATATACAAGATTTTTTTTGCAGGGGGAGGGAGTTTACATTCGCCTTCCAGTCAGAAAAGTAAGGTGGCTGTGGTCTCATCCCA
This sequence comes from Rana temporaria, assembly GCF_905171775.1. Taxonomy (NCBI): domain Eukaryota; kingdom Metazoa; phylum Chordata; class Amphibia; order Anura; family Ranidae; genus Rana; species Rana temporaria. The sequence continues at coordinate 279,417,716 of NC_053492.1, read as the reverse complement.
TTGTCTTGCAATGATCTTCCGGGCTGAGAATAAAGTTGTCATTTAAGAATATTTTCATTGATCCATCAATTTTTAGGGTCAGGGAATCCCAGACATGGGTTCAAGTCCAGGGTGAGTGGGGATCCCATTGTATCAAACTGCAGTCTTTTACATGTAGCATTACCCCCGTAGGAGCTGCAGGTTCATTTTGGGCCTTGCACGTTGCCTCGTTCCACATAGTCTAGGGCAGTGATGGCGAACCTTGGCACCCCAGATGTTTTGGAACTACATTTCCCATGATGCTCATCTACACTGCAGTATAGGTGAGCATCATGGGAAATGTAGTTCCAAAACATCTGGAGTGTCAAGGTTCGCCATCACTGGTCTAGGGGTTGAGAGTCAGCAAAAAGTTCAATGTCCACAAGTTATAGTTCCATTTCTCACTTTTTTCAAGCAACTTGTAGAAGTAGAGGGGTGAATGATCAGGGGAAGGTTCAGGCGCAGAAAACAGATCACTGGGGAATTGCTAAACTTCAAAGTCACACTCACCACTTTCTCTTAAGTGGGTATTGCTCACCCAGATAGGCCCCTCACCTGGCCTAGCAGCCGGGATGATGCACAGACAAGAATGATCTCAGTCTCTACCACAAACTGGTTGCAAGTTCAGATGAGGAGTTCCAGAATTCTCTGCCACAGGATTTGATACCAGGAGATCCAGCCTTACAGTTTTAGATCTTTTAAGTCAACCCGGCACACTAAGGTATTGAAGGCTTCGGTGCATCCTTCAAAAAGTTACCAGGCCTCTCCCAAAGTACCAGCCTTTCTGGGACAGGTCCTCCCTTAGCTTGCTCTATTGAGTGGATTCCTACCGCAGGACAGACAGCACAGGATTACCTCCATGGTATAGGCCCCAGTCAGGGTAACTGGGCCTACCAGGCCGAAATGCAACCTCGGGCTAGCATGGTCCTGAGGCCAAAAAAAAAAAAACACACACACAAACACCCCTAGTGGCCCTCCTGGTGCGAGGTATGTAAGAGCCCCAAAAAATTGTGTCTGCCCCTTAAGTATCCTTCCCCAGCATGGCCAGTGGGGAAACCACTCCCACTGGGTTGTTCGAGGAAAGACACCCAATACACCATGACCTGCCTTAGTTCCATCATTGGCCTGTGATGGTATTGCCACCTACAGGCAAACAAATGGAAATCCCTCCAGGCACAGCCATGGCCAGAACAGAGGCCGATTTAACCCCAATTAAAGTCTAAGCTAGCCTACCAGCTCAGACACCCCTCTAAATTTGACATAGCACCTGTTTATCAGGAGCAGCGCGCTACATACAACTAACCAACCATAAAGCATCAAAACATACCTGGTGCCTCTTACCCACACTTTGCAAATCATCCTGCCTATGGAGTCACTACCTGATAAAGGCACACCAGCATGCAATACAGAAAGCAGATTTTTCAGATTTCATTGGCTACATGCTTGTTTGAAGTCAGTGATGCACTTTAGGTATTAAAGTCAGGGTGACCGACCTGAAGCCTTAACCTTAAGTATGATAATGGATACACAATCAATAAAAAGAGAATAACTCAGTAGTATAAATATCTGATACCTCCAAAAAATGTTTTACAATTCCATCTTGGAGAATTGGGCAATTTATTCACTGTGTGTCATTGAATAAGGCAAGTCATGACTAATTGCAGATTGTCAAATTGAGAGAGTTGGTGATACTAACTCATTCAAATAGCAGCTCGATATTTGATGCAGTGGTTTCTATAGTGATGCCATGAACACAAGACAGTATGTGGGATAGAAGATTAATAAAACAATGCAAGTAAACAAAGACAATCAAAATCAATTCACTTACAAAGATCCAGGATAAAATGCAACTTTGAAAATCAACTGAAAGTGTTTTAAAAGATCAGTTATTTAGGTGCGTTTATGTACATTTCATTTTTTAACCATCTAAATCGGAATGCTAGCAATATCAGAACGTACCAAGGATGGCCGCATGTTCATTTTATTTTCAACACTAATGTACTTTATGTTATTTAATCCATAGCATAGAAGTACGGCCTTTAAATATGACACTGAGCATTCTAATGTATGTTTCATGATTGAAACATGATAGATTAACCCCTTTGTGGTAACAAATGTTAATGCCCAAATACAATTGTTAGTAAATACCATCACAACGACTTTGCGTATCCAGGTGGATTATACAATTTTTTTGGAACAAATTCGGCTCTAATTTAGTGGTAAATAGTAAACTGCATATTCCCTGATTTTTTTGTCATTAAAAAGAGTAAAAAAAGAAAAAATTAAAAAAAAAATTCTCCTGCTCCTATCACACCGATACCTCATGTGTAGGTTAGTTGCCGTTTGTACCTGTAGTATAGCCCGGAAGCAGTGCACGTTTTTTTATCCTGCCTAAAACACACCGACAATGACGCAGATAATAGTTAAAGCCGGGGTTCAGCGAAAAAAAAATTTTAACATGACATTCAGCCGAGTTGTCAGAATGACAAATCGGCTGTGTTTTACTTTTAAGTCCAGCACGTACCGTATTTTCACCGCCGCTTCCGGGTATGTAATCTGCAGGACTGGGCGTTCCTAAGTGATTGACATCCTTCCAACTGGCGCATACAGCGCGTCACTAGTTGCCGAAAGAAGCCGGACTGCGAGTCGGCTCTATACCGCGCCTGCGCACCGACGTTCGACTTCTTTCGGCAACTAGTGACGCGATGTATGCGCCGGTTGGAAGGATGTCAATCACTTGGGTACGCCCAGTCCTGCAAATTACATACCCGGAAGCTGCGGTGAAAATACGGTATGTGCTGCACTAGAAAAAAAAAAACACAGCCGATTGTCATTCTGACAACTCGGCTGAATGTCATGTTAAAAATATTTTTTTTGGGTGAACCCCCGCTTTAAGCACTTGACAACCAGCCAATTCAGACACTTTGCTCCTACATGTAAAAATCTTTTTTGCTAGAAAATTACATAAAACCCCCAAACATAAAATATTTTTTTTTAGCAGAGACTCGAGAGAATACAATGGTAGTCATTGCAACTTCATTTTGCACGGTATTTGCGCAGAAATTATTCAAACACGTTTTTTGGAAAAATGCTTTTAAAAAAAAAAAAAAATGTAAAGTTAGCCATTTTTTTGCATAATGTGAAAGATGAAGTTACGCCAAGTAAATAGATACCCAACATGTCACGCTTCAAAATCGCACACACGATCATTTAAATAATATCCACTAGGCCCCGAAGTCTCTATAATACGATGTCAATGATTCTATTATACATCCCATTATTTATTCCCCTCCCTTTTTATATGTCTGCTAATATATTTTGCTGATGTATACTACTCATTTATATATATGTGCTTCTTGCCAATGTACACTTTAACCACTGGACCATATTGTTGCCCAAAGACCAGAGCATTTTTGGCGATTCGTCACTGCTTCGCTTTAATGGACAATTGCGTGGTCGTGCGACGTGGCTCCAAAACACATTTTTTCCCCCACAAATAGAGCTTTCTTTTGGGGGTATTTGATCACCTCTGCGGTTTTTAGTTTTTGCGCTATAAACAAAAATAGAGCGACAATTTTGAAAAATGCAATTTTTTTGCTATAATAAATATCCCCCAAAAATATATAAAAAAACATTTTTTTTACTCAGTTTAGGCCGATACGTATTCTTCTACATATTGTCAATTTTTTTTTTTTAATTGCAACAAGCGTTGATTGGTTTGCGCAAAAGTTATAGCGTTTACAAAATAGGGGGCATTTTATGGCATTTTTATTAATATTTTTTTTTTACTAGTAATGGCGGCGATCAGCGTTTTTTTCGGTATTGCGACATTATGGCGGACACTTGACACATTTTTGGGACTATTGGCATTTTTATAGCGATCAGTGCTATAAAAATGCATTGATTACTGTAAAAATGTCAGTGGCAGTGAAGGGGGTTAACACTAGGGGGCGGGGAAGGGGTCAAGTATGTTCCCTGGGTGTGTTCTAACTGTAGGGGGGGTGGCCTCACAAGGGAAATGACTGATCTTCTGTTCATACATTGTATTAACAGAAGATCAGCATTTCTCCCCGACAGCCCCTAGTGGCCTGTGCGAGAGCCGACGTTATATTACGTTGGCTCTCGCGCGCAAAGGCGGTCGGCAAGCAGTTAAACTGTATTGAGACTTATTTTTCAATAAACCGTTTGTAAACAAAAAAAAATAAAAAAAACGCACACGCTCGTGGAATGGTGTCAAACTTTGGTACTTAAAAATCTCCATGGGCAACGTTTTACATTTTTTTAAATGGTTACATGTTTTAAGTTACAGAGGAGAGCTAGAATTATTGGTCTCACGTAAACGTTTGCGGCGACACTTCACATGTGTGGTTTGAACACCGTTTTTATATGTATGTGGTCACTTCTGCATGCACACATGGACACAAAAAAAAAAAAAAAAAAAAAAAATCGCTGTTCATTTTACTTAAAATTATTTTGAAACTTTAAAAAAAAAAAAATTTGATAACTTATTCCTATGGTATTACAAGGAATGTAAGAAAGGTGGTCATTAATCAAGGAGGTGCGATTACTGTGTCCAAAACCCCAAAGCACCTCCCCTTTGGATCAGTTTAGTTCTCCAAACCATCACTGCCCTGTATGGCTCTGTACAGCAGAGAGGCAGGAAACATGTAAAAACAAAACTAGAAACTACAGGTGATAGTGGCAAGTGACAAGCTGCATCTGGTCGCAGGAGACAGTGGCACGCTGCATCTGGTGGCAAATGACAAGCTCAGAGTTCCCTCTGCATTATGGGTGGGCACTGTTGCCGGTGGAATCACTTGTGAATGAGACCCAATTCGATCATATACGTCTGAACCACGTGCCTAGGAGTGACTACCCTTTACATACATTTATGATCCCCTGTAATAAGGGATCGTGGAGATCTGGTAAGGAGCCAATTATAGCCTGGTGGAGGATATATCACTGTTTTCTTTGGACACGTTTTCAACATAGATGAAATTCAGCACAAACTACGGGTGTTTGATAATACATTTGCTAAAACATATGGACTTTATCTAGTATTTTATTATTTCTTAATATAATCTTGTTATATTTTTTATTTTTCATTTTTTGAAGATATTGAGATTGCCACACAGTGCCTCTATATATCTCTATCACTCATGTATAAATCACAGTTTTGTGCTTTAAAAAGTTTGTTTAGAGCCAGCACGATTTATATATTTCTCGAATGTAAACATCCGTTGTAATAGGAATATGACATGACAGGTCCTCTTTACAGTGAGATATGGGGTCAATAAGACAAAAAAAAACAAAAAAAACAATCCTGGCTTCCCAGCCGAGGCGGCGCCTTTTTTGAATGCAGAGGCCGGGCGTGACGTCATAACATATCGCCCGGCCTCGACGATCCTATCACCATCTGGTCCGCTGTAAATCTCCATGGTCGAGAAGCGGGTCCTGTCACTGACTCACTGATCGCACAGGTGAGACAGTAGAAGCACCAGAGGGCGGGGTGGGGGGCGACTTCCCCTTTCGCCGCCCTAAGAACGATCAAGAGGCGGAAAACCGGCAATATCTGAATGATGCCTGTAGCTGCAGGCATCATTCAGATATCACTGCACAAAGCCCAGGCCGTTAAATAAAAACTTGCCCCAAAAAAATACTGACCCAGACCCAAACACAAACCCTGGCACTGAACTAGAACAAATGGAAATGTGGCCCCATGGAAAAAAAGCCCAGTCCAGTGGGGCCACATATTTGCGTACGCTCTGCACCAAGGGGTTAAGCTGTCTTTAAAACCAAGTCTGCGTTAGAGTTAAATGTCAATAGCAGTAGTTATATTGGACAGAGTGGGGTTGATTTGTGTTCACTTGGCATGCAAAAATTTTCCAATTACCGTATGTGCTTTGAAAAAAAAAAAAAATATTATAATATATATATATATATATATATATATATATATATTACACCCTTGGCCCCATTTAGGTATTCTTTGCAAAGATCATTTTCACTGCATTTACTGTGCCAAAGGAAAATTACTTTGCAAAGTGAAAAATCCCTTGCAAAGTGAGCAGCTTATTTGCCCTTAGTAAATCAACCATGATACGTTGGCTCTTTCAAGAAAAATAAAACATTGTTTTATCTTATGGAAACAGAAACATCAAAACATGATTACAAGTTTTGCATTATTCCTTTTTCTATTGTTAACAATGACTATAGCATTAGAATTTGTACTGTTGTGTACCATGATTATAGTTCAGGTCTAAATACAGAACGATCTATTGCCGAATGTTATAATTTCTTACCATTACCCATACCAGTCCATGATGGCTGGCATTTATGTATGTACCCTATACAATTGATTTGATTAGTGTTATTAGTACAATAAAGGAGTGATTGTCTGCTTTCTAAAAGCTGCCGTTCAAGCAATTTCTATGCCAAGCTAATAAACAAGCTTTATGACGAAGTTGATAGAAAAAATGTGGCTCTGTGGCTGAGTGCTGAACAACATTTTGCAGGGTTAGGTTTGAAAACCTATCTACTGAAAAACTCAGTATTGGTATTGAGAGTTTGGATATGGGACAGTTAACTAATACTTAATGGTGTTGTAAAGGTTTGTTTTCTAAATAGGTTCCTTTAAGCTAGTGCCTTGTTGGTTCACTAACCTTTTCCTTCCATTTCCCTTCTAAAGGTTTGTTTTCTTTGAATTTCCCATTTCTCCTCAGTAAGATTGCGCCCATCATCCGAGCGGTTCTGGCTGGGGGTTAGTGTGTGCGCCGCCTCCCTTGGGACTACATCATGGCGGGGAGACGCTGTGCCCAACTCCTATTAAGTCATGTACTGGTGCCTTATCTGGGGAAATCTGTGTGCTACTAGATGTGGACAAGGCTTATTAAAACCAAGCTAATGCTGCTGACATGGGTGAGATGTTTATCATCTCATGCTTACAAACAGTTCACTATACCCTTCGTCATACAGGGGTTATACATCTCATACAACATACAGATTATGGAAGTATACACTGGGTGCAGGCCACTGTGGGAGAATTCATCCTTAAAGTTCACAAAAAGTTACTGAAGTTTTTTTTAAGTCATTGCTTTAAAAGCTCAGATCACCCTGCACCCATCCACCAGTGACTTGGTACTTTTTTACATTAGAGATTTAAAAGCTGAAAGCCTGCCGAGTCACTACTGGCATGGGGATGGGGGAATGCGGAAAAAACAACTTGAATGAAGTTTGAGGATGAATTGCTCCATATTGCTTGCATTGACAAGGGGCAGTAATTGTTTGTTTAAAAGGTAATGTATTGCCAGTTTAGAGTAAAACCCTGAATGTCCATGGCTGGTCACTATTCTAAGCATGCTAAATAATGCTAATAATAATGCCAATATAATGCAAGTATACTTGCAGTTTTCCAAAAAGATTACCGATATTACCCTTTAAGGCTGAAAATAGCCCCCCTCGGCTTATACTTGGGTCAGTGTACCCGATATTGGTGACAGGCTGCGGGCGTCCATTGTTTAAAGTTGCAGTCTACTCCTGGTCCCTTCCGTGATAGGCGTTTCCCAGCAGACACTGTTCAGTGTTCCTCCTATCACGGATGTCCGCTCGTCCGAGGATGAAAGGACCTCCGTGAATGGCAGAACACAGTGTCTGCTGGGAAACGCCCATCATGGAACGGGACCAGGAGGAGACTGCGACTTTTGAACAAATGTATTCAATTTCAACTAAGAGACCAGCCAGCTGGAATGGGGAACACTTCCACACGGTTAGCGGACTGCGCCTCCCTTCCCCCCTTAAAAGGTAACTGCATTTCAAATGGAGTTGTCATGCAGATAAATAACTGTCTAAGAAGTGTTGATGCTGTCGTTGTCCGACTTACAGGCTGAAAACTAGCCGGCAGGGCTCTCTCTGTCCTCTGACAGTTCATTCGCTGCTCTGGAAATAGAATGCTTGTGGGGCAGATAACGTCAGCTTCCATCAAAGGCTTTTCAGACAGGTGTTTAGCTTGATGGCAAAATTCTTTTAAACTCTGCGGGGGATATTGTTCAGAGACAGATATTTTAATCACTAGCTCATTTATTGCTTTGCCAATGTTACAGAAGCCTGTCAAGAATTTCAGGTACACCGACTCGAGCACAGTGAGGCGTGCAAATTGACCCTCTTTTCCGCTTACAGTAGCTGCTGCATTTTCACCCTAGGCGTACACTCCGTCAATACGTTTTTTAATTTTTTGTGGTAAAATTAGGTACCTTGGCTTATACTCGGGTCGGCTTATACTTTGGTATTTGTGTATTACACAATTAGCTTTCATTAGTAATAGTAGTCACAATTTACTTTAAACACGTGTGAACTGTATTTGTTCTTTAAAGTATACAATATTGTTGCTACAGGCTTGTTTATTTGATAGAGACAAACAGGGATTGGTTTACTAAAACTGGGAGAGTTAAAAATCTGGTGCAGGTGTGCAGTGGTGACCGCTGTATTAAGGGCACAGGGCCATCGCCCCCCTAATCCATGCACCTGGCCTCCAATCTACATGCAGGGCGCGGGACACATGGATTTCAGTGGGGCTTTTTAAGCATGATTAGAGCTTAAGGTTTTATTTGGCTTAAAAAAAAAAAAAAAAAAAAGAAGGGGGGGCCACCAGAGCTCACCACCCTGATCCCGTGTTGTGTGATAACAAATATTTGCTATTGTCTTCCTGAATCTCCTTGGCCAATCCTAAAACCCCATTGGCCGAGAGGAGAAACGACCATATTGACCACCAAGAAGGAGATGCCGAGGAGGAGACACAGGGGTAGCCACCAAGGTGGAGACACAGAGGAGGAGACGCAAACCAACAACCTAGATGGGGTAAGCGCAGGGTTTGCTGATCAACTAAGCGATGGGGGGGGGGGGATTTTGGCTGACCGACCGAATATGGGTTGGGGGTTTGATTGATGGAGTGACCGGCGAGGGTGGCAGGTGGTTTGATTGTCACCCCCCTAAAGTGTGGAGCATTAGCCACCACTGCAGGTAGGCAATCAACTTCTAACATCAGCTTGTTCAATTAAGCCTTTACAAAAAAAAACTGGAAGCCGATTGGTTTCTATACAAAGCTACACCAGATTTTGCACTCTCCAGTTTTAGAAAATCAACTTCATGGTGTTTTACATATTAACAGTGTAGTGGGTTGGGCGTTTATTTTTCTTATTTGCTACAGTAAGCACTAAAAACAAAATTACATTTTTATTATTGCAAAGTAAATATGAAGTATTGAATACAAATATTTTGGATTTTCACATGTTTGCCCGTTTGCTCTTGCCTGCTTTGCTAAACACCGTTTACAAAGCACAGAAGCTCAAGCGACAATTTGTACACAACTGAATTATTCATGTCAGTTACTTGCCAAATCTCCACAGCAGGTTTCAGAGTGAGCCTAAGGCCCATTTCACACTGAGGCGGTTTGCAGGCACAAAACACCCTAAACAGCGGCTGCTCTTTCTCCAGTGTGAAAGCCTGAGGGCTTTTACACTGAAGCGGTGCGCTAGCAGGACCGCTTTAAGTCCTGCTAGCAGCATCTTTGGAGCGGTGAGAGGAGTGGTGTGTTTACCACTCCTTCCCATTGAAAGCGGCATTAGCTTTTTTTCAGGATGTTAAAACCGCACTGCTAGCGGCCGAATACCACCACAATTCCAACGGTATGGCGCCGCTAAAAATAGCGGCGCTATACCGCCACTGCACCTCCCGCCCCAGTGTGAAAGGGGCCTAAAGGAAGCAGTTTATTGTGTGAATCCTGTGTCAGACGAGTCTTATTACATTTTTACAAGCTTTGATATAAATGACAAAAAACATACATACTGTATTAGACTGTTTAAGAAATAAAAAACCTATAATGGTTTTAGGTGAATTTTATTTAATACCACCACAGCAGGAATGCAATTGCTGTATATTATAAGTAGAGTTTCTACTTACCAAAACTCTAAAATGAAACGCATATAAAATGAAAAAAAAAAAAGCTTTTAATAAATTCCACAATTGAACTCAGTTCTTACAATTACCAGGCTTGCAAAAGTGACAGGCCAGCATACATAGCACTTACTGAATGTTTATTAAATTTACACTACCCAGGACTGTTGAGTATATAAATTAACAGCTAAGCTAACACTAGCCTTTAATATGCAGGAAAAATAACATCGATGATTAATGCTTCTCAACTTGGGTTCTTGAAAATGTGCTTATTGCTTAGCTACTGATAATGACAGAAAAATGCTTTTTACTACATCAGAGACCTTTCTGTATTTTTTTCACATACTTTGCATAAAATAGGCATTCATCCTATTTTATATGAAGCCTTGTCTAAATGTTTACAGTATATAAAAACTGAGTAGAATAAAGGAATCCGCTGAAAAACAACAGATATATTTTGTGAGCAACCAGATGTTATCACAATATGCTCAGTCTAAAGTAATTCAAGTTGTGTATCCCTGCTGAATGTTACCCTACAGAACAACACTTTAAATGGACTGTTGCGCTTAAAGGGATTGTAAAGTTAGGTTATTTTTTTTTTTTTTCTAAATACCGTACATTCTATGCATGAAGATAAAGCCTTCTGTGTGCAGCAGCCCCCCTAAAAATTACCTGAGCCCCATCTCTGTCCAGTAATGTCCACAAGTGTCTCAGCCATCCAAGATTCTCCCTCCCAATTGGCTGACACATTGGCTGCCAATCAAAGTCAGCTAGCCAATCAAGAGGGTACAGGGCAGTGTCAGGGCTTTAGGTCTGAATGGACACAGGGAGCTGTGACTGTTAGGGTGCCCCCATAACAAGCTGCTTGCTGTGGGGGCACTTGGAGGGAGAGGATCACACAGAAGAGAAACCCAGAAGAGGATGATCCAGGCTGCTCTGTGCAAATCCACTGCAACAAGGCAGGTAAGTATAACATGTTCGTCATTTTTATAGTTACAAAAATTTAGGTTAGACGGAACGGTATTTCTACGAACCTTCCAGGACAGCACACGAGAGATGAGGGCTCCTCCCCCCAGGAAACACAATCAATCGACAGCTTGTTATAAGTCCCCACCCTTCCCCTTGATCCTTAGTATGTAATAAAGTAATCCTGAACTGGTTCACAAGGGACATCGTTCCACATAAATACTTACCACCTAGCGTCTAGCATATCTTTCTCTCCACATAAAGTGGGAAGTAGGCCTGCCATCCTGGAAGGTTCATAGAAATACCGTTACCGGTAAGTAACGTAGGTTTTCTCCCATCACCTTCCAGGGCGGCACACCTGAGAGGATAAAGGAACCAACAGGACTACTTTAGAGTGGGGCCCCTGCCTGCAAGGCCTTTCTGCTAAATGTCAGATTTTTACTTGAATTTACCTCCATTCCCTAGTGTGTGATGAAGGTATCCTAGCTGGATTATATAACTAACCTGCAGGTCTGCACCACCTATGCCCCTGCCTTCTCTTCGGATGCAGGATCTAGGTGGCATGGGCTCTTAAAGATAAAATCTGAGAGCCTTTTTTTAAGATGGAATGATTGACTGTCAACATTCTAGCAATCATGGTTTATAATGTCTAACTGCTGCATAGGACTACTAAAAAGACCAATCAGATTTGTTCTGGGAAACAAGGAACTACTTCGGTTTAAAACCAGATGTTCTTTGTCGACCACTAGTCTGTTCAGGAGAATGGTTTAGAAAAAGGCGTCCCGGCAGAATCTGTGGGTCCCCTTTTTGTTTGCCATAGCCATGGTGAAAAGGAAACAAGACCCACTTAAGGATAATAGATTAAGGGAAGCTTATTCCCTGGGCTCAAAGGACTGGACAGGTATGTAACCAAGCAGGGTGTTTGGTGTGCTCCTGCGCCTTCGAGGGGTGGCTCCCCTTGAGTCCACCTACCCCCATCCATCAGAATGAATGTGTCTCCATTCTGGGGACACTAAATTGTTCAGTGCCAGGACCACAGATCACAGGGTGCCTTGGCGCGGCTCTCGCATGCGCCTGCAAACGCGTGCGGACAAAACCCCTGCCTCCAACGCACACTGTTAGACAGGTCAATCGGCTGCTCTGCAAGCTGGTCGGCAAGTAAGCCTGGTCGGCCCCTGGGCATTCCCGAGGATTTTTTGTTATGTAATTAAGCATACCCGACTTCGTTTTCTTCCCATCTGAATGCTGACATGTCAGATGTGAAAGTGTTTTATATCCCCAGGCTCCTTATAACCCTGCGGGTAGATGCATTAAAACTAAGCAGAAAGGAGCCTGGTAAGAACCGAGAGTAACTATCATAAATATCAAGGTGTCTGAGACCATAATCCACTCCAAGCACCAATGAGTGCCTCTTGGAACCAATGAGTGTTAAGTTAAGCAGATCCCTACTACAGGAAATTAATTCTATAGAAGGAGTAAAAGACGAATATTGCATACTCACATCCAGTTTGTCCAAGGGGGTGACATGAAGCATACATACCGAGCTGTAAACTTATCAGATTGGGTGAACCAGTCAGATAAGTTCTGATGCTGCATCTTCAAGCAAAAAACTGTTATGAGCATAACCCCTTAGTTCTTACTAAAAATGTAGGCTATTTTATGACCTTCTTCCAGTGTCCTATAACCCTACTGGGTTCAGGTCTAGGGAATATTTCTGGCATGCTTGAATGTAAAGGACTAAATCTTTTGCAGTCAGAAATCCTGTTCCTTCCATGTGCATGGAAAATAAGGTCTGAAATAAAAGTGACAAATATATAATTAATATCACAGATATACAGATCATAAATCTTGTATTTCTGAAGGGTAGCAAGCTCAAGCTTTATATGGAATAAAAAACAGGAAGACACACCCAGCCTTCACTGTTGTATTTTCTGATATACAGTCACCTGTAGAACAGAGAAGACACAAACCAGACGGTGTATTTCTAATATGTAATAAGATACCATATAACCTAAGCAAAGAGAAAGGACACAATCTTCAAATGTGTGCTTCTGATGCTTAATAGGTTAAGGTCATACATCCAACAGAAAGGACACTAGAAAATATGGTGTTTTTCTGAGCAATTAAACACAGAAGACACAGACCCCTTCCACTGCTGTGTTTTTCTGATGTACAGCAAACTAAGGCCCCTTTCACATTGAGGAGTTTTTCAGGCGGTAAAGCGCTAAAAATAGCGCTGCTATCCCGCCTGAAAAACTCCTGCACTGCAGACTCAATGTGAAAGCCCGAGGGCTTTCACACTGAGGCGATGCGCTGGCGGGAGACAAAAAAATCTCCTGTCAGCAGCATCTTTGGAGCGGTGAGAGGAGCGGCATGTATACCGCTCCTTCACCGCTCCTTCCCATTGAAAACAATGGGAACCGCGGCAATACCGCCCGCAATGCGCCTCTATAGAGGCGCATTGCGGGCGATATTAACTCTTTATCGGCCGCTAGCGGGGGTTAATACCGCACCGCTAGCGGCTGATACCCGCGGCAATTCCGGCGGTATAGCGCCGCTATTTTTAGCGGCGTTATACCGCCACCGCAGCTCCCGCCCCAGTCTGAAAGGGGCCTAAGGTAATTGATTCAAGACAAGACTTCAGTGTTGTATATTCCTGACCAAACGTAGTATGGTCATATAACCAACAGAAATTATACTAACACATATTGAGCATTACCGATGACGAAAATGCAGTCGCATAGCCAGTATGACCACAGAAAAGACATGCGACCTCAGTTGTGTATTTGCTGGGGCTAGACCACGTGCAGTCATAACCGGCAGTGAGTGGAACAAACACCCTTCTGATAAACAGGGTATAGACATAAAACAGAAATGTCACCAACAATAATTTAGCATTGTGTATTTCTGATTAGCAACACTACACAGTCATATAACCGGCAGAAATGTCACTAGCAAAAACTCAATGATGTGAATTTCTGAACAGCAACAATGTACCGTCACAGAACCCACAGAAGTGTCACTGCCAGTAATACAATGTTGTGCGTTTTTGATTAGCAAACTTGTACAGTTATATGACCAACAGAATTGTCACTAGCAAAAAACTCAATACTGCACGTTTCTGAAAAGCAACTGTGTACAGTCACGTAACCCATAGAAATATCACTACCAATAATACAATGCTGTGCGTTTCTGATCAGCAAACTTGTACAGTCATAATCAAAATTATGCATTTCTAGTGTAGCGCTACCCCCGAAGGAGCCGCTGATTGTTTTGGGATAGGCGTATTAAGTTACCTTGAAGTGTGTCTAGGGGTGAGAGCAGTGAGCCAAAACAGTGAGCGAATGTCCAGACAGTGAATAAAGGGTTTTCCAAAGCTTTATTTCCAGGCCAACATCAATAAGTGGGAAGAGCAGGTTGATGAAGAAAAATTAGAACCTTGCAGTATCAGGCCTGGATATTAGTTGAGCAGCCCTTGCTCAATAGAGTACCAAGTTATAACTCGTCGCCACTCTTAGCTGGAGTGGCTAAAGTGCCCCAGACAGACCCCTCTCACAAGCCTGGCAGCCGAAGTGTCACTTCGGATTTGCTGGGAGGAACAGATCTCTCTCACAGACCTGGCTCTAGGGCCTCTGCCACAGGCCAATTACTTTAAGTGAGCTAAATGGATGGACCGAGCGAATCCTCCCAGTGGATTTTTATCATAAGTCACCGGGTGACAACAAAGCGTACCTGTCAGCATTCCAGTCACCAGATCCCTGATTGGGTCGGTATCCAGCCTGGAATCCTCTCAATAGAACCTAGAACCCAGTAAGTCACTGGGGTCCCCTTTTACCTCCGGATGAGGGTTTATGTAGCCTCCAATTTTGGCCAGGTGGGCCACGCCGGCGGGGTCCATGAATGCGTGCACCCTGAAGGTGGATGCCGCACCTGGAACGGGACACGGCAAAGATTTTTTAGAACACATGACACCTGTCACAGATACACTCCTCCCCAGCATGCCTTGGGAGGGAAAAAGTCCTCTAATTGGCTGCTGAGGAAAACTCACTCTGCCAGAACCCCACTGGTGCCAACTGCTGGCCAGGGATGGTAACGCATCCCTGGAGCACAGACTGACCCACGGACTTCTCTGGAATAACAGAAGTCACAATTTAAATAAATTGTGAATGGGAGCAAAGTAACTTTCCCATTCCCCACTAACTTTAGCGTAGTGCCCATACTGAAAGTAAGGGGGCGCTACACTAATGAGCCATAAGATAGTTATACAGTTTAACAGAAAAGACACAAAACAAACTTCCAATGTTGTGCATTTCTGATGTGTGGTCAGACCAACAATCTATCCTAGGCATAGCCTGAACTCCAGATAGCAATCCTTCAATGAAGGAACATGGTAGTTCCAAATAATGGAAGTCTGAGGTGTGCGACTATACCACAGGAGTGGTAGCTGCTATTCTACTACTTAACTGGCACACACAGGTGGGAGCGAGTCCAAGCCTCCCAAGCATCTAAGGTCTTAACGAGCACAGACCCAAAGATCATTTAAGTCTCTCAGGAAGAGGTGATCACAATCTTAGCCTGGAGGCAATCAGACACCTGTAGGGCTACACACTAAATACAGGCTAGTTTACATAGCTTTAGCATAGAAGTTTGAAACCAGGAACCCCTCAATTAAGGGTTGCAGGATAGCATTGTATGCTTCTCATACAGCCCACAGGTGGTTTGTAGCCCAAGCCACAAGGTTTTGATTAACTCGTACACACTGATAGATATAGCAGCAGTGCAAGGAAGAAATAGGTTGGAGCTTGTGGAGATGTTGCACCCAATAAGCAACCCCCTCAAGGATAATATGTTCACTAGAGTGCCCCACCCTATGGGTAAAAGTTTAGAAGGCAGTCTTTGAGGGGTAAAAACCTCTAAATGCACCATCGTAAGCTACCTGTCATATTCATAGCAGCAGGCCCTGACCCTTTAGGGATTGATGGAGTGGAAAACACCCTGGATTGAGCCTTGCTCAGCCCCCTATATGAAGTTATTCTAGGGGCTTCTGTAATCTCTTCAGTGGCCTATATTGCCTGCAGGAGTCCATCCAGATCCTCTAGGGTGAAGGGGTGTCTCCCTAACCATGCATCCTCCTGAATCTGGTTTAACAGGTCTAGATCCAACTCCCCCTATGAGCCGTGTTCTGGCCTGGATTTCCATATCCTCCCCGTCCTACTTTTCTTCCTCTACCTGGGCTAGAGGGAGCGATTGTTAGGGTGGGGGAAGGGCACTAGGTCCCATTCAGAAGAGGCTTTTTTGGGAGGATGTGCCTTCTCTAGAGATAAGCTCCTCTATGTCAGGACCTTGGGTTAATGACTGCCTGGCGGCTTCACAGAAAGCTTTGACTGTTGCCGGCATTTCCGTCTGCATAGATGTGACATCTTCTCATCATTGCAGAAGCCCTCTTCCCTGCTAAATTATTAATGCATTTTTAGAAAAATGGCTTTGAGTGGGAGTTTATCCTTCCAATACCCACATTTTTATTATTTTTAGAGGAGATATACCCTGTAGCGGCAGGAGGTTGTTTATCTGGGGCCGCCTGGGTTCCGCTGGGGGGATTCTGTACGACAAGAGATACAACACATATGAATAACATTACTCTGTCTTCCATTAAGACTGCAAGTTTGGACTGGGGAGGGGAAAGGGTAAGGTGAGAAGTGAAATCCAGTTCCTGTTCTGGCTGGCTCCGGGATCTCAGACCCCTGAAAGCCAGGACCTCAATCCCTTTCGTCCTCCCTTTCAAAGGGGGGTTTGTACTTACCGATCTGACCTGGATCTGCCTGCAGTCACATTTGTCTTCCTGTCCTCTTGTTTCATGAGGAGGTTGGCTGGGTCCTGGGCTGCTGGTACCACTGGAGGGGCTGGTACAGCAAGCCAACCACTTCCACACCACGTCTCCCGGCGTCCTAACACTGCCGGGTTGCACTGTGTCTGCGGCGCCGCCCACTTCCTGTGATGTGGTCGTGTTCAGAAAGAGGCTTGGAGCTCAGTGCTTCCTCCTAGGAAAAACACGGAAGTGGAGAGCAGCTTAATGGCGGTGTATTTGCATCACAGCGATGGCTCGCCCTCCCAATACTGGGGATCAAGGGGAAGGGTGGGGACTTATAACAAGCCGTCTATTGATTGTTTCCTGTGGGGAGGAGCCCTAATCTCTCAGGTGTGCCGTCTTGGAAGGTGATAGGAGAAAATTAGATTTTACAATAACTTAAAAATGGTTCTAAAGTCATAAGGTTTTTTACTTTAATGGATCTATTCAAAGTAGAAAGAAAACACACACACACACACACACACACAAATGCCGTTTTAATGCCTGTTTGACCCTCTTATATTTAAATACTTAGCTGAGCCATATACCGATCCAGTCTGCAGGACTTTTCTCTCCACTCCATCACAAGCTTGGCTGAGAGCAGTAGGGGGCATTGGCTCCTGTCTCTGTCAATCCAATCCAGTGGGGGGGGGCCGGGCCAAGCAGCATTGGACACACAGAGCCTGGCTCAGGAGCAAGCCTGCATGTGTGTCACCATAGGAAGTGTCTTCCTATAGTGGCACCTCCAGATGACAGGAAGCCTGAGGTGGCAGCGGGGGGCCTCAGAAGAGGAGGTTTGAGGCTGCTCTGTGCGATACCATTGCACAGAGCAGGTAAGTATAACATTATTTTAAGAAAAAAAAGTTACTTATATACAGACCAAAAGTTTGGACACACCTCAAAGAGTTTTCTTTATTTTCATGACTATGAACATTGTAGATTCACACTGAAGGCATCAAAACTATGAATTAACACATGTGGAATTATACATAAAAAAGTGTAACAACTGAAAATAGATTTTATATTCTTCTAGGTTCTTCAAAGTAGCCACCTTTTGCAGCAGACACATCTCTAGAACTGTTAAGAGGAGACTGTGAATCAAGCCTTCATGGTAGAATATCTGCTAGGAAACCACTGCTAAAGAAAAACAAGCAGAAGAGACTTGTTTGGGCTAAAGAACACAAGGAATGGACATTAGACCAGTGGAAATCTGCTTTGGTCTGATGAGTCCAAACTTGAGATCTTTGGTTCCAAACCCCGTGTCTTTGTGTGACACAGAAAAGGTGAACGGATGGACTCTACATGCCTGGTTCCCACCGTGAAGCATGGGAGGTGTGGGGGTGCTTTGCTGGTGACACTGTTGGGGATTTATTCAAAATTGAAGGCATACTGAACCAGCATGGCTACCACAGCATCTTGCAGTGGCATGCTATTCCATCCATCAGGACAATGACCCCATACACACCTCCAGGCTGTGTAAGGGCTATTTGACCAAGAAGTAGAGTGATGGGGTGCTGCGCCAGGTGACTACCTCTTGAAGCTTATCAAGAGAATGCCAAGAGTGTGCAAAGCAGTAATCAAAGCAAAAAGGTGGCTACTTTGAAGAACCTAGAATATGAAATATTTTCAGTTTCACACTTTTTTGTTATGTATAATTCCACATGTGTTAATTCATAGTTTTGATGCCTTCAGTGTGAATCTACAATTTTCATAGTCATGAAAATAAAGAACTCTTTGAATGAGAAGGCGTGTCCAAACTTTTGGTCTGTACTGTATATCCCTACTATTGTAACCTATAATATATAACTATTGCATCTATGTATTCATTGTATTTGTATGTCCCTGTAATTAGCTTATATATGACCAGAGTGTATTAGGCTTAAGGCTATAATGTTAGTTATAAAGACTGACACAGTTGCTAGGTACACACATTAGATTTCCTTCAAAGTAAGAATATCACATTCTAACATATCTATACAGCCTATAACAATACGGTTAATAATGAAAGATATTTAACACTCCTCTCTGTAACCCTCAATGGCTGTGCTCAGATGTTAAAGAGAAGCTAGGCCTCTGCCACATGTCTTAGGCCAAAACTGGTCACCAGGCTTCCATGAGGCCTTCAGAGAGATCCATGTGGCTTCAGCATAGGTCTTCAATGGAACGGAGGCTGAGCTTTGAGTTGCAAACCCTTTTTACAAAACCAGACACCATTCAGACTTCGCCCATTGCCAACCCATTTGCCTTTGGACCAATTGTACTTGGCCTGTGGGGGCGGTATTGCAGTCCATGTACAGTCAAACTCTTTGAAGCTTATAGCACAGCTGGAAAAAAGCCCTTTTCGCTATCCTGGGGGCAAATTAATCTGTAGCTTCACTGCACGTGTCAGCATGGCTTAACTTGGTTGTAAAAACAGATACAATGGAATATACTAGGTTGCCTTAAACACCAATTATGGTTATTGTTCTTGATCAACATAATGTTAACATGTCTAAAATGCATTTACTGTATAAGAAAAGGAAGATTGCTTAAAGTACCAGAACTTTATGGTTCCCCCTTCAAACTATTGAGTTTAGGTGTTTTCAATAAAAGGTACTACAACATTACTAGGGATGGGCCGAACACCCCTGGTTCAGTTTGCACCAGAACATGCAAACAGACAAAAAATGTGTGTGAGCCCTATTAAAAAGTCTATGTGACACGAACATGAAAAATCAAAAGTGCTCATTTTAAAGGCGTATATGCAAGTTATTGCAATAGAGTCATTTAACCACTTAACGCCGCACGCCTATTTACGTCCACAGAATGGCACGTACAGGCAGATGGGCGTGTATATATATGTCCCTGCCTTCTAGCGGGTCGGGGGTCCGATCAAGACCCCCTCCGCTGCGTGCGGCTTACCTCGGGGAGCGATCCTGGACGACGGCGCGGCTATTCGTTTATAGCCGCTCCGTCGCGATCGCTCCCCGGAGCTGAAGAACGGGGAGAGCCGTATGTAAACAAGGCTTTCCCGTGCTTTACTGTGGTGGCTGCATCGATCGAGTGATCCCTTTTATAGGGAGACTCGATCGATTACGTCAGTCCTACAGCCACACCCCCCTACAGTTGTAAACACACACTAGGTGAACCCCAACTCCTACAGCGCCCCCTGTGGTTAACTCCCAAACTGCAACGGTCATTTTCACAATAAACAATGCATTTCAAATGCATTTTTTGCTGTGAAAATTACAATGGTCCCAAAAATGTCAAAATTGTCCGAAGTGTCCGCCATAATTTCGCAGTCACGAAAAAAATCGCTGATCGCCGCCATTAGTAGTAAAAAAATAATTTATAAAAATGCAATAAAAATATCCCCTATTTTGTAAACGCTATAAATTTTGCGCCAACCAATCGATAAACAATTACGATTTTTTTTACCAAAAATAGGTAGAAGAATACGTATCGGCCTAAACTGAGGAAAAAATAAAAATGTATATATGTTTTTGGGGGATATTTATTATAGCAAAAAGTAAAAAATATTGAATTTTTTCTAAAATTGTCGCTCTATTTTTGTTTATAGCGCAAAAAATTAAAACCGCAGAGGTGATCAAATACCACCAAAAGAAAGCTCTATTTGTGGGGAAAAAAGGATGCCAATTTTGTTTGGGAGCCACGTCGCACGACCGCGCAATTGTCTGTTAAAGCGACGCAGTGCCAAATCGCAAAACTTGGCCTGGGCATTTAACAAAATGGTCCGGGGGTTAAGTGGTTAAAATTGCTTGCGGCTGTAAGGTTTTGCTGACTCCCTGTAATATAGATTAAAAAAAAAAATAAGAAAAAAAAAAAAACTGGGTTCCCAGTCCATACCACACCCTTTGGGTCTGGTATGGATTTTTAAGGGGAAGTACATGGCAAAATTTAAAAAAAATTGCGTGGGGTCCCACCCAAAATCCATACCAAACCTTTACCCGAGTATGCAGCCTGGAGGACAGGCTGAACCATACCAGGCCCCATGATTTCAACATGGCAAGGGTGCTTTTGGGTCCCCCGCCAAAACACCTTGTAAAAAGCAATCTTGCAAAAAGTCCTACAAGCAGCAGTGTCACTATAACAGCAGCAAATGGCCACTAAAACTAGCGTAGCTTTACCACCAACGCTCGCACCGCACCAGTGTGAAAGGGGTCTAAATGTTGAGCACATTTCCTGCTGAATTATATTGCATGTTTTTTTTATATGCAAGGACATCTGACCATATTGATATCATATACACATGTTTAGCTCTATTCTACATGAGAGCTGGAGCTATCCCTTCCATGCCCTCACTCTTAAGTCATATCAGTGATGGTTAACCTCACTGATCAATAGTAACACCTGATGGAAAGGAGGGGAGATGGCTTATCTGTCAACTATAGACACTGATTACAATTTGTCTATTAGAACATTTTAGCTTTTTGGGGTTCCAGGGCACTAAAATCTGAGTGGGTTTAAAACACCCAGAGACTATTGCCATCCCATGGAGATTGTAACATAGTATGTTTTGCATGACTAGTGGTATTCTTTAAAGGCCTAGTTAATTTTTACCACAAAACTGTATGCAGATAAGTGGCATATGTAGATAAAAACAAACAAACTGTGCCGCTCTGACTAAAGTTGAATGCCCTTCCTATAGGTGTAGGCCATTTACATACTTTATGAAGCATGACTAGAATACTTCCAGGACGTTGCCAAGTGAAGCCTGGTCATCACTGCTCACCTCCACCATCGCAAGAGACAGTTCTCAAGTGCTGAGCTCAGATCATCAGTGATGACTAGGCCTCGCTTAGCAACATCCTGGGAGTATTCCAGTCAGGCTTCATAAGGTAGGTAAATGGCCTACACCTATAGCAAGGGTATTGATTTTTAGTCAGAGCTACACAGCTTGTTTTAATCTACAAACATCCTTTACATATATAGGCAGTTTTTTCTAAAGGTGAACCATCCTTTTAAGCACCAAAACAAACCAATGAAAGGATTTACTTCTACTATAGAAAATAGACATACTCTGCACTGATTATACCTACCATTAAACAGTTTCTTGGAACATTTATCCATTAAGGGTTAATATGTTGCTCACAACTGAAGTGGCAATATCTAAATGATCGCAGCAAGCAAGAATGCTTTTTCTTTATCACAGACTATTAACGTAATAATGATCATATCAAGGGTAGGAGCGATGACAATTATGAGAATACCTCATTCACCATTTTTTATATCTGCCTGAATATTTGCATGCAGAGACATCTAATCTAGAATAAGTTCTGCAAACGTAGGAATATTGGCAATAGCAATTCATAAATTGTATTTCTCGCATCACAATATAAAACATTTGGCATGAAAACATACTTTCAAAGTGGAAGTCCGCGCACACTCACTACATATGGCGCAACTTCACTGGATACTGCTCACCCTGCTGTTACATATTATATGAATATATTGGTATTCTTTAGAACACAGAAATGTATTGATGCCTTAAAGGCTTCTCATGTATGGCATAGAGTTTCAATGTGTTTTCAGTAGATAAGGCATGGTAGTTTTCCTATCTAAAATTAATTAGATGGACCAGGCTGCATCCCGAATGCCACAATCTTAATGCTCCGATTTATCTTGCCAAACAATGATTGAACAGCAATTGCATTAACTAAAAGACACTGATACAGTTTTATTACTACATGAGAATTTTTGAGCTGTACAGAATTGTATCTGTAATATTGTTTGTAATTAAAAGGGGGATTACACCATACTATGGAAAAAATGATATACTGTATAAAGGCAATTTGAAGCTGAAGTTTACCTAAAAAATTTGTTTTGTGGTCTAATCTACCTGTAATGAATATGTTCCACATCATTCAGGCAGCTGGATCCTGTAGAAATATTCAACGCAGGGATGCCAGTCTTAACTCTAAACTTACGGAAGTGCACTGGCTCTGCAATTGTTCACAACTTTGGGTTTATGGGCTGAATTCAGCAGAAAAATCTGATGGGGACCCACCCACTTCACCTCCATGGAGAACATTTTATTACAACCACTGCATGTAGCACGATCTCTGAATGGTGGAGAGAATTCTGTCATTTGACTTTCCCTCATTCAGAGATTGTTAAATGTAGTGGATATGGACACTGTTCATTCTACAATGGATCTGGACAATATTTACATATTTTTCAAAATGTAACAAACAGGTTTTATATCTGGAAGCTGATGCGGTTTTGTACATATACACACACACACACTTATTTTTAATAATCAACATTTAACTGAGTTCCACCCATGCTTTTAATTTCCAAGCATTCCCATTACCATCTGCAATGCTATTGTATAATGGGCAATTTTATTTTTTTATTAATATTTTTTGTTTTCTTCTTGCAGCTTTCCTGGTCCGGCCGTCTAGGCGATTATGTCACATGGACTCGTGGGATATCAGTGTCATCTATCCCAGAAGTCCATGGGAATTGCCAATTAATGTAATCAGTGCCGCGCAGTGGCATTACTGCACAGAAGCAAGATCATGGGGTTCATGCTGGCTAGCCAGCTGCACCGAAATCCCGGAAATAAGGACTAGCGGCTCCAGATGCCCACAACCGCAATGGACCTTGCCTGCTTCCGAGATCAGGCATGATTTAAACAAGGAAATTTTATTGACTGTATCCAAATGTTAAGTAGAAACAATGGCAGGAGCATTAGAAAAAAATATCTGGAACTTTTAAGACCATCGATTCCCAATGCTCTAGGGCAGGGATAAGCAATTAGCGGACCTCCAGCTGTTGCAGAACTACAAGTCCCATGAGGCATAGCAAGACTGACAGCCACAAGCATGACACCCACAGGCAGAGGCATGATGGGGCTTGTAGTTTTGCAACAGCTGGAGGTCTGCTAATTGCATATCCCTGCTCTAGGGCTTACCTAGGCAGCACAGCAGGAGCAGTCTGCCTTCAGGCACCCTTTGTCTAAATTAAACTTTCAATATAGCCATCTGATAAGAGATAAACCAATTCTCTGACTCATTCACTTGTGTGTCCAGTTCAGCTTGTGCTAGAGCTGCAGGATTCTGGCCAGAATGAAAAAAGCAAATTGTTTTGCTATAATAAAAAGATCATGAGTAAAATTGGTTACATTATACAAAAAAAATTTGGGCCAACTTAAAGTGGTTGTAAACCCTTACAGACCACTTACCTACAGGTATGCCTAGATTAAGGCTTACCTGTAGGTACAAGAAATCTCCTAAACCTTCACGGTTTAGGAGATGTTTGCAATAGACAGGCACCGATGCCTATGGCGTATGCGCTGTAGACAACAGCACACAGGCGCACTGAGCTAGCCGCTACCAACGGCGATCATGCTGTTAATAGTGGCTCCCTGTGAATGCGCGGGAGTGACGTCATTGCGGCTCAGGCCAATAAGAGCGCCGAGCCGCGATAACCGGAAGTCACTGCAGGAAGACATGGCAGAGGAGGGGGAACGAGGACCGCTGTAAGGGCTTAGATCCCAGGTAAGTAATTCATACTGAGCTAGTATACTATGCATACTAGCTCATTATGCCTTTATCTTTCAGGTTGTATTTAGATTTTTCAGCTTGACTTCCTCTAACTTTTTTTAAATTCTTTAACCACTTAAGACCCGGACCAATATGCAGGTTAAGGATCTTGCCCCTTTTTGCGATTCACCAGTGCGTAGCTTTAACTGACAAATGCGCAGTCGTGCAATGTGGCTCTTAAACAAAATTGGTGTCTTTTTCCCACAAATGGGAAACCACCAATAAAAAACCACCATAGATAATAAAAAAGGGGTAAAAACATAATAAAACCAGATAGAAAACAATAAAACACCCATGTTTAATAATCCGATATGAAGCAGTTTAAATCAAAATCTATGTTTAGACCATTGGGCGCCAATGACCTCATTTCATATATCCACCTGGATTCACTCTTACGTATTTCTCTGACTTAATAGCTCCCCCTCCAGTGGGGTGTATACTTGTCTATGGCCCACAACTTCATTTCTTTCGGATTTTAAAACGGGCTTTCGTAAGCGTAATGTTTCACGTCACTTTGCATAATGTCATGACATGAATCCAAAAGAAAATGAAGTTTTGGGCCATAGACACCCCACTGGAGGGGGAGCCAAAAAGTCAAAGAAATAAGAGTGAATCCAGGTGAATATATGAAATGGGGTCATTAGCGCCCAATGGCCTAAACAGATTTTGATTTAAACTGCTTCATATCGGATTTTTAAACATGGGTGTTTTATTGGTTTTTACCTGGTTTTATTATGTATTTACTCTTTTTATTACTTATCTATGGTTGTGTTTTTTATTACACAGGGTAGTGTGTGTATTGCCCACCATAGTTTTTTTTTATCAGAGTATAGTATACTAATATCAGTACGGTATCTATTTTTGCCACTGGAGGGGAGCAGGACTTCCCTCAGTGCAGTAGGTTCTTTTTGTGATGTCTTTGTTTTTATTCATATTGTATTAATTATTTCTATAAGTTTTTATGCATAATGTTGTATACAGCCTTGCGTAATGCATACCGGCAATGTTGTGTTATCTGATCCCTCCAGACACGCCGATGTTAAGATTGAACTCAGCTGTCTGTGTCACATGGCTACCCATGACTAAGTCACATGACAAGTGACATAACGCGTGGGGGATGAGCCGAGTGAAGCGATCGACGTAGTTACATCCGCATGAGGAGATCGCCCCACTGTATCTCTAGGCTGTCTGTGTCCAGGGATTCGTGAGTGTGGTTTCTTTGTGTAGTCCACAATCTGTTATTTGGCCATACTGCACTATGAGCATTCTCCTGTGTTTTCTTCTCTCCCCTTTCTTCGCATGAGCTGGTCTGCTGGAACAGCAAGTGGCAGGTCTACATGCATGAACTGTAAGTCATTGGCCTGATACACTGCAATGACCCTGACTGACTAACTACAGGCCTAATCTTTAGGCGCCAAACATCACTAGGCGGTGCGTGCACGATATTACTGACCCGGGTCTTGAACTGTAGCCGAGGATGTCTTCCAACCGATTAACGAATATCCTTTCAGCAAACATGAGGTACTGCAGGTGAGGTAGTTCTCCGTTTCTCAGCTCTTAACCTTCCTGAAAAACTATCCCTTTTTCCTCCGGACAGGCTCTGTACTGGACGGTGATTACTCAGCTGCCGTTCCTGAAGCTCTAGGACACACGGTCCCCCTGGATGCGAACACATTCAATTTTCACACAGTTCCACAAAAATGTCTGCTCCAACTGCTTCCAGCTCAGCTCCACCTCCTCTAAAAAAGCAAGAGCTTGCAATCTGTAGAAACAGCGGCCTCTTGTGGTCAAAACTCAGAATAGCAATTATACACAAAGAGTGAACAATGGGAACTGCTTCACAATCTCACAAACTGTGAAACATTAGTTGCTGCACCTATTTGTTTTTTTTTTTTTTTATTTCACAGTGTCCTTTGCAACACACACACACACAAATATAGTGCAATATAAAATATTGCAAAAAACATTTTATACTCTAGGACAGGGGTGTCAAACTGACGGCCCTCCAGTTGTGGCTTCAGCAGGGTAGAGAGAATTCTCTGCATAGAAAGATTGTGAAATGCTTTGTCAAGATTGCAACGGGGAAAAAATAGCAAAAATTATTCTTGGCGATTTACCACTTAAGAACCTTGGGTGTTTTTCAGATTTGGTGTTTACAAGACTAACAGTTTTTTTTGCTAGAAAGTTACTTAAAACCCGCAAACATATATATTTTTTTCTAACACCTTAGAGAATAAAATGGAGGTCATTGCAATAAGTTGTCACACCGCATTTGCGCAGCGGTCTTACAAGCGCACTTTTGGAAAAAAGCACTTTTTTTATAAAAAAAAAAAAATAAGACATCAATAAATTGGGCCCAATTTTTTACATATTGTGAAAGAATGTGTTACGCCGAGTAAAATGATACCCATGTCATGCCTAAAAATTGCGCACACTTGTGGCATGGCGTCAAACTTTTACCCTTAAAAATCTCGATAGGCGACGTTTAAAAAATTCTATAGGTTGCATCTTTTGAGCTACAGGAGGAGGTCTAAGACTATCATTATTGCTCTAGCGATCGCGGTGATACCTCACTTGTGTGGTTTTAATACAGTTTTCATATGCGGGGCGCTACTCACGTATGCGTTGGCTTCTGCGCGCAAGCTCGTCGGGACGCTTTAAAAAGGTTTTGTTTTATCTTATTCAATTTTTTTTTTTTTTCCCAGTGTAAAAAATTAATCACTTTTATGCCTTTACCTTAATATAGAATGCATTAAGGCAAAAAAAAAAAAAAAAACTCAACTTTAAGGGCTAAAATGTCAAATTACAAATAGAATAAAAAAATACACTCCCTAAAGAGTTAACTGCATAATTTATTACAGCTAAAGCATATGTCAAAAAATACCAATAGACATAAAAACCAAGTCCCCCATCTAATATAGGGAATCAATCAAAAACATTCCCCATGTATAATTCCAGTGATGGTATATACCGCTGACTGGCTAAAAATATCTCTAAAAAAACAGATATAGCAGCATGCACACCCACCCTCCCCCAAAATGCAAACACCCCCAAATGCACCCCAACAATGACAGAGCCACTATCTAAAAAAGATACCTATAAAAATGTTCCTACATAGGGCAGTGTATCCCTGAATCAGGTAATATGTTACACTGTCCCTAGGTGGAACCCATGAGCTGGAGTGTACACATGAAAGGAAAATCCTGGAAGTATATACCAGCCAAATTCAAGTGATAGAAGAAAAAGTGGGAGGTCAGTCACAACTTCCAAAAATTCTGCAAAATAATCAAATGTCAGTTTGGACCACAAATGGTCACCATTAGAGATGTAAAATGTAGTCTCAATCAATTCTCCATATAATCAATATTGTTAGTGGATATGGAGCATATCAGTCACTGTGAAAATCTTTCCATGTAAAAACACTTATACTTCCAGACCAAGATGTCACCTGCATAATATCTGCAATAAAGCAAGTTGTAATTATGGCCACATAGATAGGTATCCCACTACGTGTGGGTATTGACCCTCTATAGAAAATATGTTGAAAGACTCATAATTCATATAGTCAACTTTCAAAAACCGCCACGCATCATATGTCCATGATTGCATATATATATCCACATTGTTAGATGAAATCCTAGTTGGTAAGTGGTATTAGGATGCAATAAAGATCCAGATCCGAAGAAGTTCCCAGTAGTAGAGAACGAAACATGTAATCTCTTGGGAGTTTTACCCTCCCCCTACACCCATACCAAGTCACCCACACTATGGCATGAGGTTCATCTTGCAGCCGTAATCACTTGTCTGGAGGATATTACACGTGGACTTTAAACTGATTAATATCAGGACAGCCATCATTTTATGCTGATTTTACAAAGATCGTTGGATTGGAGCGTACTATACCCCACTCAGATACTTACCACAGCTTCACCTGCATACCATCCTCACTTGTTTGCATCAAGACATCCACTCATCCCAACTTGACAACATTTATGCGGTTGTTTGTCCCTGAACTTACACCATCTATGTTTGGGGCCATGCAACTACACCTGGATCACTTGGATGGATGTCAGATCTGTCCTTGCTGCTGCGGCATCCCAGCTGACATAAATATGACTGCCTGCACAGGGATGCACAGAACACCTGTGATTCCATGTGCAGGTAAAAAGCTTGTCATGGGCATCTGTTGTAGCACACCCCATTCAATGAAGCCTTCATAGGAATCTAACAAGAATTTAAGTGTGGTTTTGTGTGCAAATAAGGATTTTAGTGTGAAAACAGCACTCAAACATTTGCGCAACTACTGTGGGGGAATAAAAAAAGTAAAAAAAAAAAAATTGATTCACCATTTTGCAACAAAGCGCAATTTAAAATTGACAAATATGTGTTATTTATTAACTCAATACAGGTTAAGCTTTTATATTTAGTAGGAATTTAGCAGGAATGTTGCAACAGTTGCTGTGTCTGTAGCCGCTAATGGATTTAGTGTGAAAATATTTTGATAAACATTTGCACAAATATTGTGGGGCCCTAAAAATCAGTATCATTTTTTTATCTTACTGGCTTGTGCTATCAGAAAACATGGTTTAGGGGGTCTTTTACAAACTATGAAAGCTGTAAGGAAAAAGTAACAAAAAATAAAATAGGATTTTATACTCACCGTAAAAACCTTTTGAGTTAATGGACGGACACAGCCTTAATCTTGACAAAGTGGGTATTCGCCTTTCTTTAGGAGTGACTAGGCAGAAAGCGTTCACTTCAAAAGCTGAACAGCCCCACCCAGGGGGCGGTCCTACTGGCTATATCCCCTCAGCCTGCACCAAGCAGCTCAGTTCGTCAAAAGCAGTACAAACTTAGGAGGGGTGGGTGCAGTGTCCGTCCATGAACTCAGAGAAAAAGGATTTTACGGAGAGTATAAAATCCTAGTTTCTCTTTCATTCATGGATGGACACAGACTAAATCTTGACAAAGTGGGACGTTCCAAAGCAGTGTAAAAAAGGGATTTTTAATACAGCTTACCTGTAAAATCCTTTTCTTGGAGTACATCACGGGACACAGAGCGGCATATTCATTACTATGTGGGTTATATGGAGTACCTTCAGGTGATGGACACTGGCAATCTCAAACAGGAAGTGCCCCTCCCTATATAACCCCCTCCCATAGGAGGAGTACCTCAGATTTGTAGCAAGCAGTATGCCTCCCAAAATGTTCCCCAAAAGAGGGGTGGGAGCTCTGTGTCCCGTGATGTACTCCAAGAAAAGGATTTTACAGGTAAGCTGTATTAAAAATCCCTTTTTCCTTTATCGTACATCACGGGACACAGAGCGGCATATTCATTACTATGTGGGATGTCCCAAAGCAATGCTTTTAATGAGGGGAGGGAGACATCTTCCCAAGACAAAGGATTTAATTTAGAGGTATACTCAAATAATAATAATAAATCCAACTTAGTCGAGAAAAATTAAACTTAAATTTTAACTCAAGGGTGCCCCCGATTCTGAGGGTCTTAAATTGCAGCCTGCAGCACTGCCTGCCCAAAGGCTGTATCAGTATTCCTTCTTACGTCCACCTGGTAAAATTTAGTAAACGTGTGGACTGAAGACCAGGTTGCCGCTTTGCATACTTGAGCCATAGAGATCTGATGGTGTGCTGCCCAGGAGGCGCCCATGGCCCTGGTAGAATGAGCCTTTACTGACAAAGGAGGAGGCAACCTCTTCAAGCCGTAGGCCTGAGTAATTAACTGTTTAATCCATCTCGAGATGGTGGATTTTGCAGCTGCCTGCCCTTTCTTGGGCCCTTCCGGTAGAATGAACACCACATCTGTTTTCCGAATCTTCTCTGTAGCTTTAAGATAGGCCTTCATGGCCCTGACAATATCCAAGGTATGCAGCAACCCTTCCTTTCTGGAAGTAGGCTTCGGAAAGAAGGATGGTAGTACCAAATCCTGGTTCAGGTGAAAACTGGATATAACCTTTGGTAGAAAGGAAGGATGAGGACGGAGAACCACCCTGTCCTTATGCAGAATAAGATATGGCTCCTTACAAGATAAGGCTGCCAATTCTGACACTCTTCTGGCGGAAACTTTTGCAACCAGAAATACCAACTTCCTTGTCAGTAAAACCAAAGGAATCTCAGCCAACGGCTCAAAAGGTTGTTTCTGCAGAGTTGACAGAACAAGATTTAAATCCCACGGACAAAGTGGTGACTTAACCGGAGGATTAATTATACGTAAGACCCCCTGTATGAAGGTCTTAACCAGCGAGTGGGTGGCCAACGGCCTCTGAAACCACACTGACAAAGCTGAAATCTGTCCTTTGATTGTGCTTAATGCCAGGCCTTTATCCACTCCTAGCTGGAGAAAACTTAACACTCGATCAATGGTATACTTGCGGGAAAGCCATTTCTTGGACTCACACCAGCCTACGTAGGCCTTCCAGACCCTGTAATAAATCACCCTGGAGACCGGCTTTCTAGCCCTGATCAGGGTAGAGATTACCTGCCTAGACAGCCCTCTACCCCTGAGAATCAGGGATTCAGCCGCCAGGCCATCAAATTTAGACGCCGTAATGCAGGGTGGAGGATCGGGCCTTGCGAGAGTAGGTCTGGCCGTAGAGGAAGCGTCCAAGGGTCTCCCACTGCCATCTTTAGGATTAGTGAGTACCATGCCCTCCTGGGCCATGCTGGAGCTACCAGGATGACTGGTTTGTGCTCCACCCTGATCCTGCGTAACAGGCGGGGTAGCAACTGTAGCGGGGGAATGGCATATAGGAGTTTGAACTGATGCCAAGGGCAAACCAAAGCACCGGCTCTGCAGGCCATAGGGTCCCGAGTCCGGGGGATGAACCTGTCTAGCTTCTTGTTGAATCTCGATGCCATGACATCCACGTCCGGCATCCCCCACATCTGGCAGATTACCTGAAAAATTTGCGGGTGCAGAGACCATTCCCCTGGCGACAGAGTCTGACGACTCAAGAAGTCCGCCTGCAGGTTGTCCACCCCGGGAATGAATATTGCCGATATGCAGGGCACATGAGCTTCTGCCCACAGGAAAATCAAGCTCACCTCTCTCTGAGCTGCCTGACTCTTGGTCCCCCCTTGGTGGTTTATATATGCCACAGCTGTGGCATTGTCCGATTGTATCCTCACCTGGAACCCCTGCAATTTGGCTGTCCAAGCCTCGAGGGCTAGCCGAGCAGCTCTGAGCTCCAAGATATTGATGGGCAACTGCCTCTCCACCTGTGCCCAAGTACCTTGGCGAGTGCAACCATCCAAGATCGCTCCCCAGCCCCTCAGGCTGGCATCTGTGGTCACTATCTTCCAGGCCACGGGGCTGAAAGATTTTCCCTTCAGTAGATTCTGAGGATTTAACCACCAGCACAGACTTTGCCGAACTCTTGATGAGTGGCAAAGGAAATTCCAAGGCCTGTGGCCTCTTGCTCCATGCTGACAGAATGGCTGCCTGTAGGATGCGAGTGTGGCTTTGAGCGTAAGGTACCGCCTCGAACGTGGCCACTAGCTTGCCTAGTAGTCGCATACATAGGCGAATAGTTGGTTCTCTTTTGCTTAGAACCAGATGTATCAAGTCTTTGATGGCCTCGACCTTTACCAGAGGCAGGAACACTCTTTGCTGCTCTGTGTCTAATGTCATGCCGAGGTATTCCAACCGCCTTGTGGGTTGGAATGCTGATTTTTCTCGGTTTAGGATCCAACCGAACCTTTCGAGGTACTGGACCGTGAGGGCCACTGCTCGTTCCAGGCAAGGAGACGAGTGATCTATGACTAGGAGGTCGTCCAGGTAGGCTAGGACCGTGACCCCTTGGATCCTTAGACTGGCTAGGATCGGAGCTAGGATCTTCGTGAATACCCGGGGGGCCGTAGCCAGCCCGAAAGGGAGCGCCACAAATTGGAAATGACGCTGGGCCACCGTGAAGCGGAGAAATCTTTGATGTGGCTGAAAAATTGGCACATGAAGGTAAGCATCCTTTATGTCTATGGACGCCAGAAAGTCGTCCTTCTGGAGTGCGGCGGCTGCAGACCGAACAGATTCCATCCGGAAAGAACGAACCCTTAGGTAAACGTTTAAACCCTTTAGGTCCAAAATTGGCCTGACATCGCCGTTGGGCTTTGGAACGGTAAACAGATTGGAGTAGAACCCTAGCCCTTGCTCTTGGGCTGGTACCTCTATCACGCCCTGGCAAAGCAGATGATCCAACGCCGCCAGTAAAGAGGCCTTTTTTGTTGGATCGTTCGGTACCCTTGACTCCCGATAATGAGGTGGAGGAAACTCTAGAAACTCTAATCTGTAGCCTGTGGCCACGGAAGACCGGACCCATCTGTCGGGGATATCGGCTTCCCAAACCTCCGCAAAAAGACAAAGCCTTCCCCCCACCTTTGTGGGTGGGGGCGCCCCTTCATAAGGCAGATTTAGGGGCTGGCTTTGCTGGCTTACGATACCACTGCTTCTTGCCCCCAGAGGCCTGTCCCTGCGACTTATTGCTAAAGTTTGATCTCGCAGGAGGCCGTCGATACTGCCTGGAATTGGAGGGCCCCGGAATAGGGGAGAGCTGCCTTTTGAACGCAGGTCCCCGAAACTTCTTTTTGACTGGTAAAAAGGGTACTTTTGCCACTCGATATAGTCTGAATATATTTATCTAGATCCTCTCCGAAAAGTCGACCTCCATGGAAGGGAAAACCTGCCAGAAGTTTTTTGCATGGGGGCTCAGCCGCCCAGTTCTTTAACCATAAGAGCCTTCTCATGTGTACTAAAAATAGTGACAAACGAGACGCCTGCTGAATGGAGTCCTTTATAGCATCCACCGCAAAGCACAGAGCTCTAGGAATATCCGATAATTCTTCTGCCTGCTGGGCAGGAATGTCTTTAAGCATCTGTTTTGTCTGGTCTGTTAACGCCTGACAAACCCCAATAGTAGCCACTGCTGGCTGTATCACTGCACCTGCCGTAGCAAAGGATGCCTTTAAAAGTGTCTCAAAACGCTTATCCACCGGTTCTTTAAACATCTGTATGTTTTCCACCGGGCAAGTTAAAGATTTATTTACACAAGAGATGGCGGCATCCACAGCTGGGAGAGCCCACTTCTTGGAAAAATTTTCTTCCATAGGGTAGATGATGGAAAATCTTTTAGGTGGTAAAAAGATTCTATCTGGTCGTATCCAATCCTGAAAGATCAGTTCCTCTAAAAGAGGATGGACCGGAAAAACAGCGTTGCTCAAAGGCGCTTTCAATGAACCCAAGGATGATACCGCCGAAGCCTGAGGCTCTGGTAAGGGCAACTTAAATGCCAGGCGGACCATGTCTGTCAATGACTGAATCCACAAACTTTCTGCCTGGGAGGCCGAGACTGGTTCCTCATAAGTAGACTCCTCATTCCCTGAACCCTCATGGTCTTGGTCTGAATGATTTTCCTGAGCTTCTAATTCTCCAAGGGAGAGAACCTCAGCATCTGGGGGTACACCCCCAGGTGACGGAGACCTAGTCCGCTTCTTGCCCGACATGGAATTGACTATCATAGTTGCCAATCTCTTCTCTAGTCCCCCTAAGGAAAGGACTAGCATTTCCTCTGTGACAAACACAGGGTTGGGTGGATCTGATCTAGCCTCAGCACCAGACGCCCCTAATGGCTCAACCAAGGCACCCACTACTGGAATAATTTGTGGGGAGAGTACAGGCATATCCTGACTCGAACCTTCAGAATCTGAGGGGGAACCCTTTTGTCCTCTGGCACCTCTTGCCATTTCCCCTGATCCTGATGCTTTGGAAGCCATGGTACAATACCGAGGTACCCCTACTTACAACAACCAACTGATGTAGGTAGGAGAAAAAACTATGCGGTTTTAAGGGGACAGTAGTGAACAACTAATGCCCAAAAAACCCAATGGGGAGACCAGTATGTGTTCCCCTTTTTCTTGTCTTTTTTTTTTTTTCAATTATGCATATATATTTTTTTTTTTTGGGGGGATTTTTGGATCCCGAGTCCCTTTTCCCCCCTTTTCTATGGAATCACATTGTCTCCCCACAAGAGAAATTGCAATAATCCACCTGCTGTAAGGAATTGTTTAGGCTAGATTGAAAAGCTAGTTCTGTTTGTCAGAACTGCAATACTCCCTTGCGCCACCGTGCATCAGGCTTGCACTGCTGCCGCTCTGTGTCGTCCTCTCCTGAGCTCAGAAACAAACTGAGCTAATACAGCATAGAGGAAGGGCCGCCCCTTCCTCCTATGAGATCCAACGTCCCGCCCCCCCCTCTGAAAAACGGCGCAAATTTCGTTTTTTTTATATATATCGCTGTGCACGCGCCCGCGTCACGGGGGGGGCCATGGTGGAGGCAGCATGCTGCAGGGACGCTGGAGAAATGGACAGGACACAGGAAACATCCGCACGGCACCCGGCCAGGTAAGAACTTCCAGGTAGGCCCAGACACCTACCTAGTTCAGGGTAAAGAGTAGGCACACACTAATACCCCACCTAGCGCCCAGCCAGATAGAACCTGCAACACATAGACCAGGGAGATCACACATATGGGGAGTAACAACACAGACCATCCTGTCTTACACAGACATAGTGGCCCCAGACTGCCAATGCAGGAGCATACTCAGGCAAACTCCCCCAAAAGATCCCCCTGGAGAGCCTGCTGACGAACCAAGTCCCGCAGGCCCCCCCTTCTTACCTGCTCCATGCCGCAGGACCTTGCACAGCAAGTGGTCCAATCTTCCCCCATCTCCGTGGGTGGCGTCTAGACCTTCAGGCCCTGGGGTCCTTTGAAGGAACCCACTGTCCTGGACCCATATAGCATCCTGGCAAACAGGGACTTTAGGCACCCCAAAAGGTTCTAAGTCCTGGGCCCAGCTCTCTGAAAGAGAAGCATTATGGGCAAAACCCCCTAGTTAGGGGCCCGGGTACTGTCCACTTTGGCTCTGAGGCACCTTGGACAGATCCGGTTAGCCTGCCTTGATCCCAAGGATGTGGAGGCAAAGCTATTCCATGACCAACACCTAAGACACTGGCGAAAAAACTGAGGTACTCCTCCTATGGGAGGGGGTTATATAGGGAGGGGCACTTCCTGTTTGAGATTGCCAGTGTCCATCACCTGAAGGTACTCCATATAACCCACATAGTAATGAATATGCCGCTCTGTGTCCCGTGATGTACGATAAAGAAAACAAGGGGTGGGGAACAGCATAAAAATAATCACCCCAAAACAAAACAGAGCTCCTTAACTGAGATGCAACTCTAAACAGCCGGCTGCAAAACTTTGCGGCCGAAAGAAGCATCCGAAGATGCACTCGCATTAACCTTGTAGAATTTAGTGGAAGTGAACGGAAGACCAGGTCACCGCCTTACACACCTGGGAAACGGGCTTCAGACATCAAGCGTTTCAGAGGCACCTATTGCCCTGGTCGAATGCGCCGTGAGAGGAAAGGGGGGCGCCTGACACTTTATGGCGCAAGCCTGAATCACTATCTGTTGGGTCCACCTTGAGATGGTGGCCGACGAGACAGCTAGGCCCTTCTTGGGACCAGCCACCGAAACAAACAGCGAGTCTGACCTCTGGAACGGAGCAGTAGCAGATAGGTACTCCCAGAGCCTGGACAATGTCCAAGGAATGCAAAGCCGCATCTTTAGAATGCGATGGATGAGGGCACAAGGATGGACTTACAATGTCCTCATTAAGGAAGGCCAAAACGACCTTCGGTACAAAAGAAGGCTGTGGGCGCAGCACCACCTTATACTTGTGGAAGATCAGATAAGGAGCCTTGCATGACAAGGCTGCCAGCTCAGAAACTCGTCTGACATAAGTCACCAAAAAGACCACCTTCTGAGAAAGTGTCAACAAGGGAATCTCCCAACAGTGGTTTCTGAAGCACTGAGAGGACCAGATTCAAAGTCCCACGGAGATAGAGGATGGACCGGAGGGGCCACAAATGTCGAACCCCCTGTACAAATGTTCTCACTAGAGTGAGTCGCCAGGGGTCGCTGAAAAACAAACAGCCAGAGCAGATATCTGCCCCTTAATCTTACTTAAAACAAGCTTTTGTTCCACCCCACGCTGTAAGAACAGCAGGACTCTGGAAAACAAATAAGTGTGCGGATTCCACCTCATTTCCTCGCAAAAGGCCAAGTTAGCCTTCCAATTGCGATGGTAAATCCTCCTAGAGGATAACTTCCTAGCCTTCCTCATGGTAG
The DNA here is from genome assembly GCF_905171775.1 of Rana temporaria. Taxonomy (NCBI): domain Eukaryota; kingdom Metazoa; phylum Chordata; class Amphibia; order Anura; family Ranidae; genus Rana; species Rana temporaria. The sequence continues at coordinate 279,381,191 of NC_053492.1, read as the reverse complement.
GATTTACAGAATCTGATAGGCCCCGGTCTCAGTAACTGGCTTTCAATAGCTATGCCGTTAAAGCCAGCGACTGTAAAGCAGGATGAAGTATGGGACCTTGTGACAGCAGGTCCTCAGTAGACGCCAAGGGACATCTGCTACTAGACGCACTAGATCGGCGTACCAAGGACGCCAAGGCCAATCCAGAGCAATCAGGATCATTGGAATCCCTTCTGTCTCCACTCTGCGAAGCAGATGAGGAAGGAGCTTTAGAGGGAAGGCATAGATTAGCCGGTACCAACTCCACGGTGCCACCAACGCACCTGTTGCGTCTGCCCATGGGTCTCTTGACCTGGCCACAAACCTTAAATACCTTCCAATTGAATCGAGACGCCAGATCTACATCTGGCAAGCCCCATCTTTGGCAAAGGAGCTGAAACACATCCGGATGCAGAGACCATTTTCCTTGGTCCAGCATCCGTTGACTCAAGTAGTCCGCCTGCCAATTATCCACGTCCGGAATGTATTAGGCCGACAGGGCCGGTACGCTCCTATCTGCCCACCTTAGGGTGTGAGCGATCTCCAATGCTGCAGCCAAGCTTTTTTCCTCCTTGATGGTTAACATATGCCACCACCGTGGCGTTGTCTGACTGGATCCGACTGTATGCCCCTGTAGCCTCTGAGACTGTGGAGAGGCACAGCTTTATAGCCCGAAGTTCCAGGACATCGATCGGTAAGTAGGAATCCTCCGGAGACCAGTGACTGGGTCGACTGAACCCCCCAGACTCCCCCCAACCGGTAAGTCTGGCATCCGTTGTGATGACTATCCAGTGAAAGGGAAGGATTTCCCAGACAGCAGTGCTGGTGATGTCAGCCACCAAGCTAGGGAGGTCCTGACCAGGTGGCTAACCTGGATTTGAAAATCCAGGGATGGGCACTTGTCCCATCTGGACAGAATTTTCTTCTGCAACACTTGCGTGTGAGATTGTGCATATGGTACCGCCTCGAACGAGGCCACCATGAGGCCCAGGACTCGCATGCAAAGATGGAGTGATAACCATCTTTGGTATGTCAACTGCCACACCGCAGCCCGAAGGGTCTGCAACTTTTCCACAGGAAAACTTTTTTTTAGCCTTTGAGGAGCCCAGAATCAACCCCAGATATACTAGGCGTTGAGTCGGTACCATTACTGACTTCTGAGTGTTCAGTACCCAAAGTGTCGGAGGGTTTGATAGGTTATAGACACGCTCACCTCCAATTCTGAGCTTGAAATGGCCCTCAGAAGAAGATCATCCAAGTAACCCACGATAACGATGCCACGCTGTCTTCGTAGGGCCAGAATTGGGGCAAGCACCTTGATGCCAATGCCAGGCCAAAGGGGAAAGCCACATATTGATAGTGGTCTTCACCGACCACAAAAACAGACATCGGATGCCTGTTGCATATAGGGACATGCAAATAGGCGTCCTTGATATTCAAGGATGCCAGAAAGTCCCCCGCCTGGAGGGCAGTGACGATGAACCAAGCTAGAATTCTATCTTGTACCCTGAAGAGGCTACCTCACAAACCCACTAGTTAGGTACCCGTGATGTCCACCGAGTCGCGAATTAGCGAAGACATCCCCAGACCTTGATGCGGACGTAGCTTTGTTTGTAGTTTTGCAAAACCAGGGACGTCTGTCCCTGAGCAAGCACTTTAAAGGCCTGAGGTCCTTTACTTCCTGCCCTGGGGGGATGAAAAAACGATTCTGCATGGTAAAGAAGGGCCCTTACCTACGGCGTGGCTCCTTCCTTTTTTTGGAAGGTGGGAGCAGCATGCTCTTCCCTCCTGCGGCATCTTTAATTATGTCATCCAGGGACGCTCCAAAAAAATCTGTCGCCCTTTAAGGGCAAGTCCCATCAGGGCCTTCTTTGGAAGATTAGTTAAAGAATTGGTCTGCGAACCAAAGTAGATGGCGTAACACGACCGCATGGCTTGAAGCCCTGGCCAGCAGAGGAATCGTGTCCAAGGCTGATTCGCAAAACAAATTTTAGGCCCTGTACCAGTTGGTCAGCTAGGGCTACCTCGTCCGGAGAAGCCTGACGTGCTTCTAACCCATTGTGCAGTATTCCGTGAGTGTCTGAGACACCAGGATCCCAACTAGAGTTGGGCGTACAGCCGAACCCACTACCGTGTACAGGTTGCGGGGTTGTGATCTTCTGAGTAGGGCCAGTAAGCAGATTGGGTCCAAGCATTGGAAGGTTATCCTGTGCCGTCCGTCCTGAGGGAGGAAGCCGCTTGATTAAGGACCTATCTTGGAGAGGACCGAGCACGAGGCTGGTGTCTCAAGAGAGGCCTCCAACTTCATCGAAGGATGCAAAAAAAAAAAGAAACATTTATTTTAATCAGACCAAATTAATATTTCCAAACTAATATTTTCTTTGTAGTGTTGAAAAGTAGCTTTTGAAAAAAGATCATTGAGACGATCCAACCCAAAGTCAATTGATTGATCATTTCTCATATAGCCAATATATGAATGCTCAAACACTGTCATACCGTGCGATAATGGCGATGGCAAAATCAATCATAGAACTTAAAAATAGTGGATTTTTTTTAACAACTCAGTTGTACAAGGTAAAACTATGGATAGGAATTCAACTGCCCTACTGTTCAGGAAAGAATTTTGTTTTACCCCTGAAGAGGCAAAACTGCCTGCAGCTGTTTAGGTGTGGGTTGTTTTGCCTTCTCCTGAACTAAAGCTTCCTGAATTTGTTAGTAGCCTGATGTAAAAAAAAAAAAAAAAAAAAAAAATTCAGTCCAATTACATTTGTAAGGATTAAGCTAAAGTAATATTTTCTGTTCATAGCATTAAACAAAGCATGACATGATTTTTCCAGTTTGATACATTAAATACAGAAATCAGCAGGCAACATTAACAGTTCTGTAGCAATACAATTTTGAATAAAACACAATTCAGTACTGAAATACATTTTTTCTTTCAGGTTCCATTAAGGTTGGGCTTCCCAGTGATACTAAGCCACTTTTAACATAATACCATCAGAAAATAATCTTTGTGAGAATTATAACAATTCCCAAGCCAAAGCATTTCCAGTGGTACTTTAGCAATTCACAGTTCTCTAGCTAAAATACATTTTTCATTTTTGCTTAAACCTAGACGTAAAATAAACTGACTCACAAACACAGAACTAATGTGATCCAAATACAGTTACATATAGCAATTTATATTTTGTGAAGTGATTCTACTATAGAAATGCAGCGATAACATTTTTAAATGCAAAACATACGTTCATCAAGGAGTTGAAAAATCTATAGGAACTGGGAAATGTTTGCACAATGGCTTAAACCTGCTCATTTATTTTCTTCATTATTTTCATAAAATACTTGTCAAATACTGGAACATTAGGGCCAATTCATGTCAAAGCTAAGTGGACCAAATATCCAACAATGCACAATTCCATGGGTGGCCCTTCAATTAAGCCAAACTTGCAATGTTGATCATCTTCACACAAAAATGCACGAAAATTCACTAGAGTTTTCCAATCATGTTAAAATCATTTCCCGTTTACTTAGATCTGCACATGAGGGGATAATTAAAGTAAATATTCACACAATATATTGGAAAGATTTATTACAGGAGATGAGAATCTTTACACAATTAAGCCTAGGCTGTCCAGATGCATGTTGTGAGAATGATGCAATAAGGTCCAGTCAATCAGGAATTGCCAGATTAATCTGTTGACATCTCCAAAGATGTAGAGACGGCCTAGGCAACTTGAGGCCAGGAAAGGAGGAAGGATCTGTTTTATTTTATATTTACATCCACACAACAATGATACATTCCCATATTACCCAAATCAACATGATTTTAGCTCACTGTAGTTATCCAAGTGCCGCTTGTTTAGTTGCCCTCATCTGCTGCATCTTACACATTGCTTTTTGTCTAGGCTTTCATTTGAAAGCATTGCAAAAATCAGCAAATCAAATTGCCTCTGGACACAGAAGATTCACCCAATAGGTGGAATTTCCCTGAACAGTCAACTAATAGATATTTTCAATCCATCAGTTGAGTAAAAAAAAAAAACAATCAGTGAATAATCTAATACACAAAATGTCCCATTCTGTGACAGGACTAGCAAGACAAGAAAAAACATTCCATGTAAAGAAGCATAAACCTTACCCCGAAGTCACCAAATCATACAGTAAGTGTGAAGACCTTCATGGCATGCTCCTGTCCACCTTTGCATGGTTTCTGGGATTTTTAAGTTGTTTGTGTGAAGATTCACTGTCATAAAATCTCCCTACAAACTGAGTTTGTAATGATTGTACATTCCAGGGAGTTAATCTTTGTCAGGTGATCTACCCCAGATCCCCAGCTAGACCTTTTATATCATCATGCCTCCAGCATTAGACCTCCAAATGTTGTTGGTGTTAATACAGAACTTTGTTTTTGGCTTGGTCTAATGGGCAAACTGTTCTGGCTTTTATAAATGCATAATTGTTTGGCAGTTTTTTGACCCTACGTCTCTGTACCTCTCAAGGTTCCTCACTCCCAGGATGAAGCAGCATCTGGAAAAAGCCTGTTTCAATACATGCATGTTATTCACCCATCTTGTTTTCTTAATAAAAAACTTAGGATTTGTATAGAGTCTGGCCTAATGGATATGAGGCTTGAGTTGCATATAAAAACTCCTCAGGCCAGTGCCGGGACAAGGCCATCCAGTGCCCAGGGCAAAGATGCCAAACTGTGCCCCCTTTCCCTTAGAGTTGGGGTCAGGGTTCCCATCCCTGCAATAAACCATTGCGCCAGGGGCAGCCGCCACTCCTGCCCACCCCTTGTCCCGGCCCTTCCTCAGGCCACAGGGTAATGTGCAAAAAGAACAGAGCAATTATACCTGTATGTAGTTTGATCATAAACGGTATGCAAGTTGAGTTTTTAATATGTTATTGAGCGTTTTCCCAAAATCATAGTCATATCAAGTAATGTTATACTTGCATGTCATGCGACATGTTTGTTTTTTTAAACCTACTTGTGATGGAACCCTGCATTTGTCACAATATCTGTTCTACTGGATACCATTTATAAAAGTCGTAGAACATTTGGCAAAATTAAGTTTGCTGGTCATACAAATAGCTTGCATGAATTGGGTGTAAATATGTAAATATTTTAGGGGAAATTTTAATGTACACACCACACAGATCTCATTTTTGAACATGTTTTCAAAGGATAACTGTACCTTTGGTACAAGGTTGTCCTTCAAGACTTGCCCCCACCCCTTGAATGCAGTTCACCTGGGCCATTACATCGTTACTTACCTTAATTTGTGTTCCAGCAAACTTGATTGTTCAACCCAGCCCAGAGCCAAACTGGCTTCTAAAAAAAGCATCCCTGCCAGGTCCTCCTTATGCTGTGCATGTGTAATGCAGTTTTATTCATTCCCATGGGGAGCCATATTCAAGGCAGTCTTCAACAGTCCTGCAATTGCAAAAAACAGTTCTCCCCATAATAAATAGGATTATGGTGTGGAGAGGAGATGCTTTAAGAAAGGTTGTGTGGTTTCAGGCAGGGCTGCACAATGAAGATTTCTGGAATGGGGAGGAAAGTACATCTTAGACTGGGCTGCACTCAAGTGGATGGAGGGATGCTTTTAAGGGAAACTTCTCATACAGCTGTCCTTTAGAGCAAAATGAGAAAAAAAGTATTGCCATTTGCTGTTGTGGGTTGGACAGAAAGGCAGGGGCATTTATAACATATGCAGTGACATGCATGCATAGAAAAGGAGCAAAAGCAGCTCAATGATATATTGACTTACTGCAAAAGCAAACCCAACCCAGGAGATATATACTTTACACTGTTTTAAAATGTAAGAACCATCCGAATAGTTTGAGAGACACATGAAACAGATTGGGTCTGCATTAAATTCTTTGTTATAGAATTGTATTATGAACAACCCATAAATACTAGACAAAAATTATTATATGTAGTATACCAAGTAGGAAAAGCACCAACTGCTATCAGATGGGCTGAGCTAGTTTCAGACAAAACAAAAGCTGTTCAAAAATAGTTGAAGATAACACCACAAAACTGTCCTGCAATATGTTAGATATGCTACAAATAAAATATACAAATACTGTATATAAACAGGATGCAGCAATATTGATTCAAGTGACTGAGAAAAATGGTTGCCATACCTACTGAATAATCTACATTTATAAAAGCAATAAAAAGGATCAGTTTTAACAAAAATTTAAGTAGGGAAAAAACAAAGCGCATCAAATTCATATCGAGCTGGAAACTGCTGCATAAGTGAATGTGATCCATGAAATATATTGCAAAAAACAAATGCATCCCAGCCAATCTATTCTATGAGAAACAAGCATTACAGATATTGGAGAGAAATTAGAAATGAAAGGCATGTGCACTTTGGATTTGTGACTGCAAAGGGCAAGAACACAATTGAAAATTTTACAACAAACATTGTTGATAATCTAGTGCTGGGATATCGTGGGTCCGAGTATGGCCAGCAAAGGTAGGAGACTACCATAAGGGTTATTGCATCTGTACTCACCTGACAACATCACTGATGAGACATGTTGATCAGAGTCTAGCGATTGCTGTGAGTGGAAGGTATACCGTGTTGTGCAGACTGAAGAATATCTGGGACCAACACGCAGCATTGCAGAACGAGACAGGCAGTGCTGCTTCTTCCATTATGCCTAGATGGGTAATATTTTATCTTTACCGATTCTACCCATTAACCACTCAACTGCTTAAGGACTGGCACAGAAAGGCAAATAAGTGTACAGGTACGTCCCCTTTAATTTGCCACCATGTGGTTGCGCGCTTTATGACCGTGCCCATGGGACCCGCGGACTCGATATTTACCGGTGTCCCGAGATCGTGTCAGAGCTGAAGAACGAGGAGATGTCAGTGTAAACACAACATCTCCCCGTTATTCATAGTGACATGTCACTGATGGTCTGTTCCCTGTCACTGGGAACAGCGATCAGTGACGCATCACTCGTAGCCATGCCCCCCCAACAGGAATCACTCCCTAGGACATACTTAACCCCTTCAGCTCCCCCTACGGGTAACCCCTCCACTGCCATTTCTACAGTAATCAGTGCATTTTTATAGCACCGATTGCTGTATTTATGACAATGGTCCCAAAATTGTGTTTAAAGTGTCCAATGTGTCCGCCATGTTGCAGTCATGATAAAAAAAAAGCAAGTTAGGCTTACCGGTAACTTGTTTTCCAGAAGTCTTTCAGGACAGCACCTCGAGAGATAGTGGCTCCTCCCTCTCCAACAGGAAACACCTTCACTTCAAACTTTAAAGGGAGGCTCCTCCCAGCACACCTCAGTTGTTATCGAGAAACCTCCGGCCCCGGCTGGAACATATAAACACATAGGTTAGTCACAGCATGGCACATTTAACAAGTATCTCAAACGGGCGGGTTGCTGCTGTCCTGAAAGACTTCTGGAAAACAAGTTACCGGTAAGCCTAACTTGCTTTTTCCCAGAGTGTCTTTCAGGACAGCACCTCGAGAGGATACCAGAGACTTACCACCTTAGGGCGGGACAACAGCTTGTAGGACCTTTCTGCCAAATGCTTGGTCCTTGCCTCTGGTTCGGAGGCTATTGATCTTTCTAGGAAGACTGCCAAGGCGGATACTTGCACTTTTAGAGTGCTGACCGCTAACCCCATATCTGCTCCGTTTTGCAAAAATTCTAGGATGGTTTTCAGGCTGCTAGTTAATGGGGAAGGTAGTGCTGCGCTAGTGGGTGGTGGATGGGCAAGTGTATGGACAAGTGGGGGAAGGGAATGGAAAATGGTATAACTGAAAATAGGAACAGTATAACCAAAAATAGCATAAACAAAAAAATGATCAGTGAACAATACTGGTGCAAATCATATAACTCCACACATTTCTCTTAATGTGATAAAATATACTAAAAAATTAGGTAATGGATAGTGCCAAAAATTTGTGTATAACACAACACCCAAATAACTGTGATGGGTAACAATATTAAACAGGTGATGAACAGTCCATAAACAAGGCTTAAGCTGTGTCAAAAAAAAAAAAATTATATATATATATATATAAATTATAATTTAAAAGTCCAAAAATTGAGAAAAGGGTGCTGATGTAGGTCCGCAGTGTGAGGTGAAAGGGGGGTGGGTATCCAGTGATCCTTTTAAAATGAATGAGGATGTCCCCTTACCTTACTGCTGTAAGGTAACAGCATATAGATCCAACCACATTAGATGGTTAACCAGATGGGCTCTGATCCAGAAACGACAGGTCCTCCTTGGAAGTCTCGTCCCAGATTGATCAGTATCTCGCCCCAAAGGAATAAAGCATCGATAGTGTGATATCGTTTTTAAAATTTTAATTCTCGTAAACAAACAAGGGTACTCACATTGTTAAAAATACAATTAGGCATGTAAAAAAGAAGGGGGGCAGTCTGTCGCCAACGTCACCTCCGATACCTCTCAGTGGTCTCATGCGCATTCGTCACTATCATGTGACTTCCTCAGGAGTAGTGAGAGGCATAGGGGAGATATCTTATATAGGGTGACTTGTTTGATGGACTGTCAATTAACTCAGCTGTTTGTCATACAGGAAGTGCAGCTGCAGCCATTTTCCCGTAGCCTGGGACGAGACTTCCAAGGAGGACCTGTCGTTTCTGGATCAGAGCCCATCTGGTTAACCATCTAATGTGGTTGGATCTATATGCTGTTACCTTACAGCAGTAAGGTAAGGGGACATCCTCATTCATTTTAAAAGGATCACTGGATACCCATCCCCCTTTCACCTCACACTGCGGACCTACATCAGCACCCTTTTCTCAATTTTTGGACTTTTAAATTATAATTTATATATATATATATATATATATATATATATATATATATATATATATATATATATATATATATATATATATATATATATATATATATATATATATATATATATATATATATATATATATATATATATATATATATATATATATATATATATATATATATATATATATATATATAATTTTTTTTTTTTTGACACAGCTTAAGCCTTGTTTATGGACTGTTCATCACCTGTTTAATATTGTTACCCCACAGTTATTTGGGTGTTGTGTTATACACAAATTTTTTGCACTATCCATTACCTCATTTTTTAGTGTATTTTATCACATTAAGAGAAATGTGTGGAGTTATATGATTTGCACCAGTATTGTTCACTGATCATTTTTTTGTTTATGCTATTTTTGGTTATACTGTTCCTATTTTCAGTTATACCATTTTCCATTCCCTTCCCCCACTTGTCCATACACTTGCCCATCCACCACCCACTAGCGCAGCACTACCTTCCCCATTAACAATTACGTATGGTTTGATACACCTTTCAGTGCCGCAGCTGTACCCTCACCCCTCCCCACTTCCCTCCCCCCTTTTTTTCTCCCCTGATAAGCGCGGTAATATTCACTTTTTTCAATCTTCAGGCTGCTAGGTTTCATGTTAGCAGTGTGACACCAGGACGTAAATACGCTCCAAACCTTAGCGTAGATGGCTCTTGTGACCTTCTTCCTGCTATTTAATAGGGTAGACACTAACCGATCTGAAAACCCCTTATCCTCTAGGATCTTTCTTTCAGAAACCAAGCTGAAAGGGAGAGCCTGAATACGTCCGGATGACACACTGGACCCTGACTCAGAAGATCTGACCTGCAAGGTAGGTGCCAACATGGTCTTGTAGCCATGCCTAGGAGTGTTGAGAACCATGCTCTCTTGGGCCAATACGGAGCAATCAGGATTACTGGGACTCCCTCCTTCTGAATCTTTCTCAGGACTAATGGAATCAGTTGGAACGGGGGGGAAAGCGAAGCAGAGACGAAAACTCCAGGGATGCGCCAGGGCATCTACCCCTAGGGAGCCCTCCAGTCTGTTTAGAGGAAAAAAACAGAGGTACCTGGGAGTTTTCTCTCGAAGCAAATAGGTCCACCTCTGGTTGACCCCACTTGCTGACGATTTCTGCGAAGACTTCAGGGTTTAGAGACCACTCTGACTCCTGAACCTGACGCCTGCTCAGAAAATCTGCCACCCCATTCAGGGATCCCCTCAGGTGTACCGCTGAGAGGGATCGCAGATTCTTTTCTGCCCATAACAGGGTGCTTTCGGCCAACATCAGCAGAGGCTTGCTTCTGGTGCCCCCCTGCCTGTTTAGATACGCTACGGCCGTAGCGTTGTCCGTCAGCACCTGAACGTGGTGGTCTAGTAGATCTGGAGCAAACCTCTCTAGAGCTAATGAGACTGCTCTCAACTCCCTCCAGATCGAGGATCGAGCTGACTCCTCCTTTGACCATCTGCCCTGAACGAAGTTCTTTCCCAAGTGGGCTCCCCATCCCCAGGCACTGGCATCTGTCGTTATCCTTTCCCCCACTGGAAAAGACCACTCCAGACCTCTCGAGAGAACCCTCTGGTCCTTCCACCAATATAGGGATCTCTTTACCCAAGATGGAATCTTTACTAGATTGTCCAGGGAATTGAGGTTGTGATCCCATGACCTTAACAGAAAACTCTGTAGGCACCGAAAGTGCAGCCTTGCCCACTGGATTGCAGGCATGGTTGAGGTCAATAGTCCCAACGCTGCCATTATTTGCCTTATGGATATGGGTTGATTGGACTGAAGTCGAGAGATTGTCTCCTGGACCTTGATCTTTTTCTCTTGGGGTAGAAATATACTTTGGCTCAGAGAGTTCACCTGAAATCCTAGAAACAGAATATCCTGAGCAGGTACCAGTGAGGATTTCTGAAGGTTCAGGATCCACCCCAGGGACTCCAGGTGAGTTTGAGCCGTGGCCAAGTCCATCAGTAATTTTTCCCTTGACGGGGCAAAAAATAGCAGGTCGTCTAGATATGGGACCACTGCCACTCCCTGCAGACGCAGCGGGGCCAAGGCTTCCGCCATCACCTTGGTAAACACCCGGGGTGAGGATGAGAGCCCGAAGGGCAGAGCCCTGTACTGCAGGTGCTGAACTATCCCCCCTCTCCTTACCGCAAACCTGAGGTATCTTTGGGATCGCAGAGAGATCGGGATGTGCAGGTAGGCATTCCTCAAATCTATTGACGCCATGAAGCAACCTGGCGTCAATAGATTCCGAACTGAGAAAATAGAGTCCATTTTGAACCTCCTGTACCTGACTGACCTGTTTAAGGGTTTCAGGTTTAGGATCATCCTGAATTTTCCTGTCGGTTTCTTTACCAGGAAAATATGGGAGTAGAAACCCAGGCCTTGCTCTGCCTGAGGTACCTCTATTTTTACCCCCTGCTGCCTCAACTCCCTTAAAGAGGATTTCATGGCCAGGGATTTTGCTGGATCCTTTGGGAAATTTGTCACCAGAAATCTTTGGGGTGGAGTTTCTGAAAACTCTATCTCGTAACCCCGGGACAGGGTGGTCAGAATGTACCGATTAATGGTTATCTGACCACCGCGGAAGAAATTTTTGTAATCTTCCGCCAACCTGGGACGCAGAGTCATTGCGTTTTTTGGGACTGTGCAGGAGGATTGAAAAGGATTCCCTTTTTTTCTTTGGCTTTCTGTACCCAACCTCTCCTGTCCCCTCGGGGTTTGTTGCCCTTATCCTGTGCCCTTTGCTGACGAAAAAAACGTCTAGGGGGCTGCCTTTTCCTCTTGACCGGGAAAGATTTCTTCCTATCTGCGGTCCTGTCCAGGATACTATCTAAGTCTGGACCAAATAGGAGATCTCCTGAGAAAGGGATACCGCAAAGTTTGTTCTTTGATGCCGCATCCCCTGGCCAGGTTTTCAGCCAAAGTGCTCTCCTGGCCGAATTTGCCAGGGCCGCTGACCTTGCTGACATCTTAATGGCCTCCACTGAGGCATCCGCAATGTAGGCTATTACCGCGGTGAGTAGAAAAAGATTCCAGAATCTCCTCTTTCGACGAATCAGCCGAAATATGATTCTTCAGCTGATTTGTCCAGAACTCTAGATTCCGGGCAACACAGGTTGTGGCCATGGCAGGCTTTAAACCATTCATGATTGACTGCCAAGATCTTTTGAGGAGGAGATCCATGCGCTTATCCATGGGGTCCTTCAGAACACCCATGTCCTCAAAGGCCAGGTCCGTGGACCTAGATACTTGCGAGAAAGCCGCATCAAGTTTTGGGACTTTATTCCAAACTGCTGTTTGATCTTCCTCAAAGGGAAAGCGCCTCTTATGTGCTTTAGGGAAAAAGGGTTTTCTCTGGGTCCTGCCATTCTCTAACTATGGTCTCAGAAATCACTGAATGGACCGGAATGACCCGCCACTTTGACTCACCCAGACCCACATACATGCGGTCATGCAAGGTTAGATCCTTTTTTCCTCACTCAGGCCTAAAGTTAAATGGATAGCCCTGATTAAGCCGTCCACTTCCTCCAGGGATAGTTTAAATTTTGAGGGGTGCCCCACCGACTCCCCTTCTGAGTCCTCGCTGTCTGGTACCTGAGAGCCCCCTTCCCTGGGACCTGCGTCGCCTGTTCCCAAAATCAGTTCCGGTACTGACACTGAATCCTGAGGATTGGGAAGTGGAAGCCAGAGGGGTGGGAGGCGGAACTAATGACTCACGCAAGGACTGAAATGTGGACAGTAGTTCTTTCTTTGCTGAGGAAATCAGTTCATCCCGCATAGCAGCTGACTCCTCCTGTATCAAATTATCAATGCATGGTTTACAAAGTGCCTTCTTCCAGCTGTCACTCATCTTAGTTTTACATGGACATCTCCTTCTAGTGTCAGACTTAGCCTGCAAGGAAAAAAACAGGGAAGAGAAGGCAGGGAGACCTTAGTGAAGAACCCTGTTCACAGACCGGCTTCCGGAGACCTATAGCGCCGGACCGGAAATCGGCACCAGCTCCCGCTCCGCCCCTTCCTGGCCGGCGTGCCGGAAATGACGCATTCGGCCGGCGCCCACGCTGTAAACAGAATGGCGCGAATCGCGCGCGCGGCCGCCATCCCCCGCTACTTGTGGCCCCACTGAGCCCGCCTGTAGCACCCGGAACCCCGGATGTATGGAAGGGGGAGCCCGGCTACTACCGTCGCCGAACGGGTAGCTCGGGGAGCAGAGTCTCCCAGGCGTCTAGCCTGTAAAAGGTAAGAAAAAACGGGAGTAATCCAGGGCTTCCCTGGACCTATAAGAACTCCCTAGAAGATGTTCCCTCCGGGTCGGAGGAAACACAAAAAACTGAGGTGTGCTGGGAGGAGCCTCCCTTTAAAGTTTGAAGTGAAGGTGTTTCCTGTTGGAGAGGGAGGAGCCACTATCTCTCGAGGTGCTGTCCTGAAAGACGCTCTGGGAAAATAAAAAAAGCCGATTGCTGAGATTACTTTTGCGCTATAAACAAAAAGGTTTTTCAAATACCACTAAAAGAAAGCTCCATTTGTAAAAAAAAAAAAAAAATTTTGTTTGGGAGCCACGTCGTACGACCGTGCATTTGTCAGTTAAATTAACGCAGTGCCAAATTGCAGAAAGTGGCATTGTCTTTGGCCAGCCAAATGGTCCGGGGCTTAAGGACAGGAAGGATTTTCCCCCTTAATGACCAGACCATTTTTTGCAATACAGCACTGCGTCGCTTTAGCTGACAATTGTGCAGTCGTGCAATGTTGTACCCAAACAAAATGTATTTTTCCCCCACAAACTGAGCTTTGGTGGTATTTGATCACCTCTGCAGTTTTTATTTTTGCTAGGATATCCCAATTAACCACTGGGCACTTAAACCCCCTCCCTAACCAGACCAATTTTCAGCGCTCACATTTTGAATGACAATTACTCAGTCATACTACATTGTACCTATATGAAATTTGTTTCACACAAATAGAGCTTTCTTTTGGTGGTATTTAACCTCTTTTACCCTTAAAAATCTCGATAGGCGGCGTTTAAAAAATTCTACAGGTTGCATTTTTTTAGTTACAGAGTAGGTCTAGGGCTAGAATTATTGCTCTCGCTCCAACGATCGCGGTGATACCTCACTTGTGTGGTTTGAACACAGTTTTCATATGCGGTCGCTACTCGAGTATGCGTTCGCTTCTGTGCGCAAGCTCGTCGGGGCGCTTTAAAAAAAAAAAGTGTTTTATTTTTTATTTCAGTGTAAAAAATTAATCGATCACTTTAATTCCTATTTGAAGGAATGTAAACATCCCTTGTAATAGAAAAAAGCATGACAGGTCCTCTTAAATATGAGATCTGGGGTCAAAAAGACCTCAGATCTTATAGACTTGAAGACAAAAAAAAAAAATGTTTCTTTAAGACGCTGGGCGGGACTGACGTTTTGACGTCACTTCCGCCCAGCAGAGCTATGGGGATGGGTGAAGAAAATTTTTCCCTCACTCGCAACCTTAGTCAGCTGCTGAACGGACCTGATTGCCTCCGCCGCTACCGACGGCTCCGGTAAGCGGCGGAGGGCGCGGGAGAGTGGCGGGAGGGGGGCCCCTCTCCCGCCACCGATAACGGCATTCTCGCGGCGAATCCACCGCGGAGACCGCCGTTATCTTGTACACCACCGCCCACTGAAGTGATGGATACCTCGGTTGTGGCAGCAGCTTCTACCGTTACCGAGATATTTATCTTTAAAAAGAGGACGTCTTTTTGACATGGGGCGGTGGTCAAGAGGTTAATCACCGTTGGTTTTTTGTGCTATTAAAAAAAAGAAAAAATCTTCGCTATAAAATGTCGCAAAAAAGAGATTTTTAATACAGCTTACCTGTAAAATCTTTTTCTTGGAGTACATCACGGGACACAGAGCGGCATATTCATTACTATGTGGGTTATATGGAGTACCTTCAGGTGATGGACACTGGCAATCTCAAACAGGAAGTCCCCTCCCTATATAACCCCCTCCCATAGGAGGAGTACCTCAGTTTTGTAGCAAGCCGTATGCCTTTTCCAAAATGGTCCCCATAAGAGGGGTGGGAGCTCTGTATGTACTCCAAGAAAAAGATTTTACAGGTAAGCTGTATTAAAAAAAACTCTTTATCGTACATCACGGGACACAGAGCGGCATATTCATTACTATGTGGGATGTCCCAAAGCAATGCTTAATGAGGGGAGGGAGACATCTTCCCAAGACAGAGGATTTAATTTAGAGGTATACTCAAATAATAATAAATTCAACTTAGTTGAGAAAAAATAAATTCTTTAAATTTTAAATTTAACTCAAAAGGGAGCCCCCGGACTCAGAGGGTCTCAAACTGCAGCCTGCAGCACTGCCTGCCCAAAGGCTGTATCTGTATTCCTTCTTACGTCCAACTGGTAAAACCTTGTAAACGTGTGGACAGAAGACCAGGTTGCCGCCTTGCATACTTGAGCCATAGAGATCTGATGATGTGCTGCCCAGTAGGCGCCCATGGCCCTGGTAGAATGAGCCTTTAATGATAATGGAGGAGGCAACCCCTTCAAGCCGTAGGCCTGAGTGATTAACTGTTTAATCCACCTTGAGATGGTGGATTTTGCAGCTGCCTGCCCCTTCTTGGGCCCATCCGGTAAAATGAATAACACATCTGTTTTCCGAATCTTCTCTGTAGCTTTAAGATAGGCCTTCATGGCCCTGACAATATCCAAGGTATGTAGCAACCCTTCCTTTCTGGAAGTAGGTTTTGGAAAGAAGGATGGTAGTACCAAATCCTGGTTTAGATGAAAACTGGATATAACCTTAGGTAGGAAGGAAGGATGAGGGCGGAGAACCACCTTGTCCTTGTGTAGAATAAGATATGGCTCCTTACAAGATAAGGCTGCCAATTCCGATACTCTTCTGGCGGACACTATGGCGACCAGAAATACCAACTTCCTTGTTAGTAAAACCAAAGGAATTTCAGCCAACGGCTCAAAAGGTTGTTTCTGCAGAGTTGACAGAACAAGATTTAAGTCCCACGGACAGAGTGGAGACTTAACTGGAGGATTAATACGTAAGACCCCCTGGATGAAGGTCTTAACCAGCGAGTGGGTGGCCAGCGGCCTTTGAAACCACACTGACAAAGCTGAAATCTGTCCCTTGATTGTGCTTAATGCCAGTCCTTTATCCACTCCTAGCTGGAGAAAACTTTCCCCTAAAGAAACAGCAAGCACCCTCTGTGACAAACCCGGGGTTGGACTGACCTGAACCAGCCCCAGCACCAGATCCCCCAGAAGGTCCCACCAAGGCGTGCCCTGGTGCATCCTGTGGGGAAAGCAGTGGCATAGCCGTATCCGAGCCCTCGGAATTTGCGGGGGAATCCCCACCTCTTGTACCCTCTGACCCAGAAGCCATGGTACAATACCGAGGTACACCTGCTATCACCCAGCCACTGATGTAGCTTAAGGGGGTCTGCCGGTTTGGGAACGGTAGCAACTAACGCCCAAACCGAGAAGGGAGATCAGAATGTTCCTTCCTCTTTTTTTTTTAACTTATGAATAGGAAAAAAATACTCTCTCCTTTTAAGTATTGCCAATAGCCATCTGCTGAAAAAGGAAAAAAAGAGATTTTTAATACAGCTTACCTGTAAAATCTTTTTCTTGGAGTACATCACGGGACACAGAGCGGCATTCATTACTATATGGGTTATATGGAGTACCTTCAGGTGTAGACACTGGCAATCTCAAACAGGAAATGCCCCTCCCTATATAACCCCCTCCCATAGGAGGAGTACCTCAGTTTTGTAGCAAGCAGTATGCCTCCCAAAATGGTCCTCAAAAAAGAGGGGTGGGAGCTCTGTGTCCCGTGATGTACTCCAAGAAAAAGATTTTACAGGTAAGCTGTATTAAAAATCTCTTTTTCTTTATCGTACATCACGGGACACAGAGCGGCATTCATTACTATATGGGATGTCCCAAAGCAATGCTTACAATGAGGGGAGGGAGAACATCTCCAAGACAAAAGGATTTAATTTAGAGATATACTCAAATCATAATAAATCCAACTTAGTTGAGAAAAATACAATTTTTAAATTTAACTCGAACAAGAGGAGCCCCCGGAATCCGAGGGTCTCAAACTGCAGCCTGCAGCACTGCCTGCCCGAAGGCAGTATCAGTATTCCTTCTTACGTCCAACTTGTAGAATTTTGTAAACGTGTGGACAGAAGACCAGGTTGCCGCCTTGCAAACTTGAGCCATAGAGATCTGGTGGTGTGCTGCCCAGGAGGCGCCCATGGCTCTAGTAGAATGAGCCTTTAATGATACTGGAGGAGGCAACCCTTTCAAGCCGTAGGCCTGAGTGATTAATTGCTTAATCCACCTAGAAATGGTGGACTTTGCAGCTGCCTGCCCCTTCTTGGGCCCATCCGGTAGAATGAACAGCACATCTGTCTTCCGGATCTTCTTTGTAGCTTTAAGATAGGCCTTTATGGCCCTGACAATATCCAAGGTATGCAGCAACCCTTCCTTTCTGGAAGTAGGTTTAGGGAAGAAGGATGGTAATACCAAATCCTGGTTCAAATGAAAACTGGATATGACCTTCGGAAGGAAGGAAGGATGAGGGCGGAGAACGACCCTGTCCTTATGAAAAACAAGATATGGTTCCTTACAGGATAAGGCTGCCAGCTCCGAAACTCTTCTTGCGGAAACTATGGCAACCAAAAATACTAACTTCCTTGTCAGTAGAACCAAAGGAATATCAGCCAACGGCTCAAACGGTTGTTTCTGTAAACTTGACAGAACAAGATTTAAATCCCACGGACAAAGCGGGGATTTAACTGGAGGTCTAATACGCAAGACCCCTTGAAGGAAGGTCTTAACCAGCGAGTGGGTGGCCAGCGGCCGCTGAAACCACACTGACAGAGCAGAAATCTGTCCTTTGATTGTGCTTAATGCCAATCCTTTATCCACTCCTAGCTGGAGAAAACTTAATACTCTATCGATGGTAAATTTGCGAGAAAGCCATCGCTTGGACTCACACCAGCCTACATAGGCCTTCCAGACCCTGTAATAAATCACCCTAGAGACCGGTTTCCTGGCTCTGATTAGGGTAGAGACTACTTTCTGAGACAGACCTCTACCCCTGAGAATCAGGGATTCAGCTTCCAGGCCGTCAAATTTAGATGCCGTAAGGCAGGGTGGAGGATCGGACCTTGCGATAGCAGGTCTGGCCGTAGAGGAAGAGTCCAAGGGTCTCCCACTACCATCCTTAAGATTAGTGAGTACCATGCCCTTCTGGGCCATGCTGGAGCTACCAGGATGACTGGTATGTGCTCCACCCGGATCCTGCGCAGCAGGCGGGGTAGTAACTGGAGCGGGGGAAACGCATAAAGAAGTTTGAACTGATGCCAAGGGCAAACCAACGCATCGGTTCCGCAGGCCATCGGATCCCTTGAGCGGGACATGAACCTGTCTAGTTTCTTGTTGAGTCTCGATGCCATGATATCCACGTCCGGCACTCCCCATCTTTGGCAGAGTGCTTGAAAGACTTGTGGATGCAGAGACCATTCCCCCGGCCATAGAGTCTGGCGGCTTAAGAAGTCCGCCTGAAAGTTGTCCACTCCTGGAATGAATATTGCCGATATGCAGGGCACATGAGCCTCTGCCCATAGAAGAATCAAGCTCACCTCTCTCTGAGCGGCTTGACTCCTGGTTCCCCCTTGGTGATTTATGTGTGCCACGGCCGTGGCATTGTCTGATTGAATTCTCACCGGGAACCCCTGCAATTTTGACGTCCAAGCCCTGAGGGCTAGTCGAGCAGCTCTGAGCTCCAAGATGTTGATGGGCAACTGCTTCTCTGGCTTTGCCCAAGTACCTTGGCGAGTGCAACCATCCAAAATTGCTCCCCAGCCCGTCAGGCTGGCGTCTGTGGTCACTATCTTCCAAGCCACTGGGCTGAAAGACCTCCCCTTCAGTAGATTCTGAGGGTCTAACCACCAACACAGACTTTGTCGGACTCTTGATGAGAGCGGCAACGGGATATCCAAGGCCTGTGGCCTTCTGCTCCATGCTGACAGGATGGCTGCCTGTAGGATGCGAGTGTGGCTCTGGGCGTATGGTACCGCCTCGAATGTGGCCACCATCTTGCCTAGTAACCTCATACATAGGCGAATAGTCGGTTCTTTCTTGCTTAGAACCAGTAGGATTAATTCCTTGATGGCTTTTACCTTCCTCAGAGGTAGGAACACTACTTGTTGTTCTGTGTCTAATCTCATGCCGAGATATTCCAACTGCTATGTGGGCTGGAAAGCTGACTTTTCTCGATTTAGGACCCAGCCGAACCTCTCGAGGTATTGGACCGTGAGGGCCACTGCTCGCTCCAAGCCGGGAGACGAGTGATCTATGACTAGGAGGTCGTCCAGGTATGCTAGGATCGTGACCCCTTGGATCCTTAGTTTGGCTAGGATTGGAGCTAGGACCTTCGTGAACACCCGGGGGGCCGTAGCCAACCCGAAGGGAAGCGCCACGAATTGGAAGTGACGCGAAGCCACCATGAAGCGTAGATATCTTTGATGTGGCTGATAAATTGGAACATGAAGGTAGGCATCCTTTATGTCTATGGACGCCATGAAGTCGTCCTTCTGGAGTGTGGCAGCTGCTGACCGCACGGATTCCATCCGAAATGAGCGGATCTTTAGATATGCATTTACCATCTTTAGGTCCAAAATTGGCCTGACATCTCCATTGGATTTTGGGATGATGAATAGGTTGGAGTAGAAACCCAGCCCCTGTTCCAGGACTGGTACCTCTACTATTACTTCCTGGGAAAGTAGATGATCTAATGCCGATCTTAATGCGGCTCCCTTTTCCGGATCGTTTGGAATCCTCGACTTCTGGAAATGAGGAGGAGGAAACCTTAGGAAATCTAATTTGTAGCCTGTGGCCACGGAAGACCGTACCCACTCGTCGGGAATGCTGGCTTCCCAAATCTCTGAAAAGAGTCGCAGCCTTCCCCCCACCTTCGTGGGTGGGGGCGCCCCTTCATAAGGTTGGCTTGGGGGCTGGTCTTGCTGGTTTGCGAAACCACTGCCTTTTGCCTCTAACAGCCTGTCCTTGTGATCTGCTGTTGAAGCCGAAGTTTGCTTTTGCAGGAGGCCGTCGATACTGCTTGGCATTAGAGGGCCCCTGCCCAGGGGAATACTGTCGTTTAAACGCAGGTCCCTGAACCTTCTTCTTAGTTGGCAAGAGAGTACTCTTGCCGTTTGAAATGGTCTGAATGTATTTATCTAGGTCTTCTCCGAAGAGTCGTCCTCCATGGAAGGGGAACCCTACCAGGAGCTTCTTGCATGGGGGCTCAGCCTCCCAGCTTTTTAACCATAAGAGTCTTCTCATATGGATAAGGGATAACGATAAACGTGACGCTTGCTGGATAGAATCCTTGATTGCGTCTACCGTAAAACATATGGCCTTAGGGACATCCGAAAATTTTTCTGCCTGCTGGGCCGGAATAAGTTTAAGCATCTGCTTAAATTGATCCGATAATGCTTGAGCGACCCCAATCGCAGCCACAGCTGGCTGTACTACTGCCCCTGCAGTAGTGAAGGAGTTCTTAAGTAGTGCTTCCAAGCGCTTATCAACTGGATCCTTGAACACCTGTATGTTTTCTACAGGGCATGTTAACGATCTGTTAACACATGAGATGGCTGCGTCCACTGCAGGAGTAGCCCATCTTTTGGAAAATTTTTCTTCCATAGGATATAGGACAGAGAACCTTTTAGGTGGTAAGAAGATCTTATCTGGCTTGTTCCAATCTTGGAACAAAATTCCCTCTAATAGAGGATGGATCGGAAACACAGCATTGCTTTGAGGCGCCCTCAGTGAGCCCAAAGCTGAAACCGTCGATACCTGGAGATCTGGTACTGGCAAGTTGAATGTCCTATGGACCAAGTCCGACAATCCTTGAATCCACCAGCTCTCCCTCAGGGAGACTGCCCCAGACTCCTCTGTATCCGGGTCTTCGATCCCTGAACCTACTTGGTCCGTGTCCAAGAGGTCGTCCAATTCCCCTGAGGAAAGGACCTCCTCTTCTGAGGGTCCGCGCTCGGGCGACGGAGATCTATTCCGCTTACTGCCCCGCATAGCTGCGGATATCATTTTTCCCATGCTTTTCTGCATCTCTTTTAAAGAGGTGAGTAATACCTCCTCCGTGACCATCTTAGGGTTGGACTGACCCGCGTCAGCTCCAGCCCCAGATCCCGATGGCCCCAAGGCTCCCTGTAGGGAAAACAGCGGCATACCATGGTACAATACCGAGGTACACCTGCTACCTATTGGTATTTGGAACTATAAAAGTTAATTGTCCAAACACCTGTTTGGGGATAAAAAAATGCTTCCTCTCCCCTAGATGACTTTTTTTTTTTTTTTTTTTTCGTTTTTGTTTCAAATCCAGGAAAGAAAAAACATTCTGTCCCCCTGAGTAGTATTGCAAAGAAAAACTATGAGATGGAAAAGAAACAGCCTATTTCTAGGCTTGACAAAACAGTCCTCTGAAGACTGCAATATCCTTTCTGGCCACTGTGTGTCCTCGGCGCCCCGTGCTGCCGCTCTGGTCTTTCTCCTCAGTTCCAAAGTATTGATGGAACAAACAAGGAAGGGCCGCCCCTTCCTTTAAGCCACTGACCCGCCCTTCCCCCCCAGCAACCTCAAACAGGAAATGCCCCTCCCGACAGGGGGAGGGGGGGGGGATTTTGGGAGGAAGGGACCTCTCTGTTCCAGCAAACTGCAGCCTGCAGCCTGGAACCATGAGGAGGCCAGCGTTTTGCCTGCTTGCAGGCTCTGAGGAGGAAGACTGAATGGAGCATCGCCTGGAGGCCTGCAGGTAAGCAAAGCTCTCTGACACACACATATATTTTTATATAACACAGGCCCCACTCAATGCTTTTCCAACACTACAAGGGAGGTCACATCTTATGGGGAATAATACATAGAGAGCCATCCTATCTTTATGATATGTGACTAGTTTGCCAGATGCAGTGCATAACTTTAGGCATGTCCCCTGTGACCCCCCAGAAAAAAACCTGCTAAGAACCAAGTTCCGCAAGTTTTCCCCTCACTTACCTGCTCCATGCCGCAGGACTTTGCCAAGCAAGAGGCCCAATCTTCCCCCATCTCCGTGGGGATGTCTAGACCTTCAGGCCCTGGGTTCCTATGAAGGATCCACTGTCCTGGGCCCATATAGCACCCTGGCAACAGAAAACTTTAGGTACGCAAAGGTTTCTAAGTTCTGGGCCCAGGGTCCAGCTCTCTAAAAAGAAAAGCATTATGGGCTATACCCCAAGGGTTTGGGGTCCGGTTACTGACCACTTTAGCGCTGAGGCTTTTTTGGACAGAACCGGTAGCTCACCTAATCCCAAGGATGCGGAGGCAAGCTAAACCATGACTAACACCTAAGACACTGGCGTAAAAAACTGAGGTACTCCTCCTATGGGAGGGGGTTATATAGGGAGGGGCATTTCCTGTTTGAGATTGCCAGTGTCTACACCTGAAGGTACTCCATATAACCCATATAGTAATGAATGCCGCTCTGTGTCCCGTGATGTACGATAAAGAAAAGAAAACCTATCTGTAGGTTTGACAGTCTAAATAAAAAAGACTGCAATTTCCTTCCGCCACCGGGTGTCCTCAGCGCGCTCCTTTAGCTCAGAAAAAGACTGAGCCTGGCAGCTTGTGGAAGGACCGCCCCTTCCTTTGTCGATTCGCTGCCCACAGAACCCACCCCCCCGCCAGCCAATGGCGCGAATAGCGTCTATATCTCGGGCGCGCGCGTCGGCGGGGGGGGGGGGGCCATCGCACATGGAGGAGAACGGAGCTGCGCAGCACTCAGCCAGGTAAGCCCTCAGGTAGGTCACAGACCTCCTCCTTAGCATGGGAAAACAGCCCCCTCTAGGTCACAGTATTCCCACACCTAGCGCCAGCAGCCACTGCCTATCCAAAGCAATACATAACAGGGAGGTCACATATATGGGGGAAAAAACATAGAATCATCCTGTCTCTGCTATAGACAGTGACTCACTTGCCAATGCAGAGCATACTCAGGCATGTCCCCCCGACCCCCCCCAGGGAGCCTGCCGCGAACCAAGTTCCGCAAGCTCCCCCCTACTTACCTGCTCCATGCCGCAGGACTTTTGCACAGCAAGAGGTCCAATCTTCCCCCATCTCCGTGGGCGGCGTCTAGACCTTCAGGCCCTGGGTTCCTATGAAGGAGCCACTGTCCTGGGCCCATATAGCACCCTGGCAAACAGGAGCTTTAGGTACCAAAGGTTCCAAGTCCTGGGCCCAGGGTCCAGCTCTCTAAAAAGAGAAGCGTTATGGGCAAAACCCCATGGCTTTGGGGTCCGGATACTGTCCACTTTAGCACTGAGGCCCTTGGACAGATCCGGTTAGCCTGCCCTGATCCCAAGGATGTGGAGGCAAAAGCTAATCCATGACCAACACCTAAGACACTGGCGAAAAAACTGAGGTACTCCTCCTATGGGAGGGGGTTATATAGGGAGGGGACTTCCTGTTTGAGATTGCCAGTGTCCATCACCTGAAGGTACTCCATATAACCCACATAGTAATGAATATGCCGCTCTGTGTCCCGTGATGTACGATAAAGAAATTAGTAATTTTTCTTCATAAATGTTGGGCAAAATTTATACTGCTACGTATCTTTGGTAAAAATAAGTACAAATTGGTGTATATTATTTGGTCTTTGTGAAAGTTATAGAGTCCACAAGCTATGGTGCCAATATCTGAAAATTGATCACACCTGAAGTTTCACGGGCTAGGACCCGCCTATGTCTGAGAAATTTAATAGACATGTTACTGGCCGCTCCCTTAGATGGAGCTGCCAATTCCGTTTGGAACAGCCAAACAGTCGGCTGAAAAAATGGGGGGGCAGGGCTTTTTCTGTCCTTGGCCCGAGAGAATGTCTAAGACTTAGGGGAAGTAGATTCCAGAGTCCTGACCTACCCACATTCAAGAGGGATCTAAAAACCTGTGGGCAGAGGCAGATTGATAGGAAGAGTGAGGTTAGGGTCATTCTGGCGGGAAGCACTGCTAGATCTGTTGGGAATTGTGTGTTGTCTCTCCTTTGGTCTTATGTGATTTCTATGGTTTTGTACTGTATTGGTTTTATGGTGTTATATTGTTGTTTTATTATTTGATTTTAATTGTGGTACATATTTTATATTGTTACTATGTTAATTTATGCCTGTAACACTCGGTCCTGTTGTGAATTGTTAAGGTCTGGAAGCGTTTCGATACCTTCGGGTGATTCTACGCTATACAAGCAATAAACAAACAATAAGTACTGACGGCCTATCATTCCTTGAGACCCTAACATGCCAGAACGGGAATCTGGTTACATACACATATGCCCGTTCTGGTTCTGTGATCGCAGTTGACCAGCGGACATCGCAGCCACTGGCTATGCACACTGGCTCCGGCTTCGCTCTTAAAGCAGCGGACATACACCCATGGCGATTCACGCAGATGTACCAACCTGCCACAATATGACGGTGGCAGGTCGACAAGCCGTTAAAGATTTGTAGATGGTTTACTGGGTTTGTTATGTAAATGTTTTTAATCATAAACTAGAACATATTCTTTACCAATACCCTAAGGCAAAGTTACCTGCTAGATTCACCTCTAAGCTGTACTTGATTTAAACAGCGAACCATGACTGCAAAAATAAAAATTATACAAGACGCATTCACAGCAAATAAACCTCTTTCAAAGCTATACTAGCAGATTTGGTGCACATTAGACATGTGCATTCGTTTTCGTTAGAATGCATTTGTCCGAAAATCTGTTTTTTTCGTTATCGTTTTAACGATAACGAAAGTGCAAGAAACGAAAACCGAAAGATCCGACATAAAAAATGCTTGGTTTTCGTTGCGGTAAAAATTCAATATAGAGAGATTCGACATTATAGGGAAAAGATTCGACATTAGAGAGAAAAGATTCGACACTATAGAAATAATAGATTCGAAATTACAGAGAATAGATTTCGATTTATGAGAAAATAGATTCGACATTATAGAGAATAGATTCGACATTACTAGTCATACATTAGAATTCTTGTAGGCGGAATATTCAAACGGATATGTACAATTCGGCATAAAGATTCGACATTCCGTCGAATATTCTTTTGACCATTCGACAGAAACCAAGTATTATTGGATTTTCGGACGAAAGCTATTCCAACAAAAAACTAAATAAATCAAAATGATTTTCGGAAGTAAATAAATTTTCCAAACGAAAAACGAAACAAAATATTCCAGTCTGCACATGTCTAGTGCACATCCCCTAGGACTGTATGCAACTAGATGAAGAATTCAGTTTAGATTGAACGAGTTCCAAAATCTTCTGATGTCTTATGCAAGGGAATACTTTTGTAACGTAATCATATACATATTTGAATTCTGCCAGGGGCTGAAAATATTCAACATTTATGATTCTGGTCAGAAATAAAAGAAAAAAACTTTGCGGCTTGTACCGATAAAGTCTTCAAAAAGCCTTGAAATTGTGAAGATTAACAAGCATATTTAATAAATCAGTGCAGTGACCCATAGCATTTAATTAACATTTTATTGCACTCAAGTCACTTGCTGAAATTTATTTGACATGGTGTTGCCATACTCTGTACCGTATTAAAGCGAAACTCAGACAGACATTGACTCCAGATTTGTGTATTTGTGAAGTAAATTA
Source organism: Rana temporaria (assembly GCF_905171775.1). NCBI lineage: Eukaryota > Metazoa > Chordata > Amphibia > Anura > Ranidae > Rana > Rana temporaria. The sequence continues at coordinate 279,355,578 of NC_053492.1, read as the reverse complement.
CGCCAACTTATATTTATATAAACATTTTACCATGACTGATCCTGTGAACTTGTTACTCAAAACAAAATGTACATGTGTCTTGCTATTAATGTGCAAACAAATAGTGTGCAATAAATACCAATACAGTGCCCTGTGCCAAACTATAACATATGAATTTCTCAATCCATCAAAAAATGGGAAATAAATCCAAAAAGATTTCAAATATGCTACTATTACAATCCACAGATTGAATGTGCCCCAAGAAAGCAAGAAAAATATATTGTATACGAAAAAAATATAAAAACACACACACACACACACACACAGAAAGTCCTTAATAGATTATTTCTTGCAGTGCTGCCCAGATATGTTTCCACCTTCACCGCAAATCGTGCTTACAGTTACCGGATAAAATGGCCACCAGATGGACCCAGTAATCTGCCTTTGTTTCATATGGATAACCACTCCCTCTCGGGTTTATCAGCAATCACTTCCAATGCTTTGGCTGTAGTCTCGTTATAAAACATATTTTTTACAATGTTTTTAATAGTTTTCAATAGTCTTAATTGTGAGAGCGATCCAGCTGTACAAAGGGGTAACTGTCCACGCTTAAGGATAACTGAGGGGGTTAATGTATTAGAATGATTATGGTAAGTCTCCATAACAAGGGGGGGTTGCTAGCATGTTTCCACATGGGACATACACACCCACCAGTTAAAATAGAGGTTGTATTACCTCCAGGAATGAGGAGTGGAGCCTTCTAAGTATAATGAGAATATAAAACCAATGGAACTAAAGCGGTGGAATGGGAGCTATGTAAAAAAACGAAATAAAATATTCCCAGCAGGTTCACACCAGCAGCAGTGAATAATAGCCAGTAACTAAAATGGTGGCCAGTCCACTGGCGGTAAAATGGAGTTTGGACTTCCGGCCGGAAGTTGCAGTAGTCAGGGAATTACCAGTAGTCAAAATGGCAGATGCGGTGCTTCCTGTTGTACGAAGCAGATAGGATAACAAGTAGCATAGGGAAGGATAACAAGTAGCATAGGGAGGTATAAAAAAAGACCGACGAGCACCAATGAGGCAGCTTCCTGATGACGCATTAAGTTGCAAAATGCATAGAGACTGCGGGACCATTGCCAGCTCGTCATGTCCAGTCTGAGTCGAACGAGGCTAGGAACGCAGGCGACAAAGTGAGGCATCACACGTGTGGACCAGGACACTCGTACATTTGTATACTCCCATTTACGGCTGGATTAGCTCAGTGCCGGCTCCCAGGCACTTTTACATGTGAGTGGAATAACTATATATGTTTTAATCATAAATTCTTTGATATTCTACACCATGATAGTCTTATATGTTACATGAGTGGATATAGAACGAGACTACAGCCAAAGCATTGGGAGCGATTGCCGATAAACCTGAGAGAGGGAGTGGTTATCCATATGAACCAAAGGCAGGATTTCTGGGTTTATCTGGTGAGTGGCCATTTTATCCAGTGACGGTGTAGGCACTATTTGTGGTGAAGGTGGAAACCTAGCTGGGCATCGCTGCAAGAAATTATCTATTAAGGACTTTAAACACATATATATTTTTATATTTTTTTCAGATAAAATATATTTTTCTTGCTTTCTTGGGGCACATTCAATCTGTGGATTGTAATAGTAGCATATTTGAAATCTTTTTGGATTTCACATTTTTTGATGGATTGAGAAATTCATATGTTATTGTTTGGCACAGGGCACTGTATTGGTATTTATTGCACACTATTTGATGATGGTTTGCACATTAATTTATAACCAGACATACTTTGTTTTTTGAGCAACAAATTCACAGGATCAGTCGTGGTAAAAAGTTTATATAAAATATAAGTTAGCGCAATTTACCACAAATACACAAATCTAAATCCAACCTTTGAGGTTGCACTTTTATTGCAGCAAGACTTAAAGGAACACTAAAGGTTCGTTTTTTATTAGATCAATTGATTGCTGTAAGCAAGAGCATTTAAATATCACTTACCTCGTTTTTCCTATTGACCTCCAAAATACAGTAATCCAGGTTTTAAAATGCCATTTCCTGTTTCTCCTCTTCTCGCTTTCTGAGCTGTTTTGCATGGTGGAAAGCAGAAAGTGCTCACCCCCTCCCTACGACTACAGCCCTGCGTGAAGATGCCCTCTTATCCCTCACAGGCATGGAGGCTAAGCCTAATGGGCCTGTGAGGCCATAGCTAAAATGGCGCCGGTGCCTTCCTCCTCAAAAGCCTTAGCGCTCTCACAAATACCAACCTATACTTACAGACTCCCCAAATGATAGTGTATTTCACAAGACTCTCCAGCTTTAAGGCAGTTTGAAAAAAATGCTTAACAAAGCTGAGGTAAACCTCAGAACATATCACAAAGAGCCTCACGAAAGAGATAAGGGAGCTGGGTAGCCGCACAGAAGCGCTGAAAACCAGAGTGGAAGAGATTGAAAACTCAGGACTACATGGCTGAACTGGAAAATCTTGAGGAAAATCTAACTTTACAATCTAAACTGGAAGATTTTGAGAATAGGGCCAGACGCTCCAACATTTGCATCAGAGGTATACCAGACTCAGTGACAGACCTACAAGAAACCATTAATGCCTTATTTCAGGAACTTCTGCCCACACTGCTAGCAGCAGCAAGAAGTATTCCAATTCAAGATGATTGAAAAAAAGAAGGGAGCTACAGGACAATATATACATATACACACAATTATACGTTGTGGTATGAATGTGAATGTAAGCATACGTGTGAATGTTTTGTATATATAATTGTATGTCTAAATTTATGTTTTTATATACTTGGCTCCTGTTTCTGGTCTAATTTAACCAATTTCTATCTGTTACCACAACAATTTTTTTTATATTTTTTCATGTACCCCAGAATTAATAATCTAATACCAAGCGGGTTTTACTTGCATTAGTTTTACTTCTAATTATTCTGCATTTTTTTCTTCAATATTAAGGCTTTCTTCCTCACATGTTCAGTGTGACCCAATTTGCCCTCCTCGTTCCATAATATGTGGGCAAACGCAGGCTGCACTTGCCCTAATGGTGGACAATCCAACCCAATACGACAAACAAAACACTTGCACAAGTAACACTCTTAAAATTGTTCAAAATTTCAGCAAATATTTAACATCCTTGTATTCAGAATTCAAAAAAATTTTATCAGACTGATGCCGATAACTTTTCTAAAATAATTTACTAAACAAAAAAAAAAATCTTGAACAGCGGAAGTCTTGAAAACCATAAAAACTGAAAGAGGCCTGGCCCAAAGTTGCTCAGCCCTATACTCCAGAACATTTTCTGAAACCCTTTCTTTTATTTTAGTGGATTCATTCAATACTTTAATAGAATGCTATTCCTTCATATACAAATCTCTACCACCAATTATTTGCATGAGCCCCAATTAAACACATCCTGCATGAACTTCTGTCCTATCTCCCTCTTAAATTAGGACATTAAAATCTTAGCTAAAATTATAGCTACCCGCCTCAACAAGATAATTGGCAAAATTATACACAACGACCAAGTTAGATTTATGCCAAAGAGGAAAGCAATAATGTACGTCCAGCTACCCTTTTGGCATATATAGCCAAAAATAGACGCATTCCTACGCTTTTTGTCTCTAGACATTAGAAAAACCTTTGATTCAGCAACTTGTCCATACTTGCATTACACTCTCCAGAAATGGGGATTTGTTCCCCACTTCACTAGTTGGATATCAGCTCTCTAACAAACCCCAAGCTTATGTAAAATACGCAGACTATAAAATCTGAATATTTTAATAGAGAGGCTGCCCACTTTTCCCCCTCACCATTTGCTTTTTTAATAGAACCCTTAGCCCAATACCTTAGACTAGATTTAACTATCACTAGAATAGAACTAGGTGGAATCCAACAAACTTGGCTTATTCACAGACTAATTATTCCCATCGTACCCCCCCCCCCCCCCCCCCAAGTCTCAGGCCCAAATCCAATACCCATTAAATTTTCTACCATATCAGGATTAGAGATAACCCCCAGGAAATGTATTGCATTAAACCTTCAATAGAAATATCAGCTAAAATGGTACTATCCTTCACATGGCCCGTAGAGTCAATCCCGTTTTTAGGGATTCACCTTACAGCCCATTTATCAGACCTATACTCCGCTAACTACCCTAACATTCTAAAACCTGCAGCTAATGGTTAACTGGTCCCACCTTCCTATTTCTTGGATGGGGAAAATAAAGGTTGTTAAAATGACAATGCTATCCAAACTGCTATAGCCATTTAGAGTATTACCGATAACAGTCCCCACCCACTACTTCCGCATTATCCAAAAATCATCAAAATTTGTACGGGGACCTTCAAAACCCTGTATAACTCTTAAAACACTATACTTACCAAAAACTTAGGAGGTCTAGGAGGAGTACCTCATTTTTCCCCACCTACTATAGATTAGCTCACATAGCTAGTTTAGCCAAATATCATGCCACATGGGTATCGATAGAGGCTTGCGAATGTGACTTTTTAGTTTTAATTATGGCTTCATTCCAAAAACCACCTTGGCCTAATTTTCTAACTAAACATTACCTATCCATCTGGGATACATACAAATTTAAACACAATTTTCAATCTTCACACAAGCCTCTCCTCTCCTTCCTCAAAAACCCAACCTTTTACCCGGCTTGGATATATTTTTTATTTTCTAAAGCATGGTCTTCCTTGGATTTACTGAAATTTCACAATTTTGTCAACTCATCCCCTTCCCGACTCTCTGCGAAACATATGGTATCCCACAATTGGAAATGTTTCCGATACTTACAAATTAACAATTTTACACCCAATACCACTATACACGCCACTGATCCACTTCACTAGTTTTGAATCTGCTTGCAAAAACTACCCACACGCTAGAGGACTAATCGCCCTTTATTCTCAGTTACTAATAAATGCTAAAACTGATAAACCTACCTATGTGCGGTAATGGGAGGAGGACTTGAAATATGCCCTAAATGAGGCAGAATGGTTAAAATTTGGTCCACAATTAACTCTTCCTCTCAATGTAATAGCTATGGAAACCAACTATAAAGTACCAACTAGATGGTACCAGCCAAAATTGCCAAATTTACTCCCGACTATCCTGGTCATTGTACCAGTTTTTAAACCTGCACTGGAATGTAATGTTTTTTAGTTGCGTCCCACCCTTCATGCAAAATCTGTTTAGCATGGAAAAAAATAAAAATATGTCGGGCGTATTCAGCATTCAATAACCAATTATGAAAAGCTCCTCTTTTACTCATTTTAAAATGTAAAAGGCAACTATTGTGTCTTTCAATTTGTAAGCTCTTTGTAAATGCATAGAAAATTGATCATTTGTGTGATAAAAAAAAAAAAAAAAAAAAACAGTCAAGCCAGTTTAAAATTATGTGAAGCTTGTGTCTTTGTTTAATTCTGCAGCTGACAGTGAATTGGATCTTAATGTTCTCAGAGAGACCAAGAATTGTACAGGGTTGACACCGAACACTTGTGGAAAAGATTGGGGGTAACTACGGCAACAGTAATTGCAAAGCTCTTCAAAGGAAAGTTTGATCAGTGTTTTTTTTTATTCTGCATCCACTGCTCTTGCATAGCTACAATTTCTTACGAGACTATCCACTTGCATTACAAATTGTGTTTTGAAGCAAAACAGTACTGAAAGAAATATGTAGACAGCCATTGCCTTTTTTATGAATATTCTAGTCACCCATCTGTCCCTGGCTTTTAAACTATTTTCTTCACAGGCCCAGAAGAGACAAGGCTAGAAAATGCAAAGTGATAATTGTTGGCCAACTACGCTATGTCGTTCAGAACATGCAGTGTGACTTGCGCATGCACAGTAGGAAACCAGGAGTGAAGACGAAAGTCTTTACTTCATGGTACCAGGAATGGCGGTAGCAGCACCCATGACTCCATCCAAAAATCGGCTTTGGGTGCTGACATCGTGGGCTCCCTGGACAGGCGAGTGTCCATTAAAAGTATTTGTAGCGGTTGACCAATTTTTTTTCTTCCCCAGGCGGAACTCTGCTTTAAGGGAAGCTCACAAAAATGTTACAAGGAGACAAACGCACAGTAAGAAAAATTTAATGAAAGATTGATTACAGGGGCAGCAAGTAGTGGATGTGAATGGATTTTTTAGAGAATGAGGATATTGTTTAGTATTACTTTACGCAAAATACTTTATACATCCAGAAGAACAGTATACACCAGCATTAAAGCGGTTGTATACCCCCTTTAGCCCATCTTTACCTACAGGTATAAGGCTGACCTGTATGAAAAATGTATATATATATCTCCTAAACCTGTACAGTTTAGGAGATATTCAACTTGCATGCAGCCACGGACGAGGATGCTGCCAGAAAAATCAGAGCTCCTTGCTGAAAATACTCCAGCAAGCATGCGTGGTAGTGACATCGCTGCTCTGGCGATGCGAGAGGCCGGAGCAGTGATGACATGACTCCCACGCATGCGGGAGTATTCTTTCCAGCAAGGAGCTCTGATTTTCTGGCAGCATCCTCGAACCTAGAAGAATCGCAGAGGCAAAATGTCAGCACACTTGGCAGTGACTGAAAGACTGTGCAGGGCTTTGTTCTAAGGTAAACATTACATAATGTGCTACATACTAGCTCATTATGACTTTGCCTTATAGGATTTATTTTTTCTTCTAAAAACTGCTTCAAAAGAATTAAAACCCAAGAGGCTGTCTACAGTATACCAAAGTATGATAAAAATCAAGCTCAGTGGTATAAAAACAAGAGTCACAGGAGATATATTAGCAATTCTCTTTCTCCTAGTATCTGTAAGCAAAGCCCTCAGTTAATCTTTTATTGGCCTCCCATGTCCCTGGAATAAAAGCTAAAGTATTTTTATTACTAATAAGGCTGGCAAGCTATGGGATGTGAGCTGTGCCTCTCAACTCTCTTCCATTCTAACATGATAGCAACTGGAATAAAAATACGCAGGGCCGATCCTAGGGTCACAGGCGCCTGGGTGCAGAAATATTTCTGGTGCCCCCTACATGGGCGTGGTCATTTTACTAACTCCTCCCCTTTTCAAATGTTTCTATGGCAATGACTCAACCACAGAGATGCTCCCCCACAAAGTATTCATTACCCTGGGATCCTTACATGATCTCTTAATAAACAAAACAGGGAGAAGCAGAGTACTTTATTGGGAGGGGGGCTCTCTGATGGACACAAAGAGGGCTTTTGATAGAAATAGCCCCCATACATACTACAGACATGATAAAGGAGATTGTCAGACTGCAGAGATAGTACAGGAGATGGTCAGAGACTGCAGAGATAGTACAGGAGATGGTCAGAGACTGCAGAGATGGTACAGGAGATGGTCAGAGACTGCAGAGATGGTACAGGAGATGGTCAGAGACTGCAGAGATAGTACAGGAGATGGTCAGAGACTGCAGAGATAGTACAGGAGATGGTCAGAGACTGCAGAGATAGTACAGGAGATGGTCAGAGACTGCAGAGATAGTACAGGAGATGGTCAGAGACTGCAGAGATAGAACAGGAGATGGTCAGAGACACATCAGTTCTGGACAGACACACCTATGCTCAGAACACTAGTTCTGGATGGACACAAACAAGGAGAGAGGAGGGAGGGGAAAACTGTCACTTTGGCGCCCCCACCTCTGCAGGCGCCTGGGTGCAAAGCACCCTGTGCACCCTGCCTAGGATCGGCCCTGCTCAGGGTGTCCAGGAAACGACACTAATCCAAAGGGCAACATATTGCTTTCTAGTTCTAGGTTAAAGGAAGAAAATGACTTGGACAAATAAAACATAACATCTTGTTTGTTATATTTGTTTCGTTTGTTTCGACTCTTGTTGTGAAAGCCTCTCGTTTGTACTTTCCAGTTTATAGAAGGCCCAACCTTACTTAGTACTTTTCAATCAATGATTAAGATTAAAGTCCATGTAAGCATATCCAAGCCATAAAAGTTCAGTAATATTTCAACATATGAATGACTACTCTACTATTGTCAACACTTGGATGTCAATGCTTTTTGTGCCTTGTCAAATGGTACATTTTAATTGAAAAGGAAAAAAATGTTTTTAACTTTTGTGGAAACTCTTGAATAGTACACTGTCCATAATTTAAGTTTTACAAAAGTGACTGTCACTTGAGTAAAAAATAAGTACATCAAATTTCACCTTTGAAAAAAAAATAAATTCCACTTGGGTAGTTGGGGGGGGGGGGGGGGGCTTGGGCTTGATCATCTTCAAGAGTTTTGGCCTCAAGCAGAATCTTCAGCATCTAACACATTTATTTAAAGTCTAAAAAATCATTACTAGTTACAAATTTGACTATACATACTGTCGGAACATTTGGGGTTAAGAATATACATTTAGGTTTTTATTTTACGCATATTATATATTTTTCATGTTTTCCATATTCAGATATATTTGGCAGAAGAGACCCCATTTTGTGTCTTAGATTGAATTACAGTTCAAAGCCTGTAAATAAGGTAGTGTTACCAGAATGATTTTTTTGTCTGTAATAAGGTTGTAATAAGCCTTGTATGTCCCATCTCTAGGTCATATCTTTTAGGTTTGACACTTATAAGATAAGAGATTGGTAGGGGTGCATTCACACCATGATTTTATCATCCTACTTGTTCTCACGATTCTTAGGTTTGAAATCGTACAAATCTGTATGGCAAAACGTATCCATTCACTTCCATTCATTAATGTAGGTCCCCAAGTGCATCCGATTTGATCCGCATCGGATTTGATACGATTTAAAATCGCATCAAAAATCGTGTTTGACCACGATTTTTGGGCCTGATTTGAAATTGTGTTAAAATCGTGTCCGATTTTTTTTATATTGTGGTTAATCTAAATCGTAATAAATCGGATGACTGTGCGTTTTTATCCGATAAATCGTACCCGATTTTTTATTACGCATGCGCACTAGACACTGGAACGAGCTAGAAACTTCAAGAATCTTCTTTTATGGCCATTGCCAGACATTTAAAATCAGGATCGGATTTTTTTTTGACATACGATTACATACGATTTTGTCATATACGATTCCATCCGATTTAACGGTCCGATTATCGGATGTAAAAATCGTGATGTGAACCTAGCCTAAGGAGTCCTGGTTTCATATGAACTTACAGGAATTGTTCTTTGCATGAACGAAACGAGGGGGGCTCACCCACAAATAAGCTATCATATTATACATCTAAAATAGTTTCTTTCCAATACCTTAATATATGGGTATTAATTATAACTTAAGTACATATGCATTACTATGCTTACAAATGTGAGTTCCTAGCTGTATTGACATTGAGAGCCTGTTTTGGGAAGGGTTTTGCTTAGTACTTTTCAAAGGATCTCACTTTCCTAGGAATTCAACAAATGGTCTAAGCTAATGGCATGTAAAACATTCCCAGTCCACAAATTTACTAGAAATGCCAAGATGTCTCACAATCGTTTGACGTATAACAATTTGTGTTTTTCTACGCTTAGGTCAAAAGGGGCCATAAATTATGCAACCTCGGTGACCCTAAAATTAGAAATTATTCCTCATACACCACCGCCCCTACAGGTTAAAAGTGGCATTACTCAAAATGGCCACATCCTTGGTTGCTATGGCAGCCTACCTAACATGATGTAGTTGTCCAGTAGTTGGAGGACACAAGGGAGTTTTTTGTAGGAATCTTAGAGAGCTTTGAGGGTCGCTAATGGAAGAGCTCTCACTATCTCTGAAGGCTCTTTATCTCTGAAAGGTAAAGATTGAACGCAAAGATGTAGGGGGTTGAAAGAAGTCCTTCTTGGGACCTGGCTTCTCAAAACAGAAAGAACTTGTAAATACTGGTAATGTATAGTTAATGTTTTTACATATACATAACTGAAAACATTTAAATATATTTGGCTAAGCAATTTTGGGAGTTAGTAATTTTTAACTGCAGTATGAAATTATATTAGGAGAAAAATAAGCTCGTCTTTGCCAAGCTTGTGTACAAAATGACATTTGTTCTGTACACATATATAAGGAGTATTAAAGCAAGAGATCACATAATGTAGACAAAAGCCGTTTACCTAGAGTCTGGAAATCACGGGAAGGTTATTTTACAAGTTACCAGGTTTTAAATATACCAGGACGATCAGTAAGAACTGTGAATATACTTTCTCATATAATGAATGTAAATATCTGAACATTTAATCATCATGCATCTCTGAATACACATACAATTTTTTTTTTTTTAAATTTCATTTGTGTTGCTTGTCTTCAAAATAGCACGGATAAAATAATTTTGGATTTCTTGTTTTGATATTGTAGGAAAGTTGTAATTCTCCCAAAGCAGATTTACATATTTCCATAAATACAATAATATTTTATATTTCAGTATAAAACATTTTGACAGGATATGTAGGCACTATGACGCGATACGTCAATGTTCTGACAATACAATGGAGGGAAAAAAAAAAAGGGGGGACTCTTAACAGCTTCAAGGCCGGCTGTTTCAGCTCTTTCCTGTCCAGGTCATTTTTTCACTTTTTAGCACTGTATCCAAATTTTATATCATTTGAGACGGAGCTTTTTGGTGGTATTCCAACACCACTGGTTTTTAAATTTGTGCGTGTTGTGTTTTAGATCCGGTTATAAAATTTTGCAAATAAATCTCTTCATAAATTTGGATCAAAATGTATTCTGCTAGATTTCTTTGGTAAAAAATATCCCAAATTAATGTATATTTTGTGTAAAGTTCTAGAATCTACAGACTATGGTATATTTGAAACTCCTAATGTACCGACTGTCTCATTTCTCTTAAATGTCAAGACAGTACAAATACAACACCCCCCCCCCCCCCCCCCAAATGACCACATGTTGAAAAGTAGACAGTCAAAAGGTATTTAGCAAGTTTTTAAGTTTCTTGCCCAAATATTTTGGCAAAGAAATCCATTAAAAAAAATTGGTAGAGTGAGATTGGTAGAGTGAGCAATAATTCTAGCCCTAGACCTCGAACTCAAAACATGCAACCTGTAGAATTTTTTAAACGTCGCCTATGAAGATTTTAAAGTATAAAATGATTCCACGAGCGGACGTAATTTTGAAGCGTGACATGTTGGGTATCAATTTACTTGGTTTTCACAATAAAAAAAATGGGCCAACTTGACTGTCTAAAAAGATTGCAGAAGGAAGCGTAGGCCTGCAGAAGGCCGCTGCCTCAATTACTAGCAGGCACGGCAGGAGAGCAGGGAGACACAGGATACCCCAGCTGAGCCTGCCCTGGGGCCAGGACGCTAATGCTAGTCGCAATTGCGACCTGGCGCCCGGGGTTTGTCGAACCCAGTCTTAAACCGTAAATGAGCTGTGAAAAAACCCTCTGACCTCTTGTGAACTGTAAAGCAATTATTAGAGTTCAGAAGAGAACAGGGCCAGCACTCCCACAAGGCAAACCAAGGAGCTGCCTAGGGCGCACTGCCACCTAGGGGTGCAGCCACAGCCGCCGGTTCCCCTCTGGTGGGTGGTGGCTGGCTGCAGAGTTGCTGAGCAGGGGAGAAGGAGCAGGCAGATCCCCCTCCCCAGATCCAGGGGCAACCATACCAATGTCCAGAAGCTGTGGGCGTCAGCTCTGCCCACCCCGCCCTCCCTCGGTGATGTGCAGCCATTGGAGAAGCAGGGCAGGCGGCATTGTGCACAGAGACAGCTGAAATGGACTGGCCATATGACACACGCTGAGCCGAGGCCGCCGGGCCACTTGTCTTGAGGAGCCAAAGCAAAGCTGCTCCTGCAGCCCGCCCTGCTTACAGCCTCTCTGCAGTTGACAGTCGGAGCACAGGGGTGGAACCCAAAGATCAGCTGATCTGATGGGGAGGGGCTGGAGGTCTCCCGTGCATGAGCTGTGACTCGCAGCCTGTGATAGACCCCATCTTCTAACTCTGGAACTTGTGACACGGACTCCTGCTCGCTGCCATGTGGAGGGAGCTGGAAACAAGTGTCCCAAGGTAACAACTTGTCAAGTGGGGGGTGCAATTGCTGGGGATGAAGGCTTCCAGTCAGACCGTTTCACTGATGTGACTCCATCCACTTGGCTCCACCCCCTCCTATATATCTGGCTTCATCCTCCCTCCACCCGGATGCACACCCTCTCGTCCACCTGGCTTTATCCCTCCACCAGGAGTTCTGGTGCCAAAATGATTGAATTTAGATTTTTTGTGGGGTGCAAGTAGCTGGTCTCACCTAAGGCACAATAGTTTAGCACCGGCCCTGGAAGAAAATCACTTTAGTTCAAGTTGGGTCTCAGTCTGATCTCCTCTTCCTGTGCACCTGCTCTGCCTGCCTTTAGGAGGCAAGATGGCTAGAAGGCTGCCAACTGTTAGGAGGGGCAGAATAAGCTTAACTGTTAAAGGTAAAATAGCTTCAGAATTACTTCAGAGTGCCTGCAGCTTCAAATGTGATTGAGCTTTTTTTTATTGCTTGTTAAAGTGATATTAAACCCTCAGTTTAAGAATCTTCAGCAGCCGATTTGTTTGAGTATGCGTCATTTTTTTAATAAGGGATTAGAGTTGCGTTCCTGTAAACAATGGGGATTATTTACAAAAGGCAAACTACACGTGCAAACTACACGTGCAAACTACACGTGCAAACTACACGTGCAAACTACACGTGCAAACTACACGTGCAAACTACACGTGCAAACTACACGTGCAAACTACACGTGCAAACTACACGTGCAAACTACACGTGCAAACTACACGTGCAAACTACACGTGCAAACTACACGTGCAAACTACACGTGCAAACTACACGTGCAAACTACACGTGCAAACTACACTGAAAATGCAGTCACTGTAAATCTGAAGGGTAAATCTGAAATGAGGGAAGCTCAGTTGAATTTAATCATGCACAAGCTAAAATGCTGTTTTTTTTAGATTCTTGCATGTCTCCCTCGGATCTCCAGCGACTGCACTTCCAAATGTAATTTCAAGTGCACTATGCAGTAGTTTGCATTTGTAGTGCAAAGTGGATTTGCCTTTAGTAAATAACCCCAGTGTGTATTAATAGAAACACACCTCGCCTAGTATGACAGTCAGACACTTCACTCTTCACTCCCCCCCCCCCCACTCCTATCTTTAAGATGACTTGTGAAGTCCAGAAGTTCTGGAACGTAGCACTGAGATGGCAGGAGCCAGCAGCATTGAAAGTTGTAAACTGCAGGTGCTAGGATAAGAATTTTTACAAATAGTTCACTGGGGAATGGCGATTTATGCTTAATGTATTTGGCTAAAATGCTGAGCATGGAAATATGAGGCCAAAGTTTCAATTATAGAGAACTTTTCAATATGCCAATTATCACAGTACTTTTCTCTGGTTGTGTGAACTGCCACCACCTCAAAATGTGTTAACAGTCTTGGTATTAGAAAATGTATTTAAAAAATAAGGGTATACAATTTTAGGGTAACACGATGCAACTTCGATTGTAAGGCTTTGTTTTTTTATTTTTAATCATATACTTGCCTCCACTGTGCAGTTCAGTATGCACAGAGTGGCCCGATCCTCAACTTCTGGGGTCCCCTGGCGGCGCTTGAAACTCCTCCCCGCATTTTATAACCCCCTAGGAGAAGCGCTCTCCCAAGGGGGTTACCTTGCAAGCACACTAGAGTCCAACAGAATAAAGGACTCAGCACTGCCCCCCGGTGCCTGTGTCATTTTATTTGATTGACAGCTGCGGGAGCCAATGTCTTGTGCGACTATGTATCCCATTAAGAGAACGGTCAGAGGGGAAGAGCACGTCTCCAGCATGGGAATTACAGGACTGGGAAGTAAAATTTGGGGGAGTTATCATTGGACAGAAGTTTTTCACCTTGGAGCATAGGATGCATTAAGGTGTAAAAAACAACTCCTTTAAAGGTCTGTATTGTGCATTGTACAGCAGGGGCTGAAAACCCAGAAACGGCATGATTGTGTCATTTTGCAATATACTCCAGTAACATATGCTTGTGCATTTATAATAATCTGGTGTAATAGCTATTCCAACCCACTTACAAATATGAAAAGACACTAAGTGATTAGATCCATAGTTGGATTCTTAGAAAGAAAATAAACAGATGGTTTTATGTTAAGAGCTTACTCGCTCAAAGTTCTACCTAGTACAAACTACTCGGGAACATACTGTACAATTCTACAGCAAAATAAATATTGTGCTTGTAGATACTGTTTGGTACAGTTCTTTCCTAAGGCACCCATTGACTAACCACTTGCCTACTGTGCACTTTCACCCCCTTGCTGCTCAGGCTGTTTTTTTAGCTTTTAGTGGTGTCACATTTTAAATGACAATTGCATTGTACCCATATGAGGTTTCTTTTGGTGGTATTTAATCACCACTGATTTTAATTTTCTACATTTTCTAAAATTTGCTAAACGATTAAAAAAAGAAAAGTTTAGTTTCCGATATAAAATTGAGCAAAGTATTTTTTCTTCTTCTTTACGGATATGCGCCAATGAGGCTGCAATGATGGACACTCATAGAAAGAAATTGATTACTGTTGCCCTTGGATAGTAATCAACATCCTTAATAGATCAATATGCCACATCCTTTCAGAAGGAATTGAAGGGGAAAATGGACTTTGTAGGCACCTTGGTCTAAAAGTACAAAATGTATTGTTTCACAAGGAAACATCTAAATACATAAAAAATATATAGAAAAAGGGATTATTGGTAAAAATACAATGCATTATTGGGAACAACCAGTGATTTTCTAACAGGAGTAACTCAATAATAATGTTGTAAGCAATTGGCTATAGAGAGGTCTATATAGTAATTGAGTATAAAGGTTTCCTTGATAGGAGGTCCACAATGAAAGACCTGTGCTCTACATGTTTCACGATACATAACCGCTTCATCAGGAGCCTCTAAATTAGAGAACAACAAGTTTCAGTTATCCAATACAACATTGGTTTAATTTTAAACAGAGTCAAAACCATAAACATAATGTGAAACGCTTACCAACATTTTTTGATGCCGATATAAATGTGTTTATGAAGCCGCCCACCCCATATAAAGAGCAGTGCTGGTTGCCTGATAATTTACACCCCTAAAGGTAGTGGGGTGAAGATCCAAATGATGGATAAATTGGACCCAACAGGTACAACGAGGCAAAATGTGGGAATGCGCCGGGTAACTAAAAAATTTGTAGAAAGCTATAGCTATGAAATCATTGAATATGGCAAAATAATGTAGCTCTATAAAGTAAAATACCAGACAAGGGACCTTTGCAGGTACATACATAAGTGTCAGGATAAGACTGATATGTTAACGAAGAGGCCCTAGACTAGACGTGAGGTGATCAACAAATAGGGGTTATTTTCAGGACTGAGATAAATAGTACATATAGACTAAAATTATAATAATGAGAGGTGTACATGTACAATACATGTTGAATGTCAAAACAGGCACCAAACATATCATTGAATGCCTATTATATAGACCAGAGAAAACCTTTACGTAACCCATATGGGAATGTTAAAGAGAAGTTACCTATAAGAGTAATTGAACACACACACACACGCGAAAGCATTCGGCCCTTTTGAACTTTGTGCCTTTTTGCCACATTTCAGGCTTCAAAGATATACAACTAATTTTTTGGAAGAAACAAGTGGGACACAATCATGAAGTGGAACAAAATGTATTGGATATTTCAAACTTTAACAAATAAAAAAAACCTGAATTGGGCATGCAAAATTATTCAGCCCAATTAAGTTAATACTTTGTAGCGCCACCTTTTGCTGTGATTACAGCTGTAAGTCGCTTGTGGTATGCCTATAGGTTTTTTACATCGAGAGACTGAAATTTTTGCCCAAAACAGCAAAGGGAGGTCAAACTTAAAAAAAAAAAGTCCAAATTGGACTGTTACTAAAATAGGTAACCCACCTCAAAATGTCGAGCGCCTACAAAAACGTCGTCCAGGACCAACAAAACAGCAAGGCGAAGAGTGTGGCTCCACTCCCGGACAGCACTCGAGGAGTGGTGTCAACGCCCCACTTATATACGCATTCCACTCTGGTGCACGTCAGAAACGTCCACTCGCTTGCACGTCGAAGACGACCAACGTGAAGCGAGCAGGCCAAAAAGATGTACTTCGCACAAGCGCTCACACCGCAGGTGCGAGTGTTAAAGCGAACGTACTTGGAGAGACTACCTATGATAAGGTGTGTCAGTTTGCCACCGGAAATGACAGAAAACCAACCTGCTCCCTGGATTGGGAGTAGCTGGCCTGTCCATGCCGATTGCTTGAGTGGCCACACATTGAGCCAGCTGTCTGGGTCCATAATCCTAAACTGGGAACAGACAGTTCAAAAAGATCAGTCACCAAGCACAGCAAAGGGGTGGGCAGTAAAGAAACACAAAAATAGTAACAAAAGAATACATTTGCATATGACTACGACATTGCATAACAATTAAGAAATAAATCTTATACTAGGGAGATGGCATGGTGCCTGAGAATTGGCACTCATTGGCAGCACTGCTACACTGATGTGCACTGATGAGGCTGCACCAATGAGCCTGAACTGATGAGGTGCCATGGATGGGCACTGATGGTCATTGATAAGTGGCATTAATGAGGCTGAAGTGGCATTAATGAGGCTGCACTGATAATCAAGGCAGATGATCAGTGCCCTAAATACAAGTGTAAATGTGTGCTGTAACAGGATTGCCAGTTATAGACTTTCCTTTACACACACAGTAACAGCACCAAGGCATTTGTTTACATAGGATCAGCTGTGATTGGACACAGCTGATCACACAGTAATGGGCTGCTGTGATTGGCCCTAAACCTCAATCTGTAATCAGCTTTTTACAAAGGATCACGCCCAATGCACATTGGGGTGGGGTTCAGGGAGGATGTCAATGGATGCCTTCCAAGAACTGGAAGACCACACTGTAGTCTTTTGGCTATATTGCAGTTGGCAAATGGTTATCGGCAACCTGTGCTGTGAGAAATGCAGAGGAAGTCATTGCTGACCTCTTTAAGATAACGCTAGATGCTTGGCTGTCTCTGGTTGCAAAACCTTTGGAGACACTAACCTTTAAGTACATACAAGAAAAACCAATTAGACTTTATAAATCACTGACGTATAGCATGTAGATAAAGTACTGAAGGCAGAAAATTAGCATGGCTTAAAAAATGCAAAGAGCAATGGGGATGTGCAATAAATCATAGTAACCAAATCTCAGCTTGCCGAAGCTGTATCAGCGATAGATGAACTTTGAATGAAGACATTTATATGAACATTACTAGGGTGCTTGATTTGAACTTTAGCCACCCATGCAATGCATACAAGCATTTGCAAAGAGGGTGGGCTTCCATGTCAACCCACCACACCAATGCATCTATAGATGGCAAAAAATTCTGTGCAGAGAGCATGCTCACTGCGCACTCAAAGCACAGAGATCAAGCTGCCAAAAAGCTGTCAGCTACCGGTCTCTATTAATGATCGGGAGCCACCGAGACTGGCTCCTGATCATGAGACCACTGACAGCCAATCACAGTGATCAGGCAGACCTTTGTTCCATCCATGGATGTAATAGCCCAGGTAAAGTGATGCAGAGGCCGAGTGGGAAGAGGTTAAATATGAAGATCTAAAGTGTAACTGGTGTCAATTTAGTCTTTCTATAGTCCTTTGGTGCCTTGTGCTTTTTAATCGCTGTCTGCCATAGTTGGGGAGATTCACCTGCTATTTTGGTCCTGTAACTTTATCATCAAAAGTGAAAGTTAAGTTTTGTGCTTTACCCCGCTTGTGGATCCGATATACCCCGATTTAATAAGATTTGATTGAACAGGTTTTAATGAATGACAATTTAACTACCAGTTGCAATAGGAAATTCCATTCTCCGGCATCTAGCAGATTTTTTTTCAATTTAATTTCTTCAGCAATGTAGCCTATCATCTCAGCCGTTAACCTTTTTACCACTGCAAACTTCATTTTCCACTTGCGCTTTGTTCAATGTGCATGCAAATGTGTCAGTCAGAACGCTTACCCTGGTGTTATAAATTACTCCAGAAAAGCCAGGACAAAGACCAGAAGAGGAAAGTTCAATATTAACACTTGCAGACCATCCATCGTCGTTATATGTCAGTACTTTGATGTGGAATACTGCTTTTATGGCAGATAAAAAGGCGGGCGGCCAGCTTTCAGATTAAAGTTGTCTGCTTTAGATTCCCTGCGAGATCACTTATCACCAGCGCGTGAGGTGCGTCCCCCCTCCCAGCTGTGCTCCGGTTGTCTCCACCACATACCAGAGCCATTAGTAGCGACCGAGACGATCCTATCCCCTCACAGGCCTTGAGCCAAGGGAAAGATGGCCCTTACTCAGCTCCATAACATTGGATTACAGAAGCGACGTGTAACATCACTTTTGCCCAATGGTCTTAAAGGGGAATTTTTTTAAAGTTTTTTTTTTTTATTTTGTTTATTGCATTTAAGTGTAAATGTGAGATTTCTTTGACCCCAAATAAAAGTCCTCTCCAGGCACCAGTGCTCCAGTGAGCGCAGGGGAGGAGAAAGTGGGTGACCGACAGTCATCCACTCTCTGCTCATTGAGCTCTGAGAACCGAGCAATCAGCGGTCTTTGATCGCTCGGTTCTCAGCCTTAAAGCCAACGGGGGACAGATGCAGCATTGGTCTGATGCTGCATTCACCTGGGTAAGTAGGATTCTTGAAAAATAATTCAAAACTTCTCTTTTAAGGAGTATCTTACCAATACACTTTTGCAGGAAATTCCCAAAATTGTACTTGTATTTTAGTGCAGACATGTTTAGAAATACAGCAAGCCAGGAACACAAGGACATTTCTGGGGGAATTCTATACACAAGCATGTAAAGAATGCCTCAAGGTTGCCACATTGCATTTTTGAACAATTATAGAAAATTACAGCGACTGCAGTTTGAAACGGAAATTTTATATATTTTAATACAAAATGGCTTGTGTAGCAATATCATTTTCAACCTTTCTCCTTTAAAGTTTCAGAGATGTCACAAGATAAAGACAATGTGGTTAGAAGTGGCTAGGGGACTAAGCAAATTTTCCTATAAGGCTTAGGCTGGCCATGGACCTAGCGCCCGGACATAAAGCCCTGATTAATCACGTTGGCCATCTGGAAACTATTATTAGCAAAGACCCCTTCTGAATGAGTGGGTGGCAGGCTTACAACCAACTGCCAGAGCCAAGTTTAACAAATGTAAAGCACTTCCAAAATAACTACAAGTGATTTATATCAAGCCATGGACAATGGTTGATAACTGCTGCATACTTAAAATTTTAGTGCAAATCTAACAATAGTAGCTAAAAACAGATAGGTTCTGGTTTCCCATAGTACGAGTGCTTAGACACACACACACACACACAAAAAGGACTGATGCAATATGTTTAATAATGTTCCAGTTAGCAACACCTGCACCCAAAGCCATAAAATAAACAGCATCTGTTTATCTCCATAGCATTAGAAACCCCTGGGAAATTACATGTTTGATCCATCATACAGAAATGTATTAGTTTTAAGCTGTTCCCCCATGTTCCCATCTAAAAAAAAATGACAGGACAAAATGATTTTTGATTGCAATTCTGAAATCTGTAGTCCTAGAATAAATGACCTTTATTTACTGTGTTAAAATGCTGTATATATTGTATACAGTAAGAGTATATGATTACATTATTTATTCTCCTAACACATTAGACATGTAGCTCTTGTGACTTCATTATGAAGGTTTCTTAACGTGCAATGCCTAAGGGAACAATATGTTGTTTAATTTCCTCTGATGATTTAAACTAGCACAAAGCTGCCACAAACCAGGGCATTTTACATTATGCATACAATAGAAAACGCATAATCTGAGGTTACTTTCAGTGAATACTGAATATCACAATGATCAGTAAACGCAGTGAAAAAGGAAGCTACGCTAAAAGCTATTGACTTTTTGTAATAGTCGGGGTTGATTTTATTCCCTTCCACCTCTGAAGCCTTTTATATTTAATTACAGTGAACACTTGCCTGCTCTGTGTAATGGTTTTGAACCGAGCAGCCCTCATCCTCCTTTTCTTGGGTCTCCTACTGACACTAACTAGACCCCTCCACAGAGTGCCCCACATAGCAAGACTTTATGGGGGCACTTGTGTGGCCTGCTCCCTGGCCCTGCTGTGTCCAATCCTTGAGACACAAATAACCTTGCCTTTACAACCAACCACTGTAATGTTATAACCAAAAGGAAGCCTTCGGGAGGCAGACTGTAGCGTCAAACACAAGTAGAGATTTGCACAGAATTTCTTTTGTCTGTATCCTTGGATCTACCGATTGTTTTGATGTGCTTTTTACTGAAAGTAACCTTATTACAAATTTTTGCACATGTTCCACTTAAATTTTTCTGATTGGACACAATTCTTTAAAGTACAACCAAAATGATCAGTGGTCTTCAAACTGTGGCCCAGATGTTGCCCTTTTGTCCATCTGGCCCTTGAAGCACCATTCCACCAACAGACCTTATGATGGGACACCATTTCCCCTGACACCATCAATGAGGCACTAGTCTTCCCACTGATAATGGGACACTATTCCTCCCATTTAAACCAATGAATAGGCACTGATACCTGAGCATTTTTTACTCCAACTGCCCACAGTCTGGCCTCCCTAAAGCCTGGAGGACAGTGTTCTGGTCCCTTGCTTAGAAGGTTTG
The DNA here is from genome assembly GCF_905171775.1 of Rana temporaria. NCBI lineage: Eukaryota > Metazoa > Chordata > Amphibia > Anura > Ranidae > Rana > Rana temporaria. Next base: position 279,334,857 of record NC_053492.1, on the reverse strand, counting down.
GAAACCGCAGCTCTAGATATACTTGCAAATAAAATGCTATAAAATAAAGCCTTAAAGAGAAACTGATCTCAGGAAGCTGTGTCCAAAAAGGACCAGTGACAATTAGAGATAAGTTTGGACATCCTCTGAACAACTCACATCTATCCGAACGTTGCTCGTTTCCAGTTCAATCAGTTTTGGGACAAGTCATTTCACTGTCCATATCAGGGCACCGATGTCTGCAGCATCCCATCCCTTTGTGTGTGTGCTGCAGACATAAGTGCCCGGTATGAACTCATGTCCAAATTTAACCACATCACACCCAAACTATAGCAATAGGACAGCTGGGAGGGAGCTCCCTGGTTTTGGGACATTGACACACTGACAGTTGCGCAGCATTAGCATATAGATACTAAAGTATATCATATTTACTGTACCATATTATAAACCAGGAGTGAGTGATGTCCCTTTTGTAATAGAGTCTTTTGGAATTCAGGAGTTTCCCCCCCATTAATAACGGCCACTTGTACCCCCTTACTGACCAGGCCAGTTTTCAACGCTGTCACACTTTGAACAATTGCATGGTCATGCAACACTGTACCCAAGTGAAATTTGTTTCATTTTTTGGAGACAGAGATTTTGGTCATAATCATTACCGTTTGCCAAATAAATGAAAAAATTACCCAAAAATTTTTCCGATAAAAAATTTAACAAATAAGTAATTGTAATTTTTTACGGATGTGTGTTGAGGTGGCGATTATCCGTGTAAATGTGCCGTCACAGGAAAGCCAGTCGCTTTCCTTAGAAAGCGCTTAGAAAAGGAAATGCAGATATCCAGCATTTGTTTACATGTTGTCAGCTGTGATTGGACACAGCTGACATGGTAGAGCCAATGTCATTGAGGGAAAAAGCTCCCCACTGATCGTCGCGCTGCCTGGCCGCCACACCCCATCACTTAATGCATAAATTGAATATTAGACAATTAGTTAACTGCCAAAGTAGATATGTAATTTATGTCATTACCTGTAAACACCTCATGTAATATTCAATATGCCTGCCATATGACAAGATGCCTCTGCGACAGAATACTGGATCATCTGTCAACCACAAACAAGGATGCCAATATTGCAAAACATCAGATTTTGTGATTCTGATACGATCTCCTTCAAAATTCAAATCAGAGCAAGTAGATACCCCCAGAGGAGGCGATCGATTTGTCGCCTTGTAAAAGGGAAGTAAATTGGATACTGGACACCTGGATTCTAAGGGGACTCAATTACGAGTGGGAGGTCACTATGTGTAATGTCCTATATGTTCTTTTCCCTCTTCTGCTTGTTCTACTTTGATGGGGATGTATCAAAAACTATCAATTCAGCTGCCGATATTGTAGCTCACATCGCTAGGCAATATCCCTGTATTAGTCAGATGGCTTTCGTCCAATTACTTTCTTGGGGATGTAAGCAGGAAACATTCCTATAGCTTTTTATGCCAGTCTTCAACTTTAAACCTCTTTTCGATTGACTTTTTATCTGAACAGTGCTTGGTGCACCTTTTAATGTGCAGTACATGCAATAGTACCTTAACGCACTATAAGGACGCATCCCTTATGTTTTGTGTGCTTGCTTTTACATTTGATGATTGCTGAGAACGTGGGATAGTTTGGAGAATGGAAAACTTCCTTTTAACATTTGGGATATTGTGTGATACAACCTTTATAAACCCATCATATTCGGCAATTGTGTTTCTGAAAAGTGGAGGATGGAGCTCACAGCAGGATGATTGAGATGTGAATTTATCACTCATTGGGATATATTGGAATTGCTGTGGTGGAGCAATTTAAGCTAGATTGCCTTTCAACAAAGAAAGAGGCCGAGAGACTAGACTTCTTTGTACTTGTTTCAGCAGATTGTTTTTAATCATAACCATAACGGCTGTTTGCTATAGTGGTTATGTATTTTATGTATTAATTTTTTGTTAGAGCTGTCAGCTGTTGGGTTCTTCAACTTTTAGTTTGTATTCAGAAGCAGCTTATATTTATATCCATTTCAACTCAATGTGTTGATAGTATAGTGGGTATAGAGGCTATATTGTCGAAATGACAGGATTTTCTATATTGGTGTTTCTCAACTTTTTTCAGTCAAGGCACCCTTTACAACTGTACACAATCCCAGGGCACACAAGTCTGGGGGCTTGCTTACACCAGGAGGTGCATCCAAGCACATGCATTTGTGTGTTCACACATGTCGCATTTTAAGGAGCATGAATGTACACCCATTTTCTAGATAAGAAATGGTACCCATGTGCAACTGTAAAAGGCAGCACATTTTACCTCATGTGTAAGATAAAGTCTACAGGATTGGAAATATCAGTCTGTAAATGGATAGAAAACTGGCTATAAAGATAGAATTCAGAGAGTCGTGGTTAATGATTCTTACTCTGAGTCTAAGGTTATCAGAGGTGTACCCCACTGTTTGGACCCTTACTTTTTAATATATTTATAAATTATATGGAGTCCCCCATCAAAAGTAAAATTTTCTTTGCAGATGACACCAAGCTATGCAATGGAATAACTTCTTTACAGGCTGTCGCCAATTTACAAGCTGACCTCAATGCTCTGTCTAATTGGGCGACTAAGTGGCAGATGAGGTTCATCTATATATATATAAAACTCAACGTGTGTGTGTATGTATGTTGCAGCATCACGTCCAAACGGCTAAAGATATTAACATGAAACTTGGCACACATGTTACTTATATGTCAGCAACAAACAGAATAGGTGGTTTAACCCTTACCCACCCCCATTTGCCATGGTCGGGGTTTTCCTTTAAAGTCCCATTCAACTCTATGAGAAATACATGTTACTTCATAACTTCCAAACGGCTGTAGATATTTCGATAACACTTGGTCACATGTTAGTTTATTTATCCCTTAACTACCCCCATTTGTGAGGGTCGGGGTTTTTGTTTAAAGTCCCATGCAAATCAATGGGAAATGTATGTTCCCACATAACTTCTGTACGCCTGGAGATTTCAATACCTGGTACACATTACTTATATGCCAAATAAAAATATATGACAGTTAAATTAACCCTTACCTACACCCTTATATAAAAGATGGGTATATTTATATTACTATGATTTTCCTCCCCAAAAGGTTAAGATAGGAAGACCGGGCAACGCCAGGTATTCAGCTAGTTGTTGATAAATGTAAAGTTATGCACTTGGGGTCTAAGAATATGCATGCGTCCTACATACTAGGGGGGGGGGGTACAACTGGAGGGATCCCTAGTGGAGAAGGATCTGGGAGTTTTGGTTGGTAGATCATAAGCTCAATAATGGCATGCAATGCCAAGCTGCGGTTTCCAAAGCGAGCAAAGTCCTCTCTTGTATTAGGCCTGGTCCTCACTGGTGCGTTTTGACATGCGATTTGGCATGTCAAAGCACCGGTATTTGCCGCCAATTGCACCCTCCTTATCGGTGCGACGCCACAATTGCGGCGCTTCACCAATTGCAAAAAGTAGTTTCTGTACTACTTTGTGAAATCGGGACTGCCAGCCGGATGTGAAATTGTGCGAGTTCAGCTGAACTCGCACGGCTTCACTCCCACAACGCAGTGAGAACCTGGGCTTAAAAGAGGTATGGACTCCAGAGAGATATAATTTTGCCCCTATACAAATTAGTAAGACCTCATCTGGAATATGCAGTTCAGTTTTGGGCTCCAGTTCTCAAGGATATTGGGGAACTGAAGAAAGTGCAGAGAAGGGCAGCCAAACTGACAGGAGGCATATTTTTGTAGCTGCTGACTCTTAACATAAAAAGGATGGAACGCTGCTTTAAGATCATTCTCAATTCATTGTAGGTGTCATTTGATCAGATTCAGCTGCCTTTACGAATTAAAATTTGTCAAATTTGAGCCCACGATCACACCACGTGAAAGCCATCAGTTCTTAAAGTACAACACATGCATCTCCTGGAGCACTATGGGAGGCAGGTACACTGTGGGGGTTTTGTAGACAGGAGCTGAATCTACAAACTTCTAGTATCAATAGACTTTTCACACAAAACATTCCTTTACTAAACAGACATGCTAATTCCCTACCCCTACAAGACATCTGACCTTTAGACTGCTAACTCACAACACATAACTGTCATCAATAGCATCTTCACACAAACAGTGTTATTAGCATACATAATGAAAGGTCTTGGAGCAGACCCAATTAACACCTCAAAGGCATGTGTCCCCCCCCCCCCCCCCATTGAATGAAAACACTCCATTTGGAGTCAGGCTTTAACTTGTAATATCTCAAGATATTCTGCAATATATGAATCATTAATGTCCCATCTCATGTAATCCGAGATCAGTTCTCAGTCACCCTATGCCCAAAAAAGGCACAGGGTGAACCTAGACCCAAGAGTTATTAGTGACGCTGGCACAGTACCCCTCATCCTTCAAAAATCTATGGGTGTTATGGGTCATTCTGTTACACTTCTCATATGGGGTCCAAGCTGAACTTTCAATTTGCTTGAGATGCTTTAGGAAATTTTTGAAAAAAATGTAGGACACACATTCTTGCCTAAAATGATGATCATGTAACTGACAGCATCGCACTTCTCATGGGATCATTACTTAATGGAAGGATAGTTCCAAAGGAGCCAAAGTCACATCCTGGTGACTTGGATGTCCAATTTCTGGTAATAAACTATAGCCTACAGCCCTGTCATAACGACTTAAGCCATAATGCAACTAGTCATTTGCATGGACAGGAGTTTATTTCAGAAAGACATGCAATTATAAGTAATTTAAGAAAATGACATTCGGCTTTAACTGAATATTTTAAGGCCTAAAAAAGATCTAAGCTATCATTTTCTATTTTTGAGTATATCAAACTATGCTTATTCTGGTAAAAAAACAAGAAAGCATGTTTGTTTAAACAGATCAGAAGTGTCTACGTCTATTGGTTTTATTGGCTACTTTTAGTGTCTAGTCATCTTCCACTCCTCCATGACATCACAGAGCTGGTGGATTTGAGACCATGCACTCCTTCACCTTCCGTTTGAGGATGCCCCACATATGCTCAAAGGGGTTTAGGTCTGGAGACATGCTTGGCCAGCACATCACCTTTACCCTCAGCTTCTTTAGCAAGGCAGTGGTCTTTTGAGATGTTTAAGGTCGTTATGTTGGAATACTGCCCTGCGGCCCAGTCTCCGAAGGGATGGGTCCAGGAAGTTTTATTAGCCAGCAATTCAAAGTGTCATGTATTTCGTTTGTAAATTACATTTTTGCGGTAGCATGAAATAACCCCTTCCCGACCGCCGCATGTACATATACGTCGGCAGAATGGCACATTGGCGTACCTGTACGTCCCTGCCTAGACGTGGGTCGGGGGTCCGATCGGGACCCCGCGACTTGTGGCGGTCGGGTCCCCTTGGGGAGCGATCCGGGACGACGGCGCGGCTATTTGTTTTTAGCCGCTCCGTCGCGATCGCTCCCCGGAGCTGAAGAACGGGGAGAGCCGTGTGTAAACACGGCTTCCCTGTGCTTCACTATGGCGCTGCATCGATCGAGTGATCCCTTATATAGGGAGACTTGATCGATGACGTCATTCCTACAGCCACACCCCCCTACAGTTGTAAACACACACACAGTGTACACCAAATCCTACAGCGCCACCTGTGGTTAACTCCCAAACTGCAACTGTCATTTTCACAATAAAGAATGCAATGTAAATGCATTTTTTGCTGTGAAAAGACAAAAATCCCAAAAATGTGTCAAAATTGTCCGAAGTGTCCGCCATAATGTCGCAGTCACGAAAAAAATGGCTGATCGCCGCCATTAGTAGTAAAAAAAAAAAATTAATAAAAATGCAATAAAACTATCCCCTATTTTGTAAAAGCTATAAATTTTGCGCAAACCAATCGATAAACGCTTATTGCGATTTTTACCAAAAATAGGTATAAGAATACGTATCGCCCTAAACTGAGGAAAAAAAAAATGTATATATGTTTTTGGGGGATATTTATTATAGCAAAAAGTAAAAAATATTGCATTTTTTCCAAAATTTTTGCTCTATTTTTGTTTATAGCGCAAAAAATAAAAACCGCCGAGGTGATCAAATACCACCAAAAGAAAGCTCTATTTGTGGGGAAAAAAGGACGCCAATTTTGTTTGGGAGCCACGTCGCACGCTGCGCAATTGTCTGTTAAAGCGACGCAGTCCCAAACTGTAAAAACACCTTGGGTCTTTAGGCAGCAATATGGTCCGGGGCTTAAGTGGTTAAAAAAAAAAAAAAAAAAAAAAAAACCTCATAGTCTTCACAATTTAGTGCATACCAGACCCATTAAGTCTGGTATGAATTTTAAGGGGGTACCTTGTGCAAGAAAAACAAAAAAGTGAGATTTCCCCAGGATATCCATACTAGATCCTTTCGGTCTAGTACGAATTTTAATGAAGGCGTCCACACAAAAAAATAAAAAAATAGTGCAAGGTCCCATGGAAAAAAAAAAACAACACCAGACTCTTAATCTGAGAATACAGCCTGGGAGAACAGGAAAACTAGCATGTTCTGTACACCCCCTTCTGAATTATATCAGACCACATGTGCCCTCAAAATGGGGGAGTGCCTTGCCAGTAGGGACAAAAGCTGATGAGAACAAGGATCTCATCCTCACAATCCTTGTCTGATGCTTGTTAGAGTCTGCAGGTGGAAGGCTTATTGTAATCTGGAAAGTCCCTTCAACAAGAGGGCCCCCAGACCCCTCATTTCCTAATTTTAATCAAAAATGGCCTTACATGTATCTAGCAGTTGCAGCATTAGATAAAATGGGCCGAGGGAAAAAGCACCAGCACTATATACACACACACACGATGAAAATTAAGCCTTCAGTAAATATCTTATCTTCAGACCACAGCTCCAGTGTCTGACCAACTAGCAAATCATACAGGATTGTCAAAAGCTTGAAGTTGGTACAAAGACAAGTCATTAGAGACATATCCACACAAAACATTTATACAGATTACATTAATATTTATCATAGCTGTAGGCAGTTTAACCAGCCAATTGTACTTCTAGCCATTAGATGGCATTTAATAAAAACGTTTTGGCATTGATTTTTACTTGTAGGTTAGCATGTAAATACACATGCTTATTATTAACATAAATACCTTGTGTTCTGCAGGCACCAAAACACCTATATTTCAATCATACTACTGAAGGAAAAAAAAAAAAAAAAAAAAAAATACATGATCACTTGGTCACTAACCAGAAGTCCTAAGATGCCTACAAATGTCTGAGGTGAACCATGAGGAATATGACCGATTTGTCCAGTCTGAGTTTAACAGTCTCAGACAGCAATCGCCTACCTCTACCAACAGGCACCATCAATTGCTTGAAACCAGGCTCCATTTCTTTGTAGAGTGCAATCATGCTGAAATTTGAGCCATTGTCATGCACTTACTGACAATTAAGTTGCTGTTGTCGCCTTGCCGTTTCAGCTTCATAAGTATTATTGATTGATAATGCCCTCACACTAATGAACAAATTGTGTATCAGGTTGGAGGAAGACCTGCCAAATCAGTAACCACAAAAGGTGTGCATTACAGAGACGCCTTGTTTTGGGGTGCTTAAACCTAAAGTAGTGACAAGTTTGATTTGCAACCCTAGAGCACAAGTCTGGTCACATACCATCTTTAACTATGTGGCATATTCACCAATGCCAGGAGCCTGGCAGACAAGATGGGCGAGCTACTGTTTTACGAGGAGGATTTAGATTTGTAGGAATTACAGAGACTTGCTCCGACAGCTCATGATTGGCTGGCAACCATCCAAGGGTGTACCCATTATCACAGGAATAGAAGGGTAAAAAAAAAAAAAAAAGGGCGCGGGGTATACCAAAAATGTACAAGTGGATGTGAGAGGACATTAAGCAAGGGAGGGAGGAAGTGGAATCCTTATGGGTAGAGCCACAAAGTGAGGAAACAAAGGGGAAAATACTGGGAGTATGCTATAGGCCCCCTAACCAGAGGGAGGTGGTGGACCTCCTATCACAATTTGTATAAGTGGCAAGAATGGGAAGTGTTATAATGGGGGATTTTAATTGTCCAGACTGGAAGGAACCGCGCAAAGGCTCTCTAGTTCCTAAATGTTTTGCAGAATTTTATGGGTCAGATGGTAAATGCACCAACTAGAAAGCGTTAGACATACCAATTACCAATAAAGGTCTGATCAGATGTGGAAATGTGGCAATTTAGGAAACAGCGATCGCAGGTCAATTAGTTTTAGTATAAATCACACAAATAGGAAACATAAGGTGAATACAAAGACACTGAATTTCAAAAGGGCCAACTTACCTAAACTTCGATCCTTGCTAGGAGAATTGGGATAAAATCTTAGAAAAAACAGAGGAAAAAATGGGTATGCTTTAATAGCATATTAATAAGGGCATTAACCAGTGCATCTTAATGGGAATTTTTTATAAAAAGCCAAGTCCTGGGTGGTGTAAATCTAATATAATGCATATAAAAGCAAAGAATGCCTACAAAAAAAAAAAAAAAAAAAAGGCTGAGGGATCATCAGCATTTTAACTTTACAATAAATGCATCAAGAAATGTAAGGGTGCAATCAGGGCAGCTAAGATGGAACATGAAAGGCACACAGCGGAGTGGAAAAAATTGTATGCAAGCTCTTGGAGGGGGATAAGGGACTATATACAGTACATGATTTTAGTAATAACAGTATCATTAGCAGTAATCAGCATGGATCCATGAAGAATAGTTCTTGCCAAACAAATCTATTAACCTTTTATGAGGTGAGCTGCCTTCTAGATAAAGGAAGGCCTGTAGACATGCTGTATCTGGATTTTGCAAAAGCATTGGATACAGTTCCACAGAGATGTTTACGGTACAAAGTAAGGTTCATTGGCATGGACCATAGGGCAAGTACAGAGGAGAGTTAAAAGGGTAGTGATAAACTGGGAGTACTCGGAGTTATCTGGGTTGTAAAGTGCGTTCTTTTAGGGTTGTGTCCTGGGACAAATCCTATTTAATTAACAACCCTGAGGATGGGATCAATAGCTCAATCTTTGAATTTACCAAGCTAAGCAGGGTAACAACTTCTCTGCAGGATGTGGAAACTTTGTAATAAGATCTGAAAAAAATAATGGGGTGGGCAACTATATGGCAAATTAGGTTAATGTAGAAAAATGATGCATTTGGGTGGCAAAAATATAAATGCAATCTACTCACTAGGGGGGAGATTCTCTGGGGAAACCTAGGATGGAAAAGGGGGTCCTCGTAGACAGGCTCAGCAATGCCAAGCTGCTGCAAGAAAAGCCAACAGAATATTGGCATGCCTTCCCTGGGGGACTGGGCTGTGGAAGTGGACCGCATAAGGGACCTTGAGCGTCTGTTGGCGGAGGAGGGCGGTAAAAGAGCAGTTTTCTACCATCTGGACTTCATGGTCCATGTTCCGATACTCTTCTGAGTTTATATCTTGGGCCGAGCATGGCGTGGATGATGTGACCTGACGCCATGATGGAGTGACCCTTGTCCCCCGTTTCTTTGCCCCCCTTTTATCTGCCCCTGCTTTGTGTCCTTTTCTTGATCTCTAAATACTTCCTTAAGACTTCATAGAGCCAACGTATCATGGCCCCGACCCGCCTATGGCTATCTACCCGTTGAGACCCCATGGGTCTTATTTTACTTCCAGATTCATGTATAATCTCGCCCATTATACCGCGTGTGATGTAACACTGCACCCCTCACTAATGTGAGGTTGGTAGATACAACTACTGATTATTTCATATACCGGGGGAATGCTCAATCGTACGGCCATATGGTGGTCCACACACACACTTGCTCCTATTCCTGCTTTTTTTTTCTTTTTTCCCCTTTTCTCACGTAACTTAGACATGATTTCACTATGTCAAACACGATGCTTACTGTTGATGCAATTGCTTTTACTGTATGTAATGTTTGAGACGTTATTTGTCTTTCCGTTTCTCTTTTTTCCAAATAAAATAAGATTGAATTAAAAAGGGGATTAACTCCAGAGATAAATTTTCCCACTCTGCAAGACTCTAGTTGCACCTGGCATCTACTGTCCAGTTCTGGGCACCAGTCCTCAGGAGGGAAGAACTGGAGAGAGTCTAGAAAAACAAAAAGCACTGGGAGGACCTTTGTTATGAGGAAAGGTTACGAGCACTGAACTTCTTTTCTCTGGAGAAAAGATGCTTGAGAGGGGATATGATTTTAATGTACAAATACTGTACTGGTGACCCCACAGTAGGGATAAGGCTTTTCCACAAAAAAGGAATTTAAGACAAGCAGCCATTCACTAAAATATAAGCGTTTTAACCATAAACTGCGTAGAGGGTTCTTTACTGTAAAAGCAGTTAGTGCGTGGAATTTTCCACAGGCAGTGATTTCAGTGGGGAGCATCAATATTTTCAAAAAACTTGGATAAGCACCTGAATGACCACAAAATACAGGGATATACAATGTAAAACTAACATATAAATCACACATAGGTTGGACTTGATAGACTTGTCATTTTTCAACTATGTGCTTGGGTGCTCTATAAGAACCAGTCAGAATGCAGACATTTTAAGATGCTTCTATTCAGGGCAAGTAATGTGTTAAGTTTCAACTCCACAGGTTTGCTTTAAGAAATAAGCTACTGCATAACCATACCACAAATTTAAACAATTATTCAGCTAATCATTACACATGAGAAAAGATGTCACCACTGAGACTAGAGCTAAATATAATTGAGAGGATATTTAACTAGTTTGTTTAATCATATGCCATGGAATGGGAACTTGTCCTCTATAATATGCCAATCTTAAGAATCCCCATCAGTTTTGGCAGACGAGTGGTTAAAAAGGATTTGTCACTGAGACTATTACGCAAGTTGGTTTTGAGCTTCTTATGTGCGGTGGTTTATTGAGGATTAGCATATACAAGAAGTTGTATTTTTAGACTTTATTTACTATAAACTCTTAACATTCACAGAGCAGTGCTTTCAAAATTTGCTCAGAAGACAACGATAGACATAAAAGTAGACACTTTGCGCTAAAACTGTTCAGGGAATTTTAGGAAACAGATACTGAAAATACAAAGAGAATGTGTGCATGTGTTCATATATAGGCATTGGGTACACTTGACATACTGCACATTGCTGAAGGCGTTTCTCCTGCTACACTGAAATATCCGATTTCTGATTTAATAACTTAATTTAGATCCATGTTTAACTAAAATAGCACATTTCAATCTGATCATTTCCTTTACAAAAGTCAAACTGACCATTTCAATATTCCACTTCTAGGAAGAATCAAAACATGAATTTGTGCTCAAAAGTTTGCATAGCCTGGCAGGAATTCAAAAATGTTGGCATCAATATTGAAAATATGACCATCATGCCAAAAAAAAAAAAAAAGTCTTAAAGGATAAGAATCGCATGCCATTTATCAGTTTTTGGATCATCAATCATAACAGAAATCACCCAAATAGCCTTGATAGAAAGTATACCCACCCTGGAATGTTTGGTTTTTGTACAGAGAAGGTGGCACAGGTTAAAATGGCAATTAAAAGGTTCATTTCCCACATTTGTGGGTTTTTAAATCCCAATTCGTGTCTGTGTATTAATAGTCAATGAGTCAATTAGATCTCACATGAATGCACTAAGCAGGCTAAACACAGGCATGAGGGGGTAGAAAACAGTCAAGACCTGCGTAACAAGGTAATGAAACTTTACAAAGATGGAAAAGGATATAAAAAGATATCCAAACCTTGAATATGTTTTTCAGTACTGTTTAATCACTTAAGTGGAAAAATTAGGGGCTCTCGATGCCAAGGTCAGGTTGACCAAGCAAGATTGCAGCCACAATGCCAGAAAAAATGCTAAGAATAAAGAAAAACCCACAGGAGAAATACAGGCTGCTCTCTAAAAAGACAGTGTGGTTGTTTAAGGCTCACAATTCAACAATACTTGAACAACAAAGAGCTGCATGGTTGAGCTGCCAGAAGCTGCCTTAACGGCACCAATGCCACAAAAGGCCAATGAGGCATGTCAAGGCGTATTGTAACCAGGCTTTTTGGTGGAATTGTCCTTTTATTAGGTGAACAGTACTGACTGGCATATTCATGGCTTTACCTTTATATCCTTTTTTATCTTTGTAAAATTGCATTACCTTGTTACGCAGGTAATGACTGTTTTCTACCTCCTCATTGGCACAGACACCTCATTGACTGTACACAGACACAAATTGGGATGTAAAAAGCCACAAATGTAGTAAATTAATTTTTACTTACCATTTTAATCTGTGTGCCACCCTCTGTACCAAGGCCAAACATTCCAGGGTATTTAAACTTTCAGGGCCATTTGGGCGATTTCTGTTAAGATTTAAAAAGGATCCAAAACAAATCTCCAAAATGGCCCAGATAAAAGGTTTACATACCCTGGAATGTTTGGCTCTGACACAGGTGGCATACACAGGTTGAAATGGCAATTATGGTTAATTTCACACATGTGGCTTATTAAAATTCTAATTAGTGTGTGTTTAGTCAATGAGTTTATTTGATTTCACATGAATGCACTAAACACTGAGCCATGAGGTAGAAAAAAAGTAAATTTTTCTAAGCTAAGCACCCCTTCTATATACTCTTATGTTAAACGCACCGTGAGGCATGGGCAGGGACACTTTAGGCTTAACCTTGAGTAAATACGTTTTCCCATTTTTTGGCGGAAAAAATTAGGTGCCTCGGCTTATATTCAGGTCGGCTTATACGCGAGTATATACAGCGAGTATATACAGCAAGTACAAAAACAAACAAGGTATACATTGGTTGAATCCCCACCATGGTACTATCTGCCTGTTCTGTGCCTGTGTGAGTTTACTCCCACACGCCAACATGCTGGTAGATACATTGGCTCCAATATCTAATGTGTCTGAATGAGAGTTGGGGGACATAAGCTCCTTGAGGGCAGGGACTGATGAGAATGCAACACACACGGGGGGGGGGGGGTTAGCCTGGCAGCGGGTGTGTGACCCCCTGATACGTTTAACTATAATCGATTAGAAGTAATAGCCTTCAGAAGTCACTTAATCAGTTAACTTAGACACTGGATATCCCCCAACCCCCGATATTTTATGGTGCGGTGTAGAGCAGGCCCTTAGTCCGTTCACAGATCCTGATCCTTGAGAACTGGCAGTCTCTTCCCCTGCGTTGACTACCATTGACGCTCCAGGCATCCCCTCTTGGGGTGGAGGGACCTGCGCAGTCTGGCGTCCAGCTCTCCCAGCACTGTGCATATGCCTGTTCCCATTGAGATTCTGTCATGCGCTATCCCAAACACCTACTATTCCAGCTGGGTTGCTAGGGGCGTCTTGTGGGTTGACGACCTGTATTGTTACAATGAGCTCAAACCATTTGAAAAGCTCGCAGCCGAATACAATCTACCACCCGCAGATTGCTTTAAACACACTCAAGCCTCCCACTTCCTCAGAACACTGAAGTCTCGAAATGTGCCGATACAAGAAGCTGCATGGCAATTCTATACTAAAGTGGTCCCACCCCCTAAGGGAATTTTTTTATAACCTTTTACAGGACAAATTAAATTTCAATGTTTTCTCAGGTGGGAAGCAGATCTGGGTAAACGTTCACACCGTACCAATGGCAACTCTCGTTCAAAACTATATATAGGGCCTCTAGATGCGTCAACTGGGAACTCTCAAAAGATAGCCCAGAGATGGTACCTTACCGCATATCTAAATTTTGTCCCTCGTTCTCTCCGCTTTGCTGGAGGGAATGCGGTGCTGTAGTTAACATCTTTCATATCTTCTGGCTTTGTAAGAGTATTACGAGCTTCTGGAGTGTCTGGTGTGTTTAGGTGCATTTCACGTATAACGGGCATTCTGACACCCCCGAACTAACGTTGCTAAACCTAGGAATTGAGGGATTTCCCCCCCAAGTTTTCGAACTGTGGTTACTCATATTATTGGCTGCTAGGTTACTGCTGGCAAGAAATTCGAAGTCCAACAAAGTCCCTGGCATCACGGAGGTCCTTGAGATTACACAAACTACACTTTTGAGGCTTTGCTGGCAAGTAGGGAAGATAGGAGAGCCAAGTTTGATACTCAATGGAGGCCCTGGTCGGAGTGGTTTAAACCATAACAGTGATGACTTGTCTTCATTTATATTTTGTTTGTTTTTTTGATTGTCATATCAAGATAGTTTGCTTGAGACATGTTATTGGTGCTCTTGCAGATATCCATCCCTTCCCTATTCCCTCTTTTTCTCCCTCCCCTATATCCTCCTTACTTCACCTTTGCTTTCCCAGTGTGTTCTATTACTTAGGCTAATGCTGTGTCGTTCGTTAGTGGCAAGCATAGTGCCCTCTAGATTTTACTGCCCAAGTATCGTATGCATTGGTTACTAGCTGTTGTACATGCTGTTATTTGTATGACGGTCTATGTTGTGCAATTCTCCTTATTGTCCCCTGGGACTGCTTTTGTTTTTTTTACGTTTGTACTTTGAATACTTCTCAATAATAACTATTGTGAAAAAAAAAGTAAAAAATGACTACTTTAGTTTTTGCTAACTGCCCAACTGTAAATGTCTGTCATGTTTTTAATAACAGGGTTATGGCTGCAGCTAGCTGCCATAACTTTAGTATTTGTTCCTTAGGTGGCCGGCTTTTTGTTAAAAGTGATCCAGACATGAATTGGTCGCAAGATTACTTTTATAGATGTGGGAGAGATGCTCCTCCCTCCACCCTCACACAGCTTCCCGGAGCCAGGCTCAACAGGAAGTTGAGTGAGGGCACGACTGCCTTACTCGGCTCTATGGCCTTTGAGGACCGAGTGACTACTGTTACTTCTGGTTTTAGGGCATAAAGGATTTTTTCCCCTAAAGTCAAAATTCAAAGAAAAAATAAAATATTTTTTGCTTTTAGGAGGTAAAGGATCGTTTTTTTAAAAATGTATTTAAGTATTTTTTTTTTTTGAAATTTTCTATTTATAACGGAGAGACCGGCCTTCACGGCCCACAATACAGAATCATTAATTAACAGCATGTACAGCAGGGCAAAATACATACGTCCCAATGTAACATAGCAAAGCCCTCTTCGGGGCCCTTCCCGGAATTGAATTTGTCCATTTTCCCCCCGTGTGTCATCTCATTTCAACATGAAGAGGTTAGTATAGGGGGTGGAGGACTTAGACCATCGTGTGCTCATGTGTCCATGGCATGTGGTTATAACTACGGGGGATCTGTATGACTCCGCCCTGGGGGTCCGTCCTGGTAATCCAGGCCGCATCAGCCTGGCCTCCCTTCCATTTTTTGTTTATAGAGCTGAAAAGAAGCAGAGATAAGGAGAGGAAGAATATCAAGGGAGGCACAGAGGGGGGGGGGGAGGGGGGGTTCCCAAGGGTGTGTGGCCAGTGTCTATTGGGGTGCAGCTGCAGCTACATCATCTGTTCGCTCCCCTCGGAGGGACTGGCCCTCAGTGGAGTATTTAAAGATGTTCCACAGCTGCCAGGTGTCTTTGTAGGTTTCCTGTCTGTCTTGGCTAGTGAGGATAAGGTCTTCCAGCCGACTAATGCTGTCCACTTTTTTAAGCCAGAGGGAGAGGGTCGGTGGGTGTTGGGATTTCCAGTTGAGTGGGATGCACGCCTTAGCCGCGTCTACCAGATGGCGTACCACCGACTTCTTGTAAATCTTGGTTGGGGTGTCTGTCGCGTGTAGCAGGAAGAATGCCGGGTCGTCCGGTATCACTCGGTCAGTAAACCTTTGGGTTACCTGCCGGACTCCTCTCCAGAAGTCCTGCAGCCGTGCGCAGGACCAAAAAATGTGTACAAGGGTACCCTTCTCCTCCAGGCAGCGCCAGCAAAGGTCCGATGCTCCCGGGAAGAGAGTGCTCAATAATGCTGGGGTCCTGTACCACCTCGTAAGTATTTTATAACCCGTTTCTTGGGTTCTGGAGCATATGGACGATTTATGAGTAAGTTCAAGTATACGTTGTCTCTTGTTTGTCGTGAATACACAGTTCAAGTCCCTTTCCCACTTAAGCAGGCATGGGATTGGGCTGCCCTCAGGGGGGGTGTTCAGTATGGCATACATCAGGGATAGGGTGTGCAGAATCACCCCGGTCCCGTTACAGATCTCCTCTAGGGTCGTGGGCGGTTGCTGTATGGCGTCAGGGGGTGTCATACTGCTCAGGAAGTGTCCGAGCTGTAGTGCTCTCATGTAGTCCAATTTATATGGGCCCATGGGGTCCATCAGCTCTGCAGCTGTTTTCCATTTACCCGTCACTAAAATGTGACACTTGGCTAAAGCCTGCCTCGCGTAGTTCAAGGGGTTTCCCGTCCTGGAGTCCCGGTTCAAAGCTGGGGTGTCCCAATACCGGTCTCAGTGGGGAGTTGCGTGTCGCAAGAGGTGGTTTTGTTAGTAGTTGCGATGTGACCCTAACTGTAGCCCCTATCAGAGGATGCCGTTTCAACTCTGGGGGCAGCACCGTCGCGCACCACGGCGCCCCCCGAAGTGGAACTCTACTCTGTTCCTGTTCCACCTGGGTCCACAGCTTGGTTTCGGCGTGGTGGCACCAGTCCACCAGCCTCCCGAGATGGGTCGCCTGGTAATAGGCACGGAGGTCAGGCATTGCCAGGCCCCCGTGCATTTTCGGGAGTGAGAGTGTCTTCCTGCTTAGTCGGGGGCTTTTCCCTGCCCACAAAAATCTGGTGGAGGCGGTGTGTACTTGTTTAAAGAAGTCACCCGGAATGCGTATCGGTAGGGCCTGTAGGAGATATAGGAACTTCGGCAGTACCGCCATCTTAAGGATGTTACAGCGGCCCAGCCATGAGTGTAAGCCCCCGTTCCATTGGTCAAGCAAGTTCTTTACCGTCGTAAGGAGTGGTGGGAAGTTTAATTGGAAGAGTCTGGCAAACGACGGCGGTATGTAAGTACCGAGGTACTTCAGGGCCCCGTCTGTCCATTTCAGGTCAAAACTCCCCCTGAGCTCCGCAAGGCTGTGGCGAGGAATCCCAACACCCATGGCCTCCGACTTGGTGAAATTGATCCTCAAATTCGAAAGCTGGCCGTATGTGTCAAATTCCCGCATGAGATGTGTCAGGGAGGTAGAGGGGTCCGAGAGCGTAAACATCAGGTCATCTGCATATGCAGAGACCTTATGTTGCCTTTTGCCCACTGTCACCCCCGTTATGTCTGGGTTCCATCTAACATGACACAGGAACGGCTCGAGGGAGAGGGCAAAGAGTAGGGGCGAGAGAGGGCAACCCTGCCTCGTGCCATTGGATATCGGGAAGGCCTCCGATATCACCCCGTTCGCCTTAACTCTGGCCGTTGGTCCGATATAGGCGGCTCTCACCCATCTCATCATCCTGTCCCCCAGGCCCACATGCCTCAACGTTGCAAACATGTAGTCCCAGTTCACCCGGTCAAATGCCTTCTCGGCATCTGTCCCCACCAACACGCAGGGTTTCCTGCTACCCACTGCCACATGTAATAAGTTAAGGACTTTGATGGTATTGTCCCTGGCTTCTCTTGTTGGGACGAACCCCACCTGGTCCAGGTGGATCAGGCGTGGGAGGTGTTGCTGCAGTCTAGAGGCCAAGATCTTGGTGAATATTTTCAGGTCCGCATTTAGGAGGGATATGGGGCGGTAGCTCCCACACAATGATGGGTCCTTCCCCTCTTTAGGTATCACCGAGATCTGGGCGTGGAGCTGTGAAATTCACCTCCCCCCCCCCCCCCCCCCGAGGACGTTAAACAACTTCACCATTTGTTGTCCCAGTGATGGCAGCAAGGTCTTATAGTACTGTACAGTAAGGCCGTCCGGGCCAGGGGCTTTCCCCTTTTTAGTACTGCCAAGGGCAGTCTGGAGTTCTGTTAGGGTAATGGGTTCTTCCAGTCCCCCGCGTGCCTCTGTCTGTAGTGCTGTCATGCCTGATCTGGTTAGGTAGTCCGTCACTTGGTCGTGTGTGGTTGTCGGGCCGTGTAGGTTATAGAGGGCCGCATAGAACGATCTGAACTCACCAGTAATTTGGTGGGGTAAAGATGCCCTCTGCCCTTCCGGTGTAATCACGTGTGGGATGTAAGACGCTTGGCGTTGTGCTTGGAGGGTCTGAGCCAGAAGCCTCCCGCACTTATTGCCCGACTCATAGACCTTCCTCCGGCACACTTGTATTGCCGTTTTGGCTTTATACTGCAGGATGTCAGTAATTTGTGAGCGTACAATGTCTAGGTCTGCCCCTACTCGGGCAGTCGGGGCCGCCTTATGGGCCGCTTCCAGGGTCCGCAGCTTATCCAAAAGCTGGTTCAGCTGTATCGTCCGCTCTCGTTTTAGTCTAGCGCCGTGTTTGATCAGGACCCCCCTGATGACGGCCTTATGGGCCTCCCAGACTACACCGGGGTCACTATCCGGCGTGGTGTTAAGCTCAAAGTATCGATCTATCTCGGCAACCACATCCGCCCGGACCTCTGGGTTTTGTAGGAGACTTTCGTTGAGTCTCCATGTTGCGTTTTGTCCTGCGTGGACTTCCGAGAGCGCATATTTTAGTCCTACCGGGGCATGGTCTGACCACGTAATAGAGCCAATTGACGTGTCCTTAACCGCGTGTAATTGACCATGTGGGACGAGGAGGTAATCGATGCGGGAGTACGACTGATGTGGTTTGGAGTAAAAGGAAAAGTCACGTTCCCCAGGATGAAAAAGTCGCCACGTATCGATCAACTGCGCGGAGTGTAACCCTGTTCCTATACGCTTGCGCATATCGCGTGAGGTAGATGACACTCCCGTGGATGTGTCCTCTATCGGAGAGGGGGATGTTTAAGTCACCTCCCAGAATAAGTTGGCCTTCCGAGAAGCGCATTGCCTTGTCTACCTGTCTCTTAATAAAGGAGTCCTGGCGGGTGTTGGGGGCATACAGGTTTACAAGTGTCACCTTTTTACCTCCTATAGAGCCTTTTAAGAAAAGGAATCGGCCCTCACTGTCCGTCTTTACGTCATCTAGTGTCCAGGGTACTCGTGCCGAAATAAAGATAGATACTCCACGAGATTTCGCCTCTACGTATGCCGAGTGGTACACTGAAGGGTAGTATCTATTTTTGAGTAGGGGCATTTTAAGGTCTCTGAAGTGGGTCTCCTGTACCATAACTATGTCGGCTTTAGCCCGACGCATGTCATTCAGCAGCATCCGCCGCTTCTCAGGGGTGTTTAGCCCCTTCACATTCAGGGATACAATGTTGAGCAGGTCCATGGCCGCACTTGGGGGGATGGGGTGGGGGTTTGGGGGGGGCGGGTGGGTGTAGTAGGGAATAAGGCTAAAGTGTATAGGTTGACGAAGGGGGGGGGGTGACAGGGGAGGGAAGAAGAAAGAAAAGAAAAGTAAAGAGCCGACACTAGGGTGTGTAGCTGTCAAAATTATCTAAAGTAGCCCTAACGGCTATGGCACTCGCCGACGTCTCCTCGCAGAGAAGGCGTCGGGGTATAGAGTGCCGCCCTATTCGGGGTAGTGGGTGAACAAAGGCAGGGGTATAGATCTGGCTACCCGGCCTACTCCCCCATCTTATTCGTGCCTATATGCAGAACATACACATACATACTGTATTCTTATTGTTTAACACCTATCGGTATTGCAGACAGAATGGTCGCAATGCCACAATCAATATAAAATCTTGTGAAACAAGTCAAACACACAAGTGAGCCTAGGTCATAGTAAACTTCAGTGCAAGAAAAAACTTGGTGCAAATTTCCGCCTCAGCAGATCGTGTATAACCAGAATGTAGTATATACGGCAGGTCGACCCTTCTCTCTGGGTCGACATCAAGGAAGCCCCCAGTTCTCCCGTGTCCATATGCAGATGTACAAGTCCATTGTCTCTGCCAGTTCCAGTGGCAATCTCGTTGAAGAGGACCAGCTTACGCCAGGGTTGTGGCATCCCACCCCCGCCTCCCAGGTCCCCCATCCCCAAGGCAGTGCCCCAACAAGATCAGGTTCATGGGGTGCAGCAAATATGTCTGTGGCTGGCTGGGGGTCTCCGTCCAACAGGCCTCCCCACCCTCATCCCAACAGCGGCCCACCCCCCCCACCCGTGACCTTCATGGTGTGCTCATGGAGCAGCCTGATCGTGTCCTCCGGTACCACAGTGGGGGGGTGATATGTGAGGAATCCGCGAACAATCGGCCACCTGGTGAGTCAGTGCGCGTGGGTGGCCGGAGCGAGAGAGGAAGTTGTGTTCAGCTATATTTCTCCATATGGCGGGGGTGTGGGGGGAGTGATGCAGGCCGGGCTCCGTCGGTAGTGCGGCTATAGTCACGGTGGCGGGTAACCAGGCGGGGGCGGGAGTGTGGGTAGTGCAAACATGAGGGCTTCGTGTGCATAGGTATGTGGATTCAGAGAAGGGGAGACATGGCCCAGGGCCTACTCACGTGGCGCTTCCCGTGATGCTGATCGGTTCCTCCGTCTTCCACGGTGTTGGCGGGGTTGCTGCGGGCCGCGACGAGCCGAGGGTCCAGACCTTCCGGGCGTTCTCGGGAGCAGTTGGAGCCAGTTTGGTACCCGGATGGGATCTGTGTCCAGGAAGCGGAATAGCTCCGGGAGGTCAGCTGGCGTCTGCAGGGTGAAGGATCCGCGGTCGCTCCTGAAGGTCACCGACAGCGGATATCCCCATCTGTAGGTCAGGTTCTTCTGTCTGGCCAGGTCGAGGAGAGGACGGAACAGGGCCCTGCGGCGCAGCGGCGCCCTGGAGAGATCCGGCAGGATCTTAATCTGGGTGCCCTCATGATCCTCCTCACCGTAGTCCCAGGCTCTTCTGAGGATTGCCTCCTTTTGGGCATAGCGGTGGAGCCTGCAGATGTCGCGCGGCCTCTCCGGGTCAGTCGGCCTTGGTCCCAAGGCTCTATGCACCCGGTCCAAGATGA
Organism: Rana temporaria; assembly: GCF_905171775.1. Classification (NCBI taxonomy): domain Eukaryota; kingdom Metazoa; phylum Chordata; class Amphibia; order Anura; family Ranidae; genus Rana; species Rana temporaria. The sequence goes on along the minus strand of NC_053492.1, from coordinate 279,313,944 downwards.
TCTGCTCCTCCGGTTCCCCCAGCACCGCCCTAAACAGCTCGATGACCGTCTCTCCAAGGTTCTCACCCTCGGCATCCCCCGCAGCCGCAAATTATTGCGGCGGCTGCGGTCCTCGACATCCTCCAGGTGGAGCTGTAGCTCTACTGCTGCGTCTCGGTGAAGGTCTCGGGAGTGTTCCAGCGCCGCCACTCTGGCCTCCAAGGAGGACACAGACACTTCCCCGGATGTCACCCGTTCCGCTAACGTGGCGACCTCCCCGCGGACCTCCTGGATGTCCCTATTGTGAGTTTCCTCCAGGCGGAGGATGAGGGACTCGATATCCGAGCGTGTCGGGAGGGCCTCAATGTCCGCCCGTGTCGGCAGGGCCAGCAGCAGGGACCTTATCTCCTGATATTGCATCTCCGCTCCGGTCTGCTGATCCTCGGGTGTTGGTGTGTCAGGGGTGACCCGATGCGGTTCCAGGTGTGTCGCTGGGTGCTCGTCTGTAGAAGGTAAGTCGGGGTCCGCAGCTAAAATATGGGCCTCCCGCCGGGGTCCATTTGCTGAGCCACGTGGAGCAGTTGCCTTAGCTCCGGGGGATTTGTCTTGTAGGGTGCAGAAATACTTGGAAATTCCTCCCGATTTCGCCTTGGACGGTGTCTTGCCTGTTGTTGCTCTGGTGCTATACCTTTTTGCCGGGTGCATTCCGATATTTAAGTGTGTTTTTGCTGTTTTTGGGGTCTGTCGGCCGGGAGCTCAGAGGAAAAGCAGCTTCACACAGCCATGTCCAGACAACGCCCCTATTTAAGTATTTTTTTCCCCAAAAATTGTATTTTGAAGACCCTTGCGCTAATATAGTTTGACATAAAAAAATATTGCAAGTACCGCCATTTTATTCTCTAGGCCAGGGATATGCAATTAGCGGACCTCCAGCTTTTGCAGAACTACAAGTCCCATGAGGCATAGCAAGACTGACAGCCACAAGCAGTCTTCCTTGTAGCTATTAACTTGCAGCTATTAACTGAAGACAGTGTGGCTTTCTACCGAGATAAGACATAACACCCATTACTGTTGGGCAACTTAAAGTGGTTTTAAAGGCAGATTTTTTTTTAAATTAATTCATTAGGATTAAAAATCTTCAGTGTGCCGCTCCTCCTAATACCCTCAGCTTCTTTAATACTTACCTTAGCCCAGTGTTTCTCAATTCCAGTCCTCAGGCCCCCCCCAACAGGTCAGGTTTTCAGGATTTCCCTCAGATGAAAAGGCTGTGGTGATTACCAAGGCAGTGAAACTGATCAAATCACCTGTGCAAAATAAAGGAAATCCTGAAAACCTGACCTGTTGGGGGGGCCTGAGGACTGGAATTGAGAAACACTGCCTTAGCCCATCTTGATATAGCGATGTGCATGAGTCTCTGCTGTCAGGGACTCCCTCAGTGGCTTAGACAGCAGCGGGGGGGCATTGGCTCATGCTTCTGTCAAAGTCAGTAAACCAATGAGGAATGGGCGAGGCTGAATCGTGGATCCATGTCTGAACACTGAGCAGCAGCTCGGCTATACCCTTAGCAAGCTGCTTGCTATGGGGGCACTTTGCAGGAGGGAGGGGCCAGGAGCACCCAAGAGGGAACTGAGAAGAGGATCTGGGCTGTTCTCTGCTTACTACAGAGGAGGCAAGTATACACGTTTTTATTTAAATAAAAAAAAAAATAAAATAAAAAAAGACAGACTTTAGCATCACTGGAAGAGCAAACAATGCCTTGTACACGAGTGGAATTTGACAGAAAAAGTCAGACAGAAGCTTTTCATCAGATATTCTGTCCGTTTGTTCCATCTGACTTTGTCAGACATTCGGACAGAATTAGATATTGTTTAGATTTTATCACGCTAGTGTCCCCAAAATGTCAGCCCTGAACCCTCCCAGCAGTGTCAGTATACGTTTTCTGATCACTGCCACCTCTGATACATTGTGTGCTAGAAATGCTACTGCTAGCAATCAAGTCTGATCTTGCTGGTTTTGTGGACAGTCCCTTAATGCTAGCCAGGGGCTTTTGACCACTAGATACCTGAAAAGGTAGTGCCCAAAATATCCAAAGACCGGTATATTAAAGATGGCTATAGGACTTTGAGCATGACAGATGAGGGCGAAGAGGATTCCTCACCATCAAAATATGAATCTGTAGAAAGCATTGGTACCCTGACAGCTAGCTTAGATGAGGTCCATGCTAAATATCAGGCATATCTGGCCTTAATGTTGCTGAAGTGCTAGAAATGCATTATGCTCATATGCAGCAGGGCGCAAGTACAAGCGCTGCACTTATTTTTGGTGACCTGCAAGCACCAGCTGCTTAGTACATTTACTTTTATACACCAGTACTGCAGTATCTCATGAAGTAGCAAGCACCAGCATTGAAGTACAAACAGGTGAGGTGGCTAGCAGGCATAGGAGTAATGCAACCACAGCCACCTAGACTTTAAGCACAGACTGGTAGAGCTCATAGCCTTCCAAAAGTGATTGCAAACCCCAATTGACTGATCCCAGATTCAGCAACTGTAATCCCCCATACACAGCCCAGGATGCAACAGTCAACATAACAAAACACATTGATGTTTAGCTCTAAAGACGTCTACAATTTGACTGAGGACCAAATTATTGTTAATGCTTAACAGTACATCACTGCCAATTCAAATTGATATCTTGCTAGGCCATTTGAATGGAAGCCTATTACAGTTTTTATATTTAAAGGCAGACTCCGGTACAAAAATGGCATTATTGTTGGTAAATTTTTATTGGAATATAGAATACAAATGCAACATTACCAAGCAGGATGTACCAAAAGTAGGCTTAGAGCAACACAGCATGAACAAGTACACATAAAATATGTTTTAAAGGAAGTACTAATCGAACAGGAGCCCTCTGACCAAGACGAGAGTCAACATAGGATGGCTGGGCCTAAGGGCTCAGGTGTGGATTTAACCACAAAAAAATTGATGGTGGGGTGTCCAAGGAACAGGGGAAGGAGAATGATTAAGTCGGTGGAAGAGAAAGGGAGGCAAAGGGAGAAAGGTCCTTAAGGCTGGGAAGTGATCGGGGTAAATTAGACAGGTCTAGGCTGCTCAGATGTAGAGTAGGGAGATCATAAGAAAATGACATGGCCCACATCTAGAATTGTGTGAGGTCGTAGGATACTTCTTATTGATCATGAGGGTCATCGGGATGCACCCCCGGCAAAATTAATGGCTTTTCCCAGGCTTTGGCTATTGCATGTTCAATAGTTAAAGGTGGGTAGCTTTTTTTGTATGAGGAGAGATCCGGGATCAGGCAGTGAAGCAGTGCCAACATAGCGTCTTTACAAATAGGTACATAGAAGGGGGGAGAAAAAACCATTGACCAGAATCCCACCAGACAGGGGTAGGGCCACCAGATATAAGTTAATCTCCTCAATGGCCTCAGCCCCCTATAAAATACATTTTAATTGGCTTTTATTTACAAAAATACTGGAGGAACTGGATCCTTCCTAAAATATCAGGAAGCAATCATCTCAGCCGTTTTGTATTCAGAAGGCGCTGTGGCTCAAAATCTAAATCCAGTTGTAGTCAGCCGGCTGCATAAGAACCATTTTCCTGATGTCCCCTATGTACCCCAATACAAAGGTCAACCCAAAAAAGGATTTGGGTCTGATAAATGTATGACAACCATTTTTGGTCCACCTGTCCTGGCCAATCAGGACTCTACATAAAGGACTGCATTAATTGCTACTACGCCATAGTGGATTAGTTTAGGGTACAGCACAAGGAGGGTCTCTAGGGATGTTAGTCAGGAAACAATTACATTTGAGACCCTAAAAATCAAAGGCTGAAAGATTGTTCTGAAAAGTTAAAGTGCCATTAAGCCCAGACTATGAAAAACTCATTCCACACTAAACATAATGTACATACTCACTAAGCCACATAAAGCACTTTTTTTAGTGAGATAACTGGTTTATGATGTCTTCAGCTCCCTCGCTTTCCCCATTGCAGGCTGAGATTGTATAAACCAGCTGGTGTCCCATTTCCTATATTTGAGCATGCTCAATTTCAGTTTCCTTTTCAATCCCTTCATTACCTTAACTATGTGGCCCACATGACTTTATCATGCATTTGGGGGAACCCCATGCTGGGTTTTCACGTTTGTCCATTAAATGGATGCACATCCTTACTACTTATCTCTGGAATTCAAGAGAAGTCACTTTAAGTAAAATGTCAAAACACGAATCTTAACCTGCAAACTCTGCTGTGTCTGGCAAAGTCTCTTCCTTCCGATCCACTTGGAATGCTGGACAGCTCCCTGGACAAGTTTAATGATCCAGCCTTGAATCTTGTCTGTCAAGTTTTGAACTCCTTGTTCCTCCCATGAACTTCTAAGATATGCCCCTGCACCTCCTATTTGCCAGATTGTGCTCCTATAAGCCAACATCTAGCTCTCCTGCTGCCATCTGCATCTTCGCCATCACTCCTTACAGACATTTGGCTTGTTTATCAACTACGCTTTTGTGTGATCCCAACCTGCAACCAATCGTTACCAATCTTTGGCTTGTTTACTGACTAAACTTACGCTTATCTGCTTCTGGACCCTGGCTTGCTCAATTCCTGGTGGGGAAATCCTTAAGACTGCAACCTTGTACTAACATGCGTCAAAATCGATCTTCACCATCAAGAGATTTAACAGTTAGTACTTAGACTCCGCACCTCAGATGAGCCCATGTCAACTGCCAGAGCAATTTGCTTCTTTTCCAGCTTGTTGGTGGGTGCCTGCTATAGCTACTGGTCTCAGAGTTTGACTCCAGAAGGTGACAAAGTGCATCTCACCTCAAACTATACAGCATTAAAGTAGATTTTTCAAACTTGTCTTGAAAGGAATGCTAAAAAATAAGCTTTAACATACTGTATATCATTTAACAGCCAACACATTTCAAAGGGTACATTACACTAATCAGAAGCGAGAAATATATTAAAATAAGAATACATGTATAATTAAAAGTTTTTGGAAGGCAGCTTACCCCACACTTCAACTTCAGTCGCCAATACAGTCAAGTCCATAAATATTGGGACAGCGACACAATTCTAATCTTTTTGGCTCTATACATTACAATGGATTTGAAATGAAACAAGATGTGCTTTAACTGCAGACTTTCAGCTTTAATTTGAGGGCATTTACATTTAATTCAGGTGAAGGGCGTAGGAATTCCAACAGTTTGTATATGTGCCTCCCACTTTAAGGGACCAAAAGTAATAGGACAATTGGCTGCTCAGCTGTTCCATTGCCAGCTGTGCGTTATTCCCTCATCCCATTTACAAGGAGCAGATAAAAGGTCCAAAGTTAATTTCAAGTTTGTCATTTGCATTTGGAATCTGTTGCTGTCAACTCTCAATATACGATTTTAAGAGCAGTCACTATCAGTGAAGCAAGCCAACATTCGGCTTAGAAAACAAACCCATCAGCAAAAATAGGCGTGGCCAAATCAACCGCTTGGAACATCCTTAAAAACAAACACTGAGCTCAACACCAAAAGACCCAGCAGACCACGGAAAACTGGTGGGTGACCTAAGAATTATTTCCCTGTTAAGAAAAAACCCTTCACAACAGTTGGCCAGATCAAGAACACTCTCCAGGAGGTAGGTGTATGCGTGTCAAAGTCATCACGAGAAGACTTCACCAGAGTGAATACAGAGTGTTCACCATAAGATGTAAACCATTGATGAGCCTCAAACAGGAAGGCCAGTTTAAAGTTTGCCTAACTAAAAAAACCTTCAGTTCTGGAACATCCTATGATCAGAGACCAAGAGCAACTTCTGCCAGGAGTGAAGAGAAGAGTATGGAAAAGGAAAGGAACTGCTCATGATCCAAAGCATACCACCTCATCAGTGAAGCATGGTGGTGGTAGTGCCATGGGCATGTGTGGCTGCCAATGGAACTGGTTCTTTTGAATTTATTCATGTTGTGACTGCTGACAAAATCAACAGGATGATTTCTGAAGTGTTTTGGGCATTATCTGCTTATTTTCACTCAAATGCTTCAGAACTCATTGGACGGCGATTTACAGTGCAGATGGACAATGACCCGAAGCATACTGCAAAAGAAACCAAATAGTTTAAGGGAAAGTGGAATGTTATTCAATGGCCAAGTCAATCACCTGACCCAGATTGAGCATGCATATCACTTGAAGACAAAACTTTAGGGAAATGCTTCAAGAACAAGCAGGAACTGAAGACAGTTGCGGTATAGGCCTCGCAGAGCATCACCAGGGATGAAACCCAGCGTCTGGTTTTGTCAATGTGTTCCAGACTAAAGGCTGTAATTTACTGCAAAGGATTTGCAACCAAGTATTAAAAAGTGAAAGTTTGATTTAGGATTGTTATCTGTCCCATTACTTTTGGTCCCTTAAAAAGTGAGAGGCACATTTACAGACTGTTGTAAATTCCTACACGTTCACCTGATATGGATGTAATTACCCTCAAATATACCCTCAAATAAAGGCTGAAAGTTTGCAGTTAAAGCACATCTTGTTTGTTTCATTTCAAATCCATTGTGGTGGTTTATATAGCCTAAGAGATTAGAATTGTGTTGGTGTCTTAATATTTATGGATTTAACAGTATACTTAAACATTTTTGATGAAGGATAGGCACCAGATTTTGTCTGGTAAATTATAGTGGTTATAACCTTGGTATTTTTTCACCTTAATGCATCCTATTCATCAAGGTGAAAACACCTTGCTTTGTTCTGCCACAGTTTTACTTACCTGAGCCCCGAATTTGAGGGCGTGATCCTGAGTCGTTCTTTCCATGGCTGATCAGCTCCTCATTGAATAGATAGAAGCCCAGCCATTGGCTCCTGCTGTTAATCAAATCCAATGACACAGCCGCTGGGACAGAGTCATACACTTGGTGGGAATACACACTAAGTATATAACAGAGGAGCATGCCCGCAAGGTAACCCCCTCGGGAGAGCGCTTCCCAGAGCGGAGTTAGCTCTTGCGAGGAGGAGCTAAGGCAGTCGCCATGGGACCCCAGAAGAGGACGTTCGGGGCCACTGTGCAACACAAACTGCACAGTGGAGGCGTGTACAATATCTTATTTAAAAAAAAAAAAAAAAAAAAAAAAAAAAAAGCCATAGTATCACTTTAATGGTTATAAATTATAGTGTAAACTATATTTACTTATGTTTTGGGTCTTACCATAGCTCTAATGGAAAAAGGGGCACCAGAGGATGGCAACGGCTGCTAGTACCGTAAACCAAAAATAACTATCACCCGGAAAATAATTTAATATGGACTCTGTACTAATGACACAGATACAGTAAAAAATTCATTGTAAATTTAGTTTAAAAACAGCTATGATAAATCAACCTCACACTAGTTACAGCAGTGGAACATAAACAGAAATCCGTAAGGTACCTATGGTTGGGAGGTGAAGTCAAAGAGAGACCTGTACCGGTTTCGCAGGTGACCGCTTCTTCAGGAGGTAATCTGTACAACAAACATATCATGACCAGCAAAAAACATAAACAACAAATTATACTTTAAGAGGTCAAGTATGCAAATTGACGTAGATCTGCTTACCAGAGGGTCAAGGAGCGACATTGAGCGCGCCAGATAAAATCCCTCAACGGCGGACAAAGAAGAAAAAAATTGTTCCGATAGAATATTTAGAGGTAAGTGGTCTTAATTATTGTATAGAGAGGGCACCACGTGAGTAGAGGAAAAGGTAGTGTGTGATGAGCAACACCAAGGAAAGGAAGGGGGAGGGAGGAGAGGAAAGGGGGAAGGAAAAAAAGGGGAGAAGGGAGATAATTTTGTATTATTCTACCTCACTACCTGGTGTTAATAGCAGTTGCTATGTTGGTACTTAGGTGTTCCTTCTCTTCCCCCTTCTCTCGCCCTCTGCCTTTCCCCCTCCCACACCTCTCCTTGCTTCCCTCTTCTCTCCCCCCTTTATTTAGTCCCCTCCTTCCCTCGTTCTTCGTTCCCCTCTCCTTCGGCCCCCCTTTTTTTTTTTCCCCTTCCCTCTTGCCTCCCTCCCCCCTCTCTTCCCCCTTCCTTTGTGTTGCTTGTCACACACTACCTTTTCCTCTACTCATGTGGTGCCCTCACTTTACAATAAGACCACTTGCCTCCAATTATTACTCAATTCGAAAACAAATTTTTTCCCCCTTGTCCGCCGTTGAGGGATTTTATCCGGTGCGCTCCATGTCGGTCCTTGACCCTCTGGTGGCAAGCAGATCTACATCAATTTGCATACTTGACCTCTTACAGTATAATAATGTTTTGTTATTTGTGTTTTTTGCTAGTCATGATATGATGTTATTTGTTGTACAGATTACTTCCTGATGAAGCAGTCACCTGTGAAACTGGTAGAGGTCTCCCTTTGACTTCACCTCACAACCATAGATAACTTACGGATTTCTGTTTATGTTCCACTGCTGTAACTAGTGTGAGGTTGATTGTCTAGCCGTTTTTAAACTGTATATTTTTTTTAGGTACAATAAATGAATTTTTTACTGTCTGTAAACCGTACCGAGAAAGTCCATATTCAATTTTCCGGGTTATGGTTATTTTTGGTTTACAGTACTAGCAGCCGTTACCATCATATCCTCCGGTCCCCCTTTTTTCCATTAAATCCTGGATGATGGTACATTATGATTTAAATAACTAATCTGAGGCTATACTCAAAATTTTGAGTACCATAGCTCTAGCTCATTCTTTCCTCTACATCAGGGATATGCAATTAGCGGACCTCCAGCTGTTGCCAAACTACAAGTCCCATCATGCCTCTGCCTCTGGGTGTCATGCTTGATGCTGTGAGTCTAGCTATGTCTCATGGGACTTGTAGTTTGGCAACAGCTGGAGGTCCGCTAATTGCATATCCCTTCTCTACATGGTTTTTAATCCACTTTGCAGACGACATTAAGCCTTTATTTTCGTTGAGTTAATTTTCTGCCCGGCAACTTTTACGCTCAGTCAGTTGTGCTCAACTACTTCATTTTAAACTCCCAGGCTGGAGAAAAAAAAATGACAGGCAAGTTAAGCAAGCGGTGGTAAGCAAAGAGGTATGCGACCAACTCACCACATTTACCTTAAGCCCTCAAGAGCTATGAAACTTTGAAGAATATTCATTAAAATATTTTTCGATGCACATCGCCAACATGATTTACTAAGCAACCTTTTTAAAGAGCAGGTGTCAAACTGAAAAAATATATCAAAAGATCAAATGTCATGTTAATTATAATATACATTAGAAAAGTAACTGATATTTCTTGGTATATTAAAGGACAAAGCTTATTATTGGAGGATGCAGTAAGGTTAAATGGAATGTCATTGCATTTCCTCTACAGTAAGATGTGCACAAATAACCATGAAAACACTGGGCAAGGACATCGGTACAATACAGAAACACGCAACCTCTGCGCTATGAATCTCAGCAAATACATGCTTTTTTACAAGCTAGCAGCTAAGGCATCCTTTAACACCAGTATGAATGAAACAATCTTCCTCACCTCCTCCTTTCCCATCTGTTGAGTCCAATGTCAGTTTATTACAGAAGGCACAAATGTGCTGCTTATTTTAATCAAAGATTACATATTAAATTGCATATACACACACACACACCTCTACGATTGTTAAACCATTGTCAAGTTGTCATGTAGTCACTCACCAATGAGATGATCAGTATGTGCAATGTGGGACTGCGTGCCCCTCTTGACTCAGGAGTGTTCAGCCTTTACAATCCAGACCTCTGCAGATAGCTATGGAGGTCATTTTAGCAGCACAGCCTCATAATGTAAGCCCAGCAGCCGCACACAGCTCCCTGCATCTCCTGAGACACTGCTACACTTGTAATCCAACATACACCTTTACTTTGAGTCAACTGTCTTTATTATGTGACTTGAATCGACAGATTCCCCCTCCCCTGTCTAGGCAATGAGCAGTTCCAGTAAAATCGCACTGCCATCAAGTGGACATAGAAATATTTTTTTTAAATTTCTGTGAAGAGACTTAACCTGTGGCTTAGCCAACATGAATCATGCATTGAACCTTCTACGCCAAATCATTGGCAACATTTCCATGCAAGATAATATGCATTTATATTATAATATAATAGAATACTGTAAAGCAAATAAAAACGTGTGCAAAGTGACAAAAGGTGAAAAGCATGATGCAAGGCAGTGGGTTTGATGTGGTACTTAAAGGGGTAGTAAGGGTTTCTTTTTTTATTTTCTAAACGGGTTCCTTTAAGCTAGGGCATTGTTGGTTCATTAATTTTTTATCGATTTTCCTTTCAAAGGTTTTTTTCTTTGAATTTTTCACTTTTTGTCTCTCCTCAGTAAGCTTGCCACCATCACCCGAGCCGTTCTGACTGGGGGTTAGTCAGCCAGAACATCTTACTGAGGAGGAACAGAAAGTGAGAAATTCAAAGAAAACAAAGAAAAAATACATTTAGAAGGGAAGTCGAAGGAAAAGGTAAGTGAACCAACAGTGCACTAGCTTATAGGAACCCATTTAGAAAAAAAAAAAAACCTTTACAACCTCTTTAAAGTTCCTGTTGATTATTTGTGTAATGCAGCCGTTTAATGTATTCTTTAGGGGTAGCCAGGGGTCAGGTCATAGGGAAAAAAAAGTGGGAACTCCCACCCAAGATCCACTCCCCCACCAGAAAAAAAAAAAAATGATACGCTCATATGCATAATTACCAAAACGCATGTTTTTTTTTCTGATCAACTGTACCTTAGTAATCCTTTATGTTACTGGCCGCTTCCTGTATATGGATTCATGGGGTAGTGTGCGGGTATCCTGTCACTTTCGATGCTGCAATGTCTCCTGGGACCTTTTGTCATTGTTCCCAGGAGACATTGCGGAGGTCTGCCGCGAGTCATCGCAGGATTTAGAAAGAAGCAAGTTCGGACAGTGACTCGAGCTGGGCATTGCCGCTTAGTGAAGAATTGGCTCAGGTGGCTCGGCTGCTCTCAGCTGCTCTAGTCCTGCAAAGGGAATTGAGTTCCTGCTGTGAAAGTGCATGAACTCCATTCCCAGACGTTCCCGCAGGACTTGAGACCTGAGGGTAGCCTATTCCACCCCTAATGAAAAGTAACATTTCAATTGTCAGCACATTTAACAGTCACTTGGCACTCCCTTTTAAATTCTAAACTCAAGAGTGGGGCCCTCGTCATAAAAATTGTATACCTGTACTGTCTTTGTAAAGGGCTGCACAAACTTGGCACACCAATACTAACTTTTAACACTTATTGCATAAATTGCCATACATGCAATGGTTATGCTGGCCATAGACGCAATGAAAAACCATGTTTCTTTTTAACATCTATCGCAAAATTTGCCGTACACAATGATTGTGCTTATGCTTGCCATAGACATGATGAAATATTATATTTGTTTCTTTAATGCTTATGACAAAAATTGCCACACACACACACACACACACACACACACATAGATTATGCTTGCTATTAGATATGGCCTGCCGGTTCGCCCGGCGGTCGTTTCGGGGTGAACTTTGCGTGTTTGCGGTTCGCAAAACTGGCGGACATCTGGCGATGTTCGCTGCAGTCCGCAATGTTAAATGGTTAAGAACTTTGACCTATGACACATCAGGTGGTGCAGGACAGCCAATTGAGACATTTCAGCACATGGACATAGACCCTACATTATAAATAGACCTGATCTGGCAGCCATCTTACATTCTGCATTGTCAGTGTAGGGAGAGGGTGCTGTTTGGAGCAGGGACAGGCTGTATTCTATCAAATAGCTATCTAAAAAGGTCCACAAAAGTCCTTTGAAGGACTGGTATAGGTGTGCTACTTGCTCTGCAGTATATAGGTGATTAATACATTCATATACTTGGTCAGTAGGGAGAGGTTGGCATTTCTAGCAGGGACAGACTTCAGCGACACAAATCGCTAACAGGTAGAAAAAAGTTGTTTCAAGCACTGGTATAGGTGTGCTACTTGCTCTGCAGTATATAGGTGTAATACACTTATAATATACTTTTGAATATAGAAAGCATATTATAGTGGATTTGTATTGTGCAGCATTGTGACTGGCGGTGTATTTGGTTACTGCTGAATTTGCCTTTTTCTTTGCGTTACCTGCTAATCACATTAAAAAAAAATCCTGAAAAAAGTTTAACTGGTGCGATAAACCAGTGGCCCCCCAAAATGAGATTTTGTTATATACCTTCTTCCACATGTACTGCACTTCGAGACTGGTTGTCACAGGGTCATTAAAAAAAAAATGACAGGCAGAGCAAGAGGCAGGCCCTTCCGCAGGGGTTGTAGGGGCAGGAGCACCAGGCCGGAGCCAAAGTGGGAAGTGGCACAATGTTGGTTCATGTCAAAGGACGCACCAGACTTAGTTGAGTGGCTCGCCACCAACACCACCATATACCCACCGCTTGAGTAACCGGATTTTCTGATCCATCAGAAAACATTTCAGATGCGCAGCCATTCTTGGCATTGGATCAGGAAGAGGAGGTAGCAACAGCCGGCACTCAGCAGTCTGACGGTTGGTGCTGCCTGCCGTTGCTGCCTACTACGAGATATCTAATGTTAGTGATGTGGAAGGTGACGAGGACGTGTCAACAGACGTCATGTGGGTGCCCACAAGAGAGGAAGAGGGGAGTTCAGATAGGGAGGAGAAGCAGACCGAAATAGCAGGCCGAACTTGCATTGCACAGGAGGGACAAACCAGACTCCCAATGTATCAGGAGCAAGCCATCAACCATGTACGGTCACATCTGGCGCTCCCAGGACGCCGGCCCATGGCTCCGCGGTATGGGCTTTTTTAAACGTGTCCGCTGCAGACAATAGTGTTGCCATCTGCAGCCTTTGCAGTCAACTCATAAGTCACGGTAAGCCCAACACTCACCTAGGGAAGACCGCCTTAAGGCACCTGGCCTCCCATCAACGAGCCCAGTGGGAGCAACACCATCAGAACCCACAAAGCCACACTCCAGGCTCTCACCTTCCAGCCTCTTATCCTTCCCCTCTATGCTCACAATTGTCTTCCACTCCACCTTCCATCATGCCTTCACGTTTTTCTGCAAAAAGGCAGGCTTCTGTGGCCCATATGTGCGATCATAAAAAACGATGACGCCAGATAACCCTCTTGCCCAACGGTTGACCGCTGGCTTGTCGGAACTGATAGCCCGCCAACTGCCATATAAACTAGTGGACCCGGAGGCCTTTCAAAAATTTGTGGCCACAATGGAAAGTCTCAGGAAGGACATTTTCTTCACAGAAGGGCATCTCAGAGCTATATGGCCATATTCAGCACAAGTGAATGCATCTCTGGCGGTGCCAAGATACATCAGACCACAGACCACAGACACATGGTCTAGCAAACACAGACAGGGAAGGTATATAACTTTCACTGCCCACTGGGTGAACCTTCTGACGGCCGTCAAGCATGTAACCCCTGGCACCCATGTAGATTTGGTTTTACCGCCACGGATTACATGCACGCCTGCCTCTTCTACTCAATCCTCCCTCTCCTCGGCCGACTCATTTTCCGATGCTACCGTCTCTTCCGCTGCGCCGCCCTAAATACCCAGAACCTATTCGACATACCAGGTGAGATGTTGCCATGCTGTGCTGCGTCTGTTGTGCCTGGAAGACAAGAGCCACACTGATCCTGCACTCTTCAGCTTTGCGTTCAGTCTTGCGGCAGGCCAGGAAAATCTGCCCATTTTAGAAGATCTTACACGGCCATGGCTCGCCTTGCTGACATTCAGCAGCGACACAACCTGCCCGTCGGAGGTCTTATTTGAGACTGCCCGACACGATGGAACTCAACATTGTATATGCTCGATAGGCTGCTCCAACAGAAATGTGCAGCTAATGACTACCTGTACGAACTCTGCGGCAGGACAGGTTCTGGGAGCTTGGGTTTTTTGCACCACACCAGTGGCTGCGCATGCGCGACTCATGCAGACTTCTGCGGCCATTTGATGAGATCACCAAACTGGTCAGTCACAGCCAGGTAGCCATCAGTGACATCGTACCTTACGCCTTCTTTCTGGAGCGTGCATTGCGTCGTGTCATTGATCAAGCCGTCGAGGAGCAGGAAGATGAGGAAGTCGCAATGCTGAATTCCCAGGGGGGGCTACTCCACCCGAGACAAGTCAACAACGAGAGTGAAGAGGAGTCGGAGTAGGATGGTGCTGGGGCGGAGGAGGAGCAAGTAGAGCATGCTTTAAACCTTTCTGGGATCCCTGGTGTTCAGTGGCGTCTCCAGCTTTCATATTTAGGGGGGCACATGGGGGGACAGGGACAAAAGTAGGGGGGCCAACTATAAAATGCATAATATATATATATATATATATATATATATATATATATATATATATATATATATATATATATATATATATATATATATATATATATATATATATATATATATATATATATATTTCTCCTGGGGTCCTTTACTATGATCCCACTATGGGCCCTTTCACATGTTCTGCAGTGAGCTCCCTTCCTACTATACTGGGGCCCCCCAGGGTGGCAGAAAATATGGAGTTACTTACCGGTAACGTCCTTTTCCAGGAGTCTTTCAGGACAGCCACCTTAGAGAGATTCCGGCTCCTCCCCTCTCAGGAAACACCGACTTCAATCAGAGATTTAAGCCTCATCCTCCCACTGGCCCTTCAGTTTATCACGAGCACCTCCGGCCAACTGGGGAGACACAAGAACACGTCATACAACACAAACATTACAATCTTACCTGACGGTCTTATGTGATGAGTCCTCAGACGTCCAGTACCTGGGTGGGTACCGGTGCTGTCCTGAAAGACTCCTGGAAAAGGACGTTACCGGTAAGCAACTCCATATTTCCCTGGATCGTCTTTCAGGACAGCCACCTTAGAGAGGATAAGCGAGCACCTTACCTTAGGGTGGGACTACTGCTTGCAGAACTTTACGACCAAAGGCTTGGTCCTTTGCTGACAGCAGATCCAATCTGTAGTGCTTGACAAACGTGTTGAAGCTGGACCACGTTGCAGCCTTACAAATTTGCTCAGGAGAAGCACCAGCCCATTCCGCTTGTGAAGCTGCAGCCGCTCTAGTGGAATGTGCCCTGATCCCATCTGGGGGGTCTGACCCTCCTAACTCATAAGCTTGAACAATAGCCGATTTAAGCCATCTGGCTATAGTCCGTCTGGACGCCCTGGATCCTTTCTTAGATCCTGAAAATACAAAAAGGGACTCTGACTTTCTAAATTGTCTAGTGCATTCTAAGTACTGGAGAATGCACCTCCTAACATCTAAATTATGGAATGAACGTTCCTGTTCCCTCACAGGATTAGAACAAAAAGTAGGTAAGATGATTTCTTGGCTCCTATGAAATCTTGAAGCCACCTTTGGCAAGAAGGCCGGATCGGTTTTGAAAATAACCCTATCCGGAAAAACTTGAAAATAAGGGGCCCTGATGGAAAGGGCTTAGAGTTCGCTGACTCGTCTTGCCGTGGTAATTGCCACCAAAAACACCGTTTTGAGGGTAATTAGTTTCAAAGAACAGGATTCTAGTGGTTCAAAAAGCTCTTTTGTAAGAGCCTGTAAAACCAAAGAGAGGTTCCAAACTGGAAGCGAAGAGGTTCTAACTGGCCTCTGTCTACTTAGACCCTTGAAGAACCTTGCTATCCAAGGGTCTAACGCTAGTTTTTCTAGAAAAACGCTCAACGCAGAAACTTGTCCTTTCAATGTGCTAAGTGCTAAACCTTTGTCTGCACCTGACTGTAGGAATTCTAGCACTGCCACTGAACTATGAACGTCAAAGGAGCCTTCTGAGCACCATATGTTAAAACGTCTCCACACCTTACAGTTGATGTTTTGAGTTTCTACTTTCCTACAATTTAGGAGAGTCTTAATTAGACACTCAGAAAAACCCCTGCCCCTCAACAATGACTCCTCAGAAGCCAGGCTGCCAGGTTCCACCTGTCTATGTGAGGGCAGCAGAATGGACCCTGAGAAAGAAGGTCGGTCTGGGCCGGAAGGATCCAAGGAGGTTCTATTGCCAGGTTCCTTAGAATGGAGAACCACGGTCTCCTCGGCCAATAAGGAGCGATCAAGATGAGGATCGTATTCTCCCCTTGCAACTTCCTCAAAACAGCCGGAATCAGGACCGGAGGGGGGAAGGCATAGCACCTTGAAAATGCCCAAGTCTGGGCGAGTGCGTCTATTCCTAGCGCTCCGTCCCATCTGTTTAGGGAGAAGAAAAGACTTGTCTTGGTATTGTGTTTCGAGGCAAAGAGGTCTATGCATGGTGTTCCCCATCTCTGAACAATCATGTTGAATACCTCCTGCTTTAAGATCCAATCGCCTTCCTTCAGAGTTGTTCGGCTGAGGAAGTCCGCTGTCTGGTTCTGATCTCCCTTCAAGTGGGTTGCAGACAGGGACAATACATTGAGTTCTGCCCACTTCAGGATGGCTTCTGCCAGAAGCCATAGGGAGCAACTTCTTGTACCCCCCTGCCTGTTGATGTAGGCTACTGTTAGGGAATTGTCCGAACGGATTCTCACATGTTGTCCCTGAAGTTCCCCCTGAAAGGCTCTGAGCGCTAGTTCTACTGCTCTCAGCTCCCTCCAGTTGGAGGATCTTAGAGCGTCCTCTTTCCTCCAGGTCCCCTGGACCCACTTGGGACCCAAGTGTGCTCCCCAACCTGAACCGCTGGCATCTGTTGTGACTGTCTTGGTCACTGGCAGGATCCACTCGAGACCTTGGGACAGATTTGCTCCCTTTCTCCACCACCAGAGTGACCTTTTGACCCGATTTGGGATGGAGATTAAGGCATCCAAGGAGGTCTGACTGTGGTCCCAAACCTTCAGAATAAATAACTGAAGAGGATGAAAGTGCAGTCCCGCCCAATGTACTGCCGAAAGTGTGGATGTTAGTAATCCCAATCCTGACATGGCCTCCCTGACTGAAACCTGACTGTTGCTCTGCAACCGCAACATGGTCTTGTCCACCTTTAGGACCTTTTCGGAGGGAAGAAAGACCCTTTGAATCGTTGAGTCCACCACATAACCCAGGAAGGTGACTCTCTGGGCTGGGACTAAACTGGACTTTTCTAGGTTCAGAAGCCATCCCAATTTCTCCAGGATGTCTCTTGCTACCTGAAGATCCTGAACCAACTGATCCGCTGAGGGTGCAAACAGGAGAAGATCGTCTAGATATGCAACTATCGAAAGACCTTTGAGTCGCAGAAAGGCCAGAACTTCTACCATCACTTTTGTGAAGATTCGGGGAGAAGACGATAGCCCAAAGGGGAGAGCTTTGAACTGCCAATGCAGTACCCGATTCCCAGTCCTTACTGCTAGCCTCAGATATTTTTGATGATCCTCGGCTATGGGAATATGCAGATATGCATCCTTTAGATCGATCGATGCCATGAAGCAGTTTGGCGGGAGTAACGCTCTGACCGAATAGATCGAATCCATTCTGAATCTCCTGTACTTGACGGAGACATTCAGAGGCTTCAAATTCAGGATGAGCCTGAATTTCCCTGATGGCTTGCGGACCACAAAAATGTGGGAGTAAAAGCCTCTGTTTGTCTCCGGACCTGGCACCTGGACAATCACCTCCTGCTCTTCCAATTCCTGTAAAGAGGATAGAAGAGCGGAGGCTTTTTCCCCGCATATTGGTAGGTTGGTAATCAGAAACCTGAGAGGTGGGGGATTTGAGAACTCCAACCTGTAGCCCCGTCTGATGATCCCCAAAACAAATTGATTTGTGGTGATCACCTCCCACTGTGGGAGAAAGGCCCCCAACCTTCCTCCCACTGTTACCGTGTCACTGGGCCTTTTTGGGCTGTTCAGGAGGGCGAAAAATCGCCGCCCCACGCCCTTTCCCCTTAGGTCCCCAAAATTTCTTTTGTTGACCTGTTTTAGGGGTCTCAGATTTCCTCGGAAACTGAAATTTTCTTTGTCTGTTGCCCAAATTTCCTTTTAAGGGGAAAAGCCTTCTTTTTATCAGCCGTCCTATCCAGGACGGCTTCCAGACCAGGCCCAAATAATAAATCTCCGGTAAGCGGTATGCCACAGAGTTTTATCTTAGACGCACTGTCCCCCTGCCACGTCTTAAGCCACAAGGCTCTCCTGGCTGAATTGGTCAGGGCTGAAGATCTGGCGGACATGCGTACTGATTCGGCCGAGGCATCTGCCAGATAGGCCACCCCTTTAAGGAGCGTGGGAAAAGAAGCAAGGATAACATCCTTTGCTGTATTAGCTTCAATATGTGCCTTGATTTGCGTGAGCCAAAACTCCATATTACGGGCCACTACCGTGGCTGCCATGGCGGGTTTGAGATTTGTCTGTGATGATTCCCAGGACTTTTTCAAAAGGGAATCCATCCTCTTATCCATGGGGTCAGAGAGTACCCCCATATCCTCGAAGGCCAGATCTGTATTTCTGGATACCTGAGAAAATGCTGCGTCTAGTTTTGGAGTTTTATTCCAAACTAAACTATCTTCACCTGCAAAGGGAAACCTCCTTTTTAGTGCATTAGAGAAAAAAGGTTTCCTCTCTGGGTCCTGCCATTCTTTTTTAATGGCATTGACCAACACATCATGGACTGGAAAAACTTTCTTTTTCTGTTCCTCCAGACCCTTATACATTTGGTCATGTAATGACAAAACTTTATTTTCCTCCTTGATACCTAGAGTGGTGTGGATGGCATCTAAAAGTTCCTCCACATCCTCTAGAGAAAGTTTGTACCTTGAGGCTTTGGAGGACTCCCCGTCCAGCCCCTCTATATCCGATTCCTCCTGGGAATCAGAAATGGCGCTACCCGCTTCTTCCTCAATGTCCTCCGCTAGACCCTCTGGTTTCTCGCCACTACTAGGGAGAAAATCCGTGGGATTAGGTGAAACCTGCTGTGCTGGTGGGACACTGCTTTGGGGCTGGGGCAGTTGAAAAGAGGAAAAAAGAGCTTGAAAGGACTGAAAGGTACTAGAAAGCTCCTTAACTGACGCCGCTAGATCTGCCCCCTGTTCTGCTGTCTGTTCTCTTAAAACATCCCCAATACAACACTTACAGAGCGTTTTCAACCAGGTTTCCCCTAGTGTTGATCTGCACACAGGGCACTTCCTTTTAGAGCCATGGGCTGATTTGCTTGAGGCTTTCTGAAAAGAGAAGCAAACAAAAGACAGCAGCACATTAGCTGGGGCCCACCAGCAATAAACACAGGGATCACCAGGAGTGCCCCCCAGGACCAACCACCACCAGGGTCCCAGAAACTCCTATCCCCACCGACCACCAGGAAGGGAAAACACCCGTGGAGCTAACAGGCTGGCTGGCGCTTTCCTCGGATGGAGCTGTCCTCGAGACCTCTGTCTCCGACATTGCTGCTCAGCGGAGCGGTGGTCCGTTGTCTCCTTTGCTGACACCTCAGACTGGAGAGACTGCACCAGCCAGCGTGCGTGGTCCGCTTTCCTAGGCCGCGTCCGGAACCGGAAGACGCGGCCTCGTGTGGCTGTCCCGCCCCCAACCGGAACTGACGTCGCCCATCCTCCGGACCAGCGAGCTCCAAGCTGGCTGCAAAGCAGGGGGGACCTGAGGCAGCCCACAGCGCCACCCTAGGCAAAGAAAACGCCGGACCTCCCAGCTTACTCTTTTCCCCAAAGAGACGCTGGGACGCACATGCGGCGCTGCAGGTGACGACTCACTAGCCGGCCTGAGCGCCAAATTCAAACAATAAAAAAGTAAACTTTTTAGGCAGAAGAACTCAATCTTCTAAAAATTGCCCAAATAAGCCTCAGCTTCCCCAGCCATCGGCTCCTGGTTCCACAGCGGTGTCTCCCCACCGGAGGAAACACCATAACTGAAGGGCCAGTGGGAGGATGAGGCTTAAATCTCTGATTGAAGGCGGTGTTTCCTGAGAGGGGAGGAGCCGGGATCTCTCTAAGGTGACTGTCCTGAAAGACGATCCAGGGAAACAAGAGATATATGTCACCAGCACACCAAGAAAATATAAGGGTCCAAAGCAGTGGGTGAACCATCAGGGTTGCAAAGGTTGTCTTGCCACCGGGCCCTGGTGTTCTGCCACAGTGAGGATCCCCAGCTGTCCTGTCCCTGCCATTTACAGAGCTGGTCTGATGTCTGTCTCCTTGGCAGCGGCGGCAGTCTATTAGGACCTAGTGCTGGTGACATTATGGGTGCATGCAGGGGAAGGCTGGCACTATTTGTTATAGAGAGCCGAGCCCCCAGCTGGTCACCTAGCAGCAGTAATGCTGTATAACCTCTGTTGACATGCTGATCGGCATGTGATCCAGGTGATGCTCCCAGTCAGATCAAACAGTATTTATTAGCATCAAGAGTACAACCACAAATATAATCAACCGTATGATCAGCAGCCATGTGGGCTCTATGCCTGTAAAGTGTGGGCTTTGATCAATAACAGCTCCAAGATGGATACCGCTGTGACAGATGTGAGCAGGTTGCCCTTCTGGAAGCTCGTATTAGAGATCTGGAGGAGCAAGTTGCAACACTGGGTAGAAATGACAACCTTGAAAGGGGTCCTCTGCTCGCTGAGCAAGTGGTCAGTAAGGTTGATGTGGAGGGTGGAGGGGAAAGTCAGGATTATCAGATAGGGAGATGGGTTAATGCAGTTAGAGGGAGTGGAAGGGGCGTGAAGAAAGGGAAGGCCAGTCCTGTATTTGTGCATCAAAACAAATTTGCCAAGTTGGGTGATGATGTGGAGGTGGCAAACACAGAGGTGGCAGCCCTAGATGTTACTGCTACCCCTAACAGCCGGGAGAGCAACCCATCTAGTAGAGGTGGGGAGGGGAGTGCAGGTAGGCCTAGACAGTTGGTGGTAATAGGGGATTCTATAATCAGAAGGACTGATAGAATAATTTGTCGCCAGGATCGCTTCAACCGAATGGTTTGCTGTCTCCCTGGTGCCAGGGTTCGGCATGTGGTGGACCGGGTGGATAAATTACTGGGAGGGGCTGGGCATGACCCAGCTGTCTTGGTCCACGTTGGAACCAATGACAGTATACATGGAAGGTGGAGGCTCCTTAAGAATCAATTTAAAGAACTAGGCTGCAAGATGAAGGGAAGGACCTCCAAGGTGATATTCTCTGAAATATTGCCTGTGCCATGCGCAACACAGGAAAGGCAGGGGGAGATTAGAGAGCTGAATGCATGGCTAAAGACCTGGTGTAGGAAGGAGGGATTTGGGTTTCTAGAGCACTGGGCTGACTTTTCATTGGGGTGCAGCCTATATGCTAAAGACGGTTTGCACTTGAATGGAAGGGGGTCTGCTGTGCTGGGGGAGAGGTTTATGGGAATGCTGGAGGAGTATTTAAACTAGGATTGAGGGGGGAGGGTGAATTAGAATTACATCGAGCAGACAGGTCAGTTAGTGGTCAGACATTAATGGAGAGTGGAATGGGGATAGATGGGGGGAGGGTTATGGCAGGTGACAAGAAAGTTCCCATGTTGCAAACAGCCATTGGAAATAATAGTGCCATTTGTACTACTATAAATTATATGAAAAACACCAGAGAAAAATGTAACAATACATTTAAGTGTTTGTTCACCAATGCCAGAAGTCTGCCAAGCAAAACAGGTGAGCTGGAAGCTCTGATGCATGAGGAGAGCTATGATGTAATCGGTATTGCTGAAACTTGGCTTCAATCCTCACATGACTGGGCTATTAATATTCCTGGCTATGCTCTCTTTCGGAAAGACAGGGTAAAAAGGAAAGGTGGAGGGGTCTGTCTCTATGTGAGAAGTGACCTCAAAGCAAGCGTGAAAGAGAACCTGGTTGATGGAGCGTGTGATGAGGCTGAAGCATTATGGGTGGAACTGCATACAGATGTGCGTAGTTCAAAATTAATCATTGGAGTTTGTTATAAACCACCCAATGTTAATGAGGAGGTGGAGACTCAGCTCCTTGCACAGATGGAAAGGGCTGCAAGGTCTGGGACGGTGATAATAATGGGGGATTTTAACTACCCAGAAATTGACTGGATTAATGGCACTTCTGGGACAGTTAAAGGACAAAAATTTAAAAACCTATTGCAGGACAATTTTATGGTGCAGTTTATTGAGGCCCCAACTAGGAATGATGCTCTGTTGGACCTGATAATCTCAAACCATGCAGAGCTTATTACTAATGTTCAGATAAAGGAACACCTGGGTAGCAGTGATCATAACATGATTTCATTTAATGTTAACTATAAGCAAGAAATACATACAGGAAATATTAAAACACTAAATTTTAAGAGAGCAAATTTTCCAAGGATGAGGGCTGCTCTCCAGGACTTGGACTGGGAGGGACTATTGGCACATATGAACACAGAACAGAAATGGGAATTCTTCAAAAAGACTGTGTGGAACCTCACTGCAAAGTATGTTCCCATGGGCAATAAGTTTAAAAGGCTAAAAATAAAACCTATGTGGCTCACGGTCAAAGTTAAAAAAGCTATAAACAATAAGAAAGTAGCTTTTAAAAAATATAAAAATGAAGGAACACTAGTGTTGTTTAAATGTTACAAAGAATATAACAGGATATGCAAAAAGGAAATCAAGGATGCAAAAATTCAAAACGAACGACAGATTGCAAAAGATAGTAGGACAAACCCCAAAAAATTCTTTAAATATATTAATAGTAAAAAGGTGAAGTCTGAGCATGTAGGCCCCTTACAAAATAATCTAGAGTGGGTGACTGGGGACAAAGAGAAGGCAAATTTATTAAATGTTTTCTTCAGCTCTGTGTATACAATGGAGCATGGGGGAGCTCATGTCCAAAATGGGGGTGGGAGTGACACAGCCCCAAATCCACAATGGCTCAAAAGTGATATGGTCCAGAAATATTTAGACAGAATAAAGGTGGATAAAGCACCTGGACCTGATGGCATCCACCCACGGATCCTAGGTGAGTTGAGCTCTGTCATTTCAAAGCCACTGTATCTAATATTTAGGGACTCATTAAAGACAGGAATAGTACCACTGGATTGGCGCAGGGCCAATGTGGTGCCCATATTTAAAAAGGGAACAAAGTCTTTACCAAGTAACTATAGACCTGTTAGTTTAACTTCTATAGTTGGGAAGATACTGGAACGTTTAATAAAAGACCACATGGATGAGATCTTGATGGAAAAAAACTATTTAAGCAGCAGTCAACATGGATTCATGAAAGACAGAAGTTGTCAGACAAACCTGATTTCCTTTTATGAAGAGGTAAGTAAAACCCTGGACAGAGGCGTGGCTGTGGACGTGATATATTTGGATTTTGCAAAAGCGTTCGATACAGTTCCGCACACAGCTCATGTGTAAGGTAAGGTCTACAGGATTGGATATATCAGTTTGTAAATGGATAGAAAACTGGCTGAAAGCCAGAATTCAGAGAGTCGTGGTTAATGATTCTTACTCTGAATGGTCCAATGTTATCAGTGGTGTACCCCAAGGTTCAGTGCTGGGACCCTTACTTTTCAATATATTTATAAATGATATTGGGTCTGAGATCAAAAGTAACATTTCTGTCTTTGCAGAGGACACCAAGCTATGCAGTGGAATAACGTCCTAACAGGATGTCTCCAATTTACAAGCCGACCTCAATGCTCTGTCTGATTGGGCGACTAAGTGGCAGATGAGGTTTAATGTAGATAAATGTAAAGTTATGCACTTGGGGGCTAAGAATATGCATGCATCATACATACTAGGGGGAGTACAACTGGGGGGGTCTGTAGTGGAGAAAGATCTGGGGGTTTTAGTTGATCATAAGCTCAATAATGGCATGCAATGCCAAGCTGCGGTTTCCAAAGCGAGCAAAGTCCTTTCTTGTATTAAGAGAGGTATGGACTCCAGAGACAGAGATATAATTTTGCCCCTGTACAAATCATTAGTAAGACCTCATCTGGAATATGCAGTTCAGTTTTGGGCACCAGTTCTCAAAAAGGATATAGGAGAACTGGAGAAAGTGCAGAGAAGAGCAACCAAACTGATAAGAGGCATGGAGGAGCTCAGCTATGAGGAAAGATTAGAAGAACTAAATCTATTCACTCTTGAGAAGAGGAGAATTAGGGGGGATATGATCAACATGTACAAATATATAAGAGGTCCATACAGTGAACTTGGTGTTGAGTTATTCACTTTACGGTCATCACTGAGGACAAGGGGGCACTCTTTACGTCTAGAGGAAAAGAGATTTCACCTCCAAATACGGAAAGGTTTTTTCACAGTAAGAGCTGTGAAAATGTGGAACAGACTCCCTCCAGAGGTGGTTCTGGCCAGATCAGTAGATTGCTTTAAGAAAGGTCTGGATTCTTTCCTAAATGTACAGAATATAACTGAGTACTAAGATTTGTAGGTAAAGTTGATCCAGGGTAAATCCGATTGCCTCTCGGGGGATCAGGAAGGAATTTTTTCCCCTGCTGTAGCAAATTGGATCATGCTCCGCTGGGGTTTTTTGCCTTCCTCTGGATCAACTGTGGGTATGAAGTTGGGTGTATAGGATTTTACTGTGTTTTTTTATTTTGTTTTTTGTGGTTGAACTGGATGGACTTGTGTCTTTTTTCAACCTGACTAACTATGTAACTATGTAACTATGTAACTATGTAATAAAATCACTGATATTTATGACTAGGATTTGACTAAGAGCATCACCTGGATTGCATCCCGATCAGCATGTCAGAAGGGTCCACTGCTGCCAAGCAACCTGCAGGGAGCTCAACTGTCTATAACCAATAGAGATGGGCTCGGGTGTGTTTGAAATCCCACATGCCCGATCCCGCCAGGAAGCCGACACTCCACAGTGCTAATCAATGTATGGGCTGCCTAAGAGCTAAGACCAGCCAGTTTAAATCTCAGCTGGTTCAGTAGAAACTGGCTGAGATTTGAACCATTAATGAGCAGATTCTCTTATGATTATCACTAGTGGTTGCTGTATAGCCACTGGTGATAATCACTGTTTGTTGGGAGAATATAATTACTGGGCAGGAGGGATATTCCCGTCACCACTGTCTGTTGATGGGGGAATCATGCAAGTTTCTTTCCTGCAATCTGTGGATGCAGGAAATAAATTTGCACCGTATATTATCTGCCTAAGTGAAAGTAAATTGTGAATGTTTTGAAAGAACAGGAGAGGGGGAGGGAGACAGATGGGGGGGAGAGAAGGGATGGTGATAATGTAGTTCAGTGATTACAGTGTACTGCAGTGCACACACTTAAACACGGCCCAGGCTAGAAGATCTGGTTGTGTGAGCGCTCGCATTATGCAGTGTCGGCGAGCACAGGGTGGGGGAGGAATCCCCCGCAGAGCTGACTGGGGACACTCTCCCTCTCGGGGAGCACATGGTGGGGCACAGCATGATGTTGGGGGGGTCAGGGCCCCCTCTGGCCCCCCCCTAGGGACGCCTCTGCTGGTGTTGTCTGTGGATGGGGGGGGGGTGGAGAACAAGGATGACATTATCCTGGATGAGCAGGAGCCAGGCCAGTACAGCGCTTCCAGTTTAGTGCAAATGGAGGCCTTCATGCTTTAGTGTTTTAATAGGGACCCCGTATAAAAAGCTTTAAGTACAATGACCAGTACTGGGTGGCAACGTACTTCGACCCCCGGTACAAACATAACATTGGCGGAAATGTTACCACCATCACAGAGGGCTATCAGAATGCAGTACTTCCAGGCCTTGCTTCGAGAAATGCTGCATTCTGCTTTTGCGTGCACTGGCAGAGGAATTTCCACTCACAGAGAAACAGTTTCGGGTACCAATCCAACAGTGCCTGCAAGAAGAGGGCGGTTTGAAGATGTCTTGGTCACTAATGATATGAGATCATTCTTTCAGCCGACCCAGCGACAGCTGTCCCCCGGATCCAGCATCAGGGAACGCCTAGACCGACAGGTGTCAGACTATCAGGTTAACGGCCGATGTGGACGCACTAAGAAGTGATGAACCCCTGGACTACTGGGTGGGCAGGCTTGACATCTGGCCAGAGCTTGCACAATTTGCAATGGAACTGTTGGCTTGCCCCTCATCCAGTGTCCTGTCCGAAAGGACGTTCAGCGCAGCAGGGGGGGGGGGTCGTGACCAATAAGCGCACTCGCCTAGCTCACAACAGTGTCGACTACCTTACATTTTTAAAAATGAATGACGCATGGATCTCGGAGGAACTCAACACATGTGACCATTAGACCATGTTTCATTCAAATTCAGGTGAACGCCTGTGGGCTAATATTTTGGGCCAGTACTGGCCGACACTTTTCTGTATCCGGTGTATAGCTCGATGTACCTCAAGCCACAGAATACAAAGTCTTTTGCTGTCAGGTGAACGCCTGACGGGTAATTTTTGGGGCCTGTAATGGCCGGCACTTACGTATTTGATTTTTCAGATAATACTTCTGGTAGGTCAGTGTCCATGTTGTGGGACTATTTGTGCACAGCTAGTAAGTATTTTGTGGCTGCAAATATGACCTGCAGGTTTTTAATATTCACCCAGCATTAAAGTCAATGGGGCCCGCCGCAAACTTGCGGTTCGCAGACATTTGCGGTTAGCGTTCGCGAACAGTCCCATCGGATGTTCGTCCATCACTACTTGCTATACAAGCGATGAAAAACAATGAGTCACGTATGCGTTTTCAAACAGATAACAGGCATTCAGCACAAAAGACACAAAACCAATTCGCTTTAATTCAATACGTGATTTTGAGAGACTGTAGTGGTCATTTAGTGCAATTGATTTCTGAACGACGCAAAATTTTAATCAAATGTTTTAACAAATCTATGTTTTAAGTTAAATTTCAGCTTAACCCTTTCATGACTAAGCCGAACATTTGGTGTTTGCAAGTTAAAATCCGTATTTTTTTAGAACACTTGGAAGCCCCTAACTTTTTTAGCAAAGAACCTAGAAAATAAAATGGATTGTTGCAATATTTTATGTCACAAGGTATTTGTGCTGCAGTGTTTTAAACGCAACTTAAAAGATAAAAGTTAATTAAATTTTTTTGTATAATGTGAAAGATGTTACGCCCAGTAATAATGGCGTGTAATGGTGACAAACTATGGTACCTAAAAATCTCTATAGGTGAGGCTTTAATTTTTTTTTACAGTTACCAGGTTAGAGTTAAAGGAAGTCTACGGCTAGAATTATTGCACTCTGACGATCGCAGCGATACCTCACATGTGTGATTTGAACACCATTTACATATGCGGGCGCGACTTCCGTATGCATTTGCTGCGCAGGCTCGCGGGGACAGGGGCGCTTTAAATTTTTTTTTTATACTAAAAATTTGTTTTTAAAAAAAAAATGTTGATCACTTATTGCTGTCACAAGGAATGTAAACATCCCTTGTGACAGTAATAAGTGGTGACAGGTACTCTTTATGGAGGGATCTGGGTCTAAAAGGCGATTCTTAAACCACTTAAGTACCCCTTCACGCCGATATACCTCGGCAGAATGGCACGGCTGGGCACATCAACGTATAGGTACGTTGTCCTTTAAGCCCAGCCGTGGGGTCGCGGGCGCGCTCCCGCAACCGGGTCCGAAGCTCCGTGATAGCGGGACTCGGACCCGATCGCTGCTGGAGTCCCGCGATCGGTCCCCAGAGCTGAACGGGGAGAGCCGTGTGTAAACACGGCTTCCCCGTTCTTCACTGTGGCAGCGTCATCGATCGTGTGATCCCTTTTGTAGGGGGACACAATCGATGACGTCACACCTACAGTTGAACACAAACCCCATCAGTGCACCCTGTGTTTAACTCCCTAACTGCAATTGTCATTTTCACAATGCATTTTAAAAGCATTTGCTGTGAAAATGACAATGGTCCCAAAAATGTGTCAAAATTGTCCAAAGTGTCTGCCATGTCGCAGTCACGAAAAAAAAAATACTGATCGCCGCCATTAGTAAAAAAAAAATGCAATAAAATGATCCCCTATTTGGTAAACGCTACAAATTTTGGGCAAACCAACCGATAAACACCAAAAATAGGAAGAACACATATCGGCCTAAACTGAGGAAATAAAGTTTTTTTTATTTTTGGGGGATATTATAGCAAAAAGTAAAAATTGCATTTTCAAAATTGTCCCTCTATTTGTTTATAGCGCAAAAAATAACCACAGAGGTGATCAAATACCACCAAAAGAAAGCCATTTGTGGGGAAAAAAAAAAGGACGCCAATTTTCTTTGGGAGCCACGTCACACGACAGCGCAGTTGTCAGTTAAAGCGACGCAGTGCCGAATCGCAAAAAGGGCAAGGTCCTTAAGGTGCATTTTGGTCCAGGTCTTAAGTGGTTATTACTGTATATTTTTTTAAAATCCAGGGCCGTTGGCAGACAAGTAACCCGAAGTGACGTCATGACATTGCTTGCGTGTTCACATTGAGACTGATTCAAAGCCGTTCGCGGCTTCGATTCAGTCTCTTACTAGGCGCCAATGGTGGCGCATCGAGGATCGGGTCTCCCGGTGGGATGGGATGCCCAGTAAGAGCGCAGAGGTGGCGATGTCCCCTCCTCCTGTGCGTTTGCTCAGCGGGAAGGAGTTAAATGTCATCGCTATGAGGGACCATTCATTTTCTTTGAAGAAAGTCTGTTTTGTCACCTACGTATTAAAATTTTGTTCACAACTTTTTCAAAACCATATCCTATAGAAGCATATCTTGTCAGGTGCTGTTCAACAAATTTTCTTTTAGGAATTGATGCAACCAGGTAGCATTAGGTGTCATTTTTCAAGGAGAGGATCTTCCGGGAGGAAGTGCAGGCTGATTGGGACCTTGTGTTTAATTGAGCACTGCAAGTGTACACCAATCAGGTACTGTCTGACGCAGGCACCATCACTTATGAATAAGGATGAGCCGAACACCCCCCCCCCCCCCGTTCGGTTTGCACCAGAACCTTCGAACTGACCTACCATTCGCGCGAACATTTAGAACCCCATTGACGTCTATGGGACTCAAACGTTCTAATTTAATAGTGTTCATTTTAAAGCCCAACATGCAAGTTATTGTCCTAAAACGTCTTTCAGAGCCCAGGTCTTGCACCAGGGAACATGCATCAATGGAAAAAACTTTTAGAACGGTCGTTTTTTCAGGAGCATTGATTTTAATGATGCTTAAAGGGGTTTTAAAGACAAAAATATTTTCCTCTTAAATTAAAGTCTGACAGTAGCTGAAGTAAAAAGTAATGTTTTGCATTATAACTAGTTTGACAGCTGTTGAAATCAAGCTTTTTTATTCACCTCCGTCACTCCTGAATCATGCTCACTGACTTGCTGGTTTGCGGTGCGTATTCAATTCTTGCTACATCAGGGCCTAATGGGAACTACAGTTCCCATTAGGCTAAAACTCCATGCCTGTGAGTGATAAGAGCATCTTCACGCAGGGCTGTAGTCATAGGGAGGTGGTGAGCACATTCTGCTTTCCACCATGCAAAACGGCTCAGATGCTGGTGGAAAGCAAGAAGAGGAGTGACAGGAAATGGCATTTTCAAACCTGGATTACTGAATTTTGGAGGTCAAAAGGAAAAACAAGGTAAGTGATATTTAAATGCTCTAGCTTACAGCAATCAATTGATCTAATAACAAACAAACCTTTAGTGTTCCTTTAGATTAATTTTTTTTTTTATTTCCTTTACATATTGTACCTGTTGGGTGTCTATAGTATGCCTGTGAAGTGGCACGTGTTTAGAACTGTCCCTGCACAAAATGAGATTACTACAAGATAAAACTGCTTGCGGCTTTAAATGTCTGGTCCCTGCAATATGGATGTAAATCATTGAGAAAAATAGCACAGACAATACACACCAAGTAGCTTTAGGTGCAAACTACAGAGGACACAGGCCACACACACACAATCACACACACACACACACACACAATCACACACACACACAATCACACACACACACAATCACACACACACACAATCACACACACACACAATCACACACACACACAATCACACACACACACAATCACACACAATCACACACAATCACACACAATCACACACAATCACACACAATCACACACAATCACACACAATCACACACAATCACACACAATCACACACAATCACACACAATCACACACAATCACACACACACACACACAATCACACACACACACACAATCACACACACACACAATCACACACACACACAATCACACACACACACAAACACTTCCTCCCGAGCATAGCCAATAGTCCGGCTCTAGTTTAAATTTTCCAATTTTTCAGAAAATCTAGTTTGTAGCCAGAAGCTTCGTCGGCCCTAGAGTGGTCAAAGGTGGCATGAATCAGTGGCGGAATCATGGCCGTAACAGTCGCACTTGCAACAGGGCCCTGGCATTCTGTCACTGTGGGGGGCTTCGTCAGGGTTGCTATTCACACAGCTGAGCGGAAAGCTTATCTAAAGAACAGCACCACAGAAACACCAGCATTGACAAATCAATCTCCTGTCCGTCCTCTTGCACAGGACACAGCTGATCTGCTCCCCCTTCTCCTCCCCTCTACTATGCGCTCCGCTGGAAATGTGAGCTTGTTAGCGTCACACTTGACTGCCCCCAGAGCACACTGGGGAGGGGGATCAGATATGTCCTCTATCATCCTGTGTGAGAGGACAGAGGGGGTGATAGAACTGTGCAACAAGGTAATGAAACAATATACAAATCAGCAGATTTTAATTCCATCTATGGACAACTTTACTCTTACTGCTATCATATGTAGCACTACCCCGTAGGAGCTGCTGGTTTAGATTTGGGTTTTGCATATTACATCCAAGTTTGTTGTCAGGGGAAGAAAGTCTATAGGAATTGCAATGTCCACACAAGATTTAAAACCTTCAACGGTTTTATTTTTGCTGTATAAAACTTGGTGTATAGAGAGAAGGGGGAAGGTTAAGATACACGGTACAGAATGCACAAAAATATCTCAAGTTCCAATCAGTCAGTCACCACTCCTTGAGTGGGTATTGCTCACCCAGGTAGACCCTTCTCACTTGGGATCTTTGTTTGAATCGTAGGCCTCAGCTAACATAACCGGGCCTACGGTGTCTGCCCCGTAAAGGGGTTGTAAAAGTAACACTTTTCCCTAAATGGCTTTTATTTTTGTGCAGTCCTTCACTTACCTCATCCTTCGATTTTGCTTTTAAATGTCCTTATTTTGTTAGAGAAATCCTCACTTCCTGTTATGTCTAACCATACAGTAATGTGAGGCTCTCCCTGGTGTGGAGAAAGCCTCTTGAGGGGACGAGCAGGCAAGTCAGGACACTCTACTTTGCAGATAAAGAAAGGAGCTGTGCGTTAGTGGGCATTTTGACACTCCTGCTCGCCCCCTCCGCCCTCAAGAGGCTTCCACACCAGGGAGAAAGCCTTGCATTAGTGTGGAGTAACAGACAGAACAGGAAGTGAGGATTTCTCAGAAGAAATAAGGACATTTAAAAGCAAAATCAAAGGATGAGGTTAGTGGAGGACTGCACTAAGGTAAAGGAAGCCATTTAGGGGGGAAAAAAAATTACCTTTACAACCCCTTTAAGTATCCCTTCCCGGCATGCACAGCAGGGCACCACTCCCACTGGGCTGTTGCCGATAAGGGTCCCCTAACGCACCATGGTTTCTTGTGTTTCATCATGGGCCTGAGGTGGCGACGCAGCCTACAAGCAACAGGGGAAAATCCTATCAAGCACAACCATAGCCAGAACAGAGGCCAATTTCAAAAGAATTCAACAAAGTCTGAGCCCACTATTGGCTCAGACACCCTCTAAATTTAGAATAGCGCCCCAATCATTGGGAGCAGGGCGCTACACAAATTCTAAAGCATTGCCGTAAAAGGATGAACAACCTTGTGGTTACAATAGAAGTGATAAGCTTGTGTTTATATTTTGGTCAATGCTGTATTGTAGAAGTGACCCAAGGAGCTGTAAAACCACCTTATTTCTACTGCCTGCAGATTTCCCCCACCCAATTCTCTGGGGGCGCACCAACCCAGTGATTAACCACTTAAGGACCCCTTCACGTCGATATACGTCGGAAGAATAACACGGCTTGGCACAAGCACGTACCTGGACTTTTTTTAAGTGCCCAGCCGGTCTGAAGCTCCGTGACCGCATCCGCAGGACCCTATTGCCGCCGGTGTCCTGCAATCAGTCCCAGGAGCTGAAGAACGGGAAGAGGTGTGTGTGTAAACACACCTTCCCCATTCATTGTGGCAATGTCAGTGATCGTCTGTTCCCTTATATAGGGAAAAACGATCACTTTTCACACATCCAGCCCTGCCCCCCTACAGTTAAAAACACACATGAGGTCACACTTAACCCCTACAGTCCCCCCTAGTGTTTTAACTCCTAAACTGCAATTGTCATTTTCACAGTTCTCAGTGCTTTTTATAGCACTTTTCGCAAAAATGTGTCAAAATTGTCTGTGTCCACCATAATGTAGCAGTCAAAAAAAAAAAATCACTGATCGCCGCCATTAGTAAAAAAAAAATAATAAAAGGCAATTAAACTATCCCCTATTTTGTAAGTGCTATAAATTTTGCCCAAACCAATCGATAACCACTTATTGCGATTTTTTTTACCAAAAATAAGTAAAATACGTATCAGCCTAAACTAAGGAAAATATTGTTTTTATATCTTTTTTGGGGATATTATAAAAAAAGTAAAAATTATAAAAAAAATTCAAAATGGTCGCTCTATTTTTGTTTATAGCGCAAAATATAAAAACCGCAGAGGTGATCAAATACCACCAAAAGAAAGCTCCATTTGTGAATAAAAAAAAAACGCCAATTTTGTTTGGGAGCCACGTCGCACAATTGTCAGTTAAAGCGACGCATTGCCGAATGGCAAAATAGGGCAAGGTCCTTAACCTGCATAATGGTCCGGGTCTTAAGTGGTTAATAGGCTTACCTGATGTTCCTACTTTATCCTGAGGTTTTTTAACCTCCTTAGCGGTAATCCGAGTCTGGCTCGGGGTGAATTTTTTATACCAAAAGCGGTATCCCCGAGCCAGACTCGGGGGCTGCCTCGCAGCATCCACAGGCACAAGTTACTTACCTTGTCCCTGCGATGCATCCCCGCTCTGAGTGAGCGGCGTGCTCGCTCGATTCACACAGTGAACCGTGTGCCGCCGATCTCCGTTCCCTGCGACGTTACGATGCACAGGGACAGAGAACGGTGCCAAATTCAAAAAAGTAAATAAACACATTACATACAGTATACTTTAATCTTATAGATTACAGTCCTGTATGTAAAAAAACACCCTCGTCTAGTGTTCTGCATGTACTTTTATAAAATAAACAGTTTTCTGCCTGCAAACTGCAGATTGTCCATAGCAACCAAAAGTGTCCCTTTATGTCAAAAGCGATTTTAGAGCAGCTAGAAAACGATAAAAAATTATAATCACTTGCAGAATTGAGCGATAGCGATTTGTGGGGAAATTCGTCATAAAAAAATAAAAGTAATGACAGCGACAATTCTGCAGCTCAGTAAATTTCAGTGTTTTTGATTTGATTACATTGTGGAATATTTTTTATTATAATTACATTTGATAATTATTTATAGTTAATTATATTATAATTCATGATTTTGTGTTTCAAACTTTATCATACCCGGGATGTCTACTAGACTCTTGTTTGGACAGATTTAAGCGGGTTATTCTTAAGAATTACAGGCCTACAATGTAAAACGCCAAATTTCCATGCAACATAATTGTACCGCTTTTGGTACAAAATTCCAGACAATCATACCGCCAGGGAGGTTAAGGAGGAGCACATGGCTCTGGCAACAAAGGAGTTTAAACTTCAACTTCAGTATTTTCTTGGAGAACCGGTACTTTTCTTATACTTGTGCTCTTCGCCTCTGCCAGAACTCCAGAATTTGAGCCACTTTTGGAAAGACACTTACATGACTTATCTCAGTGCTTTCAACCAGCCCCCACGTCAACAATGTGTACTGTAGTGAAGGTGTCAGTGGGAGAAACCTTGTGCACCATGGGAAACAAGAAATCTGCCAATCCTCAACATATCAGATTGCAAAGACTCAAGTTATGTCTTTTCAGTACAGAGATATCAGTGGTGCAGAAAAGGCGAGTATTAAAGTGGTTGTAAAGAGACTTTACCTTAATGCATTCTCTTAGGCTAAAAACCATTGGGTTTCCTTCAATCCCCCCTAAATACTTGAGCCCAAACTCAAGCCAGTGCTGTTCCCAAGAGCAGCAGCTTTCTCACTGGATTTGGAGGCAGCAGGAGGCACTGGATCTTGGTGCTGTCAATCACAGAAATGAGGGGGTTAAGGCCAAGCCAACCTGTCAATGGACACACAAAGCCTGGCTCAGGATTGAGCTTGCATGGGTTTTTTATATAGCAAGTGGCTTGCTTTGGGGTATTGGGGGGCAGTAGCACTGGTGGGGAACACAGAAAAAGAGAAACAGGGCTGCATGATTCTCCCATCAAAACAGACAGGACAAAAAAGTTGGGGACTTTAAATGAGGCGTGTACCTAATAGTTGGTATATTGCATGGAAACATGGTGTAAATTCATATAGAAAAGGTTAAAAAAAAATAAAAAAAACATAGTACAGTTGAGGAATCATGATGCTGTTGGTCAATAGTGGACATAACTTTAATATAATTCAACATTTAAATGCATACTAAAAAACACAATATTGCATCCTATTGTGCAATACACATTTTGTGAAAATAACTTCCTTAGCAGGTGCAATCCATGTACAGCAATACCTCAGAATGCGAGTAACGCGGTTAATGAGAGTTTCACAATACAAGCCATTTTAAATCCTGACTCGGTTTGCAGTACCACATTTGGTGCGGGGGCGCCGGTGATGCTCAAACACACTGAAATACTCCACTTCCAAGTTTTTCCAAACCTTTCCAAGGGTTTCAGAGTCTCCAGCGCCCCTCTGGCCACATGTAGTATTGCATGCAATAGAAGTCAAGGTGGAACAAATTATCTTAGTTTTGATTGACTTCTACGGTGAAACTTTCTTTGATAAGTGCTTTGGATTACAAGCATTCTCCACGAATTATGCTTGTAAAACCAAGGTTTATATATCTAAATGATAACCAAATATTTAAAACAAACAGATTAAAGCAATGTCCTTCACTGGTTTTACTTTCAAATCAACTCACCGTGTGGTGCTTAGGACCAGGGGCCTCCTAAAAACATCCACCCCAGGAACTGTGGGAGCAATTCTTGTGCACATCAGGTTGTAATGTGAGGAATGCAGAAAGGTGCAAATCTTCATTGAGGGATCACTGACGACTATGTGTATAGTTATATTGCAGGTATAAGTAAATATCTATAGGAAAACTGGCTGCCAATTGGATCTTTAACCCAGGAGAAAAACAAAGTAATTGTGTCCCAATATATACAAAGAATATGTGACAGGATAAAAAAAAAAAAACCCTCAAACACAGAACTGACAGGGGAATCAATTATCTTCTCCTAGGGGGGCGGGTGGGGGAAGCCACCCCCACCAGGAGAAGACAGGGATTAGTGCTAGCGGTTATAGCAGTTGCTTGCAATAAATTGAAGAATCTTGTTGGTTGTATACAAGTGGTTTGAGCGATCAGCTTGTTACATTTAGCCTTACCATTAACAGTTTGAGTCTCGGCCGGTCATGTTGAACTGGCCGAGATTGGAATAGTAAATGTCCAGCCTAATGTTTGTTATTAGTGTTGCTCACGAATATTCGTATTGCGAATATTCGGCTCGAATATGGCATATTCGAGTATTCGCGATATATTTCGAATTTCGCAATGAATATTCGCAATTCCGAATATTCGCATTTTTTCAATTTTATTTTTAAAACAGATCACATCCTATCGACGTCTAAAAGCATTGCTGGTATGATTAGAGACCCTGGGCAGAGTAGCTAAGCTGAGGCGATCCTTTTATGTTGCCGAATATAAAAAAAAAAAAATTGCGAATTTTCGCTAATGCGAATGCGAAAATAATTGCGAATTTTCGATAACTGTGGTAGGAGAACTCTGATTGTCTCTGATGCAAAAGGGGGGGGTTTGTGTATGTTTCTGTTATGAATATTTGTATGTTTGATATTATTTTTTTTTGTAAGAAGGAAAAAATTGCGCATACCTTAAAGGGGAGAATACAGCAGCAACTCAAAAATGTTATACAACATAAATTAATACAAGACAGAAAATGGAGTCGCTCTACAAGAATAAAAAATATGTCTAGTGACAAGACATGTGGGCAAATTATAAAATAAGCAAGCGCAAATAACTTGTGAAATACACAGTGAAACAAATATATAAAGAAATATAGTCCCAATAATAGAAAAATAATCTTTCATAAAAATGTCTTTGATATGTGACAGATGGATAGAGTAAAGAATCACCACCAATGCAAAACACTTTTTATTTTCTATTGTAAAATATCACGAATATTCTGAGCCAATCAGAGTGCTCCTTCCGCATTTGCCGAATATTCGCAATTATTTTGTATTGTAAAATATCAAGAATATTCTGAGCTAATCAGAGTGCTCCTTCCGCATTTGCCGAATATTCGCAATTATTTTGTATTGTAAAATATCAAGAATATTCTGAGCCAATCAGAGTGCTCCTTCCGCATTTGCCGAATATTCGCAATTATTTTGTATTGTAAAATATCAAGAATATTCTGAGCCAATCAGAGTGCTCCTTCCGCATTTGCCGAATATTCGCAATTATTTTGTATTGTAAAATATCACGAATATTCTGAGCCAATCAGAGTGCTCCTACCGCAGTTATCAAAAATTCGCAATTATTTTCGCATTCGCAATACCGAAAATTCGCAATCATTTCATTTCGATAAAATATCACGAATATTCGAATTTAGCGAATATATCTCGAATATTCGACTATATATTCGAGATATATCGCGAAATCGAATATGGCGTATTCTGCTCAACACTATTTGTTATTACACATGCCCAAAGCTAAACAGTATATAGGCTGATATTAAAGCATTGCATCCACACTGTAGTAGCGTCCTGCTAAAGGAGTTGAAGCCCCTGATTCTGATGTGATAAATGTAACAGCCAGTAAAAAAGGTTCAAAACAAATTCCTGTGCACAGAATTGGTTGGGGATATTCTCAAGCCAGTCGTCAAATTAAAATTGGAACAATACGGCAGCAGATCAGTTCCCCCACCTATAATTTGCAGGCTTTGCATATTACAATCCAATCAGTACCATAATTGACTTTGAAATTGGCCATATATCTTTAGTACCAACAGACAGCTTTACCAATTCATTGCTGGACTATGGTGCAGAAAAGGATCAGTTCCAGGCTGAAAAAGCCAGATCATTTGAACCATTTACAAAAAAAAAGCAATGTTAAAATAAAGTAAATAAAATGTACAAAACGCAGCGCTAATGAAAGGGGGATATGTGTTCGGTAAGTGATGTAGATATGTGCAATAGTACAAGTAAAATGATACAAAAAAATAAATTGCATGATTAAAAACATATCAAAAATGGCATTACTCTAAGGTGCATAAACATGCATAAATAGTCAAAACAGTCCAATCCTTAGAAAACTTTTATATGGACTTGTGTGTTTTAAGGGGCTTC
Source organism: Rana temporaria (assembly GCF_905171775.1). NCBI lineage: Eukaryota > Metazoa > Chordata > Amphibia > Anura > Ranidae > Rana > Rana temporaria. The sequence continues at coordinate 279,276,403 of NC_053492.1, read as the reverse complement.
AGTGTGGATAAAAAAATAAATGAAAAATTCCACAGGCCTTTAGGGCATGTATTCAGTAGCAGCAATCCAAGTATAATATAGTTCATACAACACACGGCCCAGTGAGTGATCCAAAAGTCATGCCAAGGTGTACTCACAGGTGCTCCCCTATGGTAATGGATGCTCACCTTCGAGCTTGCAACCAAGCTTGGTCTGCACACTTATGAACCAGACCGGAGTTCTAACGGATAATCCTGGGTTCCTGGTTCCTTGGCAGGCAGCTCCACACGTAGGGGACAGGACAGCAGGAGAGTGTGCGAGGCTGAGAGGACTTTATCACATACCGATCTGTATCTCGCTATGAGCCTGTTATAGAGTGGTGCACTGTCACACCTGCAATATGCGAGTACCCCGACAAGTGATCTCTTTAAATAAATATTGTTAAAACATTACTTACACAATCCGTTTTTTTTTTCTTATATATTCTATGATCCGGAGCTGGCTGCAAAGGAACCAGGAACCCATGATTATCCATTAGAACCCAGGTGTGGTTCTCATAAGCGTGCACAGACCAAGCTTAGTTGCAAGGTCGCATGCTCTAAGGTGATCATAGGGGAGCACCTGTGACTAAACCTTGGCATGACTTTTGGATCACTCACAGGGATGTGTGTTTTATGAACTGTATTATACATCACCCTTGGATTGCTGCTACTGATTACATGCCCTAAAGCACTGGAATTTCTCATAATTTTTTTTATCCACACTGAAGCACCTTAGAATACTTTCATATGGACTTATCATTTTTAAGGATTGGACTGTTTACCACCATTATGCATTTTTAGTGTGAGGTGATTTTTTTAATCTATTTTTTTGAATAATTTTACTTGTACTATTTGTTTGCATACATCTACTTCACTTAACGGACATATAACCCCTTTACTTTGTATAGTGGTGTGTGCACTATTTCATTAGCGCTGCGTTTTCTTCATTTTAGTCTTTGGCACGATTTATGAAACATGTTTCACACTAGCAGCTTTATTTCTATACCTTAGCTGATAGGCGTGGTGGCTTGCAGGATTGTTACATTATGTGAAAATAAAGTCGTTTCTATTTAACATTTTTAATTTGCCATCCCTGCAGTAAATTCTCTAATTTGAGTATGATTGAAAGAGCTGTATATACAAATCTCAACTCATTGCCAAGCCTTCAGTTTGGGGTTAACATAATTTTATGCTGATTGGATAAGCAGATCTCTCAGAAATAGATACATTACGTAGATTCAACAAACCCCTGACAAAGAAAATTAAAGATTTGTTTATATAGAAAGGTCTTTACACAGCAACAAATGATTTCCCCAGGCAATGATGGATGTTGGAGTCTTCATGTGGATATAGAAACAATGAATGTGTAAGATAATGAAATGGATGCTACGCTTTCCCACACGTTTTAGAACCCTTATATTTATACAACATGAATGCGATTTAGAAATCAGACATTTATTGTTGTATTTATGGGTGTTATGATCCAACTTAAGCATTTTTCTGAAGGGCCCATATGTCTTGTTTCATAGGTTTATTCAATGTGAATATATACAATTGCATAGCTGTCACGCTACTGAAAACTATAATAGATTTTTTTTTTGGTAACAAACATTCCTGGCAGAAAGTGTATTACAGACCAAATTCCATACGTTTGTCAACCAAATTCTGTGTAAGATATATACACACACACAAAATAAAAGGGAATAGGACCCAATGGATCCTTTCCTTCAATGAAGGAAATGGAACAATTTGCAGTTTAGCCCAGGTTCCCACTGGTCTGCGGGAATAAAGCTGTGAGAGTTCAGTTGAACACAAACAATTTCATTCCCGCTTGTCAGTCCCGATTTTGGCCACAATTAGAGACATCTGTGCAGGTTTCTGCACAGATGCAAGTCACAGCTTAAAATCACAAAAAGTAGTACATAAACCATTGCAGCGCTGCACCGATTAGGACGGTGTCATTGCCAACAATTTGACATGTCAAATCGCATGTCAAAATGGACCAGGGCTTAACCTGACATAACTTAATTGGAATTAGAAAAAAGTATCATTGAAAGGAAAGCATTATAAGAAATTACACATGGTAAAAACTGACATCACTTAAAAATATTACCATGAGCTCAGCCATATCCAAATCATTCACACAAGTCAATCACCTCAAGTTAGTGTGACTAAACATACTGCTTGTGCAAATTAGTGAGAGAGATCAGGGAAATCTTGGTAGCACAAACCAGTATCCATGGTGTTTAACCATGGACCTCCAGACTCCCTATATGCCTTTAAAGCTGCATTAGGTATCTAAAGTATTGAAAAAGGCATTGATCACCGCAGACAAAATGCAATTTTGGCTGGAGGTATCCCTGCCAGTCAGTGAACAAGGCAGGTTTGGTTTCTTGGCATAGCACCATCAACCATAAAGATGGTAGAATAGTGTCATGCAGCAGTATAGAATAGTGGCATGATGTAGAAATGCAACTTGAGTCAAGGAGTGAGCCAATTAAATAGGCAGCACATTTCCATGAAACATTAAAGACAAGACTGCATATAAGTTAAATAGAAAAAGATAGTCAGCCAAGTCAAACCACAAAGCCTCAAAAAAAATGTTCAGGCTGTGGTCACTTGCTGGATATACCAGCTTGAAAAAGACTTACCGTTTAGAAGACATTGAATTGGACCTCAATTGCAGCAACAAGGTAGTGAATCCAGAGACCTTTGCAGGATGCAAATCACTCTAGACCTGGTAACACATGGGGCCGCATGGCCATTTAAAGTTGTTTGTAGATTTCCAGAGACAGGATGAAGGCCAAAGAGTGATGAAAAGCCCAGGTTGGTTATCAGCAGAGGGCTTGCGCTGGCACGCGCAAAAAGCCATATCCAGCCCACTTGCAACATGTGGTTATCACAAGTGAATCATTGTCCTGAACAGAGGCCTTTATATAGGCACTCAGGCAATTACTTCCTATTACATCACTTCCTGCCTAGACATGGTCATGTTAACCCCATGGGGGAATTCAGACTGCTGTAAGGGGAAAAGTGTTTTTACACTGCTGCCATCTTGTGGCAGTATATGATTATTGTAGTTTATAGTATATGATCATTGATGTAAAAGGTAAATAAACATTCACAGATTGACATTATATGCGTTTAACCACATCTATTGAATTCACTAGTAGTTGTATTACAATGTGAATGAAAAACTGTATACAGATAGATACATTTGTACAAACTGAGGCTTGTTATGATATTTTGACAGCCGATCAATTTGGTGGAGATCAACTTACAGAGTCAGGAATACCTGTAAATTCAGCTCAGGGTTTACTCCATTCGGCGACAGTGTCCACAGCCGAAAAATCTATTCCCCCATGCGGACCTTTAAGGGACGCTTTGTTTTGCCTATGTACAGTTTATGACAGGGACATTCCAGTATTGCAGTTAATGAAATGTTTAATTTCATACACCTTTCCTGTTGCATCTGTAAAGGAGTCAGATCTATCTCCAAATCCACAAATGTGGCATTTCCCACAGGCATACATCCCTTGAAGCGGAGGTAGGTCGGTGAGCCAACTGCGTGGATTAGGTCTGGTATATTCAGATCTGACAAGCTCATCAGTCAGATTTTTGGCTCTCCTTGCTAACATGAAGGGTTTAGGGCCAACTTTAGGGGCATGCCTGTGGGAAATGCCACATTTGTGGATTTGGAGATAGATCTGACTCCTTTACAAATGCAACAGGAAGAAAGGTGTATGAAATTAAACATTTCATTAACTGCAATACTGGAATGTCCCTGTCATAAACTGTACATAGGCAAAACAAAGCGTCCCTCAAAGGTCCGCATGGGGGAACATCTCTTGAGTATTCGTTCACCCCGATGATGATACCCCCATAGGAGAACACTTCTCAAAATATCACAACAGGGACCCAAACTGACTCAAAATTAAGGGGTTCTATGCCCTAAAACTTCCAGTAAGAAGAGGTGACTTTGAATTGGTACGCCTTCAAAAAGAAAAGGAATCGATTTGTCGGCTGGGGGGCGCTTTCACCGAATGGAGTAAACCCTGAGCTGAATTTACAGGTATTCCTGACTCTGTAAGTTGATCTCCACCAAATTGAACGGCTGTCAAAATATCATACCAATCCTCAGTTTGTACACATGTATCTATTTGTATACAGTTTTGCATTCACATTTTAATACAGCTACTATTGAATTCAATAGATGTGATTAAATGCATATAATGTCAATTTGTGAATGTTTATTTACCATATACATCAATGATCATATACTATGAACTGTAAAAATAATCATATACTGCCACAAGATGGCAGCAGTGTAAAAACACTTTTCCCTTACAGCAGTCTGAATTCCCCTATGGGGTTAACATGACCATGTCTAGACAGGAAGTGATGTCACTCTGAATGCCTATATAAAGGATTCTGTTCAAACAATCATGTCACTTGGAAGAAACGCCATGTTGCAAGTGGGTGGGTAAATGTTGCTCTGCGTGCCTGCTTTTTGTCAATAGCAAATCTTGGCTGTTCATTGTCCTTTAGACCTCATTCTGTCGCTGAAAATCCGCAAAAAATATGCAGTAGATGGCCATGCGGCCCCATGCTGGTTTTGAGTGGATGATACACTATGTTTCTCTATGAATACAGGGATTTGCATACCTGTGAACTCCTGCAAAGGGCTCTGGATTCACCACCTTGTTGCTGCAATTGAGGACCAATTCAATATTCTCTAAACAGTGAGTCTTTTTCAAGCTGGTATATCCAGCAAGTGACCACAGCCTGAACACATTTTGAGGCTTTGTGTTTTGATTCCGCTAACTATCTTTCTATCCAACTTGTATGCGGTGTTGTCTTTAATGTTTCATGGAAACATGGTGCTGCATGATTAATAGGCTCACTGTGTATCTATTCCTCCTTGACTCAAGTTGCATTTCTACATCACTGTGTGCTGCACTCTACCTTCTACCATCTTTATGACTGAGTGCTATATCAAGAGACCAAACCTGACTTTATCACTAACTGGCAGGGATACCCTCCAGTCAAAATTGCATTGTCTGTGATTCCCTTTTCAATACTTGATATACCCAGGGAGTCTGGAGGTCAATGGTTAAGCACAATATGAATGTGGTACCCTCTGCCATAGGTATGTGCTGGGTAGGATTTTCTCTGAGGTAGAACTGCAGGTAAATTAGGCAGGCCTATGCTGCATGCTTTACCTGCTTTTTTTTTTTTCTATTAAGGGGCAGGAAGTAGTTAGTGTAGCAGTGGGTGTGACCACCTGTGCTTCAGTACTTGGGTGCCTCCCCTGCTTCCAGGGAGATTGTTCCGGAAGATGTGCAGGGCCAGGAGCTGAAGTGACAGGTAGCTCATGTGTGGAACCCTGACCCATCTCCACTTGGTATTGGCAGGACACAGGCCTCCCATATAAGCTGAGGTAACAGCTCACTGGGAAGTTGTCAGCCGAGAGATGTTGAGTATGGAGTCTTGGATAGCAGGTGCCCCATCTGGGTGGGCTGGGAGAGCTGGGGAGCCTCATCCTTACATGGTCATAGAAGCTATCTGGAACAGAGGGGCTGGAGAAGCTATTGGAACGGATGTCCGGTGTAAGTTCCCCATTATGGGCTCAGGGCGGGTGAAGGTTGAGTGTTCTGGAAGAGGCATACCAGGGGAGCTGGGTGTAAGGCCAAAAGAGGAACAGGGATTTGTCAATACGATGTGGCTTGCGGGCACAGGATTTGCAGGCTGGACTAGCTGGGATCAGTAGTCCAAGTTAATGCTAAATTACTGGGCCTCCTGGGAGGAGTACTGCAGACCTCTGGCTAGTAACTATGCAGCCAACTACAACCAAGTTCAAAGTGAGCCCTCTTTTTTTCATAATGAAGATGGGACAGACTAACAGGTTATAGTGGAAGCATGTGCAGGAGGGAGAAAAGTCCTGGGAGTAACAGTCTGCCTGTAACTGTGCAGAGGAGGAGCAATAGTCTGCATGGGTGATGCAAGAGAAAATACTATAATTTAGGGCCAAAACGACTAATTGCCGACTGATCGACTAATTGCCGACTGATCGACTAATTGCCGACTGATCGACTAATTGCCGACTGATCGACTAATTGCCGACTGATCGACTAATTGCCGACTGATCGACTAATTGCCGACTGATCGACTAATTGCCGACTGATCGACTAATATTTTCATAATCGATTAATCGACCGGTAACATAATGGGGTTTAAAAAACGAAAATTAGCACTTTATAGTACAAATAGAGCAAATCGCTGTAAATATTACTTTGTTCCACATTAAAAAAAATAACACCTTACAGTAGTGATTATTTGCTCATTTTGTACTATAAAGGGCTAATTTTAGTTTTATTAACCCCCATTGTTACCTAGTGTCTTAGGCCTGGTTCACACTATGCGTTTTTGCAGAAACACACTACAGTTCATTTACCATGGTTTCTAAAGGGTAACGTTCACATCTATGCTTTTCAGCTGCTGCGTTTTTGAAAAGAGTCGAGGACTTTTTTCAATGCAAAACGGTGCCTTTTTTTGGTTCAATATACTTCAATAGAGAAGCTGCAGAAAAGCATGTAATGCGGTTTTGCAGCAATGTGTGCTTTTTAATCTGCCCAACAAATTGGCCAGAAAAAGCATAAAAAACAAACACAAATTGCAGCAAAATCACGTGCACAAAAATCAAACGCCCAGCAAAACACACTGCAGAAACAGATCAAAAGCACACTGAATAGGTGTGTACTGAGCCTTATGCTGGCCACACGGATTCATTTTCAGATGAGAATATTCATACAAAAAATCTTTGTACATTTGCTAAATGAAAGGATGTTTGAAATTTTCACTTCCTTTTAACATTCTGTTTTAAAATGAATGTAATTTCTGAACGTAAACATATACTCTGTCTGAAAATTCCTTTGACCAAGAAGTTTTCTATTCCTAATATCTGATATTGACCAGATTCACCCTCTAATAGTATATACAGTATATCTAATCTGTCAGTTATTCTGAGTGGATTAGAGATTTTGCTCCCTAACCATAGAATTGGTTATTTATATTTACCACTGGATGGAGATATTTAACAGTTTAAGGACCGCCGCACGACTACGTCGGCAGAATGGCACGGCTGGGCACATGGACGTACAGGTACGACCCCTTTAAGATGCCCAGTCGCGGGTTGCGAACGCGCAGCAGCCTGCGCGCTCGCGACCTGGTCCTGTCCGTGACCGTGGGACCCGTGGACCCGATCGCCACTGGTGACCTGAGATTGGGTCAGAGGAAGAACGGGCAGAGGTGAGTGTAAACAAACCTTCCCCGTTCTTCCTAGTGCGGCTGTCAGTGATCGTCTGTTCCCTGTTTTAAAGAACGACCAGTGACGTTGCATGCACAGCCACGCCCCCCACAGTAAGAACACTCCCTTAGAACAATTAACCCTTTCACTGCCAGTGTCATTTTCACAGTAATCTGCATTTTTATAGCACTTTTCGCTGTGAAAATGACAATGGTCCCAAAAATGTCAACTGTCAGTCTGCCATAATGTTGCAGTCACGAAAATCGCTGATTGCCGCCATTAGTAGTAAAAAAAATGAATAAATATGCCATAAAACTATCCCCTATTTTGTAAACGCTATAAATTTTGCGCAAACCAATCAAACGCTTATTGCGATTTTTTTTTTTATACCAGATATGTAGAATACATTTCGGCCTAAATTGAAGGAAAAAAATGTTTTATATATTTTTGTGGATATTATAGCAAAAAGTAAAAAAATATAGATTTTTTTTTAACCGCTTAAGGACCGCCTCCTGCACATTTACGTTGGCAGAATTGCACGGCTGGGCACATGCACGTACAGGTTCGTCCTGTGCTAGTGCCCAGCCGTGGGTTGCGGATGCGCACCCGCGACTCGGTCCGAAGCTCCGGGACCCGATCGCCGCTGGAGTCCTGCGATCGATCCCCGGAGCTGAAGAACGGGGAGAGCTGTGTGTAAACACCCCCCTACAGTTGCATACACATATTAGGTCATACATAACCCCTTCAGCGCCCCCTTGTGGTTAACTTCCAAACTGCAATTGTCATTTTCACAGTAAACAATGCATTTTAAATGCATTTTTTGCTGTGAAAATGACAATGGTCCCAAAAATGTGTCAAAATTGTCAAGTGTCCGCCCTAATGTCGCAGTCACGAAAAAAATTGCTGTTCGCCGCCGTTGGTAGTAAAAAAAAATTCAATAAAACTATCCCCTATTTTGTAAATGCTATAAATTTTGCGCAAACCAACCGATAAACGCTTATTGCGATTTTTTTCACCAAAAATAGGTAGAAGAATACGTATCGGCCTAAACTGAGGAAAAAAACATTTTTTTATATATTTTTGGGGGATATTTATTATAGCAAAAGTAAAAAATATTGCTTTTTTTTCAAAATTGTCGCTCTATTTTTGTTAATAGCGCAAAAAATAAACACTGCAGAGGTGATCAAATACCACCAAAAAAGCTCTATTTGTGGGGAAAAAAGGACGCCAATTTTGTTTGGGAGCCACGTCGCACGACCGCGTAATTGTCAGTTAAAGCGACGCAGTGCCGAATCACAAAAAGGGCCAGGTCCTTGACCTGCATATTGGTCCGGGTCTTAAGTGGTTAAGAATAAATTGCTTTTTTTAATTTTACTTATTAACTAAATTATACACCACTTTTTTAAGGTAATTAATCGATTAATTGAAACAATAGGCCAACTAATCGATTATGAAAATAATCAAAAGTTGCAGCCCTACTTTAGCTGTTAGGCTACTTTCACACTGAGGCGCTTTGCAGGCACTATAGAGCTAAAAATAGCGCCTGAAAGAGCCTTGTTTCTCTCGGGCTTTCACACTGGAGCTGTGCGCTGGCAGGACGCTCAAGACCCTCCAGCCGCATCTTTGAGGCGCTGTAGAAGCAGTGTATACACCACTCATAAAGTGCCCTTGCCCATTGAAATCAATGGGCAGTGCCGCCGAACCGTTTTACCCTTTTTCGGCCACTAGTGGGGCTTAAAAGCGCCCTGCTAGCGGCCAAAAAGCGTCACAAAAAAGACAGTAAAGCGGCACCAAGTTTTATCGCTTTACTGCCGATGGCGCAACGCCTCAGTGTGAAAGTGGTCTTAGGGCTCATCAATTTTTAATGGTACAACCTGTTAGTTCAAATTCTTAATATGATGGCAAAGCATTTTGTTCTATGGGCATCCCATTATTCTCCTATCACCTTCCAGGATGGCACCCTGAGATGAGGGCTCCTCCCTACAGGAACCACAATCAATTGACAGATTGTTATAAGTCCCCACCCTTCCCCTTGATCCGCAGTATTGTTTCTCCCGAACACAGAAGCATGTTTGTTTTGTTTAAAGACCAAATGACCCGGGGAGGGTCTGATGGTCCCCTGAGACAGTTTCTAGGGAGGGCTGAATTAACCTGCAGGCTTGTCCTTCTCACAAGTCACCCTCAAGGCTGCACCAGCGTTCTGGCCGCAGGGAGTGTGCGCCATTGCTGAATGTGCATGAAACTCCGCCATCGGCCGCTCTCTTCATTGCAGGAAGTACTGCACTCCAAGCCTTACTCTGGTACATGGCCACATCACAGGAAGTGGTCAGTGCCAGAGGAACAGCGCGACCCGTAAGTGCTAAAAACGCCAGGAGAACAGCATGGCGAGCGTTGTATAGAGACAGAAAAGCAGCGAACAGTGGTTGGCTCTCTGTACTAGCCCCTCAAGCAGTACCAGGACTCAGACAACCTTATGGAAAAGGAGGAAGGTAAGGCAACTGCAAGCAGATCCAGGTCGGGGCCCGGTGAGTACAAACCCACCTTGGCAAGAGAGGAGGGGAAGGGGTGAGGTGTCATGGCTTCTAGGAGTCTAAATTCCTGGACCGGTCAGAACAGGCTGGGCTTCACCAATCACCTTACTTTTCCCCCCTCCCCAGCACAAGTCTGCAGTTAGGGGGAAGGCAGAGTAAAATTACATGTATGCTTTATCTCCTATCTTACAGAATCCCCCGGCTGAACCCAGATAAACAGCCTCCTGCCGCAAGGGCATAGCTCCTCAAAAAAATGTCCCATTCAAAGCCCTTCTGCTATAATTGTATCAATAAGCTGGAAAAGAGGCTTCTACACTGCTCAAAACATTTCTTTCATCTATATAGATGGAAATGTTGGCAACAGTCAAATCTTTCTGTGAAACTGCCGGGCAGTCAGCAGCCCAGGGTCCTGAATTAGAGGAGCTTGCCCCTTGAGAAGGCACATCTTCCCAGGAGAGCTTCTCTGGAGGGGGACAGAGTGCTCTCCTCCCACCCTCAGTCACTCCTTTTAGCTCAGGTAGAGGAAGAGGGGGATTGGGGGGAGATAGAAAGCCAGGTCAGGTCAAACCACAGCTCAAATGAGGTGGATCCAGACCATTTAAGTGAGACTCAGGAGGATGCAAGGTTAAGGAGATGGCTTTTCACCCTAGAGGATCTGGATGGGCTCCTGCAGGCAATATATGCCACCGAGGAGATTCCAGAAGCCCTTTGAGTAACCACCGCACAACACAAGGTATACAGGGGGCTGAGCAAGGCTCAATCCAGGGTTTTCCCACTCCAATCCCTAAAGGATCTGGTCCTACAAGAATGGAGGGAGCCTGAAAGGAGAATTGTCAGACAAAAAAACCTGGAAAAAGAGATTTCCCTTTAATGAGGATGACAAAGAAACATTCTTTAAGCTCCCAAAACTGGATGCCGCTCTGTCTCAAGTCACCAAGCAGTCTGTCCTCTCCTTTGAGGATGCAGGCAGCATTAAGGGATCTGATGGACTGTAGTTCAGAATCCCTTCTTGGAAAAGCTTGGGATGCTAGCACATCAGCCATGGGTCCAGCTTTTGCAGCCTGTGTAGACAGGAATGCAGATTTCTGGGTTGAGAAACTGACCAAGAACCTGTCTCAGGAATCCGAATCGTATGACATCCTTGACTGCTTATCGGTGATAGGAAAAGCTGTCGCTTACATTGCAGATGCAGCAATTGCGTCTGCAAGAGCTTCAGCTAAAACGGCCGCATTAATCTACTCCGCTAGAAAAGCAGTCTGGATTAAGACCTGGGAAGGAGATGCTTCATCAAAGGGTAAACTAATGTGGCCTTCCTTTCCAGTGTTCATTGCTGATTGGCCAGGGCTTAGATGATATTCTGTCTAGGTCCTCAGAAAAGGGTAAAAAATTCCCTGTAAAGCCCAAGGAAGAAAAATTAAAAACAATTGTGGCCCCTGGGGCAACCACAGCATAGGGCCAAAGAGCCCAACAGACGGTGCTATGGTAGGGGGAAGGCAAAATAACAATTTATTATTTTTCTCCTCAAAGGTCTGTGCCAAAGAAACGCCAAGATCAGGGTGGGAAGTTGGCTGTCCCACTTTGTCCCTCGGTGGGAAAAGATATCAGACAGCACTTAAATCTGCCAGATCCTGTGAGAAGGTTATCGTTTGGAGTTTTCAGCAAAACCCCCCTCTATGATCACCCTTGCACATTCCCCCATGGATACCCTGAAAAGATCAGCCTTTTCTGGAGGGTATCCAGGAATTGGTAGAACAGCAGATGGTGGTACCAGTACCAAAAGAACAATACCAGGGATTCTACTGTTTGCAAGCCGTCAGGAAAGTATTGGCTGATAGTAAACTTAAGAAACCCAAACAAGTACCTGGAATACAAAAAGTTTGCTATAGAGAGTATTTACTTCATACGCAAAAACCTCATGAAGAAGGCTTTCATGATGACACTGGACCTCAAGGATGCCTACCTGCATGTGCCAATTCACGTGGATCATCAGGTATTCTTGAGGTTTGCAGTAGCTGTTGGAGGGGAGATTTTTCACTGGCAGTTCAGAGCCCTCCCATTAAAGTTAACGGGCAGCCCAAGAATTTTTGCAAAAATCCTAGTAGAGGCAGTAGCCTTTCTGCATTTCCAGGGTATATCTGTTTCCGTACCTGGACAACCTACTGATCTTCGGACCATCAGTCACCCAGGTCAGATCAGATACCTACAAGGTAATGTCGGTTCCGGTAAACCTGGGTTGGATAATCGGCCCGGAAAAACCTTCACTCGAACCAGAACAGGTAACGACCTTTCTAGGCTACATAGTGGACACCAGACTACAGAAGCTCTTCTCGCCAAAGGACAAAGTGGCAAAACTAGTTTCATCAGTGGGGGACTTGATAAAAACCCTGTCATGCAAGAGTCCTTAGCTTCTTCCTGGGACAAAAAGGAGTCCCTGGATCAGGAGATTCTGCTCACCCCTCAGGTTCTGTCCTCTCTAGAGTGGTGGACAGTGCCCAAAAATCTGAAAGGGTGCAGATTATGGACGCAGTGGGATCTGGTGAGTTACCACCAATGCCAGTTCCTGGGGGTGGGAGTTCCACCTAGGAAAGGAGAAAGGTCAATGGAACTCACTAGGTCGGATGTCAAGTTACAGGGAGCTCAAAGCAGTGGGGGAGGCCCTGGAAGCCTTTCAAGAAGGCTTAATGAGCAAGGAGGTTCAAGTAAGCTCCGACAACGCCACTGTCATAGCCTACTTAAGTCACCAGGGATGCACCAGGTCCAGACCCCTTCTAGAATTCAAGGAGATCCTGGACTGGGCAGAGGGCAAAGTTCTCTCAATTTCAGCTGTCCACATAAAGGGGACAAGCAACAGCGAGGCAGACTTCCTCAGCCGTCAGCCAATAAGGCAGGGGGAATGAGAACTGAACCCTGGTGCAGCTCTTCGAAAATAGGGAAATAGATCTGTTCGCCAACAGGCAAAATGGGAAGGTAAAGATATTTCTAAATTTTTCAAGAGTGAGTCAGGTTTAGATGCCCTGATTTAGACCTGGCAGTGCAGGTTGGCATATGCCTTCCCAGCCCTAGCACTGATTCTGCGGGTCCTTCAGAAGCTTAGCCAGTCCCCCAGGCCAGCTCCTCCAGTAGCAGCACCATGGTGGCCAAAGAGAGCTTGGTTCGCAAGCTTAAGGTCCATGGCAGTGGCAGAGCTGTGGAAGCTCCTGAACAGACTGGATCTTCTCAGGTAGGGGCCAGTACTACACCCAAGTCCGGAATTTTTCCAGCTGATGGCCTGGTTAGTGAGCGCCAGATCCCAAAACGTAAAGGCTGTTTAGAGTGATAAATACCCTCCTGAGCAGAAAACCAGTGACTAAAGATTTACTCAAGTTTGGAAGACTCCGTACCTGGGGTAATGAAAGACAGATGACCTCCACCATTGTTCCGGTTATCCTGCTGTTTCTCCAGGACAAAGTAGACAAGGGCCTAGCAGGCAGCACCCTTCAGGTTCAGATAGCGGCCCTCTGTCTTGATACATGACTGGCAAAGGGAAGACATCAAATGTTTTTTGGTGGCCAGGGAAAGTTTCCCTGGTCTCCAAAGGCAGTTTCCCACCATGGGACTTGACAAAGGTGTTAAAGGCATTATCTAAATACCAATTTGAACCTATAGAGGTTCCCTTTAACTTTCTAACCTTACAAATATAGTTTCTGTTCGCAATTATCACGGGCAGGAGGGTTGGGGACTTGCAGGGGCTGTCCATGAAGGAACCCTTCCTTGTGGTACAGCCGGATAGTCACCCTCACCCTGCGTCGTTTTTCACATCATGAAAATGGTCGTGTGTAGGCTTTAACGACGGGGAAAAAACATTCATGCTCAGAAGCAAGTTATGAGACGGAGCACTCGTTCTGGTAAAACTAGCGTTTGTAATGGAGAGATGGCACATTCGTCACGCTGTAACAGACTAAAAAGCGCGAATCGTCTCTCACCAATCTTATACTAACACGAAATTGGCAAAAGCAGCCCAAAGGGTGGCGCCATCTGAATGGAACTTCCCCTTTATAGTGCCGTCATACGTGTACTCAACTGCGCTTTGCTCCAGCGAATTACGTTGAGAAAAACTTTTTTTTCTAGGACACTAAAAACGGTCGTGTACGTGGCATAAGTCTCCAGATAAATCAGGGAAGCCATCTCCATGGCTGAGGGTTCTGGAGCTCCAGTACCAGCAAAGGTTAAGTAAGGCTCATTCAATCAGGTCACTATCAACTTCCTGGGCTGAAAAAGCAGGGGCCTTCTGGGAACAAATCTGCAGCTTGGCCACCTGGTCCAGTCAGGATACGTTCCTGAAGCATTAACGTGTGGAAGTGTAGTCACAGCAAGACTTGACTTTTGGCTGGAAGGTCCTACAAGCTGTGGTCCTACCCTGAAGGTAGGCTTGTGTTTACTTGATTATCCTCAGGTGTGCCGTCCTGGAAGGTGATAGGAGAAAACCTACGTTAGATTTACCAGTAATGGTATTGATATATTTCTATGAACCTTCCAGGACGGCAGACCTACTTCCTGCCTTATGTGGAGGGAAAAATGAGCTAAACACTAGGTGCTATGTGGAGTGATTCTCCTTGTGAACCGGTTCGGGATTACTTTATTACTAACTGGGGATCAAGGGGAAGGTTGGGGACTTATAACAAGCTATTGATTGCGTTTCCTGTAGGGAGGAGCCCTCATCTCTCAGGTGTGCTATCATGGAAGGTTCGTAGAAATACCATTACAGGTAAGTCTAACGTAGGTTTTCCTTTCCCTCAACCAAGTTATAGCCCCCAATAAACAAAAACAAAACCACGCAAATAACTGTTTATTGTCTTAGGTGATAGTCTAGCAGCAGGGTGATATGGTGGATGTTAGTAACTAGTAGCAACCATTCACTACATGGATAACGGTCTGTGCTACCAAGGTTTCCCAAAACTCACCTTGCCTAATATACACAAGCAGTATGTTAAATCACATTCAACTTGAGGGGTTTTTACACATGTGGATGACTTGGATATGGCTGGGCTCATGGGCATGTGTTTTTAACCACTTCAGTACCGTGGGTGTTTTTCAGAATTGGTGTTTACAAGACTAAAATATTTTTTTTTGCTAGAAAGTTACTTAAAACCCCCAGACATTATATATTTTTTTCTAACACCCTAGAGAATAAAATGGCGATCATTGCAATACTTTTTGTCACACCATATTTGCGTAGCGGTCTTGCAAGCGCACTTTTTTTGGGAAAAAACACTTTTTTGAATAAAAAAATAAGACAGCAATAAATTTGGCCTAATTTTTTTATATATTGTGAAATATAATGTTACGCCGAGTAAAATGATACCCAACATGTCACGCTTAAAAATTGCTTTCGCTCTAACGATCGCGGCGATGCCTCACTTGTGTGGTTTGAACACCGTTTTCTTATGCGGACGCTACTTACGTATGCGCTCGCTTCTGCGCGCCAGCTCGTCGGGACAGGGCGCTTTATAAAAACATTATTTTTTTTTTTTTTTTTATTATTTTTTACACTGGGAAAAAAGAACAATTGATCACTTTTATTCCTATTACAAGGAATGTAAAACATCCCTTGTAATAGAAAAAAGCATGACAGGTCCTCTTAAATATGAGATCTGGGGTCAAAAAGATATTTAGACTTAAATGCAAAAAAAATGGAAATTTTGTCATTTGAAAAAATGACAACAAAAAAAGTCTCTAAGACGCATGGGCGGGACTGACGTTTTGACGTGACTTCCGCCCAGCAATGCTATGGGGACAGGTGGGGGCAATCTTGCCCTCACTCGCATCTCCACACAGCATGTGAAAGGACCAATCGCCTCCGCTGCTACCGACGGCTCCGGTAAGCAGCGGAGGGCGTGGGAGAGCGGCGGGAGGGGTGACTACTTCTCCTGTTTTGATGAAAAACTCCACCCTATTGGGTGAGTCTGTAACCTGCCACCTGAATTGACCAACGATACTGGACATCAGGACCCTGCCAATTCCATTTTTATTGTGATAAATACAACACAACCTACATGGAATCAAAAACCTACATACAGCAACTTCTGAAACTTTATATCTTTCTTATAAACAATCTGCAGATTTTTTTTTGTAAGTCTTGCCTTAAGTCATTAATCTTTAAAGCTAAACTGAACATAATTTAAATCAACCTTAAATACATTCCAGATGAATCAAAACAGCTGTGCAATGTTGGGCCCTGTTTACATCTAGCAATTTGGGATCGCGAGCAGAATTGCCATGATTCAGCCTGTGTTCGGGTGCCATTTGTTTTCAATAGCACCTACTGTAAACGTGGTGTAATTTTTCTGAGATTGCGCGACAAATCGAGCTGAAATTTTTAGCAAAACCTCATTGCGTGAAGCTTGTCACTTAAAAAAAAGTAGGAGCTTCTTTTGAGCAACAAGCTTCGCACAATGCGGTTTTCCACAATTGCAGGCTATTCTCAAACAATTGGTTATTGTGTTTTTGTGCAATAAAATTTAAACAAAGCGGAGTTCCACCCAAAAGTGGAACTTCCGCTCATCCGACCCCCCTCCTATGCCACAATTGGCACATTTCAGGGGGGAAGAGGGGGGGACAGGATAACTGACGGGTATCCTTTCCCACTTCCGGTAGTCCGGGCCACCGCCTGTGACGTCAGCGCGGGGCTTCCTCCTCCCTCCTCCATCCCCCGGCCGCCAGGCCAGTAGGAGAGTGAGCGGGCCTCGCGCATGAGCAGTAGGGTTCCTGGCGTGAAGCTGAAAGACTACACTGCCGGGTTCCCTTGCCCATAATGGCGGCAGCACCCGACAGCTGATGAAAACATCAGCTGCCGACATCACTGGACTCCAGGACAGGTTGGTGTCCATTTATTAAAAGCCAGCAGCTGCAGTATGTGTAGATGCTGAACTTTAATTACAATACAGTTCTGTTGGTGCAATTGAACTAAGTGTTTACTGCCACCACACATGCTGCATCTCCCCACAAACACTAACATTGCAATGTGCTTTGAAAGAAAGTGTAAATGGTAACATTTTAGATCCAGTGTGTTTTAGGCTACATTTACCTGGCTGCACAGGGGCGGCCAGAGATGGAAAATGGAGAGTATCAGTAGATTTTTGCTCCTAGTATTAAATCCTGCAGGTACAATCTGTGTGAGATCAGCAGCAGATGTCATATCTGTACTCTATACAAATGGCCAGCATCACCATTGTTAACATATAACTGCTTGTCTGAGCATTTACATGTTAATTGAGCCAATACTTAAGTGACCAGATTTTTTTAAAAGAAATCCGGGGACATTTTTTTCTTTAATAAAGGTAGCAATCAGCGACTCGTAGCTGGAGTGTGATATCGCAGCAGACAAATCAGATACGAAGTGACACTTTGTGGTAATCAGTGACACATTAATACAGTGATCAGTGCTAAAAATATGCACGGTCACTGTACTGACACTGGGAAGGGGATAAGTCTTGGGCAATCAAAGGGTTAAATGTGTGCCTACCAAGTGTTTTCTTACTGTGAGGGAGTTGCTTTCACTAAGGGAACTCGGGATCAATGTCTTCCATACTGACAGAATGGCGATCTGCCTTGTTTACATAGGCAGACCACTGTAGTTACAGTGGAGCGCTGGGGGGGGGGGGGGGCGGGGGTTTATTCTGCACTGACTGTCTTTTAAATTGCCCCAGCCCCAATTCAAATCCAATCTGGGGACAAAACAAAGGTGCTTTATTGGGTTGAGGGCAGTACTCTGTTCAAGCCAGTCAAGTTCCTCCACCCTAAACTTGCTCACCCTTGTCTTTATGGACCTCCCAATATTTTTAACAATAAAGTGTATGTCTGTATATACATAAAGGGTTAGGATGACAACCATGTCCAGCATATTATACTAGCTATTTTTTTGATAACTTGCTCTAACCACAAGTGGCCTGCTAAGGTATTATAAGATAACCACTTGAATACTGAGAACATATTAAGGTTTGCCTGAGTTTGCATTTCAAATACTATGGCTGGTTTAAAAAAATTAGCACATGTATAAGATCAAGCTCTCAGCCTTTGCAACCACGTATTTTGTTTCAATTTGTGCAGAGAATGAAATATGTAAATACTAGGGTTGTCCCGATACGATACTAGTATTGGGACCGATGCAGAGCATTTGCGCGAGTACTTGTACTCGCGCAAATGCTCCCGATGCTTCCCCGATACTTTTTTTTTTATGTGGCCGGAGAGGAGTTAGTGTCTGGGGAAGGCAGGAGAGGGCAGGGGTAGTGCAGGAGGAGTTTGGCTGGTGCTTCCACGACTAATGAAAACAGCATGCGGCATGGCTGTGACAGGGAGGCAGTGACACACAGGCTGAAGCCTGGCTTTGCGGGGGGGAGGGTCCGTTGTCACACCCGGGACCCAGCCGCGGCTCTGACAAATCTCGGCTGTGACTGTCACACAGCCGAGCCGACCAGACCGCAGCTGCCTTCCCCTCTGTGTATACTACAAGTGCTGTGCGCTGTGCACAGCACTTGTAGTATACACAGAGGGGGAGGCAGCTGCGGTCTGCACGGCTGTGAGTCACAGCTGAGATTCATCAGAGCTGCGGCTGGGTCCCGGGTGTGACGACCGACCCTCCCCCCCGCAAAGCCAGGCTTCAGCCTGTGTCACTGCCTCTGTCACAGCCATGCCGCATGCTGGTCATCTGAGCAGCCTACAGAAATTACGGCTGTGAAGTGGGGAGGGGGATCTGTATTGTAGGAGGGGGGGTGTCTAGTGTAGAGGGGGATCTGTATTGTAGGGGGGTCTATATTTTAAGGGGGAGCGGGTCTGCACTGTAGGGGGGAGGGGTCTGTGTTACATGACACTGAATTTATAAAACTAAAAATAAATTCTGCAACGCCCATCTTGGTACACCCTGCACTCCGCTGCAGCAAGCAGCAGCAGACCTCTTGTTAGACCCAGCCCATATTGCTCAGGCTGGGTGTAACAAGATGTCTGCTGCTGCTTACTGCAGCGGAGTGCAGGGTGTACCAAGATGAGTGTAGGGACGTTCAGTTTTATTTTTATAAATTCAGTGTCATTTTTTGCAGCATTTCAGTGTCAGTGCCCGCCGCCTGTCAGTGCCCGCCGCCTGTCAGTGCCCGCCGCCTGTCAGTGCCCGCCGCCTGTCAGTGCCCGCCGCCTGTCAGTGCCCGCCGCCTGTCAGTGCCCGCCGCCTGTCAGTGCCCGCCGCCTGTCAGTGCCCGCCGCCTGTCAGTGCCCGCCGCCTGTCAGTGCCCGCCGCCTGTCAGTGCCCGCCGCCTGTCAGTGCCCGCCGCCTGTCAGTGCCCGCCGCCTGTCAGTGCCCGCCGCCTGTCAGTGCCCATCTGTTAAACTGACACATGACATTGAAAAACAAGTGTCGGTATTCAGTATCGGTGAGTACTTGGAAAAAAGTATTGGTACTTGTACTCGGTCTTAAAAAAGTGGTATCGGGACAACCCTAGTAAATACATTATGTACTGGACAACAACGTCACTTTTTTGTATTGCTCCTGTTTCGTTTTAGTTTGAATTTACAGTATCTGCCTCCTTTACTGTGCAGCTGGTGCTTTAGTTTAATGCAGCAGGGCTGTTTTGCTTTTAGAAATCAGGGCCTTATACAGCATACCTGAAAGAACCCCCCTCCCCCCGGTTTACTATGCTTCATTGAAGAATGGACACAGGAGTGACTGGTACCAAATTGCTCACTGTGTTCATTTAGGGAAGGAAGGGGCCAGTAGATGACATTTACTGGCCCCTTCCCCTTCATCTTATAGCATCCCCCTGTGTGCAGTACTGCAGGAGGGAGAAAGAGGGGTGAGGCAGAAGATAATCAGTGTCTGCAATAAGACAGTACAGCCAGCTGAATTGCCTCATCAGCAGCTCAGATGGAATTTAAAGGATATAAAGTGGGGTTCCGGTCATAATTAATTTTTTTGCCATCTCAATTACATTATGAATATTAAAACATATTAAAGCACGATCAGTACATAAACAGTTGCAAAAACGTACCTGATATAATCTCACGGATTTTGTGGCTGTTTCCATCATAGCTGTGGGCATTATGAAGCCCAGTTCATGTTTCTTCCTGGATTTTCCGAGAGGTGCATGCTGGGTTGTTTAGGCACAGTAATGCCCAGTAATTTAACATATTTACTCCTATATGGCTGTTACTAGGCATATTTTGTAATCTTCCTATTCCAAGGTGGTCCTAAGACCCCTTTGCCTCCTGGGAAATTATGACACTCATTTCCCAGGAGGCAGTAGGGTCTTAAAACAAGAAGTTCTACCACCTTGGACTGGGAAGATTAAAAAATCTGCCTAGTAACAGCCATATAGAAGTGAGTAAAAATGTTAAGAATTTTTTTTATATATATTTAAGGCAAGATGTTCATAATTAGTTTTTTTTACTGTGAAACTCCACTTTAAGGGTGTCATGAGCAACCACATATTTAAAATGTAAGTGTTATATGTCATATATCTTTAGTCTTTCTTGTGATATATACATGGTGTTGATATGGATTCTCAAACTTTGCTTTTGTGCTTTTCATTTTTCTAGAAGAGGTCCAATGCCCTGAGGAAGATTCTATTAGTAATTGAAATGAATTGGATATCCCTCTACCCGTAACCACCAGTTCATCCACTGGTGGTCACTACAAGTAGCTGGAATTGCCACTTTCAATCATACTGTATGTAATGTTTTTAACAATTGCACAATCTCAACATATTACATTTTTCTATGAATATTTTTCTATAATGTTTATTTTGTTAATCAATTTCTTATATAAAAAAACATTTTCAAAATGTTTTTATTGCCTCACAAATCCCAAATTAGATTTTTCACTTTTCACTGTTCTCTGAGGGATGGTGACAATTACACATCCAAAATCCTGAGTCTTTCCAATTATGTCTTAATAAGGTGGACAATACACCCAAACCTCGTCTTGTCTCAGGCTATTGGATGTGGACCCATTTTTTTTATTCAAGTAACATAATTTTTCCTCCAATTTTTGGAGCTATCTTTTGGTCTGGGGGTAGAATCATCTAGACCAAGTTTAATATATTGTATCTTTATTATTTTTTTTTTCTATCCAGGGCTGGAGGATCTACAGGGGGGAGAATGAGAGGAATTATGTCCAATATTCAGAAGAGCTACCAGGGTAAAGAACAGGTTACATCTGATTTTCTTTTTTAGTCTTACTAAAACTCTTGAAAATAAGTCTGCCTTACATTGGCATATCCAATCCTTCGAGATACGTTAAGGAAGACTTTAATCCCATTGGTTTGAGGATCCAAATATTTCCATTTTTGGTTATCACTAAGGATCTAAAAAAAAAAGTGAAATGAAGCTTAAATGATCACAAAATTTCATGTGGCAGCAGAATATTGACAGCAGTTAGAAATTATGGATTAAGAAATTAGTTTGCTTTATGCTCAACCCCACTGAAAAGCTATGAGGAATATGCTAATTTTGAGAAAAAAACCTTGAACATTTGGAAGTTTTTGGAAAATCCGTACTTGTCAAAAAGAGAAAATATTGGAGAGACAAAAATGCATTCAGTGTAGGTCGAGCATACAGATGGAACCAAGACAATAATAAGAATCAGAAAACCACAGGTCAGGAGAGTGCGAATACAAACAACGATTAATCATCTGATACACCATCTAATTCCTCCTCCTCCGTTTCTTCCCACACAGGCTGCCTTTTTGGAATAAAAGCCCTTTCCCTAAACAGACCCATAAACGCACAACAGATTCTCAACAGACCGAATCATCATGTGGTGCCAGAGGTGGTGGGTATAACAACTGTGGGTATGGAGTTAAGTGTATGGGATTGTACTGTGTTTTTTATTTTGTTTGTTTTTGTTGGTTGAACTGGATGGACTTGTGTCTTTTTTCAACCTGACTATAACTATGTAACAGGAGAAATAGTGGTGCACAAAATAAAAATACATAAAGTTGCTCCGCCAATCGAGGTAAAATTAACAAAAAAGATCCTAGAACTATTCAGAGGGTACAAATAACTGAATTAGATGTTTTTTTAGACAAGTGAATGCATCCCCATTACCCCTGACACAAATGGGAATAGAACCCTTCATGATCAAAGCCATTCAGAAGGAAGATTAAATGTCATAAATCTATCCTCTCATCTATTTTTTTTTTAAGCAATAGATTTTATTTACTTTTTTTCATTACAACAAATGAAAGATGTTGATATACATATGCAAACATATCACCAGAAGTTGTCGTGTAATGCAGAATGGGTATAATTAACAATTCTAGATAGAACTATATGAAGTGAAACGGTAACATTGTGGAAGGTAATGGTATTCATGCTGTTTATCCAGTTCCTCTGGGTATGGCGGATGTATGGGAGTTGCCTGCCCTCCCGGACACCCCGATGGGTACTGTGCCTGGGTGGGAGGCAACCCCCTCTCCCTTGTACAATATACCTTAGTATTGCAAACCTATAATGTCAAAGCAATTTAAACAGTAAAAGTAGCTCATTAAAGCAAAGCCATATATTTCTCAACTATCAAAGTTAATAGCAAAGAGCCTCAACTATTCCTGGGGATCTAGTCCAGATTACCCATAGCTACCACAGTGTATTACTGTGGTCTGTATGGTTCAATGCTAGTATTTATTCCTGAAGTGTACGTGGGTCGTATGCACCACATCTATGTGGGCGGATCAGGTTTCCTCCAATTTCTGGTGATGAGTCTTACTGACAGCAACGCGTGTTACGATTCTAATCGGATTAGGGTAGCGTTCTATGCCTAGAGAAAGAAGTGTTATTAAAGGGCTCATAGGGATTGTGGTTTGGGTAGTTTCAGAGAGTAATTGGAAGGTAGATGTCCAATATTTCGAAAACTCAAGGCATTTCCAGAATATATGTAACATATCTCCCCTTTGCCCACGTGACCTCCAACATTTGTTGTCTAGTTTGGAATGAAATTTGCAGTACCTCCAGAAAGATATGGGCCTCGGATTGGAGAGGATGTGAACTGGTTTTTAGAAATCGCACCCAGCATTTGAGTGTTGCTAAAATTGGTGGGGAGACACGGGTTGGATTTTGGCTCTAAGTGCAAAAGAGAATATCCATGTAGATAATTTACCCCCAGGGAGCGTTGCAGTTTCCATTTTCCCCCATAAAGTGGAGGGTGGTAGGAACCATTCTTTGGATTGTGTGAGCACCAAGGCCAAGTAATAGTCTTGGAAGTCTACTTATGCAGTACTGCCTGACGTTGTATTAGTTTTACATGTCCGCATCTAGTTTTTTTACCTTGCTATATGAATCTAGATAGAATAGTTTAAAGTGATTTGACGTTATTGGATGGAATTGGGAGAGTTCTAAATAGATGAAGAATTGGGGGAAGATGAAGCATTTTGAAGGCAGCTAGGCGCCCCATCCATGAGAATTCATATGACACCCGTCTGGTGAGATCTTCCTGTAGTTTGGTGTGGAATGGTAGGTAGTTGTGTTTAAGGATTTGGTTGAGGTAGTCATACCCCTAGGTAGGCAATATACGCCCAAGCATCTGGGTGCCGTCATGAGACCAACAGGCTGATTAATTGCTTTTGTTATTAAAAAGGCTACTATGGCCATTTGTACTCCCATTCATGTGTGGTCTCATTAATTTAGTTGATGGCAAGGGGGATGGTGAGTACTCGTGGTTAGGCAGACACAAAACAAGGTGGCACTTCTCATGTAAGGCCCGGAAAGAGAAAATAAAATTAATTTATAGTGCGGGGCCGGCATGACAATGTGAGAAGGGGAAGCAACTATGGGTTTAAAAATTGTAGATGGAGAATGGGGGATGTGGATTGGTTGGAGCAACAGGATGAGGAGGGGTTTGTGGTAGTTAAAGGATAGCTGGGGTCTCCTGGACAGCAGAGAAGGGACAGGTGACAAGCAGGCAGTTTACCACCCACCCTCCCTGTGTTTTGTTTGTTTTATCTTTGCAGGTGCAATATGAGCAAAAGACGTCATGACAGCTGATCATGTGGCGGTAGTTGATCTTTTGACTGGTTTAAGAAGATGCAGTTGAGATGGAAGTGTGGGGTGCTCATCGATGGTATGTGCCCCTCTGGTGTATTCCAGTTACTATGGTTAGCTGGAATACGGTAATGGTTGCACTGCGGGTGTTGGTTGTCTCCGAGCTGGTGTGTCACACGCTGATAGCCCTTTTCAGTCTACAGCCAGCATAATTTTCTGAGAACACGTTGCAATATGGCTACCTGGAGTTTTCTGTACAGTGTACTGACCAATCCCCAGAGACAGAATATCCTGCTTGTGTGATAGGCAGACTTATGGGAAAATTGGGGAGCCAAACATAAGTCAGATTTCAGGCATCCCTTGCATTCATTTTCATTTTTTTGGGATACTTTCAATAGGAACCCATCTAAAGGGATGCAGGCCCAGCAGATTTCCTCATTAGTGCCCTGTAGCTCCACACCTGTTGATTATGAAACCCCTCCTATTAGACCTTCTCAGAACAGAGGCGCAGAGAAACACACAGGGATTTCTTCAGTATAAAAAAAAGGTAGGAATCTGCAACAGTTATCCATGCAATGTACATTGATCACCCAGAGGGGAATGTTTATAAATGCTTTAAAGTGGTTGTAAACATTCAGAAAAGAAAACCTGCAAGACAAAGGCATAATGAGCATAGCATACTAGCTCATTATGAATTGCTTACCTTGCATCAAAGCCCCCGCAGCGGTGCTCGTCCCTCCCTGTGGTAGCGACATTTCTCCCATAGTGACTTCCGGTTATCGTGGGCTCTGGCACTGATTGGCCAGAGCCACGATGACATCCCACTTGCGCATGCGTGTCATTGCTCCAGTTTGTCCCAGTGCGTTTGTGCCGATGACATTGGCACATACAGGGGATATCTCCTAAACCGTACAGGTTAACCACTTAAGCCCCGGACCAAAATGCAACTTAAGGACCAGGCCCCTTTTTGCAAATCGGCACTGCGTCGCTTTAACTGACAATTGCGCGGTCGTGCGACGTGGCTCCCAAACAAAATTGGCGTCCTTTTTTCCTTAAAGCGGGGGTTCACCCTATAAAATAAAAAATTAAAAAATGTTTTTCTTCTAGCCTAAAATTCGGCATTGTAGCGCGAGCTACAGTATGCCGGTCTTAATTTTTTTATCGCCGTACTCAGTGTAATCGTACATAGTAGATTCCGACTGCCCACGGGGAATGGGCGTTCCAATCCGGACGGAAGGTGATTGACGGCCGGCTCTGGCGCGTCACGCTTCTCCGGAAATAGCCGAAATAGGCTTGGCTCTTCACGGCGCCTGCGCATAGTCTGTGCGCAGGCGCCGTGAAGAGCCGAGACTAGGGTTGCCACCTCATCCCTTTAAAAAGGAACACATCTGAATTACACAGATTCTGAGGCTAATTTAATGCAGATAAGGCACCAAGTGAGTTTAATTACCACCTTAATCAGCCACAGAACCTGTGTAATTCAGATGTGTTCCTTTTTAAAGGGATGAGGTGGCAACCCTAGCCGAGACCTACTCCGGCTGTCTTCGGGGAGCGTGACGTGCCAGAGCCGGCCGTCAATCACCCTCCCTCTTGAAAGGAACGCCCATTCCCCGCGGGCAGTCAGAATCTACTATGTACGATTACACTGAGTACGGCGATAAAAAAATTAAGACCGGCATACTGTAGCTCGCGCTACAATGCCAAATTGTATGCTAAAATGTTGTTCTGCAGGGTGAACCACCGCTTTAACCACTTCGTTACTAAGCCTGTTTTTCAGATTCAGTGTTTACGAGACTAAAACAGTTTTACCCTTTCGTCTTCCAGGACAGCCATGAGATATAGCTCCTCCCTCCGGGACAGGAAACACATTAACCCCAATTATAAAAGGCGGTCCTCCAGGCCTCTTCCTCAGTTTTTTTGTGTTTCCTGCCGGATGGGAAGGAGCACATTAGGAACGTTTTTTTGTATAAAGGGCTGAACCTACCTTTTTTTCTTCCCAACAGCACACCTCTGGCCCTAGGGGTAGAGAGTGTAGCTGTACTCACCTCCGCCAGGACTCGGCGAGAGTTGGACCCCGGGTGACGGAGGAGCTCGGTCCCCCAAGCTGCAGCATCCCCTGGCAGCGGTAAGGCGAGAGACGCCAGCAGACCGCGTGCGGTGGAAGGATCTTCCGGATTCGCCAGCGGGAGGCGGGGCTCCTGCGTTCCAAAGAGGGGAAGTGTCGTATTCCCCGGCGGAAGCGCGTCATCAGGGGGCGCCCGGAAACGTCGTTCCGGTTTCAAAAAAGGGCGCGGAGGTGCGGTGAGGGAACCCGGCGCTGGTGTGTGTGTTCGGAGCGCTGAACGAGGACACCAAGAACCATGGAGGCAGCAGTGGCTCATTTGGATCCAGGTTCAACAGGCTCCGGTGCCTCTCAGGTAAGCTTGGTGACAGCACATGGCTTACGCTGGGGGGCGGGGGTCTTACTAGACCCAAATACCCCCCCTTGGTGGTGAACCTAATGGTGGAGGGTTGGCACTTTTCTAGGAACCTTCACAGTGGTGAATAGGGTTTTGGCCAGGTTATAATGAGGTCTATTTTTGTCTGCTTTCTTTAAACAGGTTAAGGTCCATGACAAATCTCAGAACCAGCCTCCTAGAAAGAAATGTGCCGTGTGTGGGACTAAGCTAAGTTCTAATTGGGAAAAGCCGTTATGTCCCGAGTGTGTCAATAGTTTGGTTAAAGATAATGCAGTAACCACTTGTCACCAGATTTTGTCATCTGTGAAGGATGAGATTTCATCTACCTTTCAGTCCTTTAAAGGTCTGATTGACAAGATGCAGGGTCCTCCCTCGTCCCTACCTAGAACCTCTAGTGCTTCTTCTGTTCCTCAGGTTCAGGAGGAAGAAGAATGTAGGGAGAGGACTCCTAGATCAGTTGCTTCCTCCCAGGCAGGTTCAGCATCTGATTCAGAAGGGGAAGAGGATTCCTCCAGGGTGTCTAGATACAAGTTATCATTGGACGATGTTGGGGATCTTCTAAATGCTATTTATGAGACGTTAGAGATCCCAGAAGAACAGGTTCAGCTCTCAAAGCATGACCTTATGTATCAAGGAAATGCTAATAGAACCAGGGTTTTTCCGGTTCATAAATCTTTAATTGATACGATTCTGCGTGAATGGGAACAACCTGAGAAAAGACCTTTCTTTTCTGGTAGCCTTAAAAGGAGATTCCCGTTTGAAGCGGATGTATCACATCCCTGGAACAAAGTTCCTAAGCTGGATGCCCCTTTAGCCAAAGTATCAAGAAAGACTGATCTGGCCTTTGACGATCTGGGTTCCCTTAGGGATCCAATGGACAAGAGGGGAGATTTGTTGTTAAAGAGAGCGTGGGATGCCTCCTCTATAGGTTTAAAGCCAGCCCTCGCAGCTACTTGTGTAGCTAGAAATTTGGAGTGTTGGCTCGCTCAGCTACAAGCACACATTTTAGCTGGTACCTCCAGACAGGAGCTTCTAAAATCCTTTCCGCTCTTAATTAAAGCAGTAGGATTCCTAGCAGATGCCTCAGAGGAATCGGTGAGGTTAGCGGCCAGGTCAGCAGCTCTGGTTAATGCAGCCAGAAGATCTGTATGGCTAAAGACTTGGGCTGGCGATGCCGCCTCAAAATTAAAATTATGCGGATTACCGTTTTCAGGAGACCACTTGTTCGGGGCCGGCCTCCAGGAGGCATTGGAGCGAACTCAAGACAGAAAAAAGGCCTTTCCTGAAAAGAAGAAGAAGACAGAAGGAAAGGGTTTTTTTCGAGGCTTCAAGGGATCAGGCTTTTGGCAGAACCAAAAGAAAGAGGGTCAGCCCAAAAAGCATTGGACAGGTCAGAAGGGTCGTGGAAGAGGAGGAATCTTGTTCAATCCTCCTCAATCCACCCCAAAGGCCCAGTGACGCCTGGGTCCCGGTGGGGGGAAGGTTGGGGCAGTTCCTCCCACAATGGACCAAGGCAACCTCAAGCCCGTTCATATTAGATCTGATAAAGTTCGGGTACAAACTGGAGTTAACGTCACTGCCTCACCTAAACTTTATGGTTACTCAGCCGCCCAGGGACAGGGCAAAGGCAGAAGCCTTGTTCCTGTCTCTGGGAGAGTTAGTGGATCAAAGAGTCCTAATTCAGGTCCCCCAGGAGGAGCAGGGACAAGGGGTATACTCCCATGTCTTTATAGTAAAAAAACCATCGGGAAAATTCAGGATGATCCTGAACCTCCGACCTCTGAACA
This sequence comes from Rana temporaria, assembly GCF_905171775.1. Lineage (NCBI taxonomy): Eukaryota > Metazoa > Chordata > Amphibia > Anura > Ranidae > Rana > Rana temporaria. Next base: position 279,248,302 of record NC_053492.1, on the reverse strand, counting down.
AATTTGTGAAGTACAAAAGGTTCAGGATGGAGTCGATCTTTACGGTAACAAGATGTCTGTTCCCAGGGTGTTACATGGCAACCCTGGATCTCAGGGACGCTTACCTGCATATTCCCATACACCCAGATTACCAAAGATTTCTCAGGGTGGCTGTAAGGGTGGATGCAAGGATTCAACATTTCCAGTTCCAAGCTCTCCCCTTTGGGCTATCCTCATCTCCGAGAATCTTTACGAAGGTTCTAGCAGAGGCCCTTGCCCCTCTAAGAGACAAAGCGATCACTGTGATCCCATATCTGGACGATCTGCTGTTCGTTGCAGGATCAGTTCAACAGCTAGAGAAAGATCTGCAGATAGCACAGGATTTTCTCTCCTCACTCGGATGGATTATCAACCGAGACAAGTCACAGTTGATCCCATCCCAGGAGGTCGTGTACCTAGGGTACAGGATCTCTTCGGTAGAGAAAAAGATTTATCTCCCCGAAGAGAAGATTGCCAAAGTGAATCAAGCAGTAGCCCTGTTACAGTCCAATCAGCCGACTTCGGTCAGGGAAGTGATGAGGGTGCTGGGATTCATGACATCATGTTTTCCAGCAGTTCCTTGGGCAAGGTTTCACCAACGTCCTTTACAGGAACTTATGCTTCGTCTCTGGAGTGGTCAAAGCCAGGACTTAGAAGTACCGATCCTAATCTCAGACAGAGTAAAAAAGACACTGTGGTGGTGGCGAACACACCACAATCTGAGCAAAGGTCTAGATTGGACCTTCCCTGTGGAAAGAATAGTAACTACAGACGCCAGTGCCTGGGGGTGGGGAGCCCACTTGGAAGAGGAAGTAGCTCAGGGAGCTTGGTCTCCCTCAGAAGCAGGCCGCTCTTCAAACCAAAGGGAGCTCTTGGCGATCCTAAGGACGATCGAGTCATTTCAGAGAAGCATAGTAGGAAGGCACCTGCAAGTTCGCACAGACAACGCAGCGGCTGTCGCGTACTTGAACTAGCAGGGAGGGACAAGAAGTCCTGCTCTTCAGGAGATATCCAGCAGGATCCTCTCCTGGGCAGAAGCCAACTTGTCTTCGCTAACAGCTGTCCACCTAAAGGGCACTCAGAATTTTCTGGCAGATTACTTAAGTCGCCAGCCATTAAGGCAGGACGAGTGGTCCCTGAACGAGGAGGTGTTCTCTCAGATAATACAGAGATGGGGTCTTCCAGAGGTAGATCTGTTTGCTTCCGAACAGAACAGGAAAGTAACACAGTTCTTTTCAATTCACCCAAGAGACCAGGCCTTAAGGATAGATGCCTTTTCCGGTCCTTGGAGGTTCAACATCTGCTACGCTTTCCCTCCAGTGAGGATGATTGCAGCAGTACTTCAAAAATTCCGGACGGAAGAAACAGATCTAATTTTAATCACGCCTTTTTGGCCAAAGAGACCCTGGTTTGCAATTTTGAAGAAACTGAGTGTTCTCCCCCCATTTCACCTTCCAGTCCGGAAGGATTTGATTTCACAGGGTCCAATTCTGCACCCACAGGTAGACAGACTAAACCTAACTGCGTGGTTTCTGAGGAACAGTTAAGAGCGCAGGGTTTCTCTGAAAGGGTCATAAAGACCTTGTTGCAGTGCAGGAAACCAGTAACAAGGGCAATTTATGCAAAATACTGGAAGAGATTTTGCTCGTGGTTAAAACAGGGTTTGGACCAACCTGGGATTCCAGCTATCTTAGACTTCTTGCAAGCTGGCGTGGAATTAGGGCTCTCCCCTAGCACCTTAAAAGTACAGGTGGCAGCTCTTAGTATCTTTCTACAGGATTCCCTACAGCAGAACCCATTTGTTAAAAGTTTTTTCAAAGCATTGTCAAGATCAAAGCCAGCAAGAATAACAGCCTGTCCTTCTTGGGATCTTTCTTTGGTGCTTAAGGCACTGTCAGAGAGTCCATTCGAACCTCTGGAGGAATCCGTCCTTAAATGGGTTACACTTAAGACAGTACTTTTGGTAGCAGTCACTTCAGCCAGACGGGTGAGTGAGCTTCAGGCTCTTTCCATTAAGGAACCATTTTTGTTGATTTTTGAGGATAGAATTATTTTGAAAACAGATCCCAGTTTTCTCCCAAAGGTAGTATCCAAATTTCACAGGACACAGGACATTGTCCTACCTTCTTTTTGTTCCACCTCAAGCTCTGAGGTAGCATCCCCAAATTCACTAGATGTCAGGAGATGCCTCTTAATTTATTTAGAAGCTTCCAAGATTTTTAGGAAGTCTGATTCTCTTTTTGTGAATTTTTCGGGAAGTAAAAAAGGACAAAAAGCGTCTAAATCTTCCATTGCTAGATGGATCAGGATGGCAATAGGAAAGGCTTATGAGTTACAGGGCAAACAGGCCCCGTTTGTTAAGGCACACTCAACTAGAGCTGTTTCGAGTTCATGGGCAGAGAGGGCCGGAGCTTCTCCAGAAGAGATTTGCAAGGCGGCAACGTGGTCAAGTTATACTACTTTCGCCAAGCACTATCGCCTGGATTTGATGTCTGAGAAGGATCAGGCATTTGGCAGAAGGGTCCTCCAAGCAGTAGCCCCACCCTGATAAGTAAGTTTCTTGCCAATCATCTCATGGCTGTCCTGGAAGACGAAAGGGTAAAACCGGAGTTAGGCTTACCGGTAACTCTTTTTCCAGGAGTCTTCCAGGACAGCCTGGCTTCCCACCCGGTGTTTATATTATTAACTGGAAGTGGATGTATGTACTGACGGTGTGTTAGTAATTTTATGTCTTTCAGAGCCTTCAGGAATTCTTGGTAATACTGAGGAAGAGGCCTGGAGGACCGCCTTTTATAATTGGGGTTAATGTGTTTCCTGTCCCGGAGGGAGGAGCTATATCTCATGGCTGTCCTGGAAGACTCCTGGAAAAAGAGTTACCGGTAAGCCTAACTCCGTTTTTTTTTGCTAGAATATTACTTAAAACCCCCAAACATTATATATATTTTTATTTCTAACACCCTAGAGAATAAAATGGCAGTCATTGCAATACTTTTTGTCACACCGTATTTGCGCAGCGGTCTTACAAGCGCACTTTTTTTGGAAAAAATTCACTTTTTTAAATTAAAAAATAACACAACAATAAATTTGGCCCAATTTGTTTATATATTGTGAAAGATAATGTTACGCCGAGTAAAATTATACCCAACATGTCACGCTTAAAAATTGCGCCCGCTCGTGGCATGGCGTCAAACTTTTACCCTTAAAAATCTTGATAGGCGACGTTTAAAAAATTCTACAGGTTGCATTTTTTGAGTTACGGAGTAGGCCTAAGGCTAAAATTATTGCTCTCGCTCTAACGATCGCGGCGATACCTCACTTGTGTGGTTTGAATACCGTTTTCATATGTCGGTGCTACTCGCGTATACGTTCGCTTCTACGCGCGAGCTCGTCGGGACGGGGCGCTTTAAAAATTTTTTTTTTTGCTTTTCGCATTTATTTTTACTTATTTTACAATTTTTAACACTGAAATAAAAAAAAAAAAAAATTATCACTTTTATTCCTATTACAAGGAATGTAAACATCCCTTGTAATAGAAAAAAGCATGACAGGTCCTCTTAAATATGAGATCTGGGGTCAAAAAGACCTCAGATCTCATATTTGGGCTTAAATGCAAAAAAAAAAAAAAAAAAATTTGGAAATGTCATTTTTTCAAATGACAAAAAAAAAAAATGTCTCTTTAACCTCTTCCATACAGGGCAGTTATACACCCATCCATACCGGGCCTATTCTGGCACTTCTCTCCTACATGTACAAATCATAATTTTTTTGCTAGAAAATTACGCAGAACCCCCAAACATTATATATGTTTTTTTAGCAGACACCCTAGGGAATAAAACGACGGTCATTGAAACCTTTTATCTTGCACGGTATTTGCGCAATAATTTTTCAAACGCCTTTTTTTGGGGAAAAAATTGTTTCATGAATTAAAAAAATTTAAAAACAGTAAAGTTAGCCCAATTTTTTTGTAAAATATGAAATATGTTACACCGAGTAAATAGATACCTAACATGTCACGCTTTAAAATTGCGCACACTCATGGAATGGCGCCAAACTTCGGTACTTAAAAATCTCCATAGGCAACGATTTGAAATTTTTTACAGGTTACCAGTTTAGATTTACAGAGGAGATCTAGTGCTAGAATTGTTGCTGGCACTCCAACGCACGCGGCGATACCTCACATATGTGGTTTTAACGGCGTTTACATATGTCGGCGGGACTTGCGTGTGCGTTCGCTTCTGCGCGCAAGCTACCGGGGACAGGGGCGTTAAAAAAATAAATTTTTATTTCTTTTTTTTTTTATATATATTTCTTTTTTTACACTTTTTTTTTAATTTTTTTTTTTTTTATCACTTTTATTCCTATTACAAGGAATGTAAACATCCCTTGTAATAGGAATGTGTGTGACAGGTACTCTTTATGGAGAGATGCGGGGTCAATAAGACCCCACATCTCTCCTCCAGGCTGGAAAGCATGAAATCGGTGAAAAAAAATTCACCGATCTCATGCTTGTGGTTGCTTGGCAGCCGCAATCGCGGCTTTGTTTACTTACGGGACCCGGGCGTGACGTCATCACATCGCGCCCGGGTCCTCCGACGGTCATAGAGATGACTGGTGACCATCTGGTCACCAGTCATCTCTATGCTTCCTGCGAGCGCCGGACGATTCATTCTCCGGGCCCCCGATGGCACGGGAGAGCCCGGAGAAGCACCGGATGGCGGCGGGAGGGGGGGATGTCCCCTCCCGCCGCCTGTAAGAACGATCTAGCGGCGGAACCGCCGCTATGATCGTTCTTACGTTGTGCAGAATCGCCGGCAGTTTAGAAGGATATCTGAATGATGCCTCTAACTGCAGGCATCATTCAGATATCCACCCGGAAAGCCCAGGACGTCATATGACGTCCACTCTGAACGGCAGAAGTTCTTTGTGGACGTCATTTTACTATGGGCCGGTAGGGAAGTGGTTAAGAGGCTGGGCGGGACTGATGTTTTGACGTCACTTCCGCCCAGCAGAGCTATGGGGGACGGGCGAAGGAGATTTTTCCTTCAGTCTCGTCCCCGCTCAGCTGCCGGATGGTCGCGATCCCCTCCGCTGCTACCGACAGCTCCGGTAAGCGGCAGAGGGCGCGGGACAGCGGCGGGAGGGGGGGGGGCCCCTCTCCCGCCACCGATAACGGTGATCTCGCGGCGAATCCGCCGCAGAGACCGCCGTTATCGTGTACAGGACCGTCGGCACTAAAGATGGATACCTCAGTTGTGACAGCAGCTGCTGCCGTTACTGAGATATCCATCTTTAAAAACAGGACGTATTTTGACAATGGGCTGGAAAGCAAGTGCTTTCTTTTGGTATTTGATCACCTCTGCGGTTTTATTTTTTGCGCTATAAACAAAAATAGTGACAATTTTGAAAAAAGTGCAATATTTACTTTTTTCTATAATAAATATCCCCCAAAAACATATAAAACATTCTTTTTTCCATCCGTTTAGGCCGATACGTATTCTACCTATTTTTGGTAAAAAAAAATCACAATAAGCGTTATCGATTGGTTTGCGCAAAATTTATAGTGTTTACAAAATAGGGAATAGTTTTATTGCATTTTCATTATTTTTTTTTTTACTACTAATGCCGGCGATCAGCAATTGTTTTCATGACTGCGACATTATGGCGGACACTTCGGACAATTTTGACACATTTTTGGGACCATTTTCACAGCAAAAAATGCATTTAAAATGCAATGTTTTACTGTGAAAATGACAGTTGCAGTTTGGGAGTTAACCACAGGGGGCGCTATTACGGTTATGTTTCACCTAATGTGTGTTTACAACTGTAGGGGGGTGTGGCTGTAGGTCTGACATCATTGATTGTGCATCCCTATATTGGGGGAACACACCATCGATGACACCGCCACAGTGAAGAACGGGGAAGCCGTGTTTACACACGGCTATCCTCGTTGAGCTCCAGGGACCGATCGCGGGACTCCAGCTGCGATCGGGTCCGCGAGTCCCGCGGTCCTGGATTTTCGGACCGGGTCGCGGGCCCGTGATCCACTGCTGGGCTTTTTACAATCACGTACACGTAAGTGATTCTGCCCAGCGGTGCCATTCTGCCAAAGTATATCGGCGTTAGGCGGTCCTTAAGTGGTTAAGGAAATATCTTGGGTAGCTACATGTAAGCCTTAATATAGGCTTGCCTGTAGCATAAAGTGGTCTGTAAAGTCTGTAAGGGTTTACAACCACTAAGTATTTTTCAGACCATGGGGTTAACAAGGCCATAGAAAAGCCTGGAGCAATGTAATATCATGAAATAGGTGAAGGGCTGGCATGACGGGGTTAAAAGGGAACTGTTTTCCCTGCTAAGTGTTGCTGTTTTGTTACAAGCAGCTGGATTGGTCCGGATAAGGTGGGGGGGGGAGACTGGGAGGTCATAAAGGGGGAAGGAGCCCGCCCCCAGGAACACACGACGTGAGGAGAAGTTTTAGGCAGGAGACATGTCACAGGTAGAAAAGTTGTTCGCGCAGCTGCGGGCGGAAGTGGAGTCTCGTGGCCCAGTGTGGATTGAGGAGCATCTGGGGCCTCTTCTGCCAGTTCTGGCAGCACCCTCAAACACAGGGGTGAGGGACTCTGGGCGAGCTTGGCGGTCTAGGCCGCCGGAGCGCTTCTCTCCAGAGCCCAGGAGGAGATCGGCAGCGGTGGAGATGGGACGGTCGGCTGGTGGGTCTTTGCCTAGGCAGCCCGGTAAGTCCATTTACACTTTACCTAATATTGTCAAGGTTGGGAGTGTGGTTGTGGATGCCAGTGTGGGTTGTGTGGCCGTGAATGGGTTGTCTGCGGGGCCGGGGGGGGCACGTGACACTCTGTCCGGTGGCAGCGCAGGGGGGGTTTCGCAAGTTTTTTGGCAGGCATCAAGGAGTTGGGTAGTTTTTTGAAGTCTGGTGGCCTGTCTACCCGCCCGGCGGCTGCGTGGGTCCCCCCTGCTGGGGGGGGCTGTGTCGGTGGTATTGGCCCTCACTCCCCTCCCCCGCTGGTGGCGGCGATTGCCGCGGCCTTTGTCCAGGCGGTGCAGGATAAGGCGACGGGCACTGCTGATGGGGTGGTTAAGCAGAATATTGTGTGCTTAGCGAACGCGGCAAAATGTAAAGTGTACATCTGCTTTGAGGGGCCGCTAGGCGCACATTTGAAGGCGGACATCAGGGAAAAGATCGGTAAGGGTGAGTATGTGGAGATCTTCTCGCTGCTTCGGCTGGAAAAGTTTAACTTGGATAGGGTCAAGCCGGATGATTCCAAGGAGGAGGAAGAGAAGCGTAGGTATCGGCTTATCCCGCGGACCTTTGCGAATTGGCTACAGGCCTTTGAGATTTTGGCATGTGTGGTGGGGGAGAAGCCCGAATATTGTTCAGCTCTGTTTGGGTATCAGAATGTGATAGGTGAAGGTGCACAGGGTTTATGGGGGTTCTGCGTGGCTGTGCTATGACGAGCAGTTCAGGCAGCGGATGGCGGTGAGGCCGGACTTGCGATGGAATCACAAAGACATGAGTCTTTGGCTGCGCTTGATGACTGCTGCGAGGGCTCCTGGCCAGTTTTTTCACGGGGGGGGGGGGGCGGTGGACCATCTTCCCAGGTACAAGCGGCCGGTAGGGCAAAAGGGGTCTGCTGGCAGTACAATTTAGGTACCTGTAGTTTCAGTTACTCCTATCGTTGCAAGCACGAGTTCCCCCGGGTGTGGGGGATCCCATGCCCTGTCCAGGTGCTTTAAGCAAGCCAAGGGTCGTTCCAGCGAGTCTGCTAACAAGAGGGAGGACTTCGGTGATGGTGGAAAGGATGCGGCCATTTCTCGGTAGGTATCTGAACGGGGTCAGCGCAGGTTTAGGAGAGAGGTTTTTCAGTGGGTTTTCGCATTCCGTGCAATCTGATGGAGGTTCCCCCGGTGTCACGTAATTTGCGATCGGCGTTGCTGCATTCTGACGTGGTTTCGGAGAAACTGCGAAAATTGTCACTGGGCCTATGGGGGGGCCATTTCCGGTGGCGCTGTGGGATAATCTGGCGGTCTCTCCGCTGGGGGTGGTTCCCAAAAAAGAGCCTAACAAATTCCGGCTTATTCACCGCCTCTCTTCCCAAGGGGGGTCGGTTAATGACGCCATTGATCCGGGAGCTTGCACGGTTACCTATACCTCTTTCGACGCAGCGGTGTGCTGGGTCAGGCGGTATGGGTGTGGGGCTTTGATGGCAAAGTCTGACATTGAGGCGGCCTTTCGGCTGTTGCCCGTGCACCCGGATAGCTTCTGTTTTTTGGGATGTCATTGGCAGGGCGCGTTCTACGTTGACCAGTGTTTGCCGATGGAGTGCTCCATCTCGTGCACACTGTTTGAACAGTTTAGCTCATTCCTTTAGTGGGTGGTTAGGGATGTGTCGAGTTTATTCGGTTATCGACTATTTGGATTACTTTCTTTGCGTGGGCCCGGCATCGTCCAGGACCTGTGCGGTGCTTCTGGCTACGCTGGAGCATGTCGCGGACCGCTTTGGGGTTCCGTTGGCTCCGGAGAAGACAGAGGGACCGCGCACGGTCATTAAGTTTCTCGGCATTACGCTGGATTCTGAGGCTATGGAATGCAGGCTCCCGGAAGACAAACTGGCAGCACTGAAAGAGTAAGTCAGGGGCATGGTGGGCATGTGCAAGGTACAGCTGTGGGCCCTGCAATCTTTGCTTGGCAAGCTGAATTTTGCGTGTCACATTCTGCCGATGGGACGGGTTTTTTGCCGACGACTGTCGGCGAGTATGGCTGGGGTGCAGTCTCCCAGGCACTTTGTCAGCCTGGAAAAGGTGCACAGGGAGGATCTGAAGGTGTGGCATTCTTGTCTCGAGTCAATGGCAGGGCGCTATGGATGACGGGCCCGGTCAGCAACTTCGATATGGAACTCTACACGGATGCAGCCGGCTCCACTGGTTTTGGTGCGTTTTTTCAAGGCCAGTGGAGTGCGGGTCCATGGCCACAGTGTTGGGTGGAGGCTGGTTTTACAAAAAATCTAGTGCTATTGGAGCTGTTTCCGGTGGTGCTGGCTGTGGGGCGAGACCTTCCAGGATCGGAAGGTTCGTTTTCACAAAGATAATCTGGGAGTGGTTCAGGTCATCAACCGGGTATCGGCCTCGTCTCCCCCGGTGGTTAGGTTGCTACAACACTTGGTGTTGGGATGTTTACAGCTTAATGTATTTATTTATGTGGTGCATCTGCTGGGTGTGGAGAACGTCATTGCTGACGCTTTGTCTCGTTTCCAGTGGGACAGGTTCTGAGTGTTGGCGGCGGTGCAACAAGGGGTGGCCTGTCCAGACTGGCTGTGGAGGATTGCGCTGGCGTAATCTCTGGATGGATCAGGAGGTCTGTGAGTGAGGCGACCCGGGCAGTGTACAACAAGGTATGGATGGAGTGGGAGGCTTAAGTGGGCCAGGTGGGGGAAGAATCGGTAGGAGCAGAGTTAAGATGGGTGGTTATATATTTTTTGTCCAGGAGCATGGAGGAGGTGTCTGTTTCCGCTTTGAACAGGAAAATGGTGGTGCTGGCGTTCTGGTTTAAATTGCGAGGGGTACAGACTTTACTAAAGTTTTCTCAGTTTGACAAGCGCTCAGGGGCTTTAGAAGGTCCAGGCCGACTAAGGATGCTAGGCGTCAGGTGTCGTTTGCAATACTAGGGGGTTTGTTGACTAAGTTGCCGAGGATCTGTTCCCCGGAGTTTGAGGTGGTGCTATTTGCGTCAGCTTTTGCTTTGTTTTTCTAGGCTTTCTGGATCAGTGAGCTGGTCAGTCCTTCTAAGAAGGTGCACGGGGGTCTCAGGAGTCAGGAGGTTGTCTGCCGGGGGGACATGGTGTCTGTATGGCTCCGGAGATCAAAAACGGACCAGGCCGGCAATGGCAGGGAAATTCAGATTTTTGCTTTACCGGGTTCTTCATTGTGTCCTGTAGGGGGTTTCTTGGAGAGGCGTCCCGCGGTTTGGTTTTTTTTTGGTCCATCAGGACGGGTCACTGCTGTTTCAGTTTTTCGGTTTTTCGGAAGTGTTTTGTATTCTTTGGGGTTGGATGAGATGAGTTTTTTTTCCCTTTCCTTCAGAATAGGTGCAGCAACAGAGGCTGCCCGATACTGGCTGCGGAGGCAGTGAAGCGCATTAAGCAGTGGGAGTCTAGGAGGTTTCTTAGTTATGTTCGTCCTCATCTGTTGGTGGGTCTGGAATAAGTGGGGGCGAGTGTTTTAGTCTAAAAATGTGATGGGGGTCTTGTTTTTATTGTTTACTGTGGTTACGGTGGTATGCCTGTTTTTCTTTATTTCAGATGCGGTGCAGGCCCTGGTGTGGATCCTGGGCCACTCCTATGCCACTCATATGTCCAGCCTCTCCGTACTCGGTTACCTTGATCCACGGTGGATGGTCAAGACCCTATTGCAGAGATATGCAATTAGCGGACCTCCAGCTGTTGCCAAACTACAAGTCCCATGAGGCATAGCGAGACTGACAGCATCAAGCATGACACCCAGAGGCATGATGGGACTTGTAGTTTGGCAACAGCTGGAGGTCCGCTAATTGCTTATCCCTGCCCTATTGGATTGCCAGCCTCTCTTGGCTCTCAAACGTACTCCCCACTGAACAGCTTCCTCTCAGAGGAACAACGCTTGGGATCTTAAGATTGGGGACCCAGTCGATCACTGGGGCCCGGCCACAGCTCAAATTTGCCGGACCGACATGGTCCCGGAACCAGGAACACCGTGTGGCATGCGCACCCCGGCCTGGAATGCCATTTCGCCGGGGCGTCGTGATGTGGTCACCCTAAAGGTGGGTGCCTCATAAATACCCTTCCCCAGCATGCACAGCGAGGAAAACTCCTGATTGGCTCCTGGGGAAAAGTACCCAAACCTCGACTCCACTGCTGCCACCTGTCTATCTGGGGTGGAATCGGCACCCCTGAAGGGACAGAATTAGCCCACAGCACAGCCAAGCTGAGACTAGGGTTGCCACCTGTCTGGGATTCACCCGGACAGTTCGGGTTTGGAATCATGCGTTCGGGTTCCAGACCATCTGAAACCCGGACACATTATTCAGATCAGACTATGGCTTCCCAGCAGGGTTTCTGGCTGCAGTTGTGTACGCCGAGAGTGTCTGTTACACTCTCTTTCCCACTGCTCAAAGCCAGCACCTGTCAATTCCCCCACCAACCACACAGACGGGAGAGGGCTTGATCTGAAGCTCTTCATCCTGCCCCTACCCCTCTGTCTGCCCACACTCCAATCCCTGGTGCTGTGCCTGAGAATAGGAAAGTGGGGGCCGGAAATTTGAAATCCAACAGCCTCATCTACATCTCTGTGGACTCTGTAAAGGAGACTCTTGTGCTTAACTTCAAAATATATGCATAGGTTATATATATATATATATATATATATATATATATATATATATATATATATATATATATATATATATATATATATATATATATATATATATATATATATATATATATATATATATATATATATATTAAAAAAAATCTGTGCGCCGCTAAAGTGTCCGGGTTTGACTTGAAGAAAAGGTGGCAACCCTAGCTGAGACAGAGACTCTAATTTAGCTTGCTTAATCTCCTCCCTGCTTTCTCCATAACTCCTGAACATGTCTTCAAAGTATACAGAGTTGAACTTCCTCTGTCACTGAAGAGGTCAAAGAACAGAAGAGCCAGGCGCAATGTAAATAGAATGTCATGAGCGGAGGGCTGACATGACAGTGGTAAAAGGGAATGCATCATAAGTAGGTGGGTTAGATTGGTGCAGAGGGGGAGGGGTTAGGGAAGACATTAAAGGTGGCCCCTCCCATAGGAGTCAGCACAGCGCGGGGGAAAGTTAGAAAGTTCACTGGCATCATGGCAGCTGTGAAAGGAGCTCTTGACCCAGCTTAGAGAGCGGTCCAGGCCACTTTAAATCCCATGCTGCAGCAACCAGCGGTGGAGTTGGGTACAGAGGGGAGGATGGGCAGTGGGGCGCGCAGTCCAGACCGCCGGAGAGGTTCTCCCCGGACCGTTACATTGGGACTCGGCGGCAGTCGGGGGTAACCTTGCAGGGCCCCAGATGGGTCCACCTGCCAAACGAGTGGCAGTTCGGGATGGGGGAGTCCTGTGCGGACCCCCATGCGTAGCAGGAGGTCATCGGATGGACGTTCTGGGGCTCAGGGGCTACAACACGGCTTGGCAGACGGCGGGAGCAGGAGAGGGTGGGCCCCGCGACTTGAGGCCTAAACCAGGGAGTGAAGCAGCAGGGGTCCCCAGGCCTTCCAATGCTTCAGCAGGGGACAGAAGGGGGATCGGTGCAGAACAGTCAGGGGGGCATCCGGGAGAGCCGAGGCCAGCAGGACTGAGGCCCCATACACTGGTCCTGGCAAGGCCGTCCAGAAGTTGGTGAGTGGGTATGCGGTGCGGAGGAGGGGTCGGATGTCAGCAGGTACATCAGCAGCCACGGCTATTATGCCGGGCGGGCTTTCGTCCGAGGAGGAGGGATCTAGACAGAGGTCTGCTGGGGAACTGTCGGTGTCGGAAGAGGAGGCGGTCCCCCTTTCCAGAAGTGCGATGGAGAACAGACGGTCAGCTGATCGGTCAGCGCCTGTGCAGCCCAGTAAGGTACCTTTACAATTGTCATGTGGGATTGTCTGGCAACATTGGTCAGGTGGGCGAGGCGGAGGTTGTGGCAGACAGGACGGGGGTAGTGGAGGCAGCTGGGGAAGCTGTAGTGTTATTGTTTTTTTTGGCCGGTATAAAGGATTTGGTTTTAAGGTTTGAGAATGCAGAAAGAGCATCTGCGGGTCCAGTGTCAGCCTGGGTCCTGCCGGCAGGGTAGCCGGGGAGGCCAGTGCAGCAGGGCAACAGCCCGGGCAGTGCCGGCCACGTTGCCTGTCGTAGAGGCCCCGGCGGGTGGGGTTCCGCAAGGGACGGCTAAGGCAGTGGTGGCGAGGGAAACGTCTGTCATCAGGTTGGCTGATTCCGCAAAATGTGATGTCTGGTATGAAGGGCCGTTGGGCGCACAATTAGAAAATAAAAGAATCCTTGAATCCACACTCCCTTTGGAGATAATCTAAATTAATTAAAGTACCGGCCGATTCGCCAGGACTAAACGGGATACCCGCCAAATAAAGCAAAAAAGTTATATAAAGAGTGTGAAGGGGACAAGGGAGCCCAAGAAAGCAAAAAATGGCGGGTCAATAACGGCTTAAGGTACAAACATATGAAAAGGTTTATTAGGGATATCATATTCATTAAATATCAAGCATATGTGAGGAGAACAATGTATCCACTATAACACAGTACATCTTATAATACCTAACCATTTAATTAAAAACCATGCTGCAGCAAATATAAATTAAATATGCAGAGCGCTCTGACAGGCATCAAAAATTTGCAGACTCAATTAGTCCAAAAAATTGAAGGCACCGCAAAAAAAGTCAATTTGCTGTTGGATAAGTGTGGAATTTTGGTGATATTGGTATTTTGAAAAACGCATATACACATCAAGAGTATTTGATGCACTATAATGATGAAGTGACTCAACATTAGGCTCAAAGGCTCATGTGAATCAAAGCCAAACCAAAGTTCAAACGCACAGATCCACAGAAATCTCTAGATCAACAGCCTTCAAAGCACTTGTGTTGATTTACCACCTATGTACTGAAAATGCAGGGTTCCAGACACTGGAAGCATCCAAATCAAGGGGTATATATAGCAAGTTCTCAGACTCTTAATGTTGGGTCGTTCATTTAGGTCCTTAAATCTGACTGGAATAAGTGGATAGTTTTACACTTCACTGGGACAGCATGTGTCTGTGGGTGCTTGTAACCAAAATACTCCTTGACTTACATTTTGTTTGATGAAATATGTTCTCATCCTCCTCCATTTCACTGTTCTGTGTATATCACATAGACGAAACGAAACTTGTGTGAACTGATGCTCCAATTCCTTTGAAACCATTACTCGTTTCTGTTTATCGGGAATGATGCTACGAACGCGCGTATTTTCATTAACCAATGAAATGTAGCTGACACAACCTTATTCTACGCCACCCTCTTCTTGCTGTATAAAGAAGCCCCCCCTAGACACGAATAAACAGATTGCGTTCACCAATACCCTACTTGCATGACTTATTTTCTTGTGGGTAAAATTGATCTCTCTGGGTACCCATATACACAGGACTGACAGCCAGGGGCTATAGAAAAGGGGCCAGGCCGGCCCTAACAGTGTCCATTAAACCTCCATAGGGGAAGGAGCTGGCAGGTATGAGAAAGGGTTTGAGGTAAAAGGTAGTGAACGGTTGCCCAGTCGCTCGATAGTCCTATTGCCAGGGACAGTTTTAGTCTCTGTCCACCCTCTGCTCGGCCATGGATGGCTATATGCCGGCTTGACACTGTCAGAGCTGCAGCATACGGCTGGATTCTCCAGTGAATTCCCAAAGGGAGGTATCTCGTAGTGTGCGGTCACATGACCGGTCAGGTATGCAAAAGGAAAGTCTGGAACAGTGTTAGATCAGCATGGGCGGAAGTGGACTGTAGATGGCAGTGCCCTGAATGTAGTCAGAGCAAGCGAGTCCTTTGCATTGCTGGACTGGGTAGCAAACTTGAAGCCAGCTTACTAGCTCTGAATAGGCTAGGTTAACGTTTCGTGCATCTCCATGCACTTCAGAACAAATTAGTGTTGGCATACATGTTACTTTTGTAGCACTACCCCGGAGGAGCTTCTGTTTTTTTGGGTGGCATGTTACCTCTATTTCCTCCTTGTTAAGGCTATCAGATGAGAGCTGAGAAAGTTCAATGTCCATGCCTTGCACTTCTTTTTCTAAGATTTATTTGCTGAACTTGGTAAAAGTAGATGAAGAGGTGGAAGGGTGATCAGGAAACACTCCTGCTTCCAGTAACACAGCTTTCGTCGCCACTCTAGCCAGAGTGGGTTTTGCGCACCCTGATAGGTTTCTCTCACTAGCCTTGCAGCTGGAATGACGCACAGAAAATGGTAGTCTCTGCCACAGACCTTCTCACTGGTGAAGATATTTTTGGTCCAAAATCCTCGCACAGGATTCAGTACCCGGATTAACTTCTTATGAATTTAGAACTGACAGGCGATCAGCCTTTCAACAATGGTGCATCCTTTGATGAAGTTCAAGGCCTCTCCTGAGATACCAGCCTCGTGCTCTTCAAGATAGGTTCTTCGAGTGGCTCCCTCCCTCCAGGATGGACAGCACAGGACAACTCTGCAAACGTAGACCCAGTCTGACTACTGGGCCTACTTAAAGCGGAGTTCCGGACACAATTTCACTTTTTAAATATAAATACCCTTGTAATACACAAGCTTAATGTATTCTAGTAAAGTTAGTCTGTAAACTAAGGTCCGTTTTGTTAGGTTGTTACAGCATTTAGACACTTTATAAAATAGAAATTGACTGGGGCCATCTTAAGTGTGGGCATCATGAAGCCAGACTGTATGACTGCCTGGATTTCAGCCTTGCAGATCTCGCACATGCTCAGTGCTGCACAAGCAGTGTCAGATCAGGTTTCAGCACCTGTGCTGTCCAAGTCACATGATTCTTTGAGACTGGGGAGTGCACAGACTCCTGGAAAGTTACACCCACTACATTCCCAGGAGTCTGTGCGGTGTAGGTTAGGTAGCATTAAGCACATAGGTGCAGGAAGTGGGAAGATTAACTATTCTGCCTAGCAACAACACTTTGAAGGCATCTAAAAAAAAAAAAAAAAAATTGTAAAGGACTAATGACATTTTTTTAAAACTACTGATGTTATGTTATATTTATGGGTGGAACTCCACTTTAAGTGAATTGCAACCTCTGGACCAACGTGGTCCTGGAGCCAGGAACACACACCCCCGGCCAGGAGGACCACACAAGGGGGGTGGTGGGATGACAGACCAGCAATCGACGACCCTGGTCCAATGATGTCTGTCCCCTCCCCATCATGAACAGCGGGACGATCAACTCCACTGATTGGCTGCCGGGAAAGGACACCCAAAGCACCTTGACCGAACTTCTGCCACCCTTGGCCTGGCGTGATAACGGCACTCCAGACAAACAATAGTGGTCACTCACAGTACAGCCATGGCTGGGACAGAGGCCCAAAATTTGGTAAAGATCATAACTGTCTGAGTCAACTAACTCTGACTTCCCTTTAAATTTAGAACAGCACCAGTTAGAAAAGAGCAGGCCACTACGCTTAAATAGATATCCAAGCACATCAATCAACACTAAAGTGATTACTTTGCCACCTTGTGGTCATATTTGATGATGCAGTAATTAAAGAGAGAGAAAAGGTGCTAATGGAATGCTTTATAAGGTCTTACCGCGGGAAGAGTTTTGAAGGAGGGGGACAGGATAAAACAATATTTTTTCCAAAATCACAGCCCTCTAACTACTCAAACCTGCAGGATAATAGCGTATGTAAATGTAACTTCCCCAACTAGGATGGCCCCCCTTCTTCCCTGAGTGGATCCAGTACCTGAAGTAGGAAAAGGGTAGGGGGGGGGAAATGGGAGGGATTGAAGTAGGCCCATAGTTACCATATTTCTCTAGCTCACCTACTCCTCATCAATACACGAATACCATTTCTGATGTTTTTTCATATTCCTTACACATCTTTTTTTGGACCCAGCTACATACACTGGGTTTCTGAACTTCTCTATGAAATGCCGTCAGATCATGGCTGGTAGAGGAGGAAAACTGGAGGAAAAGCCAGAAAAACAAGGTTTTGCCTCTATCTGACTGCAGCTTCAAAAAGGGGAAAAACAGGAAGGGAGTGGGAATGGTGAGGGAGGGGGAACAGGTACTAGGATAATTGACTCTAATACGTAGAGTAGAGAGAGCCAACTAAGGTTCAAGGAAGACACTTCGGCTGAGTTCATGGTTCAGGCCCCTCGGCTGAAGGGTCCTGAGTTTAAAAATCCAGCTTTTCTTACGTAGGAGCACCGTGTCAAAATCGCCTCTGCATCAGTCGGAGAGGAAAAAAAAAAACCTTCAGTTAAGCCAGAGGTTTTACCCTCATGGAAGTTCAAAAAATGTTGAGCTGCCGGGGTTTCCTCATTCTTTCTGATACTTTTCAGGTGTTCCCTGATTCTGACCCGTAACTTTTTGTTTTGCCTATATATAATTTGTGGCACGGCATTCGAGAACATAGTTATCTTGGTGGTAGCACAATTTATGAAGGACCTGATCTCAAACTCCTGGCTGCCATCAGTTTCTAAACGTCTTGCTGCGGTCCCAGGGCCGATCCTAGGGTCACAGGCGCCTGGGTGCAGAAATATTTCTGGCACCCCCACATGGGCGTCATTATTTTACTAACTCCTCCCATTTATAAATGTTTCTATGGCAATGACCGCAATAAACCACAGAGATGCTCCCCCAACAAAGTCTTCATTAACCTGGGATCCTTACATGATCTCTTAACAATAAACAAAATACAGGAAGAGAAGCAGAGTACTTTATTGGGACCTGGAGGGGGGCTTCTGTGATGGAAACAGAGAGGGCTTCTGTTAGTATGTTAGATGTTCGGCGCCCCCACCTCTGCAGGCGCCTGGGTGCAATGCACCCTGTGCACCCTGCCTAGGATCGGCCCTGTGCGGTCCACATATTTACATGTACCACAGTGACCGCATGGGAACATACCGTTAACCAGCTTCTATTAGGCACACATACATATTCAGATTGTACCAATGTATCGTTAAGATTCTTTGCACGTTTGGCCACCATTGAAGGTTTGTCTCAGACAGCCTGTCCTGAGTCAATGGCACGACTCCATATAGGCTAGTGTTTGCACAAGATGGTATTCACCTGGTTCCATTGAGCCCCATATGGGGTAATCTGTTTTTTCAGGGGGGGGTGGGGGCGATGGACCTTTGGCCCAGGGACAATCGGCCGGAAACAAAAAAGGTTGATGTTGGCAATACAATACAGGTACCTGCAAGTTCAGAGGGACGTACCGGTACAAACGTGTTCAGGGTGTGGAGGGTCTCATCCATTGTCCAGATGTTTCAAACGGGGAAAAGGCCGTTCCGGAGAGGCTGAAAACAAGAGGGAGGACCTCAGTGATGGTTGAAAGGATGCAGCCGTTCCTTGGTAGGTATACGGATAGAAAAGCAGCCCAGTTGTTGGAGACAGGTTTCACAGTTGGCTTTAGGATTCCATGTACTTTAAAAGTTATGCTTCCGGTGGCTCGTAATTTGCGGTCAGCCATGCAACATCCAGAAGTCGTTTCTGAGAAACTGAAGTTGCGCTGGGTCGCATGGGGGGGGCCTTTCCCATCCGCATCGTTGTCCGATTTGGTAGTTTCCCCGCTGGGGGTAGTGCCAAAGAAGGAACCCAACAATTTTAGGTTTATCCACCACCTGTCCTTTCCGAAGGGAGGGTCGGTGAATGATGCAATAGATCAGGAGGCATGCTCAGTGACTTATACATCATTTGATGGTGGGGTGGGTGCGTCCTTATGGCACAGGAGCATTGATGGCTAAGGCGGATGTGGAATCTGCTTTTCGGCTACTTCCAGTTCACCCGAAGTTTCCGGTTGCTTGGGGTATCATTGGAACAATGAATTTTATGTCGACCAATGGGTTGCTCTATATCCTGTGCATTATTTGAGCTCATTTGTAGAATGGGTGGTGCAGGATGTGTCTGGTGAATTCCATAAATCATTACCTCAGGGTTCGACGAAGTCTGGGCGCCAGGTCACAATTGCGACTAGAATTAGCGACCTGGGGAAGGAAGCGTAGGTCTGCAGACACCACAAGATGATGCCAGATCACAGAAGGAAGCATAGGCCTGCAAAAAATGGCGTTGTTGCAATACCTTCTGTCAAACAGTGTTTGCGCAGCTTTCTTACAAGCGCACTTTTTGGGAAAAAATACTTTTTTTTTTTAATAAAAAAAACAACCGTAAAGTCCAGTTTTTTTATATATATTGTGAAAGATGTTACGCCGAATAAATTGATACCCAACATGTCAATTTTCAAAATTTAAAACCTCCATAGGCGACGTTTAAAAAATTCTACAGATTGCATGTTTTGAGTTGGAGGTCTAGAGCTAGAAATTATTGCTCTTGCTCTACCAATCACGGCAATACCTCACATGTGTGGTTTAAACACCGCTTTCATATGCGGGTGCTACTCACGTATGCATTCGCTTCTGCGCTCGAGCTCGGCGGGATGGAGTGCGTTTCTGTCTCATTTTTTTTAGCTGGTTCCTAGATTCCAAGCAAATTTGTCAAACCCTGCATTACCTGGACGATTTCCTCTGCATAGGTCCAGCTTCCTCCAGAATCTGTGGGGTGCTTCTGGCTACGTTGGAATAAATAGTAGACCGGTTTGGCATTCCGTTGGCACCTAAATAAGACTGAGGGACCCAGCACGGTCATCACATTCCTGGGCATTGTAATGGACTCGAAGGCAATGAAATGCCAGTTGCCGGAAGACAAGTTAAAGGATTTAAAAGAGGAAGTCGCTGGAATGATTGGATTACACAAAGTTCAGCTGCGAGTACTGCAATCTTTATTGGGTGAGCTGAATTTTGCGTGTCGCATTCTGCCTATGGGGCGGGTTTTCAGTCGTAGGCTATAGTGGTTAGTACAGCCGGAATCGGGTCTCCAAAGCATTTTGTGCATTTGGTCAAAGAGCACAGGGAGGATTTCAGGGTATGGCATACCTTTTTGGACTTTTAACGGTCGGCAATATGGATGTCGGGCCAGTGAGCAATTATGACCTGGAACTTTTTACAGATGCAGCAGGATCCACAGGTTTTGGGGCTTTCTTCCAAGGACAGTGGAGTGCTGGTCCATGGCACGGTTATGGGTTGAAGCAGGTTTTACAAAGAATCTGGTGTTGCTCGAACGGTTTCCGGCAGTGCTGGCGGTAGAATTGTGGGGAGCGTCGTTCAGGGATCTGAAGGTGCATTTCCATGGTGACAATATGGGAGTGGTGCAAGTAATGGGGCTTTGGCATCATCTCCAACTAGTCATTAATTACTGCAACCACTTGGTTTTGAGATGCTTGCAACTTAATGTATTCGTTCATGCAGTACATCTCCCGGGGGTTGAAAATGTTATAGCTGATGCGTTATCTCTCTTCCAGTGGGACAGGTTCCGAGAGTTGGCGCCCGAAGCGGAGCAGATGGGGGTGCCTTGTCCCGAGTGGTTGTGGGGGATAGCATTGACCTTGTCGCAGGATGGATCAGGAAATCGGTGAGTGTGGCTACATGGTCAGCTTACACCAAGGTATGGCGGGAGTGGCTGGCATTTGTGAAGTGGTCGGTGGGTAACCCCCTTATGGGGACTAATAGGGCCGTGGACACTCGGCAGCCGGTGCCATGTGGAGGGAGTGACTGGACTAGGCCGCAAATAGTAAGTGCTCCTTTTTCGTGGTTTGTGTTTTTTTAAGGTGAGTTTACCTTTATCCGGGTTTTTTGGGGGGGTTGGAGGTGGAAAGTGCCGGTGGGTGAACCCCTTATGGGGGACAAATACTTTTTTGAGGGTTTACATTATCCTGTTTTTTGGGGAGGGGGGGGGGGGGTGGAGTTGGTACGTGGCAAATGCTTAGATACCTTCAGGTTTGGTTCTTTCATCTGTCAGCGTGATTCCCCTGCTGATATTTGAAATGTATACAAAAGATTGCAGGCAATTATCGTTTAAGAAGCGCGTCCACCGCATCATTAAAACCAATGACATTTCAGCTGTCAGTGGGGATTTCCCTTCCCCCGCAGTGACCTGTGCCGGCCACACCCCTCCATCTTAGCTTTGTTTTTTGTCTTCCGGGTGATCTGTTTCTCAAGCTCATCTGCAGGCAAGTGACTGATCTGTCTGAGTAGTGTTGTTCACTAAGCCAGGCTTTGCTCCCCCCACCTCTCACTTTTCCTGAGCCCTAGGTTCACACTGATACGAGAACCGGTGAGATTACAGCTCTGGTTCACTCATCTCTCCTCTCCCACAGACAGTTCACATTACCTTCTGTGAACCACTGTGGGTGCAATACATTGTTAAAGTGGAGGTTCACCCAAAAAATCTTTTAACATTAGATTGAGGCTAATTTTGTAAAGCAGAATAGGGGGACATACTAAAACATTTAACCACTTAAGCCCCGGACCAATATGCTGCTAAATGCCCAAAGGCGTTTTTACAATTCGGCACTGCGTCGCTTTCTTTTGGTGGTATTTGATCACCTCTGCGGTTTTTATTTTTTGCGCTATAAACAAAAATAGAGCGACAATTTTGAAAAAAATGCAATATTTTTTACTTTTTGCTGTAATAAATATCCCCCAAAAACATATATAAAATTTTTTTTTTTCCTCAGTTTAGGCCGATACGTATTCTTCTTCCTATTTTTGGTAAAAAAAATTGCAATAAGCGTTAATCGATTGGTTTGCACAAAATTTATAGCGTTTACAAAATAGGGGATATTTTTATTGCATTTTTATTAATTTTTTTTTTACTACTAATGGCGGCGATCAGCGATTTGTTTCGTGACTGCGACATTATGGCGGACACTTCGGACAGTTTTGACAAATTTTTGGGACCATTGTCATTTTCACAGCAAAAAATGCATTTAAATTGCATTCTTGTGAAAATGAGTTGCAGTTTGGGAGTTAACCACAGGGGGAGCTGAACATTTTAGGTTTACAACAGTAGGGGGGTGTGGCTGTAGGTCTGACGTCATCGATTGTGTCTCCCCTATAAAGGGGATGACACGATCGATGCGCCGCCACAGTGAAGCACGGGGAAGCCATGTTTACATACTCTCCCCGTTCTTCAGCTCCGGGGAGCGATCGCGACGGAGCGGCTATAAACGAATAGCCGCGCCACCATCCCGGATCGCTCCCCGAGGGAATCCGCCCGCAGCGGAAGGGGGTCCCGATCGGACCCGCGGAAAGGCAAGGACGTATATATACGTGCTTCTGCCTGTCCGTGCCATTGTGCGGACGTAAATAGTCGTGCAGCGGGCGTTAAGGGGTTAATGTGAAAATGGCTTAATGTAGCTTAATGAGTAATGAAGTGCCTAAACCTCAATCAATTACCCTATCCTATAAGTTTCGTGCTATTTGGTGTTCCACAAGGCAAACTAGGGACATTAAGCTTGTTTTTTGGGGAGCTTAATGTGGCTTAACGTACAAAAAAGACCTTAAATGTTAACCAATTTCCCCAAAACGTCACACCATAGAAGGCTCTAGCCATGCCAACATATTCTGAAAATTTCAGCTCATTTGGTTAATCACGCCAAAAGTTATTCACATTAAGCCAATTTTACATGGCTGGACATACGGGGGACATGGCTGGACATACGGGGGGACATGGCTGGACATACGGGGGACATGGCTGGACATACGGGGGACATGGCTGGACATACGGGGGACATGGCTGGACATACGGGGGACATGGCTGGACATACGGGGGACATGGCTGGACATACGGGGGACATGGCGGGACATACGGGGGACATGGCTGGACATACGGGGGACATGGCTGGACATACGGGGGACATGGCTGGACATACGGGGGACATGGCTGGACATACGGGGGACATGGCTGGACATACGGGGGACATGGCTGGACATACTGGGGACATGGCTGGACATACGGGGGACATGGCTGGACATACGGGGGACATGGCTGGACATACTGGACATACGGGGGACATGGCTGGACATACGGGGGACATGGCTGGACATACGGGGGACATGGCTGGACATACGGGGGACATGGCTGGACATACGGGGGACATGGCTGGACATACGGGGGACATGGCTGGACATACGGGGGACATGGCTGGACATACGGGGGACATGGCTGGACATACGGGGGGACATGGCTGGACATACGGGGGACATGGCTGGACATACGGGGGACATGGCTGGACATACGGGGGACATGGCTGGACATACGGGGGACATGGCTGGACATACAGGGGTCAATACATTGTCAATAAATGATTTTTGGCAATTTCAATGATTTTATATCGATTTTTAATCGAAAATTAGGGGTGCGCGTTATACACAAATAAATACGGTAACTGTGCCCTGCGTAGAGAACAACTCTGCTGTGAGCTTCTGTTTGCCCAAATTAAGGTATGTGGTTCCGGATCCCCCCCCCTGTGCAGTGTTAGACTCTTCCTCTCTCACATTGGTGTACATATCTTGTGGATGTGTAATGTCTTGTTTTATCCTTAACCCTCCAGGTTCCAAGGCTTATACGAAAAAAGATATTATTGTGTCCTGCATAGAGAACTACTCTGCTATGAGCTTCTATTTGCCCAAGTTAAGGTATGTGGTTCTGGACCCCCCCCCCCTGTGCAGTGCTAGCCTCTTCTTCTCTCACATTGGTGTACATATCTTGTGGATGTGTAATATCTTGTTTTATCCTTTAGCCTCAGGTTCCAAGGCTCATACGAAGAAAGATACAGTGCCCTGCGTAGATAACTACTCTGCTGTGATCTTCTGTTTGCCCAAATTAAGGTATGTGGTTCTGGATCCCCCCTGTGCAGTGCTAGCCTCTTCCTCTCACTTTGTTGTACATATCTTGTGGATGTGTAATGTCTTGTTTTATTCTTTCTTTACCCTCAGGCTCCAAGGCTCATACAAAGAAAGATTTTACGGTGCCCTGTGTAGAGAACTACTCTGCTGTGAGCTTCTATTTGCCCAAATTAAGGTATGTGGTTCTGGATCTCCCCCCCCCCATGTGCAGTGCTAGCAGTCTCTCCCTCTCTCGTATTGGTGTATCTTGTGGATGTGTAATATCTTGTTTTATCCTTTCTTTACCCTCAGGTTCCAAGGCTTATACAAAATAAGAATTTACAGTTTGCCCTGCGTAGAGAACTACTGTGCTGTGAGCTTCTTTTTCCCCAAATTAAGGTATGTGGTTCTGGATCCCCCCCTGTGCAGTGCTAACCTCTTCCTCTCACTTTGTTGTACATATCTTGTGGATGTGTAATGTCTTGTTTTATTCTTTACCCTCAGGTTCCAAGGCTCATACGAAGAAAGATTTTATGGTGCCCTGCGTAGAGAACTATATGAGCTTCTTTTGCCCAAATTAAGGTATGTGGTTCTAGATCCCCCCCCCCATGTGCAATGCTAGCAGTCTCTTCCTCTCTCACATGTGGTGTACATATCATGTGGATGTGTAATGTCTTGTTTTATGCTTTCTTAACCCTCAGGTTCCAAGGCTCGTACGAAGAAAGATGCTGTGAGCTTCTGTTTGCCCAAATTAAGGTATGTGGTTCTAGATCCCCCTTCCCCCCCCCCCCCCAAATGTGCAATGCTAGCAGTCTGGCCCTCTCTCATATTGGTGTATCTTGTTGATGTGTAATGTCTTGTTTTATGCTTTCTTTACCCTTCAGGTTCCAAGGCTTATACAAAAAAGATATTGTGCCCTGCATAGAGAACTACTCTACTATGAGCTTCTATTTGCCCAAGTTAAGGTATGTGGTTCTGGATCCCCCCCTGTGCAGTGCTAGCCTCTTCTTCTCTCACATTGGTGTACATATCTTGTGGATGTGTAATATCTTGTTTTATCCTTTCTTTACCCTCAGGTTCCAAGTCTCATACGAAGAAAGATACGGTGCCCTGCGTAGAGAACTAGATCTATTCTGCTGTGAGCTTCTGTTTGCCCAAATTAAGGTATGTGGTTCTAGATCCCTCCTCCCCCCCCCAAATGTGCAGTGCTAGCAGTCTGGCCCTCTCTCATATTGGTGTATCTTGTGGAAGTGTAATGTCTTGTTTTATGCTTTATTAACCCTCAGGTTCTAAGGCTCATACAAAGAAGGATATTACGGTGCCCTGCGTAGAGAACTACTCTATGAGCTACTATTTGCCCAAGTTAAGGTATGTGGTTCTGGATCTCCCCTGTGCAGTGCTAGCCTCTTCCTCTCACATTGGTGTACATAACTTGTGGATGTGTAATGTCTTGTTTTATCCTTTCTTTACCCTCAGGTTCCAAGGCTCACACGAAGAAAGATTTTATGGTGCTCTGCGTAGAGAACTACTCTGCTGTGAGCTTCTGTTTGCCCATATTAAGGTATGTGGTTCTGGATCTCCCCCCCCCCATGTGCAGTGCTAGCTGTCTTTCCCTCTCTTGTGTTGTCTCTTGGTGTATCTTGTGGATGTATAATGTCTTGTTTTATCCTTTACCCTCAGGTTCCAAGGCTCATACGAAGAAAGATTTTATGGTGCCCTGCGTAGAGAACTACTCTGCTGTGAGCATCTTTTGCCCAAATTAAGGTATGTGGTTCTAGAACCCCCCCGGTGCAGTGCTAGCCTCTTCCTCTCACTTTGTTGTACATATCGTGTGGATGTGTAATGTCTTGTTTTATCCTTTCTTTACCCTCCAGGTTCCAAGGCTCATACGAAGAAATATAATATTGTGCACTGCATAGAGAACTACTCTGCTATGAGCTTCTATTTGCCCAAGTTAAGGTATGTGGTTCTGGATCTCCCCCTGTGCAGTGCTAGCCTCTTCTTCTCTCACATTGGTGTACATATCTTGTGGATGTGTAATATTTTTTTATCCTTTCTTTACCCTCAGGTTCCAAGGCTCATACGAAGAAAGATACAGTGCCTTGCGTAGAGAACTACTCTGCTGTGAGCTTCTGTTTGCCCAAATTAAGGTATGTGGTTCTGGATCTCCCCCCCCCCCCCTTGTGCAGTGCTAGCAGTCTCTCCCTCTCTCGTATTGGTGTATCTTGTGGATGTATAATGTCTTGTTTTATCCTTTCTTTACCCTCAGGTTCCAAGGCTCATACGAAGAAAGATACAGTGCCTTGCGTAGAGAACTACTCTGCTGTGAGCTTCTGTTTGCCCATATTAAGGTATGTGGTTCTGGATCTCCCCCCCCCCATGTGCAGTGCTAGCTGTCTTTCCCTCTCTTGTGTTGTCTCTTGGTGTATCTTGTGGATGTATAATGTCTTGTTTTATCCTTTACCCTCAGGTTCCAAGGCTCATACGAAGAAAGATTTTATGGTGCCCTGCGTAGAGAACTACTCTGCTGTGAGCATCTTTTGCCCAAATTAAGGTATGTGGTTCTAGAACCCCCCCGGTGCAGTGCTAGCCTCTTCCTCTCACTTTGTTGTACATATCGTGTGGATGTGTAATGTCTTGTTTTATCCTTTCTTTACCCTCCAGGTTCCAAGGCTCATACGAAGAAATATAATATTGTGCACTGCATAGAGAACTACTCTGCTATGAGCTTCTATTTGCCCAAGTTAAGGTATGTGGTTCTGGATCTCCCCCTGTGCAGTGCTAGCCTCTTCTTCTCTCACATTGGTGTACATATCTTGTGGATGTGTAATATTTTTTTATCCTTTCTTTACCCTCAGGTTCCAAGGCTCATACGAAGAAAGATACAGTGCCTTGCGTAGAGAACTACTCTGCTGTGAGCTTCTGTTTGCCCAAATTAAGGTATGTGGTTCTGGATCCCCCCCCCCCCCTTGTGCAGTGCTAGCAGTCTCTCCCTCTCTCGTATTGGTGTATCTTGTGGATGTATAATGTCTTGTTTTATCCTTTCTTTACCCTCAGGTTCCAAGGCTCATACGAAGAAAGATACAGTGCCTTGCGTAGAGAACTACTCTGCTGTGAGCTTCTGTTTGCCCAAATTAAGGTATGTGGTTCTAGACCCCCCCCCCCTGTGCAGTGCTAGCCTCTTCCTCTCACTTTGTTGTACATATCGTGTGGATGTGTAATGTCTTGTTTTATCATTTCTTTACCCTCAGGTTCCAAGGCTTATACAAAAAAAGATTTTACGGTGCCCTGCGTAGAGAACTCTGCTATGAGTTTCTATTTGCCCAAATTAAGGTATGTGGTTCTAGATCCCCCCCCCCTCCATGTTTAATGCTAGCAGTCTCTTCCTCTCACATTGGTGTACATATCTTGTGGATGTGTAATGTCTTATTTTATGCTTTCTTTACCCTCAGGTTCCAAGGCTTACACAAATAAAGATTTTACGGTGCCCTGCGTAGAGAACTACTCTATGAGCTACTATTTGCCCAAGTTAAGGTATGTGGTTCTGGATCCCCCCCCCTGTGCAGTGCTAGCCTCTTCCTCTCACATTGATGTACATATCTTGTGGATGTGTAATGTCTTGTTTTATCCTTTCTTTACCCTCAGGTTCCAAGGCTCATACGAAGAAAGATACAGTGCCTTGCGTAGAGAACTACTCTGCTGTGAGCTTCTGTTTGCCCAAATTAAGGTATGTGGTTCTGGATCTCCCCCCCCCCCCCCATGTGCAGTGCTAGCAGTCTCTCCCTCTCTCGTATTGGTGTATCTTGTGGATGTATAATGTCTTGTTTTATCCTTTCTTTACCCTCAGGTTCCAAGGCTCATACAAAGAAAGATATTACGGTGCCCTGCGTAGAGAAATCTGCTATGAGCTTCTTTTGCCCAAATTAAGGTATGTGGTTCTAGATCCCCCCCCCCCCTGTGCAGTGCTAGCCTCTTCCTCTCACTTTGTTGTACATATCGTGTGGATGTGTAATGTCTTGTTTTATCCTTTCTTTACCCTCAGGTTCCAAGGCTCATACGAAGAAAGATTTTATGGTGCCCTGCGTAGAGAACTACTCTGCTATGAGCTTCCGTTTGCCCAAATTAAGGTATGTGGTTCTGGATCCCCCCCCCTACTTGTGCAGTGTTAGCCTCTTCCTCTCACATTGGTGTACACATCTTGTGGATGTGTAATGTCTGGTTTTATCCTTTCTTTACCCTCAGGTTCCAAGGCTCATACGAAGAAAGATTTTATGGTGCCCTGCGTAGAGAACTACTCTGCTATGAGCTTCTATTTGCCCAAGTTAAGGTATGTGGTTCTGGATCCCCCCCTGTGCAGTGCTAGCCTATTCCTCTCACTTTTTGTTGTACATATCGTGTGGATGTGTAATGTATTATATTCTTTCTTTACCCTCAGGTTCCAAGGCTCATACAAAGAAAGATTTTACGGTGCCCTGCGTAGAGAACTCTGCTGTGAGCTTCGGTTTGCCCAAATTAAGGTATGTGGTTCTGGATCTCCCCCCCCCCCCCCCATGTGCAGTGCTAGCAGTCTGGCCCTCTCTAATATTGGTGTATCTTGTGGATGTGTAATATCTTGTTTTATCCTTTCTCTACCCTCAGGTTCCAAGGCTTATACAAAATTAGATTTTACAGTTTGCCCTGCGTAGAGAACTACTCTGCTGTGAGCTCCTTTTTGCCTAAATTAAGGTATGTGGTTCTGGATCCCCCCCTGTGCAGTGCTAGCCTCTTCCTCTCACTTTGTTGTACATATCGTGTGGATGTGTAATGTCTTGTTTTATTCTTTCTTTACCCTCAGGTTCCAAGGCTCATACAAAGAAAGATTTTACAGTGTCCTGCGTAGAGAGCTCTGCTATGAGCGTCTTTTGCCCAAATTAAGGTATGTGGTTCTAGATCCCCCCCATGTTTAATGCTAGCAGTCTCTTCCTCTCACATTGGTGTACATATCATGTGGATGTGTAATGTCTTGTTTTATGCTTTCTTTACCCTCAGGTTCCAAGGCTTACACAAATAAAGATTTTACGGTGCCCTGCGTAGAGAACTACTCTATGAGCTACTATTTGCCCAAGTTAAGGTATGTGGTTCTGCATCCCCCCCCTGTGCAGTGCTAGCCTCTTCCTCTCACTTTGGTGTACATATCTTGTGGATGTGTAATGTCTTGTTTCATCCTTTCTTTACCCTCAGATTCCAAGGCTCATACGAATAAAGATTTTATGGTGCCCTGCATAGAGAACTACTCAGCTGTGAGCTTCTGTTTTCCCAAATTAAGGTATGTGGTTCTGGATCCACCCCCCCCCCCTCCTGTGCAGGTGCTAGCCTCTTCCTCTCACATTGGTGTACATATCGTGTGGATGTGTAATGTCTTGTTTCATCCTTTCTTTACCCTCAGATTCCAAGGCTCATATGAAGAAAGATTTTACGGTGCACTGCGAAGAGAATTCTGCTATGAGCTTCTGTTTGCTCAAGTTAAGGTATGTGGTTCTAGATCCCCCCATGTGCAATGCTAGCAGACCCTTCCTCTCTCATATTCGTGTATCTTGTGGATGTGTAATGTCTTGTTTTATCCTTTACCCTCAGGTTCCAAGGCTTATACGAAGAAAGATTTAACGGTGCCATGCGTAGTGAACTCTGCTATGAGCTTCTGTTTTCCCAAATTAAGGTATGTGGTTCTAGATCCCCCCCCGCATGTGCAATGCTAGCAGTCTCTTCCTCTATCCCATTTGGTGTACATATCATGTGGATGTGTAATGTCTTGTTTTATGCTTTCTTTACCCTCAGGTTCCAAGGCTTATACGAAGAAAGATTTAACTGTGCCCTGCATAGAGAACTACTCTGCTGTCAGCTTCTGTTTGCCCAAATTAAGGTATGTGGTTCCGGATCTCCCCCCCCCCCTGTGCAGTGTTAGCCTCTTCCTCTCACATTGGTGTACATAACTTGTGGATGTGTTATGTCTTTTATCCTTTACCCTCAGGTTCCAAGGCTTATACAAAAAAGATTTTACGGTGCCCTGCGTAGAGAACTCGGCTATGAGCTTCTATTTGCCCAAATTAAGGTATGTGGTTCTAGATCCCCCCCCCCCCATGTGCAATGCTAGCAGTCTTTCTCTCTCACATTGATGTATATATCTTGTGGATGTGTAATGTCTTGTTTTATCCTTTACCCTCCAGGTTCCAAGGCTTATACGAAATTAGATATTGTGCCCTGCATAGAGAACTACTCTGCTATGAGCTTCTATTTGCCCAAGTTAAGGTATATGGTTCTGGATCCCCTCCCCTGTGCAGTGCTAGCCTCTTCTTCTCTCTCATTGATGTACATATCTTGTGGATGTGTAATATCTTGTTTTATCCTTTCTTTACCCTCAGGTTTCAAGCCTCATACGAAGAAAGATTTTACGGTGCCCTGCATAGAGAACTACTCTGCTGTGAGCTTCTATTTGCCCAAATTAAGGTATGTGGTTCTAGACCCCCCATGTGCAGTGCTAGCAGTCTGGCCCTCTCATATTGGTGTATCTTGTGGATGTGTAATGTCTTGTTTTATCCTTTTATTTACCCTCAGGTTTCAAGGCTTATACGAAATTAGATTTTACGGTGCCCTGCATAGAGAACTACTCTGCTATGAGCTTCTGTTTGCCCAAATTAAGGTATGTGGTTCGAACCCCCCCCCCCCATGAGCAATGCTAGCCTCTCCCCCTCTTACATTGGTGTACAGGGTGGGCCATTTATATACACCTTAATAAAATGGGAATGGTTTGTGATATCGACTTCCTGTTTGTGGCACATTGGTATATGTGAGGGGGGGGGAAACTTTTCAAGATGGGTGGTGACCATGGCGGCCATTTTAAAGTTGGCCATTTTAAATCAAACTTTTGTTTTTTCTATAGGAAGAGGGTCATGTGACACATAAAACTTATTGGGAATTTCACAAGAAAAACAATGGTGTGCTTGGTTTGAACGTAACTTTATTCTTTCATGAGTTATTTACAAGTTTCTTTTTGTTTACAGCCATTGACATGTCACCGAGGTAAACACGTGCGGAGAGGATAAAAATTGTTGATGTCTGGTGAACGCAGTAACCGGGTCATTGCAGCAGATTTCAATGCAAGACAGCCTTCAAGACCACCCATATCCCATGCTACAGTTGGCAAACTGCTTGCCAAGTTTCGTGAAACTGGTTCAGTGTTGGATTTGCCAAAATGTGGACAAATGAAATCTGTCACTAATGAAGAAACATCAGTGGCTGTCCTAGCTTCATTCAGCAAGAGCCCACAGCGTAAGACTCGCCGCATGTCACTGGAGAGCACATTGAACACATTTTATAAGTGGTCAGAAACTTGTAAATCACCCATGAAAGAATAAAGTTACGTTAAAACCAAGCACACCATTGTTTTCTTGTGAAATTTCCAATAAGTTTGTGTCACATGACAACCCATCTTGAAAAGTTTCCCCCCTCACATATATTAATGTGCCACAGACATGAAGTTAATATCACCAACCATTCCCATTTTATTAAAGTGTCTTCATATAAATGGCCCACCCTGTACATATCTTGTGGATGTGTAATGTCCTTTTCCCCTAATCGTCTTTCAGGACAGCCACGAGAGACCTTGGCTCCTCCCCTCTATTGGAAACACTGCGCCAGCCTCCTATAAATTTCCTCCTCCCTTGCTGGTCCTCAGTTATTTGTGTTTCCAGAGGGGAGACACTGTTGGGAATCAGCCAGGAAGAGCCAAGGGAGGCATAGGCAGAGGGTCCAGAAAGAGAGCAGGGGCTCTTAAACAAAACCAGGTCACTAACCTGTGTAGGGTGGCCACCCTCACATCCCTGAGCACACTTGTAGATCGGAGGGGCTCCGTTTTTGCAAGCACCAAGTGTGGTGTAAAGGAGTGGAGCCAGCGTCCCATGTTCAAATCGGCGTGCGGCTGCAGCAGGAATGGGTGTTCTAGAGTGCAAACCATGCCGGGTATTGGGACCGCTCGGAGCCGACGGCGGGTGACATGTCTGGCATACGGGGGCGTGCCCTTCGGGGTTCGCGGCTTCCGGTACCGGCCGCGAAACTCAAAAGGAGCTAGGCAGAGGCTGGAGGGAGCTGCAATCACTGTAGACAGCAGAAGCAGCACTGGTGACACGGATATGTCGGGGACAGAAAACAAAAATACTGCTCCAGCAGAGACCAGCTCCAGCCATACTAAAATAAGGGGAACCTAGGGTGGACCTCCCCTCTCCTAAAAAAAAAAAAAAACACCCCTCCCCCGCAGGGTAAAAGGGAGGGGGAGGTGGATCAAGCCCTCAGTGTCAGTGGGTGATTCATAGGGCCCCTAGTGAGGCAAACCCGTATGAAGGCACTGCCCACCTGCCGGGGGAAGATTACGGTACTAACTGTGGGGTATATTTTTTCCCTTATATCTTTCAGAAAACTGACAAAGATAAGACCACTCACAGTTCAAAGAGAAAGTGTCTGTAACGGAATGACCCGTGACACCCAAAGACTTTGTGAGGATGGGGGATACTCCTATGTCAGCGTCACTGATAACTCTTGGGTCTGAGTCCACTCTGTGCCCTTTGGGCATGGAGTGGCAAGTGAATCGTAATTCATGGATTACATGAGATTTGACATCACGGACAGTTCATATTGCAGGATCTTGAGAGACTACAAGATGTTGGTTAATTGTGACCCCAACCAGTCAATATTCTATGACTCATTTCTATGATTAGTCTAGTGACATGCTAATTGCATCAGGGCTTGGAGGACATTCCATTGTCCTTGTGTAAAGGTGTTGTAACGGACAGGTGTTAATCCCAGGTCTGCTCCCAGAACTCTAATTATGCATACTAAAGACTGCTTATGTGTGATAACCCTGTCTACAATCTATTGATGCTCAGAGGTGTCAAGAGGTATGCGGAGACGGAGTGGGTGAAGGCTTTTGTTAGTAATTGAGGAATGTTTAGTAATTAGCCTTAGTGTGTGATTGGGGGGGGGGGGACAGTTTGATCCTGTAAATTCTGTGACCTGTTGTACTATATAAAAAGACTGAGAGAAATCATTAAAGTATCATTACATTTGGAACAAGTACAGAGCTGCGTGTCTCGTCTTGATTCTGGGAAAATGGGATGCCTGCTGGTCTGTCTGTGTGTCAGATGAGCTGTTGTCGTGGATGGGATGGAAGGCCGTAAACGGTGGTGACCGTTACAGTGTCCTTCCTTCAAAGTCACACTTAAAGAGTCTTGGAAGAAAGCTATTTGTAGTGATTGTATTAACAAGCTAGTACATGAGCATACTGCGGAACAGAGTGATCTAGCATCTTCTGTTAAAGAATTGTCCAACACCTTTAAATCTTTTAAAACATTTTTTTAAAGTTTTCAGATCCCGCAGCTTGTTAGCTACTCCTCCTGTACAGGCAGCAACCATTTTACCGGAATTAAGACCTTCCACCAGTGCAGGCCCTTCTATAGCTCCTAGAGAGGAGCCAGAAGAGGAACCTGACAGCGCAGTGTCCGGTTCCCAAGAATCAGAGGAGGAGGCTCAGGAAGGTGATTCCAGGAAGCCCTCCCATTATAAGCTCTCGTTGGAGGATGTCGATCATCTCTTGGGAGCCATATATACCACTCTGGGTATACAAACAGAGCAAAAATCCCTTTCCCTGCATGACCAGATGTATGAGGGTTTAGGAGAACAGGAAAAGAGGAATTTTCCGGTTCATGAAGTATTGGTAGAAGCGATTTAAAAAGAATGGCAGGAACCAGAAAGAAAACCGTTCTTTTCTAAAGCTTTAAAAAGACTATTTCCATTTTCAGATGACCCATCCTCCAATATGGAACAAAACACCAAAGCTAGATGCCGCCTTTTCGCAGGTATCAAGGCATACCGATCTAGCTTTTAAGCATATGGGCATCTTATCCGAAGCAATGGATAAAAAAAATGGATTAGTTATTAAAGTCATGGGAGTCAACACTGGGAGGTTTAAAACCAGCAATGGCAGTCACGGTGGTAGCCAGAAATATGGAGTTCTGGTTAAACCAGATCCAGGCTCATATTGAGGAAGGAACTGCGAAGGACCAAATCCTATCTTTTCCCACACTGCTGAGAGGCGTAGCTTATATCGCAGACGCCTCAGCTGAACTCGTGCAGATGGCAGCTAGATCATCCGCACTAGCCAACTCCACAAGGCGGGCTCTATGGTTAAAGACATGGCAGGGGGACTGCACGTCTAAAACCAAATTATGTAGCATCCCATTTACAGTGGACTTGCTTTTTGGGCTGGGTTGGAGAAAGTGCTAGATCGTACAGCGGATAAGAAAGTGTTTCCGCTGAAACGCAAAGCACCTTGGAGTCAGCCACAGCAGAACAAAAGGAGACAGAATACTAATTGGGTCCCAAAAGGTCCCCGTTTCACAACACCCAAGGCAGACAATCAGTAAAGACTTTGGTCCCAGAAGGGGAAAGGGCAAAGCAGGAGCCATTTTTCGTCATCCTGAACAAGCCTATGAGAAAAAATTACAAGTTGCTTGCAGTGGGAGGAAGACTGGGGGCTTTCCTCCCTCAGTGGGAAAAGATAACCTCCAATCAATTTATTTTGAGAATAATAAAGGACGGTTATCATTTGGAATTATCCAAACCACCCTCAAACAAATTTTATTTAACAAAACTTCCAAAAGACAGAGGGAAAGCCGAAGGGTTAATGAGAGCCTTGGAGGATCTCAAGAAACAGGAGGCAGTCATAGAGGTGCCCAAAAAAGAAAGGGGACACAGGTTTTACTCCCACATATTCGGAGTACAAAAACCCACGGGAAAGGTCATGGCTCAAGCCCCTGAATATGTCCATAACCTACAAGAGATTCAGGATGGACTCAATCAGTGGCGGTTTGTCCATAGAGGGTGCTGGTACGCCACCCCCTCTGGCTCTCTCCGCCACTGAGTCTAACAGATTCATGCATTGCTTGAATCTGTTATTGTCCCGCTGCCGCCCACTATTCAGCTGACCGGATGTTGAGCGCCAGCCTAGCTGAATAACGGCAGCTGGTTGGCTGTACGGAAGTGCCTATCGGAGCCAGCGGCTCTGATAGGCATTCCGAGTACAGCCTTCAGGTCCCCGGAAGCTTATCCTCGGAACGCACGGGGGGTGTGTTCCTTGGATAAGACTGACAGGCGTCTCAGCCAATCAGGTTAGCCGGTTCTGGCTACCGGTAACCTGATTGGCTGAAGCGTCATCGAGGGTGGGAGAAGACGTCAAGGACGTGGATGGCTGACTCCAGTAAAGGTAAGTGCCGGGCGGCGGGGGGAAAGGGGCATTTTACAGGGCACAGTGACATCAATGGGCACAGTGGGCATAGTGGCGACAGTGGGGCTGCAATTTTTTTTTGCGCCCCCCAAAAATGTTGAGCATCAGCCGCCACTGGACTAAATATATTCAGTGAAGGCCTTATTACCTCCAAACTGTTTTCTGGTCTCCCTAGACTTAATGACGCATACCTACACATCCCAATACACAGTGCCAAAAGTTTCTAAGGTTAGCGATAGAAACGGAAAACAAAACCTTACACCTACAGTTCCAAGCTTTACCCTTCGGCCTTTCCTTCTCACCCAGGATCTTCACAAAGATTCTGGCAGAAGCCCTGGCACCCTTGCGAGTCTAAGGCATATCCATCATCGCCTATTTGGATGATCTGCTTCGGTTTGCAGAATCCCCAGAGGTTACGGAAAAACCTTGAGATCACACAGACCTTTCTAAGGGGTCTGGGGTGGCTAATGTGGAAAAATCCAGCCTACAACCCACTCAAGGAATAACATACCTGGGATATGTGATAGATTCTGTTCAGCAAAGGATATTTCTACCCAAAGAAAAAATAGAAAAAATCCAAAAAGAAGCAAGGGCAATCCAGGTAAATTCACCATGCACCATCAGACAGGTAATGTCAACACTGGGGTTACTAACATCTGCAATCCCAGCAGTACAATGGGCAGCCTTGCATTTTCAACCACTGCAAATGTTCCTATTAAAGATTTGGGATCACAAGCAGAAGTCCTTGGACACTCAGGTTAGAATACCAACAAAGGTAAAAAGAACCCTATGGTGGAGGACATTAGAAAATGTGACAAGGTCGGCTGTGGACACTTCCCATTTCCCAGATCTTACCACAGACGCATGTGGCGTAGGATGGGGGCGCATCTGGGCTCCCAGATAACTCAAGGGACGTGGGAGAGAGGATGAGATCATCCAACTGGATAGAATTGAAAGCAATAGGTCTTGCACTTCAATCCTTCCAGAAACAGCTAAAGGGGCATCACTTACAAATCGGGTCCAACAATGCCTCAGTCATTGCCTATATAAACAAGCAGGGTGGAACAGGAATTGGAACCCTGTGGGCACTAGTGGAGGAAATCCTGAGATGGGGAGAGGAAAACATACTCTATCGGCAATCCACCTAAAATGGATTTAAATACAGTAGTGGATTTTCTCAGCAGGATTCAGGTGAAAGAAGGTGACTGGGAGATAAACCAGGAGGTGTTCAAACCAATCACGCAAAAATGGGGAACACCTCAGATGGACTTATTTGCATCAAAGAAAAACAAACAAGTCAGAACGTTCTTTTCTCTAGAAAGAGAAGACTGAGCATTAGGAGTGAATGCATTGGCACAAAGGTGGACATTCAGGATATGTTATGCCTTTCCTCCACCAGTATTAATACCTGCAGTAATAAGGAAACTTTGTGCAGAGAACACAACTTTGATTCTCATAGCACCTCACTGGCCCAGGAGACCGTGGTTCTCTATGCTGAAAGAACTGGCTATAGAGCCCCCTGGTTGTTTCCAGTCCAGGAAGATCTACTCTCCCAAGGCCCAGTATACTGCCCCCAAGTGGAAAGGTGGAGCTTGGCCGCATGGTATCTGAGGAGCAGCTGCTGAAAGCAAAGGGTTTCTCAAGCCACTTAATCGCGACTCTGCTAAAAAGCAGGAAGGTGGAGACACGTAAAATCTATGACAAAGTGTGGAAGTGCTTTAGCAATTGGTGCACAGAGAACTCCTTCAACACAGAGTTCAGTGGCCGTCCTAGAGTTTCTGCAGAGTGGTGTAGAGAAAGGACTAAGCCTTAGTACTTTAAAGAGTCAAGTATCCGCACTGTCAGTTTTCCTAGAGGAGAGATTAGCATCTGGCCCGTGGATAATCAGGTTCTTCAGATCTCTGAGCAGGCAAAGACCTATACAAAATACAGGAAAAATTGTGCTATAGTGCTACTAAATAATTTAATATAGGACACCACAAAAATGACTAATTGCTGCTGAGGAAGTGTTTTCACGCAACGCGTCCGGGGGTCAGGAGCCAATACACGTCGCTCGGCGCTGTGTCCCTAGGAACTCTTCTATTGCCAGAAATAGTTTATATGCTTGTCTGAATCGGCTAAAATGTGACTAGCCTGTACAATTTTAAATTAAAAAGTTTTCTGATCCAGCGGAGGCTCTTGGATTGTTGTCTTTTTCCCTATGTTTCCTGACCATATGCTGTGGCTGCTTGAGGATTCGATCACATCACCAGCTCCCTGTGTCATTCATGTTTTATGACCATCTGGTAAAACAGTGGTCTTGTGCTAAGGTGAGAGTACCCAACTACACTGGTGGAGGAACACATTTTCAGTTTTGGGTGTCTCCTTTTTCACGTGGTGAAGATCCCTTAAGATTTGATCGTTGGATCTTTTTCTTTATTGTGGAATAACTTTCTATTGTGGACTCGTCCATTTACTTATTTATTCCGTTCGCTTCAAATTTTAAAATGTATTATTGGTTTGCGTTGCACTGATTTCTGTTTCTTATATAATAAAGGTGAATACAACCTAAAAAGTGAAGAATATATATGAATAATATGCGCTAAATATTAACTTGAATGGTGAAACCGTGTACAACAAGGAGTGTAATGCTAATCCAGAAAGAACAATTACACATAATTGTGAAGCACAAACAAAATAATTGGCATATCAAAAGTCCCAATGAATGCTGTGGCTAAAACGTGCAGCACACCCTCTATGGAGAGGAAAAAACAATTGCTGGTAAAGACTTGAGATTGCTCTGTGGAATGAGCCTTCTGTGATTCTGGTAACTTTCACATACACAGGTGTCAGATCCTCTGTGCAGCACAGCTCATAAAAGACAGGGAGAAAAACAAAGACTCATGGTGCAATACTGCTGGACCAGGAATACAACAGAGGCTACAGCTGGTAACAATTGCAAACTCACGAATCCGCAGGAAAAAAAGACACCAATAGCACTCCTAAAAGCCGCTCAGGTTGATGGCCTCCTCATACGGACATATGATCCACATGACGGGATTGACAGAACATATGTCCGTATGAGGAGACCATCAACCTGAGCGGCTTTTAGGAGTGCTATTGGCGTCCTTTTTTCCTGGAGATTCGTGAGTTTGCAATTGTTACCAGCTGTAGCCTCTGTTGTATTCCTGGTCCAGCAGTATTGCACCATGAGTCTTTGTTTTTCTCCCTGTCTTTTATGAGCTGTGCTGCACAGAGGATTTGACACCTGTGTATGTGAAAGTTACCAGAATCACAGAAGGCTCATTCCACAGAGCAATCTCAAGTCTTTACCAGCAATTGTTTTTTCCTCTCCATAGAGGGTGTGCTGCACGTTTTAGCCACAGCATTCATTGGGACTTTTGATATGCCAATTATTTTGTTTGTGCGTCACAATTATGTGTAATTGTCCTTTCTGGATTAGCATTACACTCCTTGTTGTACACGGTTTCACCATTCAAGTTAATATTTAGCGCATATTATTAATATATATTCTATACAAAATGCAGTCTTTCCAAAGTGGGACCTGTCATTAGTGCTGCAAACTTTGACAGCGGAACCCTTTGAACCATTAGAGGATTGCAACCTAAAGACGCTGATGCTAAAGGCAGTCTTTTTGGTGGCAATCACCACAGCAAAAAGGGTCTGTGAGATAGAGGCTTTATCAATCAGATCTTTGCAGATCGTATAGTTTTTAAAATGGACCCGGGATTCCTGCCAAAAGTTATCGCAAGGTTCCATAGGGAACAATAAGTTGTTACCTTCATTTTGTCCGAACCCTTCTAAGGAACAGGAAGTAAAGTTCCATAACTTAGATGTCAGGAGATGTGTCTTACATTATTTAGAAGTGACTAAATCTCTAAGGAAGATGGTTTCCTTATTTATTTTGCATTCTGGAGCTAGGAACGAGCATAGAGCTACTAGACGTACAATAGCTAGATGGCTAAGAGAAGCCATTGAACAGGCTTACAGGTTAGGAGGCATATAGATTCCTGAGGGTATCAGAGCACACTCCACAAGATCTATGGCAGCCTCACAGGCAGAAAGAGCTGGAGCAATGCCGGAGCAGATCTGTAAAGCGGCGACATGGTCCAGCTTTGCCACCTTCGTAAGACACTATATGGTGGTTCTTTGGTCAGCTAAGGATCAGACCTTTGGACGCAGGGTCTGGCAAGCTGTAGTCCCGCCCTAAGGTAAGTGCTTGGTTATCCTCTCAGGTGGCTGTCCTGAAAGATGATTAGGGGAAAAACAAAGTTACTTACTGGTAACGTTCTTTCCCGGAGTGTTTCAGGACAGCCGGGTACCCACCCGAATGTGTATAAAAGATTTCCTTAAAGGAAATGTGATATGGTTAACTATGTGTATCATGTTTTCTTGTGTCTCCCCAGCAACTGGAGGTGCTCTTGAAAGAACTGAGGACCAGCACGAGAGGAGGAAATTTCTAGGAGGCTGACGCAGTGTTACCAATAGAGGGGAGGAGCCAAGGTGTCTCAGGTGGCTGTCCTGAAAGACTCCAGGAAAGAATGTTACCAGTAAGTATCTTTGTTTTTTTTCTTGTTTTACCCTCAGGTTCCAAGGCTCATACAAAGAAAGATTTTACGGTGCCCTGCGTAGAGAACTCTGTTATGAGCTTTTATTTGCCCAAATTAAGGTATGTGGTTCTAGATCTCCCCCCCCCCCCCTTGTGCAGTGCTAGCAGTCTCTCCCTCACATTGGTGTATTTATCTTGTGGATGTGTAATGTCTTGTTTCATCTTTACCCTCCAGGTTCCAAGGCTTATACGAATAAAGACTTTACTGTGCCCTGCGTAGAGAACTACTCTGCTGTGAGCTTCTGTTTGCCCAAATTAAGGTATGTGGTTCTAGATCTCCCCCCCCCCCCCATGTGCAGTGCTGGCAGTCTCTCCCTCTCACATTGGTGTATATATGTTGTGGATGTTTAATGTCTTGTTTCATCCTTTACCCTCCAGGTTCCAAGGCTTATACGAAGAAAGATTTTACTGTGCCCTGCATAGAGAACTACTCTGCTGTGAGCTTCTGTTAGCCCAAATTAAGGTATGTGGTTCTGGACCCCCCCCCCCGTGCAGTGCTAGCCTTTTCCTCTTACATTGGTGTACATATCTTGTGGATGTGTAATGTCTTGTTTTATCCTTTCTTTAACCTCAGGTTCCAAGGCTCATACAAAGAAAGATTTTACGGTGCCCTACGTAAAGAACTCTATGAGCTTCTATTTGCCCAAATTAAGGTATGTGCTTCTGGATCCCCCCCCCCCATGTGCAGTGCTAGCAGTATCTCCTTCTCTCCTATTGGTTTATCCTGTGGATGTGTAATGTCTTGTCGTTTTTTTTCTTTACCCTCAGGTTCCAAGGCTCATACGAAAAAAGATTTTACTGTGCCCTGCGTAGAGAACTACTCTGCTGTGAGCTTCTGTTTGCCCAAATTAAGGTATGTGGTTCTGGATCCCCCCCCTGTGCAATGCTAGCCTCTTCCCCTCTCACATTGGTGTGTATATATGTTGTGGATGTGTAATGTCTTGTTTCATCCTTTACCCTCCAGGTTCCAAAGCTTATATGAAGAAAGATATTACGGTGCCCTGCGTAGAGAACTACTTTGCCGTGGGCTTCTGTTTGCCCAAATTAAGGTATGTGGTTCTAAATCTCCCCCCCACCCCCAAATGTGCGGTGCTAGCAGTCTCTTCCTCTCTCATATTGGTGTATCTTGTGGATGTGTA
The DNA here is from genome assembly GCF_905171775.1 of Rana temporaria. Classification (NCBI taxonomy): domain Eukaryota; kingdom Metazoa; phylum Chordata; class Amphibia; order Anura; family Ranidae; genus Rana; species Rana temporaria. The sequence goes on along the minus strand of NC_053492.1, from coordinate 279,207,739 downwards.
ATGTCTTATTTTATCCTTTCTTTACCCTCAGGTTCTAAGGTTCATATGAAGAAAGATTTTACGATTCCCTGCGTAGAGAACTCTGCTATGAGCTTCTTTTTGCCCAAATTAAGGTATGTGGTTCTGGATCCCCCCCGCCCTATGTGCAGTGCTAGCAGTCTCTTCCTCTCTCACATTGGTGTACATATCTTTTTTATTTTTTTTGTAATTGTATGTTTATTGACATTTTTTACAAGAAAAGGCGAACATAATACAGAAAAGTATCATGTTATAAGAAGAAAAAATAAATTCAAGGGGGGGGGGGGGGGTACACCATGGATCTTGACGTAGCATATATGTAGTAATAGTATATATAGTAGTAATGGTATTCAGGCTAATCATTCGAACATGCAAGAACTGGTTGCCTAAGAGACCTTTAATAGTAGTTCAGGAAAGCGATTCAGGATTGAAGGAGTTGTCCCAAGGATCCCATATATTAAAAATTGAAGCAAAGAATCATGAATCACTGCTGTCATATGTTCCGTTCTATGTATCTGTGCTATAGCCAAGATCAACAGGGAATGTGTAGGGGGGTTGGGGGATAATCAATGGGTAGGTATTACTCTCTTGGCGGCTAAGAGAATATGACATACATTTTTGGGCATGTTTAGATATTACAGGGACTAGGAGGCCTAACAAGTACTGGGCCGGGTCTTTTGGAATGTCCATCACTAACACAGACTGGAGCACTGATTGGACCAAGGACAGAAATGTCAAAATTAACGGGCATTACAGTAGATATGGTAGTGTGTTCCTATATCCCGTAAGCATCTCCAGCATGTCTGGGTTATAAAGGGATCTTATTTTTGGATAACATCTGGGGTCCTATACCAGAACATGAGGACCTTATAAGCTGTCTCTCTGCTCCACACATCTGGAGGCTTTAGATATGGAGGTCCAAATCTCCTGCCATTGAGGGATGGGTTATAGGGGTTGGAAGCACCTTGGCCCATCTCCGCATGTATACATGAGAATCTAACGTAGGCAGATTTGAGTGATGGGGGATCTTGTATATAGAAAATATGAGATCAGGTTGGTAAGGGCCGTGGGCACACAAAGCTTCAAAGGCATTGGGTTTTTCTAAGGCCAAGGCAGGCAGTATAGAATGGAAGTAATGTTTAAATTGGAGGTGAAGGAGTGAGTATTACCGCGCTACCAAAGGGGATGGGGGGGTGGGAAAAGAGAGGGGGAGGGGTTACAGCTGCGGCACTGAAAGGTGTATCAGACCATAAGGTAATAACAAAAAAGGAAGGTAGCGCTGCGCTGTAGGTGGGGGATGGGAGAGGTGTGTAGAGGAAGTAGGATGGTCTGTATGTGATTATAGCAATACAAACAACATAGCATCAAAAGATAATCAGTGAACTGGCTGACAGAAGTATATCACTTCTATGCATGAGTGCTAAAAGATATCTTCATGAACTCTATATGGTGAAGTGAAATAAACAATAAAATAAATAATGAAAAATGCAAATAAAGATATACAATGTGCGTCACACAACACCCAAGTGGCTGGGATAGGCTAAGCTGAAAGGTCCATGCAACAGAGCTTAATAATAAGAAATATAAATAATAATCAAAAGTCCAAAATTAAAGTCCAAAATTGAAAGGTGCTGGTGTGTAGATCCCAACATGTAAGGTGAAAAAAAGGATGGATATCCAGTGATCCCTTCAGGGTGAATGAGGATGTCCCCTTACTGCTGTAAGGTAACAGCATATATATCCAAGCAAACTTTCCAAACGTATCTGTATGGGTGGTTATCCAGATGGACTCTAATTCAAGGAAACACAGGTCCCTCTTGGTGGTCACGTCTCAGGATGGCCAATGACTCGCACCCAGAGGGATAAAGCACCAATAGTGTGATACCGTTTTAAAAAAATGTATTTAGCAGAAAGAATACAAACGGGTACTCACATGGCTTAAGATAAAAACAGGCATATAAAACGAGGGAAAATAGTTTGCCAACGTCACCTCCGGTACCTCTCGGTGGACTCTTACGCCTATTCGTCACTATACGTGACTTCCTCAGGAGTAGTGAGAGGTATACAGAGGGTCCTTTATATAGGGAGGCTTGTTTGGTGGGCTGTCGGTGAAACGAATGGCCATTTTCCTATACAGGAAATGGAGCAGCGGCCATTTTGCTGTAGTCTACTAGTTGTAATAAATGATTGTGTATTGCGCCCCATAGAAACAACTATTCATATATTTAATTGCACATGACAGAGGGGTGACAATCTCGCCCCCCATCTGTCAATTAGTTTGAAAAAAAAAAAAAAACTATCATTTTGTCCCCATCAGCATACATCTCCTATGCTGGTAAGTGCCGCCGGAAGTGGGACGGCCGCCATTTTGTCGTAGTTCAAGTGTATATGTCGCCCTGTGTCCCATAGGACACTGGGCGTACGTCTCAAATACCTGAAGCACGGGACCGCTCGCCTAGCTAGTAGCCAGTGCGGGGTCCCGCGACCTAAAGGGACATTAGCAACAAGCCAAATGTCGACAGTAGCGGTGGCGTTCATTAAGCAGAGCACCACCGGAAGTGGGGCTACGGCCATATTGAAGCCGCCGGAAGTGGCGCTGCGGCCATGTTTCCGTAGCATATAAACAATGCAGAACGGCATAGCTAATATCAATGAACGTGGAGCAACAGAAAAAAACAGGGGAAGGGGGGGGGGTGGCTGGTAAAAAATAGCCCCATATTGAGCTGTAGTATTAAGGGCTAAAAGACTTCATAATAATATGACATAAAAAGGTTTAATGATCAAGAGCCAGGATAAAAAAATAAAATATATATATATATTTTTAATAATTTTAATATATAAGTATTAAAACCATAGGTATATATGTATATATGGATTACTTAATAGAACCCGATAAGATAAATTTATATGCCACCTGAGGTCAAAACCGTAAATGACGTACGCGGACTGATCCACATATAAATTTAAAACATTCTGAAACATCCATAGTGAACTTAGAGAGGAAAAAAAGGAGGGAGCGGGGTGCTATAGAATGGGTAAATTCCAAAAAATCTTGTTTTAACGATCACTAAGAAAGCAGTTGAGATCAAAATCTATATTCAAACCCCGAGGTGCAAAAGTATCTGAAGTAAATATCCAGCGAGATTCTAGCTGGCTCAATGTTCTAACTTTATGGCTCCCTCGCCAGTGTCTCACATAGGGTTCTATGCCCCAAAACTTCAACTGTGTCGGATCTTTATTGTGATGAGTGAGGAAATGTCTCGATACGCTGTGTTTGTCAAAGCCTTTGAGGATATTTTGGACATGCTCTTTTATACGTACTCGTAGTGCTCTTTTAGTCCGGCCTATGTATTGTAGTCCGCAGCTACATTCGAGTGCGTATACAACTCCCTCTGTATTGCAGCAGATGAATTCTTTTATTTTGTATACGTCTCCTGTGCTTGTTGCAGTAAAGTCTTTCTTCTTTTGGTTCGGTTTATGTGTTCCCAGACATGTAAAACACCGTTTGCACGGGAAAAAGCCTTTACCAGTGAAAAAAGAAAGAAAATTGCTTTTAGGCGGGTCAGGCACATTTTTGACAATTTTATCCCTAATGGTGGGTGCCCTTTTGTATATAAACTTAGGGATAGGTGGAAGAACACTCCCCAGTTCTTTGTCTGCCAGCAATATGTTCCAATGGCGTCTGATGACTCTTTCAATACGTTTGTGTTGTATACTGTAGTCGAAAATGATGGGCATTAAGTCTTTCTGTACTTTTTTGGACTTGTTACTCATAAGGATCTGTCTGTCCATTGTTGCTACTTTTGCAATTTTCTGGTTGATAAAGGAGTTGTCGTATCCTTTTTGTTTAAAACGTTCTCCCATATCTTTTGCTTGAATAAGGAAAATGTCTTTGTCTGTACAATTTCGTCTAAGACGCATTTGTTGCCCTTTTGGTATGTTAAAAAGCCAATTTCTATGGTGACAGCTTTCAAGCGGCAAATAGCTATTCCGATCCACATTTTTGAAGTGGGTTTTGGAACGAAGTACGTTGTTTTCTTGTTCAACCTCCAGGTCCAAAAATGTGATCTTTTTATTGCTGATTTCCCAAGAGAGTTTAATGTTTCTATCGTTGATATTTAGAGCTTTTTTTTATAGGTGTACAAATCATCGGGAGGCTCAGAAAAAATTCTCTCTTCTTCCCATTGGGCCATGAAGAGCCCAGCCACACTAGGGGCAAACTTTGCCCCAATGGCTACACCAGTCTTCTGGAAGAAGTAATTGCCGCTATACCAAAAATAACTGTTTTTTAGGCAACAATCCAGACATTTTACCAGATATTTACGTTGAGTGCAGGGCAACTGGGAGTGTTTTCTAAGGCCCCATTTGACTGCTTCGCATGCTTGGTGATGTAATATAATCGTGTATAACGACGATACGTCTGCCGTTGCTAGCCAAAAAGGTCCATCTTCTTTCGGTATGTCATCCAGGCATTGTAACATCTGTTTTGTGTCTCTTAGATACGCTCTCGTGTTTTGAACTGCTGGCTGTAAATAAAAGTCAATGTATTGCCCCATTCTTGCGGTTAGGGAATCAATTCCATTTACTATAGGTCTGGGTGGTGGATTCGTGCTGTCTTTGTGTATTTTGGGGAGTGAGTACACAATAGGTGTACGACATGATTTAGGAATCAAATATTGTGCTTCTTTCTTGTCCAAAATTCCTCTTTTTAGTCCTAGATGGACAGTCTGTTCCAGGGCTTTTCTACATTTAAACATAGGATTGCCAAGTAGGCGCTTGTAGGTGTTGGTATCTCCTAGCATCTGATCCATGCTTATTTTATACTGTTCCTTGGAAAGTACCACAATACCTCCGCCTTTGTCGGCTGGTCGGACTACTAGATCCTTTCTTTTCATCAGTTTACGTATCCCACTCCTGATGTGTTTGGGTTCTTCTTGTTTCTTCACTTTTAGGTCCATTAATTCTCCTGTGACCAATCTTTTGAAAACCTCAACACATTTGTCTTTCACGGGCGGGTTGAAGATGGATTTGTTCTTCAGAGTACTGTCTGATTTCTTTATCGGTATCAGTAGTCCTAGTTTTATAAGGGTTACTGATCATATACTTTTTAATATTTAGTTTCCGGACATATTTTTGAATTCCTATGTATGTCTGTAATTTGTCCAGATTTTATACTGGTGCGTATTTGAGACCCTTATCTAGGACACCGATTTCTTCATGTGTAAGTGGAAGTCCACTTAGATTGAAGATTCCCTTTCTGTTCTTTTTCTTTTGCGTTCATCTTCCTCCTCGCTGTCCCCTTTTCTTTCTGGGGTTCTTCTGAAAGTTCTTGATTCCTCTGTATGTCGGGGTGGGTGATATTCTCGGCCCCTCTCTAAAAAAGAATTGGGATGTTGGTGCCTCTCCACTCTATCATCCACTGTTCTCTGTTCTAGAGGTGCATAATAGTTACGTGTGGGAATGGGGCTCCTTTCCTGTGGACGATGGGTATGATAACTCCAATCTCCTTCCCTTCGATCATTTGAGCGTGCAGGGCTTCTCCTTCTCTGTTCATGTGTATTATGTGTGTATCCTCTGTTATCATAGTATTCGTTTGGATGTCCCTGATAGTAATTAGTTTCATATGGGCGACCTTTATGCTCATAACCTCCACCTCTATTATCTCGTTGATTTTGAGGCTGAGGTCTATTGTCCCTCGGATCTTGTGTTGGTCTTTGTCCATGATTATGGCCATTGTTGTTATTTTTGCGTTTTTTCCAGAAGGACTTCTTCCAGCCATTCTGGGGTGTTCGTTCATTTTGAGGTGGTCTTCTCTCATTTTGATAGGGCGTGTATTGACTATAGTTGCCTTGCCTCTCTTCATGTCTATATTGGCGAGGCGATTCCTGCCTATTTCTATTATATATCTCTTGGGTGGGTTCAATGTGATTAATTACTCTTTGAGGTGAGTGCACTCTCACATTTCTCTCTGGTGTAGAGTAAGTTGAAATAGGATCTGATCGGCCCAGTTGACTCTGCCATTTAAACGTGTGATCGGTTTTAAAATCATTCATATCACAACTATATTTCTTGCTTTTCCTGTGTTGTACTTCCTTGTCTTTCTTTGTTAGATCTACATTGAGTTGTGTTGTACATCTTACAAGATCTGCTGAATCTTTATATGCTTCAAGTTTTTCTTTAACCTCTAAAATAATCTGTTTGATCAGTTTCAACTTTCTCTTTTTCCTCATTAGTAGGAACATCAAAAGTTCTGACCCCTTTGTGTTAAAGAATTTGAACCATTCATCTATTGACTCCTGGTCTGTCAAGCCATCATTAGGGGTTAAGTCCCATTGTAGGCGACGTGGGACAATGCTATCCTTAATATAGCGTTCAAAGGTGACTATATCCCACTATAAACTGATATTTTTTCCCATATTATGCTCTAGCTTCCTCATGAGGCTCTCTAGGTCACTGTTTTTCTTGGCAGGGGCAGTAGCAATAAAAACATCCTCAAGATTGACCTGCCTCTTATCCAGAAACGAAAAAACATCCATGGTGGCTGCAGTAATGAGTGTGAAAATATACTAAAAAGTGAAGGAGTTAGTATTACGGCGCTACCAAAGGGGATGGGGGGGAGGGAAAAGAGAGGGGGAGGGGTTACAGCTGCGGCACTGAAAGGTGTATCAGACCATAAGGTAATAACAAAAAAGGAAGGTAGCGCTGCGCTGTAGGTCGGGGATGGGAGAGGTGTGTAGAGGAAGTAGGATGGTCTGTATGTGATTATAGCAATACAAACAACATAGCATCAAAAGATAATCAGTGAACTGGCTGACAGAAGTATATCACTTCTATGCATGAGTGCTAAAAGATATCTTCATGAGGTAACAGCATATAGATCCAAGCAAACTTTCCAAACGTATCTGTATGGGTGGTTATCCAGATGGACTCTAAGGAAACACAGGTCCGTCTTGGTGGTCACGTCTCAGGATGGCCAATGACTCGCACCCAGAGGGATAAAGCACCAATAGTGTGATACCGTTTTTAAAAAATTTATTTAGCAGAAAGAATACAAACGGGTACTCAAAACGGGCATATAAAACGAGGGAAAATAGTTCGCCAACGTCACCTCCGGTACCTCTCAGTGGACTCTTACACGTATTCGTCACTATACGTGACTTCCTCAGGAGTAGTAAGAGCATGTCCAAAATAAAAAATAAGTAAATAAGGCTTTGACAAACACAGCGTATCAAGACATTTCCTCACTCATCACAATAAAGATCCGACACAGTTGAAGTTTTGGGGCATAGAACCCTATGTGAGACACTGGCGAGGGAGCCATAAAGTTAGAACATTGAGCCAGCTAGAATCTCGCTGGATATTTACTTTAGATACTTTTGCACCTCGGGGTTTGAATATAGATTTTGATCTCAACTGCTTTCTTAGTGATCGTTAAAACAAGATTTTTTGGAATTTACCCATTCTATAGCACCTCGCTCTCTCCTTTTTTCCTCCGTTTTCCTCTCTAATTAAGTTCACTATGGATGTTTCAGAATGTTTTAAATTTATATGTGGATCAGTCCGCGTACGTCATTTACGGTTTTGACCTCAGGTGGCATATAAATTTATCTTATCGGGTTCTATTAAGTAATCCATATATACATATATACCTATGGTTTTAATACTTATATATTAAAATTATTAAAAATATATATATATTTTATTTTTTTATCCTGGCTCTTGATCATTAAACCTTTTTATGTCATATTATTATGAAGTCTTCTAGCCCTTAATATTACAGCTCAATATGGGGCTATTTTTTACCAGCCACCCCCCTTTCTGTTGCTCCACGTTCATTGATATTAGCTATGCCGTTCTGCATTGTTTATATGCTACGGAAACATGGCCGCAGCCCCACTTCCGGCGGCTTCAATATGGCCGCTGCCCCACTTCCGGTGGTGCTCTGCTTAATGAACGCCACCGCTACTGTCGACATTTGGCTTGTTGCTAATGTCCCTTTAGGTCGCGGGACCCCACACTGGCTACTAGCTAGGCGAGTGGTCCCGTGCTTCAGGTATTTGAGACGTACACCCAGTGTCCTATGGGACACAGGGCGATGTCTATACTTGAACTACGACAAAATGGCGGCCTTCCCACTTCCGGCAGCACTTACCAGCATAGGAGATATATGCTGATGGGGACAAAATGATCGTTTTTGTTTTTTTTCAAACTAATTGACAGATGGGCGAAATTGTCACCCCTCTGTCATGTACAATTAAATATATGAATAGTTGTTTCTATGGGGCGCAATACACAATCATTTATTACAACTAGTAGACTACAGCAAAATGGCCGCTGCTCCATTTCCTGTATAGGAAAATGACCATTCGTTTCACTGACAGCCCACCAAACAAGCCTCCCTATAAAAATGACCCTCTGTATACTTCTCACTACTCCTGAGGAAGTCACGTATAGTGACGAATACGCGTAAGAGTCCACCGAGAGGTACCGGAGGTGATGTTGGCAAACTATTTTCCCTCGTTTTATATGCCTGTTTTTATCTTAAACCATGCGAGTACCCTTTTGTATTCTTTCTGCTAAATACATTTTTAAAAAACGGTATCACACTATTAGTGCTTTATCCCTCTGGGTGCGAGTCATTGGCCATCATGAGACGTGACCACCAAGAGGGACCTATGTTTCCTTGAATTAGAGTCCATCTGGATAACCACCCATACAGATACGTTTGGAAAGTTTGCTTGGATCTATATGCTGTTACCTTACAGCAGTAAGGTAAGGGGACATCCTCATTCACCCTGAAGGGATCACTGGATATCCATCCTTTTTTTCACCTTACATGTTGGGATCTACACCAGCACCTTTCAATTTTGGACTTTAATTTTGGACTTTAGATTATTATTTATATTATTATTAAGCTCTGCTGCATGGACCTTTCAGCTTAGCCTATCCCAGCCACTTGGGTGTTGTGTGACACACATTGTATATCTTTATTTGCATTTTTCATTATTTTATTGTTTATTTCACTTCACCATATAGAGTTCATGAAGATATCTCTTAGCACTCATGCATAGAAGTGATATACTTCTGTCAGCCAGTTCACTGATTATCTTTTGATGCTATGTTGTTTGTATTGCTATAATCACATACAGACCATCCTACTTCCTCTACACACATCTCCCATCCCCCACCTACAGCGCAGCGCTACCTTCCTTTTTTGTTAATGTTTAAATTGGAGATATAAAAAAAAAATGTTTCCCAAAGCGTCTTTCAGGACAGCACCTTGAGAGATAGTGAAAAGGGTGAACCTTTCCAGTACACTCGGTTATTTCTGATGCCATAACTAAGGAATGGCAAGATTCAGAGAAGAAGCCGTTTTTCTCAAAAGCTCATAGATGCTTCCCTTTTGAGGAGGACCCTGCAGCGGTGTAGAATACGGTCCCCAAGCTGGATGCAGCTTTTTCCCAAGTGTCCAGGTCTACTAATCTGTCTTTTGAGGACATGGGGGTTCTTAAAGACCCTATGGACAAGCGCATGGATCTCCTTCTCAAAAGGTCATGGCAATCGATCATGACTAATTTAAAACCCACTATGGCCACTATGGTGTTGCTAGAAATTTGGAGTTTTGGTTTAACCAGTTAAAATCCCATATTGTAGCAGACTCTCCTAAACAAGAGATTCTGGACTCTTTCTCCACGTTGTCCTCAGCAGTAGCTTATATAGCGGATGCTTCGGCGATTAAGATGTCGGCTAGGTCCGCAGTCCAACTAATACTGCTAGGAGGGCATTATGGTTAAAGAACTGGCCTGGGGTTACAGCTTCAAAAAACAAGCTTTGTAGGATTCCTTTCTCGGGGGACCTTCTTTTTGGGTCGGAGCTAGAAAGCATCCTAGACAGGACTGCCGATAGGAAGAAGTCCTTTCCATTTAAAAGAAAGCAGCAACCCCCCAGGCATTTTTGTTGACTGCAAAAAGGTCAAGGAAAAGGTAACAAGCCCCAGGGAGGCAGGAGAAATTTAGTGGCGCAGAAGGCTAAGGGAAATGGAGGAATCCTTTTCCATCCTCCTGCGCAAGCCGAGAAGTCCCAATGACTCAGCCTTACGGTGGGCGGAAGGTTACAAAGTTTCCTTCCGCAGTGGTCAGCAATAACAGCCAATCGTTATATTCTGACCACCCTGGCCCGGGGCTATACCATAGAATTTTCAGAGTCCCCTCCAGAGAGGTTTTTGGTAACAAATGTGCCAAGGGATCCAGAAAAATCTTTGGCCAGGAGCACCTCCTTAAAAGAACTCATGCAACAGGGAGTAGTGATACGGGTTCAGCCAGCAGAACAAGGTCTAGGATTTTATTCCCACATCTTCCTGTTAAGGAAACCTACAGGAAAGTTCAGAATGATCCTGACTTTAAAACCTCTGAACAGGTCTGTCAGTTACAAGAAGTTCAAGATGGACTCAGTTTTTCAGTCAGGAATCTATTGACGCCAGGAGAAAAACAAGAGAGAAGAGCGCCTCTGAGTATACTGCGTTTAATTGTAAATCATAAAAATATCCAGCACTTACATCATAATATTATGCTGCAGTCATGGGAGCTGGTGTGCGTCTGTAGCTGACAGCCAGTAAGGCATGAGAACTAGGCAGCCGGAGGGAGCCGGGGAGAGACGGCTATATCCTTGTTGTTGTGCCGCTGCTAGACAGTGAGTTCATCAGCTGATGCGTGACGTCAGCTTGGACGGAGGCTGAGGAGGACCACAACGCGTTTCAGAGCATGCGCAAGGAACCGACCAGCGCGCTCCTTTTTCAAGTGTAAGAGGATAAAAGACGGGACTCATATTATAGCCGATCATGTGGTCAGTGCCGACCAATGGGAATGCAGGGACAACGAGCAAATAAGGCTGAATAAAGTTGCTGTGTTTAAACAAAAAACGGGGCAGAAATACTTGGGCTAATTTACACAAGGAGTATAAAAAAAATATAAAAGGGTGAATTTAAGTATATAAAATATGTATGATATAATGTAATGTAGAGGGATCTGTATCTGTGTGTATATAAAGAAAGCACAGTTGACATATAAAGGCAACGTATTGCAGACATTGGACACCAGGGGGCCCCCCGGGCAAAAATACCTGGAAAGCACCTCAAATTATACCTATTATAATAAGGATGCCTATAAAAAGCATTAATAAGGAAAGTAGCAATATTAATATTATAACATTAACAAAGCCATAATAGGGTAGATATAAATATAGATATGAATATAAATAAAAATCATAATCATAGAAAAAAATCAAAAATACAAAAATACACAAGAACCAATAGGAATAATCACTAAGCATATTTGGCCGGAATGTAAATGGGAACCAATATATAAAAGTGTGGAAGAATGTAAATAGAAGCAAGGGAAGGAACCTAACTCTAGGTAAAAAGCGTATATGCAGGAGCACATACGTAAACACACATATGTATGTGTCTACATACACGCACATATAGATATGTACACACACAAAGGTAAAATAATAAAATGTAAGGAGAATATGAATGTTGGGGTATTAAAGAATGGCGTTGACATCCAATTCTTCGTTGAGGCCAAGAGGAGCGAGACAATCTAGAGTGAATATCCAGAAAGTCTCACGTTCACATAATCTGGAAAAACGCTCAGCCTCAGAGAGGCCTTTTGGTATGGATTCAATGACCCATACCCGCAGGGGTCATTGAATCCATACCAAAAGGCCTCTCTGAGGCTGAGCGTTTTTCCAGATTATGTGAACGCGAGACTTTCTGGATATTCACTCTAGATTGTCTCGCTCCTCTTGGCCTCAACGAAGAATTGGATGTCAACGCCATTCTTTAATACCCCAACATTCATATTCTCCTTACATTTTATTCTTTTAACTTTGTGTGTGTACATATCTATATGTGCGTGTATGTAGACACATACATATGTGTGTTTACGTATGTGCTCCTGCATATACGCTTTTTACCTAGAGTTAGGTTCCTTCCCTTGCTTCTATTTACATTCTTCCACACTCTTTTATATATTGGTTCCCATTTACATTCCGGCCAAATATGCTTAGTGATTATTCCTATTGGTTCTTGTGTATTTTTGTATTTTTGATTTTTTTCTATGATTATGATTTTTATTTATATTCATATCTATATTTATATCTACCCTATTATGGCTTTGTTAATGTTATAATAATATTAATATTGCTACTTTCCTTATTAATGCTTTTTATAGGCATCCTTATTATAATAGGTATAATTTGAGGTGCTTTCCAGGTATTTTTGCCCGGGGGGCCCCCTGGTGTCCAATGTCTGCAATACGTTGCCTTTATATGTCAACTGTGCTTTCTTTATATACACACAGATACAGATCCTCTACATTACATTATATCATACATATTTTATATACTTAAATTCACCCTTTTATATTTTTTTTATACTCCTTGTGTAAATTAGCCCAAGTATTTCTGCCCCGTTTTTTGTTTAAACACAGCAACTTTATTCAGCCTTATTTGCTCGTTGTCCCTGCATTCCCATTGGTCGGCACTGACCACATGATCGGCTATAATATGAGTCCCGTCTTTTATCCTATTACACTTGAAAAAGGAGCGTGCTGGTCGGTTCCTTGCGCATGCTCTGAAACGCGCTGTGGTCCTCCTCGGCCTCCGTCCAAGCTGACGTCACGCATCAGCTGATGAACTCACTGTCTAGCAGCGGCACAACAACAAGGATCTAGCCGTCTCTCCCCGGCTCCCTCCGGCTGCCTAGTTCTCATGCCTTACTGGCTGTCAGCTACAGACGCACACCAGCTCCCATGACTGCAGCATATAATTATGATGTAAGTGCTGGATATTTTTATGATTTACAATTAAACGCAGTATACTCAGAGGCGCTCTTCTCTCTTGTTTTTCTCCTGCATATATTGAGCTGGCTTCGCTCCTGGATAGCTGCCCTGATCTACTGCTCTCATCTACATTGGTTCATCACTACCATCAACTATAGCCTTTTTGGCACCCTGCTGGGACTGATCCTTTTATGGACTCATGAAAATTTACACCATATATCTCCACTGTGGTTTGTGAATTTAATCTTAATTTAATTTACTATCCATTTATTTTTATTATTTTTATTTTCAATTTTTAACCCTCCATTGATTGTTTTGTGCAAACACCCTGAGCGCTGTACTCCATCCATTTTTCAATCTATTGACGCCAGGTTGTTACATGGCATCAATAGATTTGAGGGACGCATATCTCCATATCTCGATCTCCCCGCAGTCCCAGAAATATCTCAGACTAGCAGTAAAGATGGAGGGAGTGGTTCATCACCTTCAATTCAGGGCCCTCCCATTCGGCCTGTCGTCCTCACCTCGGATTTTCACCAAGGTGATGGCGGAAGCATTAGCTCCCCTTCGTCTGCAGGGTGTAGCGGTCGTACCTTATCTGGACAACCTCTTGTTCTTCGCCCCCTCGAAGGAAAGACTGTTAGAGGACCTAGCCAGGGCGCGAGGTCATCTGGAGTCACTAGGCTGGATTTTGAATCTTCAGAAATCGTCCCTAGTGCCTTCCCAAGAGGTCCGCTTCTTGGGCTACCAGGTAGATTCGCTACATCAAAAAAAAATTCTGCCCCTAGAGAATAAGGCCAGGGTTCAGGACGTTGTGGTGCAGCTGCAGTCCAACCAGCCTATAACTATAAGACAGGTGATGTCGGCACTGGGGGTTTTGACCTCAACCATGCCGGCTATTCAGTGAGCAAGGTTGCACTTCAGGTGCCTGCAAACCTTTCTTCTGAGGTCTTGGGATCACAGGCTCAGGTCCCTGGACACCCAGATAAAGGTCCCGGCCCACGTGAAGAGATCTCTCCATTGGTGGAAGGATCAGGAGGTCCTTTCGAAGGGCTTAGAATGGCCTTTTTTTTCAGTGGAGAAAAGACTGACCACAGACGCCAGTGCATGGGGATGGGGAGCCCACTTGGAAAGGGACTTCATCCAGTGATCTTGAAGGGAGGAGGAGTCAGTACAGTCCTCAAACTGGAAAGAGCTAAAGGCGATTGCTCTGGCCCTAGAAAAGTTTTTACCAGTTCTCCAGGATCGCCATGTCCAGGTGATAACAGACAAGGCTACAGCAGTGGCGTACCTAAACAAGCAAGGGGGCACGAGGAGCAGGGCCCTACAAACTCTTTCTGCAGACATTCTGCTGTGGGCATAAAATAATTTTCGGTCCCTGTCAGCATTACATTTAAAGGGGTCCCTGAACAGGATGGCGGATTACCTAAGCAGACATCAGGTTTGGGAGTCAGAGTGGTCTCTGAACTCGGAAGTCTTTGGGGAAATCTCCAGCAGGTGGGGTCTCCCAGAGGTAGACCTCTTTGCCTCGAGGGAGAACTCCAAGGTGCCTTAATTATTTTCCCTAAGCAGGCTGGACGGGTCCCTAGGGATAGATGCTCTGGCGCATCCTTGGAGGTTTCGCCTGTGCTTCGCTTTTCCCCCGTTCAAGTTGATTCCCCTAGTGTTAAGGAAAATTCAGAGGGAAAAGGCACCAGTCCTTCTGATCGCTCCATACTGGCCCAAGAGAGCCTGGTTCTCAATGGTCCTAGGTATGGCAGCCGGGCCATGTTGACATCTACCCCTCAGGCAGGATCTGTTAGTGCAGGGCCTTGTTTCATCCAAATGTCTCCAGTCTCTCCCTTGCAGCATGGTTTCTGAAAGGCAACTTCTGAAGAAAAAAGGGTTTTCGGACCGGCTAGTTTCAACCCTGCTAAACAGTAGGAAGAAAGTGACAAGGGCTATCTACACGAAGGTGTGGAAAGTTTTTTCGACCTGGTGTACCTTGTCGGATCAGGATCCTAACGACCTTAAATCCATTTTGGAATTTCTTCAGGAGGGGGGGATAAGGGACTGGCAGTCAACACTCTAAAGGTTCAGGTATCCGCGTTGGCAGTGTTTCTAGAAAGGCCTGTAGCCTCAGAACCCTTGGTAGCTAGATTTTTTTAGAGCCCTCACAAGATCTAGACTGACCCAAATTAGGGGTTTCCCAAAATTGAATCTCTCGGTAGTGCTAAAATCTATGGCTAGCAAGCCATTTGAACCCTTAAAGGGTTCTTACCTTTAAGACTTTATTCCTGGTCGCTATAACCTCAGCACGCAGGATTAGCGCATTACATGCCCTGTCAATAAGGGAACCTTATTTAATTTTGTTTGAAGATAGAGTTGTTCTAGAACAGATCCTAAGTTTTTACCGAAGGTAGCTTCAGTAGTTAATCGTTCTCGGGATATTGTGCTACCTACATTTTGCGCAAATCCCTCAGGGGAAAAATACTTTTTTTCACATGCTAGACGTGAGAAGGACTTTGTTATGCTACCTTGAAACAACGAAGTGCTTCAGACGTGCAGATTCTTTATTTGTTTTGTTTGGGGGTAACAAAAAAGGGTACCAAGCATCAAAAGGTACCTTGGCTAGATGGCTGAAGTTAGCTATTCGGGAGGCCTACTTGCACGCAGACGAGGTCCCACCAGAAGGGATCTGTGCTCACTCAACGCGAGGGCTTGCAGCCTCATGGGCAGAAAGAGCTGGTGCCACCCCCGAGCAAATCTGCAAAGCGGCTACGTGGTCAAGCTTTCGCACGTTTGTGCGGCATTACAGGTTAGACCTCACTTCTGCCAGTGATCAGGCATTCGGCAGTAAGGTCCTACAAGCTGTCGTCCCGCCCTAAGGTGGTAAGTCTCTGGTATCCTCTCAAGGTGCTGTCCTGAAAGACGCTTTGGGAAAATTCAAGTTAGACTTACCGGTAACTTGTTTTCCAGAAGTCTTTCAGGACAGCAACGACCCGTCCTATTGGTTTAATGTGCCATGCTGTGACTAACGTATGTGTTTGTGTTCCAGCCGGGGCCGGAGGTTTCTTTGTGACAACTCAGTATTCTGGGGAGTGGCCTCCATTTATTGACTTGGAAGAAGGTGTTTCCTGAGGAAGAGGGAGGAGTCACTATCTCTCAAGGTGCTGTCCTGAAAGACTTCTGGAAAACAAGTTACCGGTAAGTCTAACTTGAATTTTTGAGTATGTCAAATTTGTTTTGGAGATCTTTAAAAAATAATTATTTGCGAGTTACAGGATGTACTAGGTGGCGGAGCTGAAAAATGCCCGCCTGAGACCATGGATACATGGTATTGTAGGATAGCATATCGGGGTTAAAAATAACGTTTAAGAGAGGCGGACATGGAGAAGAGAGAACCTCTTGTTACACTTATTCCAGATGGAAAGAGTAAATGGCATTGGACCTAGACATATGCGTCTGAGTTGAGATATGGATGAAGTCAAGTCGGCCCAGAGCATTGAACAAAGATGTACAGGGCTAGTAACACTGAGTTCTAACTCTGACCATCTACACGTTGCAAAGCGTGACGACCAAGAGGCGGTCGCTGTAAGATGGGTAGCATAGTATTTACCAATATTGGGTGCTCCCAACCCCCCTTGAGAGCAGCGAGCAAATACCACTGTTGGCAATCCTATGCACTTTATTACCCCAAATAAATTTTGTAAAGGCCCGTTGAATATTTACAAGTTGTATCATAGGGAGCGCAATTGGCAATGTTTCAAAAAGAAACAAAAACTTCAGGAGTATAGCCATCTTGAGGACATTTATCCTACCCAGAAGAGACAGAGGGCCTTCCGCCTATTTACGGAATAAGCCATGTGTTTCCGAAATTAGGGAGGGAAAGTTGGCTTGGTACAGAGTGGAATAAGACGCCGTCAAGTGTATACCTAGATATTTGAGAGGCAGAGCACCAATGGTAGGGGAAGTTGTTTTGTAATGTGGTAATGAGCGTGGGGGGGATATATATAGGAAGAGTTTGTCTTGGCAGCATTAACTTTATAACCAGAAAGTTTACTGAACGTATCTAATAAAGCATGAAGTTTGGGGAGAGAAATATGTGGTTTTGTTAAGGTAAGCAATATATCGTCTGCTAAAAGACAATTTGTACTCTTTGTCGCAAGGAGACCCCACTTATGTCGGGGTGCATACAGATGGCTTCAGCTAGGGGTTCCAAACATAATAAATACAGCAAGGGGGAAAGGGGCCACCCTTGTCAAGTGCCATTGCTATGCGAGAAGGATGGGGATACGAAGTATGGGGATACGAAGGATGCCAGTTGTACCTGGGAGGTGGGGCGGGAATATAGTGCCTGAAGTGCTGACATAAAAGAGCCTGTAAACCCAAAGTGCGTAAATGTGGCGAACAGGATGCTCTATATAAAAAGAGGACTGTCGTCATCCAAATTCAATAAATATCTTAACCCGCTATCGGGCATTCCTCCATGGGGAAGATTCACTTAAAGTATATTGATTTCCAAAATTGGCTCACGGTGTGATGGGAGGGTGGGTGAGGGTGTGTGGGGTGGGGAGGAGAGGTATGACAGTTTAGAATAAAGAGATCTTTCATTTATTTAAAATGGTACAAAGAAAGAGGTGAGGACAAGATAGGGGGAAAATGGGGAAAAATGTATGGTTGTGTATTTCTTATATTATGCACGATGATGTAATATCTTTTGTACCTTTTTGTATGCAAACAACAATAAAAAAAAGTATTGTATTTAAAAAAAAAAAAATGTGGCGAACATATATGGCCAGCTGAGTCTGTCGAACGCTTTTTGAGCATCTAAGCTCAGGATAAGGGCAGAGCGGGATGTTTTGTCAAGTATATCTATCAGGTCAATGGTGCGTCTAGTGTTGTCGCCTGCACGTCTGCCTGAGATAAAGCCTACCTGATCGTTATGAATAAGGCTAGGTATCATAGAGGAAAGTCTGTTGGCTATGATCTTCGTAAAGATTTTATAATCCGAATTGAGTAAAGCTATGGGCCTGTAGTTATCTGGCAACGATGGGGATTTGCCAGGTTTTGGGAGAACTGTAATGTGGGCATGTAAAAATTGAGTGTGAGGGGTAATGCCCTTCTGTAGAGTAAGTAAAAAGGTCTATTAAATATGGGCTCAGAATTGGGAGAAAGGTTTTGCGATAGTCAGCCGTCTGGACCCGGTGACTTTTTGTAATGGCAGCTCTTTAACAACTTCAGCTAGTTTTTCTGGCGTGATAGCAGCGTTAAGGGTAGCTGTTTGGGATGATGACAGTTTAAGAAATTTCAAAGGGCCACAAAAGGAGTCAAAATCATCTTGGGAGAATGGGTGCTTGGGGTCTGTGTTTAGACAATTGTATAGCTTAGTATAAAATGTCCCAAGGAGTTTGGACATCGTCTGCGGGCAGTGAGTTGGGGTTCCATCAGCCTGGGTAAGAAATTCTGGGTAAGAGTGAAACGGACGTAGTTTGAGCTTATTTACTAGCATCCTATGAGGTTTGTTGGCAAATTTGTCTGTTTAGCCCAGAGCAAGGATCTGGAGCATTTGTTCATATCAAGAGATTTTAACTGTTTGCGTAAAGAGGTGACTGGGCGCAGACGTATCACCGCAGGGGAGGACAGTAGCAAACCTTCTGCTTTACGTAGCTGGAAAGAATATCGGGAGCCAGCTGAGATACAAATGCCTCTAAAGTATGCTTTATGGGCCTCCCATAGGGTGGACACATCCGCCACAGAGTTGTCATTCAGTCGGAAGAATTTGGTTAGATTTTGAGACAATTGAGTTTAAGTGATAAAGTTGCAGAGGAGAGAGTCATTAAGTCTCCAATGGCAGGTTTTAAATATAGATGAAAAAAGTGTGAGATCCAGCTGAACAGAGGCATGGTCTGACAAGGTTATAGGGTTCAACTCTGAGGTTACAGAGGATGTTAGTAAGGGGGCCGTGACAAAAAGATATAATCTGGAGTACATCTTGTGTGGGGGGATAAGAAAGAAAATTGTTTGTGTGGGGGTTTGATTCTCCAGATATCCAGTAGGTTATGAGATCTAATGAGTCTACGGAAGGAGGCCAATTGGCGTTCTACTTTAGCTGAAGGGCTGGAAGAGAATAGTGTGCATCTGTCTCTTCTAGGGGACAAGGTCATGTTGAAATCTCCCCCAACAATTATAAAGGGCTGAGCGTGTTTGCCAAGTTGTCCAAATACATCAGTGACAAATTGTATTTGACCAGAGTTGGGGACATAAACATTGATCAAAGTGAAAGAGCGTGAGAGATAATCACAGTCCAGAAAAATATATCTACCCCGAGGGTCCATGAATGAGGATTTAACTTTTAAGGGGCTGGATTTTCTAATCAATATGGCAACCCCCGCTTTGCCAGAGGGATCAGAAGCTATAAATGAAACAAAAAAGTTTTGCTGCAAATTTAAAGGATTTCCCCGAGCGGAAATGTGTCTCCTGGTCTAGGAATGTGTCTCCTGGTCTGCAGCTGAAGATTTGAACTCCTGCAAAGCCAACCAATGCTTATGAACAGAGTTCAAGCCCTTCACATTATAAGTAGAGATGTACAGAACTGTTCGCCGGCGAATAGTTCGTGGCAATTTTTGCCTGTTCACGTTCGCCGCCGCGGGCGAACATATGCGATGTTCGATCCGCCTCCTATTAATTAACATTGAGCATACTTTGACCCTCTACAGTGGGTGACCGCGATATTGTGTCAATCTCGCTCCCTTACTCGGCGAGATTGAGCACCTACGAGCCCTATCGCGGGAGCCAGCGCCGAGATGGCTTGCCGCGATGGAGACAAAGCCGTCATAGAAGTGACGGGAGATCCGACTTGGATTCCCGCCAATTCTAGCTGCAGTGTTTGGTATGCATCCTGAGAAGGAACTCCACGCCAAATTTTAAATAAAAAAGGGGCATAGGTTCCCCCCCCAGGAGCATACCAGGCCCTTAGGTCTGGTATGGGTTGTAGGGAGACCCCCCCCCTATGCCAAAAAATATGACGTGGGGGGTCCCCCCACAATCCATACCAGACCCGTATCCAAAGCACCCTGCCCGGCCGGTCAGGAATGGGAGTGGGGACGAGCGAGCGCCCCTCCCTCCTGAGCCGTACCAGGCCACATGCCCTCAACATGGGGGGGTTGGGTGCTCTGGGGCAGGGGGCACACTGCGGCCCCCCACCCCAGAGCACCCTGTCCCCATGTTGATAAGGACAGGGCCTCTTCCCGACAACCCTGGCCGTTGGTTGTCGGGGTCTGCGGGCGGAGGGCTTATCGGAATCTGGGAGCCCCCTTAAATAAGGGGGCACCCAGATACCGCCCCCCCACCCTAAGTGAATGAATATGGGGTACATCGTACCCCTACCCATTCACCTGGAGGCAAAGTGTAAAAGTAAATAAACACACGACACAGGGTTTTTAAAATAATTTATTAGTCTGCTCCGGGGGCCCCCCCTGTCTTCTTAAGCTTTTACCAGGGGGGCTTCTTCACCGCCGTCTGGTTCTCTTCCGCTCTCCGGGGGGTCTTCTCCGCTCTCCGGGGGGTCTTCTCCGCTCTCCGGGGGGTCTTCTCCGCTCTCCGGGGGGTCTTCTATCTTCGCCGCTCTCCGCTGTTGACTCGGCGCATCCCGGTTCTTCTCCCGTTCTCCGGTGCCGTCTCCTTCAGGGCTGGCCGCCGCTATCTTCGTGTGTTGGCTCAATTACTAGCGGCGGCCAGCACGCTCTTCTGTGACGTCGTCTTCTCTTCTTCTGCCTTCTCCCGATGTTGACACGACGCCTCTTCTCGCTGCAATGACAGGTGCGCGGTTTGCATCCGACTTATATAGGCCTCACAGTCCCATCATGCTCCGGTACCTACCGGAGCATGATGTGCTTTGTCTATTCCAGCGAGTGCGAGATGTCGGCACCCTGTCGCCGAGAATCAGCGGGATGCTGTCGTGCTGGAAACACATTCTCGGCAACAGGTACAGTACCTCAGTCAGCAGACACATTTCAGCCAATCAGCAGCATACCCTCCCTCCCTGACCCTCCCACCTCTCAGGCAGCATCCAATTTCGATTCATTCTGAACTTGCATTCTTAGTGAGATGAGGGACAGAGTTGCTGCTGCTGATTTTATAGGGAAAGCGCTAGCATAGGCCAGTGTACTCCAGTCCTGAAAGACTCATCTGATCTCAGCTGTTAGAACAGCACCCCAAACAGCCCTTGTTAGGGCTAATCAATGAGTCTGTTTTTTTTTTTCCTGTAATCTGTGCTGCGTGGTTTACAGAGAGACGGACAGAGAGAGAGAGAGTGTAATTTTTTGGAGTCAGTTAATGTTAGTGTGTAGAGGATATATATACATCACCAGGAGTTGTACATATATTTATACACTGTTTAGTTTAGTTAGATTAGAGGTGCAGGGTGCTGTGTAATATAAAGAGGTGCAGTGCTGTGTAATGTAAAGGGGCCCAGAGTTGCAGTGCTGTGTAATGTAAAGGGGTCCAGTGGTGCAGTGCTGTGTAATGTAAAGGGGTGCAATGTTGTGTAATGTAAAGGGGTGCAGTGCTGTGTAATGTAAAGGGGTCCAGTGGTGCAGTGCTGTGTAATGTAAAGGGGTCCAGTGCTGTGTAATGTAAAGGGGTCCAGTGGTGCAGTGCTGTGTAATGTAAAGGGGTCCAGTGCTGTGTAATGTAAAGGGGTCCAGTGCTGTGTAATGTAAAGGGGTCCAGTGCTGTGTAATGTAAAGGGGTCCAGTGCTGTGTAATGTAAAGGGGTCCAGTGCTGTGTAATGTAAAGGGGTCCAGTGCTGTGTAATGTAAAGGGGTCCAGTGCTGTGTAATGTAAAGGGGTCCAGTGCTGTGTAATGTAAAGGGGTCCAGTGCTGTGTAATGTAAAGGGGTCCAGTGCTGTGTAATGTAAAGGGGTCCAGTGCTGTGTAATGTAAAGGGGTCCAGTGCTGTGTAATGTAAAGGGGTCCAGTGCTGTGTAATGTAAAGGGGTCCAGTGCTGTGTAATGTAAAGGGGTCCAGTGCTGTGTAATGTAAAGGGGTCCAGTGCTGTGTAATGTAAAGGGGTGCAGTGCTGGGTAATGTAAAGGGGTGCAGTGCTGTGTAATGTAAAGGGGTCCAGAGCTGTGTAATGTAAAGGGGTCCAGAGGTGCAGTGCTGTGTAAAGGGGTCCAGAGGTGCAGTGCTGTGTAAAGGGGTCCAGAGGTGCAGTGCTGTGTAAAGGGGCCTAGAGCTGTGGGGTGCTGTGTAATGTAAGGGGGCCAGGCTCACAGGGTTAACTGTGCCCACCTGTCCAGTGCCGCATCTCATCTATATTGTGTTGGCACAGTTGATAAGATATAAAAACAAAATTCACTGCAATACATAATAGTCATTTGTCTGCCAGGGTGTCTTTGCCTCACAGGGTAAACTGTGCCCACCTGTCCAGTGCCACATCTCATATCTGGTGGCAGAGTAGCTTGCACGCATAGTACAACTAAACTAATCTAAAAAAAAATGACAGGTAGAGGCAGGCCACCCCGCAGGGGCTGTCGTGGTCATGGTGCTGTGATTCCCTTTGGCCCTAGAATAATGCCCAGTGTTCAG
Organism: Rana temporaria; assembly: GCF_905171775.1. Classification (NCBI taxonomy): domain Eukaryota; kingdom Metazoa; phylum Chordata; class Amphibia; order Anura; family Ranidae; genus Rana; species Rana temporaria. The sequence goes on along the minus strand of NC_053492.1, from coordinate 279,185,306 downwards.
AGGCCACGTACCCTGAACTCAAAGTTCTGAGGACATAGTCATAGTTTGGTCTTTCACTGTGGACCCTAACCCTATTACAGATAGGGTTAGGGTTACAGACAGGGTTAGGGTTACAGACAGGGTTAGGGTTACAGACAGGGTTAGGGTTACAGACAGGGTTAGGGTTACAGTCTGTAACCCTAACTCTGTCTGTAACCCTAACCCTAACGCTACCTGATCGATACAACATCATACCTAATTGTTTAAAGCAGTGTTCCCCAACCCCCAGTCCGCGGCCCACTACCAGGCCACGGCACTTCTGCAGCCGGGCCGCGAGCAGGCGGCATGAGAGAGCCCCGAATGCGGACCGCGGCACTCTGCCATTCGGACTGCAAGGAGACTTTTCTTCCTCCTGCGTCGCTCATAGAGCCGACAGCGGGAGGCGGAACAATTCTGGGTGGAGGGCGGAGCTGCCCGAGGTTATCAAACAGGCGATTGGCTGCTAGGACTGTCATTCATCCAAGCAGCCAATCACCTGTTTGTTACCATGGCCCTCCATCCAGAACTGTCCCGCCTCCCTCCCTGCAACTTTTCTCCTCATGCTGTGCCTCCCTCCGATCTGTCCCTAAGTGTGGGGTATGGAACCGAGGACTGTAATGTTGTGGGGGACGGAACCGAGGACTGTAATGTTGTGGGGGACGGAACCGAGGACTGTAATGTTGTGGGGGACGGAACCGAGGACTGTAATGTTGTGGGGGACGGAACCGAGGACTGTAATGTTGTGGGGGACGGAACCGAGGACTGTAATGTTGTGGGGGACGGAACCGAGGACTGTAATGTTGTGGGGGACGGAACCGAGGACTGTAATGTTGTGGGGGACGGAACCGAGGACTGTAATGTGGGGTTATGATATACTGTAAATGGGGGAGCCCAGAGTATGACAACACTACCAGTGGCAGGGTGAGTGTGAGCAGGGCCTAGTGGGGGCACTAGCTTCATCTGTTGGGGCCTTACCACATCTGGTGGCAGGCAGCATGGCAAGTGACAATCCGCATCTGGTGGCAGGCAGCGTGGCAAGTGACAATCCGCATCTGGTGGCAGGCAGCATGGCAAGTGACACACTCAAAGCTCCCACTGATTCTGCATTATGGTGGGTTTAACTTTATTTTTTACTACAATGTAATAAATAGAAATAATGCGCTGACAAATTACCCGCGAAAAATCGCTTACCCCCCGCATGCCATCCCCAACCTCCCCCCAACCGGGCCTTGGAAAATTTTCTTCCATGCAGCCGGTCCCCGGTGCCAAAAAGGTTGGGGACCACTGGTTTAAAGCATGTTATTCCAAACAATTTATGAATCTTAGGTGATTTATGCCCTTTATGGATTAAAAACGGACTCTGTGACAACTACGTAATTTTCCATGGGAGTTTTGCCATGGATCCCCCTCCGGCATGCCAAAGTCCAGGTGTTAGTCCCCTTGAAACAACTTTTCCATCACTATTGTGGCCAGAAAGAGTCCCTGTGGGTTTTAAAATTTGCCTGCCCATTGAAGTCTATGTCTATGAAAATTTTAGGTTCGCAACATCACTAATTATAAGCAAGAACCCGGAGAGCCATCACGATGAAACATGGTTAAGCTATGGTGACCATAGGACAATAACGTCCACGAAAACATAAACGGACAGAATGAGCAAAAAAGTCCATGGTGTATCATGTGGAGGGAAAACATGAAATGGTAGTCAACACAAAAAAAAAGAAAAAAGGTGATGGTGTCTGCACTGTGTAACAGAGACGAGGGGGGGGAGGGAAAAGGAGATAGATAATGTGACTATAATACACTCTATAAGAGTCCATTGTCCCTTTCTACTTAGCTGGCCTGTTGTGGTTTTCTGGTCCCTGTCTCCCGGAGCTAGCTGATCGAAACCTTCTGGTGTCTCATGGGGTGAAATTATGTAGCCGTTATGGCTCATCGTTGGCTCTGGTCTCTGCGGCCCCCCCTGGAGCTTCATTTTTGGGGGACCCCAGACTAACTTCCGCCTTCACTGACCCTGACTCATTCCGTTGGTGGACTGATCATGGCGCCTTCGATCTCATTGACAAATCTGTTGGGAATCACATCAACCTGTCATATAGGCACTGTCTAATATTTGATAAAAACCCACACTCCTAGACCCCTGAGACATTTGATACACACTTTATGTACAGCTGTTCTCTGGGCCATTGCCTTTAATTGGAAATCCCCCACGGTTCCTTTGGCACAAGTGCTTTCAAGGATGGATCAGATCATGCTAGCAGAACAAATTTTCCATAAACTTCATGATACTATTCCTGTTTATGATGCGAAGTGGAATCCTTGGTGGTTGTTACGTTTTCAAGGTTGACCTGTATTTCATATATTGTGATATATATTGTGTCTGGATGAGACTGTATTGCTTTTTGTTCTCCTATTTATTTTGTTCTTTATCTGTTATGTTTTTTTTATTTTATGTTTTTTTCTTACTACTGTACGCTTCTTGTTTTTCTTATGTTTATTTTTTTTTATTTTATCGCTCTTATCCTGGGTCTACAGTTGGAGGATGCTATTTCCACTATTCATTCAAACTTGGTGACTGAGTTTTATATTTTATGTGATTTTTCTGTTTAGTCTTTTTGATTGTCTCAGAATGCATATTATCCGTCTAAATTTTTTTTCTTCTATCTGTTTTCAGTTATCTTTGTACAAGTTTGTATGATGTGCATTGTCACACTGTACTGTACACCACTGTTTTTCTATTTCAATAAAAATCTTTAAAGTAAAAAAACAATACACTCTATATGCTTAAAAAAGTAGACTACCAAATATTTCAGATCTCTGCCTGTATCGATAAGTGAAACAAATATTTCAGAAAAAACATAAATTACAATAAAGTGAGTGCCACACTATACACAAACAAATAAATAATGCATAAATATGTAGACTTAATATAATAAATAAATGTAACAGTCAAGCAAAATCAGCATAGAATACGTGTAAAAAATATTTATATTATATATAATTAATATATATAGGAAAGTCTGAGTGGTAGTCCCAAATAACCAAGTGTTGAGAAATGCTTCAGTGTACAAAGCACATCTCTTGTGGCTTCTTAGCAGTTTTAACTCACAGCTGTAGCTCTAAGGACCTGATTCTCAAGGGATACACATCCAATAATATAATAAGCCTGTTGGTAGGAAACCCAAACCAGCGAGTATCTAATTTAACTATTACACCAGCTAGACTGAATGCCCAGCAGATATAGAGAGATTCTCTGAGTGGTGAATCCATTAAACCAGCACACGTGTTGGGGGTAAAAAACTCCAAAAGTGCACACACCTCCAGTGATGCCAAGCAGCTTACTTCAAAGCTGTTTTAATGACAGCTTATAGCACCTCATGTAACACAGCAGATACTGCGATGAGCTCATATGCGGTCAGGGAAGTCACTCTCGGATGATACCATGTGGAAAGAAAAGGGATGTATATAGTGTAACTGTTACCCCAAAGTAGACTTGGATGGTAAACACACTACTGCACTCACATGGAACAATGAATAGCGGGCTTGTCCCCACGAGCGCCAAGCTCGCAAAAATCCTTATGTTCCTCTTAGATCTTTCCTACTCCCAGTGTACAGCAAAGCCTACTCAAAGGGTGGCAGTACGGTCAAGGAAAAAAGGAAAGGAAGCACATTGCGTAATCCCATAAAAAATAGTGCACATTTATCGGTAAAGAACGGTAAAAAACACTTGCATATACTTCAGCTATATGATCGGTGATGCTTGCAAGCTGCCTGCTGTCAGAGTGCTGGGTCTAGTGCTCCAATCCCGACGCGTATCGTCACGTGACTTCATGTGTATAGTGTGGCACTCACTTTATTGTAATTTATGTTTTTCTGAGATATTTGTTTCACTTATCGATCCAGGCAAAGATCTGAAATATTGGGTAGTCTATATAGACACTTTTTTATGCATATAGTGTATTATAATCACATTATCTATCTGCTTTCCCCTCCCCCCCCCCTGTCTCTGTTACACGGCGCAGACACATCACCTTTTTTCATTTGACACATTTTTTCTATTTAGGATAGATCACTAGGTGTCTGTAGCAGTGTCCCCTTTAGCTTAAACACTGCCCCAGTTTCACTTAGTAGGATCTTCTGACAGTGCGGGAGTATCTCTTGTCTTTACATTTAGTAGTCAACATTAGTGAAGAATGACGATGAAAAAGAAAAATGTAGGCACAACAAAGTAAAAAATAGGTCAAAAAAGACCTATAAAAACAAAAACAAAAAATTGAAGTACAGCTGTGGCCATGGATCAAAAGGAGGCACACTAGGGGCTCCAACTTATCTGGAGAGATCCCCGACGTCTTCCGACAAAATGTAAAAAACGTAATAGAAAAATTGAACCATAGTCCACGGAAGAAACACCCCACTTGCATGGGTGTAAACTCCCCAAACTAGGGGAAACTCAGTAAGGCAAGGGCCGAAACCAACTTTTTTTTCTTTCAATCGTTTTTATTGAGTTTAACTACTAGCCGACCAGCCACCGTCATTATACGGCGGCGGCAGGTCGGCTCTTCTGGGCGAGAGCCCGTAGCTATACGTCCGCTCCTCGAGCGGCCACTAGGGGCGTGTGCGCGCCGCCGGAGGCGCGCGCCCCCGACTCCCGTGCGTGTGCCCGGCGGGCGCGATCGCCGCCGGGCACACGTGATCGCTCGTTACAGAGCGGGGACCGGGAGCTGTGTGTGTAAACACACAGCTCTCGGTCCTGTCAGCAGGGGAAATGCTGATCTTCTGTTCATACAATGTATGAACAGAGGATCAGTGTTTCCCCTAGTGAGGCTACTCCCCCCCCCCCACAGTAAGAACACACCCAGGCATACTTAACCCCTTCCCCGCCCCCTAGTGTTAACCCCTTCACTGCCAGTGGCATTTTTATAGTAATCCAATGCATTTTTATAGCACTGATCGCTATAAAAATGCCAATGGTCCCAAAAATGTGTCAAAAGTGTCCGCCATAATGTCGCAGTACCGAAAAAAAATCGCTGATCGCCGCCATTACTAGTAAAAAAATATATATTAATAAAAATGCCATAAAAATACCCCCTATTTTGTAAACGCTATACCTTTTGCGCAAACCAATCAATAAACGCTTATTGCGATTTTTTTTTACGAAAAATAGGTAGAAGAATATGTATCGGCCTAAACTGAGGGAAAAAAATGTTTTTTTTATATATTTTTGGGGGATATTTATTACAGCAAAAAGTAAAAAATATAATTTTTTTTCAAAATTGTCGCTCTATTTTTGTTTATAGCGCAAACAATAAAAACCGCAGAGGTGATAAAATACCACCAAAAGAAAGCTCTATTTGTGGGAAAAAAACTACGCCAATTTTGTTTGGGAGCCACGTCGCACGACCGCGCAATTGTCAGTTAAAGCGTCGCAATCCCGAATCGCAAAAAGTGCTCTGGTCTTTGACCAGCAATATGGTCCGGGGGTTAAGTGGTTAACATGTGTACAAGTACAATATGATCGTTGTACGTCGCTCAACGACGTCATGGATTAACAACCCACAGTGGGGGAAACAGAACTACATTAACGAACTAAAGATAGTCACTATATCTTGAACATATAAGCACTGTGGTCTCCACTCCTTCCTGGCCACCCCAAGTGGGCTCTATTTGTGGCCCAGGAAGGGGGGGGTACCGTCAACATAGGTATATGGAGGGGATAAACCCCTCAAGGTGTGCATCGGAGATTTAAAGGTTCTCATACACTTTGGTTAGACGGTGGTCACATTGTTCGGTCAAGAAAAGCCTGAGTGTTGTCGTCTAGCGTACAATATGTTACACGGTCATCGCAGCTCTAGAGCAGTATACCCAGGAACTCCAAGCTAATCGGCATTTCGTGGTTTGGCCAGCGCTGGTCGCTGTTATAGTTTCGTAGCTGAAGTGTAGGTCTACAAGGTCAATGATTTGGTCAATGGTCGGGGTCTTCTCTGATCTCCAAAGTCTCGTTAAACAGATTTTAGCGGACAGTAATATGTGTGTAGTAATATATCTAAGGGGAGGAGGTACGTCCTCAATAGTCAGGTTGAGTAATGCATTTTCTGGAGTGGGGGGCACTTAGTGCTTGGTAACGGTGGATATGAGCTTGAATGTGTTTTCCCAATATGTTTGGATAGAGGGGCAAGCCCAGAATGTGTGGAGCTAGTCTCCTTTAAGAGATTTGCATCTCCAACATAGATTGGAGGTTTGGGGGTTATAGGATGCCAATCTATCCAGCGTCCGATACCACCGTAATTAAATTTTTTGGGTAAGCTCCCAAAGTGCAGAGCACTTTGTGGAGGTATAAACAGACTGAAGTGCATTGTTCCATTGTTCATTGGAGAAGCTACGAGCCAAATCGGCCTCCCATCGAAGGTGGGAAGGCGATTTGGAGAATTGGGTTTTCATGTGCAGTAGATTATAGAAGTGGGAGATGCCCCTAGTACGGGCGTCTGGGTCAGTTAAAAACTTCCAGGTCTTTGGAGGGATGGTGTATACGGGCAAGGGTATTGTCTTCATGCAGTGGCAGAGTCTTGCATAGGTAAAGAATTCTGTGGAGGGGAGATCAAACTCCTTCTGAAGCTGGGAAAAGGGTTTAGGTGCGGCACTGCAAACTATTTGGTGTAAGAATCGGATTCCCTTGAGGGTGCTACCGGTAGCATGTGTGATCAGTTTATCCCATGCTCTGGCGGTGGCCTTCATGGAAGGTGAGAGAGCCGACGGAATCGTTGCTCCTAATGGAATACTCATAATCCAGTGTTTAAGTGAGGGGCGTGCAGGGGAGAGGTGTTCTATTTGTCCCCATGGGGTAACAGGGCGATCACGGAACCATTCGGAAAGTTGGGTAAGATTAGCTGCGAGGTAATAGTCCTCAAAGTCTATGGACCCCACGCCTCCAGCTAGTTTGTGTTTGATAAGTTTTGAGTGGGCACACCAAGGTCGTTTACCTTTCCAGAGATGTTGGTTGAGAAGTGTTTGTAGTGATCTGAAAAAGGACATGGGAACTGGTATGGGGAGCGTTCTGAAATAATACAGTATTTGCAGGAGGCAAAGCATTTTAAAGGCTGCTAGCCTACCCGACCAGCATAGTTCATGTGTGATGTGTTGAGAGTCCGAACAAATTTTGTTAAGGAGGGGCTGAAAGTTGGCAGAAAAGAGATGTTTAGTCGTGCGGGTCAGCTTAACCCCTAGGTAAGATATTTCATTGTCTGCCCAAGTGAACTGGTGTTGCATTTGCAACCGGTTCTTGGTAGTGGCGTCCAGGTTAATGTCGAGTATAGACGATTTGGTCGTATTAACTTTATAATAAGATACATTGCTAAACCAGGTGAGTAGTTTCTGCACTTCTACCAGGGAAGAAGCCGGGTCCGTAAGAATTAGGATTACATCATCCGCAACGAGACTGATTTTATGGGAGGTGTGGCCAATTTGCATACCGGAGATGGAGGTATTGGTTCTGATATGTGTTGCGAGGGGTTCCATGATTAGGTTGTAGATGATAGGGGGCAACCTTGTCGTGTACCATTGGCGATGGGGAATGATCGGGAGATCATATCTGCTGTGAACACTTGGGCTATAGGGGCTGAGTATAGTGCCATAATGGCGTTAAGGATGAATCCATGGAAGCCAAATTGCTGGAGCACCGATCTGAGATAAGACCAGTGCACTCTGTCGAACGCCTTCTCTGTGTCCAAAGAAAGGAGCAGAGAAGACGTTCCAGTCGTTTCTGCATGGTAAATCAGATTTAACAATCTTCTAGTGGCATCCGATGCTTGTCTGCCTATGGTAAAACCGGTTTGGTCTCTATGAATGAGGGTGAGCATGACCTTTTTCAGTCTGTTTGCTATGGTTTTGGCGTATATTTTAAAATCTAGATTTAGTAGTGAAATTGGGCGGAAGTTTTGAGGTATGGTCGGCTCCTTCCCTGGTTTCGGTATCGTCGCTACAAGGGCGTTTAAAGCTTCAGGTGCGAATTGGGAGGAGGAGGCAGCACTGTTGAACATTTCGGATATGTGTGGAATTAAGTGGACAGAAAATTGTAGTATTCTCCCGAAAGACCATCTGGTCCAGGAGCTTTGCCAGAAGGGAGTGACCTAATAGTCAGTATAATTTCCTGGGCTGTCAACGGAGCGTTGAGGGACGAGATTTGTTCACTGGGCAGTGTGGGCAGTCGAATGTTTTGGAGAAAACAGTTAATGTCTTCTTGCGTAGGTTGTGGGGTATGGGGGTCTTGATTCAAGTTGTACAGTTCTTTATAGTAGTCACTAAATGCGTTAGCTATGTCTAGGGGATTCGTCAGGGACTTATTGGTATGCGGGTGAAAAAGTTGTGAGATATTTAGTTTTGGTACGTCTACTCTTTATACGTTGTGCAAGTCTCTTTTCAGCCTTATTGGACGTGGAGGGTGACCGGAGGGCACAGGGGGGGTCTGGATGCCTGATCCGTCCGGAATAGCATCCGGGATATTAGTGTGAGAGTCCCGCAGCGCAGCCTGGCCGGCGCCATCATTATCATTACTGACCTTCCCCACCGGCTTGAAGGAGAACTCTGTCAGCTTCTGAAACTTGTATTCAGTCAGCCTCTTCCTCGACTTGGTCGCTGAGTTCCTGGTTAGCTCAGGAGCTAGGATGGCGGTGGATCTAGTCGCTATGAGGGCTGTTGCAGCAGTGATGTTCTCCCTGGGCTGACGAGCTGTGAAGTTAGGCTGCCATCTTCAGCTCCGGTCGGCCACGCCCCCCGGCCGAAACCAACTTGAATAAACTGCAGGAGAGACATCTTTCAAGGTGGGAGCCTAGGGAAAGGGTGTCGAGTAGGCCTTCTGTGATTTTTGCAGAGCAGGGGTCCAAATCCGGCTTGGAATGGATGTAGGTTTGGGTGTTGCCGGGAGTGGTATGGGGTCTTCATCTGGCAGCAGTGGAAGGCCAAGATTGCGTATGAATGCCTCTCTCCTGAAGATCTTTCATGGAGTATTGGACCCCATCCTTTGAGGCAGACAAGCGGAAGGGAAATCCCCAGCGATATGGAATGTGATGGTTTTGCAAGTGGGTGGTCACTGAACGAAAGCTGCGACATTTAGCAAGGGTTATAGGAGACAGGTCGCTAAAAAATTTTTTATTTTAGCCCCCTTGAATTCCAGCCGAGATTTGTTGCACGTGGCCATGGTCAAAGCTTCTTTGCTGTCATAATAATGAAAGCGTACAATGTCCCTGGGGTTCGCTCCTGCATGGGGTTTAGGAGCCAGTGACCTATGTGCTCTACTAGTCTCCAGTCTGTCCGGTATCAGAGGGGCCATGGTGTTAAAGAGGCTTAGTAGATATGATCGGATCTCTCCGTTTCCTACGGCTTCAGGGACACCTCTGATACGCAGATTGTGGCGACGTTCTCTATTTTCCAAATCCTCTTGTTGGGACTGGAGCTGAGAGACTGTTTTTAAACCAGCATTGTCCTCTTCTAGAACGTGAACGTACTGTATCAGGTCATCAAATTTGGTTTCTAAGACATCAGTGCGTTCACCAATTTGAGCAATCTCTCCCCTCAATTCGTGAGCAAGCTTCCCCATTTCGTTGGAGACATTGCTGGTCAGATCTTGCAGGAGAGCTTGCAGCTTATTGTCCAGTATGTCCACCATGATGGGGGCTGACATTTCGGCGGATGGAGTGGGCACAAAAAGCTGAGATACTGCCAGTGCTGGTGTGGCTCCAGGCATAAGTGAGGCCGGGTATTCATGCTTATTCAGGAAGCGGTCCAGCGTCTGTGCAGGCCACAACTCCAGTGCGTGAGATTGAGCTGAGTGTTTCGGTCCGTATTTCACCATGGGGTGTCAAGGCGTGTCGGTGGAGTCTCCCGTGGCTGAGGCAATGGACATGCGCTGTGCGAGAGCGGTGGAAGGCGCGGGGATCAAAGCATGTCTTCCCTCGTTAGATGCCAAGCAAGCGGCCCCCCTGATGGCATCCAAGTCGGGAGGAACCCAGAAGGGGGGAGTTCTGTGGGTGCTTGTAATTTTGCGACCTATGGAGGCCTAAACTGTTCAGCAGGATGGGGCCTGTGATCTGCAGAGGCTTAAACAGTCCATCATGATGAGGCTTGCAGTATGTTAGGAACCAGCAGCCCAGCAGGGGGGTATCTGAGGCGTCTGAAGGCCCGAGCAGACCTGTAACTGTGAAGCTCTTGGAGCTGGCGGCCCTCACTAGGCCTCAGCAGGTTTGCAGCCAGCACCAACAGGCAGTGTTCGTCCAGGCAGCTCCCAGTAGGACCCCCCGGCTGCAGCAGCGAAGAGATCCGGGCCACCGAATCCGGCCGGGGGGATCGCAGTGCACTCCCGTGGGATAGAGCCGCAGTAAACGCTGGGATTCACCGGCCCCACTAGGCCGCGTGTGCTGCGAACGTCTCTGAGGCCCGACCCAGCCCCCGGACTACACCAGATAGGAGGGTGGGTGACAGGTGCGGACGGCTGGTGGTTCCTTACCCCCAATATCGCCGGGATTGGGCTCCTCCAGGAGGTTCTAGTCCGGCAAGATGGCGGCGGCCTCGGGGACTGGAGGTTTCGGATCTCGGGCGTCCTCCGGCCGAATTGCCCCAAAATAATGATGCAGGGCACTGCAGGGGACCGAGCTGAGCAAGCCGATGTAATGTGCAGACGTGGATGCACGTTTAGCAGCTTGGATGGCGGCGTATGGTGTTCGGAATTCCTGGAGCACCTCGTAAACACATCCACCGCTGTTCACGTCAGGACACCCCCCCCAGTCTGGTGTACTTATCTTGTGAATGTGTAATGTCTTGTTTTATCCTTTCTTTACCCTCAGGTTCCAAGGCTCATACAAAAAAGATTTTACGGTGCCCTGTGTAGAGAACTACTTTGCTGTGAGCCTCTTTTTGCCCAATTTAAGGTATGTGGTTCTAGACCCCCCCCCCCCCCCAAGTGCAGATCTGCAGTGCTAGCAGTCCCTCCCTCTCACATTGGTGTACATATCTTCATATCTTGTGGATGTGTAATGTCTTGTATCCTTTCTTTACCCTCAGGTTCCAAGGCTCATACGAAAAAGATTTTACGGTGCCCTGTGTAGAGAACTACTTTGCTGTGAGCCTCTTTTTGCCCAATTTAAGGTATGTGGTTCTAGACCCCCCCCATGTGCAGATCTGCAGTGCTAGCAGTCCCTCCCTCTCACATTGGTGTACATATCTTGTGGATGTGTAATGTCTTGTATCCTTTCTTTACCCTCAGGTTCCGAGGCTCATACGAAAATGATTTTACGGTGCCCAGTGTAGAGAACTACTTTGCTGTGAGCTTCTGTTTGCCCAATTTAAGGTATGTGTTTCTAGATCCCCCCAAATGTGCAGATCTGCAGTGCTAGCAGTCTCTCCCTCTCTCACATTGGTGTACATTAGGGATGAGCCGAACACCCCCCTGTTCTGTTCGCACCAGAACCTTTGAATGGACCGAATGTTCGCGCAAACATTTAGAACCCCATTGACGTCTATGGGACTCGAACGTTCAAATTCAAAAGTGCTAATTTTAAAGCATAATATGCAAGTTATTGTCGTAAAACGGGTTTGAGAACCTGGGTCTTGCCCCAGGGAACATGTATCAATGGAAAAAAGTTTTAAAAACGGTTGTTTTTTCTGGAGCAGTGATTTTAATGATGCTTAACCACTACCTGACGGCCGTACGACTTTATACGGCCGCAGGGTGGTTCTGAATCTCTAACTGGCCGTGTTTTTACGGCCTGCACACGCAGTCAGCGGTGCGAGCGCGCACGCGTGTCCGGCGGCGCACACGTGCTCTCCGCATCGCTGAGATGCCGATGCGAGTGCCTGGCGGCCGTGATGTCCGCCAGACACTCGGGATCGGCGGCTACAGGGACAAGACGTGGAGCTCTGTGTGTAAACACAGAGCTCCATGTCCTGTCAGGGGAGAGAGGAGACCGATCTGTGTCCCTTGTACATAGGGACATAGATCGGTCACCTCCCCCAGTCACCCACCTTCCCCCACAGTTAGAACACAATTCAGGATACACATTTAACCCCTTCCTCACCCCCTAGTGTTAACCCATTCAATGACAGTCACATTTATACAGTAATTAGTGCATATTTATAGCACTGATCGCTGTATAAATGTGAATGGCGCCAAAAATGTGTCAAAAGTGTCCGATGTGTCCGGCATAATGTCGCAATCACGAAAAAATGCTGATCGCCGCAATTAGTAGTAAAAAAAAAATAATAAAAAATAATAATTCTGTCCCCTATTTTTAAGCGCAATAACTTTTGCGCAAACCAGACTCTTCTTTGCGATTTTTTTTTTAAGCAAGAATATGTAGAAGAATACGTATCGCCTAGACTGAGAAAAAAAATGTTTTTTTAAAAAAATTGGGCTATTTATTACAGCAACAAGTAAAAAATATTGGGTTTTTTTTCAAAATTGTCGCTCTATTTTTGTTTATAGCGCAAAAAATAAAAACCGCAGAGGCGATCAAATAACACCAAAAGAAAGCTCTATTTGTGGGAAAAAAAGACGTCAATTTTGTTTGGGAGCCACGTCGCACGACCGCGCAATTGTCAGTTAAAGCGACGCAGTGCCACAAGCTGAAATTTCACCTGGTCAGGAAGAGATATATGTGCCCAGTAAGGAAGTGGTTAAAGTGAAAAAAAATATGAAAAATTCCTTTAAATATCGTACCTGCTGGGTGTCTATAGTATGCTTGTGAAGTGGCACGTGTTTAGAACTGTCCCTGCACAAAATGAGATTACTATAAGAAAAAAGTAATTTAAAACTGCTTGCGGCTTAAATGTAATGTCTGGTCCCTGCAATATGGATGAAAATCACTGAGAAAAATAGCATGGGTTTTTCACCCAACTCCCTCCAGGTCATTACAAGCCCTTTTGGCCCTATATACTTTGAACAGCAGTATATAGGCGGTGCGAACAAGACAGGGACTGTGGGTTTAAGTAGAATCTGTTTGTAATTGTGAGCTGGTACTTTTTTAAAGTGTAGCTCCAGCCATAAAATCTATTTTTAAGCTTTTCTGAAAACATAGAGAAGGGTTTTCACCCCTGTAAACATTTGTTTTGCTGTCTGTGTGCGTCTGTTCAGAAGATTGCAATTAACTTTCTGTCCCAATGACAAATGATTTTTTTTTTTTTATATTTTTTTTTGTGAAACAAGGATTGATGATAAAGCATCAATGAACAGGAGACACCTCTTATAGAAGAGAATTTCCCTTCCTAGGGGTATATTTCCTCTCACTTCCTGTTGTCTCCTTCCGTTTGCAAGTAGGAGTCGTTGGTAAGTTGGATGTTGTAAAGTAGGGGCCTGCCGTATATACTCTGCATATTACTGCATAAATTTGGGCCCTAGGTGTTGGTGTTGTCACAACACTGTAAGCCCTCACAGTTAGTCTTGGTGGGCGCTGGAACGCCATTCCTGGCTTAAGCTGGCGTGGCGTCAACCACCTCTGAGCCTGCCCCTGCAGAGCTGACAGAACCTCTGCCCCAGTGTGGCTCCTGTCCCTCAAGCACACTAGCTCAAGCACCGCATGGCATCACTTTGCCTGCGTACCTGCGTAGCCCCTTGAACGCCTACGGAGCACCACTGGTTCCGAGGACACATAAGCACAGGAAGATGCCACAGAGGAAGAAGAGGGGGTGGAGGAGAGAGGTGTGTCACAACCAGTAGTAGCATTTTGGAGGTGTGGCGGAACAACCTCCAACACTACTGTACCTTGTCCTGCGTCCTTCCCAGCTGCCAGCAGAGTCACCCAATGCGCCGTGAAAGATGGGTAACAACCCTGTCCATGCCTGCTGGACCATGAGTCAGCAGTAATATGCACCTTACCACTGACTGCCCTGTCCAGCGAGGCATGGACATTGCCTGCCACATGCCGATAGAGAGCCGGAATCACCTTCCGTGAGAAGAAGTGGCGTTTGGAAACTTGCCACTGAGGTACCGCACATTCCACAAACTCACGGAAGGGGGCAGAATCTGAAAAGGCAGCAGTTGAAGTGCTAGCAATTTAGCTAAGCTAGCATTCAACCGCTGGGCAAGTGGATGGCTGGGAGAGAACTTTCGGCACAACAGCATCTGGTGCAGGGAAATTTGCCTGGTACAATCTGCCATCAGTGTATCGATAGTAGATTGCCTGCAAGTACTTGGCTATGACGCACCTAATTCTACACCTTCAGTTCTATCAGTGCAGGCTTCAGAGAGGACTGAGGGTATAGTGGGTTTGGAGATCCCAGCTGATGAGGAGCAAGGGGATGTCTGCTTTGTTCTTTGGTGTGGGTCTTTAAAGGTACGCTTGCCAATGAACTGCATGGCAGGTCGACATATGTCTGGTCAAGTATGTGGTGCCCAAGCGGGTGATGTTTTGGCCACACGAGATACGCTTTAGACATATGTTGCAAATGGTAGCGGTGCGATTTGATGCACTCGTCTCAAAGAAGGCCCACACCGAAGAACTTTTGGAATAACGCTGAGACACCGCAGAGCCCTGCACATGCGTAGCTCTGCATTGTGATGCCCTTAAGCTGGCCCCTGGAGGGCATCCTGCCTCGTTAATGTGCCTGTGCCGCCGCCTCCCCTCTCCTATCCAGGCACCCACGTAGAGTCAGTGACCTCATCATCCCCTCCCTCATCACTGTAGAAAACCTGGCAGTATGCTGCTGCTGGGGGAACATGACTGCCAGATTGCTGTCCTTCTTGGGCACCCCCTCTCTCTGGGCTCACGTTACTGCCTTCCTCTAGTTGTGTACCTTCATCGGAGCCGACACGGTGTGTCGTGTCAGGGATAGGTGAGCTAATAATTCAATCTAGAACGTTGTATAGAAAAAATAACAATTTATTTTAAATATATCTAAAAAATAGAACACAATGAGTAAAATCACTTGTTGCCCTGTTACAGAAGAGATTCTAATAGTGATTAGATGAATTTGATGCTAGTCGCCGACATGTTTCGAAAGGAAGAGCGTCTTCTGGGCACCGCATTAATGAACAATACATCCTCATCAGCAACTGTAGACTATCAGATTTTGTCAGCAAAGACACATGAGGCCTAAAAAAGGGGGAGGATGGACATGACCACAGGGTAGAGGCTCGCCTGAGCTGCAACTTGAGCCCCCTGCGGGAGTCAGACCCGCAGAGTTTAGAGTGAAGCTGTTTCCCCCTGGTTGTATTCAGGAATCGATAGGTGGTACAATGAAATCTAGTATTGCATATTTAACCGCATATCCTCTGGCAGGGGCAAGTGGTGGAAGCGGGACCGTGGGGTGATAAATCCCCTTAGGATTCGATAGCTCCGAGCGTCCTGCCACTGAGTGTTTGTATGCCTCCGTCTCCCCGGTGTGTGTGGTCAAACAGTTCGGGGGACTCCTCAGGGAGGACATGGTGGGGCTAGGGAAGGAGTGACTGATGCCATTGAGCAGAGGGAAAAGGCCGCGTTGGCAGCTGCTTTGCCAAAGTAGCCTGAGCCTGGGTGAGAGAGGATGAGGACGGATTGGTCATCCACTCTACTAAGTCTTCAGCATGTTGTGGCTCAACACGGGCAGCTGCCGGAAAAAAGGACAAGCGTGTCCCACGGCCATGTGCTGATGAGGATGCACCGTGTCCACGACCAGCACAGAGCCTGCTTGCCCTCTTTTATCGGCTCGCGACTGTCTGCCTCTCCTTGTTGTCCTTCCAGACATACTAATGGCCTGCACACTGCAGAGGACACAGGCAGAGTACACACACCACGTAGCTTTAGGTGCACACTGCAGAGGACACAGGCAGTACACACACCACGTAGCTTTAGATGCACACTGCAGAGGACACAGGAAGTACACACCATGTAGCTTTAGGTGCACACTGCAGAGGACACGGGCAGTACACACTACGTAGCTTTAAATGCACACTGCAGGGGACCCAGGCAATACACACCACGTAGCTTTAGGTGCACACTGCAGAGCACGCAGGCAGTACACACCATGTAGCTTTAGGTGCACATGATAAAGATGCCCCCTGGCACAACTCCAGGGCATAACCCATTCTGCTTCTGATTCAAATTCATGACAAAAGTAAGCCGGTAGTCTATAGACAAAATTTTAGACCACAGACGTCCATGCCTTCCGACCCTCAAAGAGGCCGAACCTTTATTGGTATCACAGCTTTATAGACAGAGTGACATAAGCAATCATCATTCATATGGGTGCATCTGATTCGCTAATCCACATATGGTCTTCTCTTGTGACGTGTCTGCTTGCCACGAGGCACACACATTGCACAGTCTGTCGCCATATTTGCTTCTTCGGTGGAAGGGGCAGGAGGGTTTTGGAGACATCTGTTTTCACTTTTCAATTCCAGGCTGAGATTTAACTCTATAATGACTCTACTCTAAAATAACACTATTGTAATACGCACATATATACATACATACACATATATATATATATATATATATCAAGAAATAAAAGACAATACAAGAAAGGAAAGCAGTATCTCAGTGGTTAGGAGAAAAATAACATAAACGCAAAATAATCATTTTATTAACTCCATCACAGTCCCCCCTTAAAATTACTATTTTATCAGTACTGTCCTATGCTTTTTGTCCCTGTGTTTGGCCCCCCTATCAGGATCTTTTTTGTATTTCGATTAACCACTAGCCGACCGCCCACCGCCGTTTTACGTCGGCAAGTTGGCTCGGCTGGGCGGGAGCACGTAGTATAACGTCCTCTCTCCCAGCCGCCCCCTGCTCGCCCCCGACTCCCGTGCGTGTGCCCGGCGGGCGCAATCGCCGCCGGGCACACGCGATCGCTCGTTACAGAGCGGGGACCGGGAGCTGTGTGTGTAAACACACAGCTCCCGGTCCTGTCAGCAGGGGAAATGCTGATCTTCGGTTCATACAATGTATGAACAGAGGATCAGTGTTTCCCCTAGTGAGGACACCCCCCCCCCCACAGTAAGAACACACCCAGGCATAATTAACCCCTTCCCCGCCCCCTAGTGTTAACCCCTTCACTGCCAGTGGCATTTTTATAGTAATCCAATGCATTTTTATAGCACTGATCGCTATAAAAATGCCAATGGTCCCAAAAATGTGTCAAAAGTGTCTGAAGTGTCCGCCATAATGTCGCAATACCGAAAAAAAATCGCTGATCGCCGCCATTACTAGTAAAAAAAATATAATAAAAATGACATAAAAATACCCCCTATTTTGTAAACGCTATAACTTTTGCGCAAACCAATCAATAAACGCTTATTGCGATTTTTTTTGTTACTAAAAATATGTAGAAGAAAACGTATTGGCCTAAACTGAGGAAAAAAATGTTTTTTTTATATATTTTTGGGGGATATTTATTATAGCAAAATGTAAAAAATATTCTTTTTTTTTCAAAATTGTCGCTCTATTTTTGTATATAGCGCAAAAAATAAAAACCGCAGAGGTGATCAAATACCACCAGAAGAAAGCTCTATTTGTGGGGAAAAAAGGACACCAATTTTGTTTGGGAGCCACGTCGCACGACCGTGCAATTGTCTGTTAAAGCGACGCAGTGCCGAATTGTAAAAAACCCTTGGGTCATGTAGCAGCATATTGGTGCGGTCCTTAAGTGGTTAAACACATGGCAGTCTTAGTTCATCCTTCAGTGTAGACAAACATACAGGAAGTTCCACTGTGCTAATATATGGATCCATTTATAAAAGCACAATATTCCTCCCCAATAAATACATTCGTCAACTAAAAGCTTGAAAAAGTGACTTTTGAACTCACAACTATGGTTCCATCACACTGCATCATTTATTCATAATGTATCTATATCCCACTTTAACTGACCATTCTTTTTAACATCCAGTTGTCACTAGACAAAGCTCAGTCAAACCTGTGTATATTGACACCTCCCATTCTCCTTGAAATAACACCTTTAAAGTACCATAAGATATTTTCAAAACAAATGGTGCAAAACACACATTTTTAAAATACCAGTCATCATCCACATACACTTGTACAATGTAAATGTATGAGAGAGAGATCTCTATATTAATCAAAAATACTAAATTAATAAGGGCTTTCCTCAGATCTTCAAATGATTGTATACAAGTTATCTTTTATTAAAGAAAGATTTGCGGGGGGCGTGGCCGGGATGTAGAGCGAGACGGACGTGCATTGCCTGTGCTCCTGCCATCCGTGCTCTGAATCCGTCTCCATCCTTACCTTAGGGTGCCATCCTGCTCAGCAAGCTTCTTCCTCCTGTCCGGGGGACAGCCCCGGTCCTCCCGATGACTGGAAAGCGCGGCTCGGCCAAGAAGGCGGCGAGTTCTTCTGCCCGGCGCCCACCGCCAAACACGCGCGCGGCGGCCATCTTGCCGCCTTCACCATCCTTCCCGGCCTCGGTGGCAGCGCAAACGGAATCCTGGATGGCGGACCTCGAGTCGCTGGACCTGGAGGGACCGCAGATGGAAGAGAAGGACCCGCCGGGGATGCTGGGAGGTCGGTCCACCGCCGCGATCCTGGCGGCCATTGCGGACAGCAAGTCCTCCGTGGAGGGTAAGATTGACACCCTGGCCATAGAGTGTGGGCTGATAAGGCAGGACATGGACAAGTTTAGAGGCCGCCTGTCAGAGGCAGAACACCGCATATCCGTGGTGGAGGACACGGTGGCCTCCACCGCTCACTCGGTTGGGGAGCTGCAACAGCAGATCAGGGTCCTAATGGCCCGTTCAGAAGACGCCGAAAATCGCCTCCGCCGCAACAATGTCAGGGTGGTTGGGCTCCCAGAGGGCGCAGAGGGAGCCAACCCGGTGGAATTTGCGGAGACATTCTTTAAAAAACTCCTGGGCCTGCGGAATCTGTCCCCTGTCTACACAGTGGAGCGCGCTCACAGGGTCCCCACCGGCAAGAGGCCTGTGGGTGCATGGCCGCGTGCGTTCCTGGTCCGCCTCCTGAATTTCAGGGACCGGGACATGATCCTGGCAGAGGCCCGAAAACACCCGGAGCTGAAGCATGAAAATGCGGCGATCCATTTGTATCCTGACTTCTCCCAGGAGCTGCAGAAGAGAAGGCGCTCCTTTACGGATGTCCGTCGTCGCCTGCGGGAAAAAGGCCTGGTGTATAGCATGCTCTACCCTAGCCGCCTAAAGGTGATCCATAGGGGCTCTGCAAAATTTTTTGACTCTCCGGCAGAGGCGGTGGATTGGCTGGATTCGATGGCCTAGAGGCCTGTGGAGGCTGGGTGACGGCGCAGTCGGCCTAGGGAGGAAAAGTTACTTACCTCATCACGATTGCCCTTGCTGGGAGCAGTGGTTCCTTGCTGCAGTACCTCCTTACTGCACTCCGGTTGCTCTTGGCTGCTGAACTTTGTAGATCAATGATGGATGGACTATTCTGCGTGGTCAAGCATCCGTTCCTGACAGGAGCAACAGGTACTGTTAAGCACGGTTTGAAATTTCTCTGTGTTTCCCTGGAACCCCTGGGAACTTTTTTTCTTCCTTTACTTTCTCTCTTGGAGTGGATGAACTGTTGAGACGTTTCACACCTGATTTCTAAGTTTTTGGGTATAAAGTTTCTCCGGCGGTAATACCGTTTTTTAGTTTGGTTCGCCTGGAGCAAACAGGGCGTTGGGATTTTAATGATGTTTTTTTGTTTTAACTTTTGGTTGTTAATTTTTTTCCCCCTTTTTTTTCCCAGGCATTTTTTGCCTTTCCCCTGTCTTTCTATATGAGGCTTTGACTCTGTGCCTCCACCCCCTATTGGCCCTGGGGCCTCGCTCCATATGTGCTACACTGTACAATGTGCAATGCTCTAAGTGTCACACCCTGTTGAACTGCTGTGATATATTATTCAATGGCTCTCTGTGTCCAGCTTCCTCTCTCCTCGTATGCTTGATTTACCTTGCATTAACATGTTACCCCCCCCCCCCACCTGATGAATGATATTAAGCTAGTGTCGTGGAATGTCCGCGGTCTAAACTCTAAATACAAAAGATCTCTAGTTCTACAGTACCTTAAATCTCTAAACCCACATATTGTTCTCCTGCAAGAGACCCACCTGATGGGTAGTAAAACTCTTTCCCTGAATAGGAACTGGATACAGAGAGCGGTACACTCCACTTATTCCTCATATGCAAGGGGTGTGGTCATCCTGCTGCACAAGAAACTGCAATGTAATATAGAACATGTTGTGACAGACCCCCACGGGCGATATGCTATTGTGGTTCTCACTGTTGACTCCCAGCTGCTGGCCATAGCTAATGTGTACATCCCTCCCCCCTTCAACAAAGAGGTATTATATCTGGTTTTAGAGAAGATTGCCACCTTTGGCCCATTAAAATTGCTGGTGGCTGGGGATTTTAACAATGTACTGGACTACGGGTTGGATGCTTCTAACCCCAATCGGGCGCGAAAACCTCGACCTCAGGCTCTGGGCGGATGTTGCGGCTGTGGAGGAGTTGTGGCGGTGGAAACATCCTGGTGAGAGAGGTTACTCCTATCTTTCCCACGTCAGTTCCTCCTCCTCCCGTATAGACCTTGCCTTCGCGAATCCGGCCCTCCTGCCACAGGTGACGGATGTTGATTACCTGGCCGGGGGACTCTCGGATCACACTCCCTTGCAGGTGACACTGAGTCGTCCCGGTGGGGATGGTCGGAGACTCTGGAGGCTGCACCCGGGGTGGGTAGATGAACCATCAGTTGAGTCACTGGTCTCTGGTCATGTAACGGAGTACTGGGAGGCGAATGAAGGCTCTGCGGGTGGACACATGGTGTGGGATGCGTTCAAGGCGTCCACCCGGGGAGTATATATTGCTGCTATTAAGGCTGCCAGGACTGAAAAGAACTCTGAGTCGGAAGCGCTCCAGGCGCATGAGATTCGGTGTGCGAAAGCCCATGCTGAGGCGCCCTCTGCCTCCACACTTGTGGAGTTGCAGATGGCTAGAAGAGCTTTCTTGGTCCACCTACAATCACTTACACAATGCACGTTTAGGCGTAGGGCAGAGGATCTATTTGAAAGAGGAGACAAGAATGGGAAACTGCTTGCCTACTTGGCAGCAGATGTCAGATCACATGTGTCCGTTCCATGTATTTACACGACTGGGGGCACTCTGGTACGGGACAGGGAAGGTATTCTACAAGCGTTTGTGTCCTATTACTCAGACCTATATGCGGCTATCCCACAATATGACAACCAGGTTCTGACGGACCTGCTGGATTCCATTCAGATCCCGGTGCTGCCTGGAGAGGCGGTCAAGCTTTTGGAGGCTCCTTTCTCCTCCAAGGAGCTGGCTGTGGCTATTGCCTCCTTCCCGAATGGCAAGGCGCCGGGCCCTGACGGCATTCCGGCAGAGTGGTATAAGACCTATTCAGAGGTGGTGTCCCACAGACTACTGAACCTTTATGGGGAGTGTTTGGAGATAGGGAGTATGCCCCCCTCTTGGTATGAGGCTCATGTGGTCCTGCTCCCCAAGCCTGAGAAGGACCCCCTTTACTGTTCGTCCTACAGGCCTATTGCGCTGCTGAACATGGACCTCAAGATATTGACCAAGATGGTGGCCAATCGGTTGATGTCCTGCTTAGACCATTTGATATCTCCTGACCAGACGGGGTTCATGCCCAAAAAGGCTACTGACATTAACATTCGCAGGGTATACACGCACACGCAAATTGACGGAGAAATATCTCACGGGGGGGCCCTGGTGTTCTTCGATCTGGAAAAGGCGTTCGACTCCATTGATTGGGGCTACATGACGCGGGTGCTGGAGCGTATGGGCTTTGGGCCTGTATTTCTCAAATGGATATCGTTGCTGTATGATAGACCAGTGGCGGCAATTCGTCTGAATGGCGAGGTATCGGGCGCCTTTCCAGTATCCAGGGGCACCAGGCAGGGTTGTCCCCTGTCACCGGGCCTGTTTGCCCTGGTGATGGAACCCTTGGCGATTGCGTTGAGATCTTCGCCCCTAATCCAGGGTATCAGGGTGGGCACTTTGACTGAGTCGGTAACTCTTTATGCGGACGACCTGGTTTTATTTCTGGGGGATACTGGCCCCTCTTTACATGCCGCACTGTCACTGATGGGCAAATTTACTGAGGTATCCGGCCTCAAAGTCAACTGGACCAAATCCAAAATCCTCCCACTCCGCTCCCATGTGTCCCCTGGAGGGGCCGACCCCTCAAACCCCCTACAGTGGGTGACCCAAATTAGGTACTTGGGGCTACAGATTACTAACTCCGTAACGAACTTTATTGAACTTAACATGTCCCCATTGCTGAATGTCGTCTCCAAAAAATTGAACTCCTGGAAAAATCTCCCCCTGTCCCTCATAGGTAGGGTTAATCTTCTTAAAATGAAGATCCTTCCTCTCCTGCTCTATACGCTTAGGAACGCCCCAGTGTGGATACCAAAGACGGTTTTCAAGGCCATAGATGGCATGATATCCTCTTTCCTGTGGCAGGGTAGTTCACCCCGCCTTAAGTTGACCATTCTCCAACAGCCATGGGGGGAGGGAGGCCTGGCGGTGCCCAATTTTTCTAAATATTTCCTGGCCGGCCAGTTGACGGTAGCACACCGTTGGCTGACTTCTGCTCCGGATGATGCCGCGGTGTCGCTGGAAGCTGCTTGCATGGGCTCCTATGAGGCACTCTCCCGGTTAGTCTACAGGGGCCCGAGGCCCGTACCCCTTAACGCCTTCCATGAGGTCAGTGATCAGAGCATGGGTCGTGGCGCAAGCATTAAGACCTACTGATCGTGCTACCTTCTCCCCCCACGCGCCCCTATGGAGAAACCCCAACTTGGTCCACTTTCTGGACTACCCGGACCCGGTGGTATGGACGGCCTACGGGATTAAGACCTTGAGCCATGTTGTAGTAAATGGTACCTTAAGGACGTTTGATGACTTGAAAACGCGACATGACCTACCCAATACCCATTTTTTTAGATACCTACAATTGCGCCATGCGTTTCAGGCACAGTTCGGAGGGAATCCGTTGGTTCTGGAGTCTGGGGACCTGGAGTCACTGGCTCGTAGTGAACCACTTCCCAAGGAGGTTTCCAGCCTCTATAAAGACCTTTTCCCCGAGACCACCGGGTTGCTGTCGCCTTGTAGGCGTGCTTGGGACTCGGTGACCACGGGATTGGACAGGGACGACTGGGACGATGTCTGGGGGGCGGCTTTCCAGGCCTTAGTCTCTACAAGAGACAGACTTATACATTACAAGTTCCTACATAGGGCGTACCTGACTCCTGCCAGGCTGGCTAGAATGTTCAGGGGTCAGGGATCGGCCTGCTGGCGGTGCTCCGCGCCTACTGCCGATTTTATGCATATTTTTTGGGAGTGCCCCCAGATTCAGGTGTACTGGCAGGAAGTGGTAGATTGCATCCGGTCGGTAACTACTATTTCAATCCCCATGACTGTAGAGGTGTGCTTGCTACTTTTGGTCGAACCCCTAGCGACGACTAGGGCTGTAAGGACGCTTCTCATTCTTGTGCTCTTCTATGCTAAGAAACGAATCATTCTTTCTTGGAAAAGTTCCTCTGCCCCGACGGTGACAGCCTGGAAGGTATTAGTCAACAAAGCCATCCCATTTTACAAAGCCACATACTTGAGTAGAGGGGCATTGACCAAGTTCGATAAGGTGTGGGGGGGTTGGATGGCCTCCACAGACACGGTATCAGACTAAGTCACATCGATGGAGAAGTCCAGTGCCTGGCAGCTACAGTGGTCGGGGAATCCTGAATGGGAGGAACTGGGGAGAACTACGACCCGCACGCATAGGGGGGACAATTCAGGTCTGTGGAGGATCTTGGGGTAAGCTAATGCTATGGATGGGCTCCTTGGGAGAGAATGGGGCCATACGTCTTTGGATTTGGCACTGGAGCTGGGTGTAGGTGGAAGAGTCTCAGGTATATTGTATGGGGGGGATCGGTTGTGCTCTGACCCATATCATCATTTCCATCCATCCTAGCCCGTTCAGCACCTGCTGACGGGGTTCAATGTGAGCATTTCGGCCCCCCCATTCCTTCCCCCCCCTCTTCCCCCCCCCCTCTCCCCCCCTCTTTTTTTTTCCCCTTTCCTCCCTTCAGTTTTTGTCATGTTTGGGTTCTGTACACCGGTCTCTGTGTTTTAACCGGTCAATGTTGGTCACATATGTGGCCTGTTATTGTATATGTGTTTTGAAAACTTAATAAAAATAATTTTACAAAAAAAAAAGAAAGATTTGCCCTATAGTAAGCCTTTATAATTCATTAACATTTATTCAGACAGATACTTTGTCTTCAAAAATGTCAATGAACTCTCAAAAGTTAGGATGAAGGAAACAAGCTGGGACAGCCGCACTCCAAAAAAACTCTTTTTAAGGTACATATTCACTCATTTTACTGCTTACACACTAGCTATGAAGAAGCACTAAGGCATAGTGCGAAACGTCAGCTTTTCTTTTGTTGTGCTGTTTTTTGCTGTGGCATGTATTTTGTGATTTTTAATTAAAGGAGGAGTTTTTTTGGAGTGCGGCTGTCCCAGCTTTTTTCCTTCATCCTAACCTGCATTTTGATTGCACTGCCTGCACCCTTGGCTCGGACCACAGGAATCAGATTACCTGGTTCTCTTTGAGCGGTTACCCACTCTCTCAACTCTCAAAAGTTATTTAGGCTCAAAAATGTTTTAAAACTATTACTTTAGTAAGTACCGTAATACCCTCTTAATATATTTTTCATCATTCATGAACTCCATTCCAGGTTCCTGAAAGGGTTTAACACAAAAATGTTACTCTTAGATTCACAGAAGTGAAAATTGTCATGGCGTCTCAGACTGTGTAACCTGATCTGCATCTCTTCTGCTGGGAACACATTCCTTTACATGTAATGATCTCCAAAGAAACATCTGTTACTGCTAGACCTAATCTTCCAATGCTTTGTATCCCCATTCATTGTACATTTCGATTACAACCGAATTTATCGTTTTTTTAATTTTTAACCTTTTTTACTATTTTTTAAACATATTTGGTTTGTACATCTGCCAAAAATCACGTACATTACATTATAATATGACGTTTCTTGATTACAGTAGAGACAAAAAATTGTTTAGAGGATAATCTCGTGAAATTCACAGATTAGTTCCAGCCTAATGAACTGTGAATTGGCCATTTTCCCGAGAAACTCCTCCTCCAACCAAAGTCTCCACTCTCATCAAACATCAAATTACAAAAACTTTTAACACTTGTTTTTTTTTTGTTTTTACATTTTTAGATTGAACAAAACTTTCATATTTTAATATTTTTCCTGGGTGACCTTAAGTAAATTAGAACAATCTACTACCTTTAATTTAATAACCAAATCCAAGTTTGGAATCTTTTGTAAAAAATTGCTCAATCCTTAACTTATTATTTCCTGCTACCAAATCTGTAGGATTTTCTGTTAAATACTAAACACCACGTTGTTTACCATTATATGAATTTTAAACCGTTCTTTACACAATCTTAATCAATAATTTTCTCCTAAAACATTGTTCTGATCCTTGCTTGTGCTTTAAATGACCACATGTAATAACACATTTTCAGTTTAGGGCTAAAATATTCATAAACATTTACATGCAGCATTAAACTTAGATTCCTCATTAAAGGACTTCTTTACACTCTGACATTAATTAATTACCCTATGGAATATATCAGTGATTATGGGAATCAGAGACTCAAAACCTGCAGCTACTTGGTCTCTTGCTTTAAACTTATCCGGGACCCCCCTTGGGACCCCTATGGCATCTATATATACATATGGGGGTCAAAACTACCAGCTTGGGCACTTCTATGCTTCCCGTTGGATTCAGATGCATATTTATCTTTCTTGTTTAGAACACTCTATGGCCTATATCCCCAGTCATCAACTGTATTCCAGCCCACAGGTTCCCAGTGGTCACAATCATCACCTATATCGCATATATATGGTTCCTGAACATGTTACCCTGGCAGTCTAATGGAGGGAAGGAGACTATAGTACAGTAATGAAATATAAGAAAAAAGATATATAGTTTCATTCTGTTGCGGGTGGCTCAGTCCATATCTCATCTCCAGAGAATTGTTTTCGAAGGAACTTCTTAACCATCACCCAATCACCAGGAAGTATGCGGTGAATACCTGTATCTAAATCAGGATCTGGAATGGAAGAAAATACTCGTACATGGATATTGGTTAATTATTTTTCAAGAGTGGTCACATAATTTCTCAAAGTATCAGACTGTAATTGCAACTGTCATGGGTAATAAACTAATCTAGAGGCTGTTTCAAACAAGATTTCAAAAGGGGATAAAGAATGCTTCCCCCTTGGGGCCACTTTCCCACTACTCTGAGGGTGGTAAGGTGTGTTAAACGTGGTACCTAGGACCTTGATTACTCTCTATCACCTCAGTTACCCCATATCTGAATCTGGAGCCATCAACGTACAAGGTGAGTTAAGGCATTGGGGTTCGGGGCACACAGGGCAGAGGGTAGATGAGCGGATTCCACCTTCATGAGTTCAAAGCAATTATGTTCATCCAGGGTAGGAGCAGGTAGGTCTGCACCATTCTCTTCTTCCTGTTTTGTCCAGAGACATGGCACGATACCCCCCTTGGACAAAATGGAAAAGAGTAGCAGGTTTGGTGGGTCAATATGACCATACAAACAGCCAGCAGAAACATAGTACAACAATGTTGTCATTACTACAGTGTCACCACTTCTACTACCCTCAAATTTATATACTGAGTTACTCACCCTGCTTTCAGTCCCAACAAACCTGTCCATGACCAGGTCCACCAGGGCATGCCCGGGCGTATCCAGCCATGGAGCAGAAAGATTTTCATATTTCCGTGTACTCCCCGTGTTGGTATATAAGTTTCTCCATACGTAACATATCTCCTATCTTGCCAATCCTTTCCCTCGAGGTCGGAGGGTTCTCTGATTTCCAGTAGACCATAATCAACTTTCTGGCCTGAAATGGCACTATATGAACAGCCTCCCTGGTGTACACCTCCATCTCAAAACTCCTCCAGGACACCCAATAGGCATACCTTGGCGTCTACAGGTATAGATACCTTGAACACCAAGTTGACAGTACTCACCATCTCGGCCCAATATTTATGCAATTTGGGGCATCGCCACAGGAGGTGAATAAGATCTCCATGGTCACGCTTACATCTGGTGCAAGTCTTCAGTCTGCAACCACATCAACTACAATTTATGTGGTGTATAGTACATCAAGATGATGTATAATTGAGTGAGCCGCTGGGCCACATCAGTTAACAAACGCTCACCCCTGAATTATCTCTTCCCACTGCTCTCCATCCATTTGGCCCACGTCCCTCTCCCATCTTTTCCTCACCTGTAAGGGATGCTTCCCCTAAAAGTTCTTTGAGGATAGTGTAGCATTGAGAGATAATTCCCTTCGAAGACAAAGCAACCCCAATGAGGCTAAATACCGGGGTTGGCGACAGATGCCACTCCGGAGACCTACTCTGAGCCCTAACTGCATGCTTGAGCTGCAGATACTGGAAGAGCATTGAGGATGGAAGGTTATATTCCGTCCGCAAATCTGCAAACGGCTTAAGCCTTCCATGTTTAAAAATGTTTGATATTTGTAATCCCATAAGGTTTCCAACTAGCCCCTACCTGTAGTTTAGCCAGCTTGTGTAAGTATCGTTAAGCCATAGGGGGCTATATTCAGTTTAACCATCAGCCTGTTGAATATATTTGCATTTATTCCACACTTTTTGTATGAGCTTGTACGTAGGGTATTTCTTCTTCGGTTTGGCTAAAGCTTCCAGTGCCATGGGGATGGGACCATTACCCACTGTGTGGAGCATTAGAGCCTGGGAAGAGCTAGCCGGCTCAGTCCCAAAGCACCCCACCAGGTGGTGTTAACTGGGCGGCCAAGTAGTACAACCACGGGTTGGGTAGCGCCAACCCGCCATTGTCTTTGGGTCGTTGAAGATGCTCCAATTTAATCCTGGGTGGTTTGTACTTCCATATCAAAGACCAGAAGATGGCGTTCACTATTCGGAAGATTTTTAGAGGGATCACCACAGGGGTATTGTGAAGACAGTAAAGCAATTGCGGCATTAGAATCATCTTCACTAGGTTCACCTTGCCTGCCACCGAGATGCGGAGATTGTTCCATGTTTTGACCAGTTCTCTAAACCTCTGGAGCAGGGGGGAAAGGTTCAAGTGACTAAAATCTCTTTGGTTGGAGGTAACATGGAGTCCGTGACAGGTATGGGGCAGGACGGAACCACCTTGTGTGTGGCGTCACCGTCTAACAGCAATAGGGCAGGCTTCGACCAATTGATCTGCGGGCCATAGTACGCTCCAAACTACGTAATTGTTGCCATGGCCTCCTGCAGTGACGTGTCGGTATCCTCTAGCATTAAGCAAGGTGTCATCGGCATAAAGCATCACCTTCTCCTGCAGGGAGCCAATGCAAAACCCAACAATGCTCCAATTAGCCCTAATCGCATTAGCCTTTTGTCGTGGGTTATGACGAAAATAATAATAATAATTTAATATTTACCGGCAGAAATATTAAAAGTCCATTAGGCCTCAAAATTGAGGTGAAGCATTGTATATGAAAGCATTTAAAAAAATAATAAAAACACACCTTAGCTCATGTTTGACAGGTGTCCAAAACATGAACAATTGGATTAGTTGGCTATAACATTTATAAGCTTGGGTTAAAAGTTTAGAACAATGATGTTTTTCGCAACCAAACAAGATGTTTAAGGAGACAATCCCGCCATAGGAATATTTCTACAGATAGCTAAACTGACCATATTCTAATTTTTATGAGCCCTTGGTGGAAATGAAAGACCAGGCCTGATGTGTAGATTTGAACAATGGTATCAAAGTAGCAGAGAAGTGAACAAACTGGTGTCTTGAGCTATCGGGCTATTGGGACTTTTTGTTAAAAAAAAAAAACTATGGCAGAGAAACCCATTGTGAATAGATTTTGGTAAATAAACAGTATTGACTCAGCTGTCTCTTAAACAATAGCAGAAAAACCTAGTTACACACCAAGGACAAAGACATGCCTCTATCTATGACAGGGGTGCCCAACCAGTGGCAAATTGTAATTATAAAAATATAAATTAACCTGTAACACATATTCATCAAACACATATCAAAATGATTCATATATCCACATTAACCACTTCCCGGCTGCCGCATGTATATGTACGTCCACAGAATGGCGCGTACAGGTACGTCCTTGCCTTCTAGCGGGTGGGGGGTCCGATCGGGACTCCCCCCCCCCCCCCCCCTACATGCGGCGGTCAGATTCCCGCGGGGAGTGATCCGGGACGACGGCGCAGCTATTCGTTTATAGCCGCTCCGTCGCGATCGCTCCCCGGAGCTGGAGCGGGGAGAGCCGTATGCAAACACGGCTTCCCCGTGCTTCACTGTGGCGGCTGCATCGATCGAGTCATCCCTTTTATAGGGAAACTCGATCGATGACGTCAGTCCTACAGCCACACTCCCCTACAGTTGTGTAAACACACTAGGTGAACCCTAACTCCTACAGCGCCCCCTGTGGTTAACTCCCAAACTGCAACTGTCATTTTCACAATAAACAAAGCAATTTAAATGCATTTTTTGCTGTGAAAATGACAATGGTCCCAAAAATGTGTCAAAATTGTCCGAAGTGTCCGCCATAATGTCGCAGTCACGAAAAAAATCGCTGATCGCCGCCAATAGTAGTAAAAAAATACTAATTAATAAAAATGCAATAAAACTATACCCTATTTTGTAAACGCTATAAATTTTGCGCAAACCAACCGATAAACGCTTATTGCGATTTTTTTTTTACCAAAAATAGGTAGAAGAATACGTATCGGCCTAAACTGTGGGAAAAAAAGTTTGTTTTTGGGGGATATTTATTACTGCAAAAAGTAAAGAATATTGAATTTTTTTCTAAATTGTCGCTCTATTTTTGTTTATAGCGCAAAAAATAAAAACCGCAGAGGTGATCAAATACCACCAAAAGAAAGCTCTATTTGTGGGCAAAAAAGGACGCCAATTTTGTTTGGGAGCCACGTCGCACGAGCGCGCAATTGTCTGTTAAAGCGACGCAGTGCCGAATTGTAAAAACGCCTTTGGGCATTTAGCAGCATATTGGTCCGGGGCTTAAGTGGTTAATAGTCATATCAATTGATTGAGGGATATATGTAGGATTCAAAAGTATACTAATTGTATTTTATGAAATATAAAGTTACCAGAATGTGTGTATGTGTGTGTATGTATATATAGATATATAGATATATAGATATATAGATATATATATATATATAGATATATATATATATATATATATATATATATATATATATATATATATATATATATAGAAATATAGATGATCTCACAATAAAGGTGAGACACCTAGTGGTTAAAAGTGATATTACTTGAGGATCTCAGAGTCCAGGGAACAGTTAATCATTAAGTGGTCAGCCAATAGAAACCAGACACGTCCGGACAGTAACTCCCATTTCTGCAACCCACCTATGAGATAAGGCCACATATCGGCTGGGCATAATAGAGTATAACTTTATAGTCTTATTGTCCCGACGGGTATAAAAAAGGAGAAAATTAGATCAGAGGGAGATCGATCATTGGGATCAATGACTGAAGGGGGTAGGAGGACCCATGTAGGAATGACTCGGGACTGATTCCGACGGGGAGGGGCACACTTACACTATGCATGAAGACATATCCTTATCCACTTGAGATCCGCGCTATAGACGAAATACGTCCGCAGCGCGGCTCTCAAGTGCCAAGTGGCCGTTTAAACACGGCCTTGTATGTGCATTACCCGCGCGCGCCACTGGGTGGCGCGCGGCGGGTAAAAACTGTCCCGGCGCATCGCCGAAGACCCGATGCGTGTACCTGGCGGCCGCGATGTCCGCCGGGTACACGCGATCGTCGGTGACACGGCAGGTGACAGCAGGGACGTGGAGCTCTGTGTGTAAACACAGAGCTCCACGTGCTGTCAGAGGAGAGGAGACCGATCTGTGTCTCTTGTACATAGAGACACAGCATCAGTCCCCTCCCCCAGTCACCCCCCTCCCCCCACACAGTTATAACACACCCAGGCTACACAGTTAACCCCTTCCTCACCCCCTAGTGTTAACCCCTTCACTGCCAGTCACATTTATACAGTAATTCGTGCATTTTTATAGCACTGATCGCTGTATAAATGTGAATGGCGCCAAATTTGTGTCAAAAGTGTCCGATACGTCCGCCGCAATATCCCAGTCCCAATAAAAATCGCAGATCGCCGCCATTACTAGTAAAAAAAAAAATAATAAAAAAAATCATAATTCTGTTCCCCATTTTGTAGGCGCTATAACTTTTGCGCAAACCAGTCGCTTATTGCGATTTTTTTTTTTTTTTACAAAAATACGTCGAAAAATACGTATCGGCCTTAACTGAGAAAAAAAAATAGTTTTTTAAAAAAAAAATTGGGATATTTATTATAGCAACAAGTAAAAAAAAAATATATTTTTTTTAAATTGTTGCTCTTTTTTTGTTTATAGCGCAAAAAATAAAAACCGCAGAGGTGATCAAATACCACCAAAAGAAAGCTCTATTTGTGGGGAAAAAAGGACGCCAATTTTGTTTGGGAGCCACGTCGCACGACCGCGCAATTGTCAGTTAAAGCGACGCAGTGCCGGACGCTGAGATTTCGCCTGGGAACGAAGGGGGTTTATGTGCCCAGTAAGCAAGTGGTTAAACAATGGAGATCCATAGAAAGACTGCAGCCATTTAACTCTGGTCACTTGCAAGTAGGAAATAGAGATTTTGGAATGGGAAATTATGTCATTTTTGAATTTATCTTGAATCTAATGTTGTTCCCTAAAATATTGAAGTATTGATGATCTCAAAAATTATTGAAGTATTGAATTTCTTGCAATTATGATTTGTTCTCATAATCAATAACTGGTAGATTTTTCCCTAAAGAGTAAATTTTTCATTATATTTTTCTTTTTACGTAGTTACAATTTTATTGACAAAACAAACGTCCAATATATTCCACATTGTTAACCACTTACTTACCTGCAGTATAGTAACGGTTGGGCATGTGAAATAGACGCTTTTGTTTCATTGTCATTTACACAAAGTTATTGAAACCACATTGAGAACCTATCATGGCACAAATGTCAGGTGTACTGCATGCCCATTTTGAGGGGTATTTTATTGATTTTCAAGTCGTTCATGTAACGCAATTGGTATTTTAACCACTTGCTTACTGGGCACATATACCCCCCTCCTGCCCAGGTGAAACTTCAGCTTCCGGCACTGCGTCGCTTTAACTGACAATTGCACGGTCGTGCGAAGTGGCTCCCAAACAAAATTGGCGTCCTTTTTTCCCCACAAGTAGAGATTTCTTTGGTGGTATTTGATCACCTCTGCGGTTTTTATATTTTGCGCTATAAACAAAAAAGAACGACAATTTTGAAAAAAAATACAATATTTTTTACTTGTTGCTATAATAAATATCCCATTTTTAAAAAAAAAAAAAATGTTGTCAGTCTAGGCCGATACGTATTCTTCTACATATTTTTGGTAAAAAAAAAAAAATTGCAATAAGTTATAGTGCCTACAAAATAGGGGACAGAATTATTATTTTTTCTTTTATTTATTTTTTTACTAGTAATGGCGGCGATCTGCGATTTTTATTGGGACTGCGACATTATGGGGGACACATCGGACACTTTTGACACATTTTTGGCACCATTCACATTTATACTGCGATCAGTGCTATAAATATGCACTAATTACTGTATAAATGTGACTGGCATTGAAGGGGTTAACACTAGGGGTGAGGAAGGAGTTAAATGTGAACCCTGCATAGTGTTCTAACTGTGGGGAAAGGGGGGTGGCTGGGGGAGGTGACCGATCTGTGTCCCTATGTACAAGAGACACAGATCGGTCTCCTCTCTCCCTGACAGGATGCTGTCTCTGTGAGAGCCAGCAATGAGAAATGATCTCATATGTTTACATATGAGAATCTCTCATTGGCCACACAGATCGCCTACCAAACGGCCACTCCGATTGGCCGTTCACGGCGATCTGTGATTGGCTGTGTCCAAGGGACACGGCCAGCACAGAGTTTCCCCGCTGTGCGCTCGGGAGCGAGGAAAGGGGTGGACGTCAATTGACGTCCTGTTGGATTTTTAGGTCCGCGCTGTAGCCGTCATTCGGCTATAGCGTGGGCCTCAGGTGGTTAATTTCATGTAAATATTCATATGTAAGATCATACGTCTCCATGAATAAGTTTCATATTATAGATGTCATTTAGATTGACTTGTATTTAAAAATATCTTTGTTAAAATAGAATTCAAAATAAATTACTGTGCGGGTAAAAATGTCCTTAAAAAAGCACAACACTTTGAACCCCTGGCAATAGAGAAGAGGAGAGGGGACAGCGGGCAGCCTTGCCTCGTCCCCCTCCTCAGCGCAAAGTCATGGGACAGACAATCAAAGGCCCTAATAGCAGCCTCCGTTCGACTGTAGAGTAGGCGCACCCACGCTATATATGTGTGACCGAACCCGAATCGTTACAAGTAATTCCAATCAATACTGTCAAATGCTTTAGTGGCATCGAAGGACAGCAGAGCCCTGCTTCCTACGTTGTCCGAATTTGACTGCATATTCAGATACAACCGTCGCAGATTAATGGCAGTAGATTTATTCGGCATAAACCCTGCCTGGTCGCGTGTATTGGGGAAGCTATAACAGTATTCAACTGCATTGCTAGCACCTTTGCCAGGATCTTTATGTTGCATTGTAGCAATGAAATTGGCCTGTAAGATCCTGGGTCAACCAGATCCTTTCCCGGTTTAAGGAGAAGTATAATATTTGCTTTTGCTTTGGAGGGCAGAAGCTCTCCAGCCTCCAGAGCTGCGTTAAACACCCGATGCAAACTTGGTAGCAAGACAGCCGCATGTTGCTTATATACTTCCATGGGTATCCCATCCTCCCCGGCGCCTTACAATTAGGGAACATTCCCACCGCCTCCTGAAATTCCTCTACAGTGAGGGGTGCATCCAACCCCTTTCTCTAATCTGCCGTCGTCTAGGAAATGTCAAGCCATGCAGGTACTGCTCCAGATCCGCCCCGACATAAGCAGTGCCAGGGCAGTACAACTCCTCATAGAACCCTGCTAACTCCTGCATAATAAGTTCAGGTGAACTGACAGTGGGCTCAGCTTTGGATTTTATTGCCCCTATGGTTGGGGCCTCTGCTGTGAGTTTGCTATTCGTGCCAGCATACGCCCAGTTTTCTCCCCTACCTGTTTGGTGAAAAAAATAATCTTTTTGGCCTTTAAGGAAAACACCCGCTCATAAGCTGAGCGGCCTGCCACTCCTCCCTGGCCGAGTCAGAGGGATCCAAAACATATTGCCGCTCCAGGTCCCTCACCCTCTTTTCCATCTCCATCCCTAAGGCAGATGAGGCCTTTTTTTACCTTGGTAATCTGTTATCAGAATCCCTCTCAAAAACATTTTAAAAGCCTCCCACTGCTGCATTCAAGAACCTTCGGGGTCCTGGTTAGTGAAAAACCCATGCACGCTCTCTTCTATGGCTTCAGGGGATTTAAACAATTTCAACCAGAAAGCACTGAATTTCCAAGGGGCTCTTGAGAGGTCAGTGGGCTTGGAGACCACCAAGTGCACTATTAATGGGGAATGATCAGATGCACTACGGGGCCTAAATTCCATTTTGGATACGTACTGGAGCATGCGTGCGTTTCCAACCCCAGGTCAATTATATACAAACTACCATGAGACTTAGAAAAACATGTATATTGTCTAACCCTGGGGTTCCGATGTCACCAGACATCCACCCAGCCCACCTCTTGCAACAACCGCGCCAGGGGGGTACCCCTGGAGAGGGCAGAGGCTCCTATGGCCGGATGTCTATCCAGCATGGGGTCCAAACAACTACTGAAGTCTCCAATCACCAGCAGCGGCACCTCCGGCCTACCGTCCCATAGGAGATCAGGGCCCTCAGCACCGCTGCTGTGAAAGGGGGGGGGGCACATACACACATGCAATAATACACGTTAAAGCACTCAACCTGCAATGAAGAAATGGATATCGCCCCTTGGGGTCGATATTACTGTCCAGTTCCTGATAGTCCAAGATGCCATGGACCAAAACACTCACCCCCCTAGAATATGGGGTACGAGTCGAGTGGTATGCTTTGTTTACCCAATTGTACTGTTTACAGAACACAGTGTCCTCCGTCAGATGTTTTTCCTGGGGTCTTATTGACCCATATCTCACTGTAAAGAGGACCTGTTGGCCCATTCCCTTACCTGACGGAGCACAGTTTCTTTATCCCTCTAGTGCAGCAGTTTTGCCAGCATTGGCCTGGGAGACACTCCGGGCGGTGGTGGACGAGGTGGCACTCTGAGAGTGCGCTCCACCACAACATATTTTTCCCAAATCTGTCCAGCAGCCAACCCTCCACATATCTTGTGGTGTCCCTGCCCTCCACCTTCTCAGGAAGTCCCACAATATGGATATTATTTTTCCTGAGGCGGTTCTCAAAATCCTCCGCTCTGTCAGTGGCCTCCCTCGCTAGTTGATAGGCAGCTTTGGCATCTTTCTATGGGTGTTAAATGGTCTTCTATTTTGCTCACCCTGCTCTCCACAGCATTGGTGCGCTCACTCATTTGTAAGTCCTGACGCAGCAGCGACAATTCTTCCTGCATGGTTTTCACTGAGGCATTGTCAATATTAACATCCCTGAGGATATCTGCCAATGTGGGCTGAGCAGCCCCAGGTGCATCCTTGGCATTAGTGCTTTGGGCCCCAAAGTCAGCATGATCTGATTCCTCTCTCACTGTGATCAGCTAAAATGGCAGCCTGTGTCCCAGTTATATCAGGCTCTATGTGCTTTGAATGCCCAGCTGCTTCAGTCCCTGTGAGCCCGTTCATTTTCTGGGTGTAGTATACCAAGTCCCTGGGTGCCTCCTTAGCCTGTGCTTTTGGCAGTCTCTGCGCTTTAGGACCTTGCTCCTTCATCTTGTCAGCACCTCGTGGAGTGCCCTTCACTGTAAGCAGGGCGGCGCCATCTTGGAAATCGGGACCCGAATCAAAGAGCCCTTTTCGGACCATTCCCCTAGTACAGAGGGTCGGCGGAGGTTCCCCTGAGATCCCATGATTGGTGGGCTGCAGCATATAGTGGCAGAATGTCGGTGGTTTGGCTGAGGGATGATCGGTCTTGGATCAAGCTCAGGAGCTGTGTCCTCTCACAAGCCGGTCCAGGCCACGCCCCGTCTCTCCCTCAAATTGGTATATTTATCTCTTCTGGATGTGTAATGTCTTGTTTTATCCTTCACCCTCAGGTTCCAAGGCTTATATGAAAAAATTTACGGTGCCCTATGTAGAGAACTACTCTGCTGTGAGCTTGTTTACCCAAATTAATGTATGTGGTTCTAGATCCCCCCCCCCCCCATGTGTAGATGGATGGGCTGCAGCATATAGAGGCAGAATGTCGGTAGCTTGGCTGAGGGATGATCGGTCTTGCATCAAGCTCAGGAGCTGTGTCCTCTCATATGCCGGTCCAGGCCATGCCCCGTCTCTCCCTCTCTCAAATTGGTGTATATATCTCTTTTGGATGTGTAATGTCTTGTTTTATCGTTCACCCTCAGGTTCCAAGGTTTATGTAGAGAACTACTCTGCTGTGAGCTTCTGTTTGCTCAAATTAAGGTATGTGGTTCTAGATTCCCCCCCCCCCCCCCCATGTGTAGATGTGCAGTGCTAGCAGTCTCGCCCTTTCTCACATTGGTGTACATATCTCGTGAATGTGTAATTTATTTTATCCTTTC
Source organism: Rana temporaria (assembly GCF_905171775.1). Classification (NCBI taxonomy): domain Eukaryota; kingdom Metazoa; phylum Chordata; class Amphibia; order Anura; family Ranidae; genus Rana; species Rana temporaria. The sequence continues at coordinate 279,148,455 of NC_053492.1, read as the reverse complement.
TTTACCCTTAGGTTGCAAGGCTTTAATGAGAAAAGATTTTCCAGTGCCCTATGTAGAGAACTATGTTGCTGTGAGCTTCTGTTTTCCCAAATTAAGGTATGTGGTTCTAGATCCCCCCCCCCCCATGTGCAGTGCTAGCAGTCGCTTCCTCTCTCATATCTGTACATATCTTGTTGTGTAATGTTGTGTTTCATCCTTTCTTTACCCTCAGGTTCCAAGGCTTGTACGAATAAATTTCTACGGGGGCCCTGCGTAGAGAACTACTTTGCTGTGAGCTTCTGTTTGCCCAAATTAAGGTATGTGGTTTTGGACCCCCCCCCCCAATGAATGTGCAGTCCTAGCAGTGTCTGCCTCTCTCATATTGGTGTATCTTGTGGATGTGTAATGTCTTGTTTTGTCCTTTCTTTTCCCTCAGGTTCCAAGGCTCATACGATGAAAGATTTTACGGTGCCCTGCGTAAAGAACTGCTCTGCTGTGAGCTTCTATTTTCCCAAATTAAGGTATGTGGTTCTGGACCCCCCCCCCCCCACATGTGCAGTGCTAGCAGTCTCCCCCTCTCTCACATTGGTGTATATATCTCTTCTGGGTGTGTAATGTCTTGTTTTATCCTTTACCCTTAGGTTCCAAGGCTAGTATGAAGAAAGATTTTATGGTGCCCTGCGTAGAGAACTACTTTACTGTGAGCTTGTTTGCCCAAATTAAGGTATGTGGTTCTAGATCCTTTCATGTACAGTCCTAGCAGTCTCTGACTCATTTTATAACACAGCTTTGAGTAGGTTTTTACTTTTATAAATTGGTAAATCTGAGTTCCACCCAATTTGACTACTACCTTTTACCCACTTCTAGGGTTGTTTTGCAGAGATTTTGCCATGGCGAGATCACCGGGAAAGTCGGGCCCCCCCCCTCCTTCCTCTGCGTGCGTAGTAGGGAACCAGCTGTGAAGCTGCAAGTCTTCACTGCCGGTTTCCCTTACTGGCAATGGCACGCTGTCAGCACTTGAGAGCCGATGACCACATTACTGCTTAACCACTTAACCGACCCATAGCCAAAGTACAGCTACAGGGCGGTTGCTTAACTCTGGAGGCCGTTAATTAACGGGCTTCCACAATCGCGCCCATCCAGAGGACCTGGCGGATCATGGTAAATCGCCGCTGATAGCATCCGTTTACAAGTGATCGCTCCGTCATAGTACGGAGCGATCACGTGGTAAACAAACTGACGTCATGTGATGACGCCGGTTCCTCTCTCCCCTCTCTGTACCAATCGGTACAGTGTGAGAGGGGGAGAGAGTGGAGGCAGCAGCACTGTGGGCTGAAACTGCGACAATTGCAGTCACAGATCCATCCTTCCATGCTCAGCCATCCCTGCCCCATACCCTGCCATAATCACTTCCCGCCCGCCGGCCATCATATGACTTTCTTGACTTTGTGCAGGGATGTCTGAATGATGCTTGCAACTACAGTCATCATTCAGATATCGGCTTTTTCAGCCGGAGATTCCCTACACCATAGAACAATCATAGTGGCTGTTCTGCCGCTTAATCATTCTTACAGGAGGCGAGAGGGGACGTCCCCCCCCCTTCCGCCGTCCTCCGGTGCTTCTACCGACTCACCACTACGATCGAAGCCAGGATTGTTTTTCCATTTTTTTTATTTAGGCTTCCTAGCCTAGAGGTGAGATGTGGGGTCTTATTGACCCATATCTCACTGTAAAGAGGACCTGTCATACCATATTCCTTTTACAAGGGATGTTTACATTCCTTGTAATAGGAATAAAAGTGATCAAAAAATGTATTTTTGCAGAAAAAAGTGTCAAACTAAAATAAAGTAAAATTAACATTTTTTTTTTTTTAAAGCGCCCCTGTCCCCTTGAGCTCGCATGCAGAAGCGAACGCATACGAAAGTCCTTCCCTCATATGAAAACTGTGTTCAAACCACACATGTGAGGTATCTCTGCGAACGTTAGAGCGAGAGCAATCATTTTGGCCCCAGACCTCTAACTAAAAACATGTAACCAGTAAAAATATTTAAAGTGTTGCCTATGGGGATTTTTAAGTAGCGACGTTTGGCGCCATTCCACGAGCATGTGCAATTTTGAAGGGTGACATGTTGGGTCTCTATTTACTCGGCGTAACTTCATCTTTCATATTATGCCAAAACATTGATCTAACTTTACTGTTATTTTATTTTTTTAAGCACAAAACTGTTTTTCGTTAAAAAAAAGCGTTAGAAAATTGCTTTGCAAATACAGTGCGAGATAAAGTTGCAACGACCACCATTTTATTCTCTAAGGTCTTTGCTAAAAAAACATATATAATGTTTTGGGGTTCTATGTAATTTTCTATCAAATAAATGATGATTTTTACATGTAAAAATCAGAATTGGCCTGGGTGCTCCAGAACACCTGAATGTTGGGCCTCTGTATGTGGCCACGCCATGTTAGTCTCACACATGTGGTATCAGGAGTAATAGAATGTGTTTTGAGGTGTAATTTGTGCTATGCATATGCTGTGTGAGACATAACCTAATATGACAATATTGTGAAAAAAAATCTTGATTTTGCAAAGAATTGTGGGAAAAAGCTACAACTTCAAAAAGCTCACAATGCCTCTTTCTAAATACCTTGAAATATCTTCTTTCCAAAAAGGGGTCATTTGGGGCAGGAGGGGGGTATTTGTACTTTTCTGGCATGTTAAAGTCTCAAGAAATGAGATAGGCTGTCAGTACTTTTTCAGATATTGGCACCATAGCTTGTGGACTAAAACTTTCACAAAGACCAAATAATATGCACCGATTTGTACTTATTTTTAGGTTCAATAAAGTTTTATTGAGTTTTTAAGACCACATAAACAGAAATATACCATGGTGTGACCGAGAGCCCGACACAGGGCGGCTCGGACACAAAATCATGAAACATAAAACAGAAACAATCCTTGTCATGAAAGGCAAAAAACAAAACAAGAAGTCATTGCAGCAAGATAAAGACACGGAAAACTGCACTTCACCCAGGGCACAGCTTTGGCTTACAATGATCTCCCCCTGCCCGGACGCCCCTATGGGATCCATCTGCGTCCAGGGCCCAGGGGAGCGTGGAGAGTCAAGTTATCCAGGGAAGGCAGTTGACCAGGATACCCTTATACAATAGTACAATATGCAATTAGGTGTAGAGTGCTAAAATAAAATGTGCAAGTAAGCAATCCTATGTAGCAATCGGATCGTGCAATAATGAAACCATGATGTGGCCGAAGAGTCAGCCAGAGAAGGAAATGAGAAGAAGGAAGTAGAAAGAGGAGAGGGTCGGGGGCGGAGAGAAGGGAGAAGGGGGAAGGGAGAAGGGGAAGGAGGAGGTTGGGGGTAGGGAACAGGAAGCGGTGCGCTCGCCCCCATCAGGGGTGCATCATATTGTCCCAGACGGACTCAGCTGAATAACACCCAGGAAAAGAGGGAAAATAATTTATCTAAATGGAAGCTTCTGAGGTTGCAATTGAGACTAGGCTTTGACCCTCAGGTGGGCACCGCAGGAGCGACCCTGTCCTTAAGTTTAGCTGAATTGGAGTAATGCCTCCAAACACTCCAGGTGAAGGAAAATTTAGCATACCTATCCAAAGACCGGGCCTGCATTTCCTCCATAAGCATAATGCTATTCATCTCGTTTATCCATTCTGTAATCGAGGGGGGGAGGTCAACCTCCAATGCCTAGAAATCAACTGCTGCCCAGCACTCAATCAGAATTTTAGAAGGGAGTTCTTCTGAAACTTAGTGGCTCCGGGGAGGATGAAGAGAAGGGCTACAAATGGGGAGGGGGTGAGTGGCTTGTCATAAAGGTCGGAATAAATCAAGAAAATTAGGGACCAAAACGGGCGTATCTGATCGCATTCCCACCAAATGTGACTATACGTACCCTTGGCTGTGGTGCACCTCCAGCAGGAGTCCGGGGCCGAGGGGAACATGATCCTGAGGGTGGTCGGGACACGATACCATCGTGAAAGTACTTTGTAATTTTTTTCCTGCGCATAGCTCGATATGGAGGACTTATGCGTGTAAAAGAAGGCCTTACGCCACTCCGCCTCACTAATATCTCTCCCCAGCTCCTCTGACCAAGCCGACGTATATTTGTGGAGGGTGCTATGTGTGTGCCCCAGTATAATTTTGTAGAGCAAGGAGAGCGTATGTCTTTGGGGAGAGGAAAAGGAGCAAAGTTGTTCAAACCCTGTCAGCGGTCTGTGGACCTGTCTAGACCCGTGTAGCGTCTTGCAGTAAGCCGTCAGGTGCAGATGCGTGAGCCAAGTCATTTTCGAGGAAACTGGTGCCGGTGTCAACACGAGAGAACCCGCAGCGGAGTGAACAAAATTTTGATCCATGGGCCAGTTCTGTCTAAGATAGCCGGCCAAGGTGTGTAGTCCCCTACCCACCGGCAGGTCTGGGTTATCAAAGAGAGGAGTCAAGGGGCTCGGATCAGTAGAGAGGGCATATACCTCCCTCCTACGGTACCATATTGCCAAGGCATCTCTAGTAAGGGGGGGATAACCCCACCAAGGTTCTGTGGGACGAAGCATGGCCTCAAAGAAGGGCCCTCAGGTCCACCGAGGACATATCTTCCACACACACTGCCACCTTGCCCAATGGGTCAAAGGGTCAAAGCCTAGTCTCAATTGCAACCTCAGAAGCTTCCATTTAGATAAATTATTTTCCCTCTTTTCCTGGGTGTTATTCAGCTGAGTCCGTCTGGGACAATATGATGCACCCCTGATGGGGGGGCGAGCGCACCGCTTCCTGTTCCCTACCCCCAACCTCCTCCTTCCCCTTCTCCCTTCCCCCTTCCCCCTTCTCCCTTCTCTCCGCCCCCGACCCTCTCCTCTTTCTACTTCCTTCTTCTCATTTCCCCCTTCGATTTGGCTAGCGGGTTTGTACTGTGATACCAAGTAGGGTAGTGTTTATGGGCAAGCTGTGGGACAGAGTCAGACCTGAAGTGGGTTTCCTGAAGGAGGAGAATTTGGGTACGGAGCTTATGAATGTGGAGCACAATCTGTCTCCGCTTCTCAGGGGTGTTATAAACCCCCTACAATTCAGGGACGAAACCACCAAGCAGTTAGGATTAGCCATTAGGGTGTTGCAACAATATAGGACAAATACCTACCAGTGAGGAACGCACCGCCTCCGGGGAGTGGGAGGGGGGGGGAAGAGGAGTTGTGGGGATGGGGGTACAGGGTAGAGAAGACAGAGCATGGAGAGAAAAAAGACAGTAGAAAAGTTGGGCCAAAACGGCCACTCTAGTAGCGTTGCAAGCAACGGTTCAGCTATTGCCATAAAGGCTGCTGAAAGGCCTGAGGTGGGGGTCGTGGTCAGATCACGGGAAGAACCCTGCACACAACACGAGTTTACATTACACAGCAATGTATAACGGCAAATTAAACAAATAATACATGTCAGGGTGGGACCCCATGGGACTGTGCGGTAAAACAGATCGTACGTGCAGAGCGGGGATGCAATCTCCCGCCGAGCACTACAGGAGTCAGCGTCCCGACCAAGACAGGTGGACACACCAGAACAATTTAGTATAAGAACCAAAAAGGAAAAAGAAACAGTAAAATATTATAGTCAGCGATTAGGAGACTCCCAAAAAGAAAAAAAATGTAGGGGGGGAGGGTAGAGACCTAGGCAAGAACCCGTCGGACGGGTGAAAGCCAACCTGGGCAGGCGATGAGGAGATCTACTGGCTCTTCATGGTGTACATGCTATGTGAACAAGCTCTCATATAGGGGATCGTGGCTCCACATTGTGTAGTAGGACGCGCGGCCCTGACACGCAACTCTCTTATCTTACCATGTAATGTGACCATGTTGAGCTGTCATGTATCATTGTAGCAACGTCAAATGCTATATGCACATTGATATGTTCTATGCAAATCGAAATCATTTGCTGTGTATTTGTCTACCTCTGTATGTGACATGACTTTAATAAAAACAATTGCAAAGAAAGCCAACCTGGGCATAGTTGGCGGCTTCATATCGAATAAGGAACACCACCTTAAGGGGGACCGCATGCGGGAGCCAAAATACAAAAAAAAATAAAGTGCCTATATGGAAAAAATAGTGCTATGAGGTAAGGGGAATCCCAGCCCCCCAAACAGAGGAGGCCAAGGTCCCCCCCATGCAACCATCTCGGCAACAGTCCGCAGCATAGCGTCCCATCATGCCCGTATGTCCCAACAGGGGAAAGTGGCCGCGGGCCTAAACCTGCAAACAAAAAGGCACTGTGGTATCAAGTGGGCATAGTCACATCAGCCAGCAGAAGTAGACGTGGAAGCCTCTGGTTTGGAGCGTTTAGCTTTCTTGCTCTGCCTTTTCCATCTGTTGGAGGGTTGAAATCCAGGGGTGGCAGCATGCAGTGGCCAGTCAGGGAGAGATGTCATTGGGAGCTCAAAAGTCCCCAGAAATTTTGGGAGGTCACCCAGCGTGCGGAACACCGCAGATTTTCCATCATGAGAGGCCGACAGCTGGAAAGGAAAGCCCCAGTGGTATTTGATCTGTTTGGCCTGGAGGGCTCCTGTGAGGGGTTTCAGTGCTCGGCGAAGATCCAGTGTGAGCTTAGAGACATCCGGCAGCAATTGAATGCAGGCCTCCTCAAAGAGGATGGAGTCTTGGACGCGTGCAGCCTGCATGATGACGTCTGACGGCATAGAAGTGGACTCTGCATATCACGTCTCTGCGGTAATTGAGGTTGGGATTCCTGGGGCCCAGGGCCCTGTGGACCCGGTCCAATTCTATAGCAGCCTCCTTCTCTTTCAGGAGCAGTCCATTGAATATGGCGGTGACTACCGAGACCAAGTCTTTAGTTTCCACTGTTTCAGGCAGGCCGCGGACACGAATATTATTGCGTCTGGCCCTATTCTCCTGTTCATCTTGATACAGCATAAGTTGTTGGATCTGGGCAGTATGATCGTTCAATATGGCATCATGAGCTTGTAGGGTAGAAACAATTTCCTCCACGCTGCGTTCCACCTCCAGCCGGTTTGTGACATCCCTGCGCAGCTCTGAGATCTCCTGCTTGTAGGAGCGCTCCATTCTCTGCACACAGGCCTCAAAATCATGCTTGGTGGGCAAGGCCCTGATGTATGCCTCCAGGTCCCAGCTAGAGTATGAGCGATGGGAGTCAGGGGAGCGTCTGCCTGAGTGAACCGAGCCTGCATCCGACTCTGGGGGAGAGACTGCCCTTTGCCTGGTCCTCATGGCGGAGGAAGAGCGCTGGGATGAGGCTCCCATCGAGGCCTCGTGTGTCCCTGCGGAGCGGGCTGTCGCCATCTTGGATGAGGGGGTGCCGCGCTGCCCCGGGAGCAATTTAGGGGAAAATCGGTCAATTTCGCCGTCCCGACCCAGATCGGGGTGATGGTGTGTGTCTCCCCCTCCCTTGCGACCCATCACCGACTTGTCTGGTGTGTCCGTGCGGTAATTACGGCCGTTTTCTGAGCAGGGTGTGCGGGAGCTCTCAGCACACACATCCTATTCCTCCATGCGCCAAGCCACGCCCCCTTGTACTTATTTTTACCAAAAATATGTGGCAGTATAAATTTTGGCTAAAATTTATGAAGAAAAAATACTAATTTGTTATATTTTATAATGAACGAAGAAAAATTCATTATTTTACAGAATTTTGTCTTTTTTCTCTTAGACCCCTTTCACACTGAAGTGTTTTTACAGCGTTTTTACAGTGTTTAAGCATTAAAAATAGCGCTATTAAAACGCTCATAAAAACGCTCTCCATGCATCTCAATGGACCCTTTCTGCAAGCAGCATCTGTGGAGCAGCTTTTGGGCGCTGAAAAAAATGCTCTAAAAACGCCCCTCTCCATTGAAATGAATTGAAAGCGCTGTAAAAACGCCTTAAAACGTTAGGGTCTTAGCGGTGCTTTACCAGCACATTGGGATTGCAGATGAGGCTTCGCTTGAATAACGCTTGAAAAATGCCCCAGTGTAAAAGGGGCCTTATAGCGCAAAAAGAAAAAAAATAACGGTGATTAAATACCACCAAAAGAAAGCTCTGTGTGTGAAAAAAAGCACGAAAATGTCATTTGGTTACAGTGTTGTATGCAGTAGTGTATTTTGGTTTTGTGCTGCCCTAGGCCTGACTAAGCTTGTGCACCCCCTAATTTAAATATGACCCACCCCTTCCTGTCAAGGCCACACCTTTCTATTTAAGACCCACCCTGAAATTTTCGAATGGGGACACTAGTTCTTAGGGCCTGGGGGGGGGGGGGGGCAATGTATTCCCTTCGATTCCCTATATTTCCGCTAACTTCCGTTTGGCTATGGGGCAGGAAGTGAAGGAAAATCTCTGCAATGAGACAGGGATGGTCAAATATAAACTGACGGGGGCTATAACCCTCCCTTACTCTCAGGGCAGCCATCAGGAATTATGGGGCCCCTTACACAGCTTTAGGCATGGGCCCCCTGAAGCAGAAAACCGGGGGGGGGGGGTGCTGCCACCTGAAATTGAGAAGCTGGGGGGGGGGGGGGCGGCTGCGAATTGAGAAGTGGGGGGGGCCTTTACTAAAAATAGAAGAAATAAAGAAAAATATATATAAAGAAGGGGGTAGCCATCCAGGGCCCTGGGGACCTCTGGGCCCTTTAATAAAAAATAAATATATATATACAGTGATGAAAATAAGTATTTGAACACCCTGCTATTTTGCAAGTTCTCCCACTTGGAAATCATGGAGGGGTCTGAAATTGTTATCGTAGGTGCATGTCCACTGTGAGAGACATAATCAAAAAAAAAAAATCCAGAAATCACAATGTATGATTTTTTTAACTATTTATTTGTATGATACAGCTGCAAATAAGTATTTGAACACCTGAGAAAATCAATGTTAATATTTGGTACAGTAGCCTTTGTTTGCAATTACAGAGGTCAAACGTTTCTTGTAGTTTTTCACCAGGTTTACACACACTGGAGGAGGGATTTTGACCCACTCCTCCACACAGATCTTCTCTAGATCAGTCAGGTTTCTGGGCTGTCGCTGAGAAACACGGAGTTTGAGCTCCCTCCAAAGATTCTCTATTGGGTTTAGGTCTGGAGACTGGCTAGGCCATGCCAGAACCTTGATATGCTTCTTACAGAGCCACTCCTTGGTTATCCTGGCTGTGTGCTTCGGGTCATTGTCATGTTGGAAGACCCAGCCTCGACCCATCTTCAAAGCTCTAACTGAGGGAAGGAGGTTGTTGCCCAAAATCTCGCAATACATGGCCCCGGTCATCCTCTCCTTAATACAGTGCAGTCGCCCTGTCCCATGTGCAGAAAAACACCCCCAAAGCATGATGCTACCACCCCCATGCTTCACAGTAGGGATGGTGTTCTTGGGATGGTACTCATCATTCTTCTTCCTCCAAACACAGTTAGTGGAATTATGACCAAAAAGTTATATTTTGGTCTCATCTGACCACATGACTTTCTCCCATGACTCCTCTGGATCATCCAAATGGTCATTGGCAAACTTAAGACAGGCTTTGACATGTGCTGGTTTAAGCAGGGGAACCTTCCGTGCCATGATTTCAAACCATGACGTCTTAGTGTATTACCAACAGTAACCTTGGAAACGGTGGTCCCAGCTCTTTTCAGGTCATTGACCAGCTCATCCCGTGTAGTCCTGGGCTGATTTCTCACCTTTCTTAGGATCATTGAGACCCCACGAGGTGAGATTTTGCATGGAGCCCCAGTCCGAGGGAGATTGACAGTCATGTTTAGCTTCTTCCATTTTCTAATGATTGCTCCAACAGTGGACCTTTTTTCACCAAGCTGCTTGGCAATTTCCCCGTAGCCCTTTCCAGCCTTGTGGAGGTGTACAATTTTGTCTCTAGTGTCTTTGGACAGCTCTTTGGTCTTGGCCATGTTAGTAGTTGGATTCTTACTGATTGTATGGGGTGGACAGGTGTCTTTATGCAGCTAATGACCTCAAACAGGTGCATCTAATTTAGGATAATAAATGGAGTGGAGGTGGACATTTTAAAGGCAGACTAACAGGTCTTTGAGGGTCAGAATTCTAGCTGATAGACAGGTGTTCAAATACTTATTTGCAGCTGTATCATACAAATAGTTAAAAAATCATAAATTGTGATTTCTGGATTTTTTTTTTTTTGATTATGTCTCTCACAGTGGACATACATCTACAATGACAATTTCAGACCCCTCCATGATTTCCAAGTGGGAGAACTTGCAAAATAGCAGGGTGTTCAAATACTTATTTTCATCACTTTATATACAAATTATAAAAAAAAATACAAAAAAGGGGGGTTGCCATCCGAGACCTCTGGGCCCTTTAATAATAATAATAATAATAATAATAATAAAAAAAAAGAAACCTCTGGGCCCTTTAATAAAAAAAAAAAAGGGGGTTGCCATCCAGGGCCCTGGGGACCTCTGGGCCCTTTAACCACTTCCATACCAGGCAATTACGCACCTTCCCACCCAAGCCGATTTTCAGCTTTCAGCCATGTCGCACTTTGAATGGCGATTGCGCGGTCATGCTACACTGTACCCAAACAAAATTGGCGTCCTTTTTTCCCCACAAATAGAGCTTTCTTTTGGTGGTATTTGATCACCTCTGCGATTTATTTTTTTGCGCAACAACTAAAAAAAGACTGAAACTTTTGAAAAAAAAAATACGTTTTTATTTTTTTCTGTTAATTTTTTTGTAAATAAGTTTTTCTCTTTCAATTACGGGCACTGATATGGCGGCACTGATGGGCACCGATGAGATGGCACTGATGGACATCGATGAGGTAGTACTAACGGGCACAGATGAGGTGGCACTGATTGGCGGCGCTGGTATGCGGCACTGATGGGCACACATAGGCGGCACTGATGGGCACACCTAGGCGGCACTGATGGGCACACCTAGGCGGCACTGATGGGCACACCTAGGCGGCACTGATGGGCACACCTAGGCGGCACTGATGGGCACACATAGGCGGCACTCATGGGCGGCACTGATGGGCACTCATGGGCGGCACTTATGGGTGGCACTGATGGATACTTATGGGTGGCACAAATGGTGTGATAGGTGGGCACTGGGCATGGATGGGCACTGTGGAGTGGCACTGATGGACACTGTGGGGTGGCACTGGACACTGGGGTGGCACTGATGGACACTGGGGTGGCACTGATTTTCCCAGGTTGCCAGTCAGTGCCCATTTGTGGGCACTGATTGGCATCTTTTTATTTTTTTTAATGTTTTTTTAAAAAAAAATTCAGACTTTTTTTTTTTTTTCTTTGCAGGCTTTTTTTTTTTTTTGCCCACCCTGGTGGTCCAGGGTGGGCATCCCTGGTGGTCCAGTGTGGCGATCCGAGGGGGGCTGCGCTGATAAACAATCAGCGCGAACCCCCCCTGTCAGGAGAGCAGCCGATCGGCTCTCCTCTACTCGCGTCTGTCAGACGCGAGTGAGGAAGAGCCATCAACGGCTCTTCTTGTTTACATCGTGATCAGCCGTCATTGGACACGGCTGATCACGTGGTAAAGAGTCTCCGCCAGAGGCTCTTTACCAAGATCGGAGATGCAGGGTGTCAGACTGACACCCCGCATCACCGATCGCCACGCTGCGCGCCCCCACGGGCGCGCGCGGCATGATATCCTGCAGGACGTTCTGGAACGTCCTGTCAGGATTTCAGAACCACTTCCCGGACGTAAATCGGCTATAGGCCGGGCGGGAAGTGGTTAATAAAAACATAAAAAACATTAAAAATATATATATATATATATAAACAAAAATAAAAAAATAAACATTTAAAACAAATAAAAAAAGGGGGTTTGCCACATGGGGCCCTGGGGACCTCTGAGCCCTTTAATAAAAAAAAATATATATATATAAAGAAAAGAAAAAAAATAAATAAAATAATATACATTCTTCCAGGACGGCACCTTGAGAGTAGACTGGCTCCACCTGACAGGAAACACAATCAGAAAGAGGTTTAAAAACCCCGCCCCTCCCCGTGCACCTCAGTTCATGATTGTGTTTCCCCCAGCGAAACGTTTTTTTTATTTTCAGCTAAAGACCTAAGGCCTGGGGCTGGTGGTCCCCCTTCCGGGTACTGAGCGGTGGGTCCTGGGAGACCTTGGTTTCATTAAGGTGTAATGCCTATCCTGGGGGGTCTCCCCATGTTTGCTTTTGCAGGGGGGGGGAGAAGCTGAAGGAAATCTAGGAAACCCCCCCTGGTAGGAGCCTCCTGGGTTAGTGGCTATGCCAGTGCTCCTAGAAGGCCAAAATCCCTCTTCCGAGCGGTCTTCCTAGCTGCTGTACGGGTAAAGACGCTCCTCCTCAGCGTGGGCTCGAGTGCTGTTCCTCCCAGAGGCATTTTCGAATGGAGCCAGCATTCGACGCTGCGTCGATGGCGGCGCGCAGTGATGACCCACTTCCACTTCCGGTCTTCACCAAGATGGCGGCCGCCATCGGCGTCGGCACCTCGCCACTCATGGAGCCGCAGCGGGGAGAGAGTGGCGCCTGATCGAATGCGCTATGGAGCACGAGGACGACTAGTTTCACCGGCCGCTGCTGCAGGGGAAGCCACCAGGGGTGAGTCTGCCTCAGAGCTCCGTGGGGGCGCTTTTGGACTGGGTCCTTATTCCCCTCCCCCCTCCTTCACCTGTCTCACTATGTTGTCTTCTGGTGTTGTCTTCTAGCATGCCAGCAAAACACACTTCTAAAGCTAAGAGATGTGGTAATTGTAGCATTAAGCTGGCTGCAGACTACTCCAAGCCCTTTTGTGCTAAATGCATCCAAAAGCTCACGGGGAAGGAAACTTCTCTAATCATGACGGAGTTTCTGACTGTCCAGTCTCAAATGCTTTCCACGCTAAGGGAATTTAAGGACACCCTAAAGAACAGGGAACCTGATCTCCTGGCAGCTGGCCCCTCCTCACAGGAGAGCTCATCCAGGTTGTGAGGGCTAGGGACCTTCTTCTCTCAGACTCCGAGGACTCGGAGGCTCAGGAAGAAGGTTTAGTTGATAGCCAGACAGAGGATGAGGATGAAGAAGCCAGGTCAGGCAAATACATTTTTTCCGCTGATGACATGGGGGGTCTGCTGGCTGCTGTCTATGCCTCTGAAGGGATTCAGCAGCCAGCCGAGCTGGTGTCGGCACAAGACAGAATGTATCGGGGTCTAGCCAAACCCCAGCCACAAGTTATCCCAGTACATCAGTCACTTAAAGACATAGTTCTGAGGGAATGGGCCGAGCCTAAGAAGTTGCTAAAGTACAAAACCTGGAAGAGGCGTTGTCCCTTTAAGGAAGATCTAGAGAACACATTTTTTAAAACTCCTAAACTGGATGCTTCTCTAGCCCAGCTGTCTAGACAATCCGACTTCTCTTTTGAATTTAAAAGATTCCCTAGACAGACGGGCGGAGACCTCCCTTCGCAGGGCCTGGGAGGCTAATGCGGCAGCCCATGGGCCCGCACTGACCTCGTCCTGCGTCGCTAGGAATGCAGACACCTGGGTGACCAGGCTGCTGGAACATATCCCTCAAACTTCCAAGTTCAAGGAAATCCGAGATTCCCTTAGAGTCATAGGTAGCGCTGTGGCCTATCTAGCAGACGCATCGATTGAAACTGTACGATCCTCTGCTAAGACGGGCGCTCTCATCAACGCCTCTAGAAGGGCAGTATGGCTCAAAACATGGGAAGGAGATCTGGCCTCCAAATCCCGTCTGTGTGCCCTGCCCTTTGAAGGGGCCCTCCTCTTCGGGACGGGTCTTGACCAAGCTCTAACTAGGGCTTCAGAAAAGGGCAAACGTTTTCCTCCTAAACCCAGGCAAAACAGGAGGAGATTTTTTCGAGGCCCCCAGAATAAAAACCGACCTTCAGACCGAAGATCGGCCTTTAATAGGCAGTGGATCACGGGAAAGGATAAACCATAAGGGGGTATCCTTTTCCCCGATCCCAAGCCCACAGGGAAGGACTCCAAGTGACTCAAGAGTCGGGGGAAGACTCTCCCGATTCTTTCCAGCCTGGGAGAGCATAACTCGGAGTCCTCACATTTTGCGGATAGTGAAGGAGGGTTACAGATTAGAATTCCACCATCTTCCTCCCCCAATATTTCTCCTCACTTATTTACCCAAGGATCCCCTCAAGGCAGCAAGCCTTCTAGGGAATGTGGCAGATCTAGCACAACAGGGGGTCATAGTCCCAGTTCCAGTAGACCAACAAGGTCTGGGGGTGTACTCTCATATTTTTGTGGTGCCCAAACCCTCGGGGAAGTTTCGATTAATCATCAACTTAAGACCCTTGAATACCTTTCTCCTCTGTAAATATTCTCCATGCGGAACCTCTTGTAGTCTCAAAGGACTTTTGTTAGAAGGGGTTTTTATGGTAACCATAGACCTGAGGGACGCCTATCTTCATGTCCCAATCTTCCGGGACCATCAGAGGTTCCTCAGATTTGCCATTGCCTCCCCTCAGGGGATTCAGCACTGGCAATTCACCGCACTCCCCTTTGGTCTGGCCTCCAGCCCAAGAGTTTTTACGAAGGTCCTGGCAGAGGTGGTCGCCTTTCTACACCTGAAAGGGATCTCCCTTGTCCCCTACCTGGACGACCTACTACTTTTCAATCCCAGCCGAGAGCTTCTTCTCATGGACCTGGCCACCGTCCTGACTACTCTGGAATCCTTAGGTTGGATTGTAAACAGAGAAAAATATTCTCTTCTCCCAGAACAGAGAAAAATGTATCTGGGGTTCCTAATCGATTCCTTAGAGAAAAAGCTTGTTCTTCCCGAGGACAAGATCCAGAGACTCATGTCAGTGGTCAGGTCCGTCATGGGAACAGTAGGAATTTCCCTCAGGGAGATCATGAGGTTACTGGGACTTAAGACCTCATGCATTCCGGCGGTCCCGTGGGCCCAGCTTCACTACAGACCCCTACAGGCCTTCCTGCTCTCCTCTTGAGACTGGAAGGAATCATCTCTAGACTCCAGGGTCAGCATCCCAGAGTCTGTAAAATGCACACTGGGGTGGTTGCTCATTCCTCAGAATCTGGGAGGAGGCCTTCCGTGGAACCAGACAAATCCTCTCAGGATAACCACGGATGCCAGCTCCTGGGGACGGGGAGCCCACATGACGGGTCTCCAAGCCCGGGGTTCCTGGGATCGACAGAAAAGGGGGTACTCTTCCAACTTCTGCGAATTATTATCGGTCGGAAGGGCCTTGGAGGCGTTCGAGGAGAGAATCTTGAACCAAGAAATTCAGATTCTCTCCGACAACGCAACTACAGTGGCGTTCCTAAACCATCAAGGAGGCACCAGGTCCCGTTCTCTCCTAATGCTGTCCCTAGAAATTCTGGGCTGCGCAGAACAGAGTCCTCTCCCTTTCAGCTATCCACATCAGGGGAGTCCTAAACCTAGAAGCGGACTTTCTAAGCCGCCAGCCCATCCTCCAGGGGGAGTGGGAACTAAATCAAGAAGTCTTCGACTGGGTTCGACATAATTTCGGCAACCCAGAAATAGACCTCTTCGCTCACAGGAAGAACAGGAAGGTAGAAAGATTCTTCTCCCTCTCCCGGGATCGGGGTCGGAGGGTGTGGACGCGTTGGCCCAGGCCTGGACATTTCACCTAGCCTATGCCTTCCCTCCCCTGAGTCTGATCCCGAGGGTCCTGCAGAAGCTAAGTCGTTCACAAGGGAAGCTGATCCTGATCGCTCTCTGGTGGCCCAAAAGAACTTGGTTCCCAATGCTAGAACGCTGGTCAGTTCTTCCCCCCCTTCCCCTCCCGGTCCGAGTGGACCTTCTGCGGCAGGGACCGATCTTTCACCTGGAGCCCGACTTTTTCAGTCTGACGGCCTGGTACTTGAGAGGTGGAACCTGCAGCGGAGGGGTTGTTCGGAGAAGGTAATAAACACCCTCTTGGCTAGTCGTAAAGAGGTCACTAGAAAAATTTATGCCAAGACCTGGGGAGTTTTTTCACGCTGGTGCGCGGCAAGACAAGCCCCACTACCCGAAATATCAGTCATCTTGGAGTTCCTTCAGGAAGGAGTAGACCTAGGACTAGCCACAAGAACCTTAAGAGTACAGGTTGCCGCCTTTTTGGACAAGAGGCTGGCCCTGGATCCTCTGATCAAGAGGTTCCTGACAGTCAGGGATAGGTCATCCCCTATACAAATCTCCAGAGTTCCCCCCTGGGACTTCTCCCTGGTGCTAGATCAGTTATCTAAACGCCCGTTTGAACCGTTAGACAGCATTCTGGTTAGGCTGTTGACATTTAAATTCTTCTTTCTTCTGGCTATCACTACGGCCAAAAGAATAGGAGACATGCAAGCGCTCTCTTTCAAAGAGCCTTATTTTCGTCTTTTTGAGGACAGGGTGTTCCTAAGCCAGGACCCCCTGTACCTGCCTAAAGTGGCAACGAAATTTCATAGGTCACAAGAAATTCTTTCTTCTTTCTGCGCAAACCCACAGAATGAGAGGGAAAACACCTTTCATTGTTTGGATGTAAGACGCTGTTTGTTAATTTATTTAGAAAGGGTGAGCGAGTTCAGACGCTCGCTTCACCTGCTAGTTAATTTTTCAGGACAGAAAAAGGGGTGCCAAGCATCTAGAGCCTCTATATCTAGGTGGATAAGACAGGCAATTTCATTAGCATACATTAACCTTTTCCCCACCGCGCCATAGCGATTTTACTGCTACAGCGCGGTTGAGTTATTCCGGGACGACGTCCCTGGGACGTCCTCCCAGAATGCTTCACTCGCGCGCCCCCTGGGGCGCGCTCCCGGAATCATCTGTGAGCGCCGGGTCTAGAAGACCCGGCGCTTCACAGATCGCGGTAAATTGCCGCTGATAGCGGCGGTTTACCACGTGATCGCTCCGTCAAATGACGGAGCGATCACTTGTAAACAAAGCCGGTTCCTCCCTCTCCTCTCTGTACCGATCGGTACAGTGTGAGAGGAGGGGGGGAGCGGGTGTCAGCAGCAGCAGCTGCTGTGGGCTGGATCTGTGACTATTGCAGTCACAGATCCACCCATCCCTCCCTGCGCAATACTCTGCAATATCACCCCTACTATGTGCAATACCCCCCCACACTCTGCAATACCCCCAAACACTCTGCAATACCCCCCACACTCTGCAATACCCCCCTACACTCTGCAATACCCCCCCCCCCCACACTCTGCAATACCCCCCCCCCCCCACACTCTGCAATACCCCCCCACACTCTGCAATACCCCCCTACACTCTGCAATACCCCCCCACACTCTGCAATACCCCCCCCCCCACACTCTGCAATACCCCCCCACACTCTGCAATACCCCCCACACTCTGCAATTTTTACAGAATTTTCGGTCTTTTTTCTTTTATAGTGCAAAAAATAAAAACCGCAGAGGTGATCAAATACCACCAAAAGAAAGCTCTATTTGTGTGAAAAAAAGGACAACAATTTCAGACGGGTACAATGTTGTATGACTGAGTTATTGTCATTCAAATTGTGAGAGCACGGAAAGCTGAAAATTGGTCTGGTTAGGAAGGGGGTTTAAGTGCCCAGTGGTCAAGAGGTTAAGGCTGGCAAAACAGTACCTAAAGTCAAGGCACATTCCACAAGATCTATAGCAACCTCCTGGGCAGAGAGAGCAGGAGTTTCAGTGGAACAGATCTGTAGATCAGCAACGTGGTCAAGCCAGAACACTTTTCTCAAACACTACCGAGTGGAACTTCTGTCACCCCAAGACTTGACGTTTGGCAGAAGGGTCCTGCAGGCAGTTGTCCCGCCCTAAGGTAGGCCTGAGGGTTACATGCTTATCTCTCAAGGTGCCGTCCTGGATGACGACTTGAGAAAATACCAGTTACACTTACGGTAGCTGTTTTTCTGTAAGTCTTACAGGACGGCAGGCCTATTTCCCACCCTGATGACTTCATATGGTTTGTATTTTTATATACTAGTTCCCGTGCTCTAATGGTGGTTACTTTATCACGAACTGAGGTGCACTGGGAGGGGCAGGGTTTTTAAACCTCTTTCTGATTGTGTTTCCTGTCAGGTGGAGCCAGTCTACTCTCAAGGTGCCGTCCTGTAAGACTTACAGAAAAACACTTACCGTAAGTGTAACTGGTATTTTTTTTTTATAAAAAAGGGGGGTTGCCATCCGGGGCCCTGGGGACCTCTGGGCCCTTTAATAATAATAAACATGTATGTAAATTAAATAAAAAAAATTTTTTTTTATAACAAAAAGGGGGGTTGTCATCCGGGGCCCTGAGGATCTCCGGGTCCCCCGTATCCCTAAAAAAAAATTGCCCCTTTAATAAAAAATACAATAAAAATATATTAGAATTTTTTTTTATAAAAAAAATCAAAAAAAGGGGGGGTTTCCATCCAGAGCCCTGGGGACCTCCGGACCCCTTACAGGTGTACTGCCTGTACCCCCCTGATGGTGGCCCTGCTTACTCTATCCAAAATGAAAAAAAAAGTGTTGCCTATAATTCTACTTTAACCACTTAAGCCCCGGACCATTTTGCAGCTAAATGCCCAGGCCAGGTTTTGCGATTCGGCACTGCGTCGCTTTAACAGACAATTGCGCGGTCGTGCGACGTGGCTCCCATACAAAATTGGCGTCCTTTTTTTCCCACAAATAGAGCTTTCTTTTGGTGGTATTTGATCACCTCTGCGGTTTTTATTTTTTGCGCTATAAACAAAAATAGAGTGCCAATTTTGAAAAAAAATCAATATTTTTTACGATTTGCTATAATAAATATCCCCCAAAAACATATATAAAAAATTTTTTTTCCTCAGTTTAGGCCCATACGTATTCTTCTACCTATTTTTGGTAAAAAAAATTGCAATAAGCGTTTATCAATTGGTTTGCGCAAAATTTATAGCGTTTACAAAATAGGGGATAGTTTTATTGCATTTTTATTAATTATTTTTTTTTACTACTATTGGCGGCGATCAGCGATTTTTTTCGTGACTGCGACATTATGGCGGACACTTCGGACAATTTTGACACATTTTTGGGACCATTGTCATTTTCACAGCAAAAAATGCATTTAAATTGCATTGTTTATTGTGAAAATGACAGTTGCAGTTTGGGAGTTAACCACAGTGGGCGCTGTAGGGGTTAGTGTTCACTTAGTGTGTGTTTACAACTGTAGGGGGGTGTGGCTGTAGGACTGACGTCATCGATCGAGTCTCCCTTATAAAAGGGATCACTCGATCGATACGCCGCCACAGTGAAGCACGGGGAAGCCGTGTTTACATACGGCTCTCCCCGTGCTTCAGCCTCGGGGAGCGATCGCGACGGAGTGGCTATAAATGAATAGCCGCGCCGTCGTCCCGGATCGCTCCCCGAGGGAACCCGCCCGCAGCGGGGGGGGTCCCGATTGGACCCCCCACCCGCTAGAAGGCAAGGGCGTATATATACGTCCTTCTGCCTGTCCGTGCCATTCTGCGGACGTAAATAGTCGTGTGGCGGGCGTTAAGGGGTTAAGCACAAATTTCGGATAATTGGTCTGGTCTGGTTATTAAGGGGGTTTAAGTGCCCAGTTGTCAAGTGGTTAAATGTTTTCAACTACTTGTTATGCCCTTGTTTTCAATATAAGGCCGCTTTCACCCCGAGGCATCGACTGTAAAGCGCCTCTATTTTTGCAACGCTTTACCATCTTTTTTGCGTAGGTCTTCAGCCATTAGCGGGCGCTTTTAACCCCCGCTAGTGGCCCGTGACCAGTAGGGGGCCCCATGATCGCGTCCCCTTCGATCTACCCGTCAATCACAACTAGCTGACGGGTAGATCGGGTCCCGAATCACTGCGTCCTGCTAGGGCTGCAGTGTAAACAGACCTTGTGATACGCTCCTCCGGCTGGCTCCTCCCCCCCTTCTGTCCACCCAGGTGCTTCTATTTGCCATCACCTCGGACGGACGAGAAGGGCGGGGGGGGCCAGAGGAGCGAATCATGAGAGGTATGTTTACAGCCGCTTCCCGCGCTACTCTGCATCTAGGTCTGCTGCTGCTCTGCTGTCTGTCCTGTGTCCCTATACAGTATCCCTGCCAGTGCCTAGCATTCTGAACACTGCTCCATGCCCAGTACAGAGGCGTTGCTAGGGGGGTGCAGGGGGTGCGGTCCGCCCCAGGTGACACCTGCTAGAGGGGTGACACCATCCCGATTTTAAAAAAACAAACAAAAATGTTTTTTTTTTTAGCTGACGTGTCAGTGCCCCCCCCCCCTGCGACTGCAGCGATGAGCGCCGTGGAATCAGAGCACCGAGCACCGCGGTACAAGAGGAGGGGGGGTTGCGGGGTGACACCGCATCACCATCCATCCCCTCCTCTCACAGCCACGGGCTGTTAGCAGTGGTCGGCAGTCGGCACACAGGCACAGCCCCCTCCTCTCTGTTTGTGTGTACAGAGGGGGAGGGGCCGAGGGGACCTTCTGTCCATGTGCTGTGGCTCTGCCTGCGATGATCTGAGGTACTGAATGGGGAGGGGGGGTGTTTGGACCTGGGGGGATTTCACTGAAGGGGTGGGGGGGATGTACTAAGGGGGTGTTTGCACTGAGGGGGTTTTCACTAAGGGGGTTTTCACTGAGAGGGGGGGTTGTACTAAGGGGGGGTTGTACTAAGGGGGGGTGTTTGCACTAGGGGGGGTTGCACTGAGGGGGGGTTGCACTGAGGGGGGGGTGTTGCACTGAGGGGGGGGGGTTGCACTGAGGGGGGGGGGTTGCACTGAGGGGGGGGGGTTTGCACTGAGGGGGGGGGGTTGCACTGAGGGGGGGGTTGCACTGAGGGGGGGTTTGCACTAAGGGGGGGTGTCTGCACTGAGGGGGTGTCTGCACTGAAGGGGGGTCTGTGTAACATGCAGGGGTCCAGAGGTGCAGGTGGCTGTGTAATGTAAAAGGGGTGCAGTGATGCAGGGTGCTGTGTAATGTAAAGGGGTCCAGTGATGCAGGGTGCTGTGTAATGTAAAGGGGTCCAGAGGTGCAGGGGGCTATGTGATATAAAGGGGTCCAGTGGTGCAGGGGGCTGTGTAATGTAAAAAGGTCCAGATGTGCTATGAGATGTAAAGGGGTGCAGTGATGCAGGGTACTGTGTAATTTTAAAGGGGTCCAGTGATGCAGGGGGCTGTGTAATGTAAAGAGGTCCAGAGGTGCAGGGTGCTGTGTAATGTAAAGGGGTCCAGTGATGCAGGGGGCTGTTTAATGTAAAGGGGCCCAGTGATGCAGGGTGCTGTGCAATGTAAAGTGGTCCAGAGGTGCAGTTGTGGAGAGGGGTACACAGTAGTAACAAAAAGATATTGAAGGATGCAGAGGTATGCAGGGGGCACAGTGGGGTGTTTTTGCATTTTAACGTGGGGGGGGGGGGTGCCAGATATTGGATCCGCCCCGGGTGCCAAATGCTCTAGGTACGACCCTGGCCTATAGGCTCCTGAGATGTGAATTCCGGTTCTGGAGAAAGAGAGGTGGGGGGAGGGGACAAAGAAAAATGAAGAGAAAGAAGAAGGGATAGAACGAACAAGAAAGATGGATAGGGAGAGAGAAAAGGGGAAGAAAGGGGAACAGAGAGCAAACAGTAGGGTAAAAAATATTTGAAAAATGTTATTTGGGGGGGGGGGGGGTGACACCATATTTTACCGCACCAGGTGACACCAACCCTAGTGACGCCACTGGCCCAGTATGCCCTAGAGTCTGCCCATACCCTGCACTCTCTCTGCCCATACCCTGCACTCTCTCTGCCCATACCCTGCACTCTCTCTGCCCCATACCCTGCACTCTCTCTGCCCCATACCCTGCACTCTCTCTGCCCCATACCCTGCACTTTCTCTGCCCCATACCCTGCACTTTCTCTGCTCCATACCCTGCACTCTCTCTGCCCAATACCCTGCACTCTCTCTGCCCCATACCCTGCACTCTCTCTGCCCCATACCCTGCACTCTCTCTGCCCCATACCCTGCACTCTCTCTGCCCCATACCCTGCACTCTCTCTGCCCCATACCCTGCACTCTCTCTGCCCCATACCCTGCACTCTCTCTGCCCCATACCCTGCACTCTCTCTGCCCCTGGACTAGAGAACAAGATTTGCAAGGTTTATCTGGGCTGGAAAATCTGCCAGAATCCGTAGAGACATTCTGACTCTACTCTTGCCAAAGGAAAAAAGAGGGGTGGGACTCCCAGATGCGGAGGGTTATTATGAAGCAATACATTTAGCAAGAATATTGGATTGGTGTTTACCCCAAAAAGAAAAAACATGGACTACATCCCAAGGGAGGGGGCGAGTACATTGACTAACCCCCAGTTAGAACGGCACGGATGACGGGGGCAAGCTTCATTAAGGAGGAACAGGAAGTGAGATATTCAGACAAAGAAAAAAAACATTTAGAAGGGAAATAGAAGGAGAGGGTAAGTGAACCAACAATGCACTAGCTTAAAGTGGTAGTAAACTCTGTACTACCACTTTCACTCACAGGTAAGCCTTTAATAAGGCTTACCTGTAAGTATAAAGAATATCTCCTAAAACTGTTACGGTTTAGGAGATATTCCCCTCACAATGCACTGCTGACTGCAGCGGTGCATGCGCAGCGGGGATCTTCAGCTAAAGGGCCGACAGCCCTTAAATAAATGTTTTGCTGAATTAAAGCGGGATTCCACCCGCAATTTTTTTTTTTTTTTTATTAAAGTCAGCAGCTACTAACAGTGTAGCTGCTGACTTTTAATAAGGACACTTACCTTGTCCTATGTGCCCGCGCTGATGGCCCCCCGATGCCGATCCCATGACTGATACAGGTCCCGCGCCGCCATTCACACTAGGGGAAACAGGCAGTGAAGCCTTACGGCTTCACTGCCCTTTTCCTACTACGCCTGTGTGAGTCTTGTGCCGGCTTGTGAATGGGCAGCTGCTCTCTGAGAACACACACAGTTCCCAGAAAGCAGCGCGCCCCATTCACTAGGAGAAGGAGAAGAAGAAAACATGCCGCGGTGCAGAAGAGGCAGATTACGGACTTCCGCATAGCAACAGGTATTTCGGGTGAGTAAAAAAAAAAAAAAAGACTTAGTTAGAACTTACCGGTGACGGTATTTCTAAGAGCCTTTCAGGACAACCTTGGAGAGAGCGCAGCTCCGCCTCTTCATTAGGAAACACATGCTAATCCTTTAAAACCCTCCTCTTCCACCATGGCTTCAGTTATTGTGTTTCCTCCGCCATGATGGAAGTGCATGCATGTGGACCAGAGGAGCTGCACTCTCTCCAAGGGAGGGGTAAGTGTACCTGTTTGCTGCTTGGTGTGCAGAGGCCATCCCAGCCCTTCCTGGTGAGGGAAAGGAGCTCCGGAGTCCCCAGCTTCTCCCTGCTCAGTGGAGTGAAGGCTCTGCGGGAAGGCTGCGCTGGGTGCCCGGGATCCGCAGAGTTGTGGTTCAGGTGACCGGGCGGCGTTCTCACCGTGGTTGCAGTTTGAATTTTGCCGCATGTCGGTCCCGGGTCCTGTCGGGCGGGTGACGTCACGTTCAGTAGCGCGGTCTTCCTGTAGGGGCGCGGCGGTGCGTGGTCCACGCTGCTGGAACGCAGAAGCCAAGGGGACAGGCCTATAGAGCGGCGTCTTCCGGGTTCCGGCCATCTGTGATGACGTCAGGACCCGGGAAAATTTAAAAACCACACAGTCCCAGCTGCTTCCCTGTTCAGCATGGAAGAGGGATCTGCAGCGATGGCGGATACAGGCGCAATGGACGCCGCTCCAGTCCAGGTAAGAAGGGGCACAGTGGGGCCTTTTATTCTTTACCTCATGGACTTTAGATGTGTTTTTTAATTGTTCCTCCTTTGGGAGCCTGTGCTGCAGGGACAGAGTTAACCTTTCTCGGTCCCTGTCAGTGTTGCTTGTGGTGGTGTTTTGTCTTTCCCTTCCTTATTGGTGGCGGTTTTAAAAAAAAAAAAAAAAAAAAAAAAAACATTTTTTAAGTATAACTTTCCTTTTGTGTGTTTTATTTTAGGGAAAAGCAAAATTTAAAAAACCACCACCTAGTAGGAAGTGTCCTTCTTGCAAGAACCCCCTTAGGGATTCCTGGCAGAAGCCAATGTGCAGAAGCTGTATCAGGGATCTGGTTGAAGAAGAAACATCTCAACAATACAAAGAATTGTTTTCTTCTGTACAGGAACTTAAAAGTTCTCTGGGGTCAGTTAAAAACTTACTGGTGACAAAACCAGTGGTTCATACTGAGGTTCAGCAATCACCACCCAGCCCTAAAGCTTCCTCCTCTAGATCAGAGAGGGCGGATTCAGGGGATGAAGGGACTAGTACTCTTCGCTCAGTCATTGGTTCAGTTGAAGAGGAAGAGGAAGATGAAGGTAGAAGTTCTAGATACAAAGTCTCCCTAGACGAAGTGGACGATCTACTTTCAGCAATTTATACCACTCTGGAAATTCAGGAGGAAAAAATTGAAATGTCTCTGCATGACAAAATGTACCAGGGACTAGATGAGTCTAAATCTAGAGTATTTCCAGTCCAGAAGGTGGTATCTGATACTATCAGGAAGGAGTGGAAAGACCCTGAAAGGGGCCCTTTTTTTTCTAAAAATTTAAGAAAGAGATTCCCTTTCAATGAAGAAGATGCAGAAGTGTGGAATAAAAAACCTCGGGTTGACGCAGCTTTTTCCCAAGTTTCTCGCCGCACAGATTTAGCATTTGAGGATATGGGAGTGCTAAAAGATGCCATGGATAAAAGAGCAGATTCTCTACTCAAAAAAGCATGGGACTCTACTTCATTCAGTCTAAAGCCAGCCATGGCCTCTACAGTGGTGGCAAGAAATTTGGAGTGCTGGGTAGAAAAACTTATGAGCCATATACAAGCAGGCACATCAAGGAAGGACTTGTTAGAATCTTTTCCTTTGATTTTGAAGTCAATTAGATATATGGCTGACGCATCTGCAGAGTCAATCAAGATGGCAGCCAGGTCTTCCGCCTTGGTGAACTCAGCCAGACGGGCAGTCTGGCTTAAAACTTGGACAGGGGACACAGCCTCAAAAGTTAAGCTGTGTGGTCTTCCCTTTTCAGGTGATTTATTATTTGGTCCAGATTTAGAAAAAGTTCTAGATAGAACAGCGGACAAAAAGAAGGCCTTCCCAGCCAAAAAGAAGCCACCCTTTAAGAAAAATTTTCGTGGTTTTCAGCAAACCTACAAAAAAGAGGAAAATAAAAAACGTTGGTTTGCCCAAAAGGGTAGAGGAAGGGGTGGAATTCTCTTTAAGTCCCCTCAGGACCAGCCCTCAAAGGACAAATGACAATCTAACCCCTGTGGGGGGGAGATTGTCCGCTTTCTTACCTCAGTGGAGTCTGTGGGTCAAAAACCCCTTCATAAAAAACATTATTGCACAGGGGTACAACTTGGAGTTCGCAGATTGTCCACCTTCCAGGTTTTATGTCACAGCCCTACCAAGAGACCAGGAGAAAGCTTCCGCAATGATGATCCTGCTGAAGGATTTGATAGAACAGGATGTTATTGTCCAAGTTCCAAAACAACAGGAGGGGAAAGGGTTCTACTCCCACATTTTTCTAGTGAAAAAACCTTCAGGAAAGTTCCGTTTGATCCTAAACCTAAAAGTTCTGAACAAGGTTATAAGGTACAAACATTTTCGCATGGACACTATCCATACAATTACAAAACTTCTAACACCAGGGTGCTTCATGGCATCCCTGGACTTAAGGGATGCCTATCTTCACATCCCAATAGCCCAGGAGTCCCAGAAATTCCTTTGTTTAGCAGTCAACCTAGGGACGTCAATTTGGCACCTTCAGTTCAGGGCTCTACCATTCGGTCTGTCGTCCTCCCCCAGAATATTCACGAAAGTGATGGCGGAAGCCTTGGAGCCCCTGAAACTGAGGGGGGTCTCGGTTGTTCCCTACCTGGACGACCTTCTGTTTTTCGCAGATTCAAGAGAACAGTTGGTGACAGATCTTCAGATCTCACAATCACATCTCAAGAGCCTTGGTTGGTTATCGAATCTGGAGAAATCGAACCTAGACCCCTCACAGGAGACGAGGTTCCTGGGTTACAACATCAACTCAGTCCTTCAGAGAGTTTTTCTTCCCCAAGAAAAAATAGAAAAAATCAATTCCTCAATACGCCAGATCCAGACAAATCTAGCAGTATCAGTAAGGACAGCTATGGCAGTTCTAGGCCAGATTACAGCTTCAATCCCTGCTGTACAATGGGCAAGACTGCACGCCAGGCCTCTACAGAAAAATATCCTTCAGGTCTGGTCCCATCAGGAGCCCCTGGAAAAACTTTTCAAGCTAACTTCAAAAGCAAAAAGGTCCCTTTGGTGGTGGAGAGATCAGGCCAATCTATCAAAGGGTCTCTCTTGGGTCCTTCCTGTGGACAAGCGTCTGACAACCGACGCGAGTTCCTGGGGTTGGGGGGCTCACCTGGACGGGCAGACAGCACAGGGGTCTTGGTCCAAAGGGGAAGCAAGGAGGTCATCCAATTGGCGAGAACTAAAGGCCATCTTGATGGGTCTCTTGGCTTTCCAACAGATACTAAAAGGACATCATGTCCAAGTATTATCGGACAATTCAACTGCAGTGGCCTATGTGACAAAACAGGGAGGGACCAGGAGTCAAGGTCTGATGGAACTTGCCAACCAACTATTATCTTGGGCGGAAATAAACTTAGCTTCCCTGTCGGCAGTTCACTTAAAGGGGACCCAAAACTTGCTAGCAGACCTACTGAGCAGGAGGAGGATTGTAGAAGCAGAGTGGAGCCTAAATCAAGAAGTGTTCAATATGATCACAGTAAAGTGGGGTCTTCCTCAGGTGGATCTTTTTGCCAGTCATCAGAATTCCAAAGTCCAGGACTTCTTTTCCCTACACAGAGGGGATCAAGCGTTGGGCATAGACGCTCTAGCCCATTCCTGGGATTACCCTCTGTGCTATGCGTTTCCCCCATTTCCTCTAATTCCGCTGGTATTGAGGAAATTCAGGGAAGAAAAGACAAGTCTAATTCTAATTGCTCCCTTCTGGCCAAAAAGGCCCTGGTTTGCAACAGTGTTAAATCTAGCTGTAGAACCCCCATGGAGACTTCCAGCCAGGAGGGACCTTCTAATGCAGGACTCAGTGTGTCACCCAGAGACAGGCAGACTACATCTGTGCGCCTGGTTTCTGAAGAGGACATTCTAAAGGACAAGGGTTTATCTGACAAGGTAGTGAAAACCCTATTATCAAGTAGGAAGGAAGTAACCAGATCTATTTACAGGAAGGTCTGGAAAGTTTTTAATTCTTGGTGTTCTGCCAAGGATTTTCAAGTCAAAAGTGTAGTCTCGGTTCTAGAGTTTCTCCATGAGGGAATGGAGAAGGGTCTGGCAGCTAGTACGCTAAAAACGCAGGTAGCAGCCCTTTCTGTTTATTTTGAAAAAACACTGTCTAGTGAACCGTTAATTTCCAGGTTTTTCAGAGCACTATCAAGAAACAGACCAGTGACTCTTAAAAATTTTCCAAGTTGGGACTTATCAGTTGTCTTACAAGGTCTAACAGGGGATCCGTTTGAACCGTTAGTAAGTGTTTCTTTGAGGAACTTAGTTCTAAAAACAGTCTTTTTGGTGGCAAAGACTTCAGCAAGGAGAGTTAGTGAGCTACAAGCACTAGCCATTACTGAACCTTTTTTAAGAATCTTTTCGGATCGAGTAGTTCTGCAGACAGATCCTGCTTTCCTCCCAAAAGTGGCATCAAAATTTCACCGTTCACAGGAAATTGTTTTACCCACTTTTTCTTTAAACCCTTCCAACGCTGGAGAAGAAGCGTTTCATTCGTTAGATGTGAAAAGGTGTCTTGAACAATACCTCTCAGTCACTAGAGAGTTTAGAAAAACAAAGGCTTTGTTTATAGTTTTTTCAGGACCTCGTAAAGGAGAAAAAGCGTCCAAAAGTACGATAGCAAGGTGGCTTAAACTCACAATTACGGAAGCCTACAAAGCCAAAGGACTAACGCCTCCCTTAGGCATCCTACCACATTCCACAAGATCAACTGCAGTATCTTGGGCTGAAAGAGCAGGTGCTACACCTGAGCAAATTTGCAAGGCTGCCACCTGGTCCAACTACTCAACGTTCTTAAGACACTACAGGTTGGACCTATTGTCTGCCGCAGATCAGGCCTTTGGCAGAAAGGTGCTGCAGGCAGTAGTCCCACCCTAGGGTAAGTTACTTGTTTATCCTCTCCAAGGTTGTCCTGAAAGGCGATTAGAGAAAGACTTAGTTAGAACTTACCGGTGACGGTATTTCTAAGAGCCTTTCAGGACAACCGCTATTTCCCTCCCTTAACATATGTTAAAGTAATAAGTATAAATCTATCATGGTGTTGTGGTTTTCTGTGCTTTGTCTTCCAGAGAGTCGGACCACAATAACTGAAGCCATGGTGGAAGAGGAGGGTTTTAAAGGATTAGCATGTGTTTCCTAATGAAGAGGCGGAGCTGCGCTCTCTCCAATGTTGTCCTGAAAGGCTCTTAGAAATACCGTCACCGGTAAGTTCTAACTAAGTCTTTTTTTTTTTTTACTCACCCGAAATACCTGTTGCTATGCGGAAGTCCGTAATCTGCCTCTTCTGCACCGCGGCATGTTTTCTTCTTCTCCTTCTCCTAGTGAATGGGGCGTGCTGCTTTCTGGGAACTGTGTGTGTTCTCAGAGAGCAGCTGCCCATTCACAAGCCGGCACAAGACTCACACAGGCGTAGTAGGAAAAGGGCAGTGAAGCCGTAAGGCTTCACTGCCTGTTTCCCCTAGTGTGAATGGCGGCGCGGGACCTGTATCAGTCATGGGATCGGCATCGGGGGGCCATCAGCGCGGGCACATAGGACAAGGTAAGTGTCCTTATTAAAAGTCAGCAGCTACACTGTTAAAAAAAAAAAAAAATTGCGGGTGGAATCCCGCTTTAATTCAGCAAAACCTTTATTTAAGGGCTGCCGGCCCTTTAGCTGAGGATCCCCGCTGCGCATGCACCGCTGCAGTCAGCAGTGCATTGTGAGGGGAATATCTCCTAAACCGTAACAGTTTTAGGAGATATTCTTTATACTTACAGGTAAGCCTTATTATAGGCTTACCTGTGAGTGAAAGTGGTAGTACAGAGTTTACTACCACTTTAAGCTAGTGCATTGTTGGTTCACTTACCCTCTCCTTCTATTTCCCTTCTAAATGTTTTTTTTCTTTGTCTGAATATCTCACTTCCTGTTCCTCCTTAATGAAGCTTGCCCCCGTCATCCGTGCCGTTCTAACTGGGGGTTAGTCAACGTGCTCGCCCCCTCCCTTGGGATGTAGTCCATGTTTTTTCTTTTTGGGGTAAACACCAATCCAATACTCTTGCTAAATGTATTGCTTTATAATAACCCTCCGCATCTGGGAGTCCCACCCCTCTTTTTTCCTTTGGCAAGAGTAGAGTCAGAATGTCTCTACGGATTCTGGCAGATTTTCCAGCCCAGATAAACCTTGCAAATCTTGTTCTCTAGTCTTAAAAGCTTGATAACGTGCTTGTACAACTGTTAGAATTCCTGTAATACATGATTTTTTGAGTTCCTTGGATTGCAGAAATATGTTAAAGCTGTAAACACCATTTAAAACCACATTGACAAAATGGAGTCTGTTTGAAAATATTGAAGAGAGAAGTTTTCCTTTTTCACTTCCTACCTTGTCTATTCTCCATCTTTAAAACAAAATGCTAACAAGTATTGGGACACCTGCCTTTACATGCACATAAAATGTAATTTTTATTCCAGTCATAATCTGTAGGGTTCAATATTTAGTTGCCCAACTTCAGTCTGCTGAAAAAGTCAAAGGACTGCAGAATGAACTGCACTCCTGTGAGCCACACGAGAAGTACAACCAAACAAGTTTTGGCTGTACTTCTCTAACAATGAAAGATGACAGACCACTTATATATTTTTTCCTATATAAAAAAATAATAATTTTCATGAAGTAGCTCATATATTGGAAAAATGTTAATGCCATTTTGCCCTGTTGCCCATTATACTACACAGTAGGGATGAGCTTCGCGTTCGATACGAACGTATGTTCAACTCGAACATCGGTCGTTCGTCGAAATTCGAACAAAACGGGTCGTTCGCGCCAAATTCGAGTGACGCACAACGGCCCATAATTCACTGCGGCATTGAGCGCTGATGATTGGCCAAGCATGCTGTATGTCCCGCATGCTTGGCCAATCACAGCACGCAAATAACGAAGAGCCATAATTGGCCAAAGCCTGGGTTGCTTTGGCCAATTATGGCTCAGGGCTTTAGCACACGCCCCACACTATAAAAGGCCGCCTTCCGGCGGCCTCGTGTAGTGTGTTCCAGCTTGTTACAGAGAGCAGTTAGAGAGACAGAGATTATCTTTTTAGATAGATAGAGCAGGGTAGTCAGTTTAGCTTGAAATACAGTGTGTAGAGAATATATATACATCCCTAGGAGTTGTACATATATTTATACACTGTATAGCTAGATCTGCTGTTAGTATTTGTCAGGCAGGAGATTGTGCATAGCTGCAGTGCTCTAACCTGTTGTATTGCCTGCCTGTGTGCTGTGTAGTTTACACCTAAACGTACTGGGTGTTACTGCATGTGTCCTGTTTATTTGCAAGTAAGTGCATTTACTGCAAGTGCAATTTTTCTCTTTAATCGCACGTAAGCGCATTTACTGCAAGTGCAATTTTGCTCTTTAATCGCACGTAAGCGCATTTACTGCAAGTGCAATTTTGCTCTTTAATCTCACGTAAGCGCATTTACTGCAAGTGCAATTTTGCTCTTTAACCACTTAACCACCAGCCGCCGTCAAATAACGGCAACAAGGTGGTTGCTTAACTCTGGGAGGACGTTATGCAACGTCCTCCCAGAATCGCGCTCCCGCGCGCCCCCGGGAATTTCCGTGACCGCCGGGTCCGGAGGATCACGGTAAATTGCCGCTGATAGCGGCCGTTCACCACGTGATCGCTCTGTCCAATGACGGAGCGATCACATGTAAACAAACCGGCGTCATTTGATGACGCCGGTTCCTCCCCCCTCTCTCTGTACCGATCGGTGCAGTGTGAGAGGAGAGCGCGGACGGCAGCAGCACTGTGGGATGGATCTGTGACTATTGCAGTCACAGATCCATCCATCCCTGCTCAGCCATCCCTGCATTAACCCCTGCAATACTCTTCCTTCCCTGCACAATACTCTGCAATACTCTTCCTTCCCTGCGCAATACTCTGCAATACCCCCGCGCAATATTCTGCAATACCCCCGCGCAATACTCTGCAATACCCCCGCGCAATACTCTGCAATACCCCCGCGCAATACTCTGCAATACCCCCGCGCAATACTCTGCAATACCCCCGCGCAATACTCTGCAATACCCCCGCGCAATACTCTGCAATACCCCCGCGCAATACTCTGCAATACCCCCGCGCAATACTCTGCAATACCCCCGCGCAATACTCTGCAATACCCCCGCGCAATACTCTGCAATACCCCCGCGCAATACTCTGCAATACCCCCGCGCAATACTCTGCAATACCCCCGCGCAATACTCTGCAATACCCCCGCGCAATACTCTGCAATACCCCCGCGCAATACTCTGCAATACCCCCGCGCAATACTCTGCAATACCCCCGCGCAATACTCTGCAATACCCCCGCGCAATACTCTGCAATACCCCCGCGCAATACTCCCGCACAATACTCTGCAATACCCCCCGCACAATACTCTGCAATACCCCCGCACAATACTCTGCAATACCCCCGCGCAATACTCTGCAATACCCCCGCGCAATACTCTGCAATACCCCCCGCGCAATACTCTGCAATACCCCCCGCGCAATACTCTGCAATACCCCCCGCGCAATACTCTGCAATACCCCCGCGCAATACTCTGCAATACCCCCGCGCAATACTCTGCAATACCCCCGCGCAATACTCTGCAATACCCCCGCGCAATACTCTGCAATACCCCCCGCGCAATACTCTGCAATACCCCCCGCGCAATACTCTGCAATACCCCCCGCGCAATACTCTGCAATACCCCCCGCGCAATACTCTGCAATACCCCCCGCGCAATACTCTGCAATACCCCCCGCGCAATACTTTGCAATACCCCCCGGCCAATACTTTGCAATACCCCCCGGCCAATACTTTGCAATACCCCGGCCAATACTTTGCAATACCCCGGCCAATACTTTGCAATACCCCGGCCAATACTTTGCAATACCCTGGCCAATACTTTGCAATACCCCGGCCAATACTTTGCAATACCCCGGCCAATACTTTGCAATACCCCGGCCAATACTTTGCAATACCCCGGCCAATACTTTGCAATACCCCGGCCAATACTTTGCAATACCCCGGCCAATACTTTGCAATACCCCGGCCAATACTTTGCAATACCCCGGCCAATACTTTGCAATACCCCGGCCAATACTTTGCAATACCCCGGCCAATACTTTGCAATACCCCGGCCAATACTTTGCAATACCCCGGCCAATACTTTGCAATACCCCGGCCAATACTTTGCAATACCCCGGCCAATACTTTGCAATACCCCGGCCAATACTCATAAAATACTCTGGTGGAAAAAAATGCGTTTTAACCACTTCCCGCCCATGTCATATGAGGTCCGTGACTTTGTGCAGGGATATCTAAATGATGCCTGCAGCTACAGGCATCATTCAGATATCATTTTTTTCAGCCGGCGATTCTCTACACCATAAGAATGATCATGTCGGCTGTTCCGCCTCTTGATCGTTCTTACGGGAGGCAAAAGGGGACGTCCCCACTCCCTTCGCCCTCTGGTGCTTCTTCCGACTCACCGCTGCGATCGAAGCCAGGATCGTTATTTTTTTTTCCCAGGCTTCCCAGCCTAGAGGTGAGATGTGGGGTTTTATTGACCCCATATCTCACTGTAAAGAGGACCTGTCAGGCTATATTCCTATTACAAGGGATGTTTCGCGGTAGACGCTATCAAGGATTCAATCCAACAGGCGTCCCGCCTATCCCTGTTTCTGGTTCACATGAGAAGATTTCTTTGGTTAAAAAACTGGTCTGCAGAAACCCCCTGCAAGAAGCTCCTTACAGGATTCTCCTTTCAGGGAGAGAGATTGTTTGGAGAAGATCTTGACAAATATATTCAAAAGATCTCTAGTGGTAAGAGCACCCTCTTGCCGGTTAAGAAAAGGTTCCGGGGTCCCTCTTTTAAGCGCCCAACCTCTCCAGTCCCAGGGCCTTCATCCTCTAGGCCAGTGATGGCGAACCCGTGGCACGCGTGCCGCTGCTGGCACTCCGAGCCTTTTCTGTGGGCACGCCATCAAATGAGGAAATCACACAGTGAAGCACAGAATCGTCCACACCGCACCGCAAACTACATCTCCCATAGTTCTGTGGGCTAGCGGTGACGTGCCCGAGTGGGAGTGACAAACAATAAGCGCCCGGGGTGACGAGCGCAATCATAGAATAGTTTTGTCCACACTTCTAATAACTGCTCCGCCCACCACCGCCTCTCAGCCAATCAGTATCGCTGTAACCCGCCCTCCTCCTGCAGCCCGCCACATTTGACAAGAAGATGCAGGCAGAGATGAATGCGTGGCTGAACTGTATTGAGGCGGGCGGGAGTGTGCTCTGCTCGGCTGTTCCCTGCACTTACCATGTTCCAACTTCCAGAGCCTTCTTCTCCTCTGTCAGGACCGGAGCTGCTGTGAGGCAGAGCAGGCTTTCTGTGATGGCCCCCCTTCCCTTCTCCGGTCAGCAGCACGAGCAGGGAGATCAAAGACACAGACATGGCTGTGTGCATTCTTCCTCACCCTTCTGCCAGCAGCGGGGGTGGTGATTTATAAAGCAACAGCAGGACTGAGCAGTTTGCAGAAGGGGACTGAATTGCAGGTAATCATTGACAGTAACCTCTAGCAACTGAATGATGGGCAGTAATGTATGGTAACCGATAGCAACTGAATGATGGGCAGTAATGTATGGTAACCGATAGCAACTGAATGGTGGGCAGTAATGTATAGCAACTGAATGGTGGGCAGTAATGTATAGCAACTGAATGGTGGGCAGTAATGTATAGTAACCGAATGATGTGCAGTAATGTATGGTAACCGATATCAACTGAATGGTGGGCAGTAATGTATAGTAACCAAATCATGGGCAGTAATTTATGGTAACCAATAGCAACTGAATGGTGGGCAGTAATGTATAGCAACCGAATGATGGTCAGTAATGCATGGTAACCGATAGCAACTGAATGGTGGGCAGTAATGTATAGCAACTGAATGGTGGGCAGTAATGTATAGCAACTGAATGGTGGGCAGTAATGTATAGCAACCGAATGGTGGGCAGGTATGTATAGCAACCGAATGGTGGGCAGTAATGTATAGTAACAGAATGGTGGGCAGTAATGTATAGCAACCGAATGATGGTCAGTAATGCATGGTAACCGATAGCAACTGAATGGTGGGCAGTAATGTATAGCAACTGAATGGTGGGCAGTAATGTATAGCAACTGAATGGTGGGCAGTAATGTATAGCAACCGAATGGTGGGCAGGTATGTATAGCAACCGAATGGTGGGCAGTAATGTATAGTAACAGAATGGTGGGCAGTAATGTATGGTAACCGATAGCAACTGAATGGTGGGCAGTAATGTATAGTAACCGAAAGCATAATTTACAGTTTTAATTCAGTGTTGGCACTTTGAAAGAAATAAGTTGGTTTTGCGTCGCGGTTTGGGCACTCGGGCTCAAAAAGGTTCGCCATCACTGCTCTAGGCAGTATCGACGGCCCCCTGGACGCCCACCTGCAAACAGGCCACAGGGGTAAGCTGCAGGGAACAAGAGACCATGGAATCGCAAACCGGTTAAGGCTGCCCCTAAGTCGGCCTTGTGAAGGGGCGCCCACACTTTCTCGGGTGGGGGGAAGGCTCCGGTACTTCTCGGAGTTGTGGGGGGCCAGAATCTCCGACCAGTGGGTTCTGTCCTCAGTGGCTCAGGGATACAAAATAGAGTTTCGGGAGTTCCCCCCTCCTCACTTTCAGCCGTCAAGACTCCCAGGCGATCCTCAAAAGCAAGCATCGCTTCTATCCGCCCTAGATCGTCTCCTATCTCAAGGAGTGATTATGGAGGTACCACCAGGGGAACAGGGACAAGGGTTTTACTCAAACCTCTTCGTTGTCCCGAAGCCGAACGGCAACGTCAGGCCTATACTGGACCTAAAGTTATTAAACTGCTTTTTAAGAGTCCGTTCCTTTCGAATGGAGTCCATTCCCTCGGTGGTGGCCGCCCTTCAAGGAAGGGAGTTCTTGGCCTCCATCGATATCAAGGATGCGTACCTGCACGGTCCGATTTTCCCCGGCCATTACAGGTTCCTGCGGTTTGCCCTAAACCATCGGCATTATCAATTCATGGCCCTTCCGTTCGGGCTAGCCACGGCCCCTCGGGTTTTCACGAAGATCCTGGCTCCGGTATTAGCCCTCCTAAGGGAACAG
The DNA here is from genome assembly GCF_905171775.1 of Rana temporaria. NCBI lineage: Eukaryota > Metazoa > Chordata > Amphibia > Anura > Ranidae > Rana > Rana temporaria. The sequence goes on along the minus strand of NC_053492.1, from coordinate 279,113,042 downwards.
GGCATTCTGGTCATGGCTTACTTAGACGACCTTTTGGTAGTCGACCACTCAGCGGCCGACTTAAGTCAGGCGGTATTACTAGTAGTAAACTGCCTAGAGCAGTGATGGCGAACGCGTGGCACGCGTGCCGCTCCCGGCACGGCAAGCTGTTTTGGTGGGCACGCGGTGACAATGCAGAAATGTCAAAGAAAAAAAAATTAAATCGTCAACCGCAACTAGAAACTACATTTCCCACACTACCCTGTGCTAGCGGTGACGTGTCCGAGTGGGCGTAACTTAGAATGAGCGCCCGGAGGTCACGTGTTAGCTTTCTACCCAATGAAAGCTCTCAGATCATCCACTGCCTGACGTGCTGCTGGGCGTGACTGGGAGCATGAGGAGAAGACGCACGGCGGGAAAGAGCTGCAAGACTCGTGAAGCCATCTTCTTCATTGCGCAGTTTGATTCAGCTGCAGACAAAGGTAAGAATACTTATTACTCGAATACTATTTAGACATGGGATACCTGGGTCGTTTTATGGGTTGCCCTGCTAACATCACCCAATCTAAAATGTAAAATTTTGCTGAACAATTACTTTAGCTAATCTCGCTGCTGACTGACTTGGGAAACTTTGTTCTGCAAACATATTACCCCCCTCATTGCTGTTATTGGGTCTAGTTGTCCTTTGCAAACATATTACCCCCCTCATTGCAAATGACACCTATGCCCAATAACAGCAATGAGGGAGGTAATATGTTTGCAAATGACACCTAGGCCCAAAAACAGCAATGAGGGAGGTAATATGTTTGCAAATGACACCTAGGCCCAAAAACAGCAATGAGGGAGGTAATATGTTTGCTGTTATTGGGCATAGGTGTCATTTGCAAACATATTACCTCCCTCATTGCTGTTATTGGGCATAGGTGTCATTTGCAATGAGGGGGGTAATATGTTTGCAAATGACACCCAGGCCCAATAACAGCAATGAGGGGGGTAATATGTTTGCAAAGGACACCTAGGCCCAATAAAAGCAATGAGGGGGGTAATATGTTTGCAAATGACACCCAGGCCCAATAACAGCAATGAGGGGGGTAATATGTTTGCAAAGGACACCTAGGCCCAATAAAAGCAATGAGGGGGGTAATATGTTTGCAAATGACACCCAGGCCCAATAACAGCAATGAGGGGGGTAATATGTTTGCAAAGGACACCTAGGCCCAATAAAAGCAATGAGGGGGGTAATATGTTTGCAAATGACACCCAGGCCCAATAAAAGCAATGAGGGGGGTAATATGTTTGCTGTTATTGGGCCTAGGTGTCATTTGCAAACATATTACCCCCCTCATTGCTGTTATTGGGTCTAGGTGTCCTTTGCAAACATATTACCCCCCTCATTGCAAATGAGGGGGGTAATATGTTTGCAAATGACACCTAGGCCCAATAACAGCAATGAGGGGGGTAATATGTTTGCAAATGACACCTAGGCCCAAAAACAGCAATGAGGGAGGTAATATGTTTGCTGTTATTGGGCATAGGTGTCATTTGCAAACATATAACCCCCATCATTGCTGTTATTGGGCCTGTGTCCTGGCCTATGGACAACAATGACACACTTTTTTTTTTTTTTCATTTTAGCCCTTTGGATTCTTCTTTGCAATTCTTGTAGAATCTACAGCAGCTTCCAGACCCAGCAGAGCGGTGTCAGCAGCGGCACAGCGCGACTTCTTGTTTCACAGGACATTGGACGATTTGAGCTTATATCTGTCTACATTAAAAAAAGTAAGTTGCTAAGGGTCACATCTGGCCCCCGGGCTACGGTAGTTTCCTGTGTCCCTATGGACAACAATGAAAACATATTTTTTTTTTCATTACAGCCCTCTCTCCGGGATTCTACTTTGCAAATCTTGTAGAATGTACAGCAGCTTTCAGACCCAGCAGAGCGGTGTCAGCAGCGGCACAGCACGCCTTGTTGTTTCACAGGACATTGGACGATTTGAGCTTATATCTGTCTACATTACAGAAACGTAAGTTGCTAAGGGTCACATCTGGCCCCCGGGCTATGGTAGTTTCCTGTGTCCCTATGGACAACAATGAAAACATATTTTTTTTTTCATTACAGCCCTCTCTTTGGGATTCTTCTTTGCAATTCAGAATCTACAGCAGCTTCCAGACCCAGCATAGCGGTGTCAGCAGCGGCACAGCGCGACTTCTTGTTTCACAGGATATTGGACGATGTATATCTGTCTACAAAACCGTGAGTTGTTCTACCTTTTTTGTGAAATGTTGCAATAATATTTTTGGTATAGGTAGGTAGGGATAGATTTGTATTGGGTGCTTCATCCATCCTTATTTTATACATTTTGTGTTTTTTGTAGACATGAACAACCAAAAATGAGTACATCAAAAAAAGCAAAATTAAAAACAGATAGTGGAAGATCATTCCAAGAGACCTGGACACAGTCATTTGGAGTGATTGAACGCAATGGGAAAGCGTTATGTGTTCTGTGTAGTGAAAGTGTGGTATCTCGCACATCTAGTGTCAAACGTCATTTTGATACCAACCACAAAAGTGTTGCCGAACTTGGTGTAGCTGAAAGAAAAGAGTTTCTTGATGGGAAATTGAAGAGATATCACTGCCAGTATCGTAGTTTTTGCAACTATCTTTCTAAAACAAATTATCTGGCAAATGCCAGCTTTGAAATTTCACTGTGCATAGCAAAACATGGAAAGCCCCTCTCTGATGGCGATTTTATCAAAACGGCCATGTTGGCTGTGAGTAATTCCCTTTTTCATGAATTTCCAAACAAGGACAAAATTAAGCAACGAATCTCTGAAATGCCACTTAGCAGAAATACTGTTAAAGATAGAGTCCTGCGTATGGCAAGTGATGTTAGTCAGCAGCTCACCACTGACTTACAAAAGGCAGCCTGTTACTCCATGTGCTTGGATGAAAGCACAGACATAAATAATCATGCAAGGCTAGCAGTAATTTTGCGTTATGCTGTTGGTGACACCATGAGAGAGGAGCTCATGAAACTGTTGTCTTTGCCTGGAAGAACACAAGGGATAGATATCTACAATGCTGTGATGGAGGCTTTTGTCTCACAAGACATAAGGCCAGAAAAAGTGGTTTCAGTTACTAGTGACGGGGCACCTTCCATGGTGGGGGTAACATCTGGTTTCATACAGTTTTTTGTCAAAGAAGCAAAGCACCCAGTCATTCAATTTCATTGTATTATACATCAAGAAGCTCTTTGTGCCAAGGAAAGCAGCAAAATATTAGACGATATCCTCAAGGATGTCACAAAAATGGTGAATTACATCATGGCTCGTGCTCTTAATTTTCGACAGTTTCAAGCACTTCTTGATGAGGTACAGGCACAGTATAATACTTTACTTATGTACAATAATGTACGATGGCTAAGCAGAGGACGGGTCTTGGAGAGATTTGTAGCCTGTTTGGATGAAATTGCAAAGAAGAATCCAAAGGGCTAAAATGAAAAAAACAAAAATGTGTCATTGCATCTTTACCAATGCCCAGCCAAGGCATCTTTACCAATGCCCAGACAAGGCATCTTTACCAATGCCCAGCCAAGGCATCTTTAAAAATGCCCAGCAATGGCATCTTTAATAATGCCCAGGCAAGGCATCTTTACCAATGCCCAGCCAAGGCATCTTTAAAAATGCCCAGCAATGGCATCTTTAATAATGCCCAGGCAAGGCATCTTTACCAATGCCCAGCCAAGGCATCTTTAAAAATGCCCAGCAATGGCATCTTTACCAATGCCCAGCCAAGGCATCTTTACCAATGCCCAGCCAAGGCATCTTTACCAATGCCCAGACAAGGCATCTTTACCAATGCCCAGCCAAGGCATCTTTAAAAATGCCCAGCAATGGCATCTTTAATAATGCCCAGGCAAGGCATCTTTACCAATGCCCAGCCAAGGCATCTTTAAAAATGCCCAGCAATGGCATCTTTAATAATGCCCAGGCAAGGCATCTTTACCAATGCCCAGCCAAGGCATCTTTAAAAATGCCCAGCAATGGCATCTTTAATAATGCCCAGGCAAGGCATCTTTACCAATGCCCAGCCAAGGCATCTTTAAAAATGCCCAGCCAAGGTATCTTTAAAAATGCCCACTGCTCTGCTGGGTCTGGAAGCTGCTGTAGATTCTAATCTACAAGAATTGCAAAGAAGAATCCAAAGGGCTAAAATGAAAAAAACAAAAATGTGTCATTGCATCTTTACCAATGCCCAGCCAAGGCATCTTTACCAATGCCCAGACAAGGCATCTTTACCAATGCCCAGCCAAGGCATCTTTAAAAATGCCCAGCAATGGCATCTTTAATAATGCCCAGGCAAGGCATCTTTACCAATGCCCAGCCAAGGCATCTTTAAAAATGCCCAGCAATGGCATCTTTAATAATGCCCAGGCAAGGCATCTTTACCAATGCCCAGCCAAGGCATCTTTACCAATGCCCAGACAAGGCATCTTTACCAATGCCCAGCCAAGGCATCTTTAATAATGCCCAGGCAAGGCATCTTTACCAATGCCCAGCCAAGGCATCTTTAAAAATGCCCAGCAATGGCATCTTTAATAATGCCCAGGCAAGGCATCTTTACCAATGCCCAGCCAAGGCATCTTTAAAAATGCCCAGCAATGGCATCTTTAATAATGCCCAGGCAAGGCATCTTTACCAATGCCCAGCCAAGGCATCTTTAAAAATGCCCAGTCATGGCATCTTTAATAATGCCCAGGCAAGGCATCTTTACCAATGCCCAGCTAAGGCATCTTTACCAATGCCCAGCCAAGGCATCTTTAATAATGCCCAGCAATAGATCATTAGACTCATCCTCTGCTTATGTTCAATAATGTCTTTTAGCTATGCAAAGTATACTGTGCCTGTACCCATCACAGCATTGTAGATCTCTATCCCTTGTGTAAGCAAATGCATCTTTACCAATGCCCAGCCAAGGCATCTAATGCCCAGCCAAGGCATCTTTACCAATCTTTACCAATGCCCAGACAAGGCATCTTTAAAAATGCCCAGCAATGGCATCTTTAAAGATGCCTTACCAAGGCATCTTTAATAATGCCCAGCAAAGCCATCTTTGGAAATGCCCAGCAAAGCCATCTTTGGAAATGCCCAGCAAAGCCATCTTTGGAAATGCCCAGCAAAGCCATCTTTGGAAATGCCCAGCAAAGCCATCATTGGAAATGCCCAGCAAAGCCATCTTTGGAAATGCCCAGCAAAGCCATCTTTGGAAATGCCCAGCAAAGCCATCTTTGGAAATGCCCAGCAAAGCCATCTTTGGAAATGCCCAGCAAAGCCATCTTTGGAAATGCCCAGCAAAGCCATCTTTGGAAATGCCCAGCAAAGTCATCTTTGAAAATGCCCAGCAAAGTCATCTTTGAAAATGCCCAGCAAAGTCATCTTTGAAAATGGCCAGCAAAGTCATCTTTGAAAATGCCCAGCAAAGTCATCTTTGAAAATGCCCAGCAAAGCCATCTTTGGAAATGCCCAGCAAAGCCATCTTTGAAAATGCCTAGCAAAGGCATCCTTACCAGCGATCAGCAAAGGCATCTTTACCAGCGATCTGCAAATGTATCCTTATCCAAAAATACATGCACAAGTACAGTTGTTGAGAATCTTTTTCAATAAAAAAAAAATGTTTAATAGAAAGCTCTGTTATTGTGTTTTTCTTTTAAAACAAAAGCTGTTAATTAGTTTGGACAAGTGTACGAGTTGATTTTTCTAAACGAAAACCTTGGTATTCATGTTTAATTGCAGTGTTGGCACTTCAAAAAAAAATTAGGTTTTGTGTTGGAGTTTGGGCACTCGGGCTCAAAAAGGTTCGCCATCACTGGCCTAGAGTCCCTGGGTTGGATCCTAAACCGGGACAAATCAGCCTTGCAGCCCACAAGAAGGTTGGAATATCTGGGTTTAATTTTGGATACGAGCCAATGAAGGATCTTCCTGCCCCAGTCCAGGGTAGATTCGATAAAGGAGTTGATCCAAATAATTCTAAGCAGCACAAGGCCGTCTATACGCCTCTGCATGCGCCTATTGGGAAAACTAGTGGCCACCTTCGAAGCAGTGCCCTATGCCCAGATCCATTCTCGGGGATTACAGAGAGCGATTCTCACGGCCTGTGACAAAAGGCTCCAGGCCTTGGATCTTCCCATTTCTCTTTCCTATGCGGTAAGGCAGAGTCTGTGTTGGTGGTTGGTCCCAAAAAACCTTCTGAAAGGAAGGTCGTTCTGTCCCCCCTCATGGAGGGTAGTAACCACGGATGCCAGCCTATCGGGCTGGGGTGCAGTCCTAGACGGGTTAACCCAACAGGGGAAGTGGTCAAGGGCAGAATCAGCCCTATCCATAAATGTCTTGGAGATCCGGGCGGCTCGATTGGCTCTTTTGGGCTGGACGGAGATTTTGCAGGGCTCCCCAGTAAGGGTACTATCCGACAATGCCACTGCCGTGGCTTATATAAATCATCAGGGCGGCACCAGGAGTCGGGCAGCCCAAAGGGAGGTAGATCGGATTTTTTCTTGGGCAGAGACCCATGTCCCCTGCATCTCAGCGATCTTTATCCCCAGGGTTGAAAATTGGCAGGCGGATTTCCTCAGCCGCCAACAGATGTCCCCAGGGGAATGGTCCCTCCATCCCGAGGTGTTCCAGGACATCTGCCAGAGGTGGGGAACTCCGGAGGTGGATGTGATGGCATCCAGGTTCAATGCAAAGGTACCAAAGTTTGTCTCTCGAACATGGGATCCATTGGCCTACGGGACGGATGCCTTGGTATGCCCTTGGCATCAGTTTGCGCTAATCTATGCCTTCCCTCCGCTACGGATGCTACCCCGTCTTCTGCACAGAATTCAAAGGGAGCGCAAGCCAACAATTCTAGTGGCCCCGGAGGCCCTGGTACTCCTTGATAAAAAGGATGGCGGTAGAGGAGCCCTGGGTTCTTCCTTTACGTCCAGACCTCCTCTCACAAGGACCGTTCTCCCATCCTGCCTTACAGGCCTTAAATTTAACGGCTTGGCGGCTGAATCCCTGATTCTCAGAAACAGAGGCCTTTCGGGTCAGGTCATTTCCACTCTTATAAACGCAAGAAAGCCAGTTTCCAGGTTAATATACTATAGGGTGTGGAAGGCCTATATTGCCTGGTGTGAGACCAAGAAATGGCACCCCCGCAAATATGCCATTGGTAGAATCCTGGAGTTTTTACAGTTGGGCGTGGAAAAAGGTTTGGCAGTTAGCACAATCAAGGGGCAAGTGTCTGCCTTGTCTGTTTTTTTTCCAGAGACCTTTGGCTACCCATTCTCTAATGAAGTCTTTTTTACAGGGGGTTATTCGGGTTAATCCCCCGATCAAAGCTCCCCTGTATCCTTGGGATTTAAATTTGGTTCTGTCTGCCTTGCAAAGGCAGCCCTTTGAGCCCTTGTCTGAGATCCCTTTGGTCCTGTTGACTAGGAAACTAGTGTTTCTGGTGGACATGGCATCGGCCAGAAGAGTGTCGGAGTTGGCAGCCTTGTCATGTAAGGCACCTTATTTGTTACTGCATAAGGACAGGGTCGTTTTACGGCCGCTTCCGTCCTTTCTGCCCAAGGTGGTGTCTAATTTTCACCTCAATCAAGATTTGATTCTTCCATCATTTTTTCCAAAACCGTCCTCTAAGGAAGAGAGATTACTACATTCCTTGGATGTGGTTAGAGCTGTAAAGATTTACTTGAAAGCTACAGCTCAGATTCGTAAGACTGACGTCTTATTCATTCTGCCTAAGAGGGGCCAGGCAGCGTCTAAAGCCACTATTTCTAAGTGGATCAGGCAAATAATTATACAGGCTTATGGCCTGAAGGGGAAGACTCCACCCTTGTCAGTTAAGGCTCATTCCACTAGAGCTATGAGTGCCTCTTGGGCAGCGTATCACCAGGTCTCTATGGCTCAGGTCTGCAGGGCAGCGACCTGGTCATCTGTCCACACATTTGCAAAATTTTATCAAATGGCCGTTAGGAGGAACGCTGATTCAGCTTTTGGGCAGGCGGTACTCCAGGCCGCAGTTTAATCTCCTCTTGTCCGGTGGCACCTCCTGTTTGTTTTTTTCTGATTGTCTCCCTCCCCTCATGGAGCATTGCTTGAGGACATCCCATATGTAATGGCTATGCTGCTCTGTGTCCCGTGATGTACGATAAAGAAAAAGGGATTTTTATTAACAGCTTACCTGTAAAATCCTTTTCTTGTAGTACATCACGGGACACAGAGCTCCCACCACTCTTATGGGGAATTTTGGGATGCATATTGCTTGCTACAAAACTGAGGTACTCCCACTATGGGTGGGGGTTATATAGGGAGGGAACTTCCTGTCGGAGAGTGCCAGTGTCCATCACCTGAAGGTACACTATATAACCCATATGTAATGGCTATGCTGCTCTGTGTCCCATGATGTACTACAAGAAAAGGATTTTACAGGTAAGCTGTTAATAAAAATCCCTTTTTTTCCATGTAGGAGAGAAATGTTAGAATTGGTCTGGGTGCTTTAGAACGCCTGATGGTGCTTCTTGGATGTTGGGCCTCTGTATGTGGCCACGCTGTGTAAAAGTCTCACACATGTGGTATCGCCATACTCGGAAGGAATAGCAGAATGTGTTTTGGGGTGTAATTTGTGGTTTGCATATGCTGTGTGTGAGAAATAACCTGCTAATATGAAACTTTTGTGGGAAAAAAATAAAAATAATAAAAACCTTGATTTTGCAAAGAATTGTGGGAAAAAATTACAAATTCAAAAAACTCACAATGCCTCTTTCTAAATACCTTGGAATGTCTTCTTTCCAAAAAAGGGTCATTTGGGGGGTATTTCTTCTTTTCTGGCATGTTAGGGTCTCAAGAAATGAGAGAGGCTGTCAGTACATCAGATGTGATCAAATTGATAAATGTTCAGTAATTGGTACCATAGCTTGTAGACCTTATAACTTTCACCCAGACTAAATAATATCCAATTTTTTTTTTAACCAAAGATATGTAGCAGTATACATTGTAGGCCAAATTTATGAAAAAAAAAAAATTTTTGCAAAATTTTATAATAGAAATTAAGAAAAAAAATTTTTTTTAAAAAAATCTTCGTTTTTTTTCATTTATAGCGAAAAAAAAAAAAAAAACGCAGAGGTGATCAAATACCACCAAAAGAAAGCTCTATTTGTGGGAAAAAAAGGACAAAAAATTCATTTGGTTACAGTGTTGTATGACTGAGTTATTGTCATTCAAAATGTGAGAGCAGCGAAAGCTGAAAATTGGTCTGGTTATTAAGTGGGTTTAAGTGCCCAGTTGTCAAGTGGTTAATCGCATTTACTGCAAGTGCAATTTTGCTCTTTAATCGCACGTAAGCGCATTTACTGCAAGTGCAAGTTTGCTCTTTAATCGCACGTAAGTGCATTTACTGCAAGTGCAATTTTGCTCTTTAATCGCACGTAAGTCCATTTACTGCAAGTGCAATTTTGCTCTTTAATCGCACGTAAGCGCATTTACTGTAAGTGCACGTGTCCTGTTTATTTGCAACTAAGCGCATTTAGTGTAAGTAGAAGTTTGCTCTTTAATAGCACGTAAGCGAATTTACTGCAAGTCCAAGTTTGTTCTTTAATCGCACGTAAGCGCATTTACTGCAAGTGCAAGTTTGCTCTTTAATCGCACGTAAGCGCATTTACTGTACGTGCAAGTTTGCACTTTAATAGCACGTAAGCGCATTTACTGTAAGTGCACGTGTCCTGTTTATTTGCAACTAAGCGCATTTAGTGTAAGTGGAAGTTTGCTCTTTAATAGCACGTAAGCGCATTTACTGCAAGTCCAAGTTTGCTCTTTAATCGCACATAAGCGCATTTACTGCAAGTGTAAGTTTGCTCTTTAATCGCACGTAAGCGCATTTACTGTACGTGCACGTTTGCTCTTTAATAGTACATAAGCGCATTTACTGTAAGTGCACGTGTCCTTTTTTTTGCAACTAAGCGCATTTATTGTAAGTGCAAGTTAAATCTTTAACCTCTTCCCAACCGCTCCATAGACAAAAGACGTCTACAGAGCGGTTGAGTTATTCCGGGGCGACGTCCCTGGGACGTCCTCCCAGAATCCTTCACTCGCGCGCCCCCTGCGGCGCGCTCCCAGAATCATCTGTGAGCGCCGGGTCTAGAAGACCCGGCGCATCACAGATCGCGGTAAATCGCCGCTGATAGCGGCGGTTTACCACGTGATCGCTCCGTCAAATGAATGAGCGATCACTTGTAAACAAACCGCCGCCGGTTCCTCCCTCTCCTCTCTGTACCGATCGGTACAGTGTGAGAGGAGGAGGGGAGCGCGGGGTGTCAGCAGCTGCTGTGGGATGGATCTGTGACAAATGCAGTCACAGATCCATCCATCCCTCCCTGTGCAATACTCTGCAGTACCATCAATACTCTGCAATACCCCCCACACTCTGCAATACCCCCCACACTCTGCAATACCCCCCACACTCTGCAATACCCCCCACACTCTGCAATACCCCCCACACTCTGCAATACCCCCCACACTCTGCAATACCCCCCACACTCTGCAATACCCCCCACACTCTGCAATACCCCCCACACTCTGCAATACCCCCCACACTCTGCAATACCTGCTAATATGACAGAAACAAGATTTTTTTTTTTTTTTTTTTACAGAATTTTCAGTGTTTTTTCTTTTATAGCGCAAAAAATAAAAAACCCAGAGGTGATCAAATACCAGCAAAAGAAAGCTCTATTTGTGGGAAAAAAAGGACAAAAATTTCAGATGGGCACAATGTTGTATGACTGAGTTATTGTCATTCAAATTGTGAGAGCACCGAAAGCTGAAAATTGGTCTGGTGAGGAAGGGGGTTTAAGTGCCCAGTGGTCAAGAGGTTAATAGCACTTAAACACATTTACTGTAAGTGCATGCGTGTTGTTTATTTACACCTGAACGCATTAAAATGTCTGGAAGGACAACAAACAGAGGCAGAGAGTCACAAGGGCAAGCAGGCTCTGCATGTAGAGGCAACGCTGGTGGTGGACGTGGTGCATCCTCTTCAGCACGTGGCCGCTCGTCCTTTTCGGGATCTGGCCGTGTTGAGCCTCAACATGCAGAGAAATTAGTGGATGACCAAGCCGTCCTCATCCTCCTCATCCTCTCTCACACAGACTGATCTTAGTTTGTCTGGCAAAGCAGCTGCCAAGGCTTCCTCTTCCCTCTGCACAATGGCATCACACAATCCTTCCCTAGTCCCACCGTGTCCTCCTGAGGAGTCCCCCGAACTGTTTCAACACAGTGTTGGGTACATGCTGAATGAAGATGCGCAGCGCTTTGAAGGCTCTGATGATGGAACACAGATAGAGGAAGGCATTGATGTGAGCCCAGGAAGAGGGGGTGGCCGAGAGGGACAGCAATCTGGCAGTGATGTTCCCCCAGCTGGAGCATACTGCCAGGTTTTCAACAGTGATGAGGAGGGAGGGGATGATGAGGTCACTGACCCTACCTGGGTGCCTGAAAGGAGAGCGGAGGAGGAGGAGGAGGACGAGGCACAGGCACATCTCCAAAGAGGCAGGATGCCCTCCAGGGGTCAGGTTAAGGGCACACCAACTGCATTACATCGCACATCTACGCTTGTGCATGGCGCTACTGTGTCTGAACGGTACAGCAAAAGTTCTTTGGTGTGGGCCTTTTTTGAAACATGTCCATCAGATCGTACCTTTGCTATTTGCAACATATGTCGCAAGCGTATCTCGCGTGGCCAAAACATCACCCGCTCGGGCACCACATGTTTGTCCAGACATATGTCGAGCTGCCATGCAGCTCGTTGGCAAGCATACCAGAAAGACCCACACCAAAGACCAAAGCGGACCTCTCCTTGCCTTTCTGTGACCTCCAACCCCACTAGACCCCCAGTCCTCTCTGAAGCCTGCACTGAAGGTGTAGAAATAGGTGTGTCACAACCTAGTAGTGGTAGTACATGCAGGCAATCTACTGATAGTACCAGACAAATTTCCCTGCCCCAGCTGCTGCAGCGCCGAAAGAAGTACGCTCCCAGCCATCCACATGCCCAGCGGTTGAATGCTAGCTTAGCAAAATTGCTAGCACTTCAACTGCTACCTTTTCAGTTGGTAGATTCTGCCCCCTTCCGTGAGTTTGTGGAATGTGCAGTACCTCAGTGGCAAGTACCCAAACGCCACTTTTTCTCACGGAAGGCGATTCCGGCTCTCTACCGGCATGTGGAAGGCAATGTCCATGCCTCGCTGGACAGGGCGGTCAGTGGTAAGGTGCATCTTACCGCTGACTCATGGTCCAGCAGGCATGGACAGGGACGTTACCTGTCTTTTACGGCCCATTGGGTGACTCTGCTGGCAGCTGGGAAGGACGCAGGGCAAGGTACAGTAGTTTTGGAGGTTGTGACGCCACCACGCCTCAAAAACACTACTACTGGTTGTGACACACCTCTCTCCTCCACCCCCTCCTCTTCTTCCTCTGTGGCCTCTTCCTGTGGTGTTTCCTCAGAACCAGCCGTGCTCCGTAGGCGTACGAGGGGCTACGCAGGAATGCAGGCCAAGAGATGCCATGTGGTGCTAGAGCTGGTGTGCTTGGGAGACAGGAGCCACACTGGGGAAGAAGTTCTGTCAGCTCTGCAGGGGAAGGCTCAGAGGTGGTTGACGCCACGCCAGCTGAAGCCTGGAATGGTGGTCAGCGATAATGGCACCAACCTCCTCTCTGCCCTGCGACAGGGAAAACTCACCCGTGTGCCCTGTTTTGTGCATGTCCTGAATTTGGTGGTGCAGCGGTTCTTGGGCAGGTACCCGGGCTTACAGGATGTCCTGAAGCAGGCCAGGAAAGTCTGTGTGCATTTCCGGAGGTCATACAATGCCACTGCTTGGCTGACAGACCTCCAAAGGGAATACAACCTGCCCAAGAACCGCCTAATCTGTGACATGCCCACCAGATGGAACTCTACGTTGGCCATGCTGCAGCGGCTGCACACGCAGCAGAGGGCCATCAATGAGTACCTGTGCCAATATGGCAGCAGAACTGGCTCAGGGGAGCTTGGGTTTTTTTCCCCACGCCAGTGGGCCTTGATCAGGGATGCATGCACTGTCCTGTCACCATTTGAGGAGGCCACGAGGATGGTGAGCAGTGACAGTGCATGCATCAGTGAGACTGTCCCGCTTATTCACATGTTGGAGCACACCCTACGTGGAATAATGGACAGGGCCCTTGAGGCAGAACAGAGGGAGGAAGAGGACAACCTCCTTACCTCTCAAGGCCCTTTATCCAGACACTGTTCCTGCTTGCCCACCTAGAACACAGGAAGAGGAGGAAGATTGTATCAGCAGCATGGAGGTGGAGCCTAGCACACAGCATCAACAGCAGCAGTCTTCAAGGGATCATTTACAGTCCCAAGGAACACGTGGACTTTTACGTGGCTGGGATGAGGTGGCTGCGGATCCTGTCGTCCTCAGTGACCCAGAGGACTGTGCCCCGAATGCCTCTGCAAACCTACGCTACATGGCCTCCCTGATCCTGCAAAGCCTGCGTAAGGATCCTTGTGTACGTGCTATCAAGGAGAGGGATCATTACTGGCTGGCAACTCTCCTTGATCCACGTTACAAGAGTAAGGTTGCAGACGTTATGTTGCCATCGCAGAGGGAGGCCTTGCAGAAGGGTCTGTGCAATGCGTTCCCAGAACCGGGGGGGGATTACCAAAACCTGACTGTGATGCATTTGCCTATATGTCTGTTTAATTCTCCCTGCTAGCCATGTGTGTGTGTTAGAGGTAGAAAGGGATTTCATGTGTGATTCATTTCTCTGCTAACAGGTTATTGAAGTGCTAATGTCCCCTCACTTTTCTAAAGGTTAATTGATCTATTGTGTTGTGTGAAGACGATCTGTGTTTACCCTTAAAAGATGTGTATTGTATCATCAGGCTAAATGATTAGATAAGTGGTATGTTAATTATTCTGATTGCTTCAGTGTAGTAATTACCTCCACTGATGTCATTATCTAAAGAAATGTGTCTGCATGGTCGACTCCGACGTGTCTCCTATAATCTGTATGGGAACCCCCACTGTGTGAGGGGGGGCGGAGATTTAATTGTTCCTAACAGGTTGTAACCACATATAAGCTGAGTGTTGTGTCATTAAAGTGTCTTGTTCCAGCAGTGAGCTCTGACTCATGTGTGGCTTAATGGGCGATCTCAGGAATATTCCTCCTAGTGGAATATTGGGTGATGTTCTTATGGAAGAAGGGAATCTTTGACGGGGATATCATACCAATACCGTCACACTGACCCTGGACAACGTGTTGCTGAGGCTTCGGTGAGTCACAGAAGGAGCGGTGGAGAAGGTGGCCGTCTGACCGATGCGTTCAGACAATTTTTTAGTCCGCAGCCCCAAGGTCTGACCGGTTCCAGCAACCATCGCCAGCGTCTGGTTTACATGGTCCGGGAATACCTAGGGGCAAGATCCGACTTGGACACCTTCCCCACCGAAAATCCTCTGGCTTACTGGGTCTTGAGGATGGATCACTGGCCAGAGCTTGCAACTGAGCTACTGGCTTGCCCTGCATCCAGTGTTCTTTCAGAACGCACATTCAGTGCTGCTGGAGGCTTTGTGACCAATCACAGGGTGCGCCTCTCCACCGACTCTGTTGATCGACTGACCTTCATCAAAATGAATCGGGCTTGGATCAAGACCAGCTACCAAGCACCTGATGCTGATGTTACTGAATAATAATTTTTTGTTGAAATGTCAGATCCCTTTGAGACTACGTATGCTGATGCTGAGTGACTGTCCTGTTATGCTGCTGATGGAATATCCTTCTCACTTTTCTTGCTGATAGCTAGTAAGAAATGTTGTGTTTCTGGGCTCCGCCACCAGTGCCTAAGGCCTAATTTTTGTGCCACTGTTTAACAGGGGTGTCTAATAACAATTTTTGATGCAATACTTTGCACGTGGCTCCTTGTGCTCCAATTACAGTTATTGGGAGGGGTTGCAGTGTTGTGTTGTGCCTAAGGCACAATTTTTCTGCCCCTGATTAACAGGGGCGCCTAATAACAATTTTTTATGCAATACTTTGCACGTGGCTCTTTGTTGCGCTCCAGTTACAGTATGTTTGAGGGGTGCCCTTTTTTCTACAATTTTTCTTTCACAAAAAAATAATGGCCCCCCACCACCTCTAAAATAATCGACATATTGTTGCCACACAGCACGTGTGCAAGCAGTATTAAATTACTTTTTTCTTATAATAATCTCATGTTGTGCAGGGACATTTATAAACACGTGCCACTACTATAGACACACAGCAGGTGTGATATTTAAAGGAATTTTTCATTTTTTTTTTTCACTTTAAGCATCATTAAAATCGCTGCTCCGGAAAAACGGCCTGTTTTAAAAAATTTTTTTCCATTGATGCATGTTCCCTGGGGCAAGATCCGGGTTCTGAAAGACGTTTTCCAACATTAAATTGAATTTTGGTCTTTAAAATGAGCGTTTTTGAATTCGAACGTTCGAGTCCCATAGACTTCAATGGGGTTCTAAATGTTCGCGCGAACCTGCGGTCTGTTCGAACGTTCTGGTGCGAACCGAACGCGGGTATGTTCGGCTCATCCCTACAACACAGTTGCAAAATGTTTTTCGATATCTTCCTTGTTGGTACCAGTTACTGTACTGTGCCAGCTTTTTCTTGCCCGGTCTAAACTTTTTAAAGACGTGTTGCTGCCATCACTGTCAATTACCTCTGTTTGTTTTTTTCCATTAAGATGAAAAACAATTCTCAGCTGAAAAATTTGATATTTTTTACTGAGAATAAAAAATGGTTGAGTTTTCTAAATCATTGCATTCTGCTTTTATGTGCACTTAATATACCAAGTTTTCAGGTTATTGGGTTGTAGTTTTTCTGGTTTGACCATTGGTGGACCAAAGTATTTTTTTTTTTTTTACTTTTTGTTGTCCTAAAATTAAAACATTTATCAAATGTTATAACACTCAATGTGTAGTGATAAACCACTATGATGAATGCAATAGAAACACTCCAAGTACTGATATTTTAAAGACTTGTAATGAAAATAAACATTTGGTTGCTTAAAGTGAGGTTCGCCCTTTAAAAAAAATTCTGACATCACACGGAGTCGCGCCATCCTACCGACAGAATGCCGGTGGGTTTTTTTTTTCTCAGCACATACCTCGTTATCACGATTTTGACCTCACAGCAATCCCGTGGGAGTGGGCGTTCCCAAGCACTGCCTGTTAATGACAGGCTTCCGAACGGCGCGTACTGCGCGTCACAGGTTGCTGACAGAACCCGAACGTCGGTGCGCAGGCGCCGTATAGAGCCGCACCGAAGTTCAGGTTTTTTCGGCAACCTGTGACGCGCAGTATGCGCCGTTCGGAAGCCTGTCAATCACAGGCAGTGCTTGGGAACACCCTCTCCCGCGGGATTGCCGTGAGGTCAAAATCGTGATAACGAGGTATGTGCTGAGAAAAAAAAAACACCGGCATTCTGTCGGTAGGATGGCGCGACTCCATGTGATGTCAGAATTTTTTTTGAGGGTGAACCTCCACTTTAAGATTTTTGGCAATTGTTTAGATATTCTATACTGCACTTAGCAATTTCTTTGAATGTTTGGATATTGCATCTGTGTGGCATTCTATACGGAGGAAACTTGAACAGCCGCACTCCAAAAATGTTCTTTTAATTAAAATCGATCACAAAATGGACATGCCACAGCAAAAAAATTGAAACAAAAGCTAACGTTTCGCACTGTAGCTTCAGTGCTTAGTCATAGCTAGTAGCTATGCCGATCCGACCCAATCTCCATGGCAGAAGCTCTAAGACACAAACACCTGTTGTGAAATAAATGGGACGTGACTTAACCCATAGTTACCATGGGGCTTCTGTTGTTGTCAGTCTCGTCTACACAGAGTAGCCACGGCTGACGGCTCAGCGTGGGATCCGGTAAGATCGGGTCAGATGGATCAAACAGTGTGAAGATAAAAGCACTTGGTGAAAATGTTATAGCAATTTTTTACTACTACTGTCTGTGATGACTGCTATTTTTTCTGTAGCTGGTAAATACTGTAGTTTATTATTCTCATTTACTATAATAAATTCCCCTAAAAAATATATAATTTTAATTTTTTTCTTAGTTTAGGCCGATACGTATTCTTCTACATATTTTTTGTAAAAAAAATCGCAATTAGCGGTTAACGATTGGTTTGCGCAAAATTTACAGCGTTTACGAAATAGGGGATAGTTTTATGGCATTTTAATATTTTTTTTTCTTACTACTCAGCGCCTTATTTATTTTTTTCATGACTACGACATTATGGCGGACACATCCGACACTTTTAAAAAAAAATTGGGACCATTGTCATTTTCACAGCAAAAAATGCTATAAAAATGCATTGATTACTGTGAAAATGACAATTGTAGTTTAGGAGTTAACCACTAGGGGGCGCTGTAGGGGTTATGTGTGACCTCATGTGTTTCTAACTGAACGGGGCGGGACGTCTGACATCACTGATCGCCTTTCCCTATATCAGGGAACAGATGATCAGTGACATTGCCACTGTGAAAAACAGGGAAGGTGTGTTTACATACACCTCTCCCCGTTCTAAAGCTCCTGTGACCGATCGCGGGACGCCGGCGGTGATCAGGTCCGCCGGAGCTTCGGACCGGGTTGCGGGCGCGCGCGACCCACGGCTGGGCACTTAAAGGGGACGTACAGGTACGTGTTTGTGCGCAGCTGTGCCATTCTGCCAACGCAAATGTGCAGGAGGCGGTCCTTAAGTGGTTAAGTACATTTTTTTAGTACTGTATCTGCCTTGTGAAAGTTTACTATTTATACATTTTGCACTTTTTTTTATTGCCCTGTGAGGCGTTACTACCGTAATCTGAAATGTTTTTTTAATTTATGACCACTTTGACAATGTTTGTTAATTAAAATTGACAAAATAAATAAAATATTTTTCAAATATATAAGGTTTGTTTCTTCTGTCTTGGGTGTAGTTCTTGGAAGGTGTTCTTACTAGAATACTGCATTTTTTGTAAGATTAAGCTTTGGCAATAACACCTGGAAGCTGGTTGGTCTCTATGCAGAGCTGCAACAGATTTTGTACCATCCAGTTTGTTACTAAACCCCATAGTGTCACTTAAACCCCCATTAGGAGGTAAACCATCTCATGGATGGTGTGATAAACAGCACCATGGGCCATGAAAAAGTGTTTTTTTTTTCCTCTACATCTTTTGTAATGCCTATTTTGGAGGATTTATTCCACTGTCCTATTTTTACAATGGGAGACACGCTGCTACGGGCCTCTGTACACTGCCCTATATGCTACAGGCCTCTGTACAATGCCCTATATGCTATGGGCCTCTGTACACTGCCCTACATCCTAGACTTGCTGTACATGCCAACTGTCCCAAATTTCCCAGGATTTAGACCATTGTCCACATTTTTGGGGAAACGATAAAATCGGGTTTGTACTGATTTTATTTATTTTTTGCCGCCGAGTTCCACGCCCGGCGGAGACAATTGTCTGTGCCATCCGCCATTTTCAGGAAGACCAGAAGAAATACTATGGCTACAATAGAGCTGCGGCGCCATCCATCCCCCCTCTGCCCCGCTGCCAGTCTCTGTGACCTGTTATGGGTAGGGGCAGGAGATGGGCGGCGCTGCAGCTCAATATCTATTGTAACCACGTGGCCGCCTCTATTTTGTTCCCCCTTCGCTTCTCTTCTGTAATGGCAGTGGAGACACCGCTAGAATACATGACCGATGTATGGAGGGACTCCGCTGGGGACACTGATGTATGGAGGGTAGGGATGAGCTTTGCGTTTGAGTCAAACATTAGCTGTCCTCCAGTTCGTCGAACAGCCAACAATTTGGGGTGTTTGCAGCAAATTCGAAAACGCCCTGTAAATGTGAGAATTCTAAAGTGCTAATTTTAAAAATAAATTTTCAAGTTATTGTACTGGAGCGCTATGGTGTAATTTATGTAATTACACAACTTATCCTATAATATGCAACAAGTAAATTAATAAAAATGTGTCCTGTTGTACGTGATAAATCAATCAAATCAATAGTAAATAATAAAGCCCCTTGAAAACGTAACTATACGAAACGTACGTTGGCGGCGGAACCTGGTCACGTGTACCATGTCCTACGTCACTTCCCGATCGTCTGGATAGTGTCAGCAGCTAGTGGAACGCACGCCGCCACGGAGGTAGGAGAGCCAGTGTTGTTGTTTTTTTTTTTTTTTATCAAAGCTTGCAGCCCCAGTGTCGGGAGAATGGCACTTTTTATGTGAGTAGCCAATTGGCTGATGTTTTTATTTCATTTTAATAAAATAGCATTGCACTATGGAAGCTCTCTGTATTCCATGTTCTAAAATCTCAACATTCCGAGGGTGAGGTATCGTACATGCTCCATTCGATTTATATGTCTGCAGGCATTATCCTGCTCAAGCGCATCTGACCGGCTTTTTCATTAAATAGGTCAACCAGGTCAGGTAAGCACAATCTACTACTTGTGCACATTGGGTGTCGTACTAATTATCCAGGTGATGGAAGATCAATTGAGTCTGCATGACCAGGGATGGTTTTTGTATCACAGCAAGAAATATATCTAGAGGATATTCGAGCATTGATGTTGTATCTTTGCCCCAATGGAACTTTTTTATTTACTATTGATTTATTGATTGATTTATCACGTACAACAGGACACATTTTTATTAATTTACTTGTTGTTGCATATTATAGGATAAGTTGTGTAATTACATATTACTCGATAGCACCCCCAGTACACTTTTTAGCACGCATTAGATAGAAGTCACATACACTTCATCACTTTCTAGGGGAGCAGCTTAGAACATATTGTCTGTTTGGGACCTTTACCTGGGCACCCAAATTATTGTTTAATATATATAAATATTTTTTTGGCGCAGAATTGTTTTTTATATTTTCAAGTTCTTGTCCAAAAAGTGTTTGGGGACCTGGGTCCTGCCCCAGGGGTACATGTATCTGCAATTTTTTTTTAAAAAGGCATTTTTTTCGGGAACAGTGATTTTAATAATGCTTAACCACTTAAGGACTGCCTAACGCCGGCAGAATGGCACGGCTGGGCACAATCACGTACCTGTACGTGATTGTTAAATGCCCAGCCGTGGGTCGCGCGTCCGAAGCTCCATGGCTGCGGAACTCGTGGACCCGATCACCGCTGGAGTCCCGCGATCAGTCCCGGAGCTGAATAACGGGGAGAGCTGTGTGTAAACAGCTTCCCCGTTCTTCACTGTGGCGCCGTCATCGATCGTGTGTTTCCTAATATTGGAAACCACAATCAATGACGTCAGTCCTACAGCCACACCCCCCCTACAGTTGTGAACACAGGTGAGGTCACACTTAACCCCTCAGCGCCCCCTTGTGGTTAACTCCCAAACTGCAATTGTAATTTTCACAGTAAACAATGCATTTTTAATGCATTTTTTGCTGTAAAAATGACAATGGTCCCAAAAATGTGTCAAAATTGTCCAAAGTGTCCGCCATAATGTCGCAGTCACAAAAAAAATCGCTGATCACCGCCATTAGTAGTAAAAAAAAAATAATATAAATGCAATAAAACTATCCCCTATTTATAGCGTTTACAATCGATAAACGCTTATTGTGATTTTTTTTTTTTACCAAAAATGGGTAGAAGAATACGTATCAGCCTAAACTGAGGAAATCGTTTTTTTTATATATTTTTGGGGGATATTTATTATAGCAAAAAGTAAAAAATATTGAATTTTTTTCAAAATTGTCGCTCTATTTTTGTTTATAGCGCAAAAAATAAAAACCGCAGAGGTGATCAAATACCACCAAAAGAAAGCTCTATTTGTGGGGAAAAAAGGACGCCAATTTTGCACTGATCGCTATAAAAATGCCAATGGTCCCAAAAATGTGTCAAAAGTGTCCGCCATAATGTCGCAGTACCGAAAAAAATTGCTGTTCGCCGCCATTACTAGTAAAAAAAAAATAATAAAAATGCCATAAAAATACCCCCTATTTTGTAAACGCTATAACTTTTGCGCAAACCAATCAATAAGCGCTTATTGCAATTTTTTTTTATGAAAAATATGTAGAAGAATACGTATCGGCCTAAACTGAAGAAAACATTTTTTTTTATATATTTTTGGGGATATTTATTACAGCAAAAAGTAAATAATTTTTTTCAAAATTGTCGCTCTATTTTTGTTTATAACGCAAAAACTACAAACCGCAGAGGTGATCAAATACCACCAAAAGAGAGCTCTATTTGTGGGGAAAAAAGGACGCCAATTTTGTTTGGAAGCCACGTCGCACGACCGCGCAATTGTCAGTTAAAGCGACGCAGTGCCGAATCGCAAAAAGTACTCTGGTCTTTGACCAGCAATATGGTGCGGGGGTTAAGTGGTTAAAGTGAAACAATATAAGTGAAATATTCCTTGAAATTTCGTACCTGGGGTGTGTCTAAAGTATGCATGTAAAGTAGTGCATGTTTCCTGTGCTTAGAATTGTCCCTGCACAAAGTGTCATTTCTGAAAGGGAAAAAAGTCATTTAAAACTACTAGTGGCTATTCATGAATTGTTGGTCCCGGCAATACAGAGAAAAGTAATTGTAAAAAAATTACAGGGGTCCCCCCCCCCAGTCCATTACCCTGCCATGTTTTCAATGTCTTATCTGTGTTGCAGGGACACGACAATTAATGTCGCGAGTAGTTTTTTCCTTAAAATTACATTTTGTGCAGGGAACCAAAATTAAAAAAAAGAAAGTGTGGACGTCCCCCCCAAATTCCATATCGGGCCCTTCAGGTCTTGTATGGATATTAAGGGGGACCCCGCATAATTAAAAAGACGTGGGTTTCCCAAAAAATCAAGACCCTTCAGGTCTGGTATGGATTTTAAGGGGAACTCCACGGTTTCCCCAAAAGTCCATACTAGACCCGGCAGGCCGCAGGAAAAAAGGGGGGGATGAACCGTACCAGGCCACATGCCCTCAACATGGGGAGTATGCTTTGGGGTCTGTGACTCCTCAAAGCACCTTGTCCCCATGTTGATGGGGACAAGGGCTGCATCCCCACAACCCTTGCCCTGTGGTTGTGGGGGTCTGCGGGCAGGGGGCTTATCGGAATCTGGAATCCCCCTTTAACAAAGGGGACCCCCAGATCCCTGCCCCCCCCCTATGTAAATTGTACCCCTATCATTTCACAAAAAGCATCAAATTGTTAAAAACCACACACAGCTTTATAAGTCATTTATTAAAAATAAAAAAATGAAAAAGAAAAGATAGATGGGTGGTTTCCATGGCATCAGAGGGGGGTGGGGGTCACCCATCCACGTTGCTGGCAAATCCCGGCATTTCCCCTTGCGTCAGAAGGGGGGGCCTGTCATGTGACGTGTGACTTGCCCTCGGCTACATAAGAACTGTCAGGCTGGCCGTGGTCATTCCCAGGGTGTCTCCGGTGGAGTAAGGATCGTGTGCGTGTTTTTCGGTGGATATCATCGTTGGAGCGTGGAGATCACCCATCGCTGGATACCAAGAATAGATTCCATCGCTGGAGTGGAGACCGAGACATCGCTCGAATCTTCTTTCTTATTAAAAAAAAGACTTATATAGCTGTCTGTGTGGTTTTTAACAATTTGACTTTTTTTTGTGAAATAATAGGGGTACAATGTACCTCTTATCAATTCACATAGGGGGAGCCAGGATCTGGGGGTCCCCTTTGTTAAAGGGGGCTTCTAGATTCCGATAAGCCCCCTGCCCGCAGATCCCCTCAACCACCGGGCAAAGGTTGTGGCGATGAGGCCCTTGTCCCCATCAACATGGGGACAAGGTGCTTTGAGGGGTCACAGACCCCCAAAGCCTCCTCCCCTTGTTGAGGGCATGTGGCCTGGTACGGTTCAGGAGGGGGGTGCTCTCTCGTCCCTCCTCTTTTCCTGCGGCCTGCCAGGATGCGTGCTCGGATAAAGAGACTGGTATGGATTTTTGGAGGGAACCCCACTTCATTTGTTTAAAAAACAAATGATGCTGGGTTCCCCTTAATATCCATACCAGACCTGAATGGCCTGATATGGAATTTGGGGGGACCCCCACACTTTTTTTTTGTGTCATTTTTGAAGGAAAAAGGTAATTTAAAACTACTTGCGCTATTAATGAATTGTCGGGACCCGGCAATACAGATAAATGTTGAAAAAATGGCAGGGGTTCCCCTTAATATTCATACCAGACCCAAAGGGTCTAGTAATAAAGTGGGGGGGGGATCCCTGTCATTTTTTTAATTAATTTTCTCTGTATTGCTGGGACCGACAATTCATGAATAGCCACTAGTAGTTTTAAATGACTTTTTTTTCCTTCAGAAATTACACTTTGTGCAGGGACAATTGTAAGCACGGGAAACATGCGCTACTTTACAGGCATACTATCGACACCCCCCCCCCCCCCCAGGTATTAAATTTAAAGGACGTTTTTAAAAAATGTTTTGCATTGATACATGTCCCCTGGGGCAGGACCCGGGTCCCCAAATACTTTTTAGGACAATAACTTGCATATTAACCTTTAAAATGGGCACTTTTGATTTTTCATGTTCGGATTCCATAGACTTTAACAGTGTTTGCATGTTCGAACAAATTTTTTGCATGTTTGCATGTTCTGGTGCGAACCCGAACTGGGGGGAGTTGGGCTCATCCCTAATGAAGGGGCTCTGCTGGGGACGCCTGATGTAAGGAAGGACTCTGCTGGGGACACCTGATGGCATCTGGTGGCAGGTGGATACGCTCATGACTTCCACTGATTATTATGTTGAGTTGAATAATTTCATCCTATATTACAATGTAATAATAGAAATAATGCGCTTCAATCACCCTGACACCATAACCATGGTGCCGGGATGATTGAAGCACCAACATCAGGTGTTTGGAGTATCTTTATCTGCTGATTTGTTAAACTTTCTGGAATACACATTTCTATTGTGGTGTAGGATCTGGGCCTGCTGTCCCTCCATCCCGCTTTCTTCCTTTCCCTCTTTTTCTTCCTTTCCCTCTTTTTCTTCCTTTCCCTCTTTTTCTTCCTTTCCCTCTTTTTCTTACTTTCCCTCTTTTTCTTACTTTCCCTCTTTTTCTTACTTTCCCTCTTTTTCTTACTTTCCCTCTTTCTCTCTCTCCCTCTCTGTCTTTCTCTCTCCCTTTCATCTCACTCTAACCACACCCCTGTCCGAGCCACACCCACTATTCCGAGTAAACCATGACTTTATTTCACCACGGTGTGCTTCGCTTGCCACATTTTCTTAAGCTATGCGACGTCAACAGACAAATGCCCCGCCCCCTAATTATAGCAAGGCTCCACATTCATGCAAAAAAGTGTCCCGATTTTTTCAATTTTAACAACTATGCTGTGTGTGTGTGTGTGTTTTGCTATGCTCTGCTTGTGTGTGCTTTGCTCTGCTTGTGTGTGCTTTGCTCTGCTTGTGTGTGCTTTGCTCTGCTTGTGTGTGCTTTGCTCTGCTTGTGTGTGCTTTGCTCTGCTTGTGTGTGCTTTGCTCTGCTTGTGTGTGCTTTGCTCTGCTTGTGTATGCTGAAGGATGACTGGTGTATTATCCTGATCTTGGTGCTGCATGATATAACGGATTACTTCTCTGTAGTGTTTGTGACGCTGGGTTAAAAGTATTTTTGCTGTTCTGCTCTCACAATGCGTCAGCTGTCTGCTAAGACTTGTACTTTAACAACTTCCCACCAAATACTGAGTTTGAAGGGTTAATGGTTGTAATCTTTACTGAGAATTAGATTTAAAGGGTCACTAAAGGATTTTTTTTTTTTTTTTTTAGCTAAATAGCTTCCTTTACCTTACTGCAGTCCTGGTTTCATGTCCTCATTGTTCATTTTTGCTCTGATGTTGCTGTAATCCTTCGCTGAACAGTCTGTTTCCTGATGAAAAAAGTAATGGGAGCTTTCTCTCTGTGGTCACTAATCAAGGAGGTGTGAGTACTGTGTGTCTAAAACCCCTCAATACCAATCAGTTTCGTTTTACAAACCATCACTGCCCTGTATTGGCTCTTTGTCTCTGTTCATCACAGAAGCATGAAACGGCATGCAAAAACGAAACTGAAACTGTAGGTACATTATATGATTGATTTTTATCTATTTTTAATCATTTTTAAAAGGAATCGGTTAACTATTATGTCTCTATACCCTGTAAACAGTAATTTCAGCCAAAAAATGTTTTTCGTTTAAGTTTTACATTTTGTTTGTAAAACTGCAAAACACAAATTATAAAGGGTACATTAGCATTAAACATTACATTACAAAATGCAAGCACAGTCAAGCATGCTACATTAGTGTAAGGCCCTTGCTAACATAAATGTGGCCTATCTGAAAGAAATTCCCATTTCCCAGGAACTACTATCAAACGCACATAAAAATTCAGTAGAATTAGTAGAACACATGGGCCCAGATTCTCGTACGAGTTACGCCGGCGTATCTCCAGTCTCGTACGAGTCTGAGCCGTCGTATCTTGGCGCCTGATTCAAAGAATCATATACGCCAGAATTTGTATAAGATACGACCAGCGTAAGTCTCCTACGCCGTCGTATCTTAACTGCATATTTACGCTGGCCGCTAGGGGCGTGTACGCTGATTTACGCCTAGAAATATGTAAATCAGCTAGATACGCCAATTCACTAACGTACGCCCGGCCGTCGCATTACAGATACGCCGTTTACGTTGGGCTTTTCCCGGCGTAAAGTTACCCCTGCTATATGAGGCGTACCAATGTTAAGTATGGACGTCGGGCCAGCGTCAAATTTTCCGTTGATTACGTTGTTTGCGTAAGTCGTTCACTAATAGGGCTGTGCGTAATTTACGTTCACGTCAAAAGCATTGGCTTTTTGCCGGTTAATTTGGAGCCATGCGCACTGGGATACTTTCACGGATGGCGCATGCGCCGTTTGGAGAATGCGTCATTTACGTGGGGTCACCATACATTTACATAATACACTCCCACATCTTCCACATTTGAATTAGGCGGGCTTACGCTGGCCTATTTACGCTACGCCGCCGCAACTTTGCTTTGAGAATACTGCACTTGCCTCTCAAAGTTGCGGAGGCGTAACGTAAATAGAATACGTTACGCCCGCTCAAAGATGCGCGCTTCTACGTGAATCTGGGCCATACTACTTAAATTATAGCCTACATAGACTTGGGCTCCATGCACACTGGAGCTCATAAACTGCTGTTTTTTGGAGTTTGGGTAGTTTTATTTTTTTAAAGCCCGTTAACTCCACTCTGTTATCCTATGTGTCCATGCACACACGGATGTTTTTGGATGTTTATCAACAGTGGAGTTTATGGGCTGTTTTCTGAATGCCCTAAAATCCCGTTCAGAATTTGTTTTTCTGACCATAAAAAAAAGCCAAACACTGAAACGCTCAAGTGTGGCTAAACAGCATTTTTTAACGTTTTTGAAACTGAAAAAAATATATATTTTAAACGAAAAACGCTAACACGGAAAAACGCTCATAAACGCTTTTGCAAAAATGTTAAACGTTGAGAGATTCGCTGCAAAGCTAGCGTTTTTATAACATTATTTTAGTGTCCATTGGGCATGGAGCCTTATGCTTCCAAGGCCAGTTTTAAGAAATGGTGGAGCCAATGCCATTAACTGCAGGAAGGTTAAGCAAAATGCCTGGACAGGAAGTGGGAATAATATTCTAGATTCCTGCCAGCAATGGATGCCAAATTAAAGTAACAGTATGATGTATAAATACGGTGTGATGACCAGAACACTATGTGCCACATTTTGGTTTGACGCATGGTTTCTGGATCAGCTGGTTGTTGCCTGGTACATCCTCTTACTATAATCTTATCTCATACTTTTGTTCTGTCAATGGGCCACCATGTTTTATTTCCTTTTGGATAGATTCAAATTTAAAGCAGAGGTCCACACAAAAGTGGAACTTCCGCTGTCTTTATTCCTCCCCCTTCGGTTTCACATTTGGCACCTTTCAGGGGGAGGGGGGTGCAGATACCTGTATAATACAGGTATTTGCTCCCACTTCTGGGCATAGATAGCCTCAGAATCTGCGTGGATCTACACCACAAATCGCCCCCTGCTGTCTTCTGGGAGACACACTGGTCCCAGAAGACAGCAAGGACCATTCAGATTGTGCAGTGCAACTCGCGCATATGCAATTCCCTTACCAAAGCTGGCGGTGGCAGCATCCGAGGACCAAGGGATGGGTCAGCCGCGGGCGCCCTGGACAGGTAAGTGTCCTTATTTTAAAAGTCAACAGCTGCAGTATTTGTAGCTGCGGACTTAAAAAATAAAAATTGGTGGACCTCCGCTTTAACCACAGATTATACTTAATATTGCAAGTTATAAGAACAGGGTACAAAAATGGCGTAGAATCATGGTATTCTATGAAAATGTATTTCCATGGTATGTATACCATGTTAAAAGATTATCAAACAATCTCGCTGTCGAATTAAAATTTCAGTCACTGAACATATTCTAATTGTTTCATTAAGTGTAATAAAATTGGTGTTGTATTTAAAAGAAGTATGGGTTTTGCTTTTTGCCCATTTATACTTACCTAGGTGGATGCAGCATCGGTTAGATGCTGCATCTGTCCCCCGCCATCTACACTGAAAATGGAGCGATCGAACATCGCTGATGGTCGGTTCTCAAAGATCACTGAGAGGAGAGCTGCTGACTGTCAAGCAACTTTCCTCTCTTCTTTATGTTAATTTGGTGCTGAGCTGTGGAGGGGCGGGTATCAGCCGTATCAGTCTCTCAGCGGCTCACTGAGTGGCTGAGATTGGTATCAGTCCAGGCACCTGGTGGATCCAGACTTCATTGTTGTAATGACGCGGTGCCTGGACTGATCCTGGTGATGTCAGCAGACTTCAGACCGCTCTCTGCTGACAACTGGTCACAAAAGTGCAAAATGAATTGTACTTCTGTGACCCAGAGGAGAAGCTCAGCCAAAACGAGCTCAGGCTAGACTTGACTTTAATTTAGTTTATTTTCATTTAAAAGACAAAAAGATCATTTGACTAAAGTGGTATTAAACGCAAAACCAAAAATGTAATATTTTGCAGCTTACCAATCAGATGTTGCGGCTGCATTTGTTATGTTTTTTTAGGATTTCCTTCTATTTTCACCTAGTAATCGGGCCAGTAACACACTTCCTGTGTTAACTGTAAGGTTGGTGGTGTTCCTCTGAACCCGGGTTGGACTCTTGGGTGTGTGGAAGAACCTTTGATGCGCATCGGAAAATTAAAAGCCACTCTGTATTATGGTGGATTTCAACGAACACTGGTTTATTTGTCACACAGCATATTTATGCATTCATCATTAGGAAACCCCCCTGCGGTGCAACCAATTACAGCAGGACACGATGTTTACACAATACAATAGCATGTTAGGTTTCAAACAACACGTATACTATTTTGCCTGCAGGTAATTCTATTGTCTTCAGTAATGATACACTAGCTTCAGTTAATCTGGTATTTCCTGACAACAAACACATTCTTGTTATGTTTATGGTGCTAACTGCAGGCTACAATCTTATCAAACTAAGTTAATTGCCACTATACATTCTTCTGCTATTTTCTCTATGTAGGCATACAAATAAATGATTTCAAATTTATTCTAGTTAAAACATAAAGGGGTACTCTTTCAGAACCTTACATTAACCACTTCCTGCCGGCGGTATGTACATGGACGTCCTTCGATTTCAGTGGTTTTACCGGGATGATGCCTGCACCTACAGGCATCATCCCTTTATCAATTTTTTTAGCCGGCGATTCTGTACAAGGCAGAAGTGATCTGAGCCGCTGCCTCTCCCAGGGTCTCCAAGCCCATCGTGGAGACTGGAAACAATGTGGCTGGCGGCGATGGCTGCCCTGTACAGAGAGAGAGAGGAACCGACTGTGTTACCCTCTCTGTAACCCCGGAAACCGTGAGCGAGGAGTAGTTTGTCACTTCCAGTTCAGCCACTTTGTTTACCTGGTCACTAACAGCCAGGTAAGTAGATGACCAAACCGATGTCTAATGGGAGGCCAGAAGAGTTTTTTTTTTTAGAAAATAAATAAAATGTAAAGTGTCATCATCCCACTATCCCAATTTTAAAGCGTTATACAAAACAATTGGGCTAACTTTAGTGTTTTTATTTTTATTATTTATGAAAGTTTTTTTCAATTTTTCTTTTTTTTAAAGCTGCGCAAGTACTGTGTGACATAAAAATTGCAACACTCACCATTTTATTCTATAGGGTCTCTTCTAAAAAAAATGTTTGGGGGTTTTAAGTTTTTTTTTTCTACAAAAGTAGATTTTTACCTGTGGCCCAGATGGCAAGTAGTTAAAGTGCCTTCATTCTGGATAAAGAACAGGCAAGCACCTTTGGTCAGCACTGTTAATCTAGAGGGGAGGAGTGAGTTAAATGTACTAGCAAATTTGAATACGCTTACTACCTGAAGACAGAGTACAGCTAAACCTTTTCATTCAGTTACATCAAACATTTTTTCTTTTTCATAACGGAATAAAAGCTGATCATTTTCAGCATTTATTTTAGCCAATTATCTAAATGTGAAGATCTTAGTTGATTCCGATATTCTAGAATTACTCATTTAGTGTATTTCACTTTTAAAACTCTATATTTAAAAGAGCAATTGCTGGCAATAGTTTTAAAGACTATTTGTATTAGAACAATTATATAAAAATCACCTTTTGCTTCAAAAATATGAATTACAGGGTATGTAAACCACATGTGTAAGTAGGCTCCAGTCCTTAGTTTACACCTCTAGCATGGTGGGGTTAGGTAAACGATATAAAGTGTTTAACTACTTGGAGTTATGAATCACCGTAAGACAAGTTTACAACAGTGTTCCCATAAACACAAGTAATATGTAAGTATGGTCATTTTATTCATCTTTGGGGTTTTTTTCTCTATGTTTCTGAACTTTATTTTAAGGTTGTGTTTAATGTAACTAAGGTATGTATAAATATTTGATTTTTTTTAATATATATATTTATGAAACACGTAAGGATAATATAACATGCATATAAATTTCAAAGTCTGTCAGGTGTTTAAAGTTGTTTAATCCAGTTTATCAACTAGTTGTGTAAGAAGGATTAGATAAAAACTATCAATTTTGGGCCGAACTTCAAGAGAATGAAATTCTGTTGGTGTTGCTAACATTTTTTTACACATGGAGAGCAGTTTATTGTGGATGGATGGATCACCTTTTAATTATAACACCATATCCCTTGATTTTGTAAATGCATTATTGGTTTTGTCTGTATTGTTTTTAGTCTGGTCCTTGTCTGCCTCCTGTGGCCCCTTGTAGCGCTGATGGGTCTGGCATCATACCAACATCAATTGAATAATCAGTGACCTCAGACTCAAGTGACATTACTGAACGTCGGGGTAAGCATGTGGGAGCATTGGAATACACCCTTGCAGTTCCGGGACAAGGTCATCCAGTGCCCAGGGCAAAGATGCCAAACTCCCTCCTGCCTACCCCTTCTCCCAGCCCTGCACCCATGCATGTATACTATTTTTGTAAGTGTAAAGGCCTTTTTGAATGTTGTCTTTGTGTTAATCGGTGTGTTTTTATATTCATTAAAGGGGTTGTAAAGGAAAACATTTTTTTCCCTAAATTGCTTCCTTTACCTTAGTGCAGTCCACTTACCTCATCCTTCCATTTTGCTTTTAAATGTCCTTATTTCTTCTGAGAAATCCTCACTTCCTGTTCTTCTGTCTGTAACTCCACACCGTAATGCAAGGCTTTCTCCCTGGTGTGGAGAAAGCCTCGAGGCGGCGAGCAGGGAAGTCAAAACACTCTACTTTGCAGATAGAGAAAGGAGCTGTATGTTAGTGGGCGTCCTGACACTCCTGCTCGCCCCCTCAAGAGGTTTTCTTCACACCAGGGAAAAAGCATTATGGGCTTGGACCTAGGGATGCTCCATATAGTAACTGGGAAAGATTCTTTCCCCCAGCTGGTTTTGGGCCACTAGATAGGGGCTATGGGAACTTTAGACCAGAAAATATGCAAGGACCTCCTCCATCCCGCTCTCCCTACAATTGGGGTTTTCCCAGGAGTCACCACGGCCCAGCGTGGCCTATAGAACCAAGAGAGGGACCAGAGGGGGGAGGAGAGCCCAAGCATCCAAAGAGAAGAAGAGTGTAGGTGTAGGCATCTACAACTTAAGCCAACAAACACTCACAGATTCTGAAAAAGCGTTGCTAGATAGGGGTTTGAAGTTTGCACCTCCGAGAAATCTGAGCAAATTTCAAACCTTTATGGATGTTCATAAGTTCTCTAGAAAATTGAGCATTAAAAGACATTTCTTAACGAATCCTATTGACGAAGGGCCTCAGTGCGTTTCAGAATATAGGCATTCTAATTTGTCCAATGCCTCTCTGTTCAATCCCGGGACCCTACCTGCTAGCATTAGGGTCTTTAGGGATGTTGTACTTAAGGACTTGGATAAGATGAAGATTAAGAAGGCTAGACTTAATAAAGCTCTTGAGATAGGACTAGATTCGTTGTGTTCCAACAAATCACTTGTCATTAGACCGGCAGATAAGGGAGGTGGCATTGTCGTCCTAGATAGATGCGATTATGTTGCAGAGATGCACCGCATCGTGGACGATGATGCCACCTACACCCCTTTAAACCGTGACCCAGTCGTCAAGTACAAACGCGACCTGGAGGTCATAGTAGACCAGGGCCTCCAGAAAGGGATTTTAAACAAAAAGGAGAGTCTGTTCCTAGTGCCGGTGGCTCCTCGTACACCGGTAATATACTATCTCCCGAAAATCCATAAGAATCAAACTTGCCCCCCGGGACGTCCCATTGTTAGTGGGATTGATTCCATCACGTCCCGGGTGGGCAAGTACATTGATTTTTATTTGCAGCCACTGGTGCGCAATATACCATCCTTTATTGGAGACACGAAACAGGTGATCAACCTGCTGTCGGGATTATCCCCTAGGGAGGGTGTATGGATGGTCACAGCAGATGTGACATCCCTCTACACCATAATTCCCCACGATCTGGGCCTCGAGGCTGTGAGATTCTATTTGACTAGAGACTCAACTCTAGCCTCAGAGCAGATCGAGTTCATCATGACCCTGCTTCAATTTGCAGCGAGTCACAACTATTTTTGGTTCGATAACTGTTTTTTTCGCCAGGATCGAGGAGTGGCCATGGGGGCCAAATATGCCCCCAGCTTGGCAAATCTCTTCATGGCCAAGTGGGAGGAGGACGTCGTCGATGATTGCCGAAGGCCTGAGGTTACACTTTGGGTTAGGTACATCGACGACGTCCTCCTCCTATGGGATGGAGAGAGAGATGACTTAGATCTGTTCATGAGTTCCCTTAATAACAACACTAGAGGCATCAGATTCACTTTTTCTGCAAGTCAGACTCTGGTTAATTTTTTGGATTTGAATATTGGCATAGTAGGAGACAAGTTTGTCACCAGTACATTTTTTAAACCGACCGATAGGAACTCGTTCATACCTCTGGACAGTTGCCATTATGGTCCATGGTTGAAGGCAGTCCCCCAAGGACAGTATACCAGGATCAGACGCAACTGCACAGACGTTGAAGTTTTTGATACTCAGGCTGCTGTTTTATCAAAAAAGTTCCTTGAGAAGGGTTATGATCCACTGGCATTGGACCAGGCAGTGCAATCTGCCCGTGATATGAACAGGGAATCCCTGTTAAAGGTTCAAACCAGACAAGAGAATAACACCTTTTCTCTGCCATTCATAACCACCTTTTCAGTACAACACCGAAATGTCAAGCATTTGATTAGGAAGCATTGGCATATATTACAAAGCGATCTTGTGCTTGCACCTGTGTTGCCAGTGAGACCATCCGTGGTATTCCGAGGAGCCTCATCCTTGGGAGCCAGTGTGGCCCCAAGTGTACAGGATCCCCCCAAAGAAACACGAGTCTTCTGGCAAAATCTCACTGGTTACCACAGGTGTAAAAACTGCCAAGTGTGCTCCCTAAACAAATGCCAAGATCGCAAGATCTCTCAATTTTCCTCCACCAGTACTGGACGAACCCATGAAGTAAAACCATTTATCACCTGCTCCAGTAAAGGGGTGATTTATCTGCTTCAATGTCCATGCGGGTTACAGTACGTGGGGAGGACTAAAAGAGAACTTAAAACTAGACTGAACGAGCATATAGCCAAAATAAGAAGTGGTATTCCAAACCATTCGGTTTCGAGACATTATGACTCAGTTCACCATAGAAACCCAGAAGGAACTTTGTTTGTGGGCATTGACAAATATAAGCCCAACTGGAGGGGAAGTTCTCTAATCAGAGAAATCTCTAAAACAGAAATGGCATGGATCCACAGACTGAGGACATACCTCCCCTATGGCCTCAACGTGGACACCGACATCAATGCTTTTATAAATAATGCTTGATTTATAGTTTATGATACATTTTAAACTTTTACTTTCCTCTCTGAAGACAATCAGATTGTCTATACAAACGAGACAACTATGGATGCGCTGCTGGACATGGATTTGAAAGTATTGGTGCAAGAGCCATATTGATCATAAATTGTTCACTTTTAATTTATATAATTAATCTATTTAAGTTTTAGTTTCACTACTTAAACACCCCACACTGGGGGTGAAGTGTGTACGCACTGAGACCCAACTAAGTATTGGGAACCAATTTAGGGCGCTCTGTTCTTTGTGGTCTCCCACATAATAAAATAAGATTCACTTTTATTTATTAATTTATAAATACGTATTTATAACCCTTTTGGTTAGGGTGGTTACACATAATAGATTTGATCAATTTTCATACAAAAACCTTTTTCACAATTTATCTATATTTATCTAGTGTGGTCACTTACACAACAAAAGATATAATTTTTATTAATGAATTTTTCTAAAATTTTATGTCTATACGGATTCAATAATATTGAACCAAGTCTCTTCATATTATGTCAATCAGATAGGGGTCATACCCCTTTGGCTTTAAGATATGTACCGACGCGCTAAAAACATGTCCAGCATAGCTAGATCCAATTATCAACAGCTATACACCTCACGTGGTGAGGTTATCCTGCTGTTGGTTTAAAGGGAGCGGAGGTGCTTGGACGTGCAGGGTCATCGCGGTGAGCCGCTCTGTGGAGCGCAATCACTTGGATGGGCGCATGCGCGAAGGACTCATAGTGAGGTTTGGCTCATAACGTCACGATGCAGCCTAGCACCTAACATTCATTTTAAATTTTAAATTTCACATGTAGTGTGTATTTGTATATGCAGTTCCCCGGCCGGGTGGTGGTTCGGATGTTGTTCAGTGGCGCGTATATTGCGATCGTGTGCAGCACTCGATATTCCACCATCCGACGTGCTGAACTATATTGTTTTATTATTTTAAACTTGGAGCAGTGACATCACAGTCCCGCCCCTCAGATGTTCCTACCACGCCTCGCTGCAGTGGATGTTACATACGCCGCAAGTGTCCGCCCATTTGGGCGGAGTCACCAGGTAGCCTATGGGTAATGACTTCCGGTTGACTTGTGACCCGGATGTAGATCAATACACTTCCGGTGTGTGCGAGAATCCCGGGACGAGGCTTGGTTAGTGAATTTGCCTTACTAATTAATTGATATTGTATTCCTATATAAAGGGGTGGCGTCCCACGCCACTCGTACCCCGAGACGAAGTGATCTTGTCACGAAACGCGTCGGGTGGAGTGAGTGACGTGTGGACGCCATCCCCTTCATTTCTCCAAGCGAGTGGCCTTTTTTGTTCCTGGACACGTCCGGCCGGCGTTACAGGCCAAATGCTGGTTTATTCAACTTAAATGTGAGTTGTATGTATATATGCTTACTGCTGTTTTAAAATAAACTACCCGGATTTATGCTATGTGGAGCTCTGTCTTGTTGTCTTCTATATCCCTCGTTGAGCACGGAGTGGTTTTAGTGCAAGTGGAGGAGTTACTACTGCCTTACAAAATCTCTGGTTGAGAGATATGTGGATAGTGGTCCGGCAGGACCCAGACTTCTGGTAAGCAGCTGCATGATCGGTGGAGGATTCACGTTTGGTGTATTAATTACAATATTTCTGGAATCTTCACGGGTGTCTTTATTCATCATATGGACTTACTATTTATTTCCAAAAATTAGTTTTGGACTTCATGGACTTTATATCACTAATGTTGTTATTTTTACTTTAATCATTTTTGAAGTTATGGTTTATCACTACTTGTGTTGTTGATCACTGGGTTCATACACACCATTACCAGCAGGGTAGGTAACCCTGACTTCCTGATTCCATTGGATTATTTATTTATAGATACAATGGTTTTCACATACACTTGTTCAATACGAGTGCATATTTGGGTTTAGCGCAATTACTTTTCTTTTTTATTCGTTATTTCTTTGTTTATACACAACCTAATTGCTGCTTATTAATCCCGATCTCTTACCTTAGCGCAGTTGTTTCCAACTATTTTCCTTTATTAAAAAGCCTTGCATTACTGTTCTTGAATTACAGACCGAAGAACAGGAAGTGAGGATTTCTCAGATGAAATACAGACATTTAAAAGCAAAACTGAAGGATGAGGTAAGTGAAGGAGGACTGCACTAAGATAAAGGAAGCTTTTTAGGGAAAAAAATTAATTCCTTTACAACCCCTTTAACCACTTCCATACAGAGCACTTATACAGGAAGCCCAGACCAATTTTAAGCTTTCAGCGCTGTTGCACTTTGAATGACAATTGCGCAGTCATGCTACACTGTACCCAAACACATTTTTTATCATTTTTTTCCCAGAAATAGAGCTTTCTTTTGGTGGTATTTGCCTGCCAATCAGTTATGCCCATTGTGGGCACTGATTGGCATCCATTGTGGGCACTGATTGGCATCCCCGGTGGTCTAGTGTGGGCATCTTCGAGGAGGCTGCGCTGATCGATCAGCACAAACCCCCTGTCAGAGGAGCAGCCAATCGGCTCTCCTCTACTTGCGTCTGACATACCCAAGTGAGGAAAAGCCGATCACCGGCTCTTCTTTACATCGTGATCAGCCGTGATTGGACATGGCTGATCACATGGTAAAGAGTCTCCGTCAGACTCTTTACCTAGATCGGTGTTGCGGGGTGTCAGAATGACACCCCGCAACAGCGATCGCCGTGATATTGAAACCACTTTTCCGCCGTCATTTTGTAATAGGGCGGGTGGCAAGTGGTTAAAAGGCTCTGATTCTAAGAGTATAATGTAGATATTCGCATAGTATTTCCCCTGGAATGGATAACAGGCATGCAGGAATTCACGATTTCGGCACAATCCCTCTTGGCGCCAGATGGGCTTCTTAATGGGAGTTTATTCTTAAATCCTTTGATCTTCAGCTTCGCCCTGTGTCCTGATTGATCCTGCATGGTCTCCCTGTTGCTGACCTGGTGTGTTCTTGACCTGATCTTGTATTCTGCTTTTGCCATGTTTACCCTTGACCTGGCTCTGTTCCTGACTTTGGCTCTGCACATGACTTGGTACCTTGCTTTATCCGCCTGTTGATGACCCCGGCTATTTCTGCTTCTGCCTTCTGATCATGGCTCCCAGTATTACTTGAGTGCTTGCCTGTCTGCTACACCAGCTCTGTACACTGCTGTATTTTCTAGTCTTCAGAGTCCTGACAAGCTACCTGTCCAGAACCATTAGCATAAGCGGATTGCCCCTTTAGTCTGAACCAGTCCTCTGAACATTACTGCTGTTCCTGCTCCTTTGGTTCCAGTGTCTCCTTGGAATCGCATTCCCTGCTGCAGATTTTGCAATCTACAGCCACTAATGTCCCTCCTGTCCCTCTGCACTCTCTCTCATCTTCAGTGGGGCCAGGGCGGGAAATATAAGAGGCTGACTTTGTCATTTCAGTCTCCTTTTAGGTACCGACGGTACCCTGAGGAAGCCCAGTTTCAGGATGAAACATGGGATCTACATAAATGCCGCTATTAATATAAGGACTGTACTATACAGGCCATATTTGTGTTTTTTATGTTGACATACTATTTTAGCATTTTGTTAAATACTGATCTTTTAAAGAATTTGCTTCAGTTTTGTGTCACACTTTAACCACTTCCATACCGGGCCAATAAGATCCCACATCTCTCCTCCAGGCTGGGAAGCATGAGATCAAGAAAAAAAATTCACTGATCACCTGTTGACAGCCGTGATTGCGGCTTCGTTTACATCCGCAGCCCGGACGTGACGTCATAACGTTGTGCTCGGGCCTCCGATGGTCATAAAGATGACTGGTGACCATCTCGTCACCGGATATGTCTATGGTTGTCCGGTGGTGGCCGATTATTTCTCCGGGTTCCCGATGGCACGGGAGAGCCCAGAGAAGCATCGGATGGCCGTAGGAGGGGGGACGTCCCCTGCCGTCGCCTGTAAGATTGACCAAGCGACGGAACTACTGTTATTGTTATCATGCACAGAATTGCCAGCTGAAATTATATCTGAATGATGCCTGTAGCTGCAGGCGTCATTCAGATATCCCACCTGAAAGTCAAGGACGTCATATGATGTACTGCGGTAGGGAAGAGATTAAAAAAAAAATTCTATCACCTTTTAGGACGGCACACCTGAGATGAGGGCTCCTTCCTACAGGAACCACAATCAATTGACAGATTGTTAGAAGTCCCCACCCTTCCCCTTGTTCCCCCAGTATTGATTGTGTTTCTCCTGAACACAGCAGCATGTTTTGTTTAAAGACCAAATGACCGGGGAGGGTCAGATGGTCCCCTGTTGAGACAGGTTCTAGGGATACCGCGGAGGGCTGAACTAACCTGCAGGCTTGTCCTTCTCACAGGTCGTCCTCAAGGCTTCACCAGCGCTCTGGCCGCAGGGAGTGCGCGCAATCCGCTGCATGTGCATAAAACGCCGCCGCCAGCCGCTCTCTTCTTTGCCAGCAATCTTGTAGGAAGTGTTGCACTCCAAGCCTCACTCTAATACATGGCTGCATCACAGGAAGTGGGCAGCGGCCGAGGAACAGCATGACCTGGAAGTGTTAAAAATACCTGGAGAACAGCGTGGAGAGTGGCGTGGATAGACAAAGTAAGGCGGCAGACAGAGGTCGGCTTGCTGTACTAGCCCCACAAGCAGTACCAGGACCCAGCCAACCTCATGAAACAGGAGGAAGGGAAGGCAACTACAATTGCGGGCAGATGCAGATTGGGGCCCGGTGAGTACAAACCCACCTTGGAAAGGGAGGAGGGGAAGGGGGTGAAAGGTCATGGCTTCTAAGAGTCTGAGAATTCCTGGACCGGCCATAACAGGCTAGGCTTCACCAATCACCTTACCCTTCCCCCCCTCCCAAGTACAAGTCTCAGGGGGAAGGCAGAGTAAAATTACATGTATGCTCTACCTCCTGTCTTACAGAATCCCCCAGTGGAACCCAGGAGGCCCCAGATAAATTGCCTTCTTCCACAACAGGGCAAAATGTGGGTACTGTAAGGATAAAGTCCCATTTTAAAACCCTTAAAACCCTTCTGCTATAAATGTATCAAATTAGCAAGGAAAGAGGTTTCTACTTTGATGAGTTTCTTTCATATATTAGAAAAAGAAATTGGGCAACAGTCAAATCTTTCCATGAAGCCACAGGGCAGTCAGCAGCCCAGGGTCCTGACCCAGAGGAGCTTGCCTCTAGAGAAGGCACATCCTCCCAGGAGAGCCTCTCCGGAGGGGGACAGAGTGCTCTCCTCCCGCCCTCACTTTCACTCCCTCCAGCTCGGGTAGAGGAGGATGGGGGGAAATGGAAAGTCAGCTCAGATGGGGAGATGGATCCAGACCAGCTAAACAAGGCATGAGGATGAAAGGTTAAAAAGACACCTCTTCATCCTAGAGGGTCTGGATGGGCTCCTGTAAGCAATATATGCCACTGAGGAGATTCCAGAAGCCCCTAGAGCAGGGGTGCCCATGACCTCCTGCTCTGGGATGGCTGGTTGGCAAACCCAGATTGCCGACCTGCCATCCGAGAGCATCAGTATTGTAAATGAAGCCGGCGGTAGAGGAAGCAAGCGGCTTTTCAGAAAGTGTACAATACCTGCAGGATGTAATGGACATCTATGGCAAAGTGCAGCTAACCGGCTGGAAAACGACTGGTACACTGCGCCGCAATAGACTGCAGACCATCAGTGTGAATGCAGCCTTAGGCCCCTTTCACACAATCGGTCCAACCCAATCAGACCCTCCATTCACCTCTATGGAGCGGCAGATGTAAACAGACTTTTGTCCGTTTACACCTACGCCTACCTCCAATCCAATCTGCTAAAAAAAACAGAAGTGGATCTGTCCCCTTCTATCTGATTATATCAGAGGGCCCATAAATTAGATTGGGTTGTGTCTGTTTCTGCTTTGCATATGCAGACTGGACAAAGACCTGTCGTCTCCCCACATCGCTCAGTATGGCCCACGACTGGTTACTGAGCCAAGGTATACAGGGGGCTAAGCAAGGCTCAATTCAGGGTGTTCGCACTTCATTAATCCCTAAAGGATCTGGTCCTACAGGAATGGAGAGAGCCTGAAAGAAAAAAACTAGAAAAGGAGGTTTCCTTTTAAAGAGGGTGACAAGGAGACATTCTTTAAGCTCCCAAAGCTGGATGCTGCTGTCTCAGGTCATATGCAGTCTGACCTCTCCATTGAGGATGCAGGCAGTATTAAGCATCTGATGGACCGTAGATCAGAATCTCTCCTTAGAAAGACTTGGGATGCCAATACATCAGCCATGGGTCCAGCTTTAGCAGAAGCCTGTGTAGCCAGGAATGCAGATTTCTGGGTGAAGAAACTGACCAAGCACCTGTCTCAGGAATCCGAATTGGATGACATCCTTGACTCCCTATCAGTGATGGGAAAAGCTGTCGCTTACCTTGCAGATGCCACAGTTGAGTCTGCAAGAGCCTCAGATAAGACAGCCGCATTAATCAACTCAGCTAGAAAAGCTGTCTGGATTAAGGCCTGGGAAGGAAATGCCACATCAAAGGGTAAACTATGTGGCCTTCCCTTTCAGGATTCATTGCTGTTTGGCCAGGGCCTGGACGATGTTCTGTCTAGGTCTAAAGAAATAGGGTAAAATTCCCAGTAAAGCCCAAGATAGAAAAATGTTAGATTTTTTCGTGGCCCCCCGGGGCAACCACAGCATAGTCAAAAAAAAGTATAGAAATGGAGAACTCCGGCACTGTCTGATGGACTGGGGGGGGACTGCAGCAGCACCCGTGCATCTGATCCTAACAGAAAAAGTGATATTAGTGTGAAGTATGGTAGCTGCGCTGTGGGGGAGGGAATGGGAAGGGGAAGTGAAAAGGGAATGCGAAGTAAAAAGATTGTGGTTGAACTAAACAGTGAAAAAAAAGGATATCTGATATACTACAATGAACAATACAGATGAAAGTGAACAAACACCTATAACCTTGTAAAGATTTAACAGTGAAAATACATAGTAAAATGGCTACTACATATACAAACACCAAAACTAGCATAAAATAAGTGGAAAAAAGTGCAAAACTATCAAAAATCACAAATGTGATAAAGTCCTGTCTATAAATAAGGATCAGATCTAGCAGTCCAGTAATTCCTCCACAGAACAGTGTCTTGATGAAACACCTCCACCAAAAACGCAACAAACTAAATCTTTAGTGATGTTAGTGTGCTAGCAGCTCAACTCACGGCGGTTTGTCCAAACAACTAACAGAGATAATGATCACAGCTGGATGTGTGTCATGGTGGCCAATGTGTGTCATGGAAAAGAGGAGATATATGCAATGCATAAAGCGTGACACTGTGAGGGTACCTCGAACAGGTAAAGATTTGAGAAAATGCCCTCACATGAATGAAAGGACAGCGGGCATAAATCCACGAGTGCCGAACTCCTATCCCCCTCAGAGTGTCAGCTATACAGGCGAGAGTGTGATCTGATCCTCATACATCCAAATGGCAAGGCTCAATGTATCATAGAAGCATTAGGAAGAGTGAAAAAAGAGACCATAGCGTGACTCCATATAATGGACAAATGTAATAAAAAACAGATAAACTCACATTTAGGTAGTGAAGTAGAATAAAACATCCACGAGCGCCGAACTCGTATTATAACTTCAGACTCTTTCTGTACCCGGTGCTCCAATCCCTAAAGGGATTGGAGCACCATGTACATACAGTCTGAAGTTTTAATACAAGTAGAAAAGGGCTTGCGGTCAGAACCCATTCGGTTTCAGATAGCAGCCCTCTCGGTGTATCTTGATGCAAGACTGGCAAAGGAAGATCTCATTAAATGTTTTTTTGGTAGCCAGGGAAAGAGTTTGCCCGGTC
Source organism: Rana temporaria (assembly GCF_905171775.1). Lineage (NCBI taxonomy): Eukaryota > Metazoa > Chordata > Amphibia > Anura > Ranidae > Rana > Rana temporaria. Next base: position 279,071,687 of record NC_053492.1, on the reverse strand, counting down.
TCCAAAGGCAGTTTCCCACCATGGGACTTGACAAGGGTGTTAGAGGTGTTATCTAAAAACCCATTTGAACCTATAGAGGAGGTTCCCTTTAAGTTTCTAAGCTTAAACATATTTCTGTTGGCAATTACAATGGCCAAGGAGGGTTGGAGATTTGCAGGGGCTGTCCATGAAGGAACCATTTATATTGATACAGCCAGATAGTCACCCTCAGGCCAGACTCTTTGTATCTACCAAAGGATCCTTATTTCCTAGGATGCAAGATATCACATTTCCGTCTTTTGTGATAAACCTAAAACGAGAGACTTTCATTGTCTGGATGTAAAATTGATGTACCTATTTAACCACTTAAGACCCAGACCATTATGCAGGTTAAGGACCTTGCCCCTTTTTGCGATTCGCCACTGCGTCGCTTTAACTGACAATTGTGCGGTCGTGCGACGTGGCTCCGAAACAAAATTGGCGTCCTTTTTTCTCACAAATAGAGCTTTCTTTTAGTGGTATTTGATCACCTCTGCGGTTTTTATTTTTTGCGCTATAAAGAAAAATAGAGCGACAATTTTGAAAAAAAATCTATATTTTTTACTTTTTGCTATAATAAATATCCCCCAAAAATATATACAAAATAAACTTTTTCCCTCCGTTTAGGCCGATACGTATTCTACCTATTTTTGGTCAAAAAATCGCAATAAGCGTTTATCGATTGGTTTGCTCAAAATGTATAGCGCTTACAAAATAGGGGATAGTTTTATGGCATTTTTATAAATTTTGTTTACTAGTAATGGCGGCGATCAGCGTTTTTTTTTTCCTGACTGCGACATTATGACAGACACATCGGACACCTTTGACACATTTTTGACACCATTGTCATTTTCACAGCGAAAGGTGCTATAAAAAGGCATTGATTACTGTAAAAATGACGATGGCAGTGAAGGGATTAACCTCTAGGGGGTGCTAAGGGGTTAAGTGTGCCCTAAGGGAGTGATTCTTACTGTAGGGGCGTGTGGCTGTAGGTGTGACACTGCCACAGAGAAGAACGGGGAAGGTGTGTTTACACACACCTCTCCTCGTTCTTCAGCTCCTGTGACCCGATCGCGGGACACCGGGCGCGGTAACAGAGCTTCGGACAGGGTCGCGAGCCACTGCTGGGCTCTTAAAGGGGATGTGTGTGTATATATAATATATATATATGTGTGTGTGTATATAAATAAAAAAAATATATATATATATATATATATATATATATATATATATATATATATATATATATTATATATCGTGGGCATTTTTGCTTATCAAATGTTATACTAGTGTAAGTCCATGACTAATGTGATAAATTGGTATGTGGCACCATCTAGTGGCAAAAACGTGAAATGGACTTAATTTATTTTCATTTTTCAAGAACATGGTGAGATATTATGCAAATAACCTACCTATGAACCCTCAGGGCTGAAGTGCATGCTGGGTAGGAGATAAAAGGCCATGTGGTGGCCATCTTGGGTCTCTTCTGGACGTGTGGCCTGCCTACAGGGAGCTGTGAGGAGGTGATCCAGAGAGCGGAGCCTAAAAGACTGGGGAAGAACATCCAGCGATCCTGTGTCACATCCCTGAGCTGAAGAGACAGAGGAACGGTATTAAGGATCCAGAGACATCTGTGGGTTCCAGCCATCCTGTGAAGCTAAGATGCTTGCTTGTGCTGACTGAAAGCAGGATCCAGGGATAGCCGGAGCGGAGGTTTCCAGTTCTTCCAGGCCCAGTGTGGTGAGCAGGGCAGCCGCCCACAGTTGCTTGATACTTTTACACTTAGACTTACTACCACAGTGTTGTTGGAACTTGTAGTTCCTCGCAGGAAACTTCATTAAGCTGAACTGAGTTACAAATAGGCCTAAGTTCCACACTGCTTTGGGGACTGATATTGTGAGATTAATAGACAATTATACCGGGAGAAACAATAAGTGTGTCAGCAGCACCAGTTAAGTTCAATACAGTTACGTGTGTATAGACCTTAAGCCTAATTTAATTATCAAGTGACTGCTGCTGGAAGTATATTCCCAGGAAGGAGTGAACAGATACCTTGCACAATTGAAGTTACTGTTCTATATTGTTCTACATTATTTCATTGATTAGAGAACCCTTTGGATTACAAATAAGTTAAAGTGCACAAACGTATCTACAATAGACTTCACCACTGAGGAACTATCTGGAGTTGTCTGGGCCAGGCCTAATTGAGATTACAGCAACTGTACTTAAAGGGGGAGCTCGCGAGCATAGACTACTTACAGCTACTTGCAGTTTTGATAACATTAACACTTTAGTTTTGCTCTTATTGACTCTTGCAGAGTCAGCTATATATATATATATATATATATATATATATATATATATATATATATATATATATATATATAATTGCTCTTATCTTTTTTTTTTTTTTTTTTACATGCCGAGTAAAGTTGCCCTTGGTTTACTATATTGCTTGGTAGGGATGAGCCGAACATACCCGGGTTCTGTTCGCACCAGAACATTCGAACAGACCACGGGTTCGCACAAACATTTAGAACCCCATTGAAGTCTATGGGACTCGAATGTTCGAATTCAAAAACGCTCATTTTAAAGACCAATATTCAATTTAATGTTGGAAAACGTCTTTCAGAACCCGGGTCTTGCCCCAGGGAACATGTATCAATGGAATTTTTTTTTTTTTTAAAACGGCCGTTTTTCCGGAGCAGCGATTTTAATGATGCTTAAAGTGAAAAAAAATAAAATTAAAAATTCCTTCAAATATCACACCTGCTGTGTGTCTATAGTAGTGGCACGTGTTTAGAAATGTCCCTGCACAACATGAAATTATTATAAGAACAAAGTAATTTAATACTGCTTGCGCACGTGCTGTGTGGCAACAATATCTCGATTATTTTAGGGGTGGTGGGGGGGCCATTATTTTTTTGTGAAAGCAAAATTGTAGAAAAAAGGGCACCCCTCAAACATACTGTAATTGGAGCGCAACAAAGAGCCACGTGTAAAGTATTGCATCAAAAATTATTAGGCACCCCTGTTACACAGGGGCACAAAAATTTGTCCGTAGGCACAACACAACACTGCAACCCCTCCCAATATCTGTAATTGGAGCGCAACAAGGAGCCACGTGCAAAGTATTGCATCAAAAATTGTTATTAGACGCCCCTGTTACACAGGGGCAGAAAAATTGTGCCTTAGGCCACGTGCAAAGTATTGCATCAAAAATTGTTATTAGACGCCCCTGTTACACAGGGGCACAAAAATTAGGCCTTAGGCACAACACTGCAACCCCTCCCAATATCTTTAATTGGAGTGCAACAAGGAGCCACGTGCAAAGTATTGCATCAAAATTTTTTATTAGGCGCCCCTGTTAAACAGGGGCAGAAAAATTAGGCCTTAGGCACTGGTGGCGGAGCACAGAAAAACAAAATTTCTTACTAGCTATCAGCAAGAAAAGTGAGGAGGAGAAGGATATTCCATCAGCAGCATAACAGGACAGTCACTCAGCATCAGCAGTCTCAAAGGGATCTGACATTTCAACAAAAAATTATTTTTCATTAACATCAGCATCAGGTGCTTGGTAGCTGGTGTTGATCCAAGCCTGATTCATTTTGATGAAGGTCAGTCGATCAACAGAGTCGGTGGAGAGACGCACCCTGTGATCGGTCACAAAGCCTCCAGCAGCACTGAATGTGCGTTCTGAAAGAACACTGGATGCAGGGCAAGCCAGTAGCTCAATTGCGTACTGTGCAAGCTCTGGCCAGTGATCCATCCTCAAGACCCAGTAAGCCAGAGGATTTTCCGTGGGGAAGGTGTCCAAGTCGGATCTTGCCGCTAGGTATTCCCGAACCATGTAACCCAGACGCTGTCGATGGTTGCTGGAACCGGTCAGACCTTGGGGCTGCGGACTAAAAAATTGTTTGAACGCATCGGTCAGATGGCCACCTTCTCCACCGCTCCTTCTCTGACTCACCAAAGCCTCAGCAAGACGTTGTCCAGGGCCAGGTTTTGGTAATCCCCCCGTTCTGGGAACGCATTGCGTAGCCCCTCGTATGACTACGGAGCACGGCTGGTTCTGAGGAAACATCACCACAGGAAGAGGCCACAAAGGAAGAAGAGAAGGGGGTGGAGGAGAGAGGTGTGTCACAAGCAGTAGTAGTGTTTTGGAGGCGTGGTGGCGGAACAACCTCCAAAACTACTGTACCTTGCCCTGCGTCCTTCCCAGCTGCCAGCAGAGTCACCCAATGGGCTGTAAAAGACAGGTAACATCCCTGTCCATGCCTTCTGGACCATGAGTCAGCGGTAAGATGCACCTTACCACTGACCGCCCTGTCCAGCGAGGCATGGACATTGCCTTCCACATGATGGTAGAGAGCCGGAATCGCCTTCCGTGAGAAAAAGTGGCGTTTGGGTACTTGCCACTGAGGTACTGCACATTCCACAAACTCACGGAAGGGGGCAGAATCTACCAACTGAAAAGGTAGCAGTTGAAGTGCTAGCAATTTTGCCAAGTTAGCATTCAACCGCTGGGCATGAGGATGGCTGGGAGTGTACTACTTTCGGCGCTGCAGCAGCTGGGGCAGGAAAATTTGTCTGGTACTATCAGTAGATTGCCCGCATGTACTACCACTACTAGGTTGTGACACACCTATTTCTACAACTTCAGTGCAGGCTTCAGTGCAGGCTTCAGAGAGGACTGGGGGTCTAGTGGGGTTTTTTTTGATCGAAGGTCAGTCGATCAACAGAGTCGGTGGAGAGACGCACCCTGTGATCGGTCACAAAGCCTCCAGCAGCACTGAATGTGCGTTCTGAAAGAACACTGGATGCAGGGCAAGCCAGTAGCTCAATTGCGTACTGTGCAAGCTCTGGCCAGTGATCCATCCTCAAGACCCAGTAAGCCAGAGGATTTTCCGTGGGGAAGGTGTCCAAGTCGGATCTTGCCGCTAGGTATTCCCGAACCATGTAACCCAGACGCTGTCGATGGTTGCTGGAACCGGTCAGACCTTGGGGCTGCGGACTAAAAAATTGTTTGAACGCATCGGTCAGATGGCCACCTTCTCCACCGCTCCTTCTCTGACTCACCAAAGCCTCAGCAAGACGTTGTCCAGGGCCAGGTTTTGGTAATCCCCCCGTTCTGGGAACGCATTGCACAGACCCTTCTGCAAGGCCTCCCGCAGAAGTTTCATCTTCTGCTCCCTCTGCGATGGCAACATAAGGTCCGCTACCTTACTCTTGTAACGTGGATCAAGGAGAGTTGCCAGCCAGTAATCCCTCTCCTTGATAGCACATACACAAGGATCCTTACGCAGGCTTTGCAGGATCAGGGAGGCCATGCAGCGTAGGTTTGCAGAGGCATTTGGGGCAGAGTCCTCTGGGTCACTGAGGACGACAGGATCCGCAGCCACCTCATCCCAGCCACGTAAAAGTCCACGTTTTCCTTGGGACTGTAAATGATCCCTTGAAGACTGCTGCTGTTGATGCTGTGTGCTAGGCTCCACCTCCATGCTGCTGATACAATCCTCCTCCTCTTCCTGTGTTCTAGGTGGGCAAGCAGGAACAGTGTCTGGATAAAGGGCCTTGAGAGGTAAGGAGGTTGTCCTCTTCCTCCCTCTGTTCTGCCTCAAGGGCCCTGTCCATTATTCCACGTAGGGTGTGCTCCAACATGTGAATAAGCGGGACAGTCTCACTGATGCATGCACTGTCACTGCTCACCATCCTCGTGGCCTCCTCATATGGTGACAGGACAGTGCATGCATCCCTGATCAAGGCCCACTGGCATGGTGAAAAAAAACCAAGCTCCCCTTAGCCAGTTCTGCTGCCATATTGGCACAGGTACTCATTGATGGCCCTCTGCTGCGTGTGCAGCGGCTGCAGCATGGCCAACGTAGAGTTCCATCTGGTGGGCATGTCACAGATTAGGCGGTTCTTGGGCAGGTTGTATTCCCTCTGGAGGTCTGTCAGCCGAGCAGTGGCATTATATAACCTCCGGAAATGCAAACAGACTTTCCTGGCCTGCTTCAGGACATCCTGTAAGCCCAGGTACCTGCCCAAGAACCGCTGCACCACCAAATTGAGAACATGCGCAAAACAGGGCACATGGGTGAGTTTTCCCTGTCGCAGGGCAGAGAGGAGGTTGGTGCCATTATCGCTGACCACCATTCCAGGCTTCAGCTGGCGTGGCGTCAACCACCTCTGAGCCTACCCCTGCAGAGCTGAAAGAACCTCTTCCCCAGTGTGGCTCCTGTCTCCCAAACACACCAGCTCTAGCACCGCATGGCATCTCTTGGCCTGCATTCCTGCGTAGCCCCTCGTATGACTACGGAGCACGGCTGGTTCTGAGGAAACATCACCACAGGAAGAGGCCACAAAGGAAGAAGAGAAGGGGGTGGAGGAGAGAGGTGTGTCACAAGCAGTAGTAGTGTTTTGGAGGCGTGGTGGCGGAACAACCTCCAAAACTACTGTACCTTGCCCTGCGTCCTTCCCAGCTGCCAGCAGAGTCACCCAATGGGCTGTAAAAGACAGGTAACATCCCTGTCCATGCCTTCTGGACCATGAGTCAGCGGTAAGATGCACCTTACCACTGACCGCCCTGTCCAGCGAGGCATGGACATTGCCTTCCACATGATGGTAGAGAGCCGGAATCGCCTTCCGTGAGAAAAAGTGGCGTTTGGGTACTTGCCACTGAGGTACTGCACATTCCACAAACTCACGGAAGGGGGCAGAATCTACCAACTGAAAAGGTAGCAGTTGAAGTGCTAGCAATTTTGCCAAGTTAGCATTCAACCGCTGGGCATGAGGATGGCTGGGAGTGTACTACTTTCGGCGCTGCAGCAGCTGGGGCAGGAAAATTTGTCTGGTACTATCAGTAGATTGCCCGCATGTACTACCACTACTAGGTTGTGACACACCTATTTCTACAACTTCAGTGCAGGCTTCAGTGCAGGCTTCAGAGAGGACTGGGGGTCTAGTGGGGTTGGAGGTCACAGAAGGGCAAGGGGAGGTCCGCTTTGGTGTGGGTCTTTCTGGTATGCTTGCCAACGAGCTGCATGGCAGCTCGACATATGTCTGGACAAGCATGTGGTGCCCAAGCGGGTGATGTTTTGGCCACGCGAGATACGCTTGAGACATATGTTGCAAACAGCAAAGGTACGATCTGATGGACATGTTTCAAAAAAGGCCCACACCAAAGAACTTTTGCTGTACCGTTGAGACACAGCAGTGCCATGTAATGCAGTTGGTGTGCTGCCCTTAAGCTGACCCCTGGAGGGCATCCTGTCTCTTTGGAGATGTGCCTGTGCCTCCTCCTCCCCCTCCTCCTCTTCCTCCTCCTCTCTCCTATCAGGCACCCAGGTAGAGTCAGTGACCTCATCATCCCCTCCCTCCTCATCACTGTCGACAACCTGGCAGTATGCTCCAGCTGGGGGAACATCACTCCCAGATTGTTGTCCCTCTCGGCCACCCCCTCTCCCTGGGCTCACATCAATGCCTTCCTCTATCTGTGTTCCATCATCAGAGTCTTCAAAACGCTGCGCATCTTCATGCAGCATGTACCCAACACTGTGATGAAACCGTTCGGGGGACTCCTCAGGAGGACACGGTGGGACTAGGGAAGGATTGTGTGATGCCATTGTGCAGAGGGAAGAGGACGCCTTGGCAGCTGCTTTTGCCAGACAAACTATGATCAGTCTGTGTGAGAGAGTATGAGGAGGATGAGGACGGCTTGGTCATCCACTCCACTAATTTCTCTGCATGTTGAGGCTCAACACGGCCAGCTCCCGAAAAGGACGAGCGGCCACGTGCTGAAGAGGATGCACCACCAGCGTTACCTTTAGATGCAGAGCCTGGTTGCCCTCGTGACTCTCTGCCTCTTTGTCCTTCCAGCCATATTTATGCGTTCAGGTGCTATGTAACAAAACAGACGCAGTCACACCAACTGCGTTCAGGTGTTAGTAAACTGCACACACGCAGTAAGAGCGACTGCTTTCAGGTGCTATGTAACAAAACAGACGCAGTCACACCAACTGCGTTCAGGCAGTGGCGTATCCAGGGTATGGCAGGCATAGCACGTGCCATGGGCGACATGTGAAGGGGGCGCTGGTGAGTGGCTGGCAGTCTACACACGGCTCAGAGATGACCCCCAGCAAAGCACAGAGTCAGTACTCTGCTTTCAGGGAAGGTCTCTGAAAGCATGTCAGTGTGTGGGTCAGGTGACTCCCCCCTCGGCACATCCCAATGTTCACCTTGCAGGGTGGTGGGCGCTCACTCTCCGTGGCCGTGCAGTGTACACGGGTGGGCAGCATGAGGAAGCTACTGCACATGAGAAGAATAGAGTTGATGCACAGCTGTGTGCCCCCCCCCCCATTACAGCAAGAGTCGTGCCAATTATAGAGCGATTGTCTCTGTGTGTCTCCCTTCCCTTCCTGTAAGCTCTCAGCTGCTGGAGGGATAGACACACAGAGAATCGCTCCGTACTGTGAGGAGAAGGGCTCAGCTATGGACTCAGCTACATGATGATATTTCAGTGTCCCGACTATCACAGGGAGGAGGGGGATATTTGCATCTCCTCTCCTCAGCCAATAATACTTTACCCAAGTTGCAGCTCCTCCCACCCGCCACATTTTGACTCCACCTCCATGAAGAAGAAGCCCAGATTTAGTCCTCAGTGTGCCAGCAGCAGCCATGTGAGTTTTTTCTTTGTTTACTTCAGGGAGGGGGAGGTTCTGCAGCAGCAGTCATAGATTTGTGCTTTTAATGAAGGTGACAGAGAAAGAGGAGAACAGAACCAGTATTCTGTTATCTAGTCATGTTGTCATGTGTTTACTCTGGCACTACCACCCTAACCAGGCACTCTACCCCCCCTAACCAGGCACTCTACCCCCCCTAACCAGGCACTCTACCCCCCCTAACCAGGCACTCTACCCACCCTAACCAGGCACTCTACCCCCCCTAACCAGGCACTCTACCCCCCCTAACCAGGCACTCTACCCACCCTAACCAGGCACTCTACCCCCCCTAACCAGGCACTCTACCCCCCCTAACCAGGCACTCTACCCACCCTAACCAGGCACTCTACCCACCCTAACCAGGCACTCTACCCCCCCTAACCAGGAACTCTACCCCCCCTAACCAGGCACTCTACCCCCCCTAACCAGGCACTCTATCACCCCTAACCAGGCACTCTACCCCCCCTAACCAGGCACTCTACCCCCCCTAACCAGGAACTCTACCCCCCTAACCAGGCACTCTACCGCCCCTAACCAGGCACTCTATCACCCCTAACCAGGCACTCTACCCCCCCTAACCAGGCACTCTACCCCCCCTAACCAGGCACTCTACCCCCCCTAACCAGGCACTCTACCCCCCCTAACCAGGCACTCTACCCCCCCTAACCAGGAACTCTACCCCCCCTAACCAGGCACTCTACCCCCCCTAACCAGGCACTCTATCACCCCTAACCAGGCACTCTACCCCCCCCTAACCAGGCACTCTACCCCCCCTAACCAGGCACTCTACCCCCCCTAACCAGGCACTCTACCCCCCCTAACCAGGCACTCTACCCCCCCTAACCAGGCACTCTACCCACCCTAACCAGGAACTCTACCCACCCTAACCAGGCACTCTACCCCCCCTAACCAGGCACTCTACCCCCCCTAACCAGGCACTCTACCCCCCCTAACCAGGCACTCTACCACCCCTAACCAGGCACTCTACCCCCCCCCCCCCTAACCAGGCACTCTACCACCCCTAACCAGGCACTCTACCCCCCCTAACCAGGCACTCTACCCCCCCCCCCTAACCAGGCACTCTACCCCCCCTAACCAGGCACTCTACCCCCCCTAACCAGGCACTCTACCCCCCCTAACCAGGCACTCTACCACCCCTAACCAGGCACTCTATCACCCCTAACCAGGCACTCTACCCCCCCTAACCAGGCACTCTATCACCCCTAACCAGGCACTCTACCCCCCCTAACCAGGCACTCTACCCCCCCTAACCAGGCACTCTACCCCCCCTAACCAGGCACTCTACCCCCCCTAACCAGGCACTCTATCACCCCTAACCAGGCACTCTATCACCCCTAACCAGGCACTCTACCCCCCCTAACCAGGCACTCTACCCCCCCTAACCAGGCACTCTACCCCCCCTAACCAGGCACTCTACCCCCCCTAACCAGGCACTCTACCCCCCCTAACCAGGCACTCTACCCCCCCTAACCAGGCACTCTACCCACCCTAACCAGGCACTCTACCCACCCTAACCAGGCACTCTACCCCCCCTAACCAGGCACTCTACCCCCCCTAACCAGGCACTCTACCCCCCCTAACCAGGCACTCTACCCCCCCTAACCAGGAACTCTACCCCCCCTAACCAGGCACTCTACCCCCCCTAACCAGGCACTCTATCACCCCTAACCAGGCACTCTACCCCCCCTAACCAGGCACTCTACCCCCCCTAACCAGGCACTCTACCCCCCCTAACCAGGAACTCTACCCCCCCTAACCAGGCACTCTACCCCCCCTAACCAGGCACTCTATCACCCCTAACCAGGCACTCTACCCCCCCTAACCAGGCACTCTACCCCCCCTAACCAGGCACTCTACCCCCCCTAACCAGGCACTCTACCCACCCTAACCAGGCACTCTACCCACCCTAACCAGGCACTCTACCCACCCTAACCAGGCACTCTACCCCCCCTAACCAGGAACTCTACCCCCCCTAACCAGGCACTCTACCCCCCCTAACCAGGCACTCTACCCCCCCTAACCAGGCACTCTACCCCCCCCCTAACCAGGCACTCTACCCCCCCCTAACCAGGCACTCTACCACCCCTAACCAGGCACTCTACCCCCCCTAACCAGGCACTCTACCCCCCCCCCCTAACCAGGCACTCTACCCCCCCTAACCAGGCACTCTACCCCCCCTAACCAGGCACTCTACCCCCCCTAACCAGGCACTCTACCCCCCCCTAACCAGGCACTCTACCCCCCCTAACCAGGCACTCTACCACCCCTAACCAGGCACTCTACCACCCCTAACCAGGCACTCTATCACCCCTAACCAGGCACTCTACCCCCCCTAACCAGGCACTCTACCCCCCCGAACCAGGCACTCTACCCCCCCGAACCAGGCACTCTACCCCCCCGAACCAGGCACTCTACCCCCCCCCCCTAACCAGGCACTCTACCACCCCTAACCAGGCACTCTACCCCCCCTAACCAGGCACTCTACCCCCCCCCCCCTAACCAGGCACTCTACCCCCCCCCCTAACCAGGCACTCTACCCCCCCTAACCAGGCACTCTACCCCCCCTAACCAGGCACTCTACCACCCCTAACCAGGCACTCTATCACCCCTAACCAGGCACTCTACCCCCCCTAACCAGGCACTCTACCCCCCCTAACCAGGCACTCTATCACCCCTAACCAGGCACTCTACCCCCCCTAACCAGGCACTCTACCCCCCCTAACCAGGCACTCTACCCCCCCTAACCAGGCACTCTATCACCCCTAACCAGGCACTCTACCCCCCCTAACCAGGCACTCTATCACCCCTAACCAGGCACTCTATCACCCCTAAACAGGCACTCTACCACCCCTAACCAGGCACTCTACCCCCCCTAACCAGGCACTCTACCACCCCTAACCAGGCACTCTACCCCCCCTAACCAGGCACTCTACCCCCCCTAACCAGGCACTCTACCCCCCCTAACCAGGCACTCTACCCCCCCTAACCAGGCACTCTACCCACCCTAACCAGGCACTCTACCCCCCCTAACCAGGCACTCTACCCCCCCTAACCAGGCACTCTACCCCCCCTAACCAGGCACTCTACCCCCCCTAACCAGGCACTCTACCCCCCCTAACCAGGCACTCTATCACCCCTAACCAGGCACTCTATCACCCCTAACCAGGCACTCTATCACCCCTAACCAGGCACTCTACCCCCCCTAACCAGGCACTCTACCCCCCCTAACCAGGCACTCTACCCCCCCTAACCAGGCACTCTACCCCCCCTAACCAGGCACTCTACCCACCCTAACCAGGCACTCTACCCCCCCTAACCAGGCACTCTACCCCCCCTAACCAGGCACTCTACCCCCCCTAACCAGGCACTCTACCCCCCTAACCAGGCACTCTACCCCCCCTAACCAGGAACTCTACCCCCCCTAACCAGGCACTCTACCCCCCCTAACCAGGCACTCTATCACCCCTAACCAGGCACTCTACCCCCCCTAACCAGGCACTCTACCCCCCCTAACCAGGCACTCTACCCCCCCTAACCAGGCACTCTACCCACCCTAACCAGGCACTCTACCCACCCTAACCAGGCACTCTACCCCCCCTAACCAGGCACTCTACCCCCCCTAACCAGGCACTCTACCCCCCCTAACCAGGCACTCTACCCCCCCTAACCAGGCACTCTACCCCCCCTAACCAGGAACTCTACCCCCCCTAACCAGGCACTCTACCCCCCCTAACCAGGCACTCTACCCCCCCTAACCAGGCACTCTACCACCCCTAACCAGGCACTCTATCACCCCTAACCAGGCACTCTACCCCCCCTAACCAGGCACTCTATCACCCCTAACCAGGCACTCTACCCCCCCTAACCAGGCACTCTACCCCCCCTAACCAGGCACTCTACCCCCCCCCCCTAACCAGGCACTCTACCCCCCCTAACCAGGCACTCTACCCCCCCTAACCAGGCACTCTACCCCCCCTAACCAGGCACTCTACCACCCCTAACCAGGCACTCTATCACCCCTAACCAGGCACTCTACCCCCCCTAACCAGGCACTCTATCACCCCTAACCAGGCACTCTACCCCCCCTAACCAGGCACTCTACCCCCCCTAACCAGGCACTCTACCCCCCCTAACCAGGCACTCTACCCACCCTAACCAGGCACTCTACCCCCCCTAACCAGGCACTCTACCCCCCCTAACCAGGCACTCTACCCCCCCTAACCAGGCACTCTACCCCCCCTAACCAGGCACTCTACCCCCCCTAACCAGGAACTCTACCCCCCCTAACCAGGCACTCTACCCCCCCTAACCAGGCACTCTATCACCCCTAACCAGGCACTCTACCCCCCCTAACCAGGCACTCTACCACCCCTAACCAGGCACTCTACCCCCCCTAACCAGGCACTCTACCCACCCTAACCAGGCACTCTACCCACCCTAACCAGGCACTCTACCCCCCCTAACCAGGCACTCTACCCCCCCTAACCAGGAACTCTACCCCCCCTAACCAGGCACTCTACCCCCCCCTAACCAGGCACTCTATCACCCCTAACCAGGCACTCTACCCCCCCTAACCAGGCACTCTACCCCCCCTAACCAGGCACTCTACCCCCCCTAACCAGGCACTCTACCCCCCCTAACCAGGCACTCTACCCCCCCTAACCAGGCACTCTACCACCCCTAACCAGGCACTCTACCACCCCTAACCAGGCACTCTACCCCCCCTAACCAGGCACTCTACCCCCCCCCCTAACCAGGCACTCTACCCCCCCCCTAACCAGGCACTCTACCACCCCTAACCAGGCACTCTACCCCCCCTAACCAGGCACTCTACCCCCCCCCCCTAACCAGGCACTCTACCCCCCCCCCCTAACCAGGCACTCTACCCCCCCTAACCAGGCACTCTACCCCCCCTAACCAGGCACTCTACCACCCCTAACCAGGCACTCTACCCCCCCTAACCAGGCACTCTACCCCCCCTAACCAGGCACTCTATCACCCCTAACCAGGCACTCTACCCCCCCTAACCAGGCACTCTACCCCCCCTAACCAGGCACTCTACCCCCCCTAACCAGGCACTCTACCCCCCCTAACCAGGCACTCTACCCCCCCTAACCAGGCACTCTATCACCCCTAACCAGGCACTCTATCACCCCTAACCAGGCACTCTACCACCCCTAACCAGGCACTCTACCCCCCCTAACCAGGCACTCTACCACCCCTAACCAGGCACTCTACCCCCCCTAACCAGGCACTCTACCCCCCCTAACCAGGCACTCTACCCCCCCTAACCAGGCACTCTACCCCCCCTAACCAGGCACTCTACCCACCCTAACCAGGCACTCTACCCCCCCTAACCAGGCACTCTACCCCCCCTAACCAGGCACTCTACCCCCCCTAACCAGGCACTCTACCCCCCCTAACCAGGCACTCTACCCACCCTAACCAGGCACTCTACCCCCCCTAACCAGGCACTCTACCCCCCCTAACCAGGAACTCTACCCCCCCTAACCAGGCACTCTACCCCCCCTAACCAGGCACTCTATCACCCCTAACCAGGCACTCTACCCCCCCTAACCAGGCACTCTACCCCCCCTAACCAGGCACTCTACCCCCCCTAACCAGGCACTCTACCCACCCTAACCAGGCACTCTACCCACCCTAACCAGGCACTCTACCCACCCTAACCAGGCACTCTACCCCCCCTAACCAGGAACTCTACCCCCCCTAACCAGGCACTCTACCCCCCCTAACCAGGCACTCTACCCCCCCTAACCAGGCACTCTACCCCCCCCCCTAACCAGGCACTCTACCCCCCCCTAACCAGGCACTCTACCACCCCTAACCAGGCACTCTACCCCCCCTAACCAGGCACTCTACCCCCCCCCCCCTAACCAGGCACTCTACCCCCCCTAACCAGGCACTCTACCCCCCCTAACCAGGCACTCTACCCCCCCTAACCAGGCACTCTACCCCCCCCTAACCAGGCACTCTACCCCCCCTAACCAGGCACTCTACCACCCCTAACCAGGCACTCTACCACCCCTAACCAGGCACTCTACCACCCCTAACCAGGCACTCTACCACCCCTAACCAGGCACTCTACCCCCCCTAACCAGGCACTCTACCCCCCCTAACCAGGCACTCTACCCCCCCTAACCAGGCACTCTACCACCCCTAACCAGGCACTCTACCCCCCCTAACCAGGCACTCTACCACCCCCCCCCCCCCCTAACCAGGCACTCTACCCCCCCTAACCAGGCACTCTACCCCCCCCTAACCAGGCACTCTATCACCCCTAACCAGGCACTCTATCACCCCTAAACAGGCACTCTACCACCCCTAACCAGGCACTCTACCCCCCCTAACCAGGCACTCTACCCCCCTAACCAGGCACTCTACCCACCCTAACCAGGCACTCTACCCCCCCCTAACCAGGCACTCTACCACCCCTAACCAGGCACTCTATCACCCCTAAACAGGCACTCTACCACCCCTAAACAGGCACTCTACCACCCCTAACCAGGCACTCTACCCCCCCAACCAGGCACTCTACCCCCCCTAACCAGGCACTCTACCCCCCCTAACCAGGCACTCTATCACCCCTAACCAGGCACTCTACCCCCCCTAACCAGGCACTCTACCACCCCTAACCAGGCACTCTACCACCCCTAAACAGGCACTCTACCACCCCTAACCAGGCACTCTACCCCCCCTAACCAGGCACTCTACCCCCCCTAACCAGGCACTCTATCACCCCTAACCAGGCACTCTATCACCCCTAACCAGGCACTCTACCCCCCCTAACCAGGCACTCTACCCCCCCTAACCAGGCACTCTATCACCCATAACCAGGCACTCTACCCCCCCTAACCAGGCACTCTACCCCCCCTAACCAGGCACTCTACCCCCCCTAACCAGGCACTCTACCCACTATACCACCCCTAACCAGGCACTCTACCACCCCTAACCAGGCACTCTACCCCCCCCCCCCCCCTAACCAGGCACTCTACCACCCCTAACCAGGCACTCTACCCCCCCCTAACCAGGCACTCTACCACCCAAACCAGGCAATCTACCACCCAAACCAGGCACTCTACCCACCCTAACCAGGCACTCTACCCACCCTAACCAGGCCCTTTACCCACCCAGATCAGCGGGGACAGACGGTGCGGGGTGCCGGGCACTGATTGCACCGTTGCGTGATACTCGAGCAAGTATCCTATGGCTCTGGATCATGCAGAAGAGTGTGCGCTATAACGAGGGTTACGCTCTGTACCTGGCTCTCCTGGCCTGCAAGGAGGGCACCAAGAGGGGGCAACTTAGCAAGAAGGAGGCCAAGACCAACAGTTGGCACTAACCATGGTTTGCCCTCTTCTGCTTCGAGGGAGAGCACCTGACCCTCTGGACTCTACATGCTGGAAGGTGCCAGCTGTGAAAAGATCCCCCCCCCCCACCCATAGTGGGCAGCGGGGGCAAGGAGAGCATGGAGAAGCAGGTATCCCCCTACCAATATCTATTGTACCCTGTGTACAGACTTGCAGTCTACATGGCTGATCACATTCTACACTGACCCTACAATCACAGAGGACCCTACCCATATCTATGTATACTTCCATTCAGTCCTGTCCAGCTCTTGGTGGATTTTGGGCCATCACTCATCTTGGATAATTTTTTGGACATGGGGTGATCACCCATGTAGATTGTCACTTTATAAAGACCGGGGACCATCACCTACCAACATGGCTTTGGAGTGTGCCCTCACCAAAAGAACATGCAAACTACATGCAGATAACTTCCTGGCCCAGATTCAAACCAAGTGAGGCAAGTCCCAACCACTAACCCAGTGTTTCCCAACACCAGTCCTACTATATGCCTGTATATACTGACAGTATTATCTGAAAGATGGGTTTCAAAAGTTTTGACAGGGGCGCAGTTTCAGTGTTTGCCATAGGCGCCATTTTCACTAGATACAGGTGCTATGTTACAAAATAGATGCAGCCACACCAACTGCGTTTAGTTGCTATTAAACAGCACACACGCAGTAAGAGCGACTGCGTTTCTGTGCAATTCAATAGCCCACTTGCATTAACAGCGACAGCGTTTCTGTGCAAATAAATTGCACACGTGCAGTAACAGGTAATGCGTGTATGTGCAATTAACTAGCACACGCTGAATAACATGGAGTACTATGTTTAAGCTAATCCCTAATGCAGGCAATACAACACGTTAGAGCGCTGCATGTAGAACAATCTCCTGCCTGACAGATACTAATAGCAGATCTAGCTGAGCTATATAGTTTATAAATATATTGACAACTTCTAGGGATGTGAATATATTCTCTAAAAACTGTAGATTTAACTATACTGACTAGCCTTCCTGCTCTATCTATCTGGTATAGACTGTGTCTCTATCTCTCTCTCTGTCTGATTGCTCCTCTCTTTCACAAAGCCGGAACACACTACACAAGGCCGCCGTGCAGGCTGCCTTTTATAGTGTGGGGCGTGTACTAATCCCCCTGAGACATAATTGGCCAAAGCAACCCTGGCTTTGGCCAATTATGGCTCTTCGTTTTTTGCGCGCTGTGATTGGCCAAGCATGCGGGACATACAGCATGCTTGGCCAATCATCAGCGCTCAACGCCGCAGTGAATTATGGGACGTTTTGCGTCACTCGAATTTGGCGCGAACGACGCGTTTTGTTCGAGTTTCGACGAACGATCGAACGACCGATGTTCGAGTCGAACATACGTTCGTATCGAACGCGAAGCTCATCCCTATTGCTTGGTATGAATACAAAAGTGATGAGCGCAATAATACACTGGGTGATAAGACTCAGTAACACTGAGAAGAGGTGCAAACAAATACTGACAGTCAAATTATATAGGCAATCAATAAGAACCACCACTGAATGAATGGGTAACCAATAATATAAAAGTGAAACTGAATCTACCGTAATTCAGCTGTGACCAAAATGTCCAAATAAGTGAATAAATTTCATCCATAAACTGGCAACGGAGTAAATAATAAGATAACTCAATAGAAGTCTTCACAGAACGCTGGGCTCACAGAGCGCTTACCTCCCTGATGTGGGGAAAACACTTTGAATAGGTCCTCGGATCGAGTGTGTGGAAGCTGCTGCATCCTCTCGGGTGTGGTCCGCAATACTGGTCTTCAAAAAAATGGAGGCTCACCAGGGGATGTAGATCAATGTCACAAAAAGGAGAATAAAAGAAAGGGGACTCCCATCGTGAAGAATGTCAAAACATGGAGTTTTATTCAAGACTAAAATATGCTTACAAGCATTAAAACATCAAACGCCAGATACAACCCTTCCGGGTAGACGAACGGGGTTCCGCGTCACTTTTGGTCACGTCTAGCTGAGGCCTTACGCGTTACGTCACGACACGTGACTTCATCAGAGGCTGCTGATTGGCTAGGCTGTACTTGTTTATATACATTACTAAGCGGAAATTAAGCCGCAGCCATCTTAGAAACTGGATGCCCTTAAGCAGATAGCGCGGACATCTTGCATATGGGAATTCTAATGGGCAAGAATCACAATAAGGAAGATGAATTCATCTCATTAACAATGGGCATCAATACTGTGTAAAAAATAACGATGGTCAACATGTGATGATCATAGTTAAAAATATATATATATATAAAATCAATACTGGTTAAATTTAATCGGGCCAAAGGTCTATTACAGCAACAGATCATTCAACATAATATTACCAGTAAACAGTGAATGATCCATAAATCTTCTAAATGGTCACTGTAGGCTAATGAGACTGGACAGATCAATAAAAAAAAGTGTGGAATTGTAGGATATACATACCACGCAATCCACAATAATGGAAATTAATAAAGCCTTATTCAATATTGGATAAATAAACTAGATGTGTTGTCCATACCCACTACCCAACTTACCGTAAATACTGGAAAATGTAATAATAAAGAAGAGGATGTATAGACTAAACAGGGGTGAACACGTAACCCCTTTCGATTACATGAATATGTATGTCCCATCCATAGGTTTAAAAATCATTAAAATTCATGTCAAAACTCAACAAATTAAAAATTACTTAAAAAACAATTAATATCAAACTCCACATTCAAACCATCTGGCACCATTGTGTGTAGAGTATGAATCCACTGGGATTCTTTTTGACTTATAGTTCTAACCAGATGTGCCCCTCTCCATGGTCTATTAAACTTATCTATACCCCAGAAGTGTCGGGGGTCTTTGTTGTGTACCTCCGCAAAATGTCTGCTGACATTATGTTTGGGGAAGCCCTTGATGATATTTTTAATATGTTCCTTGATTCGAACCATTAGCGGTCTCTTTGTTCTTCCTACATATTGTAGGTTACAGGAGCACTGTAAAACGTATACCACACCCTCCGTGTGGCAACTAATAAAATCCTTAATAGGGTGACACATGTTGGTGTGGGTGGACATAAAATCTGTAAAAAAACGGGAAAATCACTGCGCTAAACAAAAAATTGAAAATGCTGCTAGTACCAAAAATATAGATACAAATATTTAAGCAAAATAAAGAAAAGAAGAGGTACAGCGCAAATTCTAGTGTATAGAAATTCCTGACATTGTTTGTTGTGGGCCTTTTGAATATGTATAGGCATAACAGTACTTGCATGGAAAAAAGCCTTTTTTGTTAAAGAACCTATATCCACTCCTAGGAGGGGGATCAACCACATTTTTACCAGAATATCTCTGATTGTGGGCGCTCTTTTGTAAATGATATTGGGTTTTTCTGGCAAGATGTAATTCAAATGTTTGTCACTTTTCAGGGCATGCCAGTATTTTTTAATCAATGTTTCCACATCCTTATGTTGGATATTATAGTCTAAAATAATAGCCTGTGCTTCCAATTTGCGCTGTAGTTTCTTATTTCCTTGCAGCATCGAATTCCTGTCTAGTGCAGCAACTGATTGAATTTGTTGTCGAATAAAGTCATCTGAGTATCCTTTTGCTTTAAATCTCTTGCCAATGAATTCAGCTTGGGTAATGAAATCTGTCTCATTAGTACAGTTACGTTTAATGCGTACTAGCTGTCCTTTCGGAATGTTCAATAACCAGGACTTGTAGTGACAGCTTTTGAGGGATAAATAGCTGTTGGTGTCTATGCTTTTGAAGTGAGTTTTGGTGATAAGCTTATTCTGGGTTACAGTAATGTCTAAATCAAGAAAATTCACTGATTTATCGCTGATATTAAACATCAATTTGATGTTTTTATCATTTGAGTTAAGGTTTGTAAAGAATTCCTCTAATGTATCTCTGAGACCATTACATACGATCAGCACATCGTCAATATATCTTTTATAGAAAATTAGTTCAGTCGGGGTGTTGGACTAGATCACATCCTCCTCCCACTGTGCCATGAATGCAATGGCCACCGAAGGTGAAAATTTAGCACCCATGGCTATACCTGTGCTTTGGTTGTAGTACGTTTGGTTGTACCAGAAATGATTGGATTTTAAACAAAACTCCAAACATTTAATGATAAATGTGCATTGTTTACAAAACAACATAGTATAATTCCTCAAAAGCCATTCCGTTGCACTGCAGGCTTGATGATGTTTAACGATAGTGTACAAAGAAGACACATCTGCAGTGGCTATTATTGTATTCCCCTCTGTAATAGGGACTTCTTCCAGTAATTGAAGGACATGTTTTGTATCCCTTAAATACGCTTTTGTTTGCTGAATTGCAGGTTGCAAGAAAAACAGCATTTTTTAACGTTTTTGAAACTGAAAAAAATAAATATATTTTAAACGAAAAACGCTAACACGGGAAAACGCTCATGGACGGTTGGTGACACTGGTGTGTACAAGCCTTTGCAGGGTTTATGTACAGTTTTCCTTAGCCGCAGTTCCATAGGCTTATTTTTGGTAGTGCGTTTTTGCTGCATTCTTTTTAAAGGGCACCAAAGATACAGCATGCAGACATTTTTGTGCAAAAATGTGCAAACTAATAGTCTATGGGACTGAGGGGGGTAACATGCAGCCAGACTGTGACACACCAGTGTGATCCCACTTCATAGTAACATAGGACCAGGTAATGCACAAGCTGCTAATGGAAACCTCCTTAGCTGCAGAGAGAGGGAGGGGGAATTAGGGAGAGGCCTGTCACAGCACACTCGAAAGGAAGGACCCAGCAGGAAGCTCCCTGGCTCAGTCACCAGCCTTCATCTAGACTAGCGTCCCATACAGAACACCAACTGCTCAGTTTAACCACTTGTCCACCGGGCCTATTCTGGCACTTCTCTCCTTCATGTAAAAATCTAATTTTTTTTGCTAGAAAATTAATCGGAACCCCAAACATTATATATATATTTTTTTTAGCAGACACCCTAGGGAATAAAATGGTGGTCATTGCAACTTTTTTTCTCGCATGGTATTTGCGCAATAATTTTTCAAACGCTTTTTTGGGGAAAAAAAAAGGTTTCACAAATTAAAAAATAACAAAACAGTAAAGTTGGCCCAATTTTTTTTCTATAATGTGAAAGATGTTACGCCAAGTAAATGGATACGTGACATGTTGCACTTTAAAATTGCGCACACTCATGGAATGGCGCCAAACTTTGGTACTTAAAAATCTCCATAGGCGACGCTTTCATTTTTTTTACAGGTTACTATTTTCGAGTTACAGATGAGGTCTAGTGCTAGTATTGTTGCACATGCTCTAACGCACACGGCGATACCTCACATGTGGGGTTTGAACGGCGTTTACATATGTGGGCGGGATTTACATGTGTGTGTGCTTATGAGCGCGAGCTACACTTTTTTTACATTTTTTTTATAGCTTTTATTCATATTACAAGGAATGTAAACATCCCTTGTAATATACTCACTGTGACAGGTTATCTTTATGAAGAGATGTGAGGTCAATAAGACTTGAAAACATGAGATCGTGAAAAAAATTCACTGATCTCATGCCTACAGCCGTGATTGCAGCTTTGTTTACATCCTGGTACCCGGGCGTGACAGTGAGAGAGGCTGGAGGGAGGCAGAGCGGATCCACCCTGTTCCATTTGGCTGTGCTCTGATTCAGACTCAGGTGCAGACAACAGTACTGTGACGGGACAGATGTCTGCTCACAGTACAAATGTTTCTACACACTTCAGGGATGTTTTCCAGCCCTGCCAGCCTCCCTCTGGAGTTGCTCGCACAGTAACACTCAGCCAACTATGGAACTGCACATGCGCAGTTCCTAGCTGGCAGCAGATCAGCCTTTTTAATGGAAATAAGAGCGGCCTGGGGGGAAATTTCATCCCTGCCCTCCGGCCCAGCCCACTCCACCCCTGGATGCCAGCAACTTTAAGAGGTCTGTTTATAACGAAGGGTCCTAAAACATCCCTTTTTTTTTTATATGGAAGCCAGCCATATCTAAAAGAAATCGAACAGCTAACTGGCATACTTGAAAAATAGAGAAATGGTTTTTAAAAATCGATCTGGTCTTTGAAACGTGTATTATAAATTACTAAGATTCACAGAAAAAGGACTCCACTACATTTCTGCTGGTTTTAGTAGGATAGAAAATAATCGGGCCTATTTAATTTGGTTACACTAATTACATTTTTACATAATCCTTTTTTTTTTTTTTTTTTATTATAAAATAGTAATCCTCTTCAATACAAATTCTGTACTTCAGTGTGTATGAATCACTCTCTTGTGAAAAGAATTGATGGCCAGCTGGGATAAAAGCATTTTTTTCTTTTTAAAGATAAATAAGATTAACTAATTGGCATGTTGCCAAAAGCATATAAAGCAGATTGAGGGTTCTCTGAGTTGAGTGATGTGCCTAATTCCCTAGAAGTTATGTAATGACTTCACAGCAGCTGTAAAATTTAAGCTCCTAAATTATTCTAGCACCATAGACAGAGTGGGTCCTATAGAAAAGGCTTTTAAGTTGACCAGGGAACTTGATGAAGGCCTTACATTGGCTAATGCTTATTTACTATGCTCAATTGTGTTGACTTCATCAATGATGGGCTTTTATGTCACAGTTGACATTCTGTAATAAAAATACATTGTTCATATATTCAAGTTTCCAGTTATTGTGTAAAGAATAATTTTAGTAAATTATTTCTAGTCCCAAAATCCTTTTATCTAAAGCTTTTTAGGTGTGTTTTCTGAATGTGTCTAATACTGTACATCCTAAATTAACTTTTCCAAGTTCTGAGTCTTTATCTTTTTTGCCTGTAGAATCATTATTTAGTAGAGACATGTTTAGTGTAAGATTTATCACATATGTAAGTGAGCTGGAGTATTCACTAGACAAGAGATATGTTATAGATCAATCAAATATTATCCTTATATTTAGGAATATTTTCAAACAGTAATCATACTAATATATCTAAGGCTGGGTTCACACTACGATTTTCCCGTCCGTCAGCCGCATACGATTTATATGAAAAACCGTATGCGGCTGAAACGGACGGGAACGTATGGAACCGCACATATGTGCGTTTTCCATTGACGTGAATGTTAAAGAAAAACGTATGTGTTTGCCATACTGTTTTAAAAACGGCCGCAAAACCGTGGTTGAACACGGTTTTGCGTACGTTTAAAAAACGTTTTGCCAGCAAATCGTACGCACCCGGATGCATCTGAGTGTATACGATTTGCAATGCATTGTCTATCTATACGTTTTCCCGTCCGGGCCCGTACGTTTTCAATACTGAAATCGTATGCGGCTGACGGACGGGAAAATCGTAGTGTGAACCCAGCCTTATATAAAACTCTTTCCCTAAATAACTCAATAGAGCTCAATGTAAAAGTAGCAATAAGTGCATCCACACATTTTATATGCGTTTCAGCAATCAAATTATGTCAAAATTATATAATCCATGATCATAATGTACACTACACAAGTCTTACAATAAGTAACATCATATATATTGCCACTAGGCATTCGTTTTAGTCCAAATACATTTTCGTCTGAATTTCAGGTATTTTCCTTATTGTTTTAACAAACAAAAACGAAAGTGCAGAATAAGAAAACCGAAAGATCTGACATAAACAAATGCTTTATTTTCATCGGTCGAATGTGCCTAACCTTAACTCTATTAGTGCAAGATTATTATACATAGAGAAAAGATTCTACATTATAGAGCGAAAATATTCGACAATGAGAGAAAATATTCGACATTATAGAGAGAAAAGATCGCTGCTGGAATTGGGTGGGGGGAGTAAAATAAAAATGATGATGAATGTTATTGGCTGATTGTAACCAAAGAGGGGGAGCAGTAAAATAGCTAAAACTAACTTGACAATTCAACATGAACAACGAAGATTCGACAAAGCTTCGAAAAACATACAAGCATATAAACGTTGAATCTGTCATTGAAGGTGTCTGTCGAATGTTCACGGAAGGAGCAGCTAAACTATACGATGCAGCAATCGTACATTTCTGGTCAAATGCTCGGCCCATAGGCTATAGAAAAATTCTAATGTTGGTTGACTAGTAATAATTAATATAATTATTACTAGTCATACAACATTAGAATTCTTCTATAGCTTGTAGGCAGAACATTCGGCCAGAAATGTACGATTCGACGTACAGTTTCGCTGCTCTGTCGAATCTTTTTTGAACATTCGACAGACACCATAAGTATTCAATGGCAGACTCAACCTTGATTAATTCGAATTTTCGGACGAATGCAATTTCTAACGAATACCAAAATAAATAAAAACGAATTTCGGGAGTAACTAAATTTATTTTTCGGACGAAAACAAAATTCCGAAACAAAATTTCAGTGTGCACATGTCTAATTACCACAGTGGATAATCTATGTCAGGGATAAGCAATTAGCGGACCTCCAGCTGTTGCAAAACTACAACCCCCATGAGGCATAGCAAAACTCTGACAGCCACAAGCATGACACCCAGAGGCAGAAGCATGATGGGACTTGTAGTTTTGCAACAGCTGGAGGTCCGCTAATTGCATATCCCTGATCTATGTATACAGTACACTAGTCATGAATAGGGATGTTTTTTTTGTAAATAAAAATTCTATATATTTTGTGGGTTGTTTTCTTGTTTCTGTTTGACCCTTTTCCCCCCAAAAACTCTCCAAAAAAAAGCTATCTAGCACAACAGCCCTATTCATTTAGGTTGCGTTGGTTATATTGTGAAGGAAAAGGTAGATGAGTAAATTATGGCAAGCTAAATGGCGCTGTTGAGTGCACCCATTGCTCACACAATTTGAGAGTAAAGGGCAGTTTTGAACCTTATTACCAGGTTTACGACGTCACTCAGTTTTGAACCTTATACCAGGTTTACGACGTCACTCAGAAAACTATTTTTCTTATACACAGATGTCCATTGCAAGGTAGGTCACTGTATACTGTGTTCCCTCACAAATATGTAACACACAGAGCCACAACACTGAAAACACTTATTTTTCAGTGTTGACAACCTTTTCGAGATTCTCACACATGACCTTGAGCTGCAGGACACAATATACCAGAAGGCAGTGTCACTTACCGAGCACCTGCTTTTTACCCTCCGGTCAGTATCCCAATCCTTCTAGCTAATTTGTTTGTACACAGCCAAATACCTTTGCTACCTTTTGACATCTCATTGCACATACAATTTTAGGTACACAAAGCATGGGTATGCTATACTAAATTTTTTATTGGGCTCTTAAACCGCTGGTAAACAAAAGTAAACATAAAATTGTCAAGGAAACAATTTGATGAACAATTACAATACAAATGAGCACAATTGAGCAAGGGCAATTTGTCACCATAAAAATAAATATATCAATAATAACATAACAAAAAATGAAATTGTAAAAATATTTCATGCGCTGCTTGTTAAATTGCCACTATCTGGAACTTGTGCTGGTGTAGAGAGCACATGGTAAGTGAGCATCTCCTTCTGTCCCTGGGGTTGGTGTTGATGTGGTGGAATGTAATTACCTGATGTTGGATTTGCACCATATCGCCCACTTATTTGAGCACTGGCTGTACCAAGAGTAGGTAATGGCATGTTTGATACAGGGTGGTTATGGTAGTTGTGGGGGCCAATTGTTTGGGCTGCTATTACTGGCCCTCCGGAGAGCAATGTCATCTTGAGATGGCTGCTTTTGTTGTCTCCTGGGAGGGCTATGTTAGGGATAAAGTTAGGTTAGGTTTAGGTTAAGGCTTAACTTAAGGTGGATGTAAACCTGATTTCATGAAATTTGAGCTGGGCAAATATATCTGCAGTATTTTGTTCTCTTTTCAATGAGCTAAGTCTTATAGCTCTCTTCTGAACAGTTCCTCTGTTATCAGCCTGAGAACTCAGACATATTTTTTTACTTTTTAGACAAGAGCAGCTCCTATTACAAAACAGCTCTGCGAGTCTCTGCCTATGAGGAGAGGGGGTGTGTGCATTTCCTCCAATCAGCAATGTTAACTATCTTGGGTGTATGCCCAGACATCACACTCTGTGTTAACCAGGAAGAGAAAATCTCCTAACAGGATCTCAACTTTCTAAACTGTATATAAATGTGAAGACAGCAGATATGCATAAAAAATCCTATATAGGGAGATTTGGTTAATCTGTGTATCATCTGAGGCTGTTCACTTCACTGGGTGTATGGATGGTTTACATCCACTTTAAAGATAGCTTGGGGTTAGGGCTTTAGCATGTATAAACATGTACTTCCTCAGCTCCATATATAGGTTTACAAAACTTGTCAGGTTGAAGTTACAGCATGGAACACGATTGGTGACCCCCATACCGCCCCTAATTTCTTTTTTCTGCAACTTCAATTATTTTAAGTAGTTGTCACAAATGCTCCTGCAAGCTGCCCACACGCTGTCTGGCTGCTCAGAACTCGTTTCGAGGGCATGGCCTCACGTTCATCTGCTGAATCACATTCTTTTCGGCCAGACAGTGTGTGGGCGGCTCCCCAGTTTGACAGCCCTGGACCACTCCCATGAGGATTACTGAGGCTCCAGCTGCGGCTAACACCGCACTTGTGAATCCCTCAATAGAGACTTTCCGGCGGTCCTCCTATCCTCCTGTGACACTGCATGTGGAAGCTCCCATCCACTCTAGAACTCTGCAAGTGCTCCAACATTTTTAATGCAAGTTTTTAGTGTTTTATACTTATATACTGAATAAATTCCTAAGCTGTTTAAAGGATTGGCTTTGGCGCTTCTCTCTCCTGCTTTTTGCTTTCCTTTTGTTTATAGTGATAGAGTTCCCCAGCCCGCGCCTGAAGCAGCTTTGCTCTCTTTTACAGCCTCCATTTTTAGGGGTACATCCCCCAGAACTTTCAATCCACTTACCATTCACATGGTTGCACCTTCATGTTTCAGCATGCAAATGCATGTCTTCATTTAAATTTGAAACTTTAATCTTTTTCATCAGGTGGTATAGCGCTTTACAATATTGTGTATGTGTTTCCTCCTGTAGACGATAGCCAATGCTCTTTTGTGCGCATTCAAAATTTGAAGAAAAGACTAAGAAATCCTTAACTCCTCATAGCTGGAAAACATGCTGGGTACTGTTATCAAATCATTTTTTATTTGCATTATTATTTGAGAGTGCAATGCCTGGTACACAGTATGTCAGAAAAATGGAAAATTGTATACTCGCCTTTCCGTAATTTTCCTTTCCTGGTGCATCTTCATGGCCGCATACAATGGTGGCGGAGCCTCTATCCATTGTATGCTGCCATGATGCATCGGGAAATAGAAAATTGTATACTCGCCTTTCCGTAATTTTCCTTTCCTGGTGCATCTTCATGGCAGCATACAAAGGGCTGTAGCTACGCCCTTATTGTATGCTACAATGATGTGCCAGGGAAGAATTTTGCATCATGGCTTGTGGCATTCCCACTTCTGTTACATTTGAATGGAACTAGGGAAAAAAATGTGCAGCGTATTTTCTGCAGTGTGGGAAAAAAAAGATGTGGCAACTGGTCAGGCACAGGGAGAAACGCACACAGTTATAATTACTCACCAGTGGCAACTTGCTATGAATTTATTTGGTGTTCCCAGTTTGTGTAGATTTCAGATGCTATCTGTCATCACAACAGGGCTTTTTTTTTCTGTTGTCATAGAGCAACTTATGTGATCACATATGGGCTACAAACGCATCAATTTCAATGAAGGCTGCCATTGTAACACCTCAAAATCAACCTTTTCCTCTGAACATTCTAACACTCTTCAATTCATGTCCAAGATGGCTGCTGGTATATGTCCTTGTGAAGGAATAAATGTTATACCCATATTCAGGGTTTAATGTGTAACGTGTTCCAGCTCCCCACCCGATCCCCCTACTCCTGTGACAGCCAGGGCCGGACTTACCATTGGGCTTGACTGGGCTCAAGCCCATGGGGCCCCACCCAATAGGGGGCCCCCTTTAAAAAAAAAATGTTTTTTTTTTGTTTTTTTTAGGGGTCCGGAGGTCCCCAGGGCCCCAGACGGCAACCCCCCCTTTTTTTATTCATTTTTTATAAAAAAAAAAAAAAATTTTATATATATATATATATATATATATATATATATATATATATATAATTATTATTAAAGGGCCCAGAGGTCTCCAGGGCCCCCGGATGGCAACCCCCCCTTTTTTTATTTTTTTTAATAAATGTTTATTTTTTTTATTTTTGTTTATATTTTTTTATTAAAAGGCCCAGAGGTCTCCAGGGCCCCGGATGGCAACCTCCCTTTTTTTAAAATATATATATATCTTTATATTATTTATTCTTTATCTTTATTCTTTTTCTTGTAAAGGCCGCCCCCCGCTTCTCAATTTCAGGCGGCAGCACCCCCCCCCCGGTTCTCTGCTCCAGGGGGCCCATGCCTTAAGCTGTGTAAGAGGCCCTAAAATTCCTGATGGCGGCCCTGCGCATATCTCCCAACACGCACGGATTCTGCGAGACTTCCCGCACAGACAGCTTCGTCCCGCAAAAGGGTTAATTTTCCTGCACTGCAGGAGGAGGCAGCACGGAAGCAGGAGGAACCGGAGCGGTGTGTGGAGGACTGTGGCTGCTGAAGGGAAGAAAGGCGACAGCCGGGCTAATGACAGTCTGTGGCCCCGGCCGTCGGCACAGGTGAGAGGCACTCCCCCCCGCTCAACAACTGCAAACCCCCCCCCCAGGAGGAACCGGAGTGGTGTGTGGATGTCTGCTGAAGGGAAGAGAGCCGACACATTCCGTGCAGAGGTGAGAGGCACCCACCCCGCTCAACAACTGTAATGCGCACCCACCCCCGCTCAACAACTTTAATGCGCCCCCCGCTCAACAACTTTAATGCGCACCCCCCCGCTCAACAACTATGATCCCCCCTCCCGCTCAACATCTTGGATCCCCCCCCAATTCTCGGCTCCAGGGGGCCCCTTCAACACTTAAGCCCAGGGGGCCCCTTCAACACTTAAGCCCAGGGGCCCCCACCACCCTTAGTCCTGCCCTGGTGACAGCGGGTGGTGTATCCTCTCCCCGTACCCACTGTCCCATTTCAAAAGGAGAGTCTTCAGGAGCCCGACATTGTACACACAATCTAATGATCGCTGGTTCAACTCTCTACAGGCTCTTCTAAAAAAAAAATGTAAACATTTCTTACAAAAATATGTGCATTTATTTTTTCAAAAAGATTAACTTGCCCTTTACTGATCTTGCTACAGATCAGTAAAGGAAGCAGATGGCGGTTGCAGTTAGAATATTTTCTCATCATAAAGCTGGGTACAAAGGTAAAACACCTGCTTTTTTATTTATCATTATTTTGCTAGCATTAGGAAATGGATAGGAAGGTATATTATATTCAGTTATTTGTAAACTTTTCTATTTATATTTTTTTTATTTCCTGGTTTCCAGACCTAGGAAAATCATGTCATACATTCCCGTAGTCTTTAGTAGGGAAGGAGAGATTTTCTCATCTAAGCACACCCTCCTGCCTGAGCTAAGGGCAGATGGATTCCAGGAAGTAAATGCTACATTATTCATCTGCCATTACTCAAGATGGCCACAGCCAGAAATGCTAGAGGGGTGTTTTTCAAAGTATTTTCTTAGCATAATAAAACCTGGAGACATGGATGGATGGGGGAGTTTGCTTTGAAATCTAAACATGAATTAAATAGTGTTTTTGGTGCTCAGATACATTGTAGTTTAACCCTTTCATGACTAAGCCTATTTCTGACATTTGGTGTTTGCAAGTTAAAATCTGTATTTTTTTGCTAGAAAATTACTTAAAACCCCCAAACATATTATATACTTTAGCAGAGAATCTAAAGAATAAAATAGCGATTTAAAAAAAAATTTTATGTCACACGGTATTTGTGCAGTGGTGTTTTAAATGCAACTTTTTGGGAAAAAGACACTTTAATGAATAAAAAAAAAATGAAAAAGTAAAGTTAGCCCAATTTTTTGGTATAATGTGAAAGATGTTACGCCGAGTAAATTAATACCAAACATGTCACGCTTAATAATTGCATGCACTCATGGAATGGCGACAAATTACGGTACCTAAAAATCTCCATAGTCGATGCTTTAATTAATTTTTTTACGCTTACCAGGTTAGAGGTACAGAGGAGGTCTATGGCTGACGATCGCGGCGATGCCTCACATGTGTGATTTGAACACCGTTTACATATGCGGGCGCAACTTCCGTATGCGTTTTCTTTGCATGAGCTGAAGGGGGCGCATAAAAAAAAAAAGGTCCTGTTTATTTTTACAATATAAAATTGTGTTCCGGACGAGCTCTGGAGCAGACGTGTGAGTGCAGAGCTCTGCTGGGACAGCATCAATCTGCTGCCATCAACTGCACATTTCTGCTCCGTTCAGCCTCTAAATCGGCTTCCCATATACCTAGGCTCCTCCTGTGCCCGGTCTGGCACGAATCGCGGGGTCCGGCTGGCTGGCTGACGCTTCGCCATGTTCAGGGAGAGCTCCACTGGGCCGAGACTGGGCACCATCTTGGGGCCTGCAAGACCTCCTGCTCCCGCTCTGTTTGGGTCCTGTAATCTGCAGGATGTGAGGCTGCAACATCGTCCCCCTCCACTGGCAACATCCCTGGATGTGATAGAACGGGCCCACACCTGCGGAATCGCGGCGGTTCGGCTTTGAGATCCCACGGTCAGACGACACCTTGAGGCCTCATAGGCTGTCCTCAGTTTTCTTGGAATAGACTGAGGCCAATAAATTGGATCCTGCGGGCTGGCTTGCCCCCCCTCTGTCACTGTCATGGTCCTGGAATGTGACCGCGACCTCCTGAGGGGTCCATTCCCCTCAGGCTTCATGCTTGAAAGGTATATATTTTTTTGCTGTTCTTGTCTCTAAAAGACCCCCGATCCCTTCTTTGCACTTCAAAGTATTCAGATCGCCAAAAACTGCGATTCTGAATACTGAGTATTCTTTTTAAACCGGCGCCATTGGCAGCCAAGTAAACGGGAAGTGACGTGACGTCGCTTTCGTGTTTACACTGAAGAGACTGGATTGAAGCCGTTCGCGGCTTCGTTCCAGTCTGCGGCTAGGCACTTGAGGTGGCGGATCGTGTATTGGGTCTCCGGGTGGGACGGGTGGCCCGGTAAGAGTGGCGGAGGCAGCGGGAGGGGGGGGTGTCCTCTTCGGGGATAACAACCGAGCGGCTTTTAGCCGCATCGTTTGTTATTCCTGGAAAGTCAATCGCCGGCTCTAAAACATGATACCGGGATGATGCCTGCAGCTGTGGGCATCATCCCGGTATAACCCCCGAAAGCCGGGGACACATTTGTGCTTACGCTCGGCGGCAAGGGGATAGGATATACTAAGTGGGTAGCACTTCCACCTAGGGTCACTAGGATCTCAGTTTAAATCCCAGCCATGACACCTGCCTGGAATTTGAAATGTGAGTTTTTCAAAGTGATTTCTCAGCAAAATACAGCATAGAGATTTACTGTAGATGGATGGGTGAGTTTCCTTTTGAATATTAAAAATGAATAAAATAGAAGTGGAACATTATTTGACCTGTCACATTCCAGGAGGCTCCAGGACCAGTCTCCCTGTGCCACGTGATCTTGCACATGCGCAGCGGGAAGATCAGAAAGTCACATCCGGCTCCTTAATCCAAGATGGTAGTGCGGAGGACAGCAGTGAGAATAATCAAGAAGAATCTGGGAGACAGTGCTGAATACATGGATTGGGTAAGTACCTGACTTTTAATAGTAATAAGTTCCAATATTTGTAGTTGTTGAATTTTTTTTTTAACATGTTCCACTTTAAATCATAAAAGTATTTACAAGCACTATACTATCTCAGAGGACAGTCTGTCTACTACAACATATAATGAAGGAATAATGGTTCTGTTTTTTTCAAGGGGAGAGACATTTTTGGATTAATGTGGAAAAACACTCCATTGTGTTCTAATAATCTATACAATTAAACATGATAGTATATTGGTCTACATTTAAGAGACTTTGTACCATTGCTACTTTGAAATACTTTTTCCATTATCTATTCCTGTGAAATCACTTAATGAATATCAAACATTTCATTGATGTATTGTGCCCTCTAGTGAAAGAATTAGAACATTGCACATGACAAAATGTATGGAATATACATTTTTGTTGAGACTTGTTCTATTTACATATGTGTTTTAAGCAGTGGCATAACTAGAACCTTCAGGGCCCCGATGCAAGAAACCACAAAGGGCCCCCCCTGACCCCCGGACATGACTTTTCTCTGAGCCCAGTGGCGGACCAACAGGACCTAGGGTGACCACATTTTTAAACTACCATTCAGGGACACCCCCCCCCGCCCCAAAAATTAGCTTGTGCTGTAACGAATCAAAGCACAGTGATTGGACACGAGGTGGGATTTATGATTTCTACAATCACAAGCAGGGGGTGGGATTGTTCTCCTCCAGGCATTCTCAGCTAGGACAAGTACTGTCAGTGAGTAGAAAGTTGATGTGGTGGCCTTTTTTGGGTGCATCAGATTGGCCTGGGGGTGGCTATGTCAGTTTCATTCCGGGACACTGTATTGTCCTGGAATGAAGGTACCCGGGACAGACCTGCAAAATGCAGGACTGTCCCGGGCAATCCGGGACACGTGGTCACACTAACAGGACCCGGTCGCAAGTGGGTGGCTGCATATAAAGGAACCGATTTTCTCCATTTCCCCCTGCTTCTGCTTCTCCTCTCCCTCCTGTAGGCATTCGCGGATGAGGAGGAAAATGGAGAGATTGATTCCTCTATGCCAGTGTTTCTCAAATATTTTCCAGCCAGGGCACCCTTGAAATATACCCCTAGGTGAATGGGGCTGCACTGTAACCACCCGGCAACTTTGTGCATTGCATGCAGTTGCAGCATAGTGATGATGCATTTAAGGGGTTAAAACAGTCGGTCAGGAGGCAACATGTGGCCTCTTTACCGGCTGTCAAATGACTCTGAAAAGAGATCTGAGCATGGATCGCTTTCAGAGGGACAGCATTTTTTTTGCTGGTTCTATGAACCAGCAAAAAATAAAAAATGTTTTCTGATTGTACACATATAGGGGGTCATGTAAACACACATACATATGTAGTGCCCCTTTACCTTCAGAAAGGACGCTATGTAAATTTAGTGGGAGAATGAGAGGGTTATGTTTCTCTCATTCTTGATTTTGGTAAATTTGTATGTCGCCAAATCCTGGATTGTCCTGTGGGTCAGTCTGTGCGTCCAGAGATACGGTTTCATCTCTGGACGGCAGATGGCACCAGAGGGATCCAGGCCAATAAGCAGCCAATAAGAGGAGTTGGGTCTCGCTGTGCATGCTGGGAGGGGTATTTCTGTGGCGGAGGCCGTTGTTCTGGGGTCTTCGTGGGTTCCTGGTTCCAGGTGCGGCACCCACCTTTAGGGTGTGCGCACATCAAGGGCCCCACCACTATGGCCTACCTGGCCTGGGGTCGCAATCTACGCAGAGTTCCAGACTCTAGGCCCTCCTGGCCTGGAGCGACTGATGCTGCCAAGGGGCCCCAGTGACTTACTAGGTCCCCACTTCTACTGAGGAGATCCCAGGTTGTATGCTGTTCGGTGGGGGATCGGCTTGAGGAGAACCCGGAGGCAGGTTATCCAAAAGGGCTTGAACGAACCATCGGGGATCTGGTGACCGGAACATTGACAGGTACACTTGCACTGTCAACCGGTGACCCTAATGTGATTTACTGGGAGGATTCGCTCTGCTGTAAAATGTAAATCTTGCACTGGGCCTGTGGCAGAGGCTTCAACACTTAATTAGAGCCAAGTCTGTGGCAGAGACTTGTATCTCCCAGCAACCTTAAGTGGCACTCCGGCTGCCAGGCCTGTGGCAGGGGTCTGTCCGGAGGCACTTCACCCACTCTGGTTGGAGTGGCAACGCATTGATACAACTACAGAATAGCAGGATTGCTTTTCTCTATCCAAAGCCTGATACTGCAAGGTTCCTTTATTTCATCAGCCTTTCCTGTCCATCTCGAGTTGATGTGTTGGTCGTGTTGGACCAAGAAATAAAGCATTCAGAAAACTTCACCTGCAGACTGGACATTCAATTGCTGCTCTACTTACTACCTTCACCCCTAGACATCACATGGGTGGCTTAATGCGCCGATCCCAGGTCAACCAGCGGCTCCTGAGGGGGTAGCGCTACACATACACACATAATACACACACATATACTGTATATATACATACACACACACATAAACCAGTGGCAGGTGGTGCTCTAATTTTTTTTGGGGGGCGCAAGCAAACAGAAAAATTCTTAAAAAACCCACATCAATTGCAGCCTCACTGTGCCCATCAAACGCAGCCACTGTGATCCCGCCTGCTCGCAGTCTGCCTGTCTCTTAGCCTGCTAAGTGCTTAGCCTGTCTCAGTGGGGCAGCGGGTGACGGTGACGAGCAGTGTCCTCCATGCCAGAGGCGTAACTAGAAACTTCTAGGCCCGGGTGCAAGAAATCACAAAGGACCCCCCCGAAAAAGCATGATTTTGATACTTTTTTTTTTGAGGGGGTGGCAACGGCGGTAGTTGAGGGGGGGTGGCAGCTGTGTTACTTGAGGGGGAGGTGGCAGTGGTGGTGTTGAGGGGGGTGGCAGCGGTGGTACTTGAGGGGGGTGGCTGTGGTGGTACTTGAGGGGGGGTGGCAGTGCCATCCTCTCCCACCACCACCTGTGCCTCTTACTGATCCCATCCTCCCATGCACCACGGCCACCCCCCCTCAAGTACCACCGCTACCACCCCTCTTTAAGTACCACTGCTGCCATCCCCCCCCCTCAAGTATTACCGCTACCACCCCCATCAAGTACCAGCGGTGGACTGGTAGTACTTGTGGGAGGTGGCAGCGGTGGTGGCATCCTCTCCCACCACCACCTGTGCCTCTTACTGACCCCATCCCCCACCACTGATCTCATCCCTATCCCCCCATCACCTCTGTTGTAGAAGTAATGGGGGGATAGGGATGAGATCAGTGGTGGGGGGATGGGATCAGTAAGAGGCACAGCCAGGTGGTGGAGGAGGATGGTATCAATTGCTGAGCTGAGTGATCTCTGAGACTCTGACTGTCACTTTTGATTGACTTACCGTCAGTCTATCCCCCACTTTCTGTTCTGTGGCCTGGGTCACTCTGTCACCTTCACTGTGCGCGGCTGTGCTGTGCCTTCTCCCGCCAGGGTGTCTTGCCTCATGCCTGGGACATCGGGTAGGTACACGCGCGCACGCTGCTGCAGAGTCCGCCCCGCCTCCCTACATCTGTCTGTGTCTCTGGATAGGCGGGGACGGTCCACAATCTCAGTGAGGCGCTGCCTCAGGCTCAGCGGCAAAAGCACGCCCCGCGGCTGAACGAACAGCACGCAGTGTGCATAGGGTTGCCACCTTTTCGTCAAGCCAAACCCGAACATTTTAGCGGCGTACAGCAATTTTTTTTGTAGTACACGCTATAGGATGGTAGGAGATTTGGGACACCTTTGAGGTACCCTAGGAGAGTAGTAAGGAGGCACGCATAGCGCGCTGCAGTGAACAGTGGCTGTGGACATTGTCAGTCAGAAGTGCAGTCAGCAGTGTCAGTAGGGCAGTGGACGGTGTCAGTAGGGCAGTGGACGGTGTCAGTAGGGCAGTGGACGGTGTCAGTAGGGCAGTGGACGGTGTCAGTAGGGCAGTGGACGGTGTCAGTAGGGCAGTGGACGGTGTCAGTAGGGCAGTGGACGGTGTCAGTAGGGCAGTGGACGGTGTCAGTAGGGCAGTGGACGGTGTCAGTAGGGCAGTGGACGGTGTCAGTAGGGCAGTGGACGGTGTCAGTAGGGCAGTGAGCGGTGTCAGTAGGCAGTGAGCGGTGTCAGTAGGCAGTGAGCGGTGTCAGCAGGGCAGTGAGCGGTGTCAGCAGGGCAGTGAGCGGTGTCAGCAGGGCAGTGAGCGGTGTCAGCAGGGCAGTGAGCGGTGTCAGCAGGGCAGTGAGCGGTGTCAGCAGGGCAGTGAGCGGTGTCAGCAGGGCAGTGGTTGCCACCTTTTCGTCAAGCCAAACCCGAACATTTTAGCGGCGTACAGCAATTTTTTTTGTAGTACACGCTATAGGATGGTAGGAGATTTGGGACACCTTTGAGGTACCCTAGGAGAGTAGTAAGGAGGCACGCATAGCGCGCTGCAGTGAACAGTGGCTGTGGACATTGTCAGTCAGAAGTGCAGTCAGCAGTGTCAGTAGGGCAGTGGACGGTGTCAGTAGGGCAGTGGACGGTGTCAGTAGGGCAGTGGACGGTGTCAGTAGGGCAGTGGACGGTGTCAGTAGGGCAGTGGACGGTGTCAGTAGGGCAGTGGACGGTGTCAGTAGGGCAGTGGACGGTGTCAGTAGGGCAGTGGACGGTGTCAGTAGGGCAGTGGACGGTGTCAGTAGGGCAGTGGACGGTGTCAGTAGGGCAGTGGACGGTGTCAGTAGGGCAGTGGACGGTGTCAGTAGGCAGTGAGCGGTGTCAGTAGGGCAGTGAGCGGTGTCAGCAGGGCAGTGAGCGGTGTCAGCAGGGCAGTGAGCGGTGTCAGCAGGGCAGTGAGCGGTGTCAGCAGGGCAGTGAGCGGTGTCAGCAGGGCAGTGAGCGGTGTCAGCAGGGCAGTGAGCGGTGTCAGCAGGGCAGTGAGCGGTGTCAGCAGGGCAGTGAGCGGTGTCAGCAGGGCAGTGAGCGGTGTCAGCAGGGCAGTGAGCGGTGTCAGCAGGGCAGTGAGCGGTGTCAGCAGGGCAGTGAGCGGTGTCAGCAGGGCAGTGAGCGGTGTCAGCAGGGCAGTGAGCGGTGTCAGCAGGGCAGTGGACGGTGTCAGTAGGGCAGTGGACGTTGTCAGTAGGGCAGTGAGTGGTGTCAGTAGGCAGTGAGCGGTCTCAGCAGGGCAGTGAGTGGTGTAAGTAAGCAGTGAGCGGTGTCAGCAGGGCAGTGAGCGGTGTCAGTAGGCAGTGAGCGGTGTCAGTAGGGCAGTGGATGGTGTCAGTAGGGCAGTGGATGGTGTCGGTAGGGCAGTGGATGGTGTCGGTAGGGCAGTGGATGGTGTCAGCAGGGCAGTGGATGGTGTCAGTAGGGCAGTGAGCGGTGTCAGTAGGGCAGTGAGCGGTGTCAGTAGGGCAGTGGACGGTGTCAGTAGGGCAGTGGACGGTGTCAGTAGGGCAGTGGACGGTGTCAGTAGGGCAGTGGACGGTGTCAGTAGGGCAGTGGACGGTGTCAGTAGGGCAGTGGACGGTGTCAGTAGGGCAGTGGACGGTGTCAGTAGGGCAGTGGACGGTGTCAGTAGGGCAGTGGACGGTGTCAGTAGGGCAGTGGACGGTGTCAGTAGGGCAGTGGACGGTGTCAGTAGGGCAGTGGACGGTGTCAGTAGGGCAGTGGACGGTGTCAGTAGGGCAGTGGACGGTGTCAGTAGGGCAGTGGACGGTGTCAGTAGGGCAGTGGACGGTGTCAGTAGGCAGTGAGCGGTGTCAGCAGGGCAGTGAGCGGTGTCAGCAGGGCAGTGAGCGGTGTCAGCAGGGCAGTGAGCGGTGTCAGCAGGGCAGTGAGCGGTGTCAGCAGGGCAGTGAGCGGTGTCAGCAGGGCAGTGAGCGGTGTCAGCAGGGCAGTGAGCGGTGTCAGCAGGGCAGTGAGCGGTGTCAGCAGGGCAGTGAGCGGTGTCAGCAGGGCAGTGAGCGGTGTCAGCAGGGCAGTGAGCGGTGTCAGCAGGGCAGTGAGCGGTGTCAGCAGGGCAGTGAGCGGTGTCAGCAGGGCAGTGAGCGGTGTCAGCAGGGCAGTGGACGGTGTCAGTAGGGCAGTGGACGTTGTCAGTAGGGCAGTGAGTGGTGTCAGTAGGCAGTGAGCGGTCTCAGCAGGGCAGTGAGTGGTGTAAGTAAGCAGTGAGCGGTGTCAGCAGGGCAGTGAGCGGTGTCAGTAGGCAGTGAGCGGTGTCAGTAGGGCAGTGGATGGTGTCGGTAGGGCAGTGGATGGTGTCGGTAGGGCAGTGGATGGTGTCAGTAGGGCAGTGGACGGTGTCAGTAGGGCAGTGGACGGTGTCAGTAGGGCAGTGGACGGTGTCAGTAGGGCAGTGGACGGTGTCAGTAGGGCAGTGGACGGTGTCAGTAGGGCAGTGGACGGTGTCAGTAGGGCAGTGGACGGTGTCAGTAGGGCAGTGGACGGTGTCAGTAGGGCAGTGGACGGTGTCAGTAGGGCAGTGGACGGTGTCAGTAGGGCAGTGGACGGTGTCAGTAGGCAGTGAGCGGTGTCAGTAGGCAGTGAGCGGTGTCAGTAGGCAGTGAGCGGTGTCAGTAGGCAGTGAGCGGTGTCAGCAGGGCAGTGAGCGGTGTCAGCAGGGCAGTGAGCGGTGTCAGCAGGGCAGTGAGCGGTGTCAGCAGGGCAGTGAGCGGTGTCAGCAGGGCAGTGAGCGGTGTCAGCAGGGCAGTGAGCGGTGTCAGCAGGGCAGTGAGCGGTGTCAGCAGGGCAGTGAGCGGTGTCAGCAGGGCAGTGAGCGGTGTCAGCAGGGCAGTGAGCGGTGTCAGCAGGGCAGTGAGCGGTGTCAGCAGGGCAGTGAGCGGTGTCAGCAGGGCAGTGAGCGGTGTCAGCAGGGCAGTGGACGGTGTCAGCAGGGCAGTGGACGGTGTCAGCAGGGCAGTGGACGGTGTCAGTAGGGCAGTGGACGTTGTCAGTAGGGCAGTGAGTGGTGTCAGTAGGCAGTGAGCGGTCTCAGCAGGGCAGTGAGTGGTGTAAGTAAGCAGTGAGCGGTGTCAGCAGGGCAGTGAGCGGTGTCAGTAGGCAGTGAGCGGTGTCAGTAGGGCAGTGGATGGTGTCAGTAGGGCAGTGGATGGTGTCAGTAGGGCAGTGGATGGTGTCAGCAGGGCAGTGGATGGTGTCAGTAGGGCAGTGAGCGGTGTCAGTAGGGCAGTGAGCGGTGTCAGTAGGGCAGTGATCGGTGTCAGTAGGGTAGTGAGCGGTGTCAGTAGGCAGTGAGCGGTGTCAGTAGGCAGTGAGCGGTGTCAGCAGGCAGTGAGCGGTGTCAGCAGGCAGTGAGCGGTGTCAGCAGGCAGTGAGCGGTGTCAGTAGGCAGTGAGCGGTGTCAGTAGGCAGTGAGCGGTGTCAGTAGGCAGTGAGCGGTGTCAGTAGGCAGTGAGCGGTGTCAGTAGGCAGTGTCAGCGGGGCAGTGAGCGGTGTCAGCGGGGCAGTGAGCGGTGTCAGCGGGGCAGTGAGCGGTGTCAGCAGGCAGTGAGCGGTGTCAGTAGGGCAGTGGACGTTGTCAGTAGGGCAGTGAGTGGTGTCAGTAGGCAGTGAGGGGTCTCAGCAGGGCAGTGAGCGGTGTCAGCAGGGCAGTGAGCGGTGTCAGCAGGCAGTGAGCGGTGTCAGTAGGCAGTGAGCGGTGTCAGTAGGCAGTGAGCGGTGTCAGCAGGCAGTGAGCGGTGTCAGCAGGCAGTGAGCGGTGTCAGCAGGCAGTGAGCGGTGTCAGTAGGCAGTGAGCGGTGTCAGTAGGCAGTGAGGGGTGTCAGCAGGCAGTGAGGGGTGTCAGCAGGCAGTGAGCGGTGTCAGCAGGCAGTGAGCGGTGTCAGCAGGCAGTGAGCGGTGTCAGCAGGCAGTGAGCGGTGTCAGCAGGCAGTGAGCGGTGTCAGCAGGCAGTGACCTTGCCGGAGAGAAGTCTCCTGCGTGCATGCGCGGGAGTGACGACATTGCCGCTCCAGCCAATCACAGCGCTGGAGCGGCGATACCCGGAAGACACGCCGAGGAAAGATGACATCTCCCTCGGCGTGGGCCAGGTTTGTTCCAAGGTAAGTATTTAATAATCAGCTAGTATTCGGTGCATACTAGCTGATTATGGCTTTTGCTTTTCAGGTTTAAAAAAAAAAATGACAGTGGGTATACAACCGCTTTAACATACATACATACATACATATGCACACACACATGCATACATACATGCACACACACACACACACACACACACACACACACACACACATATACATACACACACACACACACACACATATACATACACACGCACACACACACACATATACATACACACGCACACACACGCACACACACACACATAATAAACACACATACAGTAGATAGATAGTCATAAAAAAAACGGCAGACATTTACCTTGGCTCTTCCTGCCGGGTACTGCACTCTAGGGGGAGACAAAGAGCACACACTACTTTCATGTGACGAGCTCCTTCCCTGCACAGTTCGGCTGACGATCGAGGAGCTCATCTCAGCCGCCCCTGCCACTCAACTGCCGATCCTTCTATCAAAGAGTACAGGGGGCCCTCAAGGGCCCCCTGCAGCAAGGGGCCCGGTCGCCATTGCGATCTCAGCGACCCCTATAATTCCGCCACTGCTCCATGCGTCTCCTCCCATCCTCTCCTCCTGATAGGCGTCCAATAGCGGCGCCTGTCATTTCAGCCAATAGGGTGACAGGTAACAGACCCAAGCACCTGATTGGTGGAGAGCCGGTTCAGTGTTAGGAAAGTGAATATTCATTTGCTTTTCTAACATACCACTGGGCGCTCGTAGTAAACCTATTTTGAAGCCTATTAGTGCTTCAAAAACATCCCAGTCGCTGTAATTCAGGCTCCCGGCATCCGAAAAGGGGCCAGGCTCCTGAATAGGGGGTGGCAGCAGCGGCCATAGATGGATTCATGCTATGCATGAATCTATTGGTGATAGAGGAGGTGGCTGGAGAGAGGGGAGGCACCCGTGCGCCCTTATGGACGCACTGCCACTGATATAAACACATACATGCACACTCACATACATACATACATACATACATATGCACACAAACGCACACGAGAGAACGCACACACGAGAACGCACACACGAGATAAACGGCAGTTCTTTTTTTACCTTCCTGCTCTTGCTGCCAGGTACTGCACTGCAGGGGGAGACAAATAGCACAGCACACACTGCTTTCACTTTGTGACAAGCTCCCCGCACAGTGCCAATTACAGTTCTGCTTTAGATCTGGGTGCTTGTCTCCACTCCTGTTATCAAAGTACGGTATACAGGGGGCCCTCGAGAGCCCCCTGCAGCAAGGGGCCCAGTCGCCATAGTGACCTCGGTGACCCCTATAATTCCGCCACTGGTTTGAAGCCAATTTCTAAAGGTAGACATAGGACTAAATCCACAAAATTGTAACACAAGGGTAAGGATCTGTTTTTCCTGGGCATTCCCCAGGCCTTTGTTGATATGTTTCAGCTTTCCAATGCTGCTTACTGCGATGGCCAGCTATAGATGGGGGCGGTGGACATGTCTGTTTCACCTGTGGTGTTTGTATTGGTCCAGCAGCACACCAGCACCTTTGCAGCCATTGTGCTACATGCTGGGCGTCTGGTGTGCTCCTGTACCTTTTAAGAAGGGGTGGGCTGCCCTTCAGTCCACCTGTTCTCATCTATCCATCAGAATGCATGTGCCTCCATTGTGTGGACACTCATAGTTTAGTGTTAGGACCACAGACTCCAGGGTGACGTGGCTCTGTGGCTCACGCATGCGTTTGCAAATGCGTGCGGACAAAACCCCTGTTTTTAACGCATACTGTTAGACAGGTTAATTGGTTGTCAGTAGGCTTGGTTTTTCCTGGGCATTCCCCAGGCCTTTGTTGATAAGGATCTGTATTTTAGACTTGGATCCTTTCCAAACCTCACCGGACTCTTCATGTGACATTTTTTACACATGTTCTGTTGCATGCAGACTAGTGTGTGTAAAAAGGCTAAAGCAGTAGTAAATCGCGGCAGTTAAAAAAAAAAAAAAAAAAAACACCTGGAAAGCAATTTCATAACATGCTAGTTTGCATCGCATACTACCACCTTATAAAATACTGTAGAATGAAGCCTCCAGAGGCGCGCTATCACTGCTGACTAGGGATGAGCTTTGTGTTTGACTCGAACATTGTCTGTTCGTACGTTCGACGAATTTCGAACAAAATGGGTCGTTCGCGCCAAATTCAAGTGACGCGCGTCGGCGATAATTCACTGCAGCGTTGCGCACTGATTGGTCAAGCATGCACCATGACCCTGCAAGGCGGCCTCGTGTAGTGTGTTCTGGCTTTGTTAAAGACAAGTCAGACAGTCAGTTAGAGAGAGAGACATAGAGAGACACACAGGGCCGGATTCAGATAGCACTTACGCCGGCGTATCTCGAGATGCACGGCGTAAGTGTAAATTTGCGCCGTCGTATCTATGCGCCGTACCCACAGAACCAGATACGCCTCAAAATAGGCTTTTTCCTACCGGCGTAACTTTTCTAAGCACATATTTACGCTGGACGGATCTGGCGCGCCCAAGGATTTGTATTCAAATATGCAAATGAGGGAGATATGCCGATTCAGAAACGTACGTTTGGCTGGCGCAGGCTACGCGCGGTGCGCGTAACTGGAAAGTCTGGCGGAAAGTTACCCCTCATAAAGCAGGGGTAACTTTGCACCAGAGTTGCACAGGTCAGCTGGAGAGCAGCTACAGCAGCACCGTTACAGACGACCTGAGCAACAACACTTGCAGGACAACACATCTGTATGCCAACATGCCAGGGGCAGCCGTGGTCATAGCACTACTGCGTCGACGGGCACGGGAGAGGATATTCCGCACGCGCATT
The DNA here is from genome assembly GCF_905171775.1 of Rana temporaria. NCBI lineage: Eukaryota > Metazoa > Chordata > Amphibia > Anura > Ranidae > Rana > Rana temporaria. The sequence goes on along the minus strand of NC_053492.1, from coordinate 279,028,896 downwards.
GACGTATTTGACATGGGTGATTTGGAGGTGTATCGCATCTTCAGATTCAGCCCTGAAGCCATCCTGGATTTAGCCATAACCCTGCATGATGACATCACCAGCAAGACACGCCGCGTACATGCAGTGCAGCCACTGGTCAAGGTCCTGGCAACACTGCATTTCCTCGCCAGTGGATCATTTCAAAGAACAAGTGGTTGTGGCTGGTTTGTCACAATCCACCATGAGCAGATGTGTGCACCAGGTTGTCCCCGCAATCCTCAGACGCATGTCCCACCACTTCATCATACCCACCCAGGAGCAGCTGCGGCAGAAGGCAATGACAGATTTCTACAGAATTGCCAGGTTCCCACGCACCGTGGGGGCCCTTGATTGCACCCATGTGGCACTACAGCCCCCCCGTGACACAGAGCACATATACTGCAATCTGAAGCATTGGCATTCCATCAACGTACAGGTGATAGCCGATGCCCAATGCCTCATATGGCACGTCCTAGGGGCCAGCCACGACAGCTTCATATACCGTCAAAGCAACATCCCAACAGAATTCAAACAGAACGTGTATGGGGACAGCTGGCTGGTTGGGGAGTGACATGGGTGTCAAGCATGACTGTCCCCCCCATGATGCAGACATCACGAGGGGCACATGCATGACTGACATCCTCCTGTCTTTTCCCTTCCAGGTGATGCGGCATATGCACTTGGACCCCATCTCATGACTCCATTCTGGAATCCCCAAACCCCAGGAGTGAGAAGATACAATGCTGCACATGCACGTACCCGTGGAGTGGTGGAATGCACATTTGGCCTCCTGAAGTCCCGTTTCCGATGCCTGGTTAAGTCTGAGGGTACCCTGTTGTATTCCCCAAACTTTGTGTGCCAGATCATCGGGGCATGTTGCATTCTACACAACTATGCCATGAGAAAGGGCCTGGAGATTGAGATACGTGATGACCTGACCCCCCAACCACCCAGTCCCCCCTGCCCGAGAGTACCCCGTCTGCTGAGGGTTAAGCAGTCAGGAGATGCCTCGTGGTAGGCTTCTTTTCATGTTAAACACACACATTCATCATGGCAAAAGGAGAATGCACGCATGCACACCACTGTGGTCCCTAGCACACACACCCCACATCCACATCAAATTGTATTAGACCAAAGTACACCGCACGGTACTTGGGAGCAGCAACGCCACGCCAAGGCTCCAATTAGGTTGCTGTACATTCATACACCATTCACTCGTGTCGTGGGGATAACTTCTGCCCAACGACTGAGGGTGACACCTCTTTGCCGGCAGGAGTGTCACCCCCCACATTCACACACCATTCACACTGTAGCCTGCACTACTCCCCGTGTGCAGGGATTTAAAAATAAAGAAAACTCATCGCCTGAGTATAAAAGAAAATATCAAACTCATCGCCAGAGTATAAAAGAAAATATCAAACTCATAATCTGAGTATAAAAGAAAATATTAAAAAAATCAACGGCCCTGTCGTGGGCTCTGTCTTGTCCCTAGGCTCCTGGGGCGCAGTTGCCTGGGGTGAGCCTCAGGTGGGGGGGCTGGTGGTGGAACCTCCCCCAGTCTCTCCCTGGCTGCCTTCCATTGCCACGGCTAGCCGGTGGAGATAGGAATTTGTGGCAGCCTGCATCCGCAGCCGGCGGGTGGTATTGCTGCTCTGTTGGCGCCGTGTCTGCCTCCCCTCCTCACGGACAGCAGCTGCCAGGCTCCGGACCTCACTGACAAGTCCAGATGTGGTGGTCTGCAGGTCCACCATACAGGACAGAAGGGCTGCCCCGTTGCCAACCACGTCCTGCAGGCTCTCATTAATGTTCCGATTCTGGCCAGCCTGCTGGGTGATGGCCTCCTGCACTGCCACAGTGCAGGCAGCCTGGCTCTCGGCTGAGGAGGCAAGGCTATCTGCAACCCTGTGCAGATCACCCGCTAGAGAACCAATATGGTGGGTCTGCCTCATCTGGTCCCTTGCCAGATGGTCCTCAAATTCCTCAGGGACACCTCGGGTTTTCCTGGTAGCCTTCCTATGGGCCAGAGAGGCTTGGGGCCGGCTGGAGGGGATGGTGTCCTGTGAGGGGGTATCCCTGGAGGGGATGGTGTCCTGTGAGGGGGTATCCCTGGAGGGGATGGTGTCCCGTGAGGGCCTATCCCTGGAGGGGATGGTGTCCCGTGACGGGCTATCCCTGATAGGGATTGTGGCCCTTGAGGGGCTATCCCTGATAGGGATTGTGGCCCTTGAGGGGCTATCCCTGATAGGCATTGTGGCCCTTGAGGGGCTATCCCTGATAGGGATTGTGGCCCTTGGGGGGCTATCTCTCATGGGGGAGGAGGTTTGGGACAGTCCAGGTATGGGTGCCTCCTCCATGAGATACACCGCATCCTCCTCTACCCCGACGTGCTCCTCCTCCACTTCCTCAAGCAGTGAGGTAGGGGCACTCTCCACCATGGATGGCGTGGGTCGCCCATCAGCCGATGACGGCTCAGCTCCCTCCTGCACATCTGTGGATGACACAAAACATTCACATGTTGGTGGACCCACACACTTGTCACATGTTCCCTTGCCCCCCACACATGCTACACACCAGAAAGAAGATAAAACACACTTACCTGTCCTCAAGGGCTGTTCCCCAGAATCAAAGCCCTCCAGGCCCTCCACCAGCTGCCTATCCAGGAACCTGGCAACAACCATGTCCTCTGCTGTAAGGGTGATCCTTGCGGCTGGTCCTCCACCTGTGCCAGTGGCATGCTTCCTCATTGCCACTAGTTTCTCCTTCACCTGTCTCCGCAGGTCGTTTATTTTTTTGCGGATGTGTTTAGGCTCCCTGGCCGCCACGCCAAGGGCATTGACCTGGGTGGTTAGCTCTGCATAGATGCGGATTTTGTCAGCCTTACCAGTGTTGCCACTCTGTGGCCCATAGAGGCGGGCGCCGTGTTGGGAGAGCCCATCAATAATAATTGCCTTCTCCTCAGGGCTAACATTTGTCATCCGCCGGTCACTGGAAGTCTCTGATGCAGACATAATTCCAACAAATAGCAAGATACAAAAGTACTAGCAGTAAAATAAATGCTTGTGTACTTTTGCACTTGACGGGCGCATGTTTGGGCATATTTATGCACTGGCCGGCGTATCTTACGGGTTACGCCGGGCGCAGTTGTGCGCATGCGCAGATGGGGCAGACAGTCCGGCGACGTCACCGCGCATGCGCCGTTTAAGATGCGCCCGACGTATCTCTCACTTACACTTACGCCGCCTTACGCCGTCGAAAATACGTTCCGCTGGTGCATCTTGTAATATCTTTCTGAATACAGTACATGCCTCTCCGCGCTGGTCCGGCGTAGCGGAAATAAGATGCGCTACGCCGGCGTAAATATGCGCCAGTATATCTGAATCCGGCCCAGTGTCTTTTCTACCAGATAGATAGATAGATAGATAGATAGATAGATAGAGCAGGAAGGCTAGTCAGTATAGTTAAATTTGCAGTGTGTAGAGGATATATATACATCCTAGCGTTGTACATATATTTATACACTGTATAGCTTAGCTAGATCAGCTATTCCTATTGTTAGGCAATTTCTTTGTGCTAGCTGCAGTGCTCTAACGTGTTGTATTGCTTGCATGCAGTTTAGTTTAAACTTAAACATAGTACTTAGTGTTAGTGGACTTGTGTTATTTAATTGCACACATACACGCAGTTGCTGTTACTGCATGACATGTGTGCTATATAATTGCACATACACGCATTAGCTGTTACTGCACGTGTGTTATTTATTTGCACATAAACGCAGTCGCTGTTAATGCACGTTTGATGTGTTTTTGCCCATAAACGCAGTCGATCTTACTGCACGTTTGCTATGTTTTTGCCCATAAACGCAGTCGATCTTACTATACGTTTGCTGTGTTTTTGCCCATAAACACAGTCGATCTTATTGCACGTTTGCTGTGTGTTTGCCCATAAACGCAGTCGATCTTACTGCATGTTTGCTGTGTGTTTGCCCATAAACGCAGTCGATCTTACTGCACGTTTGCTGTGTGTTTGCCCATAAACGCAGTCGATCTTACTGCACATTTGCTGTGTTTTTGCCCATAAACGCAGTCGATCTTACTGCACGTTTGCTGTGTTTTTGCCTATAAACGCAGTCGATCTTACTGCACGTTTGCTGTGTTTTTGCCCATAAACACAGTCGATCTTACTGCACGTTTGCTGTGTTTTTTCCCATAAACGCAGTCGATCTTATTGGACAGTTGCTGTTTATTTTTGATTTTGTCCTGTGCAGGCTATTAAAATGTCTGGAAGGACAACAAAGAAAGGCAGAGAGTCACAAGGGCAAGCAGGCTCTGCATCTAGAGGCAGCGCTGGTGGTGGACATGGTGCACCCTCTTCAGGACGTGGCCATCTGACACACTCGTCATTGTTTTCGGGAGCTAGCCGTGTTGAGCCTCAACATGCAGAGAAATTAGTAGAGTGGATGACCAAGCCGTCCTCATCCTCCTCCTCCTCTCTCACCCAGGCTGAGCTTAGTTTATCTGGCAAAGCAGCTGTTGTGTCCTGTGTGTTGTGAGGGACACAAGACTCTGGTCTGGAACAATGGGTGTTTATTCAGTACAGGCTGCACACTGCAACATGCATCTCAGGACAGTACAGGTTATCTGCTTCCTACATGTGCTCTCTCTAAGATGGCTACTATGCCCCTTGACCCTTGTCATCACTGCTGGGTGGAGCCAGCCTTAAAGTGCCAGTACATGTGGAACCCTTCAGGTATAACACCTTCCATCCATCCCTAAAAAAAAAAAAAAAAAACACAACAAAACAATAACAGGCACAAAACATTAACTGATAACTGTCCAATAACAGTCCTCCAAACACAGGAGAATTATGGGACTTCAAGCTTCCAGGAACCGTTGCGTGGTTAATATGTCATTGGATCACTTCCGTCGGCCCCGTCGAAAGTCTCGTAACCGCTCTTGCAACTGAAACCGGTCAGGAGGGCGACAGTGTCGTTGAGGCCAGGCATCCAGTGATTCGGGACCGGAGGAAACAGGGCTGGCCAGAATGGGTACTGGCGGGGCCAAGAAGGGATCCCCCAGCTCAGAGGGTAAACAGACCTCCGGACCAGAGCTGGAGGGCTTTGTTGGAGCTGAGTTCAAAAGTTCAGAGTCCCCGCAATCATCAGTGTCTGTGCATCCTGATTTGCTGGGAGCAGATCCTTGAGACACTGGTGGTTCAGCCGGCATCAGGGATTCGGGCAGTTGAGAACGAGGACGCAGTTGGTCCGCATGACGTCTGCAAATGGAACCATCTTCCAAGCGGACCTTGTACATCTTGGGTCCCAAGGTCTCTGCAATGACAGCAGGAAGCCAATGGGTGTTGGAAGCCCCATAAGATCGGGCCCATACCTTTTGTTGGGCTGTGAATCGGGGGAGCTCATTGTGTTTGACCATCTTGTCTTGGGACTGCAGTACATGTTCCTGGACTGTTTGAGGGCGGAGCATATCCAAAACAGTCCATGGCTGCCGCCCCAAGAGGAGTTCTGCTGGACTTTTCCCAGTGGTTGCATGTGGTGTGTTTCTGTAAGCAGAAAGGAAGGAGTCCAGCTGCTGGGGTGACAGGGACTGTTGTTTACTTGCAGCCACTGTAGCTTTGAAATAGCGTTTAAAAGTCTGCACAAACCGCTCTGCTTGACCATTTGTAGCCGGGTGGTAAGGTGCGGTCAACTTGTGCTTGATGTTGTGGGCAGTCAGGAAATGCTGAAACTCCTGACTGGTGAATTGTGCACCGTTGTCTGTGACGATTTCTCTGGGGTATCCAAACGTAGCAGCGAGATGTAACAGTATGGAAACCGTTGCCTTAGTCGTTGGCTGAGTAACAGGAATGACCTCAGGCCACTTTGAATGGGCGTCCACTATGATCAAGAAGGTGTGTCCTCTGATCGGACCTGCAAAGTCCAAGTGTAGGCGAAACCAAGGAACCGTGGGCCAAGTCCAGGGCTGGACGCACCCTCGAGGAGGGTCTCTTGCCGTTTGTGCACATCCAGCACAAGCATTCACATATGTTGTGATATCTGAGTCTAGGTTTGGCCACCACACATAGCCTCTGGCCTTTTGTTTCATACGTGTGCCCCCGGGATGACCAGTATGTAGCAAGTCCAGAATGTGTCTCCGGAGGGTCTGTGGAATGATCACTCGGTCTCCCCATAAAACACAGTTGCCAGCCACAGTTAATTCCATACGCCTACGGAAATAAGGTTCATACTCCTGTGTGACAGTTGCAGGCCAACCGGACCGTACCCAGGAGAGTATTGTTTTCAGAAAGGTATCCTTGGTTGTATGGGCTGCTATCTCCCCAGAAGACAAGAAGGACAGGCTGGTGTAACGACAACTCCTGACCGGTGGAGTAGAGTCCATGGACCTCCCTGTCAGTCGGGACATAGCGTCCGCATTGGCATCATGACCACGATACTGAATTTTGTAGCTGTATGCCCCCAAGAATAGGGCATAGCGTTGGAGGCGGGCCGCAGTAGTCTGGGAGATGCCTTTGTCAGGGCTAAAGATCTGAAGGAGTGGTTTATGGTCCGTCAGTATGGTGAATTCCCTACCATACAGGTAAAGATGAATCTTCTTAATTGCCCATATTAGCGCAAGAGCCTCTTTTTCAATGTGTGAGTAATTGCTTTCTGCTTTTGTCAAAGACCTGGAGGCAAATGCCACTGGTTTTTCTGACCCATCTGGTAAGATGTGGGATAGTACCGCCCCCAGACCATAGGGTGAGGCATCACAAGCCAACGTGAGAGGCTTCTGTAGGTCATAGTGCACGAGCATGCGTGACGCCAACAGCTTCCGCTTCGAAACTTCAAAAGCACGTTGGCATGCAGCCGACCAGTCCCATCTGGAGTGTTTCTCCAAAAGCTTGTTCAACGGAAACAAGGTGTGTGCCAGATCTGGCAGGAATTTGTGGTAATAGTTCAGCAAGCCAAGGTATGATCGCAGCTGCTGGACGTTGGTTGGGGCTGAAGCTTTGACTAAAGCATCAACCTTGGCTTCTGTGGTGTGTATACCTTCTGCATCCACAAGGTGGCCACAAAACTCCAATTTAGGCACCATGAATTGGCATTTTGCTAAGTTCACTTTCAGACCCTGTTCTTGGAGTCTTGCCAACACAAGCTCCACATTCTGCTTGTGTTCCTTGTCGGTCCGTCCTGTAATGAGCATGTCATCTAGCAGGCACTGAGTGAAAGGAATGTCCGCCAAAATCTCGTCCATTTTTCCTTGCCAAATGGCTGGGGCAGAGGCTACCCCAAACACCATCCGATTATATTCATACAGTCCCTTGTGGGTGTTGATGTTCAGAAACTTGCAGGAAGAAGGATGGACCTCAAATTGTAAATATGCTTGTTTGAGATCAAGCTTGGTGAACTTTTGACCCCCTGCAAGAGAGGCAAAAATGTCATCTACTCTGGGTAGGGGATACTGGTCTATTTCTAGTTGAGAATTCGGTGCCATGCGGAAATGGCCACAAATCCGCAAGTTCGCTTTCTTTACCTGTACAACTGGTGATGCCCACTTGCTGTGCTCTACCTTTGAGATGACACCTTGTTCCTCCAGCCGACTTAGTTCTGCTTCCACACCTGCTCGGAGTGCGAAAGGTACTGTCCGAGCTTTGAAGAACTTAGGCTGAGCGTTGGGTTTCAGCTTGAGTCTCACACAGTCATGCTTTATTTTTCCCAACTGGTCATCAAAAATCTTTGGGAACCGCTGCTTCAGGGACACCACCCATCCCTCATTATCTCCTAATGGAATGGTAACGGTGTTACAGGGACTTATGGCGATGTCTGGCATACCAAAGTGAGCAATCCAGTCTCTCCCAAAGAGAGGGGGTCCCCCATTTTCTAGGATATATAATGGCAGTCTCTTTGTCTGACCCTTGTACAATACCTTTACTTTTGCGTAACCCAGTGGGTGGAGTATCTGCTTTGAGTATGTCAGCAGTTTGGTGTTGGGCGGACAGTTTTTCGTGTCTGAAGTTGTCTCCATTGTTTCTGGGTGATAACTGAAACTGCTGCTCCTGTGTCTACATCCATCTTGAGTCTCTTTCCCTCAAAGGTTACATCTACAGTCATTGCGGAGGGTGCTGAATGCATATGATGTATGTCTAATCTGTGGAGCACTTCCTCATCCTCTGACTCAGATGATGTATATCTTCCCACCATATATGTCTTTGTCTTGGGGTTCAGAGGTTGTTTATCTCGCACCTTCTTGCTACGGCAAACTCGTTTCAGATGGCCGGTCCTACCGCAATTATGACAGGTCTGATCCTTAAACCGGCAGACTTTGTAATCATGGTCTGTATTCCCACAACGGTAGCAAGCTGACTCCCGGCTTGGTGGGGGTCTGTATTTCCAGTTTGCAGCAGTTGGCTTGACTGCTGTTCTGAAAACTTCCTGCTTCACCTCTTCCCTTCTGCTCTGGGGGTTCAATTCCTCTGTATCTTTCACAGCCATTTCCATTACTGAAGCTATCTCAATTGCCTTTGTAAGGGTAATTGTCTTTCTCTGTTAACAGTCTCTTTTGGGTTGACTCACAATTCAGTCCCATGACAAACTTATCTCTCAGTGCAGTAGGTAGGTAGTCCCCAAAAGAACAGGTAGAGGCTAGTCTGCGAAGGGCGAGCACATAAGCTTTAATCTCTTCACCTGTCTGCTGCTGCCTCTGATAGAAGCAAAATCTTTCTGCAATTTCTAATGGTTTAGGCTGGAAGTGATCCTCTAGCAGTGTCAGCAGCTCTGCCAATGTCTTAGCTGCCGGTTTTACAGGGGAAAGCAGATCCCTAAGAGTGTCATATGTTTTGGCCCCAACCACTGTCAGAAACACTGCTACTTGCCTGTTGTCTGGGATGGCATTTGCACTGAAATACTGTTCCAGTCTCTCAACCCAGGAACTCCAGGATGTCTGTTCTCCATCAAACTCACTTCACCACTTACCCCCCGGACCATATTGCTGCCCAAAGACCAGAGTACTTTTTGCGATTCGGGACTGCGTCGCTTTAACAGACAATTGCGCGGTCGTGCGACGTGGCTCCCAAACAAAATTGGCGTCCTTTTTTTCCCACAAATAGAGCTTTCTTTTGGTGGTATTTGATCACCTCTGCGTTTTTTGTTTTTTGCGCTATAAACAAAAATAGAACGACAATTTTGAAAAAAATGGATATTTTTTACTTTTTGCTGTAATAAATATCCCCCAAAAATATATAAAAAAAAAATTTTTCCCTCAGTTTAGGCCGATACGTATTCTTCTACATATTTTTCGTTAAAAAAAAATCGCAATAAGCGTTTATTGATCGGTTTGCGCAAAAGTTATAGCGTTTACAAAATAGGGGGTATTTTTATGGCATTTTTATTAATATTTTTTTTTACTAGTAATGGCGGCGATCAGCGATTTTTTTTTCGGTATTGCGACATTAAGGCGGACACTTCGGAAATTTTTGACACATTTTTGGGACCATTGGCATTTTTATAGCGATCAGTGCTATAAAAATGCATTGGATTACTATAAAAATGCCACTGGCAGTGAAGGGGTTAACACTAGGGGGCGGGGAAGGGGTTAAGTATGGCTGGGTGTGTTCTTACTGTGGGGGGGGTGGCCTCACTAGGGGAAACACTGATCCTCGGTTCATACATTGTATGAACCGAAGATCAGCATTTCCCCTGCTGACAGGAATGAGAGCTGTGTGTTTACACACACAGCTCCCGTTCCCCGCTCTGTACCGAGCGATCGCGTGTGCCCGGCGGCGATCGCGCCCGCCGGGCACACGCACGGGAGTCGGGGGCGAGCGGGGGCGCGCGCGCGCCCCTCCGGCGGCGCGCGCGCCCCTAGTGGCGAAAGATAGACAGGACGTCATATTACGTGCTCTCGCCTAGGAGAGCCACCTTGTGGACGTATTTCGGCGGTGCGCGGTCGGCAAGTGGTTAATGTCCCGATTAATGACATTTTCCTGCTGGGATCTGTGATTGCTTTTATCCAGGTGACAATCCACAATGTCTGTCTCTCTCTGACTATAGACACTTTGTAAATCCCATCCTCGTCGCCACTGTTGTGTCCTCTGTGTTGTGAGGGACACAAGACTCTGGTCTGGAACAATGGATGTTTATTCAGTACAGGCTGTACACTGCAACATGCATCTCAGGACAGTACAGGTTATCTGCTTCCTACATGTGCTCTCTCTAAGATGGCTACTATGCCCCTTGACCCTTGTCATCACTGCTGGGTGGAGCCAGCCTTAAAGTGCCAGTACATGTGGAACCCTTCGGGTATAACAGCAGCTGCCAAGGCGTCCTCTTCCTTCTGCACAATGGCATCACACAATCCTTCCCTAGTCCCACCATGTCCTCCTGAGGAGTCCCCCAAACTGTTTCAACACAGTGTTGAGTACATGCTACATGAAGATGCACAGCGTTTTGAAGGCTCCGATGACGAAACACAGCTAGAGGAAGGCATTGATGTGAGCCCAGAGAGAGCGGGGGCCCGAGAGGGACAGCAATCTGGCAGTCATGTTCCCCCAGCTGCAGCATACTGCCAGGTTTTCGACAGTGATGAGGAGGGAGGGGATGATGAGGTCACTGACTCTACCTGGGTGCCTGATAGGAGAGAGGAGGAGGAAGAGGCACAGGCACATCTCCAAAGAGGCAGGATGCCCTCCAGGGGACAGCTTAAGGGCAGCACACCAACTGCATTACATTGCAGAGCTACGCCTGTGCAGGGCGCTGCTGCGTCTCAACGGTACTGCAAAAGTTCTTTGGTGTGGGCCTTTTTTGAGACATGTGCATCAGATCGCACCGTTGCTATTTGCAACATATGTCTCAAGCGTATCTCGCGTGGCCAAAACATCACTTGCTTGGGCACCACATGCTTGACCAGACATATGTCGACCTGCCATTCAGTTTGTTGGCAAGCATACCAGAAAGACCCACACCAAAGAACAAAGCGGACCTCCCCTTGCCCCTCATCAGCTGGGAGCTCCAACCCCACAAGACCCTCAGTCCTCTCTGAAGCCTGCACTGATAGGACTGAAGGTGTAGAAATAGGTGTGTCACAACCTAGTAGTACATGCGGAAAATCTACTGATGGTAGCAGACAAATTTCACTGCCCCAGCTGCTGCAGCGCCGAAAGAAGTACTCTCCCAGCCATCCACATGCCCAACGGTTGAATGCTAGCTTAGCGAAATTGCAAGCACTTCAACTGCTACCTTTTCAGTTGGTAGATTCTGCCCCCTTCCGTGAGTTTGTGCAATGTGCGGTACCTCAGTGGCAAGTACCCAAATGCCACTTTTTCTCACGGAAGGCGATTCCCGCTCTCTACCGGCATGTGGAAGGCAATGTCCATGCCTCGCTGGGCAGTGCGGTCAGTGGTAAGGTGCATCTTACCTCTGACTCATGGTCCAACAGGCATGGACAGGGACATTACCTCTCTTTCACGGCGCATTGGGTGACTCTGCTGGCAGCTGGGAAGGACGCAGGGCAAGGTACAGTAGTGTTGGAGGTTGTTCCGCCACCACGCCTCCAAAACACTACTACTGGTTGTGACACACCTCTCTCCATCACACCCCCTCCTCTTCTTCTTCCTCTGTGGCCTCTTCCTGTGCTCATGTTTCCTCTGAACCAGCCGTGCTCCGTAGGCATACTAGGGGCTACACAGGAATGCAGGCCAAGAGATGCCATGCGGTGCTAGAGCTGGTGTGCTTGGGAGAAAGGAGCCACACTGGGGCAGAGGTTCTGTCAGCTCTACAGGGGCAGGCTCAGAGGTGGTTGACGCCACGCCAGGTTTAGCCAGGAATGGTGGTTAGCGACAATGGCACCAACCTCCTCTCCGCCCTGCGACAGGGAAAACTGACCCATGTGCCCTGTTTTGCTCATGTTCTCAATTTGGTGGTGCAGCGGTTCTTGGGCAGGTACCCAGGCTAACAGGATGTCCTGAAGCAGGCCAGGAAAGTCTGTGTGCATTTCCGAAGGTCATACAATGCCACTGCTCAGCTGACAGACCTCCAAAGGGAATACAACCTGCCCAAGAACCGCCTAATCTGTGACATGCCCACCAGATGGAACTCTACATTGGCCATGCTGCTGCGGCTGCACACGCAGCAGAGGGCCATCAATGAGTACCTGTGCCAATATGGCAGCAGAACTGGGTCAGGGGAGCTTGGGTTTTTTCTTTATCGTACATCACGGGACACAGAGCAGCATAGCCATTACATATGGGTTATATAGTGTACCTTCAGGTGATGGACACTGGCACTCTCCGACAGTTAGTTCCCTCCCTATATAACCCCCACCCATAGTGGGAGTACCTCAGTTTTTTCGCCAGTGTCTTAGGTGTTGGTGCACGTTGAGGCTGTGCCTGTAGTAGTCCTTGGGACCAGGGCCAGCTGACCGGATCCGTCCAAGGTGCTTCATAGCCAAAGTGGACGGTACCTGGGCCCCAATTTGTGGATGGGGTTTTGCCTATAATGCCTCTCCTTGGAGGGCTGGACCCTGGGTTCCAGGTCTGGTTTCTATACCTAGAGAATACCTGTTGCCAGTGGTGCTGTATAGGTCCAGGTGTGTGGTGTTCTTTAAGACCCCGGTCCCTGAAGGTCTATGACCATACCCACGGTGAAGGGGGAAGATTGGGCCTCTTGCAGAGCAAACCCTGCGGCGTGGAAAGGTAAGCAGGGGGCCTACGGAACTTGGTTTGTCAGTAGGCCTCCTACAGGGGATTCTTGGGCAGCCTATTTATGCCTCTGTGCATGGGCAAAGGAGAACCACAAAGTTTTTAAACAGGATGGCTCAAAGCACCCAGGTATAGTTCCCCTGGCTGGGCTAGTAGGCTGCTGCTGCTTCTGTTATTTGGGCAGGGTGTTCCACAGAGAGGGAACCATACCATTAGGGAGACAGTTGAAAGCTTCCTTTTACCTGTGTCTGCTGCTCCAGCGTTTCAGGCGTCATGGGATTCCATTCCTGATACTCCTCTCCACATGGCTTCCTGTTTCCTCTGGCGTGGCGCGCGCGCTTTACTTATCTGTGCGCGCGCTTGAGCGCTCGCGCGACGCCGCCGCGGGGAGGGGGCGGTTGACGCCGGACGGCTCCTCCTCCCTGCACACAGGGAGGATACATCCTGGAGGGCTGTTCAGTCTGTGAAGGCTGTGGAGGGACACGGAGCAGCGATGCTGGCTACAGCATAGGAAGGTTTGACAGAGCTTTCTGGCACAGTGACACCCAGTGGCAGTTGTTGGAAGTACACCTTACTAAAGGAGCCTCTGGCTTAAAAGTTTGCATTCAAAGCCTGTGTACTAAGCAGCGCCTTTGAACACTTAGGGGTGCTCACCTAGCCCAGCATTAGGGGGTCAATACCAGACTGGTAGTTGAAGCCCTTGGGGCTCAGTATTGATTTTCCTTTTTTATAGGTTATGGGAGGTTTGGAGTCCCTCTAACATTACCCTATCCTATTGTTTCACATTTATTTGATTATATGTGTATTCCCTCCAGCTATTACAGTCAGTTGTATACTAGTGGAGTGCCTCAGAATTTGTATATTATGGTTTCTAAGGGTGCAGGTAGCGCTAAAAACGCTAAGACCATTAAAAAACCAAAGGGTTCTCCATCAGGCTCTGAGGATATCCAAAATCCAGCGGCCCCTACTGCTCCGGAAAGCCCGGAGGTTGTTGTCCTAGGTGAGCCATCAGGGTTGCTAGGTGCTACGGCTGGCCCTACTCAACCAGCTCCTTCCTATGTGACGGAAGAGATGTTAGCCTCCACCTTGGGTGGATTGGAAAGGAGGATGGCCGCTCTAATTACGGCATCTTTGGCAGGGAAGAAGCGGGTTAGATCCCCGTCTCCCAGGTCTGAGTCTCTGGAGGAGGATATCCTCTCCGCTGACGAATTGGAAGGTCAAGGAGACCAGACTCAGGATCACCTTGACCATTTAGGTTCTGAGGATTCTACAATAGAGGAACCTTTTTCAGCTTCTCACGCAGAAAGACTGTGGGTTCAGTCCCTAACGGATATGGTGCGGTTGGCTTTTAAGATACCTATGCCTCAGCCTCTGGCCTCCGCGGTATCCTCATTGGGCTCCCTGAAAGCGCCACAAGCCAATTTGGTATTCCCGGTACATCCTTTGGACCTGATTTTTCAGGACTGGGCTAAGCCGGAAAGGATTTTTCTGCCTCCCAAAAGGTTCGCAGTCATGTACCCCTTAGAGGAAGAGTTTTCGAAGAAATGGGCTGTCCCTACTGTGGACGCAGCCATCTCATGTGTCAATAAGTCTTTAACGTGTCCAGTAGACAATATACACATGTTTAAAGACCCTGTGGATAAGAGGCTTGAGACCTTATTGAAGGCATCCTTTGCCACAGCGGGGGCAGTGGTCCAGCCGGCTGTAGCCGCCATTGGCGTCTGCCAGGCTTTAAAGGACCAAGCAAAGCAGGCCCTAAGGGACCTCCCAGCCCAACAAGCTCAGGAGCTGGCTGACCTAACAAGGGCCTTATGTTTCGCGGTAGATGCAATCAAGGATTCGATCCAACAAGCTTCTCGCTTATCCCTATTTTTGATTCATATGAGGAGATTGCTTTGGTTGAAAAACTGGTCTGCAGAAACCCCCTGCAAGAAACTCCTTACTGGATTCTCCTTTCAGGGAGAAAGATTGTTTGGAGAAGATCTTGACAAATATATACAAAAGATCTCTAGTGGTAAGAGCACCCTCTTGCCGGTTAAGAAAAGGTTCCGGGGTCCCTCTTTTAAGCGTCCAACCTCTCCAGTCCCAGGGCCCTCATTCTCTAGGCAGTATCGACGGCCTCCTGGACGCGCAGCTGCAAACAGGCCACAGGGGCAAGCTGCAGGGAACAAGAGACCATGGAACCGTAAGCCGGTTAAGGCTGCCCCTAAGGCAGCCTTGTGAAGGGGCGCCCCCACTCTCTCGGGTGGGGGGAAGACTCCGGTTCTTCTCGGAGTTGTGGGGGGCCAAAGTTACCGACCAATGGGTTCTGTCCTCAGTGACTCAGGGGTACAAGCTGGAGTTTCGGGAGTTCCCCCCTCCTCACTTTCAAGCATCAAGACTTCCAGGCGACCCTCAAAAGCAGGCATCACTTCTGTCCGCCCTAGAGCGACTCCTATCTCAAGGAGTGATTATGGAAGTACCAGCAGGGGAGCAAGGACAAGGGTTTTACTCAAACCTCTTCATTGTCCCAAAGCCAAACGGCGACGTCAGGCCTATACTGGACCTAAAGTCATTAAACCGCTTTTTAAGAGTCCGGTCCTTTCGAATGGAGTCCATTCGCTCGGTGGTGGCCGCCCTTCAAGGAAGGGAGTTCTTGGCCTCCATCGATATAAAGGACGCGTACCTGCACGTTCCGATTTTCCCAGGCCATTACAGGTTTCTGCGTTTTGCCCTAAACTATCGGCATTATCAGTTCGTGGCCCTTCCGTTTGGACTAGCCACGGCCCCTCGGGTTTTTACGAAAATCCTGGCCCCTGTCTTAGCCATCCTAAGGGAACAGGGCATTCTGGTCATGGCCTACTTAGACGATCTTCTGGTAGTCGACCACTCAGTGGCCGGCTTAAATCAGGCAGTGTTGCTAGTAGTAAACTGCCTAGAGTCCCTGGGTTGGGTTCTAAACCGGGACAAATCGGCCTTACAGCCCACAAGAAGGTTGGAGTATCTAGGTCTAATTTTAGATACAAGACGACAACGGATCTTCCTGCCCCAGTCCAGAGTAGACTCGATAAGGGAATTAATCGAGATAGTCCTATGCAGCACAAGGCCATCTATACACCTCTGCATGTGCCTGTTGGGAAAGCTAGTGGCCACCTTCGTGGCAGTGCCCTATGCCCAGATCCATTCTCGAAGGCTACAGAGAGCAATTCTCACGGCCTGGGACAAAAGACTCCAGGCCTTGGATCTTCCCATTTCTCTTCCCTATGCCGTAAGGCAGAGTCTGTGTTGGTGGCTAGTCACAAAAAATCTTCTGAAAGGAAGATCGTTCAGTCCCCCCTCATGGAGGATAGTAACCACGGATGCCAGCCTATCAGGCTGGGGTGCAGTCCTAGACGATTTAACCCTACAGGGGAAATGGTCAAGGGCAGAATCAGCCCTACCCATAAATGTCTTAGAGATCCGAGCAGCTTGGTTGGCTCTTTTGGGCTGGACGGAGATTCTGCAGGGCTCCCCAGTAAGGGTACAATCCGACAATGCCACTGCCGTGGCTTATATAAACCACCAGGGCGGCACCAGGAGTCAGGCAGCCCAGAGGGAGGTAGATCAGATCTTTTCATGGGCAGAAGCCCATGTCCCCTGCATCTCAGCTATCTTTATCCCCGGGGTGGACAATTGGCAAGCGGACTTCCTCAGCCGCCAACAGATGTCCCCAGGGGAGTGGTCCCTCCACCCCGAAGTGTTCCAGGACATCTGCCGGAAGTGGGGTACTCCGGAGGTGGACGTTATGGCGTCCAGATTCAATGCCAAGGTAGCAAAGTTTGTCTCTCGAACAAGGGATCCATTGGCCTGCGGGACGGATGCCTTGGTGTGCCCTTGGCATCAGTTTGCGCTAATCTATGCCTTCCCTCCAATACGGATGCTACCCCGTCTTATTCACAGAATTCAAAGGGAACGCAAGCCAGCGATTCTAGTGGCCCCAGCGTGGCCCCGAAGACCTTGGTACTCCTTGATAAAAAGGATGACGGTAGAGGAGCCTTGGGTCCTCCCTCTACGTCCACACCTCCTCTCACAAGGGCCATTCTACCATCCTGCCTTACAGGCCCTAAATTTAACGGCCTGGCGGCTGAGTCCCTGATTCTCAGAAACAGAGGCCTTTCAGGGCAGGTCATTTCCACCCTTATAAGCGCAAGGAAACCAGTTTCCAGGTTAATATACTATAGGGTGTGGAAGGCCTATATTACCTGGTGTGAGACCAGGAAATGGGATCCCCGCAAATATACCATTGGGAGAATCCTGGAGTTTTTACAATTGGGAGTGGAAAAAGGTTTGGCGGTCAGCACAATCAAGGGGCAGGTGTCTGCCTTGTCGGTCTTCTTCCAGAGACCTTTGGCTGCCCATTCTTTAATGAAATCCTTTTTACAAGGTGTCATTCGGGTGAATCCCCCGATTAAAGCTCCCCTGTATCCTTGGGATCTAAATTTGGTTCTATCGGCCTTGCAAAGGCAGCCCTTTGAGCCCTTTTCCGCGATCCCTTTGGTCCTTTTGACTAGGAAACTAGTGTTTCTGGTGGCCATGGCATCCGCCAGAAGAGTGTCGGAGTTGGCAGCCTTGTCATGTAAGGCACCTTATTTATTACTGCATAAGGACAGGGTCGTTTTGAGGCCGCTTCCGTCCTTCCTGCCTAAGGTGGTGTCTAATTTTCACCTTAATCAAGATGTGATTCTTCCATCATTTTTTCCAAAGCCTTCTTCTAAGGAAGAGAGGTTACTACATTCCTTGGATGTAAGTAGAGCTGTAAAGATTTACTTGGAAGCTACAGCCCAGATTCGTAAGACTGACGTCTTATTTATTCTGCCAGAAGGGCCCAAGAAGGGCCAGGCAGCGTCTAAAGCCACTATTTCTAAGTGGATTAGGCAGACAATTATACAGGCCTATGGCCTGAAGGGGAAGAGTCCACCCTCATCGGTTAAGGCTCATTCCACTAGAGCTGTGAGTGCCTCTTGGGCAGCGTATCACCAGGTCCCTATGGCTCAGGTCTGCAGGGCAGCGACCTGGTCGTCTGTCCACACATTTGCAAAGTTTTATCAAATGGACGTTAGGAGGAACGCTGATTCAGCTTTTGGGCAGGCGGTCCTCCAGGCCGCAATTTAACCTCCTCCTGTCCGGTGGCACCTCCTGTTTGTTTTTTTCTGGTTGTCTCCCTCCCCTCATGGAGCATTGCTTGGGGACATCCCATATGTAATGGCTATGCTGCTCTGTGTCCCGTGATGTACGATAAAGAAAAAGGGATTTTTAATAACGGCTTACCTGAAAAATCCTTTTCTTGTAGTACATCACGGGACACAGAGCTCCCACCCCTCTTTTGGGGAATTTTGGGATGCATATTGCTTGCTACAAAACTGAGGTACTCCCACTATGGGTGGGGGTTATATAGGGAGGGAACTTCCTGTCGGAGAGTGCCAGTGTCCATCACCTGAAGGTACACTATATAACCCATATGTAATGGCTATGCTGCTCTGTGTCCTGTGATGTACTACAAGAAAATAATTTTTCAGGTAAGCTGTTATTAAAAATCCCTTTTTTCCCCACGCCAGTGGGCCTTGATCAGGGATGCATGCACTGTCCTGTCACCATTTAAGGAGGCCACGAAGATGGTGAGCAGTGACGGTGCATGCATCAGTGAGACTGTCCCTCTTATTCACCTGTTGGAGCACACTCTACGTGGAATAATGGACAGGGCCCTTGAGGCTGAACAGAGGGAGGAAGAGGAGGACTTCCTTACCTCTCAAGGCCCCCTTTATACAGACAGTGGTCCTGCATGCCCGCCTACCACACAGGAAGAGGATGAGGAGGACGAGGAGGAGGATTGTATCAGCAGCATGGAGGTGGAGCCTAGCACTTGGCAGCAGCAGTCTTCAAGGGATCACTTACAGTCCCAAGGAACCCTTGGACTTTTACGTGGCTGGGATGAGGTGGCTGCGGATCCTGTCGTCCTCAGTGACCCAGAGGACTGTGCCCCAAATGCCTCAGCAAACCTACGCTGCATGGCCTCCCTGATCCTGCAAAGCCTGCGTAAGGATCCTTGTGTTCGTGGTATCAAGGAGAGGGATCATTACTGGCTGGCAACTCTCCTTGATCTACGTTACAAGAGTAAGGTTGCAGAGCTTATCTTGCCGTCGCAGAGGGAGCAGAAGATGAAACCTCTTCGGGAGGCCTTGCAGAAGGCTCTGTGCAACGCGTTCCCAGAACCTGGGGGATTACCAAATCCTGTTCCTGGACAACGTGTTGCTGAGGCTTCGGTGAGTCACAGAAGGAGCGGTGGACAAGGTGGCAGTCTGACCAATGCATTCAGACAATTTTTTAGTCCGCAGCCCCAAGGTATGACCGGTTCCAGCAACCATCGCCAGCGTTTGATTTACATGGTGCGTGAATACCTAGGGGCAAGATCAGACTTGGACACCTTCCCCAACGAAAATCCTCTGGCATACTGGGTCTTGAGAATGGATCACTGGCCAGAGCTTGCACAGTACGCTATTGAGCTACTGGCTTGCCCTGCATCCAGCGTTCTTTCAGAACGCACATTCAGTGCTGCTGGAGGCTTTGTGACTGATCACAGGGTGCGCCTCTCCACGGACTCCGTTGATCGACTGACCTTCATAAAAATGAATCAGGCTTGGATCAACACCAGCTACCAAGCACCTGATGCAGATGTAACTGAATAATTTTTTTTAAATGACCGGTCCCTTGGAAGACTGCCTATGCTGATGCTGAGTGACTGTCCTGTTATGCTGCTGACTGAATATCCTTTTCCTCCTCACTGATCTTGCTGATAGCTAGTAAGACATTTTTTGTTTCTGGGCTCCGCCACCTGTGCCTAAGGCCCAATTTTTCTGCCCCTGTTTAACAGGGGCGTCTAATAACAATTTTGAATGCAATACTTTGCATGTGGCTCTTTGCTGCGCTCCAATTACAGTATCTGAGGGGTTGCAGTATTGTGCCTAAGGCCCAATGTTTCTGCCCCTGTTGAACAGGGGCGTCTAATAATTTTTAATGCAATACTTTGCATGTGGTTCTTTTCTGCGCTCCAATTACAGTATCTGAGGGGTTGCAGTGTTGTGTTGTGCCTAAGGCCCAATGTTTTTGCCCCTGTTGAACAGGGGCATCTAATGACAACTTTTAATGCAATTGTTTGCATGTGGCTCTTTGCTGAGCTCCAATTACAGTATCTGTGAGGGGTTGCAGTGTTGTTACACCGCCACCAGTGCCTAAGGCCCAATTTTTCTGACCCTGTTCTAGTAATTTTCTTGGTTTGATTATTTTCTAATTTGAGTGCATTCTAGCTTTGTCCCACGTTATCATATTGTCATGTTTATTTTCCTTTATTAAATACTCATCATTGTCAATGTAAACACCACAAATCTAGATTCGTTCTTTTAGCCAGTCATTGTTGAGTATCCAAAAATATTTATTGTATCACACTTAACCACTAGAGTACCGGGCCATCGTCAAATGACGGCTCCACGGTGACTCTGAATATTCAACAGGACGTCAATTGACGTCCTGTATTCTTGCGGCCACTGGGGGGCGCGCGAGCGCGCCCCCGAGATGCCAATGCGCGCGTGACTGGCGGTCGCGATGTCCGCCAGGCACTCGGAATCGGCGGCTACAGGGACAAGACGTGGAGCTCTGTGTGTAAACACAGAGCTCCACGTCCTGTCAGGGGAGAGAGGAGACCGATCTGTGTCCCTTGTACATTGGGACATAGATCGGTCACCTCCCCCAGTCACCCCCCTTCCCCCACAGTTGGAACACAATTTAGGTATACATATTAACCCCTCCCTCACCCCCTAGTGTTAACCCCTTGAATGCCAGTCACATTTATACAGTAATTAGTGCATATTTATCGCATTAATCGCTGTATAAATGTGAATGGCGCCAAAAACGTGTCAAAAGTGTCCGATGTGTTTGCCGCAATGTCACGGTGACAGTAAAAAAATCGCAAATCGCCGCCAATACTAGTAAAAAAATTAATAAAATAAAAATGCCATAAATCTATCAGCTATTTTGTAAACGCTATAACTTTTGCGCAAACCAATCAATATATGATCATTGCGATTTTTTTTAACAAAAATATGTAGAAGAATACATATCGGCCTAAACTGAGGGAAAATTTTTTTTTTTTTTTTTAAAATTGTGATATTTATTAAATAAAAAAGTAAAAAATAGTGTTTTTTTTTAAAATTGTCACTCTTCTTTTGTTTATAGCGCAAAAAATAAAAACCGCAGAGGTGATCAAATACCACCAAAAGAAAGCTCTATTTGTGGGAACAAAATGATAAAAAAATTGTTTGGGTACAGTGTAGCACGACCGCGCAATTGTCATTCAAAGTGCCACAGTGCTGAAAGCTGAAAATTGGCTTGGGCAGGAAGGGGCGCAAGTGCCCGGTATGGAAGTGGTTAAAATGTGTCATTTTCATATTTTTTTTTAATATCTTAATAGAAATTGTTTATTTTTATTTTTTTAACCACTAGCTGACAGCCGTACGAATTTGTACGGCCGCAGCGCGGCTCCCAATCTCTAACAGACCGTCTTTTTACGGCCGCCCCTTTGCTCATTCCCCGCGCGCGCTCCCGAGCGTGCAGCGGGGAACTGCTGTGCTGGCCGTGTCCCTTGGACACAGCCAAACACAGATCGCGGTAAATAGCCAATCGCAGCGGCTATTTACAGCGCCATCTGTGGGGCCAATGAGAGATGATCTCATATGTAAACATATGAGATCATCTCTCATTGCCGGCTCTCCCCTCCACACAGACAGCGCGTGTGAGGAGGGGAGAGGAATCAAAGGTAACCAGCGCTGAAAAAAAAAAAAGACTAACCAGTGCCACCACCTGTGCCCCCCACAGTACTACAGTGCCCCACACAGTACCCCCAGTACTACAGTGCCCCCCACAGTGCCCACCAGTACCACCGTGTGCCCACCAGTACCACCGTGTGCCCACCAGTACCACCGTGCCCACCAGTACCACCGTGCCCACCAGTACCACCGTGCCCACCTGTGCCCACCTGTGCCCAGTGCCCACCTGTGCCCACCTGCCACCTCATCAGTGCCCACCTGTGCCACCTCATCGGTGCCCACCTGTGCCACCTCATCAGTGCCCACCTGTGCCAAAGTCTATCAGTGCCCACCTGTGCCACAGTCTATCAGTGCACATCAGTACCCATGTCATCAGTACCCATCTCAGTGCCATCTGTGCCGCCTCATTAGTGCCATCTGTGCCGCCTCATTAGTGCCATCTGTGCCGCCTCATTAGTGCCATCTGTGCCGCCTCATTAGTGCCATCTGTGCCGCCTCATTAGTGCCATCTGTGCCGCCTCAGTGCCATCTGTGCCGCCTCATCAGTGCCCACCTGTGTCCACCAGTACACAGGCCTCATCGGTGCACATTAGTACCCATCTCATCAGAACCCATCTCAGTGCCATCTGTGCTGCCTCAGTGCCATCTGTGCTGCCTCAGTGCCATCTGTGCCACCTCATCGGTGCCATCTGTGCCACCTCATCGGTGCCATCTGTGCCACCTCATCGGTGCCATCTGTGCCACCTCATCGGTGCCATCTGTGCCACCTCATCAGTGCCATCTGTGGGCAATCCTGGCTTGTTAGGGTCTCAAGAAATGAGATAGGCCTTCAGTACATCAGGTGTGATCAGATGTGATATTTTTTTATGATTTGCGCTATAGTTGGAGACCCTAAAACTTTTACACAGACCAAATAATTTCCAAAAATGATTTTTTCTTAGTTTCTGTGATAACATTTTGCAAACTATTAATTTTCTTAATAAATTTTGGCCACAATTTATACTGCTACATGTCTTTGATAAAAATATATCAAAGACATGTAGCAGTATAAATTGTGGCCAAAATTTATTAAGAAAATTAATAGTTTGCAAAATGTTATCACAGAAACTAAGAAAAAATCATTTTTTTTCCAAATTTTCGGTCTGTTTTCATTAATAGCGCAAAAAATAAAAAACGCAGAGGTGATCAAATACCACCAAAAGAAAGCTCTATTTGTGGGGAAAAAAAGGCCAAAAAAATCATTTGGGTACAGTGTTGTATGACTGAGTAATTGTCATTCAAAATGTAAGAGCACCGAAAGCTGAAAATTGGTCTGGTCAGGAGGGTGTTTAAGTGCCCAGTATGGAAGTGGTTGATAACCATATTTTTGCTTTTAAATACTTGTCTACATCTATTTATTTTTATTATGTTTTTTTTTTTTTAAACCCTCCCCAGAACATCAATAATATTCTTGAGGTTTTGGTCCACTTTTCTGTTCTTTATGATCTTCTCGAGGGCGATGTTTGTGTCCTCTATTTGTGCCCTGCAGGACATTATCTCCCCAATTAGCACCTGGGCACTGTACACCTGAAATTTGGGAAAAAAACATGTATTAAAATTATGCAGGCCTACATGTATTACCTGAAGCTGTGCTGTATGACACTGACCTGATGTGGTGGCATTTTGCACTTCCTGCACATCCGGCGAGGGTGGGGCTTGGCACTGTGTGGGGTTGGTCGGCTCCACTTCTGCAGCTTAATTTTGGCCTATGAGATTATAAAAAAAGGGATAGATGAATCAAAAAGATTAGAGGCCTGAAAGAGGAATATCAATCAATCTTTTTAAAAAGTGTGGTACAATTGTCTGCTTTTACAATCCTTCTAAGCTTAACACTGCATTTCTCTATCTTTGGACAAGTTTCCTACATGGAAAAACAAGTATACACTGGATCACCCCTGTGTGACACGCTAACTAGGTTGTAACTAGGTTGTTCTTGTGACCAACACTCAGTGCCGATCCTGACCTCCCTGGGGCACGAAGCAAAATGACATGGCACATTAAAAATGAGAAGCTGGGGCGCTGACGACAGTGACGTTCCGTTCGAGAGTTATAGCCCAAAAACCAATGGGGTCTACCAAAACCGATTTATGCCACATCCAGGCTGAAGTACCAAAACACCCAGCTTTGGACGGCCAGATCTCCCGAACCGTAACCGGTAGCGACTTACTTCTCGATAATAGTTTTTGGGCTATAACTTTCAAACGGAACGTGCTACCGACTTCAAACTTGGGGAGCATCTTCCTGAATTGCAACCGGACGTATAGAGAATTTGGAGGTTATGGGACCTTTTACCGGGAAGTTACCAGTCACACTAGGTACCCTCCGGCCTTTGGTGCTAGGACCTCCAAACTACCCACATTTGAAGGGGAGACTCTCGGCTACATGTCTACCAAAGGTGGGGTCACTGGCACCCAAGGCTGCCCGGTACCGTGCCTCCAAAGATGGACCATTTAACATGGGAGTCTACGGGGAAACAGGGTCAGCCTGAGACGCGATATCTCCACGGCCATTGGTCCGCTGGATCCCAAACATGGCTTGCTCCGTTCAGGACATATGGGGCTACAATGTGGCGAAGAAAGTAAGTCGCTACCTGTTATGGTTCGGGAGAACTGGCCGTCCAAATTTGGGTGTTTTGGGACTAAAGCCTGTGTGTGGCAATCGTTTTTGGGGCTATAACTTTTGAACCAAGCGTGCTATTGACTTGAAACTTGGGGAGCATAATGCTCCCCAAGTTTGATGTCGATAGCACGTTCCGTTCGAGAGTTATAGCCAAAAACTGATGGGGTCTACCAAAACCGATTTATGCCACATCCAGGCTGAAGTCCCAAAAGACCCAACTTTGGACGGCCAGTTCTCCCGAACTGTAACCGCTAGCGACTTCTCGATATCAGTTTTTGGGCTATAACTTTCGAACGGAACGTGCTACCGACTTCAAACTTGGGAAGCATTTCCTGAATAGCAACCGGACGTATCGAGAATTTGGAGTTTATGGGACCTTTTACCGGGAAGTTACCGGTCACACAAGGTACCCTCCGGCATTTGGTGCTAGGACCTCCAAACTACCCACATTTGAAAGGGAGACTCTCGGCTACATGTCTACCAAAGGTGGGGTCACTGGCACCCAAGGCTGGCTGGTACCGTGCCTCCAAAGATGGACCGTTTAACATGGGAGTCTTTGGGGAAACAGGGTCAGCTTGAGACGCGATATCTCCACGGCCATTGGTCCGCTGGACCCCAAACATGGCTTGCTCAGTTCAGGACATATGGGGCTACAATGTGGCGAAGAAAGTAAGTCGCTACCTGTTACGGTTCGGGAGAACTGGCTGTCCAAAGTTGGGTGTTTTGGGACTTCAGCCTGTGTGTGGCATAAATCGGTTTTTGGGCTATAACTTTTGAACCAAGAGTACTACCGACTTCAAACTTGGGGAGCATAATGCTCCCCAAGTTTGAAAACGGTAGCACGTTCCGTTCGAGAGTTATAGCCCAAAAACCGATGGGGTCTACGGTCTACCAAAACCGTTTTATGCCACATCCAGGCTGAAGTCCCAAAACACCCAACTTTGGACAGCCAGTTCTCCTGAACCGTAACCGGTAGCGACTTCTCGATATCGGTTTTTGGGCTATAAATTTCGATCGGAACGTGCTACCGACTTCAAACTTGGGGAGCATCTTGGGGACCGTTTAACATGGGAGTCTATAGGGAAACGGGGTCAGCTTGAGACGCGATATCTCCATGGCCATTGGTGCGCTGGACCCCAAACATGGCTTGCTCAGTTCAGGACATATAAGGCTACAATGTGACGAAGAAAGTAAGTCGCTACCTGTTACGGTTCGGGAGAACTGGCCATCCAAAGTTGGGTGTTTTGGGACTTTAGCCTGTGTGTGGCAAAGATCGTTTTTTGGGCTATAACTTTTGAACCAAGCATGCTACCGACTTCAAACTTGGGGAGCAATAATGCTCCCCAAGTTTGAAGTCGGTAGCACGTTTCATTCGAGAGTTATAGCCCAAAAACCGATGGGGTCTACCAAAACCGATTTATGCCACATCCAGACTGAAGTCCCAAAACACCCAACTTTGGACGACCAGTTCTCCCGAACCGTAACCAGTAGCGACTTACTTCTCGATATCGTTTTTTGGGCTATAACCTTCGAACGGAACGTGCTACCGACTTCAAACTTGGGGAGCATCTTCCTGAATAGCAACCGGACATATAGAGAATTTGGAGTTTATGGGACCTTTTACCGGGAAGTTACCGGTCACACTAGGTACCCTCCGGCCTTTGGTGCTAGGACCTCCAAACTACCCACATTTGAAGGGGAGACTCTCAGCTACATGTCTACCAAAGATGGGGTCACTGGCACCCAAGGCTGGCCGGTACCGTGCCTCCAAAGATGGACCGTTTAACATGGGAGTCTATGGGGAAACAGGGTCAGCTTGAGACGCAAAATCTCCATGGCCATTGGTCCGCTGGACCCCAAACATGGCTTGCTCGGTTCAGGACATATGGGGCTACAATGTGGTGAAGAAAGTAAGTCACTACCTGTTACGGTTCGGGAGAACTGGCCGTCCAAAGTTGGGTGTGGCTTAACCGGGTTTCAGGGGACAACGCCCGTTTGCTACGCTGGAGCTTGGCCTTACAGCCCTATGACTTTACGATTCATTATCGCCCAGGCAAGCAAAACGGGAATGCCGATGGATTGTCACGCCAAACGGAGTTAACCTCGGACTAAAAGCTCTGAACCCGTCAACCCTACTGGACCAGGAAAGGTCCAACCGGGTTCCCGGGGGAGGGAGAAAAAGGGGGGCCATTGTAAAGGATATGCTTCCGTTTAATTCTCCCTGCTAATAATGCTGTGTGTGTTAGAGGTAAAAGGTGATTTCATGTGTGACTCATTCCTCTGTGTAACAGACTGTTGAAATGATCAGATAAGTGGCTCATGTTAATTATTCTGATTGCTTCATTGTGGTAATTACCTCTTCTATATGCGTGGCCAAGCTGTCTAGATAATGTATTCTGTTACAACTAGTAATTAACTTCACTGATGTCATTATCTAAAGAAATGTGTCTTCAGAGTCGGCTCCGAAGTGTCTGCCTATAATCTGTATGGGAGCCCCCACTGTGTGAGGGGGGGGCGGAGATTGTCATTGTAACAGTTTTGTAACTACATATAAGCTAGGTGTTGTACCATTAAAGTCTCTCTTGTTCCAGCAATAAGCTTGGCTCATGTGTGGATTATTATGGCGATTCCAGGATGGGATGTTCTTTTATGGGAAGAAGGGAATGCTTGACAGGGATATCATTCTACTACCGTCACAGTGTATTTCAGAGTTTAACAATCAGCAGATAAAGATACTCCAAACACCTGATGTTGGCGCTTCAATCATCCCGGCACCATGGTTGTTATGGTGTCAGGATTTTTGAAGCGCATTATTTCTATTATTACATTGTAATATAGAATTATATATCAGACAGGAGGCTCATATCTTATGCATTATCTTTCCTTTAATAATGCCCACAGCAGAAATACAACTTCAGTGAATTTCAATAATAAAAGAACTTTTAAAACAAACTACAAGTCCCAGCAGCCCCTTGGGCATATCAGCCAATCACGTGGACTCTGCTAGTATATAAGGGGCTGCCCCTTTAATCACTTCCTCTTTCTTTCTGCTCACAGCAAGAAACTAGATAAGTACTATGTAGATAAGTACTATTTATAGATTTTATTTATAGATTGTATTAATAGTTTGCTGGGATTCGTTGGCTGGGACTTGTTCCCTCTACGTTTCCCATCCACAATTTATGTACTGTACTCATTTATTTGTACTTTTATATTTGTCATTTTCTCCATATTTTCTGAGATGGTAAAATGTTGTAATTTATTACTGTTTATCTAGCGTTAAAACGCTCCGTTTGCGGCGCTTATCAGCAAAGCATTCCTTCTACTGTCTACCTTCCCTGAAGTTTTTCACTCCGCAGGCGGCGCCATTTTACCTACTTGGCGCCTTCCCTCATCTCCTCACACACTCCGCGCGCTCCCCCTCAGACACTCGTCTCTGAGGGGGCGTGTCGAGCAATCCCCACGTTTCTCCTATCAGCGCATCGTACGCTGCGGGGGGCGTGCACGGCGGACCTCCGCTCCATCCTATAAGTGCTCAGGAGACGTAATCTCGCGAGATTACGCCCTCCTGAGCGGGGAAGTTTCTACTTTTCGCCGCTGCTCCAGTGTGGAGTGAGTCGGCTGAACGGTAGGACGTACCTATAGTGCCTCTGCGGTCTCCCATAAAACGGATAGGCTCCCTAATATAATTAACCCCTTCCATCCGGTTAGAAACTCTTATAGAGCCTCATAGTATCTAACGCTGAGGGTATAAAATTCCATCTACCCCTGCTACCAAATTGTACTTCTCAGCTGTAATATAGAATCAATCATGGCTGATGAAGAATACACTGATTCCCCTACCATGCCATCTGGGGGAGATATTACCCCCCATAACCCTATTTTCCTTACTGCTGCCCAGATACAGGATCTAATCAACCACTCAGTGCAAGTAGCCATGGCTTCCGCCCCTGTGACACACCTGGCTGCACCTGTCATGCCTGGACCCCCAGGCCGTGGTGAACTGCCCACAAAAAAGGGCAAAGCGACACATAAGCGCAAACATGTTCCCACAACATACGACTCCCCGGCAGGGGAAGTAAATAATGTGCCCCAGGCAGCACCCAACCCGGTCTGCCGACCCACTACCCTTCCAGACTCTCACCGACCCCTGAGCCTCGGGGAGCAGCAAACGCAGGGGCAAAGGTCCGCTAGACGGGCCAAACCAGATTCCTTTGTGGACACGTCAGATTCGTCCACAGAATCTGAGGCGTCAGACGCCTACGAGTCTGATGATGATATTGATTATGAGGGTAGTGGGCATATGGCGCCCCCTGACAACGCCACCCCTGTAACCCAGGGCGAAACAATCTTAGATGCCAGGGGAGAACCCTTCTTCGACCCAGAAGGGATTTCTCATCCCCGCTCTGGCGAATGGGCCCCCCTCCCGGAGGTTGCCCAATATATCCAGTACTGGGCCCGTAGGTCCGTGGATAAAAACAATCGCAGTAAATTGAGGGCTGAGTGTCCCCGACCCTGTATTCCGAAGAAGACGGTAGTCACCCCCGAGGTGGACCCGGTACTTCTCAGATACCTTACCAAGCAGGGTAAATATTCAAAAAAGGGTATTGAAAGATCCTTCCGCTCCATTCAGGACCGAATCCTCGACCTGTTTGGCCCGGTCACCAAAATCCTAAACATTGCCGAACAGGCTTCCTCCACGGATACCCCGGTCGACTTGGACCAACTTAGAGGTTGGGCCCAGAGAACAGTGTGTCTGTTGGGCTGCGCCAATACCATTTGTTCCACGGAGCGTCGCCGCTCCATCCTGATGAGACTGGACCCTCAACTGTCTCACCTCGCAGACTCAGAACCGGGCCCTTCAGCCGAAGGTATGCTCTTTGGCGATTCCCTTATTAAGGACATTAATAAGATGGTCGGACTGTACACAAGTCTGGACAAAGCCCAGTCATCACTAAAAAAGGCAGGGTCATCCAAAAATTTTCCTAGGGCCGGCAGAAACAGGGGCCGTTCTGCCGGTCGCTATTCCGCAAGCAGGCAGTACTATAGAGCTCCCGCTCAGTATAGCCAGGCTCCACAATCATACCCAATCCCAGTGGCACAACCAGCTCCCTTCTTCCCACCACGCAGACGTCCCTGGAGAGGACGCGGAGGGAGAGGCTATCCCCGCTCAAGACCTACTACCGGTGAGTGTCACACATCTGAATTCTTTTCACATTCTCTTGGGGGGAAGGTTGAGACATTTTATCCACGCCTGGTCTGCGATTACGGCAGACGCCTGGATACTCAACACGGTGGCGGGATATCAGATAGAACTGTACTCCTTGCCAGAAATGAATGTGATGCCTCAACCCATCAGATTCTCAAACCAAAACTCAACACTCATAGACCTAGAACTTCAGGCCCTTCTTACCAAACAGGCCGTGATAGAGGTGGACCCTGTCTCTCCAGGGTTTCTCAGCAACCTCTTTCTAGTCAGAAAAAAGGATGGCGGATTTCGCCCCGTTATAAATCTAAGGACCCTCAATCAACATGTCGTCTACCGACACTTCAAGATGGAGGGGATCCATTATCTGAGAGACCTGTTACGCCCCAAGGACTGGTTGGTAAAGGTGGACTTGAAGGACGCCTACCTCACAGTCCCCATTCATCCTGCTTCCCAACACCTTCTACGCTTCCTTTGGAGAGACAGGCTGTGGCAATTCACTTGCCTCCCCTTCGGACTCTCCTCCGCCCCATGGTGCTTCACCAAGTTGCTGAAGCCGGTGGTGGCGGCCTTACGGAGCAGAGGCGTTCGGTTAATCATATACCTAGACGACCTCCTCATAATGGCCCGATCCTACCATCAGGCGACGATTCATGCCTCCTGGACCGTCAGCTTGCTCCAGGGGCTAGGTTTCGTCATAAACCACGAGAAGTCCATCTTGATTCCTTCACAAGAGATGGAGTTTTTGGGGTTCTTAGTGGACACCAAACACTCTATACTTCGCTTACCCAAAGCCAAACTAGCTACTATCCGCAAGGAGATTCGTTCCGTATTGTACAAACGGCGAGTATCCTTACGCGGTTTGGCCCGATTAGTAGGACTTTTATCGGCCTCAATTCAGGCCATCTTCCCGGCACCTCTCCATTACCGAGCCCTTCAGAGGCTCAAAGCGCTCCACCTGCGACAGGGTCTTCGCTATGCAGACGAAGTGCCTCTGGATGCGGAAGCCGTAGTGGAGTTGCGTTGGTGGCTAAGTCACGCCATCGATTGGAACGGGAAGACCATTTTCAGCTCCAATCCGGATTACATTATAGAATCGGATGCGAGTCGGCACGGCTGGGGGGCTCGCTGCGGAACCTCCACCACAGGAGGGACCTGGTCCGCAGAGGAGTCGCTGCTACATATCAATGCGTTGGAACTCATGGCGGCCTTTTTCCCCCTCAGGAGTCTCCTTCCGAACGCCTCCAATTGCGTATTACTGCGGATGGACAACGTAACCGCAGTCCAATACGTCAACCGCCTAGGAGGGTCCAGATCCAAAGCTCTGGCGAATCTAGCAAAGGAGTTTTGGCACTTCTGTCTGGAACGCAACGTCGTTCCCCTGGCGGAATACATTCCGGGCACCTCGAACTTGATCGCGGATTGGAATTCCAGATACCTCACAGATTCCAGCGATTGGCGGCTGGATCGGACGGTATTCCTTTCCCTGGTTCGGTTGTGGGGTCCCTTTTCCATGGACCTATTCGCATCCCGCCTCAATTGTCAACTTCCTCGCTTTTACAGCTGGAGGCCGGACCCCGAAGCCCTGGCAATAGATGCCCTTCGCCAGACCTGGCCACGAGGGACACACTATGCGTTCCCACCCTTCTCCATGATCCTCAGATTCCTCTTGCAGGTGGCAAACCTAGGGGCTTCAGTCGTGCTGGTCACTCCTTGGTGGCCAACACAACCGTGGTTTCCCCTTCTCCTGGGAATGACTGTCGATCTACCCAGGCTGCTTCCCCGTGTCCCCCACCTCCTTTCCAATCCTGCAGGAGAACCCCACCCTCTGGTCGTGGATCACAACCTTCATCTCCTCGCTTGGCTGATTTCGGGGGTGTCGGACGCGAATAGCGACCTTTCACGAACAGCTAGGGACCTCCTCGCCCTGGCCTGGGCCCCCGGGACTAGATCGGCATACCGATCGGCCTGGGGAACCTGGGTACGTTGGTGTGATCAACGGGAAATTGATCCCGTTCACGCATCTGTAGCAATGGTTGCTAACTATCTGGCGGATTCTTTTGCATCCGGGAGATCTTATAGCTCCATTAACGTGTATCGCTCTGCGATTTCGGCCTATCATTCCCCTGTAGACTCCCTTCCAGTGGGTAAACACCCCGTGGTGTGCCGTCTTTTGCGAGGCGTTAGGTTCCAACGCCCACCTCGCCCCAGATATCAGAGATCCTGGGACGTAACTAGAGTATTGAACATGTTTTCTACATGGGACGACAATGACGCTCTTCCGCTAAAACTATTGTCCTTTAAACTTACGGTCCTTTTATGCCTTGTCTCCATCAAGCGCATATCCGATGTCAGAGCCCTGGACATATCCAGACGCCAATTCTCACCTCAAGGCGTTCAGTTCTCGGTAGTACGTAGAACAAAAACAGGGATACAATCTGTATTCTATCCTTTTTTCCCATCGCATCCACGCTTATGTGTGGTTCGCTGTTTGCAAGCTTATGAGTTACAGACGGCCCCGCTACGGTCTCCGTCTCTACCCCAACTCCTTATTTCCTACGTCGGCCCACACCTTCCGGTTTCCTCGGCCACTCTGGCCCGGTGGGTTAGATCCACCATGGACATGGCTGGGATTGACGTTACCCGATTTGGTGCCCACTCTTCCAGGGGTGCCATGGCTACCAAGGTAATCACCTCGGGAGGATCGCTTTCGGATCTTCTGAGAGCGGCGGACTGGTCTTCCCGAAACCACCTTCCGCCAATTCTACTTTAGACCGGAGGAACACGTATCTATGTCGGTTCTGTGACTTGATTATTAGTTAGACTTCTATTTGTTATCACTGTATTTATATCCATGTATGACTTTGAACTTGCATAAGATATGAGCCTCCTGTCTGATATATAAATTGAGATTTTCCTAGCTTGTGACGGAAAATATTAGTTATATGAAGACAGGAGGCGAGTATCTTCCCTCCCGACCCAACCCTATCATGGTCTTTATTCTCATATTGTTCCAGGTTATTGATGACCGCAACACCCGAGCCACAGGCTGAGAAGTTTTCCGGAGGGATCTCCTTTGTTGTCCCCCGTTGGGACCTCTACCTACTCGACTCACCGAATCCAAATCGTTGATGGTCAGAAGACTAGTTGCAGTTGAAGTCGCGGTTTTCAAGTCCTTAGCAGTTTCGCTCCAAGAAAGAGGAAGTGATTAAAGGGGCAGCCCCTTATATACTAGCAGAGTCCACGTGATTGGCTGATATGCCCAAGGGGCTGCTGGGACTTGTAGTTTGTTTTAAAAGTTCTTTTATTATTGAAATTCACTGAAGTTGTATTTCTGCTGTGGGCATTATTAAAGGAAAGATAATGCATAAGATACTCGCCTCCTGTCTTCATATAACTAATATTTTCCGTCACAAGCTAGGAAAATCTCAATTTAAATCATTCAACTCCCCATAATGCAGAATCAGTGGGACCCCTAAGTGTGTCACCTGCCATGTCGCCCTCACCAGATGCCATCAGGCGCCCCCAGCAGAGTCCGTCCTTGCATCAGGTGCCCCCAGCAGAGTCCGTCCTTGCATTAGGTGCCCCCAGCAGAGTCTGTCCTTGCATTAGGTGCCCCCAGCAGAGTCTGTCCTTGCATCAGGTGCCCCCAGCAGAGTCCGTCCTTGCATCAGGTGCCCCCAGCAGAGTCCGTCCTTGCATCAGGTGCCCCCAGCAGAGTCCGTCCTTGCATCAGGTGCCCCCAGCAGAGTCCGTCCTTGCATCAGGTGCCCCCAGCAGAGTCCGTCCTTGCATCAGGTGCCCCCAGCAGAGTCCGTCCTTGCATCAGGTGCCCCCAGCAGAGTCCGTCCTTGCATCAGGTGCCCCCAGCAGAGTCCGTCCTTGCATCAGGTGCCCCCAGCAGAGTCCGTCCCTGCATCAGGTGCCCCCAGCAGAGTCCGTCCCTGCATCAGTTGCCCCCAGCAGAGTCCGTCCTTGCATCAGGTGCCCCCAGCAGAGTCCGTCCTTGCATCAGGTGCCCCCAGCAGAGTCCGTCCTTGCATCAGGTGCCCCCAGCAGAGTCCGTCCTTGCATCAGGTGCCCCCAGCAGAGTCCGTCCTTGCATCAGGTGCCCCCAGCAGAGTCCGTCCTTGCATCAGGTGCCCCCAGCAGAGCCCGTCCTTGCATCAGGTGCCCCCAGCAGAGCACGTCCTTGCATCAGGTGCCCCCAGCAGAGTCCGTCCTTGCATCAGGTGCCCCCAGCAGAGTCCGTCCTTGAATCTGGTTTCCCCAGCAGAGTCCATCCTTGCATTAGACCCCCCCTCAAGACAAACCACCCCCCTCCATTATTACAGACCCCCCCTCAGGACAAACCACCCCCTTCTCCATTAGTACAGACCCCCCTCAGGACAAACCACCCCCCCCTCCATTAGTACAGACCCCCCTCAGGACAAACCACCCCCCCTCCATTAGTACAGACCCCCCTCAGGACAAACCACCCCCCTTCATTAGTACAGACCCCCTCATTAGTACAGACCCCCTCATGACAAATCACCCCCCCTCCATTAGTACAGACCCTCCCCTCATAACAAACCTCTTCCGGGCGGCAGCTGGAGAGGAGAGGACAGTGTGCAGCAGCGCCGCCCAGGTGGAGAAGATCGTGACACTCAGAGGAAGAGAACAAATGAAAGGCACGGCATGGCCCGCCCCCTCCCCCCAACGACATCACTGCGCGTGCGTGGGTCTCCTTCTGCCCTTCCTGCCCAGAGGACTTTTTGCGATTCGGCACTGCGTTGCTTTAACTGACAATTGCGGGGTCGTGCGACGTGGCTCCCAGACAAAATTGACGTCCTTTTTTTTTACCACAAATAGAGCTTTCTTTTGGTGGTATTTGATCACCTCTGCGTTTTTTTTTTTTTTTTGCGCTATAAACAAAAATAGAGCGACAATTTTGAAAAAAAAAATATTTTTTTTTACATTTTTTTTGTCCTCGTCTAGTCTAGGCCGATACGTATTCTACATATTTTTAGTAAAAAAAAAAAAATCGCAATAAGCGACTTGTTTTGCGCAAAAGTTATAGCGCCTACAAAATAAGGGACAGAATTATTATTTTTTATTATTTTTTTTTTTACTAGTAAAGGCGGCGATCTGCGATTTTCTATTGCGACTGCGACATTATGGCGGACACTTTTGACAAATTTTTGGCACCATTCACATTTATACTGCAATCAGTGCTATAAATATGCACTAATTACTGTATAAATGTGACTGGCAGGGAAGGGGTTAAATGTATTCCCTATATAGTGTTCTAACTGTGGGGGAAGGGGGTGACTGGAGGAGATGACCGATCTGTGTCTCTATGTACAAGAGACACAGATCGGTCTCCTCTCTCCCTGACAGCACCGCTGTCTGTGGGAGCCGGCAATGAGAAATTATCTCATATGTAAACATATGAGATCATCTCTCATTGGCCGCACAGATCGCCTAGCAAACGGCCACTCTGATTGGGCGTTCACGGCGATCTGTGATTGGCTGTGTCCAAGGGACACGGCCAGCACAGAAGTTCCCCGCTGCGCGCTCGGGAACGCACGCGGGGAACGCGGAAAGGGGCGGACGTCAAATGACGGCGCCCCAGAGAAGTAGAACCACCCTGCGGCCGTATATAGTCGTACGGCCGTCGGGAAGTGGTTAAAGGGTCTCCCTTCTGAGGTGTTTAATCTACACCCAAACTACTCTTTGTGGCTATTAAATGTCTTCCAAAAAGAGGTGTGGGACTAACACTACAGGGAAGGGCACATCTATGTCATCGGTAGTTCCTGATGAATCTAGTTGTATCCCTTGTGTTGTATCCCCTGAAGGACCAGAGGCTTTCGGGCAATCTGAGCCACTGCGCCTATCTGGTATTGTGCCCACAGTCAACGCTGCTGCTTCACTCTTAATCGCCAAGGATGAACTGTCCTCAGCCCTAGACGGGTTAAAGCACAGGATTGCTGGCATGATTGCCTCCATCCAGTGGCGTAGCTAGGGTTGTCAGCGCCCGGGGCAAGGCAAGAAATTTGCGCCCCCCCCTAACCTGCGGACTTTTTGCACTGACCTACCCGATTCCTACATTGGCCACTACACTACACTAGTAAGTATGCAGTAAACACTGACCACTACACTATACACTGACCACTACACTATACACTGACCACTAACCCACACACCACCACACTGACCACTACATTATACACTGACCACTAACCCACACACCACCACTACACTATACACTGACCACTAACCCACACACCACCACTACACTATACACAGACCACTAACCCACACACCACCACACTGACCACTGACCACTACACTATACACTGACCACTAACCCACACACTGACCACTACACTATACACTGACCACTAACCCACACACCACCACACTGACCACTACATTATACACTGACCACTAACCCACACACCACCACTACACTATACACTGACCACTAACCCACACACCACCACTACACTATACACTGACCACTAACCCACACACCACCACTACACTATACACAGACCACTAACCCACACACCACCACTACACTATACACAGACCACTAACCCACACACCACCACACTGACCACTGACCACTACACTATACACTGACCACTAACCCACACACTGACCACTAACCCACACACACTGCACACTACACTATACACTGACCACTAACCCACACACCACCACTACACTATACACAGACCACTAACCCACACACCACCACACTGACCACTGACCACTACACTATACACTGACCACTAACCCACACACTGACCACTAACCCACACACACTGCACACTACACTATACACTGACCACTAACCCACACACCACCACTACACTATACACAGACCACTAACCCACACACCACCACTACACTATACACAGACCACTAACCCACACACCACCACACTGACCACTGACCACTAACCCACACACTGACCACTAACCCACACACACTGCACACTACACTATACACTGACCACTAACCCACACACTGACCACTAACCCACACACACTGCACACTACACTATACACTGACCACTACACTATACACAGACCACTACACTATACACAGACCACTACACTATACACAGACCACTACACTATACACAGACCACTACACTATACACATACCACTACACTATACACAGACCACTACACTATACACAGACCACTAACCCACACACCACCACACTGACCACTACACTCACTATACACTGACCACTAACCCACACACTGACCACTACACTATACACTGACCACTAACCCACACACTGACCACTAACCCACACACCACCACACTATACACTGACCACTAACCCACACACTGACCACTATACACAGACCACTAACCCACACACCACCACACTGACCACTACACTATACACTGACCACTAACCCACACACTGACCACTAACCCACACACACTGCACACTACACTATACACTGACCACTAACCCACACACTGCACACTACACTGACCACTAACCCACACACTGCACACTATACACTGACTATTAACCCACACACTGCACACTACACTGACCACTAACCCGCACACTACACTGACCACTAACCCACACACTGCACACTACACTGACCACTAACCCACACACTGACCACTATACACAGACCACTAACCCACACACCACCACACTGACCACTGAACTATACACTGACCACTAACCCACACACTGACCACTACACTATACACTGACCACTAACCCACACACTGACCACTACACTATACACTGACCACTAACCCACACACCACCACAATGACCACTGACCACTACACTATACACTGACCACTAACCCACACACTGACCACTACACTATACACTGACCACTAACCCACACACCACCACACTGACCACTACATTATACACTGACCACTAACCCACACACCACCACTACACTATACACTGACCACTAACCCACACACCACCACTACACTATACACTGACCACTAACCCACACACCACCACTACACTATACACAGACCACTAACCCACACACCACCACACTGACCACTGACCACTACACTATACACTGTCCACTAACCCACACACTGACCACTAACCCACACACACTGCACACTACACTATACACTGACCACTAACCCACACACCACTACTACACTATACACAGACCACTAACCCACACACCACCACACTGACCACTGACCACTACACTATACACTGACCACTAACCCACACACTGACCACTAACCCACACACACTGCACACTACACTATACACTGACCACTAACCCACACACCACCACTACACTATACACAGACCACTAACCCACACACCACCACTACACTATACACAGACCACTAACCCACACACCACCACACTGACCACTGACCACTAACCCACACACTGACCACTAACCCACACACTGACCACTACACTATACACTGACCACTAACCCACACACTGACCACTAACCCACACACACTGCACACTACACTATACACTGACCACTAACCCACACACTGACCACTACACTATACACAGACCACTACACTATACACAGACCACTACACTATACACAGACCACTACACTATACACAGACCACTACACTATACACAGACCACTACACTATACACAGACCACTAACCCACACACCACCACACTGACCACTACACTCACTATACACTGACCACTAACCCACACACTGACCACTACACTATACACTGACCACTAACCCACACACTGACCACTAACCCACACACCACCACACTATACACTGACCACTAACCCACACACTGACCACTATACACAGACCACTAACCCACACACCACCACACTGACCACTACACTATACACTGACCACTAACCCACACACTGACCACTAACCCACACACACTGCACACTACACTATACACTGACCACTAACCCACACACTGCACACTACACTGACCACTAACCCACACACTGCACACTGCACACTATACACTGACCACTAACCCACACACTGCACACTACACTGACCACTAACCCACACACTGCACACTACACTGACCACTAACCCACACACTGCACACTACACTGACCACTAACCCACACACCACCACACTGACCACTACACTATACACTGACCACTACACTATACACTGACCACTAACCCACACACTGACCACCAAGGCTGGTGCAAGGATTGTTGGCGCCCCCCCCCCCCTCCCTGCCTGAACCACTTTACCCTGACCTTAGAAAAAAAGAAGCCCTAAGGCAAACGCTGCGCTAATTTAAGAAGATAATAAAAAAAATGATGATTAAGTGTATAGGAAAGCAGCTGGCACTTAAGTTCACTACAAAAAAAAAAAAAACTTAGGATAGATCTCAAAAAATGGAAAGAGTGCAGCGCTTATGTGGTTAAAATCATGTGTGAAATAAATGTTATACCTTGAAATGTAGACAACTGATATGTGAAAAATTTATTAAAAGGAAAACTAATGCAGAGTCCAAAAAGAACACAACATAGTCCGTAAAGTGTTAATTCCAAAAGCAAATCCGTGAAGGGTTAACACTTTTTACGGACTATGTTGTGTTCTTTTTGGACTCTGCATTAGTTTTCCTTTTAATACATTTTTCACATATCAGTTGTTTACATTTCAAGGTATAACATTTATTTCACACATGATTTTAACCACATAAGCGCTGCACTCTTTCCATTTTTTGAACATATGTGACCTATCTGACCCCCGACACCTACACTGACCCCCGACACCAACACGACACATACACTGACCCCCGACACCTACACTGACCCCCGACACCAACACTGACCCCCGACACCAACACTGACCCCCGACACCTACACTGACCCCCGACACCTACACTGACCCCCGACACCAACACTGACCCCCGACACCAACACTGACCCCCGACACCAACACTGACCCCCGACACCAACACTGACCCCCGACACCAACACTGACCCCCGACACCAACACTGACCCCCGACACCAACACTGACCCCCGACACCAACACTGACCCCCGACACCAACACTGACCCCCGACACCAACACTGACCCCCGACACCAACACTGACCCCCGACACCTACCCGACACATACACTGACCCCCGACACCTACCCGACACATACACTGACCCCCGACACCTACCCGACACATACACTGACCCCCGACACCTACCCGACAGCTACACTGACCCCCGACACCTACCCGACAGCTACACTGACCCCCGACACCTACACTGACCCCCGACACCTACACTGACCCCCGACACCTACACTGACCCCCGACACCTACCCGACACCTACACTGACCCCCGACACCTACACTGACCCCCGACACCTACCCGACAGCTACACTGGACCCCGACACCTACACTGACCCCCGACACCTACCCGACAGCTACACTGACCCTTGACACCTACACTGACCCCCGACACCTTCCCGACAGCTACACTGACCCCCGACACATACACTGACCCCCAACAGCTACACTGACCCCCGACACCTACCCGACAGCTACACTGACCCCCGACACCTACCCGACACATACACTGACCCCCGACACCTACCCGACAGCTACACTGACCCTTGACACCTACACTGACCCCCGACACCTTCCCGACAGCTACACTGACCCCCGACACATACACTGACCCCCAACAGCTACACTGACCCCCGACACCTACCCGACAGCTACACTGACCCCCGGCACCTACCCGACACATACACTGACCCCCGACACCTACCCGACAGCTACACTGACCCCCGACACCTACCCGACAGCTACACTGACCCCCGACACCTACCCGACAGCTACACTGACCCCCGACAGCTACCCGACACCTACACTGACCCCCGACACCTACCCGACAGCTACACTGACCCCCGACAGCTACCCGACAGCTACACTGACCCCCGACACCTACACTGACCCCCGACACCTACACTGACCCCCGACACCTACCCGACAGCTACACTGACCCCCGACACATACACTGACCCCCGACAGCTATCCGACAGCTACACTGACCCCCGACACCTACCCGACAGCTACACTGACCCCCGACACCTACACTGACCCCCGACACCTACACTGACCCCCGACACCTACCCGACAGCTACACTGACCCCCGACACATACCCGACAGCTATACTGACCCCCGACACCTACACTGACCCCCGACATCTACCCGACAGCTACACTGACCCCCGACAGCTACACTGACCCCCGACACCTACCCGACGGCTACACTGACCCCCGACAGCTACACTGACCCCCGACACCTACCCGACAGCTACACTGACCCCCGACACCTACACTGACCCCCGACACCTACACTGACCCCCGACACCTACACTGACCCCCGACACTTACACTGACCCCCCAAAACATACACTGACCCCCGACACCTACAGTCTGCGTCCTACTTCCTGTACTACTCACACACCCCTCCCCACAGCTGTGTGCAAATCCATCCTCTGAGTCCTCCTTACCTCTGTCTCTGTCCCGACTCCCCGCCATCACCATCCACCCGCAGCGCGCTCCATGTTAGACGCTGCACCTCCATCCATGCTCCGAGTCCCATCTCTACTGAGCCGAGTACTAGGCGCTCCACTGTGTCAGAGTCCCCGCCAGGCAGCGTCATCCACCCGAGGCTATCCACGCTCCAGCCGGTCCAATCTCCACCGAGCCCCACTCCACACACAGAGCTGCACCACAGGGACAGGCGGAGGAGACAGCACCGGCAGGTTCCTTTCCAGTGCTTGTCTCCCGCTGCCATGTTCAATGTTTCCCGGCGCACTCTGATTGGGCATATGGGGGTCATGTACGGATCGCGGACTGGCCAGCCCCACGCCGCACATGACCCCCATACACCCAATCACAGGGCGCCGGACATTAAACATGGAGATCGGGGGACACTGGAAATAAAAATTAGGACGCATTGGCAAGCCGCACGGAATTTCGCCCCCCTAAATTTTTCGCCCGGGGCCACAGCACCCCCTGCCCCCCCATACGCTACGCCATTGCCTCCATCCCACAGGGTGGCAAGAAGCGTGACAGATCCCCCTCGCTGGAGTCTCCCAGTAGGAGCAGGAATGGGTTGAGAATGGGGAAAAGCTAAAAAGCTCAGGATTCAGTGGAGTGCACAGAAGCTAAGTGTGCTTCCGAACAGGACCGGTGCTAGGGCAAAGCAACATGGGCACTCGCCTTACGGCGCAAGGGAACAGGGAGGAAAATTGACAGTGTCACTGTGTCAGTGTCTCTCTCGTCTCTGTGAGTCTCAGGATTACACACAGCAGGCATCTCCCGCTGTGTGTATTGGAGCTTAGTGTGTTAACTTTGGCCGCTCTGCATCTCTCTAAGGGGGGATTGGATGAACACGGACCGTCTGTCCGTGTTCACCCGATCCGATGATGGATGGAAATATAGGGTTTTCCACCGTCTGCAGAATCGGAGGATTACGGAACCAGGTGAGATCGGTCCGCCCGTGTGAAAGAGCCCCAAGAGTCAGGCCGTCTACTACATTGTACAGAGGCTAATGTGATCAGCTCTCTCAACCAACATGTTGAGTTCCGAATCAAACAAACCAAGAATAGTCTTTGCATATATCCTGGGAGATATTGTGGATAAATATTTCTGTCC
Source organism: Rana temporaria (assembly GCF_905171775.1). NCBI lineage: Eukaryota > Metazoa > Chordata > Amphibia > Anura > Ranidae > Rana > Rana temporaria. Next base: position 278,986,836 of record NC_053492.1, on the reverse strand, counting down.
CATTTTAAGTAATCCAAGATATATTTTTTCCCTATCCGTCTTTCAGGACAGCCACAACTTGAGAGATAGGCTCCTCCTCTTCCTTAGGAAACACTGCACAGCCTTTAAAATCTCTCCTCCCCCTGCTAGACCTCAGTTCTTAGTGTTTCCTCCGGTGCGGAGACACTGCTGAGGAACCAGGGCAGTGCAGTCAGGGGACTGTGGCCATAGTTTTTCCTATATGGGAGGCAAGGGCTTCCTAAAGGGGAAGATTGGGCAAAGACTTACCGCCAAAAACGCACCCCAACCCATGTCGAGCGCGGCAGATGGCTTGTGGGGGGTCCCTATCGTGTCCACAGGACCGCAGCGGGGGAACTCGGCTCCGGGCACCCTGATTTCAGGCCGCAGGTTGTTTTTTGAAAATCGCGGGCCGAGTGGCGGGTGACGTCACTTCCGGTGCGCCTCGGAAAGGATTCCCTTTGACCCGCGACTTCCGGTTCCGGGTCGCGGCGCTGATAGAGACCCAAGCGTCCTGCTGGAGGTGTCGGATACTCGTTGGGACGAGTTAAACACAGCGCAACCACCCCACAATGTCGGTGACTTCTCCGGAACGGGACCCGACCAGGGACGCTACCTTCAGCCAGCCCAAGGTAAGGGTTTCCTGGGGAGGGTTTCCCAAGACCTTAGGCTGTGTCTTTTCCTTCCTCTGCTTCCCCGTGGTGGTTGGGGGAGAGGAGGGAAAGGCAGCAGGGCACCTAGCAGTAGTGTCTGTCTAGTGCTTCCCAAAGGGTTGTAACCATGTTGTTGTTTTTAAAAAAAAAAAAAAAAAAAAAAAATTAAATTTTTTTTTGTATCTTTGCTTTTTTAAATGTGGGTCCTTATTTCTTCTATTTTCAGAAGAGCCTAGAAAAAAGCCAAGAAAAAACAGGAAGGACACATAGTTCTAAGAAAAAATGTGCTTCCTGTAGGGACTCCCTTCCTGATTCTTGGACAAAAGTTTTGTGCAGAGACTGCATAAACTCTCTAGTTAGGGAAAGGGATGCAGAACAGGGGGATAGTTTAGCTGCTTCAGTTAAGGAACTAGCCTCTACCTTTTCCTCTTTCAAAACCTTGTTTGAAAGGGTGCAACCCCCCCTGGTACCCACACAGGTTACAACCCACCCTGATGTTCAGGGTCTTGCACCTGCCTCTCCTGATCCTTCAGCGGAGGCAGTTGATTTTGCAGGCCCTTCTCAGGGGCAACACTCCTTATTGGAGAATGTTGCTTCCGATTCGCAGGCAGAGTCAGGTGAAGAAGACCAGGACAGTGAGTCCAAAAAGTCTTCCAGATATAAACTATCTCTTGATGAGGTTGAGGAATTGCTAGGTGCCATTTACACGACCCTAGGTATTCACATGGATAATAAACCTCTTAGTCTCCATGACCAGATGTATAAAGGTCTGGGGGAACACAAGGGCAGGGTCTTCCCAGTGCACGAACTTCTGGTTGATACTGTTAAGAAGGAGTGGCAGGACCCTGAAAGAAAGCCTTTCTTTTCTCAATCCCTTAAGAGAAGGTTTCCCTTTGCGGAAGATTCCACGTCCGTTTGGAATAAGATGCCCAAATTAGATGCAGCCTTTTCCCAGGTCTCTAAAAAGACTGATTTAGCATTTGAAGATATGGGCAACCTGACGGATGCTATGGATAAAAGGATGGACTCGTTGCTAAAAAAAAGCTTGGGAGTCCATAATTGGCAATTTAAAACCAGAATTAGCAGTTACAGTAGTGGCTCGTAATTTAGAGCACTGGCTCTCAAAGATCCAAGAACATATTGAGGCGGATAATGACAAGGACACTATTTTGGCTTCCTTCCCCACAATTTTAAAGGGGGTAGCATACATTGCGGATGCTTCAGCAGAATCCGTACGCATGTCAGCCAGGTCAGCAGCTCTGACTAATTCTGCCAGAAGAGCTCTCTGGCTCAAGACTTGGTCAGGAGACATTGCGTCCAAGTCCAAGTTATGTGGGATTCCCTTTACAGGAGATCTCCTATTTGGTCCCGACCTGGAGTCAGTCTTAGACCGCACGGCGGATAAGAAAAAATCTTTTCCGTTTAAACGCAAAACTCCACTAAAAGGGAGAGGGTTTCGTCCCCAGAGACAGACAGGGGTTCCGAAACCAGAGACTCAAAAAAGGATCTGGACACCCAGGGGTAGGGGAAGAGGAGCGATTTTTCGCCCACCTGACCAGCCCCCCAAAAAACAATGACTCCCACATCAGAGTGGGGGGAAGGTTGGGGGCCTTCCTCCCACAATGGGAGTCCTTTTCCCCAAACAGGTACGTCTTGGCGATAGTGAGAAGGGGGTATTCCCTGGAGTTCTCATCCCTTCCGCCGCAGAGGTACCTGGTCACTCAGCTTCCCAGAGCCAAGGAAAAAGCAGAGGCTCTAGTGGGGGCCTTGAGGGATCTGGAGGTCCAAAATGTTGTTTGCAGAGTCCCAAAAGGGGAGGAGAAAAGAGGTTTTTACTCCCACATTTTCGTGGTAAGGAAACCCTCCGGCAAGTACAGGTTAATTCTAAACCTGAAACCGCTGAACAAATCTGTAACATACAAAAGATTCCGTATGGAGTCAATTTTCACGGTAAGGGCCCTCCTACCACAGAATTGCTTTATGGTCTCCCTGGACCTCAGGGACGCGTACCTGCACGTACCCATTGCAGAGGGATCTCAGGAGTTTCTACGGCTAGCGATAGACTTGGGAACTTCGGTGGACGACCTGCTTCTTTTTGCAGCTTCTCCGGAACAAGTATCCAGGGACCTGGAACTAACCAAAAAGACCCTTATGGACCTAGGTTGGCTGTTAAACCTGGAAAAATCCAGTCTAATACCATCGCAGCGCATTCCTTATTTAGGGTACACCCTGGACTCCACCCTTCTAAGGGTCTTCCTTCCATTAGAGAAGGCTCTAAAGTTAGAAAAATCGGTATCTGCCCTCCAGGGCAGCCATCAGGTTTCAATCAGATTCCTGATGTCAACACTAGGGCTGTTAACGTCCACTCTACCGGCAGTCCAGTGGGCAGGGATTCACTTTCGGGCCCTGCAGGCCTTTGTACTCAGAGTCTGGGACCACAGCTTAGAACGCCTAGACGTCCTGGTACAGGTCCCAAGTCAGGTAAAGAGATCCCTCTGGTGGTGGAGAAAGATCACCAATTTGTCGCAGGGTCGTCTATGGCATATCCGGTCTCCACTGATTGTCACCACAGACGCCAGCGGCAGAGGTTGGGGGGCTCACCTGGGTGTACTTCCAGCACAGGGTGTTTGGGAAGTGGCAGAGCTGAAACATTCCTCCAACTGGAAGGAGCTGAGGGCGATCGGTTTAGCTCTCATCTTCTTTCAGGAGAGACTTCGAGGACACCACGTCCAGGTGAGGTCAGACAATTCGTCGGCCGTGGCCTATGTGAACAAACAGGGTGGCACCAGGTGTGTAGCCTTGTCGGCCATAACAACAAGAATCTTTCGCTGGGCCGAAACAAACACCCTGTCCTTATCAGCAGTTTTTCTAAGGGGAATAGAAAACAGTACAGCGGATTTCCTCAGTCGAAGTCAACTGAGGGAAGACGAGTGGTCCCTCAATCAGGAGGTCTTCCATCTTTTGGTCAAGAGATGGGGGTCTCCGGAGATAGACCTCTTCGCGTCCAGGGAGAACGCAAAAACACATTGGTTTTTCTCTCGGGGCAGGGGAGAGGGAGCAAGAGGGATAGATGCCCTATCCCAGAGCTGGCGATTCGGGATTTGTTACGCCTTCCCACCCCCAGCTCTTCTACCACTGGTCCTGAGAACATTTCAGCTGGAGAACACCTCACTTATCCTTGTGGCACCCCACTGGCCCAAGAGGGCTTGGTTTTCGGTTCTCAAGCAACTGACCACAGAACCCCCTCTTTTTCTTCCTCTTCAAGAGGATCTCCTCTCGCAGGGTCCAGTTCTATGCCCACAGGTACACAGGTGAAACCTTGCGGCGTGGTTACTGAGGAGTCCTTGCTGAGGTCCAGAGGTTTTTCGGACAAACTGACTGCCACCCTTCTTAACAGTAGGAAGAAGGAGACGCGTTCTATCTATAGAAAAGTTTGGCTTCGTTTTAATACTTGGTGCCAGGAATTTTCCTTTCCAGCACAAAGCCACAAGTCCGTTCTAGAGTTTCTTCAGTGCGGAGCGGATAAAGGCTTGTCAGTGAGTACCCTTAAAAGCCAGGTCTCAGCCCTCAGTGTGTTTCTAGAGAGCCCTCTAGCCTCCAATCCTTGGATCATCAGGTTCTTTAGGTCTTTGTCCAGACAGAAACCTTCTCAGGGACCTCCCTTCCCCAAGTGGGATCTATCACTAGTTTTACAGGTGCTAACAGGGTTGCCCTTTGAACCCTTAGACAAGTGTTCGTTAAAGGATTTAACGTTTAAGACAGTCTTTTTAGTTGCAGTGACTACTGCCAGGAGGGTCAGTGAATTGGAAGCCCTGTCCATTCGTCCTCCTTTTTGTGTAATTTTTCCAGATCGGGTTGTTTTTAAAACCGATCCGGCTTTCCTTCCGAAAGTGGCTTCTAAGTTTCATAGAAGCCAGGAGGTTGTGTTACCTTCATTTTGTTCCAATCCCTCAGGTGAAAGGGAATTTAAGTTTAGTACACTAGATGTTAGGAGATGCATCCTACAGTACTTGGAGCTGACTCGGGGTTTTAGGAAGTCAGACTCTTTGTTTGTTTTGTTTTCTGGGACCAGAAAGGGACAAAAAGCGTCTCGGCGCACAATTGCTAGATGGCTTAGACTAGTTATTGGGCAGGCTTACTCCTTGACTGGTAGGGAAGTCCCTACAGGAATAAAGGCACACTCTACTCGAGCGGTGGCTACTTCTCAGACTGAGAGGGCTGGAGCGACGCCAGATCAAATATGCAAAGCCGCAACTTGGTCCAGCTACGCCACCTTTGTCAAGCATTATAGAGTAGACTTGGTGTCAGCAGGTGAACAAGCCTTTGGGAGAAAAGTCTTGCAAGCCGTGGTCCCACCCTAATTTGTAAGTACTCGATTATCCTCTCAAGTTGTGGCTGTCCTGAAAGACGGATAGGGAAAAATGGAGTTACACTTACCGGTAACGTCCTTTCCAGTAGTCTTTCAGGACAGCCCTAGTTACCCTCCCGAAAAATTGGAAGAATGGGTTTTTAATCCAGGAACATAGTATGATATTGATGTTTAAACTATGGATTACTAACATGTTCTTGTGTCTCCCCAGCGGACCGGAGTGCTCGTATAAAAACTGAGGTCTAGCAGGGGGAGGAGAGATTTTAAAGGCTGTGCAGTGTTTCCTAAGGAAGAGGAGGAGCCTATCTCTCAAGTTGTGGCTGTCCTGAAAGACTACTGGAAAGGACGTTACCGGTAAGTGTAACTCCATTTTTCATGCACCATGTGCCCCTAACGGACACAGGGTCACTTATTTACAGGATTTTGTTCCTCTTAAGAGGTTTTCCCTTTTTATACCCCATGGATCAAAGGTTCATTAAGAAATGGAGCATGCCAGACGTAGATGCAGCTGTGTCTTCCTTAACATACAGGTATGTTGCTTTGAATCTGCTGCCTAGCGGCCGCCGCAGTGACTGTGGTTGTGCCTGCCAGACCCGCAGACTCGATGTCCGCTGGTGTCCCGCGATCGTGTCACGGAGAGGCAGAACGGGGGGGTAAACAAGGCATTTGTAAACAAGGCATTTCCCTGTTCTGCCTAGTGACAGGACACTGATCTATTGCTCCCTGTAATCGGGAGCAGTAATCAGTGTCATGTCACATGTAGTTCAGCCCCCTCACAGTTAGAATCACTCCCTAGGACACACTTAACCACTTCCTTGCCCTCTACTGGTTAACCCCTTCACTGCCAGTATAATTTACACAGTAATAAGTGCATTTTTATAGCACTGATCGCTGTATAAATGACAATGGTACCAAAATAGTGTCAAAAGTGTCAAATGTGTTCATCGCAATCACGATAAAAATCGCTGATCGCCACCATTACTGGTAAAAAAATTATAAAAATGCCATAAAACTATCCCTATTTTGTAGACGCTATAACTTTTGCACAAACCAATCAATATACACTTATTGCAATTTAGATTTTTTACCAAAAATATGTAGAAGCATATCGGCCTAAACTGATAAAAAAATATATATATTTTTTGGGGATTTTATTATAGCAACGTTGCACAAACGCACAATTGACCGTTAAAGCGAAGCAGTGACGAATCACAAAAAATGGCCCAGTCATTGGGCAGCCAAATCCTCCGGGGCTGAAGTGGTTAAACAAGAACTTGACTTATCCGGTGGATAATGCACAGGGCTTGAAGGACCCTATTGACAAGAAATTGGAGTCATTTTCTTTGGCCAGTTAAGCTATTCAGTTAGCTGTTGCAGCAATTGGTATCTGCCAGTCCATAAAGGATCAGGTCAGACAGCCTGATAGGCCCAACCAGGAGGATGATCTTCCTGAAGGTAAGACAGATATTCCTCGAGGGCTGTGTTTTGCTGTTGACGCCTTAAAAAGGATTGAGTACAGCATATTTTTAATTTGGCTCTCTTGTCTGTACGTGTACACAGGCTTTTGGTTTAAGAACTGGTCAGCCGAGCTTCCTTATGAAAAGCTGTTGGCAGGTTTCCCTTTTCAGAGGGAAAGTTCATTGGTGATCATTTGGACGGATATATCCAAAAGGATTTCCGGAGGGAAGAGTTCTCTACTTTCAGTGAAGAAAAGCACCAGGCGTCCCTTGTTTAAAGCTTTAGGGACTGCTTCCTCAAATGTCTCAGCGACAAGGCAGTTCACCGCCAACAGGGCGCTAGAGCTAGGGGCAAGTTGCAAGGCCAGAAAAAGCCCTGGGACCAAGATTCTTCTAAATCCAGCACCAAGCCCTCCTTTTGAGGAGATGCCCTTACTCTATTGGGTGGAGGCAAGGCAGCTGCACTTTGTGGACATTTGGAGAACAATAATTCAGGACGAGTGGGTCTCTTCAATTATATTCCGCGGTTTCAAGCTGGAGTTGCAGGGGGTTTCCCCTCAAAGGTTTTTAAGATCCAGCCAAAAATATATTTTTTTTGCTTCAGGCACTACATCATTTAGTGCATCAAGGAGTGATTGTACAGGTTCCTGTACCTGAAGGAACAAACCCGTTTTACAGTTAACCACTTCCCGCCCGGCCTATAGCCGATTTACGTCCGGGAAGTGGTTCTGAAAGCCTGACTGGACGTCCTGCAGAATTTCATGCCGCGCGCGCCCGTGGGCGTGCAGCAGCTCGGCGATCGGTGATGCGGGTGTCATTCTGACACCCTGCATCTCCGATCTCGGTAAAGAGCCTCCGGCCTCCAACCACGGCTGATCACGATGTAAACAGGAAGAGTCGTTGATCGGCTCTTCCTCACTTGCGTCTGAGTAGAGGAGGGCCGATCAGCGGCTCTCCTGACAGGGGGCAATCACGCTGATTGTTTATCAGCGCAGCCCCCCCTCGGATCGCCACACTGGACCACCAGGGAAGCCCCCACATAGTTTCCAACAATTTCCAGGGACACTTTGCAGCACAGCTGTTAATTAATTACCACACTGACTTCTCCGAAGCTCCACCCACTCCGCATAATCTTCGCCTGGCGAAGATTATGCGTAGCGGGTGGAGCTTCGGGGGAAGTGAGTGTGGTAATTAATTAATAGCTGTGCTGCAAAGTGTCCCTGGACAAATGTTGACAACTATGCCCCCACTGGACCACCAGGCAATGGCAAATAAAAAGGGGCAATAAAAAAATATGCAGTAAAAAAAAAAAAAGGCAGTAAAAAAAAAAAAAAAAAGATGCCAATCAGTGCCCACAAATGCGCACTGACTGGCAACATGCATACATCAGTGCCACCCCACAGTGTCCATCAGTGCCCATCCATGCCCAGTGCCCTCCTATCAGTGCCCATAAGTGCCGCCCATGAGTGCCCATAAGTGCTGCCCATGAGTGCCCATCAGTGCCGCATACCAGCGCCGCCAATCGGTGCCCATCAGTGCTGCCATATCAGTGCCCGTAATTGAAGAAGAAAACTTACTTATTTACAAAAAAATTAACAGAAAAAAATAAAAACTTAATTTTTTTCCAAATTTTCAGTCATTTTTTAGTTGTTGCGCAAAAAAAAAATCGCAGAGGTGATCAAATACCACCAAAAGAAAGCTCTATTTGTGGGGAAAAAAGGATGCCAATTTTGTTTGGGTACAGTGTAGCATGACCGCGCAATTGCCATTCAAAGTGCGACAGCGCTGAAAGCTGAAAATTGGCTTGGGCGGGAAGGTGCGTAAGTGCCTGGTATGGAAGTGGTTAAACCCCAAACGGGTTCATAGGGCCCATTTTTTGGACCTAAGACCCCTGAACCAGTATCTACTAATCCAGTCTTTTCGGATGGAGTTTGTCTGCTCAGTTGTAGTCTTGTTCCAGATGGAAGACTTTATAGCCTCCATCAATATAAAGGATGCGTATTTACATGTACTTATCTTTCAGCCTCTTGAGGTACGTCATGTTCAGCTTGTGGCTTTACCGTTTGGGCTTGCTACAGCTCCCTGGTTGTTCACAAAGCTCCTAGCACCCAGTACTGTGTCTTTTAAGGGGCTCAAGGGATCTTGGTGCTCGGGTATGTGGACGACCTGTTCAGAAATCACTCACTACAGGCTGTAGAACAGAGCATAACATGTACAGCGCAGTATTTGGAAAGCTTAGGCTGGATCATAAATACCAAAAGGTCAACCTTTAGACCAGCTCAAAGTTTAAAGTATTTAGGTCTGAACCTAGATATGGTCCAAGCAAGAGTATTCTTGTCACCTGCAGGGATCTGTGCCCTGAAGAATCAGGTGCATCCGATAAGGGGCACCAGACAACCCTCCATTCGTCTCTGTATGAGTCTTCTAGGGCAAATGGTATTTTCCTTTGAGGGGGTGCCCTATGCCCAGTTTCACTCCAGGCCTCTCGACAAGATATCTTGTTGGCTTGGAACAGGCTCGGACAAGCCCTGGATTATCCAATGTTCTTATCTCCTCTGGCATGTTTAAGCCTAAACTGGTGGTTGCAGGATCAGAACCTGCGAAAAGGAAAATCCTTTCTCCCATTAACTTGTAGAGTACTGACTACAGATGCCAGTCTCTCAGGCTGGGGAGCGACCCTAGAGGGGCTTATAGCTCAAGGGAAATGGTCAAGGACAGAAGAGGTCCTGCCCATCTACATATTGGAATTACGGGCCGTACGACTGGCCCTATGGTCCTGGATGGTGGTGCTTAAGGACTACCCTATCAGGGTTCAGTCTGACGAGGCCACTGCAGTGGCCCATATAAACCACCAAGGCGGTACCAGGAGTCGCTCTGAAGGAGGTGAACTACAGACTAGCCTGGGCAGAGGGACATGTGCCGATCCTATCTGCAGTCCAAATCCCGGGAGTAGAGAATTGGAAGGCAGAATTATATCAGCCGCCTGCAGATCTGCCCGTGGGAAAGGTCCCTACACCCAGGGGTGTTCCAGGAAATTTGCCAACGTTAGTGTAGCAGTGGGTGTGACCACCTGTCCTTTAGTTCTTGGGCGCTTCCCCTGCTTCCAGGGAGAATGTTCTGGAAGAGAGGTAGTGCTGGGGACTTGAGTGACAGGGAGTTCATGCGAGGAGCCCTGACCAATCCCCAACTGGAATTGGCAGGGGGCAGGCCTCTTACGTAAACTCAGGTCCAGCCCACTGGAGGGGAGTTGTCGGCTGGGTGAAGTGAAGAATGGAGAGTTAAACTGCAGCAGGAGGCTTAGCCCCATCTGGGGGGGGGGGGAGGGTGCAGGCCTTGGCGGAGGAACGCGGGATCTGGGAGGCAGCCTCTCCTTACATGGTCATGGAGAAGGAGTCCTGGAACAGAGGAGCTGGAGAAGCAGTCGGTACGCATGTCCAGGTAATCGCTTCATCAAGCACTCAGGGCAGAAGTTTGGTGAGTGAGGCACAGTGGATATCTGGAGGAGGCATACCAGGGGAGATGGGTGCAAGGCCAGAGGAGAGACTATGGGGTTTTGTGTCAAATCGCTGTGGCCTGAGGGCATAGGGTTTGCAAGAAGGACTGGCTTGGATCAGTAGTCCACCAACCATTTTGTGCTGCTAATTAGCTGGGCCATCAAGAAGAGGTACTGCATTCCCATCCAAATTCACCAAAGTTCAGCAACCACCGGGGATTATTCAGAGTGATCCCTGATGCAGTGTGAAGATGATGGGGTGGGAAGACTAATGCTGTGGCAGTGAAGTTTGTGCAGGAGAACAGTCCTGGAAGTTGTGCAGAGGAAGAGTAATATTCTGCAGGGGTTGTGCATAATAGGAAGTAAAGTTATTACTGCCAAGGTTAGAGTCCATCATTTTTCTAAGCGCAACTCATTATCAGTTTTTCAAAAATGATGGCAAGTGTGATCTATTCTATGGGCATTCCATACCCTTTGCCACAACCAAGTTATATCCCCCAAATAAACAATTCTCTGGCCAAAAAAGTTAGTCCGATGTAGAAGGCAGTAGTTGAAATACACAGAAGGAAGAGAATACCGGGCAGAGACCTGAAGAAAACCCAGATAGGCCTGTCTCATCATTTGTAAACATGCCAGCTGGATTAGGAAAGAAACAGGTGGCCCTATGTATATAACCACTACCAATAGTAGAGAGAGTACTAACTGCCCGATGGGAAGGAATAAGCGCTGCTATTTTCACAAATTTTATCTACTTACTAAACCGCTTGCCCGCCCGCGGTCAAATGACTGAGGGGCGGTGTGGCATTCGTTCTGGGACAATGTCATATTATGTTGTCCCAGAACAGGCACTCTAGCGCGGAGGCACGCTGCGTGGTGGCTGCGCGTGTTGCTAGCACACGGTGCGACCTTAATCTCGGCAAAGAGCTGCGGCTCTTTAACCATGTGATTGGCTGTGTCCAATCGCAGCCAGTCAGATGTAAACACGGAGATGCCGGTAATTGGCTCTCATCGACTCACACTGACAGAATGTGTGGTGAGGAGAGCCGGTCAGCGACATCTCTTTGCAGAGGACAACAAGACATGTAATTGGGGCATTGATGATCAGTGCCCTGATTACAATGACACGTTCCCAGTGCCAGCAATCCATGCCCACAAGTCAGTGCCCATTAGTGATGCCAGTCAGTGCTGCACATCAATGCCTCCTATCCGTGCCACCTATATGTGCCGCCTATCAGTTTCCATCAGTGCCACCTATCAGTGTCCAAAAGTTTGGCATATTAATGCTTCATCAGTGCCACCTAATGAGTGCCCATTTGTGCCTACTCATCTGTGCCACCTAATCAGTGCCCATTTGTGCCTACTTATCTGTGCCACCTAATCAGTGCCCATTTGTGCCTACTCATCTGTGCCACCTCATCAGTGCCCATAAGTGCCACCTCATCAGTGTCCATCAGTGCTGCCTCATCAGTGCACATCAGTGAAGAAGAAAAATTATTTTGGTTAATTTTTTATTTATTTTTTTTTACCACCAAAAAAAAAACTCCATTTGTGTGAAGAAAATTATGAAATTGAACATGGTTACAGTGTAGCATGACTGCGCAATTGTCATTCAAAGTGCCACAGCGCTGAAAGCTCAGAATTGGCCTGGGCAGGAAGGGAGTAAAAGTGCCCAGTAGGCAAGTGGATAAACATAGTTCAAGCTGATTGAGTTCAGTTCTACTTTAAGTGATTGCTCACTACCAGAAATCTTCTGTACATTACAATGCTCAAGGACAACCCAGGTAACTTTACACCTCTATTGCTGGAACGAGTGTGCCTGTATCGCTGGAAATGTGTAACTATTGAACACAAGCTCACTGGTTGTGCAGGTATTGTGTTTGCTAATGCTGTCACTCTCAGCAGACAGTATACACAAGTACAAGCATGATAACACACAATGCAATTAGTCAGCTGGAATGACATCACCACAACACCGGACCAACACGTGACATTAATGCCCAGCCGTACACAAGAGAGCGGAGAGTGCTGTGCTGAGCGGTCTTCTCCGAGGAAGCCATCTTACCGTGGTCTTCTGCCTGTGATCGATAACGCGGGTCTTCTACAAAATGGCCGCCGAACCCGTTCTATTGTCAGGCTCCTTTCCACCACGAGAGGGGGCGGCCCCAGAGACGGAAGTGACAGGCTGGGTTGGCTGCTAGTTCTGCTTGTCTCATTTGTAAACAGGGCTTTTGTAGCAAGTCTCCATTTTTATTGTGCGACGCCGAAGCTGCCATGGGGGGAGTCCTGGGTCTGTGTACCGCAGCGAGCTGGGTAAATACTGACTGGGGACATTTGCCACGAGCAGGTCATGTATATGAGTGAAACATATTAAGACTGTTACAAATTAATTCAGTTTTAGTGTATGTTATGTAGTAGTGACTTCAAGCAACTAAGTATTATTTAAAGGTAGTTTTGGATAAATCATTTTTTTTTGCTGTGTATGTCCCTTAGTTAGATTTTCCTTCACTTCCTGACCTGGTGACAAGAGAAAGTGAGAGGAAATGTGTCTATAGTGAGAACACCTGTCCCCTGTGTCCCATGTGAAGATTCCTGTCCTGGTGAAAACTAGATCTAGCACTTTCCATTATGTTCTGACTCGGGGTCAGACCATGAGGGGGAATCTGCATAGCGACCAAAAAACCTGGGTGTGGGTTCAGCCTCTCCTCAGTCTATCCAAAAATAAAATGTTAAAGTGGAACTTTAGTCAGAAAATGAAGTCCTGCTAGATGTTGTCAGGCATGCTCCTTTTGCAGGTATAGTGATGTAAAACACTGCACAGAAGTGCCCATACGTTGTATTATATGCCTAAAATTCAGTAATACGCTGTCTCACCCTGCTCTGCACATGCTCAGTTGCGCTCTATTCTCGGCACTGTGCCTAGAATCAGAGCCACTAGAGGCCAATCAGCTGACAGCTCTAAAATTTACAGCGAGGGGAGGGAAACGACAGGAATAACAGATTGATTCCCCCATCCACACATTCAATGTAGATGGGGCAATCCTTCCCACTGCCTTATTGTATTCTGACAGTGGGGAGGCTTCCCTGATCGGCACTGCCAGCTTAGATCGATTGGGAAAAACCCCACAGGGTGGTTGTACAAAAGTCGATTGGTAGATGCTTGGCCACTGTGGTTAAAAAAAAAAAAAAAAAAAAATTGATCTACTGATTGACTTCCATTTTAACCGCCCTATCTGTAACTTTTCGCGCAATCAGCACTGATCTCTGTATTTTGATATCGGAGTCTTTCCCCCCATCAGAGTACAATGGCATAACTGGAAGGATTCCTCTATCCACCTCGAGTATCATCGAGCTGGACTGCCTTTTTTTTTGTTGGACCCAGTGATCGAATCAAAAAAAAAAGACAGACCCAATCAACATTGACTATTTTTAATCCCTATGCTGCTAGCATTGGTAAATAGATAGGAAAGTATATCATGTTTATTTAATTTTTTAACATGTATTCAGTTACTTTCTGGTTTCCAGGCCTAGGCATCCCAGGAGACTTCAGGAGGGGAGGTGGGGTTTCTCAGCCAAGCACACCCTCATTTTGTTTGGATACCTGCCGAGATCGTGGACTGGACCTGCACCTGGTTCATCAGAGGGAGGATTAGTCTCACTTGGAGCGGTGCAACCTTGCTCTCTCCAAGCACTCCCTCCTGCCTGCATGCCTGAACTAAGGGGAGATGGATTCCAGGAAGTAAATGCTACACAAATCATCTGCCCTTACTCAAGATTAAGGATGAGCTCAGGCGTGTTTGCAACGCCACGTACCCACTCCTGCCAGGAAGCTCACACTCCACAGCGCTAATCACAGGTAATGAGACATTTGCAGATCCATGCAGCTGTAGATCGGGAAATGTCTTGCTCCCTGTGATTAGCGCTGTGGAGTGTGAGCTTCCTGATTGTCACGTGGCGTTGTAAACACGCCTGAGCTCATCCCTACTCAAGATGGCCATGGTCAGAAATGCTAGGGGGTGTTTTTTTAAAGTATATTCTTAGAAAAATACAGCATCGAGACATGAATGGATGGGGAAGTTTGCTTTGAAATTTAAACATGAATTAAATAGTGTTTTTGTGGTGGTCAGATACACTGTAGTTCCACTTTAATTCTTATCAATATGTAGTATTTATTGACTAAGTGGTTAGCACTTCCACTTAGAGGCACTAGGGTCATCTGTTCAAATCCCAGCCATGACACCACCTGCCTGGAATTTGCATGTTTGAGGTGTGGGAGGAAACCGGGTACTCCGGTTTCCTCCCACACCTCAAAGACATGCTGGTAGGTTCATTGGCCCTTGTCTAAATTGGCCCTAGTATATGTATGAATGTGAGTTAGGGACCTTAGATGCTAATCTCTTTGAGGGCAGGAGCTGATGACATATATCTATCTGTGTGTATGTGCTGCATTAACTGATGGTGCTACTGCTATAGAAGGAACCAGTGGCGGTTCGTCCATAGAGGGCGCTGGAGCGCCGCCCCCTCTGGCTCTCACCGCCACCGAGTCTAATAACATAGATTCATGCATTGCATGAATCTATGTTATTATCGCCGCTGCCACTGTTCTATTCAGATGGTCGGCGCTTATGTCCGGCCATCTGAATAACGGCAGCTGGTTGGCTGTACGGAAGTGCCTATCAGAGCCAACGGCTCTGATAGGCTTTTCTGAGTACAGCCCTCGGTCCCGGAAGCTTATACAAGGAACGCACTAGGGATGCACTCCTTGTATAAGACTAACAGGCGTCTCAGCTAATCAGGTTCACCGGTTCTGGTAACCTGATTGGCTGAAGCGTCATCGTGGGCGGGAGAAGAAATCGAGGGATGGTGGAAGCAGGATGGCTGACCCCAAAAAGGTAAGTGCCGGGCTGAAATGGGGAGGGGGCGTTTAACAGGGCACAGTGGCGAGTACAATTGATGGGCACAGTGGCGACAACAATTGATGGGCACAGTGGTAACGTTTTGGCATGGCACAGTGGCTGCGTTTGGCATGGCACAGTGGTGACAATTGATGGGCACAGTGGTGACAATTGATAGCACAGTGGCTGCGTGTAATGGCATGGCACAGTGGTGACAGTTGATTGGCACAGTGGCTGCATTTGATGGCATGGCACAGTGGCTGCAATTGATGGGCACAGTGGCTGCAATTGATGGGCACAGTGGCTGCAATCGATGGGCACAGTGACTGCAATCGATGGGCACAGTGACTGCAATCGATGGGCACAGTAGCTATGTATGATGGGCACTGTGAGGCTGCAATTGTTGTTTTTTTTTTTGTTTGTTTGCGCCCCCCCCAAAAAATTGGAGCACCAGCCGCCACTGGAAGGAACTGTAATAAACAAATATATACTGTATATACTCGAATATAAGCCGAGGCACCTAATTTTACCACAAAAAAAATGGGAAAATATATTGACTTGAGTAAAAGCCTAGGGTGAGAAATGCAGCAGCTACTGTAAATGGAAAAAGGGTTAACAATGCCCATCTGCCTGCCGCTTCACTGTGCCCATCTGCCTGCCGCCTCACTGTGCCCATCTGCCTGCCTCCTCATGTACCTTGATCTCCAGCGCTGTGACAGTCAATCTAGTCGGCGGCCAGTGAAACAAAGCCCCGCCTCCACATCTGTGACGGAACACTGATTCAGTTTTTCCCAGCAGTGAGTCAGTGTCCCGCCTATCACAGGACCGCTGTCAACTAGACTGACTGCATGTCACCGCGCCAAGAGATCAGGCGCATGAGGCTGCAGATGAACAAGACGCGAGTATAAGCCGAGGGGGGCATTTTCAGCACAAAAAAATGTGCTGAAAAACTTGGCTTATACTCGAGTATATACGGTACCTGAGAAAAGAAAACTGTTGGGTTGATTTACTAAAGGCAGAGAGACTGCTGACCATTGCAAGGGCATTTGCTCCGGAGCTTAGAAAATAAGGGGAAGCTCTGCTGACTTCCATCATTTTATCATGTTAAAGCAAAAATGTTCTTTTTTTTTTTCTTTTTTTTTTTTTTTTCTTTTTTTTTTTTTGCATGGGATTGCATATTTTTGCAAACGGAAGCTTACTCATTTACTAAGCAACTATGCTTGCAATGTCAACAGCCTATTTGCCTTTAGTAAATCTGCATAGATGATTACCACAGTTGTAATAGTCATACACCAGTAATAATTATTGTTATATATATTTTTTTTTTCTGATAAAATTATTGGTGTGTGTCTCTCTATCGTTACTAATGGCAGAATGTTGGAAATTTAGAAAATCTGTGAGCTATGTCAGGATGTCCCCACATAGGGAGAAAGAACTATAGGGTCAAAAAAGTGGAGCTCCAGCACCCCCTACTAAAAAATGAAAAGGTGGCAACGGAAAGGGGGAGGAAGCAAACCAGCACCAGGGGCCCATTCACAGCTATGTACATGTGGTATTACCCAGGTAGATGCGAATGGGCCCCATTCATACCATTGTGGTACGTTGCCCAGCATTTTAACGTGCATCGTGTTAAGGCAGCCTATTTGAATGAGTGAACGCAGCAAAACAGGTTCATCAGATGGAGCCAAGACTTTGCATGTGATGAAGAAATGTTTCAGCAGATTGGGGATATCATGTTTTAGAACTGATCATGTAAACAGCAAGTAGCTGAGTTACTTCCTTTCTTGCCTGTGATAGGAATTTAAGATTAACCTGTAAGGATAGAAATTCAGGAGTTTCTCATGCTGTATTTTAAAAAGAAACTGCAACTAATAATCATCTGTAATAATCATAAATGATTAGAGCTGCCTTACTTCTCAGTTGTCACTTGACTTCTGATTGTATTCTCTCTGTATCCAGGTAGATTTATTTTCTGACTGAGCTCCAAGCTGAAAACAGACACTTAGAAACTTGATACTTGCAAAGATGCTGGCAGGATTGCAGGAAAAAAAGCTACACTATTAGTTGACAGTTTCACCCTCCTTCAGAAGCCTGGACAAAAGTGTTAGGCCTCCTTCACACGGGTGATTACTTGTATACACCGGATTCCAGTGGCAGGAATCAGAAGATCCTTACAGCTGGGATGACAGGTGTATTGTAATAGCGGCAGCCACTCAGCCTGTGTCATGTAATGACAGGCTGACAGCAGCCATCGCTGTTTTTCAGTTAAAAAATCCATTACAGACCGCAGGAAACCAGATATATGCGAACAGCAATGGCTGCTGTAAACCTGTCGTTGGTACAGACTGAGCGACCAGAGCTATTCAAATAAACCTGTCATCCCAGTCCAAAGAATCTTCTGATTCTTGTCGCTAATTGCATGTGTACAGGAGGCTTTCGTTATCAGCACTCATATTGGTCATTGGCTTCAGCCTTCCCAGCAGTGGCAGCCTGTCCATTAGGTGGCGCACGGGTGCGGCCCCCCATCCATGCTCCCTGATCTACGTAAAAATGGTGCCAGACTATGGATTCCAATTGGGGGGGGGGGGGTGTAAGCACATGATTGGAGCCAGAGGCTCTAATGGGCTTAAAAAAAAGCGTGGGCCCCGTGTGTAATAATAGCAAAGGAATATTCACTATTCTCACACTGGTTCTCATCCCAGCCAATCAGGAAGCAGATCGTTAGACCAGGTTCCCGATTGGCTAAAAGGAGAAGCAATGTTATTGGCCAAGGGAGAGGAGGGATCAGATGCGTGGCTGGGGGAGAAGACCGATGGACCCACCAGCTGCCACTCCAGGGATGGCTCACCATCCAGTACTCTGCTCAAATAGGGGATGGGCAGGACAGAGGTAAGGAGGCTGTCTCCGTCTCATCCCAGGGGTGGGTGTTCCCGGTGTTCGTCCTCGGTAGGGGGGTGGCTGGATGGTGTGCTTTGTGCTAGTCTCCCGCCTGTGGGGGGAGGGGCTTTGTTGGTTTGCCCATTATTATTTTGGGGTGCCTCACTGGCTAGTGTAAGAGGAGGTGAGCAAACAGGTGTAGATGAAGTAACATCCTTGACCATGGATTTACCACCTAGATAGAAAGTCACTGACCAAACAAGCAGAAGAGGTCAAACTTTACTGGCTGCATTGTTCTTGATCTGGGACTCACTAGGTGAGCGGCAAGATTTTAGTGTCAACAACCTTTTATCTTTAAAAAAAGCAAGATCCACAAGGAGCTAAAAAACGTTCTTCTATATGTCTAAGTGATCGCTGTCATTAAAATAAATCTTCACTGCATCTGAGCGCCACAAACCAAAAGCACTATTTATTGAATTCTTATTATTCATACTTATTATTATACTTTTTTTAAATGTGTCCCCAAATGCAGCCATGTCCCCCACATATGCAGCCATGTCCCCCCCAGCCATGTCCCTCACATATGCAGCCATGTCCCTCACATATGCAGCCATGTCCCTCACATATGCAGCCATGTCCCTCACATATGCAGCCATGTCCCTCACATATGCAGCCATGTCCCTCACATATGCAGCCATGTCCCTCTAGCCAGGTCCCTCACATATGCAGCCATGTCCCGAGTCCAGCCATGTCCCGAGTCCAGCCATGTCCCGAGTCCAGCCATGTCCCGAGTCCAGCCATGTCCCGAGTCCAGCCATGTCCCGAGTCCAGCCATGTCCCGAGTCCAGCCATGTCCCGAGTCCAGCCATGTCCCGAGTCCAGCCATGTCCCGAGTCCAGCCATGTCCCGAGTCCAGCCATGTCCCCCATACCTTTGCCGCCGCCGCATGGAGAAGATCACAGCATTCATTTGAATAGCTGTGATGTTCCCGCACAGCGTTTAACCCATGTGGCGGTGCGGTGCGATGCGGCGGTTTTCGATGCGGCGGCGGCAGCGGCGGGGGGGGGAAGTATTCTATTTAGGTATCGGGGGTATTTGCACGAGTACGAGTACTCCCGCAAATACTCGGTATCGGTCCCGATACCGATACTGGTATCGGTATCTGGACAACCCTAATTCAAAGCAAACTCAATGGCAATGCAATACCCAGAGTAAATGCCATGCATTGTGACAGAATGCAGGTGTGAATGGGTCCTAAGAACTATGGATACTCTAGGTGGGTACTGACTGCCCACATTCTTCAACGTAAGTGGGAATATTTTATACAAGAGCTGTAAACATGTAGTACTTGTGTGGTCACATGCCCACCTTTAAATAATATTATCAGGCTACTAATGATCTAGAATGTTGAGGAATTAACTGGTTATTGGCTCCAGTCCTTTCTGCCAGTATTTTGCTTTACTACTGAGCTGCCCAGTTATGTGTTTAGGTTGTTGTCTGTAAATAAGCCATCATACTTTCCCCTGACACCATCACCCACTACGTTTTGCTTAACAATGCTTGTTCAGAGCATACCAATGATCCTAAGCCGGTCTTAGACGGTTCGAAGCCTGACCAGTTCAGCAGGAACCGGTCGAGATTGGAACCATGTCCCAAGTAGATCAATTGATTAACTTGGGTACAACCAGCCTGCCGTATTTTACATGCTATTCTAGGTTATAAGAGCCACTAGCAATAATCTGTGTTCTCATGGCAGGGATGGCTTCTCCCTACTGGGGGAAAACAATGGCTGAACTGGAGGGATTCCCCCATTATCACTGTCTGTGTTGATGGGGGAATCAAGTGAAATTCTTTCCTGCAACCAAATTTCCTCTTTTTATGGCTGGCCTTAGTGTGTACAGTCAACACAATTTCCCATCTGCTGTGCAGCACTTAACCTGGTGTATCTCATCTGCTCGGGTTGTATGGAGTGTGTACAAATTCCCCTAGGTGACCTTCAGTTTCATGGTGAAATCTCCTGCATACAAGGTGATTTATAATTCCTGGATTAAATTGCCAAATGATGATTATCTTTTTGTAGCTGTACTCCATTCAGCTGTAACAATTCACTTTGCAGTGGCTCTTTCAGACAGGCGTTGAATTCTAAAGCAGCCTTAAAGCGTAATTAATGAGAGTTTTGGATGTGTTGTACAGGCGTTCATGTGTCAGGTAACACTTCTCAAACCCACTGTAAGGTGGTTTTTATTTTGTACAAGGCTAAGGTGGGAAACAATCACTTTTGATGTATTGCAACCGCACCTTAAATGCACTGTAAACGCCATCCGTGTGTTTACAATGCATTTACGGCATGCTTGTGTTGCTTTTCCATAGAAGTAAATGGAGGCAGTTGTAAAGCGTCTGCCTGCAAAACTCTGCAGGCAGCATTATTATTTTTCCTCACTGCAACACAAGTCAACGCCAACACTGCAGTTTAACCGCCCTATTGTAACAATTTTAAGTGCCATTGATAGGTATTTGGGAAGCCTCAAAGCGACCCAACCTCTTATTTTACATGCCTGTGTGACAAGCCCTTAATGTTAATGGGGTTGTAATGGAAATTTTCTTTTCCTAAATAGCTTCCTTTACCTGAGTGCAGTCCTCTTTCACTTACCTCATCCTTCCATTTTGCTTTTAAATGTCCTTATTTCTCCTGAGAAATCTTTACTTCCTGTTCTTTTGTCTGTAACTCCACACAGTAATGCAAGGCTTTCTCCCTGGTGTGGAGAAAGCCTCTTGAGGGGGCGAGCAGGAGTGTCAGGACGCCCACTAACACACAGCTCCTTTCTCTTTCTGGAAAGTAGAGAGTGTCCTGACTTGCCTGCTCGCCCCCTCAAGAGGCTTTCTCCACACCAGGGTGAAAGCCTTGCATTACGGTGTGTAGTTACAGACAGAACAGGATGTGAGAAGAAATAAGGATATTTAAAAGCAAAATCGAAGGATTAGGTAAGTGAAGGAGGACTGCACTAAGGTAAAGGAAGCTATTTAGGGAAATGTTTTTTTTCCTTTACAACCCCTTTAACCACTTACCTACTGTGCACATATACCCCCTTCCTGCCCAGACGAGATTTTAGCTTCCGGCACTGCGTCGCTTTAACTGACAATTGC
This sequence comes from Rana temporaria, assembly GCF_905171775.1. Classification (NCBI taxonomy): domain Eukaryota; kingdom Metazoa; phylum Chordata; class Amphibia; order Anura; family Ranidae; genus Rana; species Rana temporaria. The sequence goes on along the minus strand of NC_053492.1, from coordinate 278,965,954 downwards.
GCGGTCATGCGACGTGACTCCCAAACAAAATTGACGTCCTTTTTTTCCCACAAATAGAGCTTTCTTTTGGTGGTATTTGATCGCCTGTGCGGTTTTTATTTTTTGGGCTATAAACAAAAAAAGAGCGTGAATTTTGAAAAAAAAAACACAATATATTTTTTACTTTTTGCTATAATAAATATCCCATTTTTTTTAAAAATATATATATTTTTTTCTCAGTTTAGGCCGATGCGTATTCTTCTACATATTTTCGGTAAAAAAAAAAAATTGCAATAACCTGGTTTGCGCAAAAGTTATATTGCCTACAAAATAGGGGACATAATGAATTCTTTTTTTTTTTTTTTTTTTTTTTTTTACTAGTAATGGCGGGGATCTGCGTTTTTTTTTTTTTTTTTCGGGACTGCGAAATTATAGCGGACACATCGGACACTTTTGACACATTTTTGGGACCATTCACATTTATACAGTGAACAGTGCTATAAATATGCATTGATTACTGTATAAATGTGAGTGGCAGGGAAGGGGTTAACCACTAGGGGGTGGGAAAGGGGTTAAATGTGTATCCTGGGTGTGTTCTAACTGTGGGGGGTGACTGGGGGAGGTGACCGATCTGTGTCCCTATGTACAAGAGACACAGATCGGTCTCCTCTCAACCTGACAGGACGTGGAGCTCTGTGTTTACACACGGAGCTCCACGTCCCTGCACAGTTACTGGGCAATCGCGGGTGCCCGGCGGCCGCCGGGCGTGCACTGTGTTCCCAGTGACACGATGGGTGCGCGCACCGCTGGCAGAGCGCGTGCCCTAGAGGCTTTAAAAGACAGGACGTCATATGACGTCCTGTCGGAAAAATACAGCATTCCGCCCGCCGTCATTTGACGGCGGGCGGATGTTGAGTGGTTAATATACAATAGCTGCAGTGGGTGATTCATCCATCTGTGGATGGAGAAATAATTTTTTTCACTCTGCAGGCTAAAAATAGAAATCTAACTAACAATGTATGGCCAGTTTAAGATTTTTATTTTTTACATCGGATACCTAAACAGGGTGTTCTAAGAATAGAGGATTTTCGGTGTATTCATTGAAGAAATTGGAGAAATCTACAGAATAGCTTTCACTACAATTATAACGCGTGATGTCTCAGAGCTGGCTCTAGCCAAATGCTTAAAGTTATAGGCTATACTGGAGGCCAGCCTTTCTCAACCAGGGTGTCATCCAAGGTCATCTGGGCTGACACGGCATCCTGGTAAAGAGAGGTGGATGAAGCTTTCGCTGTGCCAGTGTAACGTTCGGAGCTCTGCCGGTCTCAGTCCTGTGTAGACATTTGGCTATGAGTAGGTGATATGTTGTCTCCCCACCACCTGTCCAAAATCGTGGTAAAAAATGCTGCAAAAATCGACAAAACGCAGCGGAAAATGCTACGCTCAGGTGTGAATGCAGCTTTAAAATGCTTGCAAAGGTTGCCATGACTGAAAAGAAACAGAGAAACACTGCTGTAGGTCCTGACTATATATTTGGTTGTTTATGGTGTGTTATAGCCATGGTATCTTTTTTTTTTCAGATCCCCTGCCTGTGTGGCAGTGCACCATGCCTGCTGTGCCGCTGCTGCCCAAGTGGGAACAATTCCACAGTCACTCGACTTATCTACGCTGCCTTTTTACTTCTTGGGGTTGGAGTTGCCTGTGTAATGTTGATGCCAGGAATGGAGGAACACCTTAAAAAGGTTTGGAAGCTGTAAATGAAAATAGGAAAACGTGTTATGATATGTACTGTTGTGAAAGATTTATAAATTCTCTTTTCATTTTGCAGATTCCAGGCTTTTGTGAGGATGGAATGGGTACGTCAATCCCAGGAGTAAGTGGCCACGTTAACTGTGACGTGCTGGTTGGGTACAAAGCTGTATATCGTGTGTGCTTTGGAATGGCCATGTTTTTCCTCCTCTTTTCTCTTCTTATGATTAAAGTGAAGAGTAGCCAGGATCCCAGGGCTTCTGTACATAATGGGTAAGATACAGTTTGATGATGTTAAAAATATTAACATTCAAAGTAGTAGATTTTGTTTATAACCAATTGCAAAGCACCATAGGGCCTTCATGAAGCAACGTATCTGCATGACTTGTTTCCATTGCAAATCCGGAAAATGTGTTCAATCTCATTTTATTGTAGTGAATGTGACCATGCTAATGATTCCTTTATGCCTCTGGGCCAACTATACAACTAGAACTGTAGGTGTACAAATACAGCCCAATATTCTAAATCCATTTTATTCAACATTGTATAGACTAGTTTCAGACTTGTTGACCGTGATCTGTGTGTTGTGTAAGGAACCCATGGCTTAAGTGGAGTAGGACTTGAGGAACAAGGTATGGTAAAAAGGGCTACTAATATAATAGGGTCAGTTATTTCATAGTGCATAAAGATGTTTCAGGATTAACTATCATCTGTGCCATGTCTTCTATGTAGTAGTGTGGATTGGGATCAATAAAGTATAACTAGGCAATTCTGGTGAGGGGGAGGTCTACTAATATTTCAGAGATATTCCTTTCAAACTGAATACAACTTTATGCAGTATGGCCAAAATGCAGGAGCAAAGTAGATGAAGATGGCCTCACATGACATGCAGGTATGATGGAAACTTCCATAGATCTCTGTGTGCCTTGCAGGGGGAAGATGGAATCAGAGGTGCCAGGATTGGAAGGTAGAATGTGGCTAGTATAAGCCACGTTTCCTGACATGTTTCACTTGTGGGATGGCTTACTCAGAGGGGAGACACTTTTTATCCTGGAAGTAAGTCCAGTGACATTACAACAGGAAGCAGAAGCACTGTATTCCAGCTCGAACATACCAGCAAGTAAATATACCGCAGGTGAAATAACCTTATCCTTACATAACGATAAAAATCTATAGAGTGCTGGAAATATATTTTAGTAATAAACTATCTGTTGGCTTAAAAGTATAACTAAAGGCAAAACATATATATATATTTTTTTGTTTTGGGTGGAGGTAGTTTAGAACACCTTTAGGTTTTTATTGCTACATCTGCCCCCTTTAGGGAGATTTACCCTCTTTATTTGTCCTGTTTACCATTATCAAAAGTAAAAGAAAATCCCACATTTTGGGTTGTCCAAAGAACAGTAATGGTGGTAGTAGGGCAGTAGATGCTCTTATTTTGCAGAGATTTCCTGTTTTGGCTATGGGGCAGGAAGTGAAGATAAATCTCCCCCCAGTGAGACACAGATGGCCAAAAAACTGACAGGGTTATAACCCTTCCTTACTCTGTTTAAATAAATAAAATAGTTTTGCTTTACAGTTTTACTTTATATCATATTGAGCAAAATGAAAGAGACAATCTCCAGGAAACTGTTTAAATTGCCATAGCACTTTACTACCTACTGCTTCCCTGAACACGTGGCCTTCATGGGAAAGTGCAATCTCCAGCCTGTCTGCTAAAGTGGTTGTATACTCACAGAAAAAAAAAAGAATAAAAAAAAAGTAAGGTAAATGCACAGCATACTTGCTCATTATGAAATACTTGCCTTAGAATGAGGCGTCGGTATCTAATCCCGATCCACGTCGAGGGAGCTGACGTTTTGCCCTCAGCCTGTCTTCCGGGTTTCGCGACTCTGGCACTGTGAGTGGCCGGAGGCGCAATGCTGTCACTCCTGCGTGGGGGATTCTTCTTCCCGGCATTCAAAGCGCATGCACCGCTGACGTCAGCGGTTGCATGCAAAGTGAATATCTCCTAAACTGTATAGGTTTAGGTAAAGCTGTAGGTAAAAATAAAAAAAGGTATACAACCACTTTAAAGGGGGTGTAAACCCTCATGTTTTTTCACCTTAATGCATTCTATGCAATAAGGTGAAAAAACTTTTTTCAGTGCTGCAGCCACCCTGTTTTACTTACCTGGATGCTGTTATCCTCTGTCCGGGAACGAGCACACCATCTCTAGCTGGTGTGTCGTGTCCTGATTGATAGCAGCGCAGCCATTGGCTCCTGCTGCAGTCAATCAAATCCAATGACGCAGTGCCGTGTCCTGCATTCTGTGTGAATGGACACAGATGCGGTACCCGGGAGTGCACCCGAATGGGTGTCCACCAAGGAGAGCACTTCTCCAACGTGGACACTCGATGCAGGGAGGTGCCACCAGTGCCGCTGAGGGAAGCCAGAAGATGAGGTTTGGGACCACTCTGTGCAAAATAAACTGCACAGTGGAGGCAAGTATGAGATGTTTGTAATTAAAAAACCAAAAACCAAAGCTTTATCATACCTTTTAAGACTGGTACACACTAGTAGTGTGTGTGTGTGGTGTGTGTTTTTTTTTTTTTTAACGAAAAAAAAAAAAAACCTGAGGAGCACAAGAAGAGCTTGCTGTACTATTTAATGTCAGTACAGCAATCTCCCCTGCTGAGCTTTTGTGTTCTGATACACCCCCCCCTGCCAGAAGACACCGGTCAGCGCTTTCAGCCATTGCCTGACACTTGTTAAAGGTGTCTAATGCTTTTACAAGCGCTTGGACGTTAATTATTTTCATTGGCCAGTATAAATAACTTTATCTGGCCAATGAAGTTAGTACTGAAGTGCTAAACACGCTTAAGGTTAACACGTATTTAAAAGGATCATGTGTGTTTTTGTTTATTTTTTCTGCCCAAACCCTGCAGCTGCTGGACTCACTGGCAGTGTTTTTTTCCCTGCCTCTAAACTCTCCTGCCACTAAACTCTGCATGGGCACATAGGCTAACGTGGAGGGGGAACGTCCCTGGAGCAGCTGTAAAAATGTCCCGTGTGCATGAGGCCCAAATGTTATTTACTACTGTACTACTTCCATTTCATGTTACGTGTTAGTGCTAAGGTCAATAATCTAAGTATTTTATCCAGCCTACAGTATGAGAAAAGTTGACTACATTGTTTTCTCCTCAGAAGTAACAATTACATTAGATACAGTTATACCATTCATATTAAGTTTAATTATCTAATTATTCATACTCCCTTTCCCCAGATTCTGGTTCTTTAAGTTTGCGGCAGCCGTTGCAATTACTGTTGGTGCATTTTTCATCCCAGAAGGACCATTTACAACAGGTGAGCCTTTTATTTATTATATATATATATATATATATATATATATATATATATATATATATATATATATATATATATATATATATATATATATATATATATATATATATATATATATATATATATATATATATATATATATATATATATATATATATATATATATACATACATTTTCTCTTTTTTTTTTTTCCCCCCTCCTTTTTCTTTGTGTGAATATAAAATGTCAGGTTTCTGTGATTTGGGGGGAGGGTGGGAATGAGACAAAGATAAATCATTTCAGAACTTTTTCCACCATTTTAATGTGACCTATAAACCTGTACAACTCAATTGAAAAACAAACTGAAATCCTTTTAGGGGGGAGTAAAAAAAAATAAAAAATAATAATGTGGTTGCATAAGTGTGCACACCCTCTTATAACTGGGGGTGTAGCTGGGTTCAGAATTAAGCAATCATTCAAACGCATGTTAAATAGGAGCCAACACACACCTGCTATCATTTAAAGTGCCGCTGATTAACCCCAAATAAAGTTCAGCTGTTCTAGTAGGTCTTTCCTGACATTTTCTTAGTCATATCCTACAGCAAAAGCCATGGTCTGCAGAGAGCTTCCAAAGCTACCATCTGTATGGCTGAAATTGCACTGCATGGACATTGCATGTGATTTGCGGTGTGAATCACATGCGATCTCGCACAGCGTACCAGTGTGAATCGGTCCTAAAGGTGGAAAAGGTTCTGAAATGATTTATCTTTGTCTAAAAAAAAAATTACAGCACAGAAACCTGACATCTTAACAGGGGTGTGTAGATTTTTTTTTTTTTATCCACTGTTTGTGTATATACGTATATGTTAGTTTTACATCTGTTTAGTGCAAAGAAACCCAGAGCTAAGAAATTTTGGTGTAGTAGTCTGATCATTTAAAGCTGAATTCAGAATGGTTACTAGAGGTTTTTACATGGAAACACTATTCTACATGTACTTCATTAGTTAAAGCGTAATGTAGTCTATTTAGTGTGTAGAAGCCAAATTTGTTCAACTGGCATAGAAAGCAAATTCAGACTTTCATACTCATGAGTGAGGTTAAAGGATTATATGTATGACTAAAAATAAACCCCTAATATTCCTGTATACATTTTTTTTCATTTATTTTATTCCTGTAGGGCCAGACAATTTTATATTACACCCTTTGATGACCAACAGGCTTGTAAAATGTCTCCAGGGGCAGCTGCTAATGATGTACGCATGCCTCCTAAAAATATATTAAGAGCCCTGTCCTTACACGGTGTGTAGAGTCAAGAATATGGCATTATTTTGCTGGGAAAACTATCAAATCTATGCTTGTGCAGAGACAGAATGGATAGGTGTAGTTCTGTAGTCCAGAAGACAGGGCTGACAATGCTGATTGTGATTTTAGAGTAGCTAAAGAACTGTCCTGTTCACACACACTTAGGAAGTTGGGAACACACTGGATTTCTGGCATATCAAAAGGTATATTTCTGTACTTGTTGCATTTTTAAAGGTATAAAATATGAGTAAATGTGTAATGTAATGTAATGTACTGATATTTTTTTGCCCTGACATACACTTTTTATTGTTGCTTCCTTCTGAATACAGTCTGGTTCTATGTTGGAATGGGTGGTGCATTTTGCTTTATTCTTATCCAACTTGTGCTGCTGATTGACTTTGCTCACTCCTGGAATGAATCCTGGGTTGAAAAGATGGAAGAGGGTAATTCTCGATGCTGGTATGCAGGTAAGCAACACCCAAATGTTTTTACAAATGTTATTATTTACTGTGATGATGGTTCACAAACTTCACATGTAACACAGATAGATATAAGTGCGTGTTGGATAACAAATTGCATAAAAACACACATAAATAAAATGGTTTAAACAATGGAATACTGATTGTCTGTACCCTTCTTTCCATAGCTCTGCTCTCAGCTACTGCCATTAACTATGCCTTATCACTGGTTGCAATAGTGCTTTTCTATGTCTACTACACTCACCCTGAAGGCTGCGCTGAAAACAAAGCTTTTATAAGCGTGAATATGCTATTGTGTATCGGATCCTCTGTAATGTCAGTTCTACCTAAAATCCAGGTGGGTTAACATTTGTTTTCCATTTGTGAACACAGCAGGTGTATTGTAACAGATAAAACGTATTACCACATGTTAATCTATTTTAGACTTTCTTGATAGTTATAGGCTGCACTGTAGTTAAAGCAGAACACCAGTCAAAAAAAAAAAAAAAATATCCAGATCAAATAAAAATATCTTTCTCTTTCGTTCATTGATTGACACAGCACTTTAAATCTTGACCTTGGGGTTATATCGCCACCTTCAGGAGAGGACTAGGCAAAACATGTAAAAACAGCAAAACTGCACAGTACTGCCCAGGGGTGGTCCTACTGGCTATACCCCTCACACTGCATCCATTTTTTTTCTGCCTAGTGTTGAAGGACCTGGCTCCCGGTGGGGACCATTGGTTCTGGTAATTGTTTTTATTTTTTTTCTACTGATTCCTGTGATCTACTATCAACAGCCGGGCTGGGTGACAGGCTGGGTAAAATAGATCCTGGTAGTCTCCCCAGCTTGGCCATCGAGCATGATCCGTCATCGAGGAGTGGCCGGTGAGCTATATTCTCCGGGGCACACATATGCCCGGGCTACTGCTGTCCGTGTCACAGTGTGCTGCGGCCGGCTAGCCACCCCGTACCACTTGGGTGATGAGTCTGTCCATGGAATGCGTCCAGCAATCCCCACAGGATGGGTAAGTATGGTTCCACCTGCCCCTGGCAGGATGGAGCAGCTGGGCATTCCTTGGGAGGTCTCCCTTTCTTCTCGCTCGTCCTTTTCCCTCCCTCATGAGCTGGGCCGCTGTGTGACTAGCGGGGTCCTCCGGGAGGGCTGCGAGTCTTGGCAGGGGGCTGCGCTGGGGTTTCATGGTCCTTTCCTGTTTTCTTGTACATAGGGGGTGTTCTTGTGTACTTTTGTGTGAAGGCCCCCTCCCCACGGTCTTCTGGGGAAAGCTCTGATTCCGACTTGGGCCTTGCTGTGGCACGCGGCCCCTGTTCTGACGTTTCAGAGGATTCGGACCAGGACCATTCGGACAGTGAGGATGACTCCGTGTCCAGTCAGTGCAGGAAAGGGCGCTTGTAGGAGCACTTATCACAGTGGTGCGGGATACCCTAAAGATGTAGGATACGGCAAAAGCATCTACAGAAGCGTCGGCCCTTTTGGGTCCCAAAAGCCAGCCCCCACGGCTAAGGTGTTTCCCTACCTATCTTACTTTGATACGTTTATTTACAAAGAATGGAAGCGGCCCAGCAGAACTTTTCGGTCCCAAAACGCATGGCGGTACGCTACCCTTTTGAGGAAAGTTTCCTAAAGAAATAGACATCCCAGTCTCCAGGTTAAATAAGGTTACCACGATTCCGGTGGAGGAGACCCTGGCTTTTAGGACTTGGCCGATAGGAGGGCCGAGGCGGTCGCCCAGTCCATGTTCATGGTGGTAGGGTCAGCATTATGGCCAGTATTGGCCATTGCCCTGGTGTCAGACGCTTACTGAATGGGCAAAATTGTTGCACCAAGAGTTGGAAAAGCAACAGGCTTCCCCGGTCTGCGTGGAACTGGCAGACCAGTTGGTGCATGGCCATAAGTATGTCTGCGATGCGGCCTTAGACACGGCTCCTTTACTTTCTAGAGCCTCAGTATCTGCTGCGGTGCTCTGTTTCCTGATTTGGCTAAAGTGCTGGTCTGCGGACCAGGCATCTAAGAAGGCTCTGGCAGATTTGCCCTTCCAGGGGGAGAGGCTATTTGGAGCCTCACTGGATGACATTATTAAGAATGTTACTGGGGGTAAGAGTATGCTGCTCCCATAATCCAGAAAAGGTAAGGAGCCACGCCATAGGCCAGGGCCCTCCTTTTCCGCTCAGAAGCGATAAAATTCTGTCCACCCAGGTCTGCAGGTAAGCGTTCACAGGTCCAACAAGGTGCCCGCTGAGGGACAGAAGCTTCCCTGGTTTCGCAAGCCTGCGAGCAAATCTACAGCTGCATGAAGGTTTGCCCCCACCTGACTCTTGAGTGGGGGGTCGCCTTCAGGATTTTGCAGCTGGGTGGACCTCCCTCCTTTCCAACTAGTGGGTTTGCAAAGTGGATACAACATAGTTTCTTTCTTTTCCGCCAACCTTCATCTTCTTCCGGCACATCGGGACACCCTGTTTGGGGCAGTGCAAGACCTGCTGAGGCACGGGGTGATGGTGCCTGTGCCTTTCGCCAGAAAGGTTTCAGGGATTCTACTCCAATCTAGTCCCAAAGAAGGATGGGTCCGTCTGATCCTGGATCTCAAGGCCCTCAACTGCTTTGTAAAAGTACAAAGGTTCAGGATGGAATCAGTTTGCTCTGTGGTCGCTGCACTCAATCTGGGGGATTTTCTGGCGTCCTTGGACATCAAGGACGCATACTTGCATGTCCCCATATGCGTCGGGCATCAAGGTTTCTGCGGTTTGCGGTCAGGGACGACCACTACCAATTTGTTGCTCTCCCTTTTGGCCTGGCATCCGCACCAAGGGTTTTCACCAAGGTGCTCGGCCCGATTCTGCCTTTGCTGAGACAGAGAGGAATCGCAATCGCGGGCTACCTGGACGACCTTCTGAGAGCAGCTTCCGCCTCAGAATTAGAGGAGGATGAGGCGATGGCCAGTCAGACTCTTCAGGAGTTTGGTTGGGTACTGCACCTCCAGAAGTCGGTGTTGGTGCCAACTCAACGCCTGGAGTACCTGGGCTTGATTCTGGACTCGGGAGGCAACAAGCTACAGTCTCTCCCGCAGGTGGTCGTCGCTGCGCTTTTGCATGCGAGTCCTGGGTCTCATGGTGGCCACTTTCAAGGCGGTACCGTATGCTCAATTCCACACTCGAGTCTTGCAAAAGGAGATTCTGTCCAAATGGGACTAGTCTCCGTTGTCTCTGGATTGTCGGATTTAGGTGAGCCATCTAGTCAGGGAATCCCTGGTCTGATTGGCTGAGGTCTCTGGCCCTTCAGTCCGGGAGGTTGTCCCTTCCTCTTTATTGGACGGTGATCACGACGGATGCCAGCCTGACCGATTGGGGGTGTTTGGGGCGTAGTCAGGACAGGGTCGCTGGACGCAGGGAGAATCCCACCTGCCGACCAATGTGCTGGAACTTCGGGCGATCAGGCGGTGCCTCTCCACATGGTCACGGAGGCTTCATGGACACCCAGTCAGGATTCAGCCGGACAACGCCACGGCGGTGGCATATGTCAACCATCAAGGAGCTCGGCTGCAGCATTGGAGGTCGCTCACATCCTGCAGTGGGCAGAGCGACGCGTGCCGGCTATATCGGCCGTGTACATTCCGGGTATAGAAAACTGGCAAGTGGACTACCTAAGTTGTCAGATGCTAGACAAAGGGGAATGGTCACTACATCCGGGTGTATTTTGACTCCTTTGCCTGAGATGAGGCATGCCAGATGTGGATCTCCTGGCTTCTCGACTCAATTGGAAGGTATTGAGGTTTGTGGCCAGGTTCAAAGATCACTGGGCGGACGCGGCAGATGCGTTGGTGGCTCCATGGGGGCATTATGCCCCGCTAAAACTTCTCCCTCGTCTGCTTTTGCAGAGTGGAGACGGTGGGGATTCCGGTGATTCTAATTGCCCCACATTGGCCTCGGCGTCCCTGGTACGTCGACATAGTTCGGATGGTGGCGGATGTTTCTTGGCGACTGCCGATGCGAGAGGACCTTCTGTCACAAGGTCCTATACTTAATCCTGCTTTACAGTCGCTGGCTTTAATGGCATGGCCGTTGAAGATCAGGTGCTAAGGGACCGAGGCCTGTTGGATTCGGTTATCTCCACCATGCTGAGGGCACGGAAGTCCTCTTCTCGGAAGATTTATCATTGCACGTGGAAAGCCTACATCTGTGTGTGAGATGGGGTGGTGTCCGCGTACATATTCGGTTTCCAGGATCCTGCTATTTTTGCAGCAGGGAGTGGATCAAAAACTTGCCTTAACAACCATGAAGGGGCAGATATCAGCCTTGGTTGTCGTGTTTTTTTTTTTTTTTTTTTTTTTTTTTTCCAGCGACCCTTGGCGGCTCATTCACTGGTTAAGTACTTTTGTACAAGGGGTTCGACATGTGGCCCCTCCAGTTCGACCACCGCTGCCTCCATGGGATTTAAATCTGGTGCTCTCGGTGCTTCAGAAACCGCTGTTTGAGAACATTAGGGAAATCCCCTAATTGACACACTCTCAGAAAGTAGCCTTTCTGGTGGCTATTACATCTGCCAGGAGGGTTTCTGCGTTGGCGGCTTTGTCTATCAAATCTCCCTACCTGATCCTCCACAAGGATAAGGCGGTGCTACACCCGCAGCCTTCGTTTCTTCCTAAGGTTGTTAAATGAGGACATTGTGCTTCCATCCTTGTTTCCTCGGCTGTCGCATCCTAAAGAGGTTGCTTTGCATTCCTTGGACGTAGTCTGGGCTCTGCGGGTGTATCTGTTGGCTATGGCTCAGTTTCGGAGGTCGGATTTACTGTTTGTGTCAGTAACTGGTCCAAAGAAGGGTGTGGCGGTCTCGTTGGCCACTATTTCTCGGTGGATTAGACATCGTGATCCAGGCTTAGCCCTTAAAGGGGTGGGCGCCTCCCTTTGTCACGGCACATTCGACCAGGGCAATTGGTGCCTCCTGGGCTTTTGGTCATCAAGCGTCTGTTTCTCAGGTGTGTAAGGCGGCGACCTGGTCGTCCGTTCACACTTTCACTAAATTTTACAAGGTTGATGTGAGTGCATCTTTGGATGCTTCCTTCGGCCGTAAGGTTTTGCAGGCGGCTGTTTAAGGCTGCAACTCTTCTGTTGAGGAGCTTTGGTTGTTTGGGTGGAGTTTTTTGCTTGTTTCCATCCCTCGTGTTTTTTTTCCCACTGATTGGGGACGCCCCTAAGGTCAAGATTTAAAGTGCTGTGTCCATTAATGAACGAAAGAGAAAATGGGAGTTTTTGTACTTGCCGTAAAATCCTTTTCTCTGAAGTTTGACCGACACAGCACCAACCCCTCCTTTTTTCAGTTTGTATTACTTTTTGAGGAACTGAGCTGCTGGATGCAATGTGAATGGTTATAGCCAGTAGGACTGCCCCCTGGGTGGTACTGTGCGGTTTTTACATGTTCTGTGTAGTCCTCTCCTGAAGGTGGCGCTATAACCCTAAGGTCTAGATTTAAAGTGCTGTGTCCGTCAATGAACAAAAGAGAAAATGATTTTACGGTGAGTACAAAAAATCCTATTTTTGATGCAATAGTCATGTTTGTAACTTGTTGCTGCCCACTTAACACACATCACACCGCACAACTGGACAGCCAAGGCTTCTGTGCTGAAAGCGCACTTATTGCGCACTCCCAGAACAGGGAGTTCTTTGTCCCCACTAACGATAAGTAGCCTGCATGATTGGCCCCTGATCTTGTGACTGCCAATCATAGTGGTCAGATGATTGCTAATTCTTCAAGCCCCCTCGTTAAAAAGATGCCGAGTTGGGTGGGAAGGGATTAATAGGTACATGGTCCTCCTCTGCAATCTTGATGATGGTAAGCATTATTAAACCTACTTCTTCTGAGCCCAGGCTGTCATTTAGCTGCCACAGTCTGTGAGTGGACAGTGAAAGAGAAGCAGCACAATGAAGGACTTATCTGTTACTCTGCTTCCCCTTCATTTTCAGCACATGAATTGATTGGCACCTTGTGCTGCGCCTTCTTTCACAGTCTGAACTTTGATGTACGGGGACTTTTAATCTCCTTCAGTCTGGGCCAATTCTGACATTCCTCTCCAACATGTAAAATACATTGTCATCCTTTTTAGCAAAAAAAAATCTACTTGGAACCCTAGAACATTGTATATGCTTTTTTAATGTTGGATACATATTGTACCAGAGCAATCGCCAAAGCTAGCCATACATTATATTTGTTTCGTTCAGCCTTCAGGACACCCGATTCCTCTATCCAAGCTATACAGTGCAGATGGACAAATCCCTGTGCTGTCAGAATATCTGAGAAATGGATGCGTCTGACTGGATGCAGATACTGTTTGCCAGAAATTTTACCACCTGACTTTTATTTTTAAATAAAGATGTCAGGCGAGAGCTGGCTGACGGGACCACCCATAAATCTGTTCAACATTTGTATCAAACAGAGCTGCAGAGAATGTTGCTCTACAGTGCTGTTTCTTTAGATATCTTATAGTGTGTTAAATTCTTAGTAGAGATGGAAGATGCGTTTTAGACCACCGTGGGGATTGGTACGGAAAAGATCCTTTTTTTTTTTTTTTTGTAAAGAAATTGGCGAAAAATACAAATGTAATGAACAATAGTTTACAGGCTCATTAAAGCGGGGGTTCACCCTGTTAAAAAAAAAAAAAAAATGTTTTTTTCTTATTAGACCATTACATTCGGCATCGTAGCGCGAGCTACGGTATGCCGGTCTTACATTTTTTATCCCCGTACTCACTGTGCTATGGCTCATTGAAGATTCCGGGGAATGGGCGTTCCTATGGTGAGAGAAGGTGATTGACGGCCGGCCCTGGCACGTCACGCTTCTCCGGAAATAGCCGAAATAGGCTTGGCTATTCACGGCGCCTGCGCATAGCCTGTGCGCAGGCGCCGTGAAGAACCGAGACCTACTCCGGCTGTCTTCGGGGAGCGTGACGTGCCAGAGCCGGCCGTCGATCATCCTCCCTCTCCATAGGCTCGCCCATTCCCCGCGGGAGTCGGATTCTTCAATGAGCGATAGCACAGTGAGTACGGGGATTAAAAATTTAAGACCGGCATACCGTAGCTCGCGCTACGATGCCGAATGTAATGGTCTAATGATGTGAAGGAGGGTGAACCACCGCTTTAAGTACTGGATGTGTATTATTTTTGGGAGAATAAGGCTATTGTTTAGTGTAACTAATATTGCACTGATCGATGGCCTTAATCTCCCAAAAATAATACACATCTAGTACTTAATAAGCCCGTTATCATTTTTTCCTGAAATTCTTTCCTTCCTTTTTTTTTGCAAATTTATTTATATTGTTTATGCATAGCACAAGTAACAAAATTGTTCGCCACGCAAGGCGTAACACTACAGTTGAAAAAACATCAAAAACAAACACAAGCCCCAGTCCAGGCTATCCACCCTGTAGGCCACTCCACCTTCCCAGATGTAGGTCCTCCTCAATAGGGAAGAGTCAATTTAAAAGTTTAAATAACTGCAGTCCCCGAAGCATTAAGATATAAAATCACAACCAGGCCCAAAACAGACCCCAGGGTTGGAAAAAGAGGACTCCAGAGCAAGGTGTACCCATGTCCCCCTCTAAAGCGTTTTTTCACCCAAAAATGACTTCCGCTTTAAGGGAAGGTGACCCCCTGACATGCCACATTTGGCATGCCTTTTTTGGGGGGGGCATTTTTTTTTTTTTTTTTTTTTTTTTTTTTTTTGAGGGTTCCAGCTTCCACTTCCCCGGGGCTCTGTGGTGTCAGAAAGAAGTTCACCTTTTTCCCCCTCCCGGCAATCATCTGGGACACCTCGCAGCGCGCGTGCCCGGCTGTGAAGATAAGTGTCTGATTATTAAAATTCAGCAGGTGCAGTATTTGTAGCTGCTGACTTTAAAGGGGTGGTTCACCCTAAAAACTACTTTTTCTTATTACACTGGCCCCCCACATTACAATACGATTAAGGCTATTAGTTTGTTTTTTTTTTGATGCTGTACATACCTTTGTACAGCATAATCACCGTGGCTTCCGGGTTGCGAGTCCCGCGGGAGTGGGCGTTCCTAGCATGTCTGTGATTGACGTTTTGACCAAAAACGAGCTCCCCCCGTCGCATAAGCCGCGTCACGGTTGGCGAAAGGAGCCGAACGGCGAGTCGGCGCTATACAGCGCATGCGCATCGCCGTTCGGCTCCTTTTGCCAAACGTATTGTAGTTTTTTAGGGTGAACCACCCCTCTAAAAAGTGTCAGAACTCTGCCGCTTTAACCAGCATCCCCTTGACCATAATGGCTTTAGGCAACAGTAACAGAACGATCTAAACAGATCTGTGGGACTTTCTTTTTAAAAAATAGGGCAACCCCTGCCTAAAGTATGTAGCTTTTATAAAAAGGAATCCCTTTATTCACAAGCCCTTTCCAGTAAGAAAAGGATGGCGTATTTATCTGCCTCCTTGTAACAACCTTCATGAGCTTCAACTCTCTCTCCTTTTTCCCCTCAATTCTGCTTTTGTCTATTTCATAGTTCATAGCCGCTAGTCCAACTAAGGTGTGGGCAAAAGAGGGTGGCTACATTCCTACATGTAGTGGGTCCATGGAGAAAGAATGTAGCTACCCTCTAACACAGTGGTTCTCAACCTGGGGGTCGGGGCCCCTCGGTGTCAAATGATTTGCAAGGGGTCACCAAATTCTGGGCTGTTCCTGAAGCCTGCACCACTCTCCCAGCCTTTCTGCGGCTGCCCAGCAGCGTTGTCTCTGGAGCCTGTGGCCACCCAGCTAGGCTGTTTCTGGAGCCCACGGCCACCCACTCAGCCTCTTCGCAGCCACCCATTCAGTTCACGGCCTCACTCTTTTCAGCGCTGTGCCCACCTGTAGTGGCTCTCCCCACTCGCAGGCTTTGTTTAAACAGTGGGAGCCATTGGCTCCCATTGTGCTGTCAGTTAAATCAATTGACGAGGGAGTGGGGTGGGGCGGAGCCGAGCCATGCTGTCTGTCTGTGGACGCAGGCAAGTAATGCTTGTGATTGAGCCTGCTGGTGTGCCACCATAGGAAGTGGCACACTTAGAGGAGGAACCAGGAGCACCAGTGGGGGACCTCAGAAGAGGATTTGGGGCGCTTTGTTCAATTTCTTTTGCATAGATCAGGTATTTATAACTAGTTTAGTGTCACTTTTTAAGGTTGTTACAACACACTCATATTTAATTTTGTATTCTTTTTATCCTATAGGAATCTCAGCCTAGATCTGGTCTTCTACAGTCATCTGTGATAACCATTTACACAATGTATTTGACCTGGTCAGCCATGACTAATGAACCAGGTATTCATATAAGATCATATCATTATGACCTTAATAGGTGCATGTGCTCTATGTCTATATATAGTTGATACTTTTTTTTTTTATTTCTCACTCTAAGATCGCAAATGTAATCCAAGCCTGCTTGGCATAATCGGATACAATACCACAACCACTCCAGGCCAGGTTCAGGTTGTGCAATGGTGGGATGCTCAAGGAATTGTGGGACTTGTCCTCTTTCTGCTCTGTGTCCTGTACTCCAGGTAAAGAAAAGTATCATTGTATAGTGAAAGAAAGGTACAAAAGGGCGCAACAAGTGTAAATAATGTCCATATAAACACCAATAAATTATAAAAAATAAAAAAAACACAGATCCAAAAAAAGTTCAAATAATTGCAAATGTAGAACTGGTAGTGAGATTTCCAGATTTAAGCTCCAACCACCGTGCTCTCAGAAAGTGAAATGTGCGTATTAAAGTGCTTCACCCGAAGTGACAATCAAAATGCGCTCACCAGATTTAAGCGGCCATAATTGACCTTCAGGCATATAAAGATTCTCTCAGGATCCTTCTTAATACAATCTCTCCCAAATAGGATCAATTCCCAATAAATCCAACACAGATAGCTCCTTGGTGAAAAAAACTGTGTGTTCCAATCAGTCAATCTGGAAAAATTCAAAACGGCTCCACCGCAATGAGCCACAAAAACGGGGATAGTGTAATACCGTTTTTTTATTTAAAAGCTTTGCAGGGTAAAACCGTGCATACAGGCAAGAACACACACAGCTATAAATGAAGGCAGCAGCCGGGATTTTCACAGTGAGCAATATACACCCAGCATGCATCTCGGCTGTTTAAAA
Source organism: Rana temporaria (assembly GCF_905171775.1). Classification (NCBI taxonomy): domain Eukaryota; kingdom Metazoa; phylum Chordata; class Amphibia; order Anura; family Ranidae; genus Rana; species Rana temporaria. The sequence goes on along the minus strand of NC_053492.1, from coordinate 278,948,991 downwards.
CTTACAAACACATCACTCCAGTGTGAAGGGCGTACTGTGTCAAATCTCTATGCATTTCGCGTGTCTCGCGTCATCAGGAGCTTTTAAATGAAAACGGTCCTGTACTTCAAGATCTGAACTTTACAAATAAGTAAACATTCCTCTTTTCGTAACAATTTTTTTTTTAATCCAACAAAATTTTATTTAGTTTACAGAGGTACAAAGTATGCAAGTTCCCCTTGACCTTTTCGTAACAATTTAGTTTGATCTAAGCATACATTAGTAGTTTACATAACTGAAGCCCTTATTCTAATATTTTTATGTTCTGTTTGTACATTTTAGTGTTCGGACCTCAAATAACAGCCAAGTTAACAAGCTGACTTTGACCAGTGATGAGGCCACACTCATAGAGGATGGAGCCAGGAGTGATGGTTCTCTAAGCGACACTGATGATCACCGCGCTGTTGACAATGAACGTGACGGAGTTACTTATAGCTATTCCTTCTTTCACTTCATGCTTTTCCTGGCTTCACTCTATATTATGATGACTCTTACCAACTGGTACAGGTGAGTTGGATGTACTGCTATCCTGTTAGTGATGTTACCATTTTCTTGTGTTGTGTATTTATATTTTTAATAAGAAATTGTGCAGAATACTTTTCTGTTCATACTGTACAGGATCCTGCCCCTTTGTTTACTTTAGTGGCAGGGACCCAGAGATCTCATTTGTTGCAAGAGAAGCAATGGGATGGAAGGGTTTCCACCAGTGTCATTTATCATACTCGACATGGACCTGCATCGCTGGATGACTTGATTGAAAGTGAATGTACATTGTGGGAATGAGTACCTGCTTTGTGTACCCTTTACTCATTTACATAGGGGAAAGGTGTTATATGGGGGTCCCCTTATGGTTAAAGGAGACTTCCAAATTCTGAAAACACCCCACCTTTCCCCCACAACTACTAGGTTTGGGGGGGGTTTGTCTTCATCAACACGGGGACAAGGTGTTTTGCCAGGCCTATGTTGAGGGCATGTGGCCTGGTATGGTTCAGAAAGGGCGGAGGGGTGCACCCTTGTCTCCTCCCTGACTGACAGCTGAATGAGCTGGGCAGAGATGAGTTACTGGTGGTTAGGACATTGGTGAGTGTTGGCTCCCTGACCATCAGTATTCCTGAGCCAGGAGTTGTCATATTCAGCAGCAGTAGTAACACTAATCTTCCAGGGTCTCTCCATCCATGGTCATTGGTTAATGAGTTCTTGTTCAGCAAAATGTTTCTGTCTGTTGGGAAAAGGCCATCTTGTTCAAAGTATTCCGTTAACCACTAGCCGACCAGCCAGTTTAACGGCGGCAGGTCAGCTCGGCTGCGCGAAATCACGTATTACGTAATTTTGCATTTCAGCCAATAGGGGCGCGCTCGCCCCTGGTGGCGGGCGCGATCGCTCGTTACAGAGTGTGAACCGGGAGCTGTGTGTGTAAACACACAGCTCCCAGTCCTGAGGGGCAGAAATGACTGATCGCATGTTCATACAATGTATAAACAGCGATCTGTCATTTCCCCTACTCAGTCCCACCCTTCAGTTAGAACACACTATAGGGAACATAATTAACCCCTTCCTCGCCCCCCTAGTGTTAACCCCTTCCCTGCCAGTGACATTTTTACAGTAATCAATGCATTTTTATAGCACTGATCGCTATAAAAATGCCAATGGTCCCAAAAATGTTTCCACCATAAGGTCGCAGTACCGATAAAAATCGCAGATCGCTGCCATTACTAGTAAAAGGAAAAAAAAAAATATTAATAATTTCCAGAAAACTATCCCCTATTTTGTAGACGCTATAACTTTTGTGCAAACCAATCAAACACTTATTGCGTTTTTTTTTGTTTTTTTTTTACTAAAAATATGTAGCAGAATACATATCGGCTTAAACTGAGGAAAAAAAAAAAATTGTATATATTTTTTGGGGGATCTTTATTACAGCAAAAAGTAAAAACTATTCTTTTTTTTTTTTTTTCAAAATTTTCGCTTTTGTTTATAGCGCAAAAAATAAAAACCGCAGAGGTAGTCAAATACCACCAAAAAGCTTTATTTGTGGGGAAAAAAGGACGCCAATTTTGTTTGGGAGCCACGTCGCACGACCGCTCAATTGTCAGTTAAAGCGACGCAGTGCCGAATACTAAAAAGTGGCCTGGTAATTGACCAGCAAAATGGTCCGGGGCTGAAGTGGTTAAGGATTTGATTCCGTTATTTTAGAATTCATAATTTTATATAGAAGTACCCTGACAACTGCAAGCTATTATCTTCAAACAGCCTCAGCAGCTATCTGAATGCCTGAACAGTGGCTATATCTGAAAGGAGGGAATCGATGTTCAGCCAACACCCAGCTCTTTGATTTTTTTTTTTTCTCCGTCAAATTTTATTTTCTTAACCACTTGCCAACTGCATTACTTTTATATATATTTATTTATATATATATATATTTATATATATTTATTTATATATATATATATATATATATATATATATATATATATATATATATATATATATATATATATATATATATATATATATATATATACATACATACATACATACATACATACTTACTTATATACATACATACATACATACATACATACATACATACATACATACATACATACATACTGCGGCAGGGCAGCAAGTCTGTGCCAGATTATGTACCTAGTACATGATCTGGGACACGCGCCTCTAGCGACCCGCTCCCGCTGTAATTGGTCAAGGCAGACGGCCGTTCTGTGAGAGGGGAATGGTACCGATCCTGTGTTTCTAAGCAGACGAACGGATCTTTACCCCCCCCAGTTAGAAAACATTCCCTAGGAACACAACCCCTTGCTTGCCCCCCGATGTTAACCCCTTTCTTGCCAGTGTTAGTACAGTCATTTTTAGCACTGGTCCCTTAAAAATGTCAGGTTTCCGATTTGCAATCGGACGGCTGTAGCTCCTGTGCTGAGGAGAAATTCTCTTTTAATCAAAGTATATTCCCTTTTCTATAAAAGAAGACAGCCCCTTCTTCAATTTTTTGAATAGAAGAGGTTGATTTATTAATGCTAGAGTGTGCAAAATCTGGTGCAGCTTTCCAGGTTTTAATGTCCAAGCTTAATTAAACAAGCTGAAGTTAGAAGCCGATTGGCTACCATGCACAGCTGTACCAGATTTTGCGCACTCCAGTTTTAGTAAATAAACCCCAATGTGTGACATGGGTCAGGTGTTTTTATGGAGAAAGACCAACATTATTTTTATACTAACCTGCTCTGTTGCAGTGGTTTTGCACAGGGCAGCCCATATCCTCCTCTTCTCGTGTCCCTCTTCTGTGCTCCTGACCCCTCCCCCTCCTGTTAAGTGCCCCCACAGAAATCAACTTGCCAAGAGGGCACCCAGCCAGCTCACAGCTCCCTGTGTCCATTCAGACACGAAGCCCCGACCCCTCTCTCCTGATTGGCTAGCTGACTTTGGTTGACAGCCAATGTCGCCGCTGCTAATCAGGAGGGAGATTCTTGGATGACAGACACTCGGGGACATTGCTAGCCAGAGAGGGACCTCAGGTAAGTATTTGGGGGGGGGGGGGTAGCTGCACACAGAAGGCTTTCTATCTTAATGCATATTATAATTATTCTAGATACTTATACGGGATAGATTATTGTCATTTTTCAGCCTTGCCTACTATGCAATAAGATAAAAAAAAAATAAAAAATAAACTTCTGCCTTTTACAATTACTTTAAAGATGGGGTGGGTTTATAGACATCCTAGTAACAAAGTGCTGATTGGTTTGATTCTTATATTATGTACGATATTTGGTGTAACCGTTTAATAATTTGCATTTTCTTATTGTTTCAGTCCTGACTCTACTTATGAGACGATGACTAGTAAGTGGCCTTCGGTCTGGGTGAAGATGTCTTCCAGCTGGGTGTGCATTGTTCTGTATGTGTGGACACTTGCCGCTCCATTGGTGTTAACCAATCGTGACTTTGATTAGTAAAAGAAGAAAAAGGTGTTTGTGTGCAATTTCTCTAACTGTGCCAGGAGCACTAAGCTATATAGACATTTGCCGGTTTTGCATGCTTTTGTCCTAACAATTCCCTTGCATGATGCCACAGTATATGGACAGTAAAACTAGCTACTTGAAGCTGTGTTCCTTAGCCATTTGTATTAACCATATGCATTGCAGTCTAACATTAAATTGCTTCTCTAGTTTTGACTTACTGAACAGTAGTATTGGGGCACGAACTGTTGTCACTGTAATCATTCAACGATCCATTGGTATTATTGTGTATTTGTCACATTTTTGGTATAAATGTGTTCACAAGTTGTATGCTGTGGTAGAATAAAGTGATTCCTCACTTGAACATATTTAGTCCAGTGTTTGCTGGTATTGGACAACTTACCCAGGAATAAATCTTTACCTAAAACATACCCATAGTCAGGGCAGTATACAACAAATACAGCTCACTCAATATAATCCACATTATGGCAGATGGGATATTTCCTGTTTAAACAAAGTATGCAGATTTTTCAAAATCAAAGTTGTAGGCACAGCCATTTTTTATCTGAGAACATTATATGGAGCAGCTCCATCCTATTGGATATATTGATTATATCTAGAAAACCACAAGGAAAGGTTAGTAAGTTATAGTGCAGTGTTTTATCTAACCTCTGTGCATGGTTTTTGGATCTCCTTAACAGAACACTTGGTGGACTCCGATCTTATGACGCACCATTTCACTTTTGTTCTGTTTGTAGAGATCTACAAAAAAAACCTTTTGCTGAATAAATTAGAGAGGTGAAATACAGGTCAGTAGTTGCAGTGACTAATGCATATTGAGAGATGATGGTATTTGTATTTACATTGTGTGGTTATAGAAAACTGACAGTGTAGTCAGCATGTGCAATTTTTGTTGTATTATGTAATACAGAAAGTGTGTGATTTATATGTATTTTTTTTGTTTATGAATAAGACATGCTTAGTACTTGTTACTTTGTATGCGTTATAAAACCAATCTTGTTCTTTCCAGAATGATTCATTAGCTCATCTTATTTGTACCTAACTCTGTGGAACCATTACTGTTTATCCTATTGAATAAAGCAGTAAACTGAACTTCGTTGTGCTCTGGCTTTCTTTCTGCCATATCAAAATGTATTCCTTTTTTTTTTTTCTGAACAATCTTTAGTAACCGTGTGCAGTCCACCTCTGTGTAAAATAATGCAGGTATTCAAATACTTATCTCACGTGCAGTTCATTTTGCACTCCTGTGACCCGTTTTAAGCAGAGTGGGCTGAAGTTTGCTGTCGATCCAGGGTCTGCATCATCCCAACATTGGGAGTCTGAATTCGCCAGGTTCCTGGATTGATACCCAGCTCAGTAAGTTGCTGAGAGCCTGAGCCAGCTGTTGTGTGACCTTGTGTTGGTGTTATCACTTTGAACAATAAAAGGCAATCGGAATGCCTGGATGTGTAGCAATTTCTTTTCTTACAATTTTCACACAAAGGCGGGCTGGCACTCTACGAGATATTCCACCTCAGGTTATCATCATACACCTAAAGCAGCGGCTTTTTTTTTCAATGTAGTATAACTACCTTGTGTCTTGGTGCTGTGCTCAGTCTTACCATGGTATATGACGTGAAACTGTCTTCCACAACCTCAGCTTAGTAGTAGAGTTTGGCTGTTCCTCACCCAGTATTAAGCTTCTTACACCACTATTTCTGTTTCAGTTAATGACCACGTTTCACCCTACCCACATATGAAAATTGATGATCATTATGACCCGTTTGGTATAATTGGTTAATCATACACCCGAAGCTAAGGCTGGCCATACACTATACAATTTTCTTCCATTTTCTTTAGCTTTACCTTCCGCTATGTAGTGAGTGAGAGACTTGTAAAGCGCAACACATGCGAACTGAATCGCCTCTGGGCGCTGTATCCATTTCATGAGTAAGGAACCCCTTGACCTCAGAAGAGATGGGTTTTAATCTTTCTCCTGAAGTCCAAGTGGTCTGACTCCAGTCGGATGGTGGTTGGTAGTGCATTCCACAGGCGAGGTCCCTGGACTGCAAATCTTCGATCTCCTTTGGACTTGTATCTGGCTTTGGGTATCTGGAGTAGGTTTTGATTGGTGGATCGCAGAATGCGATTGGGGTTATGGGCTTTTATTTTTTCGCATAGATATTGGGGGGCGTTGCCTTGAATACACTTCTGTATTAAGACAGTGCCTTGAAAGTGATTGTCTTTTACTGTCAACCAATGAAGGGATCTCAGTGGTGAGATTAATTCCCATGGTTTTTTTCCAGTCACTAGTCGAGCGGCCGTATTTTGAACGACTTGCAGACAAGTGATTTGGTATTTGGGGAGTCCTAGATAGAGGGCATTTGCGTCGTCGAGTCTGGAATTGATGATTGTTCCCACGACTGCAATGTCCTCTTTCGGGATAAAGGGCGTGAGTCTGCGTAGTAGGCGCAGCAGATGGTGGGATCCGCTGACTACTGACCCCATTTGTGTATCCATTGTCATGTAGGTGTCGAAAGTGACTCTGTGACTTTTGATTTTGGTGCTAGGGGTGATAGTTTTACCCAGAATGGGCAGGAGAGTCCACATTGACGCGGGGTGATTTTTTCCGGTTAGCGTGAAACAGGAGAAGTTCTGTTTAAGATAATTGTTTGTCATCCAGTTATCTATTAGAGTAAGGCATTTCTCTAGTCCAAGAGAATGATCCTTTTTGTTGCAGATGCGGAAATACAGTTGCGTGTCATCTGCATAGGGAGTGGTAAAGTAACTTCTGGTTACTGATGATTTCAAAGAGAGGGCGAAGATAGATATTAAACAATACGGGCGATAAGGGAGATCCCTGAGGGACTTCGCATGATACCGTACGTTTTTCAGAAGTGAAAGACCCCAGTTTCACTATTTGTGATCTGTTTTCCAAGAAGGAGAACCAGGGTAAAACACCTTCAGTGGCTACTTCAGCTAGCCTAGCCAGTAGTAGTCCGTGGTCTACAGTGTCAAAAGCCGCGCTTAGGTCCAGCAGTATCAGGAGACAAGATTCTCCTTAGTCTGCGGCCTCTAGAGCGTCATCCCATATTTTGAGCAGCGCCGTTTCTGTTCCGTGACCCGGTTGGAAGCCTGATTGAAACGGGTTGAGTAATTTATGGGTGTTTAAATGCAGTTGCAGCTGTTGTACAACTACTTTCTCCATTACCTTGGAGAAAACATTTAGACCTGTTATGGGCCTCCGGTTGTTTGGGGTCGAGGGTAGGTTTTTCTTTTTTTTAGAATTGGTTTTATTGTACCTTGTTTCAGCAAGGTGGGTTGAATGATTGGTTTATGAGCTGTGTGATAGCTGGTGCCAGTATATCAGCACATTCTTTCAGCAGTTTAGTGGGGATGATATCATTGGGTGCTGTGCTGTTACGCAGAGTCCCAATGATATTTTTAGTGGCATCGATGGAAATGGGTTTTAGAGTGAATTTTGGTGATTGCGGCTGATTTATGTGGGTATTAGGTTTGTGATTTGGGGGGGAGTTGGTGACGGTTCCATTTTGCTGAATACTTTCACGGATTTTTTTTTCAATTTTATTAATGAAATAATCCGATAATTCGTTGCAAAATTCTTGTGAATCAGAATTGGGGGCCTCTAAACAAGCAGGATTCATAGTCTGAGTGACCAGGGGGCAGTTAAGGGCATTTGCAAGGGCCTACCTGACTGCATCACATTGAAAGTGTTTAGGTTTGGCCTCATGGGTTGGTAAATTTAATAGAGAGAAAATTGTATAATATATGGCCAGTCTAGGGCTCGGTCCACACTGATGCAATGTGGAAAATATAACAAATCCCATGCGTTTCCCACATCACATTGCATCTATTCAATGTTCTCTTTTTTTTTTTTTTTTTTTTTTTTTTCTTTTTTCTTTTTTCTCACGTCAGACTCTGCTCACATATAGCCGAGAGGCTAGCTCATGGTTCGCCCGCCCTTAGCGTCTCTCTTGCGGCTTCGCATCATTCGTGGATTTTTTTTTTTTTTTTTTATTTTTTCTTTTCATATATTAAAGCTTTTTTTTTTTTTTTTTTTTTTTTTTTTTTTTTTTTTGACGTTACGGATTTAACATTTTTAAACTATTAGGTTAATCTTTTCCCACTTAACAAATCTAACTGCATTCCTTGGTAGCATAACATAATTAATCTCCCCCCTTTTTTTTTTTTTTTTTTTTTTTTTTTTCCCCCTTTTCCTTCCCCCCCCCCCCTCCCCCCCCCCCCGGATCTGTGTGCCATGCAATCTTCTTTATGGTTTCTCAGCTTTCTGCTTCTGTCATTCCCTGGGCGAACTTTTCTGTGGATTTAAACACTTTCCACTTTTCCCAAACCCTTCTGTTTTTGTCCTCTTCTCCTGTCTCTCTGCAGGCAAGGTGTTCCATCTCTTCTATATATTCCACCCTTTCTATCCACTCTTTTATTGATGGCCTCTTTGGGTGTAGCCAATTTTTGGGGATCAGAGCCTTGGCTGCATTTAGCAACACCGGGACCAGAGTTGATCCATATTGTTTTTTTGTTTTTTCAGTTCCGTGAAACAAACAGGTTAGCGGGCTACATAGAATCGTCTCCCCTGTTATTTCTACAATATATTTCAAGATTTCTTTCCAAAATTCCTGCATTCTCGGGCAGTCCCACCATATATGTAGCGTTGTTCCTTTTTGTTTACAATTTCTCCAACATAGCTCTGAATTTCTTGGGTGAATCTTACTCATTCTTGATGGAGTCATGTGCCATCGCACCATACATTTATAGTTTGCTTCTATGGTGGTAATGTCCGCGGCATGATTATATACTGCACCTATCATTTGTGTTTTATCAATTTTTTTACCAATATCGCTTTCCCATTTTTCTAAAAAAGGCAATGCTTCCTGGGTCTCGAGTTCTGTTAGTATCCCGTATACCTTTGATATACCGTGTGTCAGGGGCTTGTCCATGCTGCATATTTTCTCTATTGGGTATAGTATCTTATCTTCCCTAATTGGTTGTGGTAGTGTGCTCACAAAATGTTTTAACTGCATATACTCCCATTCGCTCATGCTTTGTTCCCCTTCCCCTATTTTTATCTCTTGTCTAAGTTTAATTTTTCCCCGTGTAACAATATCTTTTAATTTTTTCTCCCCTAAGTGCTTTCCAAAACGTGTTCCATTACCTGGTGGAAAAAAATGTGTGCCTGCTAATGGGATTAATGGGGAGTTATACTCCCATTTTTCCCGTCTAAATATTGTATCCCATATCCTAAATACGTTCCTTGTTATGTTGTGTGTGTTCGTGCTCAATTCCCTCTTTTTCGGTGGTATCCATACATTTCTATTTAATAGTGTCCTACTTAATATTTCTTCCATACGTACCCATTTTTTTTGTGTGTGTGGATTTGTCCATTCTACCAGCCTGGCTAAGTTTACAGCAAAATAATATCGTTTTATATCGGGGAGCCCCAACCCCCCTCCTTTTTTTTTCATGCTCAACAATGAATAGCTTAATCTAGCCTTTTTACCTGCCCATATATATTTCAAAATTATTGTTTTAATTACTTTAAAGAAGCTTTGCGGTATTTTTATTGGGAGCATTTGAAGTTTGTATGTTATCTTCGGTAAAATCATCATTTTAAACGCATTAATCTTACCTATCCAGGAGATGTGTTTTTTTGCTAGGTTTTTCAGGTCTTGGTTAATGTCGTTAATTAAGGGGACAAAGTTGGCCGAGTAAAGTTTTTCAACTTTAGGTGTAATTTTTATACCCAAGTACGTTATAGCTTCTTTTTCCCATGTAAATGGAAACTCTTTCTGTAGTTCTTCTGCTTCTTTTTTTTCTATCCCCAGATTCAAGATTACTGTTTTTATCGGGTTTATTTTAAAATTTGAAAGTTCACCGTATCTTTTTATTTCCTTTATGACATTAGGGAGAGAGACTCTAGGTTTGGTCAGATATAGGAGTATGTCATCCGCATACGCCGCCACCTTGTGTTCTTCATCTCCCACTCTCACCCCTCCTATCCCCGGGTTTTCCCGGATTTTTGCTAACAACGGTTCCAGAGCTATTACATATAGGAGAGGTGAGAGCGGGCACCCCTGTCTGGTTCCGTTTTCCATGTTGAACACAGATGACACACTCCCATTGACCTTCACCCTTGCCGTCGGGTGGCTATACAGGTTCTTTACCCATTTCATGAACCTTGGACCCAGGCCTATATTTTGTAAAGTTTCCATCATAAACCCCCAGTCGACTCTGTCAAATGCTTTTTCGGCATCTAAGGACATGAGTACGACTGGGGGTTTCTTTTTTGGATCTTGTTATAGCAGTAACAGGGTCCTTATACTATTGTCTCTTCCTTCTCTGCCTACTACAAAGCCCGCCTGATCTGAGTTTATTAGTTGCGGCATTAAACTTTTTATCCTGGTTGCTAATATTTTCGCGTATACTTTCAGGTCTGCGTTTAGCAGTGCTATTGGACGATAGCTGGAACACAACGTTCCATCTTTTCCCGTTTTAGGGATAATAGAAATATTTGCCAAAAGAGATTCTTTTCTTATTTCTTCTTCCTCTCCTATTTTGTTAAAATAGTTACACATCTCTGGGACCAGGAGTTCTCTAAATGTTTTGTAATATTTAATCGGCAAGCCGTCAGGGCCTGGACTTTTCCCACACGGTGTTTCCCGAATGGCTCTATATACCTCTTCTTGAGTTATTGGGGCCTCTAAGGATTCAATGTCGTTTTGAGAAATTTTAGGTAATTTCACTTCTTCTAAGTATTCCCTGATTTTCCTTTTTCTCATCTTTTCTTGCTCTTGGGTTTCCTTGGTTCTTATTGAATACAATGAACTATAAAAAGTCCGAAAGGATTCCGCTATTTCAGACGTCTTATATTTCATAAGACCGTCTTGACTTTTTATTTTTTCGATGTAGTTTTTTTTTTTTTTTTCCCTAGATATTCTGGCTAAATGTTTCCCTGGTTTGTTCCCCCATTTGTACCTCTCCTTTCTAACATTTTTGAATATGTCTCTTGTTTCAACCTTCATCAGATCTCTAAGCTGGGTCCTCTTTACAATAATTTCATGATATATTTCATTTTCTCCTCTCTCTTTATGCATTTGCTCCAGTTCAAATAGATCAGTTGTTAATTTTTTCATGTTTAATTTCCTTATCTTTTTTTTCCCTGCTCCTATTGAGATTAGTTTCCCTCTGATGTACGCCTTATGAGCCTCCCAAACGGTAGCTACCCTTACTTCAGGTGTATTATTAAGGGTAAAATATTGTTCCAAATCTGTTCTCACTGTGTTGTTTACCTCTATATCCTCTATAAGTTCTTCATTTAAGTTCCATGATCCTTTTCTTTGCTCTATTTCTTTGAATCTAATTTCCACTATTACAGGAGCGTGATCTGAGATTGTAGATACCCCTATTGAAGTTTTAACTACCTCTTCCAATAACTCGTGGTCAACCATTATATAGTCCAGTCTTGAGTATGTTCCGTGCACGGAGGAATAGTAGGTATAGTCTCTTTTATTTGGATATGTGATCCTCCAAGGATCTATTAAACAGTAGCTATGCATTTTTTTTCTTAATATTCCAAGCTGTTTAATATTTCGCCTCTGAGCCCCGGATGTACTATCCAATTGATAGTCCATTGGGAGATTGAAGTCTCCTGCTAGTATTACATGTCCTGATTTAAAGTCCATTAAGGCGTTCAAAATCCCCCTCAGATATTTATGTGGTTGACTGTTTGGGCAGTATATGTTTGCTAACGTGTATTTTTTCCCTTGGAGTACTCCTTTTAGGAACAAATAACGACCTTCCGGGTCTACTTTCCTATCTTCTACTAAAAAAGAGATATTCTTCCCTATTCCTATGGCGACCCCTTTTGCTCTCTTCTTTGGGGAGTCCCCATAGTACCAAATGGGAACTGCCCGAGAATACAATCTAACATTAGAATCCAACGTTATGTGTGTCTCTTGCAGGAAAACTATTTCAGCGGAATACCTTTCAACTTCTCTTAGTACCATATGCCTTTTTTCAGGGCAACTGAGACCTCTTACATTATATGTTAAGAAATTTATGTTTGTCATATTTTTTTTTTTTTTTTTTTTTCCGTCTTCCTTGGGTATATATGTTCTTTCCTGCTGCATGACACACAGATCTGAGTCCCTTTCCCCCCCCTCTCTAATCTTCCCCTGTCCCTTCCCACCCAGACTCCTCCTCTCCCTTCCTTCTCCCTCCCCCCCCTCCCCTCCATTTGTACCTTGCCCCCTTGTTCTTCATTTGGGGCTTTCTCCTCCCCTCTCCCTCCCCCCCAATCGATCCCCGACCTTCTGGTCATTTTTAGAGCTTTTTCTATTTGGCGCTCCTGGCGCTCTTTTGCTCCTCAGACTGAGGTGGAGTTCTATTTTAGCCCGGTCTCCTGTCCCCCTATACTGGGGAACTGGTGAAGAAGCACTGTCTGGGTCTCCCCTCTCCCTGGTCCCGCTCCGATAGCTTACTATATTGACCCTCCCCATTTCCCTCCCGCCCACAACCCCCCCCACCATTCCCCCCCTCCCCGGCCGGTCAACACTAATAATTTTTTGGTATTGGGATGCCTAGACTATGACAAAATTCTGGTGTTTCTTCCATAAACCTCAGTCTTGCCGAAACACCATTTTTCCTGCCTATTAGGCACGCTGGAAATCCCCAATTATACTGAATATCATGCTCCTGCAGAACACCTAGCAGTGGTTTTAAGCTTCTTCTTCGTTTTAACGTCTCTTGTGACAGATCTTGATAAATTTGAATATTATGTTGATCATATTCTAACGGCGACTTTCCTCTCAGTTGTCTCCATAGCTGGTTTTTCTCTTCCCAACTTTCAAAACGCACAATAATATCCCTTGGGTAATCACGTGCTCTCTCCCTAGGGCGTCTTATCCTATGTGCTCGTTCTATTCTGAGCGGGGAAGTTGTTTCTCTCTCTAATATTGGATTACAGATTTTTCTTATTATTTCTGGGAGGTCCTCAGCCTGTGTCGTTTCTGGAACTCCGCGTATTCTTATATTCTTTCTTCTATCTCTGTTCTCTTGATCTTCTAATTTATACGCCTGTTCTCGTTGGTTTATTTTTAATGCTTTTATTTCATCTTCTAATTTTTTAACTGAGGTTACGTTGTAATCGACTTTTTTCTCGACTTCTTCCACTCTTTCCAATATATGCCCCATGTTTCTCTCCATTTTTTCCATTTGCGATTTAAGTGATCTTTCTAAGGCAGCAAACATTCCTTCCATTTCCCTTTTTGTTGGCAAGAGTGTCATGTCCTGCGCTTCTTCCTTGTTTCCCTGTTCAAGGTCTATTTCTTTGTCTGTTTCTCTATCTTGATCTGTTCTATTCTCTGATAGTGACTCTGAGAATGTTTCTGAGTCCGTCAAGATATTAGCCGCCCCTTTTTTCTTATCTTTTTTTTTTTTTCCTTTTCTGCCTGGCCTCCTCTGGTAGTTGATGGTTTTTCTATATGCTGGGTATCTCCATTTGTCCCATGGGTCACAAATTTGCACATCGGGCCTGGGCTTTGGCTTAAGCGGGGGACCTTTGGGATTGCCCCACCTTTCACTCCTTTTCCCCTTGTGGTCATCCTTCACCCCTCTCGGTCCTACAGTAGTCTTGTTTGCTTACCCGTATTTCTTGCCGCGCCTGAATTGAAACTGCGACGCTTTACAGCGAATTTTATAAAGAGACCGCTTTGCACTTATGGGAGGTGTATACTGCACAGGACAATACCCTTTGGTGTTTCTTATATCACAGTTTATCAGTTGAGTTAGTATTTCTACTCTATGGCTTTGGCTTGAAGATATTTGGAGCACCAAACGCGTATGCTAACCCCCCTCTTCTGTCAGTCTCCAGTGCGCGGCTAACTTAATGACCTCCTTTTACAGGTTTTCAGGGCTTTATAGTATAATTAATTATACTATATGCTGTGCTTTTACCATTCTATCCGCCAGTTTTTAGTCCCGTTCTCTGCCAACTCATCTGTATACTGTATACTATAGGTACTGAAATATAATATGGAAAGAGTTCGAGATATGTTGCATATATGCTGTTAAAAGAAAGGAGATAGGGAAAGAGAGGAAAAAAAAAAAAAAAAAAAAAAAAAAAAGGAAATTCTCCCTATATTTTAATTTCTCCCAATAGAAAAAAAAAAAAGGGGGAAATGTCAAGAGGGAGCCGCCAAAAAAAGCTATAAAATGATCAGCCTCGTTACAAACACGTCTTTACAAACACAGGAAATGACAGTGCTGAACTCATATCCCTTATATCTTTGCCTGTCTTCAAGTCAGTCCCGTCCAGTTACCAGTTCCTTTGAAGAATGTCCCATTGAAATGTGTATATATATATATATATATGCTTTTTTTTTTTTTTTTTTTCCCCCTTAGTGCTTTGGTTCGTAGGAGGACGTTGAGTTGTCCAAAATGGGCAATTTATCAGTACTGGAAAAACAGGGGGGGAGCGGCCAATGACAATAGGATTATGCGCCCTGGAAGTAGTCTTTATGAAAACATGTCACTTATCTCTTATCTGCGTTCCGATCACATAAGAATTATTAACTCCTCTTAAAATGTCTCGTTAATGTTAATTCAACGGAAAATCGTTGCACTCACCGCTCTGCTGCATACAGTACACTCACCAGTCTGTTGATACTCATATGACCAAGAGGGAACTATTTTTTCCCCCCTTTTCATTTCTTACCGTCCTGTTGGTGGTGCACGTGGGGCCAGTGACTTACACTCTCTTCTAGCTCTTTTGGTTAGCTAGAGTTCGTGAGGGGGGGGGGGGGCTCGCTCACTTCAGCCTCTGCTCCCCTTGTGTGGACGGTGCCGACATCCTCGTACCTCGGTCCGCTGCAGCCCAGTGCAGCCGCCCGTGCATTCCACAGAGCGAGGGGGGGGGGGGGGGCCGCCAGGCGCCGCGCACCTCTCCGCTGTCACGGAGGGCTCAGGCCCCGGCTCACCTCCTCGCAAGCCCTCCCGCTCCGTACGTCCGGGTCCCCCGATAGCCGCCCCCGCCACGCCTCCACCACCGCTAAGGAGCAGGAGCCGCGGACGCCGTGTGGACGCCGCACGGTCCCAGGCAGCCCCGACGGAGAGGACGGAGCGAAGACACGGCAGCACAGGGGAGACGTCTCCGGGTCAGGAGGGGAGGTAAGCAGGGAGGCAATCAAGCGAGAGGGGGGAGCGGTCCGGGCGCTTCAGTTCGCATCTCTTCTAGCTGAGCGGGGTTGGAGAGCGAGGGCTCCCGTCTAGCTGCTCCTCCGCTCCGACCGCGCCATTCCGAGACTCCTCCCTCCCGGGTGTCTATTCAATGTTCTCTTAATGCCACCCTCGAACAGATTGCAAAATGAGGGGCGATTGCCAGAATCGCATCAGTGGTAACACCCACACAGTGTGATTCAGGTGCACCATTGTGGTGCAAATGCGACTTCAGCCATACAAACTGGCTCAATTAATGTTGCACAGACATCGCATTTAATGTGAACAGGAATGCAATGCAAATTGCATGCCATGTCTGCAATTGCACCAGTATGAACCTAGCTTAATCCTCCAAAATCAAATTATTGATTTGATTTTTCTGTTTGCTTACTTGGCATTTTGTAAATTGATAAATATTTTTGAAAGCATTTTCTTCACACCTGCCTAAAGCATTTGTACTGTACCTTGCATAACTCCATATAAAAAAAAAAAAATCTTAAAGCTGAACCCCAGCCATGATCTTAATTGCATTGATCCTGCTTGTAGTGTATACATCTCATACCTGGTGACAACTATGGAATCTGACAATCTCTAGTAGCTGGGATAGCAGACACTCCTGGGTCTTTTCCAGCTTCCTCACTGCATGCTGACCACAGGGGGTTGTACGCTGGGCTCCACCGCCATTCACAAAAAGCTTTTTTTTTTCTCTCCAATGAACACAATGCATTCCTTGTTTGACGAGGTGGAGAGATAGGGGATGTAACAAAACAATCTCCTCATCCAATCACAAAATACCTTTTGTGTTCATCAGAAAATTACAAGGCATTCTATGAAAGTGACAATGCTAAGAATAACCCTCTGGTCAGGATGCAGTGGGGCAGCCACCCAGCAGAGGAACCAGAAGTTTTCAGTGATCAATGTCGTGGCGCTGACTATAAGGGGGCTCGTCGGCTTGCAGTTGTCCATATATGAAAGCTGGACCAATGAAACTGCCTTTAATTTTATTTTTTTTAAGCATTTACAACCTCTTTAATTGCATAATGTGCTAGTATGAATCATACACTAGCTCATTATGAAATACTTGCCTTAGAACGAAGCCTTCCAGCGGCGCTGGCATTTTCCCCAGTTTCTTCTAGGTTAGCTAACTGGGTTACCTTTATTGGATAGAATATTGGCTGGGAGGGGCAAACACTAGTGTTTTTGTTGCTTCCATAATTAGAGTTTAGCTAGACATCACTTCACTAGCTGTGGTGTCTTGATCAATACCAGATATCCCACAAAAAAAAAAAACCTATTTTGTAAAAAGGAAAAAAGAGGAACAGATCCGTTTATTGAAATAAAACATGTCACGGCCATAATAAAGCAACCGTTAGTAGTGCATGAATGGGTTTACATTAAAGACCCACTGTATAACTGAACAGAAATGTTCATTGGTCCCTCAAAACAAAAACACACTAATAAGGACAGGCACTTTGTTCCTAGCTCACGCTTTATATATACACTGTAATTCCAGCATACCGTTTATATACAGGAATGTACTTACCTGCACAATTCTGATGCAGACCAAGGCACACTGCACTTCATAATCCAATGACCCAGACCAGCATAACATGCTTGGTGTGCTTTTCCTTAAAGTGCAGTTTTATTAGTGCTTGTGTCACAGGAAGAAGAATGTGTGTACACCACAAATCAGGTGTATATACATTACATATAAAAAGCAACATGGATCAAATGGGACTTTGGTACAACTAAAAGTAGGCAAAAGATAAAATAAGCCTGGATTATATAACCCTTGTTTAAAATAACTTGCCCTTAAAATACAAAACAAATCTAGCAGAATATTTTGTGCATAAATAAAAAAAAAAATTGAAATTGCAAAAACACGAGGGAGAAAATTAGTACCAAAATGATACTTAAAATAAATAGTTCATCATTTTGATGAATATATACAGGCGTACAGTATCCCAGGTATTTAACTGTCCAATAGAGACATGTCGCTGTCCAGAGATGCAGGTGCAAGTTCACACAAATAGAACAAAGTGGCTTCATTAGCCTCGGCCTCAGTCAGGGGCTCTAGACGCACCAGTTTACTCTGCGTGGGCTCCGAATCCAGACTAGATTCTAGAAAATTGTCCATATCGTTTTCCTTGGCAGATGGGACCTCCGACGTCAAACCTCCGGTGTCTCCATCCAGAAAAGCCATGAATGGGTAAGATGTGTATTGTACAAGCTGTTTGTCTACAAATAAAACACAAATTATTAGAACACATTTTAAAATGACACTTCGTTATTTAAATAAAATACATTTTAATAACTGCCGATATCTACATTTATGTTTTCTAGTGGTGCATCTTTTGCTGTCAAAAACAGCCGATACCGAAAGTGACGTGGTCCATTGCGGGAGTGCGACTCTAGCACACCCAATCCTCCTCTACCCCTCCGTGTGATGGTGCTGAATTGTCCAGGCCGTAGTAACAATGTCCCGCCTCCTGTGATAGCACACTGATCCAATGCCGGGACATTGAATCCGTGCGCCATAATCACAGGAGGCGGGACATGGTTACTACAGCCCAGGCAATTCAAATCCGCTCTGACATACAGAGATTGCTGCACAGGCAGGCTGCATATGCTGGGCACTAGTGAGGCTGCTGGGCAAAGGCAGGCTGCATTGATCTCCTGCACCATGTCTGCAGTCTCTGACCAGTGCATGGAATATGTGTTGTATAAAAATGCATACATTTTATTTAAAAATATTGTTTTAAACAGTAATTTCCGGTATCGGCCTAGTGTATTTTTCAGTTTAGGCACCAAAATGTTTACTACAACAAATGCTTAAAAGATCGCGTCTCATCGATGAACAGGTATTTACTCATAGCAACCAATATGCTGGTTTCAAATTTTTCTACCCTGCACACATGAGCCATATTTTCTTTGAACACCACAATGCTTTACTTTTGACTTAAGGACTTTCAAATCAGGAATTTTCTTAATGGAGAATATAAAAATCAGTAGCAGTTTGAGCCATAAGGTCATTGTGTCATGTGCAATGCCATTTCCTGGCTCAGTCATAGTTCTGCCTCAGAGCCAACAAAGCAGCTGGTATCCCTTTAGCCTCATACACACGATCGGACTTCCATCAGACAAATCTGTGGATTTTGGTCCGAAGGGCATTGGCCGTGAACTTGGTATGCATACAGACGGCAGAACTTTTTCAGCCAACAAAACCTAAATATGTGTTTTTTTTTTCTGCTCTTTAGCACCACCTTTTGGGGAACTTCTGCCAATGTTGTCTTAATATTTAACATTGGTTCTGTGAATGTGTGTTTGTACTTTGGATTTTAGTTGGACGGATTTGTGTACAGACGATCGCATAATCCAACGTAACAGAATTATTGTCAGACAGCTGGTGAACATGAACAGCCAACATTTTGGCATAGGTGTCACTGCTAGGAGACACCACAAATTCGGAGATGCAATGAAGCCAGAGACAAAGTGAGTAACACTACCTGTGATTATAGATGCTATTAAAAGTCCCCACTACAGTTCTCAGATCAGCAGATGACGCTGATCTAGAGCACCTCCCAACATTGCCACTCATCCCATTCTCCCCCCCACAACTTGGAAAAATTTTATCAAGGGGTCAAGGCACTAGACGGTTGAGAACCACTGCTATAGAGCATGATTGTTTCAGATATCCATGTAACATTTTTATAGCCATTCACTGCATCTTAGCTTAGCAAGGTTAGAAAGAAGTTGTAATTAGGGATTTTTAGTTCACTCATAAAATTATTTTCACATCAAAAAAAGGGACACAGATTGTTTTCTTACAGTCATGCTCACCCTGGCAAAAATGTTGACATTAATATTGAAAATCAAAAACCTGTTTTTTTTTATTTAACCGGTTAAGACCCAGACCATTATGCAGGTAAAGAACCTGGCGTCGCTTTAACTGACAGTTGTGCGACGTGGCTCCCTAACAAAATTGACGTCTTTTTTTTCCCACAAAGAGAGCTTTCGTTTGGTGGTATTTGATCACCTCTGCGGTTTTTATTCTTTGCGCTAAACACAAAAATAGAGCGACAATTTTGAAAAAAAAAATTAATATTTTTAATTTTGCTATAATAAATATCCCCAAAAATATATAAAAAAAAATTCTCAGTTAAGGCCGATATGTATTCTTCTACTTATTTAAAAAAAAAAAAAATCGCAATAAGCGTTTATCGATTGGGTGGACGTCATATCACCGCACAAAGTCCAGGACGTCATATCTGAATGATGCCTGCAGCTAGAGGCATCAGTCACATATCATTTTGTTCCGGCGGCAAACCTGCGCACCATAAGAATGATCATAGCGGCGGTTCCGCCACTTGATCGTTCTTATAGGTGGCGGGAGAGGACATTTAAAGCATGACATGTTAGGTATCCATTTAGTCGGCGTAACATCATTCATATTTTACAAAACAATTGGGCTAACTTTACCGTTTTGTTATTTAATTCATGAAACTTTTTTTCCCCAAAAAAAGCGTTTGAAAAATTATTGCACAAATACCGTGCAAGATAAAAAGTTACAATAACCGCCATTTTATTCCCTGGAGTGTCCGTTAAAAAAACATATATAATGTTTGGGGGTTCTGAATAATTTTCTAGCAAAATAATGATTTGTACATGTAGGAGAGAAGTGCCAGAATAGGCCATGTATGGAGGTGGGTATAAAAGCCCTGTATTGAAGTGGTTTAAGAGGATGTTTATATATACGTTCATGTGCCCAGCCGTGCCATTCTGTCGACATATATAGTCATGCGGCGGTCCTTAAATGGTTAAGAATAGCAATCACATGAAGCCATTTATTATCACAGTTTTTTGGATCCCTTTTAAATCATAAATAACAGACATAGCCTTGATAAAAAGTTTACCCACCCTGGTATGTTTGGCATTGGTACAGAAGGTGGCACACACAGGTAAAAATGACAATCGAAAGGTTAACTTCCCACATTTGTGGGTTTTTAAATCACAATTAGTGTCTGAGTATAAATAGTAAATTAATTTGTTAGCTTACATGAATGCACTAAGCAGGCTAAACACTAAGCCATGAGGAGGCAGAAAAAGAACAGGCAAAAGACCTGCGTAACAAGGTAATGAAACTTTATAAAGATGGAAAAAGATATAAAAATTGCTTAAATATCCAGTCAGTACTGTTTAGTCACTTAAGAAGTGAAAAATTAGGGGCACAACTGGCAGAAGAATTGTTCAGGATACAAAGGAGCACAATTCAACACTTGAACAAAAAAGAGCTGCATGGTTGAACTTCCAGAAGGAAGCCTTTACTGCACCAATGCCACAAAAAAAAAGGCAATGATGCATGTCAAGCGTTCGGCGTATTTTAACCAGATTTTAGGTGGAACTTGTACAGTAAAAGCTTCTTTCTGGCAACTTGACCATGCAGCTCTTTTTGTTCAAGTTTTATCGTATTGTGCTCCTTAAAAAAAAACACCATCTTTTTCCAGAGCAGCTTGTATTTCTCCTGAGGTTACCTGTGGATTTTTCTTTGTATCCTGGGTACTTCTCCGCCTTCAGTGACCAAGTTCCACTATGGGACACTTGCCCAGATGGAGGAAAACCACTCTCGTCTGGGCGGTATCAAGGGTCAGGGTTAGACTAATAGCTGACTTCTGTAAGTTTATAATCCATATAATTCTCTCCAGAGTGTGTCCCATACAAGACACACTGGTCCCCAGCAGAGAAAAAAAAAATACTCCCTCAGAAACAGTATCTACAACAGGAATATCCAGTCATAAAGGGATTTAAAGGTGTTCCAACCAGCGTAAGGAGGCCTAGCATAAAGCCTCCAGATGTTTGCTTGACGAGGCATCCCCTAAATACCTCAGGCTTTAAAAAAAATAAATAAATAAAGGCTGGATCCCCAAAAAAGGCAAAATCCCATATATTAGTAAACTCACTCTCCATTGGGTATTGCCGAGAAAACCTTTTTGGATGCAACACCTTGTCTGTGTACAAAACCTCATTTAAGTGATGATGTACAGGGAAGAATTTTAATGCTGTGGTGAATGCCACGATCCAAATCCTACCCACCTTCAGGTGGAGGGCACAACCCCAATTTCCCAAAAAATTGGACAATGTGTAAAATCTACATAAAACACATGCAATGATTTGCAAGTCTTAAGCCATATTTTATTCACAATAGAAAAATCAAATGTTCAAACAAACTGAAAAAACATTTGATAGATTTTCTACTATGATTAACCACTTGATTACTGGGCACTTGTACCCTTTTCCTGCCCAGGCCAATTTTCAGCGCTATCCCATTTTGAATGACAATTGCACCCAAACAACATTTTTATCATTTTTTACACAGAAATAGAGCTTTAAAAAAAACAAAAAACAGGTAATTTTTCTACGTCACAGATGAGGTGCCACTGATTAGCAGCACTGGTGGTAAATTGGAATAGGTGCATCCAAGCTACTGCCTCCTGTGCAATGCCTGGTGAGCCTCAAGAACACAGCACTTTCCATGGAAAGGCTGGTTCCATGGAAGTCAGCTAAAACATAGTTTTATTAGAGCATGTGAACAGACAAAATTCCAACACGTTTTGGCCAACTGGTGGTAAATGTTGGGACCAATGTCCCTGTAACTGAAGCCAGTTACCGGCCTATTCTTTCCTCCTCACGCTGCCAGTGCGAGTAGAAAAAAAAGCAAATAACCAGCTTCTGTTTAACACATGATCAGTCGTCAACCAATGCTAATCACAAAAAGTAAAGGGTTGCTGAGATTGGCCCTTTACCCTCGATCTATGATCAGCCAAGTCCAACGGACTCAATCACAGAGTGTGCGAGCAGCACAATCATGGGAGGACATCTATGGACGCCCTCCCAGGACTGGAAGCCTGCTCTGTAGCAGTCTTTCGGCTATAGCGCGGGCAGAAGTGGTTAAAATATAGGCTTGTGAGATTTGGAAATCATTGCATTCTGTTTTTATGTAGATTGTACTTAGCATTCCAACTTTTTTTGGAATTGGATGTAAGTACAAACAACTTATGCAGGAAAAGCTCACAAAGACCCTTTTGGGTCTGAGAGAAACCCCATCTTCCTCGTCCTCCACCGATTGCTCCTCTGGCAAGTATGCAGCAATGGCAGATGAGAATTCCTCCCTTGTCACAAAGGAACTAGTGGAGACACTATGTAGGTGGAGGGAGACCTGTGGAACAAACTTATGACAATATGATACATGGGGGGATGACTGAGTCCAGGTTCCTAACTACCTTAGGAAAAAAAAAAAAAAAAAAAAAACAAAAAAAAAAAACACACCTTAAACCCCAACATCCCGCCTCTCTTCCATCGAGGGAAGCACTGGCCTGCTGATTATATTTATATCCTTGCTGGACACAGCAGTCCTAGCTGAGAGGGCATTGTGCCAGGAAACGCTAGTGTGCTGGTTACCCCAGAAGATTGCCCACCCCAAACGTGCCAATGCATCACCACCCCCACAAGGAAAGATGTGGAGCGCATGTGGCATCTAATGCTTGCTGCGATCAATAGTCAAGAAGGAAAGCTGTGCTATGACCCTTACTTCCATCATAAAGGTCTGCTGTGTCAACCTGTGAACACACTAGTAGACCCTGCTGTGACCATCTGTCAGCCTGGAGCATGCAACACCTATGTAGCAGAGACTATTAGTCCCTTGAGAGCCTGTACTCCACCACTCTAACAGGGGTTCCAATATGACCACTGCCAGGGCACTCCACCCTACCCAGGACATCATGTGCAGTTCAGTCGGAGTGAATGCAGAGGGCAGAGAACTCTCTCTGCCTCCTGCATTTGGTGCCCTGAGCTTCCTGAACCGCTTCAAGCTCTGCTACTGCTATGTAGTGCTCAGTGCAGCCCAGGAGGCTTCTAAAAAAGGGGTCCATTCCCAGGTTCCAGTGGGGACTGCCAACCTTAGAAGAATAGTACCTGGATGCAGGGGTGGCCTCAGAGTGTTGACAAGCTGTAGGATATGGATCTGCAAAGAGCCAGTCTCCTAATCCCAAGATAGAACAGCTGAGAAATCTAGCTATTTTTGTGCAGAGAGCTGCACAGATGTGACCATAGCCTTCAGGCACTAGCAAAAAAACTGAAGCCTTACCCAACAGGGATGGTATATGCTTGTGGGAGGACTTTTTTTTGCCAGTGTCCAAGCACCTGAAGGTGGTAGCACAATCCTATTGACAAGATAAAGATGCTCCGTGTCCTTGGATGTACGGTAAAGAATCAGTCCAGACCCCGCAATACAACCAGCCGTATTTATCTCTTCCAACTACTGTGACCTCTCGCACTGTCTGCAACCCAGGTGATAAAAATCTAGTAAAAAAAAATGAGCACCAATCCTAAGGGGCCAAAACTTCAATTACCAGCCAGTGGGGAAAATCTTACTACAGGAAGTTGTTGCTATGGACACCAGAAAGACTGGTGAACTACATACACCAAAAAACAACCCACAAAAAGGCACAATAAGCTCCCTGCAATCAAATATAAAAGGCATGTCTAAATAGATGTACATTTTCAAGCTAGAGGCCTTGAAACATTGTCTCGAAAACAGGGGACATTTTGCTCAACCTGGAAAAATCTGTGTGCAGACATTTTGGTTTCTGATTTGCCTCCCTGCTTGTGTAATTGAGACAGACACACAGCAACATACACAGCTGGCCGAGGAAGGCACTCTACCATTTTGTATAGGTGTCCTGGATGTGCAGTTACAGCTGTTCATTTGACTGGATATTTATTTCACTTGTGGTATCTTGATTTATCATGGACAAAGCCTGTGTAATTTCCTTACTAGCTACATAGATTATGAAGCCGATACTCAATTACATTCCAGGGATCCTTGCATGGACTGTAAGGTGCTTTTCCCATTTTTACCCTTTACATTGTGTATGCCTGATGGTCCGTTTTTATATCCTTTTGCTATTAAAATGTACATCTACTTAGAGAAGGTTTGATTGCAGGTAGCTTAGAAGAAAAAAGTACTACAAAACAAACCTGATTTCACACCATCTGTATTGAAATTTGCTGGTCCTGGAAGAACTTCGCTGTTTTTTGTCTCGATTCCTTTGGTTTCCAACTACATAAAAATAAAAAATAAAAGAATTATAAAACCACAATCTTTAAAAAAGAGGTAAAACTAGAATGCAGAATATAAATGTGAATTCCACTTTTAAAGAGGTTGATTTAGATTATATGCACAAGCGCCTCTTGATGCAAATATTTTCATCAGAGGCAGCAAGACCTCTTTCACATTGAGGCGTGGAGCCGCGGTGACGGTATAGCCGCGCTATTTGTAGCGCCGCTATACCGTCGTATTTACCGCGATATTCGGGCGCTAGCGGTGAGGTTTTAACCCCCGCTAGCGGCCGAAAAAGGGTTAATACCGCCCGCGTTTCCCATTGATTTCAATGGGAAGGCGCGGTATAGGAGCGGTGAACACACCGCAGTAAAGATGCGGCTAGCAGGACTTTTGGAGCGCCCCTGCTAGCGCAACGCTTCAGTGTGAAAGACTTCGGGCTTTCACATTGAACACTACAGGGCATGATTTTTCATGCGGTATAGCAGCGCTATTTTTAGCGCTGTACCGCATGAAAAACGCCTCAATCAATGTGAAAGTGATTACACTCGTGTTTCAACAATGTAGTCAGTTGCTTTAGTTTAGTAGACCGTCAGACATGTTGGAATCCAGGGTTGTGCAAGGACCAGAAAGCGTGACAAGGCTGTAGTAGAAACTTCCATTACACTAGATACAAGCTACTTGTCTACAAAACACAAGGAAAAATGTTTGAGAGCACATTTAGGTTTCAAACAAAGGATCCTGAACAGTATGCAGGGACACAGAAGGGTTTGATAGCAAGGAACGCCATTGCTAGAACCCCTGTTGGGTCTTTATTGCTATCGGGGCTCTTATCGAGACATTCCTGTCTAGCTGAGAGCGTTTTACAAAACAGGAAGAAAGAATTCTCCAACACCGACAGGTTTTTAAAAAAAAAAAAAAAAAAAGCAGAAAAGGATTTTTAGTTTACCTGTAAAATCCCTTTCTTGAAGTACATCCTAAGACAGGTTTTTCTTATTCTTGATTGCTTGGACACTGACCAAAAATACCCCAGGCATAACCTTGCCAGCACAACACAACCAAATTCCCAATATCACGGGACACAGGACTTTGCTTATTCATGACTACTTCTAATGTCCCAAAGCACTGAACAAGAAGGGTGTGCAATATAGTAACAAGCCCAAAAACAGAACAGGGAAAACCCCATTATACAGCTACTTACAGGACGACCCTCCAGCCAAAACTGGAGCCTGCAGAGGCAAAAATAATATCTACCTGTTAAACTACAGTAAACACGTGAACAGAGGAGGACTAGGTGTCAGCCCTTATGAACTTGGACAGCTGAGGCTTGATGCTGAATCGCCTGGTAAACACTTGACACTCCTGGCAGAATGTGCCTTGACTGAGAAAGGAGGAACTTTGTTCTTTATGCCAGAGGCCTGAGAAATTTGTTGCTGGATACACAGAGAAACAGTTGATCAGGAAGCAGTCTGTCCTTTCAGCCGCTCTCAAATATTTTTTTTTTTTTTTTTTTTTTAATGGACTTTGTTTTCAGGTTCCAGTTCTTCCTGCAGAACTGGGTAGTAGGCTTCTGCTTCAGGCCTGGAGCCTTTGGCTGAAAGGACTACTGCTTTGGCAGTCGAAAAAAGGCCCTGGCCGCCACAGTTATCTTCTTCTATGAAGCATCTAATAACTGCCCAAACGCTCACCCACAAAGATCAGCCGCTCCATTAGCTTTCAGTTCATCAGTCTAGAATTTGAGTCACAGGATTCTCTTCATATGGACCGTCATAATGCCCAGTCTAGAGAGTTGCCTAATGGAATCTACTAAGGCATCACTAAGAAGCTCAAAGTTCTCAGGAACTCCTCCAGGTATTGTCCAATGGCAGGATCCTCAGGATAATATTCCCTGGATCAGACCATACGTTCTCACATCTACTTGCCATATTCCCACGGTTTCTAAAGAGGAAATCTTAAAGAGGGCTTCCCACCTCTTAACCTGTAGAGTCCCTCAAAACTGCAACCCTGCTGACCCGGACCGTCAGGGTCTTATTCAGGTAAGAAATAGCCAGTTCTATGGCTGGAGAACTTCACACTTTTTTTTTTTTTTTTTTTTTTTTAAGGGAACTGTTTCTCCAACTGCTATACAAACTATTTTGGAGGCGAAAAAAACACCTTTGTCACTCAGCATACATTACTTCCTGCAAACGAGGATGCACAGAAAGGAGGGAAAGAAGGACCTCATTTGCATCCCAATCCAGCGAGAACCCCTGAGAGCTGTTTGCACAAGCCTGAGATGGCTGCAAAAAAATCACAGCTAAACGCAAACTGAAGGAGTGTGCCCCTTAAAGTGGATGTAAACCCAAAAAATATTTTTTTTGTTTTTGATGTCACAATGTAGAGTATAAGATTCCCTATCATCTGTGCCCAGTCTCGCCACACAGAGTTAATCCAGCGCTGAGCAATCCTCTTTTAATGTTCAGTGAAAATGAACAGAATTCCAGATAAAAACTTGCCAAATTATAAAGTCAGTTTCTCTGTTCTTGTTTTGTGTTACAGGTTATTTACATATCTAGAGCTTGGACATGTTTATCATATGTTATGTTAATCATAATATGAGGTGATCCAAAGTTTATTGTATATTACCAGGATATGTAAATAACCTGTAACACAAAGCAAGAACAGAGAAACGGACTTTATAATTTGGCAAGTTTTTATCTGGAAAACTGTTCATTTTCACTGAACATTAAAAGAGGATTGCTCAGCGCTGGATTAACTCTGTGTGGCAAGACTGGGCACAGATGATAGGGAATCTTATACTCTACATTGTGACATCAAAAACAAAAACATTTTTGGGTTTACATCCACTTTAAGCACTGCAAAAAGCTAAACAAGGGCAAGGATTAAAAAAAAAAAAAAAAAAAAAAAAAAAAAAACTGACCTGACCCTAAAGGGGTGCCCTTACAGAGGGTGTTCCCTACCCTAAGAAGGGACTTGAGAGTTCCTCCCTTTGTTCCCCTCCTCCACAACCCACCATGGCTTGCTGAGGGATAGAAGGCCTCAACTCACAAAGAGAATAATGCAGCCTCCCAGCTGAGAAGAGTGTTTTCTCCCACCAAACACCACCTATAGGCTTGGCGACCACCACCACAATATTTACAGGAAGATGCCCTGGGTCAGGATACTCACTGTTGTGCCTGTACCTGGCCCAGGACCTGTAGAAAACCCTGCCAGCATCTCTACCAGATAAAAGGTAATAAAGTTAGAACTCAAACTAATGATCCAAGTCTACCCTAATAGATACTGTGGTCGATTTGTAAGGAATTGATATATGCAAATCCCCAACAAATATAGGGTAAATGCAGTGCCTAAAAGTAAAGTGACGATAAAGTGATGGATAGTGCAAAAAAAATAACTATACAAAAAATGCACCATTAGAAAGATTTTTGAAAAACACATACAATGGTGCCAAGCACAAGTATCACAAAAATAATAATAAAAAAAAAAAGTGTGCATCAAAGGTTCAGCAAAACTTGTCCTTATATAAATATATAGACTCAAAGTAACTATCAAAGTATGCACAACAGGTAGTGAAGAGACCAGCAAAGATACAAGCAAACGCAGTACCTAAATAATAAATTGATGGGATTGTGCAAATAACTCAACTATATCAAAGAAACAATATGAGGAAGCCAAAATATACCATCTGTAGGAGATAGGAATACAACACCCACCACCCAAAGCCAAGTATTGTGCTTATCAAAATTCATAGCCTCAGAGACAAACCGCTTGTGTAAATTGTCCCGGGCGCTCCATCTGTGCACAGTTCACTCCGGTGGTCTGCTACTTTCAGGGGCTGGGAAGATGTCCCATCAGATGAAACACGTGTAGGGCAGAGCTAGTGCCTGTTGACATCACATGCTGCTGCAGCCAAGATAGGCCAATGCGTTTCTGTATTGCTGGCTTTTGTACGTTTTTACTGATGCAGTTTTAGTTAAGCATTCTACATACACTACAAGAGCTTTTTAACCTGACGTGTTTGTTGTGGCTCATTATGAAATACTTACATTAGAAAGAAGCCCCCGTACCGCCTCCCGGTCCCCACTGAGGGAGCCGACATGATCCCTCTGCTTTTCTTCCGGGTTCACAGCTCCGGGGCTGTAAGTGGCCAGAGCCGCAATTTCATCACTCCTGCCCATGTACAGGAGTCCTCCATTCCAGCGAGGAGCTCTAATTTTCCGGCAGCAACTGCCAGACCTTCAGAGCATATGCGCCACTGACATCAGCTGCTGCATGCAAGGTAAATATATCCTAAATCGTACAGGTCTAGGAGATATTCATTTTACCTACAGGTAAGCCTTATTATAGGCTTACCTGTAAGAAAAGGAAAAAAATAAAAATAAAATCACAAAAGCGTGGTATAAAACCACTTTAAGGACAAATTACAGGAATTCAGCTCCTTTGTAAAAACATGAAGGCACACCATGAGTGAAGTCCAACAAGGTGCACGGCACCTTCTAACCTTAGCTCTTATTTTATTTTTTATATCCGACAGCTTTATAATACTCCCAGAAGGCAGCTATTGCTTTATTTCTGGGAGAGAAACACTGAGCTCAGAAGACTCTGCATTTTAAAACAGGAGAGACACTGCAGTTGCTATGCTTGCCCTTCCCCTGCTCCTAACCAATTACAGAAGCCCAAGTATTATATGAACAAATTCACAAAAAATACAAAGGCTTCTGTGAATAGGCAACAGAGAGAAGGGTTGGGGGCTCTGTGTGCTTCTCACCTCTCAGATCCCTAGACTGTTTCTTGGCAGAGAAATACACCTGTCAAATGTAAAAAAATGCAGCTCACTGCTTGGGACTTAACTCATAGTGTGCCTTTCCTTTTTTTTTTTTTTTTTTTTAACAAAATGTGGCTGAATTCCTGAAATTCAGCTTTAACTAAAATGCAGAAAAACACCAATTCTTAGCCCCTGTACATGCACAAACACACAAAATAAAACACTGTGGAATTGAAAAAGAAATATCTTCATACATCAACTAGAAGATCTCGGTCTATGCTGAACTGACGACCTGTCAAGAGTGCTTTGAAATCGTCTAAGGTGCAGTCAATGCTGTCTAAATAATCCAACAGTTCAACTCTGCAAATAAAGTGAAAAACAAGTTAAAGCCATGTAGAGATTTTTTCATGGTAGAAAAAGAACGTTAGACTAGACAAAATATATATTCTACTAACTTTCCAAGGAGATTAATATTTTGAGAAATGACACCGCTTTCATTAAGAATGGAATCCATCATGGTGAGAGGGTCTTCTGCAGTAAGCGAGGACTGGTTATTAAGCTGAAGAGGACCAGACATCAGTGGGCTTGAGATGTATTCTCGGACTGGGCTCAGTGGACCAATCATTTCTGAATTTCTATCGTCTGGCAGAATGGAGGCATCATCCTCCTCCTCCTCAACATCATCCTCCACAATTACAATTTCAGGTGAAAGCCGGTCACTGAGGGGGAGAAAAAATAAATAAATGTAGTTTTACCTTTTAACCACTTTCTTACTGGGCACTTAAACTCCATTCCTGCCCAAACCAATTTTCAGCTTTCACTCTTTGAATGACAATTGCGCAATCATGCTACAGTTTACCCAAATTACAATTTTTATAACTTTTTTCACACAGATAGAATTTACTTTTGGTGGTATTTAATTGCTGCTGTTTATTTATATTTTTTGCTAAATAAAACAAAAAAAGATGTAAAATTTTGAAAAAAAATAAATAAAACTTTGTTATAAAATTTTGAAAACAGGTAATTTTTCTCCTTCACTGATGTGCGCTGATGAGGCTCACTGATAAGCACTGGTAGGTGACACTGATTACAAGACACTGGTGGGCATTGATAGGTGGCACAGAAAATATAGCTGAGGCTTTCTAACAGAAGCTGGTGATCAGCTCCCCCCCCCCCTTCACGCCGACAGCGAGGAAAAAATAAAAATAAAAAATTACAGAGCTTCCGTTTACATCACGTGATCATCAGTCATTGGCTGACAGGCAATCACGTGATAAGGAGCAGGGATCGACCCCTTAACTTGGATCTGTGATCAGCCGAGTCTCAGACTCAGTGATCACAGAGCGTGCCACGCGCGACCTGCCGGCAGTCCATAGACGCCCTCCCGGCAATTAAGGCCCGTGCTGTAGCCGTCTTTCGGTAAATGCCAAAATCGAACGCATGAAATGTTGAACTCCTGGTATGAACTTTATTGCATACTTGCATATGCTATATGGCAGAGGTTTACCATGAAGCATATATAAGCTACTTGGCCATGCCTTTCTAAAACCAGGGCTATGAATATGCAGTTGTCTTGTCCTTTGTGGCTATACAGTCTGCACACTTCTGGGAATGCTTTCCAGAACTTGTAGGAATGCGCGTCCATTCAGTAATAAAACCATTTACCAAGTCAGGTACAGATGTTTGAGCAGAGGACTTGGGCTCAATCAGGTTTCCCAAGTCAACCCAAAGGTGTTCAGTGATGTTGGGGCCAAGGCTCTGTACAGGCCACCTAAATTCAATTCCAGACTCATCAGATCAGGTCTTTATGGACATAGCTTGAGCTAGAGTCATTCTGGAACAGAAAAGGACTGTTCCCTAAACTGTTGCTAGAATATTGAAACCGCAAAAGTTATCAAACCGTCGTTGTATGCGGTAGCACTACTCTTTGCTGGAAACACTTTTAGACTAGTTCACCTTTACAGAATAAAAAAAAGGCAAAAATGTGAACACCAGACACCCTCTGGTGATCACTCACCCACGTACCCTTGGGTTTTACGGTCAGCACCGCCAGAGCCTCTGCAGTAGTCCAGGGATTTCAAATCACTGCTCTTCCCCCATTTCTCGGTCATCACTTCCAGGATGAACCAAATGGATTCTGCCTGCTCACAGTCTTCTATGGAATGTACAATAAGCTGCCCAAGCACAACTCAATTTACAGCCAAGCACCCGTGTGCTGGAATGACTGCACTCCTGTGCATGCACAATAGGGACATCATTCCGTGCTAGCCAATGGGAAGCACCCCAACCCAGCTCCCAGCAGAAGCCAGAAGATGCCAGATCACAATGCCAAACCATTGAAGGAGGGTAAGTATTATGGAGTTTAATTCCACTTTAATGCAGTATTAAAAACATTTCAGAGTTGAAACACAAAGCAACATTTTCACTTACTTCAGCGTGTCAGAAGAATGATCAGAATTTTCTTGAGCAAGTACATTTCTGTCTCCTTCCTCTATATTGTCGGTTATATCAAAAATGACTATATCATCAGAAATCTCTCTGTTTGAGCCATCTCCCCTATGGGTGACCTGCAAAATATTTTGATAAGTGAAGCTTTAATATATATATTACACACACAGTGCCTTGCGAAAGTATTCGGCCCCCTTGAACTTTGACCTTTTGCCACATTTCAGGCTTCAAACATAAAGATATAAAACTATTTTTTTTTTTTTGAAGAATCAACAACAAGTGGGACACAATCATGAAGTGGAATGAAATTTATTGGATATTTCAAACTTTAACAAATAAAAAACTGAAAAATTGGGCGTGCAAACTTATTCAGCCCCCTTAAGTTAAAACTTTGTCGCTCCACCTTTTGCTGCGATTACAGCTGTAAGTCGCTTGGGGTATGTCTCCATCAGTTTTGCACATCGAGAGACTGAAATTTTTGCCCATTCCTCCTTGCAAAACAGCTCGAGCTCAGTGAGGTTGGATGGAGAGCGTTTGTGAACAGCAGTTTTCAGTTCTTTCCACAGATTCTCGATTGGATTCAGGTCTGGACTTTGACTTGGCCATTCTAACACCTGGATATTTTTATTTGTGAACCATTCCATTGTAGATTTTGCTTTATGTTTTGGATCATTGTCTTGTTGGAAGACAAATCTCCGTCCCAGTCTCAGGTCTTTTGCAGACTCCATCAGGTTTTCTTCCAGAATGGTCCTGTATTTGGCTCCATCCATCTTCCCAACTATTTTAGCCATCTTCCCTGTCCCTGCTGAAGAAAAGCAGGCCCAAACCATGATGCTGCCACCACCATTAAACGGACCTCTGCTGAGACTATCACAGTGCAGGTGCATTTATACGGAGACTTGATTACACACACAGGTGGATTCTATTTATCATCATTAGTCATTTAGGTCAACATTGGATCATTCAGAGATCCTCACTGAACTTCTGGAGAGAGTTTGCTGCACTGAAAGTAAAGGGGCCCAATTTTTCAGTTTTTTATTTGTTAGAAAAGTTTTGAAATATCCAATAAATTTCGTTCCACTTCATGATTGTGTCCCACTTGTTGATTCTTGAAAAAAAATGTAAAAAAAAATTACAGTTTTATATCTTTATGTTTGAAGCCTAAAATATATATATATATATATATATATATATATATATATATATATATATATATATATATATATATATATATATATATATATATATATCACACATACATACATACATACATATTATTGATAAAAATACTTAGGGACTGTGAGGTTTAAAGCGTGCAAACAGGAACGACCAAACAACCTGCGTTTAAAATCCATAAAAACATAATTTTTCTTATATCGCACTTGTCATACATCAGCCCCCAACAACTGTAGCTTTACAATTCTTTAGTTAACCTAAATTAAAAATATCTAGCATACAGCATTGCAACCTCAAGAGGTTTAGGATATATATGAAAAAATATGTACTACCCAAACATTAGAGGCTCCTAGACTGGACCAAGTATCTTCTAAATTCTGAAGGCTAAATACATTTGATTCCACTAACTGAACCCTTTTTGCTACAACCTGCTGCTGTGCTTACCAATAGATGAACAGCATTTAGGATGCATTTACTTTCAAACTCATTGCAAGATGGGGCTATATCCATTTTCAAACCTATAATGTTTAAAGGTTAATTCCAGTAAAATTCTAACGAAGGCTAAATCCCACCCTGTAAAATAAAAGATGCCTATACTTACCTATATGACTGGACCGGAGAACTTCCAGAATAGTTAAAGCGGAGTTCCTCTCAAAAGTGGAATTTCTGCTTATCCCTCCCCATTTTTGGTGCACATTTGGCACCTTTCAATGGAGGGAGGGGGGGACGGACAGGTACCGTTACTGATTTCCGGGAGACAGAGCCGTCTCTGCAAAGTCTGTCTTCTCCTCCTGCCTCCGCACCAAATAGAAAGTGCATGCACAGGAGGGGACCAGCTGTGAAGTCGAAAGGCTTCACTGGCAGGTTGCAACACAAAAATCACACCGCTTTTAACAGAAGAGCCAAATGATAAGATGGACGGTGGCACACCTAGTCCTGGTGCTCTGGCTCAGGATGTTCCTCCCACATCCAGAAATGAACCACACAAGTACATAGAAGAGCCGGCACCATTGGAAATTCAGTCTTCAATTGTCATAGGACCATGATAAAAAGAACACACAGATGTGTTCACAAGGCCTGCGTGCCGAAAAGCGTCTGTAGGTTCCTTTTATCATAACAACAATTAAAGACTGAACTTCCAGTGGTGCCGACTCTATGTACTTTTGTGGTTCATTTACTGCCAGGTTCCCTAAACAGGAATGGCTGCAATTGCACCCGATGGCCGATCCAAAGATTTGCTGGGGTGCAGATATTGTGGGTTTCCTGTACAGGAAAGTGTCCATATAGCAAAAGTCAGCAGCTGTAGTATTTGTAGCTGCCGACTTAATTTTTCATTGGGAGGCTGGACCTCCTCTTTAAGTATACACTTTTCATTTACAGGATGGATAGAATAGTCTTAGAATGGGGGTGAAACCAGATTTAGCCTTAGAATTTTCAAAAGTGCAGGAGCCCAGTTGCACGCAATAATTGACAAAATGTTAGAGAGGTGTGCATGTTTTGCAGTACACACATGAATGAGACATTCAACAGGTCATCTTTATAATTATGCCATACTGCAAATGAAGTTTGTTACTACCAATATGGCTTTGTTATCTGGAGTTCTAGTGCAGACAACCTGCACATAAAATTTTAATTCTACCAGGACTTACATGATGTGTCTCTTCAGCGGTTTCTTTAACCATTGTCTGTAAAATGGTGGATTTCTGAGAACTCTGCGTATTGAGAAGTAAAGGCCTACAATAGAGAAAATTGTTCAGTAGTTTGTATACTATAAATCATCACAGACCAATCTTAAAATATAAAAGCATGTGACTTACTTTTTTCTCTTTAAACTCACTAATCGGTTATTCTGCACCAAGGTCACAATGAACTGCACAATCTGATAAGAGGGGAAAAAAATAAAAACAAAGTTGTTACCGGTTGACTCAATTTCCAGGACATCTCATATGAGAGGCTACATCTAAAACTGTAAAACACACAATCCAAATTAAGATTAAAAAAAACACCTGGGCAAAGACCAAAACCCTCAGGCATAGGGTCCAAATCGATAATGAGAAGTGATCAAATAAAAGCTGGTCCAGGTTGGGGCTTTGCAGATCTGGCTTGGCGATGCCCTAGCCCTTTCTGACCATGACATGGCCTTGGTGGAACAAGCTTTAACATCGGTAGGTGGTGTCATGAAGAAGACCTGATAGACTTCCGGGATTCATTTCATCCATCAAGGGACTATTTTTTGTGACCTACATGTTTTTTTTTTTTTTGGGCCTGTGCTTTATTGTGATCAATGTACGCTAGTAAGCATCCTCGAACTTACATTTCGTTAAAATTATGATTCCTTCACACTCAGTCGCCGCAAAAAGGAGGTATTTTAATCTCTTGCAATCTGTGGAGATCAGTTGTCACATTTGGTAGAAAGGCTGGGTCTAGCATAAACTGACTTTATCCAGCAGGACAGAGCAATAAGGTTCTGCAGAATAAAAACGCCTGAAACCTGCTGACCCTCCTAGTGGAGACCAGGGAAACCAAAAGAATATTTTGAGAGTAAAAAAAATGTAAATCTAAGAAACCGTCCTCCAGTGGATCAAATGGCTCCTTCAGAAAGCTTTGCGATACTATTAAGAGGTCCCAATGTGGGGAAGTTTTTCCTTTGTGGTCTCCTTTTCCTAGCTATGGCAGTTAGAAAGCTTTTTACAAGAGACTCTACCAAAACGTAAAAAAAAAAAAAACACTTGCTAAGGCCACCACATAAACCGTCAGTGTATTGGGCGCCAAAATGAGATCTGAACTCTAGAACTGCTGGAATAATTGGCCCATCTATACCGCATCAAGTTTTCATCAACTGGACAATTTCCAAATCTTCCCGTAAATGTTGTTAGGGGATTATGGATAGTAGGAAGAAATCCGCTAAATCACCTTTTCCAATAATCCTTTCACTCTTCGTAATTCTCTTTCAGGAGCTAGCCTCTCAGAGAAAGTTGGTCTCTAAAAAGATTTTCTTCCACCCAAAAGAGGATTTCTTCTACAATTTGCATGAAATGTTTCGATTTCTCACGCCCCCAATTGTTGGTATAGAACACCGTGGTTATGTTGTCTGAAAGCACATGAACACAATATTTTTATTTTTTTTAAGACTGGCTTGACTGCTGTCAGTGCATCCAACATGGCTTTTAGTTTCCTTGAATTGGATAAACTGTGATCCCATGTTTCGCTCCATCTTCCCTGCATGGCTCCATATGGGCTCCCCGAACTAAAATGGGCTTGCATCTGTTATTCTTAGGGGGCTTGGAACTGTCATTTCCAGTACTTACACCATCAAATCTAAGGACTCTTGCTGGCCTTTTCAGATAGTGTATAATTCTGGAGAAATCTCATGTGTAGATGTGCCCACTGTACTCCAGGGATAGCTGTCATCAACCCTAGAAGCCTCATCAGTTCCCAAATTGAGATTTGAGCCCAGTAAAAGCATGATAATTGCTTGCGATAGGCACCTCACTTTTTCTGTCTTCCAACAAAATTGTTGCCTTCACTGAAGAAACAGTATGTAACCCAAGAATGGGTTCTGAGCAGTCATCTTTTTTCAGTGAGATAAAAATAGGAGTTTGTTTCTCCCCCTTGCTGTGAGTGACAGGCGATTTACATATCTCAAACACAAGCCTGAGAGAAACATTCTGTGTACTTCAGACCCCCCTTTTCTTCTCCAGCTCTCACAGGATGGGCTGCTTCACACCTCAGCATGCTGAAGTCATGTGGTGACTTTTCTGGGTTTTGACTGGATGTTAGTGATCATAGCAGAAGTTCAGTGCAAGAAATACACAGGAGAAAATTCATGTTGACAAGGGGAGTGTAGAGGTGGGCGGGGAGTCTACTGACATCACAACTCCACCCATTGAGCTCCGGACAGACCCACCCACAGACTCTGCAGTTTTTCGGGTGTCATAATATACAGAGGAGACATTTGACAGGCAAGGATACATGCAGGATGCATGTATATCTTTATAGATCAGCACTATGGCAGTAGTTTAGAAAGGATGAGCGTGGGATTACATCCACTTTAAGCCATGGAGGGCCTGGGTACACAATTATCCCCAGCTTCACTATCCCCGTTTTGGGGCTGGTGTACACAGCAGGACCCTGCCACCTAGCACAAAGGTCTGAAGGCAAAAACAAATAAATAAAAAATAATAATAGATGACTTTGTGATCCTGACTGGCCAAGGAAACACAAACGGAGGTCCGGGTCTTTGTCCAGGCTTTTTATGGTAATGTGGATCATGAGTTTCAATATTTTATGCAAAGCAATACAATAAAACTGTCAACATAAATTGTCAGAGCAGAGCACCTCAACACAATCACAAGCAGGGACACACACTATATATATATATATATATATATATATATATATATATATATATATATATATATATATATATATATATATATATATATATATATACACATACATACATACATACATACACACACACACAGCTTGGGGTTCTGCCCCATTCACATAGTTTTTAGAGTAAAACTAAAAAGGCAAACCCCCCTAGTTTGGATAGAGAAACCGGAATAGTTTTGACCACTGCAAGGTTTATTTTTGCAATTTGTTCCATTGGGGGTATTTCTCTTCACTTCCTGCCCCATAGCCAAAACAGAAGTGAGAGAAAAATCCCTCTAAGGTGAGGGAATCCCTGACTGTCACAAGAATTATTGTCCCTATTGGAAGATTCTTCCTGTTCTGAGGACAACCCAAAATGTGTGATTTTTTTTTACTTTCAATAATGGTAAACAGAACGAATAGAGGACGAATCTCCCCCTAACAGAATCACAGACAGCAATACAATCCTAACAGGGTTTCTAATCCCTCTTCACTGTATCCAAAACAAAAAGTTTTGCATTTACTTATAGTTGAAGTATCAGACACTCTACAGACAGCCAAATATAAAGTGTAACGCCTTACTATAATAATTTATAAAAAACAAAAAAAAAAAAAAACGAAAAAAAAAAAAAAAACAAAAACAAAACACAAGTTTACCAAGATAAGATAAAACCGCCACAGGACTGCAGACAATAAAGATCTTCCCTCTCATGCGACTAAACGCCAGCACAGCAGACAGAGAAAAATCACATTGTACATACTGAATCCCAATATAGAGATTGCCTAAAGAACAATATTCTAAAAGTGTAAAGCATTAACTTACCTTCCGAATAACCTGCTGCTGCTGGGAGTGTTTGGAGCGCAGATCAGTTATTTCTCTCCACAAGGCTTCATTTTCTCTGGAAGAGAAAAAAATAAAAAAGTATATGACATTTTTGGATTCACAAAAAAAACAAAAAAAAAAAAACAAACACACCACAGATGTACAAGCTTTAAAAATAATTTATACGAAGTATAGAACAGTAACGTAACATAACATGACAGCACATTCCTAAAAAAGGTTATCTGTGATAACCTCTAATACTTGAATATCCATTATGTTAACAATCACTAACCAAATGTCAATAAGGTAACAAATCATGTCAAACACTTTTGCATAACAGATAACTAGAAAAAGGTGTTGTGATGTGATAAACAGCATTTGAAGTGACATGCCATTGCATGAACATTCTGAGAGGATCCGATCACCTATAGATACTTAACTATTGCAGGTAATGACAACAATCTACTCTACCCAGAGGGGGGTACCACACTCTGCACACAAGGTGCTCCTACCAGACGATTGGTGCATACTGCATGGCATTTTATTTTCAGACAAAGAAAGAGGAGCGAAGGGAGTCAAGGGGATGGGATAAGGGGAGAACAAAAAAAAAAAAAAAGGGGTGGGGGTAAGTATGGTATGGTTGTCAGTACAGGAAATTAAGTTCTCAGAATTGATTACTCTCATAGGTCAAGTATTCATCTGAATAATGAAACACGTCCATGTTGTGCTCCTCCGTCATAATCCCAAAGGACTGCGGTGAGGTATTCTATTTGTTGAATATCGTTCATCATGGCAAACCATTGCGATATGGGGGGGGGGGGGGGTGATTGTTGATTCCACATACTGGGAAGACGGGTCCGATACCAGCACGTTAAGATTTTGTAAGAGGTCTCCTGATATATGTACTGCAAAAGGGAAGATTTGCATGCGAAAAAAAATATCCGGTTCTTTTGGTCCTCCAAAAATGTTGTTTTGGAGATCTTTCCCATTTCAGCAAGTATGGCTGATCTTGCCGAGACGCAAAAGTAAGTAAAATTACTGTATATAAAGAGACGGAGAGATTTCCTTTCCCTCTCCCACACAAAGATCTTCAAATGAATTAGGTTTTCTTCAGAACCTGGAATGGTCAGGAAGGGACCAGAGAAAATAGACTAACAGTAACAAAAAAAAAAAAGTAAATAAATATATTATCTGCTCTGTGCATTGATTTTGCACAGAGTAACCTCCACGCTCCTCTTCTGGGGTCCCCCGCTGGCACTCCTACCCACTGCCAAATTGCACCATGGGACACTGGTATGGGGTACTTGTGCAGGCTCAATCCAAAGCTGGGCTGTGTGTATCAATTGACACACATGGGTAGGCTCCTGATGCCGGCTGATCTCCAGTAGTGGTGCAACGGATCGTCATTGAGCCATGATCCGAACCGCACACACGTGATCTGCGGATTGATTTCTGAAAAAAAAAAACCACACAACTTGTGCGCGTGTTCAGTCCACACACGCACAGCGTGGTCATGGCGAGTGGGGGAACGGAGGAGCTTGAACGCCCAGCTTCATTTAAATCCCCTGTATGGGAGCATTTTGGCTTCCCTGTCAAGTCTAATGATGAAGGAAAGAGGTTAGTGGATAAAACCGTGACGGTGTGTAGGCACTGACAGTGGAAACACATCAAGCATGGCCACGCATTTGAAGCGAGATCACCCCGGTGTTTCACTGACAGGAGTGAAAACATAAGCGAAAACTAAAGCTGCTCAACAACCGCTTATCACCACAGCATTTAGGCAGCCCCTTGTTGCACAATCAGACCGGGCTAAAGCCATCACAAACACTATCGGTGTGTTTATAGGTGCAGACATGAGAGCATATTCGGTTGTGCAAAACAAGGGCTTTAAACACATGTTGAAAGTGCTTGAGCCACGTTACGACATTTTTTTTTGCTGATCCGAAAAATGATCCGATACTCTGATCCGAGAAATCAATCCGAACCTTACGTTTTTTGATCTGTTGCACCCCTAATCTCCAGTAACTAAATATGACAAATCCCCTCCCCCCACGTATGCTGTACTACCACTTTAAATACAAATTGTAAAGAAACAATTGACGCAACACATAATAAACAAAACAAGTGAAAATATGAAATTGTTGTAGCGCAACCAGAAAAGTCCAAAGAACTTCCTTAACCACTTCAATACCGGCACTTCTACCCAGGCCCAAATGTTTAGCTTTCATCTCGGTCACGCTTTAAATGACAATTGTGCGATCATAACACTGTACCCATATGAAAAAAAAAAATGTTTTTTGAGACCGAGCTTTCTTTTGGTGGTTATTATTCACCACTGTTTACATGTTTTACATGTGATCGGCTGTGATAGGACACAGCTGAACACATGGTAAAGGGCTGCTGTGATTGGCCCTTTACCCCAGTGGTCATCAACCCTGTCCTGCAGGGCCCACTAACAGGCCAGGTTTTATGTATCACCTTGGGGAGATGCAGTGTAGAATACTGCAATCACTGAGGAGCAAATGATATCAGCTGTGATGTATTTCAGTTATCTTGCAAACCTGGCCTGTGAGTGGGCCCTGCAGGACAAGGTTGATGACCACTGCTTTACCCCAATCTATGTCCAAAGGACACAGCAGTCACAGAATGTGCCCGATACGTGCCCAAGGGGGCGGGTTCTGGGAGGATGTCTATAGACACCCTCCCAGAAATAGACGACTGTAGACATCTTTTGGCTATAGCTTGCTACTAAAGTTGTTAAAGTAAAAGGTGGTCCAAAACAGCCCAATATTTGGGAGTAGACCGTTTTGGATCAGCTTTTTCTTTGAAGCACTTTGGACTTTTCTGGTTGCACTATAACAATTATTTCATATTTTCACTTGTTTGGTATTAAAGCGGGGGTTCACCCTAAAAACAATTTTCTAACATTACATCCAGGATACTAACAACATTTACAGTATGCAGGTCTTTTTTATCGCCGTACATACCGTTATATTGTCATTTTCTCCCCGGCTTCCGATTGCTGCGGGACTGGTCTTTCCTATCCCTGGGTTAGATGATTGACGTCTGGTGAAACAGTTCCCATGTCGCACAAGGCGCGTCATCAGATTTCCGTAAATACCTGAGCTGCGAGTCGGCGCTATACAGTGCCTGCGCAGTCAGCTCTACACGGCGGGCGCAGGCGCCGTCTCGCAGCAATCAGAACCCGGAAGCCGGGGAGTAAAATCACAAGATATAGACCTGCATAATGTAAATGTTGTTAGTATCCTGGATGTAATGTTAGGTTTTTTTTCTTTTAGGGTGAACCCTCGCTTTAAATAGAGAAATAGATTGATTCACTTTATTCCCAATTTAAATTTAGGCCTCATGCACACTTGTGCCCAAAAGTTTTTTTCTCCTGCCTCTAAATGCATCTCCACGTTAGCCTATGTGTTCTTGCACGGACCAGAAGACACACAGGACTCTTCTGCAAACCGCTCCGCTCCATTGAGAGCCGGTCATAGTCTCCTGAAATGCGAATTGAATGCGGGTAAACCCGCATTCCAATTCTCACCAATGTGAACCCAGCCTTAAATGGGGCGAACGCGCATAAGTGCATTTACACAAATGTGGCTTAGGGGCGTTTTTATAGCTGCTTTTCTCGTGTCAGGAGAAAAGCATTTAGAAGAGCCCCAGTGTGCATTGGGCCTTAAAGTGGTAGTGCAACATATTTGGGGAAATCATTAGTTTTATATCTCATCAAGATATTGTGCAAGTCACTTCCCTGATGACATTTTAAACGCACTAAGAGCGAAACTATATATTTTCTTGGAGAACTAAAATAACTGATGTAGCACACCCGCCACCAATTGTACCAGACTTACCTCCTCACCCCCCTTAACCGCTTGCCGACCACCGCACGCAGATATATGTCTGCAGCATGGCACGGACAGGCAAAAGGACTAATATATACACACGTCCCCTTTAAGAAGCGGCATTGTGGACGCGTGTGAGGTGCCTGACTGACCGCGGGTCCTGCAGACTTGATGTCCGCGGGAATACCCGCGATCATGTCAAGGTGGGGGAAGAATGGGGAAATGCTGATGTAAACAAGCATTTCCCCAGTCTTCCTAGTGACAGCACAGTGATCACAGCTTCCTGTAATCAGAAGCAGTGATCACTGTTGTGTCACACACAGCCCATCCCCCCTACAGTTAGAAGCACTCCCTAGGGCACACTTAACCCCACACTTAACCCCTTCAGCGCCACCTAGTGGTCAACTCCCTTCACTGCCAGTGTAATTTTCACAGTAATTGGTGCATTTTTATAGCACTGATCGCTGTAAAACTGACAATGGTCCCAAAAATGTGTAAATGTGTAAAAAGTGTAAAAAAAGTGTCCGATGTGTCCGCCATAAAGTCGCAGTCACAATGAAAATCACAGATCACTGCCATTACTAGAAAAAATATAGAATAGAAATTAGTAATAAAAATGCCTTAATTCTATCCCCTAATTTGTAGACGCTATAACTTTTGCGCAAACCATTCAATATATGCTTATTGCGTGTTTAACCAAAAATATGTAGAAGAATACGGATATTATAGCAAAAAGAAAAAAATAATAATTTTTTTTTTTCAAATTGTCGCTCTTTTTTTGTTTATAGCACAAATAAAATAAAAACCGCAGAGGTGATCAAATACCAAAATAAAGCTCTATTTGTGGGGGGGGGGGGGGGGAGACTTCAAAATGGTCTGGGGCTTAAGTGGTTAAATGGCTTTGGACGTGAAACACTGACAGATAAATGGTCTGGGGCTTAAGTGGTTAAATGGCTTTGGACGTGAAACACTGACAGATAAACACTGAAAAGAGACATCCTACTTTAGACCTAGACCATGTTGTAAGATCATCAGCACATGCTGTACAAGGAGTTCCTTCTCTCTACAGAGTTCTAATTTTTAATTTGACCTTTTTTGATTCTACTACAATTGGGATGTTTTAGGGCTCATTTAAACAATACATGCATAAAAACTGATGGGAAAACAGTGCAGATTTCACTAGCAGGGACACGAGTGTACATTAGTTTCACATCAGTTTTCATGCATGATCCAGTACGTTCTTATGCATACACGTTGCAGATTCATGCACAGAACAAAAATCTGTATGCAATGCCAGTGTTGTGGTGTAAACAGGGCATATAGAGAATAATGTTTTGTGTCCTCGCAGAACACGTGCAGAAAAACTGATGTCTCCGCACAAGGTGTGAACAAGGTCTTACTGTTTCTGGAACCCATATGGACATTTTAAAAAGAACAGTCTGAACATACATGTTTTTAACAGAAGTGATATCTGGTTACACTTTGGTATGACTTTAGGACACAGGTGTCACAATTCCTGCAGGCCGAATTCGGCCCTCCAGGCCATTTCATGTGGC
Organism: Rana temporaria; assembly: GCF_905171775.1. Classification (NCBI taxonomy): domain Eukaryota; kingdom Metazoa; phylum Chordata; class Amphibia; order Anura; family Ranidae; genus Rana; species Rana temporaria. Next base: position 278,905,623 of record NC_053492.1, on the reverse strand, counting down.
CCTTGCACCTCTCATGACCCTTACTTTCAAGCAATGCATCCAGCTTCTTCCCAGCAGCAGCACAAGGAAAGGGGGGTGCACTGTGATGTAAGGGAGAGTGGGGGACTCAACTTCTGATGGTGGGGTGGCTCTCGACATCTAATGTAAAGGGAAAGGCTGCGCTAGACATCTAATTTTACAGATAAAACCGGTCCTTTTAAAGGCAATGATAATCTCGATGCGGCCTGTGATGAAATTGAGTTTGACAACGCTGCTTTAGGACAACTTACAATGGACTTGAAAATTCACACTTCACAAAACAGAAGAGTATTTGGCTGCATTATTAAACTACATTGTTTTTTGTTATTTTTTTTAGCACTTTATTATGAATACAAGCTAAAACCTTAACATGCAAGCTCTCTTGACTCATATCCCTAAGCAAATATATGGTGTTTAGCTACCAGATTAAATCTGCACTTGTTTTAGAAAATGTTAAAAGTTACACACAAACAATTCATATGAGGTTACTTAAAAACAAACACCATTGTTTCACCATTTATATCTCTGAAGAAAACTGCAAATTAGGATAAGCAGCATGTCCACAATTTTCTACATGCAGCTCAGACTTTGTAGTGCGCTCTAAATATTATGAAAATACAAACCTCTTCAATGTGAAGAGTCGCGAATCAATAGTGTCTTGTTTCATCTGAACTTTTTGAGCACTATTCAAAATTTTGGATATATCTTCCTGTCTCACTTTAGTTTCTTCAGGTCTTGTGGAGGATACCTGGAAAAAAATAAAAAAAAAAAAATAAAAAAAAACACATGATCAAAATTTTACAAGTAAAAAACAACAAAGCCCATACGAATATTAAAAATGTTTATGTGCAATCTTTTAGAAAAAAGGAAAAAATTGCGCCAACCAAAACAACGTGATTAAATAAGTGAATATGGAAAAAGGCCGCAATAACGTGTCATAACACAAACAATATAAGAAAAAGAAAAAAAGAAAAAATCTGACTGGCGCGATTTTTTCTTTTTCTTATGTGCAATCTTACCATTTTTTTTTTATGTATTTGTATTGCTAATAAAACTACCCATATAAAACTAAGCAATAACTAGTAGTAGGGTTGCACCGGTACTGGGTAGTTTCATAAGTAATGCTTTGAGACCTGAACCTGATACATTTGCGGTGCGATTTAAGCCCATAAAAAATAAATGGGCTCAAGTCACACTGCAAAGAATCTCATGCAATTCAAACAGGAGTGTGATTCCTGTCCAAACCAGATGCGGCTCCACCCACCACTCTTGTGTGAATCCAGCCTAGGTTCACACAGGAGCAGTGGGAAACTACGTGTACATTCTTACAGGAATCGCAACACATTCTTGTTCAAATTGCATGCAATTCTTTGCAGTTTGATTTGAGTCCATACAAAAACAATGTGTTAATATGGCGCACTCAGGATGTGGCTATATACTAGTAGCTAAAAACGGGGTGGGCTGGATGATCAAGCTGGGTATTAAAACAAGTCCATAACAATATGTCCATATAAGAATGATGATATGCTGTTTTGAAGGCGGCTGCCAGTTCAAGATGACTAGAATAGGCCCTGGAACAAAATAAAAGACATCTAAATGACTTTTACGGCGCCATCCAAATGCAGCAATATTTTTCCAGCATTCATGATATAGTACAGATGTCCATCCACATAGTCCCTAAGTGGTGGCAGGCATTGCAGGCGATTGTGTATCCTGCTTTTATCTGGTCGCACTGTAGGCACACAGCGCTTCCGGGAGGCTCCATCACTACGTGGAAAATTTTAAAGCCTGTCATCCAAGGTTTGTCTGCGGAAAATCTGACAACAATTTTCAGTCGGAGCGTACAAACGGTCGGATTTTCAGCCAATAGTCTGTCAACACACAATTTCTGTCGGAAAAATCCGATAGTGTGTACGAGGCGCAAGAGCAAACACACACTTTATAAAAATATTTTTTTTTTTTTTCTTAAAAATTTGCAAAATATTTAACCCAGAATTCATCTTTCAGATCCACTTCCTATTAACAATTTGCATTCAATCCAATTATTCAAGGCCAGATGGTAACCCTGTCCCCAGCCAACAGTACTCATGCCTTTAATATCACTTTAGTTTTGCCGATCTTATGGTGTCTAGTATTTTGTAGTCTAGAAGGTTTTAATAAAAGAACAGATTTACTTTAAACGAGCATTCCTTTTACCTTTCTCTTGATATTCTCCAGTAACTCGTCCTGCCCTTGAATGAAGTATGGATGCTGAAATTCAACTGGTCCATCCCTCTCCTGCTTCACAATTCCAGCGTCAACATGGACCACCTTTCTGAAACCATCTTAAAAAGGGGGGGGGGGGGGGGAACGTGTGTAGTTAAACACGAATATCAGCCATGCCTCTAAATAAATCAGTCATTATAAAATCAAGGTAACATTTATAAGCGCTCTCTGTATCTGCTAAACTGAACTGGTCACCACCACCACAAATGTGTGTTTAGGGTCAGTCAAAAGGAATAAAACTGTTGGTGCTTGCAAGAAGGTGAACAAGGTGACAGAGCAAGCGCTGAGTGCTGAACGCATTGCCAATGGTGTCCACTGGAAGGAACAGTTCCAATACACTGATCCTGGAGCATCACACTGTATTTATTTTAGAACTTTATTTTCTTAATCATACTCAGAGCTGCAATGTGGTAGCTTGCATTGCATTGAAAAAAAAACAGTACTTCAAGCTGACTGCATCAGGACTGTGCTGCACAAAGCAAACACAAAGTGGAAAATCATAACACTTAGGGCCCTTTCACACGCGTTTTTGCAGTAAAAATAGCGCTATTAAAACGCACCCCATGCCCCTCCCCATTGAAATGAATTAAAAATCGCGGTAAAATCGCTGTGTTTTACCGCGATTTTAACGCTCCGTTTTTACCGCGGTTTTTAATTCATTTCCATGGAGGGGGCATGGGGAGCGTTTTATGAGCGCTATTTTTACCTCGAAAACGCGGCAAAAACGCACCAGTGTGAAAGGGCCCTAAGGAGAAGGGGCTCAGCATTCTTTCGCATACTGATGTTATTCAATCTGCATTCTTTAGGTTGAAGTTCCCTTTAATGAACAATCGCAAGTTCCACTAGCAAAAAAAAGATGTACGACATGGTCTTGTCTGAAATGAACACAATATCAATTTTATATGACGCTTGATGCATGCAGAACAGTCTATAACTTTACTTACACATGTTAAGTTGCCTCACAAAGCTGGCCATGTTATTGTGCTTGAAGTACTTGGGCAGGATCTCTTTTGCAAATCGTTGTTCATCAAGGACCAAGAAACTCTGACCATTCTAAAGAAATAAAATAGGTTTAAAAAACAGCAGAAAAAAGTAAAAAAGTTTAAAAGGCACGTTTACTAATGCTGGCCACTGCATCAATGTAAAGGCATGCTTTCCAAATACGTTACACACTTTTCAGTCACCAGACCACTTATTTTCCCAGGTTTTATGAAACCTGGACTTGATCTGTGACAGCCTTGTTCTTCCCTTCTCAGTGGGGCCGGTGATCTGACGATACTGTTCTGAGATTTCCGTCGGCAAGGATTGCGCCTGCACAGTCCTTACAGGAACCATCTCGATAGAGGAACCATACCGACAAGTCACCGGTCTACTAAAACTGGAGTGTGCAAAACCTGGTGCATATAAACCAATAAGCTTCCATTTTTTTTTTTCAAAAGCTTAATTGAACAAGCTGAGGTTAGAAGCTGATTGGCTACCATGCCCAGCTGCACCAGATTTTTCACTCTCCAGTTTCAGTAAATAAACCCTAGTGGCATATATTAAAAGACCACTGAGGGCCCTGAGTACTCAGAGGTCCTCAATTCTCCTAAAACCCTACACATAAAAAGTAGGCAGGCATCTGAAAAACAAATGTAAATGAGAAGTAAATGAAGGGCTTATTTACATATTCATGTTGTGTGAACACTTACACTTGTGTGCCTTTTACAACATACTGCACTATGTTGTGGTTTACAAATGTTAGTGTGTATTTTTTCATCATTATGTAAAATAAGCAATAAATTATGTGCAATAAACCAATCCCGTACATCGAAACAAGATAGTTTCTCCTCCATCCCAAAGATCAAACCCCCCCCCCTCGGCTATTTTTTAAGACAGTATTTTTTTATGCTCTCAGATGTTGGTTGCGTTGAATGATAGGTTTTAAAAAATAAAATCCATGGATTAAATATTTTCCTTCAGGTTCTCTAGTTTCCTCCCACAAACAAAAGAGGTAATAGAGCAGGCCTAGCGTAACGCCCAAATATGGGAAAAAGGGAAAGTCTTCCTTTGCAGTCAGGCTGTGCCCAAACTGCAAGGGTTAACTGCTGAGATTTGTCTAGGAGATGGAAATGCTTACCAGACAGGATTTTTCTTTTTTTTTTTTTTTACCAAAGACATGTAGCAGAATATATGTTGGCTTACATTTTTGAAAAAATTCTATTTTATTGGATTTCTTTTAAAATAGAATAAAGAAAATCTTGTTTTATTGCAAAGTTCCGCTCTTTTCACGCTTGTATTGCAAAAAAATAAAAAACAAGTCGTGAATAAATACCACCAAAAGAAAGCTCTATTTGGGCAAACAAAATTATTAAAATTAATTTGGGTACAGAGTAGCATGTCATTGAAAGTGCAAGAGCGCTGAAAGCTAAAAATTGGCCTGGGAAGGAAGGGGGCGAAATGTCCAGTATTGATGTGGTTAAAAAAATAAATAAATTGAATTACCCAATTATTTAAGCAGTAGTAAACCGGAAAAAATAAAAAAAAAACAAAAAAAACTGCAAGACAATAGCAGTATGTATCGCATACTAGCACATTATGAAACATACCTTAGAACGATGCCCCCACAGTGCGTCTGATCACCACTGTGGCGCTTGCAGGAGTGTCTCAACTGTCTGGGACTCCCCTCCTTATCGGCTTAGGCAGCAGCATGGCGCCATTGTCTCCTGCTGCTGTCAAAGTCAGTCAGCCAATTAGAGAAAGGGGGCGGGGCAGGAGCTCCATTTCTGAATGGACACACTGTGCTGTGGCTTGTCTGCCCCATATCAAGATGCTTGCTGTGGGAGCACTCAACAGGAGAGAGGGACTAGGAGCACAAAAGAGGAAGTTCTGGCATGATCCGCCAGACATTCCCTGCCTGGTGTCAGTGGCTGCATGAGGGCGATTATTTCCTAAACCGTGCATGTTTAGGAGATATTAATTTTACCTACAAATGTGCCATGGAGACCACTTTTATCTTAAAGCGGACCTCCCACCATTATAACGGGGTAATGGCAGCTATCTGCTGCCATAACAACGGTATTTAACATCAAAGTAGCGATGTAAATCCACTGTGGGTGGTCCAGAAGTGGTTAATAAATGCACATTTTTTTGCAGGTAAAAGTGCATTTTTATTTTATTATTTTTTATTTGGAGCCTGTAAAAGAATTTCACCCACAATCAGCAGATCAAGCGCAATCTCAGGCTTCTGCAGACTGTGTAGCTGTCTGCCCCATACCTCATACAGGAAGGCAGTTACTGAATGACAGGAAGAATCAATGACTTACCTAGAGCACTCATTAGTGCCCTGGTAGTTCACCGAGAACTACAAGCTGACTTAGAATGACAGTCATCGCTGAAAAATAAAAAAGCTGGACTTGCAGGTTTAAGTCATAATGTACTAGTAGGTACTGCATACTTTGGTGGTGCAACAGGTCACATCCTAAATATGGGTGTAAAATGTTACTAAAGGGGAACTTATCCTTTAAGACAGGGTTTGACAAATTTGCTTGGAATCTAGGAGCCAGCTAAAAAAGGAGCCAAAAAATGCACCCCGTCCCGCCAAGCTTGCGCGCAGAAGCGAACGCATACATGAGTAGCGCCCGCATATGTAAACGGTATTCAAACCACACATGTGAGGTATCGTCACGATTGGTAGAGCGAGAGCAATAATTCTAGCCATAGACCTCCTCTGTAACTCAAAACATGCAATCTGTAGAATTTTTTAATGTCGCCTATGGAGATTTTAAAGGGTAAAAGTTTGTTGCCATTCCACGAGCGGACGCAATTTTGAAGCGTGACATGTTGGGTATCAATTTACTCGGCGCAACATTATCTTTCACAATATAAAAAAAATTGGGCTAACTTTACTGTTGTCTTATTTTTTAATTAAAAAAAAAAAAAGTATATTTTTTCCCCAAAAAAGTGCGCTTGCAAGACCGCTGCGCAAATACGGTGTGACAGAAAGTATTGCAACAACCGCCATTTTATTCTCTAGGGTGTTATAATAAAAAATATATATAATGTTTGGGGGTTCTAATTAGAGGGAAGGAGATGGCAGTGAAAAAACACATTAGAACTGCTGTTTTTTGCTACTTGTAATGTAATGTAATGTAATGTAACATGTAATGCCAACGGCCACCACAAGATGGCCACTCCTAGATTCCTTCTGCAGGCCTCAGCTTTCTTATGTGAAGGCCGCAAAGCCGCGGCCTCAATTACGGGCCAGCCCACGCCGGCCGGTAATTGAGGCCGCGGCTTTGCGGCCTTCTGCAGTCCTCAGCTTCCTTCCGTGAAGGGCGCGGCCTCAATTACCGGAGGGCGCGGGACCGCCGTGATCGCACCGGCCGGTAATTGAGGCCACGGCTTTGCGGCCTTCTGCAGCCCTAAACTTCCCCAGGCGCCAGGTCACAATTTCTTGTCGCAATTGCGACCTGGCACCCGGATTTTGTCGAGGCCTGCTTTAAGATACTGCAGCTTACCAATCCTTAGATATGATGGCTGTATACATTTTAGGCTTCTTTCCCCTCTGCTTTAACCTGGTGATCTGTATTAGGCTGCTTTCACACTGGGGCAGTTTGCAGGTGCTATAGCGCTAAAAATAGTGCCTGCAAAGTGCCCTGAAAGAACATCTCCTTTCACTCCAGTGTGAAAGCCTGAGGGCTTTCACACTGGAGCGGTGCGCTGGTAGGACGCTCAAAAAAGTCCTGCCAGCCACATCTTTAAGGCTCTGTAAGAGCAGTGAATACACCACTCCTAAAGCGCCCCTGCCTATTGAAATCAATGGGCAGCGCCTCTGAACCGTCGGGAAAGCGATGCAGCAGCTGCGCTTTGCCAGCGGTTTTAATCCATTTTCGGGGTTAAAAGGGCCCCGCTAGCGGCCGAAAATCGTAGCAAAAAAATACAGGAAAGCACCACTAAAAATAGTGTGAAAGTAGCTTTAGAGTGCCACCTAGCTTGATGAATGCAACAGAGACACCTTTGGACGGCAGTATTGCCAATCTGAGGGGGGTGGAGGTTAGATGTACTAGCAGATAGGATTGCATCGATACCTTTTTTTTTTTTTTTAAATGTCAATATTTCTTTATTGTATCAAGATAAAGTAGTACAACAATAGAGACTAAAACAGGTTCAAGCTATCAGTTGGTGTCCAATGTTAACATAACAACAAAGTAATCCGAGAAAGGTATTGTCATTTGCTCTATAGACAAAGGTAAAATAACCTAACCTATCATTAATCATGAACATGCAAGACACAATTATCAAAGGGAGAGGGGAGGAGGGGTAAGGGTGGTCAGGCTAGTCACCAGTGTGAAGCATACCCGTATTAGTGATTCTTGGGTTAGTTTACATTAACCTTGAATCCTAAGGCTGCATTCACACCTGATCGTTTTGTCGCCTGAAGCACGACGCTCAAATACGCTAGAGGGGAAAAAAATACATTATACCATATGGAGATGGTTCACATCTGCACGCCAATACGCCTGAAGCTCAAACAAGTTCCGGACCCTTTTTTTGTCGCACGTATCGGGCGGTTTGGGTGTATTTGAGCGTTTCCATTTCCCATAGAATGTAATAGAAACGCTCGATTCAAGCGACTAGCGCGACAACGAGCGTTTGCTACGGGCGTTTCGTCGCTTTAATCAATAGAACTTTTCACCCAGGTAGAAGATTAAAAAAATCTACCAACAGAGCAAAAAGTGATGAAAAGATGATCATTTTTCCTATTGGCTAAAATAAAAAACGTTGAAGTACAAAAACGTCGGACAAACGTCGGACAACGCTGTATGCAAACGCGCAAATAAGCATGAATACGAAAAATGACCGAACGACTCTCAGGTGTGAATGCAGCCTAAAACAACAGTTTTCATTGATACCATTTTTTTATTGCCAAGTAATGATACTTGTGCTTTAGTACTCGCCGATACAGATTCCTTTGCAGTGCGGTTTAAGCAGATACACGAATGTGCTCAAAATGCACAGCAAAGAATCGCATGTGAACAGGAATCCTGTGCGATTCCTGTCTAATGCACATGTAGAAGTCACCAAGACAAGCCTGTATTCACACAGCAGCAGTGGTGGAAACCAAATGCTATTCATTATATTAAATTGGTTGTAAAAGCAAAAGTTTTTTTTATCTTTATGCATTCAAATAAAAAGCCTTCTGTGTGCAGCAGCTCCCCTAATACTTACCCGATTTCCCTCTATATCCAGCAATGTTACAGGAGTGTCTCAGCTGTCTGGGACTCCCCTCCTTATCGGCTTAGGCAGCAGCATGGCGCCATTGTCTCCTGCTGCTGTCAAAGTCAGTCAGCCAATTAGAGAAAGGGGGCGGGGCAGGAGCTCCATTTCTGAATGGACACACTGTGCTGTGGCTTGTCTGCCCCATATCAAGATGCTTGCTGTGGGGGCACTCAACAGGAGAGAGGGACTAGGAGCACAAAAGAGGGACCTGAAAAGAGGAGGATCTGGGCTGCTCTGTGCAAAACAAACTGCACATAGGTGTTTGTTTTTTTAAACAAAAAAAAAAACAAGACTTTAGTATCACTTTAAGAATTGGTAAGCTGCAGTATAATAAAATGTTTTCTTTTGGGTTTAATACTGCTTTAAAAGTGGAACTTTACCCATAACCAAAAAAGCCAAGTTATGGCTAGTTCAAAAAAACAGTTACATTCCTGGAATGCCAGGATTGCCAACTGTCACATTTGCGTGTGTCCTCAAGCAAACTGTCAAACCATCATGGCAGTTGCAAACAGAAGTGGCTTCCTTGGCTGTAAACTGGATAGGAGGGTTTAATTTTGGTTAGGCCCCTTTCACACTGGGGCAGTGGGGACATCGGCGGCTATTTTTGTGAAAACTGTCACATTTGTGTCCTCACCCAAACTGTCAAACGCCTGGTTGTCATAACTGATCACATGTGCAGCAGCACGTGGCAGTTACAGATCAAACAGAAGCAGCTTTTTGGGCTGTAGAGGATAGAAGGGTTCAATTCTGCTTTAGCTCAGAATCACACTACTGCAATCACAGACACTGCATGCGATTCCCACCCGCAGTGATAATCACATGCGATGTCTGTGAGATGCAAGGTCAGCCATACAGTTGAATAACTGAACTTGCATTAGATTCGCAGGAAAAAAAGTGTAGGGACTTTTCTTCCCCTGGTGTTCGCACCTATGCGATCGGATTTCTATGTGACTTTACAGTTCGCACTGCGATGTGTGAACCGATCTGGGGGGTTTCATTAACAATGTAATGGCACCTGCAGCGGTTCACAGAGGGCAGTGTGAACTGCCTGCGGGGGAGATGTGATGCGGGAAGCAGCGCTGTAATCGTGCGGGTTCCTGCATCGCATCAGTGTGAACATAGGCTTAACCACTTCCATACCAGGCACTTACGCACCTTCCCGCCCAAGCACATTTTCAGCTTTCAGCACTGTCGCACTTTGAATGGCAATTGCGCGGTCGTGCGACGTGACTCTCAAACAAAATTGGCGTCCTTTTTTCCCACAAATAGAACTTTCTTTTGGTGGTATTTGATCACCTCTGCGATTCTTTTTTTTTTGCGCAACAACTAAAAAAAGACCGAAAATTTTGAAAAAAAAATATGTTTTTATTTTTTTCTGTTAATTTTTTTGTAAATTACGGGCACTGATATGGCAGCACTGATGGGCACCGATGAGATGGCACTGATGGACATCGATGAGGTAGTACTGACGGGCACAGATGAGGTGGCACTGATTGGCAGCGCTGGTATGCGGCACTGATAGGCACACATAGGCGCCACTGATGGGCACACATAGGCGCCACTGATGGGTGGCACTGATAAATACTTATGGGTGGCACAGATGGGCACTGATAGGTGGGCACTGGGCATGGATGGGCACTGTGGGGTGGCACTGATGGACACTGTGGGGTGGCACTGATCTACCCATGTTGCCAGTCAGTGCCCATTTGTGGGCACTGATTGGCATTTTTTTTTTTTAAGACTTTTTTTTTTTTCAATGCTTTTTTTTGGCCCACCCTGGTGGTCCAGGGTGGGCTTCCCTGGTGGTCCAGTGTGGCGATCAGAGGGAGGGCTGCGCTGATAAACAATTAGCGCGAACCCCCCCTGTCAGGAGAGCCGCCGATCGGCTCTCCTATACTCGCGTCTGTCAGACGCGAGTGAGGAAGAGCCATCAACGGCTCTTCCTGTTTACATCGTGATCAGCCGTGATTGGACACGGCTCATCATGTGGTAAAGAGTCTCTGCCGGAGGCTCTTTACCGAGATCGGAGATGCAGGGTGTCAGACTGACACCCCGCATCACGGATCGCCACGGGCGCGCGCGGCATGAAATCATGGGCGGGCGGGAAGTGGTTAAAGGGGTTGTAAACACTCATGGTTTTACATCTTAACGCATTAAGGTGAAAACCCTTATGTAGTGCTGCAGCCCCCGTTTTACTTACCTGAATGCTGTCTTCCTCCACCCGGGAACGAGCACACCAACTCTAGCTGGCGTCTCGTGTCCCGATTGGATAGCACAGCCATTGGCTCCTGCTGCTGTCAATCAATCCAATGACACGGGTGCCAGTCCTGCTTTGCGTGTGAATACATGCAAAAGCAGGACTCAGGAGCACGCCCGCACGGGTGACCACAAAGGAGAGCGCTTGTCCAAAATGCGGACACTCAATGCAGGGAGGAGCTGCCAGGGAACCCCGGAATGGGTAGATAGGGCTACTCTGTGCAAAACTAACTGCACAGGGGAGGTAAGTATGACATGTTTGTTACTTATTTTTACAAGCCCTTTAAGCAGAACAAAGCCCTTGTATCCTGTACAGCCCTGGAAGCTGCCATCTTAGCCTCTGTCTGGTGTCAGTTGCCATGGTGCTGCACGTGTGATCAGCTAGGACACCAGCTATCTGATGGCTTGCCACTATGGCTGAGAAGCAACCTAGGCACACTAGTAAGAGTGTTGAAGTATTGTCATGCTTTGTGAACCATGAAATGAATGGGATTTAGCAGGATTGGATGTCAGCTGATGTGTACGTATTTTAGAAGGCAGGATGAGGGGCCTCCTAAGGAAGACAAGTACAATGAATGTAGAACACCTAGCCGTGAGGAAAAGAGGCGAGGAAGGGAAGCAGGCAGCGTGTGGAGAAGGCTTGGTTGGCATCATGCCTACACCTGGGCCGCTGCCACAAGATGGAAGCCGTGCCTATGTACACACAGGGCAGAGGGGCGCTTACCTGACTCCATGTGATAAATTCGTTGGTGTCCGAGTCCTCCACCAACGTCCACAGTTTGCTCAGGAACGCCGGTACGTTAGAATTCTGCTTCATTGTCCCGAACTCCCCCAGTACTAATACAAAGTACAACCCAACCTCACCGAGCTCAGACGGAGCTACTGCGCATGCGCCAAACTGGGCACTGCACCACGCCCCCCTGAGTCTGACGCTACAGCGTCGTACTGGACGAGACGCAACTTGGCTCCTCCTTGCATAACGGATACAACCTCACGTGTGGGGTGTGTGTGCATGTGCAGTGCACTGTGTGTGTGCGCGCGCTGGAAGTTTGCCAGAGATTGGTTGATGCAGAGTAGGTGCTGACCAGTTGTATGGCTCAGACACTGGGGACGTTTACCTTCCAGCCAGTAGCTTTACATGTCACAGTGGACCCAGCGACTATTTATAGCGGCTGCGAAGGCGGGACTCATCATAGTACCATGCAGCAACAATAATATCAAGTTTTTTTTTTTTTTTTTTATTATTATTTTGAATGCTATGTTTGATGATTAACCACTTCAATACCAGGCTTTTATATACACCTCATTACCGGGCCTATTCTGGCACTTCTCTCCTACATGTAAAAATCATCATTCTTTTGCTAGAAAATTACGCAGAACCCCCAAATATTATATATGTTTTTTTTTTTTTTTTAGCAGACACCCTAGGGAATAAAACGACGGTGATTGAAACATTTTATCTTGCACGGTATACGCGCAATAATTTTTCAAACGCCCTTTTTTTGGAAAAAAATTGTTTCATGAATCAAAAAAATAACAAAACAGTAAAGTTAGCCCAATTTTTTTGTATAATGTGAAAGATTATGTTACACCGAGTAAATAGATACCTAACATGTCACGCTTTAAAATTGCGCATACTCATGGAATGGCGCCAAACTTCGGTACTTAAAAATCTCCATAGACAACGCTTTAATTTTTTTTTTCTTACAGGTTACCAGTTTAGATTTACAGAGGAGATCTAGTGCTAGAATTGTTGCTGGCACTCTAACGCACGTGGCGATACCTCACATATGTGGTTTAAACGGCGTTCACATGTCGGCGGGACTTACGTGTGCGTTCGCTACTGCGCTCGAGCTACCAGGGACAGGGGCGTTTTAATTTTATTTTTTTACTTATTTTTTTTACACTTCTTTTCTAATTTTTTTTTTTTTTTTTACTTTTATTCCTATTACAAGGAATGTAAATATCCCTTGTAATAGGAAATGTGTGTTACAGGTCCTCTTTATGGAGAGATGCGGGGTCAATAAGACCCCACATCTCTCCTCCAGGCTGGAAACCATGAGATCGGTGAAAAAAAAATTCACCAATCTCATGAATACTGTTGCTTACTAGCCGCAATCACGGCTTTGTTTACTTACGGGGACCCGGGCGTGACATCATCACATCGCGCCCCAACTGGTCACCAGTCATCTCTTTGCTTCCTGCGAGCGCCGGACGATTCGTTCTTCGGGCCCCCGATGGCACGGGAGAGCCCGGAGAAGCACCGGATGGCGGCGGGAGGGGGGGGGGATGCCCCCCTCCCGCCGCCTGTAAGAATGATCAAGCGGCGGAACCGCCGCTATGATCGTTCTTATGTTGCGCAGAATCGCCGGCAGAACAAAAGGATATCTGGATGATGCCTCTAGCTGCAGGCATCATTCAGATATCCACCCGCAAAGCCCAGGACGTCATTTGACGTCCACCCAGGATGGGAGATCCCATCTGTGGACGTCAAATGACAATGGGCGGGTATTGAAGTGGTTAAATAAAGTTTCATTTAAAGCGGTTCTCCACCCTAAAGTGGAGTCCCGCTGATCGGAACCCGCCCCCCCTCTGGTGTCACATTTGACACCTTTCAGGGGGGTGCAGATACCTGTCTAAAGACAGGTATTTGCACCCACTTCCGGCCCGGCATTCACGGGCAAAAGACGGGCATTCCGTCACATCCCGTCGCTCCCCTGTTGTGTGCTGGGAACACTCGGCTCCCAGCACACATCGGGAGCCAATCGGCGGGCACGGCGCGACTCGCGCATGCGCCGTAGGGAACCGGGCAGTGAAGCCGCATCGCTTCACTTCCTGGTTCCCTCAGCGTGGATGGCGGGGGGAGCAGCAGAGAGACGAGCGATCGCTCGTCCTCTGCTGCGATCGGCGCTGGACTCCAGGACAGGTAAGTGTCCTAATATTAAAAGTCAGCAGCTGTAGTATTTGTAGCTGCTGGCTTTTAATATTATTTTCCCGTGGCACATCCGCTTTAAAAACATACATACACACACACACAGGGCTTTTTTTTTTTTTCAGGGGGAACTCAGTTCCACCACCTCTGGCTCAGACCCTTTGGTGTCTGCTCACCACAATCACTTGTAAACACAGAAGTCCGATTTCTGTGTTTACAAGTGACAGCTCTGCACTCTGTATGTAAGGCAATTCTGGTATTTAATGCCCCTTTAAGACCCTTCTACTGTTTGAGAAATATGAACGGGGTCGTGGTTGAGTACCTGCACCTATTTGAGAAAAAAAAGCTATATATATATATAAAAAATAATATTAAAAGGCTAGGTTCATACAAGCTTGCCGTTGCAGAAATCGCATCAATACCCACAGCCAAATCGCACTGCTCTTGCAGGGCTGCCATTCATCCTGGCACGCCCACGCATCTCAGCCTGCAGCACTGTCACAAGAACCGCATGATCAAAAAGACCATGCCGTTTCCCATTAAAACAACGTTGCCTACACACCATCGTTTTAAAAAAAATGATCTAGCAAAGCGCAGTGACGTACAAAACTTACGATGGAACTATTAGACCCCATTCACACCTCCGCGACAAAATGCCGGACGCTCGTGCCGCTGGAGGGGAGAATTCCCATTGCTGTCTATGGAGATGGTTCACATCTCATAGACGCCGTACGCCTGAAAAAAAAGTCCCGGACCCTTTTTTTCAGGCGGCATTGGCGTTCGGCCATACAAAGCAATGGGAAGGCTTTGTTGAAAAAAAAAAAAAAAAAAAAAGTTACACACTCGCGGCAAAATACGTCGGGTACGCGGCGTATCTTGTCGCGGAGGTGTGAATGCAGCCTAAAGGGGAAGTTCCATTCGCCTTTGGGCTGCTTTAGCCGATTCCTTGTTAGTAAAAGACGATTCGCGCTTTTCTGTCTGTTACAGCGTGATGAATGTGCTTACTCCATTATGAACGGTAGTTTTACCAGAACGAGCGCTCCCGTCTCATAACTTGCTTCTGAGCATGCGCTGTTTTTTTACATCGTTTTAGCCCACACACGATCATTTTTTACAACCCGAAAAATGACAGTTTAAAACGACGTTAAAAATGCAGCATGTTCGAATTTTTTTTTTTGTCGTTTTTCAGAACCTGAAAAATGGAAAATTGTATACTCACCTTTCCGTAATTTTCCTTTCCTGACGCATCTTCATGGCAGCACACACTGGGTTGTGACTCCGCCCCCACAACCTGACAGGATTGGTTAGCTATAAATTCGAAGAGGAGACACCCGGCATCATTCTCCGTAAATATCATCATCATTGAACAACAGGGTGGGCAGCTGTGTGCTGCCATGAAGATGCGTCAGGAAAGGAAAATTACGGAAAGGTGAGTATACAATTTTCCGTTTTCCTGACGCATTCATGGCAGCACACACTGGGAAATAACTCGCTAGTCGGGCGGGTTCAATGCAAAAAGTTTTTTATTTTCTTATAGAGCCGAAGAATTGGCCCTGAAGATAGATCTGCCAAACTCGGAAGTCGCCAACACCCCTATAGTGGGTGATGAAGGTATGCCTGGAGGACCAGGTTGCTGCTCTGCAGATGGTCTCTGAAGAAACTCCACAATATGCTGCCCAAGAGGTAGCCACTGCCCTGGTTGAATGCGCTTTGATGCCCTCTGGGATCTCCAGCTGTTGAGTGGAATATGCTTTCCCGATCGCTTTAACTAGCCAAGAGGCGATGGTTCGAGAGGAGGCTGCTTGACCTCGTCTGGCTCCGTGAGGTATAATCAGGAGGGCGTCCGTTGACCGAAGGTGGATAGTGGCCGACAGGTAGTTGGAAATTGCAGACTTAATGTCCAAGGCATGCGGTTCACCATCTTCGTTAGAAAGACATGGCAAGACCATTTATCCACATCATGATGGCGCGTGCGTACACGTGAGGACGCGCGCGCGCTCGTAGGTGGGGGGAGTGAAGAGCCCGGAGCCTGAGGGGGGATGAGGACGGACCGCGCTCAGAGAGGGAGAGGAGCCGACAGCCTTCGTCGGCCCGCCGCATGTTGATCGCGGCTCCCCTGAATCGGCTGAGCTGTTCGAGCACCGCTGTAGCGGGGGGTAGGAGGAGGCACCCCCGCACGGACCGGAACAAGCATTGCTGACAACACGCCATGTGGACTGACAGTGCGGAGGGCTCCAGCTGATGAGAGGAGGAGACGGACGGGGAAGGAGGAGAGGTGAATGCTGCTGGAGGCTCGTATCCCCAGGGAAGCGGTAGAAATACCCGAGCACACACACCACCACCAGGACTAAGGTTGGATCTCTTATTATAATGATGTATATGTGTCTAGCTCTGCCTTGCTAAGCACTCTGAGGAGGAAGTAGAGGTAAAGTAAAAAACTTTTAAGATTATGTGTCAGTAAGGTCAAAGAGGTAAAGCACAAACAAAAACTGTGATGGAACATAGTGGCTGCTAAAGTTCTAGAAAAAGTAATATCAGTGCAAAATGTTCTATGTCCTAATGATAAGTACCTATTAACCACTTACCCCCCGGACCATATTGCTGCCCAAAGACCAGAGTACTTTTTGCGATTCGGGACTGCGTCGCTTTAACAGACAATTGCGCGGTCGTGCGACGTGGCTCCCAAACAAAATTGGCGTCCTTTTTTTCCCACAAATAGAGCTTTCTTTTGGTGGTATTTGATCACCTCTGCGGTTTTTATTTTTTGCGCTATAAACAAAAATAGAACGACAATTTTGAAAAAAATGAATATTTTTTACTTTTTGCTGTAATAAATATCCCCCAAAAATATATAAAAAAACATTTTTTTTCCTCAGTTTAGGCCGATACGTATTCTTCTACATATTTTTCGTAAAAAAAAATCGCAATAAGCGTTTATTGATTGGTTTGCGCAAAAGTTATAGCGTTTACAAAATAGGGGGTATTTTTATGGCATTTTTATTAATATTTTTTTTACTAGTAATGGCGGCGATCAGCGATTTTTTTTTTGGTATTGCGACATTATGGCGGACACTTCGGACATTTTTGACACATTTTTGGGACCATTGGCATTTTTATAGCGATCAGTGCTATAAAAATGCATTAGATTACTATAAAAATGCCACTGGCAGTGAAGGGGTTAACACTAGGGGGCGGGGAAGGGGTTAAGTATGCCTGGGTGTGTTCTTACTGTGGGGGGGGGGGTGGCCTCACTAGGGGAAACACTGATCCTCGGTTCATACAGTGTATGAACCGAAGAAAAGCATTTCCCCTGCTGACAGGAACGAGAGCTGTGTGTTTACACACACAGCTCCCGTTCCCCGCTCTGTACCGAGCGATCGCGTGTGCCCGGCGGCGATCGCGCCCGCCGGGCACACGCACGGGAGTCGGGGGCGAGCGGGGGGCGCGTGCGCGCGCCTCCGGCGGCGCGCGTGCGCCCCTAGTGGCGGCTAAAGGGTAGGACGTCATAATACGTGATCTCGCCTAGGAGAGCCACCTTGTGGACGTATTATGACGGTGCGGCGACGGCAAGTAGTTAATAATCTATCCAAGAGAGACTGTCCTACCTAAGTAATGTACTAGAAAGAAGCAATATCTGTGCAATAAGTTCTATGTACCAAGGATAAATGCCCATTAATAACCCTTCCAAGAGAGGCTGTCTAACCTAAGGGGGGCCGTAAAAAACGGTTTTAGGGGACCGCACTACTCCTCAATAAGGGACACCCCCCCCATCTGCATACAGAAGCATTTTATATGGTGCAGATAAGGGGATCTAAAGGATTGGGATAAACACAGGAACGCCACAGACACCCACCCCCCATCCCTGGGTGTACTACACTGCACTTGGCGGGGTTGGAATTCACAACATTTAAAGAGCTGGAAACGGCTAATTTCTGTACTTGTATAAACCCACCATTACTGAGGAAAAGGTTGGACCTCCCCTCATAGCCCATTATCTCTCCAGAAGTACCCCCAGAAATACCCCCTGAAAGGGTGGCCCCGAGGAGGCCGGGTAGAGGAAGCTCTAAGAGGGCTCAGGTAAAACGTAGCCGAAGGAAGTGTCGGGGCCTGTGCCGGGGCCTGTCTGTTGCAGGACATAAAGGGGAGAGCGATAAGGCGGCTAAAGACTTTCATGCCCCCCTTCTCTTTTCTGGGTTCTCCCTTTTCTCTTTTACCATAAATTAGTTAACCCCATGACTTTGAAGGGGTAAATCCATCTTTGATCCAACGACCTTCCATCACCAAGCACACAGAGTAACTTCTAGAACTTTGAAAAACGAACACTGAACAAGACGCCAAATTTTTAAGAAGACCCCCCCAAGTCCCCTAGGCTTAGGCAGATAATCACACATACAAAGACGTCTGGGATTTTGGGCCGAGGTGAACTACAAAATCGCGGGACACTTACTAAACCGGTCTCTGGAGTAGCTTGTCCATAGTTAGTAACAAAGAGGCAGTTGGAAAAAAAAAAAAAAAAAAAGGGAAAAAAAGGGGAACAGGAATTCCACCCAGTATTTCTCTCCTCGCCATTTGGAAGGAAGGGGGGAACCGGGTGGAGAGCAGTAAGGAGACCGGAGAGATAGGGGAGAGAGGGGAAGAGGCAGCAGAAGGTCAAACTGGGGAAACGAATCAGAAAAAGGGAGAATAATATGAGCAGAATGACGAGCAGGTCTACAAAGGGGGGACCTCCAACAACCCCTAGTAATATAGCAACAACAAGCTCTATCAGACCTTTTATGACCAAAGGAGTAAGTCCACAAACACAAGGAACCCAGGGAGGAACAAAGCAACAACAACCTAACAGAGAGCAAAAATCGGTCAATAAGAAACCCCAGGGGGGAAACACCAGTGAAACATCAATAGAGTCAAGAGAGGAAAGCAACATAGAGCACGGGCCCGAAGGAAGGGGGAACAAGGAACACCGACCAGACATACAGCCCCCGTTAAACGGGGAAATCGCAGAGATGCTGCGTAGGATGGAAACGGCGATCAAGGAGGAAATCAAAGGGGAAATTCAGAACTTACGCACAGACCTTGGACACTTTATGACTAGAATAGCTACAATAGAAGAACGAACAGAGACGGTAGAACAAGAAGTTAAAGGAATAAAAGACCAAATAGACCAGACACAAAGACAGCAGAGACTTATCCTCTACAAAATAGAAGATCAAGAGAACAGAAACCGTAGACAAAATCTGAGGATAAGGTCAATCCCAGAGGAAAGGGGAGAAGACCTCAGGAAAATAATGAGGAAGATTTGCAACCCCCTCCTGGAAAAACCAATCGAAGATCCCATCAGGATCGAAAGGGTCCATAGAGTGGGGAACCCACAAAGAGCCAACGCAGAGCGTACAAGAGATGTCATAGTCAGGTTCCGACTATATGAGGACAAAGAAAAAGTGTGGAAGAAACTGAGGGGTCAACCCCCGATAGTCCTCGAGGGGATTGAGTTACAGATATTCTCGGATCTATCGGCTGAGACTCTAGCAAGACTACGAGCACTGAAACCACTGTTAAAACAGATGATAGATCTAAACATAAAATATACTTGGGGACATCCAGCATGTCTGATCGGCACAAAAGACGGAAGATCAACGATACTTAGATTCCCGGAGGACCTAGAAGAATTCTGTAAAAAATTGGATATCCAGATCCCTGATTTACCAGGGTGGGAATAGAGGAGAGGGGGAAGGAGAGGGAGAAAGATTAGTGAACCCACAATGATTTAGTTATAGAGA
This sequence comes from Rana temporaria, assembly GCF_905171775.1. Classification (NCBI taxonomy): domain Eukaryota; kingdom Metazoa; phylum Chordata; class Amphibia; order Anura; family Ranidae; genus Rana; species Rana temporaria. Next base: position 278,886,114 of record NC_053492.1, on the reverse strand, counting down.
ACTTGGTTCTCGGTTATTTGTTTACTTGTTTATTGTCTTTTTCTTTTTCCTTCCCTTTACCTTATTTGTTCTCGGTTCTTTTTCCTGGGGTGAAACCCGGTGGTCGGGGACCCACCCGTCCCCCCTCTCCCCCGCTCCAGAATTGGAGCGGAGGGGAGGCTACCCTAGGACCCCACCTAGAGAAAACTGGACCAGACATGGAAGATGGTTCAGTGGCCAATAAATGGCCGAAAGGGGAGAGAGGAGGGAGGGGGGAGGGAGTAGGGGGGAGGGGATGGGGGGGGAGGGGGGGAGAGGGAGGGGAGGGAAGGGAAGGGAGGGAGGGGGGAAGATATCCTATCTCACCAAAACAATCGGAAGAAACTGTAACCAACAACCAAGATGCCGGTAATTAAATGCCTATCTTATAACGTAAAAGGCCTCAATAGTCCATCAAAGAGACATAAGGTACTAAAAGGAACTAAAGAGGTATAGGGCAGATGTTGTCCTCCTACAAGAAACCCATCTTACATTAGGATCAAACATAAAGCTATATTCCCCTGACTTCCCCATATGGTTCTATGGTGACACCATTTCTAAAAGGGCCAGAGGGGTAGCAATCGGGATAGCTAAGGGGATTAGGTTTGTGTTAACAGACCGATTGACAGACCCAGAAGGTAGATTCCTCTTTCTTAGGGGAAAACTAGAGGAGGAGGAATATACTCTTGTAAACATATATGCACCGAATACCTCCCCGATGAAATACCTCCAGGGAATCCTGGGGAAATTAAAAGACTTCAGGAGGGGAAAGATAATACTGGGAGGAGATTTAAATTTCTGTATGGACACAAAGGCCGATAAAACACACCAAACATTAGAGACTCAAGAAAGGCAATTAAGAAAGGTAAAAGGTAGTCTACATAGAAGCCAATTAGTAGACACATGGAGGATCTTTAACCCAAGCAAACGAGATTATACATTTTATTCTCACGTACATGAGAGTTACTCCCGGATCGATCACATTTTCATTGAGCATAGAATGTTAGATGCGGTGGTCGAGACAAAAATAGAGACCATGACGATTTCCGATCATGCTCCAATCAGTATATCCATAAATATCATAGGCAATCAAAGGACCTATCCAAATTGGAGACTAAATGAGAAACTACTAATAGAAGAGAAAAGTTTAATGAGGGTTAAAAAAGAATTAGAGGAATATTTTAAGATAAACAAGACAGATGAAATTTCGGCAGCAACATTATGGGATGCCCATAAGGCGGTGATTAGAGGGGTGTTAATCTCCGAAGGGGCAAGGAGGAAAAAAGAAATGAATAGTAAGAAGGAAAAATTAGTAGATGAGATCTTCAATCTGGAACTAATACATAAGAAAAATGGTAAACAACGAGATATTTATCTGGACCTAGTTAATAAGCGGAACGAACTTAAAGAACTTATTGATCGGGAAACAAGAAGGGAATTTAACTTGGTGGCAAGGGAGAGATATAGGTGGGGAAATAAAACAAGCAAACATCTGGCTCGGATGGTACAAAAAAAGAAATCAAGGAATTATATAGATAAAATTAAAAACGAAAAAGGAGAGGTCCTGCACACAACAAAAGATATTGCTGAAACATTTAGATTATATTATGAAAAATTATACTCAGTAGAACAAAAAAGCTGGCAAAAAGGGGAGAAAGACAAAAAAATCTTAGCATTCTTAGAAGAAGCAAGGTTATCAAAAGTCAGTCAAATAGACGCAGAGGGGATGGACAGGCAAATAACGGAAAACGAAATTAAAGTAGCATTATCAAGGTCTGCCTCAGGTAAAAGTCCGGGGCCAGACGGCTTTACAGTAATGTATTACAAAAAATTTAAGGAGATACTTCTGCCAAGGCTATGCCAGTATTATAATGGGCTTGGAAAGGAGTACGAACTAAGTAAAGAGGCATCAGAGGCAACTATCACCGTTATCCCTAAGGAAGGGAAGGACATCGGAAACTGTTCAGGATACCGGCCGATATCTCTGCTTAATACAGATTTAAAACTGTTTGCAAAGGTATTGGCCGGGAGAGTTAAACAGGAAATGGCGAGATTGGTGTACCCGGATCAGACGGGTTTTGTCCAGGGAAGAGAGGGGAGAGACAATGGGGTTAGAACACTGTTAATCCTCCGGAAAATGAAAGCGGCGGGGTCCCCAGGCCTACTTCTGTCGATAGACGCAGAAAAAGCGTTTGACAGGGTAGACTGGGGACTCATGTTGCACACCCTGAAGGAAATGGGGTTTGGACAGAGGATGATGGAGTGGATTGGCACTCTCTACAGGTTCCCCACGGCCAAAATAAAAATAAACGGAAGTCTCTCTCAAACCTTCTTAATGAGAAACGGTACAAGGCAAGGGTGCCCTCTATCGCCATTACTGTTCGTGCTCGCATTGGAACCCCTGCTGGCTAGGATCAGAAACTCTCAAAAAATAAAAGGGGTTAAAATAGGAGAGGAAGAACATAAACTTGCAGCTTTTGCAGACGACGTCCTCTTCTATTTAATGGAACCTAAAACATCAATCCCAAACCTTCTAAACCTTTGTAGCGAATACGGAGAAATCTCAAATTTTAAATTAAATATCACAAAAACGGAGATTATGAGTATTAACATAAGCAAGATAGAAGAACAACTCCTGAAAATGAAGTACAAATTTGCTTGGGTTAAAGAACTCAAATACCTAGGAATACTGTTAGCAAAATCTACTAGGGAGATGTATACGATAAACTTTATCCCTTTATTAAATGAAATTAAGACAGAAACAAAAAGGGTAGAAAACAGGGCAATATCATGGATAGGACGAATTAATTACTGCAAAATGGTCATTCTGCCAAAAATTTTATATAAGTTCCAGATGATCCCCATTGCCCTCCCCGGGACATTGTTCTCGGCCCTTAGAAAATTAATAATGAATTATATATGGAGAAACAAGAAGCACAGGATAGCACTTCAGACCCTAAAACAACCAAAAAAAAAGGGTGGATTAGCGGTCCCCGATGTCAAGAGATACTATGAGGCGGTGATATTGACAAGAGTGGTGGAGTGGGCCAGAGCTAGCAAAGAAAAAAGGTGGGTTAGTGTAGAAAATGAATTGTCACAGGCAAGGTTAGATAAGATAATTTGGAACCCTCCACAATTTAGGACAATAGATAAAAACGCACACGAGATAACTAAAAATGCACTTAAAGTTTGGGACACGGTCTATAAAAAAATTGTGAAAGAGTACAATTCACCCCTTATATCACTAAAGAATAATGATTATTTTGCACCAGGTAAAACACAAGTGGGGGGAAACTGGATTAAAATGGACACTATACAATTAAGGGATATAATGAAGGAAGGTCACATTTTAACACTACAGGAGTTGAAATTAAAAAACTCTTTCCTTGAAATTAATGAATGGAGATATCGGCAACTAAACCATTTTATCCAAGACCTTCCACACCCACTGAGGTCGGGAGATCAGTTATTGGAATTGGAAAAAATATGCTCTACAAAAAATGCCAGAGGATCTATCTCGGTACTATATAAGATGTTACTGAAGATGGAAGAGCAGAACATACCCCCATTCATTAAAAAATGGGAAAGGGAACTAGGGACACATCAGGATAGGACCACAATAGAGAAAATGCTGACCCTGACACACTCCTCCGCGGTGGATAATCGCACAGCAGAGATGTGTTTTAAATGCATAGCCGGATGGTATATGACACCAGACAAATTAAAGAAGTTTAAAGAGGGACAGACTGGAGAGTGCTGGAGGGGATGCGGTTTACCAGGAAATATGGCGCACCTGTGGTGGGGATGCCCTAAGATAAGGAGGTACTGGGAAAAAATATTGGCCTGCGTCGAAGAGATTACAAAGAAAAAGATAAAGATGGACCCATGGGTTGTCCTGTTCCACGGGGGGGAAGAAGGCATTAAAAGTTATAAAAAATCGCTGGTACCACACCTATTGAATGCTGCCAAAAGATTAATTCCAAGGGGCTGGCAAGAGGTGGAATGCCCATCGATCTGGGAATGGATCGATGCGGTTGAAGAAACGTATAATATGGAGGAACTGCAGGAGGACATGGAGGGTAATAACATATTACAAAATATGAAATGGGAAAATTGGAGAACTTTTAAGAAATCGTGGAGTTACGCGGAAAAATTAAGAGAAGACACTTGAGGCCATTATAGAAAAATCAGAGAGAAGTAGAGGTATAAGGAGATTGTTTTGGTGAGATAGGAGGGGGGGGGGGGGACGGGTAAGGGGAGGTGAAGTATTAAGGGAAAACTTTTGTATATGTCCAGCAAAAGAAGTAAAAAATGTATTCAAGAAAATAATATAATATATATATAATATAAAAAAAAACACCACAAAAGTGGAAAACAAAAACAACTAGCATAAAAAAACAAGAAGACACTAATGATGCAAAACCGAAATAGAGATGCAATGGGCTGGTACGCAGAACATGAGCATGTAAATGCACACTCTATGAGGTGGAGTCTGAAGTATAAAAAAGTAAAAAAAAAAAGAAAAAAAAAAAAAAAAGAAAGACATGGCAAGACGATGTCCTGGCCGTAATGGAAGGCCGAAGTAACCTTGGGAAGGAAGCGATCCGAAGGCCTTAGAATCACCCTGTCGGGCAGGAAAACTAAGTATGGCTCTTTCGACATGAGAGCTTGCAACTCCGACACTCTCCTAGCCGAAGCAATGGCAATGAGGAAGGTCAATTTCAGAGTCAGGTCCCATAAGGAGATTGAGTTGAGTGGGAAGAAGGGAGGATTGGACAGCGCCTCCAGAACTACTGAAAGATCCCAAGCCGGAAAGGATGGTTTTCTGGGCGGCCTAATCTTAATACATGCCTTCATGAACTGTATTATCAACGGGTGTAGGGCCCATCTAGTGCCTGTTTTGGCCGACAGAGCGGAGATTTGTACTTTCAGGGTGCTTGAGCTCAGGCCTTTGTCAATTCCTGTTTGCAGGAATTCTAGGATTTGGTAAGGATCCGGAGAGGCGTGATTCCAACCTTTGAGTTGTGCCAAGTGGGCGAATCTTTCCCAAACTCTGGTGTAGACCGTGTTTGTGGTGATCTTCCTGGCCTGCATTAAGGTTGCTATAACTGCCTGGGAACATCCTTGTTCTCTAAGCCTAGCCCTCTCAACCTCCAGGCTGTCAAGTGGAGTCTGTCCGGAGCCGGATGGAGGAGCTGACCTTGGTGAAGGAGGTCTGCTGAGACCGGTAGGTGGATTGGAGGTCGGGTATTGAGCTGCAGGAGAGTCGTGAACCACGGTCTCCTTGGCCAGAATGGTATTATTGCGATCACTGTGGCCGATGACCTTCGGAGCCGGGACAGGAACCTTGCTATCAAGGGAGTTGGGGGAAAGAAGTACCCCAGATTGAAGTCCCATGGATGAAGAAGGCAATCTGTCCCTTCTGCTGTCAGAAAGGGTACTCTGGCAAGAAACCTTGGACATTTGGCATTTACTGGTGTTGCCGCTAGGTCGATCTCTGGAGTCCCCCATGCCTTCATCAGAATGGAAAACTCCCGTAGGTTTAGGGACCACTCGTCGTTTGAACGAAGTTCCCTGCTCAAGAAGTCGGCTAGCGTGTTCTGTGCCGCTGGAACGTAAACTGCTCTCAGGTCTAATAGGTGAGCCTGTGCCCATTCCACTATGGGGTGAACCACTTCTAGCAGAGTGTGGCTTCGGGTACCGCCCTGTCTCTGGACGTATGCTACCGCTACTCTGTTGTCCATCCGGATTAAAACGGACTTCCCCTGTAGCAGATGCGCGAAGGCTAAGAGGGCCTGGAACGCAGCTCGGAGTTCCAGTATGTTTGAAACTGTGCCCCGAGCAGGGAAGAGCCACGGTCCCTGGGCTGTCTGGTTCTGGTAGAGGGCCCCCCAGCCCTTCTCGCTGGCATCTGATGTCACGATCTCCGGGCTCGGAGGAGCTATAGGTCTGTATCTCCCGAGGTTGGAAGGATAAGTCCACCACAGAAGAGCGTGTTTCACTCGGCTGGGAATCCTGATGCGTTGGTGCATTGAAGCTCCGTCCCATTGTCTCAAAAAGATATTCTGGAAGGCTCTCATGTTCCATTGGGACCACTGTATCATGGGAATGGTTGCAGACATCGAGCCCAGTATGCTGAGGCAGGTTCTGGCTGACACGAGCTTGGAGGACAGTAGGTTCCCTACCTTCTGAACTAGAGGTTCCACCTTCTCTAGGGGAAGCTGTACCCTGTTCCGTTTTGTGTCCAATTCTGCCCCCAGGAATGTCATCACTTGTGAAGGTTGAAGGCTGCTCTTCCGCCAATTGATCAGCCAGCCGAAACCCTGAAGGGCAGAGATCAGGATCTCCCGCTGGAGGAGCAGAGTCTCCTGGCTCGCTGCTAAAAGCAGAATGTCGTCCAGGTAGTGATGCACGCGAAGTCCCTTTTCCCTGAGGAGGGCTATGAGAGGTAGGAGGACCTTTGTGAATGTCCTGGGTGCCGAAGAGATGCCGAACGGTAGGCATCGGAATTGGAAGTGCTGTTGGCTGATGGAGAAGCGTAGAAACTTCTGGAACGCAGGATGGATTGGCACATGGAGGTAGGCGTCGGAAAGATCCACCGACAGCATCCAATCCCCTAGATTCACTGCCAGAAGGATAGATAGAAGCTTTCAAGATGGAAAGTCTTCATTTTGGATACTCCTGTTGAGTCGCTTGAGGTCCAGAACGGGCCGAAGGTCCCCTGACTTTTTTCGGACCAAAAATAGAGGGGAATAAAATCCCCTGCCTCTTTGGTGTGAAGGAACTTCTATGACTGCTCCCTTTAGAATCAGCTCTGAAACATATTGGACGAGAAGCTTCCTTTTGTCCGGAGAAGATGGAATCTTGGTGGGTTGGAAGACGGTGTGAGGCAATGCCCCCATAAAATTCCACTTGTGACCCTGATCGATCGTGGAAAGAGTCCATGGGTCCTTTATGTGCTCTGACCAAACTTGCGCAAAAGCCCTGAGCCTGGCGCCCACCTGAGCTGGGTGGGCAGGCGAAGCTTCAAAAAGACTTTGGTTGGTCCCCCGCGGTAATGGCCTTGGTCTTCTGGGCCTTTGCAAAGGGAGGGCGAGTAGTTCTCCAATCTCTCCTAAACTCCCTGCCGGGGCGATAGGTTCTGGCCTCCCTGTATCTCTCAGGCAGATTACGCCTGAAGGTAGGATTCCTCTGAGGCTTGGGCCTTCTGTCCGAGGGAATGAGCCCCAATTTTCCTCCAGTGACCTTGGAGATCGCTGAGTCCAACTTAGCGCCGAACAGGTTTGTGCCATCGTATGGTATTTTGCACCAATTTGACTTCGATGCTGTATCGGCGACCCAGGGCTTCAGCCATAAGGCTCTGCGGGCCATTACTGAGGCTAACATGGATCTAGCCGAGGAGCGAATGGCGTCTACCGAAGCCCCTGCCACAAAGTCGCCAGCCAGTCTGATTTCCTGTAAAGTGGATATCACCTCCCCCTGATCGGTACCTTCCAGGATGGCCTTCTCAGCATTGGTTGCCCATGTGGAAATGGCTCTGGCGACAGCCGCCGTGGTAATGGCTGGTCTGCATGCTCCTCCTGCCGTAGAGTATGCCTTCTTTAGCTCCAAATCAATCTTGCGATCGAGGACATCTCGGAACGAGACCGCGTCTTCTATGGGCAGCGTGACATGCCTAGCAAGTCGCATTAGAGATGAATCAACGATGGGAGCGTTGATGAGGGAGGAAACCTTAGACTCCCTTAGAGGGTATAACTTAGCTAGTTTATTGGACAGACCAGGCCGCTTGTCTGGTTTTTCCCACTCGTCTTTGATGAGGTCCTCTAATTCCTCGATGAAGGGGAACAGCTCGGGGTCCCTCCTTAATTCTGGAAAGTATTTCCCCACCTTCGGTGGATACGCTACAGGTTCTTTCCAGCCAATGGCATCCTTGACAGAGCGTGCAAAGGGTTCTACCAAGCTAAAATCGAACCCTGACATCATCTCCTGTTCCTCAAGATCGGGAAGGGCTCCTGTTAGCTGGGAATACGGACTAAAGGCCGAAGAGGTGCCCGGAGTGGGGTCATCGCAGACTAGCGGGGCCACGGCCCAGGCTGCTTCCTGTGCCGGCTCTCTTGGACGGTCAGAAGCGACTCTAACATCCATCTCCCTTTCCTTCGTTGCTTCATTAAAGCAAGAGTGACAGGCTAGCTTCCCTGGCATTGCAGTAGCACCGCATACCCAGCAGGCGTTTGCTGCAGGACGGGCATGATAACGTTCACGGTGCGATGATGGAGACCGTCTGCGGTGGGACCGGCTGCGACGGGAACGGCTGTGGCGTGATCGGCTATGCCTTGATCGGTGGTAACGGGAGGATGATCTTGACCGACTCTTGTGAGACCTCCTGCTCGATACATGCCTGGATCTCTCCCTGCGCCGTGGGCTTGCGTCTCTAGGCCTGGTGGGACTGCAAAACAAAGCAGTGTTCAGTGGCCGGCTCTCTTTTTCCTCTTCAGTACTTACCCGTCAAATGATGGCCTCCATACCTCGTTTGCTGGTAGTGGTCTGCTAGGGCAGTGGGCTCCATGGAGAAAACAGCAGCAGATATGGGCAGCTGGAAAGGCAAAAGAATGGTTAAAAAGGGTAGAAAGGATAAGATGAGGTGAGCCTGGCAGAGGAGAAGAGCTAGGTACCTTGAGGAGAAATTTTCAGGAAAAATGGCGCAGCAGCTTGAGAAAGGGAAAAAAACAAAAAAAGTCACTTTTCAAATTTGGCGCCGCCGTCGCGGCGCTGATGACGTCATCGCGCATGCGCAGTAGCACCGCGCGCGTCCCGTCGCCATCTTGGATGAGGGCGAGTAGGAGCTCCCGCATCATCAGAGCGCAGAGCAGACAGGAAGCGCTGAGAGCGGAGGGGAAGCATGGGACAACACAGCCCAGCAAGCCTCCGAGGGAAAAAAGGTAGAAAATGTTTAAAACGATTTGTAAGCATCCATACAATGCATAGAAGGCACACATACAGGCATATAGACAATGAAAAGGCATACAGGAAGAAGGCTAGGCACAAATACCTGAAAAATAGGGAGACCCACTGCCAGACTTTTAAGCTCATTTAGAGCTTGTGTGATGCCAGGAATTTTGCCGGGATTTAGCCCCTGAGACCACCAGAGCGGGGATCCCCCCATATAGCTCTATTAGAGACTGTACAGGGGGGACTTCCAAACAGGAGAGGCTGAACCTGCTGGGGCGATAGCGGTAGGAGGCAAGCTGTACGTCCACGTCCTTGTCAGGTGAGGATAAAAAAAGAGAATGATGCCGGGTGTCTCCTCTTCGAATTTATAGCTAACCAATCCTGTCAGGTTGTGGGGGCGGAGTCACAACCCAGTGTGTGCTGCCATGAATGCGTCAGGAAAATGATGTGAAGCCCACACACGATGATTTTAAATGACGTTTTTGAAAAACGTTTTTTTTTTAATGCCGAAAAATTATCGTGTGTACGCAGCATTAGGGTAGCTTCACTCACTGCTCTACTCTAAAAGAGATTCATACACACATCGAATATTCTGACAATTGTTCGATGGGCGTGTTTTGTCGGAGAATTTGACCGTCTGTATGCTCTAATCGGACAATTGTTGTCGGAATTTCCGACAACAAAATGTTGGCTGTGCATGCTCAAATTGTCCAACAACAAATGTGTTCTGTCGGATTATCAGATCGTGTGTACACAAATCCGTCGGACTAAAATCCAAAGTACAAACACGCATGCTCCGGAACCAATCCTAAACATCAGACAACAATAGCAGAAGTTGCCCAAAGGGTGGCAGAAAGAGCTGAAAAACCATGTAGTTTGGTGTATGTTGGTCGATAATGAAAATTTACGACAACGCCCGTCGGACAAAAATCCACGGAAGTCCAATCGTGTGTATGGAAAGTAGCAAAGGACGGATGGACTGCCGCACACCAAAGAACTCTTGAGTTGTCTTTATTGAAGCAACATGAGCAAATACACAGCAGAAATAAAAAACAGCCGATGCGTTTCACACTTGGTGCTTATTCATGGCCAATCGTGTGTACGAGGCTTATGAAAGAGCCATGGTTACCACCCAAGCTGGATCAATATCTTCATCTTTGTTCATCCTTATTACAAGGGGAATGGGGAAATTAGCAGGTTGCAAAAGGAAGAAAACATTGTTTTTTGCTTTCAGTTCAACTCACAGGAAGTAAAAAGAAAACTGGATCCTTGCAAGCTCAACAGGTATTTCTCTTACTTGGGAAAAAAAAATGTTCTTAGATTGAAAATAAATAATGCAGCCACCACATCTACGGAGTGGTATACCGTAACATATTACATTTTTGTTCTTGATTTTAGGTTAGATTTAAAGGATTACTAAACATAACATTTTATTTCAGGCCCACTTGAACATGAAGCAGCGAGGATTGAAACAAACATACCATGCCATGCCATGCCATGCCATTGAAGCCGTCTTTATCCTGATGACGAGGATGGCATAAGCATGCAGCAATGATAAACTAAAATTACGTCCTGCATATGAATAGAAGCGCCCAGTTTGTGTGTGAAACAGTACCGTCTGTTTGGACCTCTTGAGTATATACTTTTAGTACTAAAAAGCAACATGTAGTCATTTTGAGCTTGTAACCAAATGGTATAGGTCAGTGATATCCAGATTAAAAAGGGCCAAAGGCCACATTTAGATCCACAAGTGGAGAGGAAGGCCACATCTAAAATGAATACCTCTGCTATACATTGTCCCTATTGTACTAAACGCCCAAGCCCTTTGCATAGCAGGAAAAGCCCAGGGTAAAAGATGGCAATGGCCAGAAGCATTGTAATGAAATCAGGAAAAAGACATGCATACAACAGACAATCCTTTTCCAGAAATCTGCATCTTCGTGTTCTGACAGACAAGGACAATTTGCAGGAAAGATCATCTAAAGAGTAAATAAAAAATTAGCTGCGCTCTTAAAGTGATATGTTACTAAATAAGTGAACATAAAAAACAGGTAAATTACCGTATATACTCGAGTATAAGCCGACCCGAATATAAAAGCCAAGGCACCTAATTTTACCACAAAAAAAAAAAAAAAAAAAATGGGAAAAACGTATTGACTTGCGTATAAGCCTAGGGTGGGAAATGCAGCTACTGTAAGTGGAAGAGAGTCAACAATGACCATCTGCAGCCTCACTGTGCCCATCTGCAGCCTCATGTACCTTTGATCTCCCGCTGTGTCATTCAACTGCAGTCAGCGGCCGTCCACTAACAAAGCCCCGCCTCCTCCTCGTCCATGATAGAACACAGATTCAGTTTCCCAGCATTGTTATCAGTGTTCCGTCTGTCACGGATGAGGAGGAGTTGGGGCTTTGTTACAGTGGACAGCTGCCGAACAGTTAAAACTGCATGACACAGCAGGAGACCCTTACTCAAGTATAAGCCAAGAGGGTCTTTTTCAGCATAATAAATGTGCTGAAAAAGTTGGCTTATACTCGAGTATATACAGTAGATGAAAAATAAAAAATATTTTAAAGCGGAGTTCCACCCAAAAATGGAACTTCCGCTTATCCCACTCCTCACATGCCACATTTGGCATGTCATTTTTTTGGGGGGGGAGTGGGGGCTTCAGGAGAAGGGGACTTCCTGTCCCACTTCCTCCTTCCGCCGAGGGGCTGCAAAGGCGATTAAGCTTAATCGCCTTTTGGCAGCCCCTCCCTGTAGGCGATCGCCTAGGACACGTGACAGGTCGTAGGCGATCGCCTGTCCAATCAAACAGCGCCGCGCCGGGCCGCGCGCATGCGCAATGCCGCTTGCGCAGTGGGTGCCCGGCCGTGAAGCCGAAAGCTGTCACAGCCGGGTGCCCACAGTGACAATGAAGACGCCGGGGAGGGGGGGGGTTTGGTCGAGGAGCGGAGCCCCGGCCGGCGCGTCGCTGGAGCAGGCAAGTGTCTGTTTATTAAAAGCCAGCAGCTACACTTTTTGTAGCTGCTGACTTTTAATAAACATAAATATTGGCTGGAACTCCCCTTTAAGAAAGTCCAAATGTAAAATATGTGCATTATGCAAAGTCCTCCAATGACTTTTGGGGATTCTAATCAGAAAAGAACAGATCGACAGCCAAAAGTTCGGTGAAAATATTGTGACTTTTTAAATATACACAGTGAATCCACCACCACGCAAAGTGCACACTTACCAGCAAGTTTAGACACTTATGGTTAATACCCAGCCAGGGCTTTTTCCTTCAAAGACTTCAGATGTTGGTCTGGTCAGCAGACATGAGCGTTTGGTCAAAAACATGATTGATGGTAGAATTTTTGAACCCATACACGGTTCAACTGGTGTTGAAGCGATAACAGCATATTCTTTTTGGCAAAAATTTGAGACCAGGGTTCTTAATTCTCCGTCCGTACTCTTTAGCTTGCGCCTCGCTCCCCAACCAAGCCAGACACGCCTCCCCGTTGCTTCGGGTTATAGGAGTATGCCCAGCAAAGCTTTGCCAGTGTCCAATCACCTGAAGATACCAGCCTACAACCCAGCGTTGATGAATACCTCAAGCCTATGTACTGTGCTGTATGATTAAGATATGAGCTTATTGAGCATTCACTCTTGTCCCTTCAGGGACTGATACCGGCCCTTAATTCTCTAGTCCACGCCTTTACTTGTATTGGTTTCATCTCTGGTAAGAACACCTTTGGCTCCTTAGGACTAAAATTTCATCCTGTAAACTATCTTAGATTCACTAGAACTTATTTTGACTAATGAGTGCCCACCAACATCCTGCTGAAATCCCCAAACTCTTTAATGAATCTTATGCACATGCAAATTTATAAAATCACACATTTTTTCCATCATAGTCACAGATCATTTATTTATGTCAATTACTCTTCACATTTTTCTACACATAAATCACACACCAACTGATACACCCATGTATTTTGTATCCATTTATTGTATAACAGAATGTATTTGCTTAATATGATCCATACGTTTTGATCTTTGGCACGCTCACACACTCCATTCTTTCCTTCTATATATTCTACCATTCAGACAACTGACAAGCATTTACTAGTATTTAAATTATGTTATGGTTTGTAACATGAGTGAAAGTAGTCTGCTGGACATTCACATAACTACTAGTAGATACAATTACAAATTCAACAGAAGATCGCTAATGGATGCAACTGATCTTATGCAGGCGCTAAAGTGAAGAGTTGCTAAGACTCATACTCTCTTTTAGTGGAATGATTTACAGAGGTGTCTGACCACAGTCCATGGCGATGACTTTGGGAACCCTGCGTTTGAATTTGCTGATGCTTTGCAGCATCTACAAAAGGAGGATATGAAGCTCTTTGGGGATTCTGGGTGTTCATGATGTAGCTGCTTAATGTGCTCAGTGCCGTTGATATTTCAGAAAGTTTCTGTAATGACTGTTGCTCTACAGTTAGGACCTTTTTAGTCAGACGAGTGTGATCCCGATGCATTTGTTTAACCATTTGGTCCATCTTGTAACATGATGATCGGCATGATCTGTTGGACTTGTCTACCGACCCTTTCAAAAGAAAAAAACATAGATGAATGCATGAGTAGATAAAGTCTGGTACATTTATGGCTACAGTAGATTAACCTAATTTTTTTACCCTAATCAAAATGTGATAATACCACTAATACAACTAGTAAATGCTGCACGGCTGTGTATAAAAGTAACAAAACCGATTTAAAGTGCTGCATGCCCTACATAAATCAAAACCACAACATAAATTGATACAACTCAATAAAAGGTAGCACACTAATTATAAAGTACACCAATAATCACTAAACCTCTCTGTAAATAACTCCACCATACATGTGTATTCACACCAAATTCCAAGTGTGCAGAGTTCACCACTGTTTGGATTGAAGCTCACCATAATTAACCAATACAGGCAAGTCATATTGTGCTCATATACCTAGTTCTGCCACACATATACATTGTGGAAATTGTTGGAAAGCAGGATACCTCAGGGAAGAGAGAAGCTCCTTATGATGCAGAAACATTATTAAAAGGCTTAAGATTAAAAAAAGGAACTTTGTCAGAGGTCTTGGGACAAAATGAGTCACATAGGGTTTAGACATGCAGGGATATATACGCCAGAGACTCTCTGACTGCAGCTGTTAAGAGCAAGGATGGAACATGAGATAACTATATCAGAATGTGATGGTTTAATGCGCTGAGTAACACTGCTGTGATGCCATTTTATTGCAGAACGAATAGTACTGTCACCCTGTTGGAGGACACTACTAGGGACCAAAAAAAACTGCTGTGTTGATGTTAGTGACAGACAATATCATATACGTAGTTTATTGGCCATAGTTCCAATTTAAGGGCTGACTGCAGAATCGGCAAACATAATATACAGGATAATATGATAGAGAACAGAGTATAGAACGGAAAGATACCCGAGTCCATACGACAGCTCTTTTGTTCATCTTCATTCTCTGAGCCACTGTATACAATTCTGCGCTTTATAGTCTAGAATTTTTTTAAATGACAAGAGACATATAGATTGTATTAAAATATTTGCATATGTATCAAATATTTAGGTTTCTCAATTTTATTAAACCATTGTACTTGACAAGGCTAGTTGTAGCTCACTTTATTTTATACCCCAGCATTATCTCATTCTATAGGTAAGGTACAATGCAATTAGCACTGCCAAGCAGAATGGTTTGTGTATTTAAATAAATAAATATTACAATCATTGAATGACACTTACATCAGGATTGGCGCAACTAAAGATCAAAAGGGATAAGACCAAAACTTCCACTTTAGCAGCAGCTTAAAAAACTCTTCACCTCAGCAGAGAAAAATATCAGTTATAAGATCAGCGCTAACCATTAATGTCTTTCACACCCAGTCCATAAAATGTCCTTCCAAAGATCTTTAACATCTTAATAGCATAGAATCTCCACACCGTTTTCACTGATCTTGGATCTTTAACCACTTCCCAACCGCTTTACCACTTTACATATACGTCGGCAGGTTGGCAGCCCTGCGCAAAACGATGTACAGGTGTGTTGGCTCCAGTGCCAGTTACATTTATACAGTAATAAGTGGCTATTTTTAGCTCTGATCGCTGTATAAAATGTCAATGGTCCCCAGAAAACAAACAAGTGTCCGATCTGTTCGCCGCAATCCCGATATAAAAAAAGTCATAAATCTATCCATTATTTTGTAGACGCTATAACTTTTGCACAAGCCAATCAATATATACTTATTGCGATTTTGTTACCGAAAATATGTAGAAGAATTTAAAAATCGGCCTAAAATTATGAAGCAATTTGTTTTAAAAAAAAAATTTAAATGTGCTGGATATAGCAAAAACTAGAATATATAAATATATATAAATATATATTTTTTTTTTGTTTGTTTTTTTTGTTTATAACGCAAAAAATAAAAAACCGCAGAGGTGATCAAATACCACCAAAAGAAAGCTCCATTTGTAGTGAAAGAAAAGGTCGTAAATTGTGTATGGGTACCACGTCGCACGACCGCGCAATTGTCAGTTAAAGCGACGCAGCATCACAAAAAAATGGCCTGGTCAGGAAGGGGGATATTCCTAGCTGTCCACTCCCCATGCGCAGTGGGCAGCCAGCTGTGAAGCCAAAACCCACAGTTCTGCTTGTCATCACCGGGAACCCAAAAGGTTAGTGAAGAACTAGCCCGGGTGAGGACGGCACTGGATCCCTGGACAGGTGAATGTCCTTTTATTAAAAAAAGTCAACATTTTTTTTTTTTTTTTTTACAGAGTGGACCAATTTAGGAGGAGGTGAAATACAGATCAAATACAACTGCAATAAATTCTCAATGATCTCAGAAGCATCTCAAAACAGATATAAAAAATGTTAATGTTAATATCGCAGCCTAATGCACATCAACATGCACCCCAAGGCTCTATTGCACATTAGCTTATTTTTAAGCTCCTAGCAGCTACTTTGAGAATTTTCTTTTTTACTACCCCTAGAAGCAAATAGTGTTATTCTATGTGTCCATGCACTTTTGTAAGCTAGAAGCATTTTTCAAGCTTCTTTTTTGGTTTGTTTTTGGGAGCGATTTGCCAGCAGAGAAAAATCTGACAGCTTCCTGAAGATCCTAATCGCTGTTGACTGCTTCGAAGCACCATTTTTCAGCATATTTTTTTTCTCTTAGCCGTCCTTAACAAGTGACACATCACCTGTCAACGGGGTTCCCCCGGTACGGGGAACCCTATACCAAACATAGAAGAAAAAAATACCAGACCCTTATCCGAGCATATGGGGGGGGGGGTGCTTTGAAGGGCCTGGTATGGATTTGGGGGGGCCCTCACACTGTTTTTCAATTTTTTTTGACGCTAATTGATTCGTTTACATTCAGGGGTCAGCTGATGAGTCATCCGTTAAGGACGTGGCGGATGGCTTGCCGGCCCGCTCCTTAATCAGCAATTTACTGGTTGTTAAAGATGCCAGCGGCGGCTCGCTCCTTAACAAAAACACTACCGCTCCTAAACACAAAGACAAAATGTTAATTTGAAATACATACTTGTGTACAGGGCATTTTTTCAGGGGGAACTTGGGGTAACTCCATTCCACCACCTCTGGCTCAGACCCTTTGGTGCCTGCTCACCACAATCACTTGTAAACACAGAAGTCTGGATTCTGTGTTTACAAGTGACAGCTTTGTAACCCCCTGAACTCTGCACTCTGTATGTAATGCAATCCTGGTATTTAATGCCCCTTTAAGACCCTTCTACTGTTTGTGAAATCTGAAAGGGTCGTGGTGGAGTTCCTGCACCTATTTTCTGAGAAAAAAAAGCTCTGCTTGTGTATATAGTTCCATTAATCATACATTTAACAACTATGTTTTCGTTAAAAATCAAACACAATTTTTCTGAATTTCAGCAATTCTTAGTACTTACAGAATCTTGCCTTTCTGCATAGCTTTTCAGCCTCTTGTGTGGTCCTGGTTTTCTGTGATTTGCCACTGAGCTGTATAAAGATAAATTACAAAATCATTCCTAATCAGGGTGGAAAAAAATAAAAATAAAAATGTGTGCAATATATATATATATATATATACACAGTGAGGAAAATAAGTATTTGAACACCCTGCTATTTTGCAAGTTCTCCCACTTGGAAATCATGGAGGGGTCTGAAATTGTCATCGTAGGTGCATGTCCACTGTGAGAGACATAATCAAAAAAAAAAATTCCAGAAATCACAATTAATGATTTTTTAACTATTTATTTGTATGATACAGCTGCAAATAAGTATTTGAACACCTGTCTATCGGCTAGAATTCTGACCCTCAAAGACCTGTTAGTCTGCCTTTAAAATGTCCACCTCCACTCCATTTATTATCCTAAATTAGATGCACCTGTTTGAGGTCATTAGCTGCATAAAGACACCTGTCCACCCCATACAATCAGTAAGAATCCAACTACTAACATGGCCAAGACCAAAGAGCTGTCCAAAGACACTAGAGACAAAATTGTACACCTCCACAAGGCTGGAAAGGGCTACGGGGAAATTGCCAAGCAGCTTGGTGAAAAAAGGTCCACTGTTGGAGCAATCATTAGAAAATGGAAGAAGCTAAACATGACTGTCAATCTCCCTCGGACTGGGGCTCCATGCAAAATCTCACCTCGTGGGGTCTCAATGATCCTAAGAAAGGTGAGAAATCAGCCCAGGACTACACGGGAGGAGCTGGTCAATGACCTGAAAAGAGCTGGGACCACCGTTTCCAAGGTTACTGTTGGTAATACACTAAGACGTCATGGTTTGAAATCATGCATGGCACGGAAGGTTCCCCTGCTTAAACCAGCACATGTCAAGGCCCGTCTTAAGTTTGCCAATGACCATTTGGATGATCCAGAGGAGTCATGGGAGAAAGTCATGTGGTCAGATGAGACAAAAATAGAACTTTTTGGTCATAATTCCACTAACCGTGTTTGGAGGAAGAAGAATGATGAGTACCATCCCAAGAACACCATCCCTACTGTGAAGCATGGGGGTGGTAGCATCATGCTTTGGGGGTGTTTTTCTGCACATGGGACAGGGCGACTGCACTGTATTAAGGAGAGGATGACCGGGGCCATGTATTGCGAGATTTTGGGCAACAACCTCCTTCCCTCAGTTAGAGCTTTGAAGATGGGTCGAGGCTGGGTCTTCCAACATGACAATGACCCGAAGCACACAGCCAGGATAACCAAGGAGTGGCTCTGTAAGAAGCATATCAAGGTTCTGGCGTGGCCTAGCCAGTCTCCAGACCTAAACCCAATAGAGAATCTTTGGAGGGAGCTTAAACTCCGTGTTTCTCAGCGACAGCCCAGAAACCTGACTGATGTAGAGAAGATCTGTGTGGAGGAGTGGGCCAAAATCCCTCCTCCAGTGTGTGCAAAGCTGGTGAAAAAACTACAAGAAAGGTTTGACCGCTGTAATTGCAAACAAAGGCTACTGTACCAAATATTAACATTGATTTTCTCAGGTGTTCAAATACTTATTTGCAGCTGTATCATACAAATAAATAGTTAAAAAAATCATACATTGTGATTTCTGGATTTTTTTTTTTTGATTATGTCTCTCACAGTGGACATGCACCTACGATAACAATTTCAGACCCCTCCATGATTTCCAAGTGGGAGAACTTGCAAAATAGCAGGGTGTTCAAATACTTATTTTCCTCACTGTATATATATATATATATATAATGGTTTTCATTTATTTTTTTTAAATAAAATGCGTTTGGAGTAAAAATCTAAAAGATAGTTTTCTATTTAAGATACATTAACAATATTGTTTATTCAGCATGAAGTGGAGCATAGTTATGTAGCATGAGGCTGTATATTCTGCAATATTTTCATTTTTTGGTAAACGTATTCAATGAGCAAGCTGAGATAACATGCACTGTATTGATACATTTACACAATTTCACAGTAACCAAAAGATAAAACAAAGCTCAGGAATATTCCATTGTTTTGCAAATCTATGTACACTTCAAACTGTATGATTGTTTAAAGAGAAATGCATCTGTACCAGGCTCCAAGTGTGAGGAGGAAGGGCAAGCAATAGAAACCTTCCATTTAAAAGAGCACCTGTCATTTCAGATCCATCATGGCAGTGCCTGTTAACGGGCATCCAACCACCTGATGCAGCTACGTCCCTCAACTTTAGGTAGGGAGACCGCCGCTCCAGGTGAGCACAGGCAGGTAATCAATGTCCACTCAGGAATCACACGGGTGCTGGCAATGCATAGAATTAAGCAGGTGGGAGAATGGATGGACAGCCGCACTCCAAAAAGTCTTGTTGAAAAAAAGACGTGCTCTTTATTGTAAAAAGGAAAAAAATGCACAGCACACAACAGCGTACAGTGGGATAAACAGCTGACGCGTTTCGCATTAACAACTAATGCTTAGTCATAGCTATGACTAAGCATTAGTTGTTAATGCGAAACGCGTCAGCTGTTTATCCCACTGTATGCTGTTGTGTGTTGTGCATTTTTTCCTTTTTACAATAAAGAGCACGTCTTTTTTCAACAAGACTTTTTGGAGTGCGGCTGTCCATCCATTCTCCTACGTCCCTCAACTTGTTGTGTCACCAGCTGTCGGAGGAGGAGGAGCCGCTGCGGGACAGAGATTACAGTTGCTCCTTAAATAATGATTTAAATCAAGCCTTTTTACTAGTGATTTAAATCAAATTGATTTAAATAGCATCCACTCTGTTCCTAGTGAGGTTATAAATTCAGTGAAGTATGTGAACACAAAAATATATTGGTTGTTTTAGTGTAAAGATTTTTTTGTAATTTCATACTGTAATATATCAAGTATGTTTTAAAAATCAAACAGTAAATCTGGGAAGCTTTTTAGGCATAGCATTTACAAACATCAGAGACCGTGTCAGCATAAAGCTCCATTTCATAAAGCTGACCGAATTGTCAAAAGGATGGCTTACAGATGCAGCAAGCATCAGGGGACTGGCTTGGTTTACTCTGCAGAGCTCTGCCGTTTGGGCTCGTTCATACATGCGGCTTGTGGTTGCAGTGCAGTGGTGCAGGCTTTTTACAGTAAAACAGGTGGTGTGGAGGTGACAAAACACATACCCAGCCACCCTCTGAAAGGGGATGCACCGTAGATTGCTTTTCAGATGGGGACAAGGGCTGCCACCACAGTAAATGAAACCTTACTATGAGAACTGGTACTGCTCTTTGTATCAGGAGCACTGACAGAGACCTATAGATTAAAGGGGGGGAAAGGGCCTCCTAGGATAACACGCTGGGGTTCCATTTTCACTTTCACAGATGACCAAAGTTGATCCAAGTCCATCCTCCTCACCGCCATCATCACCTCCACTCTGTGCTCCATGAGCTCTTCAAGCCTCAATTTCAGGCCACTCTGCTGCAGGGTAGTCTTCCTGGTTAACATTGCAGACCGACAGGGGTGGGAGAATGGTCTATGCAGACAGCTTTACTCCGGATGCCTGCATACTTAGATGTGCCTCTTTTTATCATCAACCATGCGAGTTGCTAAATGTTGTACCTTCATTAAATGTAACCACTTTGTTACACTTAGAGGCGCCTCTCTTCTATTTTATAAGGCAAAAGATTTTTTTGTTCTGAAGAGAAACCAGAGTATAAATCTCTTCTATTTTATACTCTGTAGCTCCTGCTGGATTTTGCTTCTAATCCCCTTGTGGAGGCTGCCATTTGTGGATGGATATATTATGACTACACAACCTAGTCACATCATTGCTATAATCTTTTTATATGGACTATAAACTGAAGGACCTATGAATAAATTATTACCGAACAAATCATTTGAGTTTCCATTATTTCTTATGGGGAAATTTGTTTTGATATACAAGTGCTTTGGATTACAAGCATGTTTCTGGAACGAATTATGCTTGCAATCCAAGGTTTTATTGTATTTGGAATGCATACATCGCTGTATATTAAATGCTGTCTATTCTGCGGCACAGTGTTTGTTTGATTGCCACAAGGTTTTAAGGTTACTAGTGTTTCAGCTGCACTTGAATTGTGTAAGTTTTCCACTGTGTTGTATAAATATGCGTGACACTGGAGGAGGATCGGATCCAATCTGCACTTGTGGTGTCACTCCTGCCTGAGTATAAAAGTAGGTGGTGGCTGATGTCCCGCATATCTCCATTCCCAGTCAATGCTTTTTACAGGGAAACGCGTCGGTAGGAGAGTTGTCTACGACGTCACCACACACCAGCAGGCAATGTGATTTTTTTTTTGCAGCCAAGTGTTTTTTATATTATCCTTTTAAAATGTGCTTGGAAAAGTTTATCGTTAGAATAAACTCCAAAAGAATTTACCGCACACGAGTTCCCCTGTTTTTTCTCCTTTTATAAAACCTGAATGGAATCTCTGAACCGACAAAATAAAGAACCTCTTTATTTCTGGCTAAAATACTCAATGGAAATAGTTGTGCAACAAGACCGTGATAGACCTGTGGCTCACTACCCAGGAAACAGCCCCGTGATCGAGGAGAAACACAGGCAGGTGTGCATACAGATTACGGATTCCTTCAGTCACTCTTGTGAGAATGACTCCCGTAGTTAGGAGTCCATCAGATTCAGTAAGAGGCCATCTGATTGCTAGTTTTGTCTCCGCAAGGATCGATGTGCAATAACTGATCTACCTGTGCAGGGTGAATATGATACGGCTACAGAGTCTGTATGATTACTCAAGCGGTTTTAATTTCTCCGCTCTGGACACTATACAATATATACATATATAGGCCCGGATTCACAGACATCGGCGCATATTAATGCCGGCGTATGGAATATACGCTACGCCGACGCATCGTAGAGCGGAGAGCACAGTATTCACAAAGCACTCGCTCCCAAATCTACGCTGGGTTCCCTCGGTGTAAGTGGAAGTGGGCGTGACCCCATGTAAATGATGGGCCGAGCGCCATCAATATACGAATAACGTACAGCGCATGCGCCGCCCCATGGACGTATCCCAGTGCGCATGCTCAGAATCACGTCAAAACAACTGCCTAAGATACGTCGAATCACTGCCTACGACGTGAACATAACCTAAGCCCAGCCCTATTCACGTACTACTACGCAAACAACGTAAAATAGACGGCTATACCCTGGTCCATACCTTTGCATGAGTTGCGCCTCATAGATGAGGAATAACTTTACGCCGGACGTAAGCCTTACGCAAACCGCGTATATTATGCGCCGGGCGCAACTACGTTCGTGAATCAACGCATAACCCTCATTTGCAATGAGGCTGCAGCGTAAATATGCGCCGGCATAGGAAAGTTACATTGGTCGGGTGAAGCCTATTTTCAGGCGTATCTAGTTCTGTGGGCACGGCGCATAGATACGACGGCGCACATTTTGCTTGTAGGTTGTTGCGTTTCAGATGCTTTTTTCACCATCATCATTTTACATGCAATAAAAAATGTATATATATATATATATATATATATATATATATATATATATATATATATATATATATATATATATATATATATATATATATATATATATATATATATATATATATATATATATATATATATATATATATATATATATATATATATACATATATACATATATACACACACACACACACACACACACACACACACACACACATACATACACATACACACACACTCCTTTGAGTATTTATACACATAAAACTATATTTATCACGATTTTGGAAGATTTACATCAATAATTTTTAGGGGTGTTTTCGCACATATATTCACAATTTATATTTGCGCAACTTTTTGTGTTAAACAACATCTATTTCTCTGTCTGACAGTTTTTATCTCACTGAAAAAAACATAAGGGGGACTGCTCAGAGCTGGATTAACTCTTCGTGGCAAGACTGGGCACAGATGACATGAAATCCTATACGGTACAAGCCTTATTTTAATAATTTGGATTGACATTCACTTTAAGTCAAGACAAAGTTGTTGCTGAATACAAACAGGCCCAAAGAAGAAATGGGAAATTGCTGTGGACCCTAGGTGTACACAGGTTTAAGAGCTGAATTAGTTAAGCGCCCCTCTCTTTCTTGCCAAGTGAGGATTTATGATCAGGCATGTGGCTGCTACTCATCAATGCCAGCATAGAGCACTGCAATGAGAGGGCAGGAAGCACATTTTCATTAAGAGAAAAAAAAAGGGTATTAAGTACATTATCCAACCGAAAATGTGTAAATAAAAAAAAAAACATAACAATGGGCTTTCATTTTTCACTGGAAGTGTCCTCTGAAGTACAATGCAATAGTGTGTTATATGGTGCCTGTTACCTATGTATGATCGCTGAATGAAAGCTTGTTCCAAAATTTTAGGGCTGTTACTTACTTTTCTGGATTTGTAAATGACTGTTCGAGGTTTGAGGCAGTATCTTCATTAATCACCAGCTCGCTTTCATAAGAGGATAAATCTGAGGGATCATCAGATTCATCTGTGTTGTAATTTTCATATCCTCTGTGCCTGGAATTACAGACACCTCAATATATCAAAATGCTCAAATAACCTGCATTCAAGGCAACATTGTGCACTGCTCTCTAGTCATAAAACAGAACAAATATATAGGTTTACTTAAAGTATAAAGTTATTTCACAAGTTCCCAATTTTAAAATGATCTCCTGTTATATTTAATTATACCTCTTCCTTGTGTGTTCAGAATAAATTCAAGAAAGAAAGAAAAGAAAAAGAAAAGAAAGAACAGAAAGACAGACACACACACTTATCTGAATGAGGAGTGATTAATGTGCACTTGGCTACCTATGCACTTCCTGGACACCGAATTCAAATATCAAACAATCTTATTAGTCTTACAAGCCATCTAATGTAAACTTTAGGACCCACCCCTTTCCTTCTTCCCAATGTAATACAGATGTGGAGAGGGGGAGAGGTTTGTAGTCTATTCAGGAGAGCTAGGATCACAACCAGTGCTCCTGAACAAATTTAGTGCCAGAAAGAGTCTATTAAATGTTCTCTCAATATACAGGTGAAACTCGAAAAATTTGAATATCGTGCAAAAAGTTGATTCATTTTACTAATGCAACTTAAAAGGTGAAACCAATATATGAAATAGACTCATTACATGCAAAGCAAGATAGTTCAAACAGTGATTTGTCATAATTGTGACGATTATGGCTTACAGCTCATGAAAACCCCAAATCCACAATCTCAGAAAATTAGAATATTGTGAAAAGGTGCAATATTCTAGGCTCAAAGTGTCCCACTCTAATCAGCCAATTAAGCCATAACACCTACAAAGGGTTCCTGAGCCTTTACATGGTCTCTCAGTCTGGTTCAGTAGGAATCACAACCATGGGAAAGACTGCTGACTTCACAGTTGTGCAGAAAACCATCATTGACACCCTCCATAAAGGAGGTAAAGCCTCAAAAGGTAATTGCAAAAGAAGTTGATGTTCCCAAAGTGGTGTATCAAAGCACATTAATAGAAAAACAAAAGTGGAAGGGAAAAGTGTGGAAGAAAAAAGGTGCACAAGCAGCAGGGATGACCGCAGCCTGGAGAGGATTGTCAGGAAAAGGCCATTCAAAAGTGGGGACTTTCACAAGGCGTGGACTGAGGCTGGAGTCAGTGCATCAAGAGCCACCACACACAGACGGATCCTGGACATGGGCTTCAAATGTCGTATTGCTTTTGTCAAGCCACTCCTGAACAACAAAGTCAGAAGCGTCTTACCTGGGCTAAAGAAAAACAGACCTGGTCTGTTGCTTAGTGGTCCAAAGTCCTCTTTTCTGATGATGGCAAATTTTGCATCTCATTTGGAAACCAAGGACCCAGAGTATGGAGAAAGAATGGAGAGGCACACACTGCAAGATGCTTGAAGTGCAGTGTGAAGTTTCCAGTCTGTTTTGATTTGGGGAGTCGTGTCATCTGCTGGTGTTGGTCCACTGTGCTTCATTAAGTCCAGGGTCACCGCAGCCGTCTACCAGGAAATTTTGGAGCACTTCATGCTTCCTTCCGCAGACGAGCTCTATGGGGAAGCGGACTTCATTTTTCAGCAGGACTTGGCACCTGCCCACACTGCCAAAAGCACCAAAACCTGGTTCAATGACCGTGGGATTACTGTGCTTGATTGGCCAGCAAACTCACCTGACCTGAACCCCATAAAAGAATCTATGGGGCATTGCCAAGAGAAAGATGAGAGACATGAGACCGAACAATGCTGAAGGCTGCTATTGAAGCATCCTGGTCTTCCATAACACCTCAGCAGTGCCACAGGCTGAAATCTTCCATGACACGCCGCATTGAGGCAGTAATTGCTGCAAAAGGGGCCCAAACCAAATACTGAGTACATATGCATGCTTATACTTTTCAGAGGTCCAATATTGTTCTATGTACAATCCTTATTTTATTGATTGCATGCAATATTCAAATTTTCTGAGGATTGTGGATTTGGGGTTTTCCTTAGCTGTAAGCCATAATCATCACAATTATGACAAATCACAGCTTGAACTAACTTGCTTTGCATAGGAGTTTATAGTTTCACCTTTTAAGTTGCATTGGTGAAATAAATGAACTTTTGCACGATATTCAAATTTTTCGTATTTCACCTGTATCACTTGGTAACCCTTGGATCAAATAAAGTACATTTGTCCAAATTTCAAGACTGTCTTGCTCTCTTAGGGCTCTTTCACACGGGTGGCCCGTTCAGGTCCGCCTGCCAGTTTTTTAGGCGGACCTGAACGGGCGCTCCGTGATCCTCTATGTAGCCACGGATATCAGTGGTGACATGCCCGCTGACATCTGACCCGCCAAAGTGTGACGGAGGAAAAAACCTACTTTTCCATCCGTCTGGCGGATCGGATGAACACGGACTCCGCTCTCCCATAGGGGAGAAAAGACAGGGCGGTCCCTGCACAGTGTGCGGGAACCGCCCTGTCATCCGCCGGCTCAGCGGGGATCAACGGAGTAATCCCCGCTGAGCAAGCGGAGGATCAATACTGATCCGCCCCGTGTGAAAGGGGCCTTGATCTATATCCAACAGGTGGGGTTCCAATCTGCAGGCGGTTCTTCCCTTCCACTAGTGAGGTTTTCAGCACAGATTTATTATTAATGTGAGCACATTTAAATTGCATTTATAGGAGTTTGAGTCGAGCATACTACACTGTTTTTTTTTTTGTATTATCACAAGTGGAAGGGGAGATCAGCCTGCAGAGTCTTCAACAGGTGGAGTTCCAATCTGCAGGCTGATCTTCCCTTCCACTTGTGATGATCACAAAATTATATATTATATATATATTTTGTAGTATGCTCGACTCAAAAACTCTTAAAAATAAAATTTAAAAATGTGTTCACAATAATAAATCGGTGCTGAAAGCATCACCTGCAGATTGAAACTCCACCTATTGAATAAAGATTGATGTGTAAGACGCAACTGTAATTTGGTCAAATGCACTGTAATTGATCCAGGGGTTACCAAATAATGTATTAAGAACCCTTAATGGAATGTTTCTGGGACTAAAATGAGTTCACAAGCACGGGTTATGATCCCAATTCTTATTAGCTCTGCATAAGGAAGCACATTGTATCCAGATGCTGGGGAAGTAGGATTTTTAATAACAGCTTACCTGACACAGAGCCTTATGTCGCGTACACACGGTCGTTTTTCGGCATGAAAAAAAAACGACGTTTTTAAAAACATCATTTAAAATCATCGTGTGTGGGCTTCACCAAAAAAAAAAAATTCGAACATGCTGCATTTTTTAAAATGTCGTTTTTCGGGTTGTAAAAAATGATCGTATGTGGGCTAAAACAACTTTTTAAACCCGCGCATGCCCAGAAGCGAGTTATGAGACGGGAGCGCTCGTTCAGGTAAAACTACCATTCATAATGGAGTAAGCACATTCATCACGCTGTAACAGACAAAAAAGCGCAAATCGTCTTTTACTAACAAGGAATCAGCTAAAAGCAGCCCAAAGTCGAATAGAACTTCCCCTTCAGAGTGCCATCGTACGTGTTGTACGTCACCGCGCTTTGTTCATCATTTTTTTAAACGATGGCGTGTGGGCAACGTCCTTTTTAATGATGAGGTTGGAAAAAACTTCGTTTTTTGGACATGCTGCTAAAAAATGTCGTTTTTTTTTTCATGCCGAAAAACGACTGTGTGTACGCAGCATTAGTCATTATATAGTGGGTTGTATGGTGACCAGAGGCGATTGGACACTGGCACAACCAATGAGAACAAGTTCCCCTCCATATAACCCCTCTCATACAGGAAGTACTTTACATAAAAGGGGGGGGCCTCTGTGTCCCGTGGTGTACTCAAAGAAAAGGATTTTACAGGTAAGCTGTTATTAAAAATCCTACTTTCTTTATAGTACACCAAGGGACACAGAGCCTTAGTCATTACATAGTGGGACGACCCAGAGCAATGCTCAAAATGAACGGTGGGAGATTCAGATCAATCAGGCCGCCAACGGACAAGAAGCCCTAGACCGCTGCCCGCAGTACACTACGCCCAAAGGCAGAATCCTCATATCCTCTTACATCAATTTGATAGAATTTGGTAAATGTATGGACTGAAGACCAAGTAGCAGCTTTACAGATCTGAGCCACTGAAGCCTGGTGGATGAACTGCCCACATGAAGCACTTATTGCCCTGGTCGAGTGCGTCTTAACAGGAAAAGGAGGAACCTAATTTCTTAAACCATAAAGTTTGAACAATTACTTGTTGAATCCACCTAGCAATGGTGGATTTTGATGCCGGCGGCTGGCCCTTCTTGGGACCATCCGGCACGATGAACAAAACATCTGTTATACATATCCGAGCTGTAGCCTGCAGATAAACTTTTACTGCTCTCACTACATCTAGAGAGTGCAATACTTTTTCCTCCACTGTTTTTTTTTTTTTTTTTTTTTTTTTAAACTGCGAAGGCAAAACAATGTCTTGATTTAAATGAAACGCCGACACCACCTTTGGAAGCATGGTAGGATTGAGGGTGTAGTACAATTTTGTCTTTGTGACAAATTAGATAAGGCTCTTTTTACAAGAAAGAGCTGCCAACTCTGATACCCTTCTAGCAGAAGAGATGGCAATCAGAAAGGCCAATTTCCTTCTTAAAAGAATCAAAGGAATATGGCGAATAGGTTCAAAAGGTTGCTTTTGCAGAACTGATAATACTACGTTTAAATCCCAAGGACACAATGATGATTTGATGGGCGGATTTATCCACAGTACTCCCTGAATGAATGCCCGGACTAGGGAATGAGATGCCAATGGTTTCTGAAAAAATGACTGATAGAGCCGATATTTGACCCTTGATGGTACTCGGGGCCAATTACATATCCACTCCTAATTGGCAAAAAAGGCGAGAATCCTACTTATAGCATACTTTAGAGGATTCCACTATCCGGATTCACACTAGGAAACATACGCCTTCCAGACTCTGTAGTAGATTTGTCTGGAGGCCGACTTTTTAGCATTAATGAGTGTAGAAAGAACTGGACCAGAGAGTCCTCGTTTCTTCAAAATGTAGGTCTCAGTAGCCAGACCGTCAAATTTAGATTCTGTAAGGAAGGGTGGAACACTGGACCCTGCGACAGCAGGTCGTTACGAAGTGGAAGCACCCAAGGTCTTCCTACCGCCATCTTTATGATCTCTGCGTACCAAGGCCTCCTGGGCCAATTTGGGGCCACTAGGAGCACCGGTATTCCCTCCTTCATGATCCTGCCAAGCAATCTCTGTAAGAGAGGGATCGGGGGGAATGCATAGATCAGTGAAAACCGATTCCAAGGAATTGTCAGAGCATCCATTCCATAAGCCAGCGGATCTCTCGTCCTGGACACAAAGTTGTCCAACTTCCTGTTGAGCCTGGAAGCCAACAGGTCTACATCCGGAGTCCCCCATCTCTGGCATATTGCCTGAAAGACATCGGGGTGAAGAGAGCACTCTCCGGTTGACAGTTGCTGGCGACTTAGATAGTCCGCTTGCCAGTTTTCTACCCCTGGAATGAAGATTGCAGAAAAACAAGGAACATGTTTTTCTGCCCATATCAAAATCCGATTCACCCGTCTGAGCATCCCGGTTCTGGGTGCCTCCTTGGTGATTGATACAAGCTACTACAGTAGCATTGTCGATTGAATCCGACCCGGATGGCCCTGTGAGTCCAGGTTCTGAGAGCCAAATATACTGCCCGAATTTCCAGAATATTGATAGGCAGGCTCTCCTTGGTTTCAGCCCAGGTACCCTGGACTGAGGCTTCTTCTAATACTGCTCCCCAGCCCAACAGGCTGGAATCAGTCGACACCACCTTCCAGGTGACTGGGAGAAAAGACCTTCCTTTCCGCAAGTTTTTGGTTTTCAACCAACTGAATCTTTGGCGCACATGTGGAGACAGGTGCATGGGTAAATCCAGAGCTTGACTTTTCCTGTTCCAAGCAGCCAAAATGCTGCACTGCAGTAGTCTTGAATCAAACTGGGCATAGGGAACAGCCTCAAAAGGAGGCCACCATCTTCCCTAATAGCCTCATGCAAAGGCGAACTGAAGTACGCTCTTCATTCTGACCTTATGGATCAATTCTCCTAGGGACTTTAGCTCTGGCAGGAATACCCTGCTTTGGGCTGTGTCTATGATCATGCCCAAATACTCTACCCTTTTTAGGGCTTGTAGAGCGGATTTCTGCAGGTTTATGATCCATCCTAAATGCTCCACGTATCTCACTGTAGTGAGCACTGCGCAATCTAGTCCTGCCACTGACTGATCTATCACAAGTAGATCGTCTAGATAGGCTGTCACTGTTATGTCCTGTGCTCTCACGTTTGCCAACAGTGGAGCCAGAACTTTTGTAAATAGTCGGGGTGCAGTGGTCAAACCAAAAGGTAGAGCCACAAACAAAGTGGTGATGCTCTACCGCGAATCTTAGGAACCTTTGGTGAGTGGGATAAATAGGCACATGTAAATAGGCGTCCTTGTTGTCTATAGATGCCTAATACTCCCCGCCTTGTAGGGAGGCGACCACGGACCGAATGGTTTCCCATTCGGAAATGGCAAATGTCCAGAAACTGGTTTAGATCCTTTAGGTCCAGAATGGGTCTGACGTTTCCAGTTGGTTTTGGAACCACAAAGAGGTTTGAATAGAACCCTGCACCTTGCTCTCCGAGGGACTTCCTTGATTACCCCGAGACAGCAAATGATCCAAACCTCGAAAGAAAGAATCTTTTTGTCGGATCTTTGGAGACCACTGAACAAACAGGGTGGGGTCTCTCAAAATTCCAGCTTGTACCCCAGGGATACAGCAGAAACCACCTATTTGACCTGGATCTCTCTGCCAAGCTGCTGAAAACTGCCAAAGCCTTGCCCCCACTCGGCCGAGCGGGGGCGCCCCTTCATGAGGAAGATTTTGGGCTTTGCTTGTTAGCTCTTTGCCCCCACTGCTTCCTGTTTTTCTGGGCCTGGCCCTGGTCTTTAGCTTTTGTGGCTGTCTGAGAGTGCCGTTGCCACTGCCTAGAGGCAGATGTTCCAGGAGCTGGGGAGAGAGAATGTTTAAAACAAGGATGCTTGTTTTTCTTCTTCTCCGGCATCAGAGTAGTCTTGCCGCTTGATATCTTTTGGATATAGATTTTTCAAAATCATCCTCAAAGAGGCGTTCACCATGGAAAGGAAAGCTAGTCAACAGCTTTTTGCATTGGGCTTCCGCTAAACAGTGCTTCAGCCAAAGAATTCTGCGCATGTGCACCAGTTGGAGCGTAAGGTGCTTGTTGAATAGAATCCCTAATGGCATCCATTGTGAAACATAAGAACCTGGGCATATTCTCCCAAAATTTGATCTGCTCTGGAGACAGGTCTTTCAGCCCGTTTCACGTGATCCTTTAAGACCTGACACATACCCACTGCCGCCAAAAGCACTGTATGGGAGGTTCTGCCGCCACAGCAGGTTGGGTCACTGCGCCCACCAGGAGAAAGGAAGACTTCAGTAAAGATTCCAACTTTTTCTCAGAAGGATCTTTAAATACCTGAGCATTGTCCACAGGACAGGTTAGGCTTTTATTTACACAAGAAATAGCCGCATCTACAGAAGGCAGACTCCACTTCTTGGTAAACCTCTCCTCCATTGGATTGAAGTTCTCCAACTTTCTAGGAGGAGAAAAATGCTTATCTGGATGCTTCCAGTCTGCGTATATCAGATTCTCCAATAAAGGATGAACCGGAAAGGAACATGCAGCCTGTGGGGATTTCAATGAACCCAGAGAGGAGACAGGTGAATCAGTTCACTCCGAAGAAGGTAATTTAAATGCAGAGAGTACTGTTTCCGTATAATATTGCATCTGCATTTTTAGAACCTGGGAAGCAGAGAAAGGTTCTTCTGAAATCCCAGATCCTTCCGACTCCTCATCCTTATCCTCTGATGGTGCTATGTCCTCCTCATCCTCACCTCATATTCAGACCTTTCTGAAGGGAGATCTGAACAGAAGGAGCTCCGCTTCGCTTTTTGGACTTTTGGGAGGTTTTGCGATTAACAAAATTGATTCTTCCTTCTAAATTGATAGGGTCTACTGCCAAAGAGTCCTCAGTGACATATGCAGGCCCAGGCACTACAGGAGAGGCTGTTACTCCTGAAGGAGTCAAAGGCTCATCTTGCACAGGTGCGTCATATTACTGGAGAGGAAAGTATCAAGCGGGCCCGGCTAGAGGCTCTCGATTCAGGTGGAAATGCTTTGTCTTTTTTAGCCCCTGTATTTTTTTTTTGGAAGACAGATTACTTAGCAACAAAGCCAAGGCACTATCAACAGCATATACTCCTTTGCTAGTTAAGCCTTTTACATACAGTAAGCAACTAAACACACAGTTTCATGCCCAGTGGGTGTCCTCTCTTGGGGGTACCCAGATAACCAACCACATAGAGACCTTACGTGCCCTTTGCAAGTCGCTGTGTCCTGGATCAAGGGAGAGCTGCAGGTCTGAAAAGCTTTTACATGCTTCTGCCTGCTTCAAAAAACGCAGTGGATGATGTGCCCGCGCATGCTCTCGATCCACTCCTTGACCCCATAAAAGCACGCACGCGACCCCGGGGGTCTGGCGTTTGAGAGGAAGCAGGATTCTCCTGCATTATGGCAGTAAGAAAAAAGGGACCTGATCGCTCCATGGCAGCTCTGCATCGGAGAGTGTGCCGTCTGAACCGACCTGACACTGTCTGGAGCTTGATGAGTAAAACTCGACTCTTTACTCCCTCTAGTGGCAGAAACAGAGAAGACACCCACTTACAAGGAAAACGTTTTTCAGGAAAAAAAAAGTATTAAGCATTTACCTTCTTACCTCATCCACCCCGCAGGTTTGCTGAAAATCAGACAAAAAAAAAAATCTTCACCCATCACGGCGGGTAATGTGTGCCAACCTTCAGGGATATGGGTTCCTACTTAAAGGGTGCCTCTCCCCTGGGCCTCGTAAAAGACTCTGCCAGGACTTTTAGCGTTTGTAAAAAAAGAGAAAGTGCTGGATCCTAGAGACCAGTCCCCCAAAGAGAGACATTACGTGCGCGAGGCCGGATATCATCCAATCGTGGTGTAATAATTTAAGCGTCTTGGATGGACCCAAAATATAGCTCTTTTGCCCCAGGGGCCTCTATGGCAGAGCTTCCTTTAGCACTATCCTCATTGCGTCCAATCTTCTTAGACACTGGCGAAAAAGGTACTTCCTGTATGGGAGGGGTTATATGGAGGGGAACTTGTTCTCATTGGTTGTGCCAGTGTCCAATCACGTGGTGTACTATAAAGAAATAACTTTTTTTGCTTTTGGCTTACTATTCACCTTAGGATGACAACACCGCCCCTCTACAGTTAGGACTCATGCATGTGGGGCGATTTACTGTGGGCCCAAAGCAGGTCCATATTTTCCCCAGCATGGGGACGCACAGGTGTTGCATGCATCCCGTGGCAACATCCCACCAATTTGTTGGAACATGAGGATACAAGGACACAGCTGCTGTGTCCTAATATGACAAGTGGGTATGGGTGCATGTCCCCGAATGCATACAGAGCGTTTGGAGACCTGCACGTACCAGCATGTCATTAGGACACACAAGCTGTGTTTGTGAAGCCGTATGTCCCAACAGAAATTAATGGGATGCCTCATGCCTGCATAAAAATGCGTGCAAAACTTGTGCATCCCCATGCCGGGAAAAGACAGACCTTCATCAGGCCCGCAGTAAAGCGCCCCGTTTGACCGAGCCCTTAGACTGAACTTTGTCACCCCAGAACAAAAGTGTGATAATGGTAGGATGACCACATGAAAATAAACTAAAAAAAATAAATTAAAAATGTAGACAGACACACACACACACACACACACACACACACCTCTAGTCATGTACTGCTATAAAATTCCCTGAGAATTACAGCTGCCGAGAAACATACTATACTTGCTACTAAAAACAGACTGTTTTATGTAAAATCATTTTTTTTCATGAGTTCTACGTTTTTATAACATGCAGCAGATCTACGTACAAAGAAGAAGATTTCAAATGGTTGCTGGGCTCCTCTGTAGAGCCATCATGATCTTCTCCGAATGCTCTTTTGATGCCTTTGCTAGCTTTCTCTTCAGTGTACCATGGCGATCTGTTCTCAAAAGCCTGCACATTGCATAAGATATTACATTTAAGCAGAAAAAAAACTCTCAGCAAAGTAAAGTCAGGACTGGAAAGAGAGAAATCACTTTGACTCTGTTGGCTAGGTTAAACAGGAACAGGGTTCTTAAAGTTGTACTTTTTTTTTTTTTTTTTTACCATATCAAAAACAAAAATTACATCACTTCTCTACATTCACCTTCCTTTGCGATGCATTTTCCCCCCAGAACTCGTACAACCTTTTTAACGCCATCAGCAAAACTCCTCCCACCCTCACTTTTTCCAATGCGAATATAAAAGTGCGGAAACGTTTTAAAGACCCCTTGTAATGTACGAGAATCAAGAATACCTGTTTTTAATGGAGAAGTTTGCTAGATGCAAGCAAGGTTGCATGCGCGCACACACACTTTACATTTGTGCACAGACAGACATTCTATTATTATTATTAATATTGACGACATTTAACTTTATTGTTCTGAAGTGCGGCAACAATGAATGCTGCTAGAATGAAAAAAAAAAAAAAAAAAAAAAAAAAAAAAAAAAAAAAACAGATACCACCCAAGGGAAAAAGCATAACTCTACATTTTCCCTAAGGATCTAAAATCCAATAACCCAACACTTTTGGATATCAGTTTTTGATGAACATGAATAAAAGTAAATACATTTGTCATGTTTTTATTGTAGTTTATGTCGGTGTTTGGAGCTTTCACTTCATTTCAAGCCCTGCTGTCACAGGGATAGGGCTAAAGCTGGCCATAGATGGATCAAATCTTGGCTGGTTCAGTAGGTATCAGCCAAGATTCGATCCCTCTATGGGCAGGCTGGTTGAACTGAATCTACTTTAGTACAACCTGTCTGTCGGGTTGTTTTGCATCCGATTACTGCTGGTGGCTATAGCTAATAAAAGCAATCATTGTATCCTGCTGACAGGAGCGACCCCCCCCACCCCATCAACAAATTCTGTGGCTGCAGTAAAGAGAAAGAAAATTGCATGCCTTAGGTAAGCAGTTTATAATCATACTCTGAATGAATGAATGAAAAACGTATATAGCGCGGCACATGCGAACTGAATCGCCTCTGGGCGCTTGATGTTTCGTGTCTCATGACATCAAAAGAGCAGAGTTTGAATCCGTCTTCTGAAAGTCAGGTGGTTTTCCTCCAACCGAATGCTGGTTGGTAAAGCGTTCCATAGTCTCGGACCTTGAAAAGCAAACCTTCTTTCTCCTTTGGACTTGTATTTGGTTTTTGGAACCTTGACCAGATTTTGGTCAGTGGATCGCAGAACGCGATTAGGATTGTGAGGTTCTAGCTTGTCGCAAAGATATTGCGGCGCCTTCCCATGGATGCACTTATGTGTCAGGCAGAGTGCTTTAAATACAATTCTGTCTTTTACTGGCAACCAGTGAAGGGTTCTCAGCGAAGGTGAGATTGATTCCCATGTCCTTTTCCCAGTCACCAGTCTGGCGGCCGTATTCTGTACGACTTGCAGACGAGCAATTTGGTACTTTGGGAGCCCGAGGTAAAGGGCATTTGCATAGTCCAGTCTGGAATTCACGATTGTTCCCACCACGACTGCTACGTCTTCTTTGGGGATAAATGGAATAAGTCTGCGTAGTAGGCGCAACAAATGGTGCGATCCGCTGACTACTGACCCTATTTGTGCGTCCATTGTCATGAAGGTGTCAAAAATGACTCCTAGACTTTTGACTTTGGAGCTAGGGGTGATGCTTTGGCCCAGAATGGGCGGCGGTGTCCAGGTTGTTGCCAGTTGACTCTTTCGGCTGGCGTGAAACATAAGAAGTTCTGTTTTGGAACTGTTGAGTTTAAGATAACTCTGATAGGGGTTCTAACCTTCCCCAAGTTTACCTGACAAAAGTGTTTTGTTAAAGTCTGAGCCCCCACTGGATAGATATCCTAGAATATCCTGCATCAAAAACAAGAGGGTAAATCTCCAACAGGATCACAGATCAGAAATAAAACCCTGCCAGAGATTCCTTCTCTAATCTGCCCAAAGTCAACAAAGTCAGGAGTTAGGTGAAATTGATGCAGGCATGAAGTGCAGGCACCACTAGATGCCTGCACATTCCTGCAGCAGTCTCTAAAATTATCTTTTAACCTGACAAAATAATTGTAATTCTATTCACCAACTTGTGTGGTTTGCATGATCCCCCCAGTGAACTTTGAACTTCCTTGCTCCATCTTATACATCATTAATGTGCTCTGTACACTGTCACTTTCTGAAAAGACTTTGGGAGCCAATGCCTTGGCATCACACCACCATTCAGTGACATAGGCAGCAAGAGAGTCAAGGATACACTTCCTCCTTTGCACATATGAACAAGGTTATAAAAATATGACCATTATTTAATAATAGTAAAATCAAAGAAAAAAAAAAAAAACACGACTTACCTGAATGGTGGTTTGTGAGGTTTTGGAAGCAGATAACTGATTGTAGTTACCAGTACTGTCAATCATGAGAGGCCTGTACAATACAAATACAGTTCTCATTTTGCATGCTCTAATTCAGGGGTCTCTAAACAATCTAAAACAAAGGGCCAGTTTATTGTCCTTCTGGCTCTAGGAGGGCCAGACTTTTGCCAGCGGGAGTGGAAATTTTCCTGGCATCAGTGGGAGTAAGCATCTGGTATTAG
Organism: Rana temporaria; assembly: GCF_905171775.1. Classification (NCBI taxonomy): domain Eukaryota; kingdom Metazoa; phylum Chordata; class Amphibia; order Anura; family Ranidae; genus Rana; species Rana temporaria. The sequence goes on along the minus strand of NC_053492.1, from coordinate 278,849,844 downwards.
GGGAGGAATATCTTTGGTATCATAGGGAGGCCCAGGTTAGTGGTGTCAGTGGGAGAAGTGGTGCTCCATTGTCGGTGTCAGATGGCAGACTAGTGTCTCGTATCAGTGGTAGGGATAGTGCCCCAAGGGCCGAATAAAGGTAAGCAAAGGGCCGCATCCGGCCCTCGGGCCACAGGTTGGAGACCACTGCTCTAATTAAAAACACACAGTTTTAACATTTCCCACAGAAACTCTCAGCTTCTTATGATTAAAAGGCCAATAGCCAATTTTTACAGAGCATCTTTACCATATTTTCTGATTTTTTTTTATCTTTTAATTCAATTCCCTAGTAATTAATTACATCAGTAAAATGCATTCAACATGACAGCAAGTTATATAAACTCATCTATTTTATATTGCCATTTTATTTTAGTAAATGTAAACAGTACTTACTGGTTTGATTGAAAAGATGATATTGGTTCATAAGAGTGAGATGTTCCAACCTATAAAAATAAAGTATGTACATTTATAATATCAGATATAATCTAAAATGATTTAATACAGTTTAAGCGATAATTCATCATGATCTTGCAACAGATTTTCATTAGCAAGCAAGGAAATATGCATTTTTTTTTTACTCTGCAGCCTGTAAGACATTGATAAGCAGATAGCGTCTGCAATGCCTGGCTCCTGCAGACACTCAGTACAGCTGTCTGCTTGAATCAATGGACTTCAAGGACGTTTACCAGTTCATTGATAAATACAAGCCATCGGCTTTGGAGGCCGGCAAGAGATGGAGTTCATTCATTCACAGAACTCTGAATGAATGACGCAGTCATGTGGGCGGAGCCTGCACGGTTGTGCGGTTTGTATTTCCGGACAGCGGGGAGAAGGGGGGGGGGATGGAACACGTACCGGTAAATACAGGTGGAACACGCAACATGTTCCAAAGGTGAACTTATCCTTTAAGAATAATTTAACAGTGCTACAACAAAAAACAAAAAATTCAACTGCTGAAGAGAACGGGTGTACAGCAATACCTGAATACATTAAACTATTGATCCTACTCAAACTATAGTGTTTACAATTGTACATAAGTGAAGTGGAAGTCACAAAAAAAATTCCAAGATAAAAAAACAAAAAACAAAAACAAAAAACAAAGATCACATATGAAATGCTTAGGGCAGCACAATTGCTTACTGGTTAGTACTTCTGCCTTGCAGCACTATGGTCCCTGATCATTATACATAATATGGACAGTGCATATTATCAGCAAGAGGTCCAACAAATGGTAAAGAAGCAGATTTTTTAGAGCCATCCTGGAGTAAATGGGTATATACATACATACATACATACATACATACATACATAGACACACAGTACATACACACATGGCACACAGTACTCACAGGTTCAAACTGCGGCTGAGCTGGCCGTAACTGTACGACCTCTTTCCACAAGGCCTCATTTTCCCTGATTTAAAAAAGAGAAATATATTTTTTTTAGGGAGGTTAATAAAATCTCCAAATGCTTTGACTTGAAAAAAAAAAAATATTCAAATGCCTTTCAGAGCCAAGTACATGCAAATTTTTTCAAGGTGAATCAAGTCCAGTTCAGGGAATGTCTACTTGATTTGTTATCCGTGAGGGTATTCACTGTAAACTTCAATACCCTACAACTCCTATGCAGCTCTACAAGCAGTCTACTGTACCTCTTTAGGGATTCCACAGTTGAATCAAGTACATCTTGTCTTGCTTGAAGCTGATGCAGAAACGTCAGTATTTTCTGCATGTCATCTGGTCCAGATGTACCTTCTTCAATGCGAGGAACAGATACCTGGATAAAAGGATTTCCAAGATGCAGAGCATTTATATTGAATCACAAATATTTTATTTTGCCAGCAGTCACTTGCATAACTGACATTCAAAAATGCAGTTTTATATATTGGGGAAAAAAAATCAATGATTAGCATAAAAGGAACACAATAACAGTGCAAATCAAGCTTTCAAAGATAATCTGACCGACTGACTTTCAGATAAGTAGCAGATAATGTTTTTTTCCAAAAACGGAGCAAAAAAAAAAAAACCACAGGTAAAATGTAAGTTCTATTAGCTAGATTCAGAAAGACTCAGGCTGGCGTACCAGTAGATACGCCGGCCTGAGCCCCCATTCACACCTAGGCGTTTTGTCGCCTGTAGTGCGACGCCGCTGCCGCCAGAGGGATGAAAACACATTTCCCTCTATGGAGATGGTTCACATCTCCACGCCGAACGCCTGAAAAAAGGTCCCGGACCTTTTTTTCAGGCGGCGTTGGGCTAGGAGATGGGAACCATCTCCATAGAGGGTGTAATCTTGTAGCACATCTAGGCGGACAATACCGGCGTTTTGTCGCCGCAAATCGCGGTACAAAACGCCGCTATTTGTACCGCGATTTGCGGCGACAAAACGCCGCGAATTTGTCTGCCTAGGTGTGAATGGGCTCTAAATCTGAATCTGCGCCGACGCTAATTTAAGCATATTCTGGTAACCAGATACGCTTAAATTAGGCTCAGATACGAGCGGCGTATGTGTCTTACACAGTCGTATCCTAAAGTGTAAATTTTAGGCTGAACACTAGGTGGCGCTTCCATTGCGGTCGGCGTAGAATATGCAAATCACTAGATACGCCTATTCACGAACGTACGCCCGGCCGACGCAGTACAGATATGCTGTTTACGTAATGCATTATCAGGCCTAAAGTTATTCCAAATAGCTGGAACAGTAATGTTAAGTATGGCCGTCGTTCCCGCCGTCGAAATTCGAAAATTTTACGTCGTTTGCGCATGTCATACGTGAATAGGGATTTACGTCATTTACGTCCACGTCGAAACCAATAGGACCGTGCGGAGTACTTTGCCGCAATGCACACTGGGATATGTAGGTGGACGGCGCATGCGAATTTGAATTATGCGCGCTTACGCCCGCCAGATTTACGCTATGCCGCGTAACTTAGCAGGCAAGTACTTTGTGAATCATGTACTTGCCTTGCTAACTTACGGCGGCGTAGTTTAAATGCCATACGCTACGCCGCCGCAACTATGCGCCCGCCTACCTGAATCCACCTATATGACTGACGTTAGGCCTACTATGTAAGCAAGTTTCCGATCTGTTTGTATACTTTTGTGCAATTTTCCTTCAAAAATAGTATAAATTCACAAAAACATAGCGCAAAAGCAAAGATCAGGAAAAGAGTAAAAGGAGATAAAGAGAAGGCAGTTAAATATTTCAGCTTTAGCCCTGGTTTACATTGCTGCTACCTCACTTGAAGTAGCGCGATTTCAAAGTAGCAGGCCTGCGCGATTTCAGGTGCTACTTAAAGACATCTGTCTGGATTCATGCACAGATGTCTACACTCGAAATTGGCAAAAGTAGTGTTAGGAACTACTTTTGCAATTCGGTGCGGTGCCACAAAATCGGTGTCGCACTGACTGGACCAGTGCCATTGAGTAAGCACGGAGCATCAGTGCGAAACGTCAGCTGCGTATCCCACTTCTTATTTTTGCTGTGGATTGTAGTGTATTTCCTATTTACTATTAAAAGGACAATTTGGGAATTCCCAGGAGTGCGGCTGTCCAAATATTTTTATTTTGTTCTCTGGACCAGTGCCATTGCCGGTGTTCTGCCAAGATGTGTCCCTCTGGCGGATAATGCCCACCCTGGACTGCGCAAGCGCATCGCTCTAGCACCGAAAATTACCGAACATTAAGAGCTGGGCATGAGCTGGAGACTGTGCCTGCGCAATGAACAGGGCATAGTGACAGTTGTTGCAGCAAGCTGCCGATGCTCGCTCGACTCTGCAAGGGGGCATGTGTATTACAATTATATCATGTAAGGGGCGGATGCCACAAAGTCACCCATCAACTGTGTAAAACTCACCCTACTTTTCATACACCCACCCCCCTATCAGTGACTTTGTGGCATCCGCCCCTTACACAATATAATTGTAATATACACACCCCCCTTGCAGAGTGGAGCGAGCATCGGCAGCGTGCGTCAGTGTGTGGCACAATATTGTGCTCAATGCGCATGCGCCGTGTCCAGGCGATTGAGAGGCGTGTTGAGGTTTGGCAATTTTCGTAGGTCCGCTGCGCCTGCTCAGGACAGAGTGGGCAAAATCCGCCGAGGGACAATTCTTAGCAGGACACCGGCAATAGGCTGCAACCTGTCAAATGGCATGACAAATCTCTCCAATGTGAACGAGGGCTTGGGGTACATGATCATGCAGCAACAGATTCAAGTAAAACTACTTACTGAATTTATGCATTTTGGTTGCTTGTGTTTAAAGCTGAAGGTTAGCCATAAGAAAAAAAACATATTGTCTTTAGCTTTAGTTAGCAAATGTACCTGTAATGGAGATGTCCCAGACAGACAACTAGATACTGAGCAAAGCTTCTGTGCAGGAATGCCCTGTCCTCTTAGTGTCTCTACACTTCTAGCACAGTGGGGGTTCATAGCCTCAGCTCTTTTTTTAAACTACTGTAAAAAGTTCCAGACAAGGACTCACCTTCTCCTCTACTGAGAAACGTTCTTAAATTGCTTTCACTGCCTTTACGATGATCTGTGAATGGAGGAAAAGTCTGATCAGCCACGGGATTCTCTCCGCCATTCACAGTTACAGGCAGTTTAAACAATGAAAGAACATTTTTAAATGGAGCAGAGGGGAGAAGTGTTCGGTCCTTGACAGGAACTTTTTCCCTGAAGATCCGAAGCTATAAACCCTCACAGCACTCAAAGCTACAGTGGAACTTAAGTCCTGCTAGATCACTTCAGGCTGGCCCCTTTTGCAGGGGCCAGCCTGAAGTGTATAGCTTTGTAAAACATTAAAAATAAGTGTCTATATTGTTTAAAACCCAGTAATACACTGTCTCCCCCTGCTCTGCACATGCTCAGTTTTTCTCTATTTTTAGGCACCGACGAATTTGTAGAGGCCGATCTGCTGAGAGCCTTAAAGCAGAATTAAACCCTCCTATCCATTACAGCCAATGAAGCTGCTTCTGTTTGATCTGCAATTGCCATGGTGCTGCACATGTGATCAGTTATGACACCAGCCATTTGACGGTTTGGTTGAAAAATCAAGCAAATGTGACAATTAGCAATCCTGGCATTCCAGGGATGTAACTTTTTTAAACTGTTAAAAATCAATGGGTTTTACTTCTGCTCAGGGGCAAGGCCATCTTACTAGCATCATAGGCACCTGGGGCCCCCTATAAGCCTTCCTCAATTTAGGTGCCAATTTGCATGGCAAGTGGTTAAGGTACAGTATATTCACACCACATGCGGTGGGACTTTGTCCCACCGCATGACAAGACAAAATGCCTTGTCTCTGGTAAGTCCAGCTCGCACCCTTGCGATTACAAAACTGCGACAATTGAACTTTATGAAACGTCAGTGTGAAACAAAAAGGGAAGAAATGAACGGCGTGTTGTAACCCAGGAGATGAAGTGGAGTGAATAAACCCTTAACCATTGTCCTCACTGGTGCAATTTGTAATGAGATTTGACGGGTCCAAATCGCGTGACAAGTCACACCCAATTGCCGGCTATTGAACAGTTCATATTGTCGTGACTATGAAAAAAGGTTTGTGCACTACTTTTCCGATTACATCACGTTTTGCATAGAATTTTGGTAAGTGAAGTTGCAAGCCGCAATGAAATCAGCGGTGCAAATGGCACTGATCTGCGGCTTTGAAATCGCGCTGAAGTAATTGCGATTTCAAAACTGCACCAGTGTGAACCAGGGCTTTGCCGACAATGGAGCAGCTGAGGGTGTACACATGCTGGAGCCAAAATGCTTTGCTTCATGACTGCGGCAAGAATATCAGCAGTTGCATTTGGCAGGCACTACTGCTCACCAAACGCAGCCAAATAAAAGTCTGTGCTGCAACTTTTCCACAACCATGTACAATGCATGTGGTTGTGGTGGGGGTGATTCAGCAATTAGGGAGTTAAAACAGGTCCGTCAAGCTGCACAGTGTACTCTCTCTATAGTGTCCTCCAATTAAATCTAGCACCTGGTTTTGACAGGTACCCGCTCCCACTCCTGGCTTAGATCGCAGAACTATTGTATAGTTTTTTATTGCTGCCTGTGCCATTATTGTACTGCCTATCTTAATGACCAAACAGGAAGCAAGGATATCTCAAACGTGGGGGCAGAGAAAACAAGAATCTGACTGAGGTTCACACTCTTCCCCACTCTAGTTTATGAAAATGTTTAAGAGCCATCTATGCCATTGTAAGAGATTTTGCAAGCTTCCTGCATCAGGGACCAAAAGGAAGCAAGATAAAAAAAAAATCCCAAATGGGTCAAAACGGCAATAAAAAAACTAAACAGGGGTTCTACCGCCCTCTCTGTCCAAACTAAAAAATACTTTTGGATGCAGTTGAGCTGTAATATATTTTTCTTTCCTTTCACTTTATTAGCCCAGCCAGCTGTTAATGTGCCTCGCTCTGAGCAAATCATAAAGGGCAGCTTATCTGCCAGGTTTATTTCATTTCATAGGCAAACCCATGTAATCATTATGGCTCTCATAGAGATCACATGATCGGGGTTCAATCAGAGTGGACACAGATCACTAGTCTGAGATCAGCACTGTCAGTGACAGCAGGTTCCTGGAACTAGGAGACCAAACTTCTGTGGGCTCCCAGTTGCTTAAGGAAATGCAAAATGCTGGAGATCACTAATCAACAGACCATGATAAGTAAAAGACAAACGATTCATAAGGTTTTGGTGTAAAAAAAAAAAAAAAAAAAAAATTCCTTATAAACCCATTCAGATGCAGATTTTATCTATGTGATTTTTTTTTCGAGACAATTATAAACATCTGCTTGTAGATCTTATTTCTGAATAATCATGCACTCAACATCTGGGCTCAACATACTGTACCTGAAATTTGTAAAAAAAAAGGCAAACAAACCTTAGCCTTCCGGAATAAACGCTTATCTCCAGTGCTTGACGTTACCTTCCGTTTTATCTTTATTAGTAACTCTTCTTGGCCACGCTTAAAAAAGGGCTGCTGGTATCTGCCTGAGCAGTATTTATCATGCCTAGCTGCACCAGACTCATCCTGCATAACTTTATGAAAGCCATCTGCAAAAGCAAGAGCGATGTTATGCAACATTACTGGGGGGAAAAAACAAAAACAAAAAAAAAAAACACACACACACCCCACGGGTTAACAAGGGGTTACTGTTTTTTTTTTTTTTTTTTTTTTTTTCTTTTTTTTCACGTCAGACTCTGCTCACGTAAAGCCGAGAGGCTAGCTCACGGTTCGCCCGCCCTTAGCGTCTCTCTCGCGGCTTCGCATCATTCGTGTGTTTTTTTTTTTCCTTTTATGCTTAAGTTCATTTTTTTTTTTTTTTTTCTTTTTTTTCCCCTTTCTCTTTTCCCTGCCATTACAGATTTGACATTTTTAAACTGTTAATTAATCTTTCCCCGCTTAACAAGTCTGACTGCATTCCTTGCTAGTATAACATAATTAGTCCCAACCCCTTTTTTTTTTTTTTTTTTTTCGCCCCCCCCCCCCCCCCCTCCTTCCCCCCCCCCCCGAGTCTGTGTGCCATGCGATCTTCTTTATGATTTCTCAGCTATCTGCTTCTATCATTCCCTGGGCGAACTTTTCTGAGGATTTGAATACTTTCCATTTTTCCCAAACCACTCTGTATTTGTCCTCTTCTCCTGTCTCTCTGCAGGCAAGGTACTCCATCTCTTCTATATATTCCACCCTTTCTATCCACTCTTTGATTGATGGCCTCTTTGGATGTAGCCAATTTTTTGGGATCAGAGCCTTAGCTGCATTTAATAATACTGGGATCAGAGTTGTTCCATATTGTTTTTTTGTTTTTTCAGTTCCATGAAACAGACAGGGCAGCGGGTTACATAGAATCGTCTCCCCTGTTATTTCTACGATATATTTCAAAATTTCTTTCCAATATTCCTGGATTCTCGGGCAATCCCACCATATATGTAGAGTTGTTCCTTTTTGTTTACAATTTCTCCAACATAGCTCTGAATTTCTTGGGTGAATCTTACTCATTCTTGATGGGGTCAAGTGCCATCGCACCATACATTTATAGTTTGCTTCTATGGTGGTAATGTCCACAGCATGATTGTATACTGCACCTATCATTTGTGTTTTATCAATTTTTTTACCGATATCGCTTTCCCATTTTTCTAAGAAGGGCAGTGTTTCTAGAGTCTCGAGTTCTGTTAATATCCCGTATGCCTTTGATATTCCATGTGTCAGGGGCTTATCCATGCTGCATATTTTTTCTATTGGGTATAGTGTCTTATCTTCCCTAATTGGTTGTGGTAGTGTGCTCACAAAGTGTTTTAACTGCAAATACTCCCATTCACTCATACTTTGTTCCTTTTCCCCTATTTTTATCTCTTGTCTTAATTTAATTTTCCCCCGTGTAACAATATCTTTTAATTTTTTCTCTCCTAGGTGCTTTCCAAAACGTGTTCCATTTCCTGGTGGAAAAAAATTTGTGCCTGCTAATGGGGTTAATGGAGAGTTATACTCCCATTTTTCCCGTCTAAATATTGTGTCCCATATTCTAAATACGTTCCTTGTTATGTTATGTGTGTTCGTGCTCGATTCCCTCATTTTCGGTGGTATCCATATATTTCTATTTAGTTGTGTCCTACTTAATGTTTCTTCCATACGTACCCATTTTTTTTTTGTATATGCGTTTGTCCATTCTACCAACCTTGCTAAGTTTACAGCAAAATAATATCTTTTTATATCGGGGAGCCCCAACCCCCCTCCTTTTTTTTTCATGCTCAGCAATGAATAGCTTAATCTAGCCTTTTTTCCTGCCCATATATATTTCAAAATTACTGTTTTAATTACTTTAAAGAAACTTTGCGGTATTTTTATTGGGAGCATTTGAAGTTTGTATGTTATCTTCGGTAATATCATCATTTTAAACGCATTAATCTTACCTATCCAGGAGATATGTTTTTTTGCTAGGTTTTTCAGATCTTGATTAATGTCGTTGATTAAGGGGACAAAATTGGCCGAGTAGAGTTTTTCAACTGTAGATGTAATTTTTATACCCAAGTACGTTATAGCTTCTTTTTCCCATGTAAATGGAAACTCTTTCTGAAGTTCTTCTGCTTCTTTTTTATCTATCCCTAAATTCAAAATTACTGTTTTTATCGGGTTTATTTTAAAATTTGAAAGTTCACCGTATCTTTTTATTTCCTTTATGACATTAGTGAGAGAGACTCTAGGTTTGGTCAGGTATAGGAGTATGTCGTCTGCATACGCCGCCACTTTGTGTTCTTCATCTCCCACCCTCACCCCTCCTATCCCCGGGTTTTCCCGGATTTTTGCCAACAACGGTTCCAGGGCTATTACATATAGGAGAGGCGAGAGCGGGCAACCCTGTCTGGTTCCGTTTTCCATTTTGAACACAGACGACACACTCCCATTGACCTTCACCCTTGCCGTCGGGTGACTATACAAGTTCTTTACCCATTTCATGAACCTTGGTCCCAGGCCTATATTTTGTAAAGTTTCCATCATAAACCCCCAGTCGACTCTGTCAAATGCTTTTTCGGCATCTAAGGACATGAGTACGACTGGGGGTTTCTTTTTTGGATCTTGTTGTAACAGTAACAGGGTCCTTATGCTATTATCTCTTCCTTCTCTGCCCGCTACAAAGCCCGCCTGATCTGGGTTTATTAATTGCGGCATTAAACTTTTTATCCTAGTTGCTAATATTTTCGCGTATACTTTCAGGTCTGCGTTTAACAAGGCTATTGGTCGATAGCTGGAACACAATGTTCCATCTTTTCCCGTTTTAGGGATAATAGAAATATTTGCCAATAGAGATTCTTTTCTTATTTCCTCTTCCTCTCCTATTTTGTTAAAATAGTTGCACATCTCTGGGATCAAAAGTTCTTTAAATGTTTTGTAATATTTAATCGGCAAGCCATCAGGGCCTGGGCTCTTACCACACGGTGTTTCCCGAAAGGCTCTGTGTACCTCTTCTTGGGTTATTGGGGCCTCTAAGGATTCAATATCGTTTTGGGGAATTTTAGGTAGTTTCACTTCTTCTAAGTATTCCCTGATTTTCTTTTTTCTTATCTTTTCTTGCTCTTGGGTTTCCTTAGTTCTTATTGAATATAATGAGCTATAAAAAGTCCGAAAGGATTCCGCGATTTCGGACGTCTTATATTTCATAAGGCCGTCTTGGTTTTTTATTTTTTCTATATAATTTTTTTTTTTTTTTTCCCTAGAAATTCTAGCTAGAAGTTTCCCTGGTTTGTTCCCCCATTTATACCTCTCCTTTCTAACATTTTTGAATATGTCTCTTGTTTCTACCTTCATAAGATCTCTAAGCTGGGTCCTCTTTACAACAATTTCTTGGTATATTTCATTTTCTCCTCGCTCCTTATGCATTTGCTCCAGTTCAAATAGCTCAGTTGTTAATTTTTTTATGTTTAATTTTCTTATCTTTTTTTTCCCTGCTCCTATTGAGATTAGTTTCCCTCTGATGTATGCCTTATGGGCCTCCCATACAGTAGCTACCCTTACTTCAGGTGTATTATTGAGGGTGAAATATTGATCCAAATCCGTTCTCACTGTGTTGTTTACCTCTATATCCTCTATAAGTTCTTCATTTAGGTTCCATGATCCTTTTCTTTGCTCTGTTTCTTTGAATCTAATTTCCACTTTTACGGGAGCATGGTCTGAGATTGTAGTTACCCCTATTGAAGTTTTAACTACCTCTTCCAGTAACTCGTGGTCTACCATTATATAGTCCAGTCTTGAGTATGTTCCGTGCACGGAAGAATAGTAGGTATAGTCCCTTTTATTTGGATGAGTAATCCTCCAAGGATCTATTAAACAGTAGCCATGCATTTTATTTCTTAATAATCTAAGCTGTTTAATATTTTGCCTCTGAGCCCCGGATGTACTATCCAATTGATAGTCCATTGAGAGGTTGAAGTCTCCTGCTAGTATTACATGTCCAGATTTAAAGTCCATTAAGGCATTCAAGATCCCCCTCAGATATTTATGTGGTTGATTATTTGGGCAGTATATATTTGCTAACGTGTATTTTTTTCCTTGGAGTACTCCTTTTAGGAACAGATAACGACCATCAGGGTCTACCTTCCTATCTTCTACTGTAAAAGAGATATTATTCCCTATTCCTATGGCGACCCCCTTAGCTCTTTTCTTTGGGGAGTCCCCATAATACCAAATGGGAACTGCCCGAGAATACAATCTAACATTGGAATCCAACGTTATGTGTGTCTCTTGTAGAAAAACTATTTCAGCGGAATACCTTTCAATTTCTCTTAATACCATATGCCTTTTTTCAGGGCAACTAAGACCTCTTACATTATATGTTAGAAAATTTATGTTTGTCATATATTTTTTTTTTTTTTTTTTTTTTTTTCCTTGTCTATCTTTCTCGGGTATATATGTTCATTCCTGCTGCATGACACACAGATCTGAATCCCTTCCCCCCCCCTTCCCAATCCTCCCCTCTCTTTTCCCACCCAGACTCCTCCTCCCCCTCCCTTCACCCCCCTCCCCTCATATCTTGCCCCCTTGTTCTTCATTTGGGGCTTTCTCTTCCCCTCCCCCCCCCCCTGGTCTACCCCCGACCCTACGGTCATTTGGAGCTTTTTTTTTCTATTTGGCGCTCCAGGCGCTCTTTTGCTCCTCCAGCCAAGGTGGAATTCTGTTTTGGCCCGGTCTCCTATCCCCCAAGAGTGGGGAACTGTGGGTAGGGTGCTCTCCAGGTCCCCCCTCTCCCCCCTCCCATTGCTTACTATGTTAACCCCTCCCGTCCCCCCCTCCAGCCCCCCCCCCTCCCCTCTCCACCCCCCCCCAACCTCATTAATCTATTTTGGTATTGGAATATCCAATCTCTGACAGAATTCTGGCACTTCCTCCAGGAACCTCAGTCTTGCAGAGCTACCGTTTTTCCTGCCTATTAGGCAGGATGGGAATCCCCAGTTGTATTGAATATCATGTTCCCGTAAGACTCCTAATAGTGGTTTTAAGCTTCTTCTTCTATTTAACGTCTCTTGTGACAGGTCTTGGAATATTTGAATATTATGTTGGTCATATTTTAGTGATGACTTCCCCCTCAATTTTCTCCATAGTTGATTTTTCTCTTCCCAACTTTCAAACCGAACGATAATATCCCTTGGGTACTCCTGTGCTCTCTCTCTGGCACGTCTTATCCTATGCGTACGTTCTATTCTTAATGGGGAGGTTGTTTCTCTCTCTAATATTGGATTACAAATTTTCCTAATGATTTCTGGGAGGTCCTCAGCCTGTGTTGTTTCTGGAACTCCGCGTATTCTTATATTCTTCCTTCTATCTCTATTTTCTTGATCTTCTAATTTATATGCCTGTTCTCGCTGGTTTATTTTTAAGGCTTTTATTTCATCTTCTAGTTTTTTAACTGAGGTTACATTGCGATCAACTTTTTTCTCCACTTCTTCCACTCTTTCCAATATATGCCCCATATTTCTCTCCATTTTATCCATTTGTGATTTAATTGATCTTTCTAAGGCGGCAAACATTCCTTCCATTTCCCTTTTTGTTGGCAAAAGTGTCATGTCCCGCGTTTCTTCCTTATTTCCCTGATCAAGGTCCATTTCTTTATCTGTTTCTCTATCTTGATCTGTTCTGATCTCTGGGAGTGTTTCTGATTCCACCAAGGTGTTGTCTAGCCCCTTTCTCTTTTCTTTTTTTTTTTCCCTCTCTGCTTGGCCACCTCTGCCGGTTAATGATTTTTCCATCTGCTGGTTATCTCCGTTTGTCCCGTGGGTCACAAATTTGCTCATCGGGCCTGGGCTTTGACTTAGGCGGGGGACCTTTGGGATAGCCACACCTTTCGCTACTTTTCCCCTTGTGGTCATCCTCACACCTGACTTGTATCAGTGTTACTTTAAAAAGATTTTCTAGGGAGGACGTTTGCACTTGTGAGAGGTATATACTGCACAAGACGATACCTTTTGGTGTCTTTTATTTCCCGATTTAAAAATGTTTCAGGGCTCTACAGCAACCTTAACTGTGCTATATGTTGTATTTTTACCATCACATCTGCCAGCTTTTTAATCACATTCTCTGCCAACCCTTATGTATACTGTGAGTGATGAGGTACAATGCGGACAAAAAAAGAAAAAGAAAAAGAAAAAACAAGAAAAAGTTCCGGGCATATCTTGCGTAAAAAAAGAAAAATTCTCACTTTGTTTTTAATTAGTCCCCCTAAGAAGAGAAAATGGCAAGGGAGGACCCCCAGAGACACTATGACATTACTGACATCTTTACAGACACCTGAATTGACGGTAATGAGTTCATGACTCTTGTGTCACGTTATTTCCTGCTTATGTCAGTCACTTCCATTAGCCATTCTTCACAGAAGCAGTATCCCATTTATATATTTTATTTTCATTTATTTCATTTAGTTCTTATTTCCTTATCAGAACGTTTGTACTCACCACTTTGACGGAGCACTTTGCTGGGTGAAGAAAAAAACGTACTCACCAATCCAATGGCTTTCAGGATAGGAAGAACATAGGAACTGCTGCAATAGATTTCAAAATCTTTCTGTACCTGCTTTGATGGCTTTGGGTAATGGAGCCAGCCATAAACTCAGTCCTCACTGTGGAGTTTTCCTTTCTTTTTAGGCTGCAGGGCTACAGGACTACAGGGCTGCCCACTCCCCTCTCCCCCCCCCCCCTAGAGCAGCGCGGCACACCACCACAGCACAGCCGCCCGCACACACGGGGGGGCCAGGAAGACGCTGCGCAGCCCAATGCTCACTGCAACGCCGCACCGCCAGCCCATCAGGAGAACCAGAGACGCCGATGATGCCGCTGACGCCGCCCGGCTCACGTGACCGGCCCGGACAACAACTCGGGGAGACCCGGGGAAACCCGATCAATACGACCGCAGGGCTCTGCAAGCACCCGCTCCGGCCAGAATCCAGGTGGGGGGCGGGGGAAGGTGGAGGAAGGGGGGATACTTTAGCGGAGGAGACGGGGGATCCAGCTCCCATTCATGTCAACGCACGTTCGGAGCAGGGCTGGAGAGCAGGCAACCCATCTAGCTACCCCTCCACACTGACCGCGCCATCTCCAGACTCCTCCCTTTCCCCCGACAGGGGTGTGAGTTCTAGCAACAAGGGGTTACTGTTAGACATCAGGTGGCTTGTTGTCAATGACACTCAGTGATGTGCAGAATCATACCTATATACATCCTTCAGAAGCCACAGGCAGATTGACCAATTAACTTCCAAATTTCCCTGAGTTTAGTAGAGACACTAGATTCAGGCTGGATTCACACATAAGCGATGCGGGAACCAGCGCAATTCCTGTGCGGGTTCCCGCATCATATCTAACTCTCTGCGAACCGCTCCGGGTGTCAATAGAAAGTTAATGACACCCCCAAATTGGTTCGCAGAACGCAGTGAAAATTGTGGGATCGGATCGCATGGGTGTGAAATCCGACTCCAGTGAGAAGCAAAAATGCATTGAAGAAGAGGCATTGATATATGAAGCCATGACCTCTGCAAATTACAGTAAATGAAGGATTCATGATTATTATTAACTCCAGGAGCTATATATAAAGTGGTACAATATATATATATATATATATATATATATATATATATATATATATATATATATATATATATTATATATATATATATATATATATATTTAAAAAAAAGAAGATTTGTGTGTTTAATATGTATATTAAACACAGCACTGCATCACTTTAACTGACAATTGTACGACGTTGTACCCAAAACAAAATTGACGTCCCTTTTACCCAAAAATATCGCTGTTTGGTGGCATTTGATCAACTGTGGTTTTTATTTTTTCCCACTATAAACAAAGAGTGACAATTTTGAAAAAATAAATAAATGTTTTTTTGTACTTTTTGCTAGACTAAATATACAAAAAAAATAAAATAAACAAAATGTATATATACTGTGTGAGTGAGTGTGTGTAAAACAAAATGTATTCATCAGTTTAGGCCGATATATATCGGAGAAGGGGTTAACTGTGTTCCCACTGTAGGGGGGGCTGCCAGGGACATGACAGAGATCACCGTTTCTGATCATTGGGAACAGCAGATCTCCGACACGTCCCGTCAGAATGGGGGTCCGCCTTGTTTACAAAGGCAGATCCCCATTCTGCCTCTGTACTAGGCGATCGCAGGCGGACAGCGAGTCTGCCCGACCCGTGGGCACGCGCCGCCAGCAGCCGCGTCGCAGTATAACGACCAAGGATACAGAGATTAGTGCAGGAGGCACTAACCAGTAGCAACCCCATTTGCTACATTAGTCTGTAAAATATAGAATAACTACTTTCTTAGGATGATTGTGCTCTGACATTGCTTTTTAATATATTACCAACGCTATTGTTGTGCAGTTTTAAAGGGTGAAGCTTACGTGTGAGCTCACATGGTTTGGATACAATATGCGCTCACCTACCCATGGATATGAGATGACAGTTGCTTAACCAATGCGCCCCCTGTGGACCAGAGCAAGGACCCGTTTATGCATTCTCTCTCAAATATTTACAAACGAAAGTGTTTTTTTTTGTGGTAAAAAAAATAAAAACAACAAGGGGGGGGGGATGTGTAGAAATATTAAAACAAAAGTTTAACCACTTCCCGACTGCCATATAGTAGAATGATGGCCAAAACGTGGTTAAGTTATCCTGACTGGACATCATATGTAATCCAGCAGGATGCAGAGATTGTTGGTGTGATCTGCCATAGGCTCTTTTCCATGTGATCAGCTGTGTCCAATCACGGCTGATCACAGTGTAAACAGGAAGAGTAATTTATCAGCTTTTCCTCCACTGGCTGCTCTCCTGACATAGGTGGGGTCTGTGCTGAATTATTAATTGTGCCAATCAGTGGGGGGCTGGTATTATGTCAGTTAAGGTAACTTTAACTGACATAATTTGCAGATCTAAATTAAGCTGCAGAGAAACAACCAGAACGGATAACGGAAGGCAAGTTAGCCACTGCAAATGGTGGTATTTCTATGCAGTCACATGGCTGTAGAGCTCCAACTACTCTGTGTAATGGGAAGGGCTAAATTGTAACCCAGCTTCCACTGCTCTAAACATTGTCTATATGGCGGAAAGTTTGCTCCCAGCAGCTGTAGGGAAAATGAGTGTGAACCGGAGCTTTGTCAATAGCTGCAGTCACATAATTTATCCGCCTTCTGCATGCAGGCTGCTGCTTCGTGTAAATCGCTTCTATGCAGGGTGCCCAGTCCCCTTAGACCGATTCCGTGGCACAGCAGATGTTAGTAGCTTCCGGTCTTCAGGGTGAACTGCATTCAAGATGGTCTGCTGGGGACCCACCACCTCCTTCCTTCTCATCCATTAAGAAAATCCAGTGCATTCATTAAACTGCATGTAAAACAATCTGAGTGGGTGAGAGTTGGATAAACTCTCCATTAAGAAATCACATCAAATCGCAATAGATGAGGAGGGGGTAGTCTCCCATCAGAATGTCATGAATACAATTCATCTCAAGTCCCAAAACTATTAACCTTCACTGTCAGAAGTTCAGCACCAGGAAGAGGACTGGGCACTCTGCAGAGGAAATCTCTAAACAAAGTAGTAGATGTGGGACATACAGTAAGTACATCATTAAAAGGTAAGTGATATGTTGGCAGGCAGTGGAAAAAAAATTGACTCAAAATCCAGGTTTACCATTTTGCAATATTGACTAGATCATGATTTTGTAAGACATATTGAGTGGGCCAGTACTTACACCAATTGAGTTGCCGTACAAAACTTGCCATGTTGTTATGTTTGAAATGTCTGGGTAATATCTCTTTTGCAAAGCTTTCTTCATCCAACACAATAAAACTGTTTCCATCCTGTAGACAAACACAGATGATGTATTAATTATAGGACCGCTTCTTTGTTCCCTCACGTCATCACATACAAATATTCAACTTTTATTCTCTTGCTCCTGTAAGCCCCAAGCCTTCTCTCAGACTGCCATTACCATTCACAGACTACATTTATTCTTATGTGCCACACTGTTCACCTTCATGATTAATACTGTATATGTAGGTGGTCGTTACTCTAAAATGACTGCTCATTGCCATTCATCCATTTCACCTAATCTCATGAAGCTGCTTTCAGGAAGACAGACAGTTACTGGAGTTTGCTTGGAACTGTTAAAGCAATACCTTTGAACAGATAGTGTAGATATTGTTTAGCTTTCCATGTTCTTTTCTCCTTTGCACATGTATTTCATATTCTTTAAAAAAAGCTCATGCTTTGTTTAACCACCTCTAGATCGCCCGCAATGTACTGCAGATGGGCGGCCTATACAGTCACAGCGACATATCTGTACATTGCGGCCTTCTTCCAGGTCTGTGCACCCCTGATCACCACGGCTGTCATTTGCTCGTCATCCGGTCCCAGCCAATAATTGTGCATGAGACCCTGCTGATCGGCTGCAGCAAACGAGAGATCGGCCCTGTGCCTTTGTTAGTAAACACAGGCACTCAATCTAGTCGCTTTTTCTCTCCCAGGATCCTTTTCAGTACAGGAAGAGAAGAGACACCACAGAGTAAAGCTGCACGATTAATCGTTAAAAAAAAAAAAAAGAAAAGAAAAGAAAAAAAAAAATTGTGATCTTGATGCAACCCCCCACACAATCTTAACCACTTCAATACTAGGCACTTTCCTCTCCTTCCTGACCAGGGCAATTTTTAGCTTTCAGCGCTGTCGCACTTTTGAATGACAAATGCGGTCATGCAACACTGTACCCAAACTAAAATGTTTATAATTTTCTTCCCACAACTAGAGCCTTTTGGTGGTATTTGATCACCTCTGCAGTTTTACATTTTTGCACTATAAACGAAAAAAGACTGACAATTAAAAAAAAAATGGGCACAGATACACAGCACTGATGTGTGGCACTGGATAGGCAGCACCAATGAGGAGCTACTGACAGGCATTACTGGGTGGCACTTTGATGGGGCACTCATAGGCATTACTGATGGGGCACCGAGGCTTTATAGAGGGGGACAGGCTGGCAGCTGAAGGGCACCTTTTGATGGGGGCTGTGCTGATTATCAGCACAGACTCCCCCTCTGACAGGGAGAGCGGCGGATCGTCTTGCCCTGTCAGTGTGAACCGAAGAAAGACGTTTACTGGCACTTCCTGGTTCACGCAATGATCATCTGTGATTGGTCACAGCTGATCACATGGTATGAAGCCTCCGTCATAGGCATCATACCACAATCAGAGTTGCGGTGTGTCAGACTGACACAGCATCTCCGATCCTCGCTCTGCGCACGCTGGCTCTGTTATCCTGATCACGTCATATGAGGTCTGTCAGGATAACAAAATCACTTTTATTTTGCTGTACAGCGGGAGGAAGGTGGTTAATCCAGCATTTGCACGATTCATGGAACGAGTGCAGGGCAGTCTCCTGCTCACAGCTGTCCCAAGAAAAAGCATTGCTCAGCGCTGAAAGAGATAAAAAGAAACATTGTATCTTTGTTTATTTACAGATCAAAGAGATGAACTTTGGTCTGCAAATGAGGTCAGTTTAACCACTTATAAGAGAAGAAGTAAAAAGGATTGTTTTTTCTGAAGCAAACCTACTCTGGTGGATGCGGCCCGTGAGACCTTGCCATGTGGCCCGTTCAACGGGCCGTCCATTGCCACTAGTGATGCAACGGATCGTGACCGATCCGTGATCCACGGAGCGCACCGCTGCCTCGGCCTTAGGAAAGGCCGCGGCTTCGGCCTAGCTCCGGAGCGGACGGCCATCTTGGTACACCCGGCTCCCATGATGGACGTCCTGGAGATCCAATCACAGGACCGCGGGACGTGTGACGTCCATCATAGGCGCCGCAGACTCCAGAAGGCGGCAATTACAAGCCTCCTCGACACCAGGGTGGATGGAAGGAGAATGGAGGGTGCAGAGGTCAGATATTGTACACGGTCCATAGCATACGCCTGTATCCTGCATTTCGTACGCAAGAAAACTCCTGAATCCTGCACTCCATAAAAACAGTAATAAACAAATGCAGTGACAATTATTTATGATAATAGTGGACACATAGTCTTACAGATACAACCGGCCCTTTGAGGGCAACCATACTGCTAATGCGGCCCCCGATGAATTTGAGTTTGCCACCCCTGGTCCAGAGCAAAAAAAAAGCAGGTTTTACTTTTTTTTCTGGAACTGCAAACACTGGTGTGAACTATGCCACAGAAAACCCTATAACCCACTTTCCATACGTTTTTGATGTAGGAAAAAAAAAAAAAAAAAACGCACACCACACACTAGACCACATGTGGTTTGAACTGGCCCTAAATACAGAGGCAGTGAGGCCGCTGCATGAGTGGCATTTTCTTGAGATGCTCTCTGGTAGGTAACCCCAAAGAAAATGTTGAGTCTGTAGCAGATATGGAATAAGGTAAAATACACCTGTTTTTTCTATCCCTCCTGGTCTCTGCACCCAGGACGGTTTGCATTGCTACCACACACTAGCTGAGTAATAGTGTAAGGTAGGGAAAAGAAAACCCTACAAAATGAAGGATTTTAATGGGTGAAACGGACAAGTAACCACATAGACAAACCGGTATAAAAAAAAAAAAAAGTTTTTATTTTTAACAGAGTAAAAAGTCTATGAAAAGGAAATCGGAAGTAAGGCTTGGATAAAAAAGCAGACTTGGATAAAAAAGCAGCCTGTAAATAAGAGAAGAACCTCTATTGAATGGCGGGAAGGTGAGACATCCAAAGGTCTCACCTTTCAGTTGTTCCATAGAGGTCCTTCTCTTAATTACACGCTGCTATTTATCCAAGCCTTACTTCCGATTTCCTTTTCATAGACTTTTTACTCTCTTAAAAATAATTGTTTTTTTTTTTTTTTTTTTTTTTTTTTTAAATACCCGTTTGCCCATGTGGTTACTTGTCCGTATCGCCCATTAAAGTAAGCATTTTTGGAGGGTTTTTCTTTTCCACATATACTGGAATGATGGCATTCTCACAACTCCCCACCATATATTTTTCTATTAGTGTGGGGTACAGTACGGCAGGGTCAAGGGCACACAATTCACACACACACAACGGTGTCAAAAGATGTCCATCATATTTTGAGAGACCCTAAAATCAAAGGTTGGAAAGTTTATGGTTCTGATGAGTTACAAAAAGAGTCATGTCCTGGAATGCAAAATACACACTATGCCTCTTAGCAAATACCTTGGAGTATCTACTTGCCAAAAAGTGGACATTTGGGGGGTGTTTGTAGTGTCTTGGCATTTCAGGGCCTTCAAGACTGATGGGTAGTGAGGAAGCAACAAGAGGAAATTACGCCCTTTGAAAGCCTCAAAGGTCATCATTGGATTTTGAGCCCCTGTAAAAAAAAGTCTCTAATGTGGTATCCCCATAACTGGGAGAATTAGCAGAATGTATTTTGGGGTGTAATTCCCCATATAACCATTGCATGTGTGAGAAATCCTACACAAGTGACAACTTTGTGTAAAAAAATAAATAATCTTGATGGACTCAACATGCTTCTCAGCAAATAGCTTGAGGTGTCTACTTTGCATAAAATGGGTCATTTGGGGGGTGTTTTAGCACCTCAAGAATGCGATAGGCAGACACGCTATAACTTTTCCACAAACCAATATAGACTTGTGGGGATTGATTTTTTATTTATTTTTTTACCAAAAGACTAAGAATACATTTTGGCATACATTTATGAGAAAATTTGATTCTATTGGATATTTACCTGTTCTCTGTGAACCATCTATACCAATTATACACCGTTAGAAATAAACTATTCATGTACAAAATGTTTTTAATCAGGTCTTTCTTAATAAATTGTTGTTTTCTTCTTACTTTGGCGTAATCCTTGGGTACCGAGGTAGTCCTAAACTCTGTGTCGCAAGGCATGTTTGGAGCAGCCGCCCCAGGCACCTCCTTTCCAATAGATGGCACCCCCAGTTTCAGATTTTACTAGATTGAGGCAATACTCCGTATTTCACTAGACCAGTCTAGACCAGTCACTATTTGATTTCTTAAAGCAGGGTTCCACCCGTGATTTTTTTTTTTTTTTTTAAACGTCAGCAGCTACAAACACTGTAGCTGCTGACTTTTAATAAGGACACCTAACTAGGCGCCCGCGATGTCGGTCCCCCCGAGGTCGATCACTCGATCCTGCCAGCTCCCAGCGCCGCCATCCTTACTGAGGAAAACAGGCCTTGCGGCTTCACTGCATGTGCAAGTCTCGCGGCGCTTTTGTGAATAGGCGGCTGCTTTCTGGGATACACACAGTTCCCAGAAGGCAGCGCGCCCCATTCCCCAGAAGACAACACGGGGAGGACAAGGGTGATATCCATATTGGGTGAAACATGTCAGGCTGGCTGATACAAGTACGCTTTGAGCCGCGGAGTTCTTTTATGTTTTGATGCCTGTTTACCTGTTTGTTTTTTGTAAGTACCATACAATAAATTGCACGTTGCTTTTACCTACGGGCTTCACTATTGCCGTTTCCTCTCTGCATTTTTGGTAACACTCTTGTTGATGAACGCAATATACACCCTTGGATGCTACTTATCCTTGATGCAGTCTGTGGATAATCGTTTCTCTACCTATACATCCGGTTGGAAGTGAGACTGCTGCTGACCCCTGCATTATTTGATCTTTTATGCCCATAAAGATGTCTTTCTGGTAAGCAGTTTGACTGCACAGGGTGTGGTGTGTTTCCATGTCTGTACACTGAAATCTTGGTGAAGGTCCTTTGTTTCAACTACATTGATGATTATACTCATTTGGACATTATTAATTAATTTCACTGGAGCGCTGCACTATTGAACTTTTACTATTTTTGTTTGCGTTATCCACAAACTGTGCTAGCTGCCCTGCTTCAATACTATTGTTTTTATGTTAGCTCAGATATCAGTTCACCCCTTTTTCCACTTGCTTTCTGGGATACACACAGTTAGTTCCCAGAAGGCAGCGCGCCCCATTCCCCAGAAGACAACACAGGGAGGACGAGGAAGAAAACCTGCCGCGGTATGGGAAGAGGCGGATTAGGAACTGACGCATAGCAACCGCAATTTCTGGTAAGTAAAAACATTTATTTATTTTTACAGGATTTTGGTGTATTTTATTTATTTATTTTAAAGTGGAACGCCACTTCGATGACATCTAGCTCCAACATCCTTTTAACCACTTCCATACCGGGCACATATACCCCCCTCCTGACCAGGTGAAATTTCAGCTTCCGGCACTGCGTCGCTTTAACTGACAATTGCGCGGTCGTGCGACGTGGCTCCCAAACAAAATTGGCGTCCTTTTTTCCCCAGAAATAGAGCTTTCTTTTGGTGGTATTTGATCACCTCTGCGTTTTTTTTTTTTTGCGCTATAAAACAAAAAAAGCAACAATTCTTCTACATATTTTTGGTAAAAAAAAAAAAAAAAAAAAAATCGCAATAAGCGCTTACAAAATATGGGACAGAATTATTATTATTATTATTTTTTTTACTAGTAATGGCGGCGATCTGCGATTTTTTTATTGGGACTGCGACGTTATGGCGGACACATCGGACACTTTTGACACATTTTTGGCGCCATTCACATTTATACTGCGATCAGTGCTATAAATATGCACTAATTACTGTATAAATGTGACTGGCATTGAAGGGGTTAACACTAGGGGGTGAGGAAGGGGTTAAATGTGTAGCCTAGGTGTGTTCTAACTGTGGGGGAAGGGGGGTGACTGGGGGAGGTGACCGATCTGTGTCCCTATGTACAAGAGACACAGATCGGTCTCCTCTGTCCCCTGACAGGACGTGGAGCTCTGCGTTTACACACAGAGCTCCACGTCCCTGCTCTGTCACTGCTGATCGTGGGTGCCTGGCGGACATCGCGACCGCCAGGCACGCGCATCGGCATCTCGGGGACGCGCTCGCGCGCCCCCCAGTGGCCGGAGGAATCCAGGACGTCAATTGATGTCCTGTTGAGTTTCCAGAGCCACTGTGAAGCCGTCATTTTACATGCGGCCGGTATTCAAGTGGTTAACTTTATCACGATGTCCTTTCCTCTAGCTTTGGGAATTCCGTATGGTTTAAGCTTAACACGGACACCAGGTTCAGTAACAATATAGTGCCAGGCAACTTTCTCTCTATTCCTCATGAGGAACTCTCTAACTTCCCGTTTTGGGGAAAACAGGGTGTCTGGAATCGTAACCTCAGGGATCATAAGGGACTCAGTACCCTTAGGCGTTACCGGGAGGGACCTCGCAGTTAGTACCAGTCTATACTTCCAGGGCTTTAAAAGGTTTATGTGGTAAATCTGTTCGGGCTTCCTTTTACCTGGTGAATATACTTTGTAATTGACCTCTCCAACTCTTTTAATTACTTCGAAGGGACCCTGCCACTTAGCCAGGAACTTGCTCTCAACAGTGGGAACTGACACCAGGACCCTGTCACCAGGTGAGAAAAAATGGAGTTGGGCCCCCCTCTTGTATAGTCTGTTGGGCCTGCAGCAAGTGTTCTTTCACCTTCGGTATTATTGCTGCAATCCTGTCCTGCATTTCAGTGATATGCTAAAAAGAAATTTTTGTGGGGTGTCTGCTCCCCCTCTCAGGGGAATTTTGCGGCGTAAGTACCGTGATTTGCGACAAAAAAAATAGGCGTTTTGCGGCGACAAAACGCGTCGTTTTAAACCGCGGTTTTTTTACATTGTATTGTCGGCTATGCGGAACGCCTAAGCCGCCCGATACGCGTGTCGAAAAAGGGTCCGGGACTTTTTTGAAATTTGGCGTTCTATCGACGTACGGCGTTCTGCGTTAGGAGATGTGAACAGTCTCCATAGAGAACAATGCAATTTCGACCCTCCGGCGTATTGTAGCGTCGGGCTACAGGCGACAAAACACCTAGGTGTGAATGGAGCCTTAGAGGAGTCAGCTCAAAGTACAGATCTGTGCCTAATCAGACCAAGCAGAGATTTGTAGCACATATCTTGCTTCATTGTAATGCCAGGTACACACGGATGAGATTATCGGACGATTGATTTCATTGCATGCTAATCTCACGTCGAATCTAATGAGTTTACTAAAGTCACGAAAATTCTCGGACGACAGAATAATAACTCGAGGTGATGTCATGTGTTATAATGCATTTGTATTGCATTTTCAAACGACAGCTGTGCTGATTAAACGAAAATCGTATGAAAATAATTTTGATGCATGTCCGATAGAATAATAATCGGAAAGCTCTGTACCAACAATCCGATTATTGTATGATCGCTTCGAAAGCGTAATTTTTCCCATACGATTTTCGGATCGTTTGTATGGGGCTCAACTACAACATTCCTGCAACAAATCACAATTTTCCAGTTTCTGGTGCAGTTTGGTTATCCCGTTTAAAGGATACGTTTTTCATAACATATTACACCCACATTCAGGGTGTAATATGTTATGAAAGCACCGGCCCCCACTCTGTCAGCTTGGGGGGGGGGGAAGGGAATCTTCTCCTCCCCACTAGCTGTCCAAAATGTATTATTTTTTTTTAAATGCATCGTGTGGGGCTTTGCCCACCCGGCCACATCTCTCATTCACAGTGCTCTGGGAAATGAAAACTGCAAGTCCCATCAGCAATAGCAGCTGTGAGCTTGTAGTTCTCAATGAACTACCACAGCGCTGTGGAGCATCGTGGTAGTTTAATCATGCTTCCTGTCAGAATGTATCAGTTTCCTCATACAAGGAAACAGATACACCGAAAGGTCTACAGAAGACCTGAATAACATCAGAGATCTGCTGATTACTGGTGCAATGATTTACAGGCTCCTGCAACAAAAAAATAATAAATGCAACATTTTTTTACCTGAAAAAAAAAAAATTGCATTATTTTTTGGCAAAAGGTGAACTTACCCTTTAAAGGGTCACTAAAGGAATTTTTTTTTTTATCTAAATAGCTTCCTTTACCTTGCTGCAGTCCTGGTTTCATGTCCTCATTGTTCGTTTTTGCTTTCATGTTGCTGTAAATCCTCTCTGTTCTGGACACTTCCTGGTTGCCTGTTTCCTGATGACCACAGTACTGGGAGATTTCTCACGGTGGTCACTAATCAAGGAGGTGTGAGTAAAACTAAACTGGATTGGTGCTGAGGAGTTTTAGACAAAGTATCACTGCTCTCTATTGGCTGACTGCCCTCTAGTGGCTCTCTGTACATCAGAGAACCAGGAAACAACAGCAAAAACGAAACTACACTGCAGGCACATTATACGATTGTTTTTTTATCTATTTTTAATCATTTTTGAAAGGAATCAGTTAACTATTATGTCTCTATGCCCTGTAAACAGTCATTTCAGCAAAAAAAAAAATTTCCTTTAGTGACCCTTTAACATGGGCACACAATGTTTATTTAGCGCACGTATCATTTTTGCTACATGTATATGTCCGAAAAACAAAAAAAACACATAATAGCTCATCAGGCCAGTAGTCTGCACAAAAATCAATATTTTTTTTTTGCAGTACCATCATTGGGAATATTTGCTCTTTCGACCTTGATTTCCATTACACAGCACACAATGCATAAAAGATTTACCCACTGTAATCACAATAGGACCTCTTCTACAAATGCCATCATAGATTAGAAAGAAAAGGTTCTCTATTCCTCATGAGGAACTCTCTAACTTCCTGTTTTGGGGAAAACAGGGTGTCTGGAATCGTAACCTCAGGGATCATAAGGGACTCAGTACCCTTAGGCGTTACCGGGAGGGACCTCGCAGTTAGTACCAGTCTATACTTCCAGGGCTTTAAAAGGTTTATGTGGTAAATCTGTTCGGGCTTCCTTTTACCTGGTGAATATACTTTGTAATTGACCTCTCCAACTCTTTTAATTACTTCGAAGGGACCCTGCCACTTAGCCAGGAACTTGCTCTCAACAGTGGGAACTGACACCAGGACCCTGTCACCAGGTGAGAAAACATGGAGTTGGGCCCCCCTCTTGTATAGTCTGTTGGGCCTGCAGCAAGTGTTCTTTTTTGCTACATGTATATGTCCGAAAAACAAAAAAAACACATAATAGCTCATCAGGCCAGTAGTCTGCACAAAAATCAATATTTTTTTTTTGCAGTACCATCATTGGGAATATTTGCTCTTTCGACCTTGATTTCCATTACACAGCACACAATGCATAAAAGATTTACCCACTGTAATCACAATAGGACCTCTTCTACAAATGCCATCATAGATTAGAAAGAAAAGGTTCTAGTCATGGTAGCAGCCAAAGGACCTTTCATTAACATAACAGAGAATACATAAAGATGTCATTACATCTCCACAGGCAAGCTTGAGAGTCCTGGTCCCAGTGATACAAGGGAAGGGGGTGAGGGGCAATCAATGTGTGACGTGCAGGGGTCTGCATGTAGACAAAACAAGAACAATGTAGCCACACACCTTCATTAAATGGCAGTCAGCACCAAAAATGGTTTGCCTTTGCATTACAAAGATAGAGTATGGGATCATTTTGTAGTCTAGCTCCTAGAAGGACCCATATGTGTGTTAGTAATTTGGTATTTGTGCAATTTTTCCTCTAACTGGAAGACATGTTTGTTTTTTTGTTCCCCCCCATTTACTCACAAACTGTAAATAATTCACCTCGGCGAACATATGTAGGAGAAGCATTTGAAAGCTTTTGCTTCTCTCAAGCGACACATGTGCAATAAAAGATGTCCTTCATCCCTAAAAGCCCCGTACACGATATGAAAATCGGAAGTAAAATTTTGTCTGAACGATCTGCTGATTTCAACAGCAGATTATGGTTTTTCGTCAATAGGGTTTCTTCCGTTTGCAAAAGCGGATCCTGACTGACGCGGACGCTAGCGGATGCTCCATCCGCTAACGGACGCGATCCCATAGGGATTCATTACAAGTCCGTTAACGGACTTGTAATGAACGGACGAACGGTCCGCTCGTGTGAAAGGACCCTTAAATGTTTGTCGTATAACAAAAAAAAAAAAAAAAAAAAAAAAAAAAAAAAAACTTACTACAAAAAAAAAGTTTGTGGTATGTGAACTCAACTTCTGATTTTCATTTAATCAGTATGGTTTTCGTAGGAAAAATAAATAAATAAAAATACCTAAACGCAATACTACGCATGCTCAGAAACAAAAGAATACATACAATCTAGTCAACACATTACATCACTTTTGAAGTTGTATTCTGTCATATGAGAATTTTCGTTTAGCGAATAACCCCTTTCACTTTCGACATGAGACCAACATGCAAAAAAAAAAACAACACACACACACCAACATTTGGTTGTCCGACTGTCTCATTGTGTGTACGAGGCTTTAGACCGAGCTGTGAAACAAGCGGTATAGCTGGCTATAGACAGATTGAAATTTGGTTGGTTCAGCAGAAACCGGCTGAATTTTGAGCCATCTGTGAGCAAGCTGGTTGTACTGGAGTCGATCGATTGACTTGAGTACAAGCAGCCTAAAGTGCGACCACTGTGAGCGACGCAAGCAGTGATGGTTGTATTCTGATGGCGGGAAATCTGCTTTATAAATATACCCCGGGTATCGTAAACGGTTATGTGTTTTTATAAAAGATTTGTTTTAACCTTTTTTCTGCCTTTGCTGCAACTGTTGATCTCTTGCAGCCTCTGCTGCCAGTTCCCATTTACAGGCATTCATGTACCTCAACAGTGGTTGCATGACAGCAGGTTTCCTGGCAGCGACAACAGTGGATCATGCCTGTGTTGAAACAGTCAACATCGGAAGCCTGCGTTACAATGCAGGAGCACAATTGGGAAAAAGCCATGTCACCCGATACCAGGAAGCGACTGAACAAGGTCATTCATGATCGGGTATTGCGCTAATGAAAAAAAAAAAATGCAGATTTAAAATTTTTTACAAATACCTCTTGAAATTCCATTATGATGTAAAAGCTTAAATCAGATTTTGGTGTTTGATATCATCTATTATCAAAGTATATGTAAACCTAAACAATGCAGTAAGGTTATCATACATCTCACTCTTTAAGGCCACATTCATACCCGAGCATGGTTCTAGCTCGAAGCTCCAAAAATGCTCAGCATCCCAAATCCAATGTATTACAATAGGGACGGATTACATATCAATGTTCAGAGGCCTGTAGCTAGAAGACTGATCCTCCAAAAGCTATACAAAGCTACTTTTGAGGCAGATTTTGTTGTGGTGTGTCCCAAAGACTTCAATGGAAATGGATCCAAGATTACCGCCCCCCCCCCAGGAATAGTTTAGGCATTTTTGAGCCTATAAGAACTGCCTTCCTCCACCCCCGATGCTTTCCACTGGCTAAAACAAAGATGCCTGAAGCTTAAAAGAAAATTTCATTTTTTTTTTTTATATAAGAATCATACTTGCCTAGGTGGATTCTAGGTCCAATGCTGTATCTGTCCCCCGCCAGCCTTAAAGCGGATGTGCCATGGGAACAAAATATTAAAAGTCAGCAGCTACAAATACTGCAGCTGCTGACTTTTAATATTAGGACACTTACCTGTCCTGGAGTCCAGCGCCGATCGCAGCAGAGCACGAGCGATCGCTCGTCACTCTGCTGCTCCCCCGCCATCCACGCTGAGGGAACCAGGAAGTGAAGCGCTGCGGCTTCACTGCCCGGTTCCCTACGGCGCATGCGCGAGTCGCGCTGCGCCCGCCGATTGGCTCACACGCTGTGTGCTGGGAGCCGAGTGTTCCCAGCACACAACGGGCGACAGACGGGATGTGACGGAATGCCCGTCTTTCGCCCATATCGTGTGGCCGGAAGTGGGTGCAAATACCTGTCTTTAGACAGGTGTCTGCACCCCCCTCCCCCCTGAAAGGTGTCAAAAGTGACACCGGAGGGGGGGAGGGTTCCGATCAGCGGGACTCCACTTTAGGGTGGAGGACCGCTTTAAAAACCAAAAACCAAGCAATAAAACACAGCTAAACGCCTAGTTCTCAGAGCTCCTTGAGCAGAGAGCTGGTGACCAAGACCCCTTTCACAATGGGGTGCTTTTCAGGCGTTTTTGCACTAAAAATAGAGCCTGAAAAAATCGCCTTTCAATACACCCCAGTGTGAAAGCTGGACTGCTTTCACACTGGGGCGGTGTGCTTGCAGGACAGGGAAAAAAAAAGTCTGGCAAGCAGCATCTTTCTGGAGGTGCAGAAGCGGTGTATACACCACCCCTGCCTTTGAAATCAAGGGGCGCCGCTGCAAAATGTTTCGGCAGCTGCGCTTTTAACCCTTTATTCGGCTGCTAGTGGGGGTTAAAAGTGCCCCGCTAAGCAGCCGAAAAGTGCCAATATAACAGCGGTAAAGTGCTGCTAAAATTAGCAGCGCTTTACTGCCAACACCCGCCCCAGTGTTAAAGTAGCCTATTAGTCACAGCTGTCTGCTCTACCCTCCATTGGCGCTCACTGAGGCGCTGGGCAGAGGAGGGCGCGGAAGCGGCAGGCCAAGAGGCTGAGCCAGGTGCTGGTCCAGGATCCTGACCATATTGCCGCGATAGGGAAGGGGATATCACCGCTGTAGGCTGGTCAAACAAAGGTGAAAACCTCTCCTCCAGTTTAAAAGCCCAAGTGCTGGCAATGCATGTAGAAATAAAACAGGAAGAAGTTCTGGACAGCAGCACTCCAAAAAAGTGATGAACTTATTAACCAGGGAAGGGTTTATTACAGACTCAGAAACATGATGACTTTGTTACATGGAGGAGACTTAATACAACAGGCTTCTGTCATTACCAGATCTATGCATCATGCTGCTGCTTCCAGTCACACACACACACACACACACACACACACACACACACACACTTCCTGGTACAGCCCCTTTCCCAGCATGCATCATGAGAAAAGGGTGAAGGGTCACAGTGATCCAGCACAAACATCACACCTCCTCTTTTCCCCCCATAAAAAAAATAAAATAAAAAACCCACACAAGAGAACAAAATACTCAACACATAAAACAAGGCAAGCAGGATCAGTTCAGCAAGTAGGATCTCCCAACTCCGTTCTGTCTCATGCATCACGCTATGAGCCCTTTGTTTCTGTTTCCTGACCTCCAATAGGGCCCCGTAAGATTTCAATGCTTTGCCAAAGAGGAGTTTTATGTCTTTGGTGGGCAGACTTATGAAGTGGCACAGCAATAGGAGGGGTAGAGTCTGTCAAAGGTTCTGGAGATGTCAGGGGGTGTCCAACAGACAAATCAGCCTCTGCAACTCCGGGTACATGTCTGGGCTCCTCAGGAATATGGTCACCAACTGCTTTAGGGGTTGGTTGTAAAACTTGTGGGATCATGCCAGACACCATGCCATATGTCACCAGTAGAGCCCAGAGTAGACTCTGGTGGCTGGTTAGAAAGGTGTCAGGTTTGTTTCTACTGGCAGGCAAATGCGCTCTCAATTGCGAAAGGTGTCTTTGAACATAAAACACCATTTTACAGGCGAACAAGGTATATTCGTTGTCCAAGAGGTCCATCAGTAATGCCAGGAAGCCAATATGGCAAAACTAATTCCGGAACCATACAAGATCACCGGCACGGAATCCAGGATGGCCTGGCGGAGGAGGTGTTGGTGACTGTTCCTGTGGACGAACCAAATTCTGTTTGGTGCCGAGATGCCTGCCAAACAAGAAAAGCTGGGGACAGCCCAGTAGTAGCGTGTTTTGTGTTTCGGTACATGGTCAAGAACTCCAGCAGCTTCTCCTCTGACATTCCAACCTGGTCCAGAGTGGACAGCAAGTGCTACTTAAAACGTCTGCACAAACCGTTCTGCCAGCCTATTCGAGGCTGGATTATAAGAAGCAGTTTTGTAGTGTTGGATGCCCAAGCCACTGAGGAAGGATTAAAACTCATGCGATGCAAATTGAGTCCCATTGTCCGAGACTATGGCTTTTGGCAAGTCATATTGAGCAAAGAGCTTCCTTAAGACTAGAATGGTAGCAGCTGAGGCAACAGAAGGAATTTGAAAAACCTCCGGCCATTTTGAATGTACATCTACCACGATCAAATACATTTTACCCTGGATTGGACCAGCAAAATCTAGATGGAGTCTTGACCACGGGTCTGTCGGCCCTGGCCAAGGTAGCAGGGTTCCCTACTTTTGGGGGGGGGGGGGTGTCGCTGAGCTTGACAGCACCCAGGACATTGAGCCACAATCTTCAATTGCCATGCCCATTTGTGGCCACCAAACATGGCTCCAGGCTCGCTGCTTAATGCGCACCACGCCAATATGGCCCTCATGCAGTATCCTTAGCATGATTGGTTGCAAATACTGGAGGTATAATCACTCTATTGCCCCCACTGTAGGCAACCAGCATTAGTCACAAGCTCACATTTTCTGGCAAAGTACGGACAAAATTCACCCGTGACTTTCTCTGGCCATCCAGCCTGAACATATGAGAATATCTGAGACAGGAAGGGATCTGTGACTGTATGTCTGGCAATTAGGGAGGTGGACATGCAGGATTTCGGCCTATGTATTTCCACTATGCGAACGTCGCTTGGCGAGTGGTCTCCAAATGGCAATCTGGAAAATGCATCTGGGAGCGGTATCTGATAGAATACGTATAAGCTCCCAAGAATAAAGTGTACCTTTGTAAGCGAGATGCAGTTGTAGAAATTCCTTTGAGGGTTCAGTATTGACAACAGAGGTTTGTGGTCAGTGATAAGTGTGAACTCGTGACCATAGATGAATGTATGAATTTTTTTTGTGGCCCATACAATGGCTAAAGCTACCTCGTCTATCTGGGAGTAGTTTTGTTCTACTGAGGTTAAAGACCTGGAGGCAAAATAAATTGGGTGCTCTGTGCCATCTGGCATGACATGGGAAAGCATAGCATCCAGTCCAAAAGGCAAGGCGTCACAAGCGAAGGTGACACGTTTCTTTAAATCATAGTGGACCAGAACTCAAGAAGACAGAATGAGTTCTTTAGAAAGCCGAAAAGCTTCTTCACATTTGGCTGTCCATATCCATTTAGCTCTTGCAACCAGTAAGCGATGTAATGGGTAAAGCTGGTATGCTAAGTTCGGCAAGAAACTGTGGCAATTTAGGAGGCCAAGGTAGGACCTGAGCTGTGTGACATTCTGGGGAGTAGGGGCATGGGTAAGGGCTTTAACCTTTTCTTCAGTAGTGTGTAACCCATGTCAGTCCACAGTGTGAGCTGCGGCAAACACGCCCAATATGGGCAGTTTTTCCACAAAGAAAACAAACGACATCCTTGAACTTGCAAGCAGGTGTACTGCGAGTAGTGTTACCACAATGGTAGCAAGTTGGTGTCCTAGAGACTTAGGGTGGCAAGGTTTAGGCCGATTTGGGGATGGCCATCTTGGGTGTCGGGTAATAGAGTGGAATATTTCCTCTCCCTGGATTGCAGGAGTTTCTAATGGTGCCTTTAGTAGGGCGGTGTCCCGTGTAGCCAACTCTATGACCGTAGCAAGGTCAGTGGATTTCGTCAGAGTCAAGTCGGGTTCTGCGAGTAAACGTTTCTGTATGGCTGGGTCGCAGAGTCCCATGACAAACATGTCGGAGAGCCATCTGCAGGTAGTCTCCAAACTGACAAGTGGCAGCTAGTTTACGTAAAGCAATGATACAAGTCGGTATGTCCTTCCCAGCATGCTGCCTACTGTAGAATTTAAACCGCTCTGCAATCTCTAATGGCTTTGGGTTGTAGTGCCCATGTAGCTTCTGAATTAAATCAGGCAGGGGCTTGAAGGCTGGCTTGTCTGGAGAAATTAGGTCTCAGAGTGCCATATGCAGCTTGACCCAATGGTGAGGATTTTCTAAAGCCACACCATTTACTTCATTATATAGCTCCAGCCTCTCCTCCCAGGAGCTCCATGATTCAGCAGCAGGATCAAATGGTTGAATAAACCCTATGAAGACCATGTTCTAAAATCCACAATCCTCATCGCCACTGTTATGTCCCTTAGACACGGGGTCTCTCAGGGTGCTGCTAGCAATGCTGCCAGTATCTGCTCAGCAAGTTACACACACAGGCCAGATGAACTTCTTAACCAGTAGGGGTACAACGGATCAAAAAACTCATGGTTCAGATCGTTCCTCGGTTTAGAGTCACAAAAAAAACGCAAGACAAATGCAAATGCTGCCATCTTGCTACAACCCCACACTCCTGCACAGTAATGATAGAGTGAGAAGGGGACAAGCGGACATCTTGTTACACCCACCGGAGATTTAGATTTCAGTTATTTTCAACACAAAATGGAGCTTATATGCTTAAATACAGTATTTGTAAATTTGACGGACTGTTTAGACGTTACATTTTAAAAGCAGCAGCAAACCTCCTGACCTTACATGGTTGCTAATGTGACAGAACACCTCTGATTTTCACATTTAAACAGTCCGTCGGAATTACAAATACTGTATTTAGGCATATGAGCTCCATTTTGTGTTGAAAATAACTGAAATCTAAAACTCCGGTGGGTGTAACAAGATGTTCGCTTTCCCCCCTTCTTACTCTATCATTACTGTGCAGGAGTGCGGGGTGTAGCAAGATGGCGGCGACGATGTGACGAGACAGTAGCCGCCGACAGGTGGACCAAGATGGCCGAAGCCGCGGCCTTTCCTATGGCTAATGCCGGACTGGGAGGCCCGCAGATCGTATGTCTGCACCATCCCGAAGGTGTTGATCCGTACGGTTCATGGGTCAATGAGGATCCGTTGCACCCCTATTAACCAGGGAAGGGTTTATTACTCACTCAGAAACATGATGACTGTTACATGGAGGAGACTTAATACAACAGGCTTCTGTCATTACCAGATCTATGCATCATGATGCTGCTTCCAGTCACACACACACACACACCTTCTGGTACAGCCCCTTTCCCAGCATGCATCAGGAGAAAAGGGTGAAGGGTCACAGTGATCCAGCACAAACATCACACCCTCCTATCATTTTCAACCAAGGAAGCTGCCATCTTAGCCTGTTTGATCTGCAACTACCATGGTGCTGCACGTCATCAGTTATGACACCAGCCATTTGATGGTTTGACAGTTTGGGCCAGCACCAAAGAGCACAAGCAAATGTGACAGTTTTGTGAAAACATTAAATCGATGGGTTTAGTTCCACTTTAACCCACTTCAATACTGGGCGCATTCACCCCCTTCCTGCTCAGGCCAAATTTCAGCGCTGTCACACTTTGAATGAGAATTGCGCAGTCATGCAACACTGTACTCATATAAAAATTTTTTTTTTTTTTTCACACAAGTAGAGCTTTCTTTTGCTGGTATTTAATCACAACTAGAACGAAGATTTAAAAAAAAAAAAAAAGTGTATTCTGCTACATTTCTTTGGTGAAAATAACCCAAATCATTGTACCGTATTTTCCGGCGTACAAGACGACTTTTTACACCGGAATTACACAGCCAAAATCTGGGGGTCGTCTTATACGCCGGGTATAGCAGCTGCTCGATCGATATCAGCTGCCGGGTGCTCTGTACGGCTGCATGTATTCTGTATATGCGCCGCTTAGCCAATTCTGATGCACTGTGTGATGACAGAGCATGCTAAGCCTGCTCGGATTGGAGTAACAACCTCTGCCAATCCGAGCAGGCTACATTTATGTAGCCTGTTAGGATTGGCAGAGGTTGTTATCCAATCCGAGCAGGCCTAGCATGCTCTGTCATCAACACAGTGCATCGGGATTGGCTAAGCGCGCATATACAAACTACATACAGCCGTACAGAGCACCCGGCAGGCTGCGGCTTCTTCATTACTTCCACACAAGGGGGTCGTCTAATACGGTGAGTAGACTACAAAACCACCGTTTTTAGCAGCATATTAGGGGATTGTCTTATATGCCGAGTGGTCTTATACATCGGCAAATACGGTATATTAGTCTGTAGGAGTCCACAAACTATGGTATATATGGGGAAAAAAACAATAAAAAAAACACAACGATCAATCCTCATGTACTGACTGATCTAATTTCTTGAGACCAAAAATGACAGGACAGTACAAAATGACCCCCTTTTGGAAAGTAGACAGGCCAAGGTATTTAGGAAGAGGCATAGCGAGTTTGATGCGGTTTTCATTTTACATACAGTCACCAGTGCAGTACAGCGTCATCATATAACTGATGTGGCGGTGATTAGGGATACTGACCGTATGTAAAAATAAAAATAATATTTTTTAATACACTTTTTTTTCTTAAAACGGAGGCTTCCATCGTCACCCAGTCATCTTCCTCCTGGGTTTGCCGGCTGCCACGGCTTGAATGGCTGAGCCGCAATGACGTCACTTCCGTGCAGAGTCTCGGGCATGGCACACAGCTCTTAAACGACACGAGTATTCCATTCCTTCCAAGGTGGGGATGTCACCCGCTGCTGCTCACTAAAATATCTCCTAATGGTTTGGGAGATATTTAGTCTACCAGGTAAGCTTTACTATAAGCTTACCCATAGGTAAAAATACAAAAATAGAGTTTATTACCACTTTGAGGGGGCTGCTCAGAAGGCATTACCAGCAGCTCAGCTGTTCATTTTTAATGTCCCCTGAGGCTAGATTTATATCTGCATGGATGGTTCCCACTGCGGGTCTTCACCTGTTTCCACAGCCATCCCAACAGAAAAACGCACTTTACGTGTCCTAACGGCATGCCGCAAGCACTAGAAATTGCACCCACACTGCACTTACGGTTCCAGCATTGCCTACGATTCCAGAAATGGAGCAGAGACCTTTTCCCTGCGTTTCAGGAGGCACAGTAGCCCCTTGGTTTGGGGCTGCCGCACCCACACAAAATGCGGCTTGCAGAACCGCATCAATGTGAATCTAGCCTGACACCGAGTCTAAACGAACCTCAACTGTTTAGCTCCGCATTGAGGGCCGCATTCCTGTGCATTTCCACGATGTGATTTTCAGCCTGTTTAAAGTGGTTGTAAATCGCGGCTGATTATAAAAGAGAAACCCTGTAAAGCAATTGCATTAGCGTGCATTGTATGCACATTATGAAATTCATATCTAAGTAACAAAGCCCTCCTGTGGCGCGCTGGTACCACTGAAAGGGCCGATATCTTCTCCCCTGGTCTTTCTTCTGGCTGTGTGATAGGCTGGAGCCGTACATCACTTCCGTGCATGTGCTCTGGCATGAAGCTCTGAAATTCCGGCAAGGTATGCTGGACCTTTAGAGTGCATGCGCCAGTGATGTCACTGGCTGCATCCAGGGTGAATATCTCCTAAACTGCGATAATTATTTTAGCTACAGGTAAGCCTTATTATAGGTTTACTTGTAGGTAGAAGTCACAAAGCGGTCTTTACTACCGCATTAAATGGGCTGAAATCGCACAAAAAAGTAAACAAACTGCACTGGATCACATGGTACTGTGGCATAAGGATGGGCATGGGCGCATTCGCAACTCCACCAGGAAGCTGACACTGTGCAGCACTAATCACAGGCAGCGAGACATTTCCCGATCTGTGCAGCTACAGATCAGGAAATGTCTCACTGCCTGCGATTAGCGAATCACAGTGTCAGCTTCCTGGTGGAGTTGCGAACGCGCCAGAGCCCATCATTACTGTGGCACTATACGTTCTGGTGCATAAAAACACACTGCATCTGCAATGTGCTGAGGGTGTTAGAAATTCATTGACGCCTGCAGCAAAAATCGCACACCCAGTCTGTTTTGAACATAGAGCACCGCAAGTCGTTCTGGGGTGAAAAGGCCCCAATAACACGTGTAAAACACGCTTCTATACACAAACACACACAGAAATAAAACTGCATGGGAATGGATCTGCTCAGGTGTGAGTGCTGCCTTTCATCACACAATCATACATTTTAATAACACAACACATTCTGCCAGATAGAAGGAAAGCAGCTCTCATCCCAATGAATGGGCAGGACACCTTTAGAGGCTCCATTGTGCAGCATTGCATGGCCCTGATGTAGCAGCATCATTAGTGAAATGCTCTGCCCCCTTTTCCCTTCCCATCATGCCCCCTTATCATCCCATCATGCCCCCTTACTTGGCTCCAGCAGATGTACTCGCTGTTTCTGGGATCTTCCACTAGAGCCCATATCTTAGTGAGGAATTTGGGGACACTGGAGCTGGCCTTCATGTTTGCGGTGCGCCAATATATGTGATCCCTCCTTCTCAAGCGGCTGTTTAGCCTGGAACTCTCTGCCTGTTATCCCCACTCATTTACATGATATCCACACACTGTCTACACAAACATGGCCGCGCCCCCTCACGTGACTCTCCATCATCCACATCCGACACAACAGC
Organism: Rana temporaria; assembly: GCF_905171775.1. NCBI lineage: Eukaryota > Metazoa > Chordata > Amphibia > Anura > Ranidae > Rana > Rana temporaria. The sequence goes on along the minus strand of NC_053492.1, from coordinate 278,812,574 downwards.
GAACCAACCTCCGTCACGTGACTACCACTCACGCCGCGCAGCGTTGCTGAGGCTTTAAGACTTTTTTTTTTTTTTTTTTCTCCCATTCACAAAGTTTAATTGACAACGAGTCTGAGCGTACAGAGACAACACTGTGGTTACCTTTAGCAATCGAGGAGTCTTTGCTGGATCTGAATTGATTAGGTCATCACGGTAAATGCGTTTTGCAATATATTACTGTTTTTGACAAAATAAATAAAATAATGCTCCCCAAAAAAGAGGAAATGTGTTTATTCATTTATTTTTTTACATTGCAGCCCGAGCCTGGAATGTACACTATTGTGATCATCTGAGTGTGCATTGTGGTGTGCTCAGGCCCGGATTTACTCCCTTTGCCGCCCCAAGGCCGGGTCCCTTAATGCCCCCCCCAGTACTTGATAGTCGCCGGTCGGGGACGCCGGGTCGGACCATGAAGACTTGCTGCCGATGAGTGTCCCCCCTATACTGCGCAGGCGCAGCGCTTGCGCAGTACGAACCAAAAGCAGGCAGACGGAAATAGCCACCAGTTGCCCCACCCAGCCCCTAAACACGCCCTCATAAATTATCTCATGAAATGACACCTAAATGTTTTACCGGTATGCAGAATTAAGTTATAAATATTAACAACAACTGTATCTGTGCACACCAATGCAGGCTGCCTGTGCCCACAATTGCAGCCCAGTGCCCACCATGCAGCCTTGTGCCTAGTGCCCACCATGCAGCCTTGTGCCCACGAAGCAGCCTTGTGCCCAGTGCACACCATGCAGCCTTGTGCCCATCAAGCAGCCTTGTGCCCACCAAGCTGCCTTGTGCCCACCATGATGCAGCCTTGTGCCCACCATGATGCAGCCTTGTGCCCACCATTTAGCCTACCTGTGCAGGGGAGGAAAGGAGAGAAACAGGAGAGCCGCCCAGATGATCAGCTCGCAGCGCAAGGAACACAGCGAAAACAGCTTTCATTTCAATTGCCTTGTTCCCGCCGCTCAATGTCATATACAGCCCTGGCTGGGGAACTTTGATTGACAGATCACCCGTCACCAGGATTGGACAGGTGATCTGTCTTATCAAAGTCTCGGGACCGGGGGGCGGGGCTGTATCTGACAGCGAGCGGCGGTTGGAACAGGGCAATTGAAATGAAAACTGTTGTTATCGCTGTGTTCCCTGCGCTGCGCTCTAAACATCCGGGCGGCTCTCTCTCTTCCCCTCCACGATCGCTGGGAGAAGGACTCCCATTCCACCAGCGCCGCCCCCTGCACCCACTGCCGCTGTAGCCTTGTCTGGAATCTGGCCCTGGGTGTGCTAGAAAATATATAAAGCCAAGTTCCACCCAAATATGGAAGGAGCGCTTATCAGCCTCCTCCTCCCTCCGGTACCACATTTGGTACTTTTCGGGGGGGGGGGGTACCTGTTCCCACTCACGAGAGATCTTGCCATGACAAGATCACTCAGAAGTTCGCCCCCCTCCGTTGCCACATTTGGTGTTTTTTTGGGGCAGAGCGGGTACCTGGTTTTGACAGGCACCCGTCCCCACTTCCAAGAGATCTCGTCGCGGCAAGATCAGTCAGACATCCCTCCCTGCCCAGTCATTCAGAAAGCACAACGCGCTTTGCACATGCGCAGTAAGGAACCAGCTGTGAAGCCGAAAAGGCTTCACATTCCCGGGTTTTCTTATTACGAATGGCAGCACCCGAGAGCCGATGGAAAAATTGGCTGGGGTGCCGACATCGCTGGATTCCAAGACAGATAAGTGTCCTAAATTATATTTAAAAGTCAGAAGCTACAGTATGGGTAGCTTTGACTTTTCATTTTTTGCTGGCGGAGGTGGAATTCCTTTTTAAAGTGTAAGTTCACCTTTGCAAAAAAAAAAAATTCACATTTTTTTGCAGTTAAAAAAATATATACTTTTATTTTTTTAATGGACCTGTAAAGCATTGTACCCACGGTAATGCCACAGGCAGGCTGACTGTGTATATGTCTTATAGTACCTCCGATATGGCCAGGCGGCAGTTACACTGATTTAACCACTTACCAACCGTATCCACACATTTAACCCCTTAATCGCCCCTGATGTTAACCCCTTCCCAGCCAGTGTCATTAGTACAGTGAAAGTGCATATTTTTTTAGCACTGATCAATGTATTGGTGTCACTGGTTTCCCAAAAGAGTGTCAGATAGGTGTCTGATTTGTCCGCCGCAATATCGCAGTCCAGCAATAAGTTGCTGATCAACACCATTACTAGTAAAAAAAAAATCCCAAAATCCAATATATCCCATATTTTTTGGACACAAACTTTTGCGCAATCGTTTATTGGAATTGTATTTTACCAAAAATATATAGCAGAATGCATATTGTCCTAAATTGATGAAGGCATTACATTTTTTTTATTGTATGTGTTTTATAGCGGGAAGTAAATGTATTTTTTTTCAAAATTCTCATTTTTCTTTTGTTTATAGATCAAAAAATAAAAACCACAGGTGATCAATTAGCACCAAAAGAAAGCTCTATTTGTGGAAAAAGAAGGACATCAATGTTATTTGGGTACAGTGTTGCACGACCGTGCAAGTGTCAGTTAAAATAAAGCAGTGCCGTATCGCAAAAAAAATGACCTGGTCATGGGGAGGGGGGCTGTTAAACCTTCCGGAGGTCAAGTAGTTAATAAACTACTTCAGTGCTCAACAGTGCCATGGTAGTTCATTGGGAACTACAAGCCAACAGCCACAACGGATGTTGGACCTTGTATTTTTCCCCATTCACAGAACACCCAGACCAAGAGATAAAGTGAGTTCAGGGCTGCTCCATCCCTAAGGCTCCATTCACACCTAGGCGTATTTACGCCCGACGCTATTGCAGCCTGCAATACGCTGGAGGGGTGATTTAACATTTTCGGCTATGGAGATGGTTCACATCTCCACGCCGTACGCCTGAAGCTCAAAACAAGTCCCGGACCCTTTTTTTCAGGCGGATTTCGGCATTCGGCATACCCGACAATGTTTCAGTCACCCCTCCGGCGTATTGTAAGCTAAAAACGACGCGTTTTGACGCGGCAAATCGCGGGACAAAACGCTGCAATTTGTCGCGGCAAATCGCTGTACAATACGCCGCGTTCAGGTGTGAATGCAGCCTTAATAGTACATAGCAGGAAAAGTGTCTCCCATGGGACCTTCACATGCCTGACGAAGGGGTCCTGTGTGACTCCGAAACGTTGCACTCTCCTTGTGTTGTGATCATGCAATAAATCATCCGTTTGGACGCTATTCACGTCATTCCATGGTGTGCTGGCAAATATCTACATTGTCCCATGGGACTTTGTTGCAGCCAGACAAAATATTGTACAGAAAATATTCATAAACAATAAAATGTTATTTTTTTATACAAATCAATAAAGTGTACATATTTTCTGGTCACTATAGATGCACAGTCGTATGCATTGCCTTCCTATACAGAAAGGAAAAGGGACATGTAAATATGCACAATGAATTCTAAATACATAGTAATTTAATCACCAATCTACCACCTTCCTATAGAGAGGAGAAAGACATGTAGATGAACATAGATTGCTGAATGCAAAAAAATTCAATCACCAATATTCCAACGCGTTTCAATTGTTAAACAACCTTCCTCAAGGGTGTTAAGTGAAAGTGTATTCATATATAGCTGATTGTGCACTTATAGTGTCATTGCATTCAGTCCTGCAGGAATCCCACGCCGAAAGCAGCCTGGCCCCAGATCCCACAGAAGGTAGGCATGGATGGTCAAAAAGAAAAGAAAAAAGGGAGGGGGGCCTGAATTTGCCAACACCCTAGCTAAATCAGGTCAAAAAAAAATCTTGACAAAAGGAACGCCACCAAGGATGTCTGCAGAGTCAGGCCTGCATAATGGACTCAGTAAGGCCTCTTGCACATGATACTCCTGTTTGAGCATCTACTTTTTTTTTTTTTTTGTATGTACATGTGTGTATTCAAGCGTTCTCGTTCTGCACATATAAATGGCCATTTGTGCATATTTGCGCGCATTAGGTGTAAATTACTGACCAAAAAAGCTGATATTTCAGTTTATTTATTTTTTACTGAAGAATGCACTGTGTAAAGGCACATTACAAATAATGGTAAAATAAAAAAATGCAGCGCAAAAACGGTAGCATGAAATAATAACAGATTATTACAGAGCAACGATAGAATTAATAAAAGTCCAATATTACAAGTCCTTATATTGAAGAATGGGTATAGTAGCCAACGTCCGTGCTCCGTGCAGATAAAAAAGGGCTATAAGTGAAGATGGGGTGATAACCTTCACACCAGAGAGAATCTTGTTCCACACCCCGTGAGAGTAAGTCTGCTTACCAGCTATCTGTGACCACAGATAAAAGTGGTCTCACCAAGCTTAGGAAATCGGTTCTCCCCAGAAACCTCTCTCTCTTCAATTCTCACCAATCACTTGATACTCCTCTGCAGCCACTTCCAGTAACATCTCCTCTCTACCTTCTGAATTTACCACCTGTATTTTAGCTCAGTAAAAAAAAAATCACAGGGGCAATCCGACTTCAGCGCGACTTGGAGCAACTTACAATGCAACTTAAAGTCGCCTCCAGGACAGGCGACTTTGGCCAATCACAGAATAATCAGCTCTGTGGGAGGGAGGAGTTTGCCTGAGTAAACTATTTTCTCTTCCTGTAAAGTTGCTTCAGTTAAGACAGAGATCTGACTTTGGAGGCAACTTCCATTGAAGTCTATGGGTACAAGTTGCCTGCAAGTTGCCTAGAAGTCGCCTTGAAGTAGTACAGGAACCTTTTCTGAAGTCGGAGCATTAAAGGGTCACTAAAGGAAAAAATGTTTTTTGCTGAAACGACTGTTTATTGGGTATAGAGACATAAAAGTTAACTGATTCCTTTTAAAAATGATTAAAAATTGAATTTAATCTATCATATAATGTGCCTCTAGTTTCACTTTTGGCTTTAAAGGTACATACATGAAGTTCCGGGTGAGAGGTGAGTCGGGGAGACTCACAGAACAAAAACAAACAAATCCAGGGCAGTGTTTTGTTTTTAAAATTAATCTGATTGGTTCTGAGCAGTTTTAGACACACAGTAATGACAGCTTAGACCACCGTGAGAAAGCTCCCAGTACGATGGTTATAAGGAAACAGGCAACCAGGAAGTGTGGAGATCACAGCAGAATTACAGCTACTTCAAAGCAAAAACGAACAATGAGGACATGAAACCAGTACTGCAGTAAGGTAAAGAAAGCTATTTAGCTAAAAAAAAAAATTCCTTTAGTGACCCTTTAAGGCGGCTCTCATTCACTTCAATTGAATTTCTCTTGTCGGATCCCAAGTCGCGATAGTGTGAACCGGCACTAAGTTTAAGGTAGGGTGACCAGACATCCCCAGTTTCAGGGGACAGTCCCCTGATTGAGGACACTGTCCCCGGACCAAGTCTGTCCCTGATTTTGTCCCAGATTGGATTTAATAGGGGGCAGGGGCAATTTCAAAGACAATCAGTGCAGAATTAAAATAAAAAATTTGAATTACACACCCCCGCTCCGCCATGCCTACTAGCATAGGTTGGTTATATTTCTCCCATTATCTGTGCCCCTTTCTGATGATCATGTGCTGGTCGGAGCGGAGGCAATATTTCTTCAGTTTCGGGTGCATGCCCATTCAGCTCCACTCGCATGTTCTTCTGCCTTGGCTCAAATCCTGGCCAGCCACCTGCCGATCTCCTTGTCTTCCCTGGCGGAGTGATCTTCCTCTGCTCCCCATCCAGTAGTAGCCGGGGCCCGAAGAGTGAGACTTGAGAGGCTGTGAGGCGGGCGGCGACGGGCAGAGAGTCGCTGATTGTTGCCATTACTAGTAAAGAAAAAATATGTCCCCGGATTTCATTTTAAAAATCTGGTCACCTTAGTGTAAGGTCACTGTGAACGGATGATCCGGGCGGGGCTGTGTTTTTTGCAGAATATGACAGCTAGCGGGGATCTTCTTCCCTCGTTAGCTATCACAATCTTCAAAAAACGTGGCTGTGAGGGGCTCTGGCCGCCCACGTCATCCAGGAGGGAGAACCGGTGCATCTGTAACATGTTACAAAAGTTGAACTTATCCTTTAAGAGTGTTTTCAGTGTCACATGCACACTGGACGCTTTGCTAACTCTCCTAGACTCCTTTTCTCCTGGCAGCAGCATTTTGGCAGAAAAAAAAAATACGTAATGTTTGTAATAGAATCGAAATGCGTTAATTTGTGTTTAGATGTAAGGGCAGTTTTGAAGCTGCCCAGGCTCAAGGCAGATACAGTGACATCTTGGCACTTGGAGCTTTTTTCCAAATGCAAGCAAGTCTTAATGCAAGGAGGGAAGGGGGAGCGAGTTGGCTCAGGACTTGGAGGGAAAATAAAAAAAAAGAGGATCAAAGCCACAGCCTGCCCAGTGTCCTGCACCTTGCGGCTAGCTTACACAGTCAGTCAGGCCATGCAGTCAAAGGGGGGGGGAGGTCACTGACATAAGGGGGGGGTGAATACACTAAGATAAGAGGGGGACACTGATATAAAGGCTCCCCCTTACCTGAGTGTATTCACTGTGTGGAAGGTGGTCTGTGGTCACCAAAGTGCCCCCCCCACATCTGAGATGCCGACATTGCCCCTTAAATCAGTGACCTCAGAGTTCCCCTTTACATCAGAGTCTGCAGGATTACCTCTTACAGTGCAAGGGGGAACTCTGCGGACCCTGATGTAAAGGGGAACACTGCCAACCGTGATGTAAGGGGGGGCTCTGTTAACAAGAGACCACCTAACATCAGGGTTACCCTTTGCACCAGAGTCCGCATCATTCTGCCTTACATCAGAGTTTCCCCTTTACATCAGAGTCTGCAGAATTCCCCCTTACAGTACAAAGGAGAACTATGCTTACTCTGATGTAAAGTTGAACAAGGTAGACCGTGATATGAGGAGGAACTCTGATGTAAAGGGGAATGCTGCCGACCAAGATGTAAGAGGAACCACCTTACATCAGAGTTCCCCTTTACACCCCCCTTACATCAGAGATATCCTGGAAAGTAGACATTCCAAGGTATTTAGAAAGAGGCATGGTGAGTTTTTTGAAGTTGTAGTTTTATCCCACAATTCTCTGCAAAAATCAACAGAGTGATGCTTCAGTATGGATGCCACTGCTGTGCATTGTGTTGCTGCTATGCGTTTAAATTCTGCTTTTGGGTGCAATGTATTTAATGACTGCTATGCATTAACCTATTATATCTAATAGGCAGCATAAAAAAATTATGTGTTGTGCAGCGGTCACAAAGTGAGGACCTGACCAAGATATGACTACCGCTCAATCCCTTATCTTGACTTACTTGCAGATATCTTGATCTTTACAGCTGGGAGCAGAGGAGTCCATCCTTCAATTCTGTGAGATTTCCCCATGTTCTAGTATATCTGGAGTTTTCTGCAGGTGCCCCGGCTTCTACAAGGTTTCAAATACTGAAGGTGAGACCCTTAGACAAGCCTTCCTAACTTGGTCTCCCAGTTGTTAGATATAAACATGCCTGAATTTGGGTACACTTGGCTCCGCTGTGTAAGGTCTGAGATGTCAGAAAGAATAGAAGGTTCTTGGAGCAAAGACTACTTCGAGGATACCACGACCTGCAAGGCCACCGGATCATTATTTTCCTTATCACAGCTGTATGACTATGGATCCTGATGAGGAGCTTGGAGATCACAGAGTCTGGTGGCTATATAGGCCAACCTACCCAGCTGGATGTTAGTAAATCCACTGATTCAATTTCTGGGAAGCTCCTCTTGCAGGAATAACTTCCATTCCTGACCATTGAGTTTACTGCCAAGTTGAGATTCATTGAACTGCTTTGTTGGTCTAGGTACTCACCCCTGACATCCAAGGCTTCGTATTTACCGTGTCTGACAAGAAGTCAGAACAGAGCGATGAGAGAAGACAGGTTTTACTGTTGGCAAACCCGAATGGGATACCTTTTGCATGAGTTAAATAATCTTGCATTCCTTCTTGTCATGACGATAGGAGATTACATATTGCCATCTTTTTGGAGCATAACTGAGGCCTCCTGGGCTGTGTTGCTTACACGACTTCCCCACTTAGAGATCACTGTACCCCTGATGTTAGACACTTTGTCCAATGTCATTGACCTTAAGCTAGGATGATTGGTATGCCTGGAAGCTGATGAAAGCTGGCAAGATTAACTATCCTTAGTCACCATCAACGGGACTTGTCTCACATGTGGAGTAATCTTCCCTGGAATAGGAAGCAAATCTTCCATTACCATAGAAGGACCGATTATGATGTTCTCAATCTTCCAGTGCATCCAACCGACTGCATGGAGTACTGAAGACTACTTCTTGACCATTTGAGACCATGGATTAGAGCTAGGACTTGCCTTCACATAAGAACCTAATACTGTCACCCTCCGTGAGGGCAACCCTACAGCATTCTCCTGAATGTCTAAAGTGTCATTATTATGAGATTAGTTGGCCTTCCCCAATTGATGATCTGTTGAAATTTGATTGGAGTCTGAATCAGGGTTTTCCAGGACCTGGAAGATGTTGAGCCACCCACAGTTGTTGTCCACATAAGGAACCTGCAGCTGTTGCTTCTGCAAGATGGTTACTACTGGAAGCAATGTTCTGGAAAATCTCTTGTGTATGTGGGAAGGTCAAAAGGTTGTTGAATAAACCCAAAGTGAGACTCTCAGAAGCCTGGGTGTACCGAAGTGTGTAGGTACACTTCAGCTAGATCTAGAGAAACTGTAGCTGCTTTATCTGATGGTTTGAGCGATTGTTCTTAATGACTCCATATGACGTTATGGATTTTGATCCTTTGTTCCATATCTTGCCTAAATCTGCTTTCCGACTAAGAACAATGGGCCGATGGTTCCTGTTCGACAAGATTTGGTAACATTTGCTTAAAGCCTTGACTTCTCTAAAGAACCATAGTGGGAATTAGAGAAGTTGGAAGAGTGGGAAGAAATTATATTGACTTCCTTACTGCACAAAGTACAACTTGCCAGCACACCCAGAATCTTCCGTTGTTGTCCCAAGGCTTTGTTGCAGACAGATCACATCACAAAGATAAGTGCTGCACAGGCCCTACTGATCCTGAGCCTCCTGCCAAAATGTAATTAATTTCTGCAGTATAATGCCGCGTACACACCATCACTTTATGTGATGAAAAAAAACAACGTTTTGAAAAACGTCAATTAAAATGAGCGTGTGTGGGGGAAAACGTTGTTTTATGTCTTGTGAAAACGGAAAAAAAAATTGAAGCATGCTTCAATTTTTTGTGTCGTTTTTCAAAACGTCGTTTTTTGTGTCAATTAAAATGATAGTGTGTGGGCAAAACGACGTTTAAAACAACGTTTTTAAACCCGCGCATGCTCAGAAGCAAGTTAGCTTCAATGGAAAAGAGTGCTGAACGTAACCGCGCTTTGCTAGAGCATTTTGAAAAAACAATGGTGTGTAGGCAACGTAATTTTTGAAAATGAAGTTTCAAAAACGTCGTTTTATTTCATGATTTAAAACGTCGTTTTTTTTCATCACATAAAGTGATGGTGTGTACGCGGCATTACACCTACTGGCACATTTGAGTGAAAAGGAACTTTGCTGTTCTCGAGAGGAGCAGACTTGGGTTTAGGTGATCAAAGATGATTATGGATCTTCCAGTCTCTTCTCAGGCCCCGTCACCAACTCTTTGTTCTACTAGAGAGGCGAGGGACAACACTATCAAAGTCCTAAACCTAGTCCATATAGCGAATACAAAAAATATTCCGTGCATTTTTGTCAGCACAGATGCCGAAAAAGCTTTTGACCGGGTGAACTGGAATTATATGTTCTCCGTTCTTAAACGGAGAGGATGTTTCGGTGGATACACAGAATTTACTCCAATCCAACGGCGCAGGTGAAGGTAAATGGTCTGTTGTCAAATCCTTTCCCTATTGGAAACGGCACTAGACAGGATGCCCGCTCTCGCCCCTCCTCTTTGCCCTCTCCCTGGAACCATTCTTGTGTACAGTGAGGCTGAACCCTGACATTCAGGGCCTTAACGCAGGAGACTCGCATTGCAAGGTCTCTGCTTATGCGGACGATCTACTATTCAGCTTGACAAATCCCACAATCTCGTTATCCAATCTCATGAAAGAGTTTGACGTATATGGTAACCTCTCCAAATCAGAAGCTATGGGTATCGCGGTCACTCCTCACTCCATACAGACCATCCAATCTAATTTTCATTTTAAATGGACGAATTCGGCCCTCAAGTACCTAGGTACATATATCCCTCCAGACATCTTCCACACGTTTACCCTCAACTTCCTTCTACTGTTGGTCAAGACACGCTCCCTCCTGGAAAGTTGGCATAAAGGCTTACACTCTTGGTTTGGCAGATGCAATCTCATAAAAATGTGCATCCTCCCCAAATTCCTCTATCTGTTTCAAGCCCTTCCTATACAAATTCTTGTCCCTTTCCTCAAGCAAGTACAGGCCATTTTTACTCGCTTTATCTGGGCCCACAAGAAGCCTAGGATAAGCCGCACACAAATGTCACTCATACAGAATGGAGGCCTGGCGGTGCCAGATGTCAGATGATATTATCAAGCCATACACTTGGGCAGGCTCCTGGACTGGAGGCAGAACGTATCGCACAAACTGTGGACACAGATAGAACAATCCCAGACTTTAATACCTCTGAAAAGCGCACTATGGTGCTATGATTCTCTACCGTCGGGACTAAAATCTCACTCTTTGATAGGACCTACATTGCGGCACAGCACCCAGGTAGCCATGTGAATGCAGCTGACGACAAGGAACTCACCCTTGTTTCCAATTTTAGGTCATCCAAACTTTATGCCAGGCCTACCTCACACAGAATACACTGCCCTGAGGGACCTGGGATGGGAGCAGGCCTCCAAGTTTGTCAGGTCGGGCCGCTGGGTGTCCATTGCGGAATTATCCGACATGTCGGGCGACTATCATCTTCCCCTTCTGGAAGGCTGCCCAATTGCACCATTGCTTGTATTCAATCCCAAACCCGCATTCCTTTGCTCGCCTACAGACGAAGTTTGAGGACTACTATTCGGAGTCCGAACCGGTATCTCAGACGCTCTCTAAAATGTACTCACTTTTAAATTCACCCGCTGAACAACCACGTCTTCCATGCCTGGAGAAATGGGAAGCCGATCTTGGCTGTTCATTTTCAGAGTCGCAAAAACAACGTATTATCACCTTTGCCATCAAATCCTCCATGTGCACTAAAATCCAGGAAACAAATTTTAAAATCTTCACTAGATGGGATCTCACACCCACCAGACTACACAGATGCTTCCTGACGGCGTCAGACCTATGCTGGCGCTGTGGGGGAAGACAAGGGATCCCTATTACATATCTTTTGGTCCTGCGCAAAACTGCAGAACTTCTGGGATGACATACGCAATATAACGCAAAGGGATTACGGATTACACGATCCCTGCAGACGCATCTTTCTTCCTATTACACCTATCCAAGATCTCAGCCAAAACTTTCAAAAAATCACTACTACGACACCTACTAAATGCTGCTAAGGCGTGCATACCCCTGTACTGGAAACAGCAGCGCCCACCAACCGTTGGGTGTTTTGGGGACATAGTAATGTAATGCTTCGATGCAGTCCCATCCCTCCGAGCCCTCGCCCTGTCGCGGCCCTCCCCCCCTTCTCTCGAACCTGCTTCCCCCCCCCTTACTTGGTTCCGCCCCTTACTTTTTCTAGTTTTTTCTACCCTAATTATAAGTTTTATTTCTTATTTTAATAAAATGTTTGTTGTTGTATAAAAAAAAAATGGAAAATTAGATAGGGTGGCCCTTCTTAGATACGTGCCACAGCAATGTAAGTTCTAATGACGTGAGCAGGAGTAGACTTCTAAGAGGATTGAGTATCTCAGGGTGGAAATATTTCACACAAGTATTGATGATTATCCTACTCTGCTCTAACATTCACGGTATTATGTAGATGTGAGGCTGCGACTTCATCGGTTTGACTGTTTATGTTGTAAAATTGGGGCCAGGCCCTTTCTTGAACTTTAATAAAAACTATATTTGAAAAAAAATAAAAAAAAATAATAATTTCCAAATCCATATTGCTGTACCCATGCCTCTGTGAAGGCTATTGCATCATCCACTGGCAGACTGGCACTTCTGGCTAGTCTGATTACATGGCTTGGCTAACTGCCTCTGCAGTAAAAGTTGGGCTTTACAAAGGGGATCTTGCATCCTCTGCTAGCATGAAGACACATCCGGCCAATCTGATGAACGCTCCTTGGCCTGCTGCTTTTGAGGCAGGAGGTACCCTTTAAATAGGGTGACCAGACATCCCCTGTTTCAGGGGACAGTCCTCGAATTGAATGAGTAAGAATAGAAATGTTGGAGCTGACACTTGTAGCTTAGGGTTGCCACCTGTCCGGTTTTGACCCGGACAGTCCGGGTTTGGACACGTGCCCGGTTTTCAAGCTGCCTGAAACCCGGCACATAATTGCTCAGCCGTCCTGTGATCAGTGTGGTCTGCCCGGCCGCAACAGAGCTGCAATCCTGAATCGATTCCCGTGGCCGCCCAGAGTCCCGCCTCCCTGCCAGGCGCTTGCTGTGTGTCACTGTCTCCTATTGAGGTCTCTCTGTTATCGCCCCTTTCCTCCACCTGTCGCAGCACTGCTCTCTGTTAGCCCCCCCCCCACCTCTGCCATAAGTGCGTGCAGTCGGGTCACACACTGTCTGGACTGTGTCTCGTCGTTCTCTCTCCCACGCTGCTAGAAACAGTGAAGGGACTGTATCCTAGCAACCAGGCAGGACGCTTATGCAGGACGACTCGAGAGCATGTATCAGGGATCGTACTTACCGAGGCCGAGATGCTGCGGACGGCTCACCTTTTGCGAACCGGCGCTGACCTCCCTCTGGGGATGGAGACAGAGAGAAGAAGGCACCAGAAGGCACCGGTACCGGGAGCAGGTAGCTGGGTTGCAATCCAGGTGAGGATGAGCAGGTGAGGAATCCGGAACCACAGGATGCACAAGCAGCAGGTGACCAGTCCAAGACAAGCCGGGAACAAACGGCAGAAGAGACAGGCAAAGTCCGAGAGGCAAGCCGGGATCAGAGATAGCAACAAAGTCCAAGGTGCAAGCCGGGGTCAGGGGTCAGAGAGAGCAGCAAAGTCCAATATCCAAGCCGGGGTCAAGGGTAAGAGAGGGCAGCAATCCGAAGTAAAGCAGAGGTCTGGTATCCAATCGGGAAGTCAGGCAATCTGGGTCAAGGCAAGGTCAAACGGCAGGAACACATACAGGAGCTGATGACAAACCAGCAACCTGTCATGTGTCAGAAGGAGGTTTAAATAGGGCGGTCACAGTTCTGATTGGATCTGAGGGAGCCACGTGCGTGTGTGCCCGTGCGCGTTACCGTGCGTGCGTCCACGCACCCGTCGCGCCGCTGGGCCGCACATGCGCATGCGCTGCATAGATGTGCGCGATAGCGCCGCTCTTCTGCGCATGTGCGCGTAACCGTGGGCAACAGAACTAGTGCCCTGACAGCATGGTGTTATACTCCGCCTCCTAACAGGTTCGTACACATTGTTGCAGCGGCTCCTGGACGGTGAGTTTTTTTTTCTCGCTCTAAGGGGGGAATCGGAAGGGGTCCTGGGGGAGGTCTGTGCATTGCTGCTGATATAAAGGGGGGCCCTGGGGGAGGTCTGTGCATTGCTGCTGATATAAGTGGGGGCCCTGGGGGAGGTCTGTGCATTGCTGCTGATATAAAGGGGGGCCCTGGGGGAGGTATGTGCATTGCTGCTGATATAAAGGGGGGCCCTGGGGGAGGTCTCACTCTCTATGCATGCTGCTGATATAAAGGGGGGCCCTGGCTGTCTCTATGCATGCTGTTGATATAAAGGTGGGCCCTGGGGGAGGTCTCTATGCATGCTGCTGATATAAAGGGGGCCCCTGGGGGAGGTCTCTATGCATGCTGCTGATGTAAAGGGGGGGGGGGGCTGGCTGTCTCTATGCATGCTGTTGATATAAAGGTGGGCCCTGGGGGAGGTCTCTATGCATGCTGCTGATATAAAGGGAGGCCCTGGGGGGAGGTCTCTATGCATGCTGCTGATATAAAGGGGGGCCCTGGCTGTCTCTATGCATGCTGTTGATATAAAGGGGGGGGGGGCCCTGGCTGTCTCTATGCATGCTGCTGATATAAAGGTGGGCCCTGGGGGAGGTCTATGCATGCTGCTGATATAAAGGGGGGCCCTGGGGGAGGTCTCTATGCATGCTGCTGATATAAAGGGGGGCCTCGGGGAGGTCTATGCTGCTGATACAAAGGGGGGCCCTGGGGAGGTCTATGCTGCTGCTATAAAGGGGGGCCCTGAGGGAGGTCTATGCTGCTGATATAAAGGGGGGCCCTGGGGGAGGTCTATGCTGCTGATACAAAGGGGGGCCTTGGGGGAGGTCTATGCTGCTGATATAAAGGGGGTCCCCAAGGGAGGTCTATGCTGCTGATATAAAGGGGGGCCCCAAGGGAGGTCTATGCTGCTGATATAAAGGGGGCATCACAAAATATATGTATAGATTATACTACAAAAAAAATGCTGTGCGTCGCTAAAGTGGTTGGGTTTGGCTTGACGAAAGGGGGGCAACCCTATTGTAGCTTTTTCAAATGTCCTAACTCTGGGACTTTCATCCTGGCTTCACTACCTTACTAATCTGAATAACATTTATTATTATTATTTATATTTATTATTATTTTTATTTTTATCATTCTTTATTATTGTCTCTTATACTTTATTTATATTTATACTATATCTGTATTTATATTTATACATTTTCTTTCTATTTTTATATTTTCTCCTCTTCCTTTCCCCCTTTGATATTCCTTATCTCTAAGATGGGAACCTGTTCGCCGCACACAGCACTCGCAATACAGCCCTATACATGGCGTGCAGCACCTCCCACGATATTGCTACATGACTGCCTACGTGGGCGGTTGGGGGCCCGTGCCAGCGGTATTCTTTATCTCGCTGAATTCATGCGGAGGCATGAATGCCAGCACGGGTCCGCTCACAGGCTCTTGTCACAGGATTGTGCACGCTGGTCATATTCTTTATTATGCCCGCTGCTGGTCCCCGTTTGACGCCGCCCCCTCAGGCGTCACAGGATTCTTCTGTGTGGCCAGGCTGGGCGGTATCACCGGGGAATCCCCTAGTGACGTCAGCCGCCTTCCTCCGCCCACCCACATCAGGCTGACAGCCCACACTCAGGTGGTGCTGCTTCAGCCTGATTGAGGATACTACATATGCGGCTCACACAGTTACCAGCTTCAGTGTGAGCTTGCTGTGTTGATGAAGATAGTAATGAAAAATATCTCCGTGGTCTCCCAGTTTTATTAGGTATGCTGCTGGTCATTCACTCCTTGTTTCTTTCCTCTTTTGTTGCATGAAGAAAATATCTTTATCTTTTTTTCTAAAAAATCTTGTTTATTTCTTTCAATTTATTTTATTCATTTTTTGTATTGCTAATTTCCATCTTTGACCTTGCAGACTCATCTGGTGTTTTCACACTTGTGAGTTCTGAATATACTCAGCGCTGAGGTCCTCTGTGCCTTCAAGCAATTAAGGAGGATACACTGACTAGGTATTCCTGATTTAACTTTAATATTTCTTCCTTCTATTTTATTTTTTCTTTAAAAAAATTTCTCTTTTTGTTACACTCTAAACTGTTATGAATTAACTGATCTAATTTACTTTTAGGCTAATCTCTGCTTCACAGTAGAGGTCTTTGCAGTTTTGAATGACCATTCAGCTTACCCCCTTGGAACCACGTATCACTTTAAACATCCTCTCCTTGACATTGATTTGTCTATCTTTCCTTTGAAATATTCAGTAGACTATAGCAGTAAGTTTTTTGCTATTATCTATTTATATGTGATACCTTTCTATGCAGCAATTTGCGATGCAATTTGCTGCTATGCTTTTTAATTGTTAAATCTCCTACATTATACTATATTGTGTTTCTGGATATTTTCTATCTTCCTTTCATTTCCTCTTAATAGGTTCATTCATGAATTTGCATTATCTCTCAGGTATATCTCTGTGATTCAGGGTTACCTTCCACCAATAGGGGGCGTCTGCATCCAGTTAACGGGTTTATCGCGTTTGCTGTCTTCTGTGACCTCATCTCACTCTTATCAGGTAGGGGCAGCATCCCGGTCCACTTTCATCATATGATTTTTAATGTTTGATACATTGTAGCCCAATATGACTACCTTAATCTATTTGTACGCAATATATACTCTGTTTGTACATCTACTAATGATCACTCTATTTTTGCAACAGTTGTATGTGATGTTGTCATTGTATATTTTTTTCCTGTCCCTAATTCTACTGTAAATATGTTATTTGATTATTATAGACTCTCACCCTCCACGGGTTCCCGATGAAGCCGTAACGGCGAAACTAGTAGAACCTTTCTACGTGGGGTCTGAAAAAGACTATGTGCAGTTTCTCTGCACCACTAGTACTTTTTCTACTTTCTGTCTGAACATTTTAAACATATGTCCAAGTTTCTATATATATTTTTTTCTATGTCTTTGTAATAAACCTTTTTTACTTAAAGGGGAGTTCCACACACAATTTCACTTTTTAAATATAAATACTCCTGTAATACACAAGCTTAATGTATTCTAGTAAAGTTAGTCTGTAAACTAAGGTCCGTTTTGTTAGGTTGTTACAGCATTTAGATAGTTTATAATCTAGAAATAGACCGTGGCCATCTTAAGTGTGGGCATCATGAAGCCAGACTGTATGACTTCCTGGATTTCAGCTTTGCATATCTCGCACATGCTCAGTGCACAAGCAATGTAATAGGTTTCAGTCAGGTTTGCAAGGACTACTGGGAAACATGATGCCTATCCCAGAAACCCTTGCAAATAGCCTAGGCAAATAAGGAGGAGGAAGTAATGAAGGACTACAAAATAAAGGTATTTACAAGCAACAAATTAAATAAAAATTGTCCATTCTGAACACTATGAGATTAGAGCATGCAGCACAGACAAACATAAAAAAATGGGTGGAACTCCACTTTAATCAATTGTGCTTGTATATTCCATTTGTTTGGGGTTTGACGAGGCTGAAACATATATTTGTTATACATATCTATTCTGCAACATTCAAAATTCCACATCCCATCCTGTCATAGGAATTTTCTCTAAACCATATCTTAAGTGGAATTATGTTGCAGATGGCTTCTCACTTTTAATCAGTGTGCGCTCTACAATCTAATCTATCTCTAATCTGAATAACAGTTTAGATTTTACTGCGTGTGTCCTCTAGGTTTGAAACGGAGTGGTAAAACCTGTGCATTTAATATTCAAATCTGCAAAGATAGCTCTGGTGTCTCTATGTATATTTGTTCCCATATAGGGCATTGGGGGTTATTTACAAAAGGCAAATCCACTTTGCCCTATAAGTGCACTCGCTGTAGATCTGAGGGGTAGATCTGAAATGAGGGGAAGCTCAGCTGATTTTATCATCCAATCATGTACATGCAAAAATGCTGTTTTTTTATTTCCTTGCACGTCCCCCTCAGATCTACAGCGACTGCACTTCCAAGTGCACTTGTAGTGCAAAGTGGATTTGCTTTTCGTAAATAGCCCCCGTTGTCTTGCTTTCTCAATTTTTCGGATTCGTTTCTCCACACCGCATTTTAAAGATTGCCATTCAGTTGACCTGACTAGAAAAAATGCATGGCAGTGTGCTCAAAATGCAACATGCAGTACTTAAACTAATCGGGGTTGATTTACTTAAAGTGAGCCCTTACCTTGTAAAACAACCCTATCAGCTAAAAAGAGGAGTATTTTTTTTTTTTTTCAGAATCATACTTACCTACAGTAGGTGGATGCAGCATCGGTCCGAAACAGCAGGACACTGATGTTCCCAGTGAAGAGCTGTGCAGGGGTGTGTGTCAGCACAAGTCTTGGCCATTGTGGCACCGGCAGGCTGTGCTCCAGCACAGCCAGGGAACTTGTCACACTAGGATGAATGTGCCACCATGCCTAGTGTGGTCAATTTGAAATAGAAAGTCAGGAGAACTGACAGGATCACCAGGTATTTCACACAAAGGAAGCAATGCAAAGAGAACAGGATACATTTAATACAAGTTCATGGTAACACGGACACATTTTAGGAATAGGAAATGTTGGGGTAACATACGCTTTAGGGAGTAGAGAAAAGTGAATTTTCACTTGGCTTTGCAAAATGGGTGAAGCTGTGTAAACTTGAAATACATTTGATTGGTTGATTAGAGTGAACGCAGTTTTACGTTATTTACATAGGTATGCACAGCCTATTGCATTGGGGTGTGCACCCCAAAGTTGTGTGTGTGCATGTGTATATAAACTGACAGTGTTAGTAGATCAGTGGACAGAGTCAGTAGGGCAGAGAATGGTGTCAGTAGTTTTTATTTGTGTTATTATTTTTTAAAATTACATTTTTTTGTAATATTATTATTTTTTTTTTTTGCATTTTTGTTAGGAGGCTTTAGTAGAATATCAGGGCTCTAACAGGGGAAATCTGCACCACACGAGGTGATTAGGGTGTGCCCAGGCACACCTGCAACACCCTGGGCGCACGCCTATGCTTATTTACTTAGCTAAGAGCACATTTTGCAAAGTGGACATTTGGTTCTCCAGGTAAACTGCCTCAACTATTTTAATAAACCAGCCATGAACGAGTATTTTGGATTTTTTCATGTCTTTGTATTTAGCTTGCACTGGAAAATGCACCAAAATACAAGACGGCATATAAAATAAAAAAAATAAAAAATAAATAAATGAATTGTCAAAAAAAGATTTGGAATTAAATATAAATAAATAAAAAAAAACACTCTTTTGTGATAAACTGTACATTTTCAGTTATAATATAATATGGAAAAGAATTGAGAATTCCGGGAAAATAAGCAATTTCCGTTAGCTCTTTGTCCAAGACATTATAAAACCTCTCCCTTTGTATTTGTCCTCTGTTGTCACATCACTTATTCCTTCCTTTTGGATGCTTCTGCATTTTCCATGAATTTGAAATTAAGCCATTTCAGTATGATGTGTTAAATTTATATCTTCTACAGAAAACATTAAATTATATGACTTCATCACTACTGGTGAAAACTGGTACAAAGAGGTGATAGTTCTGGAAAGATTTTGCAAGCTTACAGTAACTGTAACTGGGTACAGTGGCAGAAGTGATGCTGGCAGGAATACCGAGGGAGGCATAAGCCATGTCATTGTAGCTGTAAATCATACCAAGGCACATATAACTGGGGACTCAGCTGTATCTCTCTCTTAAAGCAGAACATTACTCCCACAATATATTGGCCTTTAAAACTCTGTTTTATAATTTCACTTTCAGATTTACTTTAGTTTTTCTTAACCACTTGCTTACTGGGCACATATGCCCCCTTCCTGCCCAGTAAGGTGACCACGTGTCCCGGATTGCCCGGGACTGTCCCGTATTTTGCAGGTCTGTCCCGGGCACCTTCGTTCCAGGACAATACAGTGTCCCGGAATGAAACTGACACAGCCACCCCCCCCCCGGCCAATCAGCTGCCCCCAAATAAGGCACATCACTGCTTTACTCACTGACAGTACTTGTCCTGGCCGGGAATGCCTAAAGGAGCACAATCCCCGCCCCCTGTGTGTGATTGGTGAAATCATAAATCCATAGTCCAATCACTGTGCTGTGATTCATTACAGCACAAGCTGATTTTTGGGAAGGGGGGGGGGGTGGTGTCCCTGAATGGTAGTTTGGAAATGTGGTCACCCTACTGCCCAGGCGAAATTTCAGCTTTCCCCCACAAATAGAGCTTTCTTTTGGTGGTATTTAATCACCTCTGCGGTTTTATTTTTTTGCTCTACAGGTATAAACAAAAAAAGCGTAAATTTTGAAAAAAACTGTATTTTTTACTTTTTGTTATAATAAATATCCCATTTAAAAAAAGGCCGATACGTATTCTTCTGCATATTTTTGGTAAAAAATCGCAATAAGTGTATAGTGATTGGTTTGCGAAAAAGTTATAGCGCCTACAAAATAGGGGACAGAATTATGACATTTTTTTTTTTACTAGTAATGGCGGCGATCTGCGATTTTTATTGGGACTGCGACATTATGGCGGACACATCGGCCACTTTTGACACATTTTTGGGACCATTCACATTTATACAGCGATCGGTGCTATAAATATGCCCTGATTACTGTATAAATGTGACTGTCAGGGAAGGGGTTAACACTAGGGGGCAAGGAGGGGTTTAATGTGTTCCCTAGGAGTGATTCTAACTGTGGGGGAAGGGGACTGACTGGGGGAGGTGACCGATCGGTGTCCCTATGTACAAGGGACACAGCATCGGTCTCCTCTCCCTGACAGGACGTGGATCTGTGTGTTTACACACACAGATCCACGTCCTTGTCTGTGTAACGGCCGATCGCGGGTACCTGGCAGACACTGCGGCCACTAGGCATGCGCATCGGCACCTCAGTGACGCGGCGGGCGCCCCCCAGTGGCCGGAGGAGCTGAGGACGTCAATAGTAGAGCATTGTAGAGCCACCTTGTGGCCGTCATTTTACAATGGCCGGGGCTCCAAGTCTTGACCTTGGACTTTTGCAGGCGACTCTTTTTGGGTCACGGGGAAGAAAGTGAACATCATTCCATCGATTGCCGCTTGGCAAGGTCTCATCCCCTGTGACGATGGTTTGCAAAAAGGATGTTTTGCTTTCTGTTTGTCAGCTTGTGCGGCACAAACTGGGAACAGATCTTCCGCTTACCCAAATCTTTGCAGACGAGGGCAGTTGATGCTTGGAATAAACTTCCAGCAGAGGTAGTTAGACAGTCAACAGTAAATGGCGTATATGGCGTATATGGTCTATGGTGTATCATATGTTTATTTTTTTTACAGAGGACTTCTCTTATATGTTTTTTAGTATATGCATGTTGATTAAAATTAGAGATGGGCAGAGCACCCCCCTGTTCAGTTTGCAGCAGAATTCCCGAACTCGCGCCCAAAGTTAGAGCGGCGTAACGTATCTCAGATATGTTACGCCGGGCGGACAGATACGCCAATGTATCTGAATCCAGCCCACTGATTACTGTACTGTGTAAATGTCACTGGCAGGGAAGCGGTTAACACTAGGGGGCAATCAAGGGGTTAACTGTGTTCCCTAATGTGTGTCCTAACTGTAGGCGGATGGGACTCACTATAGGAGATGACAGATCGTGGTTCCCAGCTTGTAGGAACCCACGATCTGCATTTCCTCTCCTCACAGAACAGGGATGTTCACATATGTCCCTGTTCTGCCTCTCATGCCCGCGTGGCCGGCGGTCCTCACCACCGCCGGTAATGAGCATCGCTCCCCCCGCTGTGCAGAGGGCGCCGCTATCCTGCTTAAAGGGACCAACGTACAGCTACAAGGTCCATGGAAACGAGCCGACCTGCCGCAGTATAATGATGGCGGCTGGTCGGCAAGCCGTTTAAAGTGCAACAATAAAAATGAAAAACTCCTTTAACCACTTGTCGACCGGCTCACGCTGATATTCGTTGGCAGAATGGCACGGCTGCGCAAAACAACATATGGGTACGTTGTTCCCTTTAAGAGCTGCTAGAGGCTCGCGGGGGACCCGATGCGCGTGGCCGGCGGGTGAGATCGCCGCCAGCCATGCGCAATCTTGGGCACGAGAGCCAGCACAGGGATTTGTGTATGTAAATCCATGTTCTGTCAGGAGAGAGGAGACATATCGTGTATTCCTAGTAAGTAGGAATATTTTCAGGTTTGCTGTGGTAATTAGCCATTTTCAAGGCTAATAGACAAAGCATTATTAAAGCGGATGTGCCACTAAACAAATATATTAAAAGCCAGCAGCTACAAATACTGCAGCTGCTGACTTTTAATATAAGGACACTTACCTGTCCTGGAGTCCAGCGGTGATCGCAGCAGATGACGAGCCGATCGCTCGTCACCCTGCTGCTCCCCCCTCCATCCACGGTGAGGGAACCAGGAAGTGAAGCGCTCCGGCTTCACTGCCCGGTTCCCTACGGCGCATGCGCGAGTCGCGCTGCGCCCGCCGATTGGCTCCCGCTGTGTGCTGGGAGCCGAGTGTTCCCAGCATACAACGGGGGACGGACGGGAAGGGGAAAAAAAACCCGTCCTTTGCCCGTATCGTAGGGCCGGAAGTGGGTGCAGATACCTGTCTGTAGACAGGTATCTGCACCCCCCTCCCCCCTGAAAGGTGTCAAATGTGACACCGGAGGGGGGGAGGGTTCCGATCAGCGGGACTCCACTTTAGAGTGGAGATCCGCTTTAAGCAAAGGGTATGGGGAGCTGGGCACATGTACCAAAAGATTTTTTTTATTTTTAAATGCACTTCAGCGGGGCGCGGGACTTTTTAATATAGCTTAAACCGGAGTTCTGCCAATTTTTTTTCTAAAGATCAGCAGCTACAAATACTGCAATACTTTAAAATAAGGGCACTTACCTGTCCAGAGAACCCCTGAGGTCGGCACCCGAAGCTAATCTGTCCCTCGGCTCTCGGGTGCTGCCGCCGCCATCTATGGTAAGGGAATCAGGAAGTGAAGCCTTGCGGCTTCTCAGCCAGGTTCCCTACTGTGCATGCGCAACTCGCACTGTGCAATCCCACTGGTCCCTGCTGTCTTCTGGGACATGTGTGTCTCCCAGAAGACAGCGGAGGAGGTGCCGGACATGGCGTAGATAGCCGCGGGTGGCTCAGCTATCTATGCCCAGAAGTGGGAGCAAAATACCTGTATTAGACACATATCTGCTCCCCCCTGAAAGGTGCCAAATGTGGCCCCCTGGAGGAGGGGAGGATTCGGAAAAGCGGAAGTTCCATTTTTGGGTGAATCTTTGCTTTAACAACTTGAAGACCAGGCCTTTTTCTGACATTTGTTGCTTACAAGTTAATCAGGATTTTTTAATATAAAAATTACTTAGAACCCCCAAACATTATATATATATATATATATATATATATATATATATATATATATATATATATATACCGTGTTTCCCCGAAAGTAAGACCTACCCCGAAAATAAGACCTACCCCGATTTTTGGGAAGGGCTGCAATATAAGCCCTACCCCGAAAATAAGCCCTAGTGTGGAGTGCTTGTGTGTGTAGTGTGTACACTACTCCGTTGCAGTAGTGTAGACTGTGTGTGTCAACTGTGCTAAGTACTGTACCTTCAGAATACAGCCGCTCTGCGATCAGCTGATCTCCTGCTTCTTTCCTCCTCTCCCTCCCCCACAGTGCTCGGAGCAGGGAGGAGAGGTTCGGCAGGCTAAGGAAGTGGCAAACTGCAAGCTGGTCTCCCCCTCTCTGAGATGTCAGCGGGGGATTTCCGCCCCCCTCCCTGTGCAGAGCTCCGGCAGGCAAAGCAAGTGAGGAGCTGCACTCAGCTACAGTAATCTCCCCCTCTCCGAGATGTCAACCCCCCTCCCTGTGCAGAGCTCTGGCAAGCAAAGCAAGTGGTGAGCTGCACTCAGCTAATCTCTCCTTCTCTGAGATGTCAGCGGGGGATCCCCTTCCTCTGTAGACCTCTGGTGTGTCACAGGCAATATAAGAAGGCATGTGGCACTACATTTCAGCATGCAGCAGTTTTGCATTGTGTGATACCAACATTCTGCAAGTAATTTTACACAGGGGATTCGTGACAGGCAGGTAGGGAGAGGCAAAGCACATGGCATCATAAGACCTACCCCGAAAATAAGCCCTACTGTGTCTTTTGTTGTCAGAATTAATATAAGACCCGGGCTTATTTTCGGGGAAACACGGTATATATATATTAGGGCTGTTACTGATTAAGAATTTTGTGTTCGATTAATCGTTTTTTTTTTATCGATTAATCGACTAATTTCGATTAATTTTAACGCACATACAGATCCAACTACTTTTTAGCTGATCTCCTTGCAGGCTGATTACCTGTGCAGCTACCAACCACTGGAAAAATGGACAAAAAACAAACAAAGGCAGCGCTAGATGGGAATAGCATTAAAACTTTTATAGTCTTCAAGTAGGTAACAAAATAAATAATGCACTGGAGATAAAATCGATGTAGCTACATAAACTGTAAAAGTGGTGCGAGTAATACCAAACAGTAGCAAAAGGAGTCATAAAAACATGTAGCCAAGTATGATACTGGTATAAAAATGTGTACAACGATACCACTGCTGAATCCAGATGAGGAGGGGTTAACATCAGTCCGTCGGCATTTAGATGTCCCGTGAAGGGAACTATCACAACTCCCAGTGGATGGCTGTAGAATCCCAGGTTGATAGAGGGAAGTGATAGATGGAAGTGTAACAGCCCTTGAAAATGGCACTCGTTGCAATATTTTATGTCGCACTGAATTTGCGCAGCAGTTTTAAAACGCATTTTTTTGGGGAAAAAATAAATTTCAATCAACTATAAAAATAACAAAACAGTAAAGTTAGCCCAATTTTTTTGTATAATGTGAAAGATGATGTTACGCTAAGTACATAGATACCTAACATTTCATGCCTTAAAATTGTGCACACTCGTGGAATGGTGACAAACTACGGTACCTAAAAATCTCCTTTGGCTGGGCTTCTCCTACTGGTCACAGGAGTGCAATTCGTTTTGCACTCTTGTGACCCATTTTCAGCAGAGAGCGATCTGAAGTCCACTCTCTGCTGATGTCACAGAAATCAGTCCAGGCACCGCATCATCATGACAATAAAGTCTGGACCCGCCAGGTGCCTGGAATGATGCCTATCTCCACCACTCAGCGAGCTGCTGAGAGCCTGAAATGGCCACTCCCCCACCCCTCCACAGCTCAGCGCTCCAATAAGCATGGAGGAGCAGAGAGTAGAGCTGCAGACTTACAGGCAGCAGCTCTCCACGCGGGGAACTGAGAGAACCGAGCCATCGGCGGTGTTCGGTGGCTTGGTTCTTGGTGCAGAGGGGGCGGGGGGACAGATGCAGCATCAGACGGATGCTGCATCCACCTAGGTAAGTATAATGGGCAAAAAAAAATAAAAAATCATACTTCTCTTTTAATGGTTACCTGTTTAGAGTTACAGAGGAGATCTAGAGCTAGAATTATTGCTCTTGCTCTAACAATCCTGGCGATACTTCACATGTGTGGTTTGAACACTGTTTTCATTTACGGGCGCGACTTACATATGCGTTTGCCTTGGTGCACAAGCTTGGAGGTTTAACAGAACAGGTTCCACTCAGAACAGGCATCACCATAGTCGACCAAAGAAGTTGAGTGCACATACTCAGCATCATATCCAGAGGTTGTCTTTGGGAAATAGATGTATGAGTGCTGCCAGCATTGCTGCTGAGGTTGAAGGGGTGGGGGGTCAGCCTGTCAGTGCTTAGACCATACGCCGCACCCTGCATCAAATTGGTCTGCATTGCTGTCGTCTCAGATGGAAGCCTCTTCTAAAGATGATGCACAAGAAAGCCTGCAAACAGTTTGCTGAAGACAAGCAGACTAAGGACATGGATTACTGGAACCATGTCCTGTGGTCTGATGAGACCAAGATAAACTTATTTGGTTCAGATGTGTCAAGTGTATGTGGTAGCAACCAGGTGAGAAGCACAAAGCCAAGTGTGTCTTGCCTACAGTGAAGCATTGTTGTGGGAGTGTCATGGTCTGGGGCTGCATGAGTGCTGCCAGCACTGGGGAGCTACAGTTCATTGAGGGAACCATGAATGCCAACATGTACTGTGACATACTGAAGCAGAGCATGATCCCCTCCCTTCGGGGACTGGGTCGCAGGGCAGTATTCCAACATAAACCCAAACACAGCTCCAAGACAACCACTGCCTTGCTAAAGAAGCTGAGGGTAAAGGGCAGTAGTGTATTTAGGTTTTGCGCTGCCCTAGGCCCGAATAAACTTGTTCACCCCCAAATTTTAATATTACCCACCCCTTCCTGTCAAGGCCCACCCTGAAATTTTTGAGTGGGGACACTAGTTCTGAGGGCCTGGTGGGGGCAACAAATTCCCTTAATTTGCATATATTTCCTCTCACTTCCTGTTTGGCTATGGGGCAGGAAGTGAAGGGAAATCTCTGCAATGTGACAGGGATGGTAAAAAAATAAACTGAAAAAAAAAAAGTGTTGCTTATAGTTCTACTTTAAAGCGGGGGTTCACCCTTAGAGGGCACTTTCTCCCCTTAGATTCCTGCTCGTTTTCTCTAGGGGAATCGGCTATTTGTTTTAAAATATGTGCAGTACTTACCCGTTTACGAGATGCATCCTCTCCGTCGCTTCCGGGTATGGGCTGCGGGAATGGGCGTTGCTTCTTGATTGACAGTCTTCCGAGAGGCTTCCGACGGTCGCATCCATCGCGTCACGATTTTCCGAAAGAAGCCGAACGTCGGTGCGCAGGCGCAGTATAGAGCCGCACCGACGTTCGGCTTCTTTCGGCTACGAGTGACGCGATGGATGCGACCGTCGGAAGCCTCTCGGAAGCCTGTCAATCAAGAAGGAACGCCCGCTCCCGAAGACCCATACCCGGAAGCGACGGAAGAAGATGCAGCTCGAAAACGGGTAAGTACTGCTCATATTTTAATACAAATAGCCGATTCCCCTAGACCGAACGAGCAGGAATCTAGGGGAAGAAAAAAAAAAATTTAATAAATGGGTGAACTCCCGCTTTAAGCACAAATTTCAGATACATTTATGGAGAGGATCAAGAAGATATAACCATGCCAATGGTGCAGCAGAAAACATATAGCACAGTGAGGAAGGTTTGTGGTCCATGATGATAGGACAGTCAAAATTAGATACAGCGCCCCCCCCACCCCCCCACAGTTGTGGAATGCCGGCCACCCGCATTATGGGGCACTAGACTAATTTGCCTCTCTACCCAGTCCACACCTTAAGACAGTGTAGCGCAAGCCACCGGGGACTCTTTCTGTGCTGCCACCCTGCAAAGTGCTGCCCTAGGCCTGGCCAAGCATGTCTCCAGGCTTAAACCTTATTGAGAATCTGTGGGACATCCTCAAACAGATGGAGGAGTGCAAGGTCTCTAACATCCACCAGCTCTTGGATGTCGTCATGGAGGAGTGAAAGAGGACTCCAGTGGCAACCTGTGAAGCTCTGGTGAACTCCATGTCCAAAAGGGTTAAGGCAGTGCTGGAAAATAATGGTGGAAACACAAATTATTGATACTTTGGGCCCAATTTGGACATTTTCACTTAGGGGTGTACTCACTTTTGTTGCCAGCGGTTTAGACAATAATGGCTGTGTTGAGTTATTTTGAGGGAACAGCAAATTTACACTGTTATGCAAGCTGTACACTCACTACTTTACATTGTAGCAAAGTGTAATTTCTTCAGTGTTGACACATGAAAAGATATAATAAAATATTTACAAAAACATTAAAGTGGTTGTAAACCCACATTTTTGACTTTTGCCTACAGGTAAGCCTATAATAAGGCTTACCTGTAGGTATAAAGAATATCTCCTAAACCTGTACGGTTTAGGAGATATTCCCCTCGCAATGCGCCGCTGATTGCAGCGGCGCATGCGCAGGGGGGATCCTCGGCTGAAGGGCCGGCATGCCGGGAAGGAAATCTCCCGCGCGCATGCACGGGAGTGACGTCATCGCCGCTCCAGCCAATCACAGCGCTGGAGCGGCGATACCCGGAAGACACGCTCGGCGTGGACCAGGTAAGTTCTCTACACCTCTTTCCGAGGTAAGTATTTCATAATGAGCTAATATGCGGTGCATACTAGCTCATTATGGCTTTTGCCTTGCAGGTGTAAAAAAAAAAAAAAAATGTATATGCGGGTTTACAACCGCTTTAAAGTTTTACAAAAGACATTTTTTGGACATTATGCGTAAAGCATTCAGAGTTAGCAATGGCTTTGTTTTCACTCAGGGCAATATAACACATCCAGGGATAGTTGCCCTTCAGTTTACTGAATGCTTTTAGTCAGATTTGAATAACTGCCATTAGGGAGCAGGTACAGTATATTATATTTAATATATGCTCTTTATTTTTATACAGGGTTGTGTTTTACGTTTTCTCTGCAAACAACACAATGATATACAGTGGGGCAAAAAAGTATTTAGTCAGCCACCGATTGTGCAAGTTCTCCCAAAGATGAGAGAGGCCTGTAATTGTCATCATAGGTATACCTCAACCAGGCCTCAAAATTTCAAGTCCTGAGCTACTAGCCAGGCCTTAAGAGTTTCTCGCCACCTTTTGCCCCACCCAAACGCTACCTTGCTTTGCCCCTAAACACGCCCCTGCAACAACTCCCCAGTACACCTCTACCTGCAACTCCTCCCCTGGTACACCTTTACCTACAATGCCTCCCCTGGTACACCTTTACCTGCAACGCCTCCCCCAGTACACCTCTACCTGCAACTCCTCCCCTGGTACACCTTTACCTGCAATGCCTCCCCTGGTACACCTTTACCTGCAACGCCTCCCCCAGTACACCTCTACCTGCAACGCCTCCCCCAGTACACCTCTACCCCTCTACCTGCAACACCTCCCCCAGTACACCTCTACCTGCAACGCCTCCCCCATTGCACCTCTACCTGCAACGCCCTCCCCCAGTACACTTCTACCTGCAACGCCTCCCCCCAGTACAACTCTACCTGCAACACCTCCCCCCAGTACACCTCTACCTGCAACTCCTCCCTCAGTACACTTCTACCTGCAACGCCTCCCCCCAGTACACTTCTACCTGCAACACCTCCCCCAGTACACTTCTACCTGCAACGCCTCCCCCCAGTACACTTCTACCTGCAACGCCTCCCCCCAGTACACCTCTACCTGCAACGCCTCCCCAATTGCACCTCTACCTGCAACGCCTCACCCATTGCACCTCTACCTGCAACGCCTCCCCCATTGCACCTCTACCTGTAACGCCTCCCCCAGTACACTTCTACCTGCAACGCCTCCCCCCAGTACAACTCTACCTGCAACACCTCCCCCCAGTACACCTCTACCTGCAACTCCTCCCTCAGTACACTTCTACCTGCAACGCCTCCCCCCAGTACACTTCTACCTGCAACACCTCCCCCAGTACACTTCTACCTGCAACGCCTCCCCCCAGTACACTTCTACCTGCAACGCCTCCCCCCAGTACACCTCTACCTGCAACGCCTCCCCAATTGCACCTCTACCTGCAACGCCTCACCCATTGCACCTCTACCTGCAACGCCCTCCCCCAGTACACTTCTACCTGCAACGCCTCCCCCCAGTACAACTCTACCTGCAACACCTCCCCCCAGTACACCTCTACCTGCAACTCCTCCCTCAGTACACTTCTACCTGCAACGCCTCCCCCCAGTACACTTCTACCTGCAACACCTCCCCCAGTACACTTCTACCTGCAACGCCTCCCCCCAGTACACTTCTACCTGCAACGCCTCCCCCCAGTACACCTCTACCTGCAACGCCTCCCCAATTGCACCTCTACCTGCAACGCCTCCCCCATTGCACCTCTACCTGTAACGCCTCCCCCAGTACACTTCTACCTGCAACGCCTCCCCCCAGTGCACCTCTACCTGCAACGCCTCCCCGTGGCACCTCTACCTGCAATGCCTCCCAGTGCACCTCTACCTGCAACGCCTCCCCCATTGCACCTCTACCTGCAATGCCTCCTCCAGTACACCTAGTCTTCCAACCTCCCCTCACCAGTGTACCTATGCCCCCAATTCTGCCCCCATTCTATCATACCTTCATACCTATGCCTCCAATTCCACCACCCTCCCCCCCATTCGATCATGACTATGCCTTTAATTCCACTTCCCCCATCATATGGTATGATAGATGGGGGGGCAGAATTGGAGGCATAGGTATGATAGATTGGGGGGAGGGGCGGAATTGGAGGCATAGGTATGATAGAATGGGGGGGACAGAATTGGGGGCATAGGTATAATGGATTGGGGGGGGTGATTCAGACCTATGCCCCCCCCCCCAATTCAGCACATATGTTCTCTCAATTCCCCCTTACTCCCACCAAACTTCTTTTTCAATCCCCCAATGCCAGAACATCAAAATAGATTGTCACATATGATTGTCCTGCAGCCACGGGTGTCAGGCATTGGTGCACTCCTTGGGTGTGTGGGAAGTGGAGAGGTGGCGGTCCCAGGCGGCTGGTACACTTGTTGCAAAGCTGCTAGCCTGTGGGAGGTGGAGGGGGGCGGTCCCAAACGGCGTAGGTGTCCTGTCGAGGTACATTTCTTTTCCCAAAGCTGCTGCTAGCTTGTGCGGGACGGAGATGTGTGGAAGGTGGAGAGGAGCGGCACTGGCTGGTACACTTCTTTGCAAAGCTCTGCTTTGCTGCTAGCCTGTGCAGTGCGGGTGATGTATGGGAGGTGAAGAGGGGCAGTCCAAAGCAGCAATGTGTGGACAGTGAAGAGGAGCGGCACTGGCTGGTACACCACTTCCTTGCAAAGCTCGTTCTGCGAGGCAGAGTTATGTGGTCCCGTCCAGTGCAGCTGTAGAATACATATTGAACTGGCCGCACGGCGGGAGGGGAACTGGATACATACTCGCACTGCTCATAAATCCACTCGCCAAATGCGAGCAGGCAAGTGCAAATTTTGAGGGCTGCCTCAACTATGAGAGACAAAATGTGGAAACAAATCCAGACAATTACATTGTCTGATTGGGAAAGAATTTATTTGCAAATTATGGTGGAAAATAAGTATTTGGTCAATGTCAATACTTTGTTATATATCCTTTGTTGGCAATGACAGAGGTCAAAAGTTTTCTGTAAGTCTTCACAAGGTTGTCACACACTGTTGCTGGTATGTTGGCCCATTCCTCCATGCAGATCTCCTCTAGAGCAGTCATGTTTTGGTGCTGTCGCTGGGCAACACAGACTTTCAACTCACTCCAAAGGTTTTCTATGGGGTTGAGATCTGGAGACTGGCTAGGCCACTCCAGGACCTTGAAATGCTTCTTAGGATGCCACTCCTTCGTTGTCCGGGGCGGTGTGCTTGGGATCATTGTCATGCTGAAAGACCCAGCCACGTTTCATCTTCAATGCCCTTGCTGATGGGAGGAGGTTTGCACTCAAAATCTCATGATACATGGCCCCATTCATTCTTTCATGTACACGGATCAGTCGTCCTGTTCCCTTTGAAGAGAAACAGCCCCAAAGCATGATGTTGCCACCCCCATGCTTCACAGTAGGTATGGTGTTCTTTGGTTGCAACTCAGCATTCTCTCCCCTCCAAACACGACGAGTTGTGTTTCTACCAAACAGTTCTACTTTGGTTTCATCTGACCATATGACATTCTCCCAATCCTCTTATGGATCATCCAAATGCTCTCTAGCAAACCTCAGACAGGCCCGGACATGTACTGGCTTAAGCAGGGGGACACGTCTGGCACTGCAGAATCTGAGTCCCCGGCGGCATAGTGTGTTACTGATGGTAGCCTTTGTTACGTTGGTCCCGGCTCTCTGCAGGTCTTTCACTAGGTCCCCCCGTGTGGTTCTGGGATTTTTGCTCACCGTTCTTGTGATCATTTTGACCCCATGGGGTGAGATCTTGTGTGGAGCCCCAGATCGAGGGAGATTATCAGTGGCCTTGTATGTCTTCCATTTTCTAATTATTGCTCCCACAGTTGATTTCTTCACACCAAGCTGCTTGCCTTTTGCAGATTCAGTCTTCCCAGCCTGGTGCAGGTCTACAATTTAGTTTCTGGTGTCCTTAACAGCTCTTTGGTCTTCACTCTTCACCAAAGAGTTTGGAGTGTGACTGTTTGAGGTTGTGGACAGGTGTCTTTTATACTGATAACAAGTTCACACAGGTGCCATTAATACAGGTAATGAGTGGAGGACAGAGGAGCCTCTTAACCACTAGAGAGCCGCGCTATAGACGAAAGACGTCCACAGCGCGGCTCTCAACTGGCGGGTGGACGTCCCTGGATGTCCTTTTATGTGCATTCCCCACGCGTGCCGCTGGGGGCACGCAGCGGGGAAACACTGTGCCCGGCGCATCGCTGAGATGCCGATGCGCATGCCTGGCAGCCGCGATGTCCGCCAGGTACCTGCGATCGGCGGTGACAGCAGGGACGTGGAGCTCTGTGTGTAAACACAGAGCTCCACGTCCTGTCAGGGAGAGAGGAGACAAATGCTGTGTCCCTTGTACATAGGGACACAGCATCGGTCACCTCCCCCAGTCAGTCCCCCTCCACACACAGTTAGAACACACCCAGGGAATACATTTAACCCCTTCCTCACCCCCTAGTGTTAACCCCTTCCCTGCCAGTCACATTTATACAGTAATTAGTGCATTTTTATAGCACTGATCGCTGTATAAATGTGAATGGTCCCAAAATTGTGTCAAAAGTGTCCGATATGTCTGCCGCAATATCGCAGGCCTGACAAAAAAATCGCAGATTGCCGCCATTACTAGTAAAAAATAAAAAATAAAAAAAATCATACATCTATCCCCTATTTTGTAGGCGCTATAACTTTTGCGCAAACCAATCAATATACAGTACGCTTATTGCGATTTTTTTTTAACAAAAATATGTAGAAGAATACGTATCGGCCTAAACCGAGTACATTTTTTTTTTTTTATTGGGATTTATTATAACAAAAAGTAAAAAACGTAGGCCCGGATTCAGAAAGCACTTACGCCGACGTATCTCGATATGCACCGCGTAAGTGTAAATTAGCGCCGTCGTATCTGTGCGCCGTACCCAGAACACAAGATACGCCTGAAAACAAGCTTCTTCTGACCGACGTAAATTTCCTACGCCGGTGTATCGTAGGCGCATATTTACGCTGGACGCATCTGGCGCTCCCATTGATTTCCTATTCAAATATGCAAATGAGTGAAATACGGCGATTCAGAAACGTACGTTTGGCCGGCGCAGGCTACGTGCAGTGCGCGTAAGTGCATCGTCCGGCGTAAAATTACCCCTCATAAAGCAGGGGTAACTTTGCACCAGAGTTGCACAGGTCAGCTGGAGAGCAGCTACAGCAGCACCGTTATGGACAAGCTGAGCAACCACACTTGCAGGACAACACATCTGTATGCCAACATGCCAGGGGCAGCCGTGGTCATAGCACTACTGCGTCTACGGGCACGTAGGAAGGCACGGGAGAGCATATACCGCATGCGCATAGACGTCTTTGGCATGGGTGATTCGGAGGTGTATCGCATCTTCAGTTTCAGCCCTGATGCCATCCTGGAAATAGCCACAACCCTGCATGATGACATCACCAGCCAGACACAACGCGCACATGCAGTGCAGCCACTGGTCAAGGTACTGGCAACACTCCATTTCCTTGCAAGTGGATCTTTTCAGCGTACAAGTGGAGTCGTGGCTGGGATGTCACAATCCACCATGAGCAGATGCGTGCACCAGGTTGTCCCCACAATCCTCAGACGCATGTCCCACCACATCATCAAACCCACCCATGAGCATCTGTGGCAGAATGCAATGGCGGATTTCTTCAGAATTGCAGGATTCCCACGCACCGTGGGGGCCATTGATTGCACACATGTGGCACTACGGCCCCCCCAAGCCACAGAGCACATATACCGCAATCAGAAGCATTGGCATTCCATCAACGTACAGGTGATAGCCGATGCCCAATGCCTCATATGGCACGTCCGTGCCAAACACCCAGGGGCCAGCCATGACATCTACATATACCATCAAAGCACCATCCCAACAGAATTTGAACAGAACGTGTACGGGAACAGCTGGCTGGTTGGTGAGTGACATGGGAGTCAGGCATGACTGTCCGACCCCATGATGCAGACATCACGAGGGGCACATGCACGACTAACATCCTCCTATCTTTTCTCTTCCAGGTGACGCGGCATATGCACTTGGACCCCATCTTATGACTCCATTCCGGAATCCAGAAACCAGAGGAGAGAGAAAATACAATGCGTACCCGTGCAGTGGTGGAACGCACATTTGGCATCCTGAAGTCCCGTTTCCGATGCCTGGATAAGTCCGGGGGGACCCTGTTGTATTCCCCAAACTTTGTGTGCCAGATCATCGGTGCATGTTGCGTGCTGCACAACTACGCCATGAGAAAGGGCCTGGAGATTGACATACGTGATGACCTAACCCCCGAACCACACAGTCCCCCCCTAACCGAGGGTACCCCGTCTCCTGAGGAAAGAGCAGTCAGGAGATGCCTTGTGGTAGGCTTCTTTGCACGTTAAACACACACATTTATCATGGCACAAGGAGAATGCGCGCATGCACACCACTGTGGTCCCTAACTCACACACACCACATCCACATCACATTGGATTAGCCAAGTCCACCATGAAGGACTTGGGAGCAGCAACGCCACGCCAAGGCTCCAATTATGTCGCTGACCATTCATACCACATTCACACGGTCGTGGGGATCACTTCTCCCCAACGACCCAGGGTGACACCCCTTTGCCGGCAGGAATGTCACCCCCACATTCACACACCAGTCAGGCCCCGTACACACGACCGAGTTTCCTCGGCAGAATTCAGCCAGAAACTCGATCGGAGCTGTATTCTGCCAAGAAACCCGGCCGTGTGTACACTTTCGGCCGAGGAAGCCGACAAGGAACTCGTCGAGCCAAATAGAGAACATGTTCTCTATTTCCTTGTTGTTCAATGAGGAAAGTTGGCTCGCCGAGATCCTCGGCGGCTTCACACGGAACTCGACAAGCAAAACGATGAGTTTTGCCCGTCGAGTTCCTCGGACGTGTGTACGGGGCCTGACACTGTAGCCTGCACTACTACCCGTGTGCAGAAAAAAAAGACAGCTCATAACCTGAGTTTAAATAAAAATAAACACTCATCACCTGAGTATACAAATAAAACAAAAAACTCATCACTTGAGCATAAAAGAAAAACACAAAATAAATCATCTGCCCTGTCATGGGCTGCGCCTGGTGCCTAGGCTCCTGGGCCGCAGTTGCCTGGGGGGAGCCTCAGGTGGGGGGGTTTGTCTGGTGGAGGTACATCCCCCGGTCTCTCCCTGGCTGTCTGCCTGCCCTCCAATGCCAGAGCTATGCGTTGGAGGAAAGTATTTGTCACTGCCTGCATCCGCGTGTGGAGGTGTTGCGCAGGTGGCGCTGTGTCTGCCTCCCCTCCTCTTGTACGGCAGCTGCCATGCTCCTCTCCTCCACCTGCATGGCAGCCGTATTGGCCTGGACTGCCTCTGCCAGGCTCCAGACCTCCGTCACAAGGCCTGATGTGGTGGCCTGCAGTTCCCTCAGACACGTGACAATACCTGTGCAATTGCCACTCACATCCTGCAGGCTGTCATTGATGGCGACATTCTGATCCGCCTGCTGGGTGAGGGCCTGCTGCATAGCTAGGGTACAGGCAGCCTGGGTCTGGGCCGAGGAGGCCAGGCTCTCTGCCACACGGTGCAGGTCCCCCACTAAGGCACCCATATGGCTGGTTTGCCAGGCCTGGTCCCTCGCCAAATTCTCCTCCAATGCCTCCGGAACACCCCTTGTTTTTCGTGTAGCCTTCCTTGGGGCAGGAGAGGCTTGGGGCCAGCTGGATAGGGTGGCCCTTGAGGGGCTATCCCTGATGGGGGAGGAGGTTTGGGAGGGTACCGATATGGGGGTCTCCTCCACTATGAAGAATCCTTCCTCCATAGTGACCTGCTCCTCCTCTACTTCCTCTACAGATGAGGTGGGGGCATAGGCGTGCGCAGCCTATTACATTAGGGTGCGCACACGAAAGCTCAAAACACACATGTATGTGTGTGTGTATATATATATATATACACACACACACACACACACACACACACACACACACACACACACACACACATGTGTGCTTTTAGAAATAAATTGGTACATGTGCACAGGTTTTTTTGCTCAGTTTGCTGGTTGGAGGGAGGGCTGAGAGAGAGAGCGAGAGGTGTAGGAGGGAGGGCTGAGAGAGAGGTGTAGGAGGGACGGCTGAGAGAGAGAGAGGCGGGAGGGCTGAGAGAGAGAGGAGGGAGGGCTGAGAGAGAGAGGTGTAGGAGGGAGGGCTGAAAGAGAGAGAGAGGTGGAGGAGGAAGGGCTGGGAGAGAGAGGTGTAGGAGGGAGGGCTGAGAGAGAGAGGTGTAGGAGGGAGGGCTGAAAGAGAGAGAGAGAGAGGTGTAGGAGGGAGGGCTGGGAGAAAGAGGTGTAGGAGGGAGGGCTGAAAGAGAGAGAGAGATGTAGGAGGGAGGGCTGAGAAGGAGGGAGGGCTAAGAAAGAGGGGGGCTGAAAGAGAAAGGGGCTGAGAGAGGGGGGCTGAGAGATAGGGGGTTGAGAGAGAGAGGGGGATGAGAGAGGGAGGGCTAAGAATGGAGAGGGGGCTAAGAGAGGGGGCTGAAAGACGTTTGGGCTGAGAGAGAAGGGAGGGGGCTAAGAGAGAGGGGGGTTAAGAGAATATGGTGGGCTCATAGAGACGGGTTGGCTGAGAGAGGGGGGGCTGAGAGAATAGGGAGGGCTAAGAGAGAAGGGAGGGGGTTTAGAGAGAGGGGGACTGAGAGAATAGGGAGGGCTGAGTGGGGGGGATGGCTGAGAGACAGGAGACTGAGAGAGGAAGGAGGGGAGCTTAGAGAGAGGGGGATGGCTGAGAGTATAGGGATGGCTAAGAGAGGGGGAATGGCTGAGAGAGAAGGGAGGGGTCTGATCGAAAGGGGAGGGCTGAAAGGAGGGGAGGACTGAGGGGAGGGGCTGAGAGAGAGGGGAGGGGACTTAGAGAGAGGGGGCTGAGAAAGAAAGGAGGGGGGCTTAGAGAGAGGGGGCTGAGAGAGCAGGGAGGGGGGCTTAGAGAGAGGGGGCTAAGCTGAGAGAGAAGGGAGGGGGCTAAGAGAGAGGGAAGGGCAGAGAGAGAAGGGAGGGGGGGCTTAGAGAGAGGGGGTCTGAGAGAGCAGAGAGGGGGGCTTGGAGAGAGGGGGCTAAGGGAGAAGTGAGGTGGGCTTGGAGAGAGGGGAGGGGGATGAGAGAGAAGAGAGGGGGGCTTGGAGAGAGGGGGGTGTCTGAGAGATGGGGAGGGGGCTTGGAGAGAAGGGAGGGGGGCTGAGAGAGAAGGGAGGGGGGCTGAGAGAGAAGGGAGGGGAGCTGAGAGAGAAGGGAGGGGGCTGAGAGAGAAGGGAGGGGGCTGAGAGAGAAGGGAAGGGGGCTTAGAGAGAGGGAGCTGAGAGAGAAGGGAGAGTGGCTGAGAGAGGGGGAGGGGGGCTTGAAGAGAAGGGAGGGGGCTGAGAGAGAATGGAGGGGGGCTTGAAGAGAAGAGAGGGGGGCTAAGAGAGACAGGAGGGTGGCTGAGAGAGGGGAGGGGGCTAAGCTGAGAGAGAAGGGAGGGGGCTAAGAGAGAGGGAAGGGCAGAGAGAGAAGGGAGGGGGGCTTAGAGAGAGGGGGTCTGAGAGAGCAGAGAGGGGGGCTTGGAGAGAGGGGGCTAAGGGAGAAGTGAGGGGGCTGAGAGAGAATGGAGGGGGGCTTGAAGAGAAGAGAGGGGGGCTTAGAGAGACAGGAGGGTGGCCGAGAGAGGGGAGGGGGCTTGGAGAGAGGGAGGGGGGAGTTGGGGGGAGATAAGAGACCCATAGCCCTTTTCCTGCAGTCCCACCTCTGTCCCAGTCTCTGTATGCAGGTGCCACTCTCCTGCTTCCTTCCGTCCGTCCAATTCCTGCGGCTCCCGCAGCAGCCAGCGCCTCCTGCACGTCCTCGGTGACAGCTCTGTGCCCCCAGTGAGCGGCAAGTCTGTCTGTCCCCCAGCTCCGGGTGGCCGGGCCTCACATCAGAGCAAACTTGGAGCAGTTCCTGCTAGCATGGGGTACGCTGCGGCCGCTTGACTTCTAGGGGAGGCGGGGCTAGGGGACAAAGTCAAGGAGGAGGCGGTGCTCGAGTCTCGGTCTCTCGGCGCTAGCAATGTATGCCTAGCCGCCCACATCTCCCCAGGGGTGCTGCTGATTGCTGCCCACTGCCGCGCCACCACACACATTTCCTGTTGCTAGACAGCAGGATAGAGGACGAGGTCCATTGGCAAGTTCCAGGCGCCCTCTCCTCTCAGTAGAGAGCGCCAGCCCTGGGTGTGCCTCGGCATTAGGGTGTGCCCAGGCACACCCGGCACACCCCGTGCGCACGCCTATGGGTGGGGGCACTCTCCTCCAGGGATGGCGTTGGTCGCCCAGCAGCCGACGATGGCCCCGCTCCATCCAGCACATCTGTGGATGACACAAAACATTCACATTTTGGTGGACCCACACACTTGTCACATGTTCCCTTGCCCCCCCACACATTATACACCGAAGAGAAGATAAAACACACTTACCTGTCCTCAAGGGCTGATCAACCGAATCATATCCCTCCAGGCCCTCAACCTGCTCCCTCTCCAGGCATCGGGCAATGACCAGCTCATCAGGAGTGAGGGTGATGTTGGTGGCTGGTCCACCTCCTGTGCCACTGGCATGCCTCCGGATCTTTGCCAGCTTCTCTTTTACAAGACGCTGCAGATCATTGATCTTTTTGGTTATATCCCTGGGGGTCCTAGCCTCCACGCCAAGGGCATTCACCTGCATCATTATCTCCAGCAGGATTTGATCTTTCTCCACCTTGCTGGTAGTTCCACTCAGTGCCCCATAGATGCACGCGCCGTGTTTGGAGAGGCCCTCGATAATAAGTGCCTTCTCCTCACGGCTGAAATTTAGCTTCCTCCGACCCTTTGAAGCCACTACTGGTGCAGACATGTCTCAAGAAACAAAAGTACTAGCACAAAAAAATGCTTATGTACTTTTGCACTTGACGGACGCATGTCTGGGCGTAATTATGCACTGGGCGTAGGCGGTGGGCCGGCGTATCTTAGGGGTTACGCCAGGCGTAGTTGTGAGCATGCGCAGATGGGTGCAGTCAGTTCATCCACGTCACAGCGCATGCGCCGTTTAAGATACGCCCAACGTAAACCACTGTGACGCGGTCGGACCATCATTTGCATGGGGTGACGTCGAAAATACGTTACGCTGGCACATCTTGGTGAGTAATAGCTTTCAGAATACAGTACATGCCTCTCCGCAATGCTCCGGCTTAGTGTAAAAAAGATACGCTACGCCGGCATAAATATGCGACAATGTATCTGAATCTGGGCCATTGTGTTTTTTTTTTAATTTTCTGTCTTTTTTGGTTTATAGTGCAAAAAATAAAAATCGCAGAGATGATCAAATACCACCAAAAGAAAGCTCTATTTGTGGGAAAAAAATTATAAAAATATAATTTGGGTACAGTGTTGTATGACCGCGCAATTGTCATTCAAAATGCGTCAGCGCTGAAAGCTGAAAATTGGTCTGGGCACGAAGGGGGTTTAAGTGCCCAGTAATGAAATGGCTAAAGAAGAAAATACAGGTCTGTGATAGCCAGAAATCTTGCTTGTTTGTGGGTGACCAAATACTTATTTTCCACCATAATTTGCAAATAAATAATTTCCAAATCAGACAATGTGATTGTCTGGAGTTGTTTCCACATTTTGTCTCTCAGGCCTCGTACATACGACAGAGTTTCTCGGCAGAATTCACAAAGAAACTCGGTCAAAACCCGGATTCTGCCGAGAAACTCTGTCGTCTGTACACTTTTGGCTCGATGGAGCCGCCGAGGAACTCGTCGAGAAAATAGAGAACATGTTCTCTATTTTCTCGTTGTTCTATGGGAGAAGGCGGCCCGCCGAGCTCCTCGGCGGCTTCATCCCAGAACTCGACGAGGAACTCGACGTGTTTGGCACGTCGAGTTCCTCGGCCGTGTGTACGGGGCCTCATAGTTGAGGTATACCTATGATGACAATTACAGGCCTCTCTCATCTTTTGAAGTGGGAAAACTTGCACAATTGGTGGCTGACTAAATACTTGTTTGCCCCACTGTATAGAAATAGCTGTTTTACATGAAACTGTAAGAATAATTTTACTTAGATTCTAATTTCTCTTTTACGCATATAGCATTGTTTTGCCAGTAGATGGCGAAACTGTCACATTTATTGAAAAGCCAAAAAAAAAAGTAATAGCAATAGTTATAAAAATATATTAGTGGAAAAACACTAAAACATTTTTTCTTTCCTTTATTGGTTCATTAAATTGAATATATTTATTGCCTCAAAAAAATTGATGGTTATTACTAAAATATTTTTAATAAGGGACTCAAAAAGTCATAATTGTATTGTATTATATGAAATAGGATGACTTGCTTTGTACATCTGTGTCACCACTGGGACAGTTTTGTTAGACGAGCACATGACACTTAACCTTTGTTCAAGTCAAACATTTTAATAATCACCTGCTATGATTTCTTTAGAACAAGCCAAATTTGTTTAATTAGCAAAGTGATATGTTTAGCTCTCACTTATAATAGCATTTCCATGACATAAGCTGGATACCTAATCACAGACAAACCATTAAGAACTGTTTCATGTTGCCCTTGTTTCCAAGGAAAAAATACATAAACCAAATGAACGTAAAATCTTTAATCTTTTTTTCTATGTCTTCATTAATATGTTATGTTACAGTTCAACAAAACTTGACTGATTTGTAAGCTGTTGTGTTAAGAGAATCTGTCACAGTAATGATTTACATAGTGTCTTATACATTATGTATGTCTTGAAAACCATGAAGAATGTTAAAAAACCCTACTAGTTCTGTGATCATGACAAGTGCAAGTTTATAGTAGTTTTCCATTTTCGAGACCCAGAGTCTGAATCCTCTGTGAAGCACAAAGAATAAAGGAGAAGTGAGGCCAAAGCTATTTTGGCTATATTTCTCTTATGGACCACAGGAGTGCAGTTTGTTCTGCACTCCTGTGACCCATTTTCAGCTGACAGTGGGTTGAAGCCGTTGTCGGCTGACGTCACTCAGCCTGTCCAGGCTAGGAAAAGAGCCTGACTTTACAATGAGGATCCCCCTAGATCAGTGGTCTCCAAACTGCGGCCCGAGGGCCGGATGCGGCCCTTTGCTTGCCTTTATCTGGCTCTTGGAGCACTATCCCTCCCAATGATACGAGACACTATTCTGCCATCTGACACCGACAATGGAGCACCATTTCTCTCACTGACACCACTAATGGGACACTATTCCTCCCTATGATACCAGCAATGGGGCACTATTCCTCCCCCTAATACCAGATGTTTACTCCCACTGATGCCAGGAAAATTTTCACTCCCACTGGCTAAAATCCGGCCCTCCAAGAGTCTGAAGGACAATAAACCGGCCCTTTGTTTAGAATGTTTGGAGACCCCTGCCCTAGATGCCTGGACCACCACTGGAGGGGCAGAGCAGAGAGCTGCTGACTGTGGGGGAAGGGATGAACTGAGTGATCAGCGGTGTTTGATCACTCAGTTCTCCATGCAGAGGTGGTGGGGGAGAGATGCAGCATTGGATAAATGTTGCGTAACCTAGGTGAGTATAAGGTTTTTTTTTTTTTGGTAATCCCATACTTCTCTTTTAAGCT
The DNA here is from genome assembly GCF_905171775.1 of Rana temporaria. NCBI lineage: Eukaryota > Metazoa > Chordata > Amphibia > Anura > Ranidae > Rana > Rana temporaria. The sequence continues at coordinate 278,771,118 of NC_053492.1, read as the reverse complement.
TCAGTTCTATTAGCCATCTCACACCTGGACTGAAAGTTTTTGTCAGAACAGGGGAAGGTTGGAACCCCTGTCAGGATTGTGTTGTGCCATGGACAACCAGACAGATGATATCAATAGGCAAATCCACTGGTAAGTGTTCAAATTGTCTCAAAATATGCGGAGCAAAAAAGAGAAACGAGGGTGCACATAGCGTTAATCCATATAAAAAGTTTACTTTGAAGTAAAAGATAAAAGTTTACATTCACATTTCAGAAGAACATGACAAGCGTATAAAACAATCAAGCAGTAGGGTCAATGTGTCGTCCCGACGCGTTTCGTTCTCTCGTTTCGAACGTCATCTGGAGTCATGGATTTACGCTATGTGCACCCTCGTTTCTCTTTTTTGCTCCGCATATTTTGAGACAATTTGAACACTTACCAGTGGATTTGCCTATTGATATTATCTGTCTGGTTGTCCATCGTTTGGTCCCATACTGAATAGTATCTGAGCACTGAGTGTTTCCATCAACCTGCTCATCATCCAAGTCATTTTGGAATTTGGATATCGTTATCCTTTAAGCCTGAGTGACCTGATAAGTATATACTTACTTAGGTCCCTCTGGTAAGCCTCATCATATCAACTGGTGGTGGATCTACTATCAAATTTTCAGCACGAAGTCACTTGTAGTTGGAATGTTGTGATTTTCTCCATAGACATTCTACATTAATGTTTCATCACATTTGTGGACTATTTTAGGCACTTTTGGTGTTCGCACCACTTTTTAAGACTCATTCTTGAAGTCTTTCTTATTATTCTTTTCACTTATTTTTAGCGCTGCACTTATTTCTTTGTTTTACTTGTTTTGAAATTGATCTAATTTTGTGGTGTTGTCTGCCATTAAAATTTTGTTAACTGGTAGCGCAGTGAATGTATGTACATTTGTATATATCTTTTGCAACTTTTTTTTTCATAGCTAGAGCAAAGGGGGGTTATAACTCCTGCCATTTTTATTTTTTTTACGTCACCCATGTCTCATTTCAGAGATTTCACTTCACTCCCTGTCCCTGTCCCATAGCCAAACCGCAACTGAGAGGGATTTCCTGCAAATTAGGGGAATCCCTTGTGGACCCCCAGGTTCTAGGAACTAGTGTCCCTTTTGGAAGATTTCCCTATTATTACTCTTCTGGGGACAACCCAAAACTTGGGATTTTCTTTACTTTAATTTTCTTTTCAATTGTTTTTATTAGTTTTATCAGAGAAAGAAAAACAATAGTACAGTATTGGTTTACAGAGTACAGATTATAAATCGACATACAACATAAGTATAGGGAAGAAAAACAACTTCTCCAACCTGAAGAGGTTAAGATATAGAAGACCCAGGGTGACCCGCAGGGTCACCTAACTGAAAAGGTTGGTATCGACTAGTGTTGAGCAGAATATGCCATATTCGATTTCGCGATATATCTCGAATATATATTCGAATATTCGAGATATATTCGCTAAATTCGAATATTCGTGATATTTTATCGAAATTAATTGATTGCGATTTTTCGCTATTGCGAATGCGAAAATAATTGCGATTTTTTAATAACTGCGGTAGGAGCGCTCTGATTGGCTCAGAATATTCGTGATATTTTATCAAAATATCGCAACATGCGAATGCGATATTTATTGCGCAATTTCGAGATATGCTGGAGGAGCGCTCTGATTGGCTCAGAATATTCGTGATATTTTATCGAAATATCGCAACATGCGAATGCGATATTTATTGCGTAATTTCGAGATATGCTGGAGGAGCGCTCTGATTGGCTCAGAATATTCGTGATATTTTATCGAAATATCGCAACATGCGAATGCGATATTTATTGCGCAATTTCGAGATATGCTGGAGGAGCGCTCTGATTGGCTCAGAATATTCCTGATATTTTATCGAAATATCGCAACATGCGAATGCGAAATTGATTGCAGATATTTCGAAAACTGCTGTAGCAGCACTCTGAAATCGAATATTTATGATATTTTACCCAAAAATCATATTGCGATTGCGATTTTTCGATCGCGCATGCGCAATTGCGCGAACAGCACGCGACCATTTCCTGGAGCCTTGCCAGTTTCCAACTTATGATCGCAGCGCAATCACACAGCAACATGGTTGGAAGCAATTTCACTAAGTCTGAGGAAAAGATGCTGATTTGTGTAAGTATTTTGACCACTGTTATTTCATCATCTTCAACTGCATTTTAGTCTAGTTTAAAAGTTAGTATATATGATCAGATATTAGTATTTCACAAAAAATGTGTCTCCTGCTTTTACAAAACTACAAGTCCCAGCATGCCTGGACAGCTGCAGACACCCTGGTTGGCAAATGTGTATTTAGGCACTTTTCCTTGTTATTTAGCATAATGAATTTAACATTTTTTTGGACATAGGACGTATGCGAACGTCCTGACTTCAGTGTCCTCAAGGCCCAAGGACGTTCGAATACATATTGCCCTTTAGATGTTGCAGAACTACAACTTCCAGCATGCCTGGGAATGCTGGCACTTCTAGTATTGTAAGTTCTGCAGGCCCCCATTTTTCAGGCCTTTATGCACGGGTCTCTAAACTGTGGCACCCTAGATGCAGCAAAAGTAAAATTCTTAGCATGCACTGACAGACCGTGGCTGATGGGAGTAGTAGTTTTGCAACAGCTGGAGGTGGACTGGTCTTGAAACCCAGAGTTAGGTAACAAACCCGTAGTGTTTTGCAACCATTCTGCCTCCAGCTGTTTTTTTTCTGTTGAAAAGCCTGTGGCGTGCAAAACACAACCCAAAAACTCCACCCGGTGGAACGAAAAATTTGCACACACCTAAAGAGTGACATCACAAAAAACTGCGACGGTTGCATACGTCAGTGGTCCTCCGAAAAGGTCCCGTCTCTGACCCCCCGGGGCGTTAGGCTCCTGACAGGGAAAAGAGTTACTGTGGTCCATACAGCCGAAGCCATATGGACCCATCTCGGTCCAAGCAGCGCAATCAACACGCGAACAACACGCGACCATTTCCTGGACCCTTGCCAGTTTCCAACTTTATGATCGCAACGCAATCGCAGAGCAAGATGGTTGGAAGTAATTTCACTGTATCTGAGGAAAATTTGCTGATTTGTGTAAGTATTTTGACCACTGTTATTTCATTATCTTCAACTGCATTTTAGTCTAGTTTAAAAGTTAGTATATATGATCAGATATTAGTATTTCACAAAAAATGTGTCTCCTGCTTTTACAAAACTACAAGTCCCAGCATGCCTGGACAGCTGCAGACACCCTGGTTGGCAAATGTGTATTTAGGCACTTTTCCTTGTTATTTAGCATAATGAATTTAACATTTTTTTGGACATAGGACGTATGCGAACGTCCTGACTTCAGTGTCCTCAAGGCCCAAGGACGTTCGAATACATATTGCCCTTTAGATGTTGCAGAACTACAACTTCCAGCATGCCTGGGAATGCTGGCACTTCTAGTATTGTAAGTTCTGCAGGCCCCCATTTTTCAGGCCTTTATGCACGGGTCTCTAAACTGTGGCACCCTAGATGCAGCAAAAGTAAAATTCTTAACATGCACTGACAGACCGTGGCTGATGGGAGTAGTAGTTTTGCAACAGCTGGAGGTGGACTGGTCTTGAAACCCAGAGTTAGGTAACAAACCCGTAGTGTTTTGCAACCATTCTGCCTCCAGCTGGTTTTTTTCTGTTGAAAAGCCTGTAGCGTGCAAAACACAACCCAAAAACTCCACCCGGATGCAGTGAAAAATGTGCACACACCTAAAGAGTGACATCACAAAAAACTGCGACGGGTACATACGTCAGTGGTCCTCCGAAAAGGTCCCGTCTCTGACCCCCCGGGGCGTTAGGCTCCTGACAGGGAAAAGAGTTAGCAACGCATATCTCCCCTATACGTGTATCCTGTGTTGTTAATAATATATTCATAATTATGCAAATGATAATGGCTGCTATATTTATGCAAAAAAGGTGGCGACCGAAATGGCAGGATATAAAATCTGTCATGTTACCCCTGTCATTGATTAATAAGGCGAGAATGCTTCCAATTGTTGAATAGCATACATTTACGTCATATATCCATAAGGCTGTCAACAGAAGTATTACAATATACTTTGTTCTTCATCTTGCAGAAGTTCCTGGAAACAGGATACGATGAGCTGCGGAGGCAGCCAGAGAAAAGGGCTGTGGTCAGCGCCCTAATCGCTGACTTTGGCGGCCAACACGACCACAAGGCGATTGTGAAGAAGTGGTCTGACCTGAAGAGGCGCCAAATGGATCAGGTCAGACGTCTTCGGGCTAGATATCATCCAGGTAAGTTATTGTTGACAGTTATGTTTTTTTTTTCAAAAGTGTATTTTGTGCGTGAACTCGAAAGAGAGAGGAGCCGGCCTGCAGGAGTTGGGAGGCCTCCCCCAGAGGCAATCTGCCACCTTTCTCCATGCCCCGGTTGGCAATGGCGGGTGTGAGGGGGTCCTCCCAACCCAACCTCGCATAGCACACCCACCGGGGGCGGGGCTGAGACCACCAAACTCAATTCACATGTAGCCGAGAGCGGGATCCGAACCCCTAGCTGCAGAGGTGAATCACTTGTCAGCGCAGTGGCAATCGCGTGGAGCCACCACAGCTCCTTTGGTGACAGTTATGTAAGGTCATATGTAATTCATGTAAGGTCAGATGTTGTTAACCAAGATGCCATGTTGTGCTAACATATATCACCACCAGCCAAGGTATTCATAGTATTGTTGAAAAAAGACATGGGACAGCAGACAGGAACACAGAAGTTATGTGGGAACATACTTTTCCCATTGCTTTGCATGGGACTTTAAAGAAAAACCCCGACCATGGCAAATGGGGGTGGGTAAGGTTTAAACCACCTATCCTATGTTTGTGGCTGACATATAAGTAACCTGTGTGCCAAGTTTCATATAAATATCTTTAGCCGTTTGTACGTGATGCTGGAACATACATACATACATACATACATACATTTATGCACACACACGTTGAGTTTTATATATATAGATTACCACTAAATTCCTGTGTTAGGAGTGGGGTTGTTATAGTAATCCCGTGTGCTCCATCAGTCCCTTTTTTTAACATGAGATCGTCTGAACAAAACAAAGGAGACAAAAACAGCTCATTTTAACATGGTGGCATCCCAGCTCACGCTCAGTCCCCTGTAGTGCCCACAAGACCCTTTAATATAACATTGTCCCATTGGTTAACTGTCTATATAAATCAATTTGTATTCATATACAATACAGCAGAGTACACAGAATTTGCATACGTCATTAGAAAACATTTTTATAATATATGAACATTGTGTTATTATAGGTGCTCCAATACCAGCTGTGCGCGCCAAGCGCAGAAGGCGCCAGGCCGATGAGGAGGAGGAGGAGGATGCGGCAGAGGAGGATGCGGCAGAGGAGGAGATGGATGAGGAGGAGCAGCCAGGGCCCTCCCACTCCCCAACCCCAGCTCCTGTTGAGGAGCAAGCTGAGGAGCTTCCCCCCCCACCACCCCAACTTCTCAAGCAGAAGAGCAGGAGGAAGACAGCGGTCCTGTGAGCCTTGTTCAGGAAGGTAAATATGTGCACAATGATTAATAACATTTCAACAATAAAATGTAGATATAAAAATGGACAACATATAAAGCGCACCTGTCAGATTGTAGAACCATAATATGGTATTGATGCTAGAAGTATACAGGTAGTGCATAATTATTAGGCAAGTTGTATTTTTGAGGATTCATTTTATTATTGAACAACAACCATGTTCTCAATGAACCCCAAAAACTCATTAATATCAAAGCTGAATTTTTTTGGAAGTAGTTTTTAGTTTGTTTTTAGTGTTAGTTATTTTCGGGGGATATCTGTGTGTGCAGGTGACTACTATTACTGTGCAGAATTATTAGGCAACTTAACCAAAAAATAAATAGATACCCATTTCAATGATTTATTTTTAACAGTGAAACCAATATAACATCTCAACATTCACAAATACACATTTCTGACATTTAAAAACAAAACAAAAACAAATCAGTGACCAATATAGCCACCTTTCTTTGCAAGGACACTCAAAAGCCTGACATCCATGGATTCTGTCAGTGTTTTGATCTGTTCACCATCAACATTGCGTGCAGCAGCAACCACAGCCTCCCAGACACTGTTCAGAGAGGTGTACTGTTTTCCCTCCTTGTAAATCCCACATTTGATGATGGACCACAGGTTCTCAATGGGGTTCAGATCAGGTGAACAAGGAGGCCATGTCATTACTTTTTTTTATTTAATACCCTTTCTTGCCAGCCACGCTGTGGAGTACTTTGACACGTGTGATGGAGCATTGTCCTGCATGAAAATCATGTTTTTCTTGAAGGATGGTGACTTATTCCTGTACCACTGCTTGAAGAAGGTCTCTTCCATAATCTGGCAGTAGGACTGGGAGTTGAGCTTGACTCCATCCTCAATCCGAAAAGTCCCCACAAGCTCATCTTTGATGATACCAGCCCAAACCAGTACTCCACCACCACCTTGCTGGCGTCTGAGTCGGACTGGAGCTCCCTGCCCTTTACCAATCCAGCCACGGGCTCTTCCATCTGGCCCATCAAGACTCACTCTCATTTCAGCAGTCCATAAAACCTTAGAAAAATCTTTCTTGAGATATTTATTGGCACAGTCTTGACGTTGCAGCTTGTGTGTCTTGTTCAGTGGTCGTCATCTTTCAGCCTTTCTTACCTTGGCCATGTCTCTGGGTATTGCACACCTTGTGCTTTTGGGCACCCCAGTGATGTTGCAGCTCTGAAATATGGGCAATGGTGTGGGGGTGGTGGCGCTGTCTAAGTGGAGGCTGATGTTACCCAGAGGTGGTATGAACAAGCTATATGGACCTCAAAAACAATAAGTGATATATGTGTCCTGAATATAGTGCCTCTTAAAATATGTGATGTGCCAGTGGTAAATAAATAACTCAAGTGTGGCTAAGACCACATGCTACAAATATACAAATTAGTATATACAACGTTGGATAAAAGTATTAATACTGAAAAGTGATAGCGTACAACACGAGTGCCAAGAAATGTGTCCAAAAAAGTAAAAAATCCAAAAAATCCAAAGAATGTCTATAAATTCAGAAAAAAATGTATATAAAAAATATATATATAAAAAGCAACAATCCGGGTGTGTAAACCAATATTACATAAATTAACAGCAGTCCAGAGTGATAATGGTGACAATGTGACTTTCCAAGTAGATAGGTGATCACAGTATGCAATAGTGCAGTGATGCGAAGTGGATCCGGTGCTCCCCCTCCTGGGTCCCTACTCACCAGAGGCCCTCACCCCTGCAGGGGTAAAGTGCATAGAAGATATCCAACCGACTCGGGTCCTCGCTCTCCTAGTAGGTCCTACGGTCAAGCTGGTACCAAAAAGATCCTGGGTGGCCAGATTCCTCCAGGGGATGAAAAAAAGGGTCTCATAGAGTAGTAGGTTCAGGTTCCAGTGGGTAAGTTTATTAGTACAGCCAAAGGCTTATACTGAAACAATGTATACAATTGTATATAGACAAAAAGAAAAATAAAAAATATATGTATAAAAATGGATTTAAAAATGAAATAAAAAACGGGGGCCAGATAGAATGCTTGTGGATACAAGCAGACAATTATCTGTGTAATAGCAAGCTTCCCAGCACAGCACAAGCTCCACAAATGAAGATCAGAGCCAGCATGGGAACGGCGTGCGTTCCACCAGGTGAACTGCTGGTTAGTCCAGGAAGTGCGTGCGGGCGTGCGTGTATCCGCTTTACGCACGTTTCGTTCTCTTACGTCTTCTGAAGCGGGTGAAATATGGCCAATCTGGTGGCAAGTGGCATCTTGGCAGCTGCACGCTTAACTTTTCTCAGTTCATGGGCAGTTATTTTGCACCTTTGTTTTTCCACACGCTTCTTTTGTTTGATGATCACGCTTCAGAAGCTTTGCAATTTTAAGAGTGCTGCATCCCTCTGCTAGATATCTCTCTATTTTGGACTTTTCAGAGTCTGTCAAGTCCTTCTTTTGGCCCATTTTGCCAAAGAAAAGGAAATTGACTAATAATTATGCACACCTGATATAGAGTGTTGATGTCATTAGACCACACACCTTCTCATTACAGAGATGTACATTACCTAATATGCCTAATCGGTAGTAGGCTTTCGAGCCTATACAGCTTGGAGTAAGACAACATGCATAAAGAGGATGATGTGGTCCAAATACTCATTTGCCTAATAATTCTGCACTCCCGGGATGTGTTAGACACATAACAAGTGTATACACATGATAATGATTGATTAATAAGCCAAAAAAATATTTTATTTATTTGGTAACGTTCTTTGAAATCCAAATGTTTTTTTATTATATCCTAACAGCATCAAGAGATCTGAGAAGGCAGAACAGACTCATCAAAAAGACCCACCAGAGGATCCTGCAAAACCAGCGGAAGATGAGCTACCTAACCCAACAAAATGCTCTGCTAGAGCAGCAGCTATCGGATCATATTGCGGAACTGGAACGCATTCAGAAACGCATTGATAGTTATATTTGAATTTTTTTTTGTATTAAAAAATCTTATTTTTTGGAAATGTTTCATTTCTTTTTGAGATAGAGTTGTAGGTTTTTCAACACATCTAACTTCACATCAAACAAATCAACATCAACACATTTAACTTCATAATAAGCAAAAACATTTTATACTATTATTTTATTTAACAGTAACCTAGGACAAACTAAAGCACACGACACAGACACGACGAACACCAAATAAACTGTTGAAAAATGAACATAACAAAAGCAACAATATATATATATATACAAAGAGAGAGAGAGGGAGAGCAAGAAAGAGAGAGAATGCAGATGAGCTCTTGCAGACAGCCCAATGGTTGCAGTATAAATGCCGCAAAACAGGGTTTAACATAAGGTTCATTGTTATAGTTACACTTGCTGTTTAGATCCGGTCTGGTAGCTTGTAGCGGAGGCTGTTGGTGGATCCGCTGTGCCAGAGAGGTCATGAAGCTTTACTCAGCATGGAGGCAGCAGCAGGAGTATTAAAATATAATATAACTAGACAATGCATTTCCTGAGGAAAATGCGAGTGGGAATGCTGAATAGCTTAATTGGTGAGCCCCTTGCCAAAGACATTCACCATAACCACTACACTATCTTTAGGACACACAGCTTCTTTCTCTATCTGCAAAGTATAGAGTATGCTGACTTCCTGGTCGCCCCTCCCCCCTCAATAGGTTTCCCCTCCCCCCCAGGTCAGTGAGGAGGAATATTGCACTGAGGTCAGGAAAGTTATTTATGGAAAGAAATAACATTACAAACGCTTTTAATTCACAGATCTAATACATGATTTAAGCCTCCAAACAAAGCTTAATAAATCCTCAACCGTACATGCGATCGATACAACGACTACACCGTTTGAAATACACGGCCCTTGTAAACGCATCGATATGAAATTTATGTTGATAAACTTAAAAATGTGGCCATGTCTGCGATTTAGAAAAGAGCGTCTTTGTGAGTTCTGCAGCAACATTTTTTAGATAATTTAACATGAGAGTCTATGAGACATAATTTCTGGCTGTTGCTCCAATAACTAAAACTAAAATACGTATTGCAGAATTGATCACATTGCCATAAACCAGACAAGCATAGCTACGTTTTGATATAAAAATTGTGTATGAAAAGTAGATCTTGTGGGCGTGAGACCAATTTGTTTCCCCTTTTTCTAAAGATATTTTTAATTACAAAGATCTCCAATGTTAAGGTCACATGACAGACTCTAAATCTCCTCCATAGGATTACATTATAACCGATTGCATTTTTGTGAAAAATTCGCAAAACGTAAATTGCGTTTTCACCAAAAAATTGTAAACGATAACGATCTGAAAAGTCATAGCCGGATAGCTAAATATTTTGTGACCGCTTTAAAGTTTTTTCAGTGTCTGTAAGTGAAAGTATGAAGTAGCTGAAACTTTTGGCAGGGCATGTGAATTCAAAGGGGAAAAGGATGTTCTCATTGACTTCAATGTTAAAAAAAAGGGTCTAAAAGCTTAAAATTTATAAAAGTGTAAAAAGTAGAAAAAAACTTGAAGAAGTCCCATCATTAGCTGAACGAGACGAACATTTTTACAGTTGAATGGTCTCAATAGCTGAAAGTATGCCGAAGTTACGCAGAACCAAAAAACGTAAGGAATAATAAGATTACTAAATTTACGTATATCAATACTGGAAATGTTTATTAAAGCATTCACACTAATTAAGATTAATACATTTACGGGTATCCATACTGGGAATGCTTATTAAAGCATTCCCACTAAGTATCACACAGGCATGATTTACAAGCAGTAGTGGTAATAGTAATATATAGCATAAAAACACTTGGGGAATACTTTACAGCATCAGTAGTGGTCATAGTAGTCAATAGTGTACCAAAAAATTGGGACACAGGTGTCTTGACTGAGCTGTAATAGTAGTAGTAGACATTGACAATACAGTGTCAAATCACTCGGGCAAGAGGTGCCATGATGAACAGCAGCAGCAGCATCAGTAGTGGTAATAGTAGTATAGAGTGGCAAATAACTAGTGACATAGGTGTCTTGATTGATCAGTAGTAGTAGTAGTAGACATTGACAATACAGAGTCATATCACTTGGGCAGGAGGTGCCATGATGAACAGCAGTGGTAATAGGAGTATATAGAGTGTGAATTAACTGCTGACATAGGTGTATTGACTGAGCAGCAGAAGCAGCAGTAGTAGTATTAGCAGTAGTAGTTGATACAGAGTCATATCACTTGGGCAGGAGGTGCCATGATGAACAGCAGTCTTAATAAGAGTATATAGAGTGTGAAATAACTGCTGACATAGGTGTATTGACTGGGCGGCAGCAGCAGCAGAAGCAGCAGTAGTAGTATTAACAGTAGTAGTTGATACAGAGTCATATCACATGGGCAGGAGGTGCCATGATGAACAGCAGTAGGAATAGGAGTATATAGAGTGTCAAATAACTGCTGACATAGGTGTATTGACTGGGCGGCAGCAGCAGCAGAAGCAGCAGTAGTAGTATTAACAGTAGTAGTTGATACAGAGTCATATCACATGGGCAGGAGGTGCCATGATGAACAGCAGTAGGAATAGGAGTATATAGAGTGTCAAATAACTGCTGACATAGGTGTATTGACTGGGCGGCAGCAGCAGCAGAAGCAGCAGTAGTAGTATTAACAGTAGTAGTTGATACAGAGTCATATCACATGGGCAGGAGGTGCCATGATGAACAGCAGTAGGAATAGGAGTATATAGAGTGTCAAATAACTGCTGACATAGGTGTATTGACTGGGCGGCAGCAGCAGCAGAAGCAGTATTAACAGTAGTAGTTGACACAGAGTCATATCACTTGGGCAGGAGGTGCCATGATGAACAGCAGTGTTAATAAGAGTATATAGGGTGTGAAATAACTGCTGACATAGGTGTCTTGACTGGGCAGCAGAAACAGCAGTAGTAGTATTACCAGTAGTAGTTGATACAGAGTCATATCACATGGGCAGGAGGTGCCATGATGAACAGCAGTAGGAATAGGAGTATATAGAGTGTGAAATAACTGCTGACATAGGTGTATTGACTGGGCGGCAGCAGCAGCAGAAGCAGCAGTAGTAGTATTAACAGTAGTAGTTGATACAGAGTCATATCACATGGGCAGGAGGTGCCATGATGAACAGCAGTAGGAATAGGAGTATATAGAGTGTGAAATAACTGCTGACATAGGTGTATTGACTGGGCGGCAGCAGCAGCAGAAGCATCAGTAGTAGTATTAACAGTAGTAGTTGATACAGAGTCATATCACATGGGCAGGAGGTGCCATGATGAACAGCAGTAGGAATAGGAGTATATAGAGTGTGAAATAACTGCTGACATAGGTGTATTGACTGGGCGGCAGCAGCAGCAGAAGCAGCAGTAGTAGTATTAACAGTAGTAGTTGACACAGAGTCATATCACTTGGGCAGGAGGTGCCATGATGAACAGCAGTGTTAATAAGAGTATATAGGGTGTGAAATAACTGCTGACATAGGTGTATTGACTGGGCAGCAGAAACAGCAGTAGTAGTATTACCAGTAGTAGTTGATACAGAGTCATATCACATGGGCACGAGGTGCCATGATGAACAGCAGTAGGAATAGGAGTATATAGAGTGTGAAATAACTGCTGACATAGGTGTATTGACTGGGCGGCAGCAGCAGCAGAAGCAGCAGTAGTAGTATTAGCAGTAGTAGTTGATACAGAGTCATATCACTTGGGCAGGAGGTGCCATGATGAACAGCAGTGTTAATAAGAGTATATAGGGTGTGAAATAACTGCTGACATAGGTGTCTTGACTGATCCAGAGGAGTCATGGGAGAAAATCATGTGGTCAGATGAGACCATAATATAACTTTTTGATCATAATTTCACTAACCGTGTTCGGAGGAAGAATAATGATGACTACCATGCCAAGAACGCCATCCCTAATGTGAAGCATGGTGGTGGTAGCATCATGCTTTGGTGGTGTTTTTCTGCACATGGGACAGGGTGACTGCACTGTAGTAAGGAGAGGATGACCGTGGCCATGTATTGCGAGATTTTGGGCAACAACCTCCTTCCCTGAGTTAGAGCTTTGAAGATGGGTCGAGGCTGGGTCTTCCAACATGACAATGACCCAAAGCACACAGCCAGGATAACCAAGGATTGGCTCTGTAAGGAGCATATCAAGGTTCTGGCGTGGCCTAGCCAGTCTCCAGACCTAAACCCAATAGAGAATCTTTGGAGGGAGCTCAAACTCCGTGTTTCTCAGCGAGAGCCCAGAAACCTGACTGATGTAGAGAAGATCTGTGTGGAGGAGTGGGCCAAAATCCCTCCTCCAGTGTGTGCAAAGCTGGTGTAAAACTACAAGAAAGGTTTGACCGCTGTAATTGCAAAGAAAGCCTACTGTACCAAATATTAACATTGATTTTCTCAGATGTTAAAATAGTTATATTCAGCACTGTAAATACATCAGGTCCGGGGCTCCATCAGGGAATGCATGACAAGGGACCCTTCAGCGCCCTGAACCGACGACGGGTGCCAGAAAGTCACCGCCGATCCAGGACTCATTCATCTTTATGAATGTGAGTCTGTCCACGGAGTCTGTGGACAGACGGGTCCTCTTGTCCGTGACCACCCCACCTGCCGCGCTGAATGTCTGCTCAGATAGTACGCTGGAGGGGGGGCAAGACAATAACTCCAGCGCATACTGAGCGAGCTCGCGGCAGGTGTCCAATCTGGCAACCCAGTACTCCATGGGGTCGTCGGTGCTCATACTGTCAGAAGCACCGACGGACGCCATGTAGTCTGCCACCATGTGGGCCAGCCGCTGGTGGTGACTGCTGCTGCTGCTGGTGCTGGTACTGGGTCGCTCGGTTTGGAAGAACATCCTCATCTCATCCATTAGGTCCCCTGCTCGGCTGCTGCTGGGTGCAGCCACCTGCTGGGTGAGATGAGGGGGGACAACTGGAGGCCGGGGAGTTGCCTGCTCCAACCATCTGACAATGCCTGCCTGCAGTTCCTCCATCCGGTGCTGCCTCCGGCTGGCTGGGATGAACTGCTCCAGTTTCCCCTTGCACCTGGGATCCAAAAGGGTGGCCATCCAGAAATCATCCCTCGCCTTGATGGTCTTAACCCGGGGGTCCCTCCTGAGGCATCTCAGCATGTGGGCAGCCATGGGGAAGAGCACAGCCCGCTGTGACTCCTCAATGCTGGCCAGGTGAATGAGGTGCGACTCTTCATCCCTGAGGCGCTGCTGGTCAAACTCAGAGATGCCCAACCCCCGGACTATCGGTGCCCCCAACACCGGCTCTCCCTCCTGACCAGGCCCTGACTCCGGGACGACACCAGCAACCACCTCCTCCTCATCATCATCATCCTCCTCCTCCTCCTCGTCCTGGCCCTGGTCTCGGTGGAGCATTGCTGACTCCTCCTGCTCCACCAAGGCACTCTCCCCAGCTTCGAGCAGGCGATCTAGTGTCCTCTCCAGCATGAACACTATTGGCAGCACGCCATTGAGGCCGACGTGCTCACTGCTGACCATCTTGGTCGCCTGCTCGAAGGAGGACAACACTTGGCAGACCTGCTTTATCTGCCCCCACTCCGCACAGGCGATGAAAGGGAGTTGTGGTGAAGCCCTCTCAGTGCCTAGTTCCATCAGGTACTCCCTCACCGCCCTTTGCTGCTCCCACAACCTCTTCAGCATGTGGAGGGTGGAGTTCCACCGCGTCACACTGTCCACAATCAGCCTGTGAAGGGGCAGACTGTACTTCCGCTGCAACTTGGACAGGGACGCGGTAGCGGTTGGGGAGCGCCTGAAGTGGCTGGCAATCCTACGCGCCTTTGCCACAATGTCACTCAACCCTGGATAAGTGCGCAGGAACTTCTGCACCACCAGGTTGAGGACATGTGCCAGACAGGGCACGTGGGTCAGACTGCCAGCACTGAGGGCGGCGAGTAGGTTGCTGCCGTTATCGCAGACAACCATACCTGCCTGGAGCCTTCGGGGTGTCAGCCACTTCTGGACCTGAGCCTGAAGTGCTTTCAGCACTTCTTCTCCAGTGTGTCTCCGGTCCCCTAAACTAACAAGCTGGAGCACGGCCTGACAGCGCACGTGCCCCACACTTGAGTAGCTACGGGGGCGCTTGCTGGGAGGCTCAGCAGCTGCGGAGACAGTGGCTTGAGGGAGACCAGCAGTTCTCCCCTGGACACCCCGGGGCGGCACCACAAGATCGGTTGCCGCCGATCCCTCACCGACGCCTCGGAGGGAAACCCAATGGGCCATGAAGCTGATGTAGCGCCCCTGCCCATGCCTGCTGGTCCAGCCATCCATTGTCAGATGAACCCTGTCGCTGACAGCGTGATCCAGCGACAGGGTTACATTCTGCACAATGTGCTGGTGTAGGGCAGGGACACCAGTCCTGGCAAAGAAATGGCGGCTGGGGACACGCCATTGGGGTTGGGCCTGCTCCAACATCTGCCTGAAGGGGTTGCTGTCAACTATGTTGAAGGGCAGCAGATGTTGGGCAATAACCCTTGCCAGGAGCCCATTGAGGGAACGCACACGTCGGTCTCCAGGGGGGAAGGGAGTGGTGCGGTCAAAGGCGTCTGAAATCGACGCCTGGCGCCGGACGGCAGTGCGGGACACAGACGCGGAGGGTGCTGTGGAAGTAGAGGTCTGGCTGCCGGTACCAGTACCTCTACTCGAGGGAGCGGGGGGGCATGACCTGCTGGAAAGAGATGAAGATGTGGCAGGGGCTGCTGTACCCTGCTCACTTGTGGTGGTGGCGCTGCTACCACCACCACGCTTCATCTCGTCAAACACCGCCCAGTGGTTTATCCTCAGGTGCTGGTTCAGGGCTGTGGTACCCACCCGAGCCAAACACTTCCCTCTCTTCACCCTCACTTTACAAATCCGGCAGATGGCCACGGTAGGGTTGTCTGCCACCAGGGTAAAGTAATTCCAGACAGGTGACTTCAGCACCGCCCTCCTGTCAGATGGGGTGACGCTTACTTGCACCTGCTGGGACTCGGTGCGCACAGGTGGAGCTGCCTGCTGCTGCTGCTGCTGCTGCTGCTCCTCCTCCTGACACCTCCTGCTGCCATCACCAGTGGAGACCCTGACGATGGTCTCCCTGGTGGTGACCTGGCGCACCGTTTCACCAGGGTGCCTACCTTCCCCGTCGTCACTGACGTAGTGAGCCGACGCGTCAGATGGCAACCATGATGGGTCACCCTCTTCGCCCCCAGAGATGTCAGACCAAGGGCTGAAATGTGTTGGTCTGAGGGAACCAACTGACATGGAGCCTCTACCCTGGCTCCGCTGTCCCCTCACCCACGCCTGGGTCTGACTAGGTGCTGCTGTTTCCTGCACCAAAACAGCAGCACCAGTTTGAAGGGATGTCTCTGGGATACTGCCAGCAGGTATCCCATCCTCCTCATCCATCCCTTCAAAAAGGTCCTGACCATCAGGATAGAGCTGAAGGTCTGCCTGATGCATGGCCTCCCCCAAGATATCCCTCTCACTGTCGCTGTCGAACAGTAAGATGCTGGACTCTTGGGGGCTGGGGGGGGGGGTACTACAGGCACCGGTGTAATGGTGGTACTACTGTGAGTCGGGACCGACGACTCAGTGGCACTGCTGTGCCCCATGTAGTCCACCACTACTTCAGCCTGAGATGGCAATATCGGGCGGCTGCCCGATGGGAAGAACTCCCGGATCAGGCGTACTCCCCTTGCACCCGATCCTCTACCACTAGTAGGGGCACGAGAGGTACCCCGTGCTGGCAGCGATCCAGCACTGGGAGTAGCTCCCCTACCCCTGCTGCCACGGCCACGGATGCCGCTCATTATTGCTGATATGTGTGTGGGGGGGGGTAAACTTTATTGGGGGGGGGAAATGTGAACAAAATGTGTTTTTGTGTTTTTTTTTACAAGACAGGCACGCAGACAAAGACGTACACAGACAGCTACTAAACTATAAGAAAAGTAGTACACCAAAGACAAGGACTACAAAATTAAAGAAAAAAAAAAAGCACTAAACAAACACTAACTTTTTTTTTTTTTTTTTTTTTTTTTTAAACACAAAACACAGACACTAAACACACACTAAGCTAAGCTAGATGAAATAAATGTACACTAACAGTGTGTACACTTACTACACAAAATTTAACTAAACTGAACACAAAACTTAGCTTTTAGAAAAGCTCTTTAGGAAAAACTAAACAAAATGTGCACTGAAATGCCTAGCAAATATCACTGAACAGCGAACCTGCAAGATCTAACAGTAACACAAGATGAACAAAACTTAGCTTTTAGAAAAGCTCTTTTAGAAAGCTCAGCAAAATGTGCACTGAAATCTCTAGCAAATATCACTGAACAGCGAAGATGCAGGATCAAACAGTAACACAAATGAACAAAACCGCACAAAACAGCACAAAACGTAGCTTTGAAAAAAGCTCTTGGGTCTATTGCTTTGAAAAAAGCAGTTGATATACTGGAAAAGATCCACTGGAATCACTAAATAGGAATGCTGGTGATGATATAAATCAATCAGGAACAAAGACACAGGAACACAGAAACAGCCTCCACACTCTCTAGCCAGCTTCTGAATCTGCAATGAAATGGTGCTGGGAGTGAGCTTATATAATGTCCATGCAGGCAGGTTCCTATTGGTTGCTAACCTCTGACGAGTGTGGAAGGAGAACTCTGATTGGCTCTGATGCAAAAGGGCGGAGCAAATAATCGCGCAATATTCCTATTGCCGAATATTCGCATTGCGAATATTCGGCAATATAAAATGATCGCTTCAGCTACTCGGCCCAAGGTCTCTAATCATACCAGCAATGCTTTTAGACGTCTATGGAGATCACTAGGATGTGATCTGTTTTAAAAATGAAACTGTAAAAATCGCTCTGATGCGGAAGATCGGGGCGAGGAAAATAATCGCGCAATATTGCGTTTGCCGAATAATCGCATTGCGATTTTTCTGGAAAATTCAATGAACGCTTCAGCTACTCGGCCCAGGGTCTCTAATGATACCAGCAATGCTTTTAGACGTCGATGGAGATATCTAGGATGTGATCTGTTTTAAAAAAAAAATTGTAAAAAATCGAATACTCGGAATTGCGAATATTCACCGCGAATTTCGAAATATAGCGCGATTTCTCGAATATGCTATATTCGAGTCGAATATTCGCAATGCGAATATTCGTGAGCAACACTAGTATCGACTCTGCTGCTGAAGTAGTTGAGACCAGAAGGACCAAAAAATAATAATAATTATACAATCCCATATACACAATCCTATACCCACAGTTGCTTCAGAGGGTAGTGAAAAACCCCAGCATAATCCAATTTGCAACAGCAGGGGGAAAAAAATCCTTTCTGATCCTCCGAGAAGCAATCAAATATTTCCTGGATCAACGTTACCTATAATGCCCGTACACATGATCGGTTTTCCCGTTGGAAAAAGTCAGATGAGATCTTTTGGTTGGGAATCCCAACCGTGTGTATGCTCCATCAGACTTTTTCCAACGGAAAAACTGCTGAAGAAAGATATAGAGCAGTTTTTTTTTTACCTTTACAACCCCTTTAAACTGAATAACTCAACGCCAAGTTCACTATATGGACCCCTCATGTATTTGAACATGAAAAAGGAAAAGGAGAACATTGGGACTTTAAATGAGGCGGTAACCTGGTAAGGTTAATTGCCTCCATCCTTATCTAATGTTTTTTCATCTTTGCCCATGGTGCTGTCTCCCCACTGCCTTCTACGTCGAGCAGCCTGGTAGAGGGATGATTGTGGCACAGATTTTGGGTGGCTTTTCCGCCTCGTTGATTGTGTCTCCCTTCCACAGTAAACGCCAGCGTGACGTTGGTGGACATGCCGGCTGTGCCCTATAAGTTTCACTCTGGGATGCCTGATTCACATTGGTGGCTTCACTTGTTCATTTGGGTCAACTTTCTAGATCACTGCTAATTCAAGCTTGTATTTATCAATTCCAGGCACTCTAATCTTTACTTTTCACTATTAGTTTTAACTGGCATGTTTAAGGCCCCGTACACACGACCGAACATGTCCGATGAAACTGGTTCGTGGACCAGTTTCATCGGACATGTTCGGTCGTGTGTACGGCCTATCGGACTGTTTTCCAGCGGCCAAAAGTTTCTTAGCATGCTTAGAAACTTGTCCGCTGGAAACCTGTCTGTCGGACATGTCCGCTGGTTAGTACGTCTAACCAGCAGACCGAAATCCCATGCATGCGTCGAATTGATTCGACGCATGCGTGGAAGCATTGAACTTCCTGGTTTGCGCACGTCGCCACGTCACCGTCACTGCCACATCACCGCGTTCTCTGTCCGCTGGGATTTTGGTCTGATGGTGTGTACACACATCAGACCAAAATATCCCAGGAGACATGTCTGCTGAAAACGGTCCGCGGATTTGCGGACCGATTTCATCGGACATGTCTCCTCGTGTGTACAGGGCCTAAGATTTGATCACACACATTTTTTTTTTTACCTATTCAACAATTTCCACTTTTATCAATCTGGACTTCACTTATATTCCCTAGTATCTTACTGCCCTATTATTTACCGAGCATAGGACTTATTGTACATTACACTATAATATACTAGTTCTTTTTTTTTTTTTTAAATATAAATTTTTTGATAAAAAAATTCCAGGGAAGGTACAGTTTAAATACAGCAGTGACATAAGACCATCATGTAAGCTTGCAGCCACAACATCATGCTATGCTTCCAACAATTGGTGCAGTTATCTGCAATGTTTATAATTTCCTATACCATTACCAAAAAAAAAACATGTCCCGTTGCACAACATCAGTATCACAGGTCACTGGGTAATATATTCATTATACTAGTACTTAGTACTGTATTTATTGGCGTATAACACTCACTTTTTTACCCTGAAAATAGAGGGTAAACTGTGCCTGCGTGTTATACGCAGGGGGCTGTGGAAAGTTTTTTTCCTGAAACCTCCCTCTTAAAGTTAGGGTGCGTGTTATACGCCGATAAATACGGTATTTATTCTTGTTGGTTTCAGCATTCACTGTCTTTATGATTATTTTCACTTCTTGAATACTGCCCTCCTTGGATGTCATCCTTGTTTGTTCCTGAGCCATTCGCAACACCTCAGCTCCCGATAGTGATGCCCCTAAGGCAGTGCTTCTCAAATAGTGGGGCGCGCCCCCCTGGGGGGCCGCGAGGCTCTGTAAAGGGGGGCTCGTGTCATCTGCACAGTCCTCCTGCACTTGTTCCGCTCCGCTCCCGCCCCTGTTTGCCGCCAGCCAATAGATGATCGCGGCGCTCCTTCTAAATTTACAGCTCCGCTCCCGCCCCTGTTTGCCGCCAGCCAATAGATCAGCCGTCACTACATTTCAGCGTTGGTTTGCTGGGGCCGCGGGTTTCCCCAGCAACCAGTGACGCTGAGAGCGGAGAAGACAAGCTTGCAGTCACGGGCCGCGAGTAGAGGCGTGATGTCACGTGCGTGCCCCGCCCCCTGCTGCTTGCGGGTCCACTCCTGGCTCTCCTTACGAGATTGGGGCGTGACGTCCCGTGCGCGCCCCGCCCCCCTGCTACTCGCATTTCCCGGGCTCTCCTTATCACGCAGCTTCTGCCCATCTTGCATGCAAGGTATGTGACAAGTTAATTAGTTGTCACTAATGGGCAGATTTGTTTGTTATTGGGCTGTCATTAATGGTCACGCTGATGGGCACCTTTTTTTTATGTTAAGGGGCACTCTGATGGACAAATTTTATTTTAAGGGGCATGCTGATGGGTATATTTTTTAATGTGCACACTGATGAGCATATTTTGTTAAGGGGCACACTGATGGACACATTTTGTTGTGCCCATCAGAGTGCCCCTTAACATAAAATATACCCATCAGCGTACCCCTTAAAATAAAATGTGCCCATCAGAGTGCCCCTTAACAAAAAAAAATCCCATCAGCATGTCCCTTAACATAAAATAAGGGTCACGCTGATGAGCACCTTTTATGTTAAGGGGTACTCTGATGGGCACATTTTATTTTAAGGCGTACGCTGATGGGTATATTTTATGTTAAGGGGCACTCTGATGGGCACAACAAAATGTGTCCATCAGTGTGCCCCATAACAAAATATGCTCATCAGTGTGCACATTAAAAATGTGCCCATCAGAGTACCCCTTAAAATAAAATGTGCCCATCAGAGTGCCCCTTAACAAAAAAAAATCCCATCAGCATGTCCCTTAACATAAAATAAGGGTCACGCTGATGAGCACCTTTTATGTTAAGGGGTACTCTGATGGGCACATTTTATTTTAAGGCGTACGCTGATGGGTATATTTTATGTTAAGGGGCACTCTGATGGGCACAACAAAATGTGTCCATCAGTGTGCCCCATAACAAAATATGCTCATCAGTGTGCACATTAAAAATGTGCCCATCAGAGTACCCCTTAACATAAAAGGTGCCCATCAGCGTGACCCTTATTTTATGTTAAGGGGCATGCTGATGGGAACAGTTTTTGTTAAGGAGCACTCTGATGGGCATATTTTATTTTAAGAGCAACACTGATGGGCACATTTTGTATTAAGGAGCACTCTGATGGGCAGATTTTATGTTAAGGGGCACATTTTCTTGTGCCCATCAGAGTGCCCCTTCATATAAAATGTGCCCATCAGGATGTCCCTTAACATAAAACTTGTCCATTAAAGTGTCCCTTAACATAAAATGTGCCCATCAGTATGACCCTTATTTTATGTTAAGGGGCACGCTGATGGGCACATTTTATGTTAAGGGGGACTCTGATGGGGACATCTGATGTAAGGAGGCACTCTGA
Source organism: Rana temporaria (assembly GCF_905171775.1). Taxonomy (NCBI): domain Eukaryota; kingdom Metazoa; phylum Chordata; class Amphibia; order Anura; family Ranidae; genus Rana; species Rana temporaria. Next base: position 278,749,678 of record NC_053492.1, on the reverse strand, counting down.
TGGGAATGCCTGATGTAAATGAGCACTGTGATGGGGACCCCTGATGTAAAGGGGCGCTGTGATGGGGACCCCTGATATAAAGTGACTGTGATGGGGACCTCTGATATAAAGTGACTGTGATGGGGACCCCTGATATAAAGTGACTGTGATGGGGACCTCTGATTTAATGGAGTGCTGTGATATGGACACCTGATGTAAATGAGCTCTGTGATGGGGACCCCTGATGTAAATGAGCACTGTGATGGGGACCCCTGATTTAAAGGAGCGCTGTGATAGGGACACCTGATGTAAAGGGGTGCTGTGATGGGGACACCTGATGTAAAGGGGTGCTGTGATGGGGACACCTGATGTAAAGGGGTGCTGTGATGGGGACACCTGATGTAAAGGGGTGCTGCTATGGGGACACCTGATGTAAAGGGGTGCTGTGATGGGGACACCTGATGTAAAGGGGTGCTGTGATGGGGACACCTGATGTAAAGGGGTGCTGTGATAGGGACACCTGATGTAAAGGGGTGCTGTGATAGGGACACCTGATGTAAAGGGGTGCTGTGATAGGGACACCTGATGTAAAGGGGTGCTGTGATAGGGACACCTGATGAAAAGGGGTGCTGTGATAGGGACACCTGATGAAAAGGGGCGCTGTGATGGGGAAAAATGGGGACTTGAGATTCGGACCTCGGCCCAAAGAAAATTTTAGTGACCGGACCTCCTTGAATTTTAATTCAAGACCCCTGCAATAGATGATCGCGGCGCTCTGTTTGTATGTCTGTCTGACCACCCTCTGTGACCTATCTCTATATCTCTGCACTGTTTGCGTCATTGTGATGTGGTGCCACAGGGTCAACTTGCATTATGTGCCAACATTTTCATATCTTCACTGTAACAATGCACAATCTCTTTATGGGTTCAAGAGGTATTTATTAAATGGAATGTTCAGAATGCACCTCCACTCGAATACAGATACCTGGTACTAGCTGTGCTTATTTAATATAAATCCACACGTGGCCTTACATAAAACAGAAGAGTAACATATACAGTGAAGTTATTCAAAAGAACAAATATGACATTATACTTCAAACCATCCTGAACAGCTAAAAGACAACATCTGATTGGTTGCTTTGATGTTTAAGCTTTACACTGCTCTGTGAATAATATACAGTACAGTATCTCACAAAAGTGAGTACACCCCTCACATTTTTGCATATTCTATTATATCTTTTCATGTGACAACACTGAAGAAATGACACTTTGCTACAATGTAAAGTTATTTTACTGGTCACTGATGAATTATTTTACTGGTCACTGATGAATAAGAAATTTCTTATTTACATGATTGTGGGACTTAAACTTTCATATCCTCTTTTGTTGTAGCGCTCTATCCTGATTGGCCAAACCCGCCCGTGTGACTCTTTTAGACACAAAGTGTAGTAGACCCTCAAGTGACATAATGGAGAAATTTTTAACAGGCATGAGAAGACAGGCGGAGAGAGAAGGAGAGAAGGAGACAGAAAGTCTCCCGAAGGCTAAGACAAGGAAATATGACGAGGCGTATGTAGCGCTTGGCTTCACTGTGACTACGGTGGGAGGCGAGGAAAGACCGGTGTGCTTACTATGTCTAAAAATGTTGGCAGCGGACAGCATGAAGCCAAATAAATTACGTCGTCACTTAAAGACATTACACCCCAATCACGCTAATAAGCCGCTTGAGTTTTTTCAGCGAAAACGTGTCGAATATTGCAAACAATCATCCCGCTTTCTGACTGCTACTTCAGTAAACCAGCGAGCATTGTTGGCATCATATAAGGTGGCGTACCAAATTGCTCAGTGCAAAAAACCCCACACCATAGCAGAAGAGCTGATACTACCTGCAGCATTAGACATGGTCTCTGTCATGCTGGATGACGCAAGTGCTGCAAAAATAAAAAGTATCCCTCTGTCAAATGACACCGTTGCTAGACGTATAAATGACATTGCTGACGATCTCAACGAACAGCTGGTAGATAAACTCAAGGATAAACGTTTTGCCTTACAATTTGATGAAGCAACTGACAGCAACAAAGACTGTTTGTTTATCGCTTATGTACGTTTTGAAATGGCAAATTCCCTGTGTGAGGATCTACTTTTTTGTAAATATGTCAGAGACAGAGCCACGGCTGAAGAGCTATTCAAAATGCTAGACTGCTTCCTGACTGAGAATGGGCTAAAGTGGGAGAATTGCGTGGGTGTTTGCAGTGATGGTGCACAGACCATGGCAGGGATGAGAAAAGGACTTCGGACACTCATCAAGAAGGTCTCACCTAATGCTGAGTGGACACACTGTATTTTACATAGAGAAGCACTGGCATCAAGGCACCTTTCCTCTGAATTAAATGAGGTTATGACTGACATTATAGGAGTAGTCAATTTAATAAAGACCAGACCACTAAAAACAAGAGTTTTCTCTGCTATCTGTGAGGAAATGGGAGCTGAACATCAAGCTTTGCTGTTTCACAGTGAAGCAAGGTGGCTGTCACGAGGAAAAGTGTTGTCCCGAGTTTTTGAGCTCAGAGAGGAGATAAGAATGTTTTTGGATCAGGAGCACAAGTATGACGTTGCAAGAAAGTTCAGTGATGTGAACTTTCTGATGAAACTTGCTTACCTGAGTGATATATTTGGAAAGCTTAATGAACTAAATCTACAGCTTCAGGGGAAAAATCAACACCTCCCTCAGGCCACAGACAAGATCAACTCTTTTACTCGAAAGCTTGCAATGTGGGGCAGGCGACTTGATGAAGGAAGTACCGTGTCATTTGAGAACTTGCAGGAATTTGTTGACACTACTGACTATGATGCCACCTCAGTGATTCCATATTTTAAGCAGCATATTTCATCACTGATAGGATTCTTTACAAAGTACTTCCCTGAAAACAGTTCCCAGTATGACTGGGTGAGAGATCCTTTTAATGCACCAGCTCCTACTGGTTTCAGTCTTGCAGAGGAGGAGCAGTTCATAGAAATCACATCTGACTCCATATTGAGACTAAGTTTCACATCCCAGACACTGAGTGAATTCTGGCTGAGTGTGGAGAAGCAATATCCACTCTTAGGACAAAGAGCTGTGCACATTCTTCTTCCATTTGCAACTTCTTACTTGTGTGAGATTGGCTTCTCTGCTGTTGCTGCTCTGAAAAGCAAATACAGGTCTCGGCTACACATTGAGAAGGAGCTGAGAGTTGCTGTGTCCTGCCTCAAACCCCGCTTCGAAAAGCTATGTATTGCAAAACGTGCTCATTGTAGCCATTAATCCAGACATCACATGTGACCCATTCCTCGTTTCCCTTCTTCCCTGGTTCCTCCATTGCATAAGGATCTACTACTCGAGGGCCTGTTCTATATGTTTTATCTTGTGGGGGGGGCGTCCCTCCTGATGGGAAGCGCCCAGGTGGTGAGGGTAGGGTGGTTCATTATGGAAGTGGTTTATATTGTGCCTTGTTTATGTTGCTCACCATTCACCCTGCTGTGCCTCCGGATGTGGGCGTGCCCCTGGGGAGGGGGGCTTACCACTAGGTTCAGTTTGATTGCCCGAGACGAGATCCCGATTGATGTGCAATGTGATTTCTATAATTTCAGTAGCTTACCTAATGGGCCATGTTGGCCGAATGTATATGTGTCTGTCTGTCTTGTGCAAATTTTTTTCTGAAAAATAAAGATTATATAAAAAAAAAAAATCCAGACATCACCTCTGATTAAAAAATCAGCTTAAAATAAATCCTGTGCTCCTTTAAATATTTTCTACTACAGTTAATAAAGCTATTCTTTGTTGTAAATTGATCCACATTTCTTTCTTTTTTATTCTCTTATACGTTAATAAGGATACGGTGTTATGCAGGGGTGTACTTATAACAATTTTATAGACAAAACATACTATTTACAGTCGCGCGGGGGGGGCCCGAAATGTTTTCTTCTTCCTAGGGGGGGCATGACAGAAAATAATTGAGAAGCACTGCCCTAAGGTGATGTCCCCAACCTTTTTGGCACCAGGAACCGGCTGCGTGGAAGAAAATTATGCCAATGGATGGTGTTGGTGCTTCAATCATCATGGCACCATGGTTGATATGGTGTCAGGGTGATTGATTCTATTATTACAGTAGTAATGTAGTAATAAATTAAATAGTTCAACTTGCCATAATGTAGAATCAGTGGAAGCCCTGAGCGTGTCACTTGCCACTGTCGCCTCCTACCAGATGTGGATAGTCACTTGCCACTCTGCCTGTCACCAGATGCGAATCTCACTTGCCACATCACCTGCCACAAGATGTGGATTGTCACTTTCCACATCACCTGCCTTGCTTACTGCCACAAGATGTGGATTGTCACTTGCCACATTGCCTGTCACGCTGCCTGCCACAAGATGTGGATTGCCACCTGCCCCGTTGCCTGTCACCAGATGCGGAGTGAGTGGAGCGCCCCTTGTGGTATATCATGCAGACAGCTGAGGGGGTGAACAACAAGTCCCAGCACACCTCACCTGTACTCCCACAAACGGCTCACCTGTCACTGTTAATGTCACATCTCTGTGGGATCGCCCTTCTAGATATAGCAGGATGTCTCCCTCATGCTGCAGCGGTATCACCTGGCAGAGGGAGGGTCCAGGACTCCTTCATCTGTCACTCTTTGGCTCCACCCTTCTGCAAATTTATGCTTAGCTGTCCGGGGGGCCAGCAATCTGCGACACTGAACAAGGACTCTTGGCAGTGTGAGATGATGTCATCTCTCTGCTCCCCGCCTAACCTCCAACACTGAGGCAGAGCACTGACTTTGAGGGCGAAAGAGCGGCGATGCAGGGGGCGGAGAGAGATGATATCTCTGCTTGCCCGCCCGCTCACTTCTTCCATCCACCCAGCGCTCTCATGCCGGCAGCCCAGCATGTCTCTTGACGGCCGCCCGCAGCCCGCCTGCAGAAGGGCCATGGCCCGGTAGTGGGCCGCGGACCAGGGGTTGACGACCCCTGCCCTAAGGGACCTCTCTGATCCGTAGTACCACACTCCCATCATAGTTCTACATTATGTATTTCATCGTATTACATCTGATTTATTTATTTTAAACTTCTCTTCCTTGACAGGGTCAGATCATTATAGATATTTTTCCCATAATACTACAATATTCAGTTAATCCACATGCATGCTCCAGAAGAGTGGATGAATCCATGAAATGTATAAAGCTACTATATGCCGTGTTTTTGCTCATTATATGTTTTATCGAAAAATGTTTACTATATGTATTATGTGATATCTATTGTCTGCAATTATGTGGCAAACTGCCTTCATTGTATATACATCTATTTTACAAATTATATTGGATATTTTATGGGAAGGGGTTAACACTAGGGGGCGATCAAGGGGTTAAGTGTGTCCTAGGGAGGTGTTTCCACTGTCCTAGGGAGGGAGTGGACTGATTGGGAGAGATCCTGTTCCTGATTACTAGGAACAGCAGATCTCTCTCTACTTCCCTGTCAGAACAGGGATCTGTCTGTTTACATTGACAGATCCCCGTTCTGGCTCTCTGAGGAGCGATCGTGGGTCACCAGCGGATGTCATGGCCACCAGCCACGCACATCGGCTCCAGCGCCGCACCGCGTGCCCCTAGAGCTCTTAAAGCAGCCGCCGTACAACTACGGCGTTTCGCGCAGCCGTGCCAACCTGCCACCGTATAATGAAGGTCAGCAAGCAGTTAAATCATAGCTCTCATTGTGCACCAGAGCTTCCAACCCACCTATTTTGCTTGGCAGACTTCTAGAATTGGTGAACAAACACTTTAATTCATTTACACATTTTTCACACTTGCACATTTGCATATTCTTTTATTTTAGTACAAATAGTACCATTTCCAATGGTTGTTTGTAACATGGGAACCTTCATATCACCTACCATAGCCCTCCTCCCATCTTTCCCCATTCCACCCACCAATATGAGGTAACCCCAGTCTGTCCCATTATAATCTAATTCACCCCCCCCCCATCCTAGAGAAAAAAGAGGATCACCGCTCCAGGTGGGTCACTATGTAGAGTAGACTGACTCAGGATACCGTGGGTGCTGGCAATGCACTGACCATGCATGAGATACGAAGAGAGGAAATGGATAGCCGCACTCCAATGACCAAAAGGTTGTCTTTTTATTCAAACGGACAGCAAATACATCACTTCACAAGGTCACAGCAAAGGAACAAGGGAACAGTCGACGCGTTTCGCACTGAACTAGTGCTTAATCATGGCTAGTGTGCAAACTGGACTGTTTGACCTATATATAAGAAATAAAGGTGAGCATGTGACTCCCATCACCAACTGGTCGGGAGGAGCCTCACAGGCTCCTCGTCACAGGCTCCTCCCAACCAGTTGGTGATGGGAGTCACATGCTCACCTTTATTTCTTATATATAGGTCAAACAGTCCAGTTTGCACACTAGCCATGATTAAGCACTAGTTCAGTGCGAAACGCGTCGGCTATTCCCTTGTTCCTTTGCTGTGACCTTGTGAAGTGATGTATTTGCTGTCCATTTGAATAAAAAGTCAACCTTTTGGTCATTGGAGTGCGGCTATCCATTTCCTCTCTTCGTACCCCCCCCCCATCCTGGTTATAAATACTCCTTCAGCCTTCTCATAAACCTGTCCCCCAGCACAACAAACCCCCTTCTATTTAGGTGCAAACCATCTTTAGCATATAGGTTGTCCCCCAATGAAAAGTCAGCCCAGTGCTCTAAAGACTCAAATCCCTCCTTCTTACACCAGGTCTTTCGCCATGCATTCAGTTCTCTAGTCCCCACCTGTCTTTATCGTGTTGCACTTGGCACAGGCAAAATTTCAGAGAATATCACGTTGAAGGTCCTTCCCTTCAACTTGCAGCTTAGTTCTTTAAATTGGCACAACAGAGGTGGAACCTCCACCTGGTGACAGCTAACATACCCAGTCACTGCTGTCCCATCTCCCTGAGCACCTGAGGGTGGCAAACAGTGGAATTTTTATCCCCTGGGCATGTCTAGGAGTCCTGGGGATTGTGGAAGCTCATTGAGACACTAAATTAAGTGCTAGTTCACACCGGACGCAGTTCCGTGCGTTTTTTTTTCTGCACAAAAAGCATGCACAGTGTTTTCCATGTATTCTAATGGCTCTAGTTCACACCATGCAGTTAGTTTCCGGTCAGTTTCTACACCGGAAACTGACTGCATGGTGTGAACTAGATCCATTGGAATACATGGAAAACACAGTGGGCCAGATTCATGAAGCACTTACACCGTTTTTTTGGTAAATGCACGGCGTAAGTGCAGATTTGCGCCGGCGGATCGCTGCGCCTTACCCAGAGAACCAGATTACGCCTCCAAATAGACTTCATCGCCTCGGTGTAACCTTTCCACACCGGCGCGGCGTTGGCGCAGATTTACGCTGGTCGGATCTGGCGCGGCCATGGTTTTTGTGTTTTAAATATGCAAATGAGGTTTTTGGGCCGATTCATCAACTTAAGCTTGACCGGCGCAGGCTACTCCCGGTGAGCGAAGCTGAAATTTCCGGTGCAAAGTTACACCTCATAAAAGCAGGGGTAACTTTGCACCAAACTTGCAGAGGTCAGCTGGAGAGCAGCTAAAGCAGCAGCGTTACAAACGAACTGAGCAACAACACTTGCTGGACAACACATAGAGGCGGTCCCCATGTTGGGAGAGGCCCTCAATAATTACAGCCCTCTCCTCTGGGCTGAAATTGGTCATCCGCCCACCTCATCATGAGGATTCCTCATCAGCCATAACTGCCCCACCACAATGCAAACGACCTAGCTTAGAAAAAAAAAAGCTTCAGTACATTTGCACCTGCAGGGCGGAAGTCTGGGCTGATTCATGGACTGGGCTTTGGTAGTGGGTCGGCGCAGCTCAGGGATCACGCCGGGGCGCAGTTCTGAGCATGTGCAGATTGGGGCATTTACCCCTGGATGTCACTGAGCATGTGCGGTCTAAGATGCGCCCCGGCGTGACCCCTGCGCCACGGTCGGCACTTCATTAGCATAGGGTGACTCCCAGTTGGCCTTACCCCGCCTTACGCCGTCTAAAATCCGCCCCGCTGGGGCATCGTAGACAAAAAAAGTTTCTTGAATCACCTAACTGCCTCTCCGCGCTGTACCGGTGTAGTCTAAAAATGATGCACCACGCCGGTGCAAATCTGCACCATTGTTCATGAATCTGGCCCACTGTATGCATTTTAAGTGCATAAAAAAAGCGCGCGGAACTGCGTCTGGTGTGAACTGGCACTAAAGGGACTTGCACCCACTTTTGGACAAAGTGTTAAAGAGGGCTTCTACTACAATATTTCACTACATTAATTTTCTGGGAAGGTCCAGTTCATTGGAATATATTACATAAATTAAGAAGGTGTATTTGTTTAATATTATATTTGTCTACTGTATGTTTGGAGATACAAAGCTAGAGCAGGATTAAAACATTAGTGCACATTACTAAAAAGAAAACTTCAGATCTACAGCAATGATGATGATTGATTTTATATCCATATTAACAAAGTTAAGGAGTGTTGCAAGTCAGGAATGATAATCATATCTTACCGATCTCTATTTAACATGTGCATGCTGTGTGCTATGCTGTGGCAATGATTTAGAGTTTACATCAGGAAAGAAGCCATTAAAGTGATGCATGAGATGCTGGAGCACAGCGTGTATGAAGAGAAAATTTCTTCTGTCTCTGGCAAATAACAATATTCTTGGAAAATACATATCTATAAACCATTACACATATTTTATTTAAGATCTCACAAAGGGGATCCATATTGGAGACTACAGTATATACATAAAATATAATTAGACTGGCTGTTTGACCTTCCGCCTACCAAAAAAAAATAAGAATTATGGACATATAAAGACAGGACAGAGGACTGTGGCAGGATAGCGGGGGGTGACCAGGTGACACCAACCCTAATGACACCACTGCAAGACACTCGCTTTCTCAGAATCCTCTTCTCTGTTACCCTCAGCAACAACAGCTGCAATTAACCACCTCCAGTCTAGGCCTTTTCTGGCACTTTTTGTTCACATGTAACAATCAGTGCTATTTGCTAGAAAATTAGTTAGGACCCCAAAAACATTATATAGCGCTACCCCCTCAGGAGCCGCTGATTGTTTTGGGATCGGCATATTAAGTTACCTCTATGTGATGTCTAGGGGTGAAGGTAGTGAGTAGAGCCAGGGCCACTGATAGGGCAGTATAGGCAGCCCTGTTGTACTGGGCCCGGCCCCCAGCAGCTCCACAGGGGGGCCCGGGCAACTTGACAGTTAATTTCTGACTACTAAAAAATAGAAAGGGGGGTGTAATTACATTTTCCTGGGCCCCATCAGGTCATCAGAGGGGCCCAGGAGGTGAGCGCAGTGGTCGGACTATTTTTTGTTTTTCGGGCGGATGTACATAAGACCATACCGCACATGGCTCTGCTTTTTAATTAGTCTCAGATGCCGATACACACTGCCTTCACTGGCGGAGTAATACTACGACGCCTCCGCTCCACCTCCCGTCCTCATGTGCCGACTTACCCGAGACTGATGTGAGGCACAGGCGGCTCTGTGGCTGGCAAGGGAGCAAGAACTTGGACACCGTGGCTGCAGTACACACAGTGAGTGGAGCACAGAGGATAGACTCCTCACTGTATATCGCTTACACACAACATGGCAACTTATGATTATCAGCATTATGATACTCATGCAGGGTAGGGTGACCACATGTCCCGGATTGCCCGGGACAGTCCCACATTTTGCAGGTCTGTCCCGGGCACCTTCATTCCAGGACAATACACTGTCCCGGAATGAAATTGACACGGCCACCCCCCGGCCAATCTGATGCCCCCAAAAAAAGGCCACCACATCACCGCTTTACTCACTGACAGTACTTGTCCTGGCCCGGAATGCCTGGAGGAGCACAATCCCTCACCCTGCTTGTGATTGGAGAAATCATAAAACCCGCCTCTTGTGTCCAATCACTGTGCTGTGATTCGTTACAGCACAAGCTGATTTTTAGGAAGGGAGGGTGTCCCTGAATGGTAGTTTGGAAATGTGGTCACCCTAATGCAGGGAGCACAGTCAGCATGTGCTCTGTAATGGATTTGTCATATTGCTGTTGGGTGCTTACTTTGTTATGGCTGTGCTGGGTTATAGTTTGTAACACACAGTACAGACAAAGTCAGAACCCAAAAGCCATTTGACACTGACAGATCCATGACAGAACACATGCTGACTGTGCTGCCTGTTCATAATGCTGGTGAAGATGAAGTGAGATGCTGCTTTACACTTGTATTTGGGGGGCAGTAAACATGTGCCCCCCAACCACTCCCCTTTAACCACTTCCTGTCCAGCGACGTACTGGTACAATGCTGGATTGTAAGGGTGATATCTTGATCATCGCTACAGCAATGATCACGATATCATTTTTTAGCCCCAGCGATTCTGCACAAAGTAAAAGTAATCTTAGTGGCTAAGAAGCCCCTGGATTACTTTTACAGGCAGTCAGTGGAAGGGGGTTCCACCACCATCCTGCCATTGCCTTTACTGGGCTCTCCAATGCAATCAGGGGTCCTGTTAATGATGTGAGCAGCGGAATCCAGTTCCTAGGACACAGTGAGTGGAACTGATGTCGTTTCTCCCACTGTGTGACGTCAAAAACCAGAAGAAATGACCGGCTTAAACAAGCATGTGATCAAACCGATCTACATTTGATCAGATGCTTTGGAGGACAGAGGATAGATATGGGGTCTAATAGACCCGAGATCTCTCCATAAAGGGGACATGTCACTGCAATAAAAGAGATACAAAAAAATGAAAGACACAGTGTAAAAAATTATTGTTAATAAAATAACATTTTGCATTTTTTTTTAAACCGCCGCTGTCCCCCTGTACTGATAAGCCATAATAAACGTGTGTGCATATGTAAACAGTGACAAATCTGCAGAGGTGAGGGCAGGGTAGTGGCCTGGGGGGGGTTAAGGACAGGATTAAAGGGGCCCCATCAGGTAGCCTGTACGGGGCCCCATGATTTCTAACAGCGGCCCTGAGTACAGCAGTAATTGAATGTCCAGTCTGCAGATGAAGTATTCTGAATGCTTTATTTCCTGGTCCAACACGACCAACATCAACTTGAGGTAGACAGAAAAGGTTGATGAAATAAAGTAACTTTGCAGTATCAGGCTCTGGATAAGGAAAAGCAGTCCTGCTCTTCTACAGCTGTAACGATACGTCGCCACTCTAGCCAGAGTGGGTGAAGTGCCCCTGGACAGACCTCTGCCACAGGCCTGGCAGCCAGAGTGTCACTTTAGGTTGCTGGGAGGAACAAGTCTCTGCCACCGACTTGGCTCTGATTAATTTAGGATGCCAGATGAAACCTCTGCCACAGGCTCAATGCTGACAATGTGAACAACAAAGCGAATCCTCCCTACTATTCATAGACAATGCTTTAAAAGCCTTTACAGGTTACCACTTTCGATTTACAGAGCAGATCTGGTTCTAGAATTACTGCCCATGATCTGACGTTTGCGATGATCGCTCACATGTGTGGGACGATCACTGTTTGCGTGCATGCGGGACCAACATGCAAATTTGCCTTGGAGCAGCACAGGAGGATGGGGGGGGGGGGGTGCAATTAAAAATTCACACTGTTGCTTTAAAGGGGTTGTAAAGGTAATTTTTTTCGCCCTAAATAGCTTCCTTTACCTTAGTGCAGTCCTCCTTCACTTACCCCATTCTTTGATTTTGCTTTTAAATGTCCTTATTTCTTCTGAGAAATCCTCACTTCCTGTTCTTTTGTCTGTAACTACACACCGTAATGCAAGGCTTTCTTCCTGGTGTGGAGAAAGCCTCTTGAGGGGGGAGGGGGCGAGCAGGAGTGTCAGGACACTCTCTACTTTGCAGATAGAGAAAGGAGCTGTGTGTTAGTGGGCGTCCTAACACTCCTGCTCGCCCCCTCCCCCTCAAGAGGTTTTCTCCACACCAGGGAGAAAGCCTCACATTACGGTGTGTAGTTACAGACAGAAGAACAGGAAGTGAGGATTTCTCAGAAGAAATAAGGACATTTAAAAGCAAAATGCAAGGATGAGGTAAATGAAGGAGGACTGCACTAAGGTAAAAGAAGCTATTCAGGGAAAACTTTTTTTACCTTTACAACTCCTTTAAAAAAAATGTTTTATCACTTTTATTGCTGAGACAGTCCCCACCCCTTGCATACGTGCAGCTGCGGGACGGGGAAAGCCTTGAAAATAGCTCAGTAGGATTCAGCCTCGTTACCGAACATGCCTGAGCTCTTAAACTAACTACAGTGTGCACAGACCCTCTCCCTCCAATCCATCCAAGGAACTTAAAGGTAATATGTGAGAGGAGGGCCGGTGGGGATCAAGGCATTCAGCTCTGCCATGACAGCTTCCCTGCGCCACTCTGCATAAATAAAGAACTTTTGTGCCTTACTGATCCCCCCCAATAGTATACCCTCCTAACCTCCATGCACCATGCCCTCCTGACCCCCCTGTACTCTGCCCACCTGAGCCCCCAGTACCGTGCCCTCCTAGCACCCCAATACCATATCCTCCTGACTCCCAATACGATACCCTCCTGACCCCTTAGTACTGTATCCCCTTCTCTCCCTGCACCATGCTTTTGGCCAGGAAAACTGGCCGTGTGTATGCTCCATGGCAGTTTTCCCGTCAGGAAAACTGCTGCAAATCGCAGCGGGAAAAAAAAGAGCTGGTTTTCTATTTTCCCGCCGGGATTCGCGGCAGTTTTTAACCCGGCAGTTTTCCTATGGGAAACACTGCAGTGGAGCATACACACGGCTGGGATTCGTGCCCAAAGCTCTCACCGCAGTTTTCCAGACTGGAAAACCTCTGGTGTGTACAGTGGGAAAGTTACCGAGCAAGTTCTCGGTTTTCCCCCCGGGTTTCCCGGCGGACATTTTATTGCCGGGAATCCCGGTCGTGTGTACAGGGCTTAGGACTGGGATGCCATTAAAGTTCATGTGTGTGTGTAAAGGCAGATGTCCCAATACTTGTGTTAATATAGTGTATATATTAATACCCTACTCCACAGCCTCCTGTTCCTGCTCACACTAGCTGTACAGTCCCTATTATCACTCAACTGAATTCTTGCTCCACAGCCTAGTTACTCATGTCAACCCCTCAGACACCCTATCCTGCCACTGCTACTTTCCCCTCTCAGCTTCTCACTGCTCTTCCAGCCTTACCACCAACAGAAGAACCTGATTGTAATCCTGCAATCACCCGCAGGACTTGAGAGTTTAAAGCTAAAAAGACACAAATGTTTTCTTCCAGCCCACACAGTGTCATGGCCCACTCCTGCTTTAACCATTAATTAGCCAGGTCCTGTGCCATTTACAGCCTTTGTACAGTCAGGCCTTGTATCCACTTTAGATCAGTACACTACAACACCAGCCTCTGACCAGTGTATGTTGCCATTGGTCCTGTATCATCATCAATGATAATATCAACCAACTCATCTGCATGCTGTCTTAAGAGCCTGCCTCCATGCCTGCTTCTCCAGTCCAGTCTTTCCCAGTGCCGGTTGCTCCAGTCCAGCCTGTTCCTGTGCCAAACGCTTTGGTTAAGCCTGTTTCAGTGGCATGTACTCCAGTTCTGCTTGTTCCCATGCCAGCAGCTCCAATTCATCCTGTGTTCATTGATCCTGTTCAGCCTGCCTCAATGCCAGCTGCTCTAATTCAACATGTTCTTTTGCTTGTTGCTCTAGCCCTGCTAATGTCAATTAATCATGTCCAGTCTGTGCCAGCTGCTCCAGTCCTGGCTGTCTCTGCACCAACCATTTCAGTTCATTCTGTTGCATTAACAACTTTAAGCCCATCCACTCCTGATTCAACCTCTACCCTGACTTTTGCCATGCTACCTTTGGGACCCTTAGCTCCCCACTCTTTCTCTACTGCAATAACATCTATCCATGTCTTTCCAAGAAGTTCCATCCATCCTTGCATTCTCATTCAGCTAAGTGGGGTCTTCGAACACTGCTCAGAACCATTCTGCATCCCGACATTGCTTCAGTAGCTTTGCATCTTATTTCTGTTCCACAGACTTAGCAGTCTGTAGCCATTCCAGAAGTCATGCACTCTGTCCATGATTCAGTTCTGCAGCTTGACTCTGCTGCCCTCTTGCTGATTCTCTGTAGACTGCCCAAGCAGACTCTGCTGATGCTCTAAACCAGGGGTGCCCAACCAGTGGCCCAGGGGCCACAGGTGGCCCACGGAGCCCTCTGATGTGGCCCGCGACCTCCTGCTCTGGGATGGAATAGAATATTGTTAATAAAGGCAAGTTTATTACTAAAATCACAGCATATATATAGGCATATCTGTCTATTGCAAAGTGCAGGAAAGCCAAAAGTACACTGCGTTGGTAAATCACAGCGCATCAGTGTGAAAACAGCCTAGGGCCCCTTTTACACGGACAGTCCGACCCAATTGGACCCTCCATTCAACTCTAAGGCCGCATACACACGGTCGGTCAAAACCGATGGAAACGGACTGAAGGACCGTTTTATCGGTCCAAACTGATGGTGTGTGGGCCCCATTGGTCAGTTATTCTTCGTGTCAAAAATTTTAGAACTTGCTTTAAAATTGAACCGATGGACGCCTAACCGATAGGTCAAAACCAACGGTTAGTACGCGAAAGCATCGGTTAAAAATCCATGCATGCTCAGAATCAAGTCAATGCATGCTTAGAAGCATTGAACTTCATTTTTCTCAGCACGTCGTTGTGTTTTACGTCACCGCGTTGGACTCGATCGGTTTTTTAACTTATGGTGTGTAGGCACATCAGTCCGCTTCATCGGTTAACCGATGAGAACGGTCCTTCGGACTGACCGTGTGTATGAGGCTTAAGGAGTGGCAGATGTAAACCGACTTGTGTCCTACCTCCAATCTGATCCGCTAAAAAAGATTATAGTGGGCTATGTCCGTGTCTGCTCAGACATGGACCTGCCACCCACCCGCACCATTTATTGTGGCCCGCGACCGGTTACCAAGTCACTTAACTGGCCCTCGCTCTTCAAAAGGTTGGGCACCCTTGCTCTAAACAGTTCCCAGCCAGACCCTGCTGATCCTCTATGAAAACACAAGCAGAAGAGGGTGCACCAGCCTAGAGCATTTACCCATGAATCATTTATCAACAATATGTCAGAAATAGATATACTTAGAAACAATATGGTAAAGACAGCATGTTAAGGAAAACACATGGAGAGCTGTTACCAGTCTATCACACTCATGTGCAGGAGGTGTTGTGTTCTGTCACTGCTGATCCTCTGCCTGCTGCCCAGCCAGATTGTGCTGATCCATCCTCTGCCCACTGCCCAGACAGCCTCTGCTGATCCTCTACCTGCTGCTCAGACAGACTCCTTTACCTGGTGCCCCGCTAGATTCTGCTGATCCTCTGACTGCTGCCCAGTCAGACTTTGCTTATCCACTGCCTGCTACCCAGCCAAACTCTTCTAAATTTCTACCATTTTCCCAGTCAGACACTGCTGCTTCTCTGTTTGCTGCAAAGCCAAACTGCTGCTTTTTTGTCTGCTGTCTAACTATGGTACTAAGTTAAGCACCGGCCAGCTAATTGGTCTGATAGTTCAGAGTTTTCTTTTTTGTCACGTGTCTTGCATATGTTGCCCATCTGCCTTGAGTTTCTTCCAGTAGTTGCTTTGTTCAAGTTTTTTTTGTTCAGTGTGTTGCTCCTGTAGTGCCACAACTTGGTTATCTGGACATTACCTCTGTAACTAGCAGCTGCATTTGCCATAACAGCCCTGATAGTATCAATCTTTTGGGGAGTGTTATTTGTACCTGTTCATGACCCAGATGTAACTACTGTGACTCCAGGTGCATTAGAAGACCTGGATCAGGTAACCAGCGCCCTGGAGACCTAGGTCAATATGCACAACAGGTCCTAGGACGCAGACAAGCTATCCAGTTACAATAAGACACCCTGATGTCAGGGTTCCTGTGCTGTCAAAAGACTCCAGTGCTAAGTTTTCTCGTGACCCATGGTATCCCAGGGTTTAGGGTACTTTCCAACCTGCTGGGAGAGGAGTAAGCCCTTTCAGGAAGGATCCAGGGCAGGTGTCAGTGAGTGGAAACACAGTGAGAGATCTGGAAGAGGCATGCCAGGGGAGCTGGGTGAGAGCCAGAGGGAGAGACTGTGGAGTTTGTGTCAAATCGATGCAGCCATGAGGGTGGGCAGGATTTGCAAGTCGGATCACTGGGATTAGTAGTCCATCACCATTAAAACTACTAAAATAACCGGTTGTCGCCATGAGGAATACTGCAGGCCCCAGGCCTTCAACATTTTCATCTTCTACTTAAACTGGGACTTATTCAGAGTGAGGCCTAGTCATATCTGATGGCGTGACAGGAATACTAAGACTGTGACAGGAAGAAAGTGCTGAGGTAAAAGTCTGTCAAGTTTAGTGTCATGTTTAGTGTCAGCCATCTTGTCCTATCTCAAAAGTGTGACACACTCATTTCTATATCCTATCTGAAGAAGTGTAACACATCTATTGCATAACATTTCAATTATTCATTGTTTCCATGGGCATCCCATGTCCCTTCCCCAACCTAGTTCAATCCCCTAATAAAATAGCGAAAACAAGCAAAAGACTGTTCATTGACTAAAGGATTGTGTCTGGGAGCAAGGTGAAATGTGTGGATGTACTAACTCGTAGCAACCACTCGCTACACAGGAAACATGTTCCCTTTAGTAAGCACTTTTTTGTTCTTTATGTTAGTATTGTGACAGTGCTGTGCCCTGCTATGGTGTGAAAAAGGTTTTGTATCACCCAGGCTGAGGTGCTCCAGGGTGCTTGTCTCATACAGAGGAAACAGCATTTTTAGCTTTCTCAGAGGCTGGTAAAGATGTTGGGACCTGGAGTCTGGAGGCTTCATAGAGACTTGGGAGGGATGAAGTCTCTATTCCAGGATCCAGATTTTGTGGATAACCAGAACACTGATTGTGCAGGGCATGAGTATGGTTCAGCACTCCACCCTGGCGGACATAGAAGGCTTCAGACAAAGTGTCAGGAGGGCTTCATCTAGGAGACCGGTGGGAGCCAGTGCAGCACAGACATGCTAGGTGTATATGCTCAGAGCTTGTGTGAGAAGACAGACAGTGGAGTATACAGACAAAGGGCATGGTGGTGAGCAGCAGTGCTGCAACTGTAAGCCAGGAGGCTGATGTTTTTGTAGCAGAGCAAGTGAAGCCCTGGTGTGTTTTGGGAATTTTATTTTAATAAAAGTGGGCAAAAAAGCTCTTAAAAAAAGGTATTTGTGAGTGGCTTAATGCTCTACGGTATTAAGCTGGTTCCCACTGTATGTACATATTTTTTATTGAAAGTTAGTCTTTGTATCCATGAATTACATTACCGGCGCTATTTAGCTTGACACAAATCAAAATCTTTAAATATATTAAAGGTTAAAAAAGAGGAAATCACTCTAACTCTTTTCTACACTGCTTACTTTAATGTATATCACCGTCCAATGTTTAAAATCTAAATTATTTTTTATGTATTTAACAAAGCTTCCTTTTGTCCTGATCATTAGAAGTCTGTATGAAGTAAAGTAATAAATAATGGTCTAATGCCTGCATATCAGTCACTACTTGGTAGCATTTATTTATAGTTATCCATGATACTGTGCTTCACAGGGTTTTAGCGGATCATTCCTGGAAAGAAAGTACAGGAGTGTGATTATATTGTCAAGTCATTTCTTTGAAGAAGCAGCCATATGGCTTTTAGTTCTGCCTATACAGGGCAGAAAAAACAGATGCAAGCTTTTTAGAGATTATCTTCGTAACTCCCTTCAGTTGAGTTAACCCTTCCAGTGTTCTCACGGCAATTTTTGAACAAATTGTTTGAGGCGTATCTGCAATAAAATTGGCAGCACTCATCTTTGGCAAAATAGGGTGTAGCTGTAGGCCCCCGTCCCCATGCTTTCCCCACTTTTATACCTACCTTTCTTTTGTAGAAATTCCTTGCTGAAATTTGAATGTCTGATGCTCCAGTCCTTGGCTTCTGGCAGCAGAGGTAGGAGGACCTTAAGGAGCCGGGCTACCCATCTCAATGTTAAACAGCTTGGCTGAGCGGTTTCCACAACAGGAAATACTGTTGCTAGAATAGTTAGCACGTTTCAGTATCATGATCTGAGAATGATTTTAGGTCTAAGGCCGCGTACACACGATAGGATAGCCAGAGGACAACAGTCTGAAGGACTGTTTTCATCGGTCAAAACCGATCGTGTGTGGGCCCCATAGGTTATTTAACCTTCGGTTAAAAAAATAGGAACTTGCTTTAAAATTTAACCGATGGACGCCTAACCGATAGGTCAAAACCGATCGTTAGTATGGAAAACCATCGGTTAAAAACCCGCGCATGCTCAGAAGCAATTTTTGATAGGGCAGTTTTTGATGGGGCAATTTGATGGGGCAGTTTTGAGAGTACAAAAAAGGGCAACAAAGCTAATAAAGGGTCTGGAGGATATTAGTTATGAAGAAAGGTTGCAAGCACTGAACTTATTCTCTCTGGCGAAGAGACGCTTGAGAGGGGATATGATTTTAATTTACAAATACCATACTGGTGACCGCACAATAGGGATAAAACTTTTTTTGTGGAAGGGAGTTTAACAAGACACGTGGTCACTCATTCAAATTAGAAGAAAAGAGGTTTAACCTTAAACTACGTAGAGGGTTCTTTACTGTAAAAGCGGCAAGGATGTGGAATTCCCTTCCACAGGCGGTGGTCTCAGTGGGGGAGCATCGATGGTTTCAAGAAACTATTAGATAAGAACCTGAACAACCACAACATACAGGATATACAATGTAATACTGAAATATAATCACACACATAGGTTGGACTAGATGGACTTGTGTCTTTTTTCAACCTCACCTAATATGTTATGTAGCGCCCCCTTACTTTCAGTATAGGCACTACGCTAAAGTTAGTGGGGAATGGGAGAGTTACTTTGCTCCCATTCACAATTTATTTAAATTGTGACTTCTGTCATTCCAGAAAAGTCCACTGGGTCAGTCTGTGCTCCAGGGATGCGTTACCATCCCTGACCAACAGTTGGCACCAGTGGGGTTCTGGCAGAGTGAGTTTTCCTCAGCAGCCAATTAGAGGAGTTTTTCCCTCGCAAGGCATGCTGGGGAAGAGTATATCTGTGATAGGTGTCATGTGTTCTAAAATCTTCGCAGGGTCCCGTTCCAGGTGCGGCATCCACCTTCAGGGTGCGCACATCCATGGACCCCGCCGGCGAGGCCCACCTGGCCAAAATTGCAGGCTACACAAACCCTCATCCGGAGGTAAAAGGGGACCCCATTGACTTACTGGGTTCCGGGTTCTATTGAGAGGATTCCAGGCTGGGTGCCGCTCGATTCTGGGGTCTGGTGACTGGATAGCTGACAGGTACGTTTTGCTGTCACTCGGTGAGCTATGCTAAAAATCCACTGGGAGGATTTGCTCTGTCCATCCATTTAGCTCACCTAAAGTAATTGGCCTGTGGCAGGGGCCCTAGAGCCAGGTCTGTGAGAGAGACCTGTTCCTCCCAGCAAATCCTAAGTGACACTTCGGCTGCCAGGCTTGTGAGAGGGGTCTGTCCAGGGGCACTTTACCCACTCCAGCTAAGAGTTGCGACAAGTAATATTTTGGTACTCTATTGAGCAAGGACTGCTCAATTAATATCCAGGCCTGATACTGCAAGGTTCTCCTTTTTCTTCATCAACCTTCTCTTCCCACTTATTGTTGATGTTGGCCGTGTTAGCCTGGAAAAACCTTTATTCACTGTCTGGACATTCGCTCACTGTTTTGGCTCACTGCTATTACCCCTAGACACACTGCAGGGTAACTTAATACGCAGATCCCAAAACAATCAGCGGCTCCTTCGGGGGTAGCGCTACAGTAACTATGTAACAGCCTTATGGGATGTGATCAGTGCTAGCAGCTGATAACATTAGAACTGACAATTTGTGTATGGTAGCTCGCAAGATCACCAGTGTTTAAAATAAATATAAAAAAAAAGGCCGTAGAGTATATTAAAAATGTGATCAAAATTCAAAAGTAGAAATGTCCCTTACGCCGTGATAAAAGTTTAAAAACTCCAAAGATAGCCAGGGTGACACCTCTGGATCTCTTGCAAAGCTTACCAAAACAATTGTGACCCCTATATGAAAGTGGTCAAAAACGCTGGTCAAAAACGTGGTCAAAGAAGTTTCAGGGTCTGGTATCCCTTCTTGTCTCACCTCGGCTGAGGTGACTGCAGCCACCAATTCCATGTCTGGAGATGAGGACCACTACCAGTCATTTCCAAAATCCTCAGGGTGTTATAACCCTGCCAGTCCCACCTTGGTTAAGGCTAGGACCAGTAACATCAGTGCCTCCAACCTGATGGAGGTTTCTTCAACACCTTCAGGGCATTCAAGCCCTGCACATCCAGCTGAGACTGGAACCAGTGACACCAACCTGAGCATTGGTGTAGTTTCAGGGTCTGGTATCCCTTCTTGTCTCACCTCGGCTGAGGTGACTGCAGCCACCAATTCCATGTCTGGAGATGAGGACCACTGCCAGTCATCTCCAAAACCCTCAGGGTGTCATAACCCTGTCAGTCCCATTTTGGCTAAGGTTGGGACCAACAGCACCTCCAGCATTATGGAGGTCCGTTCTCAACCTGCGGCACATTGCAGCCCTGCTTGTCCAGATGAAGATGGAACCCCCAACAACAACCTGGGCACAGAGTGTGTCCTTTTAGGACCTTGCAGCCATTCCTATCCTGCCTCGGCTGAGGCTGGAACCCCTAACAATGCACTAAGCATGGTGAGTGTCTTTTCATGACCTTCAGGATGCATCAACTCAGAGACTGAAATCACCTGATATGACTCCACCGCACCAAGCAAGGACATGACAATAACTCGATCAAGCTTCACATTGCACTATGAGCTTGGAGAAGGAAGCTTTGGAAGGGTAAGTGCTCATTTACTCCCTGTTACTTAACTTACTACCTCCACCCACAAAACACCCTTTCAACACCGAGGAGCCCACTAATTGTTATCTTCTCTCTCATTTAGGTTGTTCTGGCTACCCACCAAAAGAGCCAGCAGAAAGTGGCCATCAAGTCAGTCATTAAGACTAGAAATACCTACGACCTTGACATAGAACGCTATGCCATGGAGAAGTCGGAAGGGTGCCCCTTTCTGATTCAGCTATATGCCGCCTTCCAAACCCCCTTCACCGCCTGCTTTGTGATGAAATATGCCTGCGGAGGGAGTTTAGGTGACTTTATCTGGAAATATTCACCAGTTGACACTGCAGTGACACCATCAAGTAAGTTTCAAACAGAAGAGAAGGCAAGCCTTAGAAGATATTTAAAGCGGTGTTCCAGCCGTGATTTTTTTAAAGTCAGCAGTTACAAACAATGTAGCTGCTGACTTTTAATAAGGACACGTCGATCGTGGCAGGTCCTGGCGCCACCATCCTCACTAAGGGTAACAGGCAGTGGAGCTTTGCGGCTTCACCGCCCGTTTCCTCCTGCGCATGCGCAAGTCGCGCAGCAATTTCCTAATGGCTGTTCTCTGGGATACACACAGTTCCCAGAGGACACCGCTCTCTTGTTATCCCCAACATCAGACGAAGAGTCAATATCAGAGGTATCATACTCTTTAGCAGGCACACACACTCTCCAGCAAAGGTACTGACCTTGTTATGTGTACTTATAGGTGGGTCTCGAACACAGCCGTGGGAGACCTGGACGGGGCCCATTTTTCCAAGAGTTCTCTGGGATACACACAGTTCCCAGAGGACACCGCTCTCTTGTTATCCCCAACATCAGACGAAGAGTCAATATCAGAGGTATCATACTCTTTAGCAGGCACACACACTCTCCAGCAAAGGTACTGACCTTGTTATGTGTACTTATAGGTGGGTCTCGAACACAGCCGTGGGAGACCTGGACGGGGCCCATTTTTCCAAGAGCGTGCCAAACAGAGACCACTGCCGTACATGCTGTCTCAGTTGCAGCATCCACTTTCACGGTAGATACACTAGTTTTATCTTCGGCGTTGCTTACCTCCGGTGACACGATCGGGGTAGCAGCCGATGGCAGGGTCAGCGTAGAAGAGACAGTCACTATCTCCGGATCAGCGATCACAGTAGTGGAAGAGGTTTCAGGCCATGGGACCTCTTCCTCCGCGGTCACCGTTCCAGCAATACAATCCACCCTATACTCCCGGGGAGATTTAGTTGGTGGCTCCACTTGGAACAGGTAGTCCCGGCATTTCTTACACCGGGCGAAAGGCAAGTTCCGGACGGCCAGCTCCGAACAGCGGGGGCATGACAGTCCGAGGGCCTCCACGCTACCGCTGGAAAACAAGACGAAATTCCCCAGGGTCCGCATTCGGATCCCGGTATCGGTCAGGGGGACTCCAGTGGTAGCAGACATCGGGTTGACTCCCAGGGCAGACATCGGAGATCCCAGCCTTTCAGGTGGCACAGACATGGTTGCACGTCTCTCTTTCGTGGGCAGGCAATCACTCTATCCTTTGGCGCCAAACTCGCCCAACGGCTCACACAGGGGTGGGTAACTCCTCCCACTCTGAGTTATTTTTCTCACACTTTGTAGACACACGTCACTGCGCTTCAATGGTGACATTAACTCTTTCCTTTCTGACACAGTCCAACACCACGACAATTCCTTGTATTAATGGCAGAATAAAACTTTTGGGTGGCACATTTACCTCGTGGCTCTCCAAATTCCTAGGGGTGTATGGTGCATATAGAAGTAGTAATGGAATGTCCACAAAAGGTGTCTTTTCTATGCTCTTTATTACCCAGCCAGGGAAAAACAATAAACTTGTGGTGAAAGGATAGAGTTGAAGAAAGAAGGAGAACAGCAGATTCAGGCGTAGTATTTGGAAACAGTCCTGCTCCCATATGTAACACTTTCTGCACCACTCCTGCCTGAGTGGGCTTAGCGTACCCGGACAGGCCTCTCTCACTGACCTGGCAGCCGGAGTATCACTCAAACCTTTTTTTGGGAAAAGTCTCTGCCACAGACCCTCCTGGAATGGACTTGAACTTGAGGAAAATTCTCTGCCACAGACCCTCCTGGAATGGACTCAGGGAGAAACCTCTGCCACAGGTCCTCACTGATTGCAATTACGGAGACAATCCTCCTTGAAAGAATTACGCCTGGATCTCCTTCAAATAGTCGCCCAGGTTCTGACTGACAGGTGATCAATCCTTCAGTGTCCGGCTACCTTGATCCCCGGTGGTTTGTCAAAATCCTTTTGGATCACCAGCCTCTCATTGGCTCTCCTCAGATGGACTCCCCACCGAACAGCTATACCGCTTGGGATCTTCAAGAATGGGAGCTTAGTCGATCACTGGGCCCCCGCCGCTTCTCAAATGTTCTGGACCAACATGGTCCCGGAACCAGGAACACCGCGTGGCACGCACGCCCCGGCCAGGTAGGCCATAACACCGGGGGGGGGCCATGATGTGGTCACCTTAAAGGTTGGTGCAACACTGGAAGAAGACCCAGACTCAATGGTGTCTGTCCCATAAATACCCTCTCTCAGCATGCACAGCGGGGAAACTCACTCCTGATTGGCTGCTGGGAAAGAGCACCCAAGTCTCGACTCCACTGCTGCCACCTATCATCCTGGGGTGGAACAACACCCCAGCAACAACATAATGAGCCCACAGCACAGCCAAGCTGAGACAGAGACCCTGTTTTGAATATAGTAATTTGGATCAGAGTCTACTAATACTCTGATCGCCCACTAAATTTCAATAGCACCGATACTTGGAAGCAACCAGGCGCTACATATATTTTGCATTTAATTTTCAAAAGAGTAAAATAAAGGTAAAACGTGGAGATTCAATCGCATTTTTTAAATTTACAAATGACACATCAAATATATTACTCTAGAAATAAGGCACATTTCTGAATGACGTTGCAAGATCTATGTTTGATAGCTGATGGGGTGTATGCCAATACAGGCTCAAGGAATGCAAAAAAAGTAAACCGTTTAAAAAAGGTGATTAAAAACAGAGAAAAGACCTCTACTGCTATTGTAAAATGCCACCTCAGCCGAAAGCCATCAATCGACATGGGTACAACCAGCCTGTCAGATTTTTCTTCATGAGATTACTGTCAGCGGCTATATCCCTTAGCAGTAAACATGGTGTTACCTCAGCCCGGATTGCCCCCCCCCCCCGACCAGCAGAACAAAATAGCATTGTGGGAGGCATTCTCCCCATCAACACTGACCTGTGGTGGAAGGAAAGAAATCTAATTTTATATGAGCTGTTTAACTCAATAAATGTATGGGATCAAATATTATATGTATTAAATATATATGTCTCTTCATTAATCTAACCACCTGTGAATTGAAAATGCAGAGAGGGTACAGCTAATTCATTGGGCCCATACACACGATCATTTGCCTCCCTACTTGATACTCTCCACAGATGCCGAGAAAAGCATTTAATCGCGTGGACTGTGAGTTTCTCAATGTTGTGCTGGTGAAGCTGGGTTTGGGCCCTCATATGTTGCGCTGGATATCTGCGCTATATGCCCCAACTGCTCATTTTAGGGTGAATGGCTGCTTGTCTTCAGTGTTCTCCATCCAGAATGGCATGAGGTAGGGGTGTCCACTCTCGCCCCTTGTTGACGCTGGTCCTGGAACCACTGCTCTGGAAAATACGAGCTTGAACATTAGAGTGGTCCCCATAGGTCCCGCAGAACATAAGCTCTTAGCATACATGGACAATGTTCTTTTACACATGGTGGACCCCACTGTCTCGCTACCTAACCTGGTGGAGGAACTGGTGGTCTATAGCCGGGTGTCCAACTTTAAGATTAACTATGCCAGATCTTGCCGATTACGATTCTTCCTTCATGTGATATCTAGGCATTCAACTCACTAGGAGCTTAGACACAATGGCCCAGATTCACAGAAAGTAAGGCGCACATTATGCCGCCGTAGAGCAAACACTGTACGCCCACGCCAACGCAGCGCAGAGAGGCAAGCATTGCATTCAGCAAGCCAGTGCTCCCAATGCTGCGCCAGCGTGGCGTGGGTTTCGAAGGCGCAGGTCGGCGTAGGTGGAAGTGGGCGTGAACCAATGCAAATGAGGCATGACCCCATGCAAATGATGGGCCGAGCGCTAGACAGGTACGTATCACGAAATGCGCATGCGCCGTGACGTGGACGCAAGCCTCACAACCACGCCCGCACAACTGCCTAAGCTACGCCGGATCACTGCGTACGCCGTGAACATAACGTATGCCCAGCCAGACAGACGTCCAACGCACAATATGGCGGCTTGTGTTCCCTGGTGCAGACCTGTGCATATCTGTTGCCGGGTTGCACCTCCTTTATGGGGAATAACTTTACGCCGGACGTACAACTTACGCGCATCTCGCGTAGTATGCTTCGGGCACACACACGTTCGTGAATCGCCGTATTTCCCTCATTTGCATGTTTGAATGGCTAATCAATGGGAGCGGCACCATGCGCCCAGCCTAAATGTGCACCCACCCTACGCCGGCGTGAACAAGCTACGTCGGCGGGTTGTAGCCTGTTTTTAGGCGCATATTAGTTTGTGGGTCTGGCGCACACATACGCCGGCGCACATTTGCACTTACGTCGGCGTAATGTGTTATACGTCGGCGTAAGTGCTTTGTGAATCTGGGCCTCTGTACTTACACAATTATATTCCCTTACTCAAGAAAATCTGCCTAGACTTACAATCTTGGGACAAGGCGACTTTCACATGGGTTGGTTGCACTAATATCAAAAAATATGACAATTCTCACCTGCATACTGTTTCTCCTGCAGATGTTACCTGTCCCCCTACCTTGGTGCTTCTTCTTTGAACTCCATAGTCTTTGTACTGGGTTTGTGTGGAGAGGCAAGAAACCACAATTAGCCATGGCGTTGCTGCAGCGGTCCAAGCGAAATGGGGGCTTGGGTCTGCCTAATTGTCTCCAATATTACAAGTGATAGCTCTGCAACGTGTATTCGACTGAAAATTTCACACTGCCTCTAAATTATGGGTTTTACTGTCGTGTCCTCCCTGGGTTCCATCGGGGGACAGACGTCTCTCTGACTGGATGTCCACGTTGACTAACCATTCTTAGAAAGTCTGGGATAGACTGAACAGGTCCTTGGCCTTTCTGTACTTATTTAATTGTTGTTTTTTTTTCTTCATTTTTTCCTGATTTGTACAGTTTAAAATGTTAAAGATTAGAAAAAAAAGAAAATACCAAGAGGGTAGGCATCCTCTCCAAAATAAAACTGATCCAGTAACTTTGAAAGGCATTGGAAAAAACAAGAGAAACAACAGTGCAACCCCATAGTGTAGCATTAAAAAATAAAGTTTATTTGAAAAATAGAAATGCACTCCCAAAAGTATACATGTATGGGGTATGGCATAAAGGTTACTTGGGAGCTAGAAATATCCAAGGGGCAACCAGAGAACCACCAGACTTTGCCACTGGCTGGGGATGAATCATGCTAAAGGTGGAGGAAGCCGCTGTCACTGCAACCACAATCGGTGTTCAACCCAGGATTCGAATCCCAGCGTCACTATAGACACATGCGTAGTAAACAAGGGAAGCGCTTTGAAGTCAGTTGGCTTCTTCATCAGTACTTTTACTTAGTACACACTTTCAGAAATGGATACCTGTTTTCCCCAACATCTCCCAAGACAACATAAAATCACAGGCAGTATTACACCATCTAGCAAGTTCCTAACCACACCCATGACATGCTCTACAGCTCCACTAGGTATCTACACTGGGAGCACTGCAGTAGAGTAGTTTTTAGCATCAGCATTTACTGTATACATAGTACTCCTATTCGGTCTGAGCCAAGCTTGACAGGGTCCACCATATTGGCTTGGATCGAAGTTTCAAGGCTTCTGAAGTCTATTAATGACTCAACCGGGTGTCTTTTTATGCTGAAAGAACATACTTGCCTTTGTGTCTCAATTCCTAGGTGTTTTGCAAGGAACAGACTTTGCTAATAGTGACATACATGTCCCTAGTTTACATTTCATAGTCTCAGGTTTTTCTACAAGTGATATTTATTTTTCTCACCCATGCTGCCAATGCCGTAATGTGCTGCAGACAGTGCCACCCATGACGCTAATGCCAAAACGCATGTGCTGCCTGCAGAGACAGTGCCACCCATGCTGCCAATGGCATTATTTCATTGGCGGCATGGGTGGCACGGTCAGCAGCACAATATGGATATTGCGGCATGGGTGGCACTGTTAGCAGGTAGCACATGCGTTATGGCATTAGCGTCATGGGTGGCACTGTCTGCAGCACATTACGGCATTGGCGGCATGGGTGACACTGTCTCTACAGCACATTACGGCATTGGCGGCATGGGTGGCATTGTCTCTGCAGGCAGCACATGCATTATGGGCCAGTGCCACCCATGCTGTCAATGCCATATAGTGCTGCAGACAGTGCCACCCATGCCGTAATGTGCTGCAGACAGTGCCACCCATGACACTAATGCCATAACGCATGTGCTACCTGCTGACATTGCCGCCAATGCCATATTGTGCTGCAGACAGTGCCACCCATGCCGCCAATGGCATAATGCCATTAGCAGCATGGGTGGCATTGTCTCTGCAGGCAGCACATGTGTTTTGGCATTATCGGCATGGGTGGCACTGTCTCTGCAGGCAGCACATGCATTATGGCCCATAACGCATGTGCTACCTGCAGACAGTGCCACCCATGCTGCCAATGCCATGATGTATAGATGCTGGCTGCTGCAGTAGAAGTAGATCCTGAATCCTCCTCTCCCCAAGCAAGCACACACGACACACCTGTGTTAGATGGCCGGGCCCCAGGAGTCACTTCCTCCCTAAACCTGCCTAGACTGGAGTGGCCACACAAACTATTCCAGTCGGATGGCAGCTGCTTCTTCTGCCGCCGCCGCCACTCACCTCGCTGCTTCTCTCACGCGGAGGGAGAGGAATCACTGCGCAGTGGCAGGAAAGGCAATATAGAGGATGCGCTGGCCGTGACTTTAGCCAGCATGAGGAGCGGGCGCAGGAGAATGCCTCTTCCGCGCCCGAAATAGAAGAAATAGTCCCTCCCCCTGCAGCCACATACTAGCACATTGAAGTTACAGTGCTATCAAGAAAAAAAAAACATAAAAAGAAAGCGGTGCCTGGGCGTTAGACGGACGATGGCTGGTGGATTTTTTATATTTTTTTACATTAATTAGCTATCGGTTTAGGTTGCCCAGGCCCCCCTGCTGGCCGGGCCCAGTACAACAGGGCCAGTTGTACTGGACTATCAGCGGCCCTGCTAATGGGTGTCTTAATTCCCACACCACCAGAACCCTTTGACATCTTTGATAAAAAAGAACAGTCTTATCTGATATTTTCCTGTTTGCAAAGGTCAGCTTGGATTGCAGATCCTGGAGTTAGTCCTCGGTAGTAGTATGTTGTTCCAAGAGACACCAATTCATCCACAGTCTGGGGGGCTATATGCTTATTGTGGCATTGTATCTAAACGAGCAAGGCTATGGTGTAATGGTCACAGACCACACACTCCACTGTCTGAACAGTCTTGAGTACCTCTGGTTGCAGCCACCATCCAATCCAGGAGAGAGAGGGTCTCACCAAAGGGGTCAGATCTGCGCCAGCCAGAAATCAAGAGGAAGAAGGTCTTATCAGAGGGCCCCAGCCAGAAGCCAGGAGTCAGAGGGTCTCACTGAGGGGTTTTAGGAGCCCCAGCCACAAGCCAGGAGACAGAGGGTCTTACCAAAGGGTCAGAGGAGCCCCAGCCACAAGCCAAGAAACAGAGGGTCTCACCGAGGGGTTAGAGGTGCCCCAGCTAGCAGCCAGGAGATGGGAGGTCTTGTTCCAGGAGTCAGGTCAGCTCCTATCAGGATGTCAGGAGAGCCCCAATCCATAGGCCAGAAGTGAGGCATGCAGCAGGGAGCTACGACTAAAGGCTAAGGCCCCTTCCACACGTGGAAGGATCTGCTTTCAGTGGTCCGCCATCTCAGGGGGAGATCTCTCCGCTGATCTGCTGAGCCGGCGGATGACAGGTCCCTCTCTGCCCACTGAGCGGGGAGGGGCTTGTGCAGCGCCACTGTCTTTTATGGAGAGATCGGACAAAAACTGATGAAAACAGACATGCTGCTCTCTGATCTCATCCGATCCGATCCACCATAGACGAATGGCGACGTATCGACATCCATCTGATTTTAGCGGATTGGATCGGGTAGGATGTCGGCGGACATGTCTCCGATGACATCCGATGCTCCATAGAGATGTATGGAGTGGCCATTCAGGTCCGCCGACAAAACTGGCAGGCGGACCTGAACGGTCTGATCGTGTGAAATGTGCCTAAGGCCCCGTACACACGACCAAACATGTATGCTGAAACTGGTCCGCGGGCCAGTTTCAGCATACATGTTCGGTCGTGTGTGGGCGCGAGCGGGCCGAATTCCAGCAAACATTTGCCCGCCGGGCCTTTTCCCAGCAGACAAATATTCCTGGACGTGTTTTAAAACCGTCCGCTGGAATCCTGCCGCTCGGACATGTACGGTCGTCAGTACAGACCTACCGTACATGTCCAGGCGCCCGCCGTCCCTCGCATGCGTCGAATGACTTCGACGCATGCGTGGAAGCCTTTAAATGGCAGGCCCGCCCACGTCTCCGCGTCATCGCCGCGTCATCGTCGCGGCGACGACGCGGACACGCCCCGCGTATTGTTTACGCGCGGACTTCTGTACGATGGTGTGTACAACCATCGTACAGAAGCCCTCTGGCAGACATGTACGGTGAAAACGGTCCGACGGACCGCTTTCACCGTACATGTTTGTTCGTGTGTACCCGGCCTAAGAGTGCCAAAGGGATACAGGAGAGCTGGACAACACAATCAGAGGGACTGGTAAGAGGAGCAGCAGTGCTGCTGCCCACATGCAAGCCAGTTGCCTTGATATTTTCATTGTTAGAATTTGGGGTGGAAAGAACCCTGCGTGGGCAACTAATGTGAAATTTGAATTTGAATTTTTTTACACACGGTCGGACCAAACCGATATGTGTACACACCGTCAGTCCAAAATCCGATCGGGTCCGAACGCGGTGACGTCAAACACACGACGTGCTGAATAAAACGAAGTTCAATGCTGACAAGCATGCGTCGACTTGATTCTGAGCATGCGCGAGTTTTGAACCGATGCTTTTCTGTACTAACCGTCGGTTTGGTCCGATGGGGCAGAGGTCCATCAGTTCGGTTTTGAAGCATGTTTTAAAATTTTGGACCGAAGGAAAACAGACCGATGGCATATACACACGGTCGGTTTGGTCCGATGAAACTGAACTTCGGTTCATTCTCATCGGTTCGGTCCGACCGTGTGTACGGGGCCTTAGAGACCGCTCATCTCTCAATAAAGAGTACCTGTGACTGCGCAGACTATCACAGGGGATGTTGTTCTTCCCTTGTGATAAGCAATAAAGTTGAATAAATAAAAAATGTAAAAAGTGTAAAACAATAAATTTAAATAAAATATGTAGTTTATGCATATGGAGATTTTTCGATATTAGATAAAATCTTACATTTTTATATGTTTGGTATCTGCTTATTCGGTGCAACATCATCTTTTGTTCTTTACAAAAAAATTGTGTATTATATTGTGAAACATAAAATATTATAATAGCCACTATTTTATTCTCCAGTAGTTCTAAGTAATTTGTAATTTTCTAGCAAAAAAATGCTGTGAGAAATGTCAAAATTGGCACAGAGGGCAAATGGTGAAAAAATCAGATAGCAGCTCCCATATATCAGCTATGACTAAGCATTAGTTGTTAATGCGAAACGCGTCAGCTGTCTATCCCACTGTATGCTGTTGTGTGCTGTGCATTTTTTCCTTTTTACAATAAAGAGCACGTCTTTTTTCAACAAGACTTTTTGGAGTGCGGCTGTCCATCCATTCCCCCACCTGCTTAATCCCATATATCTAACCTCACAGATTCACAAGTTTTAAATTGAGCAGAAAGAAAGGGAAATTTTACTATGTTCTACTTGGGGAACCTCCACAAATAACCCTTGGTCCATGAGATATAGGTAAGTAGTCTTGATAGCATTGCTGTAAGATGTGTAGGTACTGCTGTAGTTTGCGAGGCATAAAAAAGAACCAGAAGTGCACATAACTAGCTATTTGTACCAAGAGCGCGATTCTCATTTAACATCAATTGGATGGGATATGTACAATTCGAAATGATCTGTGTCAGTGTAAGAGATATTAACAATGAATATAGTCTATTACACATAAATGGTACAAAGATTATAATTTTACGTGTTCTTGGTACTTGGTAGGTGCTACCAGGGTCCAGTGGCAACATTTGATGGGGCTCTTCAATGAAACTCAGAGAATAATGAATACAGCCAGTCATAATGTAAGTGGGGAAAAAACAGGCACTGCAGGAGTGAACAGAATGTTCCATTTCACTGTGAGCAAACTCCAGTATCAAAGTAATCTGCTTTCAGCAAGTGCCAATGGCTACATGAGAGCATTCTGCTTCCGTGATGGCTTTGTATTCGAGGTGCATTTTCCCACAGATGCAAAGAATCCTCTCCTGTGCCTCGCTCCACATTTTCCTGTCCCTTATGCTTGAAAACACAGTAAGTACCTTAGGAGAAAATATAGACGTTTTATAGACATTGTATAAAGTATGGAAAGATTTGCAATAACATCAAATAAACTAGTCTATTTACTGTATATATGTTTTCACTAAAAGATTTAGGCACATTTGCATGGACGATTTGGCACAGTGCGAATTGCAGTGGCAGAAATCTTCTGATTGCTGCTGTGAGTGGTTAACTGCGGCCGCCAAGCCCGTTAAAAGTAATTATAGGTCACTGGTGGCCACAGCTATTTATGGCTGTCCCCACAGCCAGCGATTGTGTGGGATCATCGCTGCAGGACGTAAGTGAAGTACCTCCAGCAGCGATCAACGCAGGTAATCGCTGGCTGTGCGGACAGCGGCAAATAGCTTCAGCCACCCGTGACCTGTCATTATAGTGAGAGTGTACCCAGCAGCAATAACCGCAGGTAATCGCTGGCTGTACAACTTGCGATTCACGCCAGCAGCAGGAATCTTCTGATTCGCACTGGGCCAAATAGCCCACGTGCATGTTGTCTTCCACAACCTTACCCCGGGATCCATAATTTTTTTCAATTCAATCCAATTTGAAAAATTAGTAAATCATGGAAAATTTTAAGAATTTTGTGTAAAAACATTTCTATATAGATCACTAAAAAAAATATAGCTATTGAGAATAAATAAAAAAAAATACATATAGTATATTGTATATACACTAAATTACCAAAAGTATTGGGACACCTGCCTTTACATGAACTTTAATGACATCCCAGTCTTAGTCTATAGGGCTCAATATTGAGTTGGCCCACCCTTTGCAGCTAAAACAGCTTCAACTCTTTTGGGAAGGTTGTTCACAAGGTTTATGAGTGTCTTTGGGACTGTTTAACCATTCTTCCAGAAGCGCATTTGTGAGGTCAGGCACTGATGTTGGACTAGAAGGCCTGGTTCGCAGTGTCTGCTCTTTCATCCCAAAGGTGTTCTTCGAGTTGAGGTCAGGACTCTGTGTAGGCCAGTCAAGTTCCTCCACCCCAAACTCGCTCATCCATGTTCCCTGTGTACAGCGATCTGTGCTGCTCTGGGCTTTAAATGTAAACAGCTGGTCAGCCTGTCCTAGCTGTCAATCATTGGCCGGAACTCGCTGACAGGCTCCCGCTGTGTACTTTGGGGGGTTGCCACAGTACATTGCGGCTAAGTGGATACTATTCAGGACTTATGTATTATTTTTTTTTGCAACATCCTAGATCTTGGTGTATGCCATACCTATTTAAGTAATAGAGCACCTTAAGTGGGGTACACACTATAAGAAAATCGGGCAAACGTTCGTCTGATTTTTCTCAATGTTTCACAGCAAATTGGAACAAATACGAAAATTCTCGGACGACAAAGGCTTTTTTTCTTGTTTATTGTTTCTGATCATGCGCAGTCTTTCTTTTGTGATTCTTCTTGCACGAATCGTACGAAAGCAGCACACATTAAATGAAAATTGTCCATTCTGTTCCTCTCCTAGAAATATTGGTCCCTTCCAGAAATTTCATACGAAAAATTCAAATTCATATGGCTGTCGAAGGTTGTGTACACACTGGGGGTTATTTACTAAAGGTAAATACAATTTGCACTACAACTACAAGTGCACTTGAAAGTGCACTTGGAAGTGCAGTTGCTGTAGATCTGAGGGGCTTCCCCTCATTTTAGATCTTCCCCTCATATCTATAGCGACTGCACTTACAAGTGCACTTTAATGTGCATGTGCACTTGCAGTGCACTCGTAGTGCAAAGTGGATTTGCCTTAAGTAAATAAACCCCACTATACAAAAATCGTACGAAAATTCTTTGGATGAAAATGTTCGCCTGATTGTCTTATAGCGTGTGCAAGCCTTGAGTGCTAGTTCACACCAGACGCAGTTCCGTTCAGGTTTGTGCACTTTTTGTCTGCACAAAATGCATGCACGGTGGTTTCCATGTATTCCAATGGCTCTAGTTCACACCAAGCAGTTAGTTTCCGGTCAGTTTCTGCACCGGAAACTGACTGCATGGTATGAAGTAGAGCCATTGGAATACATGAAAAACACTGTGTATGCATTTTTAGTGCATAAAAAAGTGCACGAAACTGAACGGAACTGCGTCTGGTGTGAACTGGCTCTTATAGTGAGGCCAGAACACCTGTTATTTGTCACCTACCAATATATAATCAACAGGTAGCCTGTAGAACATGAGGCCAATTTTAAAGCCAGAAAACAAAAAAAAATTATGTACTTGTGCCCCATCAAATGGCATATACAAGGGTGCGTGCACATTGACTTCAGATCGCATTCTCCTTCTTATGCATTTAATCAGAATTGACGTCTTCAGGGACCCAAGAAACAACTTTCTTTGCACTGATCACTTTCATTGCACTATTTTGCACATTTGGTTTGATCAACATAATATTTGTACTAAATTTGATCGACAGCACATGGGCAGGTGTGAAGATGGACTGTAGTGCCCAATGGAGATCCCGTCATTGCACAAATTTCATCCTGAACATACTATCTACTCTGGATAGATTCATGCATAGCTTCCGCCGTCACCCCCTATTCATGCGTCCAGCCCCTTTCAGGACACCGGGCACATGAATTACAGCGGCAGGGGTAGTTTTTTTGAAGCACCTGATTGCAGCCAGAGGCTCTAATAGGCTTCAAAATAGGGAGTACTCGTGGAACAGAGCATTGCGCTCGGAGCCCACCTAGGTGTGTTAGAAAAGCAAATGAATATTCGCTTTTCAAAGGCCCCGTACACACGACCGAACATGTCTGCTGAAACTGGTCCGCGGACCAGTTTCAGCAGACATGTTCGGTCGTGTGTACGGCCGAGCGGACAGGTTTCCAGCGTACATTTGTCCGCCAGACCGTTTTCGAGCGGACAAATGTTTCTAAACATGTTTAGTAACATGCCCGCTGGAATCCTGTCCGTCGGACATGTTCGGTCGTCTGTACATGTAAGTACATGTCCGAGCGGCCGCCAAATCCCTTGCATGCGTCGAATGACTTTGAGGCATGCGTGGAAGCATTGAACTTCCAGGGCCGAGCACGTCGCCGCGGCGACAGAGCGGCCTCGTCACCGCGTATCGTGTACGCGCGGATTTCTGTATGATGGTGTGTACAGCCATCATACAGAAATCTCCGGGCGGGCATGTCCGCTGAAAACGGTCCGGCGGACCGTTTTCATCGGACATGTTTGCCCGTGTGTACAAGGCCTAACACTAAATCGTCTCTCCGCCAATCAGGATGTGTGGGTCTGATACCGTTTCCCGACTGGCTGAAAGGCCAGGTGATCCTATTGGATGCCTAGGTGGAGGAGGAGGGGGATGCACGGCTTAAAGCGGGAGTTCACCCATTTATACATTTTATTTTTTTCTCCCCTTAGATTCCTGCTCGTTCGGTCTAGGGGAATCGGCTATTTGTATTAAAATATGAGCAGTACTTACCCGTTTTCGAGATGCATCTTCTTCCGTCGCTTCCGGGTATGGGTCTTCGGGAGCGGGCGTTCCTTCTTGATTGACAGGCTTCCGACGGTCGCATCCATCGCGTCACTCGTAGCCGAAAGAAGCCGAACGTCGGTGCGGCTCTATACTGCGCCTGCGCACCGACGTTCGGCTTCTTTCGGAAAATCGTGACGCGATGGATGCGACCGTCGGAAGCCTCTCGGAAGACTGTCAATCAAGAAGGAACGCCCATTCCCGCAGCCCATACCCGGAAGCGACGGAGAGGATGCATCTCGTAAACGGGTAAGTACTGCACATATTTTAAAACAAATAGCCGATTCCCCTAGAGAAAACGAGCAGGAATCTAAGGGGAAAAAGTGCCCTCTAAGGGTGAACCCCCGCTTTAAGCTGCCGTGCTCCACACCACGGGAGGAGGAAGAAAGCTGCCGGACACGCTGCCAGCCCGGTGGCGTAAGTGTGGGGTTTTGACGTCCCGACTGTCCTCCGGGAGGGGGGTGCCGCCACTGGTGTTTGAAAAACTTTATTGAATTCAGTCTGAATGGTGGTAGGCACATTGTTACAGGGCCTTTCTGTTGTATATGTTGTTTCTTTGATTTGCAAGTCAGATTAAAACTTTCTACTTTTTAAACTACCTTCGGAGCAAGATTGAATATTTCCAACAACACTCTGCTGTGGCTTAATTGCTAGAGAATATGTCTCCTCTGTACAACCATCCCTTCATAAACCACATATAACTTGTGAACAGATTACCATAGTTGCAATGAGAACAATTTTACCTCTAGTTATATTATTTAAGAACATTGCTAGGGATAACAATAACTACATTTTCATAAGCAAAAGCATATTCTACGGAGAGATTTTAATGACTATTATATGAGCTGCCATATTTGGCATGTCTAGCAAAAACCATTTTTTAAAGCACAAATCATGTTTTCCTTTTTTTATGCTTCCCCGATAAGTCTTTTATTTATTTTTTTACTTTTTACATTCATTCCATTAAAAGTTTTCTTCTTTGGAAAGTGCAAACAGAATCTCTTCTGCAGAAGCTGTTAGTCTTCTGTTGTAAATTTAATTTTCTAAATTTAATTTTTTAAATTTGATTTAGAAGAACATGCAGATTGTAACGCCTGGTAGCATAACTCATGTAATACCTTCAACTTGCCATTAGATGGCAGCAAGCATTAATGTTTCGCACAGACCAGACCTATAAAAGTTAACCTTCGGAAATTTCTATAGACGTCTTTAATATTGAGGTCAGTTTATAAGCAGCAACTCAAACACAAGGTTGAGTACAAAAAACATTTCAAAAGGGGAATTTATTGCGTACAATTGTATGCATTCTCTTTAGTTTCTTAATATAAAAAAAAAACCTTAAAGAACAGTGTATTATTGTTTTGATAGGCTGTATTACGTAGTCCACTATTAAATAAATGACTGGATTTTTTGTCAATGCCCAGCTCTTGAAAATCAGAACATTCTCCCTTGCATTGCGGCTACACACTGCAAAGGTTTCCTACTTGTTTATTTTGGGGATAGTAAAAACACTTATGCCCTGTACACACGATCGGTTCGTCTGATGAAAATGGACCGATGGACTGTATTCATCGGACGAACTGATCGTGTGTGGGCCCCATCGTTTTTTTTCCCATCGGTGAAAAAAATAGAACCTGTTTTATATATTTTTTGTGGTTAAAAAAACGATAGAAAAAAGCGATCGTCTGTGGGGAAATCCATTGGTCAAAAATCCACGCATGCTCAGAATCAAGTCGACGCATGCTCGGAAGCATTGAACTTAATTTTTCTCAGCACGTCGTTGTGTTTTACGTCACAGCGTTGGACAGGATCGGATTTTTAACCGATGGTGTGTAGGCAAGACTGATGAAAGTCAGCTTCATCGGATATCTGATGAAAAAATCCATCGGTACGTTTTCATCAGACGAACCGATTGTGTGTACAGGGCATTACCCTTTCCTCTGCTCCTCCAAGCTCTGGCTATGTACCCTGCATTGGTCTCGATGTCATCAAGACCTTGACCCGCTGGAGCATTGGGGAGAAGAGGGGACTGATCCACAAGTGCAGAGGACAGGAGGATTGGGTAAATAAATCTACTTTTCCATGACCCCTAGACGTAAATGAATAGTTAACCATGACAGTGCAGGCACAGCCCCACTACAAGGGAGCATTTTTGTATGTGTGTTATCTATAAATATTGCTTTTTAATGCACTTCCATCATCATCATCAGTAGGTCTTACAATGTGCAATGATGCATTAAGAAACAGATAACACATGGCAAGGATGTCAAGGATTTAAACCAATGGCTAACCTGTGTATATGCACATGTATTGCGGGCTGTATCTATTTATTGCTTATGTTCTCAATCACCGCTATACTCTATTGTCCCATTGACTATGTTCTGTTGAATGAAACGCGTTGGCTAGACGTCAGCTTTGACGTCATTACGGGGAACTTAAGGAACAGATGCCACTGAACCAAGGTCGTCGATCCTTGGTCTGTCGTCCCACCACCTCGTGGCCCTCCTGGCCGGGGGTGCGTGTTCCTGCAATCCTGGCTCCGGGACCACGTTGGTCCGGGGTTGTGATCTGTTGAGTAGGCCCAGTAAGCAGACTGGGTCTACCGTTTCAAGGTGATCCTGTGCTGTCCATCCTGGAGGGCGGAAGCCGCTTAATGAAGGACCTATCTTGGAGAGGACCAAGCATGAGGCTGGTATCTCGGGAGAGGCCTGGAGACTTCATGGAAGGATGCACCATGTACTGAGAGGCTTGATGGTGATCGTTCATCAGACTTGAATTCTACAGAAATTAATCTGAAGAGATCCGGGTGCTGAATCCTGTGCTAGGGGATTCTGGACCGAAAGTGTCTCCATTCAAAGGAAGGTCTGTGGCAGAGACTGTACTTTGTTTCGTGCGCCACTCTGGTTGCTAGACCAGTGAGAGGGACCTATCCGGGTGCGCAATACCCACTCTGGTTAGAGTGGTGACGAAAGCTGTGTTGCCCTTCAACCACTTTCTCTTTCCTTACCAAGTTCTACAAATAAATCTTAGAAAAAGAAATGTGCAGTGTGGACATTGAACTTTCTCAACTCTCATCTACCACCCTGGATGGCAAGAAGATAGAGGTAACATGCCACTCGAAAATATCCAGCAGCTCCTTTCGGAGGTAGTGCTACAATTACATGCCAAACAAAAATTTATATAGACAACACCAACTTGCCCCTCCCATACCTGATGAAGCTCAAGCTGATTGGGCAAAGGGAGGTCACTATATCACGTGAGTGATGTTCTGATGTCACTGTCCACACATCTTCACATGCCTGAAGTACCTACTGAGACAGTGGACGCCATCTTAGGTACAGGCACAGCTTTGCTGATAAACAACTAACAGACCCCCATGATTGCAGATCGCTCCAACCTCCATGAGAGACCAGAATCATTAAGTACTGATGTTGGCAGACAGCCTGGCTCCTTGCGAGATGAATATCTGTGAGTACAAAGCCTCTCTTACATGACCCAGAGGGTGGATTCATCTGTATGCTGATCGTATACTGGTCGGATGAGCTGATACAACTGGTCATGTTCTGGATTACAGTGCAGAGATGCACTTTACTGTTGCCTGCAATACCCTTTAAACATTTGACTTCATAGCATACCTTATGCTTTATTTCCACTGTCATTTTATGGCACTGAAGTTATGAGACTCCCTTCACATAGCTGAGTCTAACATTTTCTTTCAGTCCTATTTTTTATAGCACACAACCTATCAAAATAAGGATCAACTATACTTACATTAACCACTTAAGCCCCGGACCAAAATGCAGCTAAATTCCCAGGCCAGGTTTTGCGATTCGGCACTGCTTCGCTTTAACAGACAATTGCGCAGTCGTGCTACGTGGCTCCCAAACGAAATTGACGTCCTTTTTTCCCCACAAATAGAGCTTTCTTTTGGTGGTATTTGATCACCTCTGCGGTTTTTATTTTTTGCGCTATAAACAAAAATACAGCGACAATTTTGAAAAAAATTCTATATTTTTTACTTTTTGCTATAATAAATATCCCCCAAAAACATATATAATTTTTTTTTTCCTCAGTTTAAGCCGAAACGTATTTTTCTACCTATTTTTGGTAAAAAAAAACCCACAATAAGCGTTTATCGATTGGTTTGCGCAAAATTTATAGCGTTTACAAAATAGGGGATAGTTGTATTGCATTTTTATAAAAAAAATTTTTTTACTACTAATGGCGGCGATCAGCGATTTTTTTCATGACTGCGACATTATGGCGGACACTTCGGACAATTTTGACACATTTTTGGGACCATTGTCATTTTCACAGCAAAAAATGCATTTAAATTGTATTGTTTATTGTGAAAATGACAGTTGCAGTTTGGGAGTTAACCACAGGGGGCGCTGAAAGAGTTATGTTTCACCTAGTGTGTGTTTACAACTGTAGGGGGGTGTGGCTGTAGGTCTGACGTCATCGATTGTGTCTCCCTATAAAAGGGATCACACGATCGATGCAGCCGCCACAGTGAAGCACGGGGAAGCCGTGTTTACATACGGCTCTCCCCGTTCTTCAGCTCCGGGGAGCGATCGCGAGGGAGCGGCTAGAAACAAATCCCGGATCACTCCCACACGATTTCCGACCGCCGCATGTACCGGGGGGGGGGGTCCCGATCGGACCCCCGACCCGCGGAAAGGCAGGGACGTACATGTACGCCCATCTGCCTGTACGTGACATTATGTGGACATATATGTACATGCGGCGGTCGTTAAGTGGTTAAGTGACTGTAAACAATCCAATTTTTACCGGGTGAATACATGTGGATTCTTAAAGCGGAACGTCAGTTATTTTTTCAACTTTCCATCTATTAAACCATCTGCCCTGGTTGTTTTAACTTTGGATAGTAGTATTTTTTTTTATGCCAGTAAATCCCAGCCCACTTCCTGTTTGTTGTCTGATAAAAAACCTAGGCTTATGACATCATGCACAGCTCTCTCTCTCACTCTCATGAGAGTTTGCCGGGAAGGGGGGGGGGTCATAAGAGGGCCAATGAGAGCTGCAGAGCTGGAGGTGTGCCTCTGTGTGTCTGTGTAAATCCAGGAAGTGAACATGCAGCAGCTTTAGCTGCCCACAGTTAAAATATAAATGCAGCCAGACTTAGTGGAGGGAGATTTCTGCAGCATATTTGGCAAATGTAGAATCACAGTATATATAAAATAATATGCAAAGTGGTTTGAGGGAAGCTTCAGAATGGCAAAGATGTTTTTATTACAAATGATGTGAGTTTCTCTTATAGGCTACTTTCACACCGAGGCGTTGGGGCGTCGGCTGTATTTTTAGCTGCGCTTTAATGTCTTTTTGGCCACTGGCGCTTTTAAACCCTGCTAGAGGCCGAAAAAGGGTTAAAATCACCTGCAAAGCGCTGCTTTGTCGGCCGTCCGGCAACACTGCCCATTGATTAGTCTTACCTGTAGGTACCATGAATATCTCCTAAACGTGCCCTGTTTAGAAGATATTCAGTGTATCTGCATGTGCTGACGTCGCTCGATGTCCAAAAATAGGTTGGGCACCAATGAAAAGAAAAATATTTCATAAAATTACAGACCTTTATTTTTTCACCAAGTAAAATTAATGATTGATTTCAAAACCAACAGCATAAGCTCTCATAAACATGGCAAGGTATTATAAAATCCTGATACTGAAATATTCACATGGCAAAAGAAAAAAAAAGTCTATACATTGCACTGTTGATGTAATGATCAATATAGCTGATGTAGTTTTCTCACACATTTTGAGTAGTTCTTTCTCAGGGGCAAAAATGAACCTTTGAAATAAAGTTCATGAGAGCTGTATACTTAACAGCCATAAATAATTAAAAAAATCCAGCCTTTGTATCAAGGGAGCACAGAGCAGGTGACTCATAGCCTCAGCTTGGTATGTATTTCAGGGGGTGTGTCCCTTCCCTCCACTCGGCTATCAGATTACAGACAACTCTGTGCTGCAGCTCTGCAGTGTGTGTGTGACATCAGATCCCTGCCCTCCTGCTTTGTGCTGCTGTGAAAAATCCTTTGATCTGCGTGTTTTAGAAGGCTCTGCAGGATAAATAGATGCAGATTTACAGGTAAACCTTATGTAGGAGGATTTGTTTAATCTACTGTATGTGCATCATCTGAGGCTACTCCCTTCACTGGGTATATGTAAGGGTTTACAAGCACTTTATGGCCCCATTCATATGGACACAGAGGTTCATAGTTTGTGAATAGGCCGTGTGTTTATGAGGCTTGTACTGCCAGGTGCTGCATGCCGACAGCATAGTGTAAGTTTATAGGGATGCAGTGGCTCACAGACACAGCTGCTTATCCCAATTTGACAGAGATGTGAATGTTGGCGAGTGACCCTGAATGCACACTGTCTCACCCACACCCATACCTAGCCTGTCAAATTGAAGGAGGCATAAAGGCCAATATAGTAGAAAATTGTTTTAGACTTTGTCAGATTTTTTATGTATCTGCATCCCCACTGGGGAGATTTTTGCTCACTTCCTTTACCAACTTTATGACAACTTTTTTAACATTATCAAAGGCCTCCAATCCCAAATGACGCCTTCTAAGGAGAAACACATTGGGCGGAGCGACATTTACATGCATGGCCAACCTCTACTCATCCTGGCCATGCTTATATGACATTGTTGGCATGTTTTACACAATATTTCTGTAAGTGCAATACTTTTTATTAAATACTTGATTTAAATTATTTAGCACTGTGAGTCCTCTTCCTTTTTTTAATACATGTAACTGGGAGAGTTGAAAGCTGAGATTCATCCTGATACATAGGGGCCATCCAGGAACAAGCTGTGGCTTCCCAGCTGGGAATATCTTTATGCGCTTAAGATCTCCTTCTCTTCCTATTGGTCTAGTAAGCTGCCCAAGCTAAGAGCATGGTGGCTTTTACACAGAAGCACTTTATGTATGATTATTTTTGCAGAAGAACACCTTTCTGGATGAAGTTTATTGGGATGTTGATAAAAAAAATTAAAAATTTGTATGAACTTTAGATCAAATTTTTTTTGCACTCAGAAGGACTTTATTTGGATTGTATTATATATGACTTATCAATTATTTATCACTGTAGGTTGCACTTAAATTTTTTTTTTATATTGTTTGCACCTTAAAGTGGTTATTAACCCACTTTCACAAGTTCACATAATCAGTCCTGTCACTTAATGCAGTGCCCCCTGTCTCTGTGCTTTATTTAAAAAATATACCGTATTTAATAATGGCTCCTGGCGCTCACATGATCGGCCGTCTTTCTCCTCTGCCCGTCTGACAGATGCAGTGGGCAGGGATGAGATTCCCCCGCTGATGTCAGCGGGATGCGAGGAGGAGAGGAAAGAGAAAGCCGGCGGGGCAGGTGATCGCCGGGAGCCGGCGTGAAATATGGTAAAGGAGGCATTTTTTTAATAAAACACAGAGACAGGGGGGCACTGCATTAGGAGACAGAGCGGATAGTATAAAGATGTATTTTTTATTCCAGCAGCAGGGGGCACTGTCACTAGCTGACAGGCAGGGAGGGGAAGGGGGAGGAGGACACATGAGCAGAGAGCATGCTGTGGATGATGGAGGCACGTAAACTGACCACGTTGTCAGGGCTCAGCAGCAATGATATACCATGGTCAGTTTACAGGGGGAGGGCAGAAACTGGAAGAATCAACCAGGTATTTTAGGTGTTACAGGGGGCCAAATGACACAGCACAAGAACTGTGCTGTATAGCATTCTTTAAAGGAGCAGGATCCAAACGCTTTAATGCTTGAATTTTAGCACATAATTTGTGCTTTAAAAACCCGAGGGTGGCATAACGCAATTTATGCCGCAGGTATTCATGATCACATTTTATTCACATTTTGTGGTTTGAGACATCATTGCATCATTAATAGTTATACAAATTTTGCACAGTCCAAAGGAATATTTTGTGCAGCAGTCTCAATTTAATTGTGGCTAAGCACGAATCCTAGGATTTCTTTTTAACTTAAAGTGGAAGTAAACCCTTCTATTTTAAAGTTTCAAAAAACAGTTAACATTCCCGGCATGCCGGAAATGATAGCTGTCACATTGGTTGTGCTCTCAACCAAACTGTCAAACCATCCAATGACCGGTGTCATAATGGATCACATGTGCAGCATTATGGCAGTTGCAGATTAAACAGAGGCCAAGATGGCAGCTTCCTTGACTGAAAACAATAGTAGGGTTTACTTCCACTTTAAGTGTTGCAAAGTGAAATTTTATTAATTTTATTCATGGCAGAGTGCTTTGATGTGGGTGTACTGTGTCGTAACATTCTGAAGTAAAACAAGTACTGCATATCCTACTTTTGTGCAGTGAACACAACGGCATGACTAGTGTGCAACCTCCCCTTAACCCCACCATTGTTACCTTCCCCTTTTACCCATATCACCTCCCCCTCTTACCCCAGTAACGAGATCGACACAGTAAATTGGAGAAAATTGGCCACAACAGCCATTTTTATTTTATAACCAAAATTAAATATTTAACCAAACTTTAAATAATAATTTCCAACAGTTCCAACTTTATTATTAACAATATTTTACCAAACCACTTTATTATTAACAACAGTCCCAATTGGACAAATTTTCTCACCGCTCCAGGTGAGCCCCGTAGGCAATCAAGGGCTGTTGAACCATCAAGGTGCTGGCAATGCTATTAATAGCAACAATGAAAAGAACGAAGACTGGACAGCCGCACTCCAAAATCACTTAAAAAAGAGATGTC
The DNA here is from genome assembly GCF_905171775.1 of Rana temporaria. Classification (NCBI taxonomy): domain Eukaryota; kingdom Metazoa; phylum Chordata; class Amphibia; order Anura; family Ranidae; genus Rana; species Rana temporaria. The sequence continues at coordinate 278,705,699 of NC_053492.1, read as the reverse complement.
TTTTTATTTTTCAACTGTACATACAGTCACTGCAAACCAACAACATACAGTGTGGCCGACGCGTTTCGCACTGGCAGCCAGTGCTTAGTCATGACCCAATTGGTCTTTGACAGTAAACCCCCCATTAACCTTTTCCTTCACCACCACACTGCGTTACCATTACCATACCCGGCCTCCAGCCAACTCCAGCTCGGTGACACCCCCTTTTAACCCGCAGTGCACCGTAACCGTATTACAGCGGACACTGTTCCACTGAAATAACCCCATAAGGGGCCCATCCCACCGATGAGCCCCCCAACCATTTCCATTCCATCAGTTAACTGTCACCATCAAAGACCAAGGACACCGCCACAGCTGTCATGAGAACCTTTTCCACCGACCTGAAAGAAAAGAAAACAGACGCACAACACCCAACAGAAAACAAAACACTCCGGTGCAGCGCTCACTGAAAGTTGCCCTGACATGAGACAGCCTTCTAGTTTCTGCAGTTTTCTTCTCCTTGTGCTCTATGTAAGTGTCCAACAGTTTAGCCTGAGCACTGTGAACAGACTGGTCTCACTGTGCGCTGTCAGTGTGCGCTGTGCTATGGTGTCAATGGCTGTGCAGTTGTGGATCTCAGCGCTGAATTGTACTCCCTCCAGCTGTGCTGCAGCTCCTCTCCTCTCTGCCAGCCTGAATAAAAAGTGGGGACATGCAAGCGTGGAGCCGCACACACAGGCTCCTGATAATGAGATGAATGGGAGAGAGAGAGAGGATGGATGGGAGTTGCAGAGGAGACAGCAAGAGAATGGGGAAGAGACCCAGTTCTAGTGCCCTGTCCCTCTGGTCTGCCCCCAGTGCCCTGTCCCTCTGGTCTGCCCCCAGTGCCCTGTCCCATTTTGTTAAAGTTGTTGTTGGTAATATTGAATTTTGTAACTTGATTCTGCATAAAACATTGTCATTCCATGAGATAATCTACAAGGGCGTGTTTACGGGTGCAATTAGGCGCAGGACAGTGTATGAATTAGGTGGGGCAACTGGTGGCGAGTAACTCTTGAGGCCTGGCTAGTAGCTCAGGACTTGAAATTTTGAGCCCTGTCCTACGACCACTCCCCTGAAAGCACCTCCTTCTCCTTAACCCCTTGTTGCATCCTCCACGCTAGTCATGCCCAGCCCTCCGTTATCCCTCCCTTTTTGTCCCTGTCACTCCGGGCCTCACTGCACAGTGGTGTGCACTGTTCACATAGGACACAAGGCAATTTGCTTTAGGACTGCGTTGAGCTGCTCAGTACAGCCTAATGCAAATAGTGCGAATGGGCCCTTATTCTGCAGAGGCCCGTTGTTCTGTGTTTGTCAGTGTGTCTGTATCCGTGTGAAAGAATCATTATGTGGACAAATTGTACAGAAGCACCTGTGATGGTCGCCATAGATGCTGCACACATCTGTTTAATAAAGAGGCTGAGGCTGTTCGTCATACTGTAATGACACAATATAAATGCATATGTCATTATTACAATGTGCAGGCTTCCTTCACCATGAAAAGCTTTATTGGCTGCAAAACAAAAAGTGACACATCAGGGGTGTGAATATTTACTCTTGACTACAGAATGTAGTGACTGAGCAATGTCAGGCTAAAGCAAAACGACAAACCTGCTAGTTTCCCCTAATGAACCTGTATGCCTGGACATACACTTCTATTAAAGGTGTTAAAATTCTCCCCAGATGTTCTGTTCCCCTCTCGGAATGATCTGAGATTAGAAATGAGACTTTGATGGAAGTTCTTTTCACTGTTACTAGGTCACCAGTACAATGAGGTCTTGTGTAATGCTGCCTAAGTCCCACAATATGGCTATTCCAAACCTGGCTAATAAATCAATTTCCCTGCACAATAAAACCTATTATGCATGAAAGTAATTGCAAAAATAATTCAGCAGGCAGCAAAGACACTGAATTGATTTTTTACTAGTGACTGGAAGTCCAGTAAACACAAATTCTCCACTGCATGCATGTTTCAGCCTCAAATACCTTAGGCAGAAAGCTTTAAAAGTTCCTTTATTACTCTTTTTTTTAAGACTTTCTAAGCATGGAAAATCTATAAATTCCAACAAGCCCTTATAAAATGGTTTCTAAGTAACCAAACAAAAGACTGCATTTTGCTAAAGTTTGCAGGTAAACACAGAAATTAAGCCAATTAATGCTGTCTCTACTATAATTTTATTATGATACAAGGTTTCACACATATCTATCGTTTTCTTTACATATAGATCTGTTTATCTTACATTTGACATCATAGCGGGTTTTATAATTAGAGGTGATGGGAACATTCAATATGTATGGCTAGTACAAATGGCATAGACATCTATCCCTGTGATAGAGCAAATAAAAAGCTGTGAGTTACACTTAGGCCTTGTACACACGAGAGGATATCCGCTGGAAACGGTCCGCCGGACCGTTTACAGCGGATAAATCCTCTGGCTGTACACACCATCAGATCGAAATCCCCGCGGAATACATCCGTGGTGACGTGGCCGCGCCGTCGCCGCGACGATGACACGGCGACGTGCGCAACCCTGAAGGTAAATACTTCCACGCATGCGTCGAATCATTACGACGCATGCGAGGGATGGGAGCGGACGGACTGATCCGGTGAGTCTGTACAGACGACCGGATCAGTCCGCTGGACTGGATTCAAGCGGATAGATTTCTTAGCATGCTAAGAAATTTTTATCCGCTGGGAATCCGTCGGCTGGATTTTTATCCGCTGGGAAATGTCCGCTCGGACATACACACAACCGGATCTATCTGCTGGAACTGATCCGCGGATCAATCCCAGCGGATAGATCCGGTCGTGTGTACGGGGCCTTAAAGTGGATGTAAACCCTCCATATACCCAGTGAAGTGAACAGCCTCAGATGATACACTGAAATGAAACAAATGTACCTACATAAGGTTTACATCCATATCTTCTGTTTTCACATTTATATACTGTTTAGAAAGTTGAGATCATGTTAGGAAATTTTCTCTTCCTGTTTAACACACAGTGTGATGTCTGGGCATACAGCCAAGATAGCTAAAATTGCTTGTTGGAGGAAAGGCACACACCTCCTCTCATCATAGGCAGAGACTCTCATGCCGTGTACACACGGTCGTTTTTTGTCTTGTAAAAAAACTTATTTTTTTCTCATGAAAAAAACTAAGTTTTTCAAACTTCATTTTAAAAAACGACGTTGCCTACACACCATCGTTTTTTCAAAATGCTCTAGCAAAACGCGGTTACGTATAACACGTACGAGGGCACTCTGTTCCATTCAAGCTTGCGTCATAACTTGCTTCTGAGCATGCGCGGGTTTAAAAACGTCATTTTAAACGTCGTTTTAGCCCACACACGATCAAACGACATTTTGAAAAACGACATAAAAAATTGAAGCATGTTCGAATTTTTTTTTGGTCATTTTTTAGAAGACAAAAAAATACATAAAGCCCACACACAATCTTTTTAAATGATGTTTTTTAAAACGTTGTTTTATTTCATCACAAAAAACGACCGTGTGTACGCGGCATCAGAGGTGTTTTTTAACAGGGCCAGCTGCCTGCTAATCTATTTATAGCAACCTCCCGGACAGAAATTTCAGGCTGCTTGTATCTAATGTGTCTGAGAATTTGTCAGGAGTTATCTGGCTAATAACAGAAATTTGGAATAAACTGTAGCGCAAACACTGGTACTACCGAACACTTAAAAAGCAGCAATGTATATGTCTAAAAAACAGTCACAGTTTTATAGTCCATATAGTGGTACAAAATGACCAGTCCAAAAAAGAAAGGAGATGGGAAGATGATGGGTGGCAGCTGTCCTCAGAGAAAAGCCAACTCTGTTAGGAGAAGACAAGGAAACAAAAAAGGGAAGCGCCACCTAAGTGCAATATGTCAGATACTATGTTTAATCTCAAAAGAAATGCACTTACAATACACAATTACAAAACAGGCTCATCAGGGTCTCATGATGCTCGGTGCGGTCCAGTCTCAGGTCCGGCCTGTTGCAGAGGTCTGTTTCCTCCCAGTGATCCGCAAGTGATGCTCCGGCTGCCAGGCCTGAGATAACCACCTGTCCGGGGGCACTTTACCCACCCTGATTGGGGTGGCGACGTATTGAGCTATATCATTGCTGAGAGCAGGCTTGCTCTCTCTTCATATCCAAGGCCTGATACTAAAGTTTTCTCTACGCTCATCAACCTTTCTCTGTCGTGTGCCATGTTGATGTTGGCCGTGTTGGGCCTTGGAATAAAGCATTGAAAACTGAAATGATGTCTGGACACTTGCTCTTTATTCACACTCACAGAAATCACCCCTAGACCAAGTCAAGAAGGTAACTCAGTAAGCCGATCCCAAACTAATCAGCGGCTCCTTCGGGGGTGAGTGCTACATATATATATAACTATTTACAGAGCGAGAGAGAGAGAGAGAGAGAGACTATAGTGAGTAGCTAAGTAGTGACATCAAATCTTTCTCCAAATCTCCTGATACTAGCTGTCAGAGGCAGCCTCATATTCTCACTGCAGATATACAGCTATGAGGATGTATTACCAGGAGTGCCTAGGCACACTCACAGACTTTCTCAAGAGAAATTCCAGGCAAAAAGTAAATTTGTTGATTTCAATGTCACTGTAAATTTTAGATTAACCACTTGCCGACCTGCCGCCGTAGTTTTACGGCGGCAGGTTGGTTCATTGCCCTGGGTTCAATTCAAGTAGGGTTTGACAAGCTTCAAAGTATTTCAGATGCTGAACCCAGAGAATCTGCAAAATTTCAAATTCCCGTTGTATGGGCTAATAGGCAAGCGGTGTAAAAAAAAAAAAACAGTATAGGGGTTGAGCACTGCCCTGGGGGACATGTACCAATGCAAACAAATAAAAATAACTGTTCAGCTAAGAGCAGTGAATTTTTTTAAGTGTTTAAAGTGAAACAATAAAATGCCCAATACCTTTAAATAACATCCCTATGGGGTGTCCTAATATTGTGTGTGAAGGGTTGCATCTCTGTGATGTAAAGAAAGTCCTGCAATGGCACTAATATAGGCGAAGGAAAAAAGTTTTACAATTGGCAGCAAATGACACGGCAGTTTCTTTGATTTACAAAAGACAACATAGAAACCCCTTCTGGGGCCTGTCATTTATGTTGGGGGACCTTTGGAGAGGTCCGTGTGCCTTTTAAAAATAAAAAAAATAAGTTGGTAACACATTCTGCAACAATAATAATGATAATAATAATAATAATAATAATAATAATAATATAAAAAAACAGATGGGGGAACCAATCTGGCAACCCTGGCTATGGAACATGTTTGGGCAGTGATGTCACTGATATCCCTCATCCCTTTGCACTGCTTAAAAAGAGGGATTCTTGGTGATGTCAGTGATTCCTAGATTCACCTCCTAGAGCGTTAGCATCTGCAGATTCCTTAGAAAATAGTGACAGCAGGAAGCTGTCGTATATAGAAGCCATAGAAACACTGCTTCTATATGTGATCTGGTGGGCTGAACAGCCCAAAGTTCGGGCATTTGTCCAAGCGACTGAACAGCCAAAGTTTAGTCTGAACGGTCGACTCATCTTTAGTGTTTACGAGATCCAGCATTATCCTCTCTCACGGAATTCACGCCCATACACATGATCCAGTGTGAGAGGGTAATAGCCAATTCAGATCAGAGAGACAGTAAAACTCTTTTTACATTATTCTTATTAGTCCAATTATCCTCACATACAAAATTAAGGAAATTTAAGATCACAGTGATACTCTTGATTTCATTAGATGTTCACTGGCTGACTATAAATGAGTAGAAAGAGGACAACAAAGCTAAGACAATAATAGATTAAAACAACAAGCCATGGTGTCAGGTCTGGGCCGGATTTACCATTGGGCTTGACTGGGCTCAAGCCCATGGGCCCCGCCCAATAGGGGGCACCGCCCGTTTACGTAACAATTTTTTCAATAATATGCCAGTCATTTAATTTTTCATTTAAAGTGTGTTGATTGGTCTAGCATTTTTACCTGTTCTAGGGACATTGATCATTTGTGTCCTCCGTCCAAGTAGACAAACTGTTTTTCTTTTATTATTACCCTTGTGCAGCTATATTTTAAATATTATGCCCGGTGTCTGTCCTTTTGCTGGATGTGGCATGTTACTTTGGCTCCAATTGCTGGATTTGCCCTTTGAATACATTGCACTCTGAGGCCCCGTACACATGTCCGAGGAACTCGACGGGCAAAACACATTGTTTTGCTCGTCGAGTTCATTGTGAAGCCGCCGAGGATCTCGGCGAGCCAAGTTTCCCCGTTGACTAACGAGGAAATAGAGAACATGTTCTCTATTTTGCCCGACGAGATCCTTGTCGGTTTCCTCGGCCGAAAGTGTACACACGGCCGGGTTTCTCGGCAGAATACAGCTCCGATCGAGTTTCTGGCTGAATTCTGCCGAGAAACTCGGTCGTGTGTACGGGGCCTGACTTGTGTCAGTGCTTTTTTGTGCCCATGCGCAGTATACATCATGTCCTTCGGGACAACGCTATGTTTACTATTGATGACTACGCGTCATCATTTATGCGACTTTTAATTGACTTCAGCAATTTACATAAATTATGTAATTTTGTTTAGGGCTCTTTCACACGTCCATTCCGTTCGTCTGTTTTTTGGACGTCCGTTAACGGATCGCAATGCTTCCCTATGGGTTAACGTCCATTAGCGGATGAGCATCCGCTAACGTCCGTTAGCATCCGTCTGCGTTAAGTTCCGTTTTTTTGGACGGAAGAAAACCCTATTTTTCTTCCGTCAAAAAAACGGAACGGACGAAAAACGGACGTTAGCGGATGATCCGTTTACCATCCGATCCGCTAACATCAGTTTTTCATCAAAATATGTAAAAAGCCCCCCCAAAAAAAACGGACGAAAAAACGGATGGAAAAACGGATGGAAAAACGGATGGAAAAACTGATGGAAAAACTGATGGAAAACTGACGGAAAACGGACGGAAAACGGACGAAAAACTGATGGAAAAACGGATCAACTGATGAAAAAAAAACTGATCTAAAAAACTGAGCTGACGTGTGAAAGAGCCCTTAGTTGTTTGTTCAGAATCGTGATCTCAGTTATTCTCAGTTTATCCAGAATTGTGTAGCTCTAATACATAGCTTGTGTATGTATCATTTTGTTCTATTTAAAGTAATGTATAGAAGGTGGGGCACGAAAGTGACTCAAGCCCAGGGGCCCCCACCAAGTCCTGCCCTGGGTCTGACGTTCCAGAGCTTAGATGTTAGCAACATTGAGTGATCAATAAGCATCTGAGGTTTAACCAGGAAGTGAGCAGTCAAAACATTACTCAGGATCCATTAGTAGAGATCAGTAGATGCACAACATCAGCATCATGCTTGAAGATAAATAAAAATAAAAACATTGGAACTCATTTAAAAAGACCTGAGCAATGTAGTACAACAGGATGCTCTAACTACAAAGGAATGATTCTTGTGCTTAAACATGTTTGGTAAATAAAATATACTTAATTCACAAGTGTATCTCTATCGCTTTAACTGACATGCGTCATTGTACCCAAACAAAACTTAGGTCCTTTTTTTCCCACAAATAGAGCTTTCTTTTGGTGGTATTTGACTACCTCTGCGGTTTTTATTCTTTGCACTTGTAGCGCCCCCTTACTTTCAGTATGGGCACTACGCTAAAGTTAGTGGGGAATGAGAGAGTTATTTTGCTCCCATTGACAATTTGCTAAATTTGGGCTGCCGTCATTCCTGAACTGTCCTGTAGGTCAGTCTGCGCTCCAGGGGTGTCATTTCCACCCCTGGGCGACAGGTAGCGCTAGAGGGGTTCTGGCAGAGCCACTTTTCTCCAGCAGTCAATTAGAGGAGTTTTTCCCTCGCGGGGCATGCTGGGGGAGAGTATATCTGTGGCAGACGCCATTTTGTGTGGTTCTTCGCCGGTTCCAGGTGCGGCACCCACCTTTAGGGTGTGCGCATTCAATGGACCCCGGCAATGGCCTACCAGGCCGGGGTCGCATGCTACGCGGAGCTCCATGTTGCTGAAAGGGGCCCCAGTGACTTGCTGGGTCCCCCACTTTACTGAGAAGATCCCAGGCTGGGTGCCGTTCCATGGGGGGTCGGCTTGAGGAGAACCCGGAGGCGGGTTGTCCAACAGGGCTTGAACGAACCATCGGGGATCTGGTGACCCAGCAACCTAAAGTGACGCTTCGGCTGCCAGACTTGTAGCGGGAGTCTGTCCGGAGGCACTTCACCCACTCTGGCTGGAGTAGCGACGAACTGTATCAACTACTACTGTGCTACTGAGAGCAGGATTGCTCTTGTTCATATCCAGGCCTGATACTGCAAAGTTTTCTATCGCTTCATCAACCTTTTCTTCCTACCTCTTGTTGATGTTGGCTATGTTGGGCCGAAAATAAAGCATTTGAAAACCTTAATTTATTGACTGGACATTCGCTCACTACTCTACTCTACTCTACAAATACATCCCTAGACAACACTGAGAGGTAACTTATTATGCCGATCCCAACAACAACCAGCGACTCCTGAGGGGGTAGCGCTACAAGTGGGGGCTCGTTCGGGATTTCGGCTGTTACCTCTGGCAACGGAAATTGTGAGTAGCAATTTACTAAAGAGCGAAGTGTTGTGTACTTAGAACTGTCTGGCTACTAGGGAGTTAACCTCGCACAGCTAAGCTTGGGCGTACGTGCAGCATAGCACGCGCCTGCAACGTGTCTGGACAAGTTCTTCAAGTGGGAGGAGCCACCCTCCCCTGCGTGAGATGTGGGTAAAGTTTCACGCCAAACGAGAAAGGGAAACGTCCATCTTTGCGCCAAATCAGCAGAATCACCATTTTCTTGTGAAGAACGGATCATATGAGTGATGTCTGCTTCGAAGGAAAATGCTGCTGCCCCCGCTGGGTTGAGACACCCTATGACCACCCCAGGGGTATTCTCTGCCTCTGGCTGCATCTGGAGTGCCTGTGACGGATACGGGCATTCATTTGTCTACGAAGGGACAGTTTGTATTGCTGTCCTCCGGAGGGACAGAGATGTTGGGCCTAGCCTGCCCTCAATGTCAGGAGTTGTCCGTTCGCCTCCTACCCTTTGCCCAGTGCCGGAGATGTCGGGCGTACCTATTCGATGTCACACCGTCTGTCGGTCCCCCAAGAGAATACAGAGTGGACCGATTCTCAGGAGTAGTCACCGCGGAGGTGGAGACCCCATGGCCGGAACCTCTCTCCTCCGAGGGGATCATGGAACCAGAGATCCCGAGTGCTGATGCCGCTACCATCGTCCCGTCTACCAAGACTTCAGTATCGGCTACCTCGCCCTCCCGCTTGATAGAGGTAAGCCCGCCGGACGAGATGGAGCACAATGACTATGCGGGCCACGTGCCCAGCGCGTAGGCCGAGACCACCCGAGAGGCTATTTCAGTTGGTGCGGCCTCCATTCGATGTGTTACTGCCAGAGGGAGACCTCCCCGGCTACCTGACTGCAGTGAGTGGAAGCTACCCTATCGACCCGATTTAGTTCCTATTCTAACCAAGGGCCGAAACTGTCTTCCTGCGGAGGAGTATGATTCCTCGGATTTCGAATCCTGGTCGGGCGATTCTCTGACGGATGGCAGCGATCTTTCAGACCACCCCTTTGAGCCTCAATTCCCAGAGTCGCAAGGTTTCGGGGGAGTTCGGGTCGCTCGCAGCAGGAGAAAGAAGTGCTCCATCCGGAGTGCACCTCGGGAGCCCGGCGTGGCATACCCGAGCATTACATGCCCAACTTGAGGAGCCGGTGAGTCTGTTGCTGTTTTTTTTTGTATCACCGCTCCTCCAACCCGTGTTGTGTCCATTTTTTGCGGGCATCCGATGTTTGTGTTTTCGGGCCCCTGTTTAACTGAGTAGGTTGGATGGTGAGTTGCCTGACCTACTCACTTTAAAGAAGTTTGGACAAGGGTTTTTGCCCCCACTTTTGTTGTTTTTCCCAGTTTTCCCTTTTTCCCCTGGCCCCTCCGGATCCATATCACGGCTTATATGAAGAACTTCAGAGGGGTTGGGTTCAGTCAGTTAGAGTGGGACCTTGCCAACTTCTCCGCAGCAGTACAGGAATATTCAGCAAGAAAAGAATTGTTTTACCTTTTCACTTCCCTTTTGCTGCTATTTCTTTGCACTTGAACTGGACTGCCGCAGTACCAGCGCACTGACCGCTAGGGGCAGTGTTCTGCAACATTTACATTGCAGGACAGAAATGTACATACAGTTCTTCTACTTCTTTTATAGTCTTGCATCAGAAAAAAAAAATTATTATTGCTCAAGCACTTACATTTAGGACTTACATTTGAGAGGAATGGAAACTTCGCGTTCAGACGTGAGCGTGCAGTTTCAATTCTGACCTTGGAGGTTGTATATAGATATAAAATTATAATAATATGTCAGGATGTATAGTGTGTATGTTTCTTTTACATTTTCTTATGCAGGTTCGGGACCCACCTACTATCAACACTGCAGAGAATGGGCAGCTAGATAGATAGGGTTGTGTATGTGTGTATTGTCTTATGTTATTTAAATTGCTAAAATTGTAATTTAATGTTTTAAATGATGTTCTTCTCTTTTTCCTACTTTTCTACACTGTTCAGCAGGTATCAGGCTGGCATTCAGGCTTGATTGCCTTAGGACACTGGGGACAGTGTCATTTCAAGTGGGGGGAGTATGTAGCGCCCCCTTACTTTCAGTATGGGCACTACGCTAAAGTCAGTGGGGAATGGGAGAGTTATTTTGCTCCTATTCACAATTTGCTCAATTTGGGCTGCTGTTATTCCTGAACTGTCCTGTAGGTCAGTCTGCGCTCCAGGGGTGTCGTTTCCACCCCTGGGCAACAGGTGGCGCTAGAGGGGTCCTGGCAGAGCCACTTTTCCCCAGCAGCCAATTAGAGGAGTTTTTCCCTCGCGGGGCATGCTGGGGGAGGGTATATCTGTGGCAGTCGCCATTTTGTGTGGTTCTTCGCGGGTTCCAGGTTCCAGGTGCGGCACCCACCTTTAGGGTGTGCGGCACCCACCTTTAGGGTGTGCGCATCCAACAGACCCCGGCGATGGCCTACCAGGCTGGGATCGCATGCTATGCGGAGCTCCATGTTGCTGAAAGGGGCCCCAGTGACTTGCTGGGTCCCCTGCTTTACTGAGAAGATCCCAGGCTGGGTGCCGTTCCATGGGGGGTCGGCTTGAGGAGAACCCGGAGGCAGGTTGTCCAACAGGGCTTGAACGAACCATCGGGGATCTGGTGACCGGGACATTGACAGGTACATTTCAACTGTCACCCGGTGACCCTGACTTAATTTACTGGGAGGATTCGCTCAATTTGTTTAGCTCATCCAAGTAATAGACCTGTGGCAGAGGTCCCTAGAGCCGGGTCTGTGGCAGAGGCCTGTTCCTCCCAGCAACCTAGAGTGACGCTTCGGCTGCCAGGCTCGTGGCAGAAGTCTGTCTGGAGGCACTTCACCCACTCTGGCGATGAACTGTATCAACTACTACTGTGCTACTGAGAGCAGGATTGCTCTTGTTCATATCCAGGCCTGATACCGCAAAGTTCTCTATCGCTTCATCATCCTTTTCTTCCTACCTCTTGTTGATGTTGGCTATGTTGGGCCGAAAATAAAGCATTTGAAAACCTTAATTTATTGACTGGACATTCGCTCACTACTCTATTCTACTCTACTTATTAAGAACATCCCTAGACAACACTGAGAGGTAAATTAATATGCCAATCCCAACAACAACCAGCGGCTCCTGAGGGGGTAGCGCTACACACTATAAACACAATAAAATATATTGTGTTTTTTTCAAACTTGTCACTCTTCTTTTGTTTATAGGGCAAGAAATAAAAACCGCAGAGGTGATCAAATACCATCCATAAGAAAGCTCTATTTGTGAGGGAAAAATTACAAAAATTTCAGTTGGGTAATGACCGCATAAATTGTCATTCAAAGTGTGACGGCGCTGAAAGCTAAAAAAGTGCCCTGTATTAAGGTGGTTAAAGAGGGCTTCCAAATTATTAAAAGGCTCTCTGTCCACAGACCCCCACAACCAATAGAGAAGAGGCCTTTATCCATCAAAAACCCCTTCATGCTGAGGGTATATGACCTGGTATGTTTCAGGTGGGGGGCTGCATGCTTATCTACCCAATTCCTTTCCCCTTTTTATTTGTTTTTTTTGCATGAGGCTCCCCCTTAAAATCCATAGGCCTGAAGGGTCTACACATTTGTTTGTACCCCTTTAAAATCCATACCAATCTACCAAAGACCAAAGAGTCATTTCGGGGCAACATTACTAATTCATTCTTGCTTTAGCATGTGCTTCAGCAAAAATTATATTTACAAAAAAAAAACATACAGTTTGAATTGCTGGCAAATGACATTTCATTGACAGATTCTTTTAAAAAGAAAAATGGCCCAGAGACTCCTCCAAAACTATCTCAAATATTTTGGGGAGCCTGTGTGCCATTTCTTGTATAAATAGAAGCTGTAAGGTAAATTTAATTTGCCAGAAATTTCAAAACAAAAATTATCAGTAAATGTCAGTGCTTTAAAAAATCAGTGCTCCTGGCCAAATGTTTTAAACCTTTTTTTCGTACTGGTATATGTGGCAATGTCAACCCTGTGTCAGCCTTTTGCCTATTAACTCAGAAAATGGGCATTATTGATTTGACAGATTTGGTTCCTATTGATTTAAATAAATGTACAGTTATCTTTAATTTTTAACTTCATCACAGCAATGAAATTGGCCACAGTGATCACATGGTACATACAGGGCCAATCACAGCTCATCTGTACCATGTGATTAGCTTTGGCCAATCACAGCTAATCACAACAAAAGACACTGATTGAACCAGTTTCATTAAAGCGGAGGTTCACCTGCACAGGACACTTTTTCCCCTTAGCTTCATGCTCGTTTTGTCTAGGGGAATCGGCTAGTTGTTTTAAAATATGATCCGTACTTACCGTTTACGAGATGCATCTTCTCCGCCGCTTCCGGGTATGGGCTGCGGGACTGGGCGTTCCTATCTTGATTGACAGTCTTCCGAGAGGCTTCCGACGGTCGCATCCATCGCGTCACGATTTTCCGAAAGAAGCCGAACGTCGGTGCGCAGGCGCAGTATAGAGCCGCACCGACGTTCGGCTTCTTTCGGCTACTAGTGACGCGATGGATGCGACCGTCGGAAGCCTCTCGGAAGACTGTCAATCAAGAAGGAACACCCGCTCCCGAAGACCCATACCCGGAAGCCGACGGAGAAGATGCATCTCGAAAACGTAAGTACGGATCATATTTTAAAACAACTAGCCGATTCCCCTAGACAAAACGAGCAGGAATCTAAGGGGAAAAGAGAAAAAAATATTAATTGGGTGAACTCCCGCTTTAAGTAAAAATGGTTGATTATACCAATGAAAATCACTAGTATAAACAATCATAATGTGTAAAAAAAATCCTGACCACTTTCCTAGAGTAGTACAGTGTTAATATGGTAACACTGTATTGCTCTGGTAACAGTGTGTTAGAAAAAAAAAATCTTAAAAAAATAAAAAAGTGTAGGAAAAATAAAAAAATATATATATTTTATATGCTGTCACCAGTCAGTGTCCCTGATCACTACCACACCAGTTATATGATAAAGCTGTACTGCACTGGTAACAGTATGTAAACAAAAAATATCTTAATTTTCCCAAAAATTGTGACAAAAATTACAACTTCAAAAACCTTGACAAGCCTCTTACTAAATAGCCTGTACTGTCTACTTTCCAAAAAGGGATAATTTTAGGGATATTTGTACTGCCCTGGTGTTTTTGAGCCTCAAGAAATGAGATAGGCCATCAGTACATTAGGACTGATCAATTTTCAGATACCGTATTTATCGCCCTATAGCGCGCACCGGCGTATAGCGCACACCCCAAACCTAGAGGGGAATCCTAAGAAAAAAAAAGAAATACTGACAATTGACAGATACAGTTACTTACAGTTGCTCGGCGTCCATCGGCGGCCTTGTCTGGTCCGGCGTCCGTCTGCGGCATTCGTGGTGTCCTCGTGGTGTCCTCCCCGCTTCTTCCCGCTTCTCCCGCGCTGTTTTTGAACGCCGCCGCTGACATATACCGAGTGCAGTACACTCGGGTACACTCGGCTGGGCTCGGCCACGCTCGGCTCCTCTCGCATAAAGGCTAGGAGGTGGCAGCGGAGCGGAGCCGAGCGCGGCCGAGCCCAGCCGAGTGTACCCGAGTGTACTGCACTCGGTATATGTCGGCGGCAGCGCTCAGAAAGCAGGGATTGGCGTATAACACGCGCCCACGATTTCCCCCTGATTTTAAGGGGAAAAAAGTGCGCGTTATACGCCGATAAATACGGTATATACCATAGTTTGTGGACTCTCTACCTTTCCTACTGGCTAAATAATATACACTGGTTTAAGTTATTTTCACCAATGAAATGTAGCAGAATATATTTGACCTAAATGCATGAAGAAAGATTATATACTTGTAAAAGGGGAACGTAGAAAAACACGTTTTGTTTTTTTTTTCTTCAAATTTTCGGTCTTTTTTTCCGTTTATTTAGCAAAAAATAAAAAACCCAGTGGTGAATAAATACATCTAAATGAAAGATGTAAATGATAAGCATTTTCTATGAGTGCAATGTTGCATGACCATGCAATTGTCATTCAAAGTGTGTTAGTGCTAAAAGCTGAAAATTGGCTTGGCAGGAAGAGGGTACACCTTTGCAGCCATTGTGCTACATGCTGGATGTTTGGTGTGCTCCTGTACCTTTAAGAAGTCCACCTGCCCTCATCTATCCATCAGAAAGCATGTGCCTCCATTGTGGGGACATTCATAGTTTAGTGTTAGGACCACAGATTCCAGGGTGCCGTGACGTGGCTCTGTGCTCTCGCATGCGTTTGCAAATGCGTGCGGACAAAACCCCTGTTTTTAACGCATACTGTTAGACTGGTTAATTAGTTGTCTGCAAGCTGGTCAGTAAGTAGGCTTGTTTTTTTTTTCCTGGGCATTCCCCAGGCCTTTGTTGTTAGAGGGTAAAAGTGCCTGGTATTGAAGTGGTTAATCATCAGTAATATTTTATAGCTGTGTTGCAGCCATGTGAATGTAGCCTTAAAGTATTAACTTTCTAGAACTGAATAACCCCTCCATAGGAAATCACAAGACCACTTGCAATAACATGTCATCACTTAGGAAACAACACCATTCAGGTTGTTGTAATATGCCAACACTTAAAAAGCACAGTTGTATCACTCCTACTTTCCTTACATCGGACCATTCTAAAGCATGTAAAGTATATAACACTGCTTGTATAATTTAGTATTACTTTCTCTTTAATATCAAGATACTCTTGCTCTTGATACTCTGACATTTTGTCTTGAGATCTATTTTGTGTTGAAACAGGAGAGAAAGCATCAATTCTCTCAGAATTCATTTCAAAGCACACAGGACTCCTTGTGTGAGGGGGAGAAGGCTGTGGACCAAGGATCACTATGGGGACATGGAATGGTTTCTACAGATGATAGACATCAATTTCATAAGGAAGTTAAGCTTAAAGCACCTGTAAATTAAAACCTACTGAAATATATGTTTAGCGCCTGGTTACTTTCCAGAACCGGTGCTAGGTTAAATTTAGAGGGGGTCAGAGAGTTAGGTAGCTCTGACCATGTTAATTTGTTCAAATTTAGGCCTCTGTCTCAGCTTTGGCTGTGCTGTGGGCTCATTCTGTCCTTTCTGATCACACCCCAGGTCAGCAGGTGGCAGCAGTGGAGTCAAGGATTGGGTAATCTTACCCAGCAGCCTATCAGGAGAAGTTTTCCTTGTTGTGCATGCTGGGGGTGAGTATTTATGAGGCAGACGCCATTGTCCTGGGTCTTCTCCTCATGTGGCGCCCACCTTTAGGGTGGCCACTTCACGCCGCCTCTGCAAATAGGCTTCCGGGCCGGGGTGCGCGTGAAATGCAGAGATCCTGGCTTCGGGACCGCATTGACCCAGGGCAATTGATCTGCCGCTTGGGGACTCAGTGGTCGACTGGGTCCCACCTACGGAGGCCCTGGGCTGTCTGTCCTGTTGGAGGAAGCTGTATGGTGGAGAGTCTTCCTAAGGAGTACCAAGAGAGGCTGGTGTTCCAATAGGGGCTTGACCATCCATCGGGGACCAGGGGAACCATACACTAATTCAAAACTAAGAGATCCAGTGTCAGGACCTGGGCTTGAACTTGGGACCTCTTCCCACTGAGCTATCTGGGATGCTGGACAGCTCCCTGTCTGATCTGCTGGACAAACCTATCTGATCCATTGGACAACCCTGCCTTGTGTCTTGATTGCTGTTGAACCTTGAAACCCTTGCTCCTCCCATGAACTTCCTATAAAAGCCTTGTCTCAGCACTTCCTCTTTTCCAGGTTATTGTGCCTTCTCAGCCAGTGCCTTGCTATTTGTCTTCCCTGCTGCCATCTGTATTTACTACCCCTCATGATTGACCCTTGGCTTGTTCCTTGACTACTCTACTGCCTGATCCCAACCTGCAACTACTCGTTACCGACCTTTTTGGCTTGCTTACTGACCACGCTGCTGTTTAACCCTTATCTGCTAATCCGCTACTGTACCCTGGCTTGCTCACACCCTGGTGGGGCAAACCTGAGGACTGCGACCTGGTACTAGCTCGCAGCTAAATCCATCTCCACCATCAGGAGCTCTGGTGAACACCAGCTAGTACTTAGACTCTGCATCTCAGGGGAGCCTGTGTCATCTGCCAGAAGTGTCAACCTGTATTCCTGTCCTGTCACTGCTATAGCAATTGGTCTTCAAGCCCGACGCCTGATCGTGACATCCAGGTGTCAAGTCTGCTAAGGAGGATTGTCTCTGCTGTTTCAACCATAGGAAGGGTCTGTGGCAGAGACTTATTTTCCCAAGTTCTGAGTGACATTCTGGCTGCCAGGCTTGTGAGAGAGGCCCGTCCAGGTGCACTACACCCACTCAGGCTGGAGTGGTGAAAAATAAAGTATTGTTGGAAGCAGGACTGTTTCCCTATTGCTCACACCTGAATCTGCTATCTCCACTTCCACTAAACCTCTATTCTTCAACAAATTGTATTGTTTTTACCCGGCTGGGTAATAAAAAGCACAGAAAAGACACCTGTCGTGTGGACATTCCGTTACTACAACTTTCACCAAATACCCCTAGACAGTGGAGGAACACGAGGTAACATGCCACCCAAAACAAACCAGCAGCTCCTCCGGGGGTAGTGCTACATATAATTGTATCAGTTCCATTATATAAGTAAAAAAAAGCTACAATAACAATAAACAAATGCACCAAATATCTTTGAAAACTCATTGCTTACAGCAGTCCCTTAACTGCAACAACAGCTGGTTCATCACTTTTGAGAAGGACATGGGGACTTGGTCATGTTCTCTTGAGGGACCTATCAGTCTGTAATGCCACATGCTGACAAGGGAACTGCAACCATGCCATGGATCAGAACAGCGTTCTGTCATTCCCAGTCCAGAAGAGAGGATGTAAGCTGACTAAGCTATCATTAGCATTGTCAGACTCTCACATGAAGCAGTGCTATGTGAAGAACACTACCAGGATCACCAAGTATTTATTCTGCATAACTACCGTAATTACACAAAAAGCCTGCAATATTAATGTTACTTGGAAGTGAGGAATGTGCAAACACTTATTTGTATTTTAGGTTTATATACACTTTAAAGGAACCTGTATTGGGGTAGTATGTATGCTGCTATTGCTGACTTGTTGTAATAAATGTAATAAATGTTATTAGTGTTGATAGTTTACATTCAAATCTTACAGACCTTATAAACGAATCATGGGATGACAAAACTGTAAACAACCAAAAGAATTGCAAGAATGGGATGTTTGTATATAAATGGTACTAAACACTATTTACACAAGGTAACCAACAATTATTTGATCAATGACTCATTTAAACCCAATTAATAGTTGCTCAAAAAAAGGTTATTTCCAGTGTAATGACTTCACTAAAGACCTTTATTTTGAAAGCTATGTGTTGAAAGGATCAAATATTATTAATACTGTGCATCTGAAAGCATATGAGTATACAATTGTAGTTCTAGGAAGATGTTTTCGGTTAGTCAGTATGAATTCCTTGAAACAGATTTTGCTTTGACGTAAACCTATTTAAAAGATTTTTAATATTATTATTATTATTATTATTATTATTATTATTATTATTATTATTATTATTATTATTATCGTTATATATTTATAAAGTGATAAGGTAGGATGGTAGGACAAGGGATGGAATACCTAAAATATTCCAAAGAATAGTACATATCGTTTAGCAATGTAACCTAACAATAGTAACAATGTATAACAATAACAACATATAGTAGAAAAGTAAGCCCTGCCCATAACAGTTTACAATCTAGAGAAATAGCAAATGAAAACAAAAGCTTATGCCGCGTACACACGATCAGACTTTTGCCCGGCCAGATCACATCGGAACATGTTCTATATCTATAGTCCGAGGGAATTCATCGGAAATTTCCAATGAAAAAACTCCGATGGGGTTACACACGATCAGAAAATCCAATGGAAAAAGTCCATCGGAAATTCTGATAATGTGTACGGGGCATGAGTGATTTGTATTAAAAACTCCCTGTGATGAAGTTGGAAGTGACGAAATGTGTCGGCCATGGCTATACGGCAGTCAGATGGTGACAACAGCATTAGGAGGTGGTGAGAGACTGTGAGCAATCACTGCATGCAATACACCCCTAACACTGATGTTTAAATAAAGCCTTTTAAATGTTTTTAATGTAAGTGGATTTTTCATATTTTATAAAATTCGCTGTTGTTTGGTTACTGTACCATTGGAGGCTTTTTTCTTTCTTTTGAGGGATATGGCCACAAATTATTCCAGCGTAGGAACACCACTATAGTCACATAAGGAGAGAACCAGTTAACTAATACCGTGTTTCCTCCGAAAATAAGTCTTATATTAATTTTGGCAACAAAAGACCCAGTAGGGCTTATTTTTGGGGTAGGGCTTGTCATGTGCTGATTTCTCCCCTATCTCCCTCACTGCCTGTCAGGAATCCCCAGTGGCCAGTGGAACCGAGTAAAAGTGCCTGCAAAACTCAAGAATGCTCTGGATTACAGTATCAGATAATGAAAACTATACCTTTCTGCAATCCATGCACAGTGGTGCAGTGAGTAGCACTTTCGCCTAGCAGCAAAAGGTTCGCTGGTTTGAATCCCAACCACGACACCATCTGCCTGGAGTTTGCATGTTCTCCCTGTGTCTGCATGGGTTTCCTCCGGGTACTCCGGTTTCCTTCCACACTCCAAAGACATGCTGGTAGGTAAATTGGATCTCGTCCAAACTGGCCCAGTATATATGTATATATATATGTGTGTATGACTGTGTGTCCCTAGCGTGTCATGATCCTACGGGGTAAAAATGACCGCACCAGCCAAGCAGATACTGGCTGGAAAAAGCGCCCAGAGGCGATTCAGTTCGCATGCGTTGCGCTATACAAATCATTCATTCATTCATTCATTCATTCACAAACACCTTCACATAGTACCGCTCCCGTGTCCAGCCTGAGCACTGCAAATAGAGGGGGATCTGATATCCCCCGCTGACAGCTGGCAGAAGAGAGGAGAAAAGCAGTGGGACATCAGCTGAGCGCCGCTATGCACTTCCATGGCCCACCAAAGCTCTTGTTCCAACTCCGAGCACTGAGGGGGCCAAAATCCCCCACTGACAGCAGGCTGAAGAGGAAGAGAGCAGCGGGACATCAGCTGAGCGCCGCTATGCGGTTTCATGGCCTGCCGGAGCTCTTGTTCCCGCTCCAAGCACTGAGGGGGGCCAAAATCCCCCACTGACAGCTGGCAGAAGAGAGAAGAAGAGCAGCAGGACATCAGCTGAGCACCGCTATATGGTTTCATGGCCCGCCGGAGCTCTTGTTCCTGCTCCGAGGCACTGAGGGGGCCAAAATCCCCCACTGACAGCTGGCTGAAGATAGGAGAAGAGCAGCGGGACATCAGCTGAGTGCCGCTATGCGCTTCCATGGCCATCCGGAGCTCTTGTTCCCGCTCTGAGCACTGAGGGGGGGTCAAAATCCCCCCGCTGACAGCTGGCTGAAGAGGAGGAGAGCAGCGGGAGGCCAGCTGAGCGTTATACCGAATGCATCCAGCACACACAGCCCACATCACTTACCATGCTAGGTCTTATTTTCGGGGTAGGGCTTATATTGCAGTCCTCCCCGAAAATCACAAAAGGGCTTATTTTTGGGGTAGGTCTTTTTTTCAGGGAAACACGGTATATTAAGCATATCATGCCTACCATGAGAATGGAAGTTTGTTTCCACTTGGAGAGAGGTCACTTTGTACACAGATGGTGATTTTGTTTTGGAAAACAAGGCAAAATTGGATAACACAAATAATCGCGGATAGCAGCATCTGGTGGATTTTTGTTTTAGCATGAATAACACTGGATGGACGTTATTTTGAATATTTACTATGTTTAGACTATTTTGACATGTTTTTTGTATTAAAAATATGCCATGGATAAATAACATAAAAGATACATCATAACAGATGATGTGAAAGGTGAACAATCAGATAAATATTTCTCAAAAATGTTTAAACACTTTGCCTCTCACACCTGTTCACTCCCTATGGACCAGAGCAGTTTTCACATTTCTTCTATGGATCTCTTTATTACTTTGTCATTACTTAAAGTGGTTGTAAACCCACTTTTTTCACTTTTACCTACAGGTAAGCCTATAATAAGGCTTACCTGTAGGTATAGAGAATATCTCCTAAACCTGTACGGTTTAAGAGATATTCCCCTCGCAAGGCGCCGCTGATTGCAGCGGCGCATGTGCAGGGGGGATCCACGGCGAAAGGACCGGCAGCCGCCGGACCTTGCGAATTTAAATCTCCCGCGGTGCATACTAGCTGATTATGCCTTTTGCCTTGCAGGTTTAAAAAAAAAAAAAGTTTGCGCGGTTTACAACCGCTTTAAGATACATACATATATATATATATATATATATATATATATATCTTTATTTATATATATATATATATATATATATATATATATATATATATATATATATATATATATATATATATATATATATATATTTTTAAGAACAAACAAGGCCTTTTTTTATGTAATAATATTGTCTTGTGACAATCATTTTTTATTGTTTTGCAATCCTCAGACCATAAAACGCAGCAAAACTAAACAAAACAAGTTTTTTTTGGAGCAGAGTTAATTTAAAAATTGTGTTACTACAGATAACAATTGCACATATTTTGTAAATCTGTCTTTCTTAACCACTTACGACCCAGACCTATTTTTCAAACTTGTTGTTTACAAGTTAATAATCTTTTTTTTTTTTTTTGCTAGAAAATTACTTAGAACCCCCAAACATTATATATTTTTCATGTGTAAAGAAAAGTGTAGCGCCAATATACCTCAACTCCACTTTGGTGGGAAACCGAAAGGAGAGAGATAATATAAGATTGGAAATTATCCAAATGTGTACTTAACACCGTGAAGTGTAGTGACAATTATGTGTAATTGAGAATTTTATAAATGCCCAAAAATAAATAAATAAACTTGTAAGATGGGAATACACACCTAAAATGCAAAAATTGTCTATGA
This sequence comes from Rana temporaria, assembly GCF_905171775.1. Lineage (NCBI taxonomy): Eukaryota > Metazoa > Chordata > Amphibia > Anura > Ranidae > Rana > Rana temporaria. Next base: position 278,683,988 of record NC_053492.1, on the reverse strand, counting down.
GACAAGTATTCCTGTGTGAATATTAGTGTAAACCCCAGAGGATCAACATGCACCTGTTGCCAGTTAGGTCCTGTTAGGAGCTTTGGAGAGAGATAATGATACCCTCAAATAAACACACCCTAAAGCAATTAACCTGCAAAGGCAGGTGAGCTATAGGTTCAAAACAAGTCCTTTTGGAAAAACATCTTAAATCATATAGGATGGTATTAAATTTGCATAAATTATATATAGTCCAATCCCCTGATGGGAATAATACATATATATGGTCCTTTTGATTGTATAAATGCGATGTATATCCTCAGCAGCACACTTCAATCAGACTTTTACGAGAGAAGAAATAACTGGGTACTCTTACCAGAACACGATGACCCACTGCTCATCTTACGATGGGTGGGTCTCCAAAGCTTGTACGGGCCGATTGCCCTCTCTGGTTACCCTTGCGATGTGGTTCTCTCAAGGCCTCTCCAGCCTTATGTAGTCTCCAGATAGTGGTTGGTGCAAGATTATACTCACAGACAAAAGGACGCAGATGTTCTCCAAAAAAGGTAGGTGATGGAATCAGTAGTTGATCACAACAGAGTATGTGAAAAAAGCAAAAAAAGGGCTCCACATAGTGTAAAAAAGTTACAGTTTTAATAAAAACTTTCAAACTTGTGTCACTGAAAAGGTGAGCACTCTGAATAAAACCACGCTTTGAACAGAATTTTCAAACAAAGTTCAGTAGTAAAAATCAAAAATCCAACAAAAAATCAAATAAATCCAAAAAAAACCATGCAGCAAGCCAAAAAGCTTTCCAATCCAATGAACGGACAGAAAATATCCACAGATAATGCAGGTGATGGCGGTGTGACCTGTGTACCCTACCGGTTTCGTCGCTATAAGGACTTCTACTGGGGTGTATACATAGGTCTATGCCATCCACTGCCAATATATAGCCTAAAAATCCACCTGTCTGTAATCTTACCTTGTTCCACAGCTGACCCCGGCGTGCGCTCCAATTAGGCACACATGTTTGGATTTGCTCTCCAAAGCCCGGAAGTAGTGGGGAGGGCCATTAATAATAGTGGGCGTGTATGCTGGAAGTGTCTCTAACTTTCCAGTTTGTCGCTGTCCTCGTTCTCCACCCCTCGCATGAGCCCATTGGCATGGAGAGCGCTAGACGTCATGACGTCACGCGCATGCGCACATCGCCACCTTGATGCCGCGCTTCCGCGTGTCATAAGGTGATTCAAGCCTCGTTTCCATGCCCGGGAGATGTGTTCATACAGCGCTGTGACGTGACGCACACGCTCTCCATACAGCAGTGCCGTGTGTCCGCGTGTCACGATGCGTTCCACGCCTCGTTATCACGTCATGCAAGCAGATTCCTGCATACAGGACAGCTGCATCTTGTGGGTAACTAGGGTTAGTGTTTCATTGAAGTCATTTGACAGCAAAGACATATAGTATTGATGTTCCACAATTACCTCTAATGGTCATAAACACAACCAGGTAATTCTACATATATTGGGAGAGTGAAAAACATTGGTCCCAAGGATTTAATCCCAGACAGGTGGATTGACAATATGCAAAAGAAATAAAAATAATATTATATAAAGCCAATCATCAATATGCATTTAAACCGGCCACATTATATATTTTCACTTAGAACTATAAAGGGAATATAGAAATTTAACAGGCTTTTTTTTCCCTAAGGCAATAAAACTTATCCAAACCATATAAGATCTCCCTGGCAAACCAACGGAGGAAAAATTTATCGCTAAGCCTGGTTGATGAAGGCGTTGACGTCCCACTCAACGTTTAACCCATATGGTACAAAACATTTTAGCTGGTAAATCCAGAATACCTCAAGCTTAGACACCCCTCTGACTTTGGGCTCGCCCCTCCAGTGGGGGACAAACCTGTCTATAATTTGGAATTTAGTGCCTTCTAGTTTTTTATTATGTTTTTCTACATAGTGCCTGGGTACGGTGTGGTTGGTACGGCCTTTCAAAATCTTTGCCACATGCTCACCTACCCTTGTGGAAAAGCTCCGTATGGTACGACCAACGTACTGTTTTCCACAAGGGCAGGTGATCAAGTATACGATACTGGTTGTGGCGCATGTAAAGAAGTGACGCATGGGGTATTCTATCCCCGTAGTGGTAGACCTAAAGCTGGTGGTTTTTTTCCTACCACATATATTGTTGGTGCACACTGTGCATCTCCTACAGGGATGATATCCTTTTGAAAGGGGAAAAAAAGACGGCTTTATGGGGGGATCAGGGACATTGGGTGCAATCTGATTCCTCAACGAGGTGGCCCCTCTGTAAATTATTCCAGCATTTTCGGGAAGGGATGGCCCCAAAATTCCATCACTCTTTAACACTTTCCAGTGTTTAGAGATGATCCCCTTTATCTGCCTGTATTGCACTGAAAATGAGGTAAAGAAAGAATTTTTGAACTTAGACTCTCCCACCTCCTTTTGTCGTGCCACAGTGAGTGAGATTCTGTCAACTGTTGCTATGTTGTTAATTTCCTTATCGACCAAATGACCTGGGTAGCCTTTATCTACAAATCTTTGTTTGAGGATCTTCGCTTGTGTCTGGTAGTCTTCGATGTTCGAGCAGTTACGTCTAATGCGCAATAACTGACTCTTAGGTACCGAAGAAAGCCAGGATGGATGGTGACAGCTATCGACCGGAATATAGCCATTCCGGTCGGTGCTCTTGAAGTATGTTCTGGTTGTTAATTGATTATTTTGGACAAAGATCTCCAAATCTAAAAAGTGAATACTAGAATGGCTAGCCTCATGAGAGAGTCTAATACCCAAATCATTTGTATTCAAGGTGACCATGAAGTTGTTAAGGGACTCCAGGTCCCCCCTCCATAGGAGGAGGATGTCGTCTATGTATCGAGCCCAGAGTACTACCTCTGGCCGATTATAAGCATAGACGACATCCTCCTCCCACTTGGCCATGAAGATGTTTGCCAAGCTGGGGGCAAACTTTGCCCCCATTGCCACTCCTTTGCGTTGTAAATAGTATTCCCCGTCATACCAAAAATAGTTGTGCGCAGTAGCGAACTGCAGGAGCTCCAAAATAAAGGTCTTTTGCGCACCGGGGAGGGTTTCTGAACGCCCCAAAAAACATTCAACTGCTTTATACCCCAACTCATGAGCGATACAGGTATATAAGGAGGCAACATCCGCTGTCACCAGCAGCATGCCCTCCTCATATACTACATCCTGAAGGAGTGAGATGGCATGCCTAGTATCTTTTAAGTAGGAGGGAATATCCTTGACTATGGGCTGAAGATGGTAGTCAATATACTTGCCCAAGCGTGCTGTTATGGAGTTAATCCCGCTAATAATGGGCCTCCCCGGAGGATGGACACTGTCTTTATGAATTTTCGGTAAAAAGTACATCACCGGAATTCGTGGTACTTTTGGGACCAGATAGGCTCGTTCTTTTTTGTCCAAAATTCCCTTCCGGGTACCATCTTCAATGAGCTTCGTCAGAGAGCTTTTAAAGTTATTAGTGGGGTTTGAAAGTAATTTAGTATAGGTTTCAGAATCCCCCAGTATTTTGAGCATCTCTTCATGATATGCTGATTTGTCCAAAATGACGATCCCTCCTCCCTTATCTGCAGGGCGAATGATAAGGTCTTTGCGTTCGCATAAACTTTTCAAACCCTTCCTGATGTTAGGGTCAGAATATGTTCTTTTTGGGGGAAGGTCATCCAAATCTTTCAAAACCAAATCCCTGAACACCTTCACACTTGGAGCCATTGGGCAGGGAGGGTTGAAAAGGGATGGGTTCGAAAGGCCTGTATGGATGATTTCTGAGGTTACTTCTGATAGATTTGACCTAATTGGATTACTCAAAAAATAGCGTTGAATGTTGAGCTTGCGCACAAACTTCTGGACGTCTATAAATGTGTCAAACTTGTTTAAGTTCTTAGGGGGAACAAATTTTAACCCCTTGTCCAAAACAACCTTTTCAGCTTCCGTGAGTGTGGTGGTGCTGAGGTTGAAGATACCTGTCCCTATTGAACCCTTGGCCTTTTTCGACCGGGCGCGCCGCCCCCCTCTCGTGCCGCGTTTTGTTCGCCCTCTCTGTTGTAATTGGCATGATCCCTGTAAAAATCCCCTGGGTGATTTGGTCTCGGTTGGTCTTGATTATAATGATATGGGGATCTATCATGTTGATTGACCTCTCGATACATGTACCCATATTGGTCATATGGTCTCGGTGGATAGTCCCTGTATGCAGGCCCCCCTCCTCCTCCCCATCTCGGGGTGGTGGGAGGGTGTCTTTGGGGGTAGTCGTTGTGATTTCCACCATAGGGTGAATAGTCACGTGACCGTCCTTCTCGTGATTGATCTCTTGGGTTATGGTGTTTACCTCGAGGTCCCTTCCCCTTTCCTCTGTTATTCTGTGGGTTACCATTCTGATGTGCATTTGGGGTGCAGGGTCCAGCTGGTCTAGCATTAGACCCACTTGACCTTGTAGAGGGTACTGCTGCCAATACTGGCTGCGAGAAAGAGAGAATTTTGGCATCACTGGTGGACGGTTGCGACAAATCCATATCTGTCTGTTGATGGTCGATATTTGTGTTAAAATTGGCATTTGTTTGCCAACTAAACACGGTACCTGCCTTGTAATCGGCAAGATCCCTATTATATTTCTTTTGCTTCTTAATCCTTTGCTCACGTTCCTCCTTCTCCAGGTGGTTTTTTAGGTTGGTGGATAGTGTGCTGTACTCAGGTGTAGTTTTGGATGTTAGGAGCTTTTCTTTAATGTCTTTAATCTCCTTATCTAACAAAACCATTTTGGATTTTTTTCTATCAGTTAAAAATTCTAAAAGGGATAGTCCCTGTTTGTTAAAAAACTTAAACCATGATTCCAGGTCGGGGTCTCCCTGTTGGGGATGAACATCCCATCTAAGACCTCTCGGGACCATCTCTTCCTTGGTATAATGCTCCAAAAAAGCAGTGTCCCATTGGAGGTGTAATTCTGAGGTCATGATGTTCTTCAGCCTAACAAACAGACCTCCAATTTCAGAGTCTGAATTTAAGGCTGAGAAAACCCCTTCAGTATTAAAAGTCCGACTACTGCGATAATCGAAAATGTCCATTTTTCAAAATGGAAGAAGATGCTGCAATATATAAATATTTAAATTCCAAAAAGCAGTGTATGTGAAAATATTGCGCAAACTTATAATGAAAAGAAGGTGAAAAGGTGGGCAGCCAACACACAAAAAATATTTGTAAAGGTAATGTGTAAAGAAAAGTGTAGCGCCAATATACCTCAACTCCACTTTGGTGGGAAACCGAAAGGAGAGAGATAATATAAGATTGGAAATTATCCAAATGTGTACTTAACACCGTGAAGTGTAGTGACAATTATGTGTAATTGAGAATTTTATAAATGCCCAAAAATAAATAAATAAACTTGTAAGATGGGAATACACACCTAAAATGCAAAAATTGTCTATGAGACAAGTATTCCTGTGTGAATATTAGTGTAAACCCCAGAGGATCAACATGCACCTGTTGCCAGTTAGGTCCTGTTAGGAGCTTTGGAGAGAGATAATGATACCCTCAAATAAACACACCCTAAAGCAATTAACCTGCAAAGGCAGGTGAGCTATAGGTTCAAAACAAGTCCTTTTGGAAAAACATCTTAAATCATATAGGATGGTATTAAATTTGCATAAATTATATATAGTCCAATCCCCTGATGGGAATAATACATATATATGGTCCTTTTGATTGTATAAATGCGATGTATATCCTCAGCAGCACACTTCAATCAGACTTTTACGAGAGAAGAAATAACTGGGTACTCTTACCAGAACACGATGACCCACTGCTCATCTTACGATGGGTGGGTCTCCAAAGCTTGTACGGGCCGATTGCCCTCTCTGGTTACCCTTGCGATGTGGTTCTCTCAAGGCCTCTCCAGCCTTATGTAGTCTCCAGATAGTGGTTGGTGCAAGATTATACTCACAGACAAAAGGACGCAGATGTTCTCCAAAAAAGGTAGGTGATGGAATCAGTAGTTGATCACAACAGAGTATGTGAAAAAAGCAAAAAAAGGGCTCCACATAGTGTAAAAAAGTTACAGTTTTAATAAAAACTTTCAAACTTGTGTCACTGAAAAGGTGAGCACTCTGAATAAAACCACGCTTTGAACAGAATTTTCAAACAAAGTTCAGTAGTAAAAATCAAAAATCCAACAAAAAATCAAATAAATCCAAAAAAAACATGCAGCAAGCCAAAAAGCTTTCCAATCCAATGAACGGACAGAAAATATCCACAGATAATGCAGGTGATGGCGGTGTGACTTGTGTACCCTACCGGTTTCGTCGCTATAAGGACTTCTACTGGGGTGTATACATAGGTCTATGCCATCCACTGCCAATATATAGCCTAAAAATCCACCTGTCTGTAATCTTACCTTGTTCCACAGCTGACTCCGGCGTGCGCTCCAATTAGGCACACATGTTTGGATTTGCTCTCCAAAGCCCGGAAGTAGTGGGGAGGGCCATTAATAATAGTGGGCGTGTATGCTGGAACGTCATGACGTCTAGCGCTCTCCATGCCAATGGGCTCATGCGAGGGGTGGAGAACGAGGACAGCGACAAACTGGAAAGTTAGAGACACTTCCAGCATACACGCCCACTATTATTAATGGCCCTCCCCACTACTTCCGGGCTTTGGAGAGCAAATCCAAACATGTGTGCCTAATTGGAGCGCACGCCGGAGTCAGCTGTGGAACAAGGTAAGATTACAGACAGGTGGATTTTTAGGCTATATATTGGCAGTGGATGGCATAGACCTATGTATACACCCCAGTAGAAGTCCTTATAGCGACAAAACCGGTAGGGTACACAGGTCACACCGCCATCACCTGCATTATCTGTGGATATTTTCTGTCCGTTCATTGGATTGGAAAGCTTTTTGGCTTGCTGCATGTTTTTTTTGGATTTATTTGATTTTTTGTTGGATTTTTGATTTTTACTACTGAACTTTGTTTGAAAATTCTGTTCAAAGCGTGGTTTTATTCAGAGTGCTCACCTTTTCAGTGACACAAGTTTGAAAGTTTTTATTAAAACTGTAACTTTTTTACACTATGTGGAGCCCTTTTTTTGCTTTTTTCACATACTCTGTTGTGATCAACTACTGATTCCATCACCTACCTTTTTTGGAGAACATCTGCGTCCTTTTGTCTGTGAGTATAATCTTGCACCAACCACTATCTGGAGACTACATAAGGCTGGAGAGGCCTTGAGAGAACCACATCGCAAGGGTAACCAGAGAGGGCAATCGGCCCGTACAAGCTTTGGAGACCCACCCATCGTAAGATGAGCAGTGGGTCATCGTGTTCTGGTAAGAGTACCCAGTTATTTCTTCTCTCGTAAAAGTCTGATTGAAGTGTGCTGCTGAGGATATACATCGCATTTATACAATCAAAAGGACCATATATATGTATTATTCCCATCAGGGGATTGGACTATATATAATTTATGCAAATTTAATACCATCATATATGATTTAAGATGTTTTTCCAAAAGGACTTGTTTTGAACCTATAGCTCACCTGCCTTTGCAGGTTAATTGCTTTAGGGTGTGTTTATTTGAGGGTATCATTATCTCTCTCCAAAGCTCCTAACAGGACCTAACTGGCAACAGGTGCATGTTGATCCTCTGGGGTTTACACTAATATTCACACAGGAATACTTGTCTCATAGACAATTTTTGCATTTTAGGTGTGTATTCCCATCTTACAAGTTTATTTATTTATTTTTGGGCATTTATAAAATTCTCAATTACACATAATTGTCACTACACTTCACGGTGTTAAGTACACATTTGGATAATTTCCAATCTTATATTATCTCTTTCCTTTCGGTTTCCCACCAAAGTGGAGTTGAGGTATATTGGCGCTACACTTTTCTTTACACATTACCTTTACAAATATTTTTTGTGTGTTGGCTGCCCACCTTTTCACCTTCTTTTCATTATAAGTTTGCGCAATATTTTCACATACACTGCTTATATATTTTTCAGACATCCTGGAGAATAAAATGGCGGTTGCTGCAATACTTTGTCACACCGTATTTGCATAGCGGTCTTACAAACGCAATGTTTTTGGGAAAAATACACTTTTTTTAATAAAAAAAATAAAAAAACAGTAAAGTTAGCCCATTTTTTTAATATTGTGAAAGATAATGTTGCGCCAAGTAAATTGATACCCAACATGTCCGCTCGTGAAATGGCGACAAACTTTGACACTTAAAAAGCTCTAAAGGCGATGTTTAAAGATTTCTACAGGATACCAGTTTTGAGTTACAGAGGATGTCTATTGCTAGAATTATTGCTCTTACAGCGATACTTCACATGTGTGGTTTGAATACTGTTTACATATGCGGGCAAGACTTATGTATGCGTTCGCTTCTGCACGTGATCAAGATGGGGCGGGATGCTTTAAATTAATTTATTTTACTTTTTTTTACACTGTGCCTTTAAAAACAAAAAAATATTGGGTCACTTTTATTCCTATTACAAGAAATGTAAACGTCCCTTATAATAGAAAAAAAGTATGACAGGACCTCTTTAATGTGATATATGGGGTCAAAAATACCTCAGATCTCACATTTACACTTAAATGCAATTATAAAAAAAGTATTTTTTTTTCAATAAAAAAAATGCCCCTTTAAGGCCTTGGGGGAAGTGACATTTGATGTTGCTTCCGTCATCCAACGGCATTGAGTCAAGTTTATAATGTCCTGTGTACAATGATTACGTTTTTTTGGGGGGCATGTGTAGCATGCCAAAAGCCCAGAACTAGGTTGTAGTTAAGGTAATTGTATAGATATGGCCTTCTTAAGGGTGCAGTTTATTAAGAATCAAGTGAACAGGTGTCCACTTCCAGAGCTTCTGTTTTGGTGTTACAATGAGCGTGTCAAAGTTGGACTACATACTGTACAGTACATCTGTGTCTGGTATGCAATTTTTGTTGAGTTACTCAAGAAGAGATGTGTTAGTCCTGGTATTTTCCAGGTTTTCCATAGGAAGTTGGTAAGTGGAAGGGGGTTTGGATATATGTTTGGTGGGTTAAACAAAATATGAGGGGGTTGGTTGAGTGTTCTGAGAAGAGGGAGATGGGAGGAAAGTTAAGAAGGGGTAGAAAGTGCAGAAATGGGAATTAGAGAAAAAAAAAGCTGGGGAGGGGGTTGGACATGAAAAGGTATCTGCATGGAGAGGGCATCCAGTCATGGAGAGGTGGGTTAATTTACTAAAGTCAAATAGACTATGCCTTTTCCAAAGTGCAGTGGCCCTCTGCAAGAGCAGTTGCTCCAGAGCTTAGTAAATGAGGTAAGGCTTCAATTTGCAAAGAGTACCCAATCACATGCAAGGGAAATAAAAAAAAAACAGCATTTTTGCTTGCACATGATTGGATGATAGAAGTCAGCAGAGCTTTTGCTTATTTATTAAGCTCTGGAGCCAATGCACTTGCAGAGTGCTACTGCACTTTGCAAAGTGCACAGTCTTTTTCCTTTTAGTAAATCAACCCCAGAGTATGTTTTGTACACAACCAACTGTGTCTCCTCCCCCTCACAAGTGTAAAAGGACTTACTAGCTCCAAAATGTTCATTTGAGAAAAACTTGTACATAGACCATTATTTCTATCACCCTGAAAATCTTGGTTCCCTGCTTGTTATGCTGATTCTGTGTCAAAGATGTGGAATAAGTATACAGATTAGAAAAGTCTTAGAAAATTTTGAATTCCTTTTATATAAGCATCTTCTAGGTCAGTGACTCAAAGTACTAAAGCTAAATGGTCAACCAGGCACATAGTATAGAGAGGCCAGCAATGGCAGACTGTGTGTTTTTCTTCTGACATGCTGTCAGGTTTCAGTGGTAATGAGCCCTATAGAATGGCAACTCCAGGGTGCAGAGTATAAGCCCCAGCCTGCTTCTCACCAGGTGGGGATGGACTTGCAGCAAGCTGGAACCAGGTTTTGGGGCTCCAGGTACGACTAGCTGAAGATGTGGAGACCACTCACATGTGCAGGGAGACAGAAGTAGATCCAGGAACCAGGCCAAGGGTGTCAGGCAAGCACAAACAAAAGACGAAACCAGGGTCAGTAAACAGGAAGTCAGGCGCTGAATTCACATAATAGTTAGTGTTGAGCAGAATATGCCATATTCGATTTCGCGATATATCTCGAATATATATTCGAATATTCGAGATATATTCGCTAAATTCGAATATTCGTGATATTTTATCGAAAGTAAATGATTGCGATTTTTCGCTATTGCGAATGCGAAAATAATTGCGATTTTTTGATAACTGCGGTAGGAGCACTCTGATTGGCTCAGAATATTCGTGATATTTTATCGAAATATCGCAACATGCGAATGCGATATTTATTGCGCAATTTCGAGAAATGCTGGAGGAGCGCTCTGATTGGCTCAGAATATTCGTGATATTTTATCGAAATATCGCAACATGCGAATGCGATATTTATTGCGCAATTTCGAGAAATGCTGTAGGAGCACTCTGATTGGCTCAGAATATTCGTGATATTTTACAATACAAAATAATTGCGAATATTCGGCAAATGCGGAAGGAGCACTCTGATTGGCTCAGAATATTCTTGATATTTTACAATACAAAATAATTGCGAATATTCGGCAAATGCAGAAGGAGCACTCTGATTGGCTCAGAATATTCTTGATATTTTACAATACAAAATAATTGCGAATATTCGGCAAATGCAGAAGGAGCACTCTGATTGGCTCAGAATATTCTTGATATTTTACAATACAAAATAATTGCGAATATTCGGCAAATGCGGAAGGAGCACTCTGATTGGCTCAGAATATTCTTGATATTTTACAATAGAAAATAAAAAGTGTTTTGCATTGGTGGTGATTCTTTACTCTATCCATCTGTCACAGCCGTTTGTCAATCAAACACCTTGAAGATTGAACACGTTCATGCTGCATGCTTTGGACTTTTTTTCACTTCACATATCAAAGACATTTTTATGAAAGATTATTTTTCTATTATTGGGACTATATTTCTTTATATATTTGTTTCACTGTGTATTTCACAAGTTATTTGCGCTTGCTTATTTTATAATTTGCCCACATGTCTTGTCACTAGACATATTTTTTATTCTTGTAGAGCGACTCCATTTTCTGTCTTGTATTAATTTATGTTGTATAACATTTTTGAGTTGCTGCTGTATTCTCCCCTTTTTTAAGGTATGCGCAATTTTTTCCTTCTTACAAAAAATAATAATATCAAACATACAAATATTCATAACATACACATACACATACACAAAGCCCCCCCCTTTTGCATCAGAGACAATCAGAGTTCTCCTACCACAGTTATCGAAAATTCGCAATCATTTTCGCATTCGCAATAGCGAAAAATCGCAATTTTTTTTTTTTCAATTTGGCAACATAATAGGATCGCCTCAGCTTAGCTACTCGGCCCAGGGTCTCTAATCATACCAGCAATGCTTTTAGACGTCGATAGGATGTGATCTGTTTTAAAAATCAAATTGAAAAAATGCGAATATTCGGAATTGCGAATATTCACCGCGAAATTCGAAATATAGCGCGATTTCTCGAATATGCTATATTCGAGTCGAATATTCGCAATGCGAATATTCGTGAGCAACACTAATAATAGTAGGCAAACAGAAGCACAGAAGCTCAGATAACTAGGAACTTGTTCAGGCATATATACTGTATAGGGAAGCAGACTTGAAGGTGGACAAGAAAGTGATAGAAAGGAAAAGGATATAAATCCACAGTAGAGCAGGTGATTCCCATAGGTGAACAGAGAAGGCAGCAGCACATATGAAGGGAATTATAGATCTAACAGAACCACTGCAGCAAGGAGGTAAGAGTTTCACAAACAGAAAATTGCAGGTTAGACCGTGACACATCCTTCCTTAGCTCTACCAGGGATTAGGACCACACAATATTGCTAACTGTTGTTTCCTACTATTGCTCCTACAAAGCAGAGAGGAAAAAATGCTATCTGCTGATATGTCATACATAATTCAATTTAGTCCAATAAGAAAAAATAGAATTTTTGTACTCACCGTAAAATCCATTTCTCTGAGTCCATAGACGGACACAGCCTTCTTTGACATTAGGGTTATGCTTCTTCCTACCAGGAGATTTAGGCTCTCCTGGTAGGAAGAAGCATAACCCTAATGTCAAAGAAGGCTGTGTCCGTCTATGAACGAAAGAGAAAATAGGATGTTTGTACTCACCGTAAAATCCATTTCTCTGAGTTCATAGATGGACACAGCCTTCTTTGACATTAGGGTTATGCTTCTTCCTACCAGGAGAGCCTAAATCTCCTGGTAGGAAGAAGCACAACCCTAATGTCAAAGAAGGCTGTGTCCGTCTATGAACGAAAGAGAAAAAACCCTGCCAGAGTTAGTGTCATTAAACCCAAAACTTTTCTCTTAGCATTTATGGGCTGGATTCACAGACACTTACGCTGACGTATCTTGAGATACGCAGCGTAAGTGCACAGATGCGCCGTCGTATCTATGCGCCTGATTCTTCATAGGAGATACGCCTGAAATGTGGCTCCATCCGACCGACGTAAGTTTCCTACGCCGTCGTATCTTGGGCGCATATTTCCGCTGGCCGCAAGGGGCGCTTCCATTGATTTACGCATCAGATATGTAAATGAGCGAGATACGCCAATTCACGAACGTACTTACGCCCGTCTCAGTAATCTACGCCGTTTACGTAAGGCGAACGTCCGATGGTCGTTCGGCTCATCATTTGCATGGGGTCAAGCTTGATTTAAATGAATCACGCCCACTTCCTTCCTAGGCGGGCTTACGCCGGACAATTTACGCTACGCCGGCGCAACGTACGGATCAAGTGCTTTGTGAATACTGTTCTTGCCTCTCACTGTTACGTTGGCGTAGCGCATATGAGATGCGCTACGCCCGCACAAAGATACGCCGCTCTTTATGAATCCAGCCCTATATCTACGTATATCACCACTATAAATACTTTACTACATTATACATCTCAGAAGTTGTCCATTATAATCCTCTGAGAAACAACCTACAAAATCCCTGAGTTAAAAGAATGACATGAAGTAACAGATTAGATGGGGTCAGCCCTGGTTAGCATAACAGATATTGCCCATGATGTCTTGCCAAGAATATTAAAATGTCTCAGTGAATGAGAGAAGTTGTGACTCACAGACCAGACCCAGCCAGAGTTTTCCCTTCCAGCGCGATGGGGAAGGCCCTAGCCTTGTGTATTGAATATGTAGTGGGGCTACCTCCTGGCCTCATCCTGATTGGCTGACCAGGGTTTGACTTCTGTGTCCCCTTACATGTTTGAGCAGTCCTCTGGATGTATTGGGGGTTTTCTTTTCTCCCTGGATTGGCTGATTTAGGCCATGGATGTGTTGGCTTTACCTCTTGTCCAGAAGTCTGCACTGACATTTAGGTAATGCTTACGGTACATCCACTCCACTCCATAGGAAAGGCCGCGGCTTCGGCCTAGCTCCCGGAGCGACGGCCATCTTGGTCCACCCAGCGGTGGCCTAGGTGAGCCTAGAGCGGAGTGCTGATGTCATCACACCTTGCCCAATGCACCCACTTCATCATTATATATTTTACAACAATCATAACAAACTATTTTACACTTTCACTCAAAGAACAACAAGGAGAAGACAGTTTTAGGGTTAACCTTGAGAGGTAGTCCAAGCTGTATTGTCAGGTATAAGGGGTACTGAAAATCAATGTCCTACTTCCATGAATAAACTGTATCAATCGCTAAAGTTACAAGCAAGCTGTATGTAATAACAAGTGTATATTTTAAAATATAAAATGAACTATTTCCATAAAACTGTGCATGCATTTAGACATCCTTAGGCCGGGTACACACGAACAAACATGTATGGTGAAAGCGGTCCGTCGGACCGTTTTCACCATACATGTCTGCCAGAGGGCTTCTGTACGATGGTTGTACACACCATCGTACAGAAGTCCGCGCGTAAACAATACGCGGGGCGTGTCCGCGGTGTCGCCGCGTCGATGACGCGGTGTCGCCGCGACAATGACGCAGCGACGTGGGCGGCCCGCCTTTAAAATGCTTCCACGCATGCGTCAAAGTCATTCGACGCATGCGAGGGACGGCGGGCGCCTGGACATGTACGGTAGGTCTGTACTGACGACCGTACATGTCCGAGCGGGCAGGATTCCAGCGGACTGTTTTAAAACAAGTCCAGGAATATTTGTCTGCTGGGAAAAGGCCCAGCGGGCAAATGTTTGCTGGAATTCGGCCCGCTCGCGCCCACACACGACCGAACATGTCTGCTGAAACTGGCCCGCGGACCAGTTTCAGCAGACATGTTTGGTCGTGAGTATGGGGCCTTACTGATTGTGGAATTCATGTTTAATAAAGTCAAAGAGTTTTGATAACCTGTATTTTTAAATAAGGCTGCAAAAGAGACAAGCATGTGGTGGCTAAGGAAGGAAAAAAACTAGCACTATCATTATTTTTCCCAGTAAATTATAAAGCAAAGCTCATGCATAATGCTAAACTAGGCAAAACAAATACCTTTAAACTCACAAACATTGATTCACAATTAACAAACTCTTATCCGGTTTATGCAAAAGCTATACAGATGTCTGGGCAACAGCTGAACTAGCAAGGCTTATTTGTTTTCAGGAAAAAAAAAATTGGTAAAATAGTTTTATCTACCAAGTTTATCACCAAGAAGTTATTTTCTGTTGGTCCCCAGGTGGTTTGCTTTCTGTTTAAACAAGTTTTCCTTTTCTTGTCTCTCACATGCCTTATATCCAGCCAGCTGACCCAAAAGGCCCCTTTCACAGGGGGCGGACTCCGTCAAGCCCCATGTCCACCTTCTCAGCGAGGGCTCTTTCTGCTGATCCCAGATGGATGACAGGTCAGTGTCCGCTCTACTGATGCAGAGCCAACACGGACACAGCCCGCTGCTCTGTACCGTCTGTCTGTTTCCATCTGACTGTCATCCAATCCGCTAGATCATAGGGGTCAAACACAAGGCCCGCAAGCCGAATCCAGCCCTCCAGGCCATTTCATGTGGCCCTCGCACCTCCAGCCCTCCTCTGCTACTCCTCCAGACCCTTACTTTCTGCTTTTAAGCAATGCATCCAGCTTCTTCCCAGCAGCAGCATAATGAAAGGGGGGTGCACTGTGATGTAAGGGACTCAACTTCTGATGATGGGGTGGCTCTTGACATTTAATTTAAGGGGAAGGGATGCGCTGGACATCTAATCTTACAGATACAACTGGCCCTTTTGAGGGCAATCATAATGATGATGCAGCCCACAATGAAATTGAGTTTGACACCCCTGTGCTAGATGGATGAGGAACATCCCCATCTGTCTGTTTTTGGTGGACTGGATTGGATGCAGGCGGGTGTAAACATCCGCCTCCCCATAGAGAAAAATGTGTTAAAGAAGTCCAAGTCATTCTTGCATGATGAGGGTAGGTCATGGAAAAGGTGGTGGAGAAACTAGAAAAGTTTCATGCTGCAAAGCAAAGGAGAGCAAGGCTTCAAAAATGGTGCCCATAGATTAAAAGATGGACTTTATTTCACAAAATTGTGAAACACAATACATAGCATTCCTTCTAGCACTCTAACTTGTGAAACCAGGTACAGATTCAGTGTGCATGTTTGGAACCTGTAAATGTAAAGCTGAAATCTAGGCAATTATAAAAGCCACAGATTAATGCAGCTCTGTAATCATTAATACATTGATACATTTATTTTTTAGTCATAAGCCACACTCCCGTTGCTCAATGTAAGCCAGCAATTCAATCCTCTCTCCAACACAGAAGGGGTGCCAGTCCAATTCTTGCTGCACACGAACATGTATAAATCTGGACGACTGCGATATCCTCAAAGCAAATCTGCTCGTTACAGCAGCAAAATGTACAAAAGTATACATGGGAGAAACCTAAACTGTCCTCAATCAATGCACCTCTTATGCCTACACAATCAGATCACTCTCTAACCATGTCTTTACTACGATTATTAAAAACATATAGACACGCCCCAGTGTGAAAGCACTCAGGCTTTCACACTGGGACTGCAGCGGAAGCGTTTTTTAGTCGCTTTACAGGCACTATTTTTAGCCCAAAAGCGCCTAAAAAACACCTCAGTGTAAAAAGGGGTCCTACACTCACCCCCTCTCTTTTACACTCACTCTCTTTTTCTTACACTCACCCCTCTCTCTCTCTCTCTCTCTCTCTCTCTTTCTCACCCTCTTATGATATACAATAATGGATGTAGGGGCCTTTTGGTGGGCGTGATTTTTCGGGGGGGGGGGGGGGTGGGGGCAGCATTTTATTGAATTAAAGTGGGCCGGTCTGGATGAAGTCCAGGGCCAAATTTTTGTCTCAGTCCAGCCCTGGACACACCATAATAACCATTTCGATAATGCCTTATAACATGCATTGTGTTGTGAATGAGGCCTTTACATTTACTTCAAAGCCACTTTTTAAAAGTGTAAAAATTGTCCAACTGCTTCTTGTTTACTGCGTTTGGGGGGAAGACGGGCAAAATTAACATTCAAAAATATCCACCATTGTACCCTTGCATCTCATCAACTGCTGAGTGTTCACAAGTCTCCATTTGTATAAATGAATTTAAAATTAGAACCCAATGATAAAAAACAGAGGCGTGCTTATGCCTTAGGGAATGTTAAGGAAACAAACACATTTTTTTTGTCTAGATACGCCAAAACAGCCTAATCACACTTTGGACATCTCCAGATGTGACTATTGTAGATATACAGCCATTTGATTATTACAACCACCTGTAGACCAGATAGCTGTGAAGCTCTCCAAACATGTCCTCATAATGTTATGGTTTTAATGAGGACACTGCAACCTGTATCCATGGATTACTCAGAATGAAATACAGATCTTCTAATATAATAAATTAAAACATTAATTATTTAATTGTCTAAAATAATTTTACGAGTGTATAGTTGATCAAGAATGCTAATCTTTTGGCCCAAATATGTATGTATCAGGATTTTAATATATTTTACCGCATTAAGAAGTACTATTTGAATCTAATATGAATAGTAATAATAATAATATTTTAATCTTCTGCTTTTTTATATTTATAATGTTACTATAAGTCCAAATATCTAGATGCTAACTATACAGCCCTGTAGAGCTTTGCCACATGAAATGACCAGTATTTTTCCAAAGTTGCTTTGTTTTCTGGTCAATTGTCATGTCTAATAAAAATTGGGAAACTAAAGAACCCCCCTGTATGCAGATATCAAAATGATTGTAGACTTTCTGCTTTTAGATATAATTTTACTGAGTAGCTTAAAACATGTGAAATCTACTTTTGTTGTCTTTCAAATAAAAAAAACAGAATTAAAGAAGAAAACATAAAGAAAATAGACCTCCTGCAATTCTTCATTTTTTCAAATGTCTATCAGTCTATTACTTTACTGTGTAATTTACTGCCAATCAATCATACTGTATGTATATGTCATATTTTTTTTTTTAATTAGGTATTAAAAAGAGAACACCAATAGCAAGGTAGACTTGTTCTTTGCAATCTAACTAAAGAGCTAAGAGCTTGTGTTGTTTCTCCCATCTGCATTAAACTGCCTGTCAGACATTGCAGAGGTTATAGCAGACTATTGAATACTTGGTGATAAGCTCTACTATGTATTGTATATAAAGAAAGCCTGCCAGGAAAAAAAATATGGTGACTGGTATTCCTAAACTTCTTCTAAAAATGCCTGTCTATTATGCTAACCATCTGTTCTAGTCAATATTCTGATGGAAATAACAGATTACTGTTGTAACAGGAGTCCCTTTTGGGCACAGATTGAGCCAGGAGATGGGGTACACATGTTGGATTGTTTTGGCGTGGACAGTGATTTACAGTATATTCCTTAATGCCTGCAAAGAATATTCTATGACTCATTTCTATGCTTAGCCCTGACTAGTGACATGCTAATTGAGTCAGGGCCTGGAAGACATTCCATTGTCCTTGTGTAAAGGTGTTAATCCAGGTCTGCTCCCAGACCTCTAATTATGTATGCTAAATACTGTTTATGTGTGGAATGTACTTGTCGGAGACAGAGCGTCTGTCTGGGGATGTGGATTGGAAGGAGATCATTGTGTGATGGTGTTTTGTTTGTTATGCTGTTAATGAAGGAATGTTTAGTAATTAGCCTTACTGTGTGATTAGGGCGGTGGAGATTTCATTGTCCCTTTGAATACTTCCATGCCTTGTACTGTATATAAGCTGAGAAGAAACCATTAAAGTTGTCTTCATTTTGAAACCAGTAATGGAGCAAGTCTCGTTATTCTGGGATGTCTGATGTCTGTTGGACGGTTGGAGTGTCAGATGAGCTGTCGTGGATGGGATGGAAGGTCGTAAACGGTGGTGACCGTTACAACTGTATACTGGGTGATGGGGATTGGCTTGGACTTAAAAAAAGGACTATCATGAGGGAACTATGGGGACTGCCATTGCTAACCTTTGTCTGCAAATGGGTGTTGCTTGGCTATGTTGCAAAAATCCTATGTCACCGCCCCTGGACAAATATGCAGATCTGAAAAGCTGAAGAAATGTCAGAAGTATTTACATACTAATTCCTCATTAATAGAACTGAAATATTCTAATGACAGGTGTATTATAAGGAATTCAGTTGGGTGCTATTCACAGTAAAATCTCATAATCTTTTACAAAGAAAGCAAATGGATTTTTTGAAAAGACCAAAGAGTCTATGCAAATTAAGATCATGTGTGGTGCTGGAATTTTGCAGAATTTCATCTATAGTGTGTTTATAGTTCAGTTTCATTTATTTATCTAAAAGTCTGGGTATTTATTGGGCTGAGTTCTCTTTTGTGTTCAATCAACAAATCTTGTATTCCAGTAATATCAATTATGGGTAACACTGAGTCTTTTTATGTCCAACCAGATAAAGAGCCCTTAATTCACAAAGTGGTCTTTGGAAAAAAAAAATCAAAAGACTGCCAACATGAGCAGCTTGTTAACAACATCATATATTACTAAAAGAACTGCTGAAGAACTGTTTATTTAAATTCTCATGTGTCTACAAGCCTTCTAATTTCAGGGTGTGGAGATATTTGTTATTAATACCAATGCTGAAATATTTATTTTACTTTTTTGTAATGAGGTTTACCTTAGTTAACAATACAATTAAAAACCCCAAATGTATTTTTCATGAGCCACAATTAAAGCAGCATAAACAGATGCAAATTGAAATGGTTTTGCTCTTATAAAGGTAGGAATACAAAGCACATATAAGAAAAAAATGTTTAAAAAAAATTGTAATGTTCATAGTAAATGTTGAAAATCTCTATTAGGCCTTTATTATATTCAGCATTGTCTTTGAAGAGCTAATACACTACATACTTATGTTTTGTAACCCTATTTCTATTATAGAGGAGATCAACTGGTTTAATGTGTTTTTGTGGGTTAGGGTTTTTCATAAGGGTATATATACTGCTAAAAAAAGGAACACTTTTGAATCAGAACTCCTGGGATATTGATCTGATCAGTTAGGTAACAGAGGGGGGGGGGGTGTATACAAAGGGGGTTGTTAATCAGTTTCAGCTGCTTTGCTGTTAATTGAAATTAACAACGGGTGCACTAGATGGGCAACAATGAGACAACCTCCAAAACAGGAATGTTTTTTCAGGTGGAGGTGTCTGAATTTTTTCCCCCCTACTCATCTTTTCTGACTGTTTTTCACTAGATTTACATTTGGCTAGGGTCAGTGTCACTACTGGTAGCACAAGGCGATACTTGGACCCTATAAAACAGGGGTGCCCAACCTTTTAAAGAGCGAGGGTCACTTAAGGCAGTGGTCCCCAACCTTTTTGGCACCGGGGACCGGCTGCATGGAAAAAAATTGTGCCAAGGCTCGGCGAGGGGGGGGGGGGGGGGGGTTTGTGTACGCATATGCGGGGAGTAAGCGATTTTTCGCGGGCAATTTATCGGGGTAATAGCTGGTGTTCTGCTGTTGGCGCTTCAATCATCACAGCACGGTTGGTATGGTGTCAGAATGATTGAAGCACATTATTTCTTATAGTACATTGTAATATAAATGAAATAGTTCAACTCACTATAATGCAGAATCAGTGGGAGCCATGAGCGTGTCACTTGCCATGTTGCCTGCCACCAGATGCAGCTTGTCACTTTACACGTCGCCTGCCACCAGATGAGAAATGTCACTTGCCACGTCACCTGCCAGTGCCACCAGATGAGGAATGCCACGTCACCTGCCTGTGCCACCAGATGAGGAATGCCACTTGCCACGTCCTCTGCCTGCCACCAGATAAGGAATGCCACTTGCCACATCACCTGCCAGTGCCACCAGATAAGGAATGCCACTTGCCACATCACCTGCCAGTGCCACCAGGTGTGGATTGTCACTGCATTTGTGGCACTGGTTTAGTGGTATTTGAGTGAGGGCGGGAGAACGGAGATGCAGGGCGGGCGGTGAGAGATGTAACCTCTCTGCTCCTCACCGCACCTCCGACATTCAACATGCTGTGAGTGAGGGCGTTGGAGCGCTGATGCTAGGCGGGCGGAGAGAGATGGTGTCATCTCTCTGCTCCCCGCCGCACCTACGACATTCCGCACGCTGTAGAGGAAGAGCAGTGATGTTAGGTGGGGGCGGAGAGAGATGTCATCTCTGCTCGCAGCTCGCTTCTCTCATCCGCCCGCAGCTCGCCTGTCAGATCCACCGGGCTCTCACCTGCCGCCTTAAAATGTCATGCTGCCCGCTGCAGCCCGGCTGTAGAGGCGCTGCGGCCCGGGGGTTGACGACCACTGACTTAAGGGACTTAGTAACCGGTCATGGGCCACAATGAGTGGACCAGGCAGATGTCTGGTCCGTGTCCTCTCTAAATATGCTGAGCAGACATGAACACAGCCCACTCTACTGAATAGGCCCTCTTATACGATCCGCCTAGATGGAAGGGGGTGGATTCCCTTTCGTTTTTTTTTTTTTTGGAGGTAGGCGGGTATAAATGGACACAAGTTTGTCTACATCTGCCGCTCCATAGAGGAGAATGGATGGTTCTGATTGGGTTGAACCGATCGTGTGAAAGGGTCCTAAGGCTGTTGCTGTCCCAGGCAGAGTGCATTAGGTATCACTCTGCCTGGGACAGGAGCCGGTGCTATACAGGAAGCATCGGCTTATGCTGCTCTGCTCCACAGCTACTTGCTTCCTCTACCACCAGCTTCATTCACAACACTGATGCTCTGGGATGGTGGGTCGGCAACCCATGATCTTGGCTTACCAACCTGCCATCCCAAAGAAGGAGGTCAAGGGCCACATCAGAGGGCTCTGTGGGCCACTTATGGCCCCTGGGCCACAGGTTGGGCACACCTGCTATAAAGGGTGCACAGACAGTCCAACTCCTTCAGGATGGCACATCAATATGTGTTATTGCCAGAAGGTTTGCCTGGAGAAGCCGCAGAGAACTTTATGCTGCCTGTAACATCGTTCAGCATGACCGGTTTGGTGGTGGGTAAGTGATGGTCTGGGGAGGCATATCCATTGAGGGATGCACAGACCTCTACAGGCTACACAATGGCACCCTGACTGCCATTAAGTATCGGGATGAAATCCTTGGACCCATTGTCATACCCTATGCTGGTGCAGTGGGTGCTGGGTTCCTCCTGGTGCACGACAATGCCCGGCCTCATGTGGAGCAAGAGCATGCAGCTAGTTCTTGGAGGATGAAGAAATTGATACCATTGAATGGCCCCCACGCTCACCTGACCTAAATCCAAAAGAACACATCTGGGAAATTATGTTTCGGTCCATCCGGTGCCGCCAGATTGCACCTCAGTCTGTTCAGGAGCTCAGTGATGCTTTGGTCCAGATCTGGGAGGAAATACCCCAGGACACAATCCGTCGTCTCATTAGGAGTATGCCCTGATGTTGTCAGGCATGCATTCAAGCACTTGGGGGGTCATACAAACTACTGAGGACCATTTTGAGTTGTTGCAATTTCAGCAAAATGGACTAGCTTGCTGCATAATTTTTTCACTTTGATTTTCGGGGTGTCTTTGAATTCAGCCCTCTGTAGGTGGATAATTTTCATTTCCATCAAATGATGTGCCATCCTTTCATTCCTAACACATTACCTAGTCCATATCAGTATAGATATCCAGCATGATATTTTTGCCCGTTGAGATCTGATATGTTTTCTAAGTGTTCCTTTAATTTGTTTGAGCATTGTGTAATTGCTTGTATATTTTGCTATGAATTGTTAACATTAAAAGTTGATTGTTTAGAGCAGCTCAGCATATATTTGGGATATTTTTGTGCTTTACTGTAATAGTTGCTATATTTTGTATAGGGCTGCAACTAATGATTATTTTCATAATCGATTAGTTGGCCGATTGTTTTTTCGATTAATCAATTAATCGAATAATAGCCTTAAAGAAAAAAAAATGCTAATTAAAAAAAAAAATTGGGCCAATTTGTTATTGGGCAGATTATAAAACACAAATTGCCACAAAAACACATTACATGCTTTTCTGCAGCTTCTCCATTGAAGTATATTGAACCAAAAAAAACAAAATTGCACCGTTATGCGTTAAAAAGTCCTTGCCCTTTCTGAATACCCAGCAGCTGAAAAAAAAAAATCATGGATGTGAACGTGTCCCATAGGAAAACATGTAAATGAACTGTAGTGTGTTTCTGCAAAAAGCACCAAAGGTGTGAACCCAGGCCTGAGATGTTTAGTAACATAATGGGGTTAAAAAAAAAAATAAGTACAAAAAGAGCAAATAATTGCTACTGTAAGGGGTTCATTTTTTTTACTGTGGGACAGTGAAAGTGATATTTACAGTAGCGATTTGCTTTTTTGTACTATAAAGGGCTAATTTTTGTTTTTTAACCCCATTATGTTACTGGCCGATTAATCGATTATGAAAATTGTAATCGATTAATTTCATAATCGATTAGTTGTCGATTAATCGATTAGTTGTTTCGGGTCTCTAGCTGGCATGTTAAAGGGTAACACACTTTCGTGGGGGAAAAAAATGACAAATAAAATAAAATAAAAATGTAGCATATACAAATTTGACACAAGTCATATTGTAATTGAATATTATTAGAAATTAACTATCGTTTTACATAGTAGTTACTTTGTTATTCAGGTTGAAAAAAGACACACGTCCATCTAGTTCAACCAATAAAAGAGAAAAAAAAATCATACAATCCCATATACCCAATCCTGTACTCACAGTTGATCCAGAGGAAGGTGAAAAACTCCAGCAAAACATTATACAATTTGCTACAGCAGGGGAAAAAATTCCTTCCTGATCCCCAGAGAGGCAATTGGATATTCCCTGCATCAACTTTACCTATAACTTTTACATTTTTAATCTGTAGCTCTCTAATTGTCTGTAAAATGCAATGTAATATGGCTACCTGGAGGTGTTCTGTACACAGAATGTGTGCAGAACACCCCCCAGAAAAATAATTTCCTGCTTGTGTGATTGGCTCACTGATTTTCCCAGTCTACAAGGTACAGTCAGATACAGTCTGGGGCATCCCTTGGTGGGAAAGTCACGGCATGATATGTGAAATTATGTTATAACTTGATATGACTATTTAAAAAACGTCACTTTATCTAGATGGCAGTAACAAAAGTCTGTTAAATGACAATGCCCCGTAGATAGATAGATAGATAAACAGACATGTAGATAGATAGATAGATAGATAGATAGATAGATAGATAGATAGCACTGTCCTCCCCCAGGGATTTAGTAATGAATAATAGAAGCATTAAATCGGAACCAGTCCCCCATGGCCCCCCTCCTCTCCCTTCTCCTGCCTGACACATGTCTCTGACACAGCACACTGTCACGTGGATGGCTCTGGCTGAAGGTTGATTTTAGGGGAGAGTTGAAGCAGCAGGGCGCTCTAGATACAGATAGATCAACCTCTACACTGCCTGTAAACCATGGCTGTGGCAGGACATCGTGGCACAGAAGCAGATCACCCTCCCCTCCCTCCACCTGCAGTCCGATCATCACAGATCACAGTACAAGGTAGATAGCATTACCTACCTAATGCAGCTCCGCTCAGGACGTGCGTTCAACGGAGCTGCTGACCTGGAAGTGACGTTGTAACTACGATAGACAGCACCACCCATGTCTTAGGGCGGTACAAATATCTATCATTCACCCAGCCAAGTATACATTACAGGCGCCGCTCCGGAAGCTATGTGGCGGGAGGGAAAGCGCCGCAAAGCCAGTTTAAAGCCTGCAAATTGAAACGCCATGTCTGCAATCACATGATTGCATAGAGGTGGCGTTTCCGATAGAGCACTTTGTCCGGCGCTCGGCACCTGAACACAGTGCACTGGAGGACTTATTTTTTTCAATTTTTTTTCTTAAAGGGCTAGTTTTAAAAAAAAAACTTTTTTTTTTTTTTACATTTTTTTTACTGCCTGGGGGGGGGGGGGGGGGCGGCAACTATTTGCCCCCTATGAACGGGCCACCACTGGAACCATCTTCTCTCTACTCCCTCAACTATCCTCCTCTGATCTCAAAAATTGTGGATGAAATGGGGGCTTGGATAAAGTAAATTACGACAAAACTGAGGCCCTTAACATCTCCCTACCCAAACCTACAGTAACCCAGGTTTCCACTGTCTCTTCGGATTGCTAACCTGGAACGTTCCCATAAATGTATTCAATCTCCGACCACCCAACTTGTCTTATCCGACGCAAGACTTAAACTGTTGAACTTGTTTGAACAGAAGGCCTTGTCCATTAGGGACAGATCACGTAAACTGTTTTATGTTGAAGCCAAAAAAACGGGTAGAATGCTGGCCAGAGCCCTCCATGCTAAAAATGGCATTGCTTCCATTCCTAAACTCAAGAGACCCGATGGCCAACTTACCCATCATCCTAAGGAAATTAACGAATAGTTTTGTTCATTCTACAACTCACTATACAACCTCCCCTCACGCCCTACACACATGTCGCCTGAAGACTTTAAATCTAAAATTGACAATTACATTGCTGCCACGGCACTTCCGACTATCCCTACAGATCTAGTGCAGGATCTCGAGCGACCATTTACAGAGGACAAACTTGTGCTGGCAATATCCTCCCTCAAACCTAACAAAAGTCCAGATACTCAACCTGTTTCTATAAATCCTTCCGTGATTCCCTTACACCAGGTCTTATAAAGATGTATAATAACATCTTTAGTGACTCAACTTTCCTGAGACAGGCTCTGGAAGCCCATATCATAGTTCTACCGAAACCCGGGAAAGATCCTACACTGTGCGGTAGCTTTTGCCCCATTTCTCTCACCAACATTGACATTCGCTTATACTCCAAGCTACTGGCCAATCGCCTCCTACCAGCGATACCCGACCTAATACACCTTGACCAGGTGGAGTTCACTCCAAAGAGGGAGGCCAGGAATAACATCCTCAAAACTATTTCCCTGATGGAATATGCCCAAAAATGTAGAATCCTAGCTTGCTTGATTTCGGTCGACGCCAAAAAAGCGTTCGACCGGGTTCATTGGCAATTTTTGGAGAGAACGCTTCAACAAGTGGGTCTTGGACCCAACATGCTATGAAAAATCCTGACTCTCTATGACAACCCTACAGCAAGGATCCGATCTAATGGCCTGCTATCTGACCCAATATGGATTCGTAACGGAACCCGCCAGGGATGCCCCTTGTCGCAATTGTTGTACATACTCACAATGGAGCATCTAGCCACGGCCATCCGGCACGACTCCAATATTCAGGGTATATCTATTGGCCATCGTCAATATAAACTGTCCCTATATGCGGACGACCTCTTATTATATGTTACTAAGCCCCACACATCTTTACCAGCTATTACTGAGGCATTCACAGAGTTTGGACTGGCTAATAACTTTAAAGTAAATTACGGCAAATCTGAGGCCCTTAACATCTCCCTACCCAAATCTACAGTAACCCAGGTTCAATCCTCATTTGAATTTAAATGGCAGCAAAAAGCTGTCAAATATCTTGGAATCCAAATCCCTACTTCTCTACCCACCCTGACAGATATAAATGATATGCCCCTAATGAGAATGTTGCGAACGTACCTGGAATCTTATGATAAACCGAACATCTCCTGGTTTGGCCGAATGAACGCCATCAAAATGGACATTCTACCCAAAGTTTTATACGTTTGTCAGGCAATTCCTAGCCCCCTCCTCGTGGCTTCTTCCAATCGATCAACAGGGCCATTCGGGACTTCATATGGCGACATGGGAAGTCCAGGATTGGCTTTAACGTTTTAACTTTACCTAAAAGTAGAGGGGGTGTTGCCCTCCCTGACCTACGACTGTACTTTCACGCTGCATCGTTGATCAGAATAGTCAATTGGTACCACAGTTCCTCCACTAAATTATGGACATCATTAGAAAATGACCGAATATGTCCCGACCTCACATCCCTTCCATAGACACACCTGACACACAGACCCCCTACGGACCTATTGCCCCATGTGACTTCCACTACGCTGCGAATTTGGGACAACTACCTCCACAAAGGTTTATTATCCTCAAGACCCAGCCCCTTGACTCCATTATTTGATATCAACTCTTTCCCTCCGACTTGTGCTAAATTAAAATTTCTTATGTGGCAAAAATCAGAGGCTTCTCTGTTGAGTCATACGATTCGCGCTGGAAACCCGATTCCCCTACCAGACATGCTCTCTTCTTGCCACAACCCTTCTATTGCTTGGCTTGAACACACTCAATTAACACACTTTATACACAAAATACCAAATGTCGACAATATGACTAGACCACAGACAGCTTTTGAGTCATTGCTTTCCCAGTCGGACAGACCAGAGCATTCGCTATCCCTGATATATCAGTTGCTGATTCAGGTCTCCTATCCAAACTCACCGTCATTCCTTTCAAAGGGAGATGAATTTGTCTCCGGAGGATATGGAGTTGGGCAAAACACTGGCGCTCTCTTTTAAATTATGTACAGTATCTCAAATCATGCCCAAGAACGGAATTACCGTATTTTCTCCAGGTGGTACCGCTGCCCCACTATTCTACATAAGTTTGATCCTAATGTCTCTGACGTATGTTGGAGATGTTTGCAGGCCCCAGGAAACATGACACACATTTTGGGTACGTGCCCACGTGTCGCCCCCTTTTGGGACAAGGTTCTCAAACTATATGACAAACTTGTAGGTGACAAATATCCCAATGAACCCCGCTTAACAGTCCTATCTATGATTCCGGGGTCATACAAACAAATCAAGAAGAGCTTAATCTGCCATGTGCTGACGGCTGCAGTTCAGTTATTGCCAGAGCGTGGCGTCAACCTGTGATCCCCTCTCTGGCTGATTGGGCATGTGAAATAGACAGGATCGAACATATTGAAAGGATGCTAGCGTTGGATACCGTTAAGAGTGAGGACCACACGATTACGTGGACCGTTTGGTTACACTTCCGGTTCTCTGCTGATTTTGAATCTTTTATAGCAGATACAGCTCCTATTGCTTTCCCGATGCCCTCTCATGAGTAGCGTGATGTCCCTTCTCCCTACTTTTCCCTTTCCTTTTTTTTCTCCTCTCCTTACTTCTCCTCCTCCTGTATCTTTATCAGTTTGTAATAATCTTACCAGTAGATTTACCATACATTCAGGCCATAAGTGTTGAGCCTTTGTTTTTGTTTTTTGTTTTTTTGGTCGTTGTCTATGCCACTGTTTACAGTGGTCTACTGGATACTTGATTTACCATTACTTGGCTTATTTCACTTATTTCTGTGTTCAATGAGGTTATTTACCTGACTATGCATATGTGATACATGTTCTTTTGGTGTCCTTCCAATCCTAATGTGGACCTGTACACTCAATAAACAGATATTATTTATGACCTATGTTTTGTCGAAATGTTTTACAAATGCTTGTGACTCAATAAAACAGATTCAATATAAATTAACAAGATCTATATTGACCCAACTGGAAACTCCTCAGGCCTTGTACACACGGTCGGTCCAAACTGATGAGAATGGTCCGACGGACCGTTTTCATTGGTTCACCGCTGAAGTGGCCTGATGGTCTGTTGGGCGTACACACCATCAGTTCAAAATCAGATCGGGTCAGAACGCGGTGATGTAAAACACACGACGTGCTGAAAAAAACGAAGTTCAATGCTTCCAAGCATGCGTCGATTTGATTCTGAGCATGCGCGGGTTTTGAACCGATGCTTTTCTGTACTAACCATCGGTTTGGACCGATCGGGCAGTGGTCCATCGGTTCGGTTTTGAAGCATGTTTTAAAATTTTGGACCGAAGGAAAACAGACCGATGGGCTATACACACGGTCGGTTTGGACCGATGAAACTGAACCTCGGTCCATTCTCATCGGTTTTGTCTGACCGTGTGTACGGGGTCTCAGGGCATTGTCATACCTTTTGTTTGATATAATTATTTTATATTATATCTGGAAAATTTCTTAATAAAAATTATTGTTCAAAAAAAAAAATGCTGAGTATGTTTATGTAGATTTCTCATATATCCGTCCTGCAGGACTGCTGTGAAGTGTTTTAATTGCTGGAAGAGGAGGATGGCCCACTCGGGAGCCTGGAGGATGGCCCGTTCGGGAGCCAGGAGGAGCCTTGGGAGGCCATGCCAACCAGCATGGAACGTACATTGGAAGTGATGTCACCGAAAGGATAGAGGACCAGATGAGAAAACAAGGTTACGCAATCGGAACATCCAGCTCCTTCTAGAGCCCTGAATGATTAGGATAGGCAAGAAATTCCTTGTTTTTGTATTTTTAGTAGGTCACTGTAAAACAAAAAAAAAAAACTCTAGTTTAACTAAAAGTAAGATTACCAGCAAGTTTGTCCTGGTAACTGAGTTATTCCAAGCATACTTTATAACACTTGTTAGTTTTGTACAAGTTTGCAAAACTCCCATGCCATTATTCAATTAATCATACATTGTTTGACTGAGCGTGCAACAATTTCCTTTATTAAGTAGTTATTGCTAAAAATAATGAGAGTCTTGTGAATAATAAAAAGTTATAATAAGGCAATTTTTACCCATATAAAATATTTTTAAATATTTCTCTTGAAGTAGGATCTAGAAAATGTTGTCAGTGATCATTAAGAAGAAACAGTGGCAAAGATCAAGCCCTTGTGTGAAAAAAATAAACAGCTCAGCAACCGTAAACCCAGTTTTTTTTCCCTTTTTATAAATTGTGTTTTGATGAAAAAGCTGGATTCCAGTCTTCCAGAGAACAAGTGCTCTTAGAGACCATGGACTCTATTATCAGGAATTTGGCACATAATGAATAAAGCAAAGAGTTGAAAACATTGGTGAATCAAACTCTTCAGCTGAGCTGCATTGCTAACGACTATATACTCTTCTATGTAAACCCAGTTCACATAGAGCACCATAACTACTGGAACTATGTGCCATTTGTAGCTTGTTTAATTTACACAAGGAAGTATGTGGGTTTAGTTTTTTATTTGAGTCCTTGAAATTCAGTTAATTAGTAAAAGATGGCTTACTTCAATGTTTTGTTGTTCAGAACTTTGTTTCTTCCTGTTTTCTTTTTATAATTTCCTCCGTTAAAGGGATTGTGTAGTCTGTTTATTACATGTGAAGAAGATGAGCTAGAAAACAATAATCTGTTGTATAGTTTGAAACCATACTTGTGCATGGGAGAAGCCATATTTTTTCATTACATATGTAAGTTCTGCTTCCTTGATTTGCAGTGCTGCACAATGGTTTTCCCCACACAGGGCAAAGTAATGGGTTTTCTTTAATCCCCATCCCCAGCAGTGCATATCCACCTTTCATTATCTTCCATGCTGCTCTTTCCAGCGGTTGGGAGTGATAAAAATACCCATTCGTTTTGGTGACTCAGTCCATGGGACAGAGCTGCGATAATCACCAGCACTCTCACATGGGGAAAGTCCATAGACGTGTGTCCATAGACTTGAGTGGCCTTATTCAGGATAACTTCTGCTCCCGGAAGCTGAATAGAGCAGCGATTGCTGATGGGGTGGGTTAAAGTGAATAGGCCTACTTTAGGCTACATTCACACTTGTGACTTGACCCTGCCTGAAAGTGACAACACTTTTCACCTTATGTGAGTTGACTAATCTTTTGTGCCACTATGCCATTGTATATGCTATGCTTAGTATGGCACCCTCTGGTGTTTCTGTGGTGCCACAGGTATTCCAGCAGTCAGCCTTGTGATGTTCTACACTGGATTCTGGTTCTCCTGGCTTCCTGTTACACTGAGCACTACGACCCCAGGTGCCCCATTGCCTTGATGATGACTATTCTGATGAGCAGATTTCTAATCCTTTGCATGTGTGTTGCCAATTATCTTGTTCCACAATAAGTATGTCAATGTGCTACACTCAGATCATGCCCTTTTTGTCCTTATCTACATCTACACTTGAGCATCAACAGTTTTGGTTGTTTGTTTAGGTTTTTTTTTATGTTTTTTTTACAGGTTTCCCTGCATCCAATTCGCATAGCAGGAGAATGTGACCGACTCTCTATGGAGCCGGTTCACATATATCCGGGTGGCTGTGAAGTGCACGTTTCATGGCTGAATTCAGACAAAGATTTGGCCTTGATTTGTCCCTGATACGGAGAACAGGGACGCACAGCATTCCTGTGCATTCCTGTGCAATCCATGGCTGGTTTGGGTGTGAACCGAGTCTTAAGGAAAAGCCTGCCATATTTTTCTCCTAAAGTGACCCTGTCAGAAATGTTATACTTGTTATCTGCACTGTATTGCCGAGATACAACTGGCTGAAGGATATTCATCATCTGTCACACTTCTGAGTGTGTCGGATTCCTGGTCTTCCAATGGGCTTATAGGTTTCATAACACTAGAAGTAAAATGCTGCCTGGGCAGGTAATTTGAGTTTGGGAGATGTAAACTGCTGCTGGGGGGTAAGGATGGTAAAAAATACTCTTGGAGGATGAAGATGCTGATTTTGTAAAGTAATGCTAGAAAAGATAAAGTTTGAATTGATGCTAAAGATAGTAAAATGGGGTGTAAAATGCTGCTTAGGTGAATAAATGGGGTTTGCAAGAAGTTAATCTGGCCATAGATGGTTTAGCAGGAGTCAACAAAATCTGTCCGCGGCTGTCCCTGTCTTCAAACTTGTCCCTTTGACAGAAGTTGATTTAATGAATCTGTTCATCTTGTTTCTTTCAGCCCTCTGGCTGAACAAAAACTCTACTCATCTAAGGCCAACCTAACTGGTTGCTGGATGAGGGGATTAAAATGCTGCTGTAGATGCTAAATTGCTGTGAAGTGGGGTAAAGTGCTCCTGGGGATCATAGTGGGTTACAATTCTACAGGTGGGAGTAAGAAGGGTAAATAGTTGATACTGAATAATATTCAAAGATAGTGGCAATCAACTTTCTTGATATTTGTTGGCTCACGTTTAGCCCCTGACATAACCTGTGGAGCATACATTATATTCAGTGCCTTTGCAAATTGTGGAAATACTACAGTAGAAGGTCAAAGACATGCAACAGGAGGCAGTCAGAAACTGCAGACATATTCTTGGAGTGCGTGATGCAGGACACAGAAATGATGACATTTTAAACAAGACTCCTAAAAATCACTGCCATTGCAACCTTTTTACATAGCAAATCTTCCACATGTCTGCATTCTTCAGCTTCCTTAAACATTGCTGTCAACATTTGTCAGGTCTTGGCAAGATCAACTATAAACTATAAGAAAAAAATGTATATAAAAAGTAAAAAGGAACCCGACAGCACAGAAAAGGGAAGAATGATTAACAGAATCAAACCAAAGCACGTAACTAATAGAATCCAGACATATTAATAATTTTGCTTCCCTAGCTCCGAGAAAGCACCTAGTCAAAAAAAAAAACAGACTTCCCTAGCTCTGAGAAAGCACCTAGTCAAAAAAAAAAAACAGACTACTGGCTGGTGGGACACTAGGGTTTCAAAGTAGATTCCAAAGGGCTGTTGCCTGCTCTCTGGATTGTAGGTTGGGTTCTACAGTTTAACAGCATTATTTGTTGAGTTCTGATTAGTGATATACTGCATGACATCATATGTTTTTAATCTCAACTGCCACTGCATATATAATGTACTACAGCCTTTTTCAACTAAGGAGCCCAGGCACCCTGGGGTGCCTTGAGGTTTCTTCAGGGGTCCCTTGGCAAAATACCAGAAAATTGATCAAACATTGTATAAAAGCCAGCAGGTGGACAAAGCCTGCCTTTTAGTTACACAAAGCCACAGGTTTTCATTGTGCACCATTATGACTTTCTAGATCAGTGGTTCTCAACTCCTGTCCTCAGAACCCACTAACTGTAACAGCTCTGGTGAACGGGAGTGAACCACAACTGCGGCTAGCAAGGAATTTCAATGCAATTCTCTATGTTAGAATTCAGTATTGGACCCCAGGCATTACTCCACACAAACAGGAGTTTGGGGGTTCTCTACATCATCTCTCTCTCACAGAAAGGAATGCGTTGAGCTTCTAGGGGTGATCGCATTACAACATGCGACCAGAGCCTAGCATTACAAGATACGATTCACTAGGAGATTCCAATGCACAACTGTATGCAAGGGATTATCAGTATTGGACCTCAGGCGTCACTCCACACAAACAGGAGTTTGGGGGTTCTCTACATCATATCACTTAAACATACAGTAGTGCATTAGGCCGCTAAGGGAGTAGGTGTGTATTACCTCCAACCCTTAGCATAGAAAAGTTAGAGCGAACATGTTCAGTAACTTCGGGCAAGGGCCCTTTAACAAATAAGAACTTATGTCAAGCAAGTAGTTAGTATGAATAGTGATAGCAACTAGTATATGCATAAGAGAGGCATAAATAGCTCAGCTTATTGGAAGTATATGTTCCTTTAAGATGTTTCCACAGCAAACAGCCAAAGCACAACAGTGAGTCCCAAGTTAAGATGATAGTTTACAAGCCAACGATAAATAGCATTTGCTTTGCAACAATATGTGTAGCAGATCTTCCTAAAGCACTACAAGTAAAAGATGTGCTACTTATCCGTTTGCAGGGCTTGAGGCAAGGGATAGTGTAGGGTGTCAGCAAGGAATTGCTCTTAGGGTGCCAGCAGGAATGGTTGTCTGGTGGTAGATAGCATAATGGCTATTTTGGCCCGGAGATTCCTGGTAAGGTTGATCTGTAGCGTGGAGAGCGCTGGCAGTAGGATTGTAGCATGACCGAGCTACGGCTGACAATAATAGAACAGCGTGTACAATAGACACCATTCTGTTTATCCCTTTCACGCCGAGCGTACGCATATATGCGTCCTCGGCTTTCAGGGGTTATACCGGGATGATGCCTGCAGCCGCAGGCATCATCCCGGTACCGTTGTTTAGAGCGGGCGATCGGCTTTCCAAACATAACAACCGATGCGGCTAAAAGCCGCTCGGTTGTTATGCCGGAGGAGCGGGAGGGGACATCCCCCCCCTCCCGCCGCCTCTCGCCGCTCTGACCGGGCCTCCCGTCCCACCGGGTGACCCGATCCACGATCCGGCGCCTCCAGCGTCTCGGCGCGCTCTGAAACAAAGCCGTAAACGGCTTTGATTCAGTGTCTGCATTGAAACCACGGAAGCGGCGTCATGACGTCACTTCCGGGTTTCTCAGATGCCAATGGCGCCGGATTTAAAAAAGTATACAGTATTCAGAATCGCCGTTTTCGGCGATCTGAATACTTTGAAGTGCAAAGGAGGGCTCGGGGGTCTTTTAGACCCCCGATCCCTCCATAAAGAGTACCTGTCACCACCTATTGCTGTCACAAGGGATGTTTACATTCCTTGTGACAGCAATAAAAGTGATCAAAATGTAAAAAAAAAAAATTTAATATTAGAAAAAATAAATAAATAAATAAGAAAACAAAAAAACATTTTTTTTAAAGTGCCCCCCTCCCCGCGAGCTTGCGCAGCAAAGAAAGCGCATACGGAAGTCGCGCCCGCATATGAAAACGGTGTTCAAATAACACATGTGAGGTATCGCCGCGATCGTAAGAGCGAGAGCAATAATTATAGCACTAGGCCTACTCTGTAACTCTAACCTGGTAACCGTAAAAAAAGTTTAAAGCGTCGCCTATGGAGATTTTTAGTTACCGTAGTTTGTCGCCATTCCACGAGTGCGTGCAATTATAAAGCGTGTCATGCTTGGTATCTATTTACTCGGCATAACATCATCTTTCACATTATGCAAAAAAATTGGGCTAATTTTACTTTTTCATTTTTTTAAAATTCATGAAAGTAAATTTTTCCCAAAAAGTTGTGTTTAAAACACCGCCGCACAAATACCGTATGACATAAAATATTGCAACAATCGCCATTTTATTCTCTAGATTCTCTGCTAAAAATATATATATAATGTTTGGGGGTTCTAAGTAATTTTCTAGCCAAAAATATGGATTTTAACTTGTAAACACCAAATGTCATACATAGGCATAGGCATGAAAGGGTTAAAGTAGAACAGCATGTGTGCCGAATGCAGCTGATTTTATTCGGCACTTCTGCGTTCCAGGCTGGAATGCAGGCGGCGCCGGGCGATGACATCATAGCGCGCTCGTGATGCTGTGCTCCAGCGTGGAACGCATTACGGCGCCAGGCACCGATTACACTAACAGGCCATATTTTAAGTATTACCTTGGGGAGATGCAGACTACAATACTGCAATTACTGAGCAGCAAATTATATCACCTGTATTTCAGTTATTCTATTAAACCTGGCCTGTTAGTAAAAATGACACTGGCAGTGAAGGGGTTAACCACTAGGTGGCGCTGTAGGTGTTAAGTGCGCCCTGGGGAGTGATTCTTACTGTAGGGGGGCGTGGCTACACGTGACACGTCACTGATCGTTGTTCCCGATGACAGGGAACGCGATCACTGACAGTGTAACTAGGCAGAACGGGGAGATGTGTTTACACACAACATCTCCCCATTCTTCAGCTCTGTGACCCGATCGCGGGACACTGGCAACAATCGGGTCCACGGTTCTAACGGACATGGTCATGGAGCTCGCGACAGTAATGCGCGCAACCACACAGCAGCAATTTAAAGGGAACGTACCTGTACGCCCATATGCCTGTCTGTGTGTAAATGTGCGTGGGCTGGTCCTTAAGCTGGGTGTCTTGACTCAAAAAAGTGTGAGCAACACTGATATGCTACATGCTATATATATATATACTTTTGTGTACTCTGCTTACTAGGTTTTACTCATTAATAATGATCTTTCTGGCAAATACAAACAGACCTGACAGAAGGTCTGTTGCTACTTTTTCCAGTTTTGATTTGTCTGCGGGAAGAAAAAAAAGAAAAAAAAATGGCAATAACCAAACACATACAGAGCAAGCAAATAATATATGTAAAATAAAGCAAAAACCATCTTGTATGTGTGCAAGAACACTTCCTCTAAATAATACCAAACGTAGCTACTGGCATTGTCTGCAAGCAGCGACTTTATCCTTTAATGAGATAAGAGTATAGCACTTTCCGGCCACTTTCTCATGAATGCCATAAAGTTTAATGTTTGGGTTATGTAGTGGAAAATATTTTAAGAGGAAAATTTTCCATTTCATACTGCATATTTTCCTGTTGTAGAAATGTGAACCACCTGTAGCAGGAGCCCCAGGGGGACGGCAGAAGCAGTACAGATTGCCCATTAACATCTTGGACCCCTCCTGTTTGCACTGCAGCCCAAACATTTTTCAGCAAACATTTCATGATCTCCTACACTAATTATTTGGAATTCATTTGTAATAAATGCCTTATGTTTCCCTTCCTGAAGCACGCACGTTTAAATACTTATACTGTTTGTGTGGTAATGACTATAAGCAAGCGCCACTATAGGATTGCAAAAGAGTAAAGATAAATGTTTGTTGGAGTGTTGTTTATTTTAGAGTAGATGAAAAAGTAGTTGAGTTCCAAGTTTATTTCCCTCAGACTCGTGTTAATATACTTTTTTCATTAATTGCAGGGTGGCAGTCACAGTTTGCCTTTATTAGTCCAAGAAGGTAAAAAGACCATACATAAATATATAGCACTACGTGTGCCCTACTTTTAAAAGAGAAAAGTTAAGCCATTTTACTGCAATTTTTTTGGTCATTTATCATTTTACTTTTGACACTTAACTTCAACTTATATATATATATATATATATATATATATATATATATATTGAAGCATTTTTTACGTTTTTTTTCTATTTTAAGCCCTGGGGGTAGATTCAGGTAGGGGCGCGCTTAGTTACGGCGGCGCAGCGTATTGTATTTCCGCTACGCCGACGCAACTTACAGGAGCAAGTGCAGTATTCACAAAGCACTTGCTCCGTAAGTTGCGGCGGTGTAGCGTAAATGGGGCCGGCGTAAGCGCGTGTAATTCAAATGTGGAAGGGGGGGCGTGTTTTATGCTAATGTGTGATGACCTGACGTGATTGACGTGTTTTACGAACGGCGCATGCGCCATCCGTGTACATATCTCAGTGTGCATTGCTCCCAAGTATGGCGCAACGACGTATTGGTTTTGAAGCGGGAACGACATCCATACTTAACATTGGCTGCGACTCCTAATAGCAGGAGCAACCTTACGCAGAAAAAGCCTTACGCAAACGAGGTGAAAAACTACCGCCGGGCCCACGTACGTTCGTGAACCGACGTAACTAGGTAATTTGCATATTCTATGCCGAAAACAACGGAAGCGCCCCTAGCGGCCAACATAATATTGCACACAATTATACGCCGCCGCATTCAAGTTACGTCGGCGGAGGAAGCCTATTTTTTTTAGCGTATCTGCCTTTGAGAATCGGCGTAACGCCGGCACAGAATTCAAATTACCGCGGCGTATCTTGAGGTAGGCCGCCGTAAAAGCTACCTGAATCTGCCCCCACGGCCCGGGAATCCCGTAAGGAAAAAAAACTTTGGTTTTCCTGTCGGGATTCCTGGCAAGCTTTTCTTGCAAAGCTGTGCATACAGACAGCCATTCAAAAGAACCACAGTTCGATGACGCGGTGACTTTATCGACTACGAAGCTCGTCACATTCAATACCGTCGCCGCCATCTTGCCACACCCCACACTATGCCTTGTATGCTGCCGCGCATGCGTCTAAGCCTTATCGAGCATGCACAGGTTTACCTCCGGACAGGTAAGCATACAGACGACCGGTTTTCGTGGCAGGAAACACTCTGCCGGAAAACCCGACGAGAAAATAGAGAGCAGGGTCCTCTATTTTACCGTCGGGATTCCCGGCCAAATGCTCTCCTGGCAGTTTTCCTGCCGGGAAAACAGGTCGTGTGTACGAGGCTAAAGAGTATAAAAATTACTAAAACCCCTGTTAAAATTTATATTTTTTTCATATGTGTCCCATTGGAAAGATTTCCATAACATTTCTGTTCCATAAACAGAGAAAAAGGAAAGGAGATGAAATCTCCCTTTAGTGAGGGAAATGCTCTCTTAGACAGCTGTTACCAGAACAAGTATCCCCATTGGAATATTCCCCTTCTATTTTCAGGTTTCAGGGAGAGAGAGCACTTTGAATAAGCTGATCTAGTCACTGAAGTGCAAGGTCCACTTAAGATAGGGATCAGTGGCGGCTGGTGCTCAATTTTTTTGGGGGGGGGCGCAGACAAACAAAAAAAAAACCCCATCATTTGCAGCCTCACTGAGCCCATCAATTGCCGCCACTGTGCCTGTCATTTTCCGCCAATGTGCCCATCAAACGCAGCCACTGTGCCATAAAATTGTCACCACTGTGCCATGCCATCAAACACAGCCACTGTGCCATGCCATCAAACGCAGCCACTGTGCCATAAAATTGTCACCACTGTGCCATGCCATCAAACACAGCCACTGTGCCATGCCATCAAACGCAGCCACTGTGCCCATCAATTGTCGCCACTGTGCCATGCCATCAAACGCAGCCACTGTGCTATCAATTGTTGCCACTGTGGCCATCAATTGTCGCCACTGAGCCATGCCATCAATTGTCGCCACTGTGCCATGCCATTGTCACCACTGTGCCCATCAATTGTTGCCACTGTGCCATGCCAAACGCAGCCACTGTGCCATCAATTGTCACCACTGTGCCATGCCAAACGCAGCCACTGTGCCATCAATTGTCACCACTGTGCCATGCCAAACGCAGCCACTGTGCCATGCCATTGTCGCCACTGTGCCCATCAATTGTTGCCACTGTCCATGCTATTGTCGCCACTGTGCCCATCAATTTTCGCTACTGTGCCATGCCAAACGCAGTCACTGTGCCATCAATTGTCGCCACTGTGCCATGCCATTGTCGTAACTGTGCCCATCAATTGTCGCCACTGTGCCATGCCAAACGCAGCCACTGTTCCATGCCATTTTCGCCACTGTGCCCATCAATTGTCGCCACTGTGCCATGCCATTGTCGCCACTGTGCCCATCAATTGTCGCCACTGTGCCATGCCAAACGCAGTCACTGTGCCATGCCAAACCCAGCCACTGTGCCCATCAATTGTTTCCACTGTGCCATGCCATTGTCGCCACTGTGCCCATCAATTATCGTCACTGTGCCATGCCAAATGCAGCCACTGTGCCATGCCATTAACACCACTGTGCCCAACAATTGCCGCCAGTTTGCCCCTAAAATGCTGCCAGATTGCCCCCCCCCCGCCTGGCACTTATCTTTCTCGGTCAGCCATCCTCGGATCCTCCTTCACCATCCCTCGAAGTAGTCCCGCCCTCGATGGTTCTTCAGCCAATCAGGAACCGGTGAACCTGATTGGCTGAGACCCCTGTCAACCAGGGAATGCACACCCCATGCGTGCCCTGCTTAACGTTTTGGAAGCAGATTACAGCCCTCAGGCTCTGATAGACACTTCCAAAGCCAACCAGCTGCCGTTATTCAGATAGCCCGCATTTACCAGGGGGCCGGCCATCTGAATAGTGGGCAGCGGCAACAATACATAGATTCAGGCAAAGCATTTTTCTATGTATTGTTTTTCAGTGGCGGTGCAGGAGCGAGAGGGGGTGGCGCTCCTGCGCCCTCTATGGACGCACCGCCACTGATAGGGATCCAAAGGACCAACATGAGCACAGGGATTGATGAGAAGAATAACATGGATTATTTTTGGCACTGCATGGTGCTACACATCTGCTGTGTTGTTAGCCTTGATTGATTCTGCCAACAGATTGATAATCCATGGAGCATATTTGTATGCCTCAACATAAATTATCCTTGAAAAATCCTTCACTTGTGGAATGGCTTTTCATTTTTTTTAATAATTCCTTCCTTTTTTTCAGGCTGCTGTATACTCCTTATGCCGCGTACACACGGTCGTTTTATGTGATGAAAAAAAATGACGTTTTTAAAAACGTCACTTTAATTGACCGTGTGTGGGGGAAAACTTTGTTTTATGTCTTCTAAAAAACGACCAAAAAAAATTGAAGCATGCTTCAATTTTATGTGTCGTTTTTCAAAACGTCGTTTTTTACTTCACAGAAAATGTCATTTTTTTTCATCACATAAAGTGATGGTGTGTACGGGGCATTACAATCACAGGATAGCTCTCCCAAAAAAAGAAAAAATGTTTCTGCCATTCCATAATGCCTCGCAAAAACAGTAGCCTTATCTGACGCATTAGGTTAAATGGGCAATTATAGTGCTCCTATCATTAGAAACATGTGTACATACTCTCTTCATAATTATTGAACATTTTAAAGCCCCTAAAGTGTATTTCTAATTAAAACATTTTATTTTTTAAAAGAGTAAAGAATTGTTAGACCCTCGAGTCAAGTTTATTACTGCCTGTGTCCCCATTGGGGGGGGGGGGGGGGGGGGGGGGTTACCATTCTGATTACGCAGATAACTATGGTCACAGTCAATGTAGAGTTGCTTACAGAAGAGAAGGTAAGGGGAGAATTTCCAATAGAAACAGATGTCTAACAGGGTAATTTTCCTCAAATTAGGATATTTCATCTAAATTCCTGTTCAATTTTGGTGATGTAGAAATTAATAATGTTCCTTTAAGGTGTAGGGAACGCTTCCATATATACATACAATGATGTGAAAAAGTATTTGCGCCCTTTCTGATTTTTTATTTTTTTGCATATTTGTCACACTTAACCACTTGCTGCATTTTTACGTCGGCAGAATGGCACGGGCAGGCAAATAGGCGTACATGTATGTGCGCGCCCCTGCCAAAAGCTCTGTGACCTTGCCCGCGGGACCCGTGGACTCGATGTCTGCCTGTGTCCCGCGATCGTGTCACGGAGCTGCAGAACGGGGGGGAATGCCTGTGTAAACAAGGCATATCCCTGTTCTGCCTTGTGACATGACACTGATCTTCTGCTCCTTGTCATCGGGAGCAGTGATCAGTGTTGTGATCACAGATAGCCCAGCCCCCACAACCCCTTCCTCGCCCCCTACTGGTTAACCCCTTCCCTGCCAGTGTCATTTACACAGTTATCAGTGCATTTTTATAGCACTGATCGATATATAAATGACAATGGTCCCAAAATAGCATCAAAAGTGTCTAATGTGTCTGCCATAATGTCGCAGTCACGATAAAAATCACTGATCGCCGCCATTACTAGTAAAAAAAAATGC
Source organism: Rana temporaria (assembly GCF_905171775.1). Lineage (NCBI taxonomy): Eukaryota > Metazoa > Chordata > Amphibia > Anura > Ranidae > Rana > Rana temporaria. The sequence continues at coordinate 278,643,307 of NC_053492.1, read as the reverse complement.
CATAAATCTATCCCCTATTTTACAGACACTATGGGCTAGATTCAAGTAGCCTGCCGTAAGTTTGTGCGGGCGTAGCGTATGTTATTTACGCTATGCCGCCGCAACTTAGACGGGCAAGTGCAGTATTCACAAAGCACTTGCTCCATAAGTTGCAGCGGCGTAGCGTAAATCAGGCAGCGTAAGCGCGCCAAATTCAAATTTGCAAGAGGTGGGCGTGTTTTATGTAAATAAAACATGACCCCACATAAATTACGTCTTTAACAAACGGCGCATGCGCCGTTCCTGAAAGAATCCCAGTGCGCATGCTCAAAATTCCGACGCAAATCGTCAATGCTTTCGATGTGGACGTAATTTACGCAAAGCCCTATTCGCGAACGACTTACGCAAACTGTGAAGGATGCTTCAGTTTAAATTCTGCCTGCTAAGTAATATTGTGTGTGGGTTAAGTGTAACAGGCTTTTGAAATGTTAATGACCCTTCCTCAGCCAGTACTATTTCAAAGGGTAATTGTGTGTGTGAAGGAGCCCTGTGGTTACTGTTTACTGTGATTAGAAGGGGCTCATGTTAATTATTCTGATTGCTTCATTGTGGTAATTATCCCTTCTATGTGCGGGGCCAAGCCGTCTAGATAATGTATTCTGTACAACTAGTAATTACCTTCACTGATGTCATTATCTAAAGAAAATGTGTTTTCAGGATCGACTCCGAAAAGTCTGCCTATCATCTGTATGGAAGCCCCCCACTGTGTGTGAGAAGGGGGTGGAGATTTCATTGTTCCTTGATTGAGGATTTAGCTTGAAAACTGTATATATCCCAGCAGCAAGCTGTCATTAAAGTGTCTTGTTCCAGCAGTAAGCTTGGCATGTGTGGCTTATCGGGCGACTCCAGGAATATTCCCCCTTGTGGAATATTGGGTGATTATCTTTATGGGAAGAAAGGAAGACTTTGACGGGGATATCATTCTAATAAAGTCACACAAACGTCGTAAAATTTTCAAAATTCGATGCGGGAACGACGTCCATACTTAACATTGCGTACGCCTCATAGAAGCAGGAGCAACGTTACGCCGGAAAAAGCCTTACGCAAACGACGTAAAAAATTCCGCCGGGCGCACGTACGTTTGTGAATCGGCGTATCTAGGTCATTTGCATATTCTGCGCCGAAAACTACGGAAGCGCCACCTAGCGGCCATCGTAAATATGCACCCTAAGATACGACGGCGTAAGAGACTTACGCCAGTCGGATCTTAGCCTAATTTCGGCGTATCTTGCTCTCTGAATACAGAAAGAAGATACGCCGGTGCAGCTTTGAATTTACGTGGCGTATCTATAGATACGCCGGCGTAAATCATTGCTGAATCTAGCCCTATAACTTTTGCGCAAACTGATCAATAATGCTTTTTGGTAAAAGCAACCTCGCAGGCCGCAGGCCGCAGGAAAAGAGGGGGGGCGAGAGAGCGCCCCCCCCTCCTGAACCGTACCAGGCCACATGCCCTCAACATTGGGAGACCCCCACAACCACCGAGCAAGGGTTGTGGGGATGAGGCCCTTGTCCCCATCAACATGGGGACATGGTGCTTAGAGGGGTCACAGACCCCCAAAGCATCCTCCCAATGTTGTGGGCATGTGGCCTGTTACAGTTCAGGAGGGGGGCGCCCTCTTGTCCCCCCTCGTTTCCTGCGGCCTGACAGGTTGCATGCTTGGATAAAGGGTCTGGTGTGGATTTTTGGGGGGAACTCTACGCCATTTTTTTTTTTTTTGGGGTAGAGCTCCCCTTAAAATCCATACCAGACCTGAGGGGTCTGGAATGGATATTTGGGGGGAACCCCCACGTCATTTTTTTTTTATGAATGACTTTTCTCTGTATTGCCGACAATTCATTATAGCCGCGAGTGGTTTTAAATGACTTTTTTTCCTTCAGAAATTACACTTTGTGCAGAGACAGTTCTAAGCACGGGAAACAATCGCTACTTCACAGACATACAATACACCCCCCTAGGTACGAAATTTTAAGGAATATTTCACTTTTATTGTTTCACTTTAAGCATTATTAAAATCACTGCTCCTGAAAAAACGTCAGTTTTTAAAACTTTTTTTTGCATTGATAAATATCTCCTGTAGCAGGACCCAGGTCCCCAATTTTTTTAGGACAATAACTTGCATATTAGCCTTTAAAATGAGCACTTTAGATTTCTCACATAGACTTTTACAGGGTGTTTCGCGGCTTTTCGAATTTGCCGCGAACACCCCACCAAACAGGCAAACAGGCAATGTTCGAGTCGAACATAAGTTTGACTCGAACTCGAAGCTCATGCCTAGTATTCGTTTTATGCCAGATGTAACGGGGCGCACACCTTCCAAAAAGTAAATTTATTGTTTCATCAATCCACAGAATATTTGTCTAAAAGTCGGGATAATCAACATGTTTTTTGGTAAATGTGAGCTGAGTCTTTGTGTTCTTTTTGGTCAGCAGTGGCTTTGGGCTTAGAACTGTCCCATGGATGCCATTTTTGCCCAGTCTCTCTCATTGTTGAATCATGAACACTGATCTTACCTGAGGCAAGTGAGGCCTGTGATTCTTTAGATGTTGTTCTGGGTTCTTTTATGACCTCCTGGATGAGTTGTCGTCATGCTCTAGGAGTAAATTTGTACGCCGGCTACCCCTGGAAAGGTTCACCACTGTTCCAAGTTATCTCCATTTGTGCATAATGGCTCTCCTTGTGATTCACTGGAGTCCCAAAGCCTTAGAAATGGCTTTGAAACCCTTGTTTGTTTGATACATGTTTGTTTCCAAACTGTTCTTGAATTTTTTCTAATTGTGGCATGATGTGTGGCTTTTTGTGATCTCCTAGCATGATTCACTTTGTCAGACAGCTTCTATTTATGTGATTTCTTGATTCAACAGGTTTGGCAGTAATCAGGCCTGGGTGTGGCAAGTGAAATTTAACTTGCGGTTTTGTCAGACAGCTTCTATTATGTGATTTCTTGATTCAACAGGTTTGGCAGTAATAAGTAAGCAATTACTTTTTCACATATGGCCAGGCAGGTTTGAACAGCTTTTTGGATTTAATAGGGTTATCTTTGTGTAATATTAAAATGTGTTTGATAATCTGAATAATTTAAAGTGGAAGTAAACCCTGATGGGTTTTATTTCCTCTTTGTTCCCTGCACAGTAAAAGCAGAATGGGCTAGTATGCATCACATACTAGCCCATTATGTGCCACTTACCTGCAGAAGAGGCCCGCAATGCCACCGCTCTCCCCGCTGTGTAATCGCGTCCATCTTCAACCCCTCTTCCTTCCGGGGCCGTGGACTCCTGTTCTCCTATGCATGTACGTGGGAGCCGATGGTCACGCCACAAAATGGCTATAGAAACGGCGTGGATCATGCCCTTTATTCAGTGTGCATGCGCCGATTAGCGCTGGCGTATTTGTCGAATATCTTCTAAACCGTAGAGGTTTAGGAGATATTTCCAGTACCTACAGGTAATCTTATTATAGGCTTACCTGTAGGGAAAAGTGGTTGTACAGGATATACAACCACTTTAAGTGTGAGAAATATGCAATATATATATATATATATATATATATATATATATATATATATATATATATATATATACTTTTTCACAGCACTGTAAATCAATATATTATTGGTGAATCAAGTGTTCCTGTGCATAAACCATCAGTCCAAGTAATGAAACTTGTGTTGTGTCTGATCAAAATGTGTTATTTCCTCTGTGTCTTTAAAATGAAACACTCACACCACATTCACCAGATGCTGAAGTTAGAACTTTTTCATCAATGTGCCATGCAGTCCCTTTAAGTATCAGCCACTGGGTTCCTCTCTTTTAAACCCTTTATGGTACCTCCGTCACTGTAAGGATACTCAATGTTGCCTTACGTTATTATCGTCAAGGGAAAAATGGTGCAGTAATTTTTTGCTAATCAAATAAAAACAGAATTGTACTTAACATTTGTGTAGCGCCTGTGTACTTTCAGTACAGGTGCTATGTCAAATTTAATGGTGGGGATGAAGGAGTTATATTGCTCTCATCCATGTTGATCTATTTAAATTGGGCTGCTGCCAGCCCTGGACTGTCCTGTGGGTTCATTCTGTGTTCCAAAGATACAGTTCCATCTTTGGATAACAGGTGGCGCCAGAGGGGTCCAGGCAGAGGCGCCTTTCTCCAGCAGCCAATCGGAGGGGTGTTTCCCTCGCGGGGCATGCTGGGGAGGGTATTTCTGTGGCAGAGGCCATTGTGTGGGGTCTTCGCGCGTTCCTGGTTCCAGGTGCGGCACCGACCTTTACGGTGTGTGCACATCACAGGCCGGGGTGCACGTGCTACGCGGAGTTCCTGACTCTGGGCCCTAATGGCCCAGAGCAACTAATGCTGCAAAGGGGCCCCAGTGACTTACTGGGTCCCCACACTTCATGAGGAAGATCCCAAGCGAGTTATGCTGTTCGATGGGGAGTCGGTCTGAGGTGAACCCGGAGGCAGGTGATCCAATAGGGCTTAGACGATCCATTGGGGATCTGGGTGACCGGACACTGACAGGTTGTATGCTGCAAACTGTTAGTCTGATCCCAAATTTAGCAAAACCTACCTGAAGGAGATTCAGGCAAATTACTCATTGAGAGGATTGGCTCTACTATTCATGTTCCTGAGGGAAGTGCCTGTGGCAGAGGTCCCACTCCTAATTCTGCAGCGTCCCACTCAGGACATGTGGGAACTGCAAAAGTATTACTTCTTTGTCATTGCTATATTGCATGTCATTTTGCATTGTATACCTGTGGTATCCCTGTTCATAGGCTGGTCAGGTGTGCTTCTTACTTCCCACCACAAGATGGGGATAGCACCACTCTGGGAAATCTATCCCAGCTCAGGCTTATCTGTGGTCAGTTGGTCAGTACAGGAAGCAGTGTGGAGAGGAAAGGAGAATGTGAAGGTCAGTCCAGAGAAGGGACACATTTAAACTGCTAAAATCAAAGGATAAAAGCCATTAATCGGCAGCAAAGACCTTTGAGTATAAAGGTGAAGGATTTATTAGCCTCCGGCAACCTCACCCATGTCACTGGATTCAAAAAGGACCAGACACAAGTAAGCATTATTACTGAACCACAGCCTGAGTCCAGGCCTACTAAAGCCTATTAGCAGTGGATCAGCAGAATTCCTCTATTTACCCAGAGACTGTATTCTACTGGATGTTTGTACTGCAACCAAAACCAGACACAGTAAAAGTTGTGAGTTGTATTCTGCCACTGTCTACCTCATTCTTTAACATTGTTACTACAACTGGTTGTACCACCATTAACGGTACTGGCGTCACGACTAATATCATCAAGGGACCCAGCCGCCACAAGCACTCTAAACACCCCTGTCATCACGGGCACCTCAACCACCATCTTGGCTGGCGTTTCCCTATCACAGAGCGTGCCCCGGAGGATCCTGTGCTGTCTTCCCTTTCACTGTGCGACCGGCCCAGGGAGGCTTTCTGCTAACCGTGAGTAAACCGATGAACTGTATTATTGCTGTCTCTCATCGGCCCACCGTGCACCTCACGTGTTCCCCTGCGGTTCTGGCTCGTCGCATAAGAAAAATTGGCGTCACGAACAGGATAATTACCCCTGTGCCTTATCTAAAAGACTGTCGCATCAGAATAAGCCCCTTTGCTTTATTGAGAGACTATTTACTTATTGCATGCTGTGTGGGGCCACAGAACTGTTTAAACTGTTTAAAAATTGCATGGAAGCGTTATCCCAGTTATCAGCATAAAAATCGCAGCATCCAATTTGTGTGTTAACAAAACTGCATGCAGTATTTGAATTGACTATTTCCATTCACTTAAAATGTCTGCCAGAGACCTTCTTGTTCAAAAATTCCTACGCCATCACTGTGGATAAGTTAGTGACACCCCCTGAAGAGCGGGAAAGTTTGGTGCCACCTATTTATGCAAAATTGTCCGGCCAGCCCGCCTTACCTTTGCTGTGTCAATCCTGGGAGGAAAGTGTGACAAACGCACGCCCCAGAAGTCGCGAGACTTTGCATGCGAGCAAAAGGAGAGAAAATAATCGCATTGCTTGCCGTCCGAGCAGTAATCGCAGCCTGTCAGGTGCCTCTACTAACTATAAGGAGCACTGATAGATGGAACTCTGCCAGAGACCCAAAATCAACATCGCTGCAGCATTGCATTCAGCTGGCATTAAATTCTTAAAGGGCCATACACCCGCAAGACAGCGGTTGCCCATAGCAACACCGCACAAAAAGTGTCTAAAAACGCATTTGACTTACCTAACTAGAACTCACCTGCTGTTACCATGTCTGTGCAAGGAGATGACGTGCAGCCCGACCTCAGAGGACCCCCTGCATCAGCCGCAGTCGGTCCCAATGCAATACCAACCGCTGCAGCACCAAGTTTAATGCCTTTAACCATGCCTTATTATTTTGGGGCCCCCTGGTTCCCACGATATTCTGGGGAAATTCATACTTTAAGGGACTTTAAAGAAAAAATTCTGGCTATGTTCAGATTGTACCCTGTATCCTCAGAGCAACAGATGGAGATTCTTCTTGCGCAATTGGACGGAGCTGCGCTCAGAGTGAAATCTTGGCCGAGCTCAGAGAGAAAGACCATGGAGCAGATTTTTCAACGTCTCTACACCACCTTTGAACCCAGTACTGTGTCAGAGGTCAAGATGAGGTTCTTCAGCAAGAGACAGCAATCTGGTGAGTCACTCAGAGACTTTGCATTATCTTTGCAGGAAGCCCTTAGAGCTGTTGTCCAAGTAGACCCCCGTGAGGCAGAAAATCAGGACAAAACCCTGAAAGAACAATTTATTGAAGGCGTCCATACAGACAATCTAAAGAGCCAACTAAGAATGTTAGCCGCCCAACATCCAAGCGCTACCTTCTTAGATTTTAAAGAACTAGCTATCAGCATACTGGGAAAAAGCCCACCAACAGAACCTGTTAGATCTGTTGACGTGCCTGTATCACAGCTGGTTACCCCTGTAAAGTCTTTACCTATAGTCAGTCAGGCAACCCAAGCTCCAGTTCCTGACGCAGTTGCTGCCTTGACTGAGCAAGTCCGTTTTCTGACTAAAAGTCTGGAGAAAGTCCACCAAAAATTGGAACAATGGGAAAAACCATTAATGCTAGAGGATGAGAAACCGGTGTCCAGAAGACTCTTCCCCTCTAATTCTAGAGAGACTTATTCCAGAAATTCTGGCGGACGCCCCCCTGACCACACTAGTACCCCTAAGCGGCCTATCTGCACGTACTGTCACAAACCAGGCCATACAGAAGCAACCTGCTGGCAGTTAAACGGGAAACCCCCGAGGCCAAGGACCACCCCTCGGGAGGTAAACCAATAGGTCCAGAAGATCCCCACTGGATGCCAAGATACGTTGGATCCCGTCCTGAAGTGGCACTTCAAATAAATGGAGTCCCTTTTGTTGCCCTAGTTGACACCGGATCCCAAGTCACCACCATCCAACAAGCAGCCTTTGAAAAATACTGGGATCAAAATCAGCTTACCCAGCCTCCAGAATCCTGGCTGAGTCTCATAGCCAGTAACGGCAAACCCATACCAGTCCATGGTTATTGGGAACCTACCATTCAAGTAGGAGGAACTACCCTACCTCGACAAGGCCTTATTGTGGTACAAGTCAGAGACAATAACCCTAACCCTCCAATAGTCCTAGGAATGAATGTCCTCAGGAACTGTTATGTTGAGATGCTAGAAGCCTTGCACCAGTTAGTGCCTACTGCCCCTCCTGATTCTAAGAAGGTGATCCAACAAACCATCCGTGTACTAAATGCGCAACAGAGATTCACCAACGAAAAAGGAGAAATTTGCTGTGCCCGCATACGGGATAAGCAACCTGTGATCCTCAAACCCAACACCGAAACTCTCTTGTGGTGCCGAGCTGTAGTCGGAATCCAAGGTCAAGATTACCAAGCCCTGGTAGAGCCTGTTGTTTTGGAAGACTATCCTCTAGTTAGAGCTGCAAGGAGCCTAGTAACCGTCTCTGAAGGTAAAGTGCCTATACGACTCCTAAACTTGAGTGATAGCAGTGTAACCCTATCAAAACACCTTCCTATTGCACAGCTAATCCAAGTCACTTTTCAAGATGTCATCAGTGTGGCTACAGCTACCACAGAGCAAATTCCCAAGAGACAGAACCCCCAGGACCAAAATGTAAACACATCCTGGTGGAAGGAACTTCATGTGGGAGATGCTTCCACACCAGTAAACCAAATGGAGGGAGTACTAAAAATTGTGAAGGAGCTTCACCTTGCCTTCAGTAAGCATTCCACAGACTATGGAGAAGTGGATATCATCAAGCACTCCATTCCTACAGGTTCGCACCCACCGATCAAGGAAAGATATCGGCCTATACCACCAACTATGTACCAATCCGTAAAGCAAATGATCCAAGAGATGAAGGACTCCAATGTCATTAGAGACAGCCATAGTCCATGGGCTGCACCTCTAGTCCTTGTCCGTAAAAAGGATGGTAACATCAGATTCTGTGTGGATTACAGAAAAATTAACCAAATCACCCACAAGGATGCTTACCCTTTACCACGCATAGAGGAATCTTTGACAGCTTTAGGATCTTCAGCCTACTTCTCTACCCTTGATTTAACCAGTGGATACTGGCAAGTACCCATGGCACCTGAAGATCGTGAGAAGACTGCATTTACCACCCCGATGGGCCTATTTGAGTTCAACCGCATGCCTTTTGGACTTTGCAATGCGCCCGGAACCTTTCAAAGATTAATGGAGCATTTTTTAGGACACAAAAATTTTGAAACCGTTCTGTTGTACTTAGATGATGTCATCATCTACTCCAAATCTTATGAAGATCACTTGAAACATTTGGCTGAAGTTTTTCAAATCCTCATTAAACATGGACTCAAAGTCAAACCATCTAAGTGCTATCTACTGAAGACAGAAGTCAAATACTTAGGGCATATTGTAAGCTCTGAAGGTGTTAAACCGGATCCAGAGAAGATAGCCGCAGTCCGAAATTGGCCTACTCCTACTACAGTGAAAGAAGTGAGGAGCTTTCTCAGTTTCGCAGGATACTACAGACGCTTTATTCCTCACTTTGCCCAAATTGCGGGGCCAATATTAGAACTTCTGAGAGGACATCCTAAGAGGTACCAAAAGTCTCCAATACCAGTTGAATGGAACACAGAAAGAGAAATTGCCTTCCAGCTCCTAAAGAAGAAGTTAACAGAACCACCAATCCTAGGCTATCCAGATTACCAGCAACCATTTCATCTTTACACAGATGCTAGTAAGAAAGGTCTGGGAGCTGTCCTATCGCAGGTACAGGAAGGAAAAGAAAGAGTTATTTCCTACGCTAGTAGATCTCTTAAAGGTACTGAAAGAAACGACCAAAACTATAGTTCCTTCAAATTGGAATTCCTCGCACTCGTGTGGGCTGTTACAGAAAAATTTAAAGATTACCTTGCCGCAACACCATTTGTGGCCTTCACAGATAACAACCCGCTAGCACATCTGAATACCGCCAAGTTGGGAGCATTGGAACAAAGATGGGCCTCACGCCTAGCTAACTACGATTTCACCATAAAATACAGAACAGGAAAAGCAAATGAAAATGCGGATGCATTATCCCGTCTGCCTACCCAAGAAGACCCTACTACACAGGAAGATGTTTGGGAAGAGGTAGAAATGCCAGCTTTTTACAAAAATTTTGCCCAACAAGACATAATCACCATCAAAGGAAGAAAAGTCCTTAATCTTCAACAACAAGTGGATCCAAGATCCCAAGTGGACAAAGAAAGGTGGATCAAGCTGCAAAATGAAAGCAGAGTGTTGGGAGAACTGCAAGATTTCTTCACCAGCGGAAGAACCCCTGAAAGAATTCGCAGAAGAAATGCTGATCCAGAATTGTCAAAACTTTGGAGACACAGAAAACATCTCTTCCTACAGAAGGGCCTACTATTAAGAAGAACTTTAGACCCAATTACCTCGGATTGTCTATACCAAATCTTAATACCACGCCGAGATGCAAGAATCATTCTTGAGATGTATCATGATCAATCAGGACACTTTGGCGTGCAGAAGACAGAAGCCACCATCCGTAGAAGATTCTACTGGATTGGGATGAGAGGAGACATTGAAAAGTGGTGTCGAGAATGTTCCACCTGTGCTGTTGGAAGAAATGAAAAACATGACCAAAAAGCACCCTTACATCCCATTGTAAGCCAAACACCGCTAGAAATAGTTGCGATTGACCATGTGAAGCTGGAACCAAGTCGCTCAGGTTACACATACGCCATGACCATCATTGATCATTATACCAAATTTGTTGTAGCCGTACCTGTCAAGGACCTGACCGCTAGAACAACTGCAGATGCCTTCTGGAAACATTTCCTATTGCCATATGGATGCCCAGAAAGAATCCTTACAGATCAGGGATCTGCCTTTGAGTCGCAACTCTTCAAAGAACTGTGTACACTTCACAATTGCCAGAAAATCAGGACCACAGCCTACCACCCTCAAGGGAATGGACTTTGCGAGAAAATGAACCAAACTTTAATTGAGATGTTAAGAGCAGTACCTCTTGCTACAAGAAGTGATTGGCCTACTCTATTGCCTCAGTTGATGTACACCTACAATAACACGATTCACTGTTCTACTGGGTATACACCTTACTATCTCATGTTTGGCCGACAAGGTAAACTACCTGCTGACCATACTTTGGGCGTACAAGTGCCTGATGCAATCAACCCTCTACCAAAGACTGATTGGGTGAGTGAGCACCAAAGACGTCTAATTGATGCACAAGAAATTGTTCAACATCGCATGGAACGTGCTCATGAAAAGCAACAAAGAGATTATAACCAATCTGCCAAAGCAGAACCTCTCAAAATTGGTGACCATGTATGGTTAAAAAACAACCATCGCACCAGCAAGTTAGATAGAAAATGGGAGAGAGAACCTTACACCATTACAGCTATTCTCAATCCAGAGACTGATACTTATGAGATCACTAAAGAAAACAAATCACGTGTAGTACATCGCAATCGCCTTAAGTTATGTCTCAAGGAAAGTACTCAAGAAGAAACTCTTCAAGAAGAAGCTATCCAAGAGGAAACACAATCCATAGAACCAGAGCCTACAAAATCATCTGATTCAGAGAATCCACTACAGTCTTTTGGAAAAGCATTATTAGACTCTGATCCTTTACAATGGTTCCTTACACCATGGCTCAATATCTTAGTGCCTGCCAAGAACAATACAACCGCACTTCAACCAGAGGAGCTATCTCAAGAAGTGTCTACTACAGCTCAAGAGACACCAAGTTCCCTTGAAACAAGGCCTGTAGAAACTCAGCCACTAAGAAGATCTGACAGAACTACAAGAGGAAGACCACCTGTCCGTTTGGAGGATTACCTGCACCAGCAGCCGAGAAGTCGACTACCAACTCTGTCATCTCATCGTTGAGTGCATCCTTACATCGTCTGAAGTTCCAGAGTGAGAGGAAGACTTACTTGGGATATTATGTTTATTTCCTTTAAAGGACTTTTCAAAAGGACTACATACCTACTGTTTTGCAACGTTCAAGCCTGCACCCGGAGATAGATTTTCACGTACCTGAGCCTCCGTGATATTCATCGGTTGACATTTTCCTGTGCCCAGGGAACGGACTCATACCCTGTGAGCCTCCTGAGATGTTATTTTTGTTTTGTTTTTCTTTTTCCATCTCATCGTGGACTATTCTGGTTTTGCCATACATCACCAGTCTTCAGAGGAAAAACTACACCCCTTTTTGTCACCTTTTGTCACATTTCGTTGTTGCCTGAGATATGTTTGCCTAACCCATTTTACTTGCAGATACAAGAAGTACAAGAATGGGGTTATATTGTTATTTCCTATGCATGCATGCTTTTCCATTTCTCTTATATCTTACAGGAAGACACAACATCGAGTCAAAAGTGTGCCGAGGTCGACACACGTTTTACCATGGGGGTATGCAGCGTCCCACTCAGGACATGTGGGAACAGCAAAAGTATTACTTCTTTGTCATTGCTATATTGCATGTCATTTTGCATTGTATACCTGTGGTATCCCTGTTCATAGGCTGGTCAGGTGTGCTTCTTACTTCCCACCACAAGATGGGGATAGCACCACTCTGGGAAATCTATCCCAGCTCAGGCTTATCTGTGGTCAGTTGGTCAGTACAGGAAGCAGTGTGGAGAGGAAAGGAGAATGTGAAGGTCAGTCCAGAGAAGGGACACATTTAAACTGCTAAAATCAAAGGATAAAAGCCATTAATCGGCAGCAAAGACCTTTGAGTATAAAGGTGAAGGATTTATTAGCCTCCGGCAACCTCACCCATGTCACTGGATTCAAAAAGGACCAGACACAAGTAAGCATTATTACTGAACCACAGCCTGAGTCCAGGCCTACTAAAGCCTATTAGCAGTGGATCAGCAGAATTCCTCTATTTACCCAGAGACTGTATTCTACTGGATGTTTGTACTGCAACCAAAACCAGACACAGTAAAAGTTGTGAGTTGTATTCTGCCACTGTCTACCTCATTCTTTAACATTGTTACTACAACTGGTTGTACCACCATTAACGGTACTGGCGTCACGACTAATATCATCAAGGGACCCAGCCGCCACAAGCACTCTAAACACCCCTGTCATCACGGGCACCTCAACCACCATCTTGGCTGGCGTTTCCCTATCGCAGAGCGTGCCCCGGAGGATCCTGTGCTGTCTTCCCTTTCACTGTGCGACCGGCCCAGGGAGGCTTTCTGCTAACCTTGAGTAAACCGATGAACTGTATTATTGCTGTCTCTCATCGGCCCACCGTGCACCTCACGTGTTCCCCTGCGGTTCTGGCTCGTCGCAATTCCAATCCTATAAGAGCCAAGTAGGTGGCAGAGACTTGTTCCTTCTCAGCGGTTCCGAGTGACACCCTGGCTGCCAGGCCTGTGAGAGAGACCTGTCCAGGGGCACTATACCCACTCCAGCTGGAGTGGCGACGAAGCAAGAGTTATCATTGGAGGCAGGACTGCTTCCGTTATCCATAGCCTGAATCTGCAAGTTCTTCTTTCACCAATCTTTCTCTATCTACCTCGAGTTGACTGTTGGTCATGTTGGACCAGTAATAAAAGCACAGAAAACGTCACCCTGTTGTCTGGACATTCCGTCATTACTCTCATCATCATCATCATCCCTAGACACATCATAGAGGCAACATAACATGCCGTCCCAATCTAACCAGCGGCTCTTGCGGGGGTGAGCGCTACATTAACGCTATAAAAGCGCTCACATGAATAAACCATCAATCCAAATATAAAAACAAAAAAGCATTGTGCCCAATTATAGTGGGTTACTTTTCCTTTGTGTCTTTAAACCAAAAACACACACCGCACTGACCAGATGATGTTGACTTATAAAGGGAAGTCAAATAGGACTTTTCCTTCTGTGTGTTATTGTGTATAGCAAATAGTGGTCATTGATCCCTTTAAATGTTAGCCTCTGGACCCCTCCAAAATGTTTCCAATAAATGGTTTTGGTTTTAGTTGTAGGAGTTGCAGTACAGTGTACATGAGCACCATGACTGAGAGATCCAGTTATAGTAAGGAAATACATGTTCAATTGTTCACAGTGCAGTGGAAGAATTTGATGTCAGAATAAAAAAAAAAAAAAGTAAGAAGGTTGGAAAGAAAATGTTTTAAAACCACTTACATAGCATAGAACGTTATATGATGTCCTGGGCTTTCAGTGCTGATATCTGAATGACGCCTGCAGCTGCATTTTTTCAGCCAGCGATTCCCTTAAGAACAATCATATCGGCTTTTCAGCTGATTGATCTTTCTTACAGGCAGCTGCCCTCCAGTGCTTCTTCCAGCTGGCCGGTGCGATCAGCGGGCCGGAGAAGGATTCTGCCTGCGCCGAAAGTTAAGCCTCGTACACATGATCAGTTTTTCCGACGGGAAAACTGCGATGGAGCTTTGGCCGGGAATCAGAATTGATACAGTGCACATGATGAATCTCATAATCTTGAGTATGCCACATTTGTAGATTAAAAAATATTTGTGACTACTAAATTAAAGGGGTTGTAAAGGTACATGTTATTTCACGTTAATACATAATTCTATGCATTAAGGTGAAAAAACATCCTATCATTAGTGCTCCAGCCCCCGTTTACTTACCTGACCCCTTTGAAAGTCCCACGCCGCAAACGCGCTGGCTTCTTGGCTTATTCATTGGTTGATTGAAAGCAGCGCAGCCATTGACTCACACCTCCTGTCAATCATATCCAATGACGCAACGTGTTCCTTGAAAGAAAAATATATGTAATGTACCTTTGTCCTATCAGTTCAACAAAGCAAGGAATTTAAGGCAACCTTGGACTTTCAAGGTACGGTATAGACTCACGATGCTCAAAGCAATTATAAAAAATACAAAATCATTCAAAAAAAATACCCACAAGGGCAGATATATAACATATTGAAACAGTTGAATTACTCTGATAAGAACTGGAAAGAAATAGATGCATCAACCCATGATGGGGGATTGGATATTCGTCTCTTCCCAGTTCAGAACTCTACATGTTTCATTGTAAAGTTCAGAGAGAGAGATTTGCTGTATAACATTTTTTTAATTGTTTATTTATATGTTTTTTTTTATAGAACAAATCTCTCTCTGAACTATACTCCGGAAGAAGCAGTTTACCGCAAAACAGAGTTCTGAACTGGGAAGCTGTTCTGTATCTAGAAGCTGATTGGTTACTATGCACAGCTGCACCAGATTCTGGGCCAGATTCAGGTACAGCGGGCGTATCAGTGCGGCGGCGTAACGTATCCGATTTACGTTACGCCGCCGCAAGTTTTTCATGCAAGTGCTTTATTCACAAAGCACTTGCCTGTAAAGTTGCGGCGGCATAGAGTAAATCACCCGGCGGAATTCAAATTCGGCGGGTAGGGGGCGTGTATCATTTAAATTAAGCGCGTCCCCGTGCCGAACGAACGGCGCATGCGCCGTCCCTAAAATATCCCAGTGTGCATTGCTCCAAATGACGTTGCAAGGACGTCATTGGTTTCGACGTGAATGTAAATGACGTCCAGCCCCATTCACGTACGACTTACGCAAACGGCGCAACTTTTTAAAATTTCAACGTGGGAACGACGGCCATACTTGACATTGGCTGTGCCTCATATAGCAGGGGCAACTTTACGCCAGGAAAAGCCTAACTAAAACTTCGTAACTTTACTGCGTCTGCAGCGCGTACGTTCGGGAATTCGCGTATCTAGCTAATTTGCATACTCGATGGGGAAAACGACGGAAACGCCACCTAGCGGGCAATAAAAAAAAATGCAGTTTAGATCCGATGGCGTAAGAGACTTACGCCTGTCGAATCTAATGGATATCTATGCGTAACTGATTCTAAGAATCAGTCGCATAGATACGACAGCCCTGATTAGGACTTACGACGGCGTACATGGCGCTGCGCCGTCGTAAGTCCTTTGTGAATCTGGGCCTCTGTGTTTAAAGAGTAGCTACACTTTTGTTGAGAAAAAAAAAACATCCCCCCCTCTGGGAGATCTGCATTGCAGGGATATTACAACCTTTGTTGCAGATTCCTACCTGTTTGTTATTTTGAAGAAATCCCTGTGTGTTTGTCTTTGTCCATATGGAAAGTGAATCTAATGGGAGTGGTTTCATAATTATCAATCAGCTGCTGCACTTGCAGGGCTCTAATGAGGAAAGTGGCGGGGTCTGCATTCCTTGAGGCTGGGTTCACACTACTACACTACTTTCATCCTACTTTGCTCTGTGTTCAATGTTTCCCTATGAGAGCGTCTTGTAGCGTCCTACACAAGTCGGTCCGACTTTGAAAATGCTCCCTGTACTACTTTTGGTCCTACATTGATCCTACTTCAGGCCCATTGAATATCATTGAAGTCGGACCAAAGTAGTATCCTGTTCATGAAAGTAGGATGGATGTAGGACCAATGTAGGATCAATGTAGGACCAATGTAGCAGAGCAAAGTAGGATCAACGTAGTGTAGTAGTGTGAACCCAGCCTTAGACATGATTTCATATTGGGAGTATCTCACCAAAAATTACTATTTTGTTCAAGGGATTTCCTGAAATCTGACTTATATCTTAGTGCAGATTTCTGGGAAAATCAGTGAGCCAATCACACAAGCAGGAAATTATGTTACTGGGGGGGGGGGGGGGGGCGTTCTGTACACATTCTGTGTACAGAGCACCTTCAGGTAGCTGTATTGCATTGCATTTTACTAAAAATTATTACAGCTCTGCAGATTGAAAAGGAAAGGTAATTTTTAAAAACATACAATATGACTTGTGTCTCAATTGTATACTCTACATTATTTCTCTTTATTAGCTTTTTTTTTTTTCCCCATGAAAGTGGAGTTACCAAATCATTCGGTGGTGGGGGTATTATGGTGTGGGGTTGTTTTTCAGGGGTTGGGCTTGGCCCCTTAGTTCCAGTGAAGGGAACTCTTTTTTTTTCCTCAATAGATTTTGATTAAACATTTTTCAAGTGATACAGGGCCAGATTCAGATAGAGATACGACGGCGTATCTCCTGATACGCCGTTGTATCTCTGAGTTCCGACGGTCGTATCTATGTGACTGATTCATAGAATCAGTTACGCATAGATCTCCCTAAGATCCGACAGGTGTAAGTGACACCGTCGGATCTTAGGCTGCATTCTCCCGCTGGCCGCTAGGTGGCGCTTCCATTTGTATACGCGACGAATATCTAAATGAGGAGATCCGCCGATTCAGAAACGAACGCCCGCCCATCGCTTTTTTTTACGCCGTTTGCGTTCGGCTTTTTCCGGCGGATAGTTACCCCTGCTATATGCGGCGTATCCTATGTTAGGTATGGCTGTCGTTCCCGGGTTGAATTTTGAATTTTTTACGTTGTTTGCGTAAGTCGGTCGCGAATACGGATGGACGTAATTTACGTACACGTCTAAACCAATGACGTCCTAGCGACGTCATTTGGAGCAATGCACGCTGGGAAATTTAGCCGGCTGCACATGCGCAGTACGATCGGCGCGGGGACGTGCCTGATTTAAATAGTAAACTACCCCTAGCCGCGGAATTTGAATTCCGCCGGGGGATTTACGATCCGCCGGCGCAACTATAGAGGCAAGTGCTTTCTGAATACAGCACTTGCCTCAAAAACGTGCGCTGGCGGATCGTAAATAAGATAGATTACGCGGATCTAAAGATCCGCTAATCTATCTGAATCTACCCCACTGAGTCAAAGAAACAAATTCAAAGTTAGTCTTAAAAGAAACATATTCAACAGTATTGAATAATGGTACAATTCTGCCTAGGAATGAAGTAGATGTTGTGCGGCAAACACAAAGGACATGTAATGATATTAACAGGTATTCCCACAAAAGTATTTGATAACAGTGGTCAGTTGACTAGATGCAGGGCATGGAGGGTTGAAGGGAGACCTCTCCACCCGAACACCCCCAAAGGGTGCTAAACTATGCCCGCGTAGAGGTGTCCCCCCCCCCTCCCCGTGGGTTAACCTCTGGATCTGTAGCACAAGATAATTAACCAAAGAAATAAAGTTCCAAAGCAGTGAAGGGAACTCTTAAGGCATCGGCATACCAAGACATTTTGGACAATTTCATTTTGTGGGAACAGTTTGGGGACGGCCCCTTCCTGTTCCTACATGACTGCACACCAGTGCACAAAACAAGGTCCATATAGACATGGATGAGTGAGTTTGGGGTGGAGGAACTTGACTGGCCTGCAGAGAGTCCTGTCCTCAATCTGATAGAACACCTTTGGGATGAATTAGAGCGGAGACTGCGAGTCAGGCCCTCTTGTCCACGTCAGTGCCTGACCTCACAAATGGTCAAACATCCCCAGAGAAATACTCTTAAACCTTGTGGACAGCCTTTCCAGAAGAGTTGAAGCTGTTATAGCTACAAAGGGTGGGCCAACTCAATATTGAACCCTACAGACTAAGACTGGGATGCCATTAAAGTTCATGTACGTGTAAAGGCAGGTGTCCCAATATTTTTGACAATATAGTGTATATCAAAGAATCTCCAAATTCCATGTACTGTCATGAATACGTGACAAACGAAAACAAATTAAAAAGCATTCTGTTTTTCCTCTGTCCTTAAAATAAGTACTATACATGCAAATGTCTCTTACACATTGGCATAAAGTGACTTCACAGGATGAGAAGCTTATGTGGATCAACCACAAGGCTAGGCATATGAAAAAAATAGACCTGTGAGATTTATTGCAGCATCTTGCATGTCAGTTAATCTGAAAACCAGACCTCAGATTGACTGGTTTATTAAACTGACTTTCAGCACATGAAAGCTAGAGATTGCATAAAAGGAATGTGATGCAATTCTTTCCAAACCCAAACATTTGGCATTTCCTTTGTGTTTTTTTGTCCGTTTTATCACAGTGTACTGTATTTCTAAGTGGGTTTGTTTATGAATTGGATTTTCAGTGCTAAATAATGATCAACCCACTGACAATATACCAGTAAAATGCTTAAAGTGACCCTGTCGGTAAAAAAGTCCCAACAAGTCCACCTGCAAAAAGAAGTTAGTGAATATATACAAAAGAAAAGCCGATCACCGGCTTGTGCACAAGGGACATCGGTCCCGAAGAGGAAGGAGTCACATCAGCCTCATCAGTGCCCATAAATACCGCCTGCCAGTGCCACCTGCTATTGCTACCTGCCAGTGCCCACAGTGCCACCTATCAATGCCCACAGTGCCACCTATCAATGCCCACAGGTGCCACCAGCAATGCCCACCTGTTTTGCCAATTAGTGTCTTATCAGTGCCACCTAGCAATGCTGCCTATCAGTGTAACCTACCAATGCCCATTATTGCCACTCCTCAGTGCCCATCACTGCCACCTATCAGTGCCCATCACTGCCACCTATCAGTGCATATCTCTGTCAGCTATCAGTGCCACCTATCAATGCCACCTATTAGTGCCCTTCTCAGTGCCCACCAGTGCCACCTATCAATGCCCTTCAGTGCCACTCATCAGTGCCACCTTTCAGTACCACCTATCAGTGCCCATCAGTGCCGCCTTATCGGTGCCCATCAGTGCCCTTCAGTGCAGCCCATCAGTGCCCATAAGTGCAGCCCATCAGTGCCCATCAGTGCAGCCTCATCAGCGTACATCAATGAAGGGGAAAAATTACCTGTTTGCAAAATGTTATAACAAAATATAAAAAAAATATAATAAAAAAAAATCTGTCTTTTAACAACTTCCCGCCCTGTCAATAGACAATTGACGTCCAGGAAGAGGTTCTGTAATCCTGACTGGATGTCTATTGACTTCCTGTAGGATAACATGCTGGCACGTGCCCGTGGGGTCGCGCATCGCGGCAATCGGTGATGCTGGGTGTCAGTCTGACACCCTGCATCTCCGATCTCGGTAAAGAGCCTCCGGCAAAGACTCTTTACCGCGTGATCAGCCGTGTCCAATCACGGCTGATCACAATGTAAATAGGAAGAGCCGTTGATCAGGTCTTCCACACTCGCGTCTGACGGATGCGAGTAAAGGAGAGCCGATCGGCGGCTCTCCTGACAGGGGGGGTTTGCACTGATTGTTTATCAGTGCAGTCCCCCCACGGATGCCCACACTGGACCACCAGGGAAGCCGCCATGACCACCAGGAAAGTCCCAAGCATGTGGATGGCCAGGTACATCCCATATGGCCATCCACATATGAAAATTGATGCCAAATGTGTGCCAATCAGTGCGCACAAATAGGCACTGATTGGAACCATTGTGAAAGACCGCAAATCAATGATGCCCAGCAATGCCACCCATCAGTGCCATCCAGTGTCCATTAGTGCCACCTATCAGTGACCATCAGTGCCCATCCATGCCACCTATCAGTGCCACCATATGTACCAATCACTGCCAGCATAAGTACCAGTCAGTGCCGCCTATTGGTGCCCATCAGTGCTGCCTATTGGTGCCCATCAGTGCCACCTATTGGTGCCCATCAGTGCCGCCTATGAGTGCCCACCAGTGCCACATACCAGTGCCACCTATCAGTGCCCATCAGTGCCGACTTTCAGTGCCCATCAGTGCCACCTCATCAGTGCCACCTCATTGGTGCCACCTCATCGGTGTCGCCTTATCAGTGCCCGTCAGTGCAGCCGCCATATCAGTGCCCGTCATTGAAGTAGAAAATGTACTTATTTACAAAAAAATAACAGAAACAAAGAAAACCTTTTTTTTTTTTTCAAAAATTTTCGGTCTTTTTTTAAAAACCGCAGAGGTGATCAAATACCACCAAAAGAAAGCTCTATTTGTGGGAACAAAATGCTAAAAAATTTGTTTGGATACAGAGTAGAATGACCGCGCAATTGTCATTTAAATTACGACAGCGATGAACGCTGAAAATTGGCTTGGGCAGAAAGGTGCGTAAGTGACTGGTATGGAAGTGGTTACATTATTTTTTTAACAGAAAATAAAAACCGCAGAGGTGATCAAATGCCACCAAAAGAAAGCTCTATTTGTGGGAACAGAGTTGTGTGACTGCGCAATTGTCATTCAAAGTGCATCAACGCTGAAAGCTGAAAATTGGTCTGGGCAGGAGGGGGGTTTAAGTGCCCAGTAGTGGTTAAGGAAACCCCTTAGTTAGGGCCAATTCACTAGTTCACAAATATTATGCTGTGATGTTGTGTTTTTTTGATTGTGAACCGCAGTACTACAACTAAATGTTACATATCACTTATCAGCAAATGAGCACAGATTTCCAGTCCTGAGTTATGTGGATGCAGAACAGTCCACCATTGAACTGCATAGTGTGAAATGGCTTCCTTGGGACCTTGTCGCAGACCCCACATTTTACAGTCTCTACAAACAATGCACCGGCGTATCGACTTTTCTGTATTCAGAAAGCTTGATACGCCGACTGCAGCCTAAGATATGACTGGCATAAGGTTCTTATGCCGTCGTATCGTAGGCTGCATTCTTACGATGGCCGCTAGGTGGAGTTCCCGTAGTGGTCAGCGTAGAGTATGAAAATTGCATACTCACGCCGATTCACAACCGTACGCGCGCCCTGCGTATGCATTTTACGTCGTTTGCGTTCGTCGGTTTCTGCGTAAGGCTGCTCATGCTATTAGCAGGGGCAGCCAATGCTAAGTATACCCATTGTTACCGCGTCGTGATTTTTAAAAAATACGTCGTTTGCGTAAGTGAATCGTGAATGGCGCTGGACGCCATTTACGTTCAAGTTGAAGCAAATGACGTCCTTGCGACGTCATTTACCGCAATGCACGTCGGGAAAGTTTCCCGACGGAGAATGCGCACTACGTTCGGCGTGGGAACGCGCCTAATTTAAATGATCCACGCCCCCTACGGGATCATTTAAATTACGTGCACTTACGCCGGGCAGTTTTACGAAGCGCCCGCGCAAATTACGGAGCTACTGCTTCGTGAATGAAGCGCAGCGCAAGTAATTTACGGAGGCGTAGCGTTAAAACGGTACGCTGCGCCTCCGTAACAGTGCGCAGCCCTACCTGAATCTACCCCAATATTGCTTTTTTTTGCATTGTAAGAAAAAAAAACATATAGCTGTTTACATGAAAAGGCTGGTTTGCTAAAAGGACAATAAGGATTCAAATACATTGTTCTAAAAACCGTATTACTTTAGTAAATTAGCCTAAACGTAGCCTAAACAATCATATCATTAAATGTCATGTTTTGCCATAGCTGCCCCAAAAATTCTCAGTAGATAAATCCTTTTGAACATAAGAGTAGGCAAGGTTGTCTTCAGCGTTTGCAGTACAGTAATACCTTGGAATTACGACCATAATTTGTTCCAGAAACATGCTTTTAATCCAAAGCACTCTTTTATCAAAGCAAATTTCCCCATAAGAAATAATGGAAACTCATATGTTTCGTTCCACAACCATTAATTTTATAAATTCTTCTGTTTAATAATCCATATAAAACGATTATAACAATGTGATAGGTGTAACCATAAAGGCCCAGATTCACGTAGATCGGCGTGTCTTTATGCCGGCGTAGCGCATCTCATATGCGCTACGCCGACGTAACTGTGAGAGGCAAGTGCAGTATTCACAAAGCACTCGCTCCCAAACTTGCGCCGGCGTAACGTAAATTTTCCGGTGTAAGCCCGCCTAATTCAAAGTAGGAAGGTAGTGGGCGTGTTACATTTAAATGAACCGTGACCCCATGTAAATGAAGGGCCGAACGAACGGCGCATGCTCAGAATCACGTCGCATATACGCCCTAAGATACGACGGCTCAATGCGTTCGACGTGAACGTAACCTACGCCCAGCCCCATTCACGTACAACTTACGCAAACGACGTAAAATCCGACGGCTGTTCCCTAACATGACTTACCCCTGCTTTATGAGGCGTAACTTTACGCCGGACGTACGCCTTACGTAAACGGCGTAGATTACAGCGACGGGCGCAAGTACGTTCGTGAATCCGCGTATCTCGGTCATTTGCATATTCGACGCGTAAATCAATGGAAGCACCCCTTGCGGCCAGCGTAAATATGCGCCCAAGATACGACGGTGTAGGAGACTTACGTCGGTCGTATCAAGCCACAATTCAGGCGTATCCTGTTTCCTGAATCAGGCGCATAGATACGACTGCGCATCCTAGAACTTCATTAAATGTAACCATATTGCTACAATTAGAGGTGTCTCTCCGCTTTTATATAGTTGTGACATGATGTTACTTGTATATCAAGACATCGCTTGTATATCAAATCAAAATGTATTAAAAAATGTTGCTCGTCTTGCAGAATGTTCTCAAACCAAGTTAAACCAATCTAAGGTTTTACTGTGAGTATGGCCAGTCTTGGCTAGCATTCCAGTACTGCATGTTTGCAAAAAACTTGTAAAATGCTTAAATTCCAAGCTTTGGGCCACCTTTCCTACCTCTGCTTGTAATATGCAAACTGATTACTATTAACCACTTCTCGCCCGGTCAATAGCAAATTGATGTCTGGGACGTGGTTCTGTTATCCTGACTGGATGTCTATTGACGTCCAGCAGGATAACATGCCGGCGTACGCTCCCGAGGACGCGCAGCGCAGCGATCGTGGGTGCGGCGTGTCAGTCTGACACCCCGCATTTCCGATCATGATAAGAAGCCTCTGTCAGAGGCTTCTTACCACATGATCAGCTGTGACCAATCACAGCTGATCATCACGTGAACCAGGAAGTGCCGGTAAACGTCATTTCCCGGTTTGGCGCTGACAGGGAGAGCCGATCGGCGGCTCTCCCTGTCAGAGGGGGGGGGGCTGTTCTGATAATCAGCACATTGATTATCAGCACAGCCCCCTCAGATATACCCATCAGCAGCTAAAAAGTGCCTATAAGTGGTGAGGCAGTGCCCCATAAAAAAGTCTGATAGTGCCTATCAAAGTGCCAATCAGTGACCATATCAGTGCTAATGAGTGCCCACCACAGTGCCAGTCAGTGCCCATCACAGTGCCAATCAGTGTCCAGCAGTCAAACCTGTCAGTAACTCTTGTTCATAGAATTTATATCTTTGTATAAAAGTAACTTGTGGTGCATGATGCTGGCGTAGTGATGGGCCAGCAGGGTGTCTTTTGCTGTAATTGGTCTGGCAGCAGAGTCCCCTATGCTGCTGTCCCCTTTCTCCCCCGCACTGACCTGATGCTCGTTTTCCTCCCCCCCTCCCCCCACTGACATGAAAGTGATTTTCCCTGCCTAGTGTCCGTTTTGGTCACAAGGGCACCCGGGCAGTATGCTGTCCTCCTGGCTTCTCCCTCACTATGTTTATTCGGTTGCCCCAGTCACTGACGCACCCCATCCACACACTCCTCCATCAGTGTTTTTTAGGCTGTTTCCATTTCGCCCTTTTTATTATTGGGCCTTTTTCGATCTTTTGTGAACCTGTTTCCCTGGTTTCATCTCTCCAGTGGATGATCGGCATTGCTGTCTGCCGTGGTCACCTTCGGTTGACCTATGGCAGTACAGCATTCTACTCCGCCGATGCAATGCCTGATGTACCTTGTGGTCCAAATGGCTGTGAGGAGTAGCTGGGCGATTTGAAGGCATTGATTGGCCCGCTCGGTGCCTGATGACGTCAGACGTCAAACGCCGGGTTAAGACACTATTTAAACCAGCTCTCATGGCACTGTGTGTGCAGAGAGCGGTGAGCTGCCGATGTGATGGTGTGGGAGCTGGCGAAATAAAGTTCTACGGTAAGTACCATCATTTGGGCTAAAACACACACTAGTTGTTTTTGCACTTGTAAGAATTATTTATAGATTTATTTTTTCCACTCCTTTTCCCATAACTGCATTAGATGGCAACTCTATACCTGTGCTTTTTAGATACATTTCAGGTAAAACAGATATACCTATCTATAATGCCTGCTAATATGGAGACTTGTATGTCCACATAATCTTTGTTATCAAGGAGCTTTAATACAAAATTTGTTTTCTTTTTCCTGTAAACCCCATTGGTTTTGATATTTTTTATACGTACCTTTTGCCTATTAATGAGGGCAATAAACATTTGTTAGGCTCTCAGGGGGTAATCCACAAAGATCCGGCGTAACGTAAATTTTCCCATTTAAGTTACACTGCCTTAAAATTTCTACCTAAGTGCCCGATCCACAAAGCACTTACCTAGAAATTTTTGGCTGTGTAACTTAAATTCCGCCGGCGCAAGGCGTTCCTCTTTTCATGGGGGCGATTCCCATTTAAATTAGGCGCACTCCCGCGCCGGCCATACTGCGCATGCTCGTGACGTCATTTTCCCGACGTGCATATCGCGAAATTACGTTACGCCGAGCTTTGTGGATCGCGACGGGTCAATAAAGTTGCGTCGGGAAAAAAAAAAGATACGGCGAAAAAAAAAAAAAAAAAAAATCGCGTCGCTGGACAGAAGGGTCTGCTTTTACATGGTGTAAACAGTTTACACTTTGTAAAAGCAGCCCTAATTTTGCGTTTGCAAACTAAAACTTACGGAGAAAAAACGAAGCTGAAAAGCTTCGTGGATCTCCGTAAGTGCTAATTTGCATACCCGAGGCGGCATTTCGACACGAAATGCCCCCAGCGGCGGATGCGGTACTGCATCCTAAGATCCGGCAGTGTAAGTCCCTTACACATGTCGGATCTTCTGCCTAACTATGGAAAACTGATCCTGGGGAGAAACAGGGATACGACGGCGTAACAGCAGTTACGCCGGCATATCCCTTTTGAGGATCTGGCCCTCAGTTTGCCTGCTAGATTCAACGCTACTGGCTTTTTTCTATTAAGCCTATACCTCTGTATTCTATTTTCTGCCACGTAGGAGGATTAGCGGCAGTCAATTAAAAATTAAAATTCTTTATTTTTCTTTGTTTGTTTTTCTTTGCAGTATACAATCTCCCCTTGGGTTCTTCCTTCCTCAAGGAGCCAGTGGATGAATGACGGACGCTATCATTGCGTCTCTCCTTCACCTTTTCATAACACCTACTGTGTGTCTTTCTTGTAAGTATTACATGTAGAGACTTTGTCTGCATAACAATTCTTGTGGTCCTGCCTTTTGGACCTTACTATTGTAGATATATTGCTTTACTCCTTATATTTATATACATTTTTTCCGATCCACCAGCCATCCATAGGTCTCATATAGCGACTTTTTGTGACCATTTTCAAAACACTTTGTTGATCCATCCAAGGTTATACACATCACTTTCTGTGTCTCTGGGAGTCATCGACTGTCTGGTCTTGCGGGGCAGTTTTGTGGGTAAGCATGTATACACTGTCCAGTTCTTGGGGCATCCTATTGGCCACCCGCCTTGTATTCATGTAGCCTATATGTATACACTCTATCCTATGCATTGTCCATTTTTGACTTCATATGGCTAGTTTGAATGTCTTTTTCCATTTAGTTAGAATCATTTGAGTGCATATCGCTTTCCCCTGAAGAAGCGAAACATGTCGGGAATATGCGATTTCTGTATGCTTTAAACTGCAACTTTGTTATTCGATGACGACTATAATCTATGACTCTGACTGGATCACACATTTTAAATATATTTTGTATTTAATAAAACTATTTTGTAATTTTTTAAGACACGTTCTTTCTCATCATTACTGCATTACTATTTGCACCGTAATATGTCCCCTCCCTTTCTCCTTTACAATTTCAATGCCTTTGTCTGGGATTAGGTGCCTATTTTAATGGGTGATTCTATAAGTGCTTGGACTAACTAAAAATAATCTGTCAGTAACCCATTATCAGTGCTGCCCATCAGTGCCACATGTCAGTTCCAATCTGTACCGCCTATCAGTGCCCATCACAGCCGCCTGTCAGTGCCCACCAGTGTTGCCTGTCAGTGCCCATCAGTGCCACCTATCAGTGCCCATCAGTGTCGCCTATCAGCGCCCATCAGTGCTGCATATAAGTGCCATCTATTGGTGCCCATCAGTGCTGCATATCCGTGCCGCCTATCAGTGCCCATCAATTCTACATATCAGTGCCTCCTCATCAGTGCCCATCAGTGCCACTTTATCAGTGCCAGCTCATCAGTGCCCATCAGTGAAGGGGAAAACTCAATTTAATGACGGAGACAAAGAAAAACTTTTTTGTTTGATCACCACTGGGGTTTTTATTTTTTGCTAAACAAATACCACCAAAAGAAAGCTCTATTTGTGGGAATAAAATTATAAAACATTTTTTGGGTGTAGCATGACCGCGCAATTGTCATTCAAAGCGCGACAGCGCTGAAAGCTGAAAATTGTCCTGTGCAGAAATGTCTGAAAGTGCCTGGAATTGAAGGGGTTAATTATAACTAGCAGAGTTGTATAAAAGTTTATCAATAACTACATATTGCCTATGTCTTTTATGATGCTTACAAGAAAAACTTAGCCCAATCCACCTAGTTATAGTCAGATCCTGCAGTTTTCTTATATGTTATTGTTTTTTTCATGTACAGTTTCCTGGCTGCATAAAATTTGCCTGGCTGGAGATGCTTGGTGAGGATGAAGCAAATCACTGCAAATAAATTAGGTTTCTATAGAAGTGTGAGCACTGTAGGACTCCTCCTCTCCTTGGCACATGTGCACGCTTTAGTTGAGTATAAGTTTTAGCTTATAGTATTTTCAGGTAAAGTAGCTCCTTTATACCGTATATTTGTGATGCATTTGAGCTGAAGCTTATGGAGATGTGTTTTAACACAACGGGTGGGTTACAGTCCTAGAGGCTTCTCACTATCAGCTGTGGGGTCTTGCTGGACCCCCAGAACAGTTTATTGAAGTTTTGAAAGGATGGGAGTGCCACACCATCTTTCTCCTTGTTTTTTATAATTCTTAGTTGAGCAATGTATGTCCTTTTTGGTTTCTAATAATAAAGTATTTGTACTTTTTACTGTTATATATTTGTATTAGGGCTATTACTGACTAAAATTTTTGTGTTCGATTAATCAATTTTTTTTAATAGATTAATCGACTCATTTTGATTAATTATAACGCACATACAGATCCAACTACTTTTAGCTGATCTCCTTGCAGGCTGATTCCCAGTGCAGCTACCAACCACTGGAAAAATGGATAGCAGGATAGAAAAAATACACAAAGGCAGCGCTCAATGGGAATAGCATTAAAACTTTTCTAAGTAGGTAACAAAATAAATATTGCACTGGAGATAAAATCGATGTAGCTACATAAACTGTAAAAATGGTGCGAGTAATACCAAACGGTAGCAAAAGCAGTCATAAAAACATGTAGCCAAGTATGATACTGGTATAAAAATGTGTACAACGATACCACTGCTGAATCCAGATGAGGAGGGGTTAACATCAGTCCGTCGGCATGTAGATGTCCCGTGAAGGGAACTATCACAACTCCCAGTGGATGGTTGTAGAATCCCAGGTTGATAGAGGGAAGTGTAACAGCCTTGCATGTGGCAGATAGTAAGGTCCCGTCGGCATGCAGATATGAAGGCACAGCAAAGGAGCCCTTCAGATGGACACGGAAAGCCCCGCTGGTGTGCATGACGTCACCGGATCTCCGACGGAACTCCCAGAAGACCCGGAAGCCGGCGGAGAGGTGAGTACCGATCAAAAGAATTTTGATCGATTAAAAAAATTAACGATTAATCAAGGAATTAATCGTTAATTTCCGCAGGCCTAATTTATATATAGCTTTTACCACATTTTAAAGGAATCTTTGTATTTTCTCTATTGTCTAGTTTATAGCTCTGATGAAGGAGAAGCGCCGAGGCCCTTAAATGCGTTGGTTGTTACAAAATAAAAATCTTTTACAAGGTCTGTACTGCCACCCTTTTCAAAACCCTATTTAGTCATCATTACATCTGATTCTACAACTATTTGAAGGCAAATAGGGTTTCTCAAATATACTGTACATTATATAAAAATAGATGGCCATCATATACTTATACTTTGCTGATGCTTAAAAAAAAAATACAGTTGTGTACAAAATGTAAAAAGAGATATTGGAAGAGTATGGTAGCAAAACCGTAATTTATAACATGTGCATTTTTATGATAATTAAAAGAAGGATTTGATATGAATACTACCTCAGCCTTAAATCATGACTTGTGATGACGTTAAGGTTTGCCAGACAAAGATGCTCCAGATTAGATTTGGTGAAACCATATGGAAACAGTTAGTGATAAAAAAAAATTGTGGCAGTACAAAATAAATACTGATAAGAATAATGGAAACCAGCTTCTTGCTACTGGGTGCATAAAACAGGTAATGATAGAAACCACTGATATTTTATTCTTTTTTGTTTGATCTATTTAATATATGATTTAATAGTGATGTGACATTTAAAAAATTGCTTCAGTGCTACAATAAAAATATTGTCTCAATAAATTTTACCAAGATATTCCTCACAGGAATACTAAGCACATTTTTTGCAGACTTCAAGTAATGGTCTGGGTAAGTGCCCTTTCGCACTGATTCCCTTAAAACAAGGTATGCATTTTTCTGTTTTTAACGTGCTTTTTTTTGCGTTTTTGGCAGGGATGCACCAATGCCATTTTTTTAACGAAGGTACGAAGAGTAGGTAGAGGGGTGGTTTTGGAGGTGGGGGTTGGGGAGTTGGATGGGGTGAGGGCAGGGTGGGGGGGGGTAGGGAGGTTAGTGAGGGCAGGGGGGAGTTAGGGGGGTAACCGAGGGAAGGGGGGGGTGGAGTAGGGAGCAAGTGAAGGCAGGATGGGGTGGATAAGTAAGGGCAGAGTGGGGGGAGTAGGGGGGTAAGTGGGGACAGAGTAGGGGGGTAATGGAGAGTAGGGTGGTAAGAGTGGGTAAGTGAGGGCAGAGTGGGAGGTGAATAGCTGCAGTG
Source organism: Rana temporaria (assembly GCF_905171775.1). Classification (NCBI taxonomy): domain Eukaryota; kingdom Metazoa; phylum Chordata; class Amphibia; order Anura; family Ranidae; genus Rana; species Rana temporaria. The sequence continues at coordinate 278,613,936 of NC_053492.1, read as the reverse complement.
GGGGATTAGATCGTTGGTATACAGAATTTTGAACAGAGAACTTCTTAGTTAGAGCAACACACTTTTCATGGTGTGCACTGAGATAGGGTTGTCAGCAGCAGGGAAAGATTCAATAGGTAGGCTGTGTTCTCTGTGGGTCTCTTCCAGTGTCAGCCTGAAGCTACATAGCTTATTGTGTGTCCTCCTTCCTCCTCTGCCTAGATTTGGTTGGACTTTGGTGGGGTAGAGGGATGAGAGAACTCACCAATGTCCTGAGAAGGCGGGCCGCATCTTCAGGCATTTAGCCGGCGCCATCTTGCCTGTCTCCCCGGCTGGCAGAGGAATAGAAGGGAGACTTGGAGGATATTGGGACATGTCCCCCAGGTGAAAGAGATCCTAGGCGACAGCATAGATGCCAGAATCCACTCCTCTAAAGTCGATGTGTTTGCCGCTGAGCAACTTAACAACCAATAATTTCCAGCAGTCTTTTATTTACATTTCAGCTGAAAGAACCGAGCCAGAAGTTATTGATTTTGGGTATCGGTACATTTGCACAAATACCGATACCTGTGCAAATGCCTAATACCAAAACCAGTATCAGTATCAGTGAAACCCTAGTTTTTGGTGCATCTTCTAGTTTCCTGACTCTCAGCATGCACCTTATTACGTGGACATCTTTTAAGAAAACACATCACTCACTGGGTTTTCAAAGCATCACACAGCCATGGCTGCCTCTGAAACTCTATCTTTGGAATGTACTGTTGGTTCTACTGGGCTACTAAGCATTAATGAAAACAGGGCTATAGAGGTTTAACCTTAAACTACGTTGAAAATGGAAAAATTACCCCTAGGAGCTTTGAGTTGCAGCAATGGATGAAGAAAATAATAAGAATAAGGTTTGTAAAAAAGTATACATTTTATTGATCTCAACAATCATATGTAGTAGAAAAAAACATCTGATGGGAATCAGAACATAAGCTCGAAAATCCCTTTCTGGTAAATATATTCACCCATGCCAATATGGGCAATAATGATTATAGATATATTATTGTTGAATGTATGTCTTATTTCTACTTTTTTTTTATATTTAACACAATTTCACTCATGCGCATGTATTTTCTTATAGAGTTCATGTTCTTGCTCTCTCCCAGAAGAAGACCTCTACTGTTAAAGGTCGAAACGTATCAGGGTTTTATATCGTCACATGAACCCACATGTTTGTATTCATTTATATGTACATGTTTTTTTAACACGTTACCATGGAGCTCACGTTTTGATCCCAGTTTCCTTTGTGATGTACTTTTTTCAATAAAGAATATACTTTTTACACTTTTGACTATTATCATCCTTTGCTGCAATTCAAAGCCCCTTGGGGTACCCTTTCCAAGATTAAAGATAAAAGTTTGTCGCCATTCCACGAGCGGTTGCAATTTTGAAACATAACATGTTGGGTATCAATTTACTCGGCGTAACATAATCTTTCACAATAAAAAAAAAATGTGGCTAACTTTACTGTTGTCTTATTATTTTATTTAAAAAAGTGTATTTTTTTCAAAAAAAGTGCGCTTGTAATACCACTGCACAAACATGGCGTGACAGAAAGTATTGCAACGACTGACATTTTTTTCTCTAGGGTGTTAAAAAAAAAATAATATATATATATATATATATATATATATATATATATATATATATATAAAATGTTTGGGGGTTCTAAGTAATTTTCTAGCAAAAAAAATTATTGTAACTTGTAAACATCATGGGCCAGATTCACAGAAGAAATACGCCGGAGTATCTACTGATACTCTGGCGTATTTTCAAATTTGCCGCGTCGTATCTTAATTTGTGATTCACAAACAAGATACGACGGCATTTGGCTAAGATCCGACAGGCTTACGGCTTCGTACGCCTTCGGATCTTAGGCTGCAATACTTCGGCCGCCGCTGGGTGGAGTTTGCGTCGTTTTCCAGCGTCGGGTATGCAAATTAGCTTTTACGGCGATCCACGAAGGTACTCGCGTGCGTTACGTCGTCGCAAGTCGTTTTTTCCCGTCGCAAAGTTAAGCCTGCTTTTTCATGGCTTAACTTTAGACCAGCCATGTTAATGTATGGCCGTCGTTCCCGCGTCAAATTTCAATTTATTTTTTTCCAATGACGTCCGGGAATACGTTACGCACATCGCCGTTCAAACAATACATCAGGGCGCTGGAATTTCGCGCAAAGCACGTCGGGAAATTGCCTAACGGAGCATGCGCAGAACGTTCGGCGCGGGAGCGCGCCTAATTTAAATGGTACACGCCCCATTTGAATTAGGCGGGCTTGCGCCGGACGCCTTTACGTTACACCACCGTAAGTTTACACGCAAGTGCTTGGTGAATCAGGCACTTGCGCTGAAAACTTGCGGCGGTGTAACGTAAAGACGATACGTTACGCCGCCGCGATTCTTTATGAATCTGGCCCCAAGTTTGAAAAATAGGCCCGGTCTTAAAGTGGTTAAAATCCATCACCACAAAATATCCTTCTTGATCTTGTCGCCAACAAATTATTTACCAGGATTAATAACTAATTTGTTACACTCTAAAAAGCACAGCATAAAATATAATATCTTAAAAAGAATATATTTAACACATTACTAGTTTTGCCATGCCCATAACACAGTACGTTTCCAATTAGTAGTCTCTCTTTTTCCTTTCATTTCCGCACAGTGCACACACAGTTGATGACAGAATGGCTTGGTACAAGCTATTGAGATTCCGTTTTCTTTAAAGAGCTTAATATGAATAATCATTTTGACCAAGTCTGCTGGTAATAAATGGTATACATATAATTATAGTGCAAAAATTATAAAAAACATTTCATCAAAATGACATTCCTGTGTTATAAAATCACTTGCAAACACATTTAATATGTCAACCTAAGCCAAGTATTTCGCGTTTTGGAAGTCAGATGTTTTGCTTGGTATCCTGTTCACTTTGATGTGTTCAGCCGCCATGAATAGATAGACCCTATGCCCAGTACAGGATTTCCTTAGGAAAACATTTCAAGGGGTAATTTGTATGTCTTCAGTCTAAGAATGCTGAGGAGCAGAACTTCTGATCAAAACAAAGAAAATGAAGTTCTTAAAAAAAAAAGAAAAAAAAGGCATTTTAATATTTTGAGATTTTATCATATTATTTAAATCTGATATACGCTTAGACCTTAAGCTGTTGAAATATCAACTGATAATGCTGGATTTACTGACCACCCACTGTGAATATTAGTCAACATGAGCCTTCTGCTACTGGAAACACACAGTACACGTGCTCACTTCTCTTCTTTTTTTTTGTTATTTCAGAGAGTGGTAATTCTATCATATTTTCTCTTGTGTTGAATTACACCTGTCACAAGCAAGTTATGTTGACTGCCAATGTCTGCCATTGTTAATCTCTCCCTTTGAGAATGTTTGTTACTTGGCTGTCGTTCTCATCTAATGGCTCTAGAATTTTCAGTTACTGACCTGGAACAACTATAGAGACAGGAAATTCTGTAATTTATCTTTAAATGTATATCTGGACAAGAATTTTTTGTTCTTTTTTTTTTTTTTTAGCATATCTCTGAAGTTCATGCACATTTCTCCTGGTTCTGTCTCTTTGAAATTGTTAGAAAAGAAAAAGAAACTGACAGAAACCTATAATGCATCTACCTTTCTGTTTACAATGAGAACTCTGCCTCTGCAGCACTGAAATCCCGGGTAGTGCCTAAGTTCTCCCCTGCTGGACTACAGAACGCCCGCCACTTCGGCCCCTTTCAGACTGGGGCGGGAGCTGCGGTGGCGGTATAACGCCGCTAAAAATAGCGGCGCTATACCGCCGGAATTGCCGCGGGTATCAGCCGCTAGCGGTGCGGTATTAACCCCCGCTAGCGGCCGATAAAGAGTTAATACCGCCCGCAATGCGCCTCTCTAGAGGCGCATTGCGGGCGGTATTGCCGGGGTTTCCCATTGTTTTCAATGGGAAGGAGCGGTGAAGGAGCGGTATACATGCCGCTCCTCTCACCGCTCCAAAGATGCTGCTGACAGGAGATTTTTTTGTCTCCCGCCAGCGCATCGCCTCAGTGTGAAAGCCCTCGGGCTTTCACATTGAGTCTGCAGTGAAGGAGTTTTTCAGGCGCGATAGCAGCGCTATTTTTAGTGCTGTACCGCCTGAAAAACTCCTCAATGTGAAAGGGGCCTTCATCTCATCTTCATAACATGCAAGGGCTGATAACACAGCTTGGGATTTCAGTGCAGAAGAGGCAGTGTTGTCAGATAATTTCATGAAGTTTGCTCACTAGATTTCTACAGGATCAACTAGCATTTTTTCTGTGTTTTTTTACCAGATTTCAAGAAATAAAACACAGGAAAATGTGCATGTATTGCAAAAATGTATGGAATTTCTATTTTGCTGCGCTATAGCCAAAAGACGGCTACATTGCAGGCTTACATTGTCGGGAAGATATCCATGGATGTCCTTCTGTGATCGCGCTACCCACACACCAACTGTGGTGCGCGCGGGGGGGTTGTGCTCTGTGATTGCTGCGTCCTTAGGGCACAGCTGATCACAGATCAGCAGGTGAAGGGCCAATCACAGTGGCCCTTTCACCACGTGATCAGCTGTGTCCAATGACAATTATCGACACAAGTTGGTTATCGGCATTCCGAGAGGTGAGCCGATTACTGGCTTGTGTTAAAGGGACATCTACACTGATTATCAGGGCACTGATTATCAGTGCAGTCCCAATAGTGCCCACCAGTGCTGCCTATCAGTGCCCACCAGTGAAGCCAATCCATGCTCATCAATGCCCATCAGTGCCTCCCTATTAGTGTCACTCATCAGTGCTGCCTATCAGTGCCCATTAGTATTGTCTACCAGTGCTCATGAGTGCACATCAGTGCTGCCTATTAGTGCCCATCAGTGTCATCTAACAGTGTCCATCAGTGCCAATTACTAGTGCCATCTATTAGTGCCATTCAGTGGCCCTTATCAGTGCCAGCTATCAGTGCCAGATATCAGTGTCCATCAGTGCAGCCTCATCAGTGCTTCCTCATCAGTGCCCACCAGTGTTACCTCATTAGTGCCCATCAGTGCAGCCTATCAATTCAAATCTGTGCTGTCTCATCAGTGCCTATCAGTGCAGCTTTACCAGTGCACATCAGTGAAGGAGAAAAATTACCTATTTGAATTTTTTTATAACAAACTATGAAAACTTTATTTTTTAAATTTCTGTATTTTTTGTGTGAAAAAAATGTCCTATGAGTACAGCGTTGCATGACCGCTCAATTGTCATTCAAAGTGTGATAGCGATGAAAGCTGGAAACTAGCCTGGACAGAAAGAGGATAAAAGTGCCCAGTAGGCAAGTGGTTAACTGAAAAACACTTTCAGACAATGTCAATATTTGAAGGCATTGCAGAGAACAGGTACAACAACAAAACTCCTTTGTGAGCCTGTTTATGACACTGCTGAGCATTCATTTGATACTGTGTTGCAGGACTGTGCACTGCTGCACTTATTCAGAGACTGTGGTTGCCAGAGGGACCATTGAGCATGTGTACAGGACTGTGCACTGGAGTACACAGATCCAGTGAGCTGCGGGGAGAGGACATCTTGTTATTTGTTCTTCTGGGTGTATCACTCAAATTGATATCCCTTCCTTCAGCCTTGGTGTGTCAGAGGATCGTTATCAGCAGGAATCAGGGCATTCAATAATGTAGAAGCTCCTTCAGGGATAGCACCACAGTAATATAAATTTAAATGCAGCTAGTGGGCAATTCTAAATCTGTTCTGATATCAAACTCCTGTTATTGTAAAACCTCTTGATCTCTGGAAGATTTACCCCTCTTCATGACCAGGCCATTTTTACCGCGCTGCATTACTTTAACTGACAATTGCGCCGTCGTGTGACGCTGTACCCCCACAAATAGAGCTTTCTTTTGGTGGTATTTGATCACCTCTGTGGGCTTTTTTTTGCGCTATAAACAACAAAGAATGACAATTTTGAAAAAATAAAATATATTTTTTACTTTCTGCTATAAAACACATCCAATATAAAAAATCATTTTTTTTTTTTTTTATATTTAGGCCAATATGTATTTATCTACATTTTTTTGGTAAACAAAAATATATATACTCTCAAAGAATTACGCCGGCCTATCAGCAGATACGCCAACGTAAGTCCGATTCTAAGGCCGTCCTATGTTTAACCACTTCCCTACGGCCGTACGACTATTGACGGCCGCAGGGTGGTTCTAAATCTCTGAGCCGCCGTCAATTGACGGCAGCTCATTTCCGCGTTCCCCGCGCGCGCTCCCGAGCGCGCAGCGGGGAACTGCTGTGCTGGCCGTGTCCCTTGGACACAGCCAGTCACAGATCGCCGTGACCGGCCAATCGGAGCGGCCGTTTCCTAGGCGATCTGTGCGGCCAATGAGAGATGATCTCATATGTTTACATATGAGATCATCTCTCATTCCCGGCTCTCGCAGACAGCGGTGCTGTCAGGGGAGAGAGGAGACGGATCTGTGTCTCTTGTACATAGAGACACAGATCGGTCACCCCCCCAGTCACCCCCCTTCCCCCACAGTTAGAACACTAATTAGGGAACACACATTTAACCCCTTCCTCACCCCCTAGTGTTAACCCCTTCCCTGCCAGTCACATTTATACAGTAATTAGTGCATATTTATAGCACTGATTGCAGTATAAATGTGAATGGCGCCAAAAATGTGTCAAAGTGTCCGATGTGTCCGCCATAATGTCGTAGTCGCAATAAAAATCGCAGATCACCTCCATTACTAGTAAAAAAAATAATAATAAAAAAATAATAATTCTGTCCCTTATTTTGTAGGCGCTATAACTTTTGCGCAAACCAGTGGCTTATTGCGATTTTTTTTTTTTTTTTTTACTAAAAATATGTAGAATATGTATCGGCCTAGACTGAGGATAAAAAATGATTTATTTTTTTAAAAAAATAGCTATTTATTACAGCAACAATTAAAAAAAATGTTTTTTTTTTTTCAAAATTGTCGCTCTATTTTTGTTTATAGCGCAAAAAATAAAAACCGCAGAGGTGATCAAATACCACCAAAAGAAAGCTCTATTTGTGGGGAAAAAAGGACGTCAATTTTGTTTGGGAGCCACGTCGCACGACCGCGCAATTGTCAGTTAAAGCGACGCAGTGCCGAATCGCAAAAAGTCCTCTGGACAGGAAGGGGGTTTAAGTGCCCAGTAAGGAAGTGGTTAAGTGTATTCTCAAACTGAGATACACTTAAACATGCCTAAGATACGATGGCCAGCGGCATTGTATATTAGGCTGCAATATCTACGCTGACCGCTAGGTGGCGTTTCCTTTGCGGTCAGCGTAGAATATGCAAATGACTAGTCACGCCGATTCACGAACGTACGCTTGCCCGTCGTAGTGTTTTTACGTAGTTTCCGTAAGCGATACGCAGCATAAAGATAAACATGCCCCCTAGGTGGCGTACTCAATGTTAAGTATGGCCGTCGTTCCCACGTCGCAATTTGAAAATTTAACGTCGTTTGCGTAAGTCGTCTGTGAATGGCGCTGGACGCCATTTACGTTACCGTCAAAACAAATGACGTCCGTGCGACGTCATTTAGCGCAATGCACGTCGGGTAATTTACCCGACGGAGCATGCGTAGTACGATCGGTGCGGGAGCGCGCCTAATTTAAATGATCTACGCCCCCTACCAGGATCATTTGAATTAGTGCTTCTGCGGGTGGACTTTACGCTACGCCGCCGCAAGTTTACAGATAAGTGGTTTGGGAATCAGGCCCTTGCCCGTTAAACTTGCGGCGGAGTAACGTAAACGAGATACGTTACACCGCCGGATATGTACGAGAATCTGGCCCACTGTATTTATTGGCGTATAACACTCACTTTTTTATCCTGAAAATAGAGGCTAAACTGTGCCTGCGTGTTATACGCCGGGGGCTGTGGAAAGTTTTTTTCCTGTAACTTCCCTCTTAATGTTAGGGTGCGTGTTATACGCCTGTGCGTGTTATACGCCGATAAATACGGTATATATTTTTGGAATTTGTATTTATTTATTTTTTTATACTAGTAATGGCGTCGATAAGCGATATTGTGTCAGACAGTCTGACACTTTTGACACTTTGTGGGAAGCAGTGACAGCAATACAGGTATCAGTGCTAACAATATGCACTGTCACTGTACTAATGACACCAGATGGGAAGGGAAGACTGGAGAAAAAGACCAGACAGCCACACTTCCACAAAATTCTTAAAATGTTGCTTTTAATAGTAAAAAATGGAAACAGCACTGCGCGTTTCGCACTGGGGTATCGGCGCTTAGTCATAGCTATGACTAAGCGCTGATACTCCAGTGCGAAACACATCAGCTATCCACCCCACTGTCTGCTGTGACTTGTAGTGCTGTTTCCATTTTTTACTATTAAAAGCAAAATTTTAAGAATTTCGTGGAAGTGCGGCTGTCCAGTCTTTTTCTCCAGTCTTCGCTCCGTGCATTGCCTGCACCCACGCTTCTGAGAGGACACTGATTGCTGAGTGCACTCACCTGGAGCTGCAGTTTTGCTTTTCTCTACCAGATGGGAAGGGGTTAAACATTTAGGGCAATCAAAGGGTTAAATGAGTGTCTAGCCAATATTTTTGTGTACTGTATGTCCTGCTTTTACTAAGGGAAGTAATGGATTCTAGTTCCTGCTTTGCAGTAACACAAAATCCATCCCTTCCCCCTGTCAGAATGGCAATCTGCCTTGTTTACATAGGCAGATGCCCATTTTGTGTGTATTACCAACAATCAGCAGATGCCGTAGGGCATCAAGTGCCCGTCACCCACAGATCAGCTTCTGCTATGAATATTCACAGCAGAAGTGGCCCGCCAGCGGCGCGCACGTGCCTCTGCATGCGAAAGTGTAGAATCACCTATATATGCTGTAAGTGATTCTGCACAGGAGAAATCCCCTATAGCAGTAAAACTGCTATGGGGCAGATGGTAAGTGGATAATTTGCAGCCTTTAGACTGTAGAATGTAAAGGCAGCAATAGAAGTCAAAGTGATAAAAGTGATAACTTATTAGTATTCCGGTGCTCCTTTGCTGCTGTTGTGGAAATTTTATATATGTGGACATTTTATTCTAGGATGTGTGTTTTATAGATTGTCATCCGTCTCCCTGTGTCTGATGTTTAATCGAGGAGCGCTCTAGCAGAGCGCACTTGGGTTGAATCGAGACCAGCGGTAAAAACGGTCAGTATGAAAACCTTCTTAGGTGATTGAAACGTGTTCTCTGTATGTGTGGACGTTTGTTGGTTTGTAGATATCAAGCACAATGCGCTGGACTGCTTGCTTTCCAATGACTATACACATTAGAGAAGCAAAATCCACATAAACCTATTATATCTCTCTTGCAGACTTTGTTATCCCCTTTTGGATACATATCTGTTTAAAAGGACATTGATATCTGCCTTGTCGGTGTACTTGTACCGTATATTGACAACAGCAGTAGCAATGTCCCCGCAGATTGTCTCAAGCCTATAAGAACAAGTAGAATGATCTTATTTAGATATTGGGCTAGATTCAGTAAGAGTTAGGCCGGCGTATCAGTAGATACGCCGACCTAACTCGAAGTTTGCGCTGTCCTAAGTTTAAGTGTATTCTCAAACAGAGATACGCTTAAACCTATCTAAGATACGACGGCTTGCGCCGTCCTATCTTAGGGTGAAATATTTAGGCTGACCGCTAGGTGGCGCTTCCATTGCGGTCGGCGTAGAATATGTAAATCACTAGATACTCCTATTCACAAACGTATGTCCGCCCGTCGCAGGAAAAAAAGATACGCCGTTTCCGTAAGAGATAGGCCGCCTAAAGATAACATTGGTTACGCCACCTGGGGGGCATGTTTAAGTATGGCCGTCGTTCCGGCGTCAAAATTTGTAAATTTTACGTTGTTTGCGTAAGCCGTCCGTGAATAGGGATTTACGTCCACGTCTAAACCAATAGGCCGTGCGGCTTACTTTGCCGCAATGCACACTGGGATATGTAGGTGGACGGCGCATGCGCCGTTCCAAAAAACCCTCAATCACGTCAGGTCAAGCCCCATTAACATAAAACACGCCCCCTCAGCTAAATTTGAATTAGGCGCCATTACGCCCGCCCGATTTACGCTATGCCGCCGTAACTTAGCAGGCAAGTACTTTGTGAATCATGTACTTGCCTCGCTAACATACGGCGGCGTAGTGTAAACACGATACGCTACGCCGCCGCAAAGTTAGGACGCCATTGTAGTGGATGTGATAAAAATAGTCAAACTAAGATAATGAAATGCCTATTTCAATGCACAAACACATGCTTCATATCACATATGATCATATATATATATAACGTATGCAAATAGGTTATTGATTGCTATAGGAATAATCACATATAATCGTAATGCATAATTTACCCCTTTGCTAATATAATGTTGTATTTCAGAGATGCATCACATGGTTTATCAGAACAGGAACTCAGTCTGCAAAAAACAACTATTTTAGGACAGCGAAAAGTCCCTAAGAACCACAGAACCAGACAGATGCCAGACGCCAGGACGTCACAAGAATAATATTACATATCAATGAGAATGTTGAATATTAATGAATATTAATGAGCATGATCGTGTGTTCGGTCATGTGCTTTTGAATGCACTTGTAAACCATATAAAAGACACGGCTTGCAATAAAAAAAGCAGAAGTAACGGTCTTCACCCTGAGACACGACTCTGAGTGTAGATTATTTACTTTAGTTTGTACAAACGCTTCTTATCTAATTTGGCTCAGGAAGCAGATACCAAACACTCTGTGCATTTGGCTCGGGTCCAAGACAATTGGCGCCCAACGTGGGGCCTTCGGGCTTCCTGATTCGGGCCAAGCCGATCGAGAGGGGACCGGGACGGAGACCAATGCGGACGGGGCGCAGAGACTGATCACCTCTGAGAATGGTAAGACACTTTTAATTGTTTCCTGTTGTTTTTGTTTTATTCTGTCGAGCTTGTGACGGCTGTTGGGAATAAGGGGATTAATTATATAATCACGGATGAGAATTGACGTGGTCAAACTCCTCCTGGGGGAATAAATAATTGTGCTGTGAAGCACGGATGACCAGGAGGGGGCGTCAGGAGAACGCATAGTTGCGTGGGGATCCCGTGAAGACTAATAATCCTATATTTCACTGCGGTTGTCACATATCTTGGTGTTTTGTTATATGTGCTGGCCTCTGATGTTTGGATGAGACAGGCAGAAAGGAATAGAGTCACAGATGCGATAACTGGCTGTGATAACGTGGTCAAACTTCTCTCAGGGTTGTTGTAAGGTATACCTGAGAAGGTGCACTAAGCTCAGGGTATCAGGTACTGCACAGGTGTGCACAAAGGTGTGCAGGGAAAATCCTGTGACGTTGTTCTGAGGTCTCATCTTTTAATCACATGAGTCAGGGATGTCATGTCCTGAATGTGTCTGTGGGCTACTGTTAGGAATTCATTCAGAGGGTTGGGGGTTGGTGAAAGTGATAACCCCAGGATACAGGGAAGAAATTCTTGGCCTGAAACCTTTGTTGGTAGATTTTCCAGATGTGTTGGTGTTCAGTTTAAACGTGCACTACCCAGTCAGAATTGTAGTCGGTGCATCATTGCCAGCAATAGAAGGTGAAGCTAGAGAGAGAGGGGATACTTACCTATTAGGTGTCCACTCCAGCCAGAACAGCCAGAAAAGTGTGAGGAGGGTGAAAAGGACAGAATCAGAAGTTTGGGTTTGCCTCTGGGACACGTAAATGACATTTAAAGGAACGCACTGTATTTAACTGCTGTATTGTTTAAGCTCGTCTGTCTGCAGCAGGCTGACACTTTCGATTTAAAAAAAAAAAAAAAAAAAAGGAGAAAGTGTAGTTTTAAAAAAGAGGAAGTGACAGCGCAGAAAGATCTCAAAAGAGCACGCAGCCAAAACTTCAAACTTGTGTCCTAGACAGCCTTGTAATACAAAATCCAGAGATCTGAACATGTATCCCTCCATTAGATAGCAATGGGGCAGAAGTTAGAAAAGCCGAGGGAAGGCAGCTTGGCTTACAGCTTGGTTTTAGAGAGGGAGGGAAAAACAGCAGTTAAGAGGATAAATGAACTTGCAAAAGTATGTGACATCAACATGCACATGGGTGGGAGGTTGCAGGCAGAAGAATGGCGGGTGTTGTTAAAACGGAAAAAAGGTCTATTGTCTGATCATGGCTTATTAGCTACAGCTGAAGCCTGGTACAGAGTATCGCAAGCTGTCCAGGTAGAGGGGTGGTCGGAGCAAGAGACAAATCAACATGGATATATTGTATATGTGTATCATAAACCAGAATGTACATTTGAGTCTGGACGGCCACCACCCTATAATGGCGTCCGAGCACAGGACAGGAAACCCTGCCCCTCAGCAACCGCCCCCTCGCTTGATCCTCCCACCAGACACCGTCCCAATGTACCACCTCCTTCAGCACCCATGGCACCTCCCAAGGGCAGTGGCCATCTTGCAACACCCAACACTGGTGACACAGGAAGACTCCCTATGACTGCTTCCTGTGACGGCCATATTGGTACACCCATACCTATATGCCCAGTGTTAGATCAGACCGGAGCATATTACAAGGAAGGTGTTAACCCATTAATGATGTTAGAAGGTGATGAGGATGAGGCAGAGGAAAGCAGTGACAGTCACTGCCCCTCACCTGAGCCCCAAGAAGTACTAGTGACCAAGGGGGGCGTCGCTCCAACTGGTACCACTCCCAGTTCAGCCAGTCATGAAGGCCAGGACCCAGCTCAGATTATAGTGTCTGGAGGCCTGTCGGATGTGAACACCAGGACAACTACACTTCCATACCAGGGCCATGAACCAGTACATCCCCCCCTTCAGTCACCTCACAGGGCGCTGCAGGAATTCTGTATAGAATCTGACCAAGTGACATCCTCACATCCCCATCCCACTTCCACAGCAGCACGGCCTACATCCGCAGGCCTGTGGGGAGCAGCGCAAACAACCAGGGTTGGTGCTAGGTTCTCACTCCCATTGTATTCCCCTCCTCATTCACAACCGTTCTCTGAGGACACGGCGAATGTCTCAGGAGGACCCACAGGTGATTCACATGACACCATACAGTATGGCCCCCCCCACAAAACAGGGAACTACCTCTCCAACCACCACAACAGGGAAATTACTGGAGACTTCCACCCAGTGGGTCACAACCTCACATACCAAGGGGGGAAATGCCGCCTGCACCACTAGGCGCACCCCTGATGTATGTGACCTTTAGCCCTCAACAAGCATCATCCCTTGTAACCAGTCTACCAGATCCTGAAAAACAGCCCATGCCATTTTACAGAAGAGTTGCCCAGATCCAGAAGGCATACTCCTGTGCCTGGCGGGACCTGGTAAGTCTCTGTGAAATCAAAGCAGGGGATGCTTACTGGCCAGTAATGCTAAGGTGTTTCAAGGTGGACAGTGGCATCCCTGACAATACATATGGTTCGGGATGTGAGTTTGTGACGCAGTTACAACAGTGGGCACGTGACCGCCTGGCAGACCAAGCAACAAACATCCAAGACATTACACAAGACAAGGCTGAATCAGTTGAGAAATTCCATACTAGGATGTTACAGGTGTTCACCGATTTGGGATTCAGCACACAAAACAAGGCACATACGCAGATGCTATCCTCTGCATTTGTAACAGGCCTCAGGGACACAATCCGGAAAGGCCTGCTACTATCTCGGCCAGAGTACAGAGTGTTACCTCTTGACACTCTACTACTGGTAGCAAAGGGCATAGAGTCCTCACAGGGTAATAGGAAGGCAGTCCCTCTCATGTTGACTTCTGACACACCATACCCGCCATCACAAACACGAAACCCGCGAGCCTGCTGTTACAACTGTGGGAAGCCCGGACATTTTCGGAGACAATGCCGAAGCCCGTGGAGATCCGATCGAAGACAGCCCGATCATGGGGACCAAAGAAGAGGAGATGCTCAACACCAAGGACAAAACGTCCAGGGGAATCCCAACTCAGCACCCAATGATTGGCCTCCTCCTCCTCTGTTTGGCCATATGGATCCATAGGAATTCGGCAAGCCTGTGTCATACACTCCAACCATGATCGCAACACACAAAGATTCAGGGGGACCTCTAGCCAAGATAACACTCAGCATCGAGGGCCGGCCCACTCAGTTCATTTGCGACACAGGTGCTGCCCGGTCCGTCATTCGAACGAAAGAATTACCCGATATCTCCTTCCTATCTGACAATGACATCACATGCGTTGGAGTGGATGGAACACCCCGAAAAAGTCCTCTAACCCTCCCCCTACAAGTTGGCAACATCCCTGACCTGCTAACAAGATTTGTGGTTTCCGACACCTGTCCCTTGAACTTACTAGGGGCTGACGTCTTATCCAGACTCCAGGCCTCAATCTCCTTCCAACCTGATGGTGGTATCCGAGTAACCTCACCACTGACTGATGAAGACACGTCAGCATTATGCTCCATTCCGCTCTTGCTGTCCCTAAACGTAGAAGACAAGACTGGAATTCCAGAAGAGGTTTTAACCCGAATACCTTCCTGCCTGTGGTCTACAGGCCCAGAAGACATCGGTCATCTAAAAGTCCCGCCTGTCATGGTCAGAATGAAGCCTGGTGCCCCTTTCCCCAGAAAACCCCAATACCCCCTCAAGCCCTCCGTGTCAGCAGCAATCACTCGCCAGATAGAGGCCCTCCTCCAGAATGGGGCTCTTATACCCTGCACAAGCCCCTGCAACACCCCACTCTTCCCAGTCAAGAAGAAAACCCCAAAAGGAGAACCTGTGAAATATCGCATGGTGCAGGACCTGCGAGCAGTGAATGAAGCCACCATACTGGAGACACCCATCGTACCCAACCCACACACCTTGCTGGCAGGAATACCACCCACGGCCAAGTACTTTACTGTGGTGGACCTAGCGAACGCCTACTTCAGTGTCCCCCTAGACCCGCGTTGTCAATTCTTATTCAGTTTCATCCACGAAAGGAAAAGCTACACCTGGACTGTAATGCCGCAAGGTGCCCAGAACTCCCCGTCCCAATTCTCCAAGGCAATGAAATTCATTCTGGACACATGGATCAAACTCCACCCAGACGTTGTGCTTCTCGAATATGTGGATGACCTCTTGCTTTGCGCAGATACCCAAGATGAGGCTGCCACCCACTCTGAAGACCTTCTTTGTTACCTGGCTGAACAAGGCTGTAAAGCATCAAAACAGAAGATCCAGTGGTGCAAGCAAACAGTGGTCTTCCTTGGACATTGTATCTCACAAGGCGTAAGACATCTTACTCAAGAACGAATAGCTGTGATCAAAGCAATTCCGGTGCCAGTTGGCCACAAGTCTCTCCATGCTTTTCTGGGCCTAATATCTTATTGTCGTTCATGGATTCCAGAAGCATCTCTGCTAATGCAACCACTCTATGATGCTCTAAAGACTGATCCTTTCACTCTGCCACCAGAGGCCCTTACAAACTTTGAAATTCTGAAACAGATCCTGTCGTCGGCCCCTGCCCTTGGCATACCAGACTATGAAAAGAGCTTCAAGCTATTTGTCTCAGAGAGAGAAGGACACGCCACAGGAGTACTGGCCCAATCTTGTGACAACAGACTTAGACCTATCGGGTACTATTCCTGTTGATTGGATCCAGTAGCTAGGGGGGCACCCTCCTGCCTCAGAGCTGTTTTCGCAGCCCAAGCCCTTCTGGACAAAACTGCAGATCTCGTGCTGGGCCACCTCCTCATCCTTCTAGCTCTGCATGACATATCAGCCGTGCTAAACCAAGTACAACCAAAACATATGTCAGCAGCAAGACATCTCAGACTACAATGCACTTTGCTCCTCCCGGACAATATCACCCTCCTCAGATGTAACACCCTCAACCCGTCCACTCTGCTCCCGCTTTTCGAGGGGGGAAACGACCCTCACGATATCTCTCACGACTGTCTTGAAATCATGAAGATGGAAACTACACACCTGCCAACAGTTAGCAGAGTGCCTCTGGACGACCCTGACCTGACTATCTATGTTGATGGATCAAGATATGCAGATCATGAAGGGAGGTACCACACCGGATATGCTGTCACTACCAGAGACACAATCCTCCATGCCTCTGCATTGCCCCCCTCTAAGTCCGCACAAGAAGCAGAACTTCAGGCCCTAATCATGGCATGCAAGCTGGCGGAAGGGAAGAAGGCTAACATTTATACGGACTCAAGATACGCTCTTGGAGTGGCCTGTGACTATGGTGTCCTGTGGAAGAATAGGGGTTTTCTGACAGCAGTGGGTACACCTATAAAACACAGCGCAGCAGTCAGGGACCTGATTGATGCTCTGCTACTTCCTACCCAAGTGGCAGTTCTCAAGGTAAAGGCACATGGCAGACTGAACACTCAAGAAGCACAAGGTAATCACTTGGCGGACACTGCAGCAAAACATGCCGCGAAAGGTGTGCGAGAAGTTGTACGCAGAGTGGACGTCCAAAACATTCCAACACAAGAGACAGTACAAGCCACCATGATCTTGCAGAACCCTCCTGTGGATTGGGCACGCTTGAAGGAAATGCAAGAGGCAGCAAGTGAGGAGGAAAAAGGAACATGGACGAAGAAGGGAGCCATATTGAAGGATGGACTCATGGAAGTGAATAAGAGACCATGTTTACCACGGTCTATGTTCCCAGCTGTGGTGCAGTGGGCTCATGGTGCTTCTCACCTGTCGAAGACCTTGATGAATTCTTTGATCAATAAATACTACCTGGCCCCAGGAATTACCCCACTTACCAACAACTTCTGTAAGTCATGCGTCATCTGTGCCAAGTGCAACCCAGGCAGAACGGAAAAGACACCCATGAAACATCTAGCTAAAGCTCAATATCCCTTTCAACGAATACAGATTGATCATATTCAGATGCCGAAGAGTGGCCGGTATGAATACGCTCTAGTAATCGTTGATATGTTCAGTTCCTGGCCCGAAGCGTTCCCTGTGACCAACATGACAGCGAAGACCACAGCCAAGAAGCTTCTAACGGAAATAGTGTGCAGATATGGTGTCCCAGAGGTCATAGAGAGTGATCAGGGGCCGGCTTTCACGGCCTCGTTAACCAAAGAAATATGGACAGCCCTAGGGGTCACACTTGCTTTCCACACCCCGTATCACCCTCAGAGCAGTGGGAAGGTAGAAAGATTGAATGGCACAATAAAATCCCGAATGTTGAAAATGTCTTAGGAGACAGGGGTGAGCTGGCCAGACAGTCTACCCATCGCCCTGTTCAGTGTGAGATACACTCCTAAAGAGAGCCATGGTTTATCACCTTATGAAATACTGTTTGGTTCAGCCCCAAGATTAGGGTGTTATTATCCACAACAGTTAGTTACAATCCGATGTATTAATTGATTATGTGACTGCTTTGTCTCGTGAATTAACCCGAATCCATGCAAAGGTTTTCTCTTCCATTCCAGATCCTGAGTTAGATACAGGAACACACAAGCTGGTCCCCGGTGATTGGGTTCTGGTGAAGAAATTTGTGCGAAAACACCCTCTTGAACCAAGATATGACGGTCCCTTCCAGGTCCTCCTAATAACAGCTACATCTGTGAAAGTTGCAGGGAAGAATACCTGGATACACGCCTCCCACTGCAAGAAGGTCACCATACCCAAGGAAATGGATAAAGATAAATCATGATCATATATATCCTTTGTCTGTGTGGGTTGACTGGGGCACAGCATGCAGCCATTACTAAGAAAGATGGGAAGGTCATTTTTTGGTATAATTCATCTGATACCCATATAGCCACGTTTGACTTCCACCCGTGTAAGATACTCCCATGTCCTGAGCATAACAGCAGGTCAGAACGGTATGAAAAAGGTGACGGAGAGGGATATATATGTGTCACTAAAGGGTCATGGGGAAAAAATTGTGACAGTTGGGGAGCAGCAGCTTGGAACACAGGGACACCCTGGGGATATAACCCTCTGCCAGCCTATGACAGTAAAGACAGCCAGGGCCCAGTATGACACGTGTCCTAAACATACGGAATCCGAGCCCATCCGATAAGGGAGAGTATGTGTTGGGGTGGTGGTTCGGAGGTGGTCACTGGGGTCATAGAGGGTCTTTCCGTCTAGAAGATATGTACAACAACAATGAATGGCAGCCAATCAAGAACCTGCCGCCCCCACCAAACCCCTTAAAGCCCCATGTACAGACCCTGGAGGACATGGTTGCAATAGCAGATCCTACCTTCAAGGATACAATGGAGGTTGAGACCGGCCTTTCAGAAATCAATCTCTGGCTAGAATGGATGAGATATAGCGCCAGCAGACATAATAAAACCAACTGCTATGTCTGTGGTAGTGCTAGGCCACATTTGGGTACAGTCCCATTAGTTATACCTAAAAAAGAGGAAGAGTGCTTCCTAAGCCTCTACGCTAACATTTCCACCAACCAATTAACATGTGAAAAAATGGAAAAAGGAATATCCCATAGACACCAGTGCTTCAATACCTAAGATAGCTATCACCTTTGAATTAGAAACTACACTTGTTATGCTCACCATGAAGGGAGGGGTAAAAACCTAGGTAACTTCTCCAAAGGTTACTGTGCTTCTTACAGTCATGTCCCGGCCAACTTAGTACAGAATCAAAGTCAATCCTTGGGGGATGTGTATTGGATATGTGGAGACATGCAAGTGAGGACCAGATTGGAAGGACAATGGAGGGGAGAATGTGCCCTTGCAAAGGCCATCATGCCTCTGCACATCCTAACCCTAACGCAAGGTACTCACAACATACAGGGTAAGAGGACAAAAAGGGAAGCCCTTCCGGGAAGTTTTGACCCTCATGTGTATTTAGATGCCATTGGAGTTCCGAGGGGGGTCCCTGATGAATTCAAGGCCCGAGACCAGGTAAAAGCAGGTTTAGAGGCCCTAATCCCCATAATAACTGTTAGCAAAAATGTAGACTGGATAAAAAGTTGAAGAATCTGTCAGTTGAGCTAAAGAAAAATTCAGGCATCACAGATCCATGGGACCAATACTTCAGTTGGATGAACGGGTGGCAGAGAATTTTAACCCAAATAGGAATAACCATACTAATCTTTCTATTTCTCCTCGCTCTGATAATTTGTTGCATACTCCCTTGTTTAAAGAAATGTATAGAGAAAGCAGTAGAACAAGGAATCCCTACGTTCGTGAACCAAGACATAGGGCTCGAGGAAGATGAGTACGAAGAACCGCACATTCCACTACAGACATTCCCAGTCTCACATCATGAATAGGCAGGATGACAGGGACAGATAGGGTAGGAGCCTTGAGGCCGCGACCTGGGTCCAGCTGCAGCGAAAGCCATCCTCACCACTAGAGGCTCTGGGGAAAACCTGCTGGACCTTAGACTCCGCGCGCCTTGGGGTGGGGAAACTTAGACTAAAACAGGGACAGATTAAAATAGATTAAAATAGACATTTCAAGGGGGGTGCTGTAGTGGATGTGATAAAAATAGTCAAACTAAGATAATGAAATGCCTATTTCAATGCACAAACACATGCTTCATATCACATATGATCATATATATATATAACGTATGCAAATAGGTTATTGATTGCTATAGGAATAATCACATATAATCGTAATGCATAATTTACCCCTTTGCTAATATAATGTTGTATTTCAGAGATGCATCACATGGTTTATCAGAACAGGAACTCAGTCTGCAAAAAACAACTATTTTAGGACAGCGAAAAGTCCCTAAGAACCACAGAACCAGACAGATGCCAGACGCCAGGACGTCACAAGAATAATATTACATATTAATGAGAATGTTGAATATTAATGAATATTAATGAGCATGATCGTGTGTTCGGTCATGTGCTTTTGAATGCACTTGTAAACCATATAAAAGACACGGCTTGCAATAAAAAAAGCAGAAGTAACGGTCTTCACCCTGAGACACGAGTCTGAGTGTAGATTATTTACTTTAGTTTGTACAAACGCTTCTTATCTAATTTGGCTCAGGAAGCAGATACCAAACACTCCGTACATTTGGCTCGGGTCCAAGACACCATCTCTGAATCTACCCCAAGGTTTGACTTTGAGCAGTATCTGAGTGGGATCCATGCTGGCTAAGATGGGGTGTGTGCACTCCCTCCCCCTGCCTTTCTTTGAGTGCCCTCCCCTTTTACTGTTTGTCATTTCCTGTCATGTCATTTTGTATTAAGGGAAGTGATTGGTTGCTGGGGCCATCACTTCCTGCTTTGTTAGTCTTTTGTTTCCAATGAATAAAAGAACCTGAGTTTCTGTGCTCTGCCCAGAAGCTTGAGATTCCAGCTTGAAGCAGCATTGTTTCTGATTCTACCTGGTGCCATGAAGTACTTCACATTTCTTGTACCAAAGAGCTTGATACAAACGTGTTTTTAAGCACTAAGGAATAGTTTTGTGCTTTGTGTGCATTGAGACGCTGGAAGTGCACATTTTGGCGCGGTGTGGATTTGCGTACAAAGCCCAAGGGAATTCTTCCACGACACTGCTCAATCACAGATTGGGGGAGAGAGGTTTATATCAAGCACAGTTATGGCTCATTGACATTAAAAGTTGAGGGAGGGTAAAAGCCATGGGCCAAATTAAGTTACTCAAAACGTATGTCATTTAAGTTACGGCGCCCTAAGTTGGTGTCGTAAGTGCCGTAATCCACAGCGCATTTGTGCACAAAATTGCGCCAGCGTAACTTAAATTCCGAGGCGTAAGGCGGGGTTATTGCAAGTGGGAAGGAAGTGGGCGTGCTTCATTGTAATGAGCCGTGACCCCATGCAAATGAAGGGCCAGCCGTACTGCGCATGCGCGCACGAATCTGCTGCTCACTGCGCATGTGCAGAACTTTGCTCGGCGCAATCAGTGAGATAGTTAAAAGGCCAAGCGTACTTAGTTTGAGGATCGCCCTGTGTATAAAAAGCCCCAGTCAAACACACTTCCCTTGCAAAAGTATATCCCAGTGTTTCCCTTCCATGAGCAATTTGCTTCTGCTCTAAACGTTTGTTGGTGTGTTGTTAAGTTGTGTTTGTGAGAAAAGTGTTTGAGGAGTTGGAGAGTCTAGTAGGTGTTTGTTTTTGATAAGTGTATTTTGTTAATTTGTTTGTTATTGTTTTTGCTGATTTTTTTTTTGTGCTTGTATTTTTTTTTTTTTGTTCGTGTTTTATTTCGAATTTATAGTAGCTGTCTGCTTGTGTGTTTATATTTTTGTCTGTTTTTTGTGTGTATGTTTTTGTCAGTTTTTTGGGTGTATATTTTTGTCTGTTTTTTGGGTGTGTATTTTTGTCTGTTTGTTGGGTGTGTATTTTTGTCTGTTTGTTGGGTGTGTATTGGTGATTTTTTTTGGGTGAGTTTCTTGGTGCTGGGTGGTGTCTGTGATGGCCCCCAAGAGGAAGCTTAATTTCACCCTGGGAGAGAAGCGAATTCTTGCTCGGGGCATCGTGTGATATGGGCGATATCTGCATGGCCCTGAGAGCCGGAACACCACCCCGGCCAGGAGGAAGGAGCTCCTTAAACGGATAACGGATCAGGTCAATGCGGCGGGGGGAAGCCAGGACCCCCGCTGGCATACAGAAAAAGATTAACGACCTTAGGAGCGTCGTCCGCAATAAGATGCCAAAGATGGACGCCCATACCAGGGGCACTGGAGGAGGGGGACCCAGCCCAGTCAGACTGACGGAGGAGGAATGGGCAGTGGCCCAGTGTTTCCACCCACAGCAGGTGGTGGGCCTGCCTGGCTATCAGTCAGATGTTCCTGTGAGGACAGGTAAGTTTTTGGTTTTTCTCTCTGGTGATTAGCATGTGTGGGTGGGGGAAGGGAAGATGTGCCAAGTGTGTGGATCCTCAAACCTGTGATTGTTTTGTGTCCTCCACAGATGGCCAGGAGATTGCAGGCCCATCAGGCCAGGAGGTTGCTGGCCCATCAGGCCAGGCTGCTGCACCACCCCAAGACAGGCTGCTGATGACTCCCAATAAGGGCAGGATTCCCCAGGGGAGGGGAGTGGCCAAACCTCCCCTCATGAGGAGGTTGAGGGGGAGGAGGTTGAGGGGGAGGAGGATGAGGGGGAGGAGGAAGAAAATATTCAGATTGTCCGGGAAGTCCTGTTGGCGTCTGATATGATGACCTTTGAGTCTTCCCCTGAGGCTACCCCAGAGGCTGGCACCAGTCAGGCCACCATCAGGGGTAGCCCCTCCCACTTCCCCCCCAACAGGCCTCCACCCACAAGGGTCACTCTATCCCCTCCTCCCAGGCCACAAGCCTCAGGGGCAGGCAGGATGGCGACCCAGGACACCATGTAGGTGGCCGAGCGTCTGCCGGTCAGTCTGCTGAGGGACAATGCCCGGCAGACCCGCACTCTGGATAAAATGCTCCAAAAAATGACCCAGATGGAGCACAGCCTGGGTGTAATGATGGAGGCAGTCGGTGATGTGGCCACCAACTAAGTGGCGGTCATTACATGCATGAACGACCTACAGACCGCCACAACAGGCGTGGCCCGGGAGGTGACTGCCCTGACCCAGGCTGTGCAGGACAATACTAGGTCTGGCCAGGCCAATGCGGCTGCCCTCACTGCCTGTCTCAGTAGAATTGCAGTGGCCTTGGAGGGCAGGCCAGCAGGGGAGGCTCCTCCTTCCCCTGCTCACCCCCCCAGGAGGCTCCTCCTTCCCCTGCTCACCCCCCCCAGGAGGCTCCTCCTTCCCCTGCTCACCCCCCCCCAGGAGGCTCCTCCTTCCCCTCCCCCCCAGGAGGCACCTCCTTCCCCAGCTCACACCCCCCCAATGGACATCCTCCGCGAGGGCGTGGCCGTGCCCGTGCCCGTGGCCAGCCAAGGCGTAGCAATCGCCGCAGATAATTAATTAGCAGGGATACTTTTTTTTTTTTTTTTATGTTTTTTTTTTATTATTTCATTTGGTATTCTGTACTTATGATTTGATTTATGTGTGTGAATGATGTGTGAATGTGGGGGGGTGGCATTCCTGATAAAATAAGGGTGTCACCCTCAGTTTTGGTGGAGTAGGGATCCCCAGGACCAGGGAGAAGTGATCCCAGGTTCCTGAATGGTGTATGAATGCACAGTGACATAATTGGAGCCGTGGCGTGGCGTTGCTGCTCCCAAGTACCAAAGGGGGGGGGACTTGGATCTAATCCAATTCGATGTGCATGTGATGTGTCTGTGCTAGGGACCACAGTGGCGTGCATTCATGCATTCTCATTGTGACATCATTAATGTGCGTTTACTCTGCAAATATGCATTCTGCGAGGCGTCTCCTGACTGCTGTTCCCTCAGAAGAGGGGGTACCCTGGGTTACTAAAGTCACTATTATAGATAGGGGCATGGATGCCCCTGGTATGGTGGCATACAGATTGTAGTCCAGCAAGTGTGTGTGGTCAGCTCTTCCTTCATGGTATTGCTTTAGCTGACCTTTACACGGCATGTGTAAAATTAGGGCTGCTTTTATAAAGTGTAAAATTGCTCCGGGAAACTAACAGAAGCGCACAGGTCGTAATCTACGCCGCACACACTTAATTTTGTGGATCGCCCTATCTCCCTCATTTGCATCTTTGCCTATCAAATACAGCGGAGTGTCTAGCGTAATTTGCGCACAAAGAAGCGCCGGTGTAATTATTTTAGGTAGGACGGAAATACCGGAATTTCATGCGCATCTAGTTTTGAGGATCAGGCGCAAAGATACGCGCCGTGTAAAATTAGAAATCTCGAGTTAAGTCGGCGCATCTGCTTTGTGGATTTGGCCCCATGTTGACCACCTTTAGCTTCTAGTGGTTAAAGCAGGGAGCGAGCTAGTAATACACTGCATCATCATCGTCTATCCAATGCTCTCTGAAGTGCAATTTTAATGCAAATCGCTCTTCAGAGACCAAAACAAGCGTGGACAAGCCCCTAATTATTGATTTGTTTTGTACAAGCTATGTAATTAAGCCCATGCTATGGAATTCTCATGGCCACAAACTATGTTTTCTCTTTTTAGCACATAAAATAATATTTTTCTTACAGTTTAAATTATTAAAGAGGGACTGTTGAAATCATGAATTGCAATTATTTAACATTTATTGGTTTCCAAAATGTGGACAACTTTAATATATTACGCAGCCAGGCAATTGGAATTTTCTTAAGGAGGCCAGCACAGCAAGCCTTCGTATTTTTCTCTGTATGAGTTTTCTTTAAAATTCAGATTTATTTTTTTTTGCAACATAAGCACAGCTATCTCAATTCTTCAACGGGTCCTGTTTATTTATACATTCTGTTTTGCCTAGCCAATCATATGGTCATTATTAATTCTGTGTTGTTAACAAGTACTAGCAACTGTCTGGTATCCAAGGACAGATACAAAAGATTGCTTTGCCAAATTTCAAGGCAAACTTGTCTCCCTACAAGGAGAGCTTCCTGTAGAGAAGGCTAAATAGCATCACATTACAGAATCTCCTAAGGTTTCAGCTTAGCAACTGCTTTGTCTTTGAAAAAATCATTTGAACCATACCCCCTGATGAATTATGTAAGAGATATACAAGGACAAAACAGCTTTTTTGTGTCATTTTATAAAGTGTTAAGTAAGCAAATCATATAGTTCTAATTATTGTAAACATAAGGCTCTTCCCACTTTGGAATACTTAATTAATGAAGGGCACAATTAACCCTTTCTAAGTGATTCATTGGTGCAGATCAGTTTATTTTAATATCAATGTTTATTTAAGGTAGGAAGTTTTTATAGTTTTGTCTTAAAACTCTAGAAAAGTGATATAAAAAGAACTACACTTAAAAATCAACTGTTGCGACAAAATAAATAAAAAATCCCTTCCGATAGGTTAATGTACAATGCAAGAATTTTAACAAACATTGTAGATACCTGTTTCTGTTCTTAAAGCGGGAGTTCCGCGGGAAAACGTTTTTTTTTAAAGACGTTTTTGTATCGCTGATGGTACAAAGAAAATTGTACTCACCAGTCTCCTAGTTGCAGCCGCTTCCAGGACAATTTCCCCCTAAAGGATATTTTATAAAAATTGATGATGGACATTGCCATCTTAACTGCGGGCACTCTGAAGCCCTCCTGTATTATCTTCCGGGATGCGGTGAATGCTGTCCCAGCATTCACCGCTCTATCCCGCGCACGCGCAGTGTGACAGCGAGCAGCGCCGTCAACACTGCATAGTTGCTAGGACAACGGCCGGCAGCGTCCTGAAAAGGACACATGACCCGCCTGACTAGTCACGTGACCCGCGAGATATCGTGGGATTTCGACAGCGCGTCTCCTGGGATTCTCAGGAGACGCTCCCAGGAGACAAAGCGCTGATGGGGGATTTTTGGAAAGCCACGCCCACTCCCGCGGGGAATAGTGAGTGACAGCTTACAAAAGGCCATCGTTTCAAGGTAAGGAGGCCAATTAAAAAAAAAAAAAAAACGAATAAATAATGTACTATGGCTGAACTTTTTAAAACGCAGAACTTGTAAATCAGGGTGAACCCCCGCTTTAAGAAAAAGCTGTATGTCCTACCATGTCCACCTTGTAAGTCTGGTTCCTGAATGGGAGTGTCTGTGTTCATTCTAATCATTTGATGCACTTCCAGTTTTCGAATGTTCTAATGAGGAGAGCTGCAGTGATTGCATACCTTTAGGAGTGATTGACCCTTATGCTGGCCATATATGAGTGATTTGTTTTTAAGTTTAAAGCGGTCCTCCACCCTAAAGTGGAGTCCCGCTGATCGGAACCCTCCCCCCCTCCGGTGTCACTTTTGACACCTTTCAGGGGGGAGGGGGGTGCAGACACCTGTCTAAAGACAGGTATTTGCACCCACTTCCGGCCACACGATACGGGCGAAAGACGGGCATTCCGTCACATCCCGTCTGTCGCCCGTTGTGTGCTGGGAACACTCGGCTCCCGGCACACAGCGTGTGAGCCAATCGGCGGGCGCAGCGCGACTCGCGCATGCGCCGTAGGGAACCGGGCAGTGAAGCCGCAGCGCTTCACTTCCTGGTTCCCTCAGCGTGGATGGCGGGGGGAGCAGCAGAGTGACGAGCGATCGCTCGTGCTCTGCTGCGATCGGCGCTGGACTCCAGGACAGGTAAGTGTCCTATTATTAAAAGTCAGCAGCTGCAGTATTTGTAGCTGCTGACTTTTAATATTTTGTTCCCATGGCACATCCGCTTTAACCATCGGGTTAAACAAAATAAATTGACTTGATTCCCTGAAGTGGGGGAATTGTCCTTCTGAATTGCACTATTCTCACAGAGGGCTGACTTCCCCACCCTCAGAATACACTCATCAGCACCACCGGTTATAACTGGAGGTGCTGATAGAGAGAAACATTTTCAACAGGCTGGTTGTACACAAGTCGATTGATAAAGGGGGACTTCATGCCCTAGTGCTAAGGATAAGGCATGAATCCCTTCCTCTTGAACCATACCAGGTCACCAACCTTCGACTTGGGGTGTCCCCCATGGCAAAGCACCTTGTCCCCATGTTGATGAGGACAATGGCCTCATCTTCACAACCATTGCCCTGTGGTTGTGGGCATCTGCGGGTGAGAGGCTCAAAAGCAGGCCAACTAATCGACTGATCAACTAATCGATTATGAAAATGTCTGACAACTATTTTCATAAACAATTATTATCAATTATGCCGATTAGTTGTTTCAGCCCTATGGCCAATAACAGCACAAATCAATAGGAAAGTAGATGCTGGACTGCTGCACTCCTTAAAACGATGTCTTTATTGTACAAATAAAATCCAAAAAACAACCAAAGCGATGCAGTCAAAATGAAGTGAACAACAGGAAAAAGGTGGCTGACAGGTGGCTGACATGTAGCTACGAGTAAGCATCGCATGATGTGAAACATGTCAGCCACCTTTTTCCTGTTCACTTCATTTTGACTGCATGGCTTTTTTTTTTTTAATTTGTACAATAAAGACATCGTTTTAAGGAGTGCGGCAGTCCAGGATCATCTTCTATCCAATGCACCTGTGCATAGCCAGTACCCTTTTGGTTTAGTGAGACGGAAGCAAAGCCAAGGGATCAGCAGTTTTTAGAGCGGTATCATCTCTCAATAGGAAAGTAAGCAGGAAACATAGGGCGTGACTTACCCGCACGTCACTTAGCCTGGAGCTGCCGCCCACAGTAATTTTACTGTGGGTGGGTGGAAAGTGGTTAACCACTTGCCGACCAGTCGCCGCAGTTTTACTGGAGCAACATGGCACGGCTTGGTGAAACTACGTTATGTTACGTTGCTTCGCCCTGTGGCCACTAGGGGCGCGTGCGCGCCTGCTGCTCACCCCAGGAGCCAATGCTTGTGACACAGCAATCGGTTCTCACTCGGTTCTCTCAGGGGAGAAATGACTGATCGTGAACGGTGATCTGTCATTCCCCCTAGTCAGTCCCATCCCCCTTCAGTTAGAACACAGAGAAGGAAAACACAGTTAACCCCTTGATCACCCTAGTGGTAACCCCTTCCCTGCCAGGTGTCATATGATGTTCTCGGGGGTGTGCGCTGCCGGCAGCACGTGCACTTCCACCGCGTCACTGGGGACCCGATGCGCGTGTCCGGCGTCCGCGATGTCAGAGGAATACCCTCCACTTACAGTTAGAATCACTCCCTAGGGAACATATGTAACCCCTTGATCGCCCCCTAGTGTTAACCCCTTCCCTGCCAGTCACATGTATACAGTAATCAATGCATTTTTTATAGCACGGATCGCTGTATAAATATGAAGTGGTGGACATATCGGACACTTTTGACACTATATCGCAGTCACGATAAAAATCGCAGATCGCTGCCATTACTAGTAAAAAAAATAATAATAATAAAAATGCTATAAATCTATCCCCTATTTTGTAGACGCTATAACTTTTGCGAAAACCAATCAATAAACGCTTATTGCAATTTTTTTTTCCAAAAATATGTAGAAGAATACATATCGGCCTAAACGAAAAAAATTGTTTAAAAAAAAAAATTGGATTATTATAGCAAAAAGTAAAAAATATTGGCCCAGATTCTCAAAGGGCTTACGACGGTGCAGCGCCATGTACGCCGTCGTAAGTCCTAATCTGGGCCGTCGTATCTATGCAACTGATTCTTAGAATCAGTTACGCATAGATATCCATTAGATCCGACAGGCGTAGGTCATTTACGCCGTCGGATCTTAAATGCAATTTTTTTTGTCCGCTAGGTGGCGCTTCCATCGTTTTCCCCGTGGAGTATGCAAATTAGCTAGATACGCGAATTCCCGAACGTACGCGCGGCCGACGCAGTAAAGTTACGACGTTTACGTTAGGCTTGTCCTGGCGTAAAGTTGCCCCTGGGTATATGAGGCGCAACCAATGTTAAGTATGGCCGTCGTTCCCGCGTTGAAATTTGAAAAGTTACGTCGTTTGCGTAAGTCGTCCGTGAATGGGTCTGGACGCCATTTACGTTCACGTCGAAACCAATGACGTCCTTGCGACGTCATTTGGAGCAATGCACCCTGGGATATTTTACGGACGGCGCATACGCAGTTCGTTCGGCACGGGAACGTGCTTCATTTAAATGCTACACGGCCCCTACCCGCCGAATTTGAATTCTGCCAGGGGATTTACATTACGCCGCCGCAACTTTACACGCAAGTGCTTTGTGAATAAAGCACTTGCCTGAAAAACTTGCGGCGGCGTAACGTAAATCAGATACGTTACGCCCACCCAGTTTTACGCTGATCTACGAGAATCTGGGCCATTGTGTTTTTTTCAAACTTGTCACTTTTCTTTTGTTTATCACGCAAGAAATTAAAACAGCAGAGGTGATCAAATACCACCAAAAGAAAGCTCTATTTGTGGGGGGAAAAAACATAAGTGTGATAGCGCTAAAAGCTGAAAAATGGCTTAGGCAGGAAGGGGTTGAAAGTGCCCTGTATTGAGGTGGGTAATGCACCTCTGTTGAAGAAAAAAAAAATCTTTCTTTATGTTCTAGTATTCTAGGATAGACTTTACCTCAGCCTCTGTCAGGGAAGAAATAGGAACCAGTCTTGCCAGTATAGCCGCTTTCCTGCGCGCATGCGCGTCAGAGCGGTGCTTTGGCGCATACGTGTGCAGGATCCAACGGAATGGCGCCCGCACATGCGCACAGCGTGCGTGCATAACGTGAGTTCTTTTGCTGGCCTATAAAAGGCTGCCCAGCTCCATGTTCAAATTGCTGGTTTATCTCTCAGCTTCCTGTGTTCCTTGCCTCTATATTCTGCCTTGTGATTACCCGTTGTGACCCGGATTGACCTTGACCTGCTCTGATCTTCTCCTGCTC
The DNA here is from genome assembly GCF_905171775.1 of Rana temporaria. Taxonomy (NCBI): domain Eukaryota; kingdom Metazoa; phylum Chordata; class Amphibia; order Anura; family Ranidae; genus Rana; species Rana temporaria. The sequence goes on along the minus strand of NC_053492.1, from coordinate 278,584,582 downwards.
CTGACCCTTAGCCTCCTTATGGACTTTGCTACCTTATGGACTGTGCTAGACCCCCAGTCTGCTTAAGACTTTGCTACCAGTCACCTGTGTTTGACCCTTGGCCTGCTTTAGAACTCTGCTATTTATCTACAACTTTGGGCTCCAGTGTCTACATGGCTACCAGCTGCCAAGTGACCTTCATGCAAGACCTGCCCAGCCTGCTGATGGCTCGTGCCTCTTTGTGCCCTTCACCCTCTGTACCACCACTAGGGGTGGAGTGCGCTTAGTCGGAAGAGAGAACCGCTCTCAGCATCTCTGCCTCAGTGAGTACCTCTCTGACAGTCTCCAGTGTCTCATATAGAAAACTCTTCCATTACCTCCTGGTATTTGTCCTGGTTATTTGGGACTAGAGATGAGCCGAACACCCCCCTGCTCGGTTCGCCACAGAACTCCAGAACAGGGGAAAAGCTCTAAACCGAATTGGGAACCCCTTTGAAGTCTATGGGAGCTGGACAAGAAAAATCAAAAGTGCCCGTTTTGAAGGCCCAACATTTTTTTTTAAATTATCGTTTTTTTCAGGAGCAATGATTTTAATGATGCTTAACCCCTTCCGCTTTGGAAGGTTTATCCCCCCTTCATGACCAGGCCCCTTTTTGCGATAAGGCAATGTGCTACTTTAACTGACAATTGCGCAGTTGTGCAACGCTGTACCCAAATCAAATGGATTTTTTTTTCCACAAATAGAGCTTTCCTTTGGTGTTACTTGATCACCTCTGGTGAGTCACTATCAGGATCTAACTCATAAATTTGACCCCCATGCCCAGAATGGCGTTCTTTTCTTTTCCTCTGTGTCGTCAGAACCTTGTGCAGTCTCCTACCTCTCTGGATTAAAGATCCGGCTGTACATTCAGTGTTGGTCCTCCTGGACGAAGCCCCCATTATTCCCGCTAAATGCCTTGGCTGTGTGCGGTCCTTGCTGCTGGTTTTTGGGGTTTTGAGAAGTGGACAAAAGATCTGCATAGCTCCCAACTGTCCCTGATATTAAAGGACTGTCCCTGATTTGTCACAATGTCCCTCTGTCCCTCATTCCTCCTCATTTGTCTCTCATTTTCGTCTGATCTATATAGATGTACAGTATATAAATTGCACTTTTTATCTTTCAAAAAGTGTTTTCCAGTGCTAAACCTTTCATCCAATTTCTAAATTGCTGCATTTGTAAATTCCAAAAGCCAATATAAAGGAATAGTAATGGTAAAAAAAAGCACTTATGGGTTTCACCAATCTTGTTTTTGTATAAATCTCCTTTAAGGGGGCGTGGCAAGGGTTGTGTCCTATGCCTGCATACTTTTGCTGATAGGTGTCCCTCATTACCATCTCAAAAAGTTGGGAGGCATGGGTCTGCGAGTGTCTGTATGGTATTGTCTCTCCTCTCCAACCTGTCATCGGCATGTGGAGCCCCCAGGGATCTTTTCATCTACTATTGAGTTTGTCATCCCCAGCAAGATGGTGATGTGTTCCACAGGGCAGTGCCGATCCTGACCTCCCTGGGGCCCTAAGCAAAATGACATGTCACATTAAAGTTGAGAAGTGTGGGGGATCGGCTGCCGACAGTGACATGTCACATTAAAATATTAAAGTTGGGAAAGGGAGGAGGGGGTGTTCTGCTGTCGGGAATTACATCTTACATCAATGTGAGAAGCGGGGGGTGCTGACTTCTTACTATTCTCCAATGCAGCCAGCGAGTTAAGAAGCGGGTTGAGGGGCTGAAGATGACTTCTCACCAGACCGGGCCTCTAGTAATTTGGGGGGCCCTCCGCAGCTTTGCGGGACCCTAAACGGCATGCATAGTGAGCCTATAGGGCGGATCGGCCCTGCCACAGTGGTTTCTTAGGAAGTCAGAACCAGACAGAGTATGTGCAAGGTTAGTTACTAATCAGAGATTGGGGGGGCAGAGCCAAACGGCTTGCTGCAGATTTTAAACTTCCAGAGTGCTCAGTGTGATGCTGCCTTGCCAGAAACAGCTGCTGTATCATCTGGAGGCTGCCGAAATCTGCAAGTAAGGAGAGTGAAGTAAGGCTGTGTGCCTGCAGCTAAACCTGTGTGGTCTGTGCAAACTGAGGATGACCTACTCTTCCTGTGCTTCCTCACCAATCTTCATCTTCTATTTAAGCAGCCAGCGCAGAGAGAAGTTGTGGATTGACATGCTCGATCAAGATCCAGACATTGTAGCTCCCCTGCGAGCATCCGAATCCCCTCCTACTACCTACAACCTAAGTACTGGGGTTTAAGAGCCCCAGGCACTGCCTAGGTCAGCGTCCGAAGACTCTTCTGGAGAATAAGAGGATGCGAGGTATGAAGAAAAACATAATAGAGGATAAGTGGAGGCAAATGGAGAAGAAATCATATCTCAGGGGTCGCCTTGCCAAGATGTACCCTTTCAAGAAAGAGGATGTTAAACATCTGGAAGACCCACACGTGGTCGATGCAGCCCTTATGCATTTAGCCAGGCATGTTACTCTCTGCCACTGTATGACGCAGTCTCTTTTAGAGACGTCCTCAACAGGAGGGTAGACTTAGACCTGAGAAAGGTGAACAACGCTGGGGGAGGGGCATTCAAACCATCAATAGCCCTAGCAGCAATTTTCAGAGCCATGGAGGTCTGGATAGACAACCCAGAGTCAGTCGTTTCCCGCGATCATGTTAAAACGGAGATCATTGCCTCGTTCAACAACCTAAGGCTGACAGCCGGGTTTATGGCAGAAGCCACTATTGATATAATTAAATCCCTTGCACGCATAATGCTAAACACAGTCACAGAAAGGAGTGCCTTATGGTTCAGACCTTGGGTGGCAGACCCATCTTCTAAACAAGGCTGGTGCAAGATCCCCTTCGAGGGAGGGTCCTTATTCGTTGAAAAGCTCAATAAAGCAATTTCCAGGGTGACAGGGAGAAAGTCTGGCTTTATTCCCCAGAATAGCCTCTGGGGCAAAACAAAAGAGAGCAGCCACTTCTGCATGCTGGGAGCCCCAGAAATGGTTTTGATGGTGTCCCCATCCATACTCTTCCTCTGGGAACCAGGCTGCACAATTTTTAGCGAGTATGTACAGAAAGTGCTCAAGATTGTTGGACACTTATGGAAATATCTTAAAAAACAAGTGTAGCGCCTGGTTACTTTTCAGAACCGGTGCTACTGAAATTTAGAGGGGGGTCAGAGAGTTAATTGACTCTGACCATTGTTAATTAGTTTACATTTGGAGCTTCTGTCCCAGCTTGGCTGTGCTGTGGGGTCATGCTGTTGTTCCTGGGGTGTAGTTCCACCCCAGGTCAGCAGGTGGCAGCAGTGGAGTCAAGGGATGGATACTTTTCCCCAGCAGCCTATCAGGAGGAGACTTTCTCGCTGTGCATGCTGGGGGGGGGGGGTAATTATTGGGCAGACGCCATTTCCCTGGGTCTTCTCCTCGTGTGGCTCCGACCTTCAGGGTAGCCACTCCACGGCGCCCCGGCATATGGCCTTCCAGGCCGGGGTGCACGTGCTACACAGAGATCCTGGCTTCGGGACCACGTTGGACCGGAGCATTTGATCTGCCCGCTTGGGACTCAGTAATCGACTGGGTCCCCACCTAAAGAGGTCCTGGGCTGTCTGTTCTGTGTGGAGGAAGCTGTTCGGTGGAGAGTCTGCCTGAGGAGTGCCAAGAGAGGCTGGTGTTCCAATAGGAGCCTGACCATCCATCGGGGACCAGTGGAACCGGACACTGAGAGGCTGGATGTTGGTCACCTGTCAGTCGGTACCCTAATTTAACTACCTGAAGGAGATCCAGGTGTTAAGTCCGGTCAAGAGGACTTCGTACTACTATTTTCTGAAACCATTGGGAAGGTCTGTGGCAGAGACTTAACCCCAAGTTTCTCATCCTCTGAAGAATGTTCCCAACAAATTGGAACTGAGGGTAGAATATCCAAGCTCTCCTAGCGTTTGCCCTGACAATCCGTGGGGGCTCAGTCCTCCTAAATATGGACAATGTAACGCCCATACCCCATGTCAAGAAGCAGGGTGGCACGCAGAGTCAGTCCCAGGAGCATTTTCTTCTCCTCTCGGCAGTATATTTACCCGGACACGTCAACCTCCAGGCGCACTACCTGTCCTGGACCGCAATGGACAATGAGTGGTCCCTATTGATGTAAGTGTTCAGGAAACTTGTAGCCTGGTCTTTTCTTCCAGAAATAGACCTCTATGCGTCTCTGGACAATGCAAAACTCCAAAGATTTTGCACAAAATGGAATGATTTACATGCAACCTTGGTGGACGCACTGACTTTGATGTGGAATTTTCGGACAGCTTATGCCTTCCCCCCCATGCCTCTGATTGTGTCCTTTCTGAACAGACTGAAACTGGAAGATGTCACAGTGCTGGTAGTAATCCCAGACTGGCCAAAACGCCCTTGATATGCCTATATACCTATATTTCTATGCATTAGTGTCAGGGCTCCCACTGAGGCCAGATCTCCTATTACAGGGCCCAGTTCTGAACCCAGCACTGGAGAGATTCTGGTTAGTGGCTTGGATATTGAAAGGCAGAGATTCCTAAATCTGGGTTACTACACAGAAGTTGTGCAAACCCTCATGAAGGCTCGCATGTATAGCACAAACAGTGTTTCTAACAAAGACTGGTGAAAGTTCCAGGAGTAGGCAGAATTTCACATTCTTGGGTTCCTGCAGAAAGGTCTAGAAATAGGCCTGAGTGCGAGTACACTTAAAAGCCAAGTTTCAGCCATATAAGTTTTTCAGTGGGCCTCTAACGATCTAATAATCCAGTTTTTCAAGGCCGTAGTGAAACTAAGGAACATTCTCCAAGTGGGACCTTCCATTAGTCCTGAACTTTCTGGCCTCACACAGCTTCGGCCAAGGGGTAGGGGTACAACATAGCCTATACTCATTCACATGGGGGCCCCCCTGCCTGAAGACCCCCTTAACAACAACCCAGGGTTGTGGGGAAGAGACCCTTGTGCTTTGGGAAGGGGGGGGCAGAGCCCCCCCTGCCCCAAATCCCCCTCATGTTGAGGTCATGTGGCCTGGTATGGTTCGGGGGGGCACTCACTTACCCCCCCTTTTCTGACCTGTGAGGCTGCATGCTCAGATAAGGGTATGATATGGACTATGTTTGTTTTTTTAATTTTGGCATGGGGTTCACCTTTATGGTTTAGGAGATATCCCCTCTCACAATGAGCCTCTGACTGCAGAGGGGAGTGACGACACTGCGGCTCCAGCCACTCACAGCGCTGGAGCCGCTATACCCATAAGACACACCGAGGCAACATGTCAGCTACCTCAGCGTGGACCAGGTGAGTTATCAACGCCTCGTTCTAAGGTAAGTTTTTCATTATGCCTTTTGCCTTACATGTGACAAAAAAAATCTTTGGGGACTACGCAACTGCTTTAAATCACACTTGTTTAATAATAAAAGTAGCTAGAACAAACATAGTCAAAACATAGCCAAAATTCGGTAACTGGAACGGATAGTCAGACAAGCCAGAAAATCAGGAAGACAGGGATCAGCGTAGTGGAACAGCAAGCAGGATCTGGAGCCAAAAAGAATGTCAGCAAAGCAAGTCAAGTCTTTAACAGGAATGCAGGAGATAGTCTCTGCGACCAAGGCGAAGGCAGAGATCATCTGGGCTGGACGGCTTAAGTAGGCAGGACTGACGAGCAGGAAATCATCAACAGGTGAGTCACTGTGGAGAGATGGGAGCTGGCAGTTAGCCGACAGCTGAGCGGCCAGCTCAGAGAAGGGAGGGCTGAGCCCAGCCCTGACAGGCAGCTGGCGTTCATCATGGTTGATGTTGGATCTATTTTGGGGGACATTTTTTTTTTATGTTTTTTTTTTAACTGTTGTTATGTTTTTATTTACTTTGCACTGTTTTGGTTAATCAGTAGGAACACCAAGTACCCCATACTCATTCACATAAGGCTTCCAGTTTCCGATAAGTTACCCCCTGCACCCCCACAACCACTGGGCCAGGGCCGTAGAGGAGACGCCCTTGTCCTCATCAACATGGGGACAAAGTGAATTGGGGGGGGATCCCCACTACCTCAAAGCATCCCTATGTTGAGGGCATGTGGCCTGGTATGGTTTGGGGGGGGGGTGCTTGCTTATCCCCGCCATTTCCTGGCCTGGCGGATTTGCTCGCTCAGATAAGGGTATTGTATGAATTTTGGGGGAACCCCATGCCATTTTTTTTATTTTGGCTTGGGTTTCCCCATAAATCCCTACTATATTTAGGGGTCTGGCATGGATTGGGGAGACCCCTATGCAATTTTTTAAATTTGCCAGCATATCTGTTTATTATTCGGCTGTCAGCTGGGAACCCGCTTATTTTGTTTTGTGAACAGGAAAGGGTGAAAAAATACAGTGAAAATGGCTCAAAATCACACTAATATGCACACAGGCATGACTTCAGGGTGATTTACATTACAGTCTATGAGAGATAATTTGCGCTGAAGTCGAAAAAAAAGGAATACATGAACTACTTTTCAAAATGCACCACTTCAAGTCACAGCTAGAAGAAGACAGAGCCATAGAAATACATTAGGTGCAACTTCAGGTGCAATTTGGAAAAAGCATGTCACGCCAGTGTGAATGGTGGCCCAGTCCCAATAATAATGGTCACATGAACAAAGAACACAGACAGTAATAAAAACCTGGCGGGTTCTAACCATCCCTCAAAACCTAAAAAAAGGTTTGTCCCAGTTTACAGTTTAGCTGTTAGTGATAATTTGATGATTATTTTTGTTTTAACCTAAAGCTGATCAACAAACCTATGCTTACTACTTTAAAGTATTACTATTATCACATTAAACATCAATATATGTCTATTACGTACATTGTATTGCTAAAAGCCACTTAAAGCATATTTATCAAGCTCCACGGTTGAGTTTAAACTGCGAGAGAAATAAACAAATTGTAGCACAAGAGGAATGCACTGAAATTCACTGAACCAGTGCCGGAAGGTTTTTATAAGCCTTTTACTCATCTTGGTCCAGAATCCTTGACCTCGTTGTTTGTTCAGTACAGTACAGCTGCTGTGCCAGATAAGCAAACTAAACAATTGTTTTCAAATTTTAAAAGCATTGCAAAGGTAATTTTCAAGAAGAAACAAATAGACTGACATTTGCCAATTCCTTAGGAATAAAAACTACCTTCAATTTATATTAATAATAAAAGTCAACTAAATGAGCTGATAAATTTATTTTAAAGTTAAAATTTTATTATTTAATATAAACCTGAAACTCCAGGCAAACAGTATAACAAATTAAATACATACATGGCAGATGTTTTACCTGTCAGAGGATTTGGTGTTTGCCCATCAAGAGGGGGACCCCAGGAGAAGAGATTTGGGGCTGCTCTGTGCAAAAGCATTGCACAGAGCAGGTAATTATGACATGTTTGTTATTTTAAGAAAAATAAAATTAGGCTATAATTCCACTTTAATATTCAATAGGGAAACTAGGGAACAAACCAATGTTGTAACAAAAAAAAATCAATTATGGAAGGGTAGAAGTAACCAATGCCAGCAACCCATTAGTCTTAAACCTGAACTTGAACTGTACAGCTTCAAGAAAGCCGAGTCTTGAACTGGCCATAGATGAGTAGAAAAGCAAACAAATATTTGAATCAAATTTTTGATATAGCATTCGATTGTCCTATGATTGTATTGGGATCTATGCAGCCAATATTAACATGTTTAGATTTTTTTTAACATTACCACATGTTTTTTTCAAATCAATTTCTTTATTGATAGAAGTGATGCAATATAATTTTGACCTTACAGAAACTCCCCTACTAAGCACTCCCTCTGTGTATTTAAAAGGCAGTGCGTGAACTTGTGTCACACCTCTAATTCCACAAGGATACAATCCAATAACGGCAGCAACACTCCAGTCCAATCCAAACTTAAAAGATCAGTTCACCCGAATTTATGGTGTATCATGTAACATGCTGCTATACATTCACCCAGGGCAGCCATCATAAATGTTGGGGCCCCTTACACAGCTTTAGGCCTGCCCCCCCCCCTCCCCAGCCTGACCACCAACATTACCCAGAGTCCAGAGTTTAAGACCCTTTTCATACTGGGGCGGTGCACTTGCGGGACGTTAGAAAAAGTCCTGCAAGCAGCATCTTTCGGGCAATGCGGGAGTGTTGCATACACCACTGCTCCACCGCCCATCATTGAAATCAATTGGCACCGCTGCCAATGCACCTGCAAAGCGATTCGACAGTCGCGCTTTACGGGCGCTTTTAACCCTTTCCCCAGCCGCTAGCGGAGGCTAAAAGCACCTTGCTAGTGGCCAAAAAGCGCCACTATAACAGTGGTAAAGCGCCGCTAAAATTAGCATTGCTTTACTGCTAACGAACTCTTACCCTAGCGGCGGTGCAGCAGGTGATTGGGCCCTAATTTTGATTGGACCCTTGGCAAACATTTTCTTGCCCACTCCCCCCCCCCCCCCTTCTGCGACATACAAAAAAATAGCAGATAGACTAAAAATCAGTTTACTGCAGTAGATCACGCAGCAATTGTTTGCCAGAGGTTACAGCCTATCCTTACCGCTCACTGGCTGGTTGCTAGAGGTTACAAACATAATTTCAACTTGCCGATTGGTTGCTAGAGGTTACTGCACATTATTAGCGCTCACTAATTGGTTGCTATAGGTTAATACACAGCATTACCACTCACTGAGCAGTGGAGCAATCCTAAATAATTGAGCAAGTAAAGTGGCACATTAATACACATACTACAGGAGAGGGTCAGAGAGTGTAGACATACTGCAGGAGATTACCAGAGACTGCGGACATACTGCAGGAGATTACCAGACTGCAGACATACTGCCCGAGATCACCAGACTGCGGACATACTGCAAGAGATTACCAGACTGTGGACATACTGCAAGAGATTACCAGAGACTGCGGACATACTGCAGGAGATTACCAGAGACTGCGGACATACTGCACGAAATTACCAGACTGCGGACATACTGCACAAGATTACCAGACTGCAGACATACTGCATGAGATTACCAGAGACTGCTGACATACTGCAAGAGACAACCAGTGACTGTGGACATACTGCACGAGATTACCAGAGACTGCTGACATACTGCACAAGATTACCAGACTGCGGACATACTGCACGAGATTACCAGAGACTGCAGACATGCTGCACGAGATTAATAGAGACTGCGGACATACTGCACGAGATTACCAGACTGCGGAAAATACTGCACAAGATTACCAGAGATTGCGGACATACTGCAGGAAATTACCAGAGATTGAAGACATACTGCACAAAATTACCAGAGACTGAAGACATACTGCACGAAATTACTAGAGACTGCGGACATACTGCATGAGATTACCAGAGACTGAGGACATACTGCATGAGATAACCAGACTGCGGTCATACTGCATGAGATTTCCTGTGAATTGGGGCCCCGGCGACGGCTTTACAGAGTGCACAGAGGACACGGGAGGCTGTATTCGCATGCTAGCCAGCAGAGAGAGGGCGGGGCTGGGAGCTCCACTGACACACTGACCCCACCCTATGTAGCCTGTATGCTCAGAACAGAGTGGCTGTAGTTCGCAGTGATCGGGCCAGGGGCGGGGCAGGGCTCTAACTATAGCTGCTCTGTTCCGAAAAAGTTTTTAAATTTTCATTTGTGGTGGCGAGGGGGTTAAAATCTCTGTCAGTTTTATTGTTACTGTTAGAGAGATTCAGTGTATCTATTTGTCCTAGTGATGGATGACACCAAAAGTGAAAGTAAGGAGAAATCCTGGCTAATAGGACATTTCTCACAATGTGGAGAATTTTTTTTTTTACTTCTGTAGTATCTACAGGCAGGGCCGATCCTAGGGTCACAAGCGCCTGGGTGCAGAAATATTTCTGGCGCCCCCCACATGGGCGTGGTCATTTTGCCAACTCCTCCCCTTTACAAATGTCTCTATGGCAACGACTCAACCACAGAAATGCTCCCCCACAAAGTCTTCATTACCCTGGGATATTTACATGATCTCTTAACAATAAACAAAATAAAGGAAGAGAAGCAGAGTACTTTATTGGGACCTGGGGGGGGGGGGGAGCCTCTCTGATGGATACAGAGAGGGCTTCTGTTATAGAATCTGTTAAAAAAATACCCAGACATACTACAGGACATGGTTAGAGATTGCCGACATAATCCAGGAAATGGTCAGAGATTGCAGACATGATACAGAAGAGGATCAGAGACTGCAGACATAGTACAGGAGACAATCAGAGACTGCAGACATGGTACATGAGATGATCAGAAACTGCAGACGTGATATAGGAGATGATTAGAGACTGCAGACATGATATAGAAAATTATTAGAGACTGCAGACATAGTACAGGAGAAAATCAAGACTGCAGACATAGTACAGGAGATGGTCAGAGACTGCAGACATGATATAGGAGATGGTCAGAGACTGCAGACATGATACAGGAGATGGTCAGAGACTGCAGACAATTGTACAGAAGATGGTCCATTAGACCCCTTTCACACTGGAAGGGTTTTTCAGGCACTTTAAAATAGTTAAAAATAGCACCTGAAAAAAGCCTCATCTGCAATACCAGTGTGAGAGCTCGAGTGCTTTCACACTGGATCGGTGCACTGGCAGGACGTCCAAAAATGTCCTGCAAGTAGCTTCTTTGAGGAACTTTAGTGTGTGTATACACATCGGCGCCCCCACCTCTGCAGGCACCTGGGTGCAAAGCACCCTGCGCACCCTGCCTAGGATCGGCCCTGTCTACAGGACAAGAAGTAAAAGAACATCTACATAATATAACACAGCAAAAATACTCCTACTTTATCCAAAACCTTAGGGGTGATCGTAAATTAACAACCTTTAACTGCTCCATACCTAACCACTGCTTCTAACCTAACCAATAAAATGAAGCCCTAACTTTTAACTGCCCCTCTAACCCAATCTGAAGCTTAGTGCTTACACTTGACCAGGCACTTATATTGATTTGTGAATGACCTGGGTGTTCTTTTTTTCTTTTACACTCTTCTTTTCTAAGTGTCTTCAGGCCAGTTACATGATGTGCATGGTCCTCCTCTTCTTTGCGTCTTACTGTAATTAGGTGTGCACAGCAAGGGACAAGGCTCTACATCTAACTCTTTGTCATCCAGGTGTATTTGAATCTATGAAAGTGGTGAACACAGCAGCAGTGATTGACACCCTCTGTAAAGATGTCTATGGATGCAGCCAATATTAAGCTGAAAATGTTCTGCCCTGCTCCTTTGATTCTTTAGTCACGGATTTTGGGTGGGAGGATGCCAACAGGGCCACCCACTGGACAAAGTTCAGCAGCTGAATCATCAAGAACCAGACAACATTCAAACAGTGTATGGCTAGTCTTAGGGACACCTGAGGCAAAATTTGTGTAGGCAACACCCTTGTTCAGTATATAGAACCCCCAAAGCTCTTGACCAACCTGAAAATATGATATTCATTCCAGTGCCCTTTTTTCCATTCCAGCAGCTGGCAGAATATTAACAGCAATTTATTACACAAACCTAAAGCATTTTACAGTATCTACATGTATTTCTTCTTCTATAGCAGTGGTTCTCAACCTGGGGGTCGGGACCCCCTCGGGGGTCAAATGATGATTTGTCAGGGGTCACCGAATCCTGAGCTGTTCCTGAAGCCCACACCGCTCTCCCAGCCTTTTGCGGCCCCCCAGCAGGGCTGTCCTTGGAGCCTGTGGCCGGCCAGCTGGTATGTTCCTGCGTCCTCCCACCAAGGAGTAAGTGAAGGAATAAAAATAGAGAATAGATGGAAGGGAGAGGAAAAGGGGGAGGAACCAAGAAAAGGGGAGAGAAAGAATAAGAGAAATAACAAGAAACACGGCTAGAGAGAGGGATGGGGGGAAAAAACAAGAAATTAGGATAGAGAGAGATAAAAGGGAAAGAAAGGAGAACAAAGAGAAAGAGTGGTACATCCTAAAATGTACCATAAGGGTTTTTTACACTGTACGAGTGGAAGGGACTCAGGGAGCGCTATATGTCTGTGGGTTAGGGGAGCAAATCACTTGTCTTGCCCCGCAAATAATTTTACTGTTAGGGGTCCCCACAACTTGGGAAATTTTATCAAGGGGTCACGGCGCTAGAAGGTTGAGAACCACTATTCTATAGGATATTTCTGTGTGCGTGATGATTTTTTTTCATGATTCCCAGAAAGGCAAAGAAGAAGAAAAGCAGTTATTTCTGTCATTTACATCTGGACAGCATGTGTCTCATTCAGATATGGGATATATTATTTTACACAACAATCTACAGATTTACTTCCATTGTGCAACACTTTCAAGCTTGTGGTATGCCTCAAGGAACAGTTGCTGACTTTGATTTTGGCTGACTCATGCAATGATGTGTGAAACCTATAGGAGATATAGAACTTAGCATGTCATTTGACCTTATCAAGGTAGCCAGTTGAAATGCTTGTATGTGTGTTAGTAGATTACATTTGCATTAGGAAGATTCAGTGAATCTAGTTGTCCTAGTGTTGGCTGTCACCAAGACTGAAAGTAAAGGGAAATCATGGCTAATAGGACATTTCCCACACTTTTCAGACATTTCCTCTTAAATCCTGTAGTATCTACAGGATAGAAAGTAAAGGGAAGTCTGCCTAGGGGAACACCAATAGCATACATTCCAGGAGTCAAATAAGCATTTATTTATTTCATCTGGAGGAGGAGAGGAGGGACTTTCTCAGCTAATAACACTCTCCTGAATAGATTCCAGGAACTAAATGCGATAAAATAATCTGCCCTTACTTAAGATGTCCGCAGCTATAAATTTTGCATTTCAAAGTAGTTTCTCAACAAAATAAAGCATTAAGACATGGATGTATGAGTGATGTAAAAAAAATGGGTTAAATTGCATTTTCAGTTTGTGGTGCTCAGATACAGTTAGGTTCCACTTTGATGCTAACAGTTGCCCTGACCATAATATTTATTTTTCCATGCCATGACTATATATATCTATATGTATATAGATATATATCTATATATACAGTATATAGATATATATAGATATATATATTTATATACATATATATATAGCTATATATAACCCCTGAAAAACATCCCCACACCTTAATGCCCCCTCCACCAAATGATTCGAACCAGTGCACAAACCAAGGTCCATAAAGACATGGATGAGAGAGTTTGGGTTGGAGGAGCTTGACTGGCCTGCACAGAGTCCTGATCTCAACCCGATAGAACACCTCTGGGATGAATTAGAGTGGAGACTGCGAGCCAGGACTTCTTGTCCAAAATCAGTGCCTAACCTCACATATGCGCTTCTGGAAGAACGGTCAAACATCTCCATAGACACACTCCTAAATCTTGTGGACAGCCTTACCAGAAGAGTTGAAGCTGTTATAACTGCAAATGGTGAGCCAACTCAATATTGAACCCTACAAACTAAGACAGAGATGCTATTAAACTTCATGTGCGTGCAGGCAGGCGTCGCAATACTTTTGACAATATAGTGTATATAGAGTATATATATATATATTTTTATTCTAGTTATTTTCATTTTAAACTATTATTTTCTAGATGTCTTCAGATAACACACCTGATGCGTAGGGTTCTCTTCATATTTCCATCTTCCTGAAATTAAGTGTGCATAGTTAGGCCTCATGTACACTGCTGCTGGAGCAGTTGGGTGTTTTTTTCAGCTGCCCCTGAACTCTCCTCTATGTTATTTTATCAGTACATATACACAGGGTCGTTTATGGTGGTTTCTAGGCAGTTTATAAGCATTTTTTGTAACACAAAAAAATGCATTCAGGATGAATGTTCAGAGGCATTTGAAATGCACAATGTCTGTAACAAGAAGAACGATATATCCCCTGACTGGACTTTTAAGGCACTCAAGTATAAACAAATGTTGAAAAAGTGTTCTTAATAAAGTATAAACATGGTACTGAAAGATAAAATTGTGCATAAATGGAATGTACACAGTACTGCATGTGAGTTTCTATCAAATAATAACCACAATGATTCACACAATTTTTCGGTAGATCACCCAACATTTCAGAGAATCCAATCTCCTTCTTCAGGGGTATGTAGAAAAACTAAAAACTATTTTATGCATGACATTCCATAGCATATTAAAAACAAGGAAAAAACAAACAGAGCTATGTCCTGGACCTGGATGTGCTGGTCTACAGAAGTCTACAACTGATCACTGATAGTGGCCTAAACCACCAGGGAGGATTTGTCACCTAGCAGTACTGAAGCCAAATATACACAGACCTTTGGGCATGGGGTAAGCAACGTTGATGAATCTCAGTTGGATATACTGTACAGTATTTGCAAAGCTAGTGGCCACTTATAGACGAACGTGTGGGGATACCCTCCGGCGTCCAAGCAAGCTGCTGGATGTCGACGTACTGTGTGCATTCCATTTATGCACAATTTTATCTTTCATTACCATGTTTGTACTTTATTAATAAATAACACTTTTTCAACTTTTGTTTATACTTGAGTGCCTTAAAAGTCCAGTCAGGGGATATATCTTTTTTTCTTGTCTAAATCATTTGGATGTGGCACATGATAGAGACACCCACCGATAACTCATCTTGTCTAATGTCTGTAACAACAGCTTGTAAATGCATGTAAACGTGGTAATTCACATTTAGCCGTGTTTCGTTACAGCCATTTTTCATTTTTTGGCTATTTGAAAAAAACGCTTATAAACGCAAAACACGGCTTGTAAACACGGCAAAATTGACATTTTAAAACGTTGGTTACTATCTGTCAAGTTAAATAGTTCAGGAGAGGTTTTTAAAAACGTCCGGTGTACATGAAACCTTAGGAACCAGGCTCTGCATTTGATTCTATGCTATCCAGATAAAATTGAGGTATAAATGTTGTGTGCACCACACAGGCTGATTCATGAAAGGATGTGTGAAACTTATAGGATATATACTTTTTCTGAAGAAAGAAATGCTATTTGACCTTATAATGGCTTGTCCTATCTTCCTATTCACCATTGAGGACAGTTTCATATTAACTTCTATTTAGATCAGCAGTTGCCATGGCACTACACAAGACTAGCTATATACATCAGCTATTTGAGGGCTTGAATGTTCAGTTGAGAGCTGAGCAGTGCACACTGGCATATAAATCACCAGAGACATGCCTTGAATGAAGCATACACTAAGCATGAACTAGTGGGCACAATGTAAATGAAAACACTGCAAAACCAACATTAATATGTTTAATAATGTAATTAATATTATTTATTACAGATGTTTAACTTAAAGCGGGGGTTCACCCTATAAACAAGAAAAAAATATTTTTTTTTCTTCTAGCATAAAATCAGGCATTGTAGCGCGAGCTACAGTATGCCTGTCTCGAATTTTTTATCCCCGTACTCACTGTGTAATCGTACATAGACGATTCCGACTGCCCACGGGGAATGGGCGTTCCAATCCAGACGGAAGGTGATTGACGGCCGGCTCTGGCGCGTCACGCTTCTCCGGAAATAGCCGAAATAGGCTTGGCTCTTCACGGCGCCTGCGCATAGCCTGTGCGCAGGCGCCGTGAAGAGCCGAGACCTACTCCGGCTGTCTTCGGGGAGCGTGACGTGCCAGAGCCGGCCGTCAATCATCCTCCCTCTCCATAGGCACGCCCATTCCCCGCGGGAGTCGGAATCTATAATGTACCAGTACACTGTGAGTACGGGGATAAAAAATTTGAGACAGGCATACTGTAGCTCGCGCTACAATGCCTGATTTTATGGTACAATGTTGACACTGAGGGTGAACTACCGCTTTAAGCTTTTTTTTGGGAGACAACTACATTGGTGGGTTTAGCTCTGCTGTAAAGAATGGCATGTCTAAGCATTTTGTGGAAAGATCATGTTTCCTTAGTAGACTGCACCATGGTCTTGTGAATAAAGGATAATGGCACTGCTAGCAACTCCCCAACAACACCATCTATCCTAAAAATAGTTGCTTCCTCTAACTTACTCACTAAGGGGCAGAACCACAAAAGAATTACGCTGGCG
Source organism: Rana temporaria (assembly GCF_905171775.1). NCBI lineage: Eukaryota > Metazoa > Chordata > Amphibia > Anura > Ranidae > Rana > Rana temporaria. The sequence continues at coordinate 278,568,519 of NC_053492.1, read as the reverse complement.
TATCTATTGATACGCCGGCGTAATTTTAAATGTCCCGCGTCGTATCTTTGTTTTGTATCTACAAAACAAGATACGACGGCATCTGGGATCGATCCGACAGGTGTACGTCTTAGTACGCCGTCGGATCTTAGATGCAATTTTTCGGCGGCCGCTAGGTGGCGTTTCTGTCGAATTCTGCGTCGAGTATGTAAATTAGCTAGTTACGGCGATCCACGAACGTACGTCCGGCCGGCGCATTTTTTTACGTAGTTTGCGTTCGGCTTTTTCCGGCGTATAGTTAAAGCTGCTGTTATGAGGCGTACTCAATGTTAAGTATGGCCGGCGTTCCCGCGTACAATTTTGCGTAAGTCTTTCGCGAATAGGGAATAGGGATTTGCGTAGAATGATGTCACCTTCATGAGAATTGGCTTGTTCCGGGTTAATTTTGAGCATGCGCACTGGGATACCCCCACAGACGGCGCATTCGCAGTTAAAAAAAAAGTTGTTTACATCGGGTCACAACGTATTAACATAAAACACGCCCCCATTACATCCATTTAAATTTCCGCGCCCTTACGCCACCAAAGATACACTACGCCGCCGTAACTTACGGTGCAAATACTTTGTGGATTTGAAATAAAAAAAATAAGTTGCGGCGGCGTAGTGTATCTTAGATACGCTGCGCCCGGCTGAAGATTATGCGCAGGTACGTGGATCTGCCCCATAGTGTGGTCAACCCAGAGATAGCTCAGCCTTTATGTAGAGTAGGTTAATTTGTTGACATATGGCTTGACACATGCACTGAAATGCAGAAAGTATCTGCTTTTAAACTGGACCTCAAAAAGTACAGATTTAATATCCAATTGTAAACTTATTGAAAATTGTGTCTGAAAAATAATGTTTTTGCCTGAAATAAATTAGTAATACAGATATTTACTAATTGGAGAATGTGTTGTTAAGAAGTGGGTGGCCCACATCCCTAAAATAGTACACAAGACTAGAAACATCCTCTGAATTTGATTTTTTTTTAAAAGACTTGTGTACAGATATCGACAAACAAGGCATTTTTTTAATTAGTTCTTGCAAACAGGCAAAAAAAAAAAAATTTAAAACACACAATATTGACCAGTGTTAGTTTCAAATTAATGTTGATGTACAAAGAAAACTTAAATTGTATAATTTGTAATTTGCCCTGTTTAAAATGACACTAAAATTTGGTTTCTGGTACAAAGCATTGCAAAATTGTTTACAAATTAAATAAGGTGTTTATTTTTTCAATTATGCCCTTTTTTTTATGTGACCCCTAAAAAAAAAGAATAAACAAAGAAAAATATAATCAATGGCTGACTAAATAGAAAAAAAAATAAAAAAAAACGCAGGAAATAGCTGAAGAGAGAAGAAGGGGTGGATTTGTGCTAATAAGGGTAAACTAAGGGTTAATAAGGTGTCAAATAGAGGCACATTTTATTAAAAATAAAAAAAAATAACTTTTATTTTTATTTTTATGGGTTACCCTTACTAATATCATCTGCAGATTAAAGCACATCCCTTTAATTTGCAGATGAGAAACAGAGTAGATACAAAAGTAACAATGTAATTTTGTGTCTTTATATTTTAACTATAAACGGTATTGATAAACACAGGTTCAGATTACTTTTTTTTAAGCAGCAGCTGCTAGAGCTGTTGTATTGACACAGCAACTCACAACTTTGATTTAATGAGCCACAAATAATCGAGGAGTGAGAGTGGGGGTGTGACCGCAGGGCAGAAAGAATGGGCATGCCCTGTGTATTTACCGTATTTATCGGCATATAACACGCACAGGCGTATAACACGCACCCTAACTTTAAGAGGGAAGTTTCAGTAAATAAACTTTCCACAGCCCCCTGTGTATAACACGCAGGCACGATTTACCCTCTATTTTCAGGGTGAAAAAGTGAGTGTTATACGCCAATAAATACACTAGTTTTTTTGAGCATGTGTAGCGCATCCAGTGTCCTCAGTTAGTTAAAAACTGTAATTGTATCTGAAAATTACAGTATTAAACAGATAATCAGTGCCATAATACTACAAAATAATGTAGTCAGAATTGTATCAATATAGCTACCAGGAATATATTTATGTAGACCCATAAAGTCCACTTTAAGGGTTAGGTTTATGGATACAGTTTATATAAAGGACCAATTTTAGAGTAACTCTGTCATCAGGGAAGCAAAAGCTTCTACTGATGACCTTCTTTTGCTGTCAGGCTGGCCTTCATGCTTCAAAGCTTTAATTGCTGATTTGAAATGGTATTGTAAACTTCCTCTGTCTACCCTGATCTGCATACTTGTTTAGGGCTAGTGTCTCAAAATGTATTGAAGCCAAAGGGTTAGCTTAGCATATTAGTGTGGAAAATTGAATTTACATAAGGAGTTCAGTCATCAAAACCAGAAGCAATATTTTTATAGGTCAGGCTTTTAAAAAGTTAATGATAATGTGGGGGGGTGATTACATTTTTGGTGTGACCACTGTATAACGAGCAATAAAAGCTGGTCATACCAAAATTCCTCTGCCAAATAAAGACACACTGATTTTCTGAAGCCAAAAAGTAAAGTACCAAAAATAACATTTGCGTTCACTTTAACCCAAAAGCAGTAACCCTGTTATAATATTTGCATTTTTACTATTTACAGAAGCATATGCTTTTTATCTCATCCATCTCATCAAGCAGCTAATAGACAGGTCTATGCAGACCACAAAACCAGCTAAAATGCTACAAAATTGTATAATACATCTGAAAGCGCTAAATTATTGCAGTACCAGGATTACTAGACCTGATCACCAAGGCAAAATCTTCAAAGAGTCTATTGCATCATACTTAGTTTTAGAAGACAAGCTGAAAAACACTTGAGACTTAACATTGACAGCCTGAGAAAAACATGGATTGTTTCATTTTCAAGTGATCCTATTGGAGACAGTTACCTGCAAGAACAACTGGAATCAATTTAGGCCTAACCTATTTAATATAATAATAATACTATGAACGTTGCAGGAAGGCTACTATTTTAAGACATATGACCTATGGTATTATGTTTAAAACATGAAAGAATATGGATTTGATTTACATTACATTTTCATTAAAATTGCTTATTTATAATATACATAACATATTTTTATATTTTAAATTAATTATAAACAATAAATATATATTTGTATAGTTTATATAATATTTTATTAACCTTGATTACCCTAGAAGACTTCATTAAATGTGTATACATAGTATGTTTGGTGGCTACCATTTTTGCTGATTCTACATACTTATCATAGTATCATAGTTGGTAAGGTTGAATAAAGATACTAGTCCATCCAGTTCAACCTGTGTAGGTGTAAGTGTGTCAATGTCAATAATCATTTCCCATATCCCTGTATGTTGTGTTCACTAAGATGCACATCCAAGAGTCTTTTAAAACTATCAATACACCATCAATTGTGGAAGAGAGTTACACATCCTCATTGCCCTGATAGTGAAAAACTCCTTATGCAGCTTAAAGGGGTGGTTCACCCTAAAAACTACTTTTTTTTATTACACTGGCCCCCCACATTACAATACGATTAAGGCTATTATTATTTTTTTGATGCTGTACATACCTTTGTACAGCATATTCACCCGTTGCGAGTCCCGCGGGAGTTGGCGTTCCTCACATGTCTGTGATTGACATTTTGACCAAAAACGAGCTCCCCCCGTCGCGTAAGCCGCGTCACGGTTGGCGAAAGGAGCCGAACGGCGAGTCGGCGCTATACTGCGCATGCGCATCGCCGTTCGGCTCCTTTCGCCAATCGTGACGCGGCTTACGCGACGGGGGGAGCTTGTTTTTGGTCAAAATGTCAATCACAGACATGTGAGGAATGCCCACTCCCGCGGGACTTGCAACGGGTGAATATGCTGTACAAAGGTATGTACAGCATCAAAAAAATAATAATAGCCTTAATCGTATTGTAATGTGGGGGGCCAGTGTAATAAAAAAAAGTAGTTTTTAGGGTGAACCACCCCTTTAAGGTTAACCACTTAACCCCCGGACCATATTGCTGGTCAAAGACCAGAGTACTTTTTGCGATTCGACACTGCGTTGCTTTAATTGACAATTGCGCGGTCGTGCGATGTGGCTCCCAAACAAAATAATTGGCGTCCTTTTTTCCCCACAAATAGAGCTTTCTTTTGGTGGTATTTGATCTCCTCTGCGGTTTTTAGTTTTTGCGCTATAAACAAAAATAGAGCGACAATTTTGAAAAAAATGAATATTTTTTACTTTTTGCTATAAAAAATATATAAAACATTTTTTTTCCCTCAGTTTAGGCGGATACGTATTTTTCTACATATTTTTCGTTAAAAAAATCGCAATAATTGTTTATTGATTGGTTTGCGCAAAAGTTATAGCGTTTACAAAATAGGGGGTATTTTTATGGCATTTTTATTAATATTTTTTTTTTTACTAGTAATGGCAGCGATCAGTGATTTCTTTCGGTACTGCGACATTATGGCGGACACTTCGGACACTTTTGACACATTTTTGGGACCATTGGCATTTTTATATTGATCAGTGCTATAAAAATCCATTGGTTTACTATAAAAATGCCACTGGCAGTGAAGGGGTTAACACTAGGGGGTGGGGAAGGAGTTAAGTATGTCCCTGGGTGTGTTCTTACTGTGGGGGGGTGGCCTCACTAGGGGAAATCATTGTATGAACAGAAGATCAGCATTTCCCCCACTGACAGGAACGGGAGCTGTGTGTTTACACACACAGCTCCCCGTCCCCGCTCTGTAGTGAGCGATCGCGTGTGCCCGGTGGCAATCGCACCCGCCGGGCACGCGCAGGGGAGTCGGGGGCGAGCGGGGGGCGCGCGTGCGCACCTGGTAGCCTGCGAGAGAGCCGACGTAGTATGACGGACTCTCGCGCAGGAGAGTCAACCTGCCGCCGTAAAATGACGACGGCAGGCCGGCAAGTAGTTAAACCACTTCTACTCTAATCCCATTGTGTGTCCATGTGTCCTTATACACTCCCTGAGACTGAATAGTTTCCAACCCATTGAGATCTTTGAATATTGCTATCATATCTCCCCTCAAGTGTCTCCTCTCTATAGTTAGAATAAGTTTAGTGCTTGTAGTCGTTCCTCATAATTTAGGTCCTCCAGTCCCCTTATTAATTTTATTGTCCTTCTCTGGACTCTTTCCAGTTCCAACACATCCTTCCTGAGGATTGGTGACCAGAAACTTGTAAATATTTGGACCATATTTGTAGCATCAGTTACATACAGTATGCAGCACTGTGTTCCGGCAGTAGGATGCAGACTTCCTGTCCTGCTTTCAGAATAAAAATTAGTTGGGCAGAGCTCTGCTCAGCCAATGAAAGAAAGAATCAACTAATAATTAATTGATTTAAACCGCACTTTCTCTAGATGAAACTTTTTAAAGTGCAAACACTCAAAATAATATTAAAATCAAATAGTGTTAACAAAACACAAACATAACATTCATATAACATATATAAAGTCCAATAAAGATTATGACATAAAAATATCCAATAATATTGTGAATAATCTATGGTCAAACAATAAAATGCATATGGATCTTCCAATTTCTGAAGAATAATAACGAAGTGACTGTAGATCTTCCACCACTATCACCTGTCACACATCCTACTCACCAGAATTGCATCACCCCCATTACAGGTAGTCATAAAAGCTTATGGGAATTGCCAGCAAGGATTCCTGCAGCCATGGTACAGGTTCAGACGAATATCCAATCGAATTTCCAGGGCACCCATTACAGGTGATCACAAACTCAAGTAAATGTTACCATTACATTTTCACCACCCCAACAATGATCTGATCGAATATCCAATGGCTAGAGGGAAAAGGCAAAAAAGAGGGCTTCCATGGTGAAGTATATCAAAAATGTATTCCAAAAACGAGTTAAAAACAAGTTAAAAACAAATCACCATTGCAGCTTAAGTTCCATGTGTTTGGGAACACCGTTAGTGTTCCAGTTGCATTACTTAACACAGCAGCGGTCCCGCTGTTGTCACTCAAAGCCAGTTACCCAATCAGGAGAGAGATGGGGCTGAACCACAGCTCTGTGTCTGAATGGACAGAGGGAGCTGCAGCTGCAGCTTTGGTGCCCCCATAGCAAGCTGCTTGCTGTGGGGACACTCAACAGAAGGGAGGGGCCAGGAGCACAGAAGAAGGTCCCGAGTAGAGAAGGATCTCGGCTGCTCTGTGCAAAACCACTGCAACAGAGGAGGTAAGTATAACATGTTTGTTATTTTTCTTTTTTTTTAAATGAGACTTTACAATAACTTCTCTTTGTTCCCTGTTCACTGCTAGGAGTAAGAATAAAAGGACAATGGGAAATCTCCAGAGGATCCCAGTTGGAGCTTACACAGAGCTGTCCCTATGTGACAGTACTAGGCTAGTCAACCAGCAGGGAAGCTTGATGGGAGTGTGTCACATGATTCTAGTTTCAATAAATATTGGGAATTTCTATTATTTTCCAATGGCAAATAGAACAGTGGAGTAGTTGAGTTCTTGCACGGGGGGAAGCCAGGTGTTCTTCTGGGTTTGCTCTATGAATCAGCAGAATTGCAGTCACATTCCTTGATCTACAAATTACCACTACAGGGACAATTTATAATTTTTTTATATGGAAAGACAAGCATATAAGAAGTTAAAGGCTGCATCAAAAATGATTTTAGGTAGCTATTACAATATTAACTTTAAATGTGTGTTAATATGAACTATAGTTTTCCTTTAAAACAATATTTGTAACCAAATTATGCATGCTCTGACATAATTTCCATTTAATTACAACGTCATAGGTTTTCTTTAAATAGCATCACGTTATCGTACATGTGTATGTAGTTTAGTCTGAAATTTCAAAACGGAACCACCCAAATAAATGAAGCATAAACATAAATAGTAACTATGATATTTGAAATAAGGTAAAAATAGTAAAAGGAAAACAAGCAAAGCCAAATATTTATATAGTCATTAAGCTCAGATTTGGCCCTACAGACTCATGACATCATGCACTAAACACTCCTGCTGTGGATATGATATGAAATTAGTTCATTTAACTTATTTAAAACTGCATTTTGTATACATATGTAGCACCCTCTACATGCTAGGCTGGTTAGGGTGACATAATAAACAAAAAATGTAGCGCTAACAGGCTCAAAAAGAGCAATAGAAAATACCATGTGAGGTAAAACATTAATGGTATATGTGCACATGAAGAGGAATACCAAACATTAGGTAATATTAGGTAACCAAGGGAAAAGATTCCATGTGATAAATCGTAGCAAAGTCTCTAATCAAAACATTAAGTGAACAGTCTCTAGCTGAAGCATCAAGTGGACTTCAATGGAAAAATTAAGGCAATACAAGGGGTGGACTGATGTCCAATGGTTGGGATGGGACAGGTGATCAAGTTGTCTGTAGAGATCTATGGAAATCACAATCACATCAGATGTAAGGTAGGTATAAACACGCTTACAAGATGGGTTGGACTCTACTACTGTACAGCAAAGAGTCAATCAGGCGTTGTGGTCTTTGGGGACCGGGACCACTGAAACCGGAAGAGGACTGTTGTTAAAGTTGAAACTCCAGCCGGCGTGGACACCAGGAACCAGCGATACTCGAACAACGTGTTGCGTAGCCACCACAGATTCGTAGATATAGCCCTCAGGCCTATTATCCAGGAGTACAGGAATAGATGTAACTGAACTTCCAGTGGGACCATGGAGTGGATGATATAAAAATGGAAAAAGGGCTCCAATAGCGCAGGTCAATTAAACCAAAAAAGGTTTATTATTAAAAGTCATACATATAAAATTATGACAGAAATAAAAGTGATCACATAAAAGCAATATGGGGTGCACATTGTAAAGAACCCTCTACATAGTTTAAGGTTAAACCGATTTTCTTCTAATTTTAATGAGTGGCCACATGTCTTGTTAAACTCCCTTCCGACAAAAAGTTTTATCCCTATTGGGGGTCACCAGTATGGTATCTGTACATTGAAATAATATCACCTCTCAACCGTCTCTTCTCAAGAGATAATATATATTATCACCAATCTAATGTGCAATGTGTATGTGCTGTAAGATTGGGGAGATCAAACTCCAGCGGTAGGTGCGTTTTTAGTGAGTACGCCAGTCCAGAACTGAATTTTTAAGGGCCTGGTAGCCCACTTTTATTAAAAAAGCACAAAAAATAAACAAATACATCAGTAGCCCTCGCAGGGGGTTCCACCATTACTGTATCTTGCATACTCAACACTTTAGCCTCCTGGCTTTCATTCTTGCCATCCGGCTGCTTCAGGCCTTTAGCCTAGGCCTAAGGTCTGCTCCTCAGAACAAAAGAGTTTCCTAGAGAAAAGCTCACTCCTCGCTTTACTCCTGGTCAGCACCTTGCTGCTCAATCATCAATGACATCTGCCTCCTGCAGACATACATGCTCTGACTTCTCTCAGAGTGACTCCCATGCACAGACTTCCTGTCTGTTGGGTGGGGCTCTGAGCCATAGTCAGGTCAGAACTAAATAGCTGAACACACAGCTGTGCAATTAGTGCGTCTTTCTCTCCAAAATATGGCGTAAACCAGCAACCTTTAAGGTCGCACAGAGTCCCACCACCACAGTGCATTGAATTTATTTTTAAAGTGGCATATATTATCACCAGAATTAAGTGCAATGTGTTTGTGCAAATCTGTGTATATGAACTATGACACCAAAAATTCTAAAAATTGATGAAAAAAATAGAAATTTGCCCTCCCAATATCATAACAGTAAAATTCCCCAAAAAACTTCTTGTGCAATGTTCTTAATCCATATAATGACTCTATAAGCCAATTAGACACCCAGGGGTTGATGTACTAAAGGCAAATCCACTTTGTGCACAAGTGCAGTCGCTGTAGATCCGAGGGGGACATGCAAGGAAAATAAATAATAGCATTTTTGCTTGTACATGATTGGATGATAAAATCAGCAGAGCTTCCCCTCATTGGTGCACTTGTAGTGCAAAGTGGATTTGCCTTTGGTAAATAAACCCCAGTGTATGGAAGTGGTTTTGGGAAAACCCTGCACCCAAAAAAAAGAAAAAAGGCGTGGGAGTCCCCCCCCCCAAATCCATACTAGGCCCTTCAGGTTTAAGGGGAAACCTGTGCCAAAAAAAAAAATGGTGTGGGGGTCCCCCCAAAATCCATACCAGACCCTTATTCAAGTATGTAACCTTGCAGGTCAGCATAGGGAGGGACGAGCGAATGCCCCCCCCCCCCAAACCATACCAGGCCACATACCCTCAACATGGGGAGGGTGCTTTGGGCTCAAGGGCTTCATCCCCACAACCCTCACCCAGTAATTGTGGGGGTCTGCGGGCCGGGGGCTTATCAGAATCTTATCAGAATCTGGAAGCCCCCTTTAACAAGGGGGCCCCCAGATCCCAGCCCCCCCCATGTGAATAGGCATTGGGTACATTGTACATTCGGGTCCATCAGCACAGTGATTGAAGAAGGATGGACATTGGGGGACACTTTTTTGTAAAGGAATTGTCAAAAACTGTCTTTTGTGTTTTTTACTTTTTGACACTTTTTTGGTAAATGGTGAATTGTTAAAGGGGGCTTTAACAATTTATATGCATGCACATATATGTATATGTTCTTTTTTTTTTTTTTTCCAGGAGGGGAGGAGATTGGGGAACAGGCCTGTTCCCATGTCCCTCTTTCTCTTGTCTTTCTCGTTTATAATCTAAAAGGCCCAGAAGAATAAAAGAGTATATGCCGCGGTATAGATTAATTTTTAAGTGCATGTTTAGAGGATGGATCATTTTATGTACCTATATATATTATTGTACTTTTTTTTTATGTTGTTGTATGTATTTATGTGTATTTTGAGAATGTTTTGTATTTTTTATGTATGAATTGCAAATGGTTTTGCAAAGTATGTAAAAGTTTTTATGTGAAACATTAAATAAAAACGATTTACAACTGTGACATGTTAGTTACTGTGCTGGGAGTGTGCAGTGAGTGTGCTCACAGCACAGAAAACCATTCCCTGTGGACTACTTTTATTTCATTTTACATTTAAAGTCATTGACAAACCTTATTTTTAATGCTCATGTTGTCACCATTTTTTTTAACCTTTTTCCTTATGTGTATTTTCAATCAGAAGTTTTGCTTCATTGTCATATTTTTGATCTCTCTGTTCAACACTGATGAAGGGATATTGGCCCGGATTCACAAAGCACTTACGCCGACGTATCTCAAGATACACCGACGTAAGTACAAATGTGCGCCGTCGTATCTATGCGCTGACCTACATACTAAGATACGCCTAAGAATAGGCTTCCTACGACCGATGTAACTTGCCTACGCCGTCGTATCGTGGGCGCATATTTACGCTGGGCGCATTTTGCCGCTCCCATTGATTTTCTATGCACATATGCAAATATATGCGGTTTGCATAAGTCGTACGTAAAGTTATTCCCTATATTTGAGGCGCAACTCATGCTAAGGTATGGACCAGGGAACACAGCTGTCGTATTTTACGTTGTTTACGTAGTACGTGAATAGGGCTGGGCGTAGGTTACGTTCACGTCGTAGGCAGTGATCCGTCGTATCTTAGGGAGTAGTTTTGACGTGATTCTGAGCACGCGCACTGGGATGCGTCCACGGGACGGCGCATGCGCTGTTCGTTTTAAGTACTTGTATGGTACTCGGCCCATCATTTGCATGGGGTCACGCCTTATTAGCATGGCTCACGCCCACTTCCACCTACGACGGCTTACACCGAGGGAACCCAGTGCAGTTTGGGAGGCAAGTGCTTTGTGAATTCGGTGCTTGCCTCTCTGCGCTACGTCGGCGTAGCGTATATTGGATATGCTACGCCGGCATAAATATGCGCCAATGTATGTGAATCCGGGCCATTGTGTTTCCCCTAAAATGCATTGGTTTTCCTTTGCTTTTTTACATCACCAGTTGAACAATTAAAGATTTTAGACTTTCAATATTTAAATTTGGCACTTATATTGACCTACTATCCAGAAAGCAGTGTTGAATTGTATGTCATGTAAACTTGCTGCACCTTTTCACTGTCAAGTTGTACACTTGCAGAGCACTTGAAATACATGTTCTAGTTGACGCTTTTCCAATTTGCAGCAAATGTGTGTGGCAAGTCTCTAACATGAGTAAAGTTACAGTGGTGAGTCTTCAGCAAGAGCTCTTTGCAAAGAAAGTTGATCTAGTCATTAAATGCAAACTTGCTGAAATTATACAACAAACTTGTGAAGCCTAGTAAGTCTAGCAATCGCTTAGCAAGTCGTTTTCAACTTGCAGCTCAATTGCTTGCTATCTGGGTACACTTGGATTTCTCAATTAATTTAAACACCTCTTCTCGGGGGTCTATGTTTTGTAGCCATTAGGCTCAAGTAACAACTTTGTCCACCTTTTGAAAACCTGGGAAATGCTGTGCTGTGTCCAGAGCCTGTTCTTGGACTTCTCCATACAGAGTTTCCACTTACATCAGCGTCTCCCCTTACATTAGAGCTTGTTTCTTACATTAGAGCTCCCCTGCATTAGAGTACTCTGTTACATACGTGTTCCACAAAAGAAGAGAAAGGTCTGGTACTACCCATGACACACCTCCATCCCTAAACAATACAACAAAGCAAAAATAGCCCATCAGACTTTAAATGAGGCGAATACGGGGCCAACAAAAGTAGAAATAAACATGGTTACATAGTTTATTGAAATCATGAGTAAATACATATAAATACACATAAAAGTCAAGCTATTGAAGGTAGGATAATGACAAATTGCTTAAAAACATTCACGTGTGTTGTTATATTGGATATAAAGAGTTATACAAGCATCTAAAACTCGAGATGTTTCGCGAGCCACTGCTCAGCGGACACACCTTTTCATCTTCGAGCCATGGCTTCCCCCCACGTGTTCCCCTTATGGTTTGCTGTCGGCTCCACCCCTTCAGCTCCCAGGCTAGACGTATATCGTGGCCACCTCCTGAGAGATAACTTTTTGGAACCTCGTCTTTGGCGATTTGTAAGTATGGGGCTCTTTTAGGGACTCTATGTGCAAAAATATATTTTTAGTGATATATAATTCAAATTGATTCTTTGTTTTTTTTTAGATATACTGCATACAAAGATCTACTCCTGAAGAAGCGAGCAGTGGCTCGTGAAATGCGAAGAGTTTTAGATGCCTGTATAACTCTTTATATCCAATATAACACATGTGAATGTTTTTAAGCAATTTATTATGCCACCTTCAATAGCTTGACTTTAATGTCCACGTATTTACTCCTGATTTCAATAAATTATGTAACCATGTTTATTTCTACTTTTGTTGGCCCCGTGCTCGCCTCACTTAAAGTCCCATGGGCTATTTTTGCTTTGTTACATATGTGTCCCTCACTACATAAGAGTCCCGTTTTACATACGAGTCTTGGAATTGTCCTTTATAGTGCAGTAGCAGGGTGGGAGCCGGGTAATGGCACATCTGCACAGAGGAAGTTCCATCCTGCCTTGAATGATGGTAAAAGCATGTCAATGGTTGCAAGGACATTGGTGGTTCTAGCAACCAATGATGGCAAAGGTAAGGGCAGCAATGGGGGAAATGCGTGCTACAGATTGCAGGGGGGAAATCAGAGACCACAGGCTGAAATGCAGGCTGACCTGTAAAGATGCTTTGACCACTGGATCCTGTATGGGCACTAAACTTGGCATGTGGTGCATCACACTGATTAGCCACAGGATGCTATATAGATCCAGGACCATGGTCTGCCTGCCATGGAATGCTAACCCTGAAGACCCTCTCTGGGGTTTGCCATTAATGAAGGATAAAGCCAGGATGTGACTGATCCCCTTTTATCATGTCACAGTTCATGCTCAAGGCTTGTACCTTTATCTGACACAGTGTGCTGGTGCCACGATGCAGAGTAGCTATAGCACTGGTCTTGGCACTTTAATTGTTATGTGGGCCCAAAAGGCTTTACCCTACCCTTCTCTTACATAGCAATAACGATAGTGAGTATTGTTTCAGGGGATAGTTTACACCTCACATGGCAGGTCATAGGTGCAAAGGCAAAGGGCCTTGCTGGCTGAGACACAGCTAAAAGCTCTGGGAGGGTGATAATCTCTCCCCTAAGGGCCTGTTCTGTTAACTGCCCCAGTCTGATTCCCTGCCCCCCCCCCCCGGGAACTCTGCTGGCTCTTTGGCCACACATTGTTCCTCCTATCCATCTGGAAAGGAGTTTTCTACCACGTCAACGTCTATGTGTGATTTTATAGACAAAATCTTAGTTCTCTTAGAGACAATGGATCATAAAACAGTTCCTTCAGTTTCTTCTCCTGTGTCACTATCTAGCTTTGCTCTTGTGGCTGATATGCTGCATGAGGAGGAGCTAGATGAAGAAGATCTCCACCTCCACCTCTGAGGAATAAGATCACAATCAAATGCCTTCAACCCAGATATCATCAGAGCTTAAGGATATCTTTACTTATGCAGTACCCCCCATGTTTTGCATTAAAGTAGCCTAAGTCTTCTCAACCTTCCTCAGCATGGGCTCCTTGAAATTCCCTGCTGAGGTTAGCCCAATTAACTTGCTCTTAGAGCACATCTTGTACAGTGAATGGTCTCACCCTGAAAAATGTTTTGCTCCTCCTAAATGTTTAGGTCCAGAGTATCATTTCCAGAGTACCCCCTCCTTTTTAAGGACCTTCTGCCCGTTTTGGACATGAGAGATGCTTATTTGCAGATTCCCATCTTTCCTCCTCACCAACACCATCTGATGCACTCAACATTATAAATTTGTCACCCTTCCCTTTGGCCTGTTCACAGCATCTGGGTCTTCAACAAAGGTGCTTGCCCTGGTCCTAGCGTGGTTCTGTTTTCAGGGGATATGGATACCACTTGGATTTTACAATTGGCAGTACATATACTGGTATTGGAGTGACATTTTTTTGTTGGATTTGGAGCATCACTTCATTAAGCGCAGGTCCTTGTGACTCTGCTGGCTGGGTATCCACTGTGTTGACTACGCCAAATGTCCTGCAACACTGTTATGATTTTATGGCTGACACCACATTGAGTCACTTTGTAGTTAATATACAAGAGTCTCTTCTTACCTGAGAAAGAAATTTGAAATGCGTCGGGATATCCCACACGGATGATATATTTATTTATTTTTGGAATGTTAGGATTATTGAGACACATTAGCTTAGTGACTTATTTTATGTACGCAGACATTGTCAGCCTTGCTATTTTATCCTACATGTACACTGTGTGCACAATTATTAGGCAAGTTGTATTTTTGAGTATTCATTTAATTATTGAACAACTACAGTGCTCTCGGTCAACCCAAAATGCTAATAAACCTCAAGCCTGAATATTTAAGTGAGGTGAGGTAAATCTACGTGTGCAGAATTATTGGGCAACTATTAGTGTGCAGAATTTTTATGTATCTAAAGGGAAAACTGAAAATTTTCCCATCTCACTTGTTTATTTTTATCTGTTTTAAAGTGAGAATAATTCACAAACAACTCAAAATTTGCCAATAAAGAGTTCTGACATTTAAAAAAAAAATTCAATGACCAATGCAGCCCCCTTCTTTTCAGTAACAGTCATAAGCCTTTCATTAATGTCTTCCAGTTTTTTTGATCTGTTGATGATCAACGTTTTGTGCAGCAGCAACCACAGCCTTCCAGGCACTGTTCAGAGAGGTGTACTGTTTTTCCTTCACCGTAAATCTTCCATTTAAGAAGGGCCCACAAGTTCTTAATAGGGTTTAGGTGAGGTGAGAAAGGGGGCCATGTCATTATTCTTTCATCTTTAAGGCTTTTACTGGCTAGCCACTCAGTGGAAAACTTTAATGCATGCGATGGAGCATTGTCTTGCATAAATATCAGGGTCTTCTTGAAAGATATGAACAAGAAAGAAACACAAGCTCAGTTGAATACTCAACACCACATCCCAAATTGTGCAGATAAAGACAGCAGACAAATTAGTGGGACTTTAAAGGTGTTGAAACCTCCTCTCAGTATGATTACCTGAACACAGACATAGGTTAAAAAATGTTTTTATTGTTACAAAATTAATTAAAATTATGTTGGGGATAAACATCCATTAAAACCAAAGTCTATCTGAACACAGGGGAATTGTGATAAAGCTCCCCAATGTGATATCTCAATGTTTATTATATTCTGCAATGTTGGTAGTATAACAATATTGTGATAATATTACATATATACACAGAGGAAGGAATCACTATCTTCAGGGGTGTTGGGATTTGAAAAATGAGTTGAGATAGACCTCATGCTTCAGAAAATACTTTCCTACTGACTCCTACTGACATATGGCATGTGCCTATTCTACAAAGAATTACAAAGAACTTGGATTAGGGAAAACTGAGTAAATGGTTTAATTTTAGCATAGTTGCTACACTTTCTAGATAGTATAAATAGCTTGCTGAAAACTTTAAATTATTGCTTAGAATTGCTCTTTAAAGATCATTTTGGAAGTGCTGCACATATTCTTTTAAAAGTTCAGTGTCAAATCTAAAGTGAAAAAGCATGCTAGTTCTAAAAAGGAAGGAAACATGAAGCTGTAAAATTGAGCACACTGGCACTTTTTGTCCTCTGATGCACCAATATGGTTCTAATAAGTAGAAGGTCTCTCTCAGTTCTACCTTTGTGATCATGATTAGAAAACAGAAAAATAAATCTGTTCAATAATACAATTTTTTCTCCAAATGATTTTTCCATGTCCACTGCCAAACCAAACACATGGTGCATGTTAGTCAGCTGGGCCTACATCTATTCATCAGCTGTGTGAGCTGCTCAGCACTGTTTGCCAAACCTGTTAAGACTAAATCCCTGTGTTTTCAAGCCCTAACTCCAAACATCCTTTTAGGCTTGAAAAGAGTTCTGAGCATGGAACATACAATATTTCTACAATGCATGTTGCTCACTTAATAGCTTTTTCAATACATAGGTTGAGTTGTCGCTTTACCCCACTGTTCATTGTTCTTTTTTCTTTTTTTTTTTTACATCATTTGTTCAGGATTTCTAAAAATCTGTGACAAGCATTTGCGCACAGAATGTAATATTCAAATTTAGCACCACTAAGCTTGGCGTTCTTAACTTAAGAAGGTTTTTTATCTTAATGCATTCCATGCATAAGATATAAAACCTCCAGTGTGTAGCAGCCCCCCTCAGCTCCATCTCGATCCAGCAATGTTGCATGAGAGACTTGGTTGTCTGGGACTCTCCCTCCTGATTGGCAGAGACACACATCGAGCGCCATTGGCTCACACTGCTGTCAATCAAAGTCAGTGGGCCAGGGAGGAAAGAGAGGGTACCTCAACAGCAATTTTCGTGCTGTGGGGGCACTCAGCAAAAGGGAGGGGCCAGGAGCACAGACGAGGGATCCGAGAACAGGAGGATCTGGTCTACTCTGAAAAACCACTGCACAGAGCAGGTAAGTATAACATGTTTGTTATTTAAGAAAAAACAAGACTTTAGAATCACTTTAAAGTGACTCTAAACCCTCACCTTGCAAACCAACCCATTTGGTTTAAAATAAAAATGAAAGGCAAAGCATTTGTGTATAGACATAAAAAATATATATAAATACCTTTTTTATCCTTTTATAAAAGTGATCGCATACCCTCTGTTCTCTACTGCATAGGAGCTGGAGGAAGAGAAACTGCAGCCCACTGAACTTCCCAGTGAAAATCTGTGCAGAAGGGGCGTGTCAGGACAAGTCTGATCATTGGAGGAGAGCATGTTGAGTTCCCGGCATAGCTAGAGAACTCATCACAGTGTGTTCTCTTGCTTAATGTGGTCAGTTTTGATAGGAAAGCAGAGGGACTGACAGGAACACCACATATTTCACACAAAGGAAGCAATACAAAGAGAACAGGATATGTTTTCATACAAGTACATGGTAAAACAAACACATATCAGGAATATGAATTGCTGGGTTTACAAACGCTTTAAGGCTCCATTCACACTTGTGCGACTTGTCATGCAACTTTGGACTTCAAGTCGTTCCCCATGTTTTTCAATGATAACCATTCATATATGCAACTTAAAGTTGCAGTGACTTCAAAATAGTTCATGCACTACTTTGGTCCGACTTTCATGCAACTTGAGGGCCATTGACTTTGCATGAAAGTTGTACCCAGAATGTTATACAATGCAACAGTTGTGTAACAGTTGTCCATTATCACTGGTAAAAGCCAAAGTGATATCCAAGTCGCACCCGTCTAAAGTTGCGTCAAAGTTGCACTCCAAAGTGAGAGCAACTTTGGAGTCGTACAAGTGTGAATGGAGCCTAAAATTTTACTTTTGCCAAATACCAATAAAAACCTTGAAATAGATTCTAATGGATGGCAAACCTTGGCACCCCAGATGTTTTGGAACTACATTTCCCATGATGCTCATGCACTCTGAAGTGTAGTTGAGCATCATGGGAAATGTAGTTCCAAAACATCTGGGGTGCCAAGGTTCGCCATCGCTGCTTTAACCTTTTTTGTCCTTTATTTGAAACAACCAAAAAACAAGTTTTACTGAAATTTTATTTTACGCTTTAGTGGGATACAATTTTATAATATCTGTATCAACAACTGTATAAATAAATAAAAAAGTCTATCATAGAATTTAAACTTTAACTAAGAGATGTACTGTACAAACACTTACCCACTGGCTGGACACCGCTTTGGTGAAAATGAATAGCCACCAAAAGTTTCTAAACAAACCAACTAAGATCGATCTCTGTGTCGTAGCCCTCCACTATGCTTGGTGTTAGCTGTGCCCTGTAATAGCATAAGGGTTGGTATTAGGAACCACTAAGCACTGAATATGGACACTACTGAAAGTGTCAGTTTCTAAAGAAACGTAATTTGGCTATTTTTCCTAATCAAAGTGAAATATGTTATTACAGGCAGGAGGAAAAGGAAGTATGGCTCTCATCTTTACAAGTACACCTCGTAGTTAACGTTAATATTGTGGATCACCTAAAACTTCTGACATGTCACATTCTATGGCAGCAATATAAATTATAAAATAGCTTTTGTCATTAAAAAATAGATCCTAAACTCCAGTAAAATGACTGTGCCTAGGCCAACGTGTGCATGGATATGCTGTAGGCAGGAGGAAGCCTCCCCTGTTCCAGTTATCTGAAACTGCAGGCAGAATAGAAAGACAGAGAGGAAAACAATAGCCACATAGCAGTCGAGCTGGAAGCTTAGTGGGAGGATACACTGCCCTAATGCAAAAACTGATTCAACAGGACCCTAGGGCAATAGGGAGCAGCCATTACAACACAGGGGATATATGGTCTAGTCTTTAACCCCAGAAGGTGAGTCTATGTTTTGACACGGAGGAATTCCTTTAAATTTTGAGAGAATTGCAGAGTGAAAATGGTGGTCCAAGGAGCGGTACACCAATGTCCTGGCTACTCTTGCTTCTGGAGATGGTGAGATGCCCAGCAAGTATACTTTGAACTGGCCCTAGAGGTGGCTGCAGGTTATGAAAACTTGAAGATAGAGATCCACTGTCACCTAGGTGTCACCAATGTGATACAAAGGGAGCAGGTGCATGCTTGGGACTTCCATCTGGAAAAGTCAATTGGGGCTCAGATGTATAAATTGGAAAAGCTTGAGCCAGAGCACTTGCTGGCGGTCCAGGTCACAGAATGGGTAACTGTGGACCATTTCAAAGATAGTCTTGCCTCCAGGCTTACTCAATACCAAGGATTGGCTTCTGGACCCATCGCCATTTTTCAGCACTCCAGAAGCCCTCATCACCATAGAAGACCAAGCAGCAGCTTAACTGTCTGTGGTTAGAGACAGTTCCCCAGTGCCAGTCTGCTGAGCTTGAGAAATGGTCCCAACCCCACAGGAATTGTTGACACTGGTAAATCAGGCCACTTTGCTGAATTCTGTCCAAGTCTCTGGTTTGCTACATATAGTTTTCGTTGGAAGAGACTTCTCTTTGTTCTGGAAATTGTGGGAGGGTGCCTCCTATGTGTTGCTCCCTGAAATCAAGTGGTCAGAGGCATCCCAGGACCTCCCCATGATGGCCAGCATGCAGTCTGATGGTGGGACCATTGTGGATTAACCACCAAATATTCACAAGTGCTATAAGGCCAAAAAGATGGTGTCCCTCGTCAGGGTGAACAGAGGTAATATTAACCACTGAACTCATGAAGATTTTCCCCCCTTCCTGACCAGGCAACTTTTTTGAAATAGGGTACTGCGTTAACTGACAATTCCGTGGGCCTACTACACTGTACCCAAATAAAATGTATGTCCTTTTTTCCTACAAATAGAGCTTTCTTTTGGTGGTATTATCACTGCTACATTTTATTTTTTTGCGCTATAAACAAAAAAAGACAGACAATTTTGAAAAAAAAAACATTTTTTTTTACTTTCTGCTATAAAACATATCCTATAAAAATAAAAAATAAAGTAATTTATTCATGAATTTAGGCCAACATGTATTTTGATACATATTTTTGGTAACAAAAATCCCAATAAGCGTACATTGATTGAT
Organism: Rana temporaria; assembly: GCF_905171775.1. Classification (NCBI taxonomy): domain Eukaryota; kingdom Metazoa; phylum Chordata; class Amphibia; order Anura; family Ranidae; genus Rana; species Rana temporaria. Next base: position 278,548,937 of record NC_053492.1, on the reverse strand, counting down.
TTGCGCAAAAGTTATAGCATCTACAAACTATGGGATATTTTTTTTTACTAGTAATGGCAGAGATCAGCGACTTATAGCAGGACTGTGATATTGTGGCGGACATAGGACACTGACACTTTTGACACTTTTTTTCGGAAACCAGTGACACCAATACAGTGATCATTGCTAAAAACATGCACTGTCACTGTAATAATGGCACTGGCTAGGAAGGGTTTAAACATTAGAGGTGATCAAAGAGTTAAATGTGTGCCTAGCTGGTGTTTTATTACTGTGGGGGGGTGCTTTTACTAGGGGAAGACATGAATCCATGCCCCTGGTTTGCAGGAACACAGGATCCATCTCTTCCCTCCTGAAAGAACAGAAATCTGCCTTGTTTACCAAGTGATCGGCGGGTGCCGGCAGACATTGAGTCTGCGGTACCTGGCCATTGGCTCCCACTGTGATCATTTACAAGCTGCCAGCGCACTCGAGCCCTCTACCTGAAAGTGCAGGACCACGTATATATACGTGATCCTGCACACAGCGGAACACCCTATAGCAGTAAAACTGCTATAGGGTGGTTGCTAAGTGGTTAATGAGATGTCATACTTAATCTTTAGCCTTTGGTACCCAGTACAGAGGCACAGGTGCCAGGAGTAACTATGTTAATCTTTCATTCCTCTGTGAGAAATCTTGCAAGGAGCACCTGATCGTGGCCGGTTTATGGTGAAATCATGTTCTTTCTACTTCTGGATTATGGCCCCAACAGTGCTCACTGAAACATAAAGAAGTTTAGAAATTCTTCTGTAACCATTGCCTTCAGTATGTTAAGCAACAATAAGGTTGAAAAGGTCTTTAATGAGACACCTTTTATAGGCCAACAGTTGAGACTGAGCCAGCTGATATTAATTTGCACTGACAAGATGCAAAATTGCTTTCTAATTACTGATAGATTTCACCTGGTGTCTTGGCTTTCCATGCCTTTTTGCACCACCCTTTCTTCATGTGTTCAATACCTTTTCCCTGTGTCATTCCTTTTTTCTTTACACATAACATAATTTGTGAACTATTTGTTTTGGTTTCTTTGTATGTATGGATTGCATGGGTTGTTACTGACACGTGGGGAAAATTTCATGTCAATAGCATCTTTAGAAAAATATTTACCTAGAAAAATGGTGACATGTCCAATACTTATTTTACCCACTGTATATACAATAACAAAGTGCAAACAAAAAAATAAATAGTGTGCTCCTAATTGTTGTGCAAATGTTATTAACCCTCCAGGAGGTTGACAATACCTCTCAACAGTGCTCCAAAATTAAAGTGCAAACAAGCAGCTCAACGTGACAATTTAATTTAATAGATATAGTCCCATTTCCAAATAATCAGTGCAAGATATCCATAAATCACTAATTTCCCACTAATTTCACAAAAATACAATATTATGAACTTCCTTTTATCAGTGTTATTGTCAGGGACAATGAACCAGGCAAAGACAGAAAATGTTGTTAAAATTTACACCTTTAATGTAATAGTAAAATATTACAAATCAGGAACATAGTCAAAAACTGAAGCCAGGGTAAGGAAGTCAAAAGGGGTTATATATACCAATATGAATTATTAGTTACAAAAGGACACAATAATATTTTTATCAATATTTTATTGAGCATTATTTATAATACACATATAAGCAAAGTGCCAGATTTAATCACTCAATAATTATGTGTAGCAGCTCAGTTTAAATAGCCTGTTTGGTGGCAGCATTAGTGACAGGCACTTGCGCACATGCACCTCATGTACATGTGCACATGGCTATGTGCTCCCTAAACCTGCACACAGATGCACCATTTCGCTATACCCTTCCTGTCCTGTTTTTCCCAGCAAAAAACAGATCAACTTATGCAATGTTAGTTTCTTATCAGACCCACAGTGCTTTCTTCTAGATCTCTGGGCATGTGGTCTGGTTCATTTCAAGTCCTCAGATAGGGATAAAAATTGCTGTGAGGTCTCTCTCGATTGTGATCAGCTATGGTAGGGTTCTGAGTAGCCAACTGCGGCAGCCCTGCTACCTTTACTACTATCCTCCATTTTCCTCTTGGCATTCTATTGACACACTTTCTCAAGACTCTACACTACACCCTATAAACTGTGGGTTTGATCTACTAAAACTGGAGTGTGAAAAATCTGGTGCAGCCCTACATAGAAACCAATCAGCTCCCAATTTTTTATTTGTCAAAACTTAAAGGGGAGCTCCAGTCTGGAAAAAATTAAAGTCAGCAGCTACAAATACAGTAGCTGTTGACTTTTAATATAAGGACACTTACCTGTCCACGAATCCTGCAATGTTGGCACCCACGCTGATTTGTCAATCAGCTTCGCATGCAGGAGCTGGCATTGTAAGCAAGGAAAACTGTCAGTGAAACCTTCAGGCTTCACATCTGGTTTTCTTACTGCGTTCTCGCCATCTTCTGGAACCTGTGTGTGTCCCAGAAGGCAGCAGGGGGAAGTGGGACCAGGTACCTGTCAAAACCAGGTACCCGCTTCCCCCTCTCCCCCAAAAAGTGACAAATGTGGCAATGGAAGGGGGGAGGGTGCGTACAAGCAAAACTTCCCCTTTTGCGTGGAGTTCCACTTTAAATGAACAAGCTAGAAGTCGATTGGCTACCATGCACAGCTGCACCAGATTTTGCACTCTCCAGTTTTTGTAGATTAACCCTTTGGAGCATGTACACACTGGGTGTACACACTGGGTGTTTACCAGCACCCAGGCCAGGGCCAAAGATCTCAGACACAACCCTCTGTGTCCAGGATCGGTCAGAAGCACTGATCACATGTAACCACTAATGTTAATGGTTACATGAAGTCAGCACCAGCACTGGTTTTTGATGTGCATCCAATAAACACTCATGTCCCACGTCATCAGACATCAGACCTTTATATTACATGCTATTACTTGATTTACAATGTTTTTTTTAAATACATTTTATTATTTGGAATCCTTTGTGGAAACTGGTGAGAAAAACTCTGGCCCACGCATCCGCTGGTCCAGATTTGAGGTAAGGCCAGGTATATGTATGTATTATGTGCATAATTGGTCAGCATATTATCATAATTTCACCTGCCTCTTTCAAAGGGCTGGTACAGTTCCACTTCCACTGAAAGGAAGGGAAACTGTAAATGCAAAGATGGAGTGACTGTAAACATTTAGATAGGTAGTAAACCAATAGTCCATAAGGGGTATGTTTTTAAGATGAATGGCCGCAGCTATCCTCAGAGACAGACAGCTCTGTTAACAGAATAGAAAAAAAGGGAAACACAGGAAGCGCCCTCTGAGTGTAGTATTAGAGCAACATTTTAATAACAAGGTATGTAGTACACTCACAAGATAAAGATAAAAATAAAGCTCATCTGTGTGTCTGGGGGGTAACTGTCCCGGCATCCGAGACAGGCATCCAAGTGTGGAGGAGATGGCAAGGGGTCCATTTGCAGTCCTGTGGCCACCAGGAAGTCGACTCGAATCAGCGGGGACGCAAGGAAGTGACGTCACCGGAAGAAAAGAATATCAGGGAGAGACTGAATGGACAGAGTAGACAGGCTACGAGCTCAGAGCATCAGCTCCTTCTACAGGCCTCAGGCCTGAGAACGGAACCCCTTTCATATGTATATGAATTGTGCATTTAGCTGTTTATCAGAATCCCAGCTTTATAAGGAGAGATATAGCAAAGTTAATTTGTTAATGTACACTGTGCTGATCTTTGAAGAGGAGGGTCTGCAGTTCTGGAAGACTATGTTGTGTTCCAAGATGGAAAGTTTAAAATCTGGCATATATAGCATGAATACATGGTTTGTAGTAAGGATTTTTGTTTTTGCACGTATTAGGTTATAATAATATCATTTGAGATTCATTTTAATGTTACAGCATACCTTAGTATTGTTCCTGACTATTCACACTCTTATTTGTGCTCACTAAACAGGTAGTATGACCACTGAATGTATATGAAGCTATGGAAGTTATATGCCTTTATTATGCTATGTTTTTAAAGCAGTCAGACACTGGACCAGTGGTTAAAGTAGCCAAGCATAAAAACATATAGATTATGCTAGCTACTTCTTTTTTTAAGACATAGCGTTTTCCAAATTTTCAATATGTTGCTGTTTTGTTACTCAATAAAAAAAAGTACATTGCCACAATAATAAATCATTTGATGACCTAGTCTAATATAGTTTACACTCTGTAACTTTATCTCCCCTTAAACGATTTATGAAAATGCATTAATCTAGCTAAGTTTTTTTTAAATGTCCATATACTCTTCATTTTAGCCTCGCTTGCTTTTAGCTTTGCTACCACATCCATGTGGTTTCACTTAGCACGTAAGTCTAGGGTTATTTCAATCCTGGTGCTTACATTTATAAATGCATGTCTTGTTCTCTAATGGGGAGATTGCTTCCTTTTAGGTTACACAGGGTCAGAAATGATAGCATCCATTTGTTATAGAGATTATATTTTCATAAGATTTATTCTGTGCTTCCCATAGAGAATATAGAGCATCAATGCTAACTTTACCCTGAAGTAACAGGAGGTGTTCTATCAACACCTGCATGGCTAAACAATAGAGTTCTGTCTTTGTGTTTCCTTGGCCTATGTGCACATGGGTAATTTTTGTATTCATTTATTTCAAGTCCAAACTTCTCTTCGGCAAGAAGTAAAACCTGGTCCTTGGCACCATTACTTCTCCTCATAACATCAACGGTGTTCCTATATACCTTACACAATAGAAACCTCATGTTTAGGAACAAGTGAATTGACCTATGTTTGGTTTATGGGTCATTCATCAAACCCACCATACAGTCCAAACCTAACATGTTGGCCTTTGTCAGCAGCTCATCAACACAATCCACCAATTCTGACCTGTAGCCACCCCTAGCCTCCCTGATAAACTTCAATTTGAATATAGTCTATAATAGCCTCCTCCAAAATGCATAGCAGCTACAGTATGTTATTTGGCCTGGTAACATGTAATTTTCTGCTTTTACTGATGGTGACTGGATCCATCGCACTCTAATCATAGCTGCAGGAGAAAAACCAAGGGAATACGTTTTCCACCATCACCCCAAGTGGCTTTCATTTAATAACTGCCCTTTTGTGCAGTATATCACTGTATACAAAAATTATGTGCACTGAAGCCTCCCCTATTTTTTCTCCCAGTTGCCATAGTTTCCATGTGTTAGTAACAATGGGCCAGATCCACGAAGCCCGGGCGCAACTTAATTTTTTGGATTTAAGTTACACCGCCGCAATTTTTCCAAGTTAGTGCCCGATCCACAAAGCACTTACCTGGAAATTTGTGGCGGTGTATCCTATATCCGGCCGGCGCAGGGCGGGCCAATTCAAATGGGGCGAGTCCCATTTAAATTAGGCGCGCTCCCGCGCCGGATGTACTGCGCATGCTCCGTTTCCGAACTCCCGCCGTGCTTTGCGCGCCGTGACGTCATTTTTTCGAACGGCAACGCGCGTAGCGTAATTCCGTATTCCCGGACGGCTTACGCAAACGACGTTGATTTTTAAATTTCGACGCGGGAACGACGGCCATACTTTAGACAGCAATACACTTGCTGACTAAAGTTAGGGCAGCAAAAAAAAAGTGTAAATTTGCGACGGGAAACTATACTAGCGGCGACGTAGCGAACGCGAAAAACCGTCGTGGATCGCCGTAACTCCTAATTTGCATACCCGACGCTGGTTTACGACGCGAACTCCCCCCAGTGGCGGCCGCGGTACTGCATCCTAAGATCCGACAGTGTAAAACAATTACACATGTCGGATCTTAGGGATATCTATGCGTAACTGATTCTATGAATCAGCCGCATAGATAGAAACAGGGATACGACGGCGTATCAGCAGATACGCCTGCGTATCCCTTTTGTGGATCTGGCCCTATGTACATATCTTTGCAATAACTTAGTGTATCCAAATGAACTACAGTACTGTGCAAAAGTTTTAGGCAGGTGTAAAGAAATGCTGTAGAGTAAGAATGCTTTCAGAAAAAGAAGCGCTATTAGTTTAATTTGATCAATTATCAAAATGGAAAGTAAATGAAGAGAAATCCAATATTTGATGTGACCACCCTTTGCCTTCAAAACAGCTTCAAAGGAGTGGAAAGGACAGTTTGGGTTACATACTAAGACAAGATTGGTCATGTCGTTTGAGGCAGACTCATAAATGGCCTTGTTCTGTATGTTGTCAGTATTTAGAGTTATATTAGTTGGGTGATCAGAACAGGATCAGAAGTGGAGGAGTTGGCAAAGAGGTATGGTGGACACTGAGCGGTTGGTAAGGTAAATGAGCCAGAGAGCAAAATTCATGATAGACAGAAGGGGGGGAAGAGTCTGTGTAGAGATATGCATATGAAAAGGGAGTTGAAATTGTCAAGATGAGTGAAAACTTGAACTTCACAGGATTTGGACAGCAATTGAATTTGGGGCTGAAAGGATAGCTCCAACTCCACAGACCCCCACAACCTCTTGCCAAGGTTGTGGCAAAGTGGCCCTTGTCCTCATCAACAGGTACCTCCCATGTTGATGGCACCTTGCCTCCACTTCCTGGGCAACTAGGCTGCATGCTCAGAATAAGGGTCTGGTAAGTGTCTGTTATAGATTTATAGGGATTTCATAGATTTTTACATTTTTTTTTATGTTTGCTAGATGCAAAGGGTCTGGCACTGATTTGGGGGTGGGTGCAAGAGGCAATTTTTTTTCTTTTCACTTATGCTGTAGGATGTGCTACAGTGAAAGTGACATTTACAAAGAAAAAAATATGATACAATTTAAATTGCAGACTAATGGAGCATCATTGCCAAAACGTAATTGCAAAAATCCATCTGTGTGCCCTTGCAGCCAGGAGGAAAATGTAATTTGTCAGCAATTTTAAACACGTTTTCCCTCGTAAATGTCAGTGCTTTAAAAAATCCTTGCTGCTGAATGGAATTGAAAAAAAATAATCTTTTTATGTAGAAACATGTTCCCCAGGGCAGTTCCCATGAATACCCCCCCCCACACACACACACACACACTTTGATATCTTTTGACAACCCCTAGCCTTTTGGCCTGGTTCACACTGGTACGATTTGAGATGCGATTTGAGATGTCAAATCGCATCTCAAATCGGCGGCATTTGCCGGCAATTGTCGACAATGGCACCGTTCTAATCGGTACGATGCCGCATCTGCGGCGCTGCACCGATTTCAAAAAGTAGTTCCTGCACAGATGTCTCTGAAATCGCGGCTGAAATTGTGACTGCCAGCGAAACTGAAATGGTGCGACTTCAGCTGAACTCGCACGGCTTCACTCCCGCAGCCCATTGTGAACCTGGGCTTTAGCCTAGAAAAATTGCTTTTTTAATTTGACAGATTCAGCTTCCATCGATTTCAATGGAGTTTGGGTTTGCCAAACCAAACCCAGGGCAGTTCAGCTCATCCCTACTGTTCAGCACTGTATTGTATTGTATAGTGTAGCAGCATCTAGCTCTCCCTGCAAGCACCCGGTTCTCCCTATCAACCTCAGGGCTCCAACACACATGGATTGTGTATATGACTATTTTACATATATATATATATATATATATATATATATATATATATATATATATATATATAGCCGCCATCAGGGGGGACAGTCAATACAACTATAAGGGACCCCGGCCCAGCACGGTCAGGAGAAGGCAGGTGCGGGTTAAGGGGAGCCGTGTTTTGCACTATAGAAAGGATCTCAGCAGCTTCTGCTACTCTGTGTCTTTAGGCTCAGACATCAAACTCAAAATCAAGCTCAGTGATCAGCTGCAGGCAGCTCGCTCTTCTGTGTGTCAGCAACATGTCAGCTTTGTGGAAACAAAAGCTGGGACTAGGTAGGAAGACCTCATTTACAAGTAGGGTCTGTGAAGGAAAGGGAGGGGGGCTGTTTGTGTACAGGTAGGGGTCAGAGCTGTGTGTGTATGTGGGGGGCTGGCATATATACAGGTGTGAGAGGAGGCTGACATATATACAGGTGTGGGGGCTGATATATATAAAGGTGTGAGTGGGGCTGACATATATACAGGTGTGAGGTGGGGCTGACATATATACAGGTGTGAGGGCGCTGACATGTATACAGGTGTGAGGGGGCTGACATGTATACAGGTGTGAGGGGGCTTATATACTGTATATACAGGTGTCAGGGGAGCTGACATATATACAGGTGTAAGAGGAGGCTGACATATATACAGGTGTGAGATAGGGATGAGCTTCGTGTTCGAGTCAAACTCATGTTCGACCAGAACATTGCCTGTTCGCCCGTTTGCCGATGCATCTCACATTGGATCCTGCGGACATCTCATCGTTGGATCCTGGACCTGGATGAAGAGGAGATCATCTAATCGCTGGACCCCGGAGAGGAGATCACCCATCGCAGGATACTGACAGCGTTGGAGTGGAGACCGAGAGTGGATTACCACCGCTGGAATTTTTTTTTTTTTAATAAAGGACTTTCCCAACGGTGTCTGTGTTTTTTTTACAATTTGTTACACTTTCTTTGTGAAATGGTAGGGGTACAATGTACCCCATTACCAATTCACATAGGGGGGCCGGGATCTGGGGGTCCCCTTTGTTAAAGGAGTCTTCCAGATTCCAATAAGCCCCCCGCCCGCAGACCCCCTCAACCACCGGGCAAGGGTTGTGGGGATGAGGCCCTTGTCCCCATCAACATGGGGACATGGTGCTTTGAGGGGTCTTTTTTTTTTTACTTTTTTTTAAATTTGGGGTGGAGTTCCCCTTAAAATTCATACCAGACCTAAAGGGTCTGGTATGGATATTTGGGGGAACCCCACGTCATTTTTTTACATTTGACGCAGGGTTCCCCTTAATATCCATTCCAGACCTGAAGGGCCTGGTAATTGAATTTGGGGCGACCCCCACACATTTTTTTTTATCAATGACTTTTCTCTGTATTGCCGGGAGCCGACAATTCATTATAGCCGCGAGTGGTTTTAAATGACTTTTTTCCCTCCAGAAATGACATTTTGTTCAGGGACAGTTCTAAGCACGGGAAACAAATGCTACTTCATCGGCATACTATACACCCTCCCCCCCCCCCCAGGTACGAAATTTAAAGGAAAATTTCACTTTTATTGTTTCACTTTAAGCATTATTAAAATCACTGCTCCCGGAAAAACTTTTTAAAACTTTTTTTGCATTGATACATGTCCCCTGGGGCAGGACCTGGGTCCCCAAACACTTTTTAGGACAATAAATTGCATATTAGCCTTTAAAATTAGCACTTTAGATTTCAAACGTTCGCGTCCCATAGACTTTAACGGGGTTCTAAAGTTCACATAAACTTTTGGTGTGTTCGTAGGTTCTGGTGCAAACCAAACGGGGGTTCTGACATATATACAGGTGTGGGGGCTGACAAATATACAAGTGTGAGGGGGCTTACATATATATACAGGTGTGGGGGCTGACATAAATACAGGTATGAGGGGGGGCTGACATATATACAGGTTTGAGGGGGGCTGACGTATATACAGGTGTGGGTCTGACAAATATACAGGTGAGGGGGGCTGACATATATAAAGGTGTGAGGGGGGCTGACATATATACAGGTGTGAGGGGGACTGACATACTGTATATACAGGTGTGGGGCTGACAAATATACAGGTGTGGGGGATGACATATATAAAGGTACGAGGGGGCTAACATATATACTGGTGTGAGGGGGGGCTAACATGTATACAGGTGTGAGGGGGACTGACATATATACAGGTGTGGGGCTGTTAAGCAGCCCTGTATAGTATAGCAGAAACCATCTCTCCCGGGAAAGAATCTGTGAGCTTTCCTATTTACTCCACAGTTCAGAGGCCAGGAATTATTGGTAATTAATTGTTTACTATCGTAGCAAATGTCTGAAGCTCATCTCTACTCATGATTAAGAAAGTCTCGTCAAACTAAAAGCACATCATAAACAAGCTTCATTGACTCATATACTGTATGTGGGGGAAATTACCAAGATAAGCAAATGACAATTAGCTAAAAAAGCTCAAGTAAATGTAATTTTCTATGGGTATGTTATAATGGAGACCTTAATACCCTGCTATTATGTTGTTATATGCACAGGAAGGGATTTTTTATCAGAAAAAAAGATGAACACTCACCAAGGAGAAATTCCAACTCATGGGGACAGATAGCAATTTTCTGTTTAATGTTTCTTGTTATTGTAATACAATAAAAGCCTCTGGGGTAACTATTTAAAATGGAGCAATCAGAATCTGGAGCAGCTGTGCGCAATAACCAATCCTCTTCCAACACCATTTTGTTCAGGTAAATTCTGAAATTGAAAGCTAAAACCTGACTGGTTGTCCGACACAGATTATCCAGGGTGTGTCTGTTCCGCTTTTAGTAAATATCCCTCTCTGTGTTTCCCTCATAAAAAATTTCCATTAAATGAAACCTTTGTCAGTAAAGAAACATGGAAACTGCCAATGATGAGGCAATCATTGGTAACCTGAATTTTGACAGCTGTTGGCCTGTCAATTGTGTGGCTTCACATGGTATTACATTTTCTGAATGTGCAGGGAGGTTTGGCAATTGACAAGCAGCATCTATTTGACATTAAGCATCCATTTGACATTAAGTGAATCAAGGTGTCCAGAATGAAAGAAATTACTGAGTATGTGAGGAGCTCTTTTGATTCAAGAGTTTCTATATAGGCCTCAAATTCTCTCCCAGTGGAAATTATGCCCACTCCCTCCTAATTCTAAGCCCTGGCCTATTCCATCAACTGTCAAATACAAGAGCATCTAAAGTTCACTGAGGTTCTGCAATTTGACAACTGAATGAAACTGACAGGGGCTTAATTTTGACTTGGAGAGATGCAAAGAGATGTGACATTGAAAGGCTTTGTGTCCAGCATGAAGCTTGTAGACTAACTCAGTTAAATGTATGGCAATATGTGCCAAGCAGGTTAGGTTAGTATTTTCAAAGGATCATTAGTGGGCTCACAAAACACATCAGGGCAGCATGGGTCATCACCAGAGGGTGCCTGCTGTAAAAAAAAAAAAAAAAAAAAAGTGACTTGCAACTATTGACAGATTATCTCATTTAACGAGGCAACTTCCGCAATGTATCTTAACCTAAAAGGTACTGTTTATTGTTGATAGCCCTCTCAAAATCTGCAAATTCCTTTTTTTTTTATATTTGCTGCTGTGATCTGATGTCCAGTTAGAGGGTGGCTACATGGTCCCACTTTGTGTAGGGACATAGCCACCATCTCTTGCTCACTCCTGAGATGGCCTTTGGACTATGGGACTATATGGGATTTGTAGTGTGCATAGAACAGTGCACGTGACAGTAACTCATACACACTGCTCATTTCACACAAACAGAAATCAGGAGGAAAGGAAAGGTTAGGGATCTCACAGAGGACATTACATGGAGGAATAAAAATGCAGTAAGAAGTTATTTATTTAAGGAAATATAGTTTACAGCAGTGGTTCTCAATCTCAACCCCTCTAGTGCCGTGACCCCTTGATAAAATTTCCCAAGTTGTGGGGACCCCTAACAGTAAAATTATTTTCGTAACGTGGGTTGGCCACATCCAAGGCAAGACAAGTAATTTAAGTCCCTTCCACTCGTACAATATTAAAACCCCTTATGGTACAATTTAGGATGTATTACTCTTTCTCTTTGTTCTACTTTATTTCCCTTTTTTCTCTCTCTATGCTAATTTCTTGTCCCCCCCCCCCATCCCTCTCTCTAGCCATTTTTCTTGTTCTTTCTCTCCTTTCTCTTATTCTTTCTTCCCTTCTTTTTTCCTTGTGCCTCCCCCTCTTGTCCTTTCCCTTCCATATATTCTCTATTTTTATTCCTTCTCTTACTCCTTGGAATGGGATGAGTGGCAGTACTGGCGGGGAGTTGGGTTAAGTGGTAGTGCTGGTGGGGGGGGTGGGGGGGTGGGAAGAGTGGCGGTGCTGGCGCGGGGAGTTTGTATGAGTGGCAGTGCTGGTGGGGAATGGGATGAGTGGCAGTGCTGGGGGGAGTTCTGATCAGCCAACTTAGGTGCTCTTGATCAAGGCCATCTGCTGATCTGAGAACTGTAGTGGGGACTTTTAATGGCAACTATACTCACAGGTAGTGTTACTTACTGTGTCTCCAGTTTCACTGTCTCTCCTACTTTGTGGTGTCTCGTAGCAGTGACACCTATGCCGAAATCAGGAAATAGGGTCTCCTCCAGCCTCTCCCACTTCACATTCCTCACCAGTCAACTGACCTCTAGTCTCTGCCCCCCAGCCATGCCGTGAACTGAATGGGAGGCTGTGAGGAGGCTGAGTGGGCAGCCGTGGGCTCCGGGAACAGCCCAGCTGGATGCCCATGGGCTCCAGGAACAGCCCAGCTGGGCGGCCTAAGAAAAGGCTGGAAGAGCAGCGTGGGCTTCAGGAACAGCCCAGGATTTGGTGACCCCTGGCAAATCGTCATTCTAACCCGAGGGGGTCCCGACGCCCAGGTTGAGAACCGCTGGTTTACAGGGTCCTTAACCTCCTTAGCGGTATTTCCGAGTCTGGCTGTCGGGGTGAATTTTACATACCAAAAGTGCTAACCCCGAGCCAGACTCGGGATCGCATTGCAGGATACAGGGGAAGTTACATACTTTGTCCCTGGATACTGCAATGTGTCCCAGCTGTATGTGCGAGCTCCTTCGCTGTGTCTCCTCACTCGATTCACAGTGCCGAACTCCGTTCCCTGCGACGTTGCGAAGCATGGGGACGGAGAAACACACTATATACATACAGTATACTGTAATCTTACAGACTACAGTACTGTATCAAATAATTACACAACCCCTTTGTCCCCAGTGGTCTGTCCAGTGTCCTGCATGCAGTTTTATATTATAAAAACTGTTCTTTCTGCCTGGAAACTGGAGATTGTGAATTGCAACCAAAACGTGTCCCTTTACATCAAAAGTGTATTTAGACCAGCTAGAAAACAGTGATAATAAATTAGAATCACTTGCAGAATTGAGTGATAGCGATTTGTGGAGAAATTCGTCATCAAACAATAAAAGTAATGACAGCGACAATTCTGCAACTGAGCAAATTTCAGTGTTTTTGATTTGATTACATTATTGAATAATGTTTATTATAATCATATTATTATTTGTTATAATTATTTATAGTTATTTATTATATTATAATTTATGATTTTGTGTTTCCAACTTTATCATACCCGGGATGTCTACTAGACTCTTGTTTGGACAGATTTAAGTGAGTTATTCCTAAGAATTACAGGCCTACAATATAAAACGCCAAATTTCAGCACCAAAAATCGGAAATAATTATACCGCCAGGGAGGTTAAGTAGTGGATGTGTATGGATTATTTTTGGAGAAAAAGATATTGTTTTGTATTACTTAAAGTAAAACTTTATTCTTTAAAAAAATCAAATCAGTGAAACAAGAAATAGCTACAGTAAGCAACTGTTCTCTAGTAAAAAGTTATAAGGGGAAAGTATATCAATAAGTACAGATTTTACCACAAAGACATGTGATAAGTGAACACTATGCAGGATTTCGTAAATATACATTTTATGCAATTTCATTTTGTTATACTATTTAAAATTATAGGTGGAATTCATATTGCAGTCTTACAGGGAATATAAACTGAATTTAAAGCATACATTGTGAAACCTTATTACTGTGTATAAACAAGAAACCTCCATCAGAGGTTAGTTAGCAGTTTCCTGTAGATTATGCAGAATCAGCCTATAGGGGCCCCTCCAAAAATAGCTCCTCATTTCTAGTTTACAATACACATATAATGGAAAATTTAGATTACAATCAAAGTCAGTGAAGATTATTTTTAGTTATGTTCGGATTTTCATAGTGCTTTGTTTCTTCTGATCACCAAAGAACAGCTTTTTTCAGTTATTTCCCATGTATCAGATTTCATTTTCGGGTCAGTCAAATACTTGTTTATTGGCAAATAAAGTAAACACAAGCATCTTCCATTATGAAAAAAAAATAAATGACTCTAAACCAACAAAATTTCCTGAAGGTCTTTTGAGGAGTAAAATCAAAATTAAATCAGTGTTTTACATGAACTGTAATATATCTGAGATAAATATGTTTTCACATCTTAAGGAAATGGTTCCATTTTATCAATTGGTGTAACCAGGCTTTACAAACAAGAGTTCAGATCAAAGCCATATCTAATTTTGGTACAAATCAATAGATATAATTAAAACAAAGCATGTCATTGACACATTTGGATTAAAGCTGAACTTCAGGTATGGGTTGTAATGCATAGCTGTGGTGGTCCACCTTGGACCAATGTAAGTATGCATATTCCATACTGGTGGAACTGCTATGGGAAACAGGAAGTCACTGTAGTAGGCATCACCACCGTCTTCTGGGTCCAGTGCCAAGTGTCTAACCTTCTACAGTGAACACAGGGTTTGCTTCTTCAGCACAGCTGCCATTCACAGAGCACCTTATATTTAGTTTAATAACTAAAAAGGCGTTCTTTGACTGGAGAAGGTGGAACTCATGATGTCACCACAATCCTTGGGCACTATGCCTGCTGAAAGTGACGGGGTGTATAATTACTTCCATGGCTGTGAACAAATCATTGCAGTCACAGCATGTGCTCAGTCCCAGCTAAAGGGTGTAGTGCTTAGGGGGCAGTAAAGTCATTGCTCTACTGCCATTTCAACCTAATGTGTGATGAGCCCTAATAGTGAAGCCAATAAAAGTGTCTCCAATCACCACCACATTAGTCACAGGGATAATTTACTAAAAGTGGAGAGTGCAAAATGTGTTGCAGCTTTGTAAGGAAAGCAATCAGCTTCCAGTTATTTTTTGGTCAAAGCTTAATTGAACAAACTGAAGTTGGAAGCTGACTGGCTATCTACCATGCAGATCTGCAATGTATTTTGCACTCTCCACTTTTAGTAAATCAACGTCACAGTGTCCAAAAATGTGATAGGCAATCAGGAAGTCAGATGCATCATTTTTGCTCCATGTATTTTGGGCCTCTCTATGTGGCTGAGCTGTGAAAAAAACTCATATGGGTATTATCACCATACTCGGAAAGAGTAGCAGAATGTGTTTTGGTGTGTGTTAGAAATATCTTATTAATTGATAACTTTGTGTAAAAAATACAACTTTATTTTAATTCCACATTTTCCAAAAACTTGTGATAAAAAAATGAAGTCTTCAAAAGACTCACCATGCCTTTTAGAAGATAACTTGGGGTGTTTTCTTTCCAAAATGTGGTAATTTTTCCGATGTTCCTACTCTCCTGGTGCTCTAGAGCAGTGTTTCTCAACTCCAGTCCTCAAGGCGCCCCAACAGGTCATGTTTTCAGACTTTCCATTATTTTTCACAGGTGATGTAATCATCTTTACTGCCTTAGTAATTACCACAACCGTTTCATCTGAGGGAAATCATGAAAACATGACCTGTTGGGTGGGGCGCCTTAAGGACTGGAGTTGAGAAACACTGCCTAGAGCATCTAAAAATGTGATAGGCAGTCAGAAATGATATGTGTTATAAAGCCCGAATGCGCTCCTTTTTGGGCGTCTCTATGTTGCTGAGCTGTGAAAAAATGGGGAGGAGTAGCAAAATGTGAAAATGATGTGCATTAGAAATATCCTATTAATTGACAACTTTGTGTTAAAAAAAATAAATAAATAAGATTTTCTTTCCTGCATTTTCCAAAAAACGTGATGCAAAAAAATTACCTTTTCAAAACACTCAGGCCCCATACACACGAGAGGATTTATCCGCAGATACGGTCCAGCGGACCGTATCCGCGGATAAATCCTCTCGAGGATTTCAGAAGATTTCTATGCGATGGCGTGTACACACCATCGCATTGAAATCCGCGCTGAAATCCTCTGCAGATGACGTGTCGCGCCGTCGCCGCTATTATGACGCGGCGACGGGCGGTACGCTGTCATATAAGGAATTCCACGCATGCGTCAAATCATTACGACGCGTGCGGGGAATCCCTTTGGACGGATGGATCCGGTAAGTCTGTACAGACGAGCGGATCCATCCGTTGGAATGGATTCCAGCAGATAGATATTCTGTGCATGTCGACAAATATTTATCTGCTGGAAATCCATCCCAGGGGAGATTTATCTGCGGATAAATATCCGTTGGCGTGTACACACCATAGGATCTATCCGCAGAAACCCATTTGATGGGATTTATCTGCGGATAGATTCTATGGTGTGTATGGGGCCTCACTATTCCTTTTAGAAAAAATCTTGGGGCATTTACTTTCCAAAATGGGGTAATTTTATAAATATGCCTATGTTGTGTGTGTGAAGACTTTGTGAAAACAAAATTATGTAGTTTTGTCATTTTTTTCTAAAGATTGTGGCAAAAATGTTCAACTTTCAAAAACTCACCATGCCTATTTCAAAATGAGGGTGTGTATACTGTCCTGACATTTTAATGCATATAGATAGGCAGTCGATACATCAGGATAATCAGTTTTCAAACATATATGCCATAGTTTGTAGACACTGTAACTTTCACACAAACTAAATAATATACTCCAATTTGTTTGTTTTTGTTTTTTTGTTTTTAACCAAAGAAATGTAACAGAATACATTTTGACCCAAATTTATAAAGAAAGGTTATTTATTTGCAAAGTTTTTTAACAGAAACTAAGAAACTGTTTTTTTTCTTTATAAAGTGAAAAGCAAATTGGTGATTAACCACTTAAGCCCCGGACCATTTTGTTGCTAACGGACCAGGGCCCTTTTTGCGATTCGGCACTGAGTCTCTTTAACTGACAATTGTGCGACGTGGTTCCCAAACTAAATTGGTGTCCATTTTTTTCCACAAATAGAGATTTCTTTTGGTGGTATTTGATCACCTCTGCGGTTTTTATTTTTTGAGCTAAAAAACAAAAATAGAGCGAAAATTTTGAAAAAAATTCAATATTTTTTACTTTTTGCTATAATCAATATCCCCAAAAAATATATATAAAAAAATAAATACATTTCCTCAATTTAGGCCGACACGTATTCTTCTGCATATTTTTGGTAAAAAAAAACGCAATAAGCGTTTATTGATTGGTTTGTGCAAAAGTTATAGCGTCTACAAAATAGGGGATAGTTTTTTTGGCATTTTTTTTTACTAGAAATGGCGACAATCAGCGATTTTTATCGTGACTGCGACATTATGGCGGACACATCGGACACTTTTGACACTATTTTGGGACCATTGTCATTTTTACAGCGACCTGTGCTATTAAAATGCACTGATTACTGTGAAAATGACACTGGCAGTGAAGGGGTTAACCTGTAAGGGGCGGTGAAGGGGTTAAGTGTGCCCTAATGTGTGATTCTTACTGTGTAGAGGCGTGGCTTGGCGTGTGACGTCACTGATCGTTGTTCCCTATGACAGGGAACAGATGATCAGTGACACTCTCACTAGGAAGCACGGGGAGAGAGATTTGTTTACACTTACCTCTCCTTGTTCTTCAGCTCTGTGACCCGATTGCGGGACACTAGCGGAGATCGGGGTCCGTGGGTCCCGCGGACACGGGCACAGAGCTCAGGACCATGTCGCGAGTGCCCCGCCGCCGGGGTCCGAGTGACCCAAGGCTGGGATCTTAAAGGGGACGTACCTGTACGCCCTTGTGCCCAGCCGTGCCATTCTGCCGACGTATATCGTAGTGCGGCGGTCCATAAGCGGTTAAATATCACCAAAAGAAAGCTCTAATAATTGTAATACAATTAATTTTGGTACAGTGTTGCATGACTGAATAATTGCCATTCAAAACGTGAGTGCTGAAAACCGAAAAATGGCCTGAACTGGAAGGGATTGAAACAGTTTTCAAGTGGTTGATTATGTCCTTTACTTATGCTTATATTTCAGTGGATGAGGATTTCACAACATTGGACCAAGTTAGCCTAACTGGGCAAGTAGGCTAGAAAATAAATAAAATAAAACCTTTAATGAGATATCTATTAGAAAGCATAACATAAAACCTTAAAGGAGAAGTATGGGGTTTTATAAAACAAACAACCATGGCTTTAATCATGAGAACTGAGAGATTAAATGACTGCTGGTTACTCAGTTCTTGGTCAGCTCTGAGTAGAGGGTAGTGACTAACTCTGCCCATGCACTGTGGGAGGAGCACTTCGAGCTGGAGCCAGCTGTCAATCAGGCATCTGAGTGAATCCTGACAATATGGTCAGGATCCTTCTGGAACCTGGAGCAGCTCTAGTATGTCAGTCGACGGCGAGCTTTAGCCTGGTGTCTTCTGGGTCACAGGAGTGCAAAAGTACTGTATGTATTGGCGTATAACACTCACTTTTTTACCTGAAAATGGAGGGTAAACTGTGCCTGCGTGTAATACGCAGGGGACTGTGGAAATGTTTTTCCTAAAACTTCCCTCTTAAAGTTAGGGTGGGTGTTATACGCCTGTGTGTGTTATATGCCGATAAATACGGTAATTGCACTCTCGTGACCCAGCAGAGAAGTATGAACAAAAAAGCTTTGGCCATACTTCTCTTTTCATTAGCTTCAGTGCACACTTACACGCTTTATAATTCTTACCTTCAAGCCTCCAAATTACTTTCTTTTAAGAACCACTTGTTAGTAATGTAGAAAAAGGCTAGAATTTCATGTGTTTCATTGGACTCTACCAAGGACCAGTAAAAATATTCATTTTACTGACCATTATTGCAAGTCACTGGTGTAAAAAAGCTCTAAGATTAATCAGATCATATAAACACAGATACAATAATTTGTGTCCTTACTAATTAATATAGATGTGCTGCTGCCTTATTTTCTGGAAACATGATGAGTTGGCTCTTGAAGTCCAAGTTAAGAAGTACATTGCCTTGGTGGCAAGCAGATAGACTGTGGTAGGCCCTGTAAAGCACATTAGATTGAAATGCGTTTACGCTCCAGAGGTAACAAATGAAAACCTTACATCTCAGAAGATATTGCTAAATACTTTTGCTGTTATCAAGTTTTATTATGCCCTAGTTAATACCAAATGATGGTGTAAATTATAATGGCTACTTCCTGCATTATCTGGATGCCCATAAACTTGAAACTTGTCAGGCCACTTTATTAACTAGAAACACACTATTATTAGAGGAATCCAGCTGGGACCACTTTGATAGAACAAAACTTGCTCTTTTCTTCCATATGGAAAAGCCAGACTTCTTTCACTTTAATTGAGAGTGACTGTTCCTCTCAGAGGTTCTCCTGCAACATAGCAGTAAAACACATTTTTCATTTTAGCCCGACATGCAGACAGGGCTTTGAGCATATTCACAAGTTCACAGCTCCAACATGTTTTTGATCTTGATCACATTAGTTTTACCAGAGCCTAATAACAACAAGCCTTCAGAATTGCCATGTGTATCAATATGAATGAATTTAAACTGAACTCCAGGCAATCTTCTTGATACACAGTGGAAATACCTATGTGGGTGCTATTTTACCTACCAACATGTTTAGTGCTTTGGTGAAGCTAAGCCTGCTAGATAGCATAGCCATACCTGGGACTTCCATTGTAGCTGCAGCATAACACGTCGCAGTTTGATGATTTAACAATAAGTGAACAGTAGAACAAGATAAAGTACCATATTTATCGGCGTATAACACGCACAGGCGTATAATACGCACCCTAACTTTAAGAAGGAAGTTTCAGGAAAAAAACTTTCCACAACCCCCTGCGTATAACACGCAGGCACAGTTTACCCTCTATTTTCAGGGTAAAAAAGTGAGTGTTATACGCCAATAAATACAGTAATGCACTTGTTCACTCTGTTCTCTCCTTCTGTTAGCATATTCAGCACATGTGCATTGCTGTATAGCCTGATTGGTTCCTTCTGCTGCCCCTCCCTTTTCCATTCTTAAGACTGATAATTCAGGATGCTGATAAATGTTGAATTTAAAAATACATTTAATGTGAACTTTTGACCAGACTATGTGCACTTAACCACTTGCCGACTGCCGCACGATGATATACGTCGTCAGAATGGCACGGGCAGGCAAATGGGCATATGTATACGTCCCTGCCTCCCAGCGGATGGGGGGACCGATCAGCACCCCTGGTGCCTGCGGCGGTCGGCATTGTTGCAGGAGAGATTTGAGATGAGGGGGAGGCCACTGATTCGTGGCCAACCCCTCACTATCGCTCCTGGCGAATGAGCTTCTTCCTTTGCCTGTAAATTGTAAACACAGGCAGAGGAAGTGATGTCATCTCTCCTCGTGGTGGTCTTTTCGTCCAGCGCCAAGGAGAGAAGACATCTAATAGTAAGTGCACAATACTACCCTGACACCAAGACATGTAGGCACACAAAACACCCCCCAGTCACCCCCGATCACCCCCTGCAGCCCCAGTCACAGTGTCACTGATTGCAGTGGTCATTTATTTACTGATCACTGCATTTGGTGTCATTTGTGACTGCAAAAAATGTCAGGGCAGTTAGTGTTAGGCCCCTTTAGGTCTAGGGTACCCCCCTAATAAAGGTTTAACCCCTTGATCGCCCCCCAAGTAAACCTTTCACCCCCTGTCACCAGTGTCACTAATCAATTTTTCTTCTGATCGCCGTATAAGTGTTGCGGGTGTTGCTAGGTAGCCAGTTAGTTATTTAGGTTCACCGTCAGGTTTTTATAGCGTCAGGCACCCCATATACTACCTAATAAAGGTTTTAACATCCTGATTGACCCTAGTTAACCCTTTCACCAGTGATCACATATAAGTGTTACGTGTGACGCTGGTTAGTTGGTTTGATTTTATAGTGTCAAGGCACCGGCCGTTTATTACCCAATAAAGGTTTAACCCCCTGATCACCCGGCGGGTGAAATCAGTTAAGTTTAGTGTCAGATAGGGTCTGCGTCAGATTAGTGCCAGTAGCGCTAACACCCACGCATGCAGCATACACCTCCCTTAGTGGTATAGTATCTGAACGGATCAATATTTGATCTGATCAGATCTAATACTAGCATCCCCAGCAGTTTAGGGTTCCCAAAAACGCAGGGTTAGCGGCATCAGCCCAGATACCTGCGTTTTGCCTCTCCGCCCAGCCCAGCCCACCCAAGTGCAGTACCAATCGATCACTGTCACTTACAAAACAATAAACACATAACTTCAGCGTTCACAGAGTCAGGCCTGATCCCTGCAATCGTTAACAGTTTTTTTGGTAGCATTTTATACAGTTGTTGAAAGTCAGGTGCTTTTTTACCTATGAATCTTACTAAAGTACCAGTAAATTTAGAGCCCAAAATGGCAAATCGAAGGTACACCAGTGAACAGGCCTACACATTTCTGAGCATGACAGATAGTGAAGAGGAGGTCACTCATCTGTCAGATTCAGGCTCAGAATATGATCCTGTAGACGACAGCGGCTCCATGACAAATAGCACTGACGACACAGTTGAGGTCCCTGCCAAGGTCAGGCATACCCGACCCCATTCTTCTGCTGTTGTTCAGGTGCAAGAACCGCAGGGCTCTCATAATGAGCAGAGAAGTAATAGTGCCGCTCATCCTTCTGGTGAACTGACAAGCACCAGCGGCCTAGTACACCGTGGTTCTACATCCAGCACTGCAGTAACACTTGGTGACATGGCGAGTCCCATAAGTGCAGTTCCCACAGCCACCATCAAAAAATATAAAGACAGGCCCGTCATGCCCATAGTGTCCTTCCTGCAGAATTTGCCAATCCTAATTGGGAGCCCACCACTTCTTTCGTTTGGGTACAACATTGCATGACCGCGAAATTAGCAGTTAAAGCAGCGCAGTGCCAAATTGTAAAAAGTGCTCTGGTCTTTAGGCTGCCAAATGGTTCAGGACTGAAGTTGTTAAAGAATAATTCCACTTTTGTTGAGAAAAAACAATCCCCTCTGGGTGAACAATGTACATTGCAAGGATTTTAACAAACTTGTTGAGGAAAGTCGCTGTGTCTGCATCCCTGTAGAAGTGATTAATCACGTTGGGAATATCCAACCAAATATGATATCCTAGTGCAGACTTCTGGGAAAAATCAGTAAACCAATCATTTCAGCAGGAAATTACTCTACTGGGGGTGTTCCATACACTAACTGTGTACAGAATGCCCCCAGGTTGTCAGATTGCTTCGAATTTTTACCGAAAATTACAGTCCTGCAGATTGAAAAGGAAAGGTAATTTTTTAATAACATTCAGTTCCAATATGACTTGTGTAGCAATTACTATATGTATGCAATATTGTTTTTTAATTGCTGTTTTATTTTCTCACAAAAATGCATTTACCCTTTAAGTATTTATTTTTCTGGACAAGCAGTAAAAGCATTCAAAACAAGCCCTTATTCACTTCCTATAGACATTGTTAATAAATTAAATTGACTCAGCAGGATCTTTTGAAGAAATATTGGGGATCTTTGAGAATTAAATTGAGAATTAATTACTTCACAGTACCTACAGCGGATTATGGCTTTCTTAGTGGCAGTGCTTTGAGGAGCCTTTTGTTTCCACTGCTCACAGTTTACTCAAAATAACACAGTGTGTAGTATGTCATAAAATGTGTATTTATCAAAAGAAATGTAAAAGAAATGACCAAATCACCACCACTGAGGACGCCATTATCCCCTCAGGAGATAGAAGAAAAGAGAGATCATCATACTCATACCCTTAGAAGATAAAGGTGTGTTAGACCTCACAATGTATGTTCTTAGGTCCATGCTATAAGGTAAGCACATTGGAATGTAGGTGGTGGGATACACTTGCATGAAGGTGTGGATGCACATAATTGTTGGAACACGCATTGAAGGAAGATTTGATATGTTACACATGTTTATGGACTTATACCATCATATGGACGTTCTGGCCATTTCATTTGGATGTGGACTGTTTATTTATTCTGTATGTCGGATTGTTCACTACATACCGGTAATTTGAATGCACAGTTTGCATATATATGTTTATTTTATATTGGAGGATTTAATTGTTGATTATTATTGATCATTCTGTGACTCTTTTTAGCCACAGAGGGGGCTCTAAATAATTATTAATTACTATCTGGCCTACTTTCGGGAACACATACTGTATGTATGTGAGCAGCACCCTCAAATTTACTGTTTAAGACATTACACTATATCCATCTATAGAGTCTAGAGGTAGTGCTAAAGTTTTCATGATTATGACATGGGTAGAGCATGAAGGAGAATTAATCCTCAAGATAATATGAAAATAAATGTGTATAACACCCAATTGTGCAAAAAGTATTCATATACAGTTAGGTCCATATATATTTGCTCACCGGCACAATTTTTGTTTTTTTCAGGTATTCACCAAAACATATTCAAGCTATAGTTATATAATAACTATGGGCTGAAAGTTTAATTTGAGAGTATGTACTTCCAAATCGGAGGAAGGGTTTAGGAAGCTCTTAAGAATAGCCACCCCCCTTTTTAAAGGGACCAAAAGTAATTGGACAATTGAATCAAAAGCTGTGTCATGGCCAGGTATGGGCTACTTCTTGATTATTTCTTTATCAGTTAAGCAGGTAAAAGATCTGGGGTTGATTTTAAGTGTGGTATTTGCATGTGGAATCTATTGCTGTGAAACGACATCATGAGTTCAAAGGAGCTGACCAAGCAAGTGAAACAGACCATTGTAAGGCTTCAAAAATGAACAACAGACAAATCCATCCGGGAGATAGCAGCAACATTCGGAGTGGCCAAATCAACAGTTTGGTAAATTCTGAGGAAAGAAGAACGCATCGGTGAGCTCAGCAACATGAAAAGTCCTGGACATCCACGGAAGACAACAGTGGTAACAGTCTGTGTATCATTGTCAAAGTCTACAATCAAGAGAACACTTGCAAATACAAAGGTTTCAGCACAAAGTGAAACCATTCATAAGCCTTAAGAATAGAAAAGCCAGATTAGACTTTGCCAACAAAAAAATTGGAAAAACATCTAAAAAAGCCAGACTAGCTCTGGAAAAGCATTTTTTTACAGCTGAAACAAAGATTAATCGGTACCAGAATGACGGGGAAAAAAAGTGTGGAGACGGCTTGGAACAGCTCATGATCCAAAGCACACAACATCATCTGTAAAACATGGTGGAGGCAGTGTGATGGCATGGGCATGCATGACTTCCAGTGGCACTGGATCATTGGTGTTTATTGATGATGTGACAGAAGACAGAAGCAGCCAGATGAATTCTGCAGTGTTTAGAGATATCTGTGTTCAATCCCTTGAATTAAAGCTGAAAGTATGCACTTTAAATTCATTCGGATTGTTTTGCTTTAATTTTGTTCTGGTGGCATACAGAGCCAAAAATATGAAAATTGTGCCTGTGTCCAAATATATATGAAACTAACTGTATATATAGTGGAACCTTGGATTACAAGCGTAATCCGTTCCAGGAGAATGCTCGTAATCCAAAGTACTTGTATAGCAAAGTGAGTTTCCCCATTGAACTCAATGTAAACGAAAATAATTTGTTCCGCATTGACTTTAATTGCATGCAATATTGCATGCGGCCAGAGGCGGGGGGCGCAAGAGAGCCTCGTAAACACTCGGAAAGGGCAGAGGACACCTCGGCTGAACTCAGAAAACCTTGGAAACTGAGTATTTCTGCGATTTTCTGAGCATTTCCAAGCGGCTCCAAGCGGCGCTGATCGCCTCCGATTGACGCCGTTCGGCTCTGCTCGGCTCCGCCCCCCCACCTAAGGCCAAATGCGGTATTGCACGCGGCTTTGGCTTGAATCCTGCTCATTTTGTGAGACAGCACTTGCAAACCGAGTCAGGTTTTTTTTAAATACGGTGCTCGTATTGCGAAACGCTCGTTAACTGTGTTACTCGCAATCTGAGGTTCCACTGTAACATAAAAGCAGCCAGCCCCTTTAGAAAGCCTTTTAACATGTTGGGGCAGAGCCTTACAGATATCATCACACTGCCAATGACAGAGTTGTTTTTTTTTTTGCTGTGGCCTTGCCTACTTATCTTTGTGAGAGGATTTTTTATCTATTTAGTATTAAACATGGCAATTTTACACTATGAGGGTTTTTTTTTCTTGTACTCTTACTCGACCCATGTTTTATGTCGAGCCAAAGTGGTGATTATATTAGATCCCTGCTGGTGTACTGTGATGTGATTGCTGCAAGAGTTTTCATGCATCCATAAGTGAGTTAAGACCTCTTATAACTTGATGTCTCTCCTTTTTAATAGGAGGCTGAGGATTTTATGTTTTTCCATTTTCACATGCACATGAGTCTGGTCGACCCTTGATGAACTTTTATTTTATATATACAGTATATTATTGATTATTTCACAATCGGATGGTATACACATTTATTTTCACATTATTTTGAGGATTAGAATTTAAAGATATTGCACTTTTATTTTTTTTTATGTATTTGTTACATGTGTATTTGGTGGAGTTGAGTGCTGCTGTATAATTGAATTAATTTAATACTGTATACTAAGCTTAGTTTTTTTTTAGTTCAAGTGGTTAAGGAGGAGCCTTTGACCCTCAAACTGGGGAGAGAGATTGCAAATGCACACACTAGCAAGGAAATATGTAAACACCATGGAAAGAAACCCCTGGAGTTGTTCTACAACAGCATATTCCAGGCGTGCCAATCTACAATATCCCTAGAGAAGAAACCAAAAAGCCCACATCGTAAACTTTTCAATCCAACTGAGCCTCACAAAAAAAGCCAAAAGGGGGTTTTCAAAAAACTTGCCCAAGTTTGTGAGCCACAAGCTCCTTTGCCACTAGAGGTTCAATAATGGCTGCCTCCTGTTCTTCCACCATGATCTCCAAGACCCTTAGGGGAAGCCATTGATCCTGACAATATTACACGGTCCAATCCAAAAGAGTTCACTGATGCATCTCCTCTTGATAAATTAAGACTTAACCCCTGAGGCACTACCAGAGACCTAACTTCAGGAAACCCCCTGTACACCTTGCTCAGAATGAATCTGACTGTTGTGCGTGTAGTCAAAGCCTAAAAGCATGCAGTCTTTTGAAAAGATCCAGCTACTATGATGAGCACCTCTCCATTTACACTCTAGTTCTAGTGAGATGGCCCACAAGGGGAAAACCTATAGTAACATAGACTGGCTGAATTTTACGACATTAGGACAAATAGGTGTATTTGTCCCAATGAAAGGTAGATGAATGGCCAAGGCCGTCTTAACGGCATTATGGGCCCCTGGGCAAAGTAACGCTCTGGGGCCCCTACAATGGAGACAGTGCAGGTAAACATACAAAAACATACTTGGGGGGCACACCCTAAAAATACTATACATTTAAGATGGTGCTGCTATAAGGCCAAAAACAGGGGTACTTTGTCGCAGTAAGTGGGTTTAGCACTATATGACCATATGGTGACCAATCCCCTGTATTTTTGAATATGTTCAGGTGTTTTTAACTAGCCTTGCAGGATAGATGTAATTTTTGCATGTGTGCGCTATAATCTGTACTGTTTTTGGTCTTATAGCAGCACCATCTTAGATGTATAGCATTTTTAGGGTGTGCCCCCCAAGTATGTTTTTGTATGTTGTATAGACCCTGACCAGGTCTCTTGGGCTGGAGCACCCCTCCCCCTCTTCATTACCTCATATTAGTGGCCACCAGTGCATAGGAGGAATCCCTTCAGTTCTCCCACATAGAGGAGTTTATCTCCCATGGTTGAGACACAGGTTCTTTCATTCTATTAACAGGGTAGGACCCACTAATTCGGGGTACTTTGTCACAGTAAGTGGGCTTAGCACTATATGACAATATAGTGTGACCAAACCCCCGTATGTTTTTATATGTTCAGGTGTTTATAACTAGCCTTGCAGGATAAATGTAATTTTTGCATGTGTGCGCTATAATCTGTTTTGTAGTGCAGGTAAACAGACATCAAGTAGGTAGGAGGCAGACAAATGGAGCTTCTCCTTTTGGGTGGAGCTCCGCAATAACTACATGAACAATCATTCTGTACAGCAAAGAAACAGTGGGAAAATACCACACACATCAAGTAACAAAGCTGTCCTGTGCATATAATATATCTGCTAGATTGATGCCTCCCCAGCACTATGGCCCCTCTATGCCCCAGATATCCCCCCAACACTCTGACCCCTCTTCACCCCATATATCCCCCCAGCACTCTGACACCTCTACACCCTAGATATCCCTCCAGCACTCTGACCTCTCTACACCCCAGATATTCCCCCAGCACTCTGACCCCTCTTCACCCCAGATATCCACCCAGCACTCTAACCCCTCTACACCCCAGATATTCCCCCAGCACCCTGACCCTTCTACATCCCAGATATCCCCCTGGCACTCTGACTCCTCTACACCCTAGATATCCCCCCCAGCACTCTGACCCCTCTACACACCAGATATCCTTCCCAGCACTGTGACCCCTCTACACCCCAGATATCCCCACAGCACTCTGACCCATCTACACCCTCGGTATCCCCCCCAGCACTCTGACATCTCTACAACCTAGATATCCCCCCAGCACTCTGGCCCCCCTACACCTCCGATATCCCCCCAGCACTCTGCCCCTTCTACACCCTAGATATCCCCCCAGCACTCTGACCCCTCTACATCCCAGATATCCCCCCGGCACTCTGACTCCTCTACACCCTAGGTATCCCCCCAGCACTCTGACCACTCTACACACCAGATATCCCTCCAGCACTGTAAGCCCTCTACACCCCAGATATCCCCCTAGCACTCTGACCCTTCTACACCCCAGATATCCCCCAGCACTCTGACCCCTCCACACACCAGATATTCCCCCAGCACTCTGACCCTTCTACATCCCTGATATCCCCCCGGCACTCTGACCCCTCTACACACCAGATATCCCTCCCAGCACTGTGACCATATACCATAAGATACCCCACTACATCCCTGATACCTCCTACACTGTGGCCTCTCTACATCCCTGATACCTCTAGCACTATAGCCACCCAAGCATTGCTACCCCCTATACAGCCCAGATATCCCCTCAGCATTGTTTTCCCCCATACACCCTTGATATCCCCCAGCACCATTATTCCATCCATTTAGTACCCCCCTTTTCCAGTGGAGGTACAGTGCATGTAAACTTTTGGCTCTGTGCTCACCTATACAAATGAAGCAGGCAGAATGAGGGGCAGAGGAGGGAGCATCCCTCTGGGCATTCCAAGCGTTTTGGTGCAAACAGTGCTTGACAGCTGGGCTCACCATGACACTATCCACAATGCTACTTCCGCAGGTGGGCTCTCAGTGCTGCTGACTCAGCAGTTCTCACTCCAGCTCCTACCACGCAGCCTCTGAGTCCCTCTCATTAGGACAGCCCTGTGAATGGCAGGACCACTCCCCTCCATTCACAGAATGCCTTAAATCCTAAGAAAATGATACAAAGAGTTTTGCGAATGGCCAAGGGGGCAGGAAGGGAGGCCTAGTGGCATTATTCTTCACAGTTGCAGCCACGGCCGAATTATTACACTAACCACCAGTCAGCAGAATATGAGATACTCTTTATTACAGGAACATTAGACCGGTGCTGTATGACATTTATTTTTTATTTTTATAATACTAGATTTCAGTTTTAAATTCGACAATTTTCAAGAAGGCACTAAGAGCAGCTTTAAAGTGTATCAAAACCCCCAAATAAAAGAAAGTTACAAAGTTACATAGTTAGTCAGGTTGAAAAAAGACACAAGTCCATCCAGTTTAACCACAAACAAAATAAATAAACAAAATAAAAAACACAATACAATCCCATACACCCAACTCCATACCCACAGTTGATCCAGAGGAAGGCAAAAAACCCCAGCAGAGCATGAGATCCAATTTGCTACAGAAGGGGAAAAAATTCCTTCCTGATCCCCCGAGAGGCAATCAGATTTACCCTGGATCAACTTTACCTACAAATCTTAGTACTCAGTTATATTATGTACATTTAGGAAGATATCCAGGCCTTTCTTAAAGCAATCTACTGAGCTGGCCAGAACCACGTCTGGAGGGAGTCTGTTCCACATTTTCACAGCTCTTACTGTGAAGAAACCTTTCCGTATTTGGAGATGAAATCTCTTGTCCTCTAGATGTAAAGCGTGCCCCCTTGTCCTCAGGCCCCATACTCACGACCAAACATGTTTGCTGAAACTGGCCCGCGGACCAGTTTCAGCAGACATGTTTGGTCGTGTGTAGTTACGAGCGTACAGAATTTCACCGTACATTTGCCCGCCGGGCCGTTTTTCAGCAGACATTTATTTCCAAACTTGTTTTAAAACCGTCCGCTCAAATCCTGTCCGAACGGACATGTTTGGTGGTGAGTACACAAAACCAACGTACAAAAACCCCGCGCATGCTCAGACTAAATGAGGCCACGGGAGCGCTCGTTCAGGTAAAACTCACGTTTGTTTGGGATATGGCACATTCGTCAATAGAAAGATTAATTCTAGCAATAGAACACTGAAGCAAACCACACAATAAACAACGCTTGATGCCGTCGTTTTATTCATTCTTCTCTTGCTATAACTAATCAGTTATTTAGCTCATGTTATTTCAACTGAGTTGTTCCATACTGAAAAGTGACATTTGTTAGCTGTGATGTAGTAAGATTTTTGCAAACTTTTATTGGCCCGACGTATCATATTTTTAGTGGTCCTCCACATTTCAAATTTTTTGCTTTTAATGTTTAATGGTTATCTTTCCCACTTTCTTTAGGTGTTTATAGTTATGTCACCATTTAGAATATTTTAATAGGAAATAGTTTTGATTTTGCTTTTGTTTGTATATTTAACTGGATTATTTTGAAGGTTGTTTAAATTGTCTACCATGTTGGCACACCAAATGCCCCCCCCCCCATGAGTTAGTGAATATTTTAGATTAAACATTTTATTTGTTTGTAATGTTTGATGCCTAAAATAATACCCACAGTATTACAAACAATAGGCACGTTTTTCAAATCAACAAAAAGGCTTTTATTTGAGCAAATTATAAAAAGGATCAAAAACAGAATGGCAGCACTTGAACAGCTAGCAAAATACATGCAAACTTGCATTTGAAACATGGTGAAGGATAAACTAGCCAACCTCAGGAAGCACACAAAATAAAATCTGAAGCAGCAGCACATAACCAAAGGAACCCAAGCTGTGGTAGTCCAAACAAGATGCCATTTGTGGGGGATCAAATGGAAGGCAGGGCATCAACGTCTCCTCTTCCTTGCAACCTTCCTTCCAGGCTGCCTTCCAGCGGGTCTTCCCTGGGCCCTTGCAGGTGGGGATGATGTGGCAGCAGGAGTATGATGTTCAGCAAGCCGGGCCGGGTCACATAGCCCAGTGTCTGGGGTCAGCATCTCCCTCTGCATCCACCAAAGGGCCTGGTTGATGATGCCCTTGGCCAATTGCCTCTGCTCCTCCGTGCCTTTATTGAGATCATGTGCCACGGAGGCACTGTAGGCCTCAGTGGGGTTGAGGGGGGCCCTCATGATGGCACTCGCCTCCTGAATCATTTTGAGGCTGGCTTCCTCCACTGCCCCCAATTTCTTCTTACGGCCTGGTGGCCTAATATAAAGGGGAGGAGCCTGGCTGGTGGTGCTTGTCCTGGGGAGCTGCTGAACGCCACTGGGCCCGGCCTCCTCCTGGCTGCCACTGACCCCTTCGTCCTGGCTGACAGTGAGGAGAGGATCTGCCACCTCCTGGCTGGTCTCTTCTTCCTGTGTAAAAAAAAGGGACATGTTGTAATATATTTAGGAATATACTCACTCACATTTTCATGCTTGAATCTTATTTTTTGCCTTGAATTTAAACTTGAAAACAGACTCACCCTCTGACCCCTGCAGTTGTCATCCCTGACACCTATTTGTTTGCCCACGATTTTAGATTTTTACTTCCCAGCTTGTATTTTATTAACCAATATCAAGTCAAGAATCAAACAATAATTAATATTATTACATAACTAGTTATGAAACTACTATACCTCATCATCGTAGAGGCGCAGATCTGCCTCTCTGTCAGCCAGGCCCTCTTCATCTGACTCTGCAGGGCTGTGGTGATCTGGGGAAGTCCCGCTGGGAGGTAGCGTGGAGGAAAGGTTGGGATTCAGACTTGACATTGATGGCCTGCCTTCCAGTTGATCCCGCAAAAATGACATCTGGCTGTAATACCACAGCTTGGGTTCCTTTGGTGGTCTTGCTGCTGCTCCAGATCTTAGCTGCTTTTGGTGAGCTTTGTACGCTCTCCTATATGTGCCCCTGAGGTTGGAAAGTTTATCCTTCACCATGTTGGCACTGCATTCTGGCACCCATGTCCTCATGTATGCTGCTAGCTGTTCAAGTGCTGCCGCTCGTACGTCCTTATTGTGGTAGGTGGGCTGCTTTGAATCCCACAGGATGGGCATTTCCCTAAATTTATCCAGCAAATGCTGGATAATCTCTTGGGTCTGCAGGAGATCCATTGTGAAATTATGATTTACTGTTTTTTATTCTAGATTGAAAAAATAAAAAGAAACCAAAAACACAATTAAAAAAAGCCTCAGCATTTACATTGATAGAATATGTTGTTTAAAAAGTAGTACCTATATAGAAATACAAACACAGTGTCTCTTGTTTAGAAAATGCTGGCCAGCTCTGCCCCATTGGTTGGTTTTAGCTAACATTTTTTTTATACATGCCGCCCCTTTGGTTACATTGCAGGAAATAATAGAAATGTACAACCATACACAATTATTACAAATGACAGCATTCATCAAGGCACTATTGCATGTGTAGATATCCTGCCCCTCAGCATTGATTACATGAAAGTAACTTCCTAATGACCTCTGTCCAACCAACACAGAACAATACTTGGCCTGATCTGAATACACCCTACATAATTGATAATGAGTCACAGCATTTTTGACCTCTCTATTTTGTGATGTCTACAAAAGCATTTGGGTACGAAAATCACATTCTGGTATCCAAGAGACATAATAGCTTAATAAAACTGTGCAACCAACAGACCAAACCCCCATCCCATTGCTCTACATTTTAGAGCCCGCTGCTGATCCCATGTTTAAATTTCTTACCTGCCTCTCTCAAAATCCTCGTTTCTTACGCTCGCTGAATTAACACGTAACCTACGTAATCACGTCAAGCGCCTTTTATCCACTCCGCGTATGTATGAAACGCCGCCCTCGTCACCTTTGCCATGCCCCTAATCAATTGAAAAAGTAAATATGGCGTTAACTGTGTAGGTTCTGGAATCGCGCGAATATTCTCCGCGTAACCTACGTCAATACGTTCTTGGCATTCGCGACACTCCGCATATGCAAGAATCCCCGCCCTCATCTCCGCCCCTGACGGGACATTTCCTCGTTTCCACGCCCCTAATCTCTGTGGGAAGGAAAGATGGCGATGTCACACGAGCGGGCACGGAGCTCTCATGGCGCAAGTGAAGGGACAGAGGCAGGACCGTCCCGATCCAGGCCTAAAAGATATAAAGCCACTAATATGGCGTTCGAAGAAATGGTGGAGTTGGTTTACATCATGAGGAGGAAGGATTATGATGGTGAATGTGGGCCCTACAAAACACCGAACCGTAGAAAGTCACACATAATGGACAAGGTGGCAAGGAGAATGAGTAGAATGTTTGGTGTCACCAGGTCAAAGGAGCAACTACGGAAGCGTTGGTCCGATTTAAAATTGAGGGAGCCACATCACATGAAGAAGATCCTCAAAATTCTGCGTAAAAGTAAGTCCATATTATTTAAGGGGGGGGGGGGGAATGTCTGCAATAATGTGTTGACATGTATTTTTTCACATCTGCCTCCTTGGCCTGCTTGTACTTTTGAACACGTGTAGATACTGTATTGTGTTTATGTCAAATAACAACCCTTACCAAATTTTGTGAAATAGTAAACACGCGTAATATGACATTGTTTTGCAAAAATGTGACGTTACTCCAGGAACAACACACCTGGACATGGCTGACTGGCCCCAAACTTGGTTTTCCAACATTGTTGAATAGCAAAATCACAGAAATTAAATTGAGTGAATGTGACAGGCAAACAAGATTCATTCTCCAAAATGCAAATAAAGCTGATGTTTTAACATCTTGAAATGCAAAGCACCTGTGTCTCAAAAATCAAAGTATATTTATTTGGAGGGTCGACGAGAATTAATGTTTTGGGGGGACATCCATGTGTGTCACTTCTTTGCAAAAAAGGGGCAGGATCAGAGCTTGGCCTAGAACTACGCCAAAAATGGAGGATTGCTGAAAGAATAAACAACCAAAAATCATCATAAATGTATCGTCTATGCAATGTGTGCGATTTATGATATCCAATATCTGTGTGCTGATGAGTATCCCTTTTGTTTTTTATTATTTCTTATAGGGGAAAGAAGACGCCAGCAATTGGAGGAGGCAGAGAGGGCCAGACACCCGCAAAATCAAACACCTCCACATGTTGAGCAGGAGGAGGCTGGGGAAGGAAGAGAGGAGGATGTGGAAGGAGAAGAGGATGTGGAAGGAGAAGAGGATGTGGAAGGAGAAGAGGATGTGGAAGGAGAAGAGGATGTGGAAGGAGAAGAGGAAGGAAGAAAGGAGGAAGGAAGAGAGGAGGAAGAAGTTATTTTGGACTTAGAATTTATAGCAGATGAAGGGCAAGTGGCGGAAGAACAATTTGGCGAATTGCAAGAAGGTGGATTGATGGATGAAGGAGGAGTCGAAGATGATGGGGAGGTGGTGGAAGAAGGAGGAGTGATAGAAGATGATGGGGAGGTGGTGGAAGAAGGAGGAGTGATAGAAGATGAAGAAATTGGGGATGTGGAAATTATCAGGCCATCAGGTCAGTGTCACCCCTATATTAATAGGGCCAAACATATGCAGATAGGCTGGAAATTATTTACATATTTTGAATGCCAATTTGTTTCTTTTTAGGGGATGAAGATGGTGTAGCACATTTTTCACGTGCAAGTGCTTCTATAATTGTACAGCAACTAATGGAGTGCAGCACGGAAATGGACATTATGCGGGAAAGGATGCTAGTCATGGAGCAGAATGTGCGAAATGTCATTTCAGAGTGTAGCACGGAAATGGAGAACATGCGACAAAGGATGCTAGTCATCGAACAAAATTACAAAAATATCATTGACATGATGGGCCGTGTCAAAGACTGAACCACAGAAGCCCATCCCCCGCCCATCCCCCGCCCACAAAACCCTTTTTAATTTTTGTACTTTATAATACGCCAAAATTTCTAAATGCACACACAGTGTGCCAATATGTGCTATCTGCCATCACAGACTATCTATTGTCTGTGCTTTGTGGGTACAAACCCCTCCTCGATCCTCAAGTAGTTGAGAGGAAGGGTTTGCTCCCACAAAACACAGACATTGATCACCCATGATGTCAGATAGCACATGTGGCCATTTGTCTGTTTAACCAATGACATTTGGCGAGTTTTCACTGAATGTGTGCATTTAGAAATTTTGGCGTGTTCCAGTGTGAAAGCACACCATCCATATGACTGACTGCTGTTCTTTTTTTAAATTTTTGTTTGGTGTTGATCTTTTTTGGTTTGTAAATGTTTCCAGTTTCAGATCACAAAACGAACAAGAAATCTCACCTAAAGAAAGAAGTTAACTAATTTTTGTAAAAAAAATAAAAAAATTTGTGTTGTGTTAAAATCTTGTTGAAAAAATTAGACACAAACAAATACAAAGCCAAAAAATGTTTTGTATAAAAACAATACACAAACATTTCTAAATGTAAATAAATGTCTTCGAAACAAATACCCAAAAAAAAATTAGAAAATAAAAAATAACCCAAAAAATTTCTACATAAATTAGTCTGGGTTATTGGAAACCAAACTAAATAAGAACTTACATTTTTAACCAAAGTCTAAAAAAATTCTGTTTAGAAGTGTGTATATATATATATAAATATATATATATATATATATATATATATATATATATATATATATATATCTCTAGAGATAGATATATAGGAGACAAGCCCAAAAATTCTTGCGTATAGTTTCAGTGAAATTATTCTTACATTGTGTTTCGATCATTATTATTGCTAATCACTGTCAATAAAGACAAAAAAATAAATAATTAAAAGCCAATATTTTATTGCAAAAATTTGCAGGAAATGTTTTCTGCCTAAAAATACACATTTCTTGTTAAAAAATGACTAAAATAAAAAAAAAAAAATGTGACATCAAAAGCAGAAAAATGAGTGGCTTCTTATTTCTAGACTGAATACCCAGTTTGTAGATGAGTGAATAATGTGCAAATGTGGTTAGTTAATACATCTGAGTAAGTAAATCTGGCACTAGAAGTGCACTATTTTTGGAGATAACCTGGAAGACAGAAAAATAGAGAAAAAGCAGTAATGACAAACAACTGTATAAAGTCCAATGGTCTAATTATTTATTAGTTGTGAGAATATTCCTTTCTTTGGGGGCCGAATTAGAAAGAAATATGATCTGGCATAGCAATGGCCCCCCGACCCATGAAGTACTCAACATATTTGTCGCGTACCTCACGAGCAGATTGGGGGGCCAAGCCAGCGCGACCAGTGTCCAGGCCAGGAATGTTCTCTGAGGGTAGTCCTGCCTCAGAGCCCATGGAGGCTAGGTACGTCTGGGAGTGCCTGCGTAGAAAATTGTGCAAAATGCAGCAGGCAAATATAATGGTGTTCAATTTATATTCCGCCAAATGTATCGATGTCAGGAACAGGCGGAACCGGTTGGAGAGGATCCCAAAGGCATTCTCGACTACCCTCCGAGCCCTGGACAACCGAAAATTGAACACACTCCTCTCTGAGGTGAGGGTCCTCTGGGGAAAAGGCCGCATTAGGTGAGGTCCAAGGCCGAAAGCCTCGTCCGCTAGGAACACAAACGGAAGTCCTTCCACATTATCTTCATCTGGTGGCAATGCCAGACCACCAGTTTGGAGACGATCATAGAAATCAGTCCGTGCGAACACTCCCCCATCTGACATCCGGCCGTTCTTCCCCACGTCCACATATAGAAACTCATACTGTGCCGACACCACCGCCATCAACACGATACTATGATAACCCTTGTAGTTATAATAGAAGGACCCCGAGTGGGGTGGGGGCACAATGCGGACGTGTTTCCCATCTATTGCTCCACCGCAGTTAGGAAAATCCCACCGCTCGGCAAATTGGGAAGCCACAGACTGCCATTCCTGTGGTGTGGAGGGTAGCTGTGGGGACAAACAAAAAAAGAGATTTAGTACTTTGGCACATAAACATTGCAAACATAATCCTACAAGCATCCTTGTGCAACTTTACATTTTTAAAATAGCATTTGCAAATTATGAAGGGAGAATTTCGGGGCACAAATAGATAGGCCCACTTAATTAATAAGAGACTCCACAGCCCTCTGATGGGGACAAAAACACTTTGAAGGGGGGGTGGGGGGTGTTTAAACTGTTTTTAGAAAACAAAAAAAAAACAAAAAGTGGCATGGTGGGGGTTGGCCCGAAGATAGCATGCTGGACAGGTTAATATTGGGTAAGATCAAAATATGCAGGTAGGCCAAAATAAAAAGAACATGTAAAAGCTGATATCAACATGCATAGTGAGAAAAGGGAACGTTAGTTAAACACACAGCATATCTGGGAAATAAAATAA
This sequence comes from Rana temporaria, assembly GCF_905171775.1. Taxonomy (NCBI): domain Eukaryota; kingdom Metazoa; phylum Chordata; class Amphibia; order Anura; family Ranidae; genus Rana; species Rana temporaria. Next base: position 278,512,326 of record NC_053492.1, on the reverse strand, counting down.
AAAGTTAGTTTGCCACATTATAAAGACACATTGTGAGGTTAAAATGAGGAAACTTACCTTCATATACTCCTCGTGCATAACTTTAATGATGGCAGCACACGTGTCCGGTATGATGACCCCAAGCGCCTGCGGAGAGATGCCTGTCGAGAACTTGAGGTCCTGCAGGCTCCTCCCAGTCGCCAGGTACCGCAACGTGGCAATAAGCCTCTGCTCGGCCGTGATGGCTTGGCGCATCACAGTGTCCTGCCTCGTGATATAGGGGGACAGAAGTTCCAGCAGACTGTTGAATACGGGGTCCGTCATGCGGAGAAAATTCCTATAGTCATTAGGATTATTCTCCTGGAGTTCCCTAAGCAGAGGCATATGAGAGAACTGGTCACGCTGGCGCAACCAATTCTTGGTCCAGAAACGCCTCCGCCCCCTGTTTCTGGCCAAAGTACTGGAATAATGAACATATCCAGCAGCCATCCCATAAACAGCACCAACTCGCGAAAATTGACGCTGCTGCTCCATCATGGCTTCAAACCGGCCGGCTGGTCAGTCAAGAACACACTCCAACAGAAAGCACAATCAAATCCAGCGGTACCTGCAAAGAACGCACGACACACAGATACGAACGCACAGTACGAATCTGCTAAGCAGAACGAACTGCACGCCTGTACCCGAATGCCAACTACGTACCCACAAGCACACGCACTGAACGAGAAAATACTACCTACTAAAGCCTGGAGACCGAGAAGCGCGAATCAGCTCTAACCAAACCTTCACTAACACGAGCAAAGCCGTAACTAGCAAAAGCGGAACAGAGGGCGTCGCCATTGACTTTGGCCTTTCCCTTTATAGTGACGTCAAACGTGGATTACGTGCACGCGTTCAGGTCCGCAGGGAAATATCGTCCGCTGGTGTGTACAAGCCAGCGGGCCAAATGAAAAAACAGCCTTGTACGCCGGAAACAGCCCGTCGGACATTTCGAGCGAACATGTTTGGTCGTGAGTACTCGGCCTCAGTGTTGAAGTTATATATTACCCGTGCTTGAATATGGTGGCTGCATTCATTTTTTACTTTTTAGGCTAAGAACATTTAAGCTGAGTTATATTACCTTGTCATGGGGGCTCCATTCTCTGCATTTTACAGATCCACAGTCAGTGTACAGATAACAAATATTTGCCAGCAAATAGGTAAAGTCCCTTCTACCAAGAAAATCTACCTGCTGGATTTTTTTTTTTTTTTAATGGATCTCATAAGTACCGGTAAAAAAATCACATAAAATATTGGTCCTAGCTGTTGGATTAGTTAAAGAACAGGCCAAAAAAATGGTTTCTATGACAAATTGATATTTGGAAATGAGCAAGTTTCACACATACGATCTTCAGCTTGTATAAAAACACTGGGGTAGATTTAAGAAGCAATTGCGCCTGTGTAACCATAGGTTACACAGCGCAATTGCTTACTTGCCCGGCGTAACGAGTGCTCCTGATTCAGGAACCTCATTACGCCTACTGCAGCCTAAGATCTGCGCGGCATAAGGCTCTTATGCCCGCATATCTTAGGCTGCATTCTTGCGGTGGCCGCTAGGTGGCGTTCCCGTTGTGCTCAGTGTATAGTATGCAAATTGCATACTAACACAGATTCACAACGTTGCACGAGCCCTGCGTACGCAATTTACGTCGTTTACGTACGGCGGTTTTCGCGCAAGGCTGCCCCTGCTATTAGCAGGGGCAGCCCATGTTACGTATACCCGTCGTTCCCGCGTCGCGAAATTTGAATTTTATGTAGTTTGCGTAAGTGAATCGTGAATGGCGCTGGACGCCATTCACGTTCACTTTGAAGCAAATGACGTTGTTGCGACGTCATTTGGCGCAATGCACGTCGGGAATGTTTCCCGACGGAGCATGCACTCTACGATCGGCGCGGGAACGCGCCTAATTTAAATGATTCCCGCCCCCTACGCCCCCAAAATTCCTATGTAAAAAAATTAGCATATTTCATCCGACCAATAAAAGAAAAGTGTTTTTAATAAAAAAAAAGTCAACCTTCAAATAATTATGTTCAGTTATGCACTCAATACTTGGTCGGGAATCCTTTTGCAGAAATGACTGCTCCAATGCGGCGTGGCATGGAGGCAATCAGCCTGTGGCACTGCTGAGGTGTTATGGAGGCCCAGGATGCTTCGGTAGCGGCCTTAAGCTCATCCAGAGTGTTGGGTCTTGCGTCTCTCAACTTTCTCTTCCCAATATCCCATAGATTATCTATGGGGTTTAGGTCAGGCCAATTGGCAGGCCAATTGAGCACAGTAATACCATGGTCAGTAAACCATTTACCAGTGGTTTTGGCACTGTGAGCAGATGCCAGGTCGTGCTGAAAAATTAAATCTTCATCTCCATAAAGCTTTTCAGCAGATGGAAGCATGAAGTGCTCCAAAATCTCCTGATAGCTAGCTGCATTCACCCTGCCCTTGATAAAACACAGTGGACCAACACCAGCAGCTAACATGGCACCCCAGACCATCACTGACTGTGGGTACTTGACACTGGACTTCAGGCATTTTGGCATTTCCCTCTCCCCAGTCTTCCTCCAGACTCTGGCACCTTGATTACAGAATGACATGCAAAATTTGCTTTCATCCGAAAAAAGTACTTTGGATCACTGAGCAACAGTCCAGTGTTGCTTCTCTGTAGCCCAGGTCAGGCGCTTCTGCCGCTGTTTCTGGTTCAAAAGTGTCTTGACCTGGGGAATGCGGCACCTGTAGCCCATTTCCTGCACACGCCTGTACACGTGGCTCTAGAGGTTTCTACTCCAGACTCAGTCCACTGCTTCCGCAGGTCCCCCAAGGTCTGGAATCGGTCGTTCTCCACAATCTTTCTCAGGGTCCAGTCACCTCTTCTCGTTGTGCAGCATTTTCTGCCACACTTTTTCCTTCCCACAGACTTCCCACTGAGGTGCCTTGATACAGCACTCTGGGAACAGCCTATTCGTTCAGAAATTTCTTTCTGTGTCTTACCCTCTTGCTTGAGGGTGTCAATGATGGCCTTCTGGACAGCAGTCAGGTCGGTAGATATGTGCATTCCCGTTCGTACAAATGTTATTTTCGTACGAAAATGTTCATTTTCGGACCCGCAGAATAATGTGTACATACGAAAAAATTAAAGCACCAAAATATGTAAACGACGTGATTACGAATGAGCTGCATAACGAACAACCGCAAATACGAACGAACGATCTGACGAAAATACGACAAAACGAAAACGGCAAAAGAACGAAAATTACATCTATAACAAAAGATTTGCATTCTGTATCCTGTTTGAATCCCATCTCTGCTCGTATCCTCAGCCGCATGTCCACATGACACCTACAACAAAAGATTTGCATTTTGTATTTTGTTTGAATCCCCTCTCTGTTCGTATCCTCAGCCGTATGTTCACACGACATTCACAACAAAAGATTTGCATTCTGTATCCTGTTTGAATCCCCTCTCTGCTCGTATCCTCAGCCGTATGTTCACACGACATCCACAACAAAAGATTTGCATTCTATATCTTGTTTGAATCCCTTCTCTGTTCGCACCCTCAGTCGTATGCTCATATGACATCCACAACAAAAGACCCGCACTCTGCATTTTGTTTGAATCCTTTCCCTGTCCGCATCCCCAGCCGTATGTTCACACGACATCCACAACAAAAGATTTGCATTCTGTATCCTGTTTGAATCCCTTCTCTGTTCGCACCCTCAGTCGTATGCTCACACGACATCCACAACAAAAGACCCGCACCCTGTATTTTGAATTCCTTTTTTCTGTTCGTATTTTGGATTCAACAGAATGCAAATCCCTTGCCACAGATGTAATTTTCGTTTTTTTGAATGGGCAGTGAGTTTAGTTAGTAAAGCAGCTTCTCTTTTGTGCTGAGTAGTACAGTAAAGCCAAATAAACTTTTCTGTGGATTTTCATCTGAAGGGAGATCAGTTGGCCAGACTTTTGAACCCAAAAATGGTTTTCTGATGGAGTTTAAAAACGGACACATTTTCTGAGAACGAACGGAAAACGATCGTTTTTATGTTTGTTGTTAAAAAAGTCTGACCAAGTGTATGGGGCTTAACAATCGTTAATATGGATGAGCCGCGTGTTGAAAGTGCCGCGAATCCCGCGATATATTTACGAAAGTACAAAATTACGAAAATCCTTTTTCTGTTCGTATCTTCAGTCGTATGCCCACATGACATCCACAACAAATTGTCATAGATGTCACACGAACACACGACCGAAAACACGAACAGAAAAAGGAATCCAAAACACAGAATGCAAATCATTGACGAAAATTCACGAAAAATTATTGTCTCACAAGTAACGAACATGAATTAAACAGAATAACGAACCATCCCGCATGTACGAAAATAAAACGGTAACTAAAATACGAAACGATCGGAATATGAAAAAATCTGGTCGTACAAAAAACGAACGGGAAAACGGGCGTCTTACGAAAAACGAACGGAAACGAACCTACGGAATGATACGAAACAGAACAAAAAAAAAACGCAATTTTTTTCTGTGCACATGTCTACAGGTTGGCAGTCTTAGGCTGGGTTCACACTACTACACTACTTTCATCCTACTTTGCTCTGTGTTCAATGTTTCCCTATGAGAGCGTCTTGTAGCGTCCTACACAAGTCGGTCCGACATTGAAAATGCTCCCTGTACTACTTTTGGTCCTACATTGATCCTACTTCAGGCCCATTGAATATCATTGAAGTCGGACCAAAGTAGTATCCTGTTCATGAAAGTAGGATGGATGTAGGACCAATGTAGGATAAATGTAGGACCAATGTAGCAGAGCAAAGTAGGATGAAAGTAGTGTAGTAGTGTGAACCCAGCCTCACCCATGATTGCGGTTTGGAGTAATGAACCAGGCTGGGAGTTTTTAAAAGCCTCAGGAATCTTTTGCAGGTGTTTAGAGTTAATTAGTTGATTCAGATGATTAGGTTAAGAGCTCGTTTAGAGAACCTTTTCATGATATGCTAATTTTTTGAGATAGGAATTTTGGGTTTTCATGAGCTGTATGCCAAAATCATCAATATTAAAACAATAAAAGGCTTGAACTACTTCAGTTGTGTGTAATGAATCTAAAATATATGAAAGTCTAATGTTTATCAGTACATTACAGAAAATAATGAACTATGGGCCAGATCCTCAAAAGAGATACGGCGGAGTAACTGCTGTTACTCCGTCGTATCCCTGGTCCTAACTATGGAACTGATCCACAGACTCAGTTTCCCATAGTTAGGACGAAGATCCGACATGTGTAATTGAATTACACTGTCGGATATTAAGGATGCAATTCTAGGCCGGCCGCTAGGTGGCGAGGCCATTGCGGCCGGCCTAGAATATGCAAATGACCAGTTACGGCGATCCACGAAAAGGTTCCGACGGGCCCGTCGCTCTAAATCTACGTCGTTTACGTCGAGTTCCGCCGCGTAAAACTAGGGCTAAGCCCTAGTTCTCTTAAGCCATGTTAAGTATGGCCGTCGTTCCCGCGTAGAATTTTAAATTCTACGTCGTTTGCGTAAGACGTCCGTGAATGGCGCTGGACGCCATTTACGTTAACGTCTAAGCAAATGACGTCGGAGCGACGTCAGTTAGCGCAATGCACGTCGGGTAATTTACCCGACGGAGCATGCGCAGTACGTCCGGCGCGGGAGCGCGCCTAATTTAAATGAGACTCGCCCATTTGAATAGGAACGCCTTGCGCCGGACGGATTTAAGTTACAGCGCCGCAAAATTCCAGGTAAGTGCTTTGTGGATCGGCACCTAACTTGGGAATTTTGCGGCGGAGTAACTTAAATCAGAAAAGTTACGTTGCGCCGCGGCTTTGTGGATAACCCCCTTTATCACAATATGCTAATTTTTTGAGAATGACCTGTACAGCAAGGCTTTAAAAAAGCTATGACTAACTAATTTGTGGCAGTTTCTAAGTTACTTTATTTGCATTTCAACTCTTTTTAATATGTGAACTGGAGATTAGTAGTGGGTTTAATTTTTTACAGCAACCTTTGTAGACACAGATACCAGTCCAGTAATATGTTTGCAAACAGTGGTGAATTTAAAGGGAAACGTTCTGCTTTTCCTCCTCCCCTCGTCCTCTTTTACTTTTTCTTTTTTTTTTCAGAGAGAGCAGATACCTAGTTCTTGTACAACATTGATCTGTTTGTGCAGTACCTGTGTTTGTTTCTGCACAGAATCGACCTGCTGTTGATTTTGCTGCTGTTGATTGCAGCAAACACCACCAGCTGTTTTATCATCTCTTCTATTTTCTCACATTACAGGTACTGGCCTTTTAAATATCACTTTTTTGCCACAAGTGCATGCATCCTCCACCATTTGAGAATTGGAGATAGGTAGTCAGTGTAATGCTTCCAGGGGTGGGCAACCTTTTTAGTTACAGTTTCATAGTTTGTTCATACAATTTTAAAACAAGTAATTTTTCTCCTTCATTGATGTGTGCTGATGAGGCTGCACTGATGGGCACTAAAAGGCACTGATATGGTGGAACTGATCGGTACTGATGAGGCGGCACTGGTGGGCTCTGATCAGGCAGCACTGGTGGGCTCTGATAGGTGGCACTGATGGGTGGCACTGAAGGGGACTTATAGGTGACACTGAAGGGCACTGATTGGTGGCAATGATTGGTGGCACTGAAAGGTGGCACTGATAGGCGGCACTGATGGGCAATGGAAGGAGACACTGATGATAAGGCACTAATGGGCACTGATGGTCACTGATAGGTGGAACAGGTTGGCACTGATAGGTGACACTAATAGGCAGCACTGATATGCACTGGTAGGTGGCACTGGTGGGTACTGCATAGCAGCAGTGGCTCTCCCTGTTTGGGACTGATGTCCCTCTGACAGAAGCCAGCAATTGGCTAGTTTTTTTTCTCCTGGCGCTGTCAGTGTGAGGGGAAAAAAAGGTGCTTCCGGATCTTCTGTTTACATTGGCTGACAGCTGATCACATGGTAAGGGGCCGGGACTCCAATCTATGATCAGCCGAGTATCATTGACTCACTGATCACAGAGGGCACCGCATGCACTCCGCATCTCAGGAGGACGTGCATGGACACCCTCCCAGCAATTAAGGCCCGCGCTGTAGCTGTCTTTCAGGTATAGCACGGGCAGGAGGAGGTTAAAACAACATTAGTGCCGTGCTGTGCCCTACATCCAAGTGCCTCCTATATAATATTCAAAAAACATTTATGAGTGCATAGCAATTTTATATATGCCTTAAAGGGTCACTAAAGGAAACATTTTTTTTTAGCTAAATAGCTTCCTTTACCGTACTGCAGTACTGGTTTCATGTCCTCATTGTTCGTTTTTGCTTTGAAGTAGCTGTAATTCTGCTGTGATCTCCACACTTCCTGGTTGCCTGTTTCCTTATAACCATCATACTGGGAGCTTTCTCACGGTGGTCTAAGCTGTCATTACTGTGTGTCTAAAACTCCTCAGAACCAATCAGATTCATTTTAAAAAAAAAACACTGCCCTGGATTTGTTTGTTTTTGTTCTGTGAGTCTTCCCGACTCACCTCTCACCCGGAACTTCATGTATGTACCTTCAAAACCTAAAGTGAAACTAGAGGCACATTATATGATAGATTAAATTCAATTTTTAATCATTTTTAAAAGGAATCAGTTAACTTGTATGTCTCTATACCCAATAAACAGTCATTTCAGCAAAACATTTTTTTTCCTTTAGTGACCCTTTAAACATAAATAAATAAAATACATGTGAAAAGTATCATGCAAAGTGAATATCGATCAGTGCACTACTATGGTGCCTATTAAAAACACAAGTCCATCAGTGTATATTCTTTGTGAACTTCTTAATATTGATTAATCCATGCGATAGTGCTCCAAATATATTCAATGTGCCACCACTCTCATGCACCCCCAGTGGTGTTATCCTCACCTTAGGTAGTGTGTCCTCACAATTAAGTTTGGTCAATCAGCATTGGTGAGCCTCCCCTGGGCTCAATAAAAAATATAGGTTCTCCAGGCTCCTGTGCTGATCCTTAGATCAGTATCCTCTGTACGTGTACTGTAAATAAGAATCAAGCTACATAGTGCTTATATAGTTTAAAACCACATATTTTATTAAAAGTCAATAGAAGTACTCACAAATTCTTGGTGCTTCCAGCATACCAATCTATATCAGACAGTCTGTTAATATTCCCAAATAGATCCTCACAACCATTTTCTGTCTGCCACTCCTCGCTCCTCATGAAGCTGCTGCTGCCTACACCATCCCCTCCCCGCAGACCTTTTTCGAATCAACTTTTGTTACGCCAAGTGATGCTGACAGGGCCATCCATGGCTTGAATTTTCACCAGTTCAGCAGGAATAAGAGAGGATTCACGCAGGGTAGGCTATCTTTATTTTTTTCTGTCAATTTGCCCAAATACAGAGTCTATTTGTATATGTTTAGCCATAAAACAGTATCGCTTTGACAGCGCTTTATGCAATCTCATACTAAACAAAGAAAATAATCTGCGCTAAGTGTTATGATCTAAACTCAGTGATGAATGATTAATAGACAGCTTCACTGATGGGCACTAAAAGGCTGCACCGATAGACATGATACCGTGATGACGTCACTGCTATATCCTCCAACCCGGCATACGTTTTGTCTCAATAGACTACGTCACAGGGACAATGGAGCATTTTATTTAGCTAAAACAGAACAATACATATTTCCTTCCTGACAGGGAATCTATGATGGCTTTCACTTGCACAAATTTAAGACTTGATATGTAAGGGCTCTTGCTGCAGCAACTTAGAAGCTTGTAAACAATTAAAAATTCCTAACTCTCATCAGACTTAGAGGAAACATATAATGGTTTTTGGTCAATTAATGTATTAAAAGTTTTTACAATTCTAATATACATTTTATAATAGTTAAATTATGGGTCTCCCTTGCACTGGATTCAGAAAGCATTTGGGGTTGTCTAAGAGCATACATGATGGCGTTTTTTTTTTTTCCTTCAGACATTTTATTTTATTTTATTTCTCTAGCCACATCTCGGACACATTTATGTATACATGTTAGCTTGAGCTATTAAGCTCTGTAAACAATAGTCATTGAGGAGCCAAGCATATCCTGGAAAATGTGTACTCCCACCCCACTCCCTGCTGACTGGAAATGTAAAAAATAATGGGCCAGATCCACAAAAGAGATACGCCGACTTAACTGCTGTTCAGTCTGTGTGTAACTTTGGAAACGATCCTCAAAAGGCTTTTTCCAAAGTTAGGCAGAAGATCCGGCATGTGTAATTGAATTACACTGCCGAATCTTAGGATGCAGTACCGCATCCGCCGCTGGGGGCATTTCGAGTCGAAATGCCGTTTCTAGTATGCAAATTAGCACTTAAGGCGATCCACAAAGCTTTCCAGCTTCGTTTTTTCGCCGTAAGTGTTATTTTGCAAGTGTAAAATTAGGGCTGGTTCTACAAAGTGTAAACTAGTCACACCTTGTAAAAGCCCATTCCAGCGACGGCATTTGGTATGCATTCCCGAGGGAGAACTCCACGGCAATTTGTAAGAACAAAACCGGCATGGGTTCCCCCCCAGGAGCATACCAGGCCCTTAGGTCTGGTATGGGTTGTAAGGGGACCCCCCTACGCCGAAAAATCGACGTAGGGGGTGCCCCTACAATCCATACCAGACCCGTATCCAAAGCACGCTACCCGGCCGGTCAGGAAGGGAGTGGGGACGAGCGAGCGCCCCCCCTCCTGAGCCGTGCCAGGCCGCATGCCCTCAACATGGGGGGGTTGGGTGCTCTGGGGCAGGGGGGCGCACTGCGGGCCCCCCCACCTCAGCGCACCCTGTCCCCATGTTGATGAGGACAGGACCTCTTCCCGACAACCCTTGCCATTGGTTGTCGGGGTCTGCGGGCGGGGGCTTATCGGAATCTGGGAGTCCCCTCAAATAAGGGGGCCCCCAGATACCGGCCCCCCACCCTAAGTGAATGGATATGGGGTACATCGTACCCCTATCCATTCACCTGTAGGCAAAAAGTTAGTTAGTAAACACACAACACAAGGCTTTTTAAAATAATTTATTATTCTGCTCCGGAGGCCCCCCCTGTCTTCGTTATTAGCTCAATTACCAGGGGGGGCTTCTTCTTCCACTCTCCGGGGGTCTTCTCCGCTCTCCGGGGGGGGGCTTCTCCGGACTCCGGGGGTGTTCTTCCATCTTCTCCCCTCTTCCGCTGTTGACTCGGCGAACCCCGGTTCTTCTGCAGATGTCCGGTGCCTTCTTCTTCAGCGCTGGCTGCCTGCTATCTTTGTGTGTTAGCTCAATTTCAAACAGGCAGCCAGCACGGTCTTCTGTGACGTCATCTTCTTCTCTTCTGTTCTTCTCCCCTCTTCCGATGTTGCCTCGTCGCCTGTTGTCGCTGTAATGATGGAAGCGCGCCTTGCATCCCATTTATATAGGCATCACCGTCCCATCATGCTCCGGCAGGTACCCACGTGGTGGGTGCCTACCCACGTGCACCCACCACGTGGTTACCTACCGGAGCATGATGGGACGGTGATGCCTATATAAATGGGATGCAAGGCGCGCTTCCATCATTACAGCGACAACAGGCGACGAGGCAACATCGGAAGAGGGGAGAAGAACAGAAGAGAAGACCCTGACGTCACAGAAGACCGCGCCGGCTGCCTGTTTGAAATTGAGCTAACACACAAAGATAGCAGGCAGCCAGCGCTGAAGAAGAAGGCACCGGACATCTGCAGAAGAACCGGGGTTCGCCGAGTCAACAGCGGAAGAGGGGAGAAGATGGAAGAAGCCCCCCGGAGTCCGGAGAAGCCCCCCCCGGAGAGCGGAAGAAGAAACCCCCCCCGGAGAGCGGAGAAGACCCCCGGAGAGTGGAAGAAGAAGCCCCCCCTGGTAATTGAGCTAATAACGAAGACAGGGGGGCCTCCGGAGCAGAATAATAAATTATTTTAAAAAGCCTTGTGTTGTGTGTTTAATAACTTTTACTTTTTGTCTACAGGTGAATGGATAGGGGTACGATGTACCCCATATCCATTCACTTAGGGTGGGGGGCCGGTATCTGGGGACCCCCTTATTAAAGGGGACTCCCAGATTCCGATAAGCCCCCGCCCGCAGACCCCGACAACCAATGGCAAGGGTTGTCGGGAAGAGGTCCTGTCCTCATCAACATGGGGACAGGGTGCTCTGAGGTGGGGGGGCCCGCAGTGCGCCCCCCTGCCCCAGAGCACCCAACCCCCCCATGTTGAGGGCATGCGGCCTGGCACGGCTCAGGAGGGGGGGCGCTCGCTCGTCCCCACTCCCTTCCTGACCGGCCGGGTAGCGTGCTTTGGATACGGGTCTGGTATGGATTGTAGGGGGACCCCCTACGTCGGCGGGAGCGCGCCTCATTTAAATGGGACTCGCCCCATTTGAATAGGAACGCCTTGCGCCGGCGGAATTTTAGTTACACAGCCTGAAATTTCTAGATAAGTGCTTTGTGGATCAGGCACTTAGGTAGAAACTTTAAGGCAGTGTAACTTAACCTCCCTGGCGGTCTTCCCGAGACTGACACGGGGTTAGATTTTCTTGCTACTATCGGTAACCCCGTGTCAGTCACGGGCTTGCCTCGCTAGATCCACAGGCACTTTTTACTTACCTTGTCCCTGGATCCAGCGATGCCACCGCGCTGTGTGAGCGAGCGGGACCTCGCTCGATTCACATAGTGCCTCCGTGTGACGCCGATCTCCGTTCCCTGCGACGTTACGACGCACGGGGACGGAGAACGGCGCCAAATTAAAAAACGTAAACAAACACTATACACACAGTATACTGTAATCTTATAGATTACAGTACTGTATGTAAAAAAAACACACACCCCCTGTCCCTAGTGGTCTGCCCAGTGTCCTGCATGTCATTTTATATAATAAAAACCTTTTTTTCTCCCTGCAAACTGTAGATTGTCCATAGCAACCAAAAGTGTCCCTTTATGTCAAAAATAGTTTTAGATCAGCTAAAAAACAGCGATAATAAATTATAATCACTTGCAGAATTGTGCGATAGCGATTTGTGGGGAAATTCGTCATAAAAAAATAAAAGTAATGACAGCGACAATTCTGCAACTGAGCAAATTTCAGTGATTTTGATTTGATTACATTATTGAATAATTTTTATTATAATTATATTATTATTTGTTATAATTATTTATAATTATTTATTATATTATAATTTATAATTTTGTTTTTAAAAAAATGTAATACACGGGATGCCTATTAGAATCTTGTTTGGTCAGATTTAAGTGAGTTATTTCTAAAAATTACAGACCTACAATATAAAACGCCAAATTTCCTTGCAAATAATGGTACCGCTTTTAGCATGTTTTTTCTGACAGAATCATACCGCCAGGGAGGTTAAATGGGATTTTTTAAGTTACGCCAGGTTTTTGTGGATCTGGCCCTCTAAGTGGTTAATATTTAAAGGACTAAGTATATTTTTGAAAGTTGAATATTTAGGCCCTAACCATAACTAAATAAATATATATAACCCACTATACATTCCCCTTAATAGTATTGGATAATAATCGGTTACATATTTCTTGGTACATTTAGCCTTTGTCAATCTGTAGTCAGTGAGGTGAATGCTATTTTAGATTGCACTTGTGCAGAAACAAAAGACAAAACTCAAACCAAACAAATCAATTGCAAATGTTTAAAGAATGAAAACAAAGTGAAATCTGCCTTCTTGGTTTATTTTTAATGCAGAACACATTTGGTTTTGATTTATAATGTTCGTCACATATCATACCATACATGTGTAGAGTAAGACAGCTGCTTCAATCTGTGTGTAATAAAGCTCCTATATCACTCTCAGAAAATCATTCAGGCTTGACATGCCTTTGTATTACAAAGATCTTTTGCTTTAAATTTAGGATGTTAAACTTTGTTTTGTAATCATGTGCTATATTTACAGAGAACCCAGTGTTAGCCACATTTGTATTGCATTAGGGTGTGCATTCCAAAGCTCAAAAACATAGTACCGATCACTTACTGTGTTTATTCACAAAGGTAAGGGGCCGGTAAATTATATATTTACTGGCCCCTTCCCCCACTCCTTTTAAGATGTCCCTGTGTGTGCCAGCAGCAGCAGCCTTTGGGAGAGAAGAGGAAGGAAGCCAGCAGTGCTGCAGGGGGGGGGCAGAAATGAGCCAGGGCAGTAGGGGCAATCTGCACTGCACAGGGTGATTAGGGTGTGCCCAGGCACACCTGGCAAACCCTGTGCACACGCCTATGGTTAGCCATCATAGTAAAATATGGGTAGGGATAACAGATGGCCCTAGATGGGCAATTGTCTTACCAAGAGTGCTGAGAGGTATACTTTTTCTTGAACACCCTGTCAATGTAAGCAAACCTGCCTATGAATGTTAAAGGATGGCCATTTGCACAGGTACAATTCAACCATCCTAATGTCATGAAAAAAAAATGGAGGGTGCTTTTTCTGACCTCCACCTGAAATTGACAGTTGTTTGGTTTGGCTGATATGCTTCTGGTTTCAGTACATTCTGTGTCACTGACCCAAAACAACTATGAATATTGTTTTGTTTTTATTATTTTGGTGTGGTGTTCCCCTTAAAATCATCCATTGCTAAGGATAGCCCATTTCTTAACAACCAGCTAATGTTAAATATAAAATTTCTTCTGAGCCGCATCTAAAATCTCAGCTGGACAGCTGCTTAGGAAATTTGCATCGGACATGTGTGAACCAAGCCTAAGGCCCCTTTCACACTGAGGAGTTTTTCAGGCGGTTTAGTGCTAAAAATAGCGCCTAAATACCGCCTGAAAAACGTTCCTGCAGTCTCAATGTGAAAGCCCGAGGGCTTTCACACTGAGGCGATGCGCTGGCGGGACCGCTCCAAAAATTCTGCCAGCAGCATCTTTGGAGCGGTGAGAGGAGCGGTGTGTTTACCGTTCCTTCACCGCTCCTTCCCATCGAAAGCATTGGGCACCGTGGTAATACCGCCGGCAATGCGCCTCTGCAGAGGCGCATTGCCGGCGATATTAACCCTTTTTCCGCCACAATTCTGCGGCAACTTTTTCCACCGCAATTCCACGGAAATTCGGACGGTATAGCGCCGCTAAAAATGGCGGCGCTATACCGCCACCGCACATCCCGCCCCAGTGTGAAAGGGGCCTAAGAGACAACAGGGACAGCATCACTGAATTGAGATCAGGGCTCAGGTAAGTAAAAGGGGTAGGTTGCCTAAATTTGGTTAATTAAACCTTTTCCTAAACATTATTTTTAAGAACTTCTGAAAGCAACATGTCAAGAAAGAAATAGGAAGGCAGCCATTGCTGACCTCTGTCTGAAGATGTTGATTTCCTAGCTGTCTCTGTTTTTAATACATTAGGTAGTTTGAACTTCTGATGTGCATATTTGCTTCAGCAGGTCAGTGACTCATAAAGCTCTGAAACCATGGTGCTGGAAGAAATCCAACCAAGTAGCATTTTCAGAAGGAAATCAGTAATGTTAACCCCTGTATTTATCTCATGTCAGGTTTTCATTAGGAAATGGCAAATAATCTACATTTTCAATTATTTTTCTACTAATGGTAGCAGATTTACATCATTTGCATTATAACATATATTTAGTAAGCAACAAAAAGTATATTGTGCAATAATTTATGATACAACACTGATATTTATAAAGGTAAGCACATTCTTTTATTAGTTTAGAAAATGTGTATTAATCTGGATTGCTATACTTTAGCTGAGTATAATTTATTTTACTTTACTGTTCAACAAAGTTCAAACTGGAAACACTAAATAATGATATTTTTGGGCAAATACTGCAAACCCAACAAATAATTTTTCATTCTTCCTTTTTCATATATATATTTTCTTTTTTATTGGCAAGTCCGCAAATAAATTCCTAATTCAACCACAGAGCCTCTCCGTGCTTCGTGCTCAGACGGCTTCGCTGAACTTTTCCATTTTATTCCAGAACTAAATCAAAACTTAAAATAAGTATGTGATAAGTGTCTGGTGTCCTGAAGACTGCCTAATTTTGTGCAGTTACAGCCAAAGCTTTTTTTTCCAAATGTCTGTGGATCTCTACCAATCTTCCTACAGAGAAATGAATGAAGCATTTGGGTCAACACCCAATGGAAAAATAATATCACAGTTTAATATTTAAGTTTAATGCATTGTTTTGTATTGGAGGAATCAAAGATTCTGAAATATTTACAGTATTTTCCATTCAATTATCTGAAATGTTATATCAATGGCCAATACTGTATATCTAAAACATTTAACATTTCAGTGGGGTGCCACCTCCACGAATGAATATACATCCGTTTTTACTTTAATTTCTGAGTACATGTCTAACTTAAGACAGGGGGATATGCATATTTTCTAGACCCCACGCTTTCTTCAGATTAAGCCACCCTGCTGATGATCAGTAATGTGCCTCTTCTGTCTTTCAGGACTGCCCAGAAAAGCAAATGAAGGCATCTGAAACGCTGTGTCTAATAACTCCTTCTATAGATAGATCATTCTGGTTTAGGTAAGCAGTCAAATTGCATTCAGACAGATTACAACAAAAAAATGTGTTCCTTATTGTTGGTAATCCTTTGATTGGCAACTGCAATACCCCAAAGTACAGAAAAATATGGAAATAATTGTGGATGTATGATGCTTGTGCCCAGCCTCTTAGTGTAGGCTATGCTATTTATTAAAGTAGTTGGGCTGGTTTTCATATTAAATACAGGTGAAGCTCAAAAAATTTGAATATCGTGCACAAGTTCATTTATTTCACTAATGTAATTTAAAAGGTGAAACTAATATATGAGATAGACTCATTACATGCAAAGCAAGATAGTTCAATCTGTGATTTGTCATAATTGTGATGATTATGGCTTACAGCTCATGAAAATCCCAAATCCACAATCTCATAAAATTAGAATATTACATGCAATCAATAAAACAAAGATTGTACATAAAACAATATCGCACCTCTGAAAAGTATAAGCATGCATATGTACTCAGTTTGGGCCCTTTTTGCAGCAATTACTGCCTCAATGCGGTGTGGCAGGGAAGCTATTGGCCTCACTGCTGAGGTGTTATGGAAGACCAGGATGCTTCAATAGCGGCCTTCAGCTCTTCTGCATTGTTCTGTCTCATGTCTCTCATCTTTATCTTGGCGATGCCCCATAGATTCTCTATGGGGTTCAGGTCAGACGAGTTTGCTGGCCAATCAAGCCCAGTAATCCCACGGTCATTGAACCAGGTTTTGGTTCTTTTGGCAGTGTGGGCAGGTGCAAAGTCCTGCTGGAAAATGAAGTCAGCAGTCCCCATAGAGCTCGTCTGCAGAAGGAAGCATGAAGTGCTCCAAAATCTCCTGGTAGACGGCTGCGTTGACCCTGGACTTAATGAAGCACAGTGGACCAACACTATCAGATGACATGGCTCCCCAAATCAACACAGACCGTGGAAACTTCACACTGGACTTCAAGCATCTTGCAGTGTATGCCTCTCCATTCTTCCTCCATACTCTGGGTTCTTGGTTTCCAAATGAGATGCAAAATTTGCTCTCATCAGAAAAGAGAACTTTGGACACCTGAGCAACAGACCAGGTCTTTTTTTCTTTAGCCCAGGTAAGACGCTTCTGACATTGTTTGTTGTTCAGGAGCGGCTTGACAAGAGGAATACGACATTTGAAGCCCATGTCCAGAATCCGTCTGTGTGTGGTGGCTCTTGATGCACTGACTCCAGCCTCAGTCCACTCCTTGTGAAAGTCCCCAACACTTTGAATGGCCTTTTCCTGACAATCCTCTCCAGGCTGCGGTCATCTCTGCTGCTTGTACACCTTTTTCTTCCACACTTTTCCCTTCCAAATAACTTTCTATTAATGTGCTTTGATACACCACTTTGGGAACATCAAACTTCTTTTGCAATTACCTTTTGAGGAATTCCCTCCTTATGGAGGGTGTCAATGATGTTTTTTTGCACAACTGTCAGGTCAGCAGTCTTTCCCAAGATTGTGATTCCTACGGAACCAGACTGAGAGACCATTTAAAGGCTCAGGAACCCTTTGCAGGTGTTATGGCTTAATTAGCTGATTACAGTGGGATACTTTGAGCCTAGAATATTGCACATTTTCACAATATTAAAATTTTCGGAGATTGTGCATTTGGGGTTTTCATGAGCTGTAAGCCATAATCATCACAATTATGACAAATCACGGCTTGAACTATCTTGCCTTGCATGTAATGAGTCCATCTCATATATTAGTTTTACCTTTTAAGTTGCATTAGTGAAATAAATGAACTTTTGCACAATATTCTAATTTTTTGAGTTTCACCTGTACATTGTTTCACTTGCTCCCAGAATACCAAAACACAAAATCATTAGATATTAGTTTGAGTTTTGGCCAAAATAGATAAGCTCATCACCTGCACCAAGGGTAAGTAAGTCATAGTAAGTCCTACCTAGTAAGTCCTACAGTAACAACATTAAATGCACAAAAATGTAATGCATGTTATGAGTTATCTAAGTAGGGTTCAAGATCACAACCAGGTAACCGCTTTGGGTGTATGAAAGTAAAAGAAACAGGAAATTCAATTATGAATGCACACTGCATGTAAGCAGCCTCTTTATGGTGCCTATAATATTTATTATGCAGGCAGGTTCATAGGCATTTACACAGGTCTTTTAACTCCTTCATGACCTGGCCAATTTTTTTTACATTTTCTCAAACATGTTTAAAAGCAGCATTTTTTTTGCTAGAAATATACTTAAAACTCCAGAGCAATTGCATATTTTCTGAATGCAGAGTCCCTAAAGAAAAAATCATAGCAGCTGCAATTTATGATATTTGTGAAACTGTATATCAAAATTATATTTTCAGGAAAAATTAAATTTTTGTAAAACATAAAAAAGATGGGCTTATGTTGAGTAAATACAGTAGATACCAAACATAAAACTGTAAAATCAAAATTATAGTGTGCTGGGGTAAAACAAATACGGACAGAGCTGTCTACACAAAATTTGTGATACCAAATTAACACCAAAATTATAAATATAGTGATGTTGCCAAACCAAAATTAATACTATGATAATTTATCAAAAAATGCTTTAAACGACCAGCCTATGAAAGCACCACTCAGCTCTCAGGAATAAAGCAATTTCGGTCTCTGTGCAATAAGGTATGTCATAAATAAATATGAAAATACAATACTAATCGTAAAATAAAATAAAATAGCAGCTGCTGTAAAAAATATTACAATGTAAAAGACAATATTAAAAACACTCCTGGTTAAAAGCGTCCTCAGAAATATTGCAGTAGCGCTCTTTCCAAAAATAGAGAATGACAAGCTTCCTTATATAGTTCATATAGTTCATATAGGAAAATTAATAATGCGTAGGAGCTTAGTTGTAACTTGTGTAGTGATTGATTTAAAACAGACCACCATTCACCAAACACTTCACCACTTGGAGAAATCTCCCCTTTGTGGATGAACTCACCACAACTATGGATCTAATGCGCCTCTTGTCAAAAACTGATCGTCCACCGCTTCAGCTGAACTTCCACTGTAGTCACTTAAGGATCCAGTAAACACATGTAAAAGAAACAAATTGTCCACATAGTGTGATACTGTTTCAAAGTTTAATGTCGCCCAAAAATCCCCCTTACAAGTTATACATACTAAAGTGCAGTTAATCTGAAGCCATAATAAAGTGCAAGTGCAGGCATCCGGCGCCGGCTGATCATTTCTCCGGGTCCCCGATGGCACGGGAGAGCCTGGAGAAGCACCGGATGAGGGCAGGAGGGGGGAACGTCCCTTTCCGTCACCTATGAAAACGATCAAGTGGCGGAACTGCTGCTATGATCGTTCTTATGGTGCACTGAATCGCTGAAGCGAACGGCTGAAAATAGTGATATCTGAATGATGTCTGTAGCCGCAGGCATCATTCAGATATCCTCACTGAAAGTCCAGGACATCATATGACGTCCTTGGGTGGGAAGTGGTTAAGGAAAATTTTCCTCCACGGTATTTATGATTTAAGTAATTTTTAACGATGATATTTTTAAGATACAGGTTCATCAAATATGACCACAGTCTAAAAATATGAATTTTATTCACCAGACATGTAATTATATAAAAAAGTTATATATATATATTGGTTGACATAAACAAACGTTACATAAAATTAAAATACTGATGGCATTACATAAAATCTTGAATATCAATTGAAACACCCGCTAAATGGGAGGGTAGTACCTTTGATATGACACAGCAATGATAAACTTCCCTGTAGAGTCAATAACCTTGTAAAATGACAATTAGACAGAATGTCTGTATTTTACAAATTCAGTGGTTATCAACGTGAAATAAAATTAGACGTTTGTTATGTCAAAATAGGAAACTATGCAAATGAAAAATATATTGAAAATGTAATCTTTAGAGAAATCTTTAGAGAAAAAATTAACAAGGTGGTTATTGATTCAGGATAATAATTAACAATAGTATAATACTCAATAAATCAATATTTAAGAAAATACAAATAAATATAAGATAAAATCAACACAACATAATTACCCGTTCCAACTACTGGTCTGAATTGCTGGGTACCAGAGTTTTTTTTAGAATGGCTACCGTAGCTTTCAAGATGGCTACTCTTAAAGAGAAATTACTTCTTGCGACCTCTGAGTTTCAAAGCATAAGGTGTCCAGGAATCTTCATGAATGTAGAAGTGTGAATTTGATGAATGTAGTGTGTGTGTCTGCATGTGTGATTGAGTCTGATTGAGTGTCCCTTCATGGCATCGCTCTTGCTTCTAAATAGCATCTCAATGAGATCATAAAAATTATAATAGGCTCAGCCAAAAAAATATGGCTTCTTTTCCATTGGTTAAAGAAAAATAAAAAAACTAATGATTTAATTTGGTGAATTTCAGGTAAGATCACCTTCAACCACTAGGCATGTCTGAGAGTAGAAAAATGTGTTCTGAACTATCTTTTACATAATATGTTCTATTTTCATAATGTGTATTTGTTTGTATATTGGTTCTTCTGAGGAATATACTGTATACATATTATTCAGGGATTCTGGAAACTGGCATAATATACAATACTCTAATGCGCTGTGCACACGATCGGATATGTGATGGAATCTAAACCGATGTTTTTTTTCATCAGATATCCGATAAAGCTCACCTTCATCAGTCTTGCCTACACACCATCGGTTAAAAATCCGATCGTGTCCAACGCGGTGATGTAAAACACTACAACGTGCTGAGAAAAATTAAGTTCAATGCTTTCGAGCATGCGTCGACTTGATTCTGAGCATGCATGGATTTTTGACCGATGGATTGCCCCACAGACGATCGTTTTTTTTCTATCGTTTTTTTAACCATAACCAATAAAACAGGTTCTATTTTTTTTCTCCCCTGACAGAAAAGCCAGTCTGCTTTTATCTGATGTGTCCGAAAATTATCAGGCTGATAACAGAGGAATGGTTCAGGAGAGAGCTACAGGACATAGCTCTTTGAAGAGAGATAAAAAAAACACTGCAGATATATGTGCCCAGCTCAAAAGCCCCTACTGTGGCAGACGCAGCAGTATAAAAGTGCCTCATGCGCTGTGGCATTAGAAGAATTGTGATATCTCTGACTTTTCAGTCCAACAAGACTGTCTTTACTCTGAAATTCCTCTATTGCCGTTCTATGGAAGCAGTAAGGTTTAAAGAGCACACCAAATGCTTAAAATCACTTCTTTATTAACTTCACTTTCTTCATAGATAACACTGCTGCTTTTCAGCAGACAGTCCATGTACAAACACGTGTTGAATAAGTATCACAAAATGGCAGTTCAAATATTCAATCTTGTCATTCAACATAAAATGGTGGATATATTTCTTTCTTCTGGGTTTTTACTCTTTCTCTCTCTCTGTAAGTTATCAAAGCATTCTCTGATTTCTCTGAAAGGTATAACTGTGGTTTGCAACTTGGTTTGCAGTGTTGCTTTAGTTCGGTAATGAGTTTGGTGCAGTTAGCTTGTTAGAGTGGATGGATGGATGTGACTTAGTTTGAATGACCGAATGGACTTAGTTTGTTCGAGTGCAGTTAGGGCGGTTAGATGACTTTGTATGGTAACTTAGTTCGGTGGAACTACAAGTGAACACACAGCTAGATCAGTATACAGTTCTGATCACACTATTTACAATAAGAACATATATGTAACTTGTGTAACATACCTATTTAGGCCCTTGCTTCCATAAAACTGAACTCTGTATGTCTGCTCTCTGTCTTTATGTGCAATGAATGCAGCACATGTACAGTATTAGGAACCTCCCAGACAGAATGGATGCAAAGGTAGCTGTGATAGGTCAAGACTGCTCAATGTGAGATTAGCTGTGATTGGGCAAGGCTACTGATGAGTCACAAAAGCTTAACTCTATGCTTTCTGGTATGAAATCTACTGTATAATTTGAGCTTTACCTTCACTGTCATATAAATAAACGATTCTTAAAGGCATATTTTTTCTTTTGCTTCTGTGAACACAACATACAACTATTATATGACATTCAAGCATAAAATCACAGTGAATAACTTTGCTTTTGTCTCTCACATATAAACATGTGCATTACATTTAGGTTCTTAGCAGGTTTAGCTGTATATACATGTAGGTTATACTAGCTACCTAGGACAGGTCCTAGCTGGCCAGCTACACCTACTGAGGAGAAAATGTGTTGAAATAGGTGAGGGTCTGGTGGTGACAGTGAGTGATGTGACACATTGGTGTTTATTTACTAAAGATGTAGAGTGCAAAATCAGGCTTGTTCAATTAAGCTTCAGCAATAAAACCTGGAAGCTGATTGGTTTCTATGCAAAAGTGAGCCTGATTTTGCACTTTCCAGCTTTAGTAAATGAACCCCATGGCGGTGTTGTGAGTTTACACTACTTGCAAGGAAGTGAAAAGAGGAATGTCTGCAGGTAAAGGATGCTTATTATGAAAAAAAAAATGTTTCCTTTACAACCCCTTTAACCCCCCTGGCGGTAAACCCGAGCGTGACTCGGGGTTGATTTTTTATGCTAGGATTGGTAACCCCGAGTCACGCTCAGGGTGGACGTGCAGAGTGTGCAGCGGCGCGGCTTACCTTTCGCTGGATCCACAGGCTACTTACTTACCTTGTCCCTGGATCCAGCGATGCCACCCCGCTGTGTGAGCGAGCGGGACCTCCTCGCTCGATTCACAGTCTCCCCGTGTGCCGCCGATCTCCGTTCCCTGCGACGTTACGACGCACGGGAGCGGAGAACGCCGCCAAATTCAAAAAAGTAAACAAACACTTTACATACAGTATACTGTAATCTTATAGATTACAGTACTGTATGTAACAAATACACACCCCCCTTGTCCCTAGTGGTCTGCCCAGTACCCTACATGTACTTTTATATAATAAAAAATGTTCTTTCTGCTTAAAAACTGTAGATTGTCCAAAAGTGTCCCTTTATGTCAAAAATGGTTTTAGATCAGCTAGAAAACAGCGATAATAAATTACAATCACTTGCAGAAATGTGCGATAGCGATTTGTGGGGAAATTCGTCATAAAAAAATAAATAAATAATGACAGCGACAATTCTGCAACTGAGCAAAATTCAGTGATTTTGAGTTGATTACATTATTGAATAATTTTTATTATAATTATATTATTATTTGTTATAATTATTTATAATTATTTATTATAATATAATTTATAATTTTGTTTTTAAAAAAAAATCATACCTACAAGACTCTTGCTTGGTCAGATTTAAGTGAGTTATTTCTAAAAATTACAGGCCTACAGTATAAAACGCCAAATTTCCTTGCAAAATAATTGTACTGCTTTTGGTACGTAATTCCAGACAGAATCATACCGCCAGGGAGGTTAATAGAGAATTCCTCTCACTTCCTGTTGCATCTCTGGGGCAGAAAGTAAGGGGATTTACCCAAAGGGACACAGCCAGGTTAAAATAAACAATTGGGTTTTAACTCTTCCTTGGGGTTTAACCCTACCCCTCTATCCAAAAATATAAAAACAAGTCTCACACTTTAAATGTAAAAAATATTTATTTAGATTTCTTAGTGACCACACAGAAGCAACATGCTCTTTTCACAAAAGGTCAACAAATTACATATTGTAATATCATGCAAAGTAGACAATGGTAAAACGCTTTTTTAGCTGCCCTACTGATCTTTGGCATTTTGGGCAAGCTTTTTCTTTCTTTTTTGGCACCTCTGCACTGTTGGTCTTTTCCACAGCCCCTGACAGCGGTTATGTATGGACTGCTAGTGGCATATGATGACAATTTTAACCTGTCTTTTAACCTAAAAGCATCACAACATTGGAAATATGTTCCTTTTTTAAAGCTTATTTATAGCTGAAGATTATTAAATAAAAAAAAATATATACAAATATATATACAACTTTATACATTACTTACCAGTTATGAAGTATATCCCACATTTTGCAGGCAGCTGGATCCCAAGAATTCTTGCAGGGATGCCTGTCCTCTTCCTATGGCTGAACTTTTTGTGCTGCAATGGATAAAACAGTATTAAATTCAAAACAAAAAACGGAATCCTTAGATGTAGTGGCTGCATTTGTTTTCTATTTTAGGCTTTTTACCTTTGTTTTCACCTGGTGATCTAGCCAGTAACACACTGAGGGCTAGATTCAGATAGCCCGGCGTATTTTTATGCTGGTGTAACGTTACGCCGCCGTAACTTAGGGCGCAAGTTCCGTATTCATAAAGAACTTGCGCCCTAAGTTACGGCAGGGTAGCGTATGAGGTCCGGCGTAAGCCCGCCTAATTCAAATGTGGATGATGTGGGCGTGTTTTATATAAATTTAGTGTGACCCCACGTATTTGACATTTTTTACGAACAGCGCATGCTCGAAATTACGCCGCAAATCGTCAATGCTTTAGACGTGAACGTAACTTATGTACATCCCTAATCGCGAACGACTTACGGAAACAACGTAAAATTTTCAAAATTCGACGCGGGAACGACGTCCATACTTAACATAGGATACGCCTCATATAGCAGGGGTAACTTTACGCCGGAAAAAGCCTAACGTAAACAACGTAAAAAAATCCGCCGGGCGGACATACGTTTCTGAATCGGTGTATCTACCTAATTAGCATATTCCTTGCGTAAATCAACGGAAGCGCCACCTAGCGGCCAGCGTAAATATGCAACTAAGATACGACGGCGTAAGAGACAACGTAAATTCTTTCTGAATCTAGCACTGAGTCTATAGGCAGAAAAGCAGATGATCCAATGGGGACTTCCTATAATATGATCTGTGAATAGGAGAAAGAATTCTGTGACTGACCAGACTCTCCCTCATTCAGACCAAGGTGTCCAGCAAAGGTGGCAGGCAGGATGTTAAGCAAAAACATGACAGGGGTGCTTACAATGATTAGCTTTTATTAATTTATAGAAAATATTTATCCCAAAGGAAAAAAAAAACTGTTGCTGTAGGACTAGTTTACACTAAAATTGCTTTCTGAAGAGTCATCCTTGCTCAGAATGCTCTTCAGAGAGAATTTGACAGATGGTGAGGAGGTGTTGTATCACGTCTTAATGCATGCTTTGGCCCCTTAAACCCCCCACTAAAGCCCAGCAATTGCATGCATTACACACGGTTGTGGGACACCCCCGTTCAGTTGAAAGGGTCACATTCAGCAGGCAGTACTGCCAGATTAACCTGGCAGAGAGAATATATACTCCCTCTCTCCTGCCTTTGCAGCAAAATGTTGGGCCATTGAGGGAGGTAAAAATGAGACTCACTCATGTTTTTTTTACTGCTCCCAAACACAAGTGTAAATGAGGCCTTACTGTCTAAAAAGTGTTAGCCTGAGTGCAGCTTTTGTTTGTTATTACCGCGTACACATGACCGTTTTTCAGGACGAGAAAAATGCAATTCTTTAAATTGGTCGTGAAAAACAGTCGTGTGTATGCTCCAGAGCATTTTTCTCAACGAGAAAAATGTCCATTAAAAATTTTGAACCTGCTCCATTTTTTCTCTGCGTTTTTCGCATCGTGAAAAGCGGTCATGTGTACGCTTTATAGAGGGGGAAAAAATGTGCATGCTCAGAAGCAAGTTATGAGACAGGGAAATTAGCAAAAGAAGCCCAAAGGGTGGCGCCATGAGAATGGAACTTTCCCTTTATAGTGCCGTTGTACATGTCGTACGTCACCGCGCTTTGGTCGAGCATTTTTTTTCACGATCGTGTGCATGCAAGGCAGGCTTGAGAGGAATCACAACAAATCACGTCGAGAAAAACATTGTTTTTTCCATGACATGAATAACGGTCGTGTGTACGCGCCATTAGTCACATCCTTCTAAATTTGCTAGTGCTTCTAACACTACCCTATCCACAGGTTAAGGAATCTGCTGTCCAAAGGTTTCCATTCTATAGAGTGGAGATATCCTAAGAAGTGTGTTATTGGTCAGATCACCAGGTGCAAATAAAGAATAAAAAAGGAATGTAGCCACATTTTAAGGATAAGTAAGGTGCAATGTATGACATTTTCAGTTTAAAGTACTCCATGAATAGGATTTTTCAGAAAGATAAACATCCAAATTTTCTTTTGCTCTCTCTATGCCTCTCCCTCTCTCGCTCTCTCTCTCTCTCTCTCTCTCTCTTTCTCTCTAGTATATGTATAGTATATGCTCCAAATTGTATCATGTCATAAGAGCATATATTTTACCACTTGCATAAGCACAGGAATGTTTTCTTTTAATAAATCTTTCCCCCATTAGGTTTGCCAAGGTAAGCACCCAGAAACCTTCCTTTGGGCATCACTATTACTGGAGTCCAAAGTGAGGTAATGAAATATTTACACTGTGAGCCATGACTTTTGCTATACAAAGACCATATTATATTAATATCTAGTGCTCCTCATATTGATACATTCTATGGCTTTTTTCTTACATTTCCTTTGGGAATAGAATGTGCAGAGGAATGAATTCCTGTTTGCCTGAATATCTGCAATAGTTTTCCATTAGGAGTCAATGTATTGAAGTGTTCCTTTTGAACTAAGTCATGTTTGGCATCACATCAGAAAATCCCCAGTAGTGAAATTCCAGTCTGATGATCAAGATAGTAAGTGACCCATAATATTGAAGACACCATAAACACCAGTTTTTACATACAGTTCTTTCTACTGTATGGCTATTTGAAAGTCAACAGGCTGAGAAATATTTAAGGTTGGACCATGCAATTGAACCCACATGGAAGTAAAAATATTTTGACTATAGCACAGAGGAAAAAAGCAACCTTTCATAGTCTGTAAATAATCTACCAAAATGCTATGTGGGCAAATATCTTGAGACCATATTATTGTATGTCCAATAAAGAGTCTTTATGTACTAAAGATACTAGAAAATTATATACTGTGATCTCCCACCATTAAGCAACAGATTTAAGATATCTTTTGATGCTCTCCAAACATATACTCATTTTAGGTTGTAGGTCTAAATTGAAAGCTGTCTAAAAAAACTATTATCTATTTTCTTTGTCTGTAAGCACAGGTTTAAAGTGGATGTAAACCCGAAAAGTGCTCATTCTAAAGGCTAATATCCAAGTTATTGCCATAAAAAGTGTTTGGGGACCGGGTCCTGCCCCAGGGGACATGTATCAATGCAAAAAACGTTTTAAAAACTGATGTTTTTTCAGGAGCAGTGATTTTATTAATGTGAAACAATAAAAGTGAAATATTCCTTTGAATTTTGTACCTGGGGGGTGTCTATAGTATGCCTGTAAAGTAGCGCATGTTTCCTGTGCTTAGAAAGGTCCCTGCACAAAATGACATTTCTATAGGAAAAAAGTAATTTAAAACTATGTGCGGCTATAATGAATTAAGGAAAAGAAGAGGTACAGCGCAAATTCTAGTGTATAGAAATTCTGATGTGATACCAAAAAATTCCTGGCGTGACACAAATAAGTGAAGGTGACACAAAATCGTAAGGTCAATTGCTATGCATCACTGAAACTAAACAATTGACTATAAATAAAAATGCACGTGAAAAACAAAAATAACTTGTAAATGAAAACAATATATGCATGTGTATAAAGTCTGTGAATGAATGAGATTGTGCAAGCAAAAAAGACTACAGGTGAGGTATTAGTCCATATGCTCCCAGATATCTTAAAGAAAACTTCTTTAAAAGAGTGAACTTCACAGCGAATGTCTTCAGAGAAAAGGATAGTACAGGGCTGACACAACCTTCCACCAAGGCACACCTGAGTGACAAAACAATGCCCTTACCAGATGTGGAGACCACAACGGTGGTCAGACTGGACCCGGGTATATTTAGAGTCACCCAAATGACTGTATGTAGCACACTGGATCTGCTTCAAGCTATTTCCCATCGGTCAGAACGGATGAATGGCTCAGATGCAAAAAGAAAAGAAAACAACTTTGCAAAACAATTTAATGATCAAAGTAAAATATTGCACTTACAGATAGGTGGAGAATCATAAGCCCAATAAGGTGCACAAAGTGCGGTTTCAAAAGCTGGATCTCGGCGTCCTCTATGGCTTCCCCTTCCTGGGTCAGTTCAGGTTAGCGTGAAAAACGTCAGAATGCAGGCCAGGCGTGGTTTTTTTTTCCGGATCGCTCGAGACAGGATTACATTGTGGAACCTTTTTTTTCTTTTTAATAAAGGACTTGTCCCAAACGGTCTCCTGTGGTTTTAACATTTGTACACTTTTTTTGGTGAAATGGTAGGGGTACAATGTACCCCGCTGCCAATTCACATGGGGGGGCCGGGATCTGAAGTTCCCCTTTGTTAAAGGGGGCTTCCAGTTTCCAATAAGCCCCCTGCCCGCAGACCCCCACAACCACCAGGCAAGGGTTGTGGGGATGAGGCCCTTGTCCCCATCAACATAGGGACATCCTCCCCATGTTGAGGGCATGTGGCCTGGTACGGTTCAGGAGGGGGGCGCTCTCTTGTCCCCCCTCTTTTCCTGCGTATGGTCTGGTATGGATTTTGAGGGGGAACCCCCCACCATTTTTTTTTTCATTTTGGTGCAGAGTTTCCCTTAAAATCCATACCAGACCTGAAGGGCCTGATATGGAATTTGGGGGGGACCCCGACGCATTTTTTTTTATTTTGGTCATTAATATTCATAACAAATCCAAAAGGCCTGGTAATGGACTAAGGGGGAACCCATGCTGTTTTTTTCAATTACTTTTATCTGTATTGCCAGGACTCGGCAATTCATTATAGCCGCAATCAGTTTTAAATTACTTTTTTTCTTTAGAAATGTAATTTTGTGCAGGGACTTTTCTAAGCACAGGAAACATGTGCTACTTTACAGGCATACTATAGACACCCCCCCCCCCAGGTATGAAATTTAAAGGAATATTTCACTTTTATTGTTTCACTTTAAGCATTATTAAAATCACTGCTCCTGAAAAAACAGGTGAACAGCCAATGTTCGAGTCAAACTCATGTTCGACTCGAACATAAAGCTCATCCCTAATGTTTAGTTGTTCTGCCATTTGGAACACTGCTTGGACCCATATAAGGATGTTAAACCTGTGCTTCCAGACAAAGAAAATAGATAGAAGAAGTTTTTTTAGACATATTATTCTTTAAAATTAGCACTTTTGATTTTTCATGTATGTGTACCATAGACTTTAACGGTGTTCGCGTGTTGGAACAAATTTTTTGCCTGTTCGCATGTTCTGCTGCGAACCGAAACGGGGGGTGTTTGACTCATCCCTACAAAACATAGACTTGTTGAAATCTAAACACATCAAAACATAGAAGAGCAATGGCAGAAAAAAGCCCAAGTGATCCATCAATTCTGTCCCTTTATTTACATTATTTATATATATATATATATATATATATATATATATATATATACATATATATACACTAAATATATATACACAGTAAGTATATAAAAGAATCCCTCCTTTAACCACTTGCCCCCTGGGAAGATTTACCCCCCTCTCGAACCAGGCCATTTTTTTCTATACAGCACTGCATTATTTTAACTGACAATCGCATGGCCGTGCCCAGACAACATGTATGTCCTTTTTTTTTTGCACAAATAGAGCTTTCTTTTGGTGGTATTTGATCACGACAATTAAAAAACGACAATAAAAAAAAAAAAAGACAAATCTACAAAAAGAAAATAAACAAAAATCATTATGATATTCTCTACTTAGTCTACATAAGCTTGCAAAAAGAATTATGGCAGTTCTGAGATTTCTTATTGGAAAGTTCGTATTTGCTTCACAGTATCATGGATGCACTATTCAATAGAAGTTTAAACATTTTATTCAGATAATTTAAAAATACATTTTATAGAAAACATTTCATTAAAGTGGTTGTAAAGCCACTATCGTACTATCATGCCATCCCCTCTGTTAAATAAGGACATGTGCCACACAGTATGTGTTTTATAAAAAAGATTCTGATTTCGACCTAATTTTACAGCATCTCCCAGCACTCACGTGACTCCTCGGCTCTCTCCTCTCCTGGGCTGACAGCTCCAGCGGGCAAGGCTAAAAAATCCCACTGACATCAGCCGGGAGGAGGGGAGGACAGGGGGAGAGAGCCAAGGAGTCACATGAGCACCAAGAGACACTCTGAAAGAAGGTAGAAATCTTCATCTTTTTTATAAAACACATACTGTGCGACACATGTCCTTATTTAACAGAGGGGGTGGCATGATAGTACCAGGGGCATTGCTAGGTGTGAAAAATACCAGGGGCTTCAGCCTGGAGTCCAAGGCTGGCAGTGGCAGCTGGGGAGGTAGACTCACTTGCTGGTTGCTGCCTGGCTCACCAGTGCCCATCCATGCTGACCACTAAACTGACCTATCAGACTCCTACATTGACCACACTGACATCTACACTGATCCCCCCTGACACATACACTGATCCCCCCTGACACATACACTGATCCCCCTGACACATACACTGATCCCCCCTGATCCCCCTGACACATACCCTGATCCCCCCTCCTGACACATACACTGATCCCCCTCCTGACACATACACTGATCCCCCTCCTGACACATACACTGATCCCCCTGACACATACACTGATCCCCCCTGACACATACACTAATCCCCCTAACACATACACTGATCCTCCTAAAACATACACTGATCCCCCCTCCTGACACATACACTGATCCCCCCCTGACACCCACTTCCTTAAGCCATGACTAAGCACTGACACCAGTGCGAAACGTTGGCCATACTGATTTTTGTGGGCTTGCAGTGACTGTATGCACAGTTGAAAATAAAGACATCTCTTTTAAAGAAAATTTTGGAGTGCGGCTGTCCAGCTTTTGTTCTTTTGTTTTTTGCCTCCTGACACATACACTGATCCCCCTCCTGACACATACACTGATCCCCCCTGATCCCCCCTGACACATACACTGATCCCCCTGACACATACACTGATACCCCCTGACACATAAACTGATCCCCCTGATTCCCCTGACACATACACTGATTCCCCCTCCTGACACATACACTGATCCCCCCTCCTGACACATACACTGATCCCACCTCCTGACACATACACTGATCCCCCTGACACATACACTGATCCCCCCTGACACATACACTAATCCCCCTAACACATACACTGATCCTCCTAAAACATACACTGATCCCCCCTCCTGACACATACACTGATCCCCCTCCTGACACATACACTGATCCCCCCCTGACACCCACTTCCTTTCACAATCTCCTCCTTTCTGGTATCATGTTCCCCTTTACAGCCATCTTCTTTCTTTGCAACAAAAACAGTTCCCTTTATGTTAGTGCCACCTCCCTTACCTTACACAGCAGGGAGAAGACAGAGGATGCAGCACTTCTGAACAGAAGGTGGGAGCTGTTTAACTTTCCATGTAACAGACAGACGATTGGTTGCAAGGACCGCCTCTAGCAACAAATCAAAGGCTTTTTAACTTGACAAGTTGGACAACTCCCGCCTTCTGCTCTGACATTCTGTCTTCTACCTTCTTATTGTAACAGCGGTGGTGAGGGAAGGAGGAGTTATACGCGAGAGAAGAGGACACCCAGGCAGGATGTTCAACAGGTTCACTGTTGTCACCCTGCACATGCACTCCAACCGTCATGCACCCCCTCCAACAGTGATACTCTGCAGCCTGCACTGGAACCGTGCATGTGCAATAGTTGCAACAGGTCCCACCACCTTCCTCCCCAGCCAGCAGTCACAGTGTATACAGGCAGTTTGGTATGTACTGGATAAAGGGGCCCCGCACATCGGTATCGTGGCGTGCGGCTGCAGTGAGAGTGGAGCTGTCAAATCTAAGCACTGATGTCAGGGATTGGGGGCCCCGCATATCGGCCCAGCCCGCCCCCAACATCAGTGCTTCGTTTTGACAGCTCCACTCTGTAACAGCCGCTCCTCGCCTGGCCGTTACCTGTGATAACAGGCGCTTTCAGCACCGTAATGCGTTCCGTGCTGGAACGCATACAGCATTTGCGTGATGACATCATCGCCCAGCGCCGTGTGCATTCCAGCTTGGAACGCGGAAGTGCACCGCTATCGACGGCGGTTTCTTCAATTCAGTGCTAATGCACTGCACCTGGTCTCCTGCCTATAAAGGCATTCAAAGGAGACAGATACCCTGTTCTATTATTGTCAGCTGTTCCGGCCATGCTACAATAGAGGCAACATTATGGCCAGCTAGCAACAGACCCTCACTACGTCCAGGCTGCTATCGCTCCCCAAGCTGCAACACCGCTCCAGGCAACAACTACCACTTTAGTGCTATTGCACCTACTACAACACAGCACTGCTGGGGACCACATTGAGGCCTTTGCTGAACACCCTACACCACGGATTCCCTATCTCCTACATTGAAGCCTACAAACGGATAAGTAGCTATTGTATCACTTGTAGTCCTATAAAAAGATCTGCTGCTTATGTTCCATCTAATACAATTGCTGTTATTTATTACGCCTTTTGCCTATCAACGTACTATTTAGGATATACTGATGTGCCTATGGCTCATTTCTAAGGAGCTACGTAAAGGGTCAGCTACCCACAAATTACCTGAGCTATATTGCCTCTCACATGCAACTACTATTTTGTGTGCAATATTCAACTCAGATATGCAACTATAATACCCTGAGCAATATAGCCTCACATATGCAACTATAATAACCTGAGCTATATTGCCACTCTTATGCAATTATTAGTTGTCGCAACAACTCCTATTTACTACGTGTACTCTCAAAGTACCTGAGTTATAATTGCCTCTCATGTGTAATTAATAGTTGTCTTAACAACGCCTATTTACTACGTGCTTGACAAAAGTACTACCTGTTTATGGGCCTATGCCCTAAGTTGCAGAACATGTTCGCCTAAACTTTCCTATGCTAAGGGTTGACGTATTTCATACCTTCTCCCTTAGTGGCCTAATGCACGATGCTATGTAATACTGATGATCACTTGCATACAGTTGTGCATTTGTATCTTTTAGTGCATACTATAATTTTAAACGCTAAGCTCTGGTCGCATGTTGTAATACTTCCATCCTTAGTAGCTCAACGCCTTTCTTTATGTGACAGAGAGATGATGTAGAGATCCCCCAAACTCCTGTTTGGGAAGAGTGACGCCTGGGGCTAATACTGAGTTGTCACATAGAGAAGCGCATTGAAATCCCTGATAACCGCAGTTGTGGTTCACTCCCATTCACCAGTGCTGTTACACACTCTCACTTTGGCCGCACGCCCCCGGCTTGGGCTTGCCCACCAATCACTGAATGTTTACACTTGGGACTAATAATTCTACATAAGAAATATGAGAATCTGGGCTTTTTGGGGACCCATTCGGGGCTCCAGCCCCCCTAGCCCCCCTCCCGACGCCCCTGCATAGTACAATAGTGTTATAGCAGCAGGAGTGGCACTGACACAAGCTGACAGGCAGGGAGGGGGAGAGGAGGACAGAGGAGGACAGGAGAGCTGCAGATGATGGGGCAGGTAAACTGACCACAGTGTTAGGGCTCAGCAGCCATGATAAACCGTGGTCAGTTTAGAAGGGGGAGGGCAGAACCAGGCAGGATCAACCAAGTATTTCAGGTGATACAGGGGGGCAAATTACACAGCACAAGCACTGTGTTGCATAAGGGAACAGTATCTATTTCTTTTTTTTTAGGGTAACAAAAACTTTAACTTGTAAACATTAAACAAAATAAATAAATGTAACTAAAAAAATTATTGCTTCAGAGACTTGGGTATTGCAGGTTGGCTTGCTCCCATATACTGTATATATATGTTGAATTTTGAGTGCTCCTATAGACTTCACAGACGAGCCTTGATGTGTCAGTGGGGCTTTACAAATGTTTATTAATATATCTGAGACCTTTGTGCCTCGCCTAAATATGAGGAACTGTTTTTGGTTTACTTATTGCTGGCTAGCTGGTTTAAATGTTTAATTTGTCTAAAAAAATACCCTATGTAATCTCTAAGTAACATTACATAAACCTAAATTAAGCAGCTTTAAAAAATATGCATTAATGCTATTTTCATATCTGTACACCAGTTGCACAATGTATGGATCTGCCCCAAAACCTCCTAACAGTTTTCCAAGCTGTGTCATGTCTTCTTTCTAGGACATAGAAGGCATTAGGATAAGCATCCCCTAGCAGTACAAAAGCAAGTGCCACCATCCTTCTCAGTCCTACACTCACAGGGCCAGATTCACGTAGCGGTGTATCCTAATCGGTGTATCCTAAATCCGTCCGGCGCAAGGCGGGCCAATTCAAATGGGGCGGGTACCATTTAAATTAGGCGCGCTCTTGCGCCGGACGTACTGCGCATGCCCCCTCCGCAAATTTCCCGACGTGCTTTGCGCGAAATTACGACGCGCTGACGTTTTGTGAATCGCGACGTGAAAAAAAGACTTGCGCCGGGAATTATTATTTTTTTTTAAAAAATTCAAAAGCGACGCGGGAAAGACGGGTATACTTTTACATGGTGTAGTAATTTTACACTTTGTAAAAGGTGCCCTATCTTTGTGACGGCAAACTAACACTTGCGGCAACGTAACGACGGGAAAAAGTTTCGTGGATCGCCGTAACTGCTAATTTGCATACCCGACGCTGGTTTACGACGCGAACTCCCCCCAGCGGCGGCCGCGGTACTGCCTCCTAAGATCCGACAGTGTAAAACTATTACACCTGTCGGATCCTAGGGATATCTATGCGTAACTGATTCTATGAATCAGTCGCATAGATAGAAACAGGGATACGACGGCGTATCAGCAGATACGCCATCGTATCCCTTTTGTGAATCTGGCCCACAGTGTCTGCAACAGCAGTGAGAGCACTGAAGCTTGGGAAACTGTTAGGGGGCAGTCATTGTTCATTGCAAAAATGTCCAACAGGTATGAATAGCATTTACGCATACTTTTTGAAGATGTCTAGTCTAGTCTTATGTAAAAGGTATTTAGGGATTGCATAGGATATTTTTTTAATAAAAGTGAAATAACCCTTTAAATATTGGGTCATGAGGCGCATGCGCGGCAGCTCCCAAGATGGCCGCCGTCATCTAGAGCTCCGCTCCACCACGGCCTAACGAGTCCCACCGGAGCAGTCTGAGCGCCCCCGCAGCCGTACCACTGGGATCACCGTGCAGGGGAATCACCCCTGAGTCCGCAGATGTCCTCGCCGTCCGTCCGGAGGGATCTGACAGGGCAGATGGCGGCGTCTCCGGGCCCCCTCAGTTATGCCAAGATGGCGGCGACACGAGGCCTGCCTGAAACGGAGCTGCAGGAGGACTCCATAGCGGACCAGGATCTGCACCCCCCGCAGTCCCCAGGTACAGAATTCCTCCCCTTGGCAGCAGCTGCATCCCCAGCATCCACCGAGTCACTGCTGGAGAGAGTGGGAGCTGGATTCCCCACTACCCCCATGATGGATCCCCATACAGGGATGCTGCTCTCTGTGTATGAGGTACAGGAGGAGGCCCCCATCCCCACAGACTTTCCTTCTATGATGTCTGCCTTCTCCCTAATGCTATCCAAAAGCCTAGCTGTAAACGCAGCACAAATCACATCATCCATCCATGCTGATTTACTGCAGTTGGGGATGAGGATGGACACTATTGAGCAGAAGGCTGATCAGGCGGTGGCAAGGATTAATCAGAACTCTGCCAGGTTACAAGACGTGCAGGAGCAATTGGAAACAGCATTTGCAAAAATAGACGACCTCGAGAACCGTTCGAGACGCTATAATTTTAGGGTGAGGGGGCTCCCCGAAACCGATAAGGAGGTACAGGTCGCAGTGAAAACCCTCATTAAAAACCTCATCCCTGATATTGCTGAGCACCGTCTGGAGCTGGATAGAGCTCACAGAGCATTGCAAGCCCCCCGATCAGATGGTTTACCCAGAGACATCATTGTGAAACCACACTTTTATGCGGTCAAAGAGGAGGTGATGAAAAGGGCAAGACGTTCGGACAATCTCATGTTGAACGGTCACAAGATTCAAATCTTTGCAGACCTGTCCCCCTACACAGTACAAAAGCGGCGAGCTCTGAAACCGTTGCTGCAGGTCCTTATGGAAAAGGAGGTCACATACAGATGGTCTTTCCCGATCCGTGTAAACTTCACCTACAGAAATAAAAGCTATGGCTTTTCAACTTTCGCGGAGGGGGAGCACCTGCTGGTTCAACTTGGACTGATTGCCCTGGAACCCCCGAGCTCACAGAACAACAGAGGACCTTCTGCTTCAACGAAAAGGCCTTCGCCTGGCAGCCCGCTACAGCAGACCTGGATGAAACAGACCCACAAGCGTTCCAAGGAGAACTTCCGTACCTGAGGATCGGGCTCTGATGTCCCTTTTTGTCATTCAGGGGTCCTGACCCGGGAGGGTCTCCCCTTCCTAGAGGGGACTTGGGGATCCCCCGCGTTTTCCTTTTTTTTTTCTTCCCCCAAGTGACTGCTCGGAGGGGGGAGGTACCCGGGGTTCAGGGACCTAACACCGTGAAAGTTTTACATAATGTTTTTTTTCTTAGCTTCCTTGTTATTTTGGTGGTGTTACTTTCCCCTCCACCGGGACTGGGGGGGTTAACCTGGACTCGGGGGAGGAGGGGGATTTGTTCGGAGCCACAGGGCTCCTGGGGGATGCATTTCTGCAAGGTTACACGGGAATTAGAGTTAATAGCAGGTATAGCCATGCTACTCAACGGTTACAATATTGGCATTACGGTAACATAGGATCACTTGGTGGGGGGGGGGGTGCCAACCCCGGGGAGGTAGCATCCTTCACAGTATATGCACCGGTTTGCGCTATGGATGGACATCCTAGCTCTCAGGGGGTCACCCCCGCTCAGGAGGGGCGTTTAGTTAATGGGAATCACGGGCTCCTGGTTAGCCCTCAGTTATGGTTTAGTGGTGGTAGGGCCGTGGTGGACCCAGTGCACCTCCGTTGGATCGAGAGCGCCATGGGTGCAATCGGATCCGTATCCGGTCTTCCGGCATTAGGGAAGCTTCAGTTCCCTAATAGGGCAGGGGTAGAGGCGGGCGTGCCCACTTCACCCCGGGGTGGGGAGGGGTCGGGGGACCCCCAGGTTCAAGTTATGTACTGTTCACTACTGGTTTTTGCAGGTATGCATCGATGCAGACATACATGCATAATATTGTCTCTTCTCTCTTTCCTCTCCATTTCATCTCTGTCTTCTCTGCTTCCCTTTCCTAATCCCTGGAGTGCTCTTAGGTCCCACGGCAGGTTCCGGTCCTTCGTCCCGGGTCTCGTGACCAGTGTGCCCCGATGGTCCGTTCTCAACTGGAAGCTCTCGCTGCTGGCTCAAGGTAGGCTGCGTGTGTCTGGTATAGTTTCTGCACCTCTGATCCATGACTGACACACAACCCCCCCCACCAACCCTCAAACTCATCTCCCATAATGCGCAGGGACTAAATTCACCCGTTAAACGCAGGAAGCTCCTCCAACTCTACCACTCTATGCACGCAGATGTCCTTATGATTCAGGAGACCCACTTCCCATCTTCCTACAAACCCACGTTCCTACATCAGCGTTACCCCCAATTTTTTCTATCATCAGCAGACAATAAAACAAAGGGGGTAGCCATCTGTTTTGCTAGACACATCAACCTCTCCCTGGTGGAATAGATTGTCGATCCTCTGGGTCGCTATCTCCTGGTATCAGGACACATAGATGGGGAACTTTACACGTTCGTGTCGTATTATACCCCTAATAAGGGCCAAAAATCCTTTTTTGACTCCTTGCTTCGGAAGCTACAACCGCACCTTAAGGGCACAGTCTTCATGGGAGGGGACTCTAACACAGCTTTTGACTTCTCACTAGATAAATCTGCGGACGGGAAATCCAAACCTAAACGCCCCTCCAAACAGAGCTCTAAAATAGCTAAACTCCTTCACTCAGCAGGGTTGATAGACGTCTGGCGTGAAGCCAACCCACGGACAAAGGACTACACACACTTTTCGGCACCACACAACTCTTACGCCAGGATTGACCACATTTTTACCCACGCCACGACTATACCACTGATACGTAACGCCAGGATAGTAGACTCCCCCCTTTCAGACCACTCCATGGTGACGGTGACAACCCAGAGGCCCACAGGAGCTAGGAACCCACCTCGATGGCGCCTGAGGGAATCGCTGTTGAGCGACCCATTCAGTGCTCCTTGCTGGAGGAGGACATCAAAGAATACTTTCTTATTAACGCGACAGGGGAGGTTTCTGCGTCCACGGTCTGGGCGGCGCACAAGACGGTGGTCAGGGGGAAATTGATTCAGCTAGCAGCGAAGCTTAGAGCGGAACATAGGGCGGACACGCTTAAACTCGAGGAGGAATTCCGCACATTAAAAAAGAACCACAAACGCCACCCCACGACTGAACTGCTCTCCCGACTGGACAAGGCGCGGGCCCTACTTAATCTCTCCCTAACGACGGCGGCCGAACAACACCTTCGGTGGACCGGGGCGAAATTTTATTCCCAAACTGACAGGACGGGCTCCCGGCTGGCCACTAAATTGAGCCCCAAGCAGCGATCATTAGCCTTCCCTAAAATCAAAACGGCCACGGGTGAATTGACGCAGAACCCGACCAAAATTATGGACACCTTCCTACGGTTCTACTCGGACCTTTATAAACCGGCCGGCTCTCCCCTCAGCCCGGCAGGGAAAGAGTTTCTGGCGGAACTACCTCTGCCTTCTCTTACTGAGGAGCATAGGGACCTTTTGGATTCCCCGTTCACGCAGGAGGAAGTATTAGCGACCATTAAGTCCCTGAAGTTAGGCTCCTCCCCGGGGCCGGATGGCTTCTCCACGGGGTACTATAGGAAATTCGGCACATGTTTGGCTCCCCACTTGACGCGACTGTTCAACTCTCTCAGGGATGGAGCCCGGCTGGGGGCTGATTTAAACTCGGCTTACATTTCGGTCATACCGAAACCAGATAAGGACCCTAGCGAAGTGTGTAATTACCGCCCCATATCTTTGATTAATAACGACATTAAAATTATGACAAAAATCTTAGCAAACAGACTATCGAGTTTCATCGCATCTTATATACACAAGGATCAGGTGGGCTTCATCCCTGGGAGACAGGGAACGGATCAGATCAGACGCGCCATTGATGTAATCTCCCTACTTAAATCACAATGGGATGGAGGTGCACCCCAAAAGGGTTTCCTGCTGTCCATAGACCTCCACAAGGCCTTCGACTCCATAGACTGGGAATACTTAAATGGAATTCTGGGTAGATGGGGATTTGGCCCTAGCTTCCTTAGCCTCATACAGTCGCTTTACTCACGCCCCGCTGCACAGGTACGCCTCATGGGCAGATACTCGGAGACATTCGCCATAGGCAGGGGAACCAGACAGGGGTGTCCGCTCTCCCCGCTCCTTTTTGCGGTGGCCATAGAAACTTTGGCAGTGGCCCTGAGAGCAAATCCAGACGTCAAGGGGGTTACCTGTGGTCCAAGGGAACACAAATGCGCCCTATACGCGGACGACCTCCTGCTCTTTGTCACATCACCCCTGCTGTCCACTCCAATCATTCTTAAAACACTACGGGTTTTCAGTGAGATTTCGGGTTTGCAAGTGAATTTGGGGAAATCCCTAGCGA
Source organism: Rana temporaria (assembly GCF_905171775.1). Taxonomy (NCBI): domain Eukaryota; kingdom Metazoa; phylum Chordata; class Amphibia; order Anura; family Ranidae; genus Rana; species Rana temporaria. The sequence goes on along the minus strand of NC_053492.1, from coordinate 278,473,137 downwards.
TGAATATCTCTGTCCCCCCCGATCTACTCAAACAGCTTTCTAGTAATTTTACCTTCACCTGGACCTCCACGCACATCCCATATTTGGGTATCAAATTGACGCCCGACATCAATAACCTTTTCAAGGCCAACTACCCCCCTATGATCCTCCGAGGTAAAGGGGATATCATGCGTTGGACTAAATGTGGGCTGTCATGGCTGGGCAGAGTGAACACGGTTAAAATGACCCTGCTCCCACGTCTTCTGTACCTTTTCCGGGCCCTACCAATCCCGGTGAAGAAACAGTTCCTTAGCAAATTTCAATCAGAGATTGTCCGATTCGTCTGGGGGAAAAAGGGGTATAGATGTCCCTCGGGCATACTCTATCGGCTTCGGACGGAGGGGGGAATTGGGCTTCCCAACCTTTGGGGGTACTATAGAGCAGCCCAACTGGCACAAATATCGGCAGTTTTCTCGAACAGACCAAAACCCGACTGGATAGCCATGGAGCGACAAGCCATCCCATTACACACCATTGATTTCATTTTAGGGGGCGACCCCAGACGCAGACCAGCCATTCTAGCCCCAACACTGTCCCACTCTGTTGCCCTCTGCTCCAGACTCTACTCCCTTCACTCCCTGATTTCCCCCCTGAAACCACTGAGACATTTGTTTCATAATCCCGACTTTCCACCAGGGTTGGATATTAGGGCATTCCGGTGGTGGACAGACAAAGGTTTATACAGGATAGGACACTATCTATCCCCAGCGGGACCGCTTTCCCTACCACACTGTAGGAAAAAACTGGATATGCCCGACAGCAAGCTCTTTCGGTTTACACAAATCTCCCATTATCTCCACTCTATGTGGACGGAGAAGTCGGTCCCCCCCTCCATAACCCCCTATGAACACTGGTGTGCAAACACAACGGATCAGAGGGGTGGAATATCCCTGATTTACGCAGCATTGATGTCTAAGAAGGAGAAGCCATCGTATGCACGGGCCTGGGAGGAGGACTTGAACAATTCCTGGAGCACTGCGGTATGGTATCGCGCCTCCACAAGGGCGTACAAAGGTATTATGAATGTGTGCCTTATAGAGGCAAGCCTAAAACTTTTGGTGCGGTGGTATTATGTCCCCTCCAGGCTGGCAAGAATGTTCCCAGGGACCTCTCCACAATGTTTTAGGGGCTGTGAATTGGGGGGCTCCATGTACCACACGTGGTGGTCCTGCCCTCGCATTAGAGTCTTTCTGGAAAAAGGTTTTCCGTGCCACCGGAGCCCTGCTGGGGACAGTGATTTCACCGCAGCCTAATGTTGCACTGTTGAACCAGTGTATCCCTGGTCTACCTAAACTATCCCAGAGCTTAGCATTTTTCATACTGTTGGGGGCCAAAATGACCATAGCTAAGGCATGGAAGAAGCCTTCAGTCTCCTTCCTGGCGTTTAAGAGAAAAGTCTCCTGGATAATGTCACAGGAGCAGATAGTAGCGAAATGTGCGGACCAATCGGAGAAATTCAGGTCGGTGTGGGAGCCTTGGGCTACATACTGCGGGGTGTCCCTTCTACCAGGGATACAGCCTGGGGGTGGGAGCACTCCACTCCACACATAAAGACATCTCTCTGTCCCTCTTCCCCTTTCTTTCTTCTCTTTCCTCTTTTTTTTCTTTTTCCCTTTCCTCTCCATCCCACGTGTCTCTCTCTCTCTCTCCCTACTTCTGCACCTCGCTGGGTGTGCGGTTCAGTTAGCAGTGCATTTAGTCATTAAGTGATATTTACCCATATTGACTGCAGGCGCAGTTGCAGGCAGACACCTTGAGTCACATAGGCCGTGCGCTGCTATATGGGGCGGCGTGGGACTCCGGGGCCTTGGCTCCCAGGGCGCAGTGTGAACCCTAGAGGGGCGCCCGGGGAGATGAGTGTCACGGGGCCCGCGCAGCGGTAGTATACAAGCCTGGCTGCCTTACGGGCAGACACAAGGCAGCCAGCACAACCACGGACACTATAGTCTGGCTGAGAGGCTATGATATGTTTGCATTGTTTTTAGACGAATAACTGCAGATCTCTGTTATAACATAAGCTATGTACTGTAATGTGCCATTGTCTTCTGGCATTTTGTTTTGATAAAACCTTCAATAAAAATCTGTAAATAAATATTGGGTCATTTTTGTCTTGTGCATGTGTATGTAAATATAATAATTACATATACAGTATAGTAAAGTATAGTGCTCAAGACCAAAATCCTGATAGCCAGGAATGGGAACAGTTATGTAGAAGGAATGAATAGCTAACACAGCATGATGGCTCAGTAGTTAGAACTGATGACGTTGAAACAAGTGTCCCAACCAAGGTCAGCAATGTAATAATAATCTAATAATAATAATGTTAAAAACAAAAAAGCAATGGAGTTGTTTTTATACTACATGGAAACTCTGGGCCAGATTCTTAGAGCAAGTATGCCGGCGTATCTACTGATACACCGGCGTACTTTAAAATTTGCCACGTCGTATCTTTAGTTTGAATCCTCAAACCAAGATACGACGGCTTCTGGCTTCAATCCAAAAGGCGTATGGCTTTGTACGCCTTCGGATCGTAGGTGCAATACTTCGGCGCCCGCTGGGTGGAGTTTGCGTCGTTTTCCGCGTCGGGTATGCTAATTAGCTTTTTCCGTCGATCCACGAAGGTACGCGCGGCCGTCGCATTCTCTTATGTCGTCGCTAGTCGGTTTTTCCCGGCTTATAGTTAAAGCTGCTATTTTGTGGCGTATAGATAGACTTGCCATGTTAAAGTATGGCCGTCGTTCCCGCGTCGAATTTTGAATTTTTTTTTTTTTGCATAAGTCGTCCGTTAATAGGAAAGGATGTAACTCACGTCTCAGTTAAAAAAATGACGTCGGTGCGACGTCATTTCGCGCAAAGCGCGGCGGGAAATTTTGAAACGGAGCATTCGCATTTCAATCGGCACTGGGACACACTTCATTTAAATGAATCACGCCCCCTACCCGCCCAATTTGAAATACGCGCAGAGAAATACACTACGCCGCCATAACTTACGGCGCAAAATCTTCCTGGATTTGAAATTCCGCCAGGTAAGATACGGCGGCGTAGCGTATCTCTGATGACGGCGTAGCGTATCTCTGATACGCTGCGCCAGGGCAATTCTTTGTGAATCTGGCCCTCTGAGTCTATATCATTCCTAGTCACATGACTTTTAAAAATACAAATTTTCGTCAATTTAGACCAGTTCAATTCCCTTACCAAAAGATATATGCAAATATAAAATTAAAGAACATTTTAATTTTTAATTGTTAGGATTTATATAGCACAGTAAACTAGTTCTTCCTTCACAAAGGCATATGTTCCAAATATTTTTTTTTATTTTTTATGTCAAACTATAATTACATTTTAGTATACTTTCATGTAATTCCTTAGTTTAAAAAAGCAATAATCGTACTTGGAAAACAACTCCCCACCCCTCTATTGACATAGATGTTCTCATGTAACAAATTTGCCATATCATTACTAAATAACCATGCAAAGCTAAACAGCAGAATCCTAATTATACTTCCTCTGAATTACAAGTGAAATTATCCTCCTTGAAAGTGCAGGAATTTGAAAGGTAATTTAAAATCGTTCACATGACATCACAGGAGAGACTGTAGACCAGGAACACACACAATGCTTTTTCTAATGTCTTCAGTGACGTTGAAACAATTGCTTAGAAGATTGCTTTACTATGACTACTTGAAAGGAAAAAAATAAATTGTTTGATTCCATCAACTGAACGTAATTCAAACATTTCAGGAAAAAAAACAAATACTGCATTCACTTACGACTGCATTTTTAAAAGTTAAGGCAGTGCCCTGGGGATACAAGGTGGGAATGTTTTTCTGAGGAAAGTGCAGTTTATATACTGTATAGTGACCGTAACAGACTGACACACATCACCATACACAGATCAACATACTGTTTTGATGACACAAACACTGGTGTTGATTTACTAAAGGAGTATAACTTGTTCACATAGCAAAGTGCATGGTCACTGAGATCAGTAAATAACATGAAGTCTAGTGTTCACTTTAACCAACCAATCATGTCTTAGGAAAATTTCAGTTGTTTTAATTTCCTTTAAATTAAACTTGAGTTGGTATTCAAAGTCAACATGGGTTCACAGAGAAGGATCAACATGTAGAAATACTGCACAAAAACATATATAATCAATCCACTATGGAGTGTAAACTGCAAAGCTTATATAACCACTCTTGAATTATCATATCATAATAAAGCCTATTCAAAACAAAGTGTGTTATTGCATGACCTCTATGCTCATCTGGAAGAATATATATTCTGTGTATACATATAAAGATAAAGGTCTACCCTTGTGGTGTTGAAGGTTTGCAGTTACTATGTATATATCCCTGGGTCATATGTGGATGTGCTATTAGTTCAGATGAGGATAACTATCCATTCCACAATTTCAATAATTTCTAGGGATAGCCCCTGTGCTGAAATTTTGCCTTTTCTCTAATTGGGGTAGCACTGACATAGTATTTTCCAATAGTGAAATAGTGAAAGGCCTATTCAAAACAAAGTGTGTTATTACATGACTTCTATGCTCAACTGGAAGAATATATATTCTGTGTATACATATAAAGATAAAGGTCTAAAGGATTTTTAAATAGTAATGTGTTGGTGGGTTAGGGGATATAGTCTAATAGTGTGTATTATCATGGCTGGTTAATATTTCTTTTTATTTAACATGCCCAGCAAACTTCAGGATCTAAGTCAATGTTCACTAGTAACATTTTAGAGTTCATTGACACTATCTCTCTCCAATACCCAGCAAGTTTGGGGGGAAGTAAATTGCCTAGTTCATGTCCACACCTGGGGTGTGTCCCATTGACCCCATTGGAACAACTTTTCTAGTGTAGAATACTCTCTGTGAATAAAAATATATGTGTACGTTTTTTAGATGGATAATAATAATTTATGGAGTAGGGTTGAGAACAGCCAGACTTACACATTATAGTAGTTCAAAATGAAATGACTAGACATTAAGAAAGCATAAATATGAAACATCGGGCCCTTTTGCTTTGTGCTTTGTACAATATAAGACTGTAGCTTTATCTAGTAGAAAGACAGGCCTGTGCATCCAACATGTGTCACAGCTGGTAGGGATCAAACAGAAGTGTAGTCAGTAAATAATCCAAAGCTTGATAAAGAATAGTTGCAGGTTGGGATCAGCCAGAAGCGTAGTTGAAGAACAAGCCAAAGGTCGATAACGAGTGGTAAAAAAATATGGACAGCAGCATGGAAGATAGGAGTGAGACACTTCCTGGAGAGAGCACATTAATCTGGCAAACAGGAAGTGCAGAATCATGGATTAAATTAGGAAGTATATGGGAGGAGCTAAGAAGTCAGGGTTCAAGACAAACAAAGTATAAGACAGGATCATTCAAGAAATTGTTCAGGGAACTGTCCAACATACCAGGTAGCTTAGCAAGAAGAGAAATTGCCTGGCACAGCAGAGGTTCCGAGTTCAAACCCTAGGCCCTGACACTGGGTCACATAAGTGAACTTTCTTTTGCTCTCCTGTGACACAGAATCAGCTGACAGTGGGCTAAACCCTACTGTCAGCTGACATCACAGAGGTGCTTCAGGCTCTGGAAGGATCCTGACCATATTGCTGGGGTCCACCCGGATGCCTGATTGGCAGCTGGCTTAGCCTCCAGCTGCTCCCACCCCCTCCTCCCCAAGCTTTCCAGTGAGCACTAGAAGGGCAGAATGGAGAGCACTGACAGTCACCACTCTCTGCTCTGAGTGGACTGGGAACTGAGTGATCAGTGGTTATATGATTGCCAAGTTCTTGGTATTAGAGCTGGTGGGGGACATGGAGTTAAGTACAGTTGCTTTTTATTTTTTTATTTAACTCCAAACTTTAAATTTAGAATTTAAATTCTCATTTAGGTCTACGAGTGGCAAGAATTTTAAATAACTGACCACCCTTCTCCCACAGGCTCCCTCCAGGTTGTAAGACCGGACATCATAGCCTCTTCCTCATTTGTTTTAGTGGTCTCAAGTCCTCTAACATTATCAAGTGTAGTCATCCTGCACTGGACATGAGGGCATTGTGGGACAGTCTACCACTGGAGTGCAGTTAAGTAGAAGAGAGCACTGGCTGCCAGGCAGAGGATTATGGGGTAAAACTGCTTTTTTTGGCCCTCTAAACCTAAACAAGCATTTAACAGCCCCATTGCAAAGGTGGGATTTTCCTTTCCCTGAAGATGGACTTTACAGAAAGGTTTAAGATTTAGAATTTCAGGTTATGTGTTCAAATTTTCCTTTGACGGTAAGTACAAAAATGGATTTAACAGAAATAAGGAGAGAATAAACAAAAGGAGAAAAAAAAGAAGAAAAGAAAATAAAGCACAAATAAACACGTCAGCCGCGTGTAACTATAGAGAGGTGCTGACCGATCTTGGGGGAAAGTGCAAAAAGCTGGTTGAATGAGCATGAAACCTGAACGGACATATTGCTGTCATGTTAGCAGGGTAAGATCAGTCATTTGTGATTGGGCTTGAAGTTTCCACGGTTGTTCCCAAAGGAGAAGGGGTTGAGTTTCCTGTTGTGTTCGGGAGGGTTGCGTGGGAGTTCCGGGATGATACCCCACTGGTGTAGAAGTTTCAATTCTCCTTACATTGTGGAAATTATGTGTGGGGCTCCATTATAAGTAGCCAGTATGGTTGCCGGGTTGCGCCACTTGTAGGTAATCTTGTGGTTATTAAGAGCTTTTGTCACCGTTTTCAGTTGTCTTTTCATTTGTAGTGTAAATCGTGAGAGATCTGCAAACAATTGGATATCTGAATATGGTGCTGGGAGTGTGGGAGTCTCCCTGGTCTTTGATAGGATTTGTTCCTTGGCCTGAAAGAAATGGATCCGCAGAATCACATCCCTGGGGATAGCTTCTTCTAGGTGGCGCGGTTTAGGTATTCTGTGAATACAGTCAGTAGTGAGCTCTACTGAAGGCAATTCTGGTAGAAGTGCAGAGAACATAGTGCTAGCGTATGTGCGCAGCTCTGCGGGTGCAATGGATTCAGGGATGTTGCATATTTTAATGTTATTGCATCTAGAGCGGTCCTTGAGGTCCACCAGCTTTGCCTTGATCCACATAGATTCCTAGTTTTTCTCTGCATAGGCATCTACCAGATCATTTACTGTGTCAGTGCATTCCTTAATTTTATTTTCCATATAATGTACTTGTAGCAAGGTATTACCCTTGCAAGCATCCTAAAGGACTGCAATTTGTGCTTTGAATATAAGTTGGCTCCCTCTGGTGTTTGTTTCATGCTAGTTCATTACAACTTGTTTGGTTCAGTTACCCAGAGACAAAGACTCTATTATAGTGGGTAGCACAGACACTACGGTGCCCACTGTGCTATCAGAGGGCAGTGCGCCGCGCATGGCTTTATGGGAGGACTTATTTAAAGATGGCCGCGCCCTCAGCTCTCTCTCTCTCGGGACGCCATCTTCAAGCCGGCAGGAGGCCTGTGCTGAGGCCTGCTGAAAGTTTTCTAGGCCCGAGGAGCCTGGGCCTACAGTGACTGAGAGCAGATCGCCTAGCCAGAGAGGGATACTTGATACAGCCTCGCTGATCAGACCAGAGAGGGACCGGTCTACGTTCCACAGCATCCAGAACCACCTGTCCACGGCACCTTGTGAGCAGCTGCACGGAGGATCAGGGATCACGAGTTCCAGAGAGGTTGAGAGCCAAGCGGAGTCCAGATTGAGCAGTCCAGCGAGGGAAGGCCCCATTTGATGAGAGGGCACTTGCCTATCCGCTTCCACTTCCAAGGAAGTTGGGTGGTTTATAGTTCCACTTGCATGTGCTGACATTTGCAGTGTCCTAAGCAGGGATACACTACACCTATGAACGGTACATTGGTCTGGGAGGATTGACGTTTTAACTTCATACCACTTTATACTTCGAGTGTTTATGCTTTCTCCACCTTGTGATTGGATTACAATTAACTAAGTGCACCAACGTGGCTAGCTGAAGATTAACTGACTCTTAAAGAAACAGTCACCTGTTTTTCTATCATTGCAAATTGTGGCTACAGGACATGCACCAGTTGAACTGTCCACTAGGGGGAGCCATACCGTTGTGACTTTATGTGATTAATATAAGTGATTGCATTACGTTGTGTTTTCTATTGTTTACGTGAGACTTGGTGGAGAGGTGCCCCAGTGTTGAAGTTAGTGCACTGGGAGATTCCTCCACCACACCCTCACTCAAGTCTGTCCCTCAGGTTGCGCTATGGGGGTCTGGTTACAGAGATATTTTAAACCAGTGGTACTCCATTGATTTATACAGGGAGCTGTATGTATTGAATGTTTACTGCATAACCATTGTTCTATTATTTTACCAAGTAAATATTTTACCACTGGTTAAGCTACATCTTGTGTTGAATTCTGGCTTTTGTAGCTGTGTAGCAGGCGAACAACATCAAGGTAACAACATTTTACTACATTTATTATTGGTGGGGTCCCCTATCACCAATTGGGGGTCCCAAACACATTGTTGTTCATTTGTGCCAGGGAGGGATCGAGCCAAATTCTGGGGATTGACAGGCATAGTGCAGGCCCAAATCTAAACCAGCAGCTCCTTCGGGGGTAGTGCTACATACTCTATCCCCCATATGCTGCATATCAGCGGAAAACTTGTGTATCAGGGAGGATAGGTTGGCCCCGCTTGTGGGACATCATTGCGCTGAGTGCCGCGGGAGTGTAGGAGCATCCTGTGGGGCTCGATTGGGCTGTATTCCTGCCCTGTAGTGGTCAGTTTTGGTCAGTTGTGAGGAGTTTAGAGCTCAGGCAGTCATCTTGTGTGCACACAAGCCATGCCCCCAAACTTCCCTTTAAGAGTCAGGTTAAAAGTTACAGTTAGGGCAGTGTTTCTCAATTCCAGTCCTCAGGCCCCCCCAACAGGTCAGGTTTTCAGGATTTCCCTCAGATGAAAAGGCTGTGGTGATTACTAAGGCAGTGAAACTGATCAAATCACCTGTGCAAAATAATGGAAATCCTGAAAACCTGACCTGTTGGGGGGGCCTGAGGACTGGAATTGAGAAACACTGAGTTAGGGTAAGTGTTTAATCAGACCAAACATCGGAAATTAACTTTAAGTCTACCTACTCCTCGTGCTATCTTTTACCTGAAAAAAGAGAAACACACTGTCCTCTGTATCAAACTTGATCCAGATTACATTTTTACTGCTTTTTTTTTAGTTCATAGCCACAGCCAAAAGCGGGTTCCGAATGAGGCATAGGCAATGGTTTTCTCCTGGGGCAGAGGCAGTCAGTCAATGCCTATGCTTTATACACAACTTTGGGTGCAAGAGAGATTTGGGAATAGTGGGAATCAGTTGGTCAGTAGAACCTGATATTTTAGGGATGGGATTTATTATTAGGGTTCAGGTTTTGGATGTGTTACGTTTTAAGGTCTGGTTAACCATTAGCGAAGGATTAGAGATTATGGATATTTGTGTTATATAAATTGTATTCAACCAGTGTTCAGTTCCCTGCTCTGAAAATAATTATCATATATCACCATATTATCAATGTTTATTTGTGTGCAATGCTGTGTTATATAGCAACATATAGAGACATAACAAAGCCTAGGCTTTCTGGAAACTTGACAGTCTATTAGGCTGGTATGGTGGAAATGTGAGGGGGTAGTCTGTCTTACAGGAATATGGATATAACATTACTGGCAGGGGTGTCTGCTAGACAAGTAGCTTTTGGAAGAGAACAGCCAAATGACAAAATGTGGCAAGGAAATAAACAGATGCTATAAAGTACATTGTTCCAGTCCGTTTTATTGAAATTGAACAGGATTCTTGATTGTCAGTGTTCACAGGGCTAATTGTTGGCAGAGCAAGAGACATAGCCAAGAAAGGAAAGTCGATGCCAAGGTGTGTCAGGACAAGAGTTGGGAGCTGAATTTAGGCAGCAAAGAAGTATTGTATGTGGTGCTGTAAGTACTTATTCAGATTATAGTTAGGATATACTGACTCTTCCAAATGTAAAACATGATATCATGGGAGTATCTAGAGCAATGGGGATTACCTGTGTACTACATATTTCACAACAACTATAAAGGGACAAATTGGTGGGTAGGGACTTTACATGAGGCATGTAGATGTATGAAATAATATATATGTATATATATGTCAGAGAGAGAGAGAGAGAGAGAGAGAGAGAGAGAGAGAGAGAGAGAGAGAGAGAGAGAATATGAATGAATTGGGTGTCACAATCCCCTAGGGGTAATTCATGGTTGTAATGCTGGAAAAACATGATTAGGCAATAAAATGAAACATTTATGATATACAAAATATTATAATAAAAAATCAATCAACATAATTGATATAATAATAATAATAATAATAATAATAATAATAATAATAATACATTTAATAATAATTTATTACTAGACATGATTTGTGACAGACAATAAAAGTCTTAAGAAGAATCAAGTTTATACAGATAATGAATAAATAAATAATTAATATAATAAATACAGACAATGAACATGATGGCTTGGTTATAGTTACTGAAGCAAGCTTGGCTTGGCATCCCTGGATGAACACTCAACATGTTTCATGGCCTTTTGGCAATGGTCAGGAGTTGGATGCATGGGTTGAGCTACAAGGTAATGAAATAGTTGATGAGTTTAATAACTAACTATGCATTCTACCCTAACGATGAAGGAAAGGGGCAATGTCTTGACAACTTTCAGAGCAGTCCATAAGTTGGAATCAGCTCCAAAGGTGGGGTTTGACGTTGGTCAGGTATGAGTGGTCTCACTCTTTTTTTACATAGACTTTGTATAGATACCGTACCAATCATGCACTTAGCGTGCACCATTCTTATGAAGTGGCTGTTAGGCGTACTCCGTGTCTGTATTTCCCCCTTGATTTCGATCTGGGGGTTTCCGCCTCAGCCCCGGGTGAGACCACTCATAACGGACCAACATCAAACCCCACCTTTGGAGCTGATTCCAACTTATGGACTGCTCTGTAAGTAGTCAAGACATTGCCCCTTTCCTTCATCTTTAGGGTAGAATGCATAGTAAGTTATTAAACTCGTCAAATATTTCATTACCTTGTATCTCAACCCATGCATCCAACTCCTGACGATTGGCAAAACACCATGAAACGCTTTGAGTTTTTTTCCAGGCTTGCCAAGCCAAGCTTGTTTCAATAACTATAACCAAGCCATCATGTTCATTGACTGAATTTATTGTATGAATTATGTATTCATTATCTGTATATACTCGATTCTTCTTTTGACTTTTATTGTCTGTCACAAATCATGTCTAGTAATCAATCATTATTAAATGTATTATTATTATATCAATTATGTGAAGTGATATAGGGCACAGAGAACCATATGTGAAATTAATAAAAGCACATTCTACAATCAATCAACAAACAAATATATATATAGTCCAAATGTAAAAAGATCTAATATATAGTGTCCAGGCAGATTTCTTCTGTATATCCAATCACTGTGACTTTTTTTTTTTTTTTTTTCTTTGACTGTGACTTTTCTAACTTGTGCAAATAATATTCAATAAAGTGCTTCACCCGAAGTGATAATGGTTGAACTCTCACGAGAAATCTTTGGCCACCAAGTGACCCACAAGCATGTAAAACAGGACATCAGTGGCCTCCAGGAATCACACGACAGATCACATCAGATAACAATCGATTCACCCATCCAATCAGCATCAAAGTGTGTGTGGTATCAAGCTCTTGTCCCCAGCATCTGCAGATATTTGGCTCCGCCAAACAGAGCCACCAAAAGCCAATATAGTGCAGTAACGTCTTTTTTATAATAAAATCATCACTTACAGTTCATGCATGTAAGCCAGATGCAGCAAACAATCATGCGCAGCTCGAGGGAAAGCGTGAGCCAGTCTGTCCAAAATGGATCGTTCTATGGGCAGGCAGTGTTTGTCAGCATGCACCTCAGCTGTGCGCTTCAACAAAAAGTACTCCTGTACTTTCTATAGAGCCTCGATTTCAATGCATTTCGTGCTTGTCCCGCATGTCATCAGGATCCCACCCTCCCTCCCTGTCGTGGCCTTTTTATGAGGTTTTAATCCCTCATAAAATTTTCATTTTATTTAGCTTGAGCTTAAATGGCTGAGCTATTTTTATTAAAGTGAGTAAATATATTTAAAATCGATTATTTAATTTTGATTTAAGAATTGTTTGATAAAATACAATTATTTTATACCTATAATAAAGGCCACGGCCATTTCATACCGCAGGTATAATTGTAATATTATTTATTTATCAATAGTAATATTATATTGGTTTTAAAGGGTTATGACTACAGTCCCATTATATTATTATCTGTCAATTATGTTGATAGATTTTTTATTATAATATTTTGTATATCATAAATGTTTCATTTTATCGCCTAATTATGTTTTGCCAGCATTACTACCATGAATTACCCCTAGGGGATTGTGACACTCAATTCATTCATATTCTCTATATATATATATATATATATATATATATATATATATATATATATATATACACATATACTATTCTATTATTACATACATCTACATGCCTCATGTAAAGTCCCAACCCTGTATAGGGAGCTTTTCAATAAAAGATGATCTAAAAATAATCTAGGGGCCAGATTCTCGTATCTCCACGCAATTTTGGGCAGGCGTAACGTATCTGATTTACGTTACGCCTCCGCAACTTACACGGGCAAGTGCTGTATTCTCAATGCAGTTTAGATCCGACGGCGTAAGAGACTTACGCCTGTCGGATCTAATGGATATCTATGCGTAATTGATTCTAAGAATCAGTCGCATAGATACGACGGGTCAGATTAGGACTTACGCCGGCGTACATGGCGCTGCGCCGTCGTAAGTCCTTTGAGAATCTGGGCCTAATTTACTGTAGATATGCTAGTATGCTACAAACCATGGTTTATCCAATAAAATGTCCAGGGTGGCGACAATCAGCCTCAAAGAAACCTGTACTAAGGGAACATGTAGACTGCTATTGCTGATGCTTTCTTCTAAATATTACAATTGCCTGGATTTTTCTTTGATTTCTGGTTGTTCTAATCACTTCTATATTTTTTACATTGTTACATTTTACAATTGTAGCTCTAGCAATCACCCCTTCTATTCTTAATGCAACTCCGTACACTGACTTTTATGTTCATATATAAAGAGCAACCACTGTCCTTGCAATAATAACTTTATCCACACAAAAAAACACTTATAGCTTTAACAATGACCCTTCCTATTCTCAAAGTGGAAATTTACCCATAAAAACGTGATAAAAAATAATGTTCTTTAGCAAGGAACATACATTCTACATTAAAAATTATGCTACCAAAATTAGTGTGTGCTGTAAATTGCCTCCAGCAGTGTTCATGTTTCTTCTTGCTGGAGGCTGCCACGTTGCTGAAGCCCAAAGCCCCAGCTGTAAATCATAAATTGGAACTAAATCCATAGATTTACCAGTATTTCCAGTTTAAAAAAACAGTTTGATTTAATTGTGTCCTCAATCAAACTGTCAAACCATCAAATGACTGGTGTCCTAACTGATCACATGTGCAGCACCATGGCAGGATAGAAGAGTTTAATACAGCAGTACCTAAAATGCCTACACATAGAAAGCAACTGAGCATGTGCAGAATGGGGTGAGAAAGTGTACTACTGGGTTTTAAACAGTATGGGGACTTTTTGTTTATGTTTTACATAGCTATACCTGCAAAATAGGCCAGCCTGAAGTGATCCAGCATGACTTAGGGCCAGATTCTCGTAGACTGGCGTATCTTCGCGGCGGCGTAACGCATCTGATTTATGTTACGCCGCCGCAACTTACATGGGCAGGTGCTGTAGTCTCAAAGCACTTGCTCCGTAAGTTGCGGCGGTGTAACGTAAATCGTCCGGCGTAAGCCCGCCTAATTCAAATGTGGAAGGGGGAGCGTGTTTTATCATAATCAACTGTGACTCGATGTCATTGAAGTTTTTCACGAACAGCGCATGCCCCGTCCGTGGAAATCTCCCAGTGTGCATTGCTCCTAATACGGCGCAAGGACGTATTGGTTTTGACGTGGACGTAAATGACGTCCAGCCCCATTCACGGACGACTTACGCAAACAACGTAAATTTTTTAATTTTCGACGCGGGAACGACGACCATACTTAACATTGACTGCGCCTCATAGACCCAGGGGCAACTTTACGCCAGGAAAGGCTTAACGTAAACGTCGTAACTTTACTGCATCGGCCGCGCGTACGTTCGGGAATTCGCGTATCTAGCTAATTTGCATACTCAACGGGGAAATCGACGGAAGCGCCACCTAGCGGGCAAAAAAAAATTTGCAGTTAAGATCCGATGGCGTAAGAGACTTACGCCTGTCGGATCTAATGAATATCCATGCGTAACTGATTCTAAGAATCAGTCGCATAGATATGACGGCACTAGGCAGAGATACGATGACGTATCTGGAGATGCGCCGTCGTATCTCTTTTGAGAATCTGGGCCTTAATTTTTTTTTACTAAAGTTCCACTTTAACTCAGAACTGTGAGCTCTGATTTAGACAGATATATGGGTTGGTATGAAAAACAAATAATGGGACCTTGAGGCATGGTTCACATATATGCGCATTGGATGTGTTTTTAATCAATTTAATTTGCATAACATGTGAATCAGACCAGCTTTCAATGGATTCTAAAAAGGATTGCTTAAATGTGCATCCTCACAGGGTGACACTGTGGATGCACAGGTAGAAATGTGCCAATGTCCCGATATTTGTAAATGGAAACTAATTTAGTGATCTCACTAAGACAGTCTGTCCAAAATAATGGTTAGCGATCCTGTTGGTACCTTCCTGTGAGCTGCTAAACAGCAGCTCACAGGAAGGTACCAACAGGATCGCTAACCACGCCACCCACCCACGCTTTCAAGAGCTTGGGCACGTTATCATCCTTGGGCATTATTTTGGACAGACTGCCTTGGCCTATCTGATGTAATAACTCCACTCCTATACATACCCTGGTGGTTTGAGTTTACTATATCCGCAAAATCCTTCTTTGCTTACCAGCAGACTGTGTTTTACCTTGCTGTCTACTATGATTCTTACAATCGCGACTGGCTACCCACTCTAGGTTTATTGCCAGTGCTTTGGTATCTAGGTCTGTGTTACACTACTTGATACAACCTGTTTACTACTATGCTCCTGAAGAAGCGTCACGATACATGAAACATGTAGAGCAGAGCAAGAAAATTCTTCTGTATTTGGACCCATCTTAAGGCTATTCACTTCACACTTGTACTGTTTAACCATTATTGTTTGTTGGATGTGTAGTATTACTCATCTGAGTTTATCTAAATAACTATAGTTGTTGGAAGTGTTAATAGAATAATAGATAATTACTATATAAACAGTTTTGTATGTATTACTGTCTTTTTATATATTTCTACAATAAAACCCTTAGGCCCCATGCACACGAGAAGCAATTACAAACACCTCTAAATTCACGTTTTCAAAGGCAAAAACCGGCGTTTAAAAAAAGGCCTGTTTTTGCCGCGAATTGCGCAGCGTTTTGCCGCGATTTGCGGCGTTTTACCGCGTTTGCGGCTGTCAGTGCTTATCTCAAAGACATTGTAGACCCTCCCAAAGTTTAATACGCAAAAATAAAACGCTTCTGAACCCAAAATTTTGCGTCTGAAAAAACGGACATAAACCCAACTGCTTTAAAATGCCAAAAAACGTGATTGTGTGCATGGACACATAGGATAACATTAAATGTGTTCAGGGGCAGTTGAAAAAAATGCCCAAATGCCTCTGAACTCGAGTTTAGCAGCTTCTCGTGTGCATGGGGCCTTAGATTTTTACATAAAGTACCCATGTGCCGTTTAAAGTCCAATCTCTTAATCCAATCTCTTAGCGTAATTAGTTTCCAGCTTTCAATGGAGCCGGTTCACACTTCTGGCCGCGGTTTTGTTTTAAAAAGGGTCCTGTGCGATTTTGGGTCCAGTTCAGTGCGATTTCAGGTAAAAATTTGCACCTAAATCGCACGTGAACCGGTGATCAGAACTGCACCAGACTGTCGCAATGAAACTGCTGCCACATACAGTATCTCACAAAAGTGAGTACACCCCTCACATTTTTGTAAATATTTTATTATATCTTTTCATGTGACAACACTGAAGAAATGACACTTTGCTACAATGTAAAGAAGTGAGATTACAGCTTGTATAACAGTGTAAATTTGCTGTCCCCTCAAAATAAACACACAGCCATTAATGTCTAAACCGCTGGCAACAAAAGTGAGTACATTCCTATGTGAAAATGTACAAATTGGGCGCAAAGTGTCAATATTTTGTGTGGCCACTATTATTTTCCAGCATTGCCTTAACTATCTTGGGCATGGAGTTCACCAGGACTTCACAGGTTGTCACTGGAGTCCTCTTCAACTCCTCTATGACAACATCACAGAGCTGGTGGATGTTAGCGATCTTGCACTCCACCACCTTCTGTTTGAGGATGCCCCACAGATGCTCAATAGGGTTTAGGTCTGGAAACATGCTTAGCCAGTCCATTACCTTTACTCTCAGCTTCTTTAGCAAGGCAGTGGTCATCTTAGAGGTGTACTTGGGGTCATTAACATGTTGGAATACTGCCCTGCAGCCCAGTCTCTGAAGAGAGAGGATCATGCTCTGCTTCAGTATGTCACAGTACATGTTGGCATTCATGGCTCCCTCAATGAACTGTAGCTCTCCAGTGCTGGTAGCACTTATGCAGGCCCAGACCATGACACTTCCACCACCGTGCTTGACTGTAGGCAAGACACACTTGTCTTTGTATTCCTCACCTGGTTGCCATCACACACGCTTGAAACCATCTGAATCAAATAAGCTTATCATGGTCTCATCAAACCACAGGACATGGTTAAAAGTAATCCATGTCCTTAGTCTGCTTCTCTTCAGAAAACTGTTTGCGGGCTTTCTTGTGTATCATCTTTAGAAGAGGCTTCCTTCTGGGATGACAGGCATACAGACCAATTTGATGCAGTGTGCAGTGTATGGTCTGAGTACTGACAGGCTGACCACCCACCCCTTCAACCTCTGCAGCAATGCTGGAAGCACTCCTGCATCAATTTCCCAAAGACGACCTCTGGATATGACGCTGAGCATGTGCACTCAACTTCTTTTGTCGACCATGGCGAGGCCTGTTCTAAGTGGAACCTGTCCTGTTAAACCGCTGTATGGTATTGGTCACCATGCTGCAGCTAAGTTTCAGGGTCTTGGCAATCTTCTCATAGCCTAGGCCATCTTTATGTAGAGCAACAATTCTTTTTTTCAGATCCTCCGAGAGTTCTTTGCCATGAGGTGCCATGTTGAACTTCCAGTGACCAGTATGAGAGAGTGAGAGTGATAACACCACATTTAACACACCTGCTCCCCATTAACACCTAAGACCTTGTAACACTAAAGAGTCACTGGCTGTGTGTTGAGTTATTTTGAGGGGACTGCAGATTTTCACTGTTATACAAGCTGTAGATTCACTACTTTGCATTGTAGCAACGTGTCATTTCTTCAGTGTTTTCACATGAAAAGATATAATAAAATATTTACAAAAATGTGAGGTGTGTACTCACTTTTGTGAGATACTGTATGTGTGAACCCAGCCTGAGGAAATTAACACCAAGATTGATAGATATAGCTGGACATATACCAAAACAATGAGTTGGATTTACTTGTTAAATATAGAATAATGTACATGTATTATGATTATGAAGTGGGAAATTGTTATGTTCTATAATAAATGACTCAGGAATAAGATGGAAAATTATGAAATGTTGTATTTATTATCCAGACATGAGTATTTAATGCCTTAATATGTATTGCTAGATAAAATCACACACTTCAGCCAATGTTACATGCTTTAGATGAAAATACCCTAAAAAATTAGTATTTCAAATAATACTGAACACCAGGGCTTTTTTTCTCAAACAATAGGTGCAGGAACTTAACCACGGCCCCACAAAACCCCTCCCCCTACACACACCCTCCAAATCACATCAAATAGTGGGTGTGTTCAGTCAAATTTCACGGAAACAGTAGGAGGGCCTTAAAGGGAGAATATAACTATACACCCTATCAGTACAGTGACATGTTTAAATTGACCCAGGAATAAACATATTATATCCCATCTAAAAGGGACATGTCCTAGAGTGCCATCTGGTGGACAAGTAAAACTACTGACTGAGTAAACAATCAGTTAATTGATAATATTACTCCCCAATCAGATGTGAGTAAATATTCCAAACTACACCCTTTAGGCTGTTCCCTGGATAAAAAGATTTTTGGGAACAAAAGGGAATTTCAGAGCGAAATAGGGGAACCATCTTAAATCGCCATCTTGAGGACCATCACCGTCTTGAATTCTCACAATCACCTTAGATCATCACGCTCTTAGGAAGAGAGATCAGCCTTCATCAGTACGCTCTCATACAATATGCTACCTGAGTCTGCAACGCATGATTGATTTGCTGGAAGGTCCTACTGGGGTGTGGCTCTTAATGCAGCACCAATAACATAGTGGGTAATGTCACGGATCAGCTGATCTGTGTCTTACCTTTTACTGCTGTAGGTCAGATGGCTCCTGGTAAGGTTCCATAAGCTTGTGTTCAGCTCTTGCTGCACTCAGCATCTATGGGTGTTGCCAGCTTCACCTGTTACCTTTTATATCCTTCCTTCCTGCTACTTCTTGTCCCGCCTCCCATGTGCTTCTCTATTTAAATTCCACTCAGACCAGTTTGTGGTTGCTTGGGCAACACCTGCGCCCTTTGTGTAACCTGCTTAACCTAACCTCTCTTGAACTGATCTCTTGTGTAGCAACTCGGCTAGTTCTCATGACTATGTTGTCTGCAGACTGCCCAGACCTTGGCTCGCTATACGGCCGCCATTTGCTTCATCCATCCATCCGCATCTGCCAGTATCTTCTGGTACTCTCCTTGCGAGCAGGTTGAACCTGGGGGGTCGTGACATGGGGTCATCACGCAGCTAAGCCCAAACCCTTGTGAGGGGGTCCCTGGCAGAATACCGGCTGGTATTAGACACCACACCCTGGGGGATCCCGTGTCACCTGCTCACCTGTGGGCTCACTCCAGTAGCACTGTGACAGGTAAAGTATAATTTGATTACTTTGAAAAACGTCCATCTTACTTATTAATGTAATTTACCAATAAACATATATATTTTCTTATTTGTGTTCTAGATTTTGAAATTACATTCCATTGAATTCGAACTGTATTTTCACAGCCGGTAGATAGACTCGACCCCTTTAATCCGTTGCAGAGGAAGCAAAGGTAACAGTCTGATAAATGCAGACCTAGTTGTCTGCTAGGTTAGTTAGTTTATTTGTACACTATACTTTGGTTGTGATACCTATACGTGGACAGTAAATGGTCGAATGTATCCTAATTTTAGCCATATAAGTTGTGTTTTTCCTTGTGGAATAATAATTCTATGTGTCCATGTTACATGATTAATCCTATTGATACCCATGACTGTGAAAGAGCTTATTGATAAATACATTTGTATTTATTTTTCTATTTCCGTAGTCCATACTTTCACATCATTTTATTGTGCTTAAAATATGTACATAGTGCACAAATTCAGGAGATAATTAAAGTGATTGTAAACAATCACCTTGTAAAACAACCAAGAAATGAAGGGAAAACATTTTTTGTATAGATATACAAAAACATTCTAAATACCTTTTTTAATTTTTTTTATAAGTGATCACATTTCCTCTGTTCTCAGCTGCGTAAGAGCTGGGGGATGGAGATGCAGCAGCACACTGAGCTTGCTATTGAATGGCTGTTCAGCGGGGGGGGGGGGGGGGTGTCGGCACAAGTCTGATCATTGGAGGAGTGTACACAGAGTTCCCAGCATAGCAAGAGAACTGACCACGATGTGCACTCCTGCTTAGTGTGGTACGTTTTTAATAGAAAAGCAAGGAGACTAGCAGGAACACTGGGGATTTCACATAAAGGAAGCAATACAAAGATAACAGGATACTTTCTCAAACAAGTACATGGTACAACAGGCACATATCAGGAATATTACGTATTGGGGTAACAGACGCTTTAATTAGGTCAGTGTAGTTATATTTAATAATTACAATTTTTAGAAGCGCTGTGGTATAGCATTTTAATAAATAATCATTATCGCTGACATACTGCAATTAATCGTTCAAAAATTCCTGATATCTCTGATGGAACTTTTCTGTCAATCTGGGAACATGAACATTCGCCTCAGGGTCCCAAAAATTTTCATCGGGTCCTTATCCTTTCCAATTTAACCAGATATTGTAATGTGTTCCTAAAAATACTGTAATAAAGAATTATTTTAACCAACAAATAATGTTTCACCATGTACCTCAACAGGTGAAGAATGTGGAAGAGTTCTTCCAGAAAACTTGAATTCTTATACTGTCATTAAGTTATAAGTAAAAGGTGACCAAAAATCTGGAATGGTCCCACAAACTTTTGACCCATCTTAACAGATGGAACATAACCCTTGAATTTTTTGGTAGATAAACAAGCTTTGTCACCCACATGAAATGTAAGGCATTTAGAGGCCTTCTTGTAATATTTCTGAGCCTCTTTTAACCTTTACATACTGGCCCATTGTCATATGACATCCGCAGGGGGCACCCGGGTTCCCAGATCGTGGCAATCGGGGATCGGGCGTGTCCCTAGCGACACAGTCCCTCCCAGATCAGGGTAAAGAGCCAATAAAATTGGCTTTTTACCACGTGACTGGCTGTGCTTAGTCACAGCCGGCCACCGTGTACGCCGCTCGTGCTTGCCCCTGGAGGCACGCAGCGCGGCGATCAGGGTTGAGGCTTGTCCCTTGGACAAAACTCAGCCCTTATCGGGGTAAAGAGCCAATGAAATTTGCTCTTTACCACATGACCAGCTGTGTCCAATCACAGCCGGTCACAAATGTAAACACAACGCCGGTAACTGGCTGTTACCGGGTTCTCCTCCTCACACATAAATCCAGTGTGAGGAGGAGATCGTGGAAACAGTGAGTGACCACATTGTGAAAATACTGTGCCCAGATTGCCCCACCTGAATAAAGAGGACCTGTCATCATCATCCCATCTGAGTACCTGTCTTAGCTCATCAGAGTACCTGTCATATAATCTGAGTACCTGTCTGTGAGCTCATCGGAGTACCTATAATCCCATCATTTAGTACCTTTCATCCCATCAGGAGTACCTGTCACCCCATCTGAGCACCTATAACCCCATATGAGTACCTGTCATCCCGTCAGGAGTACCTATCACCCCATTAGGAGTACCTGTCACCCCATCTGAGTACCTGTTATCCCCTCAGAGTACCTGTCATTCCGTCAGAGTACCTATCATCCCATCGGGAATACCTGTCCCATGAGCCCATTTTTTTTCCCACATTTTCCAAAAATGTATGGAAAAAAATGAACCGTTCAAAAGACTCATTATGCCTCATAGATTATATGTTGGGGGTGTTTGCTTTCCAAGATGAGGTCATTTTGTGCGCATCTCCATTGTCCTGGTGCTCCAGGGCCTTCAAAAGTGTGATATGTCGTCATCAAATTAGATGTGTAATTTATGCTCCTAGAACGCTTGACGGTGCAACTTGGATGTTGGGCCTCTGTATGTGGCCAAGCTGTGTAAAAGTCTCACATATGTGGTATCCCCATACTAAGGAGGAGTAGCATAATGTATTTTGAGGTGTCATTTTTGCTATTTTCATGCTATGTGTTGGAAATATCTAATAAATGGACAACTTTGTGTAAAAAAAATGCATCTGGAAAAAATAAACAATTCAAAAGACTCATTATGCCTCACAGATTATACATTGGGGTGTTTACTTTCCAAAATGGGGTAATTTTATGGGCGTTTCTATTGTCCTGGCCTCGCACATGTGGTATCGCTATACTCAGGAGGAGTAGCAGAATGTATTAAGAAATGAGAGGCCTAAAGTACATCAGGTGTGATACATTTTCAATGATTTGCACCATAGCTTGTAGACTCTATAACTTTCACACAAACTAAATAATGTCCACTAATTTGGGATATTTTTTTATCAAAGATATGTAGCAGTATACATTTTGGCACAAATTTATGAAGAAAAAAATGACTTATTTGCAAAATTTTTGAATAGAAACGAAAACAAAATTTGTTATTTTTTCACTTAAATTGCAATACAATTTAAACCCAGTGGTGATTAAATACCACCAAAAGAAATCTCTATTTGTGAGAAAAAAATGATAAAAATTGTGTTTGGGTACAGTGTAGTATGACTGAGTAATTGTCATTCAAAGTGTCATCAAAAGTGCCCTGTATTGAAGTGGTTAAAGTATAAGTAAATTTCTCTTAATTCTCCTGTAATGTAGTAAATATGTTGATAGAAATTGACCCCATGGTCTTGATGGAACAGGGGGTGGCTAGAGTAACCCAACAGGAGAAGATTGGGGTGTTTTACTGTGTGCACGGGTCAGACACAAGGCCACGTAGCTCTTTACATCTTTCTTGTAATCAGGGCACCAAAATGAACATGTTAAATGTTTTTCTGCCTTAGAAACCCCAAACTGCCCAGCAAGTTGTATCGTCATTTACCAACCTAAGGGCTTCTACCCAAAACCATTCTGGTACATGGAGATAATGCGTTTGAGTCCAAACGCCGTTTTTGTACTTAAAGTTATCGTCCTTAGGAGGCTGATTGAGAAGTGGCTCATTCCCATACCCTCTATGAGGATACTTAAGAATGTCTTGGATCTCGTAGTTTTTTTGAGACAGAACTTAGTTCACGGATAGATTATTGAATGACAAATGCACCTTTACTGGCTTTAGGCATTAACATATCTGTTAAAGACGTAGGGGTACAGACATAGGTCACACTGACATATGGCACTGTGTTTTATTATAAGGTGAAGGAAATATCTCAAAAGTAAGATTGATGCAAATTAGAATGTATATTGTAATATAGATATACAATAGTGTACCAAGATAGCAATAGAGCAAACGGTATTACAGCATTTTAGTATTATGCAGGCTGAATAAAACCAATACTGATTTTCCAGACTAACATTTGTGTCTGTCTTTGAGAACTCCCAGTAATAATTCCATTCTAATTGAGAATGTTGAGCTTGAGCCATTGGCATAACCTACAAAGTGAGGCTTTCTTGCCTTATGAGGGGCAGACGCAAGGGATGAGCACACATTAAAAATTACCAGAAGAAAAATCTAATTGAAAAGCACTTTATATTTGTTTACATTAGCAAAAGTATACATAGAAAACAGAGCATAATGTGCCAATACTCAGATAGAAAGATAACTTTGAATCAGGAATGTTGGCCTTTAACTAACTGTGAAGTGTTAAGAACATACTGTGTATTTAATATTGATTTCCTGTTATTTCTTTGTACTGTAGGTATCTAAGGCCAATCACAAAGTAAATGATCCTGCTTTTCATCTAATGAGTACATTTAGAGCCTGTAGGAACAGACTATGCTTCATTTTCACTCACTGTTTATGATTGTGCCATTAAGCTCTTGTCGAGAGAAAATACATGGTTTGAAATTAAATAAGGTAACATAAAGGTATAAACTTTATGCAAAATCTATTTAAAAAGTATAATTTAATCGATGTAGGTGTAGAGTATCAAAATATTATTTTTGGGCATGTGAGGGTTCCAATGACCTGCTTGATAGCTGGGGCCATCTGAAACCTTCCATCACACAGGAATATTCTGTTTCACTCTCAGATAATTTTGAAAGTGCTTTAGATACTATAGCAAATTATTTTCAGCCCAGGCTAATTTAGAAAGACTATAGGGATAATGAAAATGTAGGCATTAGAAAGTTAAACAAGGATGGCAATATAACTGGTTTACTCCAGTGGCTATAAATTGGCACCATAATCTTCACAGTGTAATGTTTGGGGGACCAGCTTGATCGCAGGACACAGGCTTTTTAAATCAAAACTAAGGTTTATTAAACTTAAATGGCTTAGCAGCAGCAAAAACAAAGGAAATAACAGTCTCACCGACTTGTACAGCTCAGAACTGCTATCGCAGTTAAATAGTCCTTGCAGGTAAGTCCTTCAGTAGCAGGCTTTCAGGCAACACACTGCCAAGTCCTTTCACAGCTTTTCATAGCTTCCACAGCTTTCCTTGTCCACCATTCACCATGCACAGACTCTCCTACACTCCTCCACTCTCACCTGCACTTCCTGTCTGCTTTAAACTCCTTCCTTGGACAGGTGCATTAACCCTTTCCGTTCCCTTAAAGGCACCACAGTCCAAACAGAGGGGAAATATAACGTCCTTCCAGGACCCAGCCATGGCGTCCTGTACATATCCCCCCCCTGTGCCCCAACGCCAAGGAGGTGGAGGCAACAGTGGAGCTAAAACAATGGACTCGGGAGAGGGCATCTGCATTTTGATGCAGTCTCCCGGGCCTATGCTCCACTATAAACTTAAACTCTTGGAGCGCCAGGAACCACCTGGTAATCCTGGCATTAGTCCCTTTACCTTGCCTCAGCCACGTTAAAGGGGCATGATCAGAAACTAACCTAAATTTCCTCCCCAAGAGGTAATATCTGAGGGACTCCAGAGCCCACTTAATGGCCAGACACTCTCTTTCAATAATAGCGTAGTTTTTCTCCGCTGGTGTCAACTTCCTACTGAGGAAGACTACTGGGTGCTCCTCACCATGAACAACCTGTGATAATACAGCTCCCAATCCTACATCGGAAGCATCAGTTTGGACAACAAACTCTTCTGAAAAATTGGGCGCTATCAAGACAGGGTGTTGGCACAGTGCTGACTTGAGCACCAAAAAAGCCTTCTCAGCGTCTGCATTCCACTCCACCATGACCGATTTCCGACCCTTAGTCAGATCGGTCAATGGAGCCGCCAATGTGGCAAAGTTGGGTACGAACCTCCTGTAGTATCCCACCATGCCCAGGAATGCACGTACCTGCTTTTTTGTGAGGGGGCGGGGCCAACTCTTTATAGCCTCTACCTTGCTGACCTGAGGTTTCACCACCCCTCTACCCACAATATAGCCCAGGTATTTCACCTCCTCCATTCCCAAAGCACATTTTTCAGGGTTTATTGTAAACCCCTCTTTCCAGAGAGAGTCCAGTACTGCCTGGACTTTGGGCAAGTGTGACTCCCAGTCTCTGCTAAAAATGACTATGTCGTCCAAGTACACTGAGGCATACTCCCGATGAGGTCGTAAAATCCTATCCATTGCTCGCTGGAACGTGGCTGGAGCAGTTTGCAGTCCAAAAGGCATTCTTTTGTACTGAAAACTCCCCTCTGGAGTAGAAAAAGCAGTTTTCTTTTTAGCAGCCTTAGTTAATGGGATTTGCCAATACCCCTTGGTAAGGTCTAATGTTGTGATATACCTAGCTGGACCTAGTCTCTCAATAAGTTCATCTACCCGGGGCATGGGGTAGGCATCAAACCGTGAAACTTCATTAAGCTTCCGGAAATCATTGCAGAATCGCAGAGTCCCGTTGGGCTTTGGTACCAACACAATCGGGCTCGACCACTCACTCTGCGATTCCTCAATGATCCCCAGGTCCAGCATCTTCTTTACTTCCTCTGAAACGGCCTTCCTTTGAGCCTCTGGGATGCGGTAGGGCCTGACAAAAACTTTGACTCCAGGTTCCGTGATAATATCATGCTCTATGATACTAGTTAGCCCCGGCAAGTCTGAAAACTTCTCTTTATTTCTCTGCAAGAACTCCTTTGCCTGCTGACTTTGGTATTTAGATAGGGTATTTGCTACTTGGACACTCTCCACCCCAACCTGTGGCTCAAGCCTTGCACTAGCCAGGGAGGTCACCGGTTCCCTGTCTGTCCAGGGCTTTAACAAGTTGACATGATATATCTGATACGGTTTCCTCTTGCCTGGCTGGTGGACTCTATAATTGACCTCTCCCACTTTTTCCACAACTTCAAAGGGTCCTTGCCACCTGGCTAAGAACTTACTTTCCACAGTGGGAATTAGCACCGCTACTCGATCCCCCACTTGGAAGTGCCTTATTTTAGCAGCCCTGTTATAGACCCGTCGTTGAGCCTCCTGGGCTTTTTGCAAATGCTCTTTGACTAGCGGCATCACGGTTTGGATCCTTTCCTGCATTTGGGAGACATATTCCAGGACACTCTTATGCTGAACAGGTTCACTTTCCCACTCCTCTTTAACCACGTCAAGAAGTCCGCGAGGTCTCCGCCCATATACCAACTCAAAGGGCGAAAAACCCGTGGAGGCCTGGGGCACTTCCCGGATAGCAAACAGGAGAGCTGGTAACAGGCAGTCCCAATCTTTCCCATCCCTTTGTACCACTTTCTTGAGCATAGATTTAAGGGTCTTATTAAAGCGTTCCACCAACCCGTCCGTTTGGGGATGGTAGACCGATGTGCGTAGCTGTTTAATCCGGAACAGCTTACACACATCGGCCATAACCCTTGACATAAACGGGGTACCCTGGTCTGTGAGTATTTCCTTGGGGAAACCAGTCCGTGTAAACATCTGGAATAATTCCCGGGCAATGGCCTTTGAGGAGGTATTCCGCAGGGGTAGCGCCTCAGGATATCGGGTGGCATAGTCAAGAATCACCAATATGTAAGAGTGACCTCGAGCTGACTTTACCAAGGGACCCACTATATCCATGGCTATCCTCTCGAATGGGACCTCAATTATGGGCAGAGGGACCAAAGGGCTCCGAAAATGAGTCACCGGAGCGGTCAACTGACAGGTCGGACAAGAGGTACAGTATCTCTTTACCTCTGCTTTCAGACCTGGCCAGTAAAACCTGTCGGTGATCCGTGCCTCCGTTTTTTCAACTCCCAGGTGTCCCCCTAACACATCGTTATGGGCCAGGTCCAGAACCTTTCGTCTATATTGTTGGGGTACCAACAATTGCTCTACCACATTTTCTCTCTCCTTGGTAACCCGATACAGCAATTCATTATATATTGCAAAGTGTGGCCACCTCTCATTCGCACCTGGCTCTTGGGGAACCCCATTTACTACTACCACTTGTTCCCGTGCATGGGCAAAAGTGGGGTCCTGCATCTGAGCAGTCCCAAATGCCCCATGGGGAACACCCAAATCCGGCAGCGCAGGGGTAGAGGCCACTTCCTCATCCTCTTCCCCCAGCATTACCTGAAGTGGGAAAGGCTCCTCCCCCTTAGTGTTTTGGTAGGTCTGTGGACCACATATCTTGACATCCTCAATAGTATCAACACTACTTTCATCACCATTAACCCAATCATTAGCATTTTCCCCATCTGGGTCCACATTAACGTTTGGCAGTTCAGGGTTATCCCTCTCAGCAGCAGGAACAGGGGGGCTAGTTTCTCCCCAGTCTCTGAACTGTTCTCCTTGTTCCCACAGTTTTGTAAACAATGGACAGTCTCGTCCTATTATAACATCATGCACCAAGTTCTTTATCACCCCCACCTCTTGAGTAACAGTGCCACATGCTGAGGAGATAGACAACGTGATGAGCGGGTACTCTCTAGTGTCCCCGTGAATGCATACCACCCGTAAAGTTTTTCTTACCGGACCGATCTTCCCAATCACTCTAGGATGAACCAGGGTTACCATGCTTCCAGAGTCCAACAAAGCCCGGGCAGGGAGGTGGTTCACTTGGACTTCACACTCAAACTTTTCCTCATCCAGTTCGAGGTGTGTGGTGCACACTTTGTGGGCACAAAAGGACCCCCTCCGAAGAACCCCGCATTCCATGGGCTCCTCTTGCAGTGGGCAGTGTGCCCGGGTATGACTCCAGGAATGACATCGCCAACATTGTACATCCCCTCCTCTCCGAACAGGAACAGAACGCTGCAAAGGTACCGGGAGTGTCTCTTGGCCTTCCGGGGTGTTTGTCCCAGGGCTCCTTGGAACATCCTTTCGAAGGGCAGCAGTTGGTCGAACAGGCCGTGGCAGACTAGGCCCTATGCGCTTGGTAGGTCCGAGCAGGTCCTCCACCACTGTATATCGTTCCACCATCTCAACAAGGAGGTTTGCTGTTTTGGGGTCTCCATGGCTGACCCACCGTTGGAGGTCATCTGGCAGGGACCTCAGGTATCGGTCCAGCACGACCCGCTCCACAATTTGGGGGCCAGACAACACCTCAGGCTGCAGCCATTTTTTTACTAGTTGCACCAGGTCATGCATTTGAGACCGGGGTGGCCGATCTGGACGATATTTCCATTGGTGTACACGTTGGGCCCGAACGGCCGTAGTCACCCCCAGACGAGCCAGAATTTCTGCCTTTAACTTTTGATAGTCTTTAGCATCATCTGGTGGCAGGTCAAAGTAGGCTTTTTGAGGATCTCCAGTGAGAAAAGGAGCAATGAGGCCGGCCCACTGGTCCTGAGACCATCCTTCTCTCTCCGCTGTCCTCTCAAATGTAGCAAGAAATGCCTCTACATCATCGCTCAGGGATAATTTCTGTAGAAAATGGCTTGCCCTCACAGTCACCTGGTTGCCAGGGGCAACAGCCGCTTGTTCCCGAACCTGAGACAGCTGCTGCACTGCTTCCTTTAAAGCCGTCACCTGAGCCTGCATAACCCCTTGCTGCATCGCTTGCTGGGCCGCCAACAGGCGAGTATTTTCTTGCTGCAGAGCCAGCGCCTCTTTGTGGTAAGTTTGTTGTGCCTCCAGCTGGGCTGCTAAGCGCTGATTAGCTTCCTCATTGCGAGTCTGCGCTTGCATGTTAGCCAAGGTCAGCTGTTTAATTAGCTCCTCCATTGCTTCAACTTTCAATGTTTGTGCAGCTTTAACCCAGGACATAAATTCAATGTACTGTCTCTTTAAATGTCAGTTCAATATAAAGTCCAATGCAAAAAGAAAAAAAGTTTTTTTTTTTTTTCTCTTCTTATGCCTGTTATTCTGTCCTGCCCGCATTCGAGCACCAGTGTAATGTTTGGGGGACCAGCTTGATCGCAGGACACAGGCTTTTTAAATCAAAACTAAGGTTTATTAAACTTAAATGGCTTAGCAGCAGCAAAAACAAAGGAAATAACAGTCTCACCGACTTGTACAGCTCAGAACTGCTATCGCAGTTAAATAGTCCTTGCAGGTAAGTCCTTCAGTAGCAGGCTTTCAGGCAACACACTGCCAAGTCCTTTCACAGCTTTTCATAGCTTCCACAGCTTTCCTTGTCCACCATTCACCATGCACAGACTCTCCTACACTCCTCCACTCTCACCTGCACTTCCTGTCTGCTTTAAACTCCTTCCTTGGACAGGTGCATTAACCCTTTCCGTTCCCTTAAAGGCACCACAGTCCAAACAGAGGGGAAATATAACGTCCTTCCAGGACCCAGCCATGGCGTCCTGTACAACAGCTACAAAACATTATGCATACAGTGTAGTAACAAGATAATCATTGAGGTTGTAACTATTATGCTGACCTATAGCTTCAGAACTTTAAATCTGCAGCTGCTATGCCATTTAAGACATCTGACTCCTCACATACTGTTTTGGGTTGGGCTCAGAAAGAACTGTAAGTAATCTTAGAAAAACCACCATGGAATCAGCTTTTGTAGATGGTAGTAATGGTAGGGTGACCAGACATCCCCAGTTTCAGGGGACAGTCCCCTGATCGAGGACACTGTCCCCGGACCAAGTCTGTCCCTGGTTTTGTTCCCAGATTGGATTTAATTGGGGGCAGGGGCAATTTCAAAGAAAGTCAGTGCAGAATTAAAATAAAAAAAATAGAATTACACCCCCCCGCTCCGGCGTGCCTACTAACTTAGGGGGGTTGTATTTTTCCCATTATCTGTGACCCTTTCTGATAATCATGTGCTGGTCGGAGCGGAGGGAATATTTCTTCAGTTTCGGGGGCATGTCCATTCAGCTTCGCTCGCATGTTCTTCTGCCTTGGCTCAAATCCTTGCCAGCCACCTGTTTATCTCCTTGCCTTCCCTGGCAGAGTGATCTTCCTCCGCTCCCCATCTAGTAGTAGCCGGGCCTGAAGAGTCAGGCCTCGTACACACGACCGAGGAACTCGTCGTTAATGAAACATTGTTTTCCTCAACGAGTTCCTTGTTAGGCTTGTCGAGAAACTTGACAAGCTTTCTTTGCGTACACACTGTCAAGACCAAATCTCGTTGTTCTCAAATGCGGTGACGTACAACACATACGACGGCAGGGGAAGTTCAGTTCCACTAGAACAGCCCTTGGGGCTGCTTTTGCTAATCTCATGTTACTGCGTGTTAACTGTTAAGTAAAAGTTTGTTAGGAGACGATTTGCACTTTTCAGTCTGTTACAGTGTGACAAATGTGCTATCTCCATTACAAACCCTACTTTTACCGAAGGTGCGCTCCCGTCTCATACTTTATTCTGAGCACGCGCGGGTTTCTAAGCATACACACGAACGTGTTTCTCGTCAAAAACCAGCCCGATGAGGAACACGACAAGGAAATTGAGACTCCAGACGAGGAAAAAGAGAACTCCTCGATAGTCTTCTCGACGAAAAACATACACACAACCGTTTTCCTCGGCAAAAAAGCTCTGCCACCAAGTTTCTTGATGGATTCTGTCGTGTGTACGAGGCCTAAGACTTGAGAGGCCGTGAGGCGGACTGATGGACAGAGAGTTGCTGATTGTTGCCATTACTAGTAAAGAAAAAATATGTCCCCGGATTTCATTTAAAAAATCTGGTCACCTTAAGTAATGGTATTCATGGTCGTTTTATAACAATTAGTTCACCATAGACAAATCTAGTCTTTTTGCATATTGCGACAAGTTGGGGGTTGTTTAGCTCATTGGTTGTGCAATTCAAGGGCTTTTCCTGCCCTATTTTAGTTAAAAGAAAGTCCTCATCAAACAGATTCCCAGGGAGAGGTTTCTGATACCAAATTAACATAAACAGCAATCAGCCTTGTGGTCCCCTTGACCGTCAAACACACAGTACCAGTGGTCATGCACAAAACACTGTACCTTAGCTTGGCTTCTTATTCTGCAGCACCCAGCTACTACATCCTTCACAGGCTTGGGCCTTGGTCTGTCCTGACCAGGACAGTACAGTACAGAAGTGCACCTCTCATCGCTCCCTTCACACACTGACACACTGGGGGAATTTAGGGGTTTAAACGTTATTCAGACAACTGAAAATACCAGCCCACCTGGCTACTCTTTAACGGCACTGCTGCCACAGGTACTGGTCCCTCAAACCAGCAGCTCCTCCAGACCCACGGGCCTGGATGCACACGGCTCCAAATCCCTTCAACGCATACAGCGTCTGTCCGCACACAGCGTTTGTCCCAACACAGAGACACCAGCAGCCAGCTGTACACACTCCACCTTCCTCTCACCAGTCTCTCATTATATTGGTTGTGCGCACCTGGGCACACAACCTGCTGGCTATTCATAATACCAGGACACAGGGTTGGAGATCCCATCCCACTCAAGTCTCTGCAGGATCTCCAAACTACACAGCCACATTCAAACTTAGCTTTGAAACAGAGAAAACTGTAATATGTAAAGGCTGTCGGATAGAAAACTACATTTTTCTTTAGAGCTAAACTGCAGAAATTAGATACAATTTACCATTGCAGTGGCTCAAGGGTTAAAGTGAGTATAAACTCAATTCATGAAATTTGTGCTGGACACATATATCTGCAGTGTTTTGTTATCTCTTTTCACAGAGCTAAGTCCCCTAGCGTTCACCTGACCAGTTCCTCTGTTATTAGCCAGATAAATCCTGACAAATTCTCTAACACATCAGATAAAAGCAGCCTGAAATTTCTGTCCGGGGAGGTTGCTAAAAAATAGATTAGCAGGCAGCTGGCCCTGTTACAAAACACCTCTGATAGTCTCTGTCTATGTGGAGAGGGGGTGTGTGCCTTTCCTCCAATCAGCTGTTTTAGCTATCTTGACTGTATGCGCAGACATCGCACTCCCTGATAAATAGGAAGAGAACATTTCCTAATACGATAAACTTTATAAATGGCATATATAGCTGAAGACAGCAGATATGGATGTAAAAATTATGGGGGGGAGTTGTTGCTTCCCTGTTTATCATCTGAGGCTGTTCACTTCTCCTTTGTATGTGAGGGTTTTCATCCACTTTAAGTGCTTGTTTAGTTTAGTGGTGCAGGAATAAGGTGTAATACCGACCCTTTCCCGAGGTGTTCTCTTCTGTCCATACCTCAGGGCTGTTGAGGAGCTTTGGGCAGTCCCTTGACTATTAACCCTGCATTGTACGTAAGGTGAACATGTGACTGGGGCCTGATGTGCCTTAGAGCACTTATTCATGCACCTTTAAAATAAAAAAGCATTTAAAGCTTGCAGTGTGTGTGTGTTGGGGGTGGGGGGGGGGGGGGGTAACTGCAAGGGCACATTTAGCCTAATTCCTGGAGTTCAGCTTTAAAACTGGGGCAGATCAGGTACACCCAAAACTCTGGAATTATGACACTCACGTTTAAAGCATGAAAATACCAAATGGACATAATCTGACATTATGTATTCTGATTGTTTTGCCGTGACTAAAGTTTCACTTTAACTAGAATATACTAAAATCTAGAGATATTATAAATGCACATGACAGAAAGAGTAAAATAAGAGTAAAATGTTCTTAAAATTTTAGAGTAAACTTAGTCCACTTTCCTACCTCTCTTTCCCCTACTAGCCAGGGGTTAGCTCGTAATCATCCATTACTCAGCCACCAGTTGGGCACTGAAACACCAAATGGGGCCTTGTTGTTGACACTGTGTTTTGTTTGACACATGCTTATGATGTAGTAGATCCAGCCTTTTGTCATGGTTTTATTATGTTCTGCATACATTTAAATAAAAAATTAAAAAATCTATTGAACCAAAAAAAATTTAGAGTAAAAAAATCTAAGAAATGCTCCAGGACAACTGTTTCTGTTAGATCTAAAACTACAAGTACATTTGTTTTAAATAAAATAAAAAGGAAAAATAAATATATGGATGAGCTAAATGACTAGGAGGAGGAATAGGTCCCAAAAGGTTTAATGTCCAAAGAGTTAAGCTGGCCATAGATGGATCAACATGGACCGGACAAATATCGATCAATCTATGAAATTTCCAATTTAAGAGGAGTTGACCTAGTGATCAACTCCTCTCACACAGGAATGCTGGAAAATTTGTGTTCAATCACATGCCAATTGGCTGCAACGCTGATCATGTATTCTAGCACTGTCCAAATACAATAGCACAGCAGGGAGGTATCACCCCTCTACCTCGAATGTGGAGGATTCCTTTTTTTTTTTTTTTTTTTTATCAGCTTGCTATCGCTAGTGTAAGATGAGGTCTTATCTTAATGGCAGTGGAGTAAGTCTGAGCCATGTACTTTTGGCTATTAAAAATAAGTGGTAATAAAAGGCTTCTGTGGTCAATTTAAAACTATGTTGCACAGTCCAAGTCATTTTTTGTTGTTAAACAATGGAAGGAACAAAAACTAACAAATCTATCAATCAAGTTGGTAGAAGAACAACACTAAATTATCATGAGTTTGGAAAATAAAATCTTCCAGATGTACTTATTATAAGAAGACAGAAATGCAGAGTACAATAGTGTAACAAATACAGCCCAAAAACAAATTATTAAAAGTACGTTTTATTTTTTCTTAAATCGAAAGTGGAAATTTATAAACTTAGCAACCCTGATTACTGATATGGTATACAATACAGACCATATTTAACCCTCCTCTTGTGTTAGGGTCAGAACCGACCCGTTTTCAGGTTTTGAATGTCTATACGTATCACATAAATTTGTTTATTGAATCAAGATTTTTTTACTTTGTCAGGAACCTCTATTTAAACAATGTAATAGAAAAGGAATCCTTTTCACTAAATTATAAAATAATGTGGGGAAAATTAAGACGTGTATGGTGTTAGGGTCAATTTTGACCCAGTTATAATATAGGATTATAGGACACTAATAAGTGCCAAAACTGAAATCATAAACACTCTCTCTGCTTAGTAACACTGACAGCCAATCACCTCTCAACCCTGTGAGCTGTAGTTAGGGAGGGGCCTATCTCTTTGCCTGCTTGTCTGCTTCTCTAAATAAAGTAAAGAAACATAGGACCAATACATTTCAGAGTTGCTGAGGTTAATTTTACCATTTTTTAAATTTGAAAATTAGAGGTATGCTATCAAAAGAAAGGTCTAAGGGGTCACACCAACAATATTAAAACCAATCGTTTCAAGGATAAAGAAGCCTAACAAGGTAACCAAGAGGTAAGAAACAAATTGGATGATAAATAATTGTTCAGAGGGTATTTTATGGCTGATTTAAGACACAGGTCAAAACCGACCCTTTAACATCATCATGGATAGTAACAGAAAGCTAACATAAGAGGAGGGTTAAACTTCCAAACATTGGGAACAGGTTAACACTTGCTCGAAGGAAAACTTCTGTTATCCAGCTACATTACTACAGCATTGCCTTAATTGTAATGGCAATAATAGGTTATCATGAAAAAGTTGGTACAAAATATTGCCTTATAGTCTCTGCAGTACATAGCAGCATACATTTCCTGTCCTCGATTTAAAGCAAACCAGTTTTTTGATCTTGCAGGGTAAATCTTGGGGTTCCTATTAAAGTTCTTTCCCTAGCTCCTTCATTCAGTTACTTGGAGTGAAGGCAATATCTGATACTTCCAAATATGGAGAGTCATGTGACTCATTTCCCTTTCTCTCGTGTAAAAGCACTGGTGCTTGTTAATTGGCTCATCCCTGTGACATGGGAGTGGGAAGAGATTCCTCAGCCCTGTGTAAGCTCTGACTAGAGAATTTTCCAGTGGGCAGAGTTTAGGTGTTCTTTAGGTCACCATGCTGTCTAGAATCCGCCTTAAGTCTAAGTTCACCATTGTTTTACCTTTTTTTTTTCTAAATTCTAGCCCCCCGATGTACCAAAATAGCATTAATCTACTTATTTTTCAAAAATAAAACAGCTTTCTATTTATTCTTCACACGCTTACCTTACTCTCTTCATGGATGTTTAAACGCTTGCCGACCAGCCGCCACAGTTATATTGCGGTAGGTTGGCATGGCTGCGCACATCGCCATAGCTATACCTCGGCTCTTTAAGATGCCATAACAGGCGCCCGTGTTCCCAGAGCCGATGCACGTGCCCAGCCTGTGCCTGTGTGAACTGAAAAATCCTGGTTCTGTCAGGGAAGTAGAGACAGATTGTGTGTTCCTACTAAGTAGGAACAATGATATGTCTCCTTCCCCAGTCACTCCCATTCCCCCACAGTTAGAAACACACATAGGGAACACAGTTAACCCCTTTATCGCCCCCTAGTGTTAACCCATTCCCTGCCAATGACATTTATACAGTTATCAGTGGCTATTTTTAGCTCTGATAGCTGTATAAATGTCAAGAGTCCCACAAAAGTGTCAAAAGTGTCCGATCTGTCCTCCGCAATGTAGCAGTATCTAAAATAAATCACAGATCACCACCATTACTAGTAAAAATAATAATAATAATAAAATTTACATAAATCTTTCCCCTATTTTGTAGACACTATAACTTTTGCGCAAACCAATCAATATACGCTTATTGTGATTTTTTTTTACTAAAAATATGTAGAAGAATATATATCGGACTAAACTGATGAAGAAATTATTTTTTTTTTAATTTTTTTGGCATATTTTTTATAGCAAAATGTACAAAATATTGTTTTTTTTTAAATTTTCGCTCTTTTTTTTATAGCGCAAAAAATAAAAACTTCTTCCTGTATTATGACCTAAAGTCTGTTCAGGAAGTAAGGTAAAAGTAATGGAGCAGGGTTTTTAAACATCAATGAATAGAGTGAGGTAAGTGTGGGTAGAATAAATGTAAAGTTGTTTTATTTTTGAAAAAGAAGTACAATAATGCTATTTTGGTACATAGGGGAGCTGGAATTTAGGGGGAAAAAAGGTGAACAAAGGTGCACTTAACCTTTAAGGCCGCGTACACACGATCGGTCAAAACCGATGAAAACGGACTGAAGGACCATTTTCATTGGTCCAAACCGATTGTGTGTGGGCCCCATCGGTCAGTTAACCTTCGGTCAAAAAAATTAGAACTTGCTTTAAAATTTAACCGATGGACACCTAACCGATAGGTCAAAACAGATCGTTAGTATACAAAAGCATTGGTTAAAAACCTGTGCATGCTCAGAATCAAGTCGACGCATGCTTGGAAGCATTGAACTTCGTTTTTTTCAGCACGTCGTTGTGTTTTACGTCACCGCGTTCTGACACGATCGGTTATTTAACCTATGGTGTGTAAGCACATCAGACCATCAGTCAGCTTCGGACCATTCTAATCGGATGGATTGATCGTGTGTACGCGGCCTAACAATCATTATCATACTACGTATATAATCCCACAATGTATAATTTCACATAATACTTGTATAGTATCATTAGTGGTCCCATACCTTACTGAGCTTAAGTAATAATAATCTGCTATTGATCCCACCAAAATGCAAATTGAGCTGTAGAGCCCTTCAATGTCATTTATCTCCTTTAGGAAGTGCAAAGGCAAGGCACAGTGAAAGGTCACATACATATTTTTAAATGGTAATAGACAACTTCAAGTCAGGAAGTTAGTGACTTCAGCAAAACAAACATAATTAGGAAAAGAGAAATAGGACATGAGATTTGTATCTTTACCTTTCTGAAAATTCACATTCTTTTTGAGGGTCATGGACTTTCAGGCTTGTGCAACATTGGTTCTTCTATTTTTAAGTGTTTGCATAAGATTTTACATTTCTATGTTTTATGAAGGTGACTGTAGATACATAAAACTCACGTAGACATGAACGATGCTCTGGCACAGTTTTCAGCCTGGATCATTGCTTTTTCATCGGTCTTGAATTCAGCTTTGTTTACTCCTTCAGTAGATCTCCAGACCATGTCTATCCTTTGCTAGATCACCACCAAAGTCCACATCCTAATTATTCCTCTCTTTGACTGCTCCAACTTCCCCTATGACATTGGTTCTCAACCTTTTTTTCAGTCAAGGCACCCTTAGAAAAATGATGCACAATGTCGGAGCAGCCTATTCTAAAATGTAAAAGAAATAAATAGTTTTACATAATGCAGCGACAATGACATACATTGGACACCCAACATTAGACATGATTTATTTTATAAACCTTTGCACACTGGTACTGACTAGTATTCCCATGTTTCTCCTCTCTCTGTTGCCCTCCCTCATTTGGCTAATGTGACCCCAGTGCAGACGCAGAAGGGCAAACAAGGACATCCTCAGGTGCTCAATATCTTCCTTATCAATTTATGACATCATAATTTATTAGAATCCCAACAGCTGGCTCACCTGGTGCTCAAGGTTGTAATGCTGCACAAATTAAAACCTTTGTGTAACAAAAAATGCAGGCGAGAACCACCTACTAGCATGCTGACAATTTTGGGCAATTTGAGGCAATTTTTTGCATTTTGTCAAGGCAACCCTAAAGAGACCAACAGGGCACCCAAGGGTGCCACGGCACTCTGGTTGAAAAAGGCTGAATTATGGTATCCTAATGAAAAGAATATATCATCAACACTACACACTGTATACTTTCCAGTTCTCCTCACTTAAGGCCCTCTTACGGTAATCCCTTTACTGACTTTCCTCTATATTAAATTAAAGGCAAAGCAAAAATTGGTTTTCAATTTGTTTTAAGCTACCTTTTCTGCTATTATTTTAAACATATTCATACTATACAATTAAAAAAGCAATTTCCCTTAAGTGCCCCATAAATATCGTTCTCCAACTGAAATACCCTTTTTTTTTGCAGCTGCCACTTAGAGGTATAAAAAAAAGAGGCACTTTGCCCTCTCTTTCTCTCTCTCTCTCCTCCCCCCTCTCTCTCTCTCTCTCCTCCCCCCTCTCTCTCTCTCTCTCCTCCCCTCCCTCTCTCTCTCTCTCTCTCTCTCTTTTGCTCTATAACCCTACTGGGGTTTAGAAGTCTGGCATTGAAAAAATAATCATGTAAAGATCAACTACAGGCAGATAAAAAAGACACGACTCAATTCAGCTCTACATTCATTGTTATACCATTATTTTTTTTTTTTTAAATGGAAGAATTGAAAGTACTCATATTTGGGCTGGTATCAACCTCTTGCAAGTCCTTGTATAGCAGAGCTCAGACTTGGAGAGGAGGAAGCATTACAAAGAGTTAGTTAGTAGTACTGCACTGCTCATGCTCTAACAAAGGACATGCTGGTGAAAGGAAAGAGCAAAGTGACAGAGGGGTAAATTCCTTTGTCTGCTAATTCTTCTTTTACTGTCCAATCACAGGCTGGGTGAGGGACAAGCAGCAGACTTCAGTAGAGAAAAATCACGTTTCCTGCTCTGCCAGACAGGGATGTGCTGTGTGACAAAGCTTTGTAAATCTCAGAACTGGATAAACACAAATACAAAGCCTTTTGTGCATTTAGCTGTTTGTATGGCATTCATCTTTAAATTATAAAGCATTTTTTCATTTGTGCACAAAATGTAATAAAATGTATAATGGTATATACAGGACTGGTAATAACGATGATTGGGTGAATTTCAAAAGGGAGAACCTGAACTTTTTTTAGTTAGGATGATGGGTACTGTTCTATTCCGTGAATAGAATAACAAATCTTTTAACATGTGAAACAGTTTCCTGCACGTATCCACATATATTTTTTAGCTATTATTCTCTAGTTCCAGGTTAAAGCATATGTAAAGGCAAAATAAATAAATATGTAGTAAATCTTTCCAATCCATACATATTTCCCTGAGCTTTATACTTTTAAATAACCTGCAAGAGCAGAAAAAATACTTGTTGATCTGCTAGAAAAGCATTCAGTTTCATCCTATTGTGGGCTGACAACATGCAGCTTTTCTGAGAACTCAGCATTGTGAGCCCTACCAGTGTCCTTTGCTAAACTGCGGTAGTACGGGGTCACCTGCCTGCGACCCCTTTAAGCTGCCTAGCAGAGTATCGCTTCCTTATCATCACTACATATTCCTTCCTCCCTGGTGATGGACAGTACATTAAGAGGGGAGCAGGACTATAGAGGACTTTCACTGGCTGTAGCTACAACCTAGGACTGTAATTGGTCAGTAGTAGTTCAGGGTAGCTATGGTAGTACAGATGTAAAAGGTAAAAAATCTGCACTAGAACCCGATATAGTTGAAAAGAGATGTGAATATATATATATATATATATATATATACATATATATATATATATATATATATATATATATATATATATATATATATATATATATATATATATATATATATATATATAATTGATTAAAAGATGATAACAAAAGAATATCTAAAAATATGAACAGCGAGTAATTAGTGGTGCTGCAACTAAAAAAAAATTGAAAATCGTTCAACAGAAATATAAAGCAGAAATCAGTGCGCTACCACACAAAGGTTAATATATACGCCATACAAATAAACTAATGTAGACACATAGTTGAATTGGTGAGTGATGTGTGAATAATTAGGGGACAAGGGCTTAATCTAGTCCATGGATAAGAAGCCCAGATGGATCATTCACACCACAGTTCCACAAAAAAAAAAAAGGTGGAGTTATCAATTTTCCATGTGGACAAAAAAGGAAGAAAAGCTTGTCTGCAGATAAGATGGAAATTCTGTTCATCAATAAATGAGGCGATCACTGCCGCTTACCAGATCTGTTGGATCTCAAGTTATAGATATCAGAAAGGCATGTCAAAACACAATCAGCTGGTTACAGATCAGCATCCAAAGACTCCCGTGGAGATAAGGAATCCTATCCCGTGAAGGTAAAGGTGTCTTGTTCGTACTGAGCGGAGCTCCAACCTCGGTACATCCCGTAGCAGATATGTATCAGAATACACTTCCAGAGCCGGTGGTAGTTTAGATATGGCAGAGAAAAGAAAGCTTCATGGTGCAGATCATTTAAAAATATTTATTGGAATCAATTGACACCATCAGCAAAACAAAGTTTTAAAAAGCACAGTCGTGGGACATAACCTGACCGGCTCGTGCGTAGGGACGTATGGTTGGAGCCATTATCCCTGACGTCACTAAGCACGAGCTGGTCAGGTTATGTGCCACGGCTGTGCTTTTTAAAACTTTGTTTTGCTGATGGTGTCAATTGATTCCAATAAATATTTTTAAATGATCTGCAACATGAAGCTTTCTTTTATCTGCTATATCTAAACTACCACCGACTCTGGAAGTGTATTCTGATACATATCTGTTGCGGGATGTACCAAGGTTACATCCATGGACTAGATTAAGCCCTTGTCCCTTAATTATTCACGCATCACTCACCAATTCCACTATTTGTCTACATTAGTTTATTTTTATGGTGTATATATTAACCTTTGTGTGGTAGCGCACTGATTTCTGCTTTATATGGTAGTACAGATGAAGAGCTGGATCGAACCAAGGACAAAATTCCACCCCATTGGAATTGGAGTTTTCTGCCAACAATCAGGGAGGTGCCCTCCACAGTAGCTTGGTCTGCTCGAAAAGCTTTTTGTGATTAGGCTCAAGCCTGGTTGCTAACATGCTAGTTAAGACAAGGGAAGGACACTCACCTGACTACAGATCACTTGTCCTCTGTCTCATCAGGTGTGGCCTCTCTAAGCTTCTGCGGGAGGGAACCCAGGGATTTGCGATAAAAGGAATTAAAGGGGCCTGCATCTACATCTGAGCACGTTGAGTAGATGGGAACTACAGAAGTAGGAAGGCTAAATAAGCTTTTTGGATAACTAATTGTGTAAAGGAAACAGGACAGTTTTGAATTTCAGATAAGATCAACATTATTTTTTGCACTTATTAAAACATATAAAACAAAATGTTTCCAATGGTATACTTAACAGACCAGATGGGAACATATAGGAGAAGTTAATTGTTAGGGTTTATGTACACTTTAAGGCCCTTTCACACGGTCGGACCGTTCCGATCTGCCTGTCAGTTTTGTCGGTGGAGCTGAACGGCCGCTCCAGGCAATCTTATTGAGCATTGGATGTCAGCGGTGACATGTCCGCTTGCATTCCAACCCGATCCGCTAAAATCAGATGTATGGCAATACGTCACCATCCGTCCATGGCGGATCGGATGGGGTGAGATCTAAAGAAAACAGACATGCTGTCTGTTTTCATCAGATCTCTCCATAGGAGACAGCACAGCTCAGTGAGCAGAGAGGGACATGTCATCCGCAAGCTCAACGGAGATCTGTGGAGAGATCTCCCGCTGAGCTGGCGGAGTCCGTACACAGTAAACACAGTAAAGTCACCATTGACAAGTAAAACAAGCAGACATATACACAAAGCAGAAAAGGCAAAAATATTCAAACCGTTTAAATTACCAATAACACCTATACATAGGAGCCACACTAGTATTTAATCCAGAAATAGGATAATAGAGACAAGCTTTTACTTTTATCAAATGTCAGCTATACAAAAGAAAATCTGTATGTACACAGTGGCAACCCAAATCTTTTAAACCCCTTATATTTGATTCAGAACCAGAGCATCAGGGTGGAAGTGTAAAGTTTGTGTCTCGTTCTTTTTCTTGGCAGCAGATAGAAGAAAAATCTGACGCGTCTGCAATCGTTATGCACCTCGGTACACATTATGCTTCAGAGCCTGTCCAAATTACATTTGTGTAGATTGGCACATCTGTAGTCAAAATAATGAAACCCAATCTTGCAAGGGTTACACTCAGGAAAAATCTTTACACGACATGAATTATATTTCCTTTGCTCAAAAACTGCCAGTAACTTAGCAAGCAACTGATATTTCATGTAGAGTGTATGTAAAATGATGTGTCAAGATGAAAGGAAATGCCAGTTTGTGTACAGTTGATTTTACTGTTGGCATCTACATAGGCATCTGTTCAAAGGAAAATTCCATTGGCTTAAATATAAGACAGATCTGCTCAGTCTAATGCACTAATCTGAACTTCATTTCCTCTTAAAGTTTCTTTCACCATTTCACAAAGTTGGCACAGATATGTATAATCCATAAACCTTAAGAACAGCAGACCAAAAAATTAGTTGATGGCAGGGTTCGGTTTAACTACCTCAAGTCCAGATACTTTTACCCCTTCCTGCCTAGGCCTTCAGCTTTCACTGCTGTCACAGTTTGAATGACAAATACTCAGTCATGCAACACTGAACCCAAATGACATTTTTGTCATTTGCATTTTTTTTGGTAACATTTTTGGACAAATAAGACATTTTATATATTTTTTACAAAGTTGTCATGTTAACAAGTTATTTTTCACACACAGCATAGGCATGCTTATAATTGCACCCCCAAAAACTTTCTGGTATACCCCTGGAGCATAGGTGTGCACACAGGGTGTGCCAGTTGTACCCAGACACACCCTAATCATTCAATGCACATTAGCAATATAGTTCTGTGTAGCAGCAGGAACATGTAAACGATCTACCTCTTACCTGCTCTGCCATAAGAGAAGTGTCTATG
This sequence comes from Rana temporaria, assembly GCF_905171775.1. Classification (NCBI taxonomy): domain Eukaryota; kingdom Metazoa; phylum Chordata; class Amphibia; order Anura; family Ranidae; genus Rana; species Rana temporaria. The sequence continues at coordinate 278,430,580 of NC_053492.1, read as the reverse complement.
CTCTTCTCGGTATTGCAATAGGCTGCGCACACCTATGCTCCGGAGTATGGGGTGCCATGTTGGAGTGATTATGCTCATATGGCAGATGCATTTTCCAATGGGTTATGCCGGTCCCAGCTTGATTTTAGGGCATGGTGGCCCACTTTTATTGAATAGAACAATTCACATAGAAATCAGTTGTCCACACAGGGGTTTCCACCATCAACTGAAAGTATCAAGCTACCTGGTTTCCCAGTCAGCTGCACCACTGCTCTCCCTACTGATAGCTCCCAACTGTCCCTGCTTTCAAGGGACTGTCCCCAAATTGGAACAATGTTCCTCTGTCCCTCTTTCATTCTTATTTGTCCCTCATTTTGGTTTGATCTATATAGTTGTATAAAAAAAGGCACTATTTAGCTTTCAAAAAGTGTTTCACAGTGCTAAACCTTTCATCTGATTTCCAAATGGCTGCATTTGTAAATTTCAAAAGCCACTATCAAGGAATAGCAGTAGTAAAAAAAGCACTTGTGGGTTTACCATTTTGTTGTATAATTCTCCCTTAAGGGGGCATGGCAGGAGGTGTGTCTCATGCCTACATACTTTTGCTAATAGGTATCCCTCATTCCCATCTCAAAAAGTTGGGAGGTATGTCCCTCTGACTGTGTTTTCAAGCTCTCCTGGTTCACTTGGCTTACTTAGTCTTTAGTCCTCTGGATGGGGGGTTTCCTAACACTGCGATAGGAGCCAACCTGACTCCTGGGAGAAGACCTCCTGTCTACTGGCTGGGGCACCTCTGACCCCTAGTTGAGACCTCCTGTTACTTGACTAAAAATCATCTTGTATAATCCCTTGTACGCCAGTACTCATACTGGGAGATGAATTGTCAGAACCCCAAACCACAGTGACAGAATGAAGAGAGAAATCACCTCCTCAGACTGATTCTGCTCCTTTAACGTACAGTCAAAAGCTATGGGCGATGAGGTGAACCATCTGTATTGCTTAACTACAGTATAGAAAAGCTAAGCTACCAATTTGACACAACTGTTTAGCAGGGCTGTGTAAATCTTAGGGATTGCCTGGACAAAATTTGAAATTATTTGTAAAGTAGCTTCCCATTGTGTATTTGGACATTTGGCTGGAGTTTAAAGGAACACTAAAGGTTCGTTTTTTATTCTCTAAATTGATTCATCTATGTTAGAGCATTTAGAAGTTCCTTACCTCTTCTTTCATTTTTCCCTGCAAAGAATTGTATTTCAACGTTGAAAGTGCCATTTCCTGTGCCTCCTCTTATTAATTTCCACCATTTTTCCAGCCATTTTTCAAGGTGGAAAGCATGACGTCCACAACGTGCTCGCCTCTAGACGTTCTGTGTCTTTCACAGGCAAGGAGGACAGCACATTCTTGGGTGTCTCTAGGACGCTGTAGCTCCGCCTCCCTCCCATTCATTGTATTTGGAGAGGGGCGGGAAGGGGTGTATACTGGGGGAGGTAGGGGCGGAGTGTGGCTAATAGTACACAATAACGTTTGCTCATTCTCGTCTGCCCTTGGAAAACAAAAAAAAAACGCTTTTGCGCATGCGCGAGCCGCTAAGCCTAATGGGAACTGTAGTTCCCATTAGGCAGTGACGTTTACACTATGCACGCGCACCGCCAAACCAGGAAGTGAGGGGAAATTAAGACACAGGACTGACAGAGGCGTACAATGAAGATGCTTTTTAAGAGGTATAGCGATATTTAAAAAAAAAATGATGACATTTTTCATTCATAAATGCCTGAAGACTATATTTTAAAAGGAATTTTTTTTTTTTACTTTACAACCCCTTTAAGGTAGGAAAGAAAAGATATTGCTTAGTTTAGTATAAGCGTACAGTCAGCTGTGAAATTATAGAATCTAATGTAGAGAATAGACTCAGCTAAGCAGTGTACATATTTTATGTAGAGGTGTTAACAGAATGTAACCTCAAAGAGAGTTTTCTTGGACATCTGCTGATCACACACTCATCAATGATGATAGATATGTGCAGAAAGTGATGAAGTGAAAGTACTATGCATGGAAACATAAACACCTTAGAAAGGATAATGCACTGCAGGGAATGGTGCCCACACATAGTCACTCTACACAAGCATTATAAAACATCCTTTTTCAAAGATCAGCATACTATTTCTGTAAGCCTAATGGGGACAGTTATAAAATCTGAGCGGGTTGAAAACACAGACATTTTGGTTCTCTAGTTTTCTGTTATTTTACTACACTCGGTTGTATACCTTTTACTATTTGAATTTCCCTGCACATGATTGCATTGTGTTCACTTCACAGTTTAGTAGGTTGTTTCTTTCCTTTTTTGTTCCAAAGTAACAGCTCATTTGTGCTCAGTATGAAGAATAAACAACAGCACATTATTTTGCATTGAAACATGGTAAGCTTTAAGCTGTTTAAAGGGGCCAAGGTCCTTCGGTAGGTGTTCCCAAGCAATGTGATTAAAGTGGTTGTAAACCAGAAGAAAAAAAAAACCCTGTAAGACAAAGGCATAATGAGCTAGTATGCATCGCACACTAGCTCATTATGAAATACTAACCTTATGCCCCGTACACACGATCGGATTTTCCGCCGGAAAAACCTTGGATGGTTTTTCCGACGGAATTCCGCTCAAGCTTGACTTGCATACACACACAGTCACACAAAAGTTCTCTGAACTTTCGTCCCTCAAGAACGCGGTGACGTACAACACTATGACGAGCCGAGAAAATTAACTTCAATGCTTCCGAGTGTGCGTCGATTTGTTTCCGAGCATGCGTCAGAATTTTGCACGTCGTAATTGCTACAGATGATCGGATTTTTCCGATAGGAATTTTTTCCATCAGAAAATTTGAGAACCAGCTCTCAATTTTTTGTTGGCGGAAATTCCGACAGCAAAAGTCCGATGGAGCATACACACGGTCAGAATTTCCGTTCAGGAACTCACATCGGACTTTTGCTGGCAGAACTTCCAGGTTTAGGAGATATTTACAGTACCTACAGGCAAGCGTTATTATAAGCTTACCTGTAGGTACAAGTGGTGTATCTAGGTTTACAACCAGTTTAAGCCCTCGTTCACACTGAACACAGCATTTCAGTCCCACTTCGGGGGCGGCTTGAAAGACATCTGTGCGGATTCATGCACAGATGTCTATTGAAACTGCCCCTGAAGTCACCAAAAGTGCAGGAACTACTTTTGGAAATGAGTGTGGCGTCAAGTCTGAATCGCATTGATTGGGACACTAATATTGTCTGTCAAATCGCACCAATGTGAACGAGGGCTTAAAGCCGTACAGGGGTTGTGCTGCCTGCTGCTTGTCTTCTCTAATGCACCTGCAGCATATTCATAGAACAAAGATTCGCTAAAAAAAAAACACTCCATATGTTAAAACTGAAAAATGTCTATATTATTGCACCCATTTTCTGAGTGTTAGTGATATCGGCGGCAAAAAAGGGGGGGGGGGGGGTTATAACAAATACAATTTTTTTTCTGCCTCCTCTAAAAACTTAACATGGCAGCGTTAGGTGTTCATACATGTGCCTCAGTTATGATGCTTTGCTGCAACAACAAATTCAACTGCATACATACAAGAAACTGGACTTTTTCGGTACATAGAGAGACAGTGAACAATGTTTTGTAATTATTTGTATTGTATTGTCAATGTATTGTCTAAAAGCACATAATGTTTATTTACAATATACAATTTACAAAACACCCCATTGGGACAACTTTAACCACTTGCTGCCTGCCCACAGTACATTTACTGAGGACGGGCGGCACAGCCAGGCTAGGCGAAGTCCTGGTATGAGGCCTAGCACATGCGCATTAGCCATACCTCCCAACTTTCTAAAATGGAAATGAGGGATGCCTATCGGCAAAGGTATGCAGGCATAGGACACACCCATTGCCACGCCCTCTTAAAGGAGAATTGTACAAAAACATACGATTGGTTAAACCCACAAGTGCTTTTTTAACACTACTATTCCTTTATATTGGCTCTTGGAATTAAAAAATGCAGCAATTTAGAAATCAGATGAAAGGTTTAGCACTGGAAAACACTTTTTGATAGATAAAAGGTGCATTTTATATACATCTATATAGAACAGACCAAAATGAGGGACAAATGAGGAGAATGAGGGACAGAGGGACATTGCTGCAAATCAGGCACAGTCCCTCAAAATCGGGGACAGTTGGGAGGTATGGCATCAGCACACCCCCTGGGACACACATCGGTGCGATCCTGTGAACATTGTGTTCGAGCTTTGCGTGGCCGGGTATCATGTTATCACTATATTTAGTCATAGCAATCGCATTGCAGGGTATTGCAGAGTATTGGGGTATTGCGGAGTATTGGGGTATTGCAGAGTATTGGGGTATTACATAGTATTGGGGGTATTGCGGAGTATTGGGGGTATTGCAGAGTATTGGGGTATTGCAGAGTATTGGGGGTATTGCAGAGTATTGGGGGTATTGCGGAGTATTGGGGTATTGCAGAGTATTGGAGTATTGCAGAGTATTGGTGGTATTGCAGAGTATTGGTGGTTTTGCAGAGTATTGGGGGTATTGCAGAGTATTGGTGGTATTGCAGAGTATTGGTGGTATTGCAGAGTATTGGGGGTATTGCAGAGTATTGGGGGTATTGCAGAGTATGGGGGCATTGCAGAGTATGGGGGCATTGCAGAGTATTGCTGGTATTGCAGAGTATTGCTGGTATTGCAGAGTATTGCACAGGGAGGGATGGATGGCTGGATCTGTGACTGCATTTGTCACAGATCCAGCCACAGCAGCTGCTGCTGCTTCCGCTCCCCCCTCTCCTCTCACACTGTACCATTCGGTACAGAGAGGAGAGAGAGGAACCGGCGTCATCACATGATGCCGGTTTGTTTACAAGTGATCGCTCCGTCATTTGACGGAGCGATCACGTGGTAAACGGCCTCTATCAGCGGCAATTTACCGCGATCCGTAAAGAGCCGGGTCTTCCAATCTGAATCCCCAGCCCAACAGGGCTCCTAAAAAATTGTAAAAAAATATTAAAAAATGACAGATACCAGTGGCGGAACTACAGGGTTCACAAAGGTCGTACCTGTGACTGAGACCTGGAGTTCTACCACCGGACTCGGAGTGAAGAACCCCTGCTGGGGTTCAAGGGGGTCCTTTATGGTTCCTTGCACCGGGGCCCTGAAGGTTCTAGTTACGCCACTGCCTTCCTCCCTGTGACCCTGCATCCTTTTATGCCACAGGGGTTAAGTCCTGGCAGAGCCCAGTGCCACATCTGGGTACCTGTGGGATGCCCACGCATGTGGGAAAAGAGAGTGGGTATAGAAGTCCTTTAAAGAGAAGTATGGGTATTTTTTTAATTTTAGAATCATTCTTACCTAGGTGGATGAAGCATCGGTCCAATGCTGCATCTGTCCCCTGTTAGCTCTAAGGCTGAGTGATCAAACACCGTCAGTCACTGCTGTCTGCTCTGCCCATTCTCAACACGCGCCGACGTGTTGAGAATCGCGACGTGCGTAACGTACTTACGGCAGGAAAACAAAAAAATTCAAAAGCGACGTGGGAAAGACGGGCATACTTTAACATGGTGGAGTAATTTTACACCATGTTAATAGCAGCCCTATCTTTGCGACGGGAATCTAAAACGTGCGACAACGTAATGACAGGAAAAACCTTCGTGGATCGCCGTAACTGCTAATTTGCATACCCGACGCTGGTTTACGTTGAAAATTCCCCCTAGTGGCGGCCGCGGTACTGCATCCTAAGATCCGACAGTGTAAAACAATTACACCTGTCGGATCTTAGGGCTATCTATGCGTAACTGATTCTATGAATCAGTCGCATAGATACTCTGAGAGATACGACGGAGTATGTGAGATACTCCGTCGTATCTCCTTTGTGAATCTGGCCCTTAGTTGCTTGCTGAAAGCATAAGCCAGGTCCAAGTCCAGGTATGTGGGCGGGTTTCTGACCATATGGTCGGGATCTTTCTCGAGTCTGGACAGGCTCTGTGACGTCAGCCCGCTTTCTTCTGAAAGTGGGTTACAGGAGTACAGAACCAACTGCACTCCTATGATCCACAAGAGAAGTACAGCCAAATGAGCTTTGCACATGCGCAAATGTGTGCAGGCACTGCTGAGACCTGAAGACTGGGCAGAGCTTTTTGGCACATCTGTGCACAAGCCAGACTAGCAAAGCTGGCTGAGTGGGGGGGGGTGGGGGCTTTTAGAAGTAAAGGGGACAGATATTCCTCTTTAAATAATATAACCCAGATTGTTATTTGCGACAAGGAGTTCTTTTTTACTCAATTATTGCTTTTTGCACAATCTTTCTGAATAATGCCACGTACACACGATCAGAATTTTCGATGGAATAAAATTCGATGGAATTTTCCATCAGAATTCCGATGAAGCTGTCTTGAATACACACTAAAGACTAAAATTCAACCATCCAAAACGCTGTGGCGTAAAACACTACTACGAGCCGAGAAAAATGTTCAATGCTTTCGAGCATGCGTCGTCTTGATTCTGAGCATGCATGTTTTTTTTTAAAACATGTTCTATTTCTAAACACCAGTGGAAAAAAGTCAGATGGGGCCCATACACGATCGGAATTTCCAATGAAAAAAGTCCATCTGACTTTTTTCATCGGAAATTCCGATTGTGTGTACGTGGCATAAGTAGGCTAGTGGTGTAGATAACATTTTACATTGCAATCTTACGGCTCATGGAGGTAGATATTTCCTGCTGTGATATTTAGTTTATGTTTATGATGTTTATTACGTAAAGAGCTTTTTGTTTGCCACCTAAAAGGAAATGTGTTAGTAACATTGTATATTTATTAATACCATTGATGTAAGTGTTACAACACTGCGAATAGCAAATATATTTTGTGAGTAATCAGTGACATTAAAAACAATTACGACAAGGGATGGGAAGTTGCTATTAGTAAAATTACTGTTTACATCCTTGGTAGCTTGTGTTTATTCTAATGTAACAAATAAATGAGTGCAAAGTTTAAGATGTAGGACATCTGTTTTAGTTATGGAGGGTGCCACGACAAAATTTAATTAGGTTCAATAATTGGAAAGTAGATTTCATTTTTATAAAGCAAAAGAAAACGACTTTACTACTAAGTTCATAACTGCATAACATTTTACTTTACTTTCATCTATTGATTCTGTCATTAACGCATTTCCTGTCCTAGGATGACAATGTGTCAAGAGAAGTTAATTATTAGGGTTTACATACTTGTGAAAGTATATCTAAAGTCAAAAGTCTTTTTTTTGGATAACAGAGGAGAATAAAAAACCCTGACAGGTTTCTTTTCTTACCATCATTTTCTCATTAAATAAATTTCCCTTCACTGCCTCTCGTGTAGCTGCAACACAAAGTGAAAGAAAATCTCTTTAAAGACACACAATTCAAAATAGTTTTTCTGTTGACAGCTGTTAAACAGTAAGGGCCAGATTCACAGAGAGCAAGGCGCACTCTACGCCGCCGTAGCGCACACACCGTACGGCACGCAAACGTAGCGCGGCAAGGCAAGCATTGCATTCAGCAAGCCAGTGCACCCAACGCTGCGCCAGCGTGGCGTGGTGTTCAAAGGTGCACCCCGGGGTAGGTGGAAGTGGGCGTGACCCCATGCAAATGATGGGCCGAGCGCCAGACAGGTACGCCGGCGTGGCGCAGTGTTTTACGCCTGGTGTATCACGAACTGCGCATGTGCCGTGACGTGGACGCATGCACAGCACCCCCCTGCGGCAGTTCACAACCACGCCAGCACAACCGCCTATGCTACGCCGGATCACCGCGTACACTGTGAACATAACGTACGCCAAGAAAGACGCACATCCAATGCACAGTACGCCGGCTTCTGTTCCCTGGTGCAGACAACATGTCAGACAGTGACAGTGAGAAGGAGAAGCGCAAGAAGAACTTCTCCGTTAATGTTGACGCAGTAGTGCTATGACCATGGCTGCCCCTGGCATGTTGGCGTACGGATGTGTTGTCCTGCAAGTGTGGTTGGTCTGCTCGTCCGTAACGGTGCTGCTGCAGCTGCTCTCCAGCTGACCTGGGCATGTCTGTTGCCGGGTTGCGCCTCATGTATGGGGAATAACTTTACGACAGACGTACAACGTGCGCACATCTCGCGCGCGCACGTTCTTGAATCGGCGTATTCCCCTCATTTGCATGTTTGCATGGCTACTCAATGGGACCAGCACCATGCGCCCAGCCCACATGTGCACCCACCCTACGCCGGCGTGCTCACGCTACGTCGGCGGGGCGTTGCCTGTTATTAGGCGCATGTTGGTTCGTGGGTCTGTCGCACACATACGCCGGTGCACATTGGCACTTACGCGGGCGTAACGTGCTGTACGTCAGCGTACGTGCTTTGTGAATCTGGGCCTATGTGTGCTATATCTAAAAAGGGTGTGTAAGTGTAAAGTAAGTGTAAAAAAAAAAGCTTTAGGCCTCATGCTCACGGACATTTAAAAAAAAACGGGCTGTGAAGCTAGTACAGACGCCAGGAAAAGAAAAAAAAATCTGAGTTTTTTTTTCCACATTTTGCATTGAATTAAATGCATGTTTCGCCGCGCTAGCTTTCAGCCGTGTTTTTCTTTCTCTATTCAAAATCAATGACAAGGGCCTCTTCCCAACAACCCTGGCTGTTGATTGTCGGGGTCTGCGGGTGGGGAGCTTATCGGAATCTGGGAGCCCCTTTAATAAGGGGGCCACCAGATTCTGGCCCCACACCCAATGTGAATGAGTATGGGGTACATCGTTCCCCTACCCATTCACCTTGGGAAAAAAAGTGTCAATAAAAAACACACTACAATTTTTTTTTAAGTCATTTATTAGGCATCTCTGGGGGTCTCTTCTGACTTCTTCGCTCTCTTCTCCTGCTCTTCGGGAGACCCTGCCCCGTATGATGTCACAGTCTCATCATGCCCGGGACTGTGACGTCAAAAGGGGTGGGGTCACCGGATGACATCATCCGTGACTCCGCCCCATGCCTAATATAAGTTGTTGCGCACCGCAGGAGAGAGCATCCAGTCAACATCGGAAGAAGACCGGAGGGAAGAAGATGACTGAGAAGGCCGGGCACCCGCTAGTAAAAGAGCGGGCAGAAGATATCGGAGGAGCCCGGCAGAAGACACCGGAGAGTAGGAGAAGAACCAAAGAGCGGGAGAACAGGCCGGAGAGATCGGAGAAGTCGGAAGAGACCTCCAAAGTCGGAAGAGACCCCCTGAGTGGCCTAATAAATTACTTTAAAAACCTTTGTAGTGTGTTTTTTATTGACACTTTTTTCCCCAGGTGAATGGGTAGGGGTACGATGTACCCCATACTCATTTATATAGGGTGGGGGGCCAGGATCTGGTGGCCACCTTATTAAAGGGGGCTCCCAAATTCTGATAAGCCCCCTGCCCGCAAACCTCAACAACCAACGGCCTAGGTTGTCGGGAAGAGGCCCTTGCCCTCATCAACATGGGGAAAAGTTGCACCAACCCCCCCATGTTGAGGGCATGTGGCTTGGTATGGTCTAGGACAGTGTTTCTCAACTCCAGTCCTCAAGGCGCCCCAACAGGTCATGTTTTCAGGATTTCCATTATTTTGCACAGGTGATTTGATCAGTTTCACTGCCTTAGTAATTACCTCATCTGAGGGAAATCCTGAAAACCTGACCTGTTGGGGCGCCTTGAGGACTGGAGTTGAGAAACATTGGTCTAGGAGACCTGCCAGGCTGCGTGCTCAGAACGCACTGGTCCTGTTTTTTTTGTTTGCCGCTTAAAAATGGCTATGCCATTTACAGCTCAAAAACTTTGTGGTGGGCATGAGGCCATAGGCTAACATTGATAGGTATTTTTAAGCTGCAAAAAACACTCTTTAAAGTGGCTGTAAAAAACATCAGTGGGCATGAGGCCTAATAGTTTCATTGAAGAAAGACAGTCCGCAGACGTTCATATAAACTCCTGAGTGCAACAACCACTCAATTTTGTATTTAATAGTGTACCTGGTATACATGTTTTAAGTGTTTTAGAGAGAAAGAAAAAGATGAAGAAGAAAAAGTTACCAACAGTCAAGACATGTTTATATTGACTTATATTGGTAGCCAGTGTAGACTCCCCATTTACATTGGTAGTCAATGGAGAAGTTCCCTTGTTACATTGGTGGTCAGTGTATGCCCTGTAACATTAGAGGTAAGCATAAATGTCCTTGCTATCATTGCAATCAGCTTAACCCCCCCCCCCCCCCATTACACTGGTGCTCACTGTAGAAGCCCCTAAACTATCTTGGTAGTCAGTATAACTCTCCCCTTTATAGTTGTGGTCAGGGCAATTGCCTGCTGTACATTAGCAGTGACTATAAATGCTCCTGTTGCAGTGGTGGTCAGTGTACAACCCATCATTACATTGGTGCTGAGTGTAAATGCCACCATTACATTCATAGTCGAGTCCACCAGAACATTGGTGTTTAACTGCCGTATATGTACAGAGGCCAGGCAGAACAAGCACCTTTCTGGGAGGACAGACCCATACATCATTCCATACAAGCCGCTCATGCTCGCCCTTAGGGGTTCCTCGGGCTCAGTGGATAAAAGATCAGGGTACAGATACAATAAAATTGGCCTTGTACCATGTGATCGCTGTGATTAATCACAGTGATCATAATACATAGAAGTAAACAAAGGCTTTCCTTCACAGAACTAAACAAAGACTGCATGAATGCAGTTAAACTATGTTAGAACTAATTGCTTACACAGTGATCATGACTGTGTAAGCAATGACATTCACAGTGTAAAAAAAGCAGATCATCACCAATCATAGTGTCATCATATGGACTCGTCACATGTGCAATACTTTCTGAAGAGCCATCCATATTTGGATGGCTCTTTAGAGAGCATTTAACAGACAGTGTGGAGGCATTGTGTTGCCTTCTCACTGCCTGATTTAAAACTTTGAACTCCGTACAAGAGAGCCCATTCACTTCAATAGGTCTTGATTGGCCAGGCATACAGGGGATGTCATTCCTGCCATGGCTGCAAGGCATTGCAGCCACTGCATGTGTACACCCCTGTCTACTGCCTCTGCAGTTAAAGGGTGTAGGGATTGAGGGATGGTGAAACTTCAGCTCAACAGTGAGGTTTTACCACCTCCAATCTCATGTGTAAATGAGCCTTAATGGTGCAGACAGATCAGTGTAGCTAGAATCAGTGTTCCTGATTGCCTACATAACACATACGTGCAACAAGCAACAGTTTTCCTGACCACCATCACACCAGTCTCACTGTCCCTAGATCAGTGTATGCCACCAAAATTGTTCATTATTACTGCCACAACAGTCACAATGTCACCAGACAGTGTAAGCCAGCAACGGTGTCCCTGATTTTCAATGCACCATCCCAGTATCACCATACCAGTGCAAGTGAGCAACTGTGTTCCTGATTACTGCCACACTAGTCCCCAATATCACTAGACCAGAACAGCCAACAACAGTGTTCCTGATCACAACGACACCAGTACAGTGTTGCCTTTGACTGTACTCAGGGGAGGGCTGGCAGGGTGGATATCTCCCCCCGGGCCGGTGACCCTATGCACAGCCACTGGCCGCCACTACCAATTGCTGTTTTTGCAAAGCAGGAATATGCCTGCTAGTGCTCTGTTAACACAGGTCACGGCCGCTGCTCACCTCCCACTGTGCAGCCATGCCTGTGTCAGCTCCGAGGTAGATGGCTGCAGAGCTGAGCTATGTCTCACCTCACACATAGCTCAGCCTCAGCACGCACCAGCGCTGACATCCCCTTCTCTCTCTGCACAGACACAAGGAGAGATAGAGCTCATCTGTTCCTCCTCCTTATGAGTCTGCCCTGCCCACACTCCCCGGTCATGTGTGGGCACTGGTCAGGAAGTTTGAACCCATCAGACAGCCTGCCTGTGCCTCAGCCTCCACCCTGGTAAGCTCCCCCTCTAATCTCTCCTGCCTCATAGGGGAAAAAAAGGGGTGCTCTATGGACTTTGTTAAAGGAGAGGGGGCAGGCTTTGGTGAGCAGAGACCCTCTTTACACAATAGTCCACAGCATGCACCCTTTATATCAAGTTTCCCAGAACACCCCTTACATAAGATCTGATGTATATGGGGTCTGTGCGGACTCTGATGTAAGGGGAGGCTCTGTGCAGACTCTGATGTAAGGGGAGGCTCTGTGTGGACTCTGATGTAAGGAGAGGCTCTGTGCGGACTCTGATGTAAGGGGGGCCTCTGATATAAGGGGGGCCTCTGTGCGGACTGTGATGTAAGGGGGGCCTCTGTGCGGACTCTGATGTAAGGGGGGCCTCTGTGCGGACTCTGATGTAAGGGGGGCCTCTGTGCGAACTCTGATGTAAGGGGGCCTCTGTGCGGACTCTGATGTAAGGGGGGCCACTGTGCTGACTCTGAGTGAGTGAGTGAGTGACTTGTATAGCGCAGCAAATGCGAACTTAATCGCCTCAAGGTGCTTGGAATCCAGCGTCGTACCGGTCTTTCAGAAGAGGTGGGTCTTTAGTTTTTTCTTAATGCCCGATGGTTTTCCTCTAAGCGGATGGTGATGGGTAGAGCATTCCAAAGCCGTGGTCCTTGGACCGAAAATCTTCATTCTCCCTTCGATTTGTAGCGGGATTTAGGAATTTGGAGAAGGTTTGGTTGACCGGAGCACGCGCTTGGTGAGTATTGGGGAGCCTTCCCCTGTATACATTTGTGGGCGAGGCAGAGCGTCTTGAATGTCACCCTGTCCTGTATGGACAGCCAGTGGAGGGACCTCAAGACTGGGGAGACTGATTCCCACGGCTTTTTACCTGTTACCAGTCTGGCTGCCGTGTTCTGGACGACTTGTAGCCGTGCTCTGATGTAAGGGGGGCCACTGTGCTGACTCTGATGTAAGGGGAGGATCTGTGTGGACTCTGATGTAAGGGGAGGCTCTGTGCGGACTCTGTAAGGGGAGGCTCTGTGCGGCCTCTGATGTAAGGGGGGCCTCTGTGCGGACTCTGATGTAAGGGGGGCCTCTGTGCGGACTCTTGTGATCATGAAAAATCTTAGACTGTTTTCCTCGATCCATCACTTTTCCACGCTCTATGGGCCACTTGACTGGATGTGCCCCCTAGGCCTAAGGCTGCCAGCCCTCCCCTGCCTGTACTGACCCTGGTCTGACCAATCTGTTGCCTGTTTGCCACCTGAACTGACCATCTGCATGTCTGACTGACAATGTTCCTGCAAAACCCTAGTCCCAGCCCTCCCTGTGGACAACTGCACTACTGGAACCACAGGAACTTTTGTTTTCTTCCTTTCTTCAGCCTCCTACACTTTCTGTCCAGTGAATATAGCATTACTGGGGACAGCCACGTACCAGTAGGCCAGGATTGCTTGGCTTACAGGAATAGAAACTGCTAAAGGTGAAGCTACAATAAGATATATTCCATGACCACTCATACACAGGCCACCATTACAGTACACGTTTTTTGATACAACTGGTTGATTTCTGTGATACACAAGGTGCAGTCTGATACATAATCAGTACAGACATTGAAAAAGACTCACACATGTGGTATCCCGATATTTAGAAGGTGTAGTAGTATGTGTGGGGTGTAATTCTAACATTTATTAAATGGAAAACTTTGTGTAAAAAAAATCTTCATTTTCTTTCTGCATTTTCCAAAAACATGTGGCAACAAATTCACCATGCCTCTTAAAAATACCTTGGGGTGTTTACTCTCTAAAATGTGGTAATTTTCTAGGTGTTTCTACTGTCCTGGTGCTTCAGGGCTTCCAAAAATTAGATGGGTAGCTTGAAAATTAGATGCAGAATTTATGCCCCTAGAAAGCCTAAAGGTGCTCCTTGGATTTTGGGCCTCACAATGTTGGTAGGTTGTGAAAAAGTCTAACACATGTGGTATCGCCACACTCAGAAGGAGTAATAGAATGTGTTTTGGAGTGTAGTTCTAAATATGCCTATGTTGTTTGTTGTCTTATTAATTGACAACTTTGTGTTAAAAAATAAATACATTTTCATTACAAATTTCCAGGCACACCGAATTCTCACAGTCATCCAGAGTCAGAAAACAGTCCAATATTTTGCTTTTGTTATATATTGGAGGGACTAGAAATTGGATGGGAATTAAGAATTTTGGGTTGCCCATTTGACTTCAGAACAATTCCAGGGACAACATTTCCTATATACAGTCTATATACACTCCTCCGCTTTCTCCAGCACTAGATTGTTTGCAGTACTCCACTGGCACACTGAAAAGGGATCTGACACAGCACTTAGATTTTGAGCAATAACCAGTTATATAAACGAACAATGAATAAACGGTGTGCAAATAACTGAGACAAACGGTATCACATCAACATGTGACAATATATCCAGCCAGAACTAAACATACACTGGCTGAACTCACCTACACACATCAAAGTGAACAGCTGTGTGTGCAAAAATACCTAGGCTAATAGAAAAATACCTAAAGCTCTAGGTTCACACTACATATTAAATGAATATATGTGCTACAATCATATAAGTAAACATTGAAAAACGGAAATTTCAAGGTGAAAATGAAAAATATATAGTGACTGAAAAAAGACTCCTATGATCAAGGATAGTCCAATTCCAAAATGATGAGAACAAAGAAAGTCCGTGAGTACGTAGAAAAAATTGAAATAAAAGTGATAGATGATTGTCCATCAACACCGCAGATAAGCTTCTCCCCGTGAACGACACCAGAGGAAATGGGTAACCTTACCAAATGTGGTGGACCTCCGCTAATGGCAAGGTCAGCAGCGCCTGCAGATCAAGCCCTCTGTGGGGTGTTGGGTCCGTCCAGAGACGTCACAATGTTGGGATCCAAACTTGCTTCCTGCCAATGATCTCCTCGTCCGTTAGGGTAAAAGAACTAAGATCTCCTTGCTCAAAAACGGGCCGAATACTCCTCCAATAGGATAATAGCGTGTGAGGGAATCAAAAATAAGACTCGAATAGTGTATTACCTCAAATATACTTGTTCGTTTATTCCAAATGGCAAAAATTCATACAAACAATAAAAAATGTATAGATTAAAAAGCCGGCATAAAAACTTTAGGCGAACACGTGAATGCGTTGTAACGTCAGTACGTAGCACTGCCCTGACATGTTTCGTCACTCGTGACGTTCTCAAAGGATGTCACGTGTGACAAAACATGTTTTTAATGCCGGCTTTTTAATCTATACATTTTTTATTGTTTGTATGAATTTTTGCCGTTTGGAATAAACGAACAAGTGTATTTGAGGTAATATACTATTTGAGTCTTGTTTGGATCCCAACACTGTGACGGCTCTGGGGGGACCCAACACCCTGCAGAGGGTTTGATCTGCAGGCGCTGCTGACCTTAGCGGAGGTCCACCACATTTGGTAAGGTTACCTATTTCCTCTGGTGTCCTTCACAGAGAAGCTTATCTGTGGTGTTGGTGGACAATCATCTATCACTTTTATTTTAAAAAATTCTACGTACTCATGGACTTTCTTTGTCCTCATAATTTTGGAATTGGACTATCCTTGATCATAGGAGTCTTTTTTCAGTCACAATACATTTTTAATTTTCACCTTGAAATTTCTGTTTTTCAATGTTTACTTATATGATTGTAGCACATATATTCATTTAATATATAGTGTGAACCTAGAGCTTTAGTTATTTTTCCATTAGCCTAGTGTAAGATTGGGGTTATTAGACTCCAGTGATAGTTGCGTTTTCCAGTGAGTACGCCAATCTAGAACCGTGTTTTTAAGGGCCTGGTAGCCCACTTTTATTTAAAAAGCACAAAAGTTCATAAAATACAATAGCAGCCCTCACAGGGGGTTCCACCATTCCTGTATCTTGCCAAATCAACAGTTTAGCCTTCTGGCTGTCATACTTGCTATCCGGCTGTTTCAGGCCTTTAGCCTAAGCCCCAGTTCTGTTCGTCAGAACAAACAGTTTCCCAGAGTTAAGCACAAACCTAACTTACTCACATTAAGGACATCTGCCTCCTGCAGACATCCACGCACAGCCTCTGACTCCACTCAGAGGGATTTTGAGAATCTACCTGATTCCCAGGACAGACTTCCTGTCTGTAGGGTGGGGCCCTGAGCTATAGTCAGGTCACAAATAAATAGTCCAACACACATCTGTACAATCAGCGTGCCTTTCTCTCTAAAATATGGCGTAAACCAGCAATCTTTCCCATAGCACAGAGTCCCACCCTCACACTAGGTTTTTTTGCACACACAGCTGTTCACTTTGGTGTGTGTAGGTGAGTTCAGCCAGTGTATGTTTAGTTCTGACAGACAAATCTTTCACCGCTCCAGGTGAGCCTCATGTATCATTAAGGGCTGTTGAACCACCAGGGTGCTGGCGATGCTGATTGTAGCAAATGGCCGACGCATTTTCACGCTGTACTTCAGCGCTTAGTCATGGCTAACATGGGTTCATACTAACACAACATAAATATCAAAACCACCGTCATGTGAAAAAGACATCCGCCAATGGCAGAGTAAAATCAATCAAATAATTAAGCAGACAATTAATTGCAAACACGTTCAATTTGGATCATGTGAAGCAGGTATGTTGTGTTAGTATGAACCCATGTTAGCCATGACTAAGCGCTGAAGTACAGCGTGAAACGCGTCGGCCTATACTGTACCTGTTGCTTGCGGTGAATGCATGTGCATTTGAAAATAAAGACCAACTTTGTTTTAGTCATTTTGGAGTGCGGCCGTCCAGAGTTTTTTTCGTCCATTTGCTATGTTTAGTTCTGGCTGGATATATTGTCACATGTTGATGTGATACCGTTTGTCTCAGTTATTTGCACACCGTTTATTCATTGTTAGTTTATAGCGCGACAATTTTTTCCTTACACATTTTTCTCACATGGTTTCACATGTATATTGTGTCGCAGCTTAGTTTTCATTAGAATTGTTTCAAATTGTCATTAGCGCAGTATTAACCCTTTTTTTACATTATTAACCAGTTATAGGCAAGAACCTAAGGCCTCTTTGGTGTGTAAAGAAAAAGTCAGGGTCTAGCATACATCCATGTGGCTACTGATCCCAGCACCACCTCTTCAGGTACTGCCAGCCCGCCTGACTGCAGCTGCCTCTTTCACTAGCCCTCCTGGCTTCACCACAGTCCTCCCAGACTGACATTCTTCAGCCTACCCAGCTGACTTCTAAGGAGATCTCCCAGACGTGCTGGCCTGCTCCTGCTTTCTTCTCCTTGCTCCCATGCCTCCAGGATAAGATTCCTCCATGTGTTGAAGAGGGTCCCTATAGCACCCAAGGGTCCCTCTAGCACCCTCAAGGGCCTCCTCAGCACTCCATCTCCATCGTCCACCGGAATGCCTCTGCTAGCATGATTCATGCCTATTCATGAGGTGCCTGCCCCCCCCATAAATATGCCAAGCAACTATTCTTAGCCTTCGCCCACTACATCTGGAAGCTCCTCCAAGGTTACCGAAACAGGGGGAGGCACCAGAGATGCTGCTTGCTGAGTCATCCAGTCACTCAACCCTGACCCAGATTCAACCCAGGCCTGGCTCTCAGCCAGACCAATTTACCTACACTAACAAACCTATTTACATCTAGCAACACTAGTGAGAGTGTGCTACAGTAGGATATGTACATGTCTTCTCCCTGCAGTAGTGCAGCCCTATTCTCACAACTGTATGCTTCTACATACATATATCAAAAAATCCAAGAAGAAAACATACTGCTTTTATTCACTCTCAATCTCTGTCTTGATCAATGACTGTTTGGGAGGAAGTGAACTACTATTACAGATATAGCAGCTAAAACCTACATAATGTAATACTTGCTTAATGCTACATATTGCTTAATAGTGTAAATTCTGCCTGGAAACCAAACTATTTATTTTTGAGATAATGCTTGTTGCAATTGCACACACATAAACATGCACTCATGAATCATTAACATGAAAAAAAAACCCCACTGTTTAATACATTACAATATTGTATTTACTGTCTCTAATACACCAGAGGGAGCTAAAGCTGTATTTGATGAGACCAAATTGTATTGCTAACTGTGTAATGTAATTGTTACTCTGTATGTACAATATATGTTATCGATCGCTATAAACTAAGCTATTGAAAGTATGTATTGTATTCCAAAGAGGAATTGCCAGATCACCTTAGGTATACACAAGTTTAAAAGTGCAACTTTTTTTCCTATTTCACTCTAATAAAGTTATCATGCTTTTTAGATGACCCCAGTCACAGGCATCTTACAGACTATAACCTCATGAGCTTTCTAAGAACAACATTTTTACTGCTTGTGTACACTCCTGCTGTTACATTCCTTCTCTGTACACCTAATCCCCAACAAGTAAAGATTGATATAACGTTTCCTTGCCTACCAGTCAAAAACTGACACTCAAGCTTTAAGTAGACCATGCAGGGCAATGCAACATATTCACTTTAATGTTCTTTGCCAGTTCCAAGTCGCTCCAGTAAGAGCATACACAGGTCTGGGAAATATCTGCTCATATGTAACGCGAATGGTCAATTGTAAAGCACCAGTTTTGTCACATAAGAGAAGGAGAAGGGGAAGTGAGTCACCTTCTCATCCAAACCCAGAAGGGACATCTTAGCATACTTGCTGGGCAAAACACAGATTTTCTGTGACCCTTTCGCTGCCGCCATTATGTCGGCCCCAGCACCGACCTGTAAACAGGAGTTTGTAAAAAGGAGTTTTGTTTTTTTACCTTTTTCACTGTGCTGTAGACTGTTTTCGTACAAGTGATTTAAGTAGCTGTAGAGCTGCTCGATCACTTCTACATGCTGTGGAAGAAGCTACCCCCCTCATCTAACCCCTTAGCATGTGTCCCGGACTCACCTGTCCCTACCGGGTATTCAGGACCATTGTGACGGGTGGCAGCCCCAAGAGCAGAAGGAGACGAGTGAATACATGTTTGCTGATCTCTCTTTTTAAGAATGATAACATAAGTGATCAGCTCTGATCACTTTCATGTTCTTCAGTACTGTCATTCCCCAACCTCTCTGATCAGGGAAGAAGCTGAACTTGCACTATCTGTGCTTGGTGAACTGTGAAAACATTTACTGGTGACATTTGGGGTCTAATAGACCTCTGAGATTTCCTTAAAGAGAATCTGTCACCAACACTATGCTATCACATACGAGGCTTATCAGTCCCCTTGCGTCAGCAAAAAAAATTAAGTTTAAAAAAGGGAGAAGTTAAAAAAATGAATAAATAACTCCCATAAAAATGTTTAAAGCACCCCCACCCCACAAGTACCCACACATACAAATGCAGATGCATGCATTGGTGTGCTCACATATTAAAATAAGGATTTTGCCATACTGTATCACTGTACATGCTAGAGTGAGAGCAATAATTATAAGACATCATTTGCTGTTAACTCTAAATTGCTGAGCTGTAACTGCTTTTAAAGTGTCACCTATTTACTTGACACAACCTAATTTTTTATATTTTACAAATGGGTATTATATTGTATTTGTGTGTACTAAAACATATTTTTTCATATTTATTTCAGTGAGTTTAATGAACAGTTACACTAATATCTTGCAACTGCCACTGTTTTATTCTACAGGATCCCTGCTTTTAGAAATGTACTACTGTTTTTGGAGTTTTAACTAGTATTTAGGCCTAAAATGTGCAATTTAACAAGTGCGAAGAGAAAAAAATAAGAAAAATAGCTCTGGCGGCAAAATGGTTAAAAATTTATCTTGTTGATATTTTACATTTTAAGAGTTAAACTTCTGTCAGTTTTTTATTGCTGTATCTGAATATGTGTTTTTTTTTGTAATTTTCCTTAACTTTATGTGCTGATTATACAACATAAAGAACATGTCACAAGTGCACAGACCATGGTAAACACCTGGCACAATTTGTATCCCTGTTGTTGAGATTCTCTTGACTTCTTGTTCCGGTGGTACAACAGGGAGTGAGGTAAAATCTTCACAAGGCTACAAAACATAAATAGAGATTCTATAATTTTTGCTAAATAAAAAGAAAGTTTTACCCAGAGTGCTCTGGGAATCATTTGTCACAAATATTTTTAAAGCAAAGACTATATAAATAAAAATACATAAATATCAGTTTTAAAGGGTATTAAACAATATAACATGTAAAATAAATTTACCCAAAACCATTAATGATTCCCTATAAGAGACTATTGTATATGTTTGGAAGTATAGACTGCTGAGATCCTGATGTTTAATGTTGAACTTTGTAGTACGATATTGGACAGACACAAAGAAACACTCAAACTCTGTGGTTTGCATGTGGACTGTTGAGTCAACCAGACGAATACACAGACAGAGCTATTCCAGTAGATAAGAGCCATATTAAATTCTCTATGGCAACACTTTCCTAACACTGCATGGGGCAAGGTTCTCTCTTGTCCACAACTGCTTTCTGATTGGCTATGATGCCTAATCATGTTTGTTTGTCAGTTGTTTGGGGAAGGACAGTTGGCATATAGAGAATGGTAAATATAAATCTGGCCTTGAATAAAATTATCCATAATCTTAAAGGGTAACTAATCCCAAGAATAAAAATGCAATATATTGTAGTCTACAGTTCTCAGATGTGATGGCTGCTTTAATTTTCTTATTTTTTGTTTCCAAGCTGAGCACATTTATAGAAAATACAGAAATACATTTTTATATTGCTAGAAATTCAGTGTCTTTCACTTTGTGCTGCATAAAAGAAAATCTTCCTTCATAGCTATCTTTCAATTGCTCTGCCCCACATGTGACAGAGATGAAGAGATACAGACCTGTTTGTAGTCCATATGGGTAACCACTATGTCTCTCCACCAAGGAGGCTTGGGAAATGGGCGTACTCGCCCTGAAATGTGTTGCCATGCCCCTTCCTTGTTTAGCAGTGTGTGATGTCATACCCTCATCTGTTCCCTGCATTGCTTTGCTCAGCCACTGGGACACAGGATTACAAGCTGGCATCAGTGCTTCAGGCTGGTTTTGCAACATCTAACCAGCCTCCAATACACCAGATGCTGACATCTATCTATACTGGGGTGACTGACAGCACCCATTTAATAAACATAGAAAAAAGTTCAAAATAATGACAAGAAAGTGAACATCCCATCGGGAGACACCTATCAAAGTAATATTCATTTCAAAAACAAAAACCTAAAGAGTTAAAGGCAGATGGATGAATAGGAAGTACGGATTGAACATCAGTTTTAGCAAGTAAAGCAGATGAACCAACTCTTCTAATTTTGAACAGAGCGTCATCAAATTAAGAATACTGCACAGAACACAACGATGGGTCAATATCATCGTTCAAAGAAAACCCAAAGGGGTAAGATAGATGGTATATTAATCTAAAAGTGTTCGGTTTCTTTTTAGGAACAATACCAAGTGGAGAGATCTGAAAATTAACAAAAGGTGGAGTAGAAAAAGGGCCGCATACAACGCAATGCAGACAGGCCGCATATATGCAAAGAGAAATGCCCAACACAGAGAAATGCCTTATGTAGGCAGCAGCTGGGGGTGTTACATACAATTCTGGCTGCTGTAGCTGTGGGTAATGGGTGTAAGTGTCACAAGCTAACTGTTAGCTTTTAGATGAAATATCTTTCCAAAATACTTCCACTGAAACCTGTGACCCCCTGCCATGTACCCCAGCTTTACTATCCAACCTGCAGGCCAGGGATCCACATGGTGGTTACCGCTGGGTAGAGGAGGGAGACCAATCTCCCTTAGCTAGTAAACCCTGTTGTTTCTGCTGTTCCCTGGCTGCTGTGGCCAGAGAAGAGGCTGAATAAGTACAATCTACACTCCATTAGCTTAAGTGGAGTGCATGAAAGACATCAGGGGTCTAACAGACCCATTATGTATCATTAAAGAGAACCCATCACTATAAATATGCTCTCTATAATCCAATAGCCCTCTTCATGATAGAGATAACGTTAAGTAAATATTAAAGCACTTAAAAAGTCCCCCAAAATTATGAGCCCCTGGACCAATGTACACTAATGTACATTGTGTAAGAAAATGACAACTACCCCACATATGTTACATATTACTGTGCACACCAGTGTATGAACAATGGGCCAGATTCACATAGAACTGCGGCGGCGTAATGTATCGTAGATACGTTACACCGCCGCAAGTTTTCATCGCAAGTGCCTGATTCACAAAGCACTTGCGATGAAAACTACGCCGGCGGCCTCCGGCGCAAGGCAGGCCATTTCAAATGGGCATGTGCCATTTAAATTAAGCGCGCTCCCGCGCCGGACCTACTGCGCATTCTCCGTTTCCTAACTCCCGCCGTGCTTTGCACGCCGTGGCGTAATTTTTTCGAACGGCGACGCGCGTAGCGTACTTCCGTATTCCCGGACGTGTTACGCAAACGACGTTAAATTTTACATTTCGACGCGGGAACGACGGCCATACTTTAGACAGCAATACGATTGCTGACTAAAGTTAGGGCAGGTCAAACGACGACTAACTTTGCGACGGGAAACTAGACTAGCAGCGACGTAGCGAATGCAAAAATCCATCGGGGATCCGTCGTAACTGC
This sequence comes from Rana temporaria, assembly GCF_905171775.1. Lineage (NCBI taxonomy): Eukaryota > Metazoa > Chordata > Amphibia > Anura > Ranidae > Rana > Rana temporaria. Next base: position 278,408,006 of record NC_053492.1, on the reverse strand, counting down.
TAATTTGCATACCCAACGCTGGTTTACGACGCAAACTCCACCCAGCGGCGGCTGCGGTATTGCATCCTAAGATCCGACAGTGTAAAACAATTACACCTGTCGGATCTTATGGATATCTATGCGTAACTGATTCTATGAATCAGTCGCATAGATAGAAACAGAGATACGACGGCGTATCAGGAGAAACGCCGTCGTATCTCTTTGGTGAATCTGGCCCAATGATTCTAGGGCCAGTATTTATGGTTTACTTTAAACTCAGGACCATTTACTCTGCACAGCTTCATCTTTTATACTTTACCAAAGAATTGTGTAATATATTGTGTTTCTAAAATTTACCAAAATATATTTTATTGAAAATTAGCACTTAATAAACCATTGCACTAGTAGCATGTGACATATATTTTTTTACTTGTCACTATTTTATTCTCCAGGGTCTCTGCTTTCAGAATATATGTAATGTTTGCTGGTTTTAACTAACCTTTAGTCCAGAATCTATTATTTTAACATTTGTTAAAAAACAAAATAGCTGCCCTTTAAAAGTCTACTGTAATGTGAGCATTATCTTATAACCTGTTTGTTGCAAGGCTCTCTGAGCCGATTGTAACGTACAGATAGCTTCATGGTACATTTGAATGTTTTCCACGATCCTCTCAGTACATGGCAACAGTAATAATGAATTGCAGGTTGGGTAAGGTATCCTGGTATTATAAAAATTTTTTTTTTATCACAAGCTCTCCCCATTTCATTTATTGTATATATTTAGTATTTATTTAGCGCAGTAACTACTTTTTTATCTCCCCATTTCCCCTTGCACCCTACTTGACTTAACAAGCCATATTTCTTAATGTATCCTTCTGTTTAACTTAGATAGGACTCTGAGGCCTTGTACAGACGAGCGAACATGTCCGATGAAAACGGTCCGCAGACCGTTTTCATCGGACATGTCCATTTGGAGATTTTGGTCTGATGGTTGTACACACCATCAAACCAAAATCCCAGTGGACAGACAGTGCGGTGACGTGGCAGTGACGTTGACGCCGACACGTCCGCAAACCTGGAAGTTCAATGCTTCCACGCATGCGTTGAATCACTTCGACGCCATGCGCGGGTTCTCGGGCCAGCGGACATGTCCGATGAGTCGTACTGACCAACGGACATGTCCGACGGACAGGCTTCCAGCGGACAAGTTTCTTAGCATGCTAAGAAACTTTTGTCCACTGGAAACCTGTCCGCTAGGCCGGAAAATTGTCCGGTCGGCCCTACACACGACCGAACATGTCCGCGGAAACTGGTCCGCGGACCAGTTTCAGCAGACATGTTCGGTCGTGTGTACAAGGCCTTACTCTCATTTTCTTTGGTGGGTTGCAGTTTCTCCAACTTGTCACTGCACTATCCTTAACACAAGTCCAAAGTAAAACTATAGTGGCACAAAATGTCATGTTACAGTACATTGCTTTTGATGCCATTTAAAGTAGAAGTGAAGGCATATCTGTGTCCCAGAAAATGGGGACCAGGTTTATCCTGATACCAATCCAGGGGGCGAGCAAGTGTAAAAAGAAAAGAATGCCGCTACTTCCAACCAGCCCTAGTGAATAAACGATAAGGAGCGGCATCAGGCTACATATCTCTACCACACCCCACACCCTGATGCATTTTGCCCCACCCACAGGGGTGGTGGGCTGGGGGAAATGCATCAGGGTGTGTGGTGGAGACATTAAGGCTGAGGCTGCTCCTTTTTGTTTGATTCACCTGGGCTGGTTGTGGGTAGTGGTAATCCTTTCCTATTTTTAGTGACTCAAAACACAAAAGTCAAATGCCTTGCAGTAGCTTAAAATCTGCATAAAGTGACCCCGTCAGGAAAGGTTCCTCCCGCTGGTGATACTGCCTGATATTTGGTGTGCAGTACTGTGGTCCACCACCAGGTGTCTCCTGGCAGTCTGGAACTGCCAGGGGAGCTCTCCCCTGGTGGTATTATGTGATCTTTGGGCTGCAGTACTGGCGTCCACCAGCGATACGACGATACGACGATTCCTGGCAGTGTGTGGCCGACATCTCCTGCGATTAGGCGTCACCTGAGCCTGATTGCAGGAGATGTGTAAAAAATACCTGGCAGTGACAATTAGACCTTGCCTTGATATCTTTCTATGCACCTTGAACCTGAAACCTGTACCTGAACCTGGAATCCTGTGATCCTGTGATCCTGCCCTGAACCTGAAACCTGTACCTGAACCTGGAATCCTGTGATCCTGTACCCTGTGCTCTGTACCTAAACCTGTTCCCCCTGTGATCCATCCATCCCCTTCTTGTCCTGTTTGTGCTCCCTTTCCCCAGCTGCTGAGTTCCCGTTGACGATCCTGGCCTGGCCCTGTTGTGATTCCGGTTTGTCCCTATTACTTGTACATATTGGTCTATTACTGTTATTATTTGTGGTTTCTGTTGGTGTTGGTTGGAGTGTTTTTGGAGGTTGTTATTTTAATATATTATTTCACTATCCTTAATAAATTATATTTTCACTTAAAACACGTCTGGGTTCCCTCTGTTGCAGTCCACACAGTTCTGATCACATCTGATTCATAACAGACCCATGTCGGTGCTTTTGCTATTTTGACTAATAGTACAGTTGTGTAGAGGCTGTGGTAAACTCTTTATTTTTCCCTTTTTCATGTCATAGTTCTCCAACAGCCCTCAAATAGCAACTGTAATAATCTGAGTAAAAATCCACTTTATCTTCAAGGGTTGGGTGTGCAGAGCCTATGCACAGTAAGTACACCCAGAAACAATGACATAATTCCTTCATTCTCATATGGCTGGAACTATTATCCTTTTTTAACTGGTTGACTTGTGTATCAAAATCAACCTCTGGTGTGAAAAACTGGTGTACATTTTATATTGGTAACTGGTATACTATCTCTCCCTTATATATAGCATGTGTTTCACAGTTTCTTGCTAGAGAAAAAAACACAGGGTGTTTTTTGTTCTGAAAAATTGGTTAGGTTCTTAGGTAATATATGCACTGGTGGAAACATTTGTTAAAGAAGTCATGAGGGATGTACAGGATTTTGTTTCACAGTTGGACTATCATGACCATAGACCTAACATTCTCTTGTTTAAAGAAAAATTGGCTTTAAGAGAATTAAAACAAAGCGATGAAATAGTGTTGAAACCAGCGGACATGGGGGGTTCGATTGGACAGACAAATGTATGGGAATGAAATTAATAGACAACTAGAGGATCAAGAAGTATATACACATCTAAGTAGTGAACCCACATGGGGTAAACAACTAGAGGGAATCCTCAAACAAGCACTAAAGGAAGGGGCTTTAAATGTGATATATATTATTTTTTGTTACCTGCCCATCCTAGGATTCCGGTCCTGTATACCCTTCCTAAAGAAAGAGAAAATCCCCCCGGACATCCAATCGTGTTGGGTAGAGACTCAAGCTTTGTTCCCATATCACAATTTTTGGACAGGATTCTCTCTCCCCTTGTAAGAGAGACTAAATCTTTCATTAAGGATACCAATTAATTTTTGGACAAATTACAATCGTTACCCGAATGTCAGGAGGAGGACATCCTAGTGACATTGGATATAAACAGTTTATATATCACTATCCCCCAAAAATCAGGGAAGGATGCCAGTATTGAGTTTTTTTATTAGGTTTATTTATGTCTATAAAATGCAAAAAACTGAAGGACTCTTCTCAGCATTACATCGAATATTGCATAAATAATACATATATTATACTATACCCTCCCAACCTCTGCCCCTGCCCACCTCAGCCCCCCCCCTGAAACATTATTTTCTTAATTTCTTCTCCCCTTCATTTATTCTCCCATCAGATTGACAAATCTTATTGCATACTTAAACTTTATCCAGTCACGCCACTTATCTTCAAACCCTTCCATTCCCTCCTCCCCACTAAACCTTAGATACTCTAGATTGTAGATTTCCATGTCAAAATATTTTATTGATTAGTACAAGAATAATGTACAAGTTGCATAAAGTAAATACAATATAATACAATCGGGGGTGAGAAGCTCGATGTTAAATATTTGAAAATACTGTATAATAATATCTATTAAATAACAGTGAGACAAGATCTATTACAATTTTAAAAAGGTATCTACAGTTCTACCAAATGTGTCAAGAATAGAAACATTGTAGGAATAACCTTCTTATTTGCATTCCCGAATAATTCAGATTATCGTTTAATTGAAAACATGAGCTACTAGATTGTAGATTTCATTCACTTTATTACACTAACTCTTCATTGTAGGGGTATCTAGGTCTTGCCACTGTCTAGGTATTAAACTTTTAGCAGCATTTAATAATTGTTGTGGAAAATTCTATAAATGTATGTTGTCAGATGTCCCCCCAGTGTCGGTTTTGCTGTAATGCGCTCAGGTGAGCGAATTCTCGCATACAGACGTTGGTGGAAGGCCTTTGGCTCAAACACCTTTTCATGGACACAGCAGATTTGCAAACTCCTTTTAGGGATGTCCATTTATGCCTCAGCAAGGGACTGGCCACTTCTTGTCGACTGCATTAAATGACTCCGAGTGGACAGATCTGCGTACATGGAAACTGTAGCATAACTATACGAAAATTATGGTTATCTGATCCATGATTTAAGTATGGTTTGCAACCATGGCAATGGTGGTTTGCACACGGCTCTGTGCAGCCATGCTTTCTGATTCCTTTGTGTCTCACAGAGCATGGTGACTGCCCCCAGCCGTTTGTATACACCACTACTAAGCATTGTTTGAATCACATGTCTGTGATTGGTTCTTTTGAAAGTATACAACATGTCTGATTGGCTGTTTTGTGAAGCCACACCTTTGTTACTAATGTTGACCCTATATAATAAACAAACAAGCTGCTGGAAGTCAGTGATGGCTGAGAGCGATGGATGAGGACAGATGGTGTGATGGTCTCTTGACTTGGATGTATGGCAGGGAAAGGATGGTGAGTGAATCTATTTAGCTTAAATATGGATTATTTCATTAAGATGAATGAGACACAAGATATCTGTCTGTCTGCTCTGCAAACAGCCAGAATTTCTACAACATAATTGAGAGGCCATTGATCTCATATATTGTTTGGTTGGCATTCTAACCCCATGGAACAAGCACCCCCACAGATCATCTGTAATTTCAATGCTGGTAATCTCCTTAATTGTTTTCCGTACTTCTCTACAATATTTTTTAATCTTGGGGCAGGTCCAGCAAATGACGGCCATAGTTCCTATTTCTAACATAACTGCAAGATCTCCCTTTGGCATTTGTGTGCTTTATCTGGGGTTATATACCAGTGAGCCAATCATTTATAGTTCAATTCTATCATGTTGATATTTACAGATGTAGTGTGTGCCATCCTCCAAATTTTTCCTGACCCCTAAGTCATTCACCCGTGTTTCCAATTCTTCTTCCCATTTCCTGATAAATGGCAGCGTTTCCAGGCACTTCAGAATTGTATATATCCTTGAGATCACCCTCCTCTTTGCTATAGCTATACATATTTGCTCTAGCGGAAGTAGGTTCTCTGCGAATGGCTGAGGCAATGTCTCTATAAAGTGTTTCAGCTGAGAATACCGCCATCTGTCTATCACCATTAAATCTTTTTTTTGTTTTAAATCCTGATAGGTGCATATTTTAAATTTCTCCATCACATTTTTTAATTGTGCGTTTTCTTGCTTAATACAATTTCCAAACATTGTCCCAATCCCCGGTGAAAAATAATTACTATCTTTTATTGATATTAGCGGTGAATTAAATCCCCATTTTTCCCTTTTGTGTATCATGTCCCAAATCGCCAGTGCTTTATGCGTTATCCTGTGTGTATCCTCATTGAATTCTTTAAATTGTGAAGGGAATCAATATTATTTTCCCCAATGTGACGTTACTAATAGTGCTTTCCAATTTTACCCATCTTTTTTTTTTCTTTTTTTTTTTTGCACATTCTATCACTCGTGATAGTAGAATAGCATTGTAATAATTTTTAAGGTCAGGTACCCCTAGACCCCCTTGTCCCTTGTCAACAGTGCCAGGCTGATACACAGCTTCTTTTTCTGCCAGATAAACCTTAAGAGTAGCGTTTGTAATGTTTTAAAATATACTTGTGGGAGTGAGATTGGGAGTATTTGCATCTTATACATGATCTTAGGTAAGATTACCATTTTAAAGATGTTAATTCTTCCAATTCAGGACACCTGTCTTGATGCCATTTTATTTAATTCAAATTTAATCACTTAACCCCCCGGGCAATATTGCTGCCCAAAGACCAGAGCACTTTTTGCGATTCGGCACTGCGTCGCTTTAACTGACAATTGCACGGTCGTGCGACATGGCTCCCAAACAAAATTGGCGTCCTTTTTTCCCCACAAATAGAGCTTTCTTTTGGTGATATTTGACCACCTCTGCGGTTTTTAGTTTTTGCGCTATAAACAAAAATAGAGCGACAATTTTGAAAAAAATGAATATTTTTTACTTATAAATATCCCCCAAAAATATATAAAAAAAATATTTTTCCTCAGTTTAGGCCAATACGTATTCGTCTACTTATTTTTCATTAAAAAAAATCGCAATAAGCGTTTATTGATTGGTTTGTACAAAAGTTATAGTGTTTACAAAATAGGGGATAGTTTTATGTCATTTTTCTTAATATTTTTTTTTTACTAGTAATGGCGGCGATCAGCGGTATTTTTATCAGTACTTCGACATTATGGCGGACACTTCGGACACTTTTGACACATTTTTGGGACCATTGGCATTTTTTTTGTGATCAGTGCTATAAAAATGCATTGATTACTATAAAAATGCCACTGGCAGTGAAGGGGTTAACACTAGGGGGCGAGGAAGGGGTTAAGTATGTTTCCTGGGTGTGTTCTAAATGAAGGGGGGGTGGACTGACATGGGGAAATGACAAATCGCTGTTCATACATTGTATGAACAGACGATAGGTAATTTCCCCCCTGACCGGACCGGGAGCTGTGTGTTTATACACACACAGCTCCCGACTCTCATTCTGTAACGAGCGATCGTGGGTGCCTGGCGGTGATCGCGATCGCCGGGCACGTGCGTCGGCGTCAAGGGCGAGCGGGGGGCGTGCGCGCGCCCCTATTGGCTGCTCGGCGAGGTGACATATAGCTACGTGCTCTTGCCCAGCAGAGCCAACCTGCCGCCGTATAACTGCGGCGGCTGGTCGGCATGCAGTTAAAACTACTCGCGGCTATACAGATAAATGTAATTGAAAAAAAAACGGCTGGGGAACTCCGAACCAATATTAAAAAAAAATGCGTGGGGGCCCCCCAAATTCCATATCAGGCCCTCCAGACAGATGGCCCCCGCCTTCAGCTATAAAAGAGCTGTCAGGCTGGAGCGTATCATTTGTCGGGTGCCTCCCATGGAGGCAGGATCGTGTGCATCGTATCCTCACTGGAGATCGAGAATGGATTACATCGCTGGAGATTGAGAATGGATTACATTGCTGGAGATCAAGAATGATTACATCGCTGGAATCTTTAATTTATTTTTTATTTTTTTATTTTTAATAAAGGACTTGTCCCACGTATTTTTTTTTTTATTTTGGTTTGGGTTCCCCTTAATATTCATACCAGACCCAAAGGGCCTGGTAAAGGACTAAGGAGGAACCCATGCATTTTTTTTTCAATTACTTTTATTACTTGTATTGCAGGGACCCGAAAATTCATAATTGCCGCGAGTAGTTTTAAAGACCTTTTTTCCTTTAGAAATGGCATTTTGTTTAGAGACTGTTATAAACACAGGAAACATGCACTACTTTACAGGCAGACTCTCTACTATGGATAAGCCCTCGTCACATCCACCCCGGACATCTGTTCCCATCCTTTGATAGGACATACCTTACACTGCTTCCACAAGGTTTGCGCCCGAACCACCATATCCTCTATCCCTGGGCCACTGACCCCAGTAAAACTAATCCCTGACTTTCCTCCAAAAATATGCACGCCCACAATCTCTCCTACAATTGGCCCCGAGACCGAATCAAATCCTACCAGCTCTCCACCAAGGGAAACTTCTGTCTCCATCTGAACTCTCCACCCAGCTAGAAAAGCCACCTATCCCTCCCTGGACTTACCTGTTACTTGCGCACTACCTAAAAACCCTAGACAAAAACTCTCAATGCTCAAAACAGTTTACACCCTTCGAAAGGCTATGCATCCAGAAGACACCTCAATCACACCTGATCTCTATCACACACAACCTCCTCTTTGCAGATCTACAGGCCAAAGAGAGCGTAGCCTGCAAAAATTGGGAGACAGATATATCCATCTCACTCTCAACAGAAGACTGGGAACAAATATTCCTAAACATACACAAAGGATTAACTAACGTCACTACTCAGGAGAATGGATATAAAATCCAATCCAGATGGTACTGTACGCCAACCCTTTTGAACAAATTTAACCCCGCCACACCAGACATCTGTTGTAAAGGCACTTTGCTTCACATATGGTGGTCCTGCACCCCCCTACAAACATTTTGGAAAGAAGTATGCCGCATCACATTCCAGGTACCCTCCTACGAGTTATATTTTTCCCCAGCCCAATTACTACTCCACCACTCGCCATTACCACATAACTCCTACCACAAATTATCTCTGGCAATGCACATGGTCAACGCAGCTAAGCAGTGCATCCCCTTGCACTGGAGTTCAACACAGATTCCCACACTCAAATAATGGTTTGCTAGAATTGACAGAGTAGCCGAAATGGAGAAACGTATCCACATTGCATGAGACACCCCGACAAAATTCGGTAAAAAATGGGCCTGCTGGACACACTACCAGACGACATCTGCATTCTTAAACATACACAATTCACCCACGTAAATGGATAACCAGGATCAAGCTAAGTTCTGTTTACAACACACTGCAACCCACGTCCGCCGTACCCCAAGCCTCTTCACGATGCCCCTGCCCATTTCAAGACCGCCACCCTCTACAACACACCTAATGCCTAACAGGAGCCCTCACACCCAACTTAAAACTGGGGAGGGAAGTTAGATATGGTATCTCCCTTCCCCCCTATGCCTCTCCCCTCCCCCTGTGCCTCTCCCCCTTCCTTTCCTCTCCCTTCCCAACCCGCCCCACCCCCCTATCTCCTTCCTCCTTTCCTACCACACCACCTCAGGTACTCTTGTTACATACCCACTCACCCACATTACAAAACCACTTCACCCACGCTCCAACCTTCCGACTCAGAAGCCAGGCACTAATGTCACTAATACCCAGCCTGGGTCTTACGATCCTCCCCAGACATCAAATGGCTAGCTAGCTGGGCATTCCTAGAGCCTTGGTGTTTAACCAGCAGAGGGAAATGCCAACGGACGTAGCCTCTCTGCTCTCCTTTTGCTCGCTCCCACTGCTGCCTGCTGAATGGGGATCACATGGAATGGCTCAGGTGAACAATCTTATAGCTCCAGGGAATGTGTGTGGTACAAATCTATGACTGGAGTGCATCTCCCTATATCCGAGCCGTTTCAATGTGTTGGGAGAATTGTAAGACCCAGGCTGGGTATTAGTGACAAGCTCTGACAGTTTGTATAGCTGGTAAACTTTCATTCTGTGTGGTGATAGATTCACAGTGTCCTTTGAATATTGAAGATCCTTTCACAGGGTGTTGCAACATTTATTTCCTTCTGAAAAATGTATGAAAGAGACTTTTGATAATTTCCATTTTGGTTTACTTATTACTGTATATATTGCACTATTTATTATTTTCGAGTTGGTTGATTAATTTTTACCCCACTTGTTTATTACATGTAATCATATTTGATGATTGGTCATTAGCGCAGCTTCTTACGTTTTTATTTCTATTTGTGTGTATTTCACTTTTGAGTTGCAGCTTGTTCTATTAACCACTTAACCACCAGCCGCCGTCCAAAAACGGCGGCAAGGTGGTTGCTTAACTGGGGGTCGCCGTTCTGAAACGGCGCCCAGCAGAAGCAGTAATGCGCGCCGCCTCGGGCGCGCACACAGAAAAGTCTGTGCGCGCCGGGTCTATGAGACCCGGCGCTACACAGATCACGGTAACTGACCGACAACAGCGGTCTTTTACCATGTGATTGCGCCGTCCAATGATGGCGCGATCAGAGGTAAACAAACCGGCGTCATGTGATGACGCCGGTTCCTCCCTCCTCTCGCTGTACCGATCGGTACAGTGTGAGAGGAGAGCGCGGATGGCAGCAGCAGTGTGGGATGGATCTGTGACTATTGCAGTCACAGATCCATCCATCCCTGCTCAGCCATCCCTGCATTAACCCCTGCAATACTCTGCCTTCCCTGCGCAATACTCTGCAATGCTCTGCCTTCCCTGCGCAATTACTCTGCAATACCCCCTGCGCAATACTCTGCAATACCCCCGCGCAATACTCTGCAAAACCCCCGCGCAATACTCTGCAATACCCCCGTGCAATACTCTGCAATACCCCCGCGCAATACTCTGCAAAACCCCCGCGCAATACTCTGCAAAACCCCCGCGCAATACTCTGCAAAACCCCCGCGCAATACTCTGCAATACCCCCGCGCAATACTCTGCAATACCCCCGCGCAATACTCTGCAATACCCCCGCGCAATACTCTGCAATACCCCCGCGCAATACTCTGCAATACCCCCGCTCAATACTCTGCAATACCCCCGCACAATACTCTGCAATACCCCCCACACAATACACTGCAATACCCCCGCACCAATACTCTGCAATACCCCCGCGCAATACTCTGCAGTACCCCTTGCGCGATACTCTGCAATACCCCCGCGCAATACTCTGCAATACCCCTGCGCAATACTCTGCAATACCCCCGCGCAATACTCTGCAATACCCCTGCGCAATACTCTGCAGTACCCCCTGCCAGTACTCTGCAGTACCCCTTGCGCAATACTCTGCAGTACCCCCGCACAATACTCTGCAATACCCCCCGCGCAATACTCTGCAGTACCCCCCGCACAATACTCTGCAATACCCCCCGCACAATACTCTGCAATACCCCCCACACAATACTCTGCAATACCCCCGCACCATACTCTGCAATACCCCCCACACAATACTCTGCAATACCCCCCACACAATACTCTGCAATACCCCCGCACCAATACTCTGCAATACCCCCCACACAATACTCTGCAATACCCCCCACACAATACTCTGCAATACCCCGCACCAATACTCTGCAATACCCCTGCACCAATACTCTGCAATACCCCCGCACCAATACTCTGCAATACCCCCGCACCAATACTCTGCAATACCCCCGCACCAATACTCTGCAATACCCCCGCACCAATACTTTGCAATACCCCGGCAATACCCCGGCCAATACTCTGCAATACCCAGAAAATACTCTGGGGAAAAAAATGTGTTTTAACCACTTCCCGCCCACATCATATGAGGTCCTTGACTTTGTGCAGGGATATCTAAATGATGCCTGCAGCTACAGGCATCATTCAGATATCATTTTTTTCAGCCGGCGATTCTCTACACCATAAGAATGGCGGCTGTTCCACCTCTTGATCATTCTTACGGGAGGCAAAAAGGGACGTCCCCACTCCCTTCGCCCTCCGGTGCTTCTTCTGACTCACCGCTGCGATCGAAGACAGGATCGTTTTTTTTCTTGTTTTTTTTCAGGCTTCCCAGCCTAGAGGTGAGATGTGGGGTCTTATTGACCCCATATCTCACTGTAAAGAGGACCTGTCATGCTATATTCCTATTACAAGGGATGTTTCCATTCCTTGTAATTGGAATAAAAGTGATCAAAACATTTATTTTTGGGGGAAAACGTGTCAAACTAAAATAAATAAAGTAAAATGAACAATAAAAATAAAAAATAAATATTTAAAGCACCCCTGTTCCCGCGTGCTCGTATACAGAAGCGAATGTGTACGTAAGTCCCGCCCACATATGAAAACGGTGTTCAAACCACACATGTGGGGTATCGCTGCGAACGTTAGAGCGAGAGCAATCATTTTGGCCCCAGACCTCCTCTGTAACTAAAAACATGTAACCAGTAAAAACATTTAAAACGTCACCTATGGGGATTTTTAAGTAGCGAAGTTTGGCGCCATTCCACAAGCGTGTGCAATATTGAAGGGTGACATGTTGGGTATCTATTTACTCGGCGTAACTTCGTCTTTCATATTATGCAAAAACATTGGGCTAACTTTAATGTTTTTTTTTTTAAAAAGCACAAAACTGTTTTATTTCCCAAAAAAATGCGTTCGAAAAATTGCTGTGCAAATACCATGCGCGATAAAAAGTTGCAACGACCGCCATTGTATTCTCTAGGGTCTTTGCTAAAAAAGCATATATAATGTTTTGGGGTTCTATGTAATTTTCTAGCAAATAAATGATGATTTTTACATGTAGGAGAGAAATGTCAGAACTGGTCTGGGTGCTCCAGAACGCCTGATGGTGCTCCCTGCATGTCGGGCCTCTGTATGTGGCCACGCTGTGTAAAAGTCTCACACATGTGGTATCGCCATACTCGGGAGGAATAGCAGAATGTGTTTTGGGGTGTAATTTGTGGTATGCATATGCTGTGTGTGAGAAATAACCTGCTAATATGAAACTTTTGTGGAAAAAAAATAAAAATAAAAAAAACCTTGATTTTGCAAAGAATTGTGGGAAAAAATGACAACTTCAAAAAACTCACCATGCCTCTTTCTAAATACCTTGGAATGTCTTCTTTCCAAAAAGGGGTCATTTAGGGGGTATTTGTACTTTTCTGGCATGTTAGGGTCTCAAGAAATGAGAGAGGCCGTCAGTACTTCAGATGTGATCAAATTGATACATTTTCAGTAATTGGTACCATAGCTTGTAGACCTTATAACTTTCACCCAGACTAAATAATATCCAAATTTTTTTTTTAACCAAAGATATGTAGCAGTATACATTTTAGGCCAAATTTATAAAGAAAAATTCATTTTTTGCAAAATTTTATAATAGAAATGAAGAAAAATGCATTTTTTTACAAAATTTTCGTTCTTTTTTCATTTATAGCGAAAAAAATAAAAACCGCAGAGGTGATCAAATACCACCAAAAGAAAGCTCTATTTGTGGGAAAAAAAGGACAAAAATTTCATTTGGTTACAGTGTTGTATGACTGAGTTATTGTCATTCAAAATGTGAGAGCACCGAAAGCTGAAAATTGGTCTGGTTATTAGGTGGGTTTAAGTGCCCAGTTGTCAAGTGGTTAAGTCAAACAGTGCAGTTTTTTCTTTAACATCAAACAAAAACAAACTGATGAAAATGTTTCTGAGAGATCGTTTTAAAAGCTTTTAAAATGTTTTAAGACCCAATCACACTTTCCTTTAGATCTTATTGTTTTGACTTTATTCTTTGTCTTATCTTTAGTCTAGAATATACTTGGGATAGAAACATGAAGTGACTATTATTTGACAATGTGCAGTGTGTCACTATGCATCGTAAATTACTTATAATTATATTTAATGTATGCAATCTCTTGCTCTTAGAAAGATAAGTGAGAGGGGGCGCTGAAAACCTAAATTGTGTACCTGTTAGTAAATGACCATATTACATGGAATAAAGTGACATGTGCAAAAAAAGTGCTGCATGAGGTATCCAGTACCTACCAAAAACAATACTCAGCAGTGAAATATTGTATGAATAATATAAACTGCAACAAATGTATGGCAAATGTGACCACAAACCTATTTAAACAATTTTAGCAAAAGACATGATAAAAGTCCATATTAACAAAAATGATGACTCAAATCTTGATAGCAGAAATGAAAAGAAATCCTTCACCATGAACTTAAAACAACCTCAAAAGTGCTCTGATATAAAAACTGCTCACCAGATAAATATGAACTCTTTAATTAAAAAAAAGTTCTAATTTCCTTCCTTTCTTTGGTTAATTGGATGAAATCTCTGTATTGTGTCCTCCTTTCCTCCAAATTATCTCATAAGGAAAACAGAGGGACAATCCATAGCTCAATACCGTTTAACCACTTAAGGACCCATTCACGCTGATATACGTCGGCAGAATGGCACGGCTGGGCACATCCACGTACATGTATGTGGCTCTTTAAGCCCAGCCGTGGGGTCGCGCGTGCACGTGACCCGATGCGAAGCTCCGTGACCGTGGCCACGGGATTCGTGGACCCAATCGTCGATGGAGTCCCGCGATCGGTTCCCGGAGCTGAAGAATGGGGAGAGCTGTGTGTAAACACAGCTTCCCCATTCTTCACTGTGGCGCTGTCATCGATCGTGTGTTCCCTTTTATAGGACACCACAATCGATGACGTCACACCTACAGCCACACCCCCTACAGTTAGAAACACAAGTGAGGTCATACATAACCCCTTCAGCGTCCCCTTGTGGTTAACTCCCAAACTGCAACTGTCATTTTCACAGTAAACAATGCATTTTAAATGCATTTTTTGCTGTGAAAATAACAATGGTCCCAAAAAAGTGGCCACCATAATGTCGCAGTCATGAAAAAAATCGCTGATCGCTGCCATTAGTAGTAAAAAAAAAATTAATAAAAATGCAATAAAACTATCCCCTTTTTTGTAAACGCTATAAATTTTGCGCAAACCAATCGATAAACGCTTATTGCGATTTTTTTACCAAAAAAAGGGAAAAGAATATGTATTGGCCTAAACTGAGGAAAAAAATAATGTTTTATATATTTTTGGGGGAAATTTATTATAGAAAAAAGTAAAAAATATTGAATTTTTTTCAAAATTGTCGCTCTATTTTTGTTTATAGCGCAAAAAATAAAAACCGCAGAGGTGATCAAATACCACAAAAAGAAAGCTATAGAGCTTTCTTTTTGTGGTATTTGATCACCTCTGCGGTTTTTATTTTTTGCGCTATAAACAAAAATAGAGCGACAATTTTGAAAAAATGTGGGAAAAAAAGGACGCCAATTTTGTTTGGGAGCCACGCCGCACGGCCGCGCAATTGTCATTCAAAGTGCGACAGCGCTGAAAACTAAATATTGGTTGTAACGGTCACCACCGTTTACGATACTCCCATTCCATCGCCCACGTCAGCTTATCCGACAATCCACAATCCGTCAGGCACGATCCATTCCATTTCCCAGAATAACGAGACACGCACAGCTCTGTTACTGGTTTCAAAATGTATGAACGCTTTTAATGGTATCTTAGCTTTCTTAAATACAGTACAAGCATGTTACAGTAATCAAAGGAACAAAGGAACTCTCCACCCACACATCACACAATGGGGCTTCAATCACATTCTTTTAGATAATGACATCCAGTTGAGCTAATCATTAGTCATCCCCCAGACGTCCCGTCTCCGCAATTAGAGGATGTAATTACTACAGCTTTACAAGTCACATTCCTTTACTAAACATAATTGACATGCTAATTCCCTACCCCTGAAAGGAGACATCTGACCCTTCAGACTTAGTTAGCAGCACACAATGGACAATGGAATGTCTAGGAGCAGCCCCAATTAACACCTCAAAAGCATGTGTGCTCACATTGAATGAAAACACTCCACTGACCTGGTGGGGTCAGAATAACCACTTGTAATTTCTCAAGATATCCTGCAATATGAATTATCAGTTATCAGTCACATCTCATGTAATTTATAATTAATATTTCTCAGTCACCCTATGCCCAAAAGGGGCACAGGGTGACCCTAGACCCAAGAGTCATTAGTGATGCTGGCACAGGAGTACCCCTCATCCTTCAAAAGTCTCTGGGTGTCATGGGTGTCATGGGTCATTCTGTTACAGGTCTGGGCAGGAAGGGGGTGAAAATGCCCTGTATTGAAGTGGTTAAACGACCCGACTTACAGCTATAGCGATTCGCGTAATAGAGTCAACCTGCCACAGTATAATGATGGCTGCTGGTTGGAAAGTGGTTAAAACAACATTTTCCTGCTTTTAGTAGATTTCCTCTCATGGGACTCCCTTAAAATGGTGACATAGGCATGAACAATTACTGTATGAGTAGAACTAAAACACTGAAACAAACAAAAACAATTAACTTTTGCAAAGTGCATTAGTAGAAAAAAACAATGATTCTGTTTGATGTTTGTACCCTACATCACTTCCTGGCTTGGCTTTCTTTTACATTGATGTCAACGATATGCTAACGTCCCTTTACTATATATAGCGACCTGATAGACAAAATCACACAGATACCAAAAATGCACTCCTGGATCTCTGCATTTGTTTACAGATTACTATGGAAGCTATAAACCAACACGTACAACTCATGAACAAATGCAGGAAGGGATCAAAGCACTATGACAGCAGTTACTATTGCTAACATAGAACCCTACCCACCACTGCTGTTTCCTAAACAACAAGTCTCTTCTCTAAATGGCTACTCGGCATCTAGGTAATTCAGATTAGCTATCCAAATGACTGCAGACTCTAAGGCTGCTGAGGAATTCCCTACTTATACACAATGGTCAGCTAAATTGTACTTATTAGTGCACATACATGGCAAAAGAAGAGCATAGAACCAATATTTAAAAATAGTTTTGTCACTGGGAGTGGAAATAACAGCAAATGTTCTATGGGGTTGACACTGTCCGGTCCAATGGTAAATGGAACTGTGGCTGGTGTTGCAGTGCACATAGGGCACTTTGATAATAAAATGTAGGACTGGGTTATCTAGTGATTTATTTGCAGGTTCTCTTGAACTGACATTATGGGGTTGATTTACTGAAATAGTAGAACATGTTCACTTTGCAAAGTGAATTTTTACTGAATTCTTGCCTAAATAGTCAGGCTGCAAAGACAGGTTAAGAAAAAAGGCAGTTCTAAATGCAGATTTCCAGCAATTTATTAAAATGATTGGTTAAAAACACTTACAAGAAGTTAGGTGAAACAGGTTCTTCATACATGTTTCCTGGCTGGGCGTCTGTCACTGTCTCTCCTCTCGCTGTACTGACCAGCAGCTACAGGGGGAGGTAGAAGTACAGAGTTATGGTGGCCACCACTCTTTCTGAACCACCGTGGAACACATGCTGGGCACGTGGAATGCATGCAACGGAAGTGATATCAGGAAAGGGGCGGTGATGCGTTTCGGAGCATGTGCAATAACTCAGACATAAGGTCTTTTGTGTATATGGTCTAGCTGTGTGTCTGAGCTAAGAAAGCTGCAGTCTCCATGTGAGCAGACCAGAGGACAAGTCTGATAACTGATAGAACTAGTTCAGCAGAGAGGCAGGTCTGGGGCAGCTCTGTTTTAAGAAGGAAATAAACAGAGTTTTGCAACAAATAGCCGGGGAGCTCCAAAATGTTCGCTCATTGTCATCATAAATCACCCTTGCAGGCTTGAAGCCTGAACATTGTGCTACTTCAATGTTTTGGATACATAAAAGTGGACAGAAAGTCCTAAAACATACTATGCCGAGTGACTTGAATCCATGGAAAACTTCCCCATTTGAAGCTACATTTTGCACCCTGGAATAGGAAAATTTGCTTTAGCTGTCTAGGGCTAGAGATAAACTTGTCCAGGGTTACATGGGTGAATACATCTCTTTGACACTGAGCTGTTGACAATCCTCTCATTCACAGCACATTGACTTCAGTGTGATTTAAATGAGGTGACTTTCAACAAGCTGTTAAATCTCTCAGTAGCAAAGAAAAATTAATTGGCCGTATAACCTTAGCATTAAAGTAGAAAATAGCATATTGTTAACTTACTCTTAATAGAACCTTCTTTTAGCCACGCCTCTGACTTTTGCAAGCATTTTAATCTTGCTGGGTTACGTTTTTAATTATTTACCTATTAACTGTCATTATATGTATAGTATTCCTATAACCATAATTTTGAATATATCTGTCATTATATATCACTTTTAATCCTGTGATTTAAAGTGTTTACAAGAAAAAGCTGGAAATTATACTATCGAGTAACTGTCAAAATCCAGGAATTAAATGATGAGTTTGCTGAAAAAGCATGTTTACTGTTGGTCTTGGAATTTATTGCAAGTGTACAGGCAGCCTATACTATTGTCTGTAAGGAAATATTTTATTGGCGTAATACCCATTGGACTTAGCATGAGGAAATTGCCCAGTAATTTAAAAGCTTTTTATGTGTTTTTTAGAATTATCTTCTTGGTAAGGAGTCCGGAAGGACATAAACAAAAGCTTTTATTTAAGTATAGTGCAAGAAAAGTGGAAATAATACAAGATCCAGATGTTTCTGAAAATAAATCTTCTTTTTAAATATGACACACTAAACTACAAGTAACTACCAATCTCTGGTGAGCTTTGAAATTGTATTTCATTTGTTTGCTGCAACTTATGGTTTATATGTGTTGTAATGTTTCGCTTTAGAGGGCAATTTATTAGGTCTAGAACAGGGGTGGGCAATTATTTTTTCGATGGGGCCACATGAGAAACTAAAAGTATTTTGGAGGGCCGGGCCAAAAGGCTAAACTCAATACTGCATAAAATCAATTGTATTTCTTTATAAAAAGCAGTAAATATCATTGTTGGAAAACTGGGGGACAGAGGCTGGGGACATGGCACAGGAGGGGGACAGAGGCTGGGGACATGACACAGGAGGGGGACAGAGGCTGGGGACATGACACAGGAGGGGGGCAGAGGCTGGGGACATGGCACAGGAGGGGGACAGAGGCTGGGGACATGACACAGGAGGGGGACAGAGGCTGGGGACATGGCACAGGAGGGGGACAGAGGCTGGGGACATGGCACAGGAGAGGGACAGAGGCTGGGGACATGGCACAGGAGGGGGACAGAGGCTGGGGACATGACACAGGAGGGGGACAGAGGCTGGGGACATGACACAGGAGGGGGACAGAGGCTGGGGACATGACACAGGAGGGGGACAGAGGCTGGGGACATGGCACAGGAGGGGGACAGAGGCTGGGGACATGGCACAGGAGGGGGACAGAGGCTGGGGACATGGCACATGAGGGGGACAGAGGCTGGGGACATGGCACAGGAGGGGGACAGAGGCTGGGGACATGGCACAGGAGGGGGACAGAGGCTGGGGACATGACACAGGAGGGGGACAGAGGCTGGGGACATGACACAGGAGGGGGACAGACGCTGGGGACATGACACAGGAGGGGGACAGAGGCTGGGGACATGGCACAGGAGGGGGACAGAGGCTGGGGACATGGCACAGGAGGGGGACAGAGGCTGGGGACATGGCACAGGAGGGGGACAGAGGCTGGGGACATGACACAGGAGGGGGACAGAGGCTGGGGACATGACACAGGAGGGGGACAAAGGCTGGGGACATGACACAAGAGGGGGACAGAGGCTGGGGACATGACACAGGAGGGGGACAGAGGCTGGGGACATGACACAGGAGGGGGACAGACGCTGGGGACATGACACAAGAGGGGGACAGACGCTGGGGACATGACACAGGAGGGGGACAGACGCTGGGGACATGACACAGGAGGGGGACAGACGCTGGGGACATGACACAGGAGGGGGACAGACGCTGGGGACATGACACAGGAGGGAGACAGACGCTGGGGACATGACACAGGAGGGGGACAGACGCTGGGGACATGACACAGGAGGGGGACAGACGCTGGGGACATGACACAGGAGGGGGACAGACGCTGGGGACATGACACAGGAGGGGGACAGACGCTGGGGACATGACACAGGAGGGGGACAGACGCTGGGGACATGACGCAGGAGGGGGACAGACGCTGGGGACATGACACAGGAGGGGGACAGACGCTGGGGACATGACACAGGAGGGGGACAGACGCTGAGGACATGACACAGGAGGGGGACAGACGCTGGGGACATGACACAGGAGGGGGACAGACGCTGGGGACATGACACAGGAGGGGGACAGACGCTGGGGACATGACACAGGAGGGGGACAGATGCTGGGGACATGACACAGGAGGGGGACAGACGCTGGGGACATGACACAGGAGGGGGACAGACGCTGGGGACATGACACAGGAGGGGGACAGACGCTGGGGACATGACACAGGAGGGGGACAGACGCTGGGGACATGACACAGGAGGGGGACAGACGCTGGGGACATGACACGGGAGGGGGACAGAGGCTGGGGACAGGCAGCCACTGTTTAATCAATAACAATTGATTAAACAGTGGCTGCATGTGATGGCACAGTGGCTGCGTGTGATGGCACAGTGGTTGCATTTGATGGGCACAGTGGCGACAATTTATGGCACAGTGGCTGCGTGTGATGGGCACAGTGGCAACAATTGATGGCACAGTGACTGCGTGTGTTGGCACAGTGGCTGCATGTGATGGCACAGTGGCTGCGTTTGATGGGCACAGTGGCTGCGTGTGATTGGCACAGTGGCTGCGTTTGATGGGCAGAGTGGCTGCGTGTTATTGGCACAGTGGCTGCGTTTGATGGGCACAGTGGCTGCATGTGATTGGCACAGTGGCTGCATGTGATTGGCACAGTGGCTGCATGTGATTGGCACAGTGGCTGTGTTTGGGAACAGTGGCAACAATTGATTGCACAGTGGCTGCGTGTGATTGGCACAGTGGCTGCGTTTGATGGGAACAGTGGCTGCGTGTGATTGGCACAGTGGCTGCGTGTGATTGGCACAGTACAGTGGCTGCGTGTGATTGGCACAGTGGCTGCGTTTGATGGGCAGAGTGGCTGCGTGTTATTAGCACAGTGGCTGCGTGTGATTGGCACAGTGGCTACTTGTGATTGGCACAGTGGCTGCGTGTGATTGGCACAGTGGCTGCGTTTGATGGGCAGAGTGGCTGCGTGTTATTGGCACAGTGGCTGCGTTTGATGGGCACAGTGGCTGCATGTGATTGGCACAGTGGCTGCATGTGATTGGCACAGTGGCTGCATGTGATTGGCACAGTGGCTGTGTTTGGGAACAGTGGCAACAATTGATTGCACAGTGGCTGCGTGTGATTGGCACAGTGGCTGCGTTTGATGGGAACAGTGGCTGCGTGTGATTGGCACAGTGGCTGCGTGTAATTGGCACAGTGGCTGCGTGTGATTGGCACAGTGGCTGCGTGTGATTGGCACAGTGGCTGTGTTTGGGAACAGTGGCAACAATTGATTGCACAGTGGCTGCGTGTGATTGGCACAGTGGCTGCGTTTGATGGAAACAGTGGCTGCGTGTGATTGGCACAGTGGCTGCGTGTGATTGGCACAGTACAGTGGCTGCGTGTGATTGGCACAGTGGCTGCGTTTGATGGGCAGAGTGGCTGCGTGTTATTAGCACAGTGGCTGCGTGTGATTGGCACAGTGGCTACGTGTGATTGGCACAGTGGCTGCGTGTGATTGGCACAGTGGCGACAATTTATGGTGGCGAAGTGGCTGCGTGTGTTGGCACAAGTGGCTGCATGTGTTGGCACAAGTGGCTGCATGTGTTGGCACAAGTGGCTGCGTGTGATGGGCACAGTGACCCCTCCCGGCCCTGCCTACTGATATCACCGCGGCGGGGAACATAACAGACAGCGTTCGTTTGAACAGCTGTTTTCCCCGCTGCGCATAGACACTCCCCCTTGGACGGATCTGTCCAATCGCGAGCAAGGGGGAGTGTCTATGTGACTCCCCCTTGCTCGCGATTGGACAGATCCGTCCAAGGGGGAGTGTCTATGCCATAGACACTCCCCCTTGGACGGATCTGTCCAATCGCGAGCAAGGGGGAGTGTCTATGTGACTCCCCCTTGCTCGCGATTGGACAGATCCGTCCAAGGGGGAGTGTCTATGCGCAGCGGGGAAAACAGCTGTTCAAACGAACGCTGTCTGTAATGTTCCCCGCCGCGGTGATTAACGTGGCAGCGGCGGCGGGGGTGGGCCGGATTAAAAGGTCCGCCGGGCCGTATACGGCCCGCGGGCCGTAGTTTGCCCAGGTCTGGTCTAGAAGGTAAGACAAAGCTGAGTGAGCATAACACTGGCTATTTTTCAATACAGTATATACTTTATTATTTTTTATTTCTATTTTGAAGGCTTGAAAAAAAATTGTCTGAACAGCATTTTTGACAAAGGAAGTTAGAAGCAGGTAAAAAGCAGAAGAGGTTCCGAATCAATTCCAGACTGAGGTAAACGAACATCAGAAGCAACTCAAATTGGTTCTGATGCTCGCGTACACAAAATACTTACAAAACAAAATAAAGCTTGCTCATTCTTCACTGCAGCAACCAATAGAAACCAAACCAATTTGTTTGACTGAAACCGCAGGCAACAGCATGAATGCTGATTGATTGCTATAGATTAATGCAGTTAAGAAATAGCACTTTTTAGGGAATAAGGCCCAAGGGTCAATTGCTGTGGCTGATAAAATTATTTTATGCATATTTTGTAAAAGTTGACTATAAAAGGAGTAAAACTATTAACATTTAGTTTGCCAGTTTCCATTCCAAATGGAATAACATTAATGATCTGGTGGTCATAAGGCATGATCACCAGATCTGGTGGACTTGGGTCTATGCAGTTATGATACACCTCATAAACTTTGTTTTTTTTGTGCGTGAAAGAACTGCTCAGGATACCAGATGTAGTATATAGGCATATAACACTGCTGATCTAAAACTCTTATCATGCTATAAAAATGTATATAGTTATTAAAACATTTTATGAGAAAAATATGTGGGCTGACACTGCCATCAGAAAATCCTAGTTGCCTGGCAGTTATGTTGATCCTCTAGCTTTCTTGGTCATGCACCTAGAGGTATGCAAGATCAGGAGTTTTGAATTAGAGATTGCGTTTTGCATTTTTTTCTTGGTCCGCGACTCATTTTTCTGTCCACGTTGAAACCAGAAACAGACAATATACCAGCATTTTAAAAATAAGTTCATTTGGCAAGCCCCATATTTATTTCTTGATAGATTTATTGTAAAGGGTAAGTGGTGTAATCTGACACTTATGCCGCGTACACACGATCGGTCAAACCGATGAGAACGGTCTGATGGACCGTTTTCATCGGAAAAAAACGATCGTGTGTGGGCCCCATCGGTTAATTATCCATAGGTTAAAAAAAAGCAATCTTGTTTTAAATTTAACCGATGGATACCTAACCGATAGAAAAAAAAAAATGATCGTTTGTAGGCACGTCCATCGGTTAAAAATCCACGCATGCTCAGAATCAAGTCGACGCATGCTTGGAAGCATTGAACTTCATTTTTTTCAGCACGTCGTTGTGTTTTACGTCACCGCGTTCTGACACAATCGTTTTTTTAACCGATGGTGTGTAGGCACGACTGACCATCAGTCAGCTTCATCGGTTAACCGATGAAAACCGTCCATTAGACCGTTTTCAGCGGATGGACCGATCGTGTGTACAGGCCTTTACTGTATTAATGTATTCTCTATGTGAGCACACTGGGAATACATCTTGGTCTTGGTGTGGCCACTGCTGATCATAAAGCCAGTGAGCAATATGTAGGCCAAGTGTGGCTTAAAGAAAGTAATTATAAAGTCTTGTTTATTTTTTATTTTTATATAAAAATAACAAACATGTTATACTTACCTGCTCTGTGCACAGAGCGGCCTCAATTCTCCTTTTCTGAGGGGCCCAGGCAGTGCTCCTGGCTCCTCCTCTTCATCAAGTGCCCCCACGGAGAGCTGCTTTCCATGCGCGTCCATTGACACAGACAGCAGGACTCAATCCCGCCCTGGCTCCTGCATTATTGGCTCCTGCTGCTATCAATCAATCCAATGAGGACCCGAGACAGAGGCTGGAGCTGCTGGGCTCATTCTCATCATGGAATGATTGGGCTCAGGTAAGAAAAAATGGGAATCTGGGGGGCAGCTGCAGCACAGAAGGGTTTTCAACTCAATGCATAGAATACATTAAGGTGAAAAACCTTGAGTGTTTACAACTTCCTTAAGCTGGCCCAACATGGGTTGTTTTTCTTCCATCAGCCAGATCAGAAAAAAAACAAATGAATTTCCCCATCCACAAAAAAATTTGGTGGATGAAGGAATCCTCCCCTTTCTGCTACTGTGTTCTGATAGAGGGGATTTCATTGTCAGAATACACTGATCAGTGCTGTTTAGCTGCAGAAACTGATGGAATGTAAATTTTCCAACATTCTTGTTCAACAGAGGTGGAGCAATATATCAACTTCTGTTGAGAGGGAATGCCATAGATGGATTGAAATGCGCCCAGGTCCCTGCTGAACCGGACACATTTTAAATTTATCTAGAGCCAGCTTAATAGTCTTCAGGAGGTGATTTTTTTTCATTTACGTGGCATTCGGTAGTACAGGTAGCAATAGAGGTAAGTATGTAGTTTCGTCTTTGCATTTTCTTCTGATTTAATAAAACAATGTTATTCATATTCACTATGAATCTAAAGGAGGTTCTCCTGATAGCATTTTTTACAATACAGCTTCTGCTGTGTGGCCTCACACTGTATTTAACAATGTTTCCATGATGGTAAAAAAGTCACAGTAAAATTTCTGCATGTTAATGCAGTTGTTGCTCTTTTGAGCACATGAACTGTAATAGGTCCCTGGAATGCATTCCAATGTTTTTATAAAATATACTATAAGTGAAAATACTGGGTTTATAACTACAGGATTCTGATTTAGGAATTTGCAGATTGCACAAATATACATGTTCTATGTCAGTGGACTAGGTCTATTGACATTTACTGTGCCACCTTTATGTTTGCTTGTAAAATCGACCGGCTGGAGCAATTGACCTCTGTCTTTCATTTTTTCTCCAGTTCGAGGATGTTCTAAAATAATAAAAATATTCTGAAAACTTGAACAGCTTCTCCTTTCTGTTTTAATATTACCAAATGACTATAAATTACATTTTACATTATTTTTATTGTCCAGATGGACCCTAAAGGAATTTTATACCACACTGTAAATTCCAGCTCACCTTGGTGTCAGGATAATGACTTCCAGCTGATGATTGGTCTTACAAAACCAGCAGAACAGCCACTTATTTTTATCCGTGGCACAAATTTGCAGATTTTTTATGTCCAAAGAAGTTAAATGAATGTCTAAGATTTACTTACGTATTTGGGATTTAAACCTCTACTTGATACTTCTGCCAGGGGGCACTGGTACAACTACATCTGCCATTATAATTTCTACAAAAGTGTAATAGTGTAGTACTAGCATTTTAGCACGTACCATCTCTGTTTCTCCCCAGGTAACTATTTTACCCTGGCCCTGCTCTGCTGTGCTGTATAGTTAAAAACTAACATTTTTGCATTCATTAATGACTATTCTACCTATTTAACAGTCGCCCAGCTCAGCTGTGTGCTTGAAAACCGATAATTTTGCATTCATCCATGACTATAGTACATTACTTTTAACCTGCAACTGTAAAACCCCTGTCTATATTTCAAATGTACAGTATCTTCCTGTTTGCCTTGCTTGATCGAAGAGAAGTTTCCCTTCATGGCTTGCGCCTGTTTTAGGTGTTAATATATCCTTTTTCATCAATATATCTTATTATTATTTTCCAAATCAATCATTTAATAAAAAAAATCCACTCTCCAATTCCCTATATATTAAAATAATTTCATGGGGAAGGCACTTTTGGCAAGAGGCACTGGTACTACTGCCATTATAATTTCCATCAAAGTGTAATTTTCAAATAAATGTACTATTGGCAGCCACTAATAGAGAATTTTTTTCCAACATCCACATTCAGCCTGGGTTCACGCTAGTGTGTTCAGAATCACACAGCATTCCTGTGCACATTACATGTGATGTCTGCGCAGTGCGATTTGAGCCATACATTTTGTATGGCTCAAATCGCACCGCATTCACCCCAAAATGGTGCAGGACTCTTTTTTGTCCGCACCTAAATCACATCGCATGGGTGTATCCCTGGAAGATGTAAGAGAAGGGACTCACATGGGGTCTGCTATGCATCTTAGGGGACCTTTGGATGGCGTTTTTGTGCTGTTTTTAAGAAGCTGGCAACAAAGTTTAATTAAAAATTTCAACTGTATATTTTTTTTTCCTTTGTAAAAATAACTTTTGCTGTAGCACATCCCACAAGAATGTTAAAAAAAAGGTTGCATAAGTCCCCCCTCAAAGCGCATTTTAGACACTTTTGAGTCTGGTATTTAAGGGGGGTACTTAAAAAAAATGTGTGAGGTCTCACAGGAAATCTTGGGGCCTGGTACAGATTTTAAGAGGGGAGCCATGGCAGAAAAAAATGCATGAGGTCCCCCTTAAAAATTCCCACCAAACCATTAATCTGAGCATACAGCCTGGAGGTTTGATTGTGGGTCCCATGCCAGGCCGCATGCCCTCAAAAGGGAGGGGAACCCTGTCAGATGGGACCCCATTTCAAAGCACAAGGGGCCAAATCCTCAAAGGAGATACGCAGGCGGAACTGCTGTTCAGCCTGCGTATCCCTGTGCCTATCTTTGGATCTGATCCTCAAAAGGATTTTTCCAAAGATAGGCAGCAGATCTGACATATGTAAGACACTTACACTGTCAGATCTTAAGATGCAGTACCGCATCCGCCGCTGGGGGCATTTCGAGTCGAAATGCCGCTTTGCGTATGCAAATGAGTACTTAGGCAGATCCACAAAGCTTTTTAGCTTTGTGTTTTCTGCGTAAGTTACGTTTTGCATGCGTAAAATTAGGGATGCTTTTACAAGGTGTAAACTAGTAACACCTTGTAAAAACATACCTTTTTTTCGATCGCCGCTATTTTTTTTAAATTTCAAATTTTATTTTTCGCCGCGTAACTTTTTTTTTTCCCGACGCAACTTTATTGTCCCGTCGCAATCCACAAAGCCCGACGTAACGTAATTTCGCACGCTGCCTGTCAGGAAAAATGACGTCACACGCATGCACAGAACGTCTGGCGCGGGAGCGCGCCTCATTTAAATTGTCATCGCCCCCTGGATGAGAAGACCGCCTTGCGACGGAGGCACTTAAGTTACACAGCCGAAAATTTCTAGGTAAGTGCTTTGTGGATCGGGCACTTAGGTAGAAATTTTCCTTCAGTGTAACTTAACTGCTGAAAGTTAAGTTAGGCAGGTTTTTTGTGGATTTGCCCCCTTGTGCCTATGTTGATGAGAATAAGGGCATCTTCTTCACAACCCTGGCCAATGGTTGTGGGGGTCTGTGGGTGGAGGGCTTATCAGAATCTGTAAGCCACCTTTAACATTAAGGAAGCCCCCGGATACTCCCCCCTACTCATTCACAAAAAGATGTTACTTAGAAATAAAAACATCCAAATGTTTTACAATACAAAGGCTTGGGGAAAATTGGCAGGCTATTGCCTAACACATCATTTAAATTGTGGGTACCACATCCCAAAATTATTCATACCAAAACAAATCCCTAACCAATAAACTAAAGGAACTTTAATAGCACCACATCATTATGATAAAAATACAAACTTTAGTACACATTGAACGCGTTTTACAGGTCAACGCCTGCCTCTTGAGAAAAATAACAAAATATTATCCAGGTATGCAACAAGAACAAACAACTTGTATTGAACAATATCAAAGAAACATAGTAATGATGGTACATTCACATATAATAGTCTGTAACATACCACACAGAAAACCTAATAACATGTGCTCTGTTAAAATCAGATCTCATGAGGCACACATTCACGCCGAACAAGAGGGGACCTGGTTTCCAAGCGTTTGTTGTTTAACCACTTAAGACCCGCCCCATGCAGATATACTGTTGCGGGGCAGCCCTGTGTGAAATCAGGTACCTGTACATAATTACATGCACAGGTCTGGGGCGTGCGCATGTGCTGACGGCAACCCGCTCCCACTGTGATTGGACACAGCGGGAGCCAATAGAGCGCACAATAAATGAGGCTTGCCTGGGATGTAGATAGTTTTCACATGCTAGAAAATATTGGACAAAGTGTAGTCCAAATTGGTGCTGAATGAACGTGTACAAGAAAGCCACATCCAGTGACAGCCACCGGTATCCTGTTTGCCAAGGATAATGGGCCAAAAAGCCCAGCATGGGCCCTCAGTCACGAACATATGATGGGAGCTGGACTACCATTTCCTGAAGGAAGTGTTAAATGTAGCTTCCCATTGGACTGGTGAGGCTATCTATGTCTGATATAATTGGCCGACCTGGAGGGTTAGTATCATCCTTATGGATTTTAGGGATGTGATACATAAATGGTGTAAGTGGATACAGATGAAACAAAGATTGCCATTCGGATTTCAAAATAACCTCATCCCTGTAAACTTCATCTAATAATAATTTAATGGCTTACTTGTATGGGCCAACTAGATCACCTTCCAATTTCTCGTAGGTACTAGTATCCCCAAGAAGTCTGAATGCTTCAGCTTGATGTTGTGGGTGGTGTACCCAGTGGCACACAGACAATAGGGGTGACACAGAAGGATCCAGAAGAATCCCTGTTTTCACCAAAAAAAAAGTTAGTGAGCCAGGTCCTACTTTTATAGAGTAAGCAGCTGTGCCTTATGTTTTTTCAGTTCATCAGTCTTCTGACAGTGCCAATTTTGTCAAGGCTAAAGGAAATCACACATCCGAGGCCCCTCGTGACCTAGGGGGCCTTTTGGATGTGGCTTCGTCCAGTCATCATCCTGACTCTACACTTCCTAGTGGCTCCGCTCTACAACCCCCCTTTCCCCATCTTTTTTTATTGAAGGGTACACCTGCAGGGGGGTCAACCCGGAGAAAAAAATCAGTAGAAAAACTAGATGAGTCAATCGTAGAGGAAAGAAAGTAAAAAAAACTGAAAAAATAAGTTTGGATTTTGACACTGTTAAAATGTATCATCAGTAACGTTTAGTGAAGCAGAACTTACGCTAATACGTAAAGGTCTCAAATTCATCCCACCCAGTCCCTCAGATTTATTTGAAATTTTTATTGATCTCAAAAGATTTACACGTAACCTCACCCTTAAGCGTTATTTTTTTATTAAAAGGGACTCTGAAAATACTACTAACTCCCAGAGCCTTCTAATATGGACAGGATTATGAGGCATTACAAATATTCAAAGAGTTATGGTCTGAGGGTGCCCAGTGTACTGACATGACTGTGATTGAATGTCCCTCCAGCTTTGCCAGTCTGGCTCCCATGGTCCATACTGACGTTTGGCCCAAGTAGTTTATTCGGAAATGGTACAAATCTGTAGTGGGGTTAAAAAGGACCATTCATCTTCCATGTCCCTGGATGAGAAAATTATTTTGGACTCTCTGAAGAATAATAATATAGTGATCATTAGACAGGCAGACAACGGGAGGAATCTTGTCATACAAGACAGACTTGACTATCTAGCTGAAGCATTCAGACTTTTTGGGAAAACTAGTACCTACAAGAAGTTGGAAGGCGATCTGGTTGGCCCATCCAAGGAAGCCCTTAACCGCATGCTGACTGCACGCCGTTGTTTGCTGGTGGCAGAATGGCCCCCCCACGCAAATTGCCGTAGCTGTACTGCGACCGCTTTACAGAGTATATAGGTTGTGGGGTATAGGGGGCGCATGTGCCTGCCACATCACTGAGGAGCCAATGCAATCCACCAGGCACCTGCGATCACTCCTGAGAGAGCAGGAAAAGGGATGTGGGTGTGTTTAAACACACATCCACATTCTATCAGGGGAGAGGAGACAGTATATAGGAACAACGATCGGTCTCCTCCCCGAGTCAGTCCCATCCCCCCACAGTTAGAACACGCAGTGAGGGAACACATTTAACCCCTTGATTTCCCCCTAGTGTTAACCACTTCCCTGCCAGTGACATTTATACAGTAATCAGTGGCTATTTATAGCACTGA
This sequence comes from Rana temporaria, assembly GCF_905171775.1. NCBI lineage: Eukaryota > Metazoa > Chordata > Amphibia > Anura > Ranidae > Rana > Rana temporaria. The sequence goes on along the minus strand of NC_053492.1, from coordinate 278,378,291 downwards.
TTGCTATAGAAATGTCAATGGTTTCAAAAAAGTATCAAAAGTGTCAGATCTGTCCGCTGCAATGTTGCGGTACCGATAAAAATTGCAGATCACCGCCATTACTAGTAAAAAAAATAATAAAAATTCCATAAAACTATAACCTATTTCGTAGGCGCTATAACTTTTGCGCAAACCAATCAATATACGCTTATTGATATTTTTTTAACAAAAATATGTAGAATACATAATCGGACTAAACTGAGGACTTTTTTTTTTAATTGGGATATTTATTATTATTATTGTGTTTTTTTCAAAATTGGTACTCTTTTTTTGCTTATAGACAAAAAATTAAAAACGCAGAGGTGATCAAATACCACCAAAATAAAGCTCTATTTGTGGGGAAAAAATTACATCAATTTTGTTTTAGGTATAATGTTGCACGACCGCACAATTGTCAGTTAAAATGATGCAGTGCCATATCTCAAAAAATTGCCCGGTCAGGAAGGGGGTAAATTCTTCCGGGACTGAAGTGGTTACATTTTATTTGGAGGCCCGAATGGCAATTTTTGTTTTGTCTGTATCCACTTATCCACTTATACCATTCATGTATCATATCCCTAAAATTCATAAGGATGATACTAACCCTCCAGGTTGGCCAATTATATCTGGCATAGATAGCCTCACCAGTCCAATGGGAAGCTACATTGACCGCTTCCTTCAGGAATTGGTAGTCCAGCTCCCATCATATGTTCATGACTGAGGGCACATGCTGGACATTTTGGCCCATTATCCTTGGCAAACAGGATACCGTTGGCTGTCACTGGATGTGGCTTCCTTCTACACATCCATTCTGCACCAATTTGGACTACAAGTTGTCCAATATTTTCTGGCACGTGAAAACCATCTACATCCCAGGCAAGCTTAATTTATTGTGCACTCTATTGAGTATACTCTTACACACAATTACGGTGCTTTGTGTTCCAGGATGTGTACTACAGACAAACTAGGGGCACATCCATGGGGGCCAGGTTCGCCCCAAGTTATGGTAATTTATATATGGGATATTGGGAGCAGTTTCACATCTGGTCCAACAATCCCTTTGGGATGAACCTGGTTCTCTATGCCCATTATATCGATTACATTTTGATCATCTGGGATGGTGATGACAGCCAGTTGGAATCCTTTCTGGCCCATTGCCAGAACAATCCCTTTGGGATTGAATTCACACATGTGTTTGATAGTCAGAAGCTGATATTTCTAGACCTTGAACTGATGATGGATGATGATTATTGTATTTTCTCTTGTACCCATTTCAAGCCACGAACGGGAAATTCTTATCTACATGCTCAGAGTAATCACCATCCCAGATTGGTCAGTTCTGTCGGCTTCAAAGGACCTGCGCTCGTCTAAAAGATTATGACGGACAGATTGGTGTATTGAGTAAGAACTCTTTCATCAAATTCATCATTCTTGAATTTTTCTTTCCTCTTTTTTTCCCATGTTTATATTTAATATTAATATTATTATCAATATTTTCTTTTTCATCCAAGTATGTTGCTTTTTAAGTATTTTTTATGTATATTTATTCTTTATATTTTTTGTTATTATTATTATCATCATCATCATTGTTGTATATATTATTAGATATTTAGTATACCTTTAGCCTAATAGGTATACATTGAGGGTCACCACTTTAGCTCAGCGCTTTATGGGATTTTTGTATTAATATTTATTTTTACTAATGTCATTTCTTTTCAACAATTTTTTGAAAATTATTTCATTTTTTTCTTTCATATATATTTTCAATTTTTATTCATTTTCATCTATGTCGTTATGTTTGTTTATATACATTTCCCTCCATATACACATATATTTTTTAATTTTTTTATAAATACCGGTATATATTTTTGATTTTTTTTTATTATTTATCTTCTATATACAGAGTTTTAGCTTCACTTGTGACTTCATTCTTCAAAAATAAAACACTGTTGTGCCGTTTCCGCTTCGGGAACAACGTCATTTTCTGTTTCCGGCGCTACTCAGGAAGATGAAATCTCACTGGGGTTTCACTGCACGCTATGCACCAGTCTGATGTTTTGGCCTGCTGCCTGTGCTTTGTCATGGAATCTGTGACTAGCGTGCCACACAGCAGGAGGGTCTTTGCTGGCATCTGGTCAAAGGTCTATTCTTTGAAGGCACTTCCGGGTTGGATATGTTGTCCTTCATCTCGTCCCCTGTGTGACACATGGATGCCTTCAAGGGCCACTTCTGATGTTGCCAGCTGCACGTATGAGAGGGGAGATATCAATTATTTCCAATGTCCAATTATTTCTCGGATATAGACTCTTCGTCTGATGTCAGGGATGACGATCTATTTGAGACAATGTCCCAGGAACTTAGATGGAGTAACCGAAAATGTGTCACCCCGATACGCAGTCTTCCGGAGATATTTCCCATGAACACTGCGGACACCACACCTCGGATGGAAACCCCACATACAACTAGGGAGACTGTACTTAATGAAGGAATACCACCCTGGCTTTCTCAGCCTTTGGTTCGGAAGTCACCTGATTCATGTGTAATGCCTGGGATGGGAAGTTCCCGGTCATTGCCCAAACTCGCCCGCTTACAGTGAGTACCGATGAAAAGGGTGGCTACCGAGTACGGCATGGAGTTCCCTTATGTACCTAAGGAACTCATGGTGGAAATTGAAGTTCACCGTGAGCAGGACAGAGAATGTTTTTTTTTCCTTCCTTTTTTCCTTTTTTGCTGCTGAACTCTGGGGTTAGTCAGACAGAGTACTGTTGCTGAGAATGCAGTGTTTAACAATGTTCTTTTTGTGTTTGCTCAAAGGACATTATGTGATGCCTTTGACACTAGGTGGCAGTGGTTTGCCGAATTATGATAACTCTGGGTTGCAAACTGATTTAAACTTAAAAGAAGGAAAGCTCCATCCTCTAGGGGATGCAGTTCTGCTTCTATGTGTACATATGTTGGATACTTTAAAATAATGTGGTTGCTATGCATATCTTTGTGTGTTTTCTTTTAGGTACCCGATCTGCTATCAAGACCATCGGAGAATGGGGTGGGATTAGATCGTTCAGAGATGGGTAGTAGTGTAATATATTTGATGTGTGATATACAAATGCTGTAACTGGAGATTTGTGCCATTCCTTTTATTGCACTTTGTTTCTTCTTTTCTTCCCTTTCCCCTCCCAGTTTTTTGGTTCAGGTACCAAGCATTTAGGCTTGAAGGTTTTGTTTGTTTGTTTTTTCTCAGACACTGAGGACAGTGTCTTTTTCTAGAGGGGGTGTGTGTAGCGCCCACCCCAAATCTAGGGGGCGCTATCCCAAATTTAGGGGATGTCTGGGCCAATACTTGTGCATGCATGCTGTGCATGCTGGGAAGGGGTACTTAAGGGGCAGACACCATTTATTGGGTTCCTTCGCCTCGTGGCCCTCCTGGTGCGAGGTGCGTGTGTGTGAGCCCAACTTCGGAGCCCCGTTGGCCTGGGGTCACCTCGCTGTTGAGTAGGCCCAGCTATGCTGGCTGGGGCCTGCAATCCTAATAGGGAATCCTAAGCTGTCTGTCCACAAGGGAGGAGGCTGTCTTGATGAAGGAAACCGGGGGAGGACCTGCCCTGGAGGAGACCGGCAAGGTGCTGGAGTCTTGGGTGAGGCCTGGTGACCTAATTAAGGAGGGATACACATATTGAAAGCCCTGCAGACTGCTGGTTCGGCTTAAAGGCTCTTCTACTGCACGGCTGGAGGTCCAGGACTTTGAAATCCTGGACGCATCAAAGTTCATCAAAAAGGTCTATGGCAGAGACCAAGTTCATACCACGACAGTCTGTGGCAGAGACTGTCTGGACATTAGTTTGTGCATCATCCCGGCTGCTAGGCCATGTGAGAGGGGACTATCCGGGTGAGCAATACCCACTCAATAGTTCCACAAATATTGTGCCAACACTCAGGTCAGACATGGTCATGTGGTCCACAACAACTAAACTGGTAGATGTTGTGGAATTGAGAGTACCATGGGAAGATAGTATTTAAAAAGTTTATGAGGAAAAGAAAAGTACTTGGAACAGACTATTGAAGTTTGCAATAATGGTAAGAAGATCAAAATATACCCCGTAGAAGTGAAATGCAGGGGTTAAGTAGCAACATGTTGTACAAACAGCCTTCTGAAGAAGGTAAGGGGGAGGAGTTAGTCCCTCCAACAAACAATACATTCCTTCTCAAAAGCAATAGAAAAAAAGCAGCAATTGGATTCAAGCTTAAACTGGACTGCAAGATGAGACAGGAGGTTATGGACAGGAGGGAGTTGTACTTGGGCAGTTGGGTATCACTGTTGAGCCCTCTGGAGACAGAGTAATTTCATAATTGGAACATAAAAAAAGGAGGGTTTGCACCTAATGACCTGAATGATGTACCTTCCCACTCCCTTTACACATCATTTCCAACATCAAGAGTGCTTACTTACCATTAAGGACTGAAACATCAAGTCCTATTAGCTTTAATAAATTACATAGGCCCAATAGGACCACTTTAAAGGGGGTTGTAAAGGAAAACATTTGTTTTCATAATAAGCATACTTTACCTGCAGACATTCCTCTTTTCACTTCCTCATTGTTCATTTTTGTTTAGAAGTTGCTCTATTTCTTCTCTGTTCTGTTCACTTCCTGCTTGTCTGATTTTACTGACCACCGTGAAGGGAGGCTTTACTGCGTGGTTAGTAACGTGCTCGCCCCCTCCTGGGAACTACATCTGTGCGGCAGGACGCTCTCTACGTGTTAAAGACTTCAAGGAGGTGTGAATTACTGGGCGTGCCGCAATTCATACTGGGAAATGTAGTTCTTACATGAACGAGAGGCAATTAAAGCCTCTATAAGTAGTCCAGAGGATTACCACTGATTTGCTGCATGCTGAGGCTTTCTGAGTAAGGAGAGCAGTACTGAAAGTCTTCTGAGGAGGTGAGGAGAGGATTGATTTTTCTGTGTGATAAAAATCAAAAGACTATTGTTTTTCTGCTGTATGACCAGCACTGTCTACCCAGCAGTAGGCTGTGCTAGACTCCATAGATAGGTTCCTGTGTGGAAGGTAGACGCCCAAAGTGGCTAGGGTTTATTTTATGTTTGATTTTGTTTATGCTGTTTGGATGCTTGCACTTGTTTCCAGCAAGATGGAAGAATAAACCAAAATCTTTGTTTTCAACCGTCTTCGACTGCCAGTCTGTATAAATTCAGTGTGTAGTGAACCCATCCAGGGGGTCACACACCCCTCTACCGAGCTAACACCTTACATATGGTGGAGAATGCGGGCAGTTAAAGTAAACCCAAAATGGAGGAGATACTGAAACAGCTGGTTTTATCAAATGCAAATCAACAGCAGACGAATGCAAAATTGCAGCTCAACAACAGGCTCACCAAGAGAGCATTGCAGGCTTGGAACAGAGACACCAGCAGCAAATGGAGGCTATCGTGAAACAGCTTCAGAGACAGCAGACCGAGGCTGGGAGTCAGGCCAGTAACATACCGACTTTTCAGGTACGACACTTATTGCCAAAGATGACTGCAGATGAGGACCCTGAGATGTTTCTGACCAAGTTTGAGAGAGCAGCAGGAAGAGAGAGTTGGCCTAAAGACCAGTGGGCTGGACTAGTGGCCCCCCTATTATCTGGAGAAGCCCAAAAGGCATATTTCGATTTGGAGCTTGCAGACGCAAAAAAAAAAAGTTTGATTAAAAGAGGAAATATTGACACGTTTCGGTGTAACCCTGGATGTCCGTGCTCAGCGGGGCCACAATTGGAGTTATCAGCAGAGGAAGCCACCTCGGTCACAGATGTATGACCTCATCCATTTGGCTAGGAAATGGCTGCAGCCAGAAACTCTGTCCGGACCAAAAATTTTGGAGCGAGTAGTCGTGGACAAATTTCTTAGGTCTCTTCCTAACACCCTGCATACATGGGTGAACCATGGTGGTCCGGAAACCGCAGACAAACTTGTAGACCTGGTCGAAAGGTACCCAACAACAGAAAAATCAATCCTCTCCTCACCTCCTCAGAAGACTTTCAGTACTGCTCTCCTTACTCAGAAAGCTTCAGCATGCAGCAAATCAGTGGTAATCCTCTGGACTACTTATAGAGGCCTTAATTGCCTCATTCTGAACAGCTGACGTCTTCCAACGCCCTTATACCATTTCTGGCTACATTTTCAGCCGACGCCTAATAACAATTGGTGTATTGTCTAAACAAGGCAGAAATGTATGTCCCATCTGTGACAACACCCACAGATTTCCCTGACTTCCTGTCACAAGGAGTACATGGTTCCAACATAATGATCGATTATGGAATGGAGGGCAGTACTACATAACATCATGGATCTTTTGCTTCAGGATTCTTTATACTGTATATGCTGACCCTAATTTGTTCTGTTCATGTATTTGATTGCAACAATTATACATTTATCCTGTACTTTTTTTGCTTTTTCAAACTTTGTGTCTATACACCAGTGTACATGAAACCATGTGATGGATCTTTTGATATTTTTTTCCTACTTACACAACAAAATAAAAATATAAATTAATTACACATAATAAGGGGATTTTTATTTCAGGGGTGCTACTTATAAGTTTTCATTCCTTTTTGTATGAAAACCTAACTAATTGTCAAATATTTTTTTTATTAATATTATTCAACAGTCAAATATGCCCTGTCCTTTAAAATCTTACTATTCTGTAACACAGCATACAGCTTAAAGGCCTACTCAGACATATTATTTGAAGGTCTTACAAATTTTCAGTGTTACCCTTAAAACCACATGAAAGGACCCTCTCTCCACTGTTAACTAGGTTAAGTGTATATGTGAATACAACCCAATCACTGTGGGAGGATTTACATAAACACAGCTTGATCTGAGGATTCTTGGACAAAAGAAGTAGTTTCATCTGCAATATACGTTTATTGATAGAGTTATATAATATATACAAATTATAAACTAAAGAGTATTTACAACACAATGTACACTATAAGTACATTGAGTTACTTGATATTTACAAATTACACACAAATGCATATTTACAATTCAATGTAGAGTACAATTACGGATTTAGTTTACTTCTCAGCTTCAGGTCTGGTAATACTCAAAGGGCTAGATTCAGAAAGAGTTTACGTCGGCGTATCTATTGATACACCGCGTAAACTCTAGGATGCGCCGGCGTATCTTCTTTCTTTCTGCATGCGCCGTACGATCGGGGCTTCATATACATGTATGGTAATGAATCGTGAATTCATTACCATACAACATGCCCCCTACCTGCCTATTTTGAATTAGGTGGGGTTACGCCGGGCCATTTGCGCTACGCCGACGTAACTTAGGAGGCAAGTGCTTTGTGAATACAGTACTTGCCTCACTATCTTAAGTTAGCGTAGTGCAAATGGGATACGCTACGCCGGCAAAAAGATACACCGCCGTACCTGAATCTAGCCCAAAGTGTTTGTGTCCCAGGATAAAGAAAGAGCACAGCTTGATAACAATTCATTGTGTCCCCACTCCCTTCTGTACAGTGGCTAATGTAATGCATCCAAATTGGCCACTACACCTAGAAAAATAATATTGGGTGCAACCTGATTGGAGGATTTAAATAGGACTTTAGTGAGATGTGATAAGGAAAAACAATGTCCAGGTCTTTGAAGTTGAAATATTCACAGTAACACTGATTTGGAAGCTAAGATTGGTATAATGGAGAAAAACACTAAATGGTTTAAAAGCGGAGTTCCACCCAAAAGTGGAACTTTCGCTTTAAGTACTCCTCATCCCCTTACATGCCATATTTGGCATGTATTTTTTTTGGGGGGGGGGAGTGGGGGCTTTGGTAGGAGTGCGACTTCCTGTCCCACTTCCTACTTCCACCTATGGGCTGCCTAGGCGACTCCTTCTCTCGCCTTTGGCAGCCCCTCCCTCTAGGCGATCTCCTGGGACACGTGACAGGTCCCAGGAGATCGCCTGTCAACTCCTAGAGCGCAGTGCGACTCGCGCATGCACTGTGCATGCCCAGCCGTGAAGCCAACAGCTGTCTCAGCCGGGTGCCCACAGTGTGAATGGAGGTGTCGGCGGAGAGAGGGGGAGAAGAGCGACGCTCCGGGCTGCCGCATCGCTGGACCGTGGAGCAGGTAAGTGTCTGTTTATTAAAAGTCAGCAGCTACACGTTTTGCCGGCGGTACGGCAGCACTGCACATTGATTTCAATGGGCAGGAGCGCATTAGGAGCGGTGAGTTCACCGCTCCTAATGCGCTCCAAAGAAGCCTTTGGCAGGACTTTTTCTGACGCCCTGCCAGCGCACCAGTCCAGTGTGAAAACCCTCAGGCTTTCACACTGGAGTGAATGGAGAAGCTGTTTTAGGGTGTTTTGCAGGTGCTATTTTTAACGTTATAGCATTTGCAAAACGTCCCCAGTGTGATAGGGGTCTTAAGGCTGCAGGCACTCAAGGGATGGTCCTGTAGAATTTTATAGGGATCAGCTGCACATGCGTGGCCAGTCACAAGAAAATAATTGTGTGTTAGATGTCAACATTAAAGTGATTGTAAAGTCTCGTTTTTGTTTTTTTGTTTTGCAGTGGTTTTGCACAGAGCAGCCCTGTTCCTCTTCTTCTCGGGTCTCTCCCCGGCGCTCCTGCCCCCCCTCCTGTCAAGTGCCCTCACAGAAAGCAGCTTGCTATGGGGGCACCTGAGTCGAGCCGCAGCTTAGTGTGTACATTTAGACATGGAGCCACGGCCTGGCCCTGTCCCCTTTCTCTCCTCATTGGCTCACTGTATTTATTTGACAGCAGCGGGAGACAATGGCATTGCGCTGCCATCTCAGCCTATGAGGAGGGAGAGTCTCGGGCACTCATGCAACACTGATGGATAGAGATGGGCTCACGTAAGTATTAAGGGGGCTGAGGGGGGCTTCTGCACACAGAAGGCTTTTTATCTTAAGGAATAGACAGCCTTTACAGTCACTTTAAGGCCCCTTTCACACGGGTTCCTCCATGGGACAGAATCCACTTGCTCAGTGGGGGATCACCCTGCTTATCCCCTCTGAGTAGGTGGATGACAGGTCCGTCTCCACTCACAATAGAGAGCAGAAATGGACACAATCCCGTTCTCTTATATGGGAAGATCAGGTGAAAACAGACAGCCTTTCCATTTTCATCCAATCATTTCCTATCCGATCCTCCAGACGGATGGAAAATATGACCACCTTATGTCTGGATTTTGCAGACAGAATCAGATTGGATAGCGGCATGTGTCACTGCTGACATCCGCCCCTCCATAGTGTTGAATAGAGGGTCTGATCAGGTCTGCCTGAAGAACTGACAGTTAACCTGATCGGATAGCACGTGTGAAAGGGCCCTTAGGCAGGCTGTGGCTCTGAGATTTAGATACAGTTTGTACCTCGGTGGGGTTGGGTGGGTTGCATTCAGTCTCTGGGGCTAGATAGGAAGAATAAGTGTATTTCACATGAAAGTGGGCTTATCCTTTAAGTACTGCAGGAGTACATATTGTCAATGAGGGTGAAGCCTCACTAAAAAGTACAACTGCTAGCGTACAGCGTTTTACCTCACCGTCAGCTGTCCACATCGCAGCAGCTATCTTACTGCGGTGTGCGCCTATTTCTTCTCTTTGTACGTAAGTTGTCCATTCCCAAAGGTGGTAGGGAACAGTGTGATGTGCAATTCAGTGCATCACACAGTGCACCGCAGTGCATCACACACACCCCCCCCCCATTTTTCTGCAATTTATTTTTGCAGTTTACAAAAGTACACTTCATTCGTGTTGCTGTACAGCATAGCGATGCTCTGTGCTGCTGTACAGTGCCAAATTCTTCTGTACAGTATGCTGCAATAAAATGCAGCATGCTGCATTTTAACGCAGCTTTGGGCTGCATTGCAGTGTGAATGGGACACACAGGAAACAATTGTTTTCTGTGTGTCTTTGTGGTGACAGTTGTTTTATAATGCAGTAAAAAGCCTGTCACCACACTATTTGAATATCCCTCGTGGTGGTGGGACTCTGTGCTACGTAAAAGGTTGCTGGTTTACGCCAGATTTTGGAGAGAAAGACACATTAATTGCACAGCTGTGTCTTGGGCTATTTAGTTCTGACCTGACTATGGCTCAGAGTCCCACCCAACAGACAGGAAGTCTGTTCCTGGGAATCAGGTGGATTCTCATCCTTCCGAGAGGAGTCAGAGACGCTACATGGGTGCAGCTAGAGTATGCATGTCTGCAGGAGGCAGATTTCATTGGTGATAGAGCAGCGAGGCGCTGACCAGGAGTAAAGCGAGGAGTGAGCTTATCTCTAGGAAACTGTTTGTTCTGAGGAGCAGAACTTAGGCCTAGGCTACAGGCCTGAAACGGCTGGATGGCAAGTATGAAAGCCAGGAGGCTAAACTGTTGAGTATGCAAGATACAGTAATGGTGGAACCCCCTGCGAAGGCTACTGATGTCTTTGTGAACTTTTTGGTGCTTTTAAATAAAAGTGGGCTACCAGGCCCTTAAAAACTCCGTTCTGGACTGGCGTACTCACTCAAAAACGCACCTACCGCTGGAGTCTGATCACCCAAATCTTACACCCCTTAAAGTGATTGTAAAGACAGAAGTTTTTATTTTTATTTTAATGCCTTATATGCATTAAGATAAAAAGCTTTCTGTGTGCAGCAGCAGCCCCCCTAATACTTACCTGAGCCTCATCTCTATCCAGGGATGTCCACAAGTGCCTCGGCCATTCGGGACATTCCCTCATGATTGGCTCAGACACAGCAGCAGCACCATTGGCTCCCACTGTTAATCAAAGTCAGTTTGCCAATCAGGAGATAGAGGGGCCGAATGGACACACAGAGCTGCAGCTCAGCTCAGGGCCCCTCATAGCAAGCTGCTTGCCTAGAGGACACTCGCCAAGAGAGAGGGGCCAGGAGAGCCAAAGAGGGACCCGAGAAGAGGAGGATCTGGGCTGCTCTGTGCAAAACCACTGTACGGAGGAGGTAAGTAGAACAGGTTTGTTATTTTTATAGAAAAAAAACAGAGACTTTACAATTACTTTAAGTATCAAATTAATAGATCGTGTGTGTAACCTGAGAACATGTTCTTTCAGAGACCTCATTGTGATGGATTAACTAAATTAGAATTTAAACAGTTTTAAAATTTTGGTTGGTAGATATGTTGGCTTGATGCCCAATCATCCGACTTCTTGGAATAGTCTAGGAGGTCATTAGTATAGAGTAAGTATTATCACTTTCAGATATTTTTTTTCTCCTTTGAGGTAGAATTTAAGAATTTTGTAGCATGAGAAAATAGCACACTAATCCTTTCTCTTGGTACTGTCACTTTTATGCATTTTACTTTTTTCACAGATGGCTGAATAACCTGTACATGCAGATTAGATAATTGCTTTAACAACAGAGAAAGAGTGTGTTTTTGGAGTTGCAATGAGCATGTTTCATAGACTGAAAGCAACTCTGCTTGTATATACAGTATTTGTGAACCAAGTAAGATATACATGTATTTAGAGACCAGATTTATAATGATTTAGGGGCCTTTTTATTATAAACATCCGCTAATAACTGTCTTTTGCTTTACCACAAATATACACAATTCCATTCCTATATTCAACCTTATTTTATTTATTTTTTACATATTTTCTCTCTATTATATAAAAATTTGATGTGTGAAGCTATGTTACCGAATTACTGTGTTAAAAAGTAGTAAAAAGTATAGACATTAACTAAATGTGACAAAAAAACAAAAAAATCCTCATTTATGGAAAAAGATTCTTTCCACAGCTGTTGAGGAATGGTGGTGATCTGAGGAGGCCTGTAATACTGCACGGTGCTCTGGATGGCTGTATGGGGAGGCCTGTAATACTACACAGTGCTCTGGATGGTGCACTGTATAAACCCACCACTAAAGAAAGTCTCACCGTGGATGCTGTGCCAGGTAAGTGGCGGGTTTATATCGGCAGATGGATGTACTTTTTTCTTCTATATGCAAAATTGTAACAATATATTTCCATAATGTATGAATATACTCATGTCTATTTCTTTCCTTTTAGTTATGTGACAAATTCCATGTACACCTTCTAACAAAATATGTCCCTATGTATGGCTCCTGAGGAAGCGGATATTACCAAGTAAACCGCAAAACATGTAGAGTCTTTATATGCTGCACAACTATTGGTGATTGGATATATCATTGGTAACAGAATGTCAATGATGAGTTGATTCATGGTTGTCACAATCAATATTTTATTGTAAATGTCATAAACTTTTTCTATTTTGTAATAAATATTCTTTTATATTATAATTTTGACTGTCTAGCAGTTGCACATACGATGCCATCAAAGTCCATTTTAGCCTCCCTTTTCTTTACAATGCTACCACTGACTGAGAGCTTCCAGCTGCCTGCCAACTTGTTTCAAATTGTAAAATGCTGGCATCATTGACCAAATAAGGACATGACAATATTTGGTCAATGATGTCAGCCAGCATCCTTGCCCCATTTGTCAACATTCAGCAGCTAATCTGGTACTTACCATTGTCAGAGGGAGTCAGACAGGAAAAAACTGTCATGGCAAAGGTAATTGTACCATCAAGACGTTGTTCATTGTGACAGATGATAGATCTACATTGCTGGGTGACTGACCTTGGATTTACATCAGGGAAAATGTGCCTTTTAATTTATATTTGTTAATAATAAATGAATTTTACTATGATGTTTGTGTGTTTATTTAATATTAAAATTATTTTATTATTACTATGTACCCCTACCTATTCACATAGGCGGAAGACTTGGAGATCGGCAGACACCCTTATTTTGAAGGGGGCTTCCAGATTCTGGTAATTCCCCCAGCATTCACTAGGCCAGGGATCAGGGGAAAAGGACCTTGTCCCCATCAACAAAAAAACAAGTTGACTTGCCATGGGGTTGGCTTTGCATCCCCCAAAAAGTACTTTCTCAATGTTGAGGGCGTAGGGCCTAGCATGATCCAGGAGGGGGCTCACTCTCTTTGAATAAGGATCTGGTATAGATTTTAGGGGGGACCCCCATGGAATTGGTTTAAATCTTAAAGGGACAGTACATATTGTAAACAAAATAAGTACTGTGCAAAATCTATTGTTGAGTCCCTCTCCATATCCATACTAGCAATATATCACACATAACTGACAGGTAGTGTGTGAGTCAGCCCTCACTGGCAGCTATAAGGTGGACCAAAGGGGATCAATAACAGGGGGGAGGACAACAAAATATAGCAAACATGAATGAATACGAATTAGTCCATACAGTCCATAGTAGTAAGGAATAGCAAGGAAAAGTCCATAGGATGGATCCACAGGTGGATAGGGATTGCACACAGTCACAGGCCTAAAGAAGGAGGTGGCACCTCGGAAACTTGTTGCAGCCCACTTCGTCCTGATTTGGGCTCTTGCTGGCTCTGTGAGAGCAGGTGTGAGAGCTGGAGACTCTGCTGGCTATATACCTCCATATGGCGGGTCTGAGCTTATCCCCACAGCTGTCTTCTCATCCCTCATGACTAGGGATGAGCTTCGAGTTCGAGTCAAACTCATGTTCGACTCGAACATTGCCTGTTCGGCGAACAAAGAACAATTAGGGGTGTTCGCGGCAAATTCGAAAAGCCGCGGAACACCCTGTTAAAGTCTATGGGAGAAATCTAAAGTGTTAATTTTATAGGATAATGTGCAATTTATTGTCCTAAAAAGTGTTTGGGGACCTGGGTCCTGCCCCAGAGGACATGTATCAATGCAAACAAAGTTTTAAAAACTGACGTTTTTTCGGGAGCAGTGGATTTAATAATGCTAAAAGTGAAACAATCAAAGTGAAATATTACTTTAAATTTCATACCTGGGGGGTGTAAAGTTAACATGTGAAATAGCGCATGTTTCCCATACATAGAACTGTCCCTGCACAAAGTGTCATTTCTGAAAGGAAAAAAGTCTTTTAAAACCGGACTTGCGGCTATAATGAATTGTCGGCTCTGGCAATTCAGAGAGAATTCATTCATAAAAAAAAATAGCGTGGGGGTCCCCCCAAATTCCATTACCAGGCCCTTCAGGTCTGGAATGGATATTAAGGGGAACCCCGCCATCAATTAAAAAAGAAATGACGTGGGGTTCCCCCCAAATATCCATTCCAGACCCTTCAGGTCTGGTGTGGATTTTAAGGGGAACTCCACCTGCTGCATTTACTTCTGAAAGGAAAAAGGTGCTGTTTATTATCAACCTCCTGACTGAGGAACTTTAGCCTGGACCTTTCCTTATGTGGAGAAAGATGATGTCGTCCTGGATGATTTAGATTCTTTTGTGACTGCAATGAACCAAGTTTTCAATGATCCTAACCGCTGCGCTACTGCTGAAGCAAAATTGCACAATTTACAGCAGGGTAGGCGCTCTGTTGCAGAGTACAGAGAACTGAATTCCGACGTTGGATCTCAGATACCAACTGGAATCCAGCAGCACAAAAGAGTCAGTTCCGTCAAGGACTCTCGGAACAAGTAAAAGATGAGATTGCCAGAGTAGAAAGTCCTGCCGACCTTGAGGCTTTCATTAAATTATGTATTTGAATTGATCAGAGACTTACTGAAAGGAGAAAGGAGAGACTGGAAATCTTAGGCAGTAATGGTGGCATGTTTTTTTTTTACTACTCAGTATCCTCCTAAGGGTCCAAGAGTTTTTCCTGATTCTGACACTCCTGAACCTATGCAGGTGGATGCTATTAAAAGATCCATTACTACTCAGGAGAAAGAAAGACGACGTTCAGAGAAATTATGTCTGTATTGTGGAGACTCCGGACATTATGCAGTTAATTGTCCCAATAAATGTAAAAGAACAATTGCAGCAACTGATATTACTGTATCTGAACAAATAAACTCAATTTCTCAGTCCGTCTCTCCTTTGATTCAGGAAGCAAATAAAGTTAATTCTTTATCAACTCATTTTGTCATCCCAATAAGGCTCATCGTTGAAAGCAATGAAATACCTTGCTCTGCTACGCTGGACTCAGGATCCGGGGGAAATTTCATGGACATAGAATTTGCCCAAAGTAATAACATTCAAATAAGAAATATACTCGCCCCTATTGATATGGAAACTGTGGATGGCTCACCTTTGTCTACAGGACCAGTTACCTACGAGACCATCCCGCTTAAACTCCTAATTGAGACTGACCATCAGGAGACTACCAGCTTTGAGCTGATCACATCACCCAAGTTCCCTATTATCCTAGGCATTCCTTGGTTCTCTATCCATAATCCCTCCATCAACTGGGAGACACGTTCTTTAAGGTTTACATCTGACCATTGCAAAAAACATTGCAAAGAATCTAATCAAATAAGCCTTCCGTCAACACAAGATTTACAAGCAGCTTTGGCAACTATCAAGTCATACGACAAGCTACCCCCACAATATCTCAAGTTTCGGGACGTTTGTGATAAAAAGAGCGCAGATCAGCTGCCTCCTCATCGCTCTTATGATTGTCCCATTGAATTGCTTTCAGGGGCAGAAATACCATTTGGGCGCCTTTATTCTTTATCAGAACCTGAACTGAAGGTGCTCAAAGAGTGGATTAATGAGAATCTAGAGAAGGGTTTTATCAGACACTCAACCTCTCCTGCTGGGGCAGCCTTATTCTTCGTGGTGAAAAAGGACTCCACACTGCGTCCGTGTATTGACTACAGAGATTTAAATAGGATCACAATTAAGAATCGCTATCCACTCCCACTGATTCCAGAAATGCTTGAGAGACTCCGCTGCGCCAAGCTCTTTACCAAATTATATTTACGGGGGGCATACAACCTTGTAGGCATTCGTCCCGGAGATGAATAAAAACTGCTTTCAGAACCAGATATGGACATTTTGAGTCTTTGGTCATGCCCTTTGGGCTTTGCAATGCTACTGCAACTTTTCAACATTTTATTAATGATGTTTTTTCGAGATTTGCTTGATCAGTTTGTAATAGCATATTTGGATGACATTCTCATTTTCTCTGATACTTTGGAAGAACACCGCAAGCATGTCTGTACTGTTTTCGAGAGATTAAGGCAGAATAAACTTAACATCAAACTAGAGAAATGCGAGTTTGAACAAACTCAGATGCAGTTCTTGGGAATGGGATACATAATCTCTTCTGAAGGAATAAGCATGGATCCTGATAAGATCAAAGAAGTGGTGGATTGTCCTGTCCCTAGAAATGTTAAGGAGATACAGCGATGTGTTGGATTTGCCAACTTGTACAGAAGATTTATAAGGAATTTCTCCAAGGTAATTGCTCCAATTACACAGCTGACAAAAAAAGCCCTTTTTGTGGTCACCTGAGGCACAGGCTGCCTTTAATAAACTTAAAACTCTCTTCACTTCTGCGCCAATACTGGTACATCCAGATCCAGAACTACCTTTCATCGTAGAAGTTGATGCTTCTAATTCTGCTGTGGGAGCAATCCTTTCTCAGCGAATTGGAGAAAAGATGCAGCTTCATCCTTGCGCTTATTTCTCCCGACTGATGTCTTCTGCCGAGAGGAATTATGACATTGGAAACAAGGAGCTGCTGGCAATTAAGGAAGCATTTTCTGAATGGAGGCATCTGCAGGAAGGGGCTAAGCACCCTGTAACCGTTCTCACCGATCATAGAAATTTAGAATTTATTAGGTCTGCTAAAAGGTTGTCATCTAGACAAGCACGTTGGACCCTTTTATTCTCCAGGTTCAATTTTGTTATCTCATACCGCCCTGGGTCAAGGAATGGTAAGGCTGATGCCCTATCACGGATGTTGCCTGGGCCTCTCCAGGAAAGCAACTCTGAATGTACAATCCTGCCTCAAAAGAACTTTCTAGGGGCCACAAGTTCAAAGACATTTCTTAATCTCTTTAAGGAGGGGTATGAGAATGATCAACTTCTTAATAATCCTCCTAAAGACATTAACCTCAAGTACAACAATGGTTTTTGGATTCAAGCACATTGCCTTTATGTACCTGAATCAGTTCGGGTAGAAGCCCTCAGGTTTGTACACGACTCTAAACTTTCTGGTCATTTTGGGGTTTCTAAGACAGAAGAACTCTTATCACGTTCCTTTTGGTGGCCTGGGTACAAGAAAGATGTAAGGAGATATGTGGTTTCATGTCTAACCTGTGCTCCCAATAAGACACCCCGATCTTCTCCTCTGGGGTTACATCTACCACTGCCTGTTCCATCAAGACCATGGGGGACAATTTCTATGGACTTTGTGGTTGACCTTCCTCTTTCGAAAGGGATGACCACCATTCTGGTAATCGTTGACCGTCTCACTAAGATGGCGCACTTTATTCCAGTTAAGGGGGTACCCTCTGCCGAACATACTGCTGAGTTAATGATTCACCCTGTTTTTCATATATCGCTACTTAAACAGTTTCATGAAAATACTTTTTCTGGAAGAATTCATCCTCCTCCTCCACCTGTTGAGGTACAGGGTGAAGAAGAATTTGGGAAAAATTCTTGACTCCAGGATCTCTAGGAACAAATTACAATATTTGGTTCAATGGGAAGGATATGGGCCAGAAGAAAATTCTTGGGAGCCTGAAAACAATGTTCATGCCCCTAGATTAACAAGGGAATTTCACCAGAGGTTTCCTCAGAAACCTGGCCCTAAGACGTCCAGGGGACATCCTGGGAGGAGGGGAGTACTGTTAGGACCTGGACTAGAAACTTGGGACCTCTGGTGTGTCTGGTGGTGACTCTGCTTGCTGAGCCACCTGGAATGCTGGACAGCTCCTTAGACATTTCCTTGGCTAGTTCCTTGAATGATCTTGTCTTGAATCTTGTTTGCCTTGAACCTTGAACCATTTGCTCCTCCCATGAACTTCCTATAAAAGCCTATAAAAGCCTATAAAAGCCATGTCCCTGAACTTCCTGGTTGCCAGAATATTGTGCTATCTCCAGCCTGTATCTCGCTTCGGTCTTCCCTGCTGCCGTCCATATTTTCTACTGCTCGTTATCGACCATTGGCTTGTTCATCGACTACGCTTCTGCTTGATCCCAACCTGCAAATACTCATTACCGACCTTTTGGCTTGTTCACCGACCACGCTTGTTTGATCCTTACCTGCTCATCTGCTATTATACCCCGGCTTGCTCACCTCCTGGTGGGGCGATCCTGAGGACTGCGACCTGGTGCTAACACGCAGCAAAATCCATCTCCACCATCAGGAGCTCTGGTGAACACCGGTTAGCGCTTAGACTCCACACCTCAGGTGACCCCGTGTCATCTGCCAGAAGTGACTGTCTGTACACCTGTCATCAACTGCTATAGCCACTGGCCTCTGAGCCTGACTCCAGACCATGACAGAACCAAACAGGGGGGGTGTTCGGCTCATCCCTACTCATGACGGCTGACTGCTTGTTTGGTGATCCACATCCACCCTGTGTGCAGCTTGCAAGATACTTTTATGTAAGTGTACATTTGAGTGCCCCCTTTTTTAAAGGAGGCTTACAAATTATGAAAACCCCCCCCACCACAGACCACCATATCTACCAGACCAGTGACGTACAGATGAGGCTCTTGTTCTGATCAACATGAGGACAAGGTGCTTTGCAGGGGAAGGGGTTATGCTCTCCCCCTTGTAGGATATTCTTTTAAAATTGAGAGCATGTGGCCTGGTATGGTTCAGGATGTAGGCGAGATGCTTGCTGCCCCTTTCAAACACTTGACTAGACAGTCTTCATGCCTAGAGTGGTTCTATTATCAATTTTGGGGGAACTTCTCAAGATCCACACCAGACCCTTATCCAGGATAAGGGTCTGGTATGAATGGACCCCACACTGAAGGCCAGATAAATGCAGGACTTCCAGAAACTATAATTTAGCAGCAATGTTTTTTTTTAAATGCCACTTGCAGTAGTACATTGTACAATTGTGCCACTTTATTTTTAAATGAATTGTGTATTTCTAATAGTGAAAATATAAAACCTTAGCGCTGTTGCAAAAAAAAAA
Source organism: Rana temporaria (assembly GCF_905171775.1). Classification (NCBI taxonomy): domain Eukaryota; kingdom Metazoa; phylum Chordata; class Amphibia; order Anura; family Ranidae; genus Rana; species Rana temporaria. Next base: position 278,359,300 of record NC_053492.1, on the reverse strand, counting down.
AACGATCAGAAAAGACACCAGCTTCAGTAAAACAACTTGCTAAAGAGCAAAAGAGCAAATGGTAATATAAAAACAGTTTGCTGAGCTTAGTGTTGATCAAATTCATAATTAAACATACCAAACACACAAAGAAACTAATATAGTCCCACTAGGTGATGATATAAAGTGCTCTTGCTTAATTAATGTCTCCTGTGCAGATGTGCTCAGACTGGGTGCCCCACATAGATGTGCACTCACCCCTGGATGTTGACCACTTATCTCTAGTATGGTCTTTTAAGTGTGTGGGGATACCCCTGTAGAAGCCTTTTGGAATGACATTTTTATGCAGAGATAACCCTCATAGGGATGGATGGAAATGACAAAGGGAGATCCTCATTGCGCAATGCCATTAAAACAAATTTATTCAATATACAATTGAAATTAATTCCACTCACATTTAAAGGTGCCTTATAGTCCTGGCACCCTGCGTGTATAGCAGGTAATTAGTGTGGGTAATCAGGCCTTTCATTGGAAACCGCAGAACACGGCGTTTTGCTAGATTCCTGGGTCGTTTTTGTATGGACAGACGTATCACGATGTGTATTTCTAATGTCACCCTTTAAACCTTATTAGAAGATCTGCTTCCAGCAAAATTGTATTTTTGCATTAGTAATATGCCCTTTATGGCAGTACCCAGCTAACAATGCCCTATTTTACAAAAAGCTTGACAAGTAAAACAAATGTGGCCTTCAGGCTAGGTTTGCAGATCCTCTCTATTTTAGGAGGGACTTAGTTACCCTCTGAAAAACCCATCCTACTTATTTTGACTAATTTGGTTTTTAAATATTTTCATCATATATGTATGCTTGCACAGAAAAAGATCACATATGAATAGTAATAAACAAAAATATGATTCATTTGTGTTGGATAAGCAATCATAGAATAAAAAAAAAATACAGATTTCTATGACTACTGTGCTTCTAGTGAAAATGTAATCACTTATAAATGTTATAATTGGTTTAGGGTATGGCCTACATGATCTTCTGTTTCTCATGAGAACTGCAATGAACAAAAAAGAAAGGAAGACAACTTGTCTTTTTCTTAAAAATTCCTAGGTGGTCTGCTGTAACAAAGCTCCATGGCAAATGTTAAGTTAACATGACAGCTTATTGTATAGAATGCTGCTATGAGGAAGCTACATAAAGATTTTACAAAGACCTATTTTGTGTTACCATGACATCAAATTACATTGAATAAAGCAGGTAATAGCAAAATGACAATAGCCATTGAGTATGGACTCTGGCATCCATTGTTAACGTCACTCATTGTTTGTCAAAACACATTTCATTACAGGATTGCTTGCCTGGATTTATTGTATTAATATGTTATTACAAGTGTCAGTTGTAAATTAAATTAGCATTTATTGTGCAATTTTTTAATTCTGACACAATTTTTGTGATGGGTACTCTAGACGATGTATACAAACAAAATACATTAATTTCATTATAATTTATGATTCATTCTAAACTGGGGACTGTGATCCGATCAGTATATGTATGAAAGCTGTTTATTAATGCTATAGCCCTAGAAGCGACTCAGACTTTTTGTTTTTAAAAAGCAGCCTACAACAGAGGAGCAAAAGATGAGATGTGTCCTGTATTGGTGTAGGGGCATCTGATTTGCCAAGGAATATAATCTAACCAAAATTAAGAAGGTCACCAACACCAGTGTTTCTTTTTTCTACTGACATATTGTATAAAAAATGTTGTCATATAGTTTTCGCCAGGTGGTTTTAAGACCTCATAGGGTCCCTTCCTCCAGGCCACATAATGGCGTAGAACATGCATTACACAGATAGCACCATATGTTGTTGGCAATACACGCACTCACAACTTTCACAGGTTAAGTGCTGTTTGTTTTGCAGAGTTTATATAAAATTTGCAACACCATGTTGAATGCAGAAGATTTGTTGCCAGCCATAGTTTCAAAAGAGCAAAGATTAGGGGATCTGGGGGTTCACAATTGATGTTTCATACATGTACCTCATGGTACCTCTTTAGGGAAAGCTATATTTGTCAGGTTCCCTTTCAGTGATTGGCAATTAAAAATACAAAAAAAAAAGATCACTGTAAGTAGGTGATTTTATAGGGTATATGAAATAGAGTACAGATTCCGATAGTTCTGTAGAAAGTGCCTAAATAGTCATTTTGAAAGTGTAAAACTACTAATATTTGATTCATAGGCTTACTTATTTGGAATGACCTTAAACAAGCAGTGGTATCAGCAGAGAGTGTCGGTAGTTTAACCACTTCCCTACCGCCCCATTGTAAAATGACGGCCGCAGGAACCCTCTGTCCCTCTGGACGGCCATCACATGACGTCCTCTGATTCCTAGCATTGTAGAGAGCTCGCTGCATTACTCAAGACCCAATGCTCGGCAGCCACAATGTCTGCCATGCCCCCGCGATTGCTCATCACAGATTAGGGATGTCGATCTGTGTGTGTAGATTAGTTGGTGAAAATTAGTAAAGGATGGGAGAGGGGGAGTACTGTCCATGATATTTTGATGAATGATTTGCTTTCACTAACATTTCACTAACATTTAAAGCACTTATTGGACCTTGAAAAAGGAACACTGCGAAAGCTGAATATGTAAATTTTAGTACAAAAAAAAAAGGTATCACGGACAATTTTCACTTGTTGTTAATAGGTGGGGGAAAGCCTGTTAATGTAGATTATGGTACGCACATACAGTACAGTAGGTGTCTAACAGACTAAAGGGTGGTCTTCAGTGGCTTGTTGTAGGAGGATATTTAATGATCAATTACTGTCAAAGTCTTCTATAATACAGTGGATGGTTTTGTCTCTATATAGAACCAGACAATATGGTTATTTGTTCATAGATATTGTGCAGTATACAGTGGGTATAGAAAAAAATCATCCCCTTTAAAATAATCACATTCTGTTGCTTTGCAGTCTAAAATAAAGACAGACACAGTTTTTTGTTTTATCTAGCTGCATTTACTAGTGCAACTTATAACATCCAAGTGAAAGATATAACACCAACATGTCAGAGTGGGGAAAAGGATCACCCCCTTATGTCAGAATTTTGTTGGACCACATTTTACAGCCTTTATCCTTTTGGGATATGTCTCTACTAACTTTGCCCACTCTTTGCAGAACTGCTCAAGTTCAGTTAAATTATTCCCCGTGGTCCCTACCCCATTTCCAATACTCACTCTGCTCTTTTTGGTCGCAACATTAAAATATAAGTACTGCATAGTTTAGATTTTTATGTTCCTGTAGTTAGCTACTATTTTTACATTGATTGTTATAATGGACTTGACTCCCTATATTGTGTTTAATTGTAATGTTAGCGTTCCTGCACAGAATTACCATGTGTACGTTTTTCCATTTATATATATTGTACAATCTTTATTCATTTTTCTAATTAAAAATCTTGAGCAAAAAACATTTGATGGAGATGCTTTGTGGATTGCAGTCTTAGGCCCCGTACACACGACCGGATCTATCCGCTGGGATTGATCCGCGGATCAGTTCCAGCAGATAGATCCGGTCGTGTGTACGGCCTAGCGGACATATCCCAGTGGATAAAAATCCAGCCGACGGATTCCCAGCGGATAAAAATTTCTTAGGATGCTAAGAAATCTATCCGCTGGAATCCAGTCCAGCGGACTGATCCGGTCGTCTGTACAGACTCACCGGATCAGTCCGTCCGCTCACATCCCTCGCATGCGTCGTAATGTTTCGACGCATGTGTGGAAGTATTTACCTTCCAGGGTCACGCACGTCGCCGCGTCATCGTCGCGACGATGGCACGGCCACGTCACCGCGGATGTATTCCGCGGGGATTTCGATCTGATGGTGTGTACAGCCATCAGATCCAAATCCGCCAGAGGATTTATCCGCTGGAAACGGTCTGGCGGACCGTTTCCAGCGGATATCCTCTCGTCTGTACGAGGCCTTACAGATATTCAACACATTTTCAATGGGGTTTAAGTCTTGGCTCTGACTAGGCCATGCAAGGACATTCACCGTTATTTCTCCTTTAACCACTGTGTGGTCATTTTTGCTGTGTGCTTTGGGTCATTCTCTGTAACGCCTCTGCCGTTATATTGTGCAGAACGAGCGCAGCTGTACCTAATTCAAGCAGCTGAGCTCCGTTCTGTAGCACAACCCAGGGACCAACCTGAGCCTAAGGTATGCCCTCCAGAACCCTTTTCAGGCGACAGAAAGCTTTTTCGCCAATTCATTAGTTCCTGCCGCCTCATGTTTGAATTAAACCCCCGCACCTATTACTCTGACAGGGTCAGAATTCTCACCCTGATATCTTATCTCAAGGGAGAACCTAGAGTCTGGGCTGATGCTTATGTCGAAGAACACGGCGACCTCCTGGGTGCATTTAATACCTTTCTGGATGAGATGTCACTTCTTTGTGAGGACCCCAATAAACAACTTACGGCAGAGAACACCATTAGGAACCTCAAACAAGGGAAGAGACCTGTAGAGGACTATATTTCGGAATTTAAGTGTTGGAGCCGAGAGACTCAGTGGACGGATATTGCACTGCGTAATCAATTTCGACTCGGCCTATCAGAACCCATGAAGGACGAGATTGCCCGTGTGGAACTTCCTCCATCTCTAGAGGATCTTATGCACCTATCTCTCACCATTGACCGACGTCTCCGAGAAAGGAAGGCTGAACGTGCCAACACTTACCTTCCTCCACTTTTCAGGAGATCCAAGTCACCTCCTAAGGATGTTCCCATGGAACTCGGTGCTATCAAAGGACCTTTATCCCCGGCCGAGAAACAACGTCGCAGAGCTCATAACCTTTGTCTATACTGTTCCGCTCCGGACCACATTGTCTCCAGTTGTCCACTCCTCAAGAGGAGCTCTGAAGGTAACACTTCTAACATATGTAAGAGCAATCCACCTGGAGCTACCACTAATCGTTTTGTCTTTATCACTCGTACCTTACAGTGGGACCAAGATAGAACTACCATTGATGCGATGGTCGATACCGGTGCCTGCGGCAACTTTATTGATTTAGGAATTGTGAAATCTAATAAAATTCCCTGTGTGGTTAAGCAAAATCCTCTGTCTGTCACTTTTATTGATGGCTCTAGTTCCACCTCTGGCCCAGTTTCCTCTCAAACCTCTCCTCTACTGGTCACCTGCGGGAACGGCCATACTGAGACCCCTGTCTTCGACATCATTCTGTCCCCCTTATTCCCAATAGTTCTCGGTTTACCTTGGTTACTACTCCATCAACCAACCTTTCAATGGTCTAACAACTCACTTAGTCTACACTCCACATATTGCAAGGAGACTTGTTATCCCATATACACGATCCTCTCAACAGAAGCTTACTATGAAGATCTCCCAAGTTATCTACATGATTTGTCAGATGTTTTCAGTAAGACCAAGGCAGAGATACTCCCTCTGCATCGTGTATATGACTGTCCTATAGATCTCATTCCAGGCAGTCCTATTCCAACTGCTCGAATCTATCCGCTTTTGCAACCAGAACTTATGCATCTTAAAGATTACCTTGATGATAACTTGAAAAAAGGCTTCATTAGGCCATCCACTTCCCCCGCAAGTGCCGCCATGTTCTTTGTCAAAAATAAGGATGGCTCCCTCCGACCAATAATTGACTACCGTTCCCTTAACAGCATTACTGTAAAAAAACGCTACCCCTTACCTCTCATCCCAGAGCTTATCGAACGTCTTCAAACCTCAAACATTTTCACAAAACTAGACCTCAGGGGAGCCTACAACTTAATCATGATTCGTCCTGGAGATGAGTGGAAGACTGCTTTTAAAACTCGATATGGTCTGGATGAATATACTGTAATGCCATTTGGACTATGTAACGCACCTGCAACATTCCAGTGGTTCATAAATGACATATTCCGTCATTTGCTCGACATTTGTGTTGTAATTTACTTGGATGACATTTTGATTTATTCTGACACTTTTGAGGAACACACTAAACATGTTCGTTGGGTTTTGGCCAGACTCAGAACACATTCCTACGCCAAGCTTGAGAAATGTGTTTTCAGTCAGTCAAGTATATCCTTCCTTGGTTATCAAATTACTCCTGAAGGCATTCAGATGGATCGATCCAAAGTGGAGTGTATTATATCCTGGCCAGTTCCCCACTCAAGGAAGGCTCTTCAGCGCTTCCTTGGTTTCTCAAACTACTATCGCAAATTTATCAATAACTTTTCAGCAATTGTCAAACCATTGAGTGCTTTAACCAGTACGAAGACACCCTTCTTCTGGTCTAAAGAAGAGCAGAAGTCTTTCGATTCTCTTAAGCTCTGTTACACCTCTGCTCCCATCCTTCAACTGCCCAATCCACTGTATCACTTTACTGTAGAAGTTGACGCCTCCCACTACGCCTTGGGAGCCATACTCTCCCAATGTCCAACCCTATCTGAGCCTTTACATCCAGTAGCCTTCTACTCCAGGACGCTATTACCAGCTGAAAGGAACTACCTCATTGGGCAAAAGGAACTCCTCGCAATAAAAGATGCATTAGAGAACTGGAGACATCTATTGGAGGGTACCACACACCCTATAACCATCCTTACGGACCACCGTAATCTACAAAATCTGAAGGCCTGTAAGACTCTGTCCGCCCGCCAGGTTAGGTGGAGTTTATTCTTTGACAGGTTTGATTTTTATATATCCTACCGGCCCGGTACACAAAACATCAAAGCTGACTCCTTGTCCCGTATGAATGAGGACCAAACCACTGAGATTCCTCCTCTCTCCATCATTCCTTCAAACCATTTTATTGGGGTTACCACTTCCTTTAGGCAGTTGCTCTCCCAGACTCTTTCCAGAGATGTCTCTTGCTTACCGAAAGATCTCATTAGGCAACCTGATGGTGTTTATACCTTCAACAACAGAATTTACGTTCCCCCTAATTTACAACTTTTACTTCTCAAGCAGCTTCATGACTCTCCATTAGCTGGCCACCCTGGTATCAGCAAAACTATTCATCTTGTTAAGAGAGACTACTGGTGGCCCCATCTGACTAAGACGATTCATGAATACGTTAGCTCATGTGAGATTTTCACCTGTAACAAGCATTCAAGGAAACCTCCTTTCGGTCTACTAGCCCCCATCCCAGTACCAAATAGACCCTGGGAGGTTGTCTCAATGGATTTTATAGTTGACCTCCCTAGGTCAAACGGTGCAAACACCATCATGGTCACGGTAGATCTCTTAACAAAAATGGCACACTTCATTCCCTTAAAAAATTTGCCAAGCTCTCTCGAAACAGCGAAGGCTTTCATTAACAACATTCTCAAACTTCATGGAGTACCCTCCCAAATCATTTCGGACCGCGGATCTCAGTTCATTTCTAGGTTTTGGAAAGCTCTATGTAATGCTTTGCAAATTGATCACCGCATGTCCACTGCCTACCACCCTCAGACAAATGGACAAACAGAACGTGTCAGCCAGACACTCGAACAGTACCTATGGTGCTACTGCACACATCTTCAAGATGATTGGTTTCATTTGCTTCCCCACGCTGAATTTGCCTACAACAACTCTACCAGTTCTTCATCCCGATTCTCACCATTCTATGCCAACTACGGTTTTCAACCCAACAGTATGCCATCCACCTTCCTCCCAAATAATGTTCCGGCAGTTGAACACTATCTCTGAAGTTTAAAGAAGACGCTGGGCATACATAGTTCCAACCTAGAAGCTGCTCAGTGGAGACAAAAACAATACTATGATGCTCACAGAACAGTACCTCCTGTATATAAGGTCAGCGACTTAGTCTGGCTTTCCACCCGAAATCTACGCCTTAAGATACCATCGAAAAAACTTGGCCGCCAATTCACTGGACCTTTCCCAATTTCACATGTGATCAATCCTAACGCTGTTAAATTGCTTTTACCCCCAGATTGGAAAATACATCCCTCATTTCATGTTTCACTCATCAAACCTTTCATTTCTAACCCATTTCCTAACAGGAAGCCATGCCCCCCTCCTCCGGTGGAGGTCCTCTGTGAAACTGAATATGAGGTTGAAAAGATCCTTGATTCCAGGAAGCATGGTTCTACCCTTCAATACTTGATACGCTGGCAAGGTTATGGTCAACTCGATGATTCCTGGGAAAATTCTTCACACATACATGCTCCTCGCCTGATCAGACAATTTCATCGTAGGTACCCTAATCGGCCCTCTCTTACTGGGAGCACTGGAGGTGCCCCCTTGAGGAGGGGAGTATGTAACGCCTCTGCCGTTATATTGTGCAGAACAAGCGCAGCTGTACCTAATTCAAGCAGCTGCGCTCCATTCTGTAGGACGTCCGCGTCACTTCCGGTGCGCGGACGTCTGTGCTCCACGCTGGAACGCGGAAGCACGACCCAGCGTTCAGCTGCTCTTTTCCCCGCAAATTCGGGGCTATTTAAACTCCCAGAGATGATGGCAGGGTGTTCCGTTATTCCTGTTGGACGCCTGCCATCACCTGGGACCCTGGAGCAAGCACCCCCTTTTCCTGCCAGCATCCGGAGACCTTGTATCCCTACTCTCCTCGTTCCTAAACTACAACCATCTACAGCTTGTCACTCTCCACCATTGGAACCAGCAGACTCTGACTGAACTACCCAGAGGATCCTATCTCCACATAGCATCAGTTCCAGACACTCCTCCAACTTCTCAACCTAGCCTCTAACCAGTGCACCTGGGCATACAACAGAACCGCAAGTATCTTGTTACATATACTACAAGCACTTACTGTCTATGCACTGTGTGGATTCCAAAAAGGGAGATTGGGAATCTGAGTTACCTCTCACCTAGGAAGTGTATTTCTTGATCAAACGGACTGTGTCAGTACTTACTAACTGCTAATATTAGTGTGAAGTAACACTAGGATATTTGCCATATACTGAGTAACCTGCCACTGTAGTATATTGTTCTATACATCACCCATGCTGGATGATATACGTAACCATTTAATTTACATTAGAGACATTTAATCTCCTTTTCAAGTCCTTCTGTGCTTATGTTGTAATAAGCTTCCCCACACCTTATGGTTGGTTGTCAATGGAGGTTGTGATGACTTAACCCCAAACTCTCTGCTCATATAAGAGAGTGAACTGGTGGTTTAGACCTGACAAGCCTCCGCAGCTGAGATCCAACCGTAATTAAATCTTACTTAGCAGAGTCCTAACATTCTCATGTGGAAGGTAAACTTTCTTCCCATTGACAACTTTCTGGCAGAGGGCAGCAAATTTTCTTCAAGAATATGATGGTGTTTTGCCCCATCCATTTTTCTTCTATCCTGGCAAGTGCTCAAGTCCCCGCTACAGAGTAACACCCCCATAACAGGATATTACCACCTCCATGCTTTACTGTAGGAATGACATTATTTGGATTCTGAACTGTATTGTATTTCCGTCAGACATATTGTTTGGTGTTGAGGCCAAATAATTCAATTTTAGTCTTCAGTGGGCAAATATTGCAAAATCTAGATGTGTAAAGTTAATGGAGACATATCCCAACAAACTAAAGGCTGTAATTACAGAAAAAGGTAGTTCAACAAAATACTGACATAAGGGGGTGATCCTTTTTCCAACTCAGAGATTCTGGTTTTGATTTTTTTTTATGGCATGTTGGTGATATATCTTTCACTTGGATGTTATAAGTTGCACCAGTAAATACAGCTGGATGAAACAAAAACTGTGTCTATTTTCATTTCAGGCTGCAAAGCAACAAAATGTGATTATTTTAAAGGGGATGATTATTTTCTATATCCACTGTATGTGCATTTTGTGGTTCACCATATTTTTTTTGAAGATGGACAGTTTCTATTCACAAACTATTACCTTATTGATGCACACACCATTTTGTAATTTAGTGTTATTGCAAGTTCTTTTTCCATTTAACCTGCAGTCACAGTAATTTTCTAAAAATTTCACAAAAATTAAGCATAATAGCAACCTGGAGGTACTCCATTGGTGTATATGATGCCCTCAGAAAAGTAATTTCCTTGTTCTGTGATTCCCTGCCAGTTTTTTTTTTTTTTGGAAGTCTGAACTAAAAAAACTTTAGGTACCCCTTTGCAATAAGAATTACATTTTTCAGGAAATACTACCCTAGGCGTGTCTGCTAAAGGGGTGCAGATGATACAGCACAATGTGAATGCACCAGGAGATTATAATATACACAGACCCTCCTATTTAGGAATCAGTCTGGAAAGCAAGTGTACATAGATTATCCAGACGAGATTGTTTTCATCTCAACAAAAGGGGAGCTACACTTAGAATATAAAGAAAATGATAATACCAGCCACATACTGTATTATACCTGCATAATGTCATCCTTATTTTTGATCCCCAAAATGGCTGATGATTTGTCTTGTTGCTCATGTCTATTCACCAGCAACATAAAATAAAATCTGTTCCTCAGTACCTGCCTCATGTAGCACAATATACAGTACTTTTCAAGTAATAGAACATTTTCTAAGTAAGTAGATGGGCAGTCTATAAATTCTCTATGGATGATGCCAGTGCATGCACAGTACTGCACTAATGTGAAGAAGGAGATGCTGCACCTTCTGTCAGTGCTGCTCACGACATCACACATGCCAAGTTCTTTATTGAGCAATCCCTTGTTGAGGGAAGGATTTGTTGAACACACAGGGAAAGTTGAGCTATTTCCAGGAGGCAATTTCGATCACAGTCATGGACCACAAATGTATATCACGTGTTTACATTCTGTACAGGATCTGTATAGAATCTATGAAATAAAAAAAAGATCGTCCCACTTCTGATTTTTTTCATATATTTTTTTCTAAAATCTGTTCCTAGTGTACTAATGGTATTCATGACATTACCCAAGCAGTCGCTATGACTATGGACATTTATTTTTCCATTCAGAACACACCAGTAAAACAATGCCTCCAAGGCAAATGTCAACAGCCAAAAAATTAGCTAAACCATTTGTACAAACATTTGTTATACAAAGCAAGACAACATTTCCGATGTCTTTTATTTCTGTATTGAACCAATGTCACACTTCATTTGGGGGCCATAACTAATTCATGTTCTTTGCCATGTAAAAATATTGTTATGAATAGTTGTCCTGAAGCTGCTAATTCACAGCTCACATCTGGTGCACAGAAGACACATGTGTACTATACGGGGTATCCAGTTCATCTTCCTGCCATAAACTCAGGCAGAAATATTTTTGTATTCCAAATAAATGGATGTCTCCTTCAGAAGATACTGACTTCAAATACCATTTCTCCTTGGGAGGCATCTGTCATTCTGCCTTGGCTGCTGTTTCCTTATGTTGTTCCTAGATGGCCACATCTGTTTCCAGTATGCTAACAATATATTTAAACCAACACAGTTTAACAGTTTTTCCTCTGTACTATGTTTCATTGTTTTTAAAATGTTTATAGGGACCCTGGCGCAGCACCAAAGATTTAAAAGTAATATATCTCCTAAAAAGCAGGCCTCTTAAACAAAAGGTGTCTGCTCATACCTTTACAAGTCAACAGAACCTTTTTCAGCTTCCCAAATAAAATTGGAATATCAAAAGAATGGTAATATGTAAAACTAAATTTATCATACAGCTGTTTTATGATAGGCTTGGTATGTTTGAAAATTAGTAAATTTCAAGAGACACACCTTCAAAATCAAGTGAAATACTGATACTTGGCAACATTATACTTGGCAACTGTCCCCCAGCCAATCATTCTCTGCAGCTATTACCTTTTGTACTACCACCCTCTCCCTTTAGAATGTAAGCTCTACGAGCAGGGCTCTCCTGTACCTTTTGTATTGAACTGTACTGTAATTTTGTTGTCCCCCCTATACATTGTAAACTGTTGGCGCTATATAAATCGTGTATAATAATAATAATAACATTATAAGTAAAGAAAGTAGATAAAAATCTTTTACCGTCTTCAGTTTTGAGATCTCCATGTCCCTAGGGATGAGCTTTAGGTTCTCACTCACTTTTGACCCAAACCCAGCATGCTCGCAATTCGTTAAACTACCAAACAAACTGCCCAAAAGTGGCTAGTTTGCCCGTACAAAACCACGGTTGTTGTTTGCGGGCAAACTAGCTGGCGATCTGTCATTTAGTGCTGGTACTGGTAATACCACAAACACAAAATACCAGATCTTCAGATAGCTACTGTATGTAAACAAGCGAGTCAAGGTTTCTAGTTGATGTCATTCACCAATATGGTCATTGCAATTTTTGATCAATGGCATCACCTAGCGTGCAAACAGTTAAAACAAAAAAATGCTTTTCAGTAAAAATATCTAATTTAAAAAAAGTGAAGTGAATGGGGTTGATTTACTAAGAAAAACGGGAAGTAATGGTTGCATTTAGTGACGCCCAATTAAGCCATTTAAGACTTCAACTAGGCAAACATGCAAATGGAAAAGTGCGCTAATACTGGCAAACATGCCTTTGTAAATATCAAATCAGCATATGCACAAATTTGCAAGTGCCAAACGCTACCGAGTTTGGAACTGCACTGCAGCCAGGATCACATGAATACAACATTTTTATGTGAGATGTGCTCTACCTCATGTGCATCTATATACTAGTGTTTTATTCTTTTAATTCTATACAATAATGTTTTGCATTTGAGGCATTAATATTATGGAAACAACCATGCTCATGCTGATGTGGCATTGGCTTTTCGGCATTCGCCTATTGCAGGGGAGAAAAAAACTTCTAGCGAAGATGCGAACACCATTAAAGTGTATGGGACACAAACATGAAAAATCCAAAGTCCTAATTTTAAAGGCTTATATGCAAGTTATTGCCATAAAAAGTATATGGGGACCCGTGCTGCCCTAGGGGACATGTATCAATGGTGTACTAAGTGTACTAAGATTGATACAAATAGTATGAGATAGCCTGCGTGAAAGCCAGAAATATTCCAAATTGAACAGAAAGATATGTTGTCCATTTTAATGATGATGCACCGTAATGAAATCCAATACTGCAGTAGTTAAAGATATAGGGGTAGATTCACGTAGAATGGCGTTTCTTTGTGCGGGCGTAACGTATCCTATTTAAGTTACGCCTCCACAACTTTTACAGGCAAGTGCCGTATTCTTAAAAGAAAGTTGCGGCAGCGTAGCGTAAATAGGCCAGCGTAAGCCTGCCTAATTCAAATTGTGAAGAGGTGGGCGTGTGGTATGTAAATCAACACTGACCCGACGTGATTGACGTTTTTCACAAACGGCGCATGTGCCGTCCGTGGAATTTCCCAGTGTGCATTGCTCCAAAGTACGCCGCAATGACGTCATTGGTTTCGACGTGAACGCTTCAGAGGAAGTGATATTTACGAAGCGGGCGTGGAGCGGGTGCACGCACGCCCGCGCACACTTCCGGGTTAGCCAGCTGTTCGTATTTGGAGCGCGCGCCGTTCCTAGGCTGGCGCTGACATTTTTTTGAGGATACCGAGTGCTGTGCTGGGAGGTTACCGCTAGTGCAGAGATAGCTGCATATTTGTTTTATGTCATTTTTGTTTTTAATTCTTTTTATTGGGAACTTGGTTCCAGTTTTATCATTTAATTCTTGTACTAACTTGCTTATTCTGTGCATGCCAGGAGTGGCAGTGCGAATAAATTACCTCACATTTTTTGAACATACTACGCTATATGAGTTCATTTTTTCTCTAGGAGGAACTCGGAAGGTCAAGGTGATCTGAACCATCGGGATTGGAATTACCATCCAGAGGACCCAGGAAGGAGAAAGCCCTGCCGTTGGAGATTATACACTTATATGCACTTTACCCCTGCAGGGGTGAGTGCCTCTGGTGAGTGGGGACCCAGGAGGGGGAGCACCAGAATCACTGCGTGAACCTTCACCAACTGTATACTGTGATCACTCACTTTGATTGGAATCATCTGCTCACGAACACTACCACCTATTTTTGATTTTTGTATTTGATCATCATACGTGGATTATTGAATTCTTTTTTGAATTTATTATTTTTGGACTAATTGATGACTATTACAACCAACACCTTTGAGCTGTCCACCTGTGCACAGCCGATCCTGATCCAGCGTATTTAGTGCTGGCAGGTGGCCATTTGTCACTTTACATTTATTGCTTTTTTGCTTATTTTTGTATTGGCTTGTATTCAGTGCACCTATTGGTCTGACTACCTTTGTGACTGACCGTCACACACACTTGGCATTTTTTAAGTTTGATGCCACCTAGTGCTTATATTGGGTACTTTTGTGACTGACCGTCACACACATTTTACACTTTCACCTTTGATGTTTATTTGTGTTCATTGTATATAGTATATTCTATGTTTGAGTGTTAGACTGCACAATATTCACACTCATATTTACTTACACTAGATACTTTCTAGGCACTTGTACTGTTTAGATCCCCTCCTGGATTACAGACAAGTTTACTGTATCATTTATTGATATATTCAGCCACAGCTGAGACAGCGCCACGACCCTCACACTTTCTTTCAATTCCTTTGTGTCCTTTAGGGGATCACCTATCGGGGGGGCAGCAGTCTCTATAAATTTATTATTTAACACACCACACCCCCTTGTTTCTATTACTTTCAGACTGTTCTTAAGCGCGGCACTCTTTTATTTGTAAATGACGTCCAGCCCCATTCACGGACAACTTACGCAAACAACGTAAATAGATACGACCGGCCAGACTCAGAGATACGACGGCGTATCTGGAAATACGCTGTCGTATCTCCTCTGACAATCTGGCCCATAGATTATTGTTGCACCTATACCCCAATATCAAGTGTGATTAAAGTAAATGTGATTTTTATAAAATTCCATGATATCCTAATAATCCTGTGTTGTTATAACAAACAATTGACAATAAACAAACACTAATCATTCCTTGAAGCTATCCTTTTTAAAGTCAATAAAATTGCAATCAATTTGTGAACAGGTGCGTTCCTCTTTTAAAGTGCTAATGCTTCAACTCCAATGAATGTATTCTATGCAAAAATATTTAGGGCTACACAATCCTCAGTATAAAAACATTCCACCTTAAAAGTGCTAGTGCTTCAGTGACTACAATGTATCCACAATAAATGTGCTTCAGTGCAGACCCACCAACTTCCACATTATGCGCTCTCCTCTAATATTTACCTCTCATATAGGCATGTGCACAGGGTGTGCCAGAGATGCAGAGCTCACTTGTCACCAGATATGCAGCTCTCACTTGTCACCAGAGATGCAGAGCTCACTTTTACCAGAGATGCAGAGCTCACTTTTACCAGAGATGCAGAGCTCACTTTTACCAGTGATGCAGAGCTCACTGTTACGAGAGATGCAGCGCTCACTTGTCACCAGAGATGCAGTGCGCTCAATTCTCACCAGAGATGCAGCGCTCACTTTTCACCAGAGATGCCGCACTCACTTGCCACCAGATGCAGCGCTACACTTACCTACCATATGGTGCATCCTCTGTTGATGGCTGATAAAAGTGCTCAGCCCTTGGTGCTGGGGTGCTGGGTAGAGATTTTTTTGAACAGACAGCTCCCAACTGCTGCTCCTCTTTTCAATGACAGCAGGCTTCAAGTCACGCTGTCCATGAGATAGTATACTTCCAGCCTTTGAAAAGGAGGTTAATAGATTCCTCCATAGTACATCTTCCAGGTGTTTCACCTATGCTCTGTCGGGGCAGGATGAGCTCTACCACATTCCCTTTGTAAATGGGATCAAGATGGTTTGCCAACAAGTAATGGTCTCTCTGTTTGATGACACAAATCTTTCTCAGGCTCTGGAGCATGAATAAGCCCATCCTCCACAAATTACCAGAGGTGGAGGAACTCATGTCCTCAGATTCACTGAGGATGACATTGTCCACAGCTACCTCCCTCTAGCGGTGTCAATCTCCCAGAGATTAAACCCACTGCTGGAAGCCCTACTCATGTCCTCTGTATACTTTTGAATGCTGCCACAGCAACCATAATGTCCACTCCTCAAGCTCATGCTTATTCCTCACAGGAACAGTGTCTTGATATAGTGCACCCACCTCTTCCTCCTGTTGCTGTGTTTTCAGTGCCCTGTCTATAATGCCAACGAGTGTCTGCTTCAGCAGGAAGACCACATGAATTGTGAAACCATGACAGTACAGTGCATTTGCCCAGGAGTGTGAGGAGAACCATTTACCCTGAGCCTGTCTTTAAGACCATACTAGCACAAGTATTTACAGTATGTATGTTGCTGCTGATGCACATGCAGTTGATATAGCATGGCCAAGCTAGAGTTCTACCAGGTGGGCACGCCACATATCAGGGGCTTTGTGGGCAATTGGAAAGCTTCACACTGCCTGGGTATGGTCGTCTTAAATTACTTAAAACTCCTCTGGTCTGCCTCAGTTGAGACTGTAAGCCGTAATACCTAACCAGGAAGTGCTGCATTACCAGGTTGAGAATGTATACTAGGCAGGGCATGTGTTATGTGTGCGAACCCTTCTTGCCAAAGGACAGAGAGCAGATGGGTGCTGTTGCCATATATAGCCTTTTCTGCCATGAGATGGTGTAGGGTTAACCACCTCTGGGCCTGCCCTTACAAAATAAAATTTGAACCTCTCAGGTTAAAAAAAGTACAAAGGGGTTAGGGGTGTACCATCATCCTAGTATTGAAGATAAAGTTGACGGGTTCAGGGAATCCCCAGAAACCCTGAAAGCCGACAGACAATGAGTGGGCGGGGAGGACTATACCGGTACGGGGTAAAGTGTTTATACTCAACCAGAGTAATACTCCTTTGTATTACTCTGGTTAAGTATAAACTCTTTACCCCGTACCGGTATAATCCTCCCCGCCCACTCATTGTCTGTCGGCTTTCAGGGTTTCTGGGGATTCCCTGAACCCGTCAACTTTACCTGCCCTTACAAAGTTGACTGAAGTGGCCCCAGTGTAGCTCCTATCTCCTAGGCATTTCAGTTGCACCATTGTGTGGAATCATGATGTCTGAGCTATTGCATTGCCTTTTGAATGCTTGTGGAGTACTAGTGGTTCACAAGATGGGTAATCCAAAGAGAGCTTTGAGGAAGAGGGGATCAAGGCAACTACACTATCTCTGTCACCAGGTATAAAGATGCGGGGTGCAAGAACTAGCTCCAATGGTGTGTCCTGTCCTGCATCCATCCTGGCTACCAGCAAAGTTACCCAGTGAGCCATTAAAATATGTACTATTCTTGCCCATACTTGCTGGACCACATTTCTGTGGTCAGGCTGACCCTCCTACTGACTGCAATGTAGAAACATTACCTTTACATGATGGTGGAGAACAGGAATGACCTTGGAGATGTGAACCTACAAGTGCAGTACAGCACTAGGAATGGGGACTGAGTCCACCAGCTGGAAAGGCTGACATTGCATCACTGACTATGGGGCTGGTTGGGAGAATACTTCTATTCCAGGAGCAGAGGTGGAGAATTTTGCCTGCTTATTGCTACAGCTGGTTGGGGTTGGCAGAAAAAAAGGACATTTTCAGCATATTCCTGTCCCTGCTCTGGCACCATGCCTCTTCCATACTGGAGGAACCATAAGGTAGACCTCCCATTGAAAGACTGTCATCCCTGGAGGCTGCTGATTTGGAATTTTGTGTATTGTGGGTAGAGGTAGAAAGGAAGGAGGAGGAGAAGTGTGGCACTTTTTTTAAAGTCTTCTGCCTTAAAACAGATACCACAAGGTATTTATAAGATATACTGTAGTCCCTGTCAGGGAGATCGATGGTGACACAGGGGCCATTGTCTGAAACTCAACAGCCGGTGCAGAGCATATTGCAGTAATTCCCAGGGGATGATGCTGCAGCTAACCTCAGCATTTCTGAGAGAGTCACTGAATGTGTGGAGCTTATTGGTGGAATCAAAGAGGCCTACTTTGACCTGCAACCTCAGGATGCCAAGAGTTATTCTAAGTTCAAAGGAGAAATGCTGGCCAGGCTAGAGGTTACCATAGCCATCCAAGCGCAGCGTGTTCCCATGGGAATATGACCCCCGAAAGCCTGTAAGGTCCCAGATGTAGAATTTGTTATCCCTTACAAACATGTTGTCACACTCAACCTTGCTCATATTGTGAAGTGAGTGGCCTGTTATCATTACATCAGAGCTTTGTGGATTAAGATATACTGGCACATTAAGTAAACTGACCAAAGGAGTGTAGATGAGCAAGTGTCCCTTGTGTCTTGATATTGAGGAGTAATATGGGATCTTCCCTCCAAGCCTGTAACCCTCATAACCAGACAAACGTTAACCATGGATAAGACGAAGGGGTAAAGAGGCTTTTAAAGCGTTAGTTGGATTACTTACCTGTAATAAATAGTGCCCGACATAATGCAGACAACTGGATCCTGGAAAAAACACCACTGCAGAGGTGCCCTGTCTGCTTCCTGTAGATTACCTATTGTCATGCATTGGGTTAATAGCTTCAGTCTCTGGTCAGAGTGTCTCTGGAAAGGGCATCCCCTCACCAAATTACTTTCCTGCTCTACCTTGTAATTACTTGCTCCTCTGTAGCCACTGTTTTGATTTGCTGTGTTTGAAAGTGGTGAGCTCATGCCCAGGTCATGTAACAGGCTCAGGCCTAGTGTTTTACTACTGAGCCCAGGCACCATGTTTCCCTATACTCAGAAGTGTCAGGTAGTTTCACTGGCTATGAATGAGGTATTTCTTTCCAAGGACACTTTCATTATGTCTTGCATGGGCAAGGTGGAATTGTAACGTTTGTGATCATTTCAAGGACTGGCATATCATAGCAGTCTATGGGATCTGTCCTTTTTATTTTCATAAATATTAACTTCAAATGCTATTGTCTATGTCCCAGACATATAATAAGCACTCCTAGCAGATTGCATGTTGTGCTATACTGTTCACAGAAGTCTTTTGGCAAACAACAACTGAATTTCTTAGAAGAGAAGAGCAGCAAATCTCTACTAAACATGCTGTGTCAGGCAAATGATTAGAAAATATTCCTGTGGCAGCTGTCTTTAATAAATATGATAACAAAAGGTTCTCCATTAGGTCTGGTAAATTAAGTGGTATAAAACCTTTGTCTCTCTTTGTCCTATTCAGATGTTTTGCCAAGAATCTCTGACATGCATTTCACATTGTCAGCAGTAGTAACCAGAGATTCATGACTAGAATTAAAGCCTTTCTCAGAGACAAAACACGTGTATAAAACATGTATAAAACTAATAATATTTGTTTAAATGACAACAAATGTGTTTATATTCCCAAGATCATTTTGAACATGGCCACAATTGCTTTACACTCTGAAATGTTTCCATTTGCATATCTTAACTGCTTCAGTTCCAGAGTTACTGTCTCTCTGCAGGACGAAAATGTTCTTCATATTAGAGATGTAGTATTTTTCCACAAAATAAATTATTTTATTTTTTTTGCTGTGTGAGCTTTTAAAAAGGTTATTGGGACTGCTGTTAAATCAAATGAGAGTGACTGAAGCCAGAGATGCTGACTTATAATCAAGAACCTACATTTTTTTTGATGGACCTGAAAAATTTAATGTGGAGGTACAGCTCCTGAATCTAGATACATAGGTTCCAATTGCTTGTGTGAAGAACTTTTATTATAGTATTATTACTAGCATATAAAGCCCATATTTAGGGAGTAACATGAAACTAATGCAGCAACCCCCTCACCTCCTAAAGCTCTTTAGCCACAGCAGGTTGGGAATATCTCCCTGCACCCAATGTCATAATTAAAAAAAAAAAAACAGTTGTGGGGCACCATCTGCATAGCCACACTAATCCTGAAAAATGAGCCCCTACCATGGACAGATCACCATATAATAAAATTCCTAATTATTAAAAACGCCCCATCAATAAAAACATCAAAACCAGTGACTACGCACTGGACAAGATCTCAGAAGAAGCTCCATTCGGAACTCTTCAAAACAACATTAGGAAACAAAATAAAAACTATCCAATTTCATCAATCAGCCACTGAAACCCTGGATGCCATAAACGCAGCGTTACTACAGTCAGCCGACGTAGTATTACCCAAACGCAAAACTTGCATCCGGAAAAACAATGCCGGCTGGTTTAACGACCAACTGGCGTTGATAAAGCAAGAGCGCAGAAGAGCAGAAGCAGCTTGGAAAAAAAGCGCCTCAGATGAAAACCACACCACCTATAAGGTAGTAACAAAAAAATACCACAAAGAAATTTTCAAGGCCAAAAAAAACATTTTTCCTACATCATTACTAATGCCCTTAACTGCCCCCGCGAACTGTTCAAGCTTGTCACCCAGACCATGAATCCGGTCTGTCTGGAAGCCCCCAACTCAGACACCCAAGAATTTTGCAATGAATTATCGGATTATTTCATTAACAAAATTGAAAGGATCCGTGAAAGCATTCAGCAAAACAGAACCCCCCTCAATCTTCCCCCCAGACCCACACCCAACACTCACACAAGTTGGCCGCAGTCAACAAGGTTTGTCCTAAGACCCATCTCCATTGAAACTACCAAAAATATCATTGACTCCTTGCGTAATAGCACAGCGCCTAATGACATTATCCCCACCAAACTGCTGAAGGAATGCGCCGATATTCTGGCACCACCTATCAAGCAGCTAATAAATCAATCATTTAAGGAAGGCTTGGTACCCACCCTGTTGAAACAGGGCACAATCAAGCCTATCTTGAAGAAACCCACCCTCGACCCCAAGGCCCCTGAACATTGTCGTCCCATAACAGGCCTGAACGTCCTCTCCAAGGTAATGGAGAAAGCAGTGGTACAACAGCTGCAACAGCATCTAGATACCCATAATTTGCTCGATCCTTTTCAATCGGGTTTCCATCCCGGACACGGGACGGAGACAGCACTGCTCAAAATATGGGACGATGCTCTCGAGGCTGCAGACGAAGGAGAATCTTGTCTTCTGGTTCTGTTGGACCTAAGCGCAGCATTTGACACAGTAGACAACAAACTCTTACTGACTCGGCTAGTTGAAGTAGCCAGAGTCACGGAAGGTGATTTGTCTTGGTTCTCCTCCTTTCTGGAAAACCAATCACAAACAGTGAAACTTGGTCCTTTCACTTCTGAAAAAAGGAAGGTGTCATGTGGGTTCCCTCAAGGATTCCCCCCTGTCGCCGGTACTGTTCAACATATATCTTCGCCCTCTCTTTGAAATCATCAGTTCCCAAAAACTACTTTATCACTCCTATGCAGATGATACACAACTGTATTTTCGCATCTGCAACAAAAAGGATCATCATCTCGCTCTAGAGAAATGTCTCTCTTTGATAGAAAACTGGATGACTAAGAGTTATCTTAAACTCAACGGGGCAAAAACAGAACTTCTTCTGTTTCACGCCAGTCGTAAGAATCAACCAGCAACACTCTGGACACCTCCGCCCATTCTGGGCCAAATCATCACCCCTAGCACCAAAGTCAAAAGTCTCGGGGTCATCTTCGACTCCTACATGACAATGGATGCACAAATAGGGTCAGTAGTCAGCGGATCTCACCATCTGTTGCGCCTACTACGCAGACTTATCCCATTTATTCCCAAAGAAGACATAGCGGTCGTAGTGGGTACAATTGTGAACTCCAGACTCGACTATGCAAATACCCTTTACCTCGGACTCCCAAAGTATCAAATCACTCGTCTGCAGGTCGTTCAAAACTCGGCCGCTAGACTGGTGACTGGGAAAAAACCCTGGGAATCGATCTCACCTTCACTGAGAACCCTTCACTGGTTGCCAGTAAAAGATAGAATTGCGTTTAAAGCACTCTGTCTGATACATAAGTGCATCCATGGGAAGGCCCCTAATATCTATTTGAAAAAATAAAAGCTCACAACCCCAATCGCATTCTGCGATCCACCAACCAAAATCTGCTCCAGATACCCAAAGCCAAATACAAGTCCAAAGGAGAGCGAAGATTTGCGCTCCAAGGTCCCAGACTATGGAATGCTTTACCAACCAGCATTCGGTTGGAGGAGAATCACTTGACCTTTAGAAGAAAGATCAAAACTCATCTCTTTTGATATCAAAAGAGACAGGAACAGCGAGCGCCCAGAGGCGATTCAGTTCACATGTGCTGCGCTATATAAGTTCTTCATTCATTCATTCATTCAATGAACTACAAGGCAGGGTTTGAAACTCTTGATAGCCTCTTTTCAATTACCAAAACTGCCCACTGATCTTTGATTGTATCTCCCCAGATTTTTACAAAGTAAAAAACTTAACTCTCACAGAGAAAGCCTGGACCAACCTTGTGTCTGTGAGTCAGGGTGAAGTAAGTGATGTTGCATCTGTTCCATATGTTCTTTGTTCTTTATTCTGTATTCTCAAATAAAATATTTGAACAAGAAAAAATTTAAGACAAAGAAGGGAGGTCGCCCCCCATGTACAGAGGGGGATGGAAGTTACAAAGCATTCTAATAAGACAGCAGCCCACTTTGAAAAAACACAAGAAACAGCAATAAGACATTTGAGTATTGAGGATCAACTCATGAGACAGTCTGTGTTCCAACCAGAGATAGATCTTCCCTTAGAATTAGTGTAGTATATAGACCCCCCGGGCAAACTGAAGGCTATGATAACTTGTTGATTGATGAGATAACTCAAATAGCAATGAAGGAAGAGGTTATGATTATGGGTGACTTCAACATGCCTGAGATTACGGTAACTCGAATGCTCAAACTGCTATTACAAACAGGAGCAGTGATGTAATTGCAAGTAACTTTTATCCGTTTGTTATTTTTTCCTTATGTATTTGTGGTTATCAAAACTTTTTGTAAATTTAGTTTTAGCCTCTTGTGAAAGTTACAGTGAATTTGTCTAGTTTAACCACTTCCAGACCACCCATCTGCAATGTACTGCGGATAAGCGGCCCGTATAAGAAAAGTGACGTACTGGTATGTTTTTGCTTGTTTCTGGGTTTAGCGTGCCCCCCCCCGCAAACACCTGCTGTGATTGTACACAGCGGGAGTTTGTCAGCAGGTCCCAGCCAATGATTCATGGCCAGGACCTGCTGATCAACTGTGTCCAATCACAGCCCAAACCCCTGTGTTGAAAATTAACATAGGTCTCTGTACAGAAGCGCACTGGACCCCAGGAAGGAAACCACGGCCGCACATGTGTGAACCTGGTCTTATATGATAAAAAAAATACAACAAAGCTATTTTGAAAACATAAGAGGTCATTAAGATGTATTTAGGCAAACACAGCTTCAGAATATTTGCACTCATTTGAAATAGGCTTTTCCTTCAGGAACCCTTGACACTGATGGTCACTAGGTACTGATCATCAAGAGTCACTAGTAACATTTGATATTCACTGGTCAATGGTCAGAGTATGTTGGTGGACACTGATAATGCCATAAATCTGTGGTAGGTTGAATATCACACCAGAACACCCCCAATACCCTGGGAATTCTAAAAGTGTATGTCAAGTAAAATAATAATAATAATAATAATAATAATAATAATAATTTATATATATATACTGTATATATATATATATATATATATATATATATATATATATATATATATATATATATATATATATATATATATATATATATATATATACATACACACATGTCTCAATACATCTATGCAATACAAGTCTATTTTTCTCTGTGCTTTATTCCTTCATAGACCCAGTATATACAGAAAAGTGGCTATGGATCTTTATGAAATACACTCTGCTTTTGTGGACTGAGTGGTGTCAGTCCTCCCTGTGTCTTTTGCTAAACTATTTAACCACTACCACATTGACAATATAAAGGAATTCCCAAACAAACTGGTCTGACCTAAATAGTGCAGTCTTTTGCTAACCGGAACACAGAAGAGTAGTTACTGCCACTGTTGTGCTGTAGTTGAGAGAACACCAGTATGTTAAATGAATTGGGAAAACCTGTGCTCAATGGCTAACATGTTGGAGACTTCCCGGATATTCACTATCTGGGATGAATCTACCAGTAGCCATTGATAGTAGAAAAATCTCCCAATGCAAGCAGAAATTTAAGAAAACATCTGTTCTCCTAAGGACAGTAAGCAGAATGTAGCAGGTGTGAGGTGGGAGGGTTTATAGCCTCAAGGGATCTGGCCTTCAGTGCCCAGTGTCAATTTCTCCCTAGGTTGCTTAATTAACCATCAAGCTGTGTCCCTCAATGATCAAGAACATGATTGCTTAAAACGGATCTCCACCAAAAAAAAAAAAGCCAGCAGCTACAAATAATGCAGCTGCTGACTTTTAATATTAGGACACTTACCCGTCCTGGAGTCCAGCGATGTTGGCAGCAGAGGACGAGCGATCGCTCGTCACTCTGCTGTCCCCACCGCCATCCTCGGTGAGGGAACCAGAAAGTGAAGCATTGCGGCTTCACTGCCCAGTTCCCTACGGTGCATGCGCGAGTCGCCCTGTGCTGTGCTCACTGGTCCCCACTGTGTTCTGGGAGCCGAGTGTTTCCCAGAACACAATGGGGGGCGGGGGGGATCTGAGTGAAGCATTGCGGCTTCACTGCCCAGTTCCCTACGGTGCATGCGCGAGTCGACCTGCGCTGTGCTCACTGGTCCCCGCTGTGTTCTGGGAGCCGAGTGTTTCCCAGAACACAATGGGGGGCGGGGGGGATCTGACGTTCTGCCCTCAGTCTACCCGCAGACTGTGTGGTCGACAGTGGGTGCAAATACCTTAAGCACCTGAAATAACTAAATAAATATATAAGGGCATCAATTTACGCAGCCTCACATATTTATTAGATATTCACATGTGTCCCTGCCCTCAAGGAGCTTACAATCTGAGGTCTCTAACTCACATTCATACCTACACATACTAGGGGCAATTTAGACAGGGGCAAATTAGACAGGGGCATGACTTTGTGGATTGTTGGAGGAAACCATAATACTCAGGGAAAAGCCACACATGCAAACTCCAGACAGGTAGTGTTGAGCCACTTTCCTAGTCACTGACCTAGGAAACATAGGTTGTATAGGAAAACTGCATACTTGATCTGAATCAATGCCTTTCTAGCCAAAAGGAAAATATTATAGCTAGACCAGTGGTTCTCAACCTTTTTAGTGCCGTGACCCCTTGATAAAATTTCCCAAGTTGTGGGAACCCCTAACAGTAAAATTATTTTTGCACATTTAGCGCTCCCTAAATCCCTTCCACTCATACAGTATTAAAACCTTTATGGTACATTTGAGGATGTACCTCTCTTTCTCTTTGTTATCCTTTCTTTTACCCCCATCCCTCTCTCTAGCCATCTTTCACTCCCCTTTTCTTTGTTCCTCCCCATATTTTACTCTCCCTACCATGTCTTGTATTCCTTCTCTAACTCCTTGGTGGGGGGGGGGGGGGGGGTAATAGGATCAGTGTCAGTGCTGTGTGGAGTTCTGATCAGTCAACTTGGTAGCTCTTGATCAAGGTCATCTGCTGATCTGAGAACTGTAGTGGGGACTTTTGATGGCAACTCTAATCACAGGTAGTGTTACTCACGGTGTCTCTGACTTTGTGGTGTCTCGTAGCAGTGACACCTATGCCAAAATCAGGAGATAAGGTCTCCTCCAGCCCCTCCCACTTCACATTCCTCACATCAGCTGACCTCTAGTCTCTGCCTCCCAGCCATACCATGAACTGAATGGGCGGCTGAGTGGGTGGCCGCGGGCTCCGGGAACAGCCCCGGATTCGGTGACCTCTGGCAAATCATCATTTGACCCCCAAGGGGGTCCCGAACCCCAGGTTGAGAACCACTGAGCTAGACAAATAGCATTTTAAGAAGGGGAGGTCAGAGATTTCAGCTTCATGGTTTCACTTGTGAAGGTTTCCGTTTAGTGTCACGTGCAAAACAGCTATAAAAGTTAATACTCCAATTAATATTTGAAGTTACTTTAAATGTATATCATAGTCTTTAAGTTTCTGCTGTAAATCCTTTGTGTTTAAAGCTGGATACAGCATACAAATGACATGAAAGAAAATGCAAAGCTATTATATAGCAGCTGACGTACATAATATAATTGTGCCCTGAACCACATTACAAAGACAATAGATTTTAAAACGCTTTATTTTGATTCACGCACAGCGCTTGACATTTTCTTGTTGTAGTCATTTTTTCCATAGAATAATGGATATCAGATGTATTTTTGTGCTGGAGTACATTGAAAAATGTTTTTTGGACAGATATCTGGGTCTGTGACATATCCTTGTGCAGCTATGAATACAACCAACGAAAAAAAAAAAAAATACAGCAAAAACAGTGGGATTTTACATAGATTTAGTAGTGTCATATACAGTATGTAATGTCTCTTGCCATAGACATAAGATCTAACTGATTAACAAGTTTTGTTCATACTTATCAGTGTTGTTATTTTCCATGAACATGTTTCATGTTTTTCCAAGTGAGAATTATAGTTTTCATCCTTCCTCATGGCCAGGAGGTTGAAAAACCACATAAAAGGGACACAATTCAGTTTTTTTTTTAAATAAATGTTGTTAATTTAATCTGAAAGAATTGTTTATGTACAAACACTCATTAGTGGCAACATAATAACAGCATTCAGTTTCAATGCTGTTTTTCCTTCCTTACATTGAGCAGACAAGCATTTTATACTAACTATGTGCCGTGCAGTGGCTAACTTTAAGGGAAGATATATTGTGTTTAATAAGTTATTGTCTTGCATTATTATAATAATATGTACCAGGAGGTAATTTTATTGTGACTTTAATTGTTTAACTTGCGTACTGTTCCAAATTTAAATCAAGGTATTACCTAAACTTGTGGATTCACCGAAGTTACGTTCGTCATATATGGCTCAGATTTCATCTGATCCTGTTGAATTTGAATCTTGGGTGGCCCTGTCGGCAACATCCAGTTCAACAAAATCCATATTTTAAATAAAGTGAGCCATGTAGAAATATATTCGCGGAACAGCAACTGTATCCTTTCACTTGCAACAGTTGAAATCCAAAACCTAGCAGTTCTTCATCCACCCTGTTAAGTGTATATGGGAAAATTAAAAACATATCTTATTCAGCTCGTGGAGCTGAACAAGAGCTACAGTATCTATATGTGTATGGCTAGCATTAATTTGGCCATACAGGGCTAGAATATTGACAGAAAATCCAGCCATGCATTGCCCTGTCTCTACTAACTGGCTTGACAAAGATCAATTTTAAAATCAATTAAGTTGGGTGGAATATTGTCAGCCGATCAGTGACTGCATCCTATTAGATGCAGTCACAGTTCATGTATTACTTACCAAAACATATAACATGGGTATAGTCATGACCAAGGGTAAGTTCTCTCATACTGGGGCTGTCCTCCCATAAAGTATGTACAACAAGCTAAATAGAAGAGATGTGCACTACAGCAAGCAAAGCTAGCAGAATATTAGCATGCATAAAAATAAGAATTTACTCCAGAGATAAAACGATAATCCTGACATTTTATAAAATTCAGCCACATCTGGAGTATTACATCTAGTTCTGGTCTCCAAACCTCTGGAGGGTGGTGCGGGAACTGGAGAAACTCCAGAGGCGGGCAACACAGTTAATAAGGGGACTGGGGGACCTCAGTTACGAGGAACAACTACAATCATTAAATATATTCTCTCTGGAGAAGACGCTTAAGAGGAGATATGATAGCGATATACAAATACCTTAATGGTGATTCCGGCATAGGGAAAAAACTATTCAGGCTCAGGGAGTGTAAAGGCCTCGTACACACGACCGAGGAACTCGGCGGGCGAAACACATCGTTTTCCTCGTCGAGTTCTTGTTAGGCTTGTCGAGGAACTCGACAAGCCAATTTTCTCCATCCCCGTCGAGCAAAAAGAGAACATGCTCTCTTTTTGGCTCGTCGCGTTCCTCGACAGTTTCCTCGCTGAAAAATGTACACACGACCGGTTTCCTCTGCAAAAAAAATCTCCCACCAAGTTTCTTGATGGATTCTGCCGAGGAAACCGGTCGTGTGTACGAGGCCTAAGAAGACACAGGGCTACTCAATGAAATTGGAGGAGAAGCAGTTTAACCTTAAACTGCATAGGGGTTTTTTCACTGTCAATGCAGTACGGATGTGGAATTCACTTCACAATCAGTGGTGTCAGCAGGAAGTAGTGATAGTTTTAATAAACTCCTGGACAGGTACCTTGAATACTGCGAATACAGTATAGAGGGATATGGAAAATTATTATAAATACACACACCTACAAAGGTTGAACTCGATGGACTGGTGTCTTTATTCAACCTTACCAACTATGCAAGTATATGAGAATAGGATTTAAATTGAATGCCCCAGGTTAAGGAATGACCTTAACCAGAGACGGTCAGCTTTACGGCTATTGCTGATGCTGTGGCTGCCTGAAAACTATAGCAGATTAATCCATCCAGTGCAAGTGCAGATTGCTCAAGCCAAGCTATTTAGCATGGATGGTGAAATATTGGTTTCTCTCATTCATCCCCTCAGGTTCTAACCATGTGTGGTCTTGATGTCAGACTGTGCCATCAGCATTCTTGCTGGCCAACTGCATGTGGAGTGTTATGTAAATGCCAATGTATATTACTGTGTTGTATTTAGTGACTATAAATGGCTTCTGTGTGCATTAGTCCCAAACCCTACTATTATATAATTTTTTTTAATGAATACATATGTTAATTGTATTGCTAAAATCATTCACTAAAATTGACACTATTTGAGCATAGACTTCTGTTCTGTTAGTCAGTTTTCCTTGTTTCTACCAATAATCATGTGACATAAACCTGCAGGCACATAAAACCAGTAAAATCTGTCTGTTTGGCTGATCTGTTTGTCCTCTCTGTGGGTAGCATTAAATCCTGCAGCTTCTAGGTATGAATGAAAGTCATTTCCTGTGCCTCTTGTATTACTCAGTGAAAGTTGAACATTTTGAACTCTTTCTGCTTCATTTTTCAAGTACAAGAGACAAGTTTCATGAAAAGCATTCTGTTTTTACGTTTTCTCTTGGGATATCAACTAGCTATGTATATTAGAAATTGTTTTATTAGATACCATTTGGGAGTCTGCAGGAGGCCACTATTATAAAAAAAAAGGCCTCCACATGTTGTTAGTTCATAGGTTCATTCAAGATAAAGTCACTAGGTAATAGCTAATACCAGTGTTATTCTCAGCTGATAAAACAAGGGTACATGATTGACTCAAGTGACATACATCTACTATTTTAGCATCCATCAACAGAGATCTCTAAAATCTCTAAAATCAAGATAAACTAAACTGACACCTAAGGTATTTTCTATAGTTAGGGGTTGTGATCTCTGCTCTTGTAAGTTATCTGGATTTAAAATGTCTTTGTAAATAAATATCATTATACTTGTCAATTAATTATTCACATTGCATCTAACAATTTCCTATCAATACTGCCTAAATATGTAAAATATATTAAAGTATATCTAAAGCATTTGAGTCCTATTTAGAGAATTACCTTCACATCCCGTCACACATAAGGAAGAAAGAGGAAATGCCACCAAACAAGGGGAAATGTCCTCTTTGCTGTTACTGAAATAATTTTCCTGTTTGGAAGATTTCCCCTCTATTTATGCTACAACAAAAAAATTGGGATTTTACTATGCTTTCAGTCGGGATACCAAGAGAGTGTGAATCTCCCTATTGGGAATACAGACCCCCATAACATTATATATTTTCTGAAATCAGAGATCCTGTAAAATAAAAAGATAATAGCTGCAAAATGTTATGGCATATATTTTCACAACTGTTTATTAAACACAAATTTCAGGAAACAAATCCCACCTGTAAGCAAGCAATTTGTGAATGGAAATCCATAGTGATCACATGATAACCGGTACCTAGTTACATGTAATTGTGATATACTGTGTCTGGTGGACACAGCGGTCACAGGAGTGGCACACTGTGTGCCACTGACCCTGAATTGCTCAAAAAATAGTTTCAAATAAAATGGGAAAAATTCAAACACATAAGTCAGATGTTTCATGATCTAACATTCACGGGGAACTGAAAACTGAACATGTTGCTAATTACATCTATTTTGCTCAAAGCTTGATAAAAATGATATGTATTAAAAAAAAAGAAAAAGAAAAACAAGGTCTTCACCTGAAGGAAACCTAATTCTAGATACAAAAAAAAAAACAATTAAAAAAAAATTAAGAGTTTTTAAAAAAAAGGCAGAATATAAATATTTTCCAGTGAAGATTTGGATCTGACAAAACCAAGTTTATATTTAGTGCATAAGACTGTTATTTAGTTGTGTTTGATACTGCTTTGTTTCGATGAACATGTGGCTGTATTTTTTATTTTTAGTTAAATCTGTGGTTGTATTTTTGTCAAAAAGATAACAAGTAGCTTTTTATAACAAGACAGGAAACATCATCCTGCTGTATAAACTGCTATTTTGATAGTGTGTAAACATTGAATGGCCAGAGTTCATTAATAAAAGGGGTCTTTATGACAGATTTCTGAAAAGATGAGTGTAAAGTACATGTAAACCCTATGGGCCCTTTCACATGGGCAGCTGTGGGGTGGTTAACCACTTACCCCCCGGACCATATTGCTGCCCAAAGACCAGAGTACTTTTTGCGATTCGGGACTGCGTCGCTTTAACAGACAATTGCGCGGTCGTGCGACGTGGCTCCCAAACAAAATTGGCGTCCTTTTTTTCCCACAAATAGAGCTTTCTTTTGGTGGTATTTGATCACCTCTGCGTTTTTTATTTTTTGCGCTATAAACAAAAATAGAACGACAATTTTGAAAAAAATGAATATTTTTTACTTTTTGCTGTAATAAATATCCCCCAAAAATATATAGAATATAGAAAAAAATCGCAATAAGCGTTTATTGATTGGTTTGCGCAAAAGTTATAGCGTTTACAAAATAGGGGGTATTTTTATGGCATTTTTATTAATATTTTTTTTACTAGTAATGGCGGCGATCAGCGTTTTTTTTTTCGGTATTGCGACATTATGGCGGACACTTCGGACATTTTTGACACATTTTTGGGACCATTGGCATTTTTATAGCGATCAGTGCTATAAAAATGCATTAGATTACTATAAAAATGCCACTGGCAGTGAAGGGGTTAACACTAGGGGGCGGGGAAGGGGTTAAGTATGCCTGGGTGTGTTCTTACTGTGGGGGGGGGGGGTGGCCTCACTAGGGGAAACACTGATTTTCTGTTCATACATTGTATGAACAGAAAATCAGCATTTCCCCTGCTGACAGGAACGAGAGCTGTGTGTTTACACACACAGCTCCCGTTCCCCGCTCTGTACCGAGCGATCGCGTGTGCCCGGCGGCGATCGCGCCCGCCGGGCACACGCACGGGAGTCGGGGGCGAGCGGGTGGGGGGGGGCGCGCGTCTCCGGCGGCGCGCGTGCGCCCCTAGTGGCGGCTAATAGGCAGGACGTCCATTTACGTGGTCTCGCCTAGGAGAGCCACCTTGTGGACGTATTTCGGCGGTGCGGCGACGGCAAGTGGTTAAAAAAATAAAAAGGCAGCCGAGCCACAGTTTTAACAGTCCCTGGACACCCACCCACATGTTAAAATGACAGCCTGACAGGGCTGTACACATGCCACTGCCACAATGCTTTGCTACACAACTGCAGCATTTTTAACTCGGGCTGCAGGATTTGTAAGGTTTCTCCTGTCAAACTGTGCAAGAAGCCTACCAATGAACTTCCCCTATTTGCTACTTTTGTTAAAGGAGTTGTAAAGGCAGAAGTTTTTTTTATCTTAAAGGGGTTGTAAAGATTAGTTTTTTTATTTTCTAAATGGGTTCCTTTAAGCTAGTGAATTACATTTTCCTTTGATTTCACTTCTAAATGTTTTTTTTCTTTGCCTGAATCTCTCACTTCCTGTTTCTCCTCAGTAAACTTGCCACCATCATCTGAGCCGTGGTTAGTCAGCCAGAACAGCTTACTGAACAGCTTACTGAGGAGGAACAGGCAGTGAGAAATTCAGACAAAGAAAACAAAGAAAAAAAACATTTAGATGGGAAATCGAAGGAAAAGGTAAGTGAACCAACAATGAACTAGCTTAACGGAACCTATTTATAAAATACAAAACAAACCTTTACAACCCCTTTAACCCTCCTGGCGGTGTTCCCGAGTCTGACTCGGGGTTAGATTTATGTGCTGCGATCGGTAACCCCGAGTCAGACTCGGGCTTGCCTCGCAGCATCCACAGACAGTGTTTACTTACCTTGTCCCTGGATCCAGCGATGC
Organism: Rana temporaria; assembly: GCF_905171775.1. NCBI lineage: Eukaryota > Metazoa > Chordata > Amphibia > Anura > Ranidae > Rana > Rana temporaria. Next base: position 278,327,084 of record NC_053492.1, on the reverse strand, counting down.
CACCGCGCTGTTTGAGCGAGCGGGACCTCACTCGATTCACACAGCGTCCTCCTGTGCCGCCGATCTCCGTTCCCTGCGACGTTACGATGCACGGGAGCGGAGAACGGCGCCAAATTCAAAAACGTAAACAAACACAATACACACAGTATACTGTAATCTTATAGATTACAGTACTGTATGTAAAAAATACACACCCCCCTTGTCCCTAGTGGTCTCCCCAGTGCCCTACATGTTCTTTTATATAATAAAAACTGTTCTTTCTGCCTGCAAACTGTAGATTGTCCATAGCAACCAAAAGTGTCCCTTTATGTCAAAAATGGTTTTAGAGCAGCTAGAAAACAGCGATAATAAATTATAATCACTTGCAGAATTGTGCGATAGCGATTTGTGGGGAAATCCGTCATAAAAAAATAAAAGTAATGACAGCGACAATTCTGCAACTGAGAAAATTTCAGTGATTTTGAGTTGATTGCATTATTGAATATTTATTATTATAATTATATTATTATTTATTAGAATTATTTATAATTATTTATTATATTATAATTTATAATTTTGTTTTTAAAAAAAATGTCATACCCGGGATGCCTACAAGACTCTTGTTTGGTCAGATTTAAGTGAGTTATTTCTAAAAATTACAGGCCTACAGTATAAAACGCCAAATTTATTTGCAAATAATGGTACCGCTTTCAGCACCTAAAATCTGAAATAATCATACCGCCAGGGAGGTTAATGCATTCTATCATTAAGATAAACACTTTCTGTGTGGAGCTGCCTCCCCAACACCCTCTAATACTTACCATAGCACCATTTCTGTCCACGAGTCCCTCGGTCATCTGGGATGAAACACAGCAGCGGTGCCATTGGCTCCTGCGGCTGTCAAAGTCAGTTAGCCAACGAGGAGAGAGAGGGGGCAGCCCCGAATGACAGCTTCATGTCTGAATGAACACACAGAGCTGCAGTTCGGCTCGGGTGCCCCCATAGCAAGCTGCTTGTTGTGGGGGCACTCGACATGAGGGAGGGACCAGGAGCAGCGAAGAGGGAGGATCCAGGCTGCCCTGTGCAAAACCAACTGCACAGATCAGGTAAGCATAACAATGTTAATTAAAAATAAAAAGAGACTTTACAATCACTTTAAATATATCAATAGAATGTTTTGTTGTATTCATGCAAAAAATGCCTTTTGATCCTGTAAGAAATCCGGTGCTGTACCATATCCTTTGTGCTTTGCAACGTTTTCTCAATTTTTTTTATCAAGATGTATGATAGGATTACAAAACACCTCTGCAAATATACAGTAGGATAAGCTGTCACCCTAGGGTAGGAAGTGTGCTACAGGCAGAATTCCTGAGTGAAAACAAAGAAAAAAAAACAAAACGGCCACATCTAAGGATTGGTAAGCTGCAATATTTTACATGTGTGTATTTGTGTTCATATACATTTAACCACAAACAGAATCCTTTGCAATATTTATGGATTCAAAGGGTTTTTAAAGATGCAATTATTATTTCCTAGGTTTGTTGTTCAGTTTGTCTAATAGTCTGGTTTGCATCATTTTTATTTTTAAATTGTACTTTTTTTACGACTTTACACACAAACTTTAATTTAAGTATTAATGAACATATTTTATAACTTGCCAGACTCTGGAAGCTTATACTAAATAATCCAAGCCTAAACTGTAGAGGAACAGATTGAGAGCAGGTGGAAATTAAAAGTTTATTTATATGAGTCATAGAGGCAGATGTTTTATCTCTTTGTGAATGTTCACTTAGCCTAGGAATATGCCAAGGTAAATCTGCATTCGTGTCAACAATCCAATCATGTGCAAGCAAATATTCTGTTATTAAATTGATCTTTAAATGGGTATAAAAGGTGACTACATCCTTACCCAATTCATTAGGCTAAGAGGCCAAACACTTTGGGATTGATTCACTAAAGGACAAGAAAATGTTCAGTTTGCAAACTCCTAAAGCCTCGTACACACGACCGAGTTTCTCGGCAAAAACCAGCAAGAAACTTGCTGTTTTGTTTTTTTGCCGAGGAAACCGGTCGTGTGTACACTTTTTGACGAGGAAACTGTCAAGGACCTCTTCGAGCCAAAAAGAGAGCATGTCTTCTTTTTCCTCAACGGCAATGGAAAAATTTGGCTCGCCGAGATCCTCAACAGCCTAACAAGGAACTCGACGAGCAAAACGATGTGTTTCGCCTGTCGAGTTCCTCGGTCGTGTGTACGAGGCTTAACTCTACTCAGTGTCAGGACAAGGTCCTTTTCCAAGGAATGATTGCAAAAGTCTGCCCCCCATGAGCTGTGAACTACTTTAGCAGCATAGGTTGCATTTCCTTTTTTCTTGTCGAATGTATTTATAATTTTTTTAAATATAACAAAGATTGATAAACTGGGTACATACAAGGATGGCGGTACAATATTCAAATAGCAATGAAGCTAAACATATTGATTTATGAACAGGATGAGTACATAACAATGTAAAAATTTAACGAGTAGAGCATTAAATCGAAAGCATTAGAAAATTCCATCAGAAGGAAAAAAGTAAGCTAGTGACTATTGGATCATTTGGCCACAGCTACCCCCTATTCATGTGCCCGGACCTTTTGGGTCACCAGGCATAAAAATTACAGCGGCCAGGTTTTTTTTTTTAAGCACTGATTTGAGCCACAGGCTCTAATAGGCTTCAAAATAGGAAGGACTCTACCCAGATGTGTTGCAACAGCGAATAAACATTTTCTGTTGCAACACTAATCTTCCTCCCGGCCAATCAGGAAGCAGGTATGAAACCTGTTTCCCGATTGGCCAAAAACGTTTGGTGATCATTTTGGATGTCTAGCTCCGGGAGGAGAGAAGAGACACTGCTGAAGCTGCTCCAGGAGGGTACACCAGAGCAGCTTTCCCCGAGACCACCACACTCTCACCACCCGCATCCAAGATAAGGACAGCAAATGGTGGTGGGGGAGTGTGTTAATGCCGTGGGGGAGGGGTAGTGCTGCTCCACTGGCACCATGGGGGGGCTGTTTGCTGCTCGCCCAAAAAAAACTCACCACCGCCACTGCTTTCTACTATAAATGGTCCTTAAATACATATGAAAGGGATGTGCAGCAGAAGCCAAAAAATAGGACAAAATATTGATTTCACAAGAATCAATTCATTTTTATCTAGTTGTGCATCACTTTATCACAAACTAGGACAATGGGGGTTATTTACGAAAGGCAAACCCACTTTGCACTACAAGTGCACTGCAAGTGCAATGAAAGTGCAGTTTCAAGCACAGTCGCTGTAGATCCGATGGGGACATGCAAGAAAAATAAAAAACAGCATTTTAGCTTGCACACGATTGGATGATAAAATCAGCAGAGCTTCCCCTCATTTCAGATCTTCCCCTCAGATCTACAGCGACTGCACTTCCAAGAGCACTTTCAGTGCACTTGCAGTGCACTTAAAGTGCAAAGTGGATTTGCCTTTCGTAAATAACCCCCAATATTTCACCACTCCAAAGTTTGTTCTAATGTGAAAGTCACCTCTAAATGTTTCTTCATTGCCTACCTGTCTGGAAAGTCAATTGACCCCTAGAGAAGTGATGCATTTTTCCAAACTTTAATGTAACATATGGGGTTGACTTACTAAAACTGGAGAGCACAAGATCTGAGAGCCATGGTAGTCATTCCGCTTCTAACTTCAGCTTGTTCAATTAAGCTTTGACAATAAACCTGGAAGCTGATTGGTTTCTATGCAGAGCTGCACCAGATTTTGTACTCCCCAGTTTTAGTAAATCAGCCCCATGTGACGTTGCTGGGCCAATTACCAAACACCAGCACTGTTGCATGAAATGAGTCAAAACCTGAAGTGTATCTTCTAAACCTAGGTGCCCGTTCACACTACCGCGACTTGGGATCCGACTTGTGTCGCCCCAAGTCACGCGACATGATAAATTACATTAAAGTGAATGAGAGCCTTCTTAATGCACACTACTGAAGTCACTAAGTGCCAGTTCACACTACAGCAACATGAAAGTCGGCACGACTTTGCGAGGCAACTTGAGGCAACTTTGAGGCAACTTCGAGGCAACTTCAAGTCGCGTCCAGGGCAGGCAACTTTGCCAGTGGCCAATCAAACAATAATCAGCTCTGTGGGAGGGAGGGGTTTGCCTGAGAAAACTATTTTCTCTTCCTGTAAAGTTGTTTCAGTTAAGACACTAATTCGACTTTGGAGGCAACTTCCATTGAAATCAGTGGGTTCAAGTCGCCTAGAAGTCGCCTTGAAGTTATATAAGAACCTTTTCTGACGTTGGAGCGACTTCAGTTGTGTGCATTAAGACATCTCTCATTCACTTTAATGTAATTTCTCACGTCGCGCGACTTGGGGCGACTTGGGGCAACACAAGTCGGAACCCATGTCGCGGTAGTGTATGGGGTATTTTCCTTGCTACTAGCAACTGAGCAAAGTGGCAGGGGAGCAAAAGAAACGTGAGCATGCGCTGTTGGGAAGAGGGATTAAAGCAAACCTGTTTTTTGCACTGTGTGCAAAGCATAGGACATATTGACGTTTAGATTGCTGCTAAGCTTTACATTTAGCAAACCAGACACAGTTTACTGACTTAGCCAAAGAACATAATCTTAGGAAACTTGCTGTGAACAGATGGTCTTTATGGAATCTGACCTTGATCAAAATATTGTTTTATAACGTAGAACAACTTTCAAAATAAAGTTGACTAGTATGGGAGAAAGTAGTGCATTTGTCAAATTCCAGATGAGAACATATTTAAATGAAATCATGTACTAAGGATAAAAGATCTGATGGGGGAAAAAAACAAACGGATATTGCCTAATCAAAATGAACCAACATTTCATCTTTCAGAGCTCTTACAATTTTTTGGTACTTTCATTGCAACTTAATACCTATGTTAAAATAGAAAAAAATAAAATAAAATATTTTATTTGCCTCTTTTCTATAAAATCGACGTAACTGGAGTCTAAGGGAAATAAAAATGTTTCCTGGGGAGTCTGGCTCAGTCTTATAGGCATAGAAAAGTCTAATCTAAATAATGAATAGTCAATAATTCCAAAACAAAGTTAGACTTCAGGAGTGACAAAGCTTAGGTTTCAGAAACATGTTTTATTGAACACAGCTTGAGTGTTAACTTTAAAAAAAAAATGACAGACTGCTAACACATTTGAAACTCCAGTCTGCTTGCCCCATTTATTTTAAATCACACTTCCTAATGCATTACTTTGTATTTTAATTGAAAAGTTAATGAATGTGCTTTAAAATCTACAAGGCACTTGAGCCAAAATACCTGAAACAGACTCAGATTAGATGGAAATGAAAAGTTATACAACCCCGACTTTTTTTCAGCAATAGTATTTTAAATTCCTTTTTGTAAGCAGTTGCACTACTAGGGTTTGTTCAGAGGGGCACTTGTATCTGCCCTGTGTACAGGCCACCTATGGTATTCCACCTACATATGCCCCGAGATGCTTGCAGGCAGCCTATAAAGGCGGATCCAGACACAGACGCTGCACGGACACAGCAGTATGTCAGAATGTTACATGCATGTTGGAGCAGCTGCACAGCCCCCAAATGCACTCTGTCTGTGTTCAGGTCCATGCGTCTGCATTCACCTCTATATCCTGCCTGCATGAACATTGGGGGGCATGCAGGCACAATAGCAAAGGCAGCCAGCACACAGAAAAGGGGCTAGTGCCCATTTGAACAAATCCATACTTTTTGTAATACAAACACTCAGGCTGGGTTTACACCTATGCGAATTGGATGTGGCTTTACACTGCATCCAATTCGCAGGACATTTCAAAATACATACATTTTAATGAGGCTGGTTCACATATCTGCTGTGCATTCGCACTCTGCATTGCACAAAAAACATGTGTGTTTTCTAGGCAGTGCGGTCCGGCTCAGATGCAAATTCAGGCCTGTTATCTTCTATGGGCATGCATCTGATTCGCAGATGTGTTACGTTGTGAACAGGATAACATACTGATGTAAACCTGACCTGATACTGATGCAATCCTGACCTGATACTGATGCAATCCTGACCTGATCCTGATCAAAAACTGACGTGAATTGCTAAACAAATGATTTTTCTCTTCTCAGGGAAAATGGAGCTGAAATTCGCACCAGACTGGTGTGAACCCAGGCTGAAAGATTTTTGACCATGCTTGTAGGAACAATCAAACCCTAAGGAGGTTCTTTTCCATGTAGGCACGGACATACCCTTTTCAATTCTGCAGCTATTTCTCTGTTAGTTGACACTTAGGACCCTTTCACACCTGCGGACCGTTTGTCCGCTTTTTCAGCCATCCGTTTGCGGATGAAAAAAGAAACATACATTGGTCCCTATGAGATCGTGGATGTCAGTGGTTGAACATCCGCTGACACCCGATCTCACCCGCCTCTGCAATGATCCGGTTCTGCAGATGGAAGAAAACTCTATTTTTACTTCCATCTGGGGATCGGATCGGATGAACACGGACACACGGTCCATGTTCATCCGATCCCCCCATAGGGGAGAGCGGAGAAAAGACAGGGCGGCCCCTGCACAGTGTTCGGGGACCGCCCTGTCATCCGCCGGCTCAGCGGGGATCAGCGGAGTGATCTCCGCTGAGAATACGGAGGTTTACGGGGCGGATCATTACTGATCCGCCCCGTGTGAAGGGGGCCTTAGGGTTTGATTTACTAAAATTGAAAAGTGCAAAATGTGGTGCAGCTCTCTATAGAAACCAATCAATTTCTATGTTTTTTTGTCAAAGCTTAATTGAACTAGCTACCATGCAAAGCTGCATCCGATTTTTCACTCTCAAGTTTTAATAAATCAACCACATAGTCATTTCTCTTTGTAAGCAAAGAAAAATTTAATTGCAACTTCAAGCAAACAGTTAAACAGATGAAATACATATAGTTAGGGTTGCCACCTGTCCGAGATTCACCTGGACAGTTTGGGTTTTGCATCATGAGTACAGGTTTCAGACCGCCTGAAATCCAGACACAGTATTCAGACCGGACTATGGCTTCCCAGCAGGGTTTCTGGCTGCAGTTGCCTAAGGTGTGAATGCCTGTTACACTCCCTTTCACACTGCTTAAATCCAGTACTAACAGTTACCCCTGCCCTCACACTGATGGGAGATGAAATAGGGCTTAATCTGCTCCTCTTCCTCCCACCCCTACCACTCTGTGTCTGCCCACACTCCAATCTCTGGCACTGTGCCTTAGGCCTCATACACATCGGTTTGCTCGTCGATTTCCTTGTTAGGCTGTCGAGGAACTGGACAAGCCAATTTTCTCCTTTCCCGTCGAGGAAAAAGAGAACATGCTCTCTTTTTGGCTCGTTGAGTTTATCGACAGTTTCCTCGTCGAAAAATGTACACACGACCGGTTTCCTTGGCAAAAAAAAAAAACAGCAAGTTTCTTGCTGGTTTTTGCCGAGAAACTCGGTCATGTGTACGAGGCCTCAGAGAAGTAAAGTGGAGTGGGAAATTTGAAGCCTAGCAGATACATCTGAATGAGAGGTGCTGACTGCCAGGGGGGGGCTCACCATCCATCCCTGTCTCCTCCGTTCTCTCTCATGCCTCTGAGTGAGTACACTAAGGTAAATCAGGGTTCTCAGAGCACCCCTTACAGCAGAGTTCCCCTTTACACCAAAGGCCGCAGTGTTCCACCTTACATCAGAGTCCTCTCTGTACATAAGAGTTTTCAGCGTTCCTTCTTAAATCAGGGTTCTCAGAGCACCCCTTATATCAGAGCCCCCAGAGTTCTCCCTTATATCAGAGTCTGCAGAGTCCCCCCTTACAGTGTAAGGGAACTCTGCAGATTCGGATGTAAAGGGAACACCGCAGATTCAGATGTAATAGGGAAGCTCTGTCGATTCAGATGTAAAAGGCGAGCTTTGTGGATTCATATATAAAAAGTGGACTCTAATGTAATGTAGTGATTAACTTTATATGATTAGAAATGTTTTTTATTCGCAAAATATATGTATAGTTTATGCTTTAAGAAAATTGGTGTGCGCCATGAAAGTGTTCGGGTTTGACTTGAAGAAAAAGTGGCAACCCTACATATAGTGGATCTATTTTACTGGCTAAAGAATGTATATTTATGTCCATTCATTTACACATCTCTGCCACACAGTACATCACTGTCTTGCAGGGCAGATGACCTGATTTTGTCTACTACAATTAATTCATATTTTTAGATTTTATCCCTCCCTCCTACCCTGTGTCTGGGAAGTTAAAGGTGAAGTAGAAGCCTGATTTTATCTCTCTGTCACTGACCTCTCATCATATCAGCATTTTCTTGGAGCACACTGGAGCAGTACTGATTGACTTCTTGTGCTGCTTCCCCCTTTCCTAGGGTTGATAATAGATGACAAAATTAACTTACATTCAGTGCCGGGACAAAGTTATCCAGCGCAAAGATGACAAACCCCCTGTTCATGATGTGCAAGCATCATAGTCCCCTTACTCATTCAAAAAAAAAGAAATGCCATATAGTAATAAAGACAACTAAACATTTCACAACAAAAAAATCCCCAAAAATTCCTTCGTAAATCCATGATGCCCACCGCTAGCCGAATAACAGCTTCCCGAATGAAACAGGGAAAAACGCATATGTGGAGTCCGTGTGCCGCGCACCCCGAAAATGCACAAACAAAAATGGGAAGGTCCCCCAGTGGGGTTTTTTGGCGGCATGATGTTCTCAATAAATAAGAGTGGTTGGATGATATTGAAGTTAAAATCTTTACTTGGTTTCAACATTGAATTACAATAAAATGTACAACATGGTTGGAGCATTTGTAAAATAATGTAGATAATATACATATAGTACACTCTGATTATACATGAAAATAAAAATAACAGTGGCAAAAATCAACAACAATACAATACACGTTACATCATGATTCAATTGTTTCCATATGAGTACCCCGACGTGTTTCGACCTAAACTGTCACGGTCTTCTTCAGGGGAATTGTACTCTGATAGATATAATTAGAAAAATTATTATTAAAGTTACATCCCTCTAACAAAAATGTTTAACATCTGCTGAGAGAATATTGTTGAAATTATATTTACCACTCAAGGGTTAATGAATTAATATGTAATCAGAGAAGGTTGCTGAGAAGTAAAAATGATCCGAAGACCCCCATAGCAAGAGAAACCCCCGTTCCGCTTGACGGGAACCCACCAAACCGGGCTTACAAGGAGTCACAAGTGTGGACCATAGGGGGGAGGAGACGACCGGAAGACACCTGTATTGATTGAATATTTAGTTTAATTTAATATAAGTAATAATGTGAGTACTAATAATATTGCATAAGCATAGATAACATCCATTCGGCTATGACCCCGACCACATGTAACGATCTAATAGGATCATAAACATGGGCGTATGTAGGAGGTAAGTATTGAAATGGAATATATTAGTAAATCTTAATACACCAATGCTAGTATTGCAAAGGTGTAGATGGAAGTATAGCAAAACCAAAGGTTTTGTACTGGTACAATGAACATCATACTGGTGTCAGTGTGATGTGAATGAGGGGGGGGAAAGGGGTTAAGAAAAATGTGTGAGAGTGTAGTGAACAAATAGATGTGAGTGTATATGTCAATAGAAATGTGTGAAAGGGGCAAAAAAGGGGATAAAAGAAAAAGTGAGTGTGTGCCAGAAAAAATGTGATTGCAAGTGAGGGAAGGGAATATAAACGGTGAATAAAAATGTGTGTGAGGAAGTGAATAGCAGTGCCGAGTACATGTCCCAGTGTTAGTTGGTAGCATTAAATAATAATATCAAGGAATTATATAGTATACCATGGGGGTGTAGCAACAAGGGGGGGATAAATGGAAGTATGCTCAGTAATAGTACTTACATAGGCTCCATCCTAATGTATGTATGGAGGGAGCTGTCCCAGGATCACATCCAGATCCAAGGAAGGTGAGACGCTTAAATAGAGTCTAGATCAATTAGTATCAGGTGTCATCATCTCCCTCCCGGGGGGGAGGGAGGAGACAACCAGGAGGACACCTGTATTGATTAAATATTTAGTTTAATTAAATATGAGTAATAATGTGAGTACTAATAATGTTGCATAAGCATAGATAACATCCATTGGGCTATGACCCAGGATCATAAACATGGGCGTATGTAGGAGGTAAGTATTAAAGTAGACTGTGTTACCAAGTCTTGATACACCAATGCTGGTATTGCAAAGGTGTGGATGGAAATATACCAAAACCCAAGGTTTTGTACTGGTAAAATGAACATCATACTGGTGTCAGTGTGATGTGAATGAGGGGGAAAAAAGGGTTAAGAGAAATATGTGAGAGTGTGGTGAACAAATAAATGTGAGTGTGTATGACGATGAAATGTGTGAAAGGGGCAAAAGAGGATAAAAATAAATAATAATAATTATAAAAATAAAAATAAAAATAAATAAAAAAAGTGAGAGTGTGTGCCAGAATAAATGTGATTGCAAGTAAAGGGGGTGAATATAAATGGTAAATAAAAATGTTTTATTGTAATTCAATGTTGAAACCAAGTAAAGATTTTAACTTCAATATCATCCAACCACTCTTATTTATTGAGAACACCATGCCGCCAAAAAACCCCACTGGGGGACCTTCCCATTTTTGTAATAACAGCTTCCCAAGCTATATAAAGGAAGAGGCATGGGGCTATGATGTAATGGGGGCAATGATGTAACACATTCCATATTCTTCCCATTTGCTTAAATAGCCAGGGATAGCCATGAGAGTGAATGTCCTGAACAGTGGCGGCTGGTGGTGCATTAGTCTGGGGGGTGGCAAAAAAAGCCTGAGACATCTACAGTTGCTCCAGCCCGCCACCCCACACCAACCCCCAGACCTGGTCGCCGGCTCGCTGATCGATCGGTACTTACCTCATCCAGGTCGCAGCTGTGGCTTTCCCCCTTAGAGCTTCTGGCCAATTGAGTCTCGGGACCTGCTTCCTGATTGGCCATGAGGAGAACCAGGAAGACATTAGCAAATAGTAATTCACTAATGTCACACAGCTGGGAGGGCTCAGGGCGCAGTGCTCTGCGCCCCGAGCCTAACCTTTTTTTTAAGCCAATTAGAGCCCGAGGCTTTAATCATGTTCTTCTTAAAAAAAAATTGGAATTCAGTGCCCTACATCTAGATTAGGGGTCGGGCAATGGATTAAGGCGATGGCGTCCCTAATGGACACTGGTCTCGAGTGACATCAATGGTATGAAAGAATGCAATGGATGCAAGAAAACACAGCTTCCTTAGCAACCATCGACCACTGAAAGATGTCACATTCGTTCAACTCAAGTGCCCAAAATACTCGGTGTTCGAACAAAAATACGAACAGCCAGTGTTCTGACTGAGCTCACAGTCGGACTGAAGGCTGAGTACCTTCTTATTAGGTTACTCCAGTGCATGCTTTTGCACTACTGCAAAATATTTAAATATTCATGTCAGTTATTCAGTCATAGTAAAAGCAGATTTCTGTTCATTTTGTATACCCAATCGTGTGAAAATGAAATAAGTAAACAGGGATTTGATTTTGTGTAAAGATTTTACAATAAATCAGCCTCTAAGGCACCAGACACCATGGGCCAGATCCACAAAAGAGATACTCCGACTTAACTGCTGTTCAGTCTGTGTGTAACTTTGGAAACGATCCTCAAAAGGCTTTTTCCAAAGTTAGGCAGAAGATCCGGCATGTGTAATTGAATTACACTGCCGAATCTTAGGATGCAGTACCGCATCCGCCGCTGGGGGCATTTCGAGTCGAAATGCCGTTTCTAGTATGCAAATTAGCACTTAAGGCGATCCACAAAGCTTTCCAGCTTCCTTTTTGCGCCGTAAGTGTTATTTTGCAAGTGTAAAATTAGGGCTGGTTCTACAAAGTGTAAACTAGTCACACCTTGTAAAAGCCCATTCCAGCGACGGCATTTGGTATGCTTTCCCGAGGGAGAACTCCACGGCAATTTGTAAAAACAAAACCGGCATGGGTTCCCCCCCAGGAGCATACCAGGCCCTTAGGTCTGGTATGGGTTGTAAGGGGACCCCCCCTACGCCGAAAAATCGACGTAGGGGGTCCCCCTACAATCCATACCAGACCCGTATCCAAAGCACGCTACCCGGCCGGTCAGGAATGGGAGTGGGGACGAGCGAGCGTCCCCCCCCTCCTGAGCCGTGCCAGGCCGCATGCCCTCAACATGGGGGGGTTGGGTGCTCTGGGGCAGGGGGGCGCACTACGGGCCCCCCCACCCCAGAGCACCCTGTCCCCATGTTGATGAGGACAGGACCTCTTCCCGACAACCCTTGCCATTGGTTGTCGGGGTCTGCGGGCGGAGGCTTATCGGAATCTGGGAGTCCCCTTTAATAAGGGGGCCCCCAGATACCGGCCCCCCACCCTAAGTGAATGGATATGGGGTACATCGTACCCCTATCCATTCACCTGTAGGCAAAAAGTAAAAGTTAATAAACACACAACACAAGGCTTTTTAAAATATTTTATTATTCTGCTCCGGATGACCCCCCTGTCTTCGTTATTAGCTCAATTACCAGGGGGGCTTCTTCTTCCGCTCTCCGGGGGTCTTCCACTCTCCGGGGGTCTTCCACTCTCCGGGGGTCTTCTCCGCTCTCCGGGGGGGCTTCTCCGGACTCCGGGGGGCTTCTTCCATCTTCTCCCCTCTTCCGCTGTTGACTCGGCGAACCCCGGTTCTTCTGCAGATGTCCGGTGCCTTCTTCTTCAGCGCTGGCTGCCTGCTATGTTTGTGTGTTAGCTCAATTTCTAACAGGCAGCCAGCGCGGTCTTCTGTGGCGTCAGGGTCTTCTCTTCCTTTCTTCCGATGTTGCCTCGTCGCCTCTTGTCGCTGCAATGATGGAAGCGCGCCTTGCATCCCATTTATATAGGCATCACCGTCCCATCATGCTCCGGCAGGTACCAACGTGGTGGGTGCCTACCCACGTGCACCCACCACGTGGGTACCTGCCGGAGCATGATGGGACGGTGATGCCTATATAAATGGGATGCAAGGCGCGCTTCCATCATTACAGCGACAACAGGCGACGAGGCAACATCGGAAGAAAGGAAGAGAAGACCCTGACGCCACAGAAGACCGCGCTGGCTGCCTGTTACTAATTGAGCTAACACACAAACATAGCAGGCAGCCAGCGCTGAAGAAGAAGGCACCGGACATCTGCAGAAGAACCGGGGTTCGCCGAGTCAACAGCGGAAGAGGGGAGAAGATGGAAGAAGCCCCCCGGAGTCCGGAGAAGCCCCCCCCGGAGTCCGGAGAAGCCCCCCCCGGAGTCCGGAGAAGCCCCCCCGGAGAGTGGAAGACCCCCGGAGAGCAGAAGAAGAAGCCCCCCCTGGTAATTGAGCTAATAACGAAGACAGGGGGGGCATCCGGAGCAGAATAATAAAATATTTTAAAAAGCCTTGTGTTGTGTGTTTATTAACTTTTACTTTTTGCCTACAGGTGAATGGATAGGGGTACGATGTACCCCATATCCATTCACTTAGGGTGGGGGGCCGGTATCTGGGGGCCCCCTTATTAAAGGGGACTCCCAGATTCCGATAAGCCTCCGCCCGCAGACCCCGACAACCAATGGCAAGGGTTGTCGGGAAGAGGTCCTGTCCTCATCAACATGGGGACAGGGTGCTCTGGGGTGGGGGGGCCCGTAGTGCGCCCCCCTGCCCCAGAGCACCCAACCCCCCCATGTTGAGGGCATGCGGCCTGGCACGGCTCAGGAGGGGGGGGGACGCTCGCTCGTCCCCACTCCCATTCCTGACCGGCCGGGTAGCGTGCTTTGGATACGGGTCTGGTATGGATTGTAGGGGGACCCCCTACGTCGATTTTTCGGCGTAGGGGGGTCTCCTTACAACCCATACCAGACCTAAGGGCCTGGTATGCTCCTGGGGGGTGAACCCATGCCGGTTTTTTCTTTGAAAATTGGCATGGAGTTCTCCCTCTCAGGAATGCATGCCGAGCGACGCTGTAATTTTTTTTTTTTTTCCCCGACGCAACTTTTTTAAGCCGTCGCGATCCTCGTAACTTCGCGCATGCGCAGTACGGCCAGCGCGGGAGCGCGCCTCATTTAAATGGGACTCACCCCATTTGAATAGGAACGCCTTGCGCCGGCGGAATTTTAGTTACACAGCCTGAAATTTCTAGATAAGTGCTTTGTGGATCAGGCACTTAGGTAGAAACTTTAAGGCAGTGTAACTTAAATGGGATTTTTTAAGTTACGCCAGGTTTTTGTGGATCTGGCCCCATATTTTTTATTTTCTCCCACTAGCTTTATTTTTTCTTATTTTTTTTAATCCCAGGAAAAAATACTAGTATTTGTCTAACTAATTTTTATTATATTCAAACCTATAAGTAACATATAAAAAAAAGAATATATACAGAGTACATGTTGTTCTCACAAGTCAGCTTGCTAAATGTGTATACATATCAAGAGTTTGGCTGTTGTAGGCCCTCAATAATGAAGACATTAATCACCCCTGACTTAAAGCATTCTGCTAATTTGATGTGGAACCTTGATCCTGTTCACTGGCACTTTTCTGTGCAGTAATGAGATTAACCTATTATATGCTCTGGGTGATTGCATCACATCTTAGAAAAACATACAAATCCCACTTAATTGTGACATGAAGGGTCTGACTGGCTCTGGGTACACTCTTTGTTTCATCTTCCCAAAGTTGTAAATTCATTGAAACAGTAGCATTCTGATCAAATAGCTTGTATTAAAATAAGTAACAGAGAATGACATTAGCTGCATTCTTGAAACTTCGATAGACAAAGGCTGCTGATTATTTCACCAGGAATGATCAATCCATGGAAAGGTTTTAATGTTTTGATATGGATAGTGCATGTCACATGATCCCATCATGGAGGCATACTCATAGTGCTGGCTTTCTTTGCTTAATCAACAAAACTAAGTGACTCACCTAATGATTTTCCAACCTAACCAATTATAATTCTGACTGCCAGAGCCCTGATAAAAATGTCACTTACCTGAATACCCTTAAAGAGGTTCTGAAGGCATATCTTTTTTTTAACCTTAATTGCATTCCCTTTATTAGATTAAAAATATTCCACTAGCTCTTCTCCCCTCCACGACCCTAAACACTTACCTGCATCCTCTCTTGATCCAGCGCTGTCCATGTCTGCAGCACCACTCCTCCACTTCCTGGTCTCACAGGAGATACAGGCAGCAACAGGAGCTATAGGCTTCTTCTGTTGTAAGACAAGTCTTGTGAGGAGTCGTGCTGCATAGGTCTATGGATGAACACAGCCTGGGTAGGGATCATGCCCGTACAGGTGCCCCCAAAAAATAACACATACAGTGATGTAATATGTAAGATTACAGTGTGCTGTATCAAATCATTTCACCTCCCTTTTGTCCCCAGTGCTTTATCTAGTGCCCCGCCTGCACTCTTATATTATATATACTGTTCTTTCCGCCTGGAAACTTGAGATTGTCCATGGCATCCAAAAAGTGTCCCTTTACGTCAAAATCGGTTTAGACAGCTAGAAAAAACATTGATAGTAAATTAGAACACTTGCAAAATTTGATCGATAATGAATCGTGGGGAAATACATTTTATTATATTACTATTTTTTATATTTATAGTTATTTATTATATTATTATTTATGATTTAGTGTTTCAAACTTTGTTGTACCTGGGACTCTTGTTTGGACAGATATAAGTGAGTTTTTCCTAAGAATTACAGGCCTACAATATAAAACACCAAATTTCTATGCAAAACAATGAACCGCTTTGAGATTCAAAAATTTGCCATAGTCATACCACCAGGGAGGCTACTGTGATCATATGTACATGTGACCTACATTGTCGTAACTTTCCTCTCATGGTTTTATTATATTTGTACAATAAACTTTTTCAGGATTTTATCTGTGATTTTTTTTTTTTACTTTTATTCTAAAGCAATTTACTGGACAACTCAATTTATCATGGGTATGCAACCTCTCCATTCCCTTATGCCAGAGAACCTGTTTCAGTGACCTAATTGACTGAGATATATGTGAGAACTGGCAAAGTCAATAATCATCTCCTAATAGTCATCAGTGTCATTGGAGTTACATCCCTGTACTAAATGCAGATTTGTTAAGTTTCTACTCTATAAAGTTCCGTTGTCCTACATCATTCCCATGTAATGCTTAATCCCAACACATATGCCTGCTATCAAAGTAATAGACCAATCATGTTCCATCTATCTGTTTGTACATATATATGTACATATGTTTTTGTATTTTTTTTTATTCATGAGAGTGTTCATGGTTGCATTTCATGTATAGGCAATAGTTGCAAGAGAGAGTTTTGGGGCAGTACTACTGGAATATGTGTAGTAGAAGTGACATGGTAGAGGCTCTGAGCTATTTTCACCTACCAGTACTAGATATGGGCAGCTTGTGAAGAATGTTGTGTGGTGTTCTACAGAAAAATCCATGATAAAGTTCATATAGTGCTTCAAGAACCCCATGGTAGCCCTGCATTGGTTTACCAGTCCCTCTGACTGATGGGTATCATCACATTCTGAGGGCCGGAGAGAACGATAGTGATAAACTAATATTGATTTCATACAGAAGTGAGCACACCTGCACCTAGATTCTAACACAGAATAGATTACAGTGATATTGTATGTACTCCGAGTGTAGAGGTATGTGTCTAACATATATATTTATATATATATATATATATATATATATACACACGCACGTGCGCATGTGTCTATACATGTGACATGTAGCTGGCATCCTATGTTGATGAACACCTGTGACCGTGACTCCACTTTTAGGCACCCGTGAACATAAAATCACCACCTCATACACACACACACATTATGGCCACTCACATCTACCCTGATTTGTGACTATTTTTATATTATCAACAATTGGAAGGTCTTATATCAATATAATATTTTGCTAAATTAGTAAAATACTGCACATTAAACAAACATTTCTAGGATTCCCTTTTAAGTGTGCCTTACCTGGTGATCCTGTCAAACACACACTTCCTGTAATCGTGACTACGTTTACTTAATGTACTGCAATCTATGGAGAAGCAACACTGTCACCCTAGGACAGGAAGTGTGTTAGAACTACATCTTTCCCTTTCCTCTTTTACATAACATAACGGGGAGGTGTTCCTCAGTCCACCGAGAGACTGGGAGCAATGCTAAATAATAACAGTCAGAGAAGGAGAGTATACAGGAAGTTATCAACTAAGGCCAGCCATACATGGAATAAGTGTGCTTGAATCCCCATCAACACAGAGAGTGATGATGTGGTAGCCCCCCTTGCTGGGCCATTGGCTTCTTCTGATGGGAGGGCAGAGGAAGCGGTCCCCATCGGGAGAAGACAATGATTATTGTTAACAGCTATAGCAGCCGCTAGCAATAATTACAGGTAAAACCTGTCAGGCTGGTTGTACCCAAGTTGATGGATCGATCAACTTGGTACATTCGCCTGCCCATACTGAATCTGGAGATTCAAACTGTCTATGGCCTACCTAAATGGCTTTCTTGCAAAATCACCAGGTATTTTTTATTTTTTTTTTGCTCTTATGGACCAGACATAAAAAACACTTTAAGTGGTATTCTTAACAGTGAAAAGGTAGAAAATACAAGATGTTCATTGCTAGGGTTTACATAAAAATAAAAAATAAATACCTATCCTAAAAATCTGGGACTACCATGAGATAAAAGAAGCATGTGCCAAAAGTAGTGATCCAAGTTTTATAAATAAACTGGTAACGACCTTATAAAGAGGGACTAAGATCATTACCTGGAAGAATGGTAAATACCTCACACGTCCCAGACATGATAATAATCCTAGAACAAATTTCTCCACAATACATTGTAATCCCACAGGGTTACAATTCTCAGGTCATTTAGTTTTTTTCCCACAAGAAACGACTGACGTTGCAAGCACAGGAAAAAATAAAGGAAAAGTCTGCAAACCTACAGTTTCCCTAGCTTGTTTTATTATCATGCCAGATCACTATTGTTACTTCACTTTGACAATAATCATACAGAGATCTTCCTGTATAAATCACTGGCTGCATGATAATGCTTGAGCTCCTTTCACGGAATGATAATCACAAATGGGAAACGGATATTTAATGATACATACTTGGTGAAATTATGTAAACAATGTATATTTTTATATTGTTTAAATTATGGAAAGTTATGTATGCTGGATCATATTCATATAAATGATAGAAATATTCAATATGCTGGACATTTGGGAGGCTGGAAAGTAATTTCATGCATGATAATACAAGTATAGTAGAATAAAAAGAAAAAAAAATTCCAACAGATTTTTAAGATTGTCAGTCATAGAAAGTTCCCATATTAAAGTTTAATTTTTCTGTAACTTTGTAGCTCTTGCAGTAATTTGCATGGAGATGTAGGTCTCACCTCTTCTTTCCCGAATACAAAAGTATAGTTTTTCATAATGAATAAAAACACCCAACGACGAAACTTGGTATATAATTGGCCGCGGCATGTTTATTGGTGTAAAATATTCAAATAATAAAATGATTAAATGGATTTAAGTTAACACATACAGTTCTCATTTGTAAATAATAAATACAAACAGCTCAGTCTTCAGGACTCAAGCAATACCCTATATCAATAAACACACATTCCCTTTTAAATGTAAAGAGTGACCAACCACATATACATGCCTTTGACAAGGGTGTGGGGTGGCAAGCTTGTTGTTGACCCTAACCAACGCTGAGGTAATTCTGTGGGGATGGTGTCTTATACAAATGAGCCCCCCTTCCAGAATGTTCTTGCTGGTCATGTAACCTTCTGGGAATTTCCCCAGAGGTCATGTGGCATACCAGACTATTCCCCAATTTCACATAACCCTGTTTTTTCCTGCCTTACATTCAAAGCTATTTTCTTTGTAGGTCTCACCTCTCCTTCACCGAATACTAAAGTATAGTTTTTCTTAATAAATAAAAATGAGGAAACTTGGTATATAATTGGCCATGGCACGTTTATTGGTGTAAAATATTCAAATAACTTAAATCCATTTAATCATTTTATTAACACCTAAAATTCTCACTTGTAAATAATAAATACAAACAGCTAAGTTTTCAAGACTCGATAAGCGGCATGAATTTTTTCACAATGTCTAATCTTTTCCAATTGTACGTCCTGCAGCCATAAGAGTCATGGAAAGATTTCAGAAAAGATTATAGTGGTATCCGGGGAAGGCAATTTAAATCTATGGAGATCCTGCTTCATTGCAAACATAAGCTCTAGTGTTTTTGCTTTACCCACATCATTACCCCCCAGGTGGATGATTAGTATATCCATGACCGGACACATTTCCAATAACCTGGAGAGACAACGAGACAAATTAAACCATTTTAGACCACAAATTCCTCTCCATAACACCTGGAATTTCTTAGGATCCAATGACAGATTAGGTGTATAGCAACGCATCTTGGCTCTTTTGTTAGCCCAAAAAATAAAGTAGTGGCTCAGGATCCAAATTCTTCTTCTATCACCTATAAAAAAATCAAAGAGAGATCAGGTCTGAAATAAATCTAAAATCAATGAGATTCCCATCTGCCTATTAAGTTTTTTTTATTATTATGACATCCTCCAGCCCCATTTTAGCAGCATCGCTGCCCAAATCCTAAATAAATGGGAGGTAAAATTAAATGATTGTAACCCTAACTTTTGCATGCATTTTTTTGAAAACCAATGTGAATTAATATCCTGTAAGGGAAGACCCATCCAAATGAACCAAGATTGTTTGTCATTCTTAATGGACAAATTGCAATGTCTCCATAACGATATAGAGTGATCTTCACACCTTTACCTGTTTTATCCATTTTGGAATTAGAAATAAATGTTAAGTCCTATCATGTTGACCATCACATGATGGACTAACAGCCAGACACAGACTTTTTTATTTTTGGGTAAAAACTCAGATATTCTCATATTCTCATAGCGCCGAAGAATGGTAATACAAAAGCAGATTTAAATAAAATTGACTTAAATTCTGAGATGCATACCATTTCTGTAAATCTACAAAATTTCTTTTAGCAATGAGATAGAAATGTTCCTTCTAGTATCTGGGAAAGAATGCCTCTTGTAAACTTTAAGGGCTTGTTGCATAGAAAAAAAAGATGTACACTGTTAAGGAAACCTTACAATTTAAAAAGAATGATAATCCCTTCTAGTATCTTAGCAATTTGGCTATAGGATAATTCCGACTGCATTAGAGTATAAAAAAAAATGGATCTATGTCTCTGAAGGAGAATCAAACTGCAGTCCAAATTATTTATTGAATCTATTCCACCTCTGTCATGCAGTCGAGTATTTAGCCCATGTACTATCAACCACATCAAAATTTTAAAAAAGGGTTCCATAGGTCTTCGGGGCACATTTGGCCTTTTTTGCCCACTTTGGGCAGTAGTTGATGGAATTTGTGTATCTACAACTGAGATAATGCATCCACAATTTGATTTTCCTTACCTTTCGGCCAGATATTAAAGCATAAGCATACAAAAACTAGATACCCAAGTAATTTTACCACAAGGAGAGATTTTGTTGATAGGCAATTTACTGCATTTATTATCCCCTATTAGAGTTAATAAATATTCTTTTATTGGAAAATTGATCCATCTTTCTAAAGCTACAACTAAGGGAAATAATTCCAGCAGAACTATGCTCCTAGTGGCTTTCGATTGTATCCATCTTTCTGGCCATACACTGCAGCACCATTGATTCCTCTATATTGCAGCGAAACCGTAGGACCCTGCTGCATCAGTGTATAGTTCAATATCTGATGAAAAAAAAATTCTTCTTGAAAGAATGAATGCCCATTATATATGTCAAAAAATGTCATCCATACCATAAGATCTTCTTTAAGATCTTCTGTTAACCTAATGTGTGAAAATGGAGATTTGAGTCCTGACATGGATAAATATAGCCTTCGCGAGAGTATCCTACCAACCGGTATTACTCTGGTTGTAAATGCTAGAAGTCCTAATAGAGATTGAAGTTTTTAATACATTTTCTTTCCGTCTTATCATCGAAGCAATCATGGATAGAATTTCAATTACCATTAAATAAAGTTAACGAAACTCAAACAACCCTGGCCCAGATTCTGAAAGGGCTTACGACGGCGCAACGCCATTTGCGCCATCGTAAGTCCTAATCTGGGCCGTCGTATCTATGCGACTGATTCTTAGAAGGCTCTTACGCTGTCAGATCTTAAATGCATTTTTTTTTTCGCCGCTAGGTGTCGCTTCCGGCGTTTTCCCCGTCGTCTATGCAAATTAGCTATTTACGCGAAATTCCCGAATGTACGCGCGGTCGACGCAGTGAAGTTACGACGTTCCCGTATCTTTTGCAACGCCTAAAGTTGCCCCTGCTATATGAGGGGCAAACAATGTTAAGTATGGCCATCGTTCCCACGTCGACATTTTAAAATTTACGCTGTTTGCGTAAGTCGTCCGTGAATGGCGCTGGACGCCATTTACGTTAACGTCAAAGCCAATGACGTCCTTGCGACGTCATTTCGCGCAATGCACGTCGGGAAATTTTAGGGACGGCGCATGCGCAGTACGTTCGGCGCGGGAACGCGCCTAATTTAAATGATCCACGCCCCCTACCCAGATCATTTGAATTAGGCGGGCTTGCGCCGGGGGATTTACGCTACGCCGCCGTAACTTTACAGGCAAGTGCTTTGTGAATCAAGCACTTGCCCGTAAAACTTGCAGCGGCGTAATGTAAATGAGATACGTTACGCCGCCGCATTTTTACGCAAATCTACCAGAATCTGCCCCTCGGTGTTTATTCTTATGCCTAGAAATTCAATAGACCTGGATAAAACAACGGTCTTTTCTGTAGAAAGTGGGATATTTAGTGATCATACAAAACAATTGCAGCATAAATAAACAGATAGGAGAGTGAGCATGTCCAATAAATAAGAAGTCATCAAGGTCATGTAATATACCATCATGACCAGATTCAAAAGAAACCACCGATTGAAGAAATTATGCGTATTTGAACATCCCATGTCGTAGTGAAATGTATCCTTGAATAACATACCCAGGTAATTACAGTATAAGAAGCTGGACTGATTGGAAGCAATCTGAATGCTGCTTTAATGTCTGCTTTAGTGAGCTGTGCAGCTGTACCAATCCTCCTGATATGATAGATGGCATCTTCAAAAAGTACAGTATGAGACTGATACTAGATCTTCATTGATCTCATCATTTAATGATGAACCTATCAGGAAAGATAAATGATGTATCAGGCGGAATGAGTTGGGCTCTTTCTTAGGGATAATTCCCAACGGTGATGTTCAAATTTTTCCGAATGGGGGATAACTAAATAGTCCTGCTATTCTGTTTAGGGTATATTAATTTCTGAGCACTATTAGGTTTAACCATAATCCTAGATCTTTATTATCCCATTTTATGGACGGATATATAGATAATTTTTGTCTAAATGATTCGTCATACTGGTACCAGCCTTATCCACCAAAGCTTTTGTATGCGTCAAGCATGTGCTCAAGGTGCTGGAAAAGGCCCCTACAGTATTCTGGATTCATGCTAGAACATTAGCATAAATAGTAAACGACTGCAACCAATTATGAAATGACCTTGCCACAACCTATGCCTTTCTTCCTCAGGCTTATCCTCTGATTTTTTGTCAGGTCTGTTGATGAACTCTTTTACAGAGGGAAGACAAAATATCAACACACTTCCCTTTCCATATCTTATCTTTTATCTGAGCCGAAAGGTGATACCCAAGTGGTGAGATCTCACATGGTTGAATTTATTTTAAACATGATTTTGGAAATGATGAATTGGTAATGTTCAGTTCCACTGGCAATGTATTACTAGTATTCTAACTGCTGAAACAATAGGATTACTGTCAACATTGGACACATGTTAAGGCTGCTCGGCACCTCTTCAGCTACATGGCTCTCTTCTTGCGCCTGTTCCTGCCTCTCGGCATCTGCTTCACCCAGCTCCAGGCACCATCTCAGCCATGCTCCTCCCCAGTTTTCCCCAGTCCGCTCCAATACACTCCACATTAGGATTTTCATTATAGGTCAGTAGCAGATCTAGTAAACACAGCCCTTCTAAACTTGTTACTGACTCTAACCAGCTGTGAGATAATTCTGCGGGGGGCGCCTTATATAAATGAGCCCCCCTTCCAGAATGTTCCTGCTGGTCATGTGACCTTCTGGTCATTTACCTGGCGTTCATGTGACATGACAGACTATTCCCCAATGTCACATAACCCCCGTTTTTCCCGCCTTACATTCAAAGCTATTTTCTTAAAGTGACCATACCCCTTTTTTTCTGTTTTTTTTTTAAATTAGGCAGCCGCTCTGGTTTAATTAGTTAAGCCCTCTCTGTCCATTCTTGCTTCTTGTTTCTACTGTTGTGTAGATTACTGTCATGTAGCCTAGTATGGCTAGAGCAGACCACAGACATAAGGAAACAAACTGTGAAGCCTCATACACACAACCAAGGAACTCGACGGGCGAAACACATCGTTTTGCTCGTCGAGTTCCTTGTGAAGCCGTCGAGAAACTCGACAAGCCAATTTTCTCCATTCCCGTCATGGCTCGTCGAGTTTCTCGACAGTTTCCTCGCCGAAAATGTACACACGACCGGTTTCCTCGGCAAAAAATATCTCGAGAAACTCGGTCGTGTGTACGAGGCCCTAGGCAATATTTGGCCATCCAATTGCACTATGAGGAGCATCGATCAGGCAGGTACACTATTCCCCCTGCAGTAATTGCAGTCCGCTCACTCACCTTCCGTCACATTGATTCTAAGCTGAATGCTAGACAGGAGGAGGGAGCAGGAGGTGGGCTGAGTCTTGTGTGTCTTGTGGACACAGAGTGGGGCTTAAGAGCGAGCATGCTCAAAGTGCCCCCATAGCAAGCGACTTGCTATGGGGCACTGAGCAGGGGGTGGTGCCAGGACCACCGGTGGGGGACCCATTGCACAGAGCAGATGGGTATGACATGTTTGTTATTAAAACAAACTAACTGAGCCTTTATTATTACTTTGAGAATTTGGTTATAGCATATGACAGAAATAGCTGGATCACAATAATAACACAACAATTAGCAATTCTCTGGCATGTAAAGCAGTTCACATACCATATTTTCCGGCGTAAAAGACGATCTTTTGGGCTTAAAAACTTGCCTCAAAACCCGGGGATCGTCTTATATGCCGGTACCTGTCTCGGAGATCCATTATTTAAAAGCCACGCCTCCTCCTTGTGGTGTTCCGTGATGGGCGGAAAACACTTGGTTTCCCAGCAGAGCCTCTGTTCGGTGTTCCGCCTATCACGGATGTCTTCTCATCCTCGGCTATGGATGAGAGGACCTCCATAATAGGCAAAACACAGGCGCCTATCACGGAACAGCATGAGGAGGAGGCGCGGCTTTTGATTAATGGACGCCCGCAGTACAGGAATAAGGTATGGCATGTTGACGGCACAGTGAGGCATGGGATGGCACAGTGAGGCATGGGATGACACAGTGAGGCATGGGATGGCACAGTGAGGCATGTTGATGGCACAGTGAGGCATGTTGATGGCACAGTGAGGCATGTAATGGCACATTGAGGCATGTTAATGGCACAGTGAGGCATGTTGATGGCACAGTGAGGCATGTGATGGCACAGTGAGGCATGTAATGGCACAGTGAGGCATGTAATGGGCACAATAAGGCATGTAATTGCACAGTGAGGCATGTAATGGGCACAGTGAGATTTGAAAAAATCTGAATAAAGCCTGTTCCTGTCAGTATTTTTTCCTGTCAGCGGTTGTTCCGGCTACCCCTCAGCTTCCAGACAGACTAGTAGGAAGGGGGTCGTCCTATACAGTGAGTATATACCAAAACCAACATTTTAGCTGGAAAATTAGGGGGTCATCTTATACGCCCTGTCGTCTTATACACCGGCAAATACGGTACTATAATAAGACCACAATTAGCAATTCTCTGGCATGTAAAGCAGTTCACATACCGTATTTTCCGGCGTATAAGATGACCTTTTGGGCTTAAAAACGTATATATATTTAACTTTATGGCTGGAGTTTAGCGTTTAGCTTTAAGCTACAAATAATATAAAGAGATTTTATTTTTGGACTTTATTAAAGTCGCAAAGTAAACTAATGTATTATATAGCAACAGGTCAGGAATCATATCGCATTGTGCCGATGACTATGAATTGTTGAAAACTAAAGTCATCCAAACTAAAGTAAAGAGATCCACATGTGGCAAATACCTTTTGATTATTGTAAACAACATAGGAAGGCTGCAAATAAACGTTTTTAGCACCTCTAGGAAAGTCCAACTTTCTTAGTTTTTAGTCAGTCTCTACACCTCTAGGAAATTGCCACTTACCTACAGGGGCCAATTCTTCCTATTGACTGCAACTGCCTTCTGCTATGCTGGCCAATAGGGATGAGCCGAACACCCCCCCGTACGGTTCGCACCAGAACCTTCGAACGGACCGAACGTTCGCACGAACATTTAGAACCCCATTGACGTCTATGGGACTCGAACGTTCGAATTCAAAAGTGCTCATTTTAATGCCTAATATGCAAGTTATTGTTGTAAAACGTCTTTGAGAACCCGGGTCTTGCCCCAGGGAACATGTATCAATGGAAAAAAAGTTTTAAAAACGGTTGTTTTTTTAGGAGCAGTGATTTTAATGATGCTTAAATAAAAATAAAAACATTCCTCTAAATATTGTACCTGCTGAGTGTCTATAGTATGCCTGTGAAAACATCTTTGATCTAGAGACAATGGGGGGGGGGGTGCTCCTTCCAGATTTTTAGAAATATTATAAAGCAGCACCAATAAAGAGAGTTATAGATTGGGTCCATAATGCATCATATAAGAAATGGGTATCCTTAGAAGATAATATGAGCAAAACGGCCCTAGGCCAGATTATTTGGATTCCCAAAAAATACAGAGACCTCCCTAAGGTATTGGCCCCAATTACAATAGAAACACTAAGAATATGGGATAAAGTAATAAAAGATATGAAAGGACAATACAACAGCCCACTGATGTCCCTGACAGGAAATAATTATTTCCTACCAGGAAAAAATAATAAGCTATATCTAAAGTGGATTCATTCGGACAGATTGAGATTAAAAGATGTTTTAAAGGGGAATAGATTATGCTTATTGGAAGAACTGCTTGAGAAATATGGAACAACACCGTGGGATGGTTGGAGATACATGCAGCTTCAACATTTTGTTGAATCTCTTCCAAAACCACTTCACTGTGTTGAAAGGTTAAATTCATGGGAGAGATTAATAGACCAGGGGGTATAAGTAAAAAAGGGATGATCTCTAAGATATATAGGTTGCTGATAACCTCCATGGACGATGGGTTAATGCATCCTTTAGAAAAATGGGAGATAGAATTAAATCAAGCAGTTCCAGAGATGTTGAAGAAGAGGGTTATGGACTATGTACATTCTACCTCAAAGGATACAAGGATGAAAGAAATTAACTATAAATTATTGACCAAGTGGTACTACGTCCCCACTAAAATGCATAAAATAAGCCATGATGCATCACCCTTGTGCTGGAGGGAATGCGGGGAAGAAGGAAACCATGCCCATATATGGTGGCAATGTAGCTTGATTCAAACATATTGGGTGGAAGTACTAGATCTGATGAAACAGATAGAAGGGAAGGAGATTGAACTAGACCCTTGGAGCCACCCTGGCTTTGACCAATTATGGCTCTCCGATTTTTGCAAGCTGTGATTGGTCAAGCATGCGGGTCATAGTGCATGCTTGGCCAATCATCAGCCAGCGATGCCGCAGTGAATTATGGTCTGTGAAACGTAACTCGAATTTGGCATGAACGACCCGTTTTGTTTGTTCGTATTTCGACGAACGATCGAACATACGATGTTCGAGTCGAACATGAGTTCGACTCGATTACGAAGCTCATCCCTACTGGCCAAGATCATAAACAATACAGCATCTGTTGCATCTAAATTTTTCTACTCAATCTACACCCCAATAATCTCAAAGCGACCCTGTCACTAACTTCAAAAATTGCAGGTAAATTCCCAGATAAAGCAAGTCATTTTAACCTTCTGAGTAGAGTTGAGCGGACACCTGGATGTTCGGGTTCGGGTCCGAAAAAAAAGTTCGGGTTCTTGTAAAAAAACACACTGACACCAAAGAATAAAGTCCTTTATTTAAAAAAAAAAACATCCAGCGGTGAGAAATCCACTCGTTCCCGGCTTCCTGCGTTGTCCTGATCCTGCGATGGCTGCGGGTGATCTCCCGCGATGAGAAGATCCTGCGTCGGGTGATCTCCGCTCCTGCGATGAGAACATCCATTCATCCAGCGCAGCAGCATCCCGGACCTCCTCTCACCGCTGGGCACAGCCCAGCGAATGAGCGGCTGAAGCTGTGACATTTCTTATATAAAGGAGGCAGAGCCACACGTCACGTGACCCCGCCCCCTCTGACGTACCCTCTGCTACGTCACTGGGTAAGCCCAAGAAGAGGAAAGACCTGGTGCGGTTCAGGAGAGGGGGGCCGCACTCTGCCCCCCCCTCTTTTCTGCGGCCGGCCAGGTCAACGTGCTCGGATAACGGGTCTGGTTATGGATATTTAGGGGGAACCGCACGTCATTTTTGTTTTAAATTGACGGCGGGGTTCCCCTGAATATCCATACCAGACCTGAAGGGTCTGGTTATGGATATTTAGGGGGAACCGCACGTCATTTTTGTTTTAAATTGACGGCGGGGTTCCCCTGAATATCCATACCAGACCTCTAAAGGGTCTGGTTATTGAATTTGCGGGGACCTCCGCACATTTTGTTTTTCCCGAACTCCGATCCCGGACCCAAACTTTTTTCAATTATTCGGGTTCGGGTCTGGGTTCGGGAAAAACCCAAAGTCCGTACCGAACTTCTGAGCGGTGTTCCCGAGTCTGACTCGGGGTGAGATTTTTTGGCTACGATCGGTAACCCCGAGTCAGACTCGGGCTTTCCTCGCAGCATCCATAGGCTTGGTTTACTTACCTTGTCCCTGGATCCAGCGATGCCACCGCGCTGTGTGAGCGAGCGGGACCTCGCTCGATTCACACAGTGCCTCTGTGTGCCGCCGATCTCCGTTCCCTGCGACATTACGACACACGGGAGCGGAGAACGGCGCCAAATTCAAAAAGGTAAACAAACACAATACATACAGTATACTGTAATCTTATAGATTACAGTACTGTATGTAAAAAATACACACCCCCCTTGTCCCTAGTGGTCTGCCCAGTGCCCTACATGTACTTTTATATAATAAAAACTGTTCTTTCTGTCTGCAAACTGTAGATTGTCCATAGCAACCAAAAGTGTCCCTTTATGTCAAAAATGGTTTTAGAGCAGCTAGAAAACAGCGATAATAAATTATAATCACTTGCAGAATTGTGCGATAGCGATTTGTGAGGAAATTTGTCATAAAAAAATAAAAGTAATGACGGCGACAATTCTGCAACTGAGCAAATTTCAGTGATTTTGAGTTGATTACATTATTGAATAATTTTTATTTTTATTATATTATTATTTGTTATAATTATTTATAATTATTTATTATATTATAATTTATCATTTTGTTTTTAAAAAAAATCATACCCGGGATGCCTACTAGACTCTTGTTTGGTCAGATTTAAGTGAGTTATTCCTAAGAATTACAGGCCTACAGTATAAAATGCCAAATTTCCTTGCAAATAATGGTACCGCTTTCAGCACCTTTTTTCTGAAATAATCATACCGCCAGGGAGGTTAATGCTAGCTTGCAGTGCTTTTCCTTCCCATAAATGTGTTTAATTTCTTGCAGTGGGCCATTGAACTTACTAGGATGTTTGATTACTACAGGCGTCTACAGGACTTAATTCTCAATTAAAGTCACAGTGCTCCTCACATGTCATAGCTGTCTCCTCTTCAAGGGGCATCTAATTACTTCCTGGGCTGCCCCAGCTCCTTCTCTCTTTCCTTTACTTCCCTACATAACCTTATATACAGTATACCTGCAGGGGGAAAAGCGAAGGAAAATACTACAGAGGGTCACTTGAGTGACAGCTAAGAATATCGTATCATTTAAGTGACAGCTCTTAGTCTGCCGGGGCTGCTGACATCACATCCAAGATGATGATGTCAAGAGCCAGCCTCAGTCTTTTGAATGTCTACACAAGAGAGACTTTTATAGGTAAATCACACGCATAAAATAAGTTAGGTGTGCATACAGTAGAATTTTATGGGAAGATTTTTGTTAAAATGAATGCCTTGGCAACAGGGTCTTTTTAAGCTTGTGATGAATATAGAAAAGTCCACTACAATTATCAGCATTTCTGGACAGTTTAAATTTCAACAGGATCTCTAACCACTTGACGACCTCCCACAGTACATTTACATCATTACTTTGATACTAAATACCGTTATAGCAGAAGCTAGCTGCCATAGCCCCAGTATCCTCTTGCTCTGTGGGCAATTGTCTACAAAATAAAAGTAATCCCAGTGGCAGATTTTTAGAGGCGGTAGGAGAGGTGCCCCCCTCCCGCCGCCTTCCCTGCTTACAGGAGAGATCGGTAAAGGCGGAAACAATCTGATCTGCTGGAGTGATGAGCAGGATGTCCAGTGAGGCCAAGATGGCCCCCACTTGACTTTATGCCCAAGGAGGACTAGAGTGAAGTCTAACGCCTTAAAAGGGCTGCTTTTTTTGTTAAAAGGAAAATTACCTTTTATTTTTGCCTTGTCTTTTTGACCCCAAACCTCTCAAAGATGACCTGGATGTTTACATTCCCTGTAATAGGAATAAAAGTGATCAAAAAAATAAATAAAAAGGGACAGTGTAAAAATATATTTTTTTAAGTAAAAATAAATAAGAAAAAAAAAAGTAAAGCACCCCGTCCCTCCGTGCTCGTGCTCAGAAGTGAATGCATATCTAAACAGTGTTCAAACCCCACATGTGAGGTATCGCGGCAATCCTTAGAGTGAGAGAAATAATTCTAGCATTCAACCTTCTATAACTCTAAACAGGTAACCTGTATATTTTTAAAGCATTTCCTATGGATATTTTTAAGTACCGTAGTTTATTGTCACCATTTCACGAGCGTGCGCAATTTTAAAGCATGACATGTTAGGGGTCTACTTACTTATCATCTTTCACATTATACAAAAAAATGGTCTAACTCTACTGTTTTAGGGTTTTTTTTTAAGTAAAAAGGTGTATTTTTTTTCCAAAAAAATAGTTTGAAAGACCACTACGTAAATACGGTGTAATGTAAAATATTGAAATGATTGCCATTTTATTCTCTGAGGTCTCTGCTAAATAAAATCGTGCCCTCACGCAACTTTCAACCTAGCGGCATCAGATCGGTTTTGGGCTTGCCAATGGCTCCGGTAAGCTCGGAAAGCGACGGGAGGGGGGCACCTCTCCTGCCACCTATAAATTAGATCTTACAGGGAATCTGCCTCTAGGATCACTTTAATCGGAAAGCCAGTCACCTAATGAAAAAGATACCGGGACAACAGCCTGGTTTTAAAAATTAAGAAAATAAAAGCTCTGCAGCTACAAATACTGTAGGCACCACAATCTTGGATTTGGGAACAGATTTTGACTTTCTAATGATTGCCAACCATAAAACAAAACATGATATTCAAGCGCACTCCCTGTAGATGTCTAAGGTTCACAACTGGCTAGTTTAAATTGGATTAAGAATGGGGGCTAAGGATAATGAAGATAAAAATAAAAATAAAAATAATAATAAAAATAAAAATGAAGATGGGAATAAAAATAAAAATAAAGATGAATATAAATGTGAGTATTGTCCGAAAAAGACAGTGCTATAAAGTGGATGTCATAGTCCATCAAGTGTCCATGGCACTGTATAACTATATCGCTATAGCCTTGCTTTAGATGGCTGCCAGCTGACAGATGAAGTGATCTGTGTGAAAGCAAAAGAAGACAAAATGCAGCGCCTTCTAAGCGTAGCAAGCTCGTTTAATAAAAGTGGAATTTTTCAAAAGCTATAAAAAGCCTACTTACAAACATAAATGAATGCCCAGCCTGAGGAAGAGACTCGAAAGTCTTGAACGCGTGCACCTCCCGCATCCGGAAGTGACGTCATTTGCAGTCCGCAGTGGATACCTGACTCCAGCCTGTAGGTTCCGAGAGCGTCTCGGTTCCTGCCGTCGCTGCTATACAGAGAACGACATCTCCCCGCTGCCTGCACCAGGACATCGTACGGACCCCGGGATAAAAATGCGGATGATCTCTACACCTTTTTCACCTGTATTTCATTTATGTTTGTAAGTAGGCTTTTTATAGCTTTTGAAAAATTCCACTTTTATTAAACGAGCTTGCTACGCTTAGAAGGCGCTGCATTTTGTCTTCTAATGATTGCCAACCACTGTGCATGCAGAGCAGGAAAACTTGGCCTACAGTCTCCTGGGATGTGTGTGGAATAGGCTGTAGGTGTAAGGTTGAGGTTCACAGTTACATCATCTTGCTAGGTCAGGATTAAGGAAATTGGAGATGTAACCCTTTTACTGCTCCTGCCATAAGCCATATGTAGGTAGCAGCGTTTGGCAACACTTGACTGTCAGATGGAAGTGATCTGCCACTATTGGTGGACCAAGGACTGGCATGGCTGATGCCACCGGGTAGAGGGGAGGGAGATCAGTGAATGTTTGCTGATCTCTTCTATTTGTTAATGACCCAGGAGTGATGTGTATAACATCACTAACTGGTCATGGTGTCACTTTTCCCTAGCCAATATGGCTGGAAAAGAAACTAATGGAGAGTGTCCTGTGCTCCATTAGCTTCACTGGAGAACAGGTGAGAGATATCCAAGGTCTTGTTAAAGAGAACCTGTCATCAAGGGTAAACAATTAAAGTTTTACCAAAGCACTTTAACGCCCAACATTTTTAAGCCCCCCCCCCCCCCGTCACATACATGCATTTTTGAATGTTATTGCAAGCATTAAGCATTGGGACAAAATCATTAATTGCAATACATGTTACATATTGCCACACAAGCCTGATGGGTGGCCCATTATTCACCAATGGGCTATACCGATGACCAGTAGGGGCTATTAAAGCTTTGCCTATGGAAATTATAGTGTACCAAATGTTGTCACCGTTTTACTGCCACATGCTATTTTAAGCCTTCAAATTCTGGGTATCTATTCACACTAACAGTGTGTAACAAAAAATTACCACTATTTTATTCTCCAGTCTGCTTTCACAAAATAATAAATATTTGGGGTTCATGCTTCTATGAGCTTGTATGACCATACTTGTCAGTCAGAGGCTAAGTGTAATTAAAGCAGCACATTAGAATTAAACTCAAATTCTAACCTATAAACATGAGTTTGTGCATCATTTTGTTAATATATGTTTTTGTAAAAATGGTTTTCCAAACACCCTTCAGCATCAAATGTGCCTGACATATGTCATATCTGATTTGATTCAACTATTATCTTTAATTACAGCACATGACGTTACTAGGTTGATATTGCATTCCCTTTTCACATATGCCCCAATACATAGAAATCAGTACCACAGTCTATTGTAATATATTGTATCCACGTAGTTGTTCCTTTTAATCATGTGAACTGAAACTTGAAGGCTGAATTAGCAACAGGAACTACGGAAGATACCATTGTTTTATGTGAGAAATTAACCTCAGAGATGTCAGTCTCATTCTGTAGAAACAATCATGGGAAGTTTGTCATAACTGTGTAGAAGGGGAAATAAATAAAAAATCGACAAATAATTGTTCATGTTTTAATATGTGAAAGAGTATCTGAATGTTTCCATTAGGCATGGTTTAGGTCTTTGCAAAACATTTTTATTAGTGAATGAAAAATTATTATCACTTGTGGATGGTATATAAATGTGTCTGAACTGCTCATCTTAAATAATTCAGTGTATACAGCTCAGTATACTACATATTGTGTCAACTCCTGTGTTAAGCATGTACTGTGTAAACAGCAGATTTGCAGGAATCACTGTCCTCAATAGGGATGAGCTTCCTGTTCGAGTCAAACTCATGTTCGACTCGAACATCGTATGTTCGACCGTTCGTCGAATTATGAACGTTATGGGCTGTTTGCGCCAAATTCGAGTGGCGTGTCACGGCCCATAATTCACTGCGGCATCGCAGTGCATTGCTGGCTGATGATTGGCCAAGCATTCACTATGTGATATAAAAAGTGCAGCGCAAAAGATTACTTAGTAATAAAAAATAAATAATAAACAAATAAGTGAATAAATAAAGTCCATAAGTGAAGTAAGTGCAAGAAAAAATCCAATAATTTCATATACAGGGGTGAATCCAGAAACGTGACTAGAGTAAAGATCCTCCACCAGAAAGTACGGATGTCCCCTCACCTCCTTACTTCGACCTCCAAGAGGTCACAAAGCATGGTAAGCTGATAACACAGATCCTGGTATTAAGGGTCAGCAGATGTCTGGTCACTCCGTATCCAAAACAAACAGCCCAAGGATTGGCAGCAATAGGACATGTAGAACAAAGAGGAAAGAGATCTAGTGCTCTCTGTAGCTAAACCAGCATTTATTCAGGTAAAATATGATAAAATACACTCACATCGTATGGCACTCTTAGCCGAGTGCTAAGCTCCAAGCAGTACACTCAAATAGTGTGAGACGGCCAGAAACATTGTGAGGCGGCGATCGCGGGTGACGTCACACGTTAGCTCCTCCCCTCGTACACGTTATGTCCCAGTAGGTGGGACTTCTTCAGCGTAGGGTCAGGAAATAGCATGGACGTCCCGCTGTTCAAAGGAATATATATCCAAGGCAATTTATCGCTGTCATGGTAACCACCACAACAACCACCAAGCGCAGCCTAATGCAACCACTATAAGGGATGCAAGGAGATATATAAAGGCAGCAGCTCAATAAGATAGAGAGAAAACACCCGATCTAGTCACTTATCAGATGACAGCCAGTAATAAAAACGCAGGCTTATGTAAATCACCAATTAACAGGCAAAAATAATCATATCAAAAACCGTAAGAAAACGGCTTACATGACGTCATCCGTGATCGCCTCCCCAGTACATTAAAATAAATCATGTTACATAAAATAAGCCAAAAAGGCAAAATATATATACACACAGTATATATATATATATATATATATATATATATATATATATATAAACCATAAAAACATTCAAAAATACAATGTAATAAAGATCTCGCGCCAAACTATAAATATAAAACAAAAACAAAAAATATAAAATAGCTGCTCCCCAAACAATTCAAATAAGAATAAATTCAAATAAGAATAAACATGTGAAGGGAAAAAATTGTGGGTAGGGGGCGCTGATAATAATACAAAAATCCAATAGGAAGTGGCAATAAAACGCCTGTGCAAACAATGCAAAAAAGTGGAACCGTGAACTATCAATAAATAAAGATCCTAATGAGGATCGCAAAACTTGCCATATGTGTGCCAAACAGCAAATAAATAAAGTGCATGTGCAATATATACAAACAAGAGAAATTAGTGCATAAGACCTGTATATAAATCACAGAAAACCTGATCATATGTGAACTATACAGTGAATAAATTAAAATATGTGTGCACTGAGTGCCAAAAAAGGA
Source organism: Rana temporaria (assembly GCF_905171775.1). Taxonomy (NCBI): domain Eukaryota; kingdom Metazoa; phylum Chordata; class Amphibia; order Anura; family Ranidae; genus Rana; species Rana temporaria. The sequence continues at coordinate 278,292,375 of NC_053492.1, read as the reverse complement.
GGGGATTGCGTAAAAAACAAAAAAATTATTTCAAATGTGAAAGATTCGCAAACTGTAAACCAGTGAGAAATCACAAAGAAAAGTCCATAATCTTAGGATGTAAATGTCCATGAATTCCTTAATCTTTACTACTTGTGTGGTAAGTTGCAGAGGAGCAGGAATTGCACCTTCACCAATCCTATCACCCAAACGTGCATAAAGGATGGCCCCTTACCGCATGTAGTTGACCTTTTTAACTAAAAAAAGATCAAATAAAGCTTTGCTGTCACCCTGGACAGATTGTGGATGGTCTGAGGTTCCTGTGGGTCAGCTTAGTAGGACATCATGGAAAAAATATAAAGCAGAGAGATACCGCCATAGCATATTATCATTTATTAAAATTTTTTAAAACAAAACAAGTGACGAGTGGAGGCTTACTTTAAAAGTGCCTACATCCCGGCACTGAGGCTTTGGGCTTGAGTCAGAAAGTACGATCCTGAGGACCCGTTCCGTAGAGAGTGATGTCCGCGCTGGGGTGTTCTACAGCGTGCGTTCCACCTCGCAGGAGCTGAGAACCAGCTGGACAGGAAGCTGTGCGTGATCTGCGTGTCGCCTCGACGTACGTTTCAGTAATCCGTCATGAGGAAGCGCGCAGATTCACGCACAAGACCAGGTTTAAATAGGTCTATCAATCAGCAGCGATAGAAAGTGACGTGCCGTTGAAAGCCTCAGTCTCGGTTACTAGGCAACCAAAAAACAATACAAAATGCACTAGAAAGCCGCATTCAAACGACTAATGAGATATAAGGACTAAATGGTCCATAAATACAACTTGTACTGACTTTTAAATATAATTTTGAGTATAATTGATAACTACAGGTACCATAGCAGTAAAATATATAATAAGCAACAGGCATAGAAAACAGATATAAAATTAATAGGTAATCTAATACTTGTCGCGGAAAATATTAAAACTAAACCAAGGAGATGATCCATAATACATACATAAAATTATATAATAATTATACACAGAAATAATTTTATTCAAAATACATAAAATATATATATAAAAAATTCCTTTGCAAAAAATGCAAGAAATGCAACAAAATGCAAAAAATGCAAAAAAAAACTAAAAATGGGAGAGGGAAAGGGCTAAGGAAAATGGTGTTCCCTGGTGAGGACTCCTAATTGATCATTCGTTGTTCAAAAAACAGTTAAGATCAAGTTCGATATTGAGACCCAGTGGTCGCATGGTCCTCAGACGGTGCAGCCACTGGGTCTCGTTTTGGGACACTGCTCGAGTTAAATGTGTACCCCTCCAATGACTACTAATCCTATCTATACCATAAAATGTCATTTTACTGGGGTCTCTATTATGGAATAAGTCGAAGTGTTTTGATACACTATGGTTAGGGTAGCCTTTAACGATATTGGCTACATGCTCATTTATCCTTATTTTGAGCTCTCTGGTGGTTCTGCCCACATATTGGAAAGTGCACAGGCACTCCAAATGTATGTTACGTACCTAGAGTGGCATGTAATAAAGGGTTTTATAGTGTACTCTAGCTTGGTCACGCTAGAGCTAAATTTGGTGACCTTACGGCCTTTCCTATTGGTTGTCTTGCAGGATCTACAACGAGTGCAGTAATGAAACCCTGTACTGTCCAAGAAAGTAAGAGGTCTTTCCGGAGGGTCAGGGACATTGCCTGCTATTTGGTTTCTAAGGCCTGGGGCTTTACGATAAATAAAATTAGGTTAAGAAGGTAATAATTTAGACAAATCATTGTCTTTCAGAAGGATGGGCCAAAATTGTTTAAATATTTTTTCCACATGTTTATATTGTCTGTGAAAACCGGACAAGAAAGAAATGTCTCCCTGATAGGGGGGTTTAGGTTTGGATTCAAGCAGCATGTTTCTATCCATATCTCTGACCTCTTTTTTAGTGTCCAACATTTTGGTTTGTGAATAGCCTTTGGCAACAAACCTATTGGTTCTACGCAGCCATGGACGTTTTTAACTTTATGCAAGGTCACCAGACCAATTTAGAAGAAATCTTCCAAGAAAAACCCACCCCTAATCTAGACCTCGAAAGAGGGTTTAAACAACTCCAACTCAATATGGAGAAGCAGATTAGGTTGTGGTGGGATATAGCCTCTTTTGAGATATACATCAGCAAAAATCTCACCCCTCGCAGTCTGAGGTGGGATGTTTATCCCAATGATGGCATTGAAGATCTCTCGTTGCAAGACGAGTGGTTCCAATTTTTTAATGCTTGCGAGCAAAAATTATTACAGCTTATGGTTAGAAGAAGAAAATCCAAAAATATTCTAATTGAGGCCAACATTGCAGATCTTAAAAAATTAATGGAACCTTTTATGGATACACAAGCGTTTTCTGAAAGAGCTCAGGCTCTTCAGATACATCTATCGAAATACGATAGTGACACTAAAAACAAAAAACTTAAAAAATATCAGAGAGATATCACAGACTATAGTGATCAGAAAGTATATAAATGGCAAGTTGTTTCTAGTTCCACTGAAACACCAGACATTTCCATAGAGAGGAGCGATAGAGCACCTAATACGGTTACTCAGGCCACTTTTAAACCTAAACCCAAAATACATACCCCTAAAATCCATACCCCTAAAAAACCTAGGACTCCATCCCAAACCAACCATTTTTATCACACTGGAGGTGAGAACGTTTCACATACGAATCATTATCCTACTCCCAATGATTATCAATATCCCCCCCCCTTATATGATTCCCACTAATAATAAATTTGCCCCTTTGGATTATAGACCTATGGACCCTTCCAATGCTTATTATCAGCAGAACCAACAATATCATGCCCCCAGACCTCCACAAGGTCATTATAGAGGTGGACATAGAGGTAGACCTGCACAACAACAACATAATCAGCAAGCGGGGGAATGGAGGGGATGGAAAGAACCTTACAAAATTCCCCCGGTCACTACCAAGAGTACCATAGAAAAATTAGACCAAGAGGTAAAAGAGGGGGAACCAGAAAGAAAACGACCCCGGGACAACTAGATGAAGGGATCTTCAATCTAGCAGAGGTCGAACTTTCTCAAGCCGAACTTGTGGTCCTTTCGAAAGGCCTTAAATTTGCCCCCAACAAAAATATTGACAAATTCAATGTTTTTTTAGATATTGAAAAGTTTATCAGAAAACTAAATATCAAAAAGCACTTTGCTCAACAGACTAATAACCCAGCCCAACCTTCTTCTACAGTTTATCAACACAGTGGGTTGAAAAACAACTCTGTTTTTAACCCTAATAAGGGCACACACCATCATATAGAGGTGTTCAAGAATATGGTTCAGGATAAAGTTAGAGAAATAGAGGTAAACAAAGCCAAATATAACAACCAAATGGTGACAGAAGGTATAAAAAGATTAGAAAATAATAAAAATGTGGTGGTCCGACCGGCGGACAAAGGTGGAGGAGTGGTGTTGCTTAGGAAAGAGGATTACTACGCAGAACTCCAACGTCTTCTGAGCGACACCACTACCTACCTGCTCCTACCAGGAGATCCTATGATTAAACTGAAGGAGAAACTCACCTGCTGGGTCGATAGTGGTGTATCTAAAACCATATTGACCCAACAAGAGGCATCTTATCTGGTTCCCAAGGTCCCGCGCACCCCGGTGCTGTACATCATCCCAAAAATTCACAAACACAGGACTAAACCTCCAGGGCGACCAATATTAAGCGGAATTGATTCGCTATTTGCAAGAACTGGAGAGTATTTAGATATTTTTTTGCAGCCCATGGTATTAACAGGTAAAGCCTATTTGAAAGATAGCAGGGAACTCATCAAGTCCCTAGCGGATATCTTAGTTGCTGACAATACTTGGTTGGTAACAATTGATGTGGAATCTTTATACACCAACATTGTGCAGTCCGATGCCATTGTGGCTGTAAGAGAGGCCTTTCTTAGTAAATCCACATTACAAGAGCCTCAGATTTCATTTTTGGTCCAGGGCCTCCTTTTGGCAATGAGTAATAATTATTTTTGGGCACAAAACCAGTTTTACAAACAAATAAGAGGGGTTGCGATGGGGGCTCGCTATGCCCCTAGTGTTGCAAACCTAGTTCTGGATAAATGGGAGGAGGAGACTATATTTAGAGAACCTGACAAATCGTTAACATATTACAAACGTTACATAGATGACATTTTTATGCTATGGGAGGGGTCTGAACAATCATTGGAAGTTTTCATATCACAAATGAACACCAATCAGTATGGTCTGAGTTTCACAGCTGCATTCAGTTTGGTTACTGTTAACTATCTAGATTTGACTTTAACGAAGAAAAATAATAAAATCTGTACCAGAACCTTTTTTAAGTCCACCGACAGGAATGGCTATGTCCCAATCACTAGTTGCCACCACCCCAAATGGTTGGGAGCGGTCCCGAAGGGGCAATTCATGCGGATCCGTCGCAATTGTGATGACATTGTTGATTTCGAGCAACAGGCAGATATTCTAACCAATAGGTTTGTTGCCAAAGGCTATTCACAAACCAAACTGTTGGACACTAAAAAAGAGGTCAGAGATATGGATAGAAACATGCTGCTTGAATCCAAACCTAAACCCCCCTATCAGGGAGACATTTCTTTCTTGTCCAGTTTTCACAGACAATATAAACATGTGGAAAAAATATTTAAACAATTTTGGCCCATCCTTCTGAAAGACAATGATTTGTCTAAATTGTTACCTTCTAAACCTAATTTTATTTATCGTAAAGCCCCAGGCCTTAGAAACCAAATAGCAGGCAATGTCCCTGACCCTCCGGAAAGACCTCTTACTTTCTTGGACAGTACAGGGTTTCATTACTGCACTCGTTGTAGATCCTGCAAGACAACCAATAGGAAAGGCCGTAAGGTCACCAAATTTAGCTCTAGCGTGACCAAGCTAGAGTACACTATAAAACCCTTTATTACATGCCACTCTAGGTACGTAACATACGTTTTGGAGTGCCCGTGCACTTTCCAATATGTGGGCAGAACCACCAGAGAGCTCAAAATAAGGATAAATGAGCATGTAGCCAATATCGTTAAAGGCTACCCTAACCATAGTGTATCAAAACACTTCGACTTATTCCATAATAGAGACCCCAGTAAAATGACATTTTATGGTATAGATAGGATTAGTAGTCATTGGAGGGGTACACATTTAACTCGAGCAGTGTCCCAAAACGAGACCCAGTGGCTGCACCGTCTGAGGACCATGCGACCACTGGGTCTCAATATCGAACTTGATCTTAACTGTTTTTTGAACAACGAATGATCAATTAGGAGTCCTCACCAGGGAACACCATTTTCCTTAGCCCTTTCCCTCTCCCATTTTTAGTTTTTTTTTGCATTTTTTGCATTTTGTTGCATTTCTTGCATTTTTTGCAAAGGAATTTTTTATATATATATTTTATGTATTTTGAATAAAATTATTTATGTGTATAATTATTATATAATTTTATGTATGTATTATGGATCATCTCCTTGGTTTAGTTTTAATATTTTCCGCGACAAGTATTAGATTACCTATTAATTTTATATCTGTTTTCTATGCCTGTTGCTTATTATATATTTTACTGCTATGGTACCTGTAGTTATCAATTATACTCAAAATTATATTTAAAAGTCAGTACAAGTTGTATTTATGGACCATTTAGTCCTTATATCTCATTAGTTGTTTGAATGCGGCTTTCTAGTGCATTTTGTATTGTTTTTTGGTTGCCTAGTAACCGAGACTGAGGCTTTCAATGGCACGTCACTTTCTATCGCTGCTGATTGATAGACCTATTTAAACCTGGTCTTGTGCGTGAATCTGCGCGCTTCCTCATGACGGATTACTGAAACGTACGTCGAGGCGACACGCAGATCACGCACAGCTTCCTGTCCAGCTGGTTCTCAGCTCCTGCGAGGTGGAACGCACGCTGTAGAACACCCCAGCGCGGACATCACTCTCTACGGAACGGGTCCTCAGGATCGTACTTTCTGACTCAAGCCCAAAGCCTCAGTGCCGGGATGTGGGCACTTTTAAAGTAAGCCTCCACTCGTCACTTGTTTTGTTTTAAAAAAAATTAATAAATGATAATATGCTATGGCGGTATCTCTCTGCTTTATATTTTTTCCATGATGTCCTACTAAGCTGACCCACAGGAACCTCAGACCATCCACAATCTGTCCAGGGTGACAGCAAAGCTTTATTTGATCTTTTTTTAGTTAAAAAGGTCAACTACATGCGGTAAGGGGCCATCCTTTATGCACGTTTGGGTGATAGGATTGGTGAAGGTGCAATTCCTGCTCCTCTGCAACTTACCACACAAGTAGTAAAGATTAAGGAATTTATGGACATTTACATCCTAAGATTATGGACTTTTCTTTGTGATTTCTCACTGGTTTACAGTTTGCGAATCTTTCACATTTGAAATAATTTTTTTGTTTTTTACGCAATCCCCTCCTTTTTTGGCACTCAGTGCACACATATTTTAATTTATTCACTGTATAGTTCACATATGATCAGGTTTTCTGTGATTTATATACAGGTCTTATGCACTAATTTCTCTTGTTTGTATATATTGCACATGCACTTTATTTATTTGCTGTTTGGCACACATATGGCAAGTTTTGCGATCCTCATTAGGATCTTTATTTATTGATAGTTCACGGTTCCACTTTTTTGCATTGTTTGCACAGGCGTTTTATTGCCACTTCCTATTGGATTTTTGTATTATTATCAGCGCCCCCTACCCACAATTTTTTCCCTTCACATTCAAAAATACAAAATAACTAAAATGACACTAGGTTAAATGTATCTATTTAAAATAAAACAGTTCAGATCGCCACCCCAAGATGTTTCTGGCCGTCTCACACTGTTTGAGTGTACTGCTTGGAGCTTAGCACTCGGCTGAGAGTGCCATACAATGTGAGTGTATTTTATCATATTTTACCTGAATAAATGCTGGTTTAGCTACAGAGAGCACTAGATCTCTTTCCTCTTTGTTCTACATGTCCTATTGCTGCCAATCCTTGGGCTGTTTGTTTTGGATACGGAGTGACCAGACATCTGCTGACCCTTGATACCAAGATCTGTGTTATCAGCTTACCATGCTTTGTGACCTCTTGGATGTCGAAGTAAGGAGGTGAGGGGACATCCATACTTTCTGGGTGGCTTTGGCCAATTATGGTTTAGGGGGTTTAGTACACGCCCCACACTATAAAGGCCGCCTGCAAGTCAGCCTTGTGTAGTGTGTTGCAGTGGTTAAGACAGAGAGAGACAGCGAGAGAGTGTCATTTTTTGCAGGTAGATAGAGCAGGCAGGCAGGCAGGCTAGTCAGTTAGAGTTACAGTGTGTAGAGGATATATATGCATCCCAGGTGTTGTATATATATATATTTATACACTGTATTGTGTTTAGCTAGATCCGCTCTTCCTAATTTACTGAGAGGCAGGCAAGTGATTGTGCTAGCTGCAGTATTATCATGTGGTGTACTGTCTGTGTCCTCTGTAGTGTGCACCTAAAGCTACGTGGTGTGTGTACTGTCTGTGTCCTCTGCACATTGTGCACCTAACGTAAAGCTGGTGTTTCTCATATTTATTCCTAGAGTCAGGGATCTGCTCATATTAATACTACAGGCAGAGGATATTGCTGCAAGTACTTTCACGTGGTGTACTGTATGTGTCCTCTGCAGTGTGCACCTAAAGCTACGTGGTGTGTGTACTGTCCATGTCCTCTGTAGTGTGCACCTAAAGCTACGTGGTGTGTGTACTTTTCGTGTCCTCTGCACATTGTGCACCTAAAGCTACGTGGTGTGTGTACTGTCTGTGTCCTCTGCACATTGTGCACCTAACGTAAAGCTGGTGTTTCTCATATTTACTCATATCAATACTACAGGCAGATGATATTACTGAAAGTGCTTTTACATGGTGTACTGTCTGTGTCCTCTGCAGTGTGCACCTAAAGCTACGTGGTGTGTGTACTGTCTGTGTCTGTGCTATTTTTCTTAATGATTTTCATCCATATTGCAGGGACCAGACATTACGTTAAAGCTGCAAGCAGTTTTAAATGACTTTTTTCTTATAGTAATCTCATTTTGTGCAGGGACAGTTCTAAACACGTGCCACTTCACAGGCATACTATAGACACCCAGCAGGTATGATATTTTCAAGGAATTTTTCAAATTGTTTTTATTTCACTTTAAGCATCATTAAAATCACTGCTCCAGAAAAAAAGACTGTTTTAAAACTTTTTTTTTACATTGATACATGTTCCCTGGGGCAAGACCCGGGTTCTCAAACCCGTTTTACGACAATAACTTGCATGTTAGGCTTTAAAATGAGCACTTTTGAATTCGAACGTTCGAGTCCCATAGACTTCAATGGGGTTCTAAATGTTCACGTGAACGTTCGGTCCTTTTGAAGGTTCTGTTGCGAACCGAACGGGGGGGTGTTCGGTTCATCCCTAGTCCTCAATACTGGCTCCAGTATATTGAAGCAGTCATTGTGCTAGCAGCTATAGTTTTCTAGTCTTACCCAGGGGCGGACTGACCGGTCAGGGATTTTGGCCATGGTCCAAGGGCCCGGCCACTGAAGGGGGCTCACTGAGTTGCCTGCTGGAGCTCTCAGGGCCAGTTCAGGGACAAAAAGACTTGTGGGCGCGAGACCGCAGTGGCCATCTTTTTCAGGCCTGTCCGGACCCCATCGCTGCCTCGGAGGGGTAGGGGGCAAGCGCCGCCAGATCACACAGAGTGGGGATCTCACGCTGTAGAAAATGGCAGCCGCTGTCATACAAAGTCCCACCTCCTGGACCAATGCTGGGACGTGTGATGTCTATCAAAAGAGCCAGTCCAGGAGGTGGCACTTCGTATGACAGCGGCCGTAAGTTAATTCAAATCCATGTTGTGTCACAGCAGAAGATCCCCTGCTCTATGTGATCCTGTGGCTCTCCTCTCTAATCCCCATGCACTAATAAGGCTGCATTGATGGGCACTGATGAAGCTGCCTTGATGGCCACTGGTGAGGCTGCCCTGATGGGCCACTGGGGAGGCTGCCCTGATGGGCCACTGGCGAGGCTGCCCTGATGGGCCACTGGCAAAGCTGCCCTGATGGGCCACTGGCGAGCCTGCCCTGATGGGTCCCTACATTATATATATATAATGGTAGTGGATGCTGGTAGCTAGAAACCCAGTACATTCCCTTAACTTAGCAGTAGTACTAAGCCAGCACCATTGAGCAGAGTGATCTCCAGCCCAGCAGTGCTTGCTTAGCTCCCATGTCCATTTTATCTAACAGCTTCTGGGACAACTGCATTGGCCAAGAAGTGTCTCTCCAATAAGTAGCCAATATTAGGGATAATTTAACTCCCACTGACACCAATGTAAAAAACAGTTTGCCTCCCACTGACACCTAAGGAAAAGTTTGCCTTTCATTGACCACTGTAAGGAACAGTTTGCATTTATACTGATGCAAAGGCATTTATTCTGTTCACTGACCATCAACACTGGGACATTCTTCGTCCCACTGACCACTGGGTATTAAGGCATTTTAGATTTCAAACTTTAGATTCACTCTGTTTTGCCTGGTGATGGTTGTCCCTAAAGCCTCATACACACATTCGGACTTCAAACTAACTTTTCCGTGGATTTTTGTCCGAAGGGAGTTGGCCGGGCACACCCATAGCATACACACGCTTTGACTTTTCTGCAAACTTTCCTAAAACTTTCCCAACATAACGTGGTTTTTCGGCTCTTTTCTGCTCTTTACTGCCACCCTTTGGTCAACTTCTGCTATTGTTGGTTGATTTTAACATTGGTTCTGGGCATGCGTATTTGCACTTAAGACAAAAGTCTGATGGATTTATGTACACACAATAGGACTTTGCACCATAGGACTTTTGTTACCGAAAAGTTTGTCCGTTTGCAGAGCGAACTTTTGTCTGATGAAAACCGAAAAAGTTTGTCGGATGGAGCTTACACGCGGTCGGATTTTTTGGCAAACTTGCTCATTTTGAAGTTTGTTGGCAAAAAGTCTGACCGTGTGTATGGGCCTTAAGACTTAAAGTAAAAGGAAAATCCAACATTTTAAACTCACCAAGGTTTGAATAGCGGGGAGCATGTTTCAATGGGAACACTTGTTGTTTAAGTGGGCATTTTCCTCACTTTGTTGCGTATTCCTCTTTATTCCTGTTGGGATTACAGGACAGGACAGTTAAGGGAAATTACCTCAGTGGGATACACATGGTGAAAAAACTTTGACAGGCATTGTAACTATTCCCTACACTATCCAAACTGCAAAAATTGGCTTTAGATACTTTAAAGCTAAACTCCATCATTTCATACACTTTACATAGCTTGTCCCTCACTAATATATTAGGGCACTGAATGTGCGGTATAAACTGTATGTTACTGTTGCTACATACAGCATACCGGACTGTGTTCTGGGTTTGAGCTGAGACATCCAGTCTCTACCCATATCACAGTAGAGTAAGCAATGTATGCCATGAGTCAGAGAGGTTGGCTGATGATGTCACAACCTCTGATTTAGCCAATGAGAGGAAGCTTTGTCTGCAATAGAGCAGAGTTTGCACGATTGCCAGCACAGTCAGCAGGAAATTGATTGTTCTTTGTGGGTAATAACTTTATTTGAAAATGTATTTAAGTGTCAGAGTCACTTTAAGTGAAAAGGTCCAAGCTGGAGTCTTCTGAGGGCCCTGACCAATCCCCAACAGAAAAGTTAGCAGGGGATGAGAGTATCTCCCCAGTCTGGGGGGGGGAGGTGAACACAGGGGGATCCTGACCAGGAGGCTTGGGAGCAAGGAGAGGACAGCAGGAGAACACTGCCGGGCAAGTCTCCAGAGAGGAAGACAGCTACGTGGGCTGGTGAGTATTACAGTCAGAGGACTGAGAGGCATGCCTGAAGGGACTTGGGTGCAAGCAGTCAGGGATAGATGCAGAGTCATTCTGGGATGACTGTGGAAAAGTAGCCGGGGGGGGGGGGCTAGTGAAAGGGACAGTTGCAGCCAGGCAGGCTGGCAGTGCCTGAAAAGGTGGTACTGGGAGAAGTAGCCACAGAGAAGGACAGCTAGCACCAAGACCTCTCTATTTTTGCTATAGTAAAAGGGGCCTTGCCTGCAAAGGGCAGGTACAAGAATTTGACTAAATCTGTGTTGGATCAAAACAGAAGTGCTAGCTGGTCCTGGGTTTTACAAGCAAGTGTCCTGGAGGTAGAATAAAGGAGTGTGTTTATACTGTATACATAATGTATGTAGGTTGAGTCCCTGAAGAGTTCTGCTGATCAGATGGGCATCCCATATTAACCCTTCCCCATCCAAGTTCAAATCCCCCAAATAAAAAAAACAAGCAAAGCTGCAAGGACTACTTTGTGACTCCAGAGTGTATGGGAAATGTTTGTGCCTGGCTGTGCAGGGTGGGAGATAACCAACATTCACCAGCGGCTCCTATGGTCATAGCGCTACACACAAATGTACCCAGATCTGAAAGATCTCACTGGTCAACATTAAAGCTGTTCACAGACAGAAATAAAATTGCATGACAAATAGCCATTCTCATGTTGAAATCACAATACTCACACATGAGTACATACACACTACTTCTTGTAAATGTTGTTTATCCTGGCAGGAGAACATCATGCATTTTTTCAAACCGGTGTAGGTGAGTTTACAAGAGTTTAGCAGTGTTGAGTTTGGGATTTTTTTTAAATTTCATTGGCCAGAATTTAATTTAGCCACTGAAATAAATGCTGAAGTGCTAAACGTGTCTTATGAGCATTTATGTGCATTTAACAGCATTCAGCATTTTTTTGTGGTCAAAACTACCTCTCCTAAATGCGATTTTAGGGCGTTCAGAAAACATCCTCTAAACTCCCTGCTACTAAACACGTCCATGTATGCCTGGACACATAGGATAACATAGAGGGGAGAAGGAAATGCAAAAAAAGTGCCTAAAAACACAAAAATGTGAGTTAACAGCAGCAGTGTGCATGAGGCCTTACTGTCTGATATTTTCTAGCTATGACACAACACAGGTAGCATTATAATGTCATAGTCAGCACTGCAAAATATGGAGGCTGTGTTGCTTCATTACAATTTTCATTTTGTTCCAAATAAAACTGACCAAAGAGACAAAACAAATCAATTTAGGGACCCAGATTGACAAATATAATTGATAGAAAATAAATAAGAATCACGCTAAATATAAAGTCCATATGGGTTGAAAGTATACAAACTTCCCTCTATCCCTAAGAAAATTAGCAGCAATTCCCTTGTGTAACAGTAACAAAACAGTAAATAGAAAATAAAAATTGCGGCAGATATTAAAATATAAAGTCCATATGGGTTGAATTCATCTGAGCAAAATATGTCCGCAAGTACTGTAATGTGATAGTAGATAAAATTTCCTTATTTTTTTTCAATCAAATAAGTTTTATAAAAGTTATCAATTCAAAAACAATTCTAAAACACAAAACATTTCCCACAAATAGCCCCACCCAATCAAACCTCAACCTAAAAAAAAAAGCAACATTTTCCTATTTACGCTCGCCAGTCTATGCTTCAATCTTTATTCAAGACCCTTCATCTCATAATTACTCCTTAATGCATCCTATGCATTAAGGTGAGAAAACATCCAAAGCTTACAGGCCCCCCCAGCCCCCCGTTTACTTACCTGAGCCCTCGAAAGTCCCACGTCATGAACGTGCTGGCACACTGGCTTCTCGGCTCTTCATTGGATAGATTGATAGCAGCGCAGCCATTAGCTCACACTGTTGTCAATCAACTCTAATGACGAGAGGGCCGGGGGGCGGGGCCGAGTCCTGTAGTTGGCAGCAATGGACGCCGAATACAGGACTCAGGAGCGCGCACGCAAGCTAACCCCCTTGGGAGAGAACTTCCCAGAGGGGGTTAGCTGATGCGGGGAGGAGCCGAGACAGCTGCCAAGGGACCCCAGAAGACGAGGATCGGGGCCACTCTGTACAAAACGAACTGCACAGTGGAGTTAAGTATGGTATGTTATTTAAAAAAAAAAGGAAACCTTTACAACCCCTTTAAGGTTAATCCATTGGTCTATCGTTGGCGGGTATTTTGATATTCATTTTTGTAATATAAGTTTACGAGCCATATAGAAAGTTCTCAACCACATCACATGCATTTCAACTGAGAGGGTGTCTTCCAATATAATCCCTAGCAATGCTATTTTTGGATCAAAATGGACCTGTGTGGAACCTAAGAGATTTAAAGTATTAAATACACCCTCCCAGTAGCGATGCAATTTGGGACATCACCACAACATATGTATAAGTGTACCTGTATCAGTAGTACATCTAGGACAATTTGGTGTAGCTGCTTTACTCAGGAATATAGCTTCAAAGAGGTATAATAAGCTCTGTGAATAATAAATAGCTGAGTTAGGCACTGTGAAGAGGATAAGAATACCTCAGCAGCTGAGAGAATATTATTTGCTGTATGGGATCCTCATAGTCTATAACACTCCATCCATTTAATTGTTGAAGTTGGGATGCCAAATAGTACAATCTGGCATTCGGGACAGCCAAACCTCCATCTTTGGGCAACTGCAGAATTTCCTATCCAATCCGAGGATGTTTATATCTCCAAATAAGTTCTCTAAACAAAGTATCTGTTTAAAAAATTTCAGAGGAAGCCATACGGGGCAATTAAGCAACAAATATAATACGTGTGTCATCCATATCATCTTTATCAGATTAGCTATACTTTTTATCGTTAAAGGGAGTTTACTCCAAATTTCACCCACTTGCTTGCTCTCCACATATGTTTTTACTTGTGATGTGACTTGTACACCTAGGTATTTAAATGTAGAAACTACAGCTATTTGAGAGTCTGAATTTGGTAGATTGGTTACCAGGGGATCAACGGGCAAAATAACCGATTTATCCCAATTAATTGTAAAACCTGAGAAGGAGCCATATAAATTAAAGACATCACTGCTGTCAAATAAGATAATGGGGGTTATTTACTAAAGGCAAGTCCACTACAAGTGCAAAGTGCACTTGAAATTGCACTGAAAGTGCACTTGGAAGTGCAGTTGCTGTAAATCTGAGGGGTAGATCTAAAATAAGGGGAAGCCCTGCTGATTTTATTATCCAATCATGTGCAAGCTAAAATGCTGTTTTTTATTTTTCTTGCATGTCCCTCGGATCTACAGTGAATGCACTTCAAAGTGCACTTTCAGTGCAATTTCAAGTGCACTTTGCACTTGTAGTGCAAAGTAGATTTGCCTTTCGTAAATGACACCCAATGTGTCTCCCAAAAATAAAAAAGTGTATAATCTGCAAATAAGGCAATCTTACCCTCTCCCGAGGATCTACTAACCCACCAAAGAGTTTATGCTATGTGGAACCTTTCGTCTTTTTGGTACCTATATTCAACTCAGGGGGTTTCCGGAAGTATGAAGGAGCCCTGAGACACAGAGAAAGGCCCGGTATGGGTTTTAAGCCACATGCGTACACCGACCCCCTGTAAAAAGGGGTTTGTAGTGGCTGGTAAGCAGTTTCTACAGCTGGTGGTGGATTCACTGTTTTTTTTTTTTTTTTTCAAAAAATGTATTTAAAAGCAGTGCATTACAACTTAATGCCACCATTTCACATTGGGGCAGAGCACAATATAAACAAGGCTAGTCAACCGAATAAACAGATATCATTAGACAATATTAAATCCCCAACAAACATACTTTTCCTGAGAGTCATGAGAATAGGGGTAAAACTTATAAATGCACTTAGATTAGTCATCAATCCTGACACCCCATATGGGTACACACTGACTGGCTTGATAGATAAGACAAGTGCTGCTCGAAGGTTAGAACTAGTCTCGCAGCTCCAAAATAACAGCATCTTTCAGAGCTGTGTGAGAGTCCTAAGGTGAGTGATAGGGATACGTCTTCTAATGATAATGGTGAAAGCGCAAACTCTAACTCAAAGCAGTTAGAGAATACAAAGAAAAAGTCATTTTTCATCATGAAAAAAAACGATGTTTTTCCATCTTCATCATTAAAAACGATGTTGCCCACACACCATCGTTTTTAAAAAATGATGAACAAAGCGCGGTGTCGTACAGTGGGTGACTGCGATATTGTGTCAATCTTGCTCCCTTTCTCGGCGAGATTGAGCACCTACGAGCCCCATTGCGGGAGCCAGCGCCGAGCTGGCCAGCCGCGATGGAGACAAAGGGCCAGATCCACAAAGAGCCGGCGTAATGTAAAATTTCCCATTTAAGTTACACTGCCTTAAAATTTCTACTTAAGTGCCCGATCCACAAAGCACTTACCTAGAAATTTTCGGCTGTGTAACTTAAATTCCGCCGGCGCAAGGCGTTCCTCTTCAAATGGGGGCGATTCCCATTTAAATTAGGCGCACTCCCGCGCCGGCCGTACTGCGCATGCTCGTGACGTCATTTTCCCGACGTGCATAGCGTGAAATTACGTTACGCTGAGCTTTGTGGATCGCGTCGGGTCAATAAAGTTGCGTCGGGGAAAAAAAAAGATACGGCGAAAAAAAAAAATGTAAAACAAAAAAAAAAACGCGTCGCTGGACAGAAGGGTCTACTTTTACAAGGTGTAAACAGTTTACACTTTGTAAAAGCAGCCCTAATTTTACACATGCAACTTAATACTTACGGAGAAAAAACGAAGCGTAAAAGCTTCGTGGATCTCCGTAAGTGCTAATTTGCATACCCGAAGCGGCATTTCGACGCGAAATGCCCCCAGCGGCGGATGCGGTACTGCATCCTAAGATCAGGCAGTGTAAGTCTCTTACACATGCCGGATCTTCTGTCTATCTCTTGGAAACTGATTCTGTGGATCAGTTCCAAAGATAGAAACAGGGATACGACGGCGTATCAGTAAATACACCGGCGTATCCCTTTTGAGGATCTGGCCCCCAGCCGTCATAGAAGCGACGGGAGATCCGACTTGGATTCCCGCCAATTCTAGCGTCGGCATTTGGTATGCATTCCCGAGAGGGAGAACTCCACGCCAATTTTTAAATAAAAAACCGGCATGGGTTCCCCCCCCCAGGAGCATACCAGGCCCTTAGGTCTGGTATGGGTTGTAGGGAGACCCCCCCTATGCCGAAAAACCGACGTAGGGGGTCCCCCTACAATCCATACCAGACCCGTATCCAAAGCACGCTACCCGGCCGGTCAGGAAGGGAGTGGGGACGAACGAGCGCCCCCCCTCCTGAGCCGTACCAGGCTGCATGCCCTCAACATGGGGGGGTCGGGTGCTCTGGGGTAGGGGGGCGCACTGCGGGCCCCCCCCCACCCCAGAGCACCCTGTCCCCATGTTGATAAGGACAGGGCCTCTTCCCGACAACCCTGGCCGTTGGTTGTCGGGGTCTGCGGGCGGGGGGCTTATCAGAATCTGGGAGCCCCCTCAAATAAGGGGGCCCCCAGATACCGGCCCCCACCCTAAGTGAATGAGTATGGGGTAAAGTATGGTATAAACAACACAGGGTATTAAAATATTTTATTAGTCTGCTCCGGAGGCCCCCTGTCTTCTTTAGCTCTTTCAGCAGGGGGGGCTTATTCTTCACCGCCGTCTGGTTCTCTTCCGCTCTCCGGGGGGGGGCTTCTTCTTCTTCCGCTCCGGGGGTCTCCTCCGCTCTCCGGGGGTCTTCTCTGCTCTCCAGGAGTCTTCTTCTATTTTCGCCACTCTCCGCTGTTGACTCGGCGCACCCCGGTTCTTCCTCCCGCTGTCCGGTGCCTTCTCCTTCAGGGTTGGCCGCTGCTATACTAGCGGCAGCCAGTCCGCTCCTCTGTGACGTCATCTTCTTCACTTCTCTTCTTCAGCCTTCTCCCGATGTTGACCCGCCGGCTCTTCTCGCTGCAATGACGGGTGCGCGGCTTGCATCTGACTTATATAGGCCTCACAGTCCCATCATGCTCCGGTACCTACCCACATGGTACCTACCCACGTGGGTAGGTACCGGAGCATGATGGGACTGTGAGGCCTTTATAAGTCGGATGCAAGCCG
This sequence comes from Rana temporaria, assembly GCF_905171775.1. Taxonomy (NCBI): domain Eukaryota; kingdom Metazoa; phylum Chordata; class Amphibia; order Anura; family Ranidae; genus Rana; species Rana temporaria. The sequence goes on along the minus strand of NC_053492.1, from coordinate 278,275,350 downwards.
CGCACCCGTCATTGCAGCGAGAAGAGCCGGCGGGTCAACATCGGGAGAAGGCTGAAGAAGAGAAGTGAAGAAGATGACGTCACAGAAGAGCGGACTGGCTGCCGCTAGTATAGCGGCGGCCAGCCCTGAAGGAGAAGGCACCGGACAGCGGGAGGAAGAACCGGGGTGCGCCGAGTCAACAGCGGAGAGCGGCGAAAATAGAAGAAGACTCCTGGAGAGCGGAGAAGACCCCTGGAGAGCGGAGGAGACCCCCGGACAGCGGAAGAAGAAGAAGCCCCCCCCGGAGAGCGGAAGAGAACCAGACGACGGTGAAGAAGAAGCCCCCCCCTGCTGAAAGAGCTAAAGAAGACAGGGGGGCCTCCGGAGCAGACTAATAAAATATTTTAATACCCTGTGTTGTTTATTTGTGTTAACACTTTTCTTGCAGGTGAATGGGTAGGGGTACGATGTACCCCATACTCATTCACTTAGGGTGGGGGGCCGGTATCTGGGGGCCCCCTTATTTGAGGGGGCTCCCAGATTCCGATAAGCCCCCCGCCCACAGACCCCGACAACAAACGGCCAGGGTTGTCGGGAAGAGGCCCTGTCCTTATCGACATGGGGACAGGGTGCTCTGCGGTGGGGGGGGTGCCCGCAGTGCGCCACCCTGCCCCAGAGCACCCGACCCCCCCATGTTGAGGGCATGCAGCCTGGTAGGGCTCAGGAGGGGGGGTGCTCGCTCGTCCCCACTCCCTTCCTGGCCGGCCGGGTAGCGTGCTTTGGATACGGGTCTGGTATGGATTGTAGGGGGACCCCCTACGTCGGATTTTCGGCGTAGGGGGGGTCTCCCTACAACCCATACCAGACCTAAGGGCCTGGTATGCTCCCGTTTTTTTATTTAAAAATTGGCGTGGAGTTCTCCCTCTCAGGAATGCATACCAAATGCCGACGCTAGAATTGGCGGGAATCCAAGTCGGATCTCACGTCGCTTCTATGACGCGCTCGCTGGAATGTGCTTTGTCTATTCCAGCGAGTGCGAGATGTCGGCACCCTGTCGCCGAGAATCAGCGCGATGCTGTCGTGCTAAAAACACAATATCGCAGTCACCCACTGTACAACACGTACGACGGCACTCTGAAGGGGAAGTTCTATTCGCCTTTGGGCTGCTTTTAGCTGATTCCATGTTAGTAAAAGACGATTCCCATGTAGTTTCAAATGATTTGGAGGTATTCATTATGGAACTTGCCATTTTCTTTTGGGACATGATCCACAAAATCTTTCTCTTGGCAGCTGCGAGAGAGACCATGGGCTGATTGCATGCTTTAGCGATTGTGATTTTTGCACCCAGAAGCATGAAAGATATCAATTTTTGAGCATGTTTAGGAATCACGGGGATGTGGGCATTCAGTAAAGCTATTTGGGGGGATTTCTCTACAGAGATGCCTGAGACTCTCTGAATAAGATTAAACATTTTGTTCCAAAAGCCTCTGATTCTCGGACAGTCCCACCATATATGCAGCATGGAACCCCGGGCCCATTGCTTGGCCACACCAACGCTAATAGTGTGTGAATTCCAGGGGAGTGGGTTTGTTTTTCCATATAGAGGATAGGAAGTGAGAGATTTGACAGTGTCTAAATTTCTCTGAGTCTGGGAGGTCCATTTTTTCCATGCAGTGTTTCAGAGATAATGGGCCAGAAGTGGAAAAGTAGTGTCCAATCCGATACATCCCTTTGTCTAGCCACCATTGGAATGATTTGATGTCCATGCCTGGACTGAATTGAGGGTTGTGGAAGATGTGAGCTAGTGGGCGTATGTCAGATTTTAGCCAAGGGAGATGTTTCATGTCATCCCATAATTTAATGTAACGGGATAGCATAGGGAACATTATTGGGGGCCTGAATTTTCAGGGACACCAAAGTAGGTAGTCTAGGGTGTGTGTCGGGACCGCCTGTCTCTCTATACTATAAAAAAGAAAAGAATGGTGGGATTGTTTCCAGATCCAATTGATATTGACTCACAATCCCATAATTAGAAGCAATAAAAGAACAGAGAACAATTTGGAAGAGAGAAACCCTCTTACCAAATATAGGGATTTTTAGGTGAAAAGTGTCAATTGTTGTAAAAAGTTAAGTACACCCAACACAGAAGGTTTACAAAAATATCAAAGGTTTTAATATGCATAATTCATAAAGGCAATTATAAACATGAATTGGACCACGATAGTTACAAAAAGCGGGATAAATATTAGTATGCAGGAAGCCAACAAGTTTCGCACAATAGTGCTTCGTCAGGGCCTTGCAACTTTTCTTTTTGGGTTAGGTGGTCAATTCTGTTAGTGACTGAACCAAAAATGTCAGAATGCGGCCCAGAGGGTCCCAACGGCGTGAAGTCGTAAGATGTGCAGATACTCAGTCGTAAGAAGTGCAGATACTAAAGCGAGTGGAGACCCCGCTGTCCGAGTACAGGGACACAAGAAATCCCCAGCTGGCCGCTTGGTAGCACTGAAGCAGCTTCACATTTGTGAAGCTATCTTCCTTGTCTGTTGGAAACGAATTTTGCCACATTTTAAGCCACAGACTTCTTATTGGTTATCGGGGTCTCCACTGGCTTTAGTATCTGCACATCTTACGACTGAGTGGATCTGGCTTCCACTGGTCACTGCCTTGGTTATCCTTGCTCTTCGCGCCGTTGGGACCCTCTGGGCCGTGTTCTGACATTTTTGGTTCAGTCACTAACAGAATTGACCACTTAACCCAAAAAGAAAAGTTGCAAGGCCCTGACGAAGCACTATTGTGCGAAACTTGTTGGCTTCCTGCATACTAATATTTATCCCGCTTTTTGTAACTATTGTAGTCCAATTCATGTTTATAATTGCTTTTATGAATTATACATATTAAAACCTTTGATATTTTTGTAAACCTTCTGTGTTTGGTGTACTTACCTTTTTTACAACAATTGACACTTCTCACCTAAAAATCCTTATATTTGGTAACAGGGTTTCCCTCTTCCAAATTGTTCTCCCTCGTCTTCTATACCTGTTTCAAACAATTCCAATCCACCTTCCGGAAGTGTTTTTCCGTAAAATTCACCGACTATTTTCTAAGTTTATCTGGAATTCAGTCCAGTCAAGAATTAGTTTCGGGACACTATCTCTACCAAAAAACAGAGGTGGAGTGGGGGTACCAGATGTTTCGATTTACCATAAAGCGACTATATTAGCACGTATTACGGACTGGTTTCACCACTCCACCTCGAAGCAATGGGTTCAATTGGAAGGACATATGAATCCTATAGATTTATGCGCCCTTCCATGGACCTCGCCTATTCTTCGAAAAGGCCTTTCAATACCAGTAGACCTTACTAGGCAAACACTGTATATATGGGACCGACTGATACCCATATATAAAATATCAAAACAATTGAGCCCTATGACCCCCTTTTTTGGAACGCCAGATTTTTTTACCAGCCCTACACTCAATCACGTTTGGGCCCTGGTATAAACAAGAACATAGAAGAATTGCTCAAGTACTCCAGACAGATTCACTACCAGTGGTAGATTTTCCATCGACTAAGACCCCTCAGAACTCTGCGCAGTGGTTGCAGAGACATCAAGCCTTTTGCTATATACGATCAATCCCATCGAAACTAGATTTCTATGCTGAACCGACTGCATTTGAATCCTTGCTACTGCAAGAAGAACCACTATCACACTCAATTTCTATAATTTACTCTATCCTTTTGCTTTCAATCCATCCAGATCTCCCCCCGTTCACGCGGAAGTGGGAGAAAGAACTCCAAGAGAATATAGCTTTAGCAGACTGGCAAAAAAACTTTATTTTGACTCACAAAACCTCAATAGATACAAGATCACAAGAAAAGGCATATAAGTTGGTGAGTAGATGGTATAGGTGCCCTTCTATAATGCATCAAATCAATCAAAATATACCGGACATTTGTTGGCGTTGTCACGAGGCAAAAGGTAGCATGTTACATGTCTGGTGGGATTGCCCGCCGGTAAGAAGGTTCTGGAAACAAATGTTTGATTTATATGGAAAATTGGAGGATACAGTAATTTGCGCATCACCCAGAGTGGCCCTTCTAAACATGACCCCAGGTCCTTTAAAAAATGCAAGAGAGGACGTGATTGGATACTTCATTTCAGCAGCTAGAGTAGTTATTCCTCGATATTGGAAGACAGGGGTAGTGCCTTCCCTAGGGGAGTGGGTGAAGGAATTGGAACGTTCTAGAGACTTGGAAAGCCTATTGGCCCGGGAAACGGGAAGGGAAGAGCAGTTTTCTCATACTTGGTCTGCATGGTCTGACTTTCGAAAATCAGATGAATTCCCAACCTGGGTTAAAGGGAACCTTACAGACGAGTAGCCATGGTGGGGGGATTATTATTACTGTTTGATTTTATCCCCCCCCCCCTTTTTTTTATTTTTATTCCTTCTTCCCTTCTTTTTCTATGTGCCTATGGGTATTATATGTTACAGATAAGAAAATATGTATTATGTACATGTATGCTTAACTGCTACGATTATAGTAGTAATGTATGTCTATGTAGATACTACTAAAAATTCAATAAAATTCAGATTGAAAACAAATTGTTCTCTGTTCTTTTATTGTCTCTCTATACTAATCCAGTCAGGTTTCTCATACCTAGAGTAGACCATCGAGAGTTGGGCCAGCCTAGCTGCTTGGTAGTATAGAAACAGGTGTGGAAGAACTTGTCCCCCATGTGTTTTGGGGCTGTAAAGAATGCGTTGGGCTAGCCTGTATCCTTTCCTCCCCCAGATGAATTTAATTATTTTCCCCTGAAATGATTTGAGGTGATCTCTTATTATTGCTATCGGGAGGGACCTAAACAGGTAGAGGAGTCTGGGGAGTAGAGTCATCTTGATAGAGTGAATTTTACCTAGCCAGGATATGTTGTGTCCAAGTCTGGAGATCAGATTCAAGTTTGCGGTACATGGGGGGAAGTTTGCTTGGTATAGTTGTTCAACCTTAGGGATTAGATTTATTCCTAAATATCGGATTGAGGAGCCACTCCATTGAAATTTGAAAGATGGTTTCAGCATGCTCAGACCGGTTTCAGCTGTTCGACCACTGGAGGTTGCAGTGAAATATTTAATACTTGGGATTTGGTCATGCTCACCTGTAGCCCTGATATGCGCCCAAAGGAGTCAAGCTTGCTTATGTTGGGTAGAGAGGTTATTGGGGATGTGACGAAGAGTAGAATATCATCCGTGAAAAGTGCGCACTTGTGGACATTTTGCCCGCAATGAACACCCTTGATGTTTTGATCAGATCTAAGCGCAATGGCTAGCGTTTCAATCGCTAGGGCGAAGATCAATGGGGATAGAGGGTAGCCTTGCCTAGTCCCTCTAGCGATTTTAATGGGTTCAGAGTAGTAGCCCTGCAATCTGACCCTCGCTTCTGGTTCAGAGAAGAGGGATCTCAATAGCCCCAAAAAAGGTTTCACCAAACCCCCAACATCTTAGTACTGCAAAAGGTAAGGCCAGGAGAGGGAATTGAAGGTCTTATGAAGGTCCAACAATAGAAGAAGACCCTCCTGGGGGGGCCTCCATCCCACCCAGATTGAAGAATTGAGATAATGTCCACTGCTCGCCTTACTTGGTCCGGGCCTTGTCTCCCTGGAATAAATCCCACTTGGTCCTTGTGAATATAGTGGTTAATAAAGGAGCCTACTCTATTAGCTAGAATTTTGGTGAGTATTTTTAAATCATTGTTAATTAAGGAGATGGGTCAAGTCCTGGGGAAAAAAGTGTGGGAACTCCCACCCAAGATCCACTCCCCCACCAAAAAAAATGATACGCTCATATGCATATATATTTTACAGAAAATACAGTGCAACATTTGGCACCGGGGGCAGATCCTATATCTGGCACCCCCACCTTAAAATGTAAAAACACCCTTCTGTGCCCCCTGCATACCTCTGTAGCCTTCAATATCTCTTTGTCACTATTGTGTACCCCCTCTCCACAACTGCACATCTGGACCGCTTTACATTACACAGCACCCTGCACCTCTGGACCCCTTTATATTACACAGCACCCTGCACCTCTGGACCCCTTTACATTACACAGCACCCTGCACCTCTGGACCCCTTTACATTACACCGTACCCTGCACCTCTGGACCCCTTTATATTACACAGCACCCTGCACCTCTGGACCCCTTTACATTACACAGCACCCTGCACCTCTGGACCCCTTTACATTACACCGTACCCTGCACCTCTGGACCCCTTTATATTACACAGCACCCTGCACCTCTGGACCCATTTACATTACACAGCACCCTGCACCTCTGGACCCCTTTACATTACACAGCACCCTGCACCTCTGGACCCCTTTACATTACACAGCACCCTGCACCTCTGGACCCCTTTATATTACACAGCACCCTGCACCTCTGGACCCCTTTACATTACACCGTACCCTGCACCTCTGGACCCCTTTATATTACACAGCACCTCTGGACCCCTTTACATTACACCGTACCCTGCACCTCTGGACCCCTTTATATTACACAGCACCCTGCACCTCTGGACCCCTTTACATTACACAGCACCCTGCACCTCTGGACCCCTTTACATTACACTGTACCCTGCACCTCTGGACCCCTTTACATTACACAGCACCCTGCACCTCTGGACCCTGTTACATTACAGAGCACCCTGCACCTCTGGACCACTTTACATTACACAGCCCCCTGCACCTCTGGACCCTTTTACATTACACTGCACCCTACACCACTGGACCCCTTTACATTACAGAGTACTCTGGACCCCTTTACATTACACAGCACCCTGCACCTAAGGACCTCTTTACATTATACAGCACCCTGCATCACTGGACCCCTTTACATTACACAGCACCATACACCACTGGACCCCTTTTCATTACACAGCAACCTGCACCTCTGGACCCCATTACATTACACAGACACTCCCCCCAACAGTTCAGACCCCCCAACAGTTCAGACCCCCCCACAGTGCAGACCCCCACCCCCACAGTACAGACACCCCTATAGTGCAGACCCACACCCCCCTCACAGTACAGACACCCTTACAGTGCAGACCCCCACCCAACACAGTACAGACACCCCTACAGTGCAGACCCCCACCCCTATAGTGCAGACCCCCACAGTACAGACACCCCTACAGTGCAGACCCCCACAGTACAGACACCCCTATAGTGCAGACTCCCACCCCTACAGTGCAGACCCCCACAGTATAGACACCCCTACAGTGCAGACCCCCATCCCCCACAGTACAGACACCCCTATAGTGCAGATCCCCACCCCTACAGTGCAGCCCCCCACAGTACAGACACCCTTACAGTGCAGACCCCCACCCGACACAGTACAGACACCCTTACAGTGCAGACCCCCACCCGACACAGTACAGACACCCCTACAGTGCAGACCCCCACCCCTATAGTGCAGACCCCCACAGTACAGACACCCCTACAGTGCAGACCCCCACAGTACAGACACCCCTATAGTGCAGACTCCCACCCCTACAGTGCAGACCCCCCACAGTACAGACACCCCTATAGTGCAGACTCCCACCCCTACAATGAAGACCCCCACAGTACAGACACCCCTACAGTGCAGACCCCCATCCCCCACAGTACAGACATCCCTATAGTGCAGATCCCCACCCCTACAGTGCAGCCCCCCACAGTACAGACACCCCTATAGTGCAGACCCCCACAGTACAGACACACCTACAGTGCAGACCCCCATCCCCCACAGTACAGACACCCCTATAGTGCAGATCCCCACCCCTACTGTGCATCCCCCCACAGTACAGACACCCCTACAATGCAGACCCCCCCCCATAGTACAGACACCCCTACAGTGAAGGCCCCCACCCCCCCCCCACGGTACAGACACCCCTATAGTGCAGACACATAATCAATACCTTAGTCAGAAGCGCGGGACATGCAAAAAACTGGTCAGATGACCGGTCCCCTCCCCCTGTGTAGAAAGGAGGAGGAGGGGTAGGCGGCTTTACTCGGCAATCGCTCTAGTAACAGCTCGGCGGAGACAGCCGAGACTACAGAGCCGCGGCGCGGGCACGGGAGAAGGGGGCTCACTCGGCTCGCACCCCCCCTCCCTCTCCTTGCAAAGCCACTACAGGCTCTCTGTTCTTCCCGTCACCGCCGTGGTGCAGCGGAAACCCGCCCGCAACCCAACCCACACTTGGTTCTCTGTTGCCGCGGGGGGGGGGACACCTGCCTGCGCGCTGCTCGAGTCCTGCAATGGGAACGCGCGTTCCTGCTGTCAAAATAGTGCAGGGACGCCGTTCCCACGCGTTCCCACAGGACTAGGTCTGTAGTTTTCTACTCGTTCGGGGTCTCTATCAGGTTTGTGAATTACAGATATGAAAGCTGCATTAAGGTGGGTATCTACTGGTCCCCCTTTTGTTTTGAATTGAAATATTTTGTGAGACGTGGGGTTAGGGTGCCAGTGAAAGTCTTGTAGTATTGAGTGGAGAGACCGTCAGGTCCCGGGGGTTGAGCCAATTTATGTTTTTTGATCACCTCTAGGGTTTCTTCCGTTGATATTGGAGCTTCCATGATATCTATATGGTCTTTCTGGAGGGTGGGTATAGGTAGGTCATCTAAAAAGGAACTTATAATGGACTCCTCTGCCGAATTGTCTTTCTGGTACAATTTGGTGTAGAATGTCTGAAATGATTGTAGGATACGTTGGGGATTAAGGGTCGTGGAGCTATCTGGTAGCCTTATTTTTGGGAGTGTGAAGGTACGGAATTTCAGAAGGAGTTTAGTGGCTAACATTGTGCTCATTTTGTCTTTCTGCTGATAGAATCTCGTGCCACTCCAGTGTATGGATTTCTCGGCCTTGACCGTAAGCAATAGGCTTAAAGCAAATCGGGCAGCGTCTAACTGTGCGATTCGAACCTTTGACAGGTCCTTTTTGTGCTGTTTGCATAAAACGGCAAAGGCTCTCTCTTGTTTCTCTACATCCAAGGCTCTTTCTTTTTTAAGTTTGGATGCTATTTGAATCAGCTTTCCCCCGGATCTTTGCTTTGTGAGCCACCCATAAAGTCTCAGCCGAGATTCCCTCCATGTCATTAAGAAGGAAATATTCTTTCAATGCCTTGTCAAGTTCTAGGACCGTGATGGGATCATTAAGTAAAGTTTAGTTGAGTCTCCAGTTTGATAGGGGGGGGTCTAGTGCGGATAATCATGGAATGGTCCAATAGGGCTGTGTCCTTTATTTAGGATTTGTTTACTGAGGGTATATGCATTGTTGAGATAAGTATGTGGTCAATTCTGGAATAGGATTGATGGGGGTTCGAGAAGTGTGTGTAGTCCCATTTTGTAGGATTGAGTTCCGGCCAGATGTCAGCCAGACCTTGTTGGTAGATCAATTTCACAATCCTGGAACAAATTTTTCGTGGGACAGGTGAGTTGAGCTGTAGGTGGTTTTGAGTTGTCATGACTTTGATCGAATGCGATATTGGAGTCTCCTCCAAATATCACTGTCCCTTCCAAGAGCGGCCCTAATGTCTGAAACATTGCTTGAAAAAATTAAGGGCCAGATTCACAAAGAGATACGACGGTGTATCTATTTTACCCGATGTTTGAGACTAACCAAAGATTGACTCAAACATCGGGTGTTTGCCCCGTTCGGCGAATCCTGAACATTAAGGAGCGTTCACGGCACATTTGATCGCCGTGGAATTCCCTATGATGCACTGTGTGACCACAGTGCATTGATGTTTGATGATTGGCCAAAGAATGCACCTGAGCTGCATGCTTTGGTCAATCACAGTGCGCTCTGCTGTGAGAGCCATGATTGGCCAAAGGCAGGGTGCTTCTCTTCAGAGAAGCCTATCCGTCCGCCACCTCACTACTGTACTTTTACTTTCAGATCATCCCCCACAGCTAAATCCTTTTGTATCACTTGACCCTCCCTCCTAGATTGTAAGCTCTATTGAGCAGGACCCTCTGTTTTCTCCTATATTGAATTGTATTGTAACTATACTGTCTGCCCTCATGTTGTAAAGCACTGCGCTATATAAATCCTGTATAATGATAATAAATAATATATACTCTACATTTAGTGTAGACCAGCCCTCAAAATTTACACTCGCCTGCTTGCATTTTGCGAGTAAATTTTGAGGGCTGGCGAGTGTGGGCTGCCTGGGAGCAGGGGGGGGCGAGCAAAGAGGGGAGTCGCTTCGCCGCTGATGTCACCGCCGCCGCATGGTTGTTCAAAGCACTGGGAACAGCTTTCAATTCAATAGCTGTGTTTCCCGCCACGAGCGTCATATACAGCCCCTCCCCCTTGTTCGGGCCCTTTGATAGACAGATCACCCATCCCAGGATTGGACGGATGATCTGTCTCTCAAAGTTTCCCGGACCAGGGGGAGGGGCTGTATATGACTCTTGCGGCGGGGAACACAGCTAGTGAATTGAAAGCTGTTCCCTGCGCTTTGAACAACCAGGCGGCGGCTTCCGGCTCCCTTCTCTTACCCAGCACAGGTAGGCTGCGATATGGGGACATTTGGCTGTGATATGGGGACATTTGGCTGCAATATGGGGACATTTGGCTGCAATATGGGGACATCTGGCTGCAATATGGGGACATCTGGCTGCAATGTGGGGACATTTGGCTGCAATGTGGGGACATTTGGCTGCAATGTGGGGACATCTGGCTGCAATGTGGGGACATTTGGCTGCAATATGGGGACATCTGGCTGCAATATGGGGACTCTGGTTGCAATATGGGGACATTTTGCTGCATTGGGGACACTGGCTGCAATGGGGACATTTTGCTGCAATGGGGACACTGGCTGCAATGGGGACACTGGCTGCAATGGGGACATTTTTCTGCAATGGGGACATGTGGCTGCACTGGGGACACTTGGCTGCATTGGTAGACATGGGCAGGCTGCATTTTTGGGCACGGATAAAGTTGTTGTTAATATTTATTTTTATAACTTAATTCTGCATAAAACATTTAAGTGTCATGTCATGAGATAATTTATGAGGGCGTGTCTAGGGGCGGGATTAGGGGACAGGACATGGTAGGGGTTGGGCGGGGCAACTGGTGGCGAGTACGCCTTGAGGCCTGGCTAGTAGCTCAGGACTTGAAATTTTGAGCCCTGGTGTAGACTATAAGTAATATATATATATATACATATACACACAGTATACATATATATATATATATATATATATATATATATATATATATATATATACATATAGTGGGGATTGAAAGTTTGGGCAACCCAGGTAAAAATGTGTATTAATGTGCATAACGAAGCCAAGGAAAGATGGAAAAATCTCCAAAAGGCATCAAATTACAGATTAGACATTCTTATAATATGTCAAAAAAAGTTCAATTTTATTTCCATCATTTACACTTTCAAAATTACAGAAAACAAAAGAATGGCGTCTGCAAAAGTTTGGGCACCCTGCAGAATTTATAGCATGCACTGCCCCCTTTGCAGAGCTGAGACCTGCCAGTGTCATGGATTGTTCTCAATCATCATCTGGGAAGACCAGGTGATGTCAATCTCAAAGGTTTTAAATGCCCAGACTCATCTGACCTTGCCCCAACAATCAGCACCATGGGTTCTTCTAAGCAGTTGTCTAGAAAACTGAAACTAAAAATAGTTGACACTCACAAAGCTGGAGAAGGTTATAAGAAGATAGCAAAGCGTTTTCAGATGTCAATATCCTCTGTTCGGAATGTAATTAAGAAATGGCAGTCATCAGGAACAGTGGAAGTTAAAGCAAGATCTGGAAGACCAAGAAAAATATCAGACAGAACAGCTCGCAGGATTGTGAGAAAAGCAATTCAAAACCCACGTTTGACTGCACGATCCCTCCAGAAAGATCTGGCAGACACTGGAGTTGTGGTACACTATTCCACTATAAAGAGATACTTGTACAAATATGGTCTTCATGGAAGAGTCATCAGAAGAAAACCTCTTCTACGTCCTCACCACAAAAATCATTGTTTGAACTTTGCAAATGAACATATAGACAAGCCTGATGCATTTTGGAAACAAGTTCTGTGGACCGATGAGGTTAAAATAGAACTTTATGGCCGGAATGAGCAAAGGTACGTTTGGAGAAGAAAGGGCTCAAAATCCACGGGGGATAACATCAAGAGGCATTAACTGAAGGTTTTGCCATGGCCTTCACAATCTCCTGACCTCAACATAATTGAAAATCTATGGATAGACCTTAAAAGCGCAGTGCATGACAGACAGCCCAGAGATCTCAAAGAACTGGAAGAATTTTGTAAGGAAGAATGGGCAAAGATACCTCAAAAAAGAATTGAAAGACTCTTGGCTGGCTACAAAAAGCATTTATAAGCTGTGATACTTGCCAAAGGGGGCAGTACAAGACTCTGCAGGGTGCCCAAACTTTTGCAGACACCATTTTTTTGTTTTCTGTCATTTTGAAAGTCTAAATGACGGAAATAAAATCTAACTTTTTTGACATATTATAAGAATGTCTAATCTGTAATTTGATGGAATTTTGGAGATTTTTCTATCTTTCCTTGGCTTCGTTATGCACATTAATACACATTTTTACCTGGGGTGCCCAAACTTTTGATCCCCACTGTATATATATAGATATACACACACACACACAGTGCAGTCAGTGTACAGTATATAATATAGTGTATTGAAGTGGTTAAGGGGGAACCCTATGACAGAATTAAGAAAAATAAATGTCATCCCCCCCAGTACATACCAAGCCCTGGTATAGATTAAGGGGAGCTCCACGGCAAACCCCTCCCCCCCAAAATCCATACCAGGCCCTTTGGTTCCGATATAGATTTTATGTCATGTGCCGTCAGAGGGGGCAGGGTCATCCGGTTACGTCACCGGGTGGCCCCGCCCTTGCCCTTATAACAGTTGTCACCACGAAATAACAGCAGCTGGCGGGAGGCCTCCCATCGAGGCAGAACTTTGTTCTATTTTTTGGTCCGTCGGCGCAGTAATTAAAGAAGGATAGACATTGCGGGACCCTTTTTTTTTTAGTAAAGCAATTGTGAAAAACCTGTTTTTTTTAACTGTTTGACACTTCTTTTTGGTGAATGGGTAGTGTAAAATTTACCCGATACCCATTCACATAGGGGGGGCAGGATCTGGATTCTAATAAGCCCCCCTGCCTGGAGATAAACATGGGGACAAAGTGCTTTGGGGGGACCCAAAAACACCCTCCCCATGTTGAGGGCATGCGGCCTGATATGGTTCAGGGGGGGGTGCTCGCTCGACCCCCCATCCTTTCAGGCTGTATGCTCAAATAAGGGTCTGGTATAGATTTTGGGGAGGGACCTTAACGCCATTTTTTTTCATTTTGGCATGTAGTTCCCCTTAAAATTTACCGAAGGGCCTGGTATGGTCTGGAGGGGGGGGGGGGGGGGGCACACACCGTTTTTTCCTTAATTTTTATCTACAGTATATTACTGTTATCAGGCAATACATTACAGCTGCGAGCAATTTTAAATTACATGTTTTCCTTTAGAAATTAAATTTTGCTGCGGGACTGTAAAACACATCACACAGATGCACTACTTTACAGGCAGAGTAAGGGGACCCCCAGGCACGATATTTAAAGGAATATTTAATTTTTATTGTTTCACTTTAAGCATTATTAAAATCACTGCTCCCGGAAAAACTGTTGTTTTGCATTGATACATGTCCCCTGGGGCAGTACCCGGGTCCCCATACACTTTTCATGGCAATAACTTGCATATATGCCTTTAAAATTAGCATTTTTTATTTTTCATGTTCGTGTCTCATAGACTTTAACATTGTTCACATTTTCTGGTGCGAACCGAACTGGGGGGTGTTGAGTTCATCCCTATCATACCCACATTAACAAACATTCTGTATAGATCTTCCATCATATTGTGATGTCTATTGACATTTGACAACAAAAATACATCTAGAATAATGGATCATTCATGGTAGGAAATTATAAGCTACAATATGTATGGTTGCAATCCTCAGAGTATTAAAGACTCATGACCGAGGCTGGGATAAGGGGTGGGCAGGAGGGTTAGCGGCCCCTGGCGCAGTGAAGCAAGGGGGCAAAGAATAGACACTGTCTGGTACAATCATTCTGCAGCATGAAACAGTGGGGGGCAGTTCATATATTAATTGCTGTATAGAGCCACCAAAGAACAAAATGCTCTGTTTTGGTGTTTTTTGTTCCACCTTGCGAAGTCTACTGCATTTAGATTTAATTGTACTGTACAAAATATTCAACATGTGTGAAGGAATCATTGTAGAAATACATTAGTCATTATACAGCTATAAAGTATGAAAACTGTAATTTACAGTTGGAATATGCAGTGTGTTGTAATTGTGTGATTCTCTAAAACTTTCTCTATGACAATGAGGGCATAGGTAAGATCCAGATTTCCTCACCAATATAACAATTCAGAAATTATCTTTGAATCTGGAATGTGTTGTGATATTACCAAGAGAATTCAATAGAGCTTCAAACTCTTAAATTTAACAGACCATTAAATCATTGAACATTAAAGTTTCTTGTCAGAAGGAACAATATCCAATTCCGTTCATTATGGTTAGCAAATTTTACTATGCCATGTGGCTCACTGCTGTAATGTTGTATAAATGGCAGTTAGTTTAGGAGTATAGACTTTTGTCTTGCAAAAACAAGTGTTTAAAAAAAATAAAAAAATAACTGATTTTAGCTGAGGTTTGCAAGTTTCTATTGAATACCTGGTAAAAATATAATATGATATAACCAAAAGAAAGAGAAAGTAGATTTATAATGAAACAGTGATATATACATGATATAGACATAGTTAATATTATACAGATAGTTTTATTGCTACGAGATTCATGAGCATGTTATACACTGTATGTACAGTATGATTCACCGAGTTCATAAGGCAGAAAATCATATTTTTCTTACATGGTTTGTGTAAAAAGAAAACATCATGATTTAAATGGAACATTTGTGCGGCGGTGTCCTTGGTAAAGGGATTCGTTTCTACGTAGTTTAGTGTGATAAGTACAGCTGCAAGGTCAGCATTGTCATAGTGAAGCACAAACAACTTTAGTAAGGTTATAACAATAATGACCTTGATTTTTAAAAGGAATAATATAATAATCTGAAAAAGTTAGAGAACTGAATTTCAACCACAGTGGCAAGAAAAATAAAATCTTCTGTTTAACACTGTGCTGGACCAGTTTTGATCCGATAACAGATGTAATATGTAATTTTGCTGAATCATGGGTATTACTGCACCACTAAACCTCCTAAGGACCATGTCACACTGGAAATAATGTAACATATTGCAATCAGCAAAATGACCCAGAAGAGCCTTCCACTAACCTCTATTGAGATGATAACCTGACTACAGAAGCAGTGAAGGAGCAATACCCTAACAAGACAACATTTTTCAAATAATTTACAGCCCAGTCAAAAATAGTGAACACTTCAGTGTTCACCATTGCAGGCCACCAAAGAAGACCTGTTTAGTCTGATCAAAACGAAAAAAACAAAAAAAAACAAAGTCTCGATTTTATGCACCTGCAAATATATGTGGGCATTTTATATCATTGGGGTTAATTTACTTAAACTGGAGAGTGCAAATTCTGGTGCACCATGCAGAGCCAACCAGCTTCTAACTTCAGCTTGTTCAGTTAACCACTTAAGACCCGGACCATTACGCAGGTAAAGGACCTGGCCAGTTTTTGCGATTCGGCACTGCGCTGCTTTAACTGACAATTGCGCGAACTTGCGATGTGGCTCCCAAACAAAATTGGCGTCCTTTTTTCCCCACAAGTAGAGCTTTCTTTTGGTGGTATTTGATCACCTCTGCAGTTTTTATTTCTTGCGCTATAAACAAAAATATAGCGACAATTTTGAAAAAAAAAAACTATATTTTTTATTTTTTGCTATAATAAATACCCCCCAAAAAAGATACAAAAACCTTTTTTTTTCTCAGTTTAGGCCGCTACATATTCTTTTACATATTTTTGGTAAAAAAAAATCGCAATAAGCGTTTAACGATTGTTTTTTCCGCAAAATTTATAGCGTTTACAAAATAGGGGATAGTTTTATGGCATTTTTATTAATATTTTTTTTTACTACTAATGGCGGCATTCAGTGATTTTTTTCATGACTGTGACATTATGGCAGACACATCGGACAATTTTGACACATTTTTGGGACCATTGTCATTTTCACAGCAAAAAATGCTATACAAATGCATTGTTTACTGTGAAAATGTCAATTGCAGTTTATGAGTTAACCACTAGGGGGCGCTGTAGGGGTTATGTGTGACCTCATATGTGTTTCTAACTGGGGGGGGGCGGGGCTGGACGTGTGACGTCACTGATCGCCCTTCCCTATATCAGGGAACAGACGATCAGTGACATTGCCACTGTGAAGAACGGGGAAGGTGTGTTTACACACACCTCTCCTAGTTCTTCAGCTCCTGAGACCGATCGCGGGACACCAGCGGCATTCAGGTCCGCAGGTCCCGCGGGCACGGTCACAGAGCTTCGGACCGGGTCGCGGGCGCGCGCGCGACCCACGGCTGGGCACTTAAAGGGGACGTACAGGTACGTGCCTGTGCCCAGCCGTGCCATTCTGTCAACGTAAATGTGCAGGAGGCGGTCCTTAAGTGGTTAAGCTTTGACAAAAACCTAGAAGCTGATTGGCTTATATGCAGAGCTGCACCAAATTTTGCACTCTCTGGTTTTAGTAAATCAACCCCACTGTGTCTAGCAATCCTGCTGTAATATATGGGAGGACTGGCATTGGGGCATGCCACCAAATGCTTTCCGCTGGTCAGCAGTGAAAGCCTAATAAATGGAACTAGGTGAATCTGCCCGGGTTTGATTTTTCAGGGTGTTTTAAAACAGAAGCCCACTTTTATATTTTTAAAGAAAGCCTTGCAGAAAACAAAATGGATGGGAAAGCATTTAATAGTGATCATTGTCCCTAACTAAAACTAAACATCAAAATTTAAAAAGGCAAACAAAAAATTTAAGACCACAACAGAATAGGGAACTTCCAGGAGAAAGAACAGTTCCCTTTTTAAAAAAAAAAAAAAGAATAAATAGTAGACCTGCCATACACACTCAACCCACCGAGGGTCATCAAATTTTGTTTTCACACTCCTGTGCTTAATCATTGATAATTACCCAAAGTGTGAATGCTAGCTTATAACTCTTGAGTCACATGTGGGACCAATCAGGTATGGAAAACCAAAACCGACTGGTCCATCAACCATAGCCATGGAGCCCAGCAACAGCACAGACAGTATACAATGCCATATACATCCGTCAAACAATAACGCACATATATTAAGAACAAATACACAAATAATTCATAAATAACCAAAATAGAGCAAAAAGTTATCACAAAAACAACTATAAACATAAGCAAGAAAACAAACAAGAAATATAAATACATATATGAAGAAAAATAAAAGTAATATAATTTTAATATGACTAAAGCAAATATTAAATGCTTTAGTCATATTAGAATTAGAATTCTTGTAGATTTCTTCATGTATTTATATTTCTTTTTTGTAAGTACGGATCACATACACACATTGTTTTTTTTTATATATATATATATATATATATATATATATATATATATATGTAATTTATCGTGATCCTGTGCACAGCTGCCTGCCTGTAGCAGTAAAACTGCTGTAGGGCAGTCGGCAAGTAGTTCATTATCTTAAAAAAACGTTTACACCATTTTTATTAGTAATACATTGTTGTTGTATCTATATTTATATGAATAGCACCTTAAAGTGACAGCACACCTATTTAGTGAGAAGTATGTTTTGATATCTAGTATTAATATATTTTAATGTTGCTGTTATCACATATCTTTAATTTGTATAGTAAGTGCAGGGAATATTTTCTGTTTTGTAGAGCTTTGTTAATGCTGGGATCTGTAGTTTCAGAGCCAATCTGCAGTATATGCTCATTCTCCCTGAGGACTATATCTCCCACAAGTCCTTGCTCCACCCAGCAGGCTTTTCCAGGCTGCACAGTGGGGGAGGACTTGCTTCCGACTGCACAAAGCCCTGCAGCATCTGTGTCCTGTCTCTCTTCTCACACAACCAAGGGCAAAGAGAACAGTTGCATTACATGTGACACAGTCAGTGACAACTTGGTCAATGCAACTGTAGTCCAGGGAGTGCCTTGGACTGGGGCTACATAACAAAGATACAAAACTGACACCACATATGTCAATCTGCCCATATTTTATAATAAGGCTGTCTGACAAAGAGGGACTTTGATGTTGTATGCAGTTTGTTCATGCTAGGAAAGTTGAGTACTGGAAAATATATTCTGTATTTGGGGAAGCAGCCAGATAAGAGAGTCTGGCCTCTAAGGTGAACACATGGAGAGAAAGGTAAGTTTCCAGACATTACTACTTTTTTTTCTAGGATAAATTGGGCTTTCATTTGGTGGTAAATAGAACAAAATATATAAAATATAATATATAATTTTGTTAAACCTAGTTGTATATTTGTTGCTATTACCATAACCTACTATCAAACAACCCAAAATAACGTCTCTTGCTCCTCATAATATGTGTATGTTACTTGTTGTTTGAACCCATAATAGGGCCCAGAAACAATCCTATCTGACACAGGTTAGAGGTAGGATTAGGGGTTAAGGTTAGGGGTAGGGGAAAGACGCTTTCCCCGACTTGTTCATTCCCTGACTTGTTCATTCCCCAACTTAGTTGGGGTAGGTGGTACACTTTGGTGGGGGTGGGTAGGCCACACCCGGTGACCTTTGACCTCTGGGAACCCGCCTTCTGACTATTGACCTCTGGGGGAGGTTCCAATTCCTGAGTCCTAGTCTTATTCTTCAATGGGAAATCCTAACCCTAACCCCACCCCTAACCCCAACGCCTAACCCTAAAAATGCTGACCTTGACCTTTGACCCCAACCTATGACATTGACCTTTTGACTCTGACCATTATCTTTAACCCTAACCTTGATCATAATTCTAACCCTGGCACTGACCTAGATCAAACCCCAATCCAGCTATTTTATTTTTATTATTATATTTATTTGATTGATTGATTTTACACACCCTTCTTTTGTTTACAATTTTTTTTTCCTCTAGTAAGGAGTAAAAGAACAGTGGTGTTGATTTTTACTAAAGTTTCACTCATTTTCTTCAGAGCTTAGTGCTTATGGTGAAGATTTACTTTGTAAAGAATATCCGATCAGGTGCAAGCAAAATAAAAAAAAACAAAAAAAAAACAGCATTTTTGCTTGCACAGCAGAGCTTCACCACATTTATTAAGCTCTGGGGAAAATCAGTGTAACTTCACTTGCAACGTGCAGTCTATTTGCCTTTAGTATATCAATCCCAACATATTATGTTTTCCATTTAAAGCCGCGTACACAAGACCATTTTTATGTCATGGGAAAAACAACGTTTTTCTAGACGTGATTCTTGTCAAGCCTGCCTTGCATACACACGAACGTGAAAAAAAAATGCTCGAGCAAAGCGCGGTGACGTACAACACGTACGACGGCACTATAAAGGGGAAGTTCCATTCGGATGGCGCCACCCTGTGGGCTGCTTTTGCTGATTCCCTGTTAGTAAAAGTTTGGTAAGAGACGATTCGCGCTTTTCAGTCTTCGTGCTTTTCAGTCTGTTACAGCATGACGAAAGTGCTATCTCCATTACAAATGCTAGTTTTACCAGAATGAGTGCTCCCGTCTCATAACTTGCTCCTGAGCATGCACGTTTTTTTCCCGTCGTTAAAGCCTACACACGACCATTTTTCACGGCGTGAAAAACGACAAGAAAAATGTGAGCTTTTTATAAATTTTTAATGCCCATTTTTCACGTCAAGACAAATGCTCTGGAGCCTACACACGATCGTTTTTAATCACCAATTAAAAAAATGGCATTTTTCACATCATGAAAAACGGTCGTGTGTACACGGCATTAGAGAAGAAAAAGCACAGGGGCCAGCAGTAGAGTGACTAATCACAGTGATAGCCAATCAGAGACTAACACAGCAATCATCAGGTGATTGGGAACCAGGCCTCCCAAGTCCCAATCATTACTACAACATGTTGGCCTTTCGGTGAGAGCTCAGTCTCCGAGCTGGGAGCGCACTATGCAAAGCATATGTGCAGGGCCGATCCGCCCTATAGTCTCACTATGCAAGCCGCTTAGGGCCCCACAAAGCTGGGGAGGGCCCCCCAAATTACTAGAGACCCTGCCTGGTGAGAAGTCATTTTCGGCCCCTCACCCCGCTTCTCAACTCGCTGGCTGCATGGGAGAAGAGGTAAGAAGTCAGCACCCCCTGCTTCTCACTTTAATGTAAGATGTCATTTCCGACAGCAGAACACCCCCTCCCCCCGCTTCTCAACTTTAATCTTTAATGTGACATGTCATTTTCGCTTCTCAACTTTAATGTGACATGTCATTTTGCTTAGGGCCCCAGGGAGGTCAGGATCGGCACTGCATATGTGGGTCGACCCACTTCCATGAGGCCGCATGCATGCGTCTTTAAAGGGTAAGTCAATTTAAACATGCTTGGAACCCACATAGGTCTATACTCAGACAAAAAGAATCAAACACATTTAAAAAAGGTATTTTTCTTTCATCACATTTATATGTTTCTATTTTAGGAAAAGTGCTATTTTTAATAGTTATTATGGTCATTTTGCTTCACTTGAAAGGCTTCAGTTTTTGCCCTTTGTCCATCTATATTTGACATTTATGCATACATTAGAAAGACACGCTTTTTGTATATTCAAAGCTGTCTGTATTGTTACAGACCATTAAAGAATATGTAAACCTTTCTTGAGCATAGATTATGCTTTCCCCTTAACTCACTAGATCCCCTCTGCTAAGAAGGCCTCTTTCTGCTGTCTGATTTTATAACATTAATTTTTTCAGAGGCTTCACTCTTTCTTCTTGCCAAATGACCCATCTGAGTTCTCTGCTTGATTGGGAATTAATGCTTTGGAATCATTATCCTGCTCAGCACAGCGTTTCCAAAGATGACATTACAAAATGTTAGTTATTTCCTTCAGGCTATAGAAAACAGCAGATAGGCAACATCAGTGCAAAGACACCTGGCACAGCTGGTATCCCATGGGAGTTTGATAATACTAATAACTACAACTGCACAGTACTTCTTGGAAACCGGCACTCAGCACAGCCACACTTTAGACACAGAACAGATATTTTTAGGTTTTCAAATTTTGCTATTTTGAAAGAACTATGACAAGTTTATTAGAATGTCTCTTTTCATTCTACTGGTAATATTTTATAAGGAGACTGTTAAATGTAAAGAGTAACAGATCACATGAAACATAGTCTTTAAATTATTTTATTTTTTTATCCAAATAAGATTGAAAATTACTAAATTATCATGGTTTTATTTAAAAGTAGCTTTAAAGTAGCTTTAGTGAATACCTTAAAGCAACTTTCTGCACCAATTTGAATATGTTGAGTATAGATGGCTTGTAAAGTCTAGGGCCATGGGTGAGTTAAGGAGCAATGAAGGGCACTATTCTCTACCGGCTGGTTGAAGTAGTTACCAGGTCTTCACCAGGGCCACTGATGGCATGGATTGACTTGTGATGCTGGTGATTACCCTACTGGTGAGCATGATAAAACTGTGGACAGACCAGAGGTAAAGAAGTAAGAAACAAAATTGAGTAGGTAGCAATTGATGCTGAAAGTCAGGCGGGTGGCTAACTGGCAGAGGTCGAGGGTCATACCGGGTTAAACAAACAGCAGACACACCCACAGAATAACACTAAGGACCCCATCACACGTGCAGACCGTATGTCCGTATTTCATCCATCCGTTTTCGGATTATGTATCCCTATGGGATAGTGTGCGGATCGGATCGGGTGAACACGGACTGACGGTCCATGTTCATCCGACCCCCCCTCGGAGATCTGACAGAGTGGTCCCTGCACAGTGTGCAAGGACCGCCCTGTCATCTGCAGCCTCAGCTGGGATCAACGAAGCGATCCCCACTGAGCAATCGGATATTAAAGGAACGGATCCTCACGGGATCCGTAAGTGTGAAAGGGCCCTAACAGTATGACTGTCAGGGTGGAAAAGAACAAGGCAGGAAAAAAAATTGAGGTCAGAAGCAATGGTCACGCCCATGAAACCAACCAAGCTTAGCAAAAGTCACAGGTAACCAGTAAGTGACAAAATACAAAACAAAGAAGAAAGCCGAAAGTTTGGTGACAAAATTAGAATTTGTTAAATTCTCCCATCTCCTCCTTTTTTCCTTTTCCAGACACAATTTTCTCTTTCAAGAATTTTCCCAAACTAACTTTTATTGAATATCTTACCCTAAAGCAAACAAACCCACTATAATGTCTGTTAAGTGTTTCCTTTTGACCCTAGCAGGACATAAAATAAAATAGAATGTTATATAAAAGAAGATCACAATAAATCACAAAGGAAACAAACAATAAACAAGACTGAAAAGAGGGCCCAGCAGCTAGCAAATACTGTAAGTGCACATATTAATGAAAAAAGGGTCTAAAATAGACTGTTGTGTCTTTCGATAGAATTGTGAATATGGCAGTACCAAAGGATTTCTCACAACACTCTAACAGCTAACTCTGTCAGCTCTAACTTACAAATCGAATGCAATAATATTATGGTTGCTATAAGCCCACCCTTTTATATTGAGAGTTTTTTTTCCTCTTACAATTATTGGCTTGTGACTTTTAGTATAGCTGGGACATTTTTATTTTTCACTTTACAACCAATCCTTCTAAAAACCTGCAGCTGAAGTGATTGTAATGCCTTGTACACACGATCGGATTTTCCGTCGGGATTTTCCTACAGACAAACTTAATTTCCGATAGATTTTTTTTCTGTCAGAAAAAACGAACATGTTCTCTTTCTAAATTCCGACTCAAAAAAGTCTGATGGGGCACACACGGTCGGAATATCCGATGAAAGAATTCCGTGGGACTTTTTCTATCGGAAATTCCAATCGTGTGTACAAGGCATTAGATGCTAGATAGGAAGAAAACAAATGTAAGTCCTAATCTCCTAGAATATTTAAATGATCTATTGCTGATCAGTGTCTATTCAATCAAAATGCAAGGATGTAAAACTTGATTGAAGAATGATTATATCCATCCAGCCTTGACTCTATCTATATATAGTCAAAATCAGGATGGTTAGACTCAAGTGGTGCATGCATTTTCAAGATGTTGTGCCAGACCAGAACTGCATTTAAGGGCAACGTAGCCCATTTAAAGGAATGGAAAATTCACAAAAGACAGCAATTTCCCATGCAGGGGTTCCACCATTACTATAACTTGCACAATACTTCAGCCTCCTGGCTTACTCACTTGCCACATGGCTGCGTCAGACCTCAAACCTAGGCCTCAGATCTGCTCCTCAGATAAACACAACGGTTTCCTTCCAGTCAAGCTCTCTCATAGATTACTCATGATCAGCTCCTTGCTGCTCTGTCGCGGTCTACATCTGCCTCCTGTATACATGCCCCCTCTACCACTCTAACAAACACAATCTCAGGCCAGTATGCTTGGTGAGGAGCTCATTAACCTTCCAAAAGGTTTTTGTGTTTTGAAAGAAAAAAGACCCACTATTGTTGTCCTAGGTAATTGTGGCTGCCACCTTGGCAAGGATTAACTTTTTTTAAGGAGCCAATTATGATGTGTGTGTCTACCCTCTCTGATAGATCTATAATGATTTTGGCAATACCCAAACATGTGAAACGTATTCTTCTGAGTCTACTTTGGCTGCTAATCCAAAGCCCAGAGTTTGAAATTACACATGGAAATCTGCTTCTCTTTGTTAATGCACTGTTTATGCTGGGCTGTATATAACATACTTCTGATCACTGCACACAAAGTATATTACTCTTAAAGTTCTTCTTTAACCTCTTCAGGACCAACTAAACCGCATATATACTGGGCTGCCCAGCTGTACAAAATCACCTACCTGTACGTGATTTTGTGCACACAGTGTAGGGGGCACATGCCCCACCAAAGCGCCGCCCCTGCTGTAATTGGACAGAGTGGGTGGCAATCAGAGGGACCGGTGGCCGCCGTGACCCACCAATCGTTAATTTCCTCCAGTGTATCTGTCCTCCACACAGTTAAAGCGGTAGTAGTTTATTTACACCTGTATAGGAAAAGGCATAATGAGCTAGTATGCACAGTATACTAGCTCATTATGAAATACTTACCTCCCGGTCCACGCCGAGGCAGCTGACATTTCACCTTGGCGTGTGTTCCTGGTATCGCGGCTCCAGCGCTGTGAGTGGCTGGAGCTGCGATATCGTCACTCCCACGCATGCACATGGGAGACTTCTTTCCGGCAAGGTCCGTCACCTGCCGGGCCTTAAGCCGAGAATCCCCTGTGCGCATGCGCCGCTGCATTCAGTGGCTCATTGCGAGGGGAATATCTCCTAAACTGTAAAGGTTTAGGAGATTTTTTTTACCTACAGGTAAGCCTTATTATAGGCTTACCTGTAGGTAAAAGTAAAATAAATAACTTTACTACCACTTTAATAAGCACCTCCCAGGGACACACTTAACCCTTTGATCGCCCCTGGTTTTAACCCCTTCCCTGCCAGCGTCATTTATATTGTGACAGTGCATTTTTTTTAGCACTGATCACTGTATTGGTGTCACTAGTCACATAGGCCCGGATTCAGAGAGAGCGGCGCATTTTTAGGCAGGCATAGCGGATCTCATATGCGTTACGCCGACGTAAAGCAGAGAGCCAAGCACCGAATTCACAATGCAAATGCTCCCAACGTTGCGTCGGCGTAACGTAAAGTCGTCGGCGTAAGCCCGCCTAATTCAAAGTAGTTGGAAGTGGGCGTGATACATTTAAATGAAGCGTGACCCCATGCAAATGATGGGCCGAACGAACGGCGCATGCGCCGTCCCGTGGACGCATCCCAGTGCACATGCTCTAAATCACGTCTAAAATACTCCATAAGATACGTTGAATCACTGCCTACGACGTGACGTAACCTATGCCCATCCCTATTCACGTACTACTACGTAAACAACGTAAAATACGATGGGTGTTCCCTGGTCCATACCTTTGCATGAGCTGCGCCTCATAGATGGGGAATAACTATACGCCGGATGTATCCTTAAGTAAACCGCGTATCTTAATGCGCCGGGGGCGCAAGTACGTTTGTGAATCGGCGTATCTCCCTCATTTGCATATTCGAATCGTAAATCAATGGAAGCGCTCCTTGCGGCCAGCTTAAAAAATGCGCCCACGATACGACGGTGCAGGAAACTTACGTCAGTCGGATGAAGCCTAATTTCAGGCGTATCTAGTTCTATGGGCACGGCGCACAGATACGACGGCGCACATTTACACTCACGCGGCGTATATCGAGATACGTCGGCGTAAGTGCTACGTGAATCTGTGCCTTAGTGTCCAATTTGTCCACCACAATGTCGTAGTCCCACAAAAAAATGCTGATCACCGCCATTACTAGTAAAAAATAAAAATTAATAAAAATGCCATAAATCTATCCCATAGTTTGTAGGCGCGATAACTTTTGTGCAAACCAATTAATATACGCTTATTGGGATTTTTTTTACCAAAAATATATAGCAGAATACATATTGGCCTAAACAGATTTTTTTTTTATTGGGAATGATTTATAGCGAAAAATTATCTTATATAAACTCAAGAATGTTACAATTTCCTTCATAATCTGTTGCATTTCCCTATGTGTACCTATTATGTTTGTATGTTGTCTGTAATCTATAACATTCTTTAATAAAGAATATTGAAACTAAAAATATTGTTTTTTTTTCCAAATTGTCTTATAAAGAACATACCGTACATTTTATTTGGGTACAACGTCGACCCAAAATTGTCAGTTAAAGCAACGCAGTGCCATATCGCAAAAAATGGCCTAGACAGGAAGGATGTAAAACCTTCTGGAGCTGATGTGGTTACGGTAGGCTGTGTGCAGAAAAGCATATGTAATGGAACAGTTTCATTTTCTTAAATGTGTTTGATGAGGTTTGTAAAGCCGCGTAGACAGGGTCATTTTTGTGATGAAATAAAACAACATTTTTAAAAACGTCATTTAAAATTACCGTGTGTGGGGAAAACGTATGTCTTCTGAAAAACGCCAAAAAAAAATTCGAACATGCTTCAATTTTTTATGTCGTTTTTCAAAACGTCATTTTTGGTGTCATTTTAAATGATAGTGTGTGGATAAAACGACGTTTAAAACAACGTTTTTAAACCCGCGCATGCTCAGAAGCAAGTTATGACGCAAGCTTGAATGGAACAGAGTGCCGTCGTACGTGCTGAACGTAACATCGCTTTGCTAGAGCATTTTAAAAAAACGATGGTGTGTAGGCAACGTCGTTTTTTTAAATGAAGTTTGAAAAACTTCTTTTTTTTTCATGAGAAAAAACTATGTTTTTTTACAAGACAAAAAACGACCGTGTGTACGCAGCATAAGTGTCGGTTACACTCACACTTGTGGAAAAGTCATAATCTGTATTCTGTAGGTAGAAGAACTGTGGCATATATGTGGCTTTAATCTCCTCCCACTGCACAATTGGGCACATTGCACTGCGTACGCGGCATTGTTCCTTTGGATATGCTAGGTATGCCACTGCTCTGATAGCATAACAGTCTTGAGTGGCAGGCTCAAGTAATCTCATTGCAGTCACAAGGCAGTCTCTGGTGGTAACATAGTATTACATGGCAGTCAGTCGGGTAACATAAGATTCTCACACAGATATCTCTTTGGTAACTTTAATCAAATATGAATACAGTTAGCATAATACAATTAAATACAGTTATTTGTAATGAGCATTTAAATACACTTATTAGTAATGAGCATGAGTAAAACGATAAGACATTTTTACTACAGCATTTTGCATACATTCAGTGACTTAATCTGCTATGTCTCCCTTGGAAACACAACTGTTTCCCTTTAGTGATGGACAATAAACTTTTCTCTTACAGTTTCCGTGAACTGGTAGTTAGGCAGCCTTTGTTCATTCGTGCTTGCTTCCTACCAGGAAGGTCCGAGAATTGTTAAATCAGCTCATTTTGAGGCAGGTCATTGTCAGATAGGGAATGAATCATGTTCTAGTCATCATCATCATTACGTGGCATGTGACGTGACCTTTTTCACATAAAATTCATATAAGTCAGCTAATCAAGAGTAATATTTCCTGAAATACTTCAAGATAGTACACTCACGTGCACTGTTTTTACTGTTTTTACTGAAAAAGACATGCACTTATACATGTCTGTTATTACGCAAGCAGTTGCAAAATAACAGGACCAGGGGTAGCAGCATTTCCATATTATGCCACAGTAATTTATAGTCACTTATTCCACAGAACAAAAATGTCAACTGCTACCAAATTTTCAAATTGACTGATAGTATAATTTTTAGACGTTCAGGACGTTTTTAGATTGAGCTGTGTGTTAGAGGAGAACCCGTTTGTCAAAAACCCATCAACTTCTGTAAATTCCTATTGTGGGCTGTACATATTTGGCTATTCTTCTGTTTTTTTCTAACATCTAGAATTTTGGCTAATCCATGGAATGATTCTGAAATGATAGACAAGTAAGTAAACCACATGATGCTGGGGAAAAATTGGTTATGCCATGGTTCCTTTCAATCTGTTGGCAAGGAGAAGAAAACCTCATTAATGCTTTTCCATTCTGCTTACTAAGAAGGCCAAATTGGTCAGGGCTCCACAGCTCCCTGCAGCGTTCCTTCCATGGCTCCCTCCACGCCCCCTTGCAGGCTGTGGTGCTGGTGGTGAGAATGTGGCAGCAGGAGGAGGAGGAGGAGAAGGATGGACCAGGTCACTGAGGTGTGTGGTCTCAGTCAGCAGGCCCCTTCTTCCCCTCTGAATCACAGTGGCAAAAATATCTTCAGCCAGGGCTGTTGTCCCTCCTCCGTTTTCTGCAGTTGGTATGCCAGGTAGCAGCTGTAGCCCTCTACAGGGTTAAGGGTGGTTTTCATGATTGCAGCTGCGTCCCTAATAACCTGCAGAGACTCCTCCTCCAACTGGGACATGTGCTTTGGTCTATTTGGTCTCATCTGGAGGGAAGGCACCTGTGATTCAGTGCTCCCACTGGACCTGGGCACCTGCTGACGACCCAACCTCCTCCTGGCTGCCACTCACTCCTTCCTCCCCCTGGCTGCCACATTCCGGAGCCTCCTCCTCTTGGCTGAGCTCTTCCTGGGTATAAAAAAGGTACAAGTTTTTTTTTTTTTGCTTCATCAATCACACACATTTTAAAGCTCATGACTGTTGCAATTAGAATGTTATTATCGAAATTGAACAGACTCTCATTCTGACCCCTGCAGTTGGCATCCCTGTCACACTAATATCTGGCCACACCTTTTTTTTTAAGTTTAAATCTTTCATTTTGTTTAAAAAAATATCTTGTTAAACCAACAATAATTTAATGCCAAGAAATATGTTGTAAACTACTATACCTGACTGAAGATGTTCAGATCTGGCTCTTCAATCTCAGCCTGCTCCTCGGCACCCTCTGCAGGGGTGGGTGGAACGGTGGAAGGAACGCTGGAGGGAACGGTGGAGGGAAGACTGGAAAGTGATTCTCTGGCTTCTATCTGATCGTCCAGAAAATGGAGGTGTTTGTAGTACCACAGCTTGGGCTCATGAACTCTGTCTGCTGCTGCTTATGATCTCAGCGAAGAGCGGACCTCTTTATACTGCTTCTTATACAAATTCCTCAGGTTATTTATTTAGTTGTTTATCATGGTTGAATCTACCTCTGGGATCCATGTCTGCATATAAATGGCTAATTACTCAATTGGTGCCTTTCTTACAACGCTGTTGTGGTACTGGTTATTCTTTATCTCCCAGAGGTTTCGCATTTCTCTGTATTTGCCGATGAACCTCATCATGTTATCCAGTTGTCTCAATTTATCCATAATAATTGCTAGAAGATCAAACAAAAGACATATAAACACTAGGTCAGCTTAAATTGTCCTAATCTTATCACAATCTAGACCTTTAAATGCAGTGTGTACTGCTGCCACTAAATGCTGCCCAGCTCTGCACTATTGTTGTGTAATGATGATTTATCTGCAGACCCTGTGTTTACATCTAAATAAATAAGCGGAATTCATATGCAAAATTATTGAGAGCATTTATGAAGGCACCATTCATGTGTATATCATGCCCCTCTGCATTGATGAGATAATACACTGTTTAATCACCTCTGTCCAACAATCACAATCATTGCCTGATTGCCTGATCTGATACACAGCAAAGTAATCTGTTTTTGAGTCTCGCAGATATATATTGTATATGTCTCAGAGCAGATGGAGAGCAAAATTGCATGGGGGGCCCCAAGATTAATTTGGTCAAGGGTCCAATCAACATAAACCCGACATCCCTGCCTTGATATCATGACTTAAGTATATATAGGCCACTGCTGGCCCCATTTTCATTTTTACCTTTGTTTCAGTCATTCGGCACTTTGCTCGTCCTTACTCCGCGTACCCAACGTAGTCACGTCGTTCTCATTATATATCCAGCTCATGCGTGAAACGCCACCCTCTTCACCCACCCATGACAGACTTTTTCCTCTATTCCACGCCCCTTCTCAGTGGGAAATGACAATATGGCGGTGTCACATGTGCGTCGTATATCCTGTACTGACAAGGAAAAGCCGGATGTCGATCATGGGCCATACCACACCCCTAATCTAAGGAAGGCCCAAATAATGGACAAAGTGGCGAGGAGTCTTTACCATAAATTTGGGGTCAGGAGATCCAAGGAGCATCTCTGTAAAAGGTGATCTGACCTGAAATTGCGGGAGCCAGAGCAGTATAGGAAGATCAAGAAAATTATTGACAAAAGTATGTATTCTTCATGTGTTTAATGCAAATTTCTTTTTTTTATATTTTTACATGTTTTTCTCCATGTGCTTGGTTGGCATGGTTGTACTTTTGAACATGGCAACTTTCAGGTTAGTGGCCAAA
Organism: Rana temporaria; assembly: GCF_905171775.1. Classification (NCBI taxonomy): domain Eukaryota; kingdom Metazoa; phylum Chordata; class Amphibia; order Anura; family Ranidae; genus Rana; species Rana temporaria. The sequence continues at coordinate 278,245,296 of NC_053492.1, read as the reverse complement.
GTGTAGTATTTTTACGTTCGTAGTAAACATCGTTCCTCCAAAATCCGATGTTTTCCACAGATCCAGGAAAACCACACATGGTCATGCCTATTTGGCGTAAAACAATGTTTATAAACATTGTTGTCAAGATGATGTGTTTGTTCAAACTTACTAGAATGTGAAATGCAAACCTGATTCATTCAGTGTATAGGAGAGGATACTAAGCAGCTGGTTACACATCTGTACTCAGGAGCACCTGTGTCCCCCACAAAAACAACCTTTTTAGGGTCTCACACGAAGGATACTTTGGGGTGCCTCCATGTTTGTCACTTTGACAAAAAGCGTCAGTATTCCAGCTTGGGGAAACTCTGAAAAAAAAAACGTCATGATTTTAGGAATGATCCCAAACAGACAATTGTACCCCACTTCCAAGCAATGTTTTCAAGTTCTGCCCCCCAATATCTGTGTGCTGAGTATACCTTTTGTTTCATATTATTAGGGGATAGAAGACTGGCAGACATCAATCGGAGGAGGCAAGGAAGCACAAACATGCAAAACAGAACCAACCTCAGCATGTGGAGAAGGAGGTGTGGAAGAAGGAGGTGTGGAAGAAGGAGGTGTGGAAGAAGGAGGTTTGGAAGAAGGAGGTGTGGAAGAATGAGGTGTGGAAGAAGGAGAGGTGGAAGAAGGAGAGGTGGAAGAAGGGGAGATGGAGATTATCAGCACAACAGGTCAGTGTCTGTCACCACAGCTTCAGGTAAAGAGATGTAGGCCTGCAAATTTCTAATAAACCCTTTTTTTTATTTTAGGTAATGAACATGGTGGTGTCCCAGCAACTACTAGTACTCCTTTCTCAAGTGCTAGTGCAAAAATTGTGATACAAGAAATAATGGAATGCAGTAGTGAAATGGACATTATGAGGAATAGAATGAATGTCATTGAACAAAAATATAAAAACATAATTGACATGTTGTGTTCTGCGCCCAAATTTGCATTGGATAATCCACAAGCCAAAATTTGAAGATGCACACAGTGAGTCAACATGTGCTATCTGCCATCACAGGATATCTATGTCTGTGCTTTGTGGGTGCAACCCCTTCCTCGCTACTCAAGTAGGTGAGAGGAAGGGTTTGCACCCCAAAAACACATCCATTGATCCCCCATGATGGCAGATAGCACATGTTGACATTTGGCATGGGATCAGGATAGAAATCCCCATTTTGCCCAACAAAATGTGTGCATCTTCAAATTTTGGCTTGTTCCCACCCCATCTCATGTGTTTCTAATAAGGTTGAACTTTGTAATTTCCATTGTTTGTAGATATTTGCTTGTTTTAAACATGCCTGGTTTTAGGCTAAAAATAAATACAAACTTGGGATTTTTCTATCAGAAAATGTAAAAAACGCACAAGTTGTGCACAGAATAAAACCCCAAAAAATAAGAAAATTTGTGTGGCTTCTTCTTTCTATGCTCAATACCAGTTTGTACATTTAAAAGTAAGTGATTACTGTGACAATTGTGGTTATTTACTAAAACAGAGAAATACATTGGGCACTACAAGTTGACTAGGAGAACCAGGGAGACAGATAAAAGAAACACAAGCAAGAATAACAAAACAGTTTTTTCAAAGATCAAATTTGGTGTTTATATTTTTGGTATCTAAAAAATTAGATGTGCTCTGGCATAGCGATGGCTCCCTACCCGTGAAGTACTCCACGTATTTTTGACGTACATCTCGAGCAGTTTGGGGGGCCAAGCTAGTACAGCCAGTGTCCAGGCCAGTCAGGGTTTCAGAATGTCCGGCCTCAGGCCCAAGGTTTGAAAGATAGGAAACTGAATGTCTGCGCAGAAAATTGTGCAGTATGCAGCAGCAAAAGACAATGGAGTTAAGTTTATATTCCGCCATGTGTATGGCTGTCAGGAACAGGTGGAACCGGCTGGCCATTATCCCGAAGGCATTCTCGACAACCCTCTGGGCTCTGGCCAGCTGGTAATTAAAAACCCTCCTCTCCGGAGTGAGGGTCCTCTGGGGAAATGGCCTTATCAGGTGTGGTCCCAGGCCGAAAGCTTAATCCGCGACAAACACAAACGGCAGTCCCTCCACATTATCTTCATCTGGTGGCAGTGCCAGGCCACCAGTCTGGAGACGTTGGGCAAACTCTGTTTGCGCGAATACTCCGCCATCTGACATCCGGCCATTCTTCCACACGTCCACATACATGAATTCATACCGTGCCGACACCACCGCCATCAACACAATACTATTAAAACCTTTATGACTTCCGGGTCAGGCGCCTCATGGGGAAGCTGTGATTCTCCTCAGCTCCTGCTACCTCTGCCGAAAATCTGCCTAAAAAACCGGCTCCGCCACTCATCCCCCCGGCAGGCACCCCGCAGTACTTCTCCGTGCCCGCGGTCACCGCTCTGATGGACCGCTTCGTCGAGAAAAGCGGGTCGCGATCCACGGCGACCCACCGCCAAATTGAGGCCGGGAATGCGGCCTTGTCCTCCAGCGCGGCGGACGCGCCTGACATGGAGGTAAGCGGCAGCCAGCCCTTTCCACCTTGCACCCTAGCACCTCCGTCCCAGCATCACCTCACAGCACCCCCACTCCAGCCCCCTCAATCACCCCAGAGGGATGGATCTGAAATTGAGCTAATAGCTCAGGCGGTGGCAGCAATTTTGGCCCCCACTATCTCTGCCTCAGTTGAAAGGGCAGTCTCAGCAGGGATGCAATTGATTAAAAAGGAGCTAAGCGAGCACACCTTTCGCCTCAATGAGATGGAACACAAAATTGACAGCATGGAGGATGACCTATACAAGGTTCAGGCATTTGAAGAGTCGCAGGATAAAACCAGCCAATATATCATGCAAAAGTTGGAGGATTTGGAAAACAGAGCTAGAAGAGGCAATTTGCGTTTTGTCGGTGTACCCGAATCGCTAAAATCCTCATCCATGGTGGATTTCTGTTCAAATCGCGTACCTGAAGCTTTGGGTCTGCCCAGATCTTGCACTGTCGAGAGAGCCCACCGCATGGGGGTGTATTCCCCTGAACGTTCTTCCCCACGCACGATCATCGCCAAATACTTAAACTATGCTGACAAAGCTGCCATCCTCCAGAAATATCGCCAAACTAGAGGCCTCCAAATCGATGGGGTGAAGATTCTTCTGTTTGCTGACTACTCGATTGATGTCTCCAAAAAACGGAAAGCCGTCCAGCGTATTTGCTCGTCCCTCTACCAACGTCAAGTCAAGTTCACACTGGCTTTCCCAGCTACCCTACGACTTACGACACCTAATGGTGATCATCTCACATTCCAGGACCCAATGGAGGCTGAAAAATTCCTGAAATCTATGCACACAGGACCACACTCCGCCTCTCAACCTAAGGCGTCCTCGATCTCCAGGTCTCTGGAGCAACGCAGCCCGCGCAAAGACTCCCCCAAACGCCTCAAATCATCCGGCCTGTAAGCCCACCACGTCCCTCGTTGACTCTGGTAACGTAGCCCTTGTCCACTACAGATACTTCAATTGGACCACGGTGCAGCATTATATGCTAGGTCGCACCCCCCACGTGCTCTTAAGGTCTATTCATTATCTGAACTTTCTTTTGCATTGTTTTTTGTCTTTGATGATGATTCGTATTTTTGTCATCGCTGTTTGCACCGTGGGCACCCGACACCATTCCAGCTTACCCTCCCCTGCCGGAGTTCCATAGCTACCTTACCCTTTTTCTTGCACCTAAGGGGCGATTGTATAATCCTGTATAAGGCTCAGGGGATGGGAGCTGGTTTTTGCTGAGTTCCTATGAGGAAAAAAGCGAAGTCCTTTGTTTATTATGTTTATTTAGTTTGTTTTGTTAACCTGTTTGGTTATGTTAATATCTTCTATGGTTCCTCACCCTGCACCTCTTTCCTTCCGCACAGCGTCCATTACACACCCACATGCCGAACTCATAACAGACTACTCAGGAAATATGTTCTTCCTGTCTCACAAATATCAGCCCCCCTAAGCCTGCTTTTGGCCCATAAAGTTACTACATCCACACACTTCCGTCCACACTTCACCCCCCCATGAAAACCTTTATAATTATAATAGTAGGACCCCGAACGGGGTGGTGGCACTATGCGGACGTGTTTCCCATCAATTGCCCCTCCGCAGTTAGGGAAGTCCCACCGATGGGCAAAATGGGATGCCACAGTCTGTCTGTCTGTGGCGTGGAAGGAAACTGTAGAGTCAAAAAAATAAAACATTGCAATCAGATTACAAAAAGACATCCTTGTCCAACATCAGTATAACATTTATTTGAGTGAGTATTTCAAACCAAAAATAAAATAGGCCAACTTATCAGACTCCTCACCTCTCTGATGGCCCATTAAACATTTTAAGGGGGGGTGTCTAGCTGAGTTTGGGCCCTGAAATAAAAAAAAAACACTCTGCCAAAATGGAATGAGAAACAAGACACTGGGACACATTTTAAGGGGGAGGGGGGGTTCTAGCTGAGTTTGGGCACTGAAAAAAAAACACTCTGCCAAAATGGAATGAGAAACACGACATTGGGACACATTTTAAGGGGGGGGGGGGGGAACTACAATGGAGCAGACAAAAAACAAGTTTGAAACAGACTAGGCTAGGTGTGTTTAGGCCAAGGATAGCATGCTGGAGAGGTTAGTGAAGGGAAATATGCATGTAGGCCAAAAAAAGAAGCCTTAAAAGCTTACAGAATGCCTGGGGATAAAGGGGACATTCGCAGAATATTAAAATCATGGTAATTAGGGAATGATGAAAGAAATACAAGACATTAGCATACATTAAAGACATAGATTGTGATGTTAAAGGAGAAAACTTACCTTAATATAGTCCTTCTGCATTACTTGGATGATGGCAGAACACGTCTCCGGGATGATGATCCCAAACGCCTGGGGGGAGATGCCTGTTGAGAACTTGAGGTCCTGCATGCTTCTCCCAGTCGCCAGGTACCTCAACGTGGCAATGAGCCTCTGCTCGGCAGTGATGGCTTGGCGCATCACAGTGTCCTGCCTCATGATATAGGGGGACAAAATATCCAACAGACGGTGAAAAACGGGGTCCGTCATACGGAGAAAGTTCCTGAAATCATCAGGGTTATTCTCCTGGATTTCCCTAAGCAGAGGCATATGAGAAAATTGGTCACGCTGGCGCAACCAATTCTTGGCCCTTAAACTCCTCCTCGCCCTGTTCACGGCCACAGATCGGGTAACATTTTTGAACTGCGGAAGCAAACCCATACGCAGCACGAACTTGAGATTGAGAACGTACTTCCAACATGGCTTCAAACTGGTCGGCTGGTCAGAACGCACTTTAAACAGAACACACCTAGGAACAGCAAGGCCTATAAAGAACGACCTGAAAATCAGAAAACGAGCGGACAGGAACGCACTGCAAAACAGATACGACCTGACTGCAAGCACTGAACGACAGATACGAACCCACAAGCACGAACTGAACACCAGAAAACGATCTGAAAAGCACGGAGACTGAAAAGCGTGAATCGGATCTAACCAAACTTTTACTAACACGCGGTAACACAAAATCAGCAAAAGCAGCCCCAAGGGTGGCGCCATTGGATTTGACCTTCCCCTTTATAGTGCCGTCGTACGGGGTGTACGTGACCGCGTTCTGACACAATAGTTTTTTTAACCGATGGTGTGTAGGCACGACTGATGAAAGTCAGCTTCATTGGATATCTGATGAAAAAATCCATCAGACCGTTTTCATCGGGTGTACCGATCGTGTGTACAGGGCATTAGGCTTGGATTTATGTTGGGATTCTCAGTGGGGCCAACGCTATGTGGGAGGAAAAATGGGCTTAGAATACTCCGGCTAGACCATGCTGATGTACCCCCAGAGTGTTGTCACTATGTTCCGCTCTGTCTATAATGGGGATCTTGGGGGGCTCCATACTAAAAAGATTACCAGTTGCCACATGTGTGCCTGAGATGGTTTGCTTATGGGGAGAGTAGGTACTTACCTTGAAGTTACTCTAATGCCTATGAGCAACACTTAGGGCTAAGGCCTCTTTCTCACGAGGCGGACTCCGTCGGTACGGAGTCCGCCAGCTCCGCCAGCTCAGCGGGAGATCTCACCGCTGATCTCCGCTGAGCCGGCGGATGACAAGTCCCTCTCTGCTCACTGAGCGGGGAGGGGCTTGTGCAGTGCCGCTGTCTCCTATGGAGAGATCTGATGAAAACAGACAGCATGTCTGTTTTCATCAGACCTCATCCGATCCGATCTGCCACGGATGGATGGGGACGTATAGCCATATGTCTGATTTTGGCGGATTGGACATGTCTTCGCTGATATCCGACGCTCCATAGGATTGCATGGCGTGGCCGTTCAGGTTCGCCGACAAAACTGACAGGTGGACGTGAACAGTCCGACCGTGTGAAAGGGGCGTAAAACCCATCTGGGGAGTGTGAAATGTTGGGTGGAGACATAATGTATGCATTCACTTCAGTTTTCATGGAAAAAAACAATATGATGATTTTAAAAAGACATGCAACTCTCACATTTTCTTACGCTTATCCTAGAATGTTGGCTCTGTATATTGAGGCTTTTTTAAAGAAAGTAGTATTTTGAAGAAGTACTCTACTTTTTACTAAAGAACTCCAGGAAAGATATATTTTCATCATTTACATTAAGCCAGTAGTTATCAATATTGCACGTCTGGAGGGCTGCAGGAGAGATTTAAAATGGCCGTAGTAGTCTGTACAACATACAGGAAATTCGTGTGCTGTCGGTGCAGGATTGATTTTTCATTAGGGGTATTGCTTTCTCTGCACCTACTCCATTCAGAAAACATATTCTTTTTTCTTTGGTGAATACATGGTATTCACTTATTGTAGTGTAGATCATGATGTAATTAACCCCTCCTTATTGTCCGACAGAGAACATCTTGTACTCATTGAAAAAAATGCAACAGGTTCCTTGAATGGTGGAGATGAGGAGCAAGCAACTCTTTATCTTCAGAGCAGAAGACTTTCCAGCACCAGCATAACAGGAAAGCACTTCCTGTATGCTGTCTAGACTGCTCCAGTGATTCTGAGACGTCCCTGCAGCCCTCCACATGTTAGACATTGATATTTACAGGTAACTATTGATTTAGCATGTACTATTGATTCAGCATAACAGCTGAGTTTCTCACAGCACACAATTCCCTTAAAGCAGACCTTAAGCATTTGTTTTACCTTTCCATCTATTAAATCTTCTGACCTTGTTGTTTTAGGTTTGGATAGATATATATATATATTTTTTATGCCAGTAAATACCTTATACAACCCACTTCCTGTTTCTTTTTTGGTTAAAAGCCTAGGCTTATGACATCATGCACAACTCTCTCTCTCAGGAAGGGAGGGAGGGATGAGTCATAGGAGGGCCAATGAGAGTGGCAGAGCTGGAGGTGTACCTCTGTGTGTCCGTGTAAATCCAGGAAGTGAACAGGCAGCAGAATCAGCTGCCCACAGTTAAAATGGTTGCAGCCAGACTCAGTGAAGGGAGATTTCTGAAGCATATTTGGCAAGTACAGAATCACGATATATATATATATATATATATATATATATATATATATATATATATATATATATACATATATATATATATATATATATATATATATATATATATATATATATATATATATATATATATATATATATATAATATGCAAAGTGGTTGGAGGGAAGCTTCAGAATGGCAAATATGTTTTTATTACAAAAGATGTGAGCAGACTGCAGTTCCTCTTTAAAGATACAATGAGCCAGATCCACATACATTTCGATCGGCGCAGCGTATCAGAGATACACTACGCCGCCATACCTTACCTGGCGTATATTCGAATCCTCAGCGTTCGTGGATCGTCGTAAATCGCTAATTTGCATACCCGACGCGGAAAACGACGCAAACTCCACCCAGTGGGCGCCAAAGTATTTCACCTACGATCCGAAGGCGTACGAAGCCTGTCGGATCGAACCCAGAAGCCTTGGTATCTTGGTTTGAGGATTCAAACTAAAGATACGACGCGGGAAATTTGAAAGTACGCCGGCGTATCAGTAGATTCACCGGCGCACTTCGTCTGTGGATCTGGCCCAAGCTCTGTCTATAGTCATTTATAATTCTACTAGCAGGTGTCTGCTGTTTGTCTGCCATCTAGGATGGCAGTTATAAAAACAGTGGTTGAATGGTATGGGAAGCTGAGGGCTTGTTTGTTCACTGCCTTTGTTCTGATTCAGGATGTGTGTGTTAGAACAAGAAGAGTGCAGCGAATGCAAAAAAGAGTGCTAAATTACCAGCAATGACCTTAGTCAGTCACATCCTCAGGCTATTTATATAACTTGGAAGTGCATTTAAAATTACTTTGCTGTTTATTTTAAGGACAGGAAGAGTGAATCCACTAAAACAACTAAGAAAAAAATGCCTGAAAGTGTCAAACATTTATATTTAGGCATTTTTTCTTTCATTTAAAACACATATGGGTGTATACCTTTTGCCTTTTTAGCCAATAATCTATTTTTTTTAAACATATCATACTATGTGATCTTTATTTTATGATGTTAATGACATTAGTTGTAGGTTAAAAGGAAATTAAGCTATTGCCTGTTGCAAATTTTCCAAACAGATCCCTTAGCTTTCACTTGTCATGTATAATACGCAAACGTCTGGTCTGGCTGGTATCTATGAAAATGAATGTATGTTCAAGGTTTTGTGTTGATGCCCTTGTGCCAGTGTGTTGTCAAACTTTTCTGGATAAGGATTGTGCCGTCATTTGGCTCTAAGCCTTCATATTATGTCCATAGTATATATAGTCATTTTGTTTGTCTATCTGTAGAGTTACTGATCTATTACATATTACATACTGATATCTGAGATGTGTGCTTGAAATATATTAAAAAACTTTTCCTGTGAAGTGTGATCATGAAATACAAAACTGTCAATAGTGAGAACTGTTTCAGACAACTCTTGTCTTGTCAACTCTTGTCAGCAACTGATCAGATTCAATAATTTATTTTAAAATTACAAATGAAAGATGAGAATTTCAATCTAATTGGTTGATGTGAGTAACATTTTGTTCTATAGAAAGATTTATACAATAGTTCCAGTATACATCTATCTTAACCACTTGCTTACTGAGCACATATACCCCCCTCATGCCCAGGTGAAATTTCAACTTCCGGCACTGCGTCGCTTAAACTGACAATTGCGCAGTCGTGCAACGTGGCTCCCAAACAAAATTTACATCCTTTTTTCCCCACAAGTAAAGCTTTCTTTTGGTGGTATTTGATCACCTCTGCGGTTTTTATTTTTTGCGCTATAAACAAAAAAGAGCGACAATTTTGAAAAAAAAATACAATATTTTTTACTTGTTGATATAATAAATAGCCCAATTTTTTTTTTCCATTTTTTTAACCACTTGCCGACCGCGCACCGTCGATATACGTCCACAAGGTGGCTCTGCTGGGCGAGAGCACGTAATATGACGTCCTCTCTCCCAGCCGCCACTAGGGGCGCGCGCGCGTGCCCCCCGCTCGCCCTCGACTCCCGTGCGTGTGCCCGGCGGGCGCGATCGCCGCCGAGCACACGCGATCGCTCGTTACAGAGCGGGGACCGGGAGCTGTGTGTGTAAACACACAGCTCCCGGTCCTGTCAGCAGGGGAAATGCTGATCTTCGGTTCATACAATGTATGAACCGAGGATCAGTGTTTCCCCTAGTGAGGCCACCCCCCCCCCACAGTAAGAACACACCCAGGCATACTTAACCCCTTCCCCACCCCCTAGTGTTAACCCCTTCACTGCCAGTGGCATTTTTATAGTAATCCAATGCATTTTTATAGCACTGATCGCTATAAAAATGCCAATGGTCCCAAAAATGTGTCAAAAGTGTCTGAAGTGTCCGCCATAATGTCGCAATACCGGAAAAAAAATCGCTGATCGCCGCCATTACTAGTAAAAAAAATATAATAAAAATGACATAAAAATACCCCCTATTTTGTAAACGCTATAACTTTTGCGCAAACCAATCAATAAACGCTTATTGCGATTTTTTTTACGAAAAATATGTAGAAGAAAACGTATCGGCCTAAACTGGGGAAAAAAAATTTTTTTTTATATATTTTTGGGGGATATTTATTATAGCAAAATGTAAAAAATATATTTTTTTTTCAAAATTGGCTCTCTATTTTTGTTTATAGCGCAAAAACTAAAAACCGCAGAGGTGATCAAATACCACCAAAAGTAAGCTCTATTTGTGGGAAAAAAAGGACGCCAATTTTGTTTGGGAGCCACGTCGCACGACCGCGCAATTGTCAGTTAAAGCGACGCAGTCCCGAATCGCAAAAAGTGCTCTGGTCTTTGGGCAGCAATATGGTCCGGGGGGTAAGTGGTTAAAAAATCATTTTTGTTCTCAGTCTAGGCCGATACGTATTCGTCTACATATTTTTGTTAAAAAAAAAAATCGCAATAAGCGAAGTTATAGCACCTACAAAATAGGGAACAGAATTATTATTTTTTATTATTTTTTTTACTAGTAATGGCCGGCGATCTGCGATTTTTATTGGGACTGCGACATTATGGCGGACACATCAGACACTTTTGACATATTTTTGGCACCATTCACATTTATACTGCGATCAGTGTTATAAATATGCACTAATTACTGTATAAATGTGACTGGCATTGAATGGGTTAACACTAGGGGGTGAGGAAGGGGTTAAATGTGTACCCTGAATAGTGTTCTAACTGTGGGGGAAGGGGACTGACTGGGGTAGGTGACCGATCTGTGTCCCTATGTACAAGGGACACAGATCGGTCTCCTCTCTCCCTGACAGGATGCTGTCTCTGTGTGAGCCGGCAATGAGAGATGATCTCATATGTTTACATTTGAGATCATCTCTCATTGGCCGCACAGATCGCATACCAAATGGCCACTCCGATTGGCCGTTCACAGCGATCTGTGATTGGCTGTTTCCAAGGGACACGGCCAGCACAGAATTTCCCCGCTGTGCGCTCGGGAGCGCGCACAGGGAACGAGGAAAGGGGAGGACATCAAATGACGTCCTCCTGGATTTTCAGGTCTGCTCTGAAGCCGTCATTCGGCTATAGCGGGGGCCTCAAGTAGTTAAAGTATGTTTGGCCTGCAGTAGTTTCATATAACTCTTTCTATGCAAGCGAGCACTATTCATTTCAGTGAATACTATATAATTTTTACACTGACAGGCCACAGAAATGTACAAATTTGTTTTGGTATTGTTAGGATCTGGGCAGAACTGGCACTATGGAGAGGCATTAGGAACCAATGCTGCCCCAAAATAAATCTAGTTCCCTCCCTCCCGCCTACTAATGGGCTGCCCGGTTGGGGAAGGGTTATTGTTCTGTATTTTCCCCTGGCTTTTATGGGTTCTGCCATCCACCCTGTGCTGCATATAAATTGGGGGAAGGCTGGGCTCAGGGGTGGGAAAAGGGATGCATGGGAAAGACGCATGACAGTCACCTGTCATAGATATGCAGTAATGTCTGGCAGCTTACCTTGCTCTCCATGTTTTCACCTTAAAGGGCAGGCCCTCTCACTTGGCTGCATTTATTATCTTTCCTCCCTGTATGGCTCCACCCCAGGCCATATCAGGAACTCTATATTAGCCAGCGCACTGCAGGTCTGCCTTGCTGATCAACGTTGTGTGTTTGGGTTCCTGCTTGCCGTGTGCTATGTTTATCTCTGTGTACCGATCTTGGCTTGTCCCTGACTACTCTTGTTTGCCTGTGACCCTGACCCTTGGCCCGTCCCTTGTTTATCCTTGTCTGCTTGTCCCCCCGACCTTGGCTTAACCCTTCCCTATCTCTTGTGTCCTGAGTGGCTGCTTCCCCTCTCTCCCTATGGAGCGTGACCTAGGGGACTCTGGGGGCTGCGACCTGGATTCAATTGCAGCTAGGGCCAACCTCACCACTGGAGGCTCTGGTGAATACCAGCTGGATCTTAGACTCCGCGCCCTGGGGAATCTTGGGCTCAAGCTTCCTGTGGGATCCCTGTTTGAGCTCCAGTGGACCTGTCCTCCATATCCACTCTGTGGTCCTTCCGCAGCAGTCTGCCATAGGGTTCACTACCTTGTGGTGTACTCCTGACTCCAACGGGGAGCATCTGTCATCTGGCCACAGGTGACCTGACATCACCATTGAAGATGTAACTACAAGCAACCTGTTAGCTCCATGCACAGGAATCTATCTCATAAGGAATGAGGGGTGCATGGTGGTACACGGCGTATGGAAGAACAGGAACTGTAAGCACATAAATTTCATATTTTTTTCGATTTATTTTTATTTTTATTTATATCACCAAAAAAAAATATCCCAGCATTGCATGACCGGTCAATTATCAGTTAAATCAGCGCAGTGCCGAATTGTAAAAAGTGCTCTGGTCATTAAGGGGGCAAGTCCTTCTGATCCTTAAGTGGTTAAACATGGGTTAGGTTGTATTGCCATTCATGTTATTATACAAACACATTACTGAAGAATGTATGTAACCACTACAGCATCTCATATCAAGTATTGCTATAAAAATAACATTTGAGATTTCACAGGAAAAGTGAAGCACTTAAGGGATCCTCCTATTAACTTAGAAACAATTGAGGGGAAATGGTAGCACTTGAAAGTCACATGCCTAAACCCAAGGACCGCTGTGTGGTCGAATGAGAATTGCTTTCCGATTCTGTAAAATGGATACACAGCAGAGGCGGTCTGTGCTCTTGCCAGTTGTGTGGACTTTTGAATGTCATCAGAAAAAGAAAGTGGTTTAAAAAAGAAACAAACATGTCAGTGATAAATAAAAATGAAGATATTTTTGACTTTGAGAGTATTAAAGTGGGAGTTCACCCATTTGTAAAAAAAAAAATTTTCTCCCCTTAGCTTCCTGCTCGTTTTTACTAGGGGAATCGGCTATTTATTTTAAAATATGAGCAGTACTTACCCGTTTTCGAGCTGCATCTTCTTCCGTCGCTTCCGGGTATGGGTCTTCGGGAGCGGGCGTTCCTTCTTGATTGACAGCCTTCCGAGAGGCTTCCGACGGTCGCATCCATCGCGTCACTCGTAGCCGAAAGAAGCCGAACGTCGGTGCGGCTCTATACTGCGCCTGCGCACCGACGTTCGGCTTCTTTCGGAAAATCGTGACGCGATGGATGCGACCGTCGGAAGCCTCTCGGAAGCCTGTCAATCAAGAAGGAACGCCCATTCCCGAAGCCCATACCCGGAAGCGACGGAGAGGATGCATCTCGTAAACGGGTAAGTACTGCACATATTTTAAAATAAATAGCCGATTCCCCTAGTAAAAACGAGCAGGAATCTAAGGGGGAAAAGTGCCCTCTAAGGGTGAACCCCCACTTTAATTACTAACAAATTTATTCACCTATAAACAATGAACATCCATTCACAGTACACACATTTAACATTTCTTGCAATTTATGCAGTGTCTACAATAAATCACTCTAAAAGCATTCTTACTCTATAAAAACATATTGTATATTCTTTCTGTTAACAAATACAGAATATGGCCACACCTACACAAATAAACAGAAACTCTTCAAGGAAAAATGATATTGGAGCTAATTTAGTGAATTTACATTATAAGGCTGGCATTGCTATAAAACCAAGTGTACATCTACAGCAAAAGAGTTTATAATCAGATGAACCTACTATCACAGTCACATGAAAACCTTAGGGCCAAAATCCTGTAGAAGCCAATAGACCCTTTGGCATATTTTGTATGGCTAAAAATTAGAATATCTGAAGGGCTCGTGCACACTTCATCTCAAAGAAGCTGCTCCTACAGGCTTTTGCCTGGAAACTCCCTTCCATGTTAGGCAATGTGTTCATGCACATTATGGCTTTTTCAAGAGTCTACAGGCATATGCTCTTACAGGCAGAAAAAAACCCCAACAAACTTGCCTTTTTGAGTGGAACTTTTGAGTAGGAAAGATGCCTTATTCCCTGTACACATGATCGGTTTTCCCGTCGGAAAAAGTCAGATGAGAGCTTTTGGTCGGGAATCCCGACCGTGTGCATGCTCCATTGGACTTTTTCCAACGGAAAAACTGCCGGAAAAATAAAAGAGAGCAAGTTCTCTATTTTCCCGATGGCAAAAACTTCCTAGTGGAAAGATCGTTCATCTGTATGGAATTCCCACTGGAAAAAAAAACACGCATGCTCAGAAACAATTCGACGCATGCTCGGAAGCATTGAACTTCTTTTACTTGCCTCCTCGTAGTATTGAACGTCACCGCGTTCTTATTCAGAGAACTTTTGTGTGACCGTGTGTATGCAAGACAAGCTTGAGCAGAATTCCGTCGGAAAAACCATCCAACTTTTTTCTTGACGCGAAATCTGGTTGTGTTTTCAGGGCAACAGTGCCCAAAAAGGTGTTAAGATGCACAAAAAATACGTAAAGATGCACGAAAAAGCATGAAAAATCACAAAACAAATGTGCAAATTAAAAAGGAAAGATTTGCTGAGGGGAAGGTTTGTGATAAAAACGCTTATGCTCAAAAAAGCTCAAATAATAGGCTCAATCAAGACGGGCAAAAGAGCATAAAAGCTTTTAGGCAGAAAAATACAAGCTTAAGTGCCTGTAAAAGCCACTTTTTGTTTTTAGCTGCAGTGTGCATGAGGCCAAAGAAAAGCACAATAACAAAGAGAACATAAAAACTATATACAGACATTTATTTCAGAAAAATAAAGCACTGGACTTTATGAAAGGCAGACATGGTAACCACTTAGGCACCATTGTAATTGGTTACATATGCCTAAAGGAATATACCTACCCCAAAAAGTAAACATTTGCTATATCGTTTGGAACATGTAATAGGGAACATTTTAATTTTTAAATTTATAAGGAGCACTTTAATTTTAAAATTGAATTGTACTTAACCACTTCAATACAGGGCACATTCACCCCATTCCTGCCCAGGCCAATTTTCAGCTTTCAACGCTGTCACAATTTGACATATATAGAGATTTCTTTTGATGGTATTTGATCACCTCTGCGTTTTTTAATTTTTTGTGCTATAAACAAAAAAAGAGCGACAATTTTGAAAAAAAAAACACAATATTTTTTAATCAGTTTAGGCCGATATGTATTCTACATAGAAAAAATTATAAAACACTGCGCTAAACCAGAGACTGTGGAAATGCTGCTGGTACCAAAAACTATAGATACATATATTTGGAAAATTATGGTGAAAGGTAAGGTACAGCGCAGAGTCAATACATGTGATAATTAAGGTACTGCTACCAAAAAACTAAATAAAATGAATAAGTAGTGTTATTCAAACACTATAAATGAACCACTACCTGCCGCAATTGGCTGTGATACATATAAATATAACAAAACTGAATATTAAAGTACTGCTACCAAATATAAACAAATAAACAGTGTGATGCAAACTGCTGCGTGCCGTGAATGGCTGTGATTCATATAAATATGACAAAATCAAGATAAACCGTGACCATCTAATATTGACCAACCGTGATCATTTTTTTTTATAAAATAAATAAAATGAAATAAAAAAATAAAAAATAAAAAAATTATCAAATGAAGATATTAGTGAAAGTCCATAAAATAGTCCCAAGTATATAGAAACATCTGTGAAGAGTGAACTCCAAAAGTCTTCTTATAGTGGGTAATATATTATATGGATATGGCACCACCTTCCACCAAGTGTACACCCGAGTGTCAGAAATGTAATCTCCTTACCAGACGTGCTGACCACAATACGGCGGTCAGTCTAAGCACAGGGTATTTTAAGTCACCCAAACGACTATGTGCTGAAGCTGGCTCAGGTCAGATGAAATCAATCAATGCTGATGGATGTCTCAAATACAAAAGAGAGAAAGGGGCCCATAGTGCAGGTTTGCAATGCAATTTTTAATGTAAAAAGAATATAATGCACTTACAGGAATTCGATGAAAAACAAGCCCAATATAATGCACCATGTGCGGTATGTAAACAGGATCTCGGCGTCCTCTTTGATTAATTTTCCTAGGTCAGTTCGTATGGAAGGGCGTGATGACGTCAGGACGCAGGCCACACCCACGCATTTCGTCATATGTTGACGTCGTCTGGGATTGGCTGCTGCCTCCCTGTCATCACGCATGCCCTTATATATCGCTCCGTCGCCATTTTGAGTGAGGGCAACATGATGAGGGCTAAATTCTGACCAGAAAGGAATCTATCTTTGATTTTAATGGACGTACACAGATCGGAACAGCAAGGAATGGAGCCATCTTGTGGCGAAAAAGTATATCACATGGACTAATATACAAATAATATCTATGAAGCTGAGCTGATGGAAAAGGAATACAAAAAGGACACCGAGATGTACATATATAATATCTGTTATGATATAAACCTATGGGTTATGATATTATATCGGAACAAACATTTTAACAAAATACATAGTATAAAATATTATAAAAAAGGTGTAAAAATGGTTTATATAGAAAATGGGACATAAAAATATTATTATTTTTTTATTAAAAATGTTTTTAAAAAACCTGAGTAATTAACCCAAGAATTATGCATTATTCAAGAAGCAGTTTATATCCCAATCCACGTTAAGGCCGTGTGGTACATAAGACCTCATATTAAAAATCCATTGGGTTTCAACTTTGGAAATGGCACAAACTTTATTAGTGCCCCTCCAATGGGGAGTCAGTTTTTCGATTGGTACAAATAGTGTCCCCTCAACCTGTTTATTATGATGTTTTGCATAGTGTTTAGAGAGATTATGTTTGGGAAAGCCACGTCTGATATTCCCCACATGTTCTTCTAACCAAACATGTGCGGCCCTCTTAGTCCTGCCAATGTATTGCTTTGCGCAAGGACATTGGATGAGGTAGATGACATATTCACTAGTGCATGTGATGAAAATGTCAATGGGATATTATTTTTGAGTTTGAGTTGACTGAAAGGACTCTATCTTCCGCCCTTGAAATTGATTTAATTTGCAAATATTGCATTTCCTACAAGAGAAGAACCCTTTCATAGTCTGAAAAAATGAAATAGTATTGGGAGGATTAATCACATTGGGAGCCAGTCTATGTCTTAGGGATGGTGCTCCCCTAAACATAACGACTGGTTTGTCTGGAAGGACTGGGCCCAGTATTTTATAATTTTTCAAGATGTTCCAGTACTTATTAAAAAAAAATTGACAGAAAAATATTGGTTAGAAAAACCAGTAATCATAGAACACCCAAATCGATTATCCAGAGCTCTTTTGGTCCGTCCAGTGTCCCCTAACATCTTGTTTCTATCCATATCTTCCACCTTTCGGATGGTGTCATCAATGTCGGTTGCATCATAACCTTTTTCCAAAAATCTGATTTTAAGAATTGAAGCCTGTTGCTTGTAATCTGATATATCTGTACAATTCCTCCTTAGTCTCTGAAATTGTCCCTTCGGTACAGCACTAAGCCAAGTTGGATGGTGACAACTAGTTTCTTTAAAGTATGTATTGGTCACTAGAGTTCCATCTTTAACACCGATATTAAGGTCAAGAAAATGTATTCCAATATGGCTAGCTTCATGTTTAAGACAGATACCCCTATTGTTGTTATTCAATTGAGAGAGAAAAGCCTCTAGAGAAACGAGATCTCCCTCCCAAATAAGCAGGACATCATCTATGTACCTTTTCCATAGACGTAGCTCTTTAGGAGGATGGGAATCTATGACCTCCTTCTCCCAGTAGGCCATAAATAGGTTGGCGAGGCTGGGGGCAAACTTAGCCCCCATAGCCACGCCGCACCTTTGTAGAAAGTAATCGCCCTCAAACCAGAAATAGTTATGAGTTGTAGCAAAAATAATCAAATTGATGATAAAATCTTTCTGCAAAATTGATAGAGAGGAATCTTGCTGTAAGTAAAAACGTACTGCCTCTAGCTCGTGTTCATGGGAAATTATGGTATAGAGGGAAGTAACATCGCTAAGATGTATCTCTCATTCCAATTAAATTCAGCCAAAAGTTTAATGACCTGTGTGGTATCTCTAAGATATGATAGAGTATGGATGACCAAGGGCTGAAGAAACTCGTCTATATATTTCCCAATCCTTGCTGTGACGGAATCTATGCCGCTTATGATGGGGCGACCCGGTGGATTTTCCAAACTCTTGTGTATTTTTGGTAAATAGTATATGACCGGAATTTTTGGGGCGGATGGAATCAGGTATGTTTTTTCTTTTTTATTTAGAACTCCCAATGAGAAACCTTCATCCATCAATTCTGATAGGGCTTTTTTATATTTGACCGTGGGGTTACAGGCATCATCAGAGAGAAGCCTCTTTAATTCGATAAGATAATCATCTTTATTGAGGATGACCACGCCGCCAAATTTCTTACAAAAAATATCTGAAAAGTGTGGAGTGGATTTGTAGTCCCCCTGAGACAATCATTTGTAGAACCACCTTTCGCTGCAATTACAGCTGCAACCCTTTGTGTATATGTCTCTACCAGCTTTGTAGATCTAGAGAGGGACATTTTTGCCCATTCTTCTTTGCAAAATAGCCCAAATCTGTCAGATTGGATGAAAAGTGTCCGTGAACAGAAAATTTGAAGTCTTGTCACAGATTCTCAATTGGATTTAGGTCTGGACTTTGACTGGGCCATTCCAACACATGAATATGCTTTGATCTAAACCAGTAATCTTCAAGCTATGGCCCTCCAGTTGCTCAGTAACTACAATTCCCATCATGCCTAGTCATGTCAGTAAATGTCAATGTTTTACAACTCCTCATGGGATGTGTAATTCTGCAACAGAGGGCCATAGTTTGAAGATCCCTGATCTAAACCATTCCATTGTAGCCCTGGCTGCATGTTTAGGGTCGATATCCTACTAGAAGGCGAACCTCCGCCCCAGTCTCAAGTCTTTTGCAGTCTCTAAGGCCGCGTACACATGGTCGTTCCAAACCGATGAGAATGGTCCGATGGGCCATTTCCATCGGTTCACCGCTGAAGGGGCCTGATGGTCTGATGTGCGTACACACCATCGTTCCAAAAACCGATCGGGTCAGAAGGCGGTGACGTCAAACACACGACGTGCTGAATAAAACGAAGTTCAATGCTTCCAAGCATGCGTCAACTTGATTATGAGCATGCGCGGGTTTTGAACGAATGAAAAACTTATATAGCGCGGCACATGCGAACCAAATCGCCTCTGGGCGCTTGTTGTTCCTGTCTCCTTTGATATCAAAAGAGATGAGTTTTGATCTTTCTCCTGAACGTTAAGTGATTTTCCTCCAACCGAATGCTGGTTGGTAAAGCGTTCCATAGTCTGGGACCCTGGACCGCGATTCTTCTTTCTCCTTTGGACTTGTAATTGGCTTTTGGTATTTGGAGCAGATTTTGGTTGGTGGATCGCAGAACGCGATTGGAGTTGTGAGCTTTTATTTTTTCGCATAGATAATTGGGAGCATTCCCATGGATACATCTATGCGTTAGACGTTAGACAGAGTGCTTTAAAAACAATTCTGTCTTTAACTGGCAACCAATGAAGGGTTCTCAGTGAAGGTGAGATTGATTCCCAGGGTTTTTTCCCAGTCACTAGTCTGGCGGCCGTATTTTGAACGACTTGCAGACGGGCGAATTGGTACTTTGGGAGTCTGAGGTAAAGGGCGTTTGCATAATCCAATCTGGAGTTTATAATTGCTCCCACCATGGAAAAAAAGGAGTGAGTTTGCGTAGTAGGTGCAGCAGATGGTGAGATCCGCTGAATACTGACCCTATTTGTGCGTCCATTGTCATGTAGGAGTCGAAGATGACCCAGAGACTTTTGACTTTGGCGCTAGGGGTGATGATTTTGCCCAGAATGGGCGGGGGAATCCAAGTTGTTGCAGGTTGATTCGTACGCTTGGCGTGAAACAGGAGAAGTTCTGTTTTCGCTCCATTGAGTTTAAGATAACTCTTTGTCATCCAGTTCTCTATCGAAGAGAGGCATGTCTCTAGATTGAGATGGTGATCCTTTTTGTTGCAAATGCGGAAATACAGTTGCGTGTCCTCTGCATATGAGTGATAAAGCAGTTTTTGGCTGCTAATGATTTTAAAAAGAGGACGAAGATAGATGTTAAACAGCACTGGCGATAGAGGCGATCCTTGGGGCACTCCGTACGATACCGTGCGTTTCTCAGAGGTCCCAATTTCACTGTTTGTGGTCGGTTTTCCAAAAAAGAGGAGAACCAAGGTAAATCACCTTCTGCGACTTTGGCTATGTCAGCTAACCGAGTCAGTAACAGTTTGTGGTCTACAGTGTCGAAGGCAGCGCTTAGGTCCAGCAGAACCAGGAGACAAGATTCTCCTTCGTCTGCGGCCTCGAGAGCGTCGTCCCATATTTTGAGCAATGCTGTTTCCGTGCCGTGACTGGGGTGGAAACCCGATTGAATGGATCAAGTAGGTTATGGGTATCTGGATGCTGTTGCAGCTGTTGTACCACTACTTTCTCCATTACCTTGGAGAGGACGTTTAGGCCTGTTATGGGACGGCGATGAAGTGGGTCCTTGGCACTATACCTTCCTTGAAAGACTGGTTTATAAGCTGCGTGATAGGAGGTGACAGGATGTCGGCGCATTCCTTCAGCAGTTTGGTGGGAATGATATCATTTGGCGCTGTGCTGTTTCGCAAGGTACCGATGATATTTTTAGTGGCATCAATGGAGATCGGTTCTACAGTAGAGTGAACTTTCCTAATTGTGGTGAATTTCTGTGGGTTTTGTGTGAATAATTGCGGGGGGGGGGGGTTGAGGGGGGTATTGTTTTGTTAAATGCTTTCCCGGATTCCCTCAATTTTATTAATGAAGTAATCCGACAATTCATTGCAGAACTCTTGGGTGTCTGAATTGGGGGCTTCAAGACAGACGGGATTCATGGTCTGAATGACCATCTTGAAGAGTTTGCGGGGGCGGTTTAGGGCGCTGTTGATAGCCTTGGAAAAAAAAAAATTCTTGGCTTTGAAGATTTCTTTATGGTATTTTCTTGTTATAGCCTTGTAGATGATGAGGTTTTCTTCTGAAGCGCTTCTTTTCCAGACGGCTTCCGCCCTTCTGCGCTCTTGCTTCAGTAACGATAGATGGTTGTTAAACCAGCTAGAGGTGTTTTTCCGAATGCAGGTTTTTCGTTTCGGCGCTATTAAGTCGTCTGACTGTAAGGCCTCGTACAGACAGGCAAACATGTACGATGAAAACGGTCCGCCTCTTGGCTGCTTCTCTGATTTAATGCTATCCTTGCCCGGCCTGTCAGTTTAGGTGGACAGCCATGTCTTGGTAGGTTTGCAGTTGTGCCATACTCTTTCCATTTTCGGATGATGAATTGCGCCGATTTCAAAATTAGAGGAGCCTCTAAAAAAGCGCCTTTTGACCAACCTGTAAAAGGGGTCAAACTTCTCTGGTGAGTGCACATCCATATTTTGAGCACAAGCGGTGAAGAATTTTTGAAAGTTGCATTGGAAGATTGACTTTGGTGTTGGGAACCTATCACACTGGACTATATAATTACTTTTTTTATTATTGACATTACATCACTTTTATTACTGTACTGTCACATGCCACTTCTATCATTATTTTGAACCAAGTGCCATACTTTAACTATATATATATATATATATATATATATATATATATATATATATATATATATATATATATATATATATATGTCTCAAGTGGATTTATTCTTCTTAAAAGGGCAGCAATGGTTTTTGTTAAGTTTGTCTGATTTTGGAGTAAGCGCCAAACACGGTTTATTGTTTTATTAAATCCAATACTGACCTTCTTCCACTACAGACTTTGACATACTGTATATTCCCTCAATAAATAAATAAGGCAGAGGAGCGGATCATAGAGGGGATCATCATGGTGTAACACCATTTGATAAAAGATAGATAAAGGCATGAAGTAAAATTACTTACAAATGCACACAGAACGAATTAAAAGACTCACTATTGTAAAGGAGGAGGGCACCACATACTCCAATCTGCCATGGTGTGTTGGCTCCCTCTTATGCCACAATGACTTTACCAGGATAAACCCTGTATCTGGACACTTAAAGGGTCACTAAAGGAAAACAATGTTTTTGCTTAAATGACTGTTTACAGGGTATAGAGACATAAAAGTTAACTGATTCATTTTAAAAATGATTAAAAATAGATAAAAATCAATCATATAATGTGCCTCTAGTTTCACTTTCGGTTTTAAACTGGTTTAATGTTTCTGTGAAGTAGAGAGAGACACAGAACAAAAACAAACAAATCGAGGGCAGTGTTTTGTTTTTAAAATGAATCTGATTGGTTCTGAGGAGTTTTAGACACACAGCTTGGACCACAGTGAAAAGCTGCCATGAGATTTTTCATAATTAGCCAGACACGCAGGAAGTGTGGAGATCACAGCAGAATTACAGCAACTTCAAAGCAAAAACGAACAATGAGGACATGAAACCAGGACTGCAGTAAGGTAAAGAAAGCTATTTAGCTAAAAAAATATTTCCTTTAGTGATCCTTTAACTTTATTGTTCTTTATTGAAATTTGACATTTTGAAAAAATATGTGTGTCTAAAGTCCTCAGCTCCACTTCCAGAATTTACAACTGGTGGATTCAGCGCTGCAGTGGAGCAGTCCATTCTTCCAGATGTCATCATGCCACTATACTCTTCTGAAGACTCCATCAATGGACAGCAAGTAATAAGGCTTCATGTATGAGACAGTAAAGTGGACAGACCTTCTTCCTCTGCAGTAGCAATACTGATATTGATTTTAACATTAAATTAGATCTATATACATGGCATACACTTTCATTTTATAACATCAGAATTGTAACAGAAATACAATAAATAGGAACTGTTAACATTCCAATAAAGCGTATGGCATTTTTATTATTAATTTGTCTTTACTAGTAATGGCAGTGATCAGCGATTTTAAGTGGGACTGCGACATTGCGGTGGACAGATCAGACACTTTTGACTTTTTTTTGGGACCAGTGACAATGATCAGAGCTAAAAATAGCCACTGATCCCTATATAAATGACATTGGCAGGGAAGTGGTTAACACTAGGGGGCGATCAAGGGGTTAAGTGTGTCCTAAGGTGGTGTTTCTAACTGTGGGGGGGGGGGGTGGACGGACAGGAAGTAAAGCGAGATTGCTGTTCCTGATCACTAGGAACAATCTCTCTCTCTCCACCCCTGACAGGAGGGGGATCTGTTTGATTACATAGGAGGCGATCATGAGGTTAAGTGTGTCCTAAGGAGGTGTTTCTAACTGTGGGGGGGGGCAGACAGTAAGTAAAGAGAGATCGCTGTTCCTGATCACTAGGAACAGACAATCTCTCTCTCCTTCCCTGACAGGAGGGGGATCTGTTTGTTTACATTGATATATCTCTGCTCTGGATCTCTGTGGAGCAATCACCGGTGGCTGGCAGACATTGCGCGCACCTGCTATAGCCTTTAAAGAGAACGCCGTACCAGTACGGCGATTTGCGCAGCTGAGCCAACCTGCCTGGCGACTGATCGGCAAACGGTTAATATAATCACCCAAGATAAAGCCAGCATTTAACTCTTGCAGTGGGGAGGCAACACAGCAGGAACTTTACCATTAAACCGGATTTCAGCATTATCCATAATTTCCATCTGTCCTCAGAAGCTCACCACCACTATTTTAAGCATCAGCTGAGCTTGTAAGGCCCCATGTACACGAGAAGCAAATGCAGACACATGTAAACTCAAGTTTTCAAAGGCAAAAACCGGCGTTTAAAACGCCAGTTTTTGCCGCAAATTTTGCGGCGTTTTGCCGCGTTTAGTGGCGTTTTACCGCGTTTGCGGCTATCAGCGTTCACAACAAAGACATTGTAGACCCTCCCAAAGCTTTGAAACGCAAAAACGTTTGCGTCTGAACCCAAAATTTTGCGTCTGAAAAAACTAGCCTAAACCCAACTGCTTTAAAACGCAAAAAAACGTGAATGTGTGCATGGACACATAGGATAACATTAAATGTGTTCAGGGGCAGTTGAAAAAAAATGCCCAAATGCCTCTGAACTCGAGTTTACCAGCGTCTTGTGTGCATGGGGCCTAAGGGATGTAAAACCATCGGATGTAAAAGCATTGATGTAAATCCTATGCCTTTTCACCTGTTCCACCACCACCACTGCTGAAAGTGTTGGCCTACAAGTCACTGGAAAAAAATTGTTGTAGTAGCAATAATACCAACAAGAATGATATTTTTATTACATAATTTTTAGTGCTCTTGCACACAATGGCCTGGATTCTTAAAGCACTTACGCCGATGTATCTACTGATACGCCACGTAAGTGCAGGGATGCGCCGTCGTATCTATGCGCCTGATTCTGCTATTAAGATCCGCCTGAATTTTGGCTTCATACGACCGACGTAAGTTTCCTACACCATCGTATCTTGAGCGCATATTTACGCTGGTCGCAAGGGGCCCTTTCTATTGATTTACACATCGAATATGCAAATGACCAAGATACGCCGATTCACAAACGTACTTGCGCCTGTCGCAGTAGTATACGCCGTTTACGTAAGGCGTACGTCCTGCGTAAAGTTATTCCACCTATAGGAGGCGCATCCCATGCAAGGGTATGGACGACGGAACAGCCATCGTATTTTATGTCGTTTACGTAGGACTACGTGAATAGGGCTGGGCGTAGGTTACGTTCAGTGATTCGACGTATCTTAGGCGTTAGGTCCGACGTGATTCTGAGCATGCGCACTGGGAAGCGCCCACGGGACGGCGCATGCGCCGTTCGTTCGGTATACTGGATGGGGGGATCTGTGTACTGGATAGGGGGCGCTGTATACTGGATGGGGGGAGCTGTGTACTAGATAGGGGCGCTGTATACTGGATGGAGGGGCTGTATACTGGATGGGGGGAGCTGTATACTGGATGGGGGGAGCTGTATACTGGATGGAGGGGCTGTATACTGGATAGGGGGCGCTGTATACTGGATGGAGGGGGCTGTATAATGGATAGGGGGAGCTGTATACTGGATGGGGGGAGCTGTATACTGGATGGGGGAGCTGTATACTGGATAGGGGGAGCTGTATACTGGATGGGGGGAGCAGTATACTGGATGGAGGGGGCTGTATAATGGATGGGGGGAGCTGTATACTGGATGGGGGGAGCTGTATACTGGATGGGGGAGCTGTATACTGGATGGGGGAAGCTGTATACTGGATGGGGGAGCTGTATACTGGATGGGGGGAGCTGTGTACTGGATGAGGAGGTGTGTAATGTAAAGGGGGCTGTGAATTTTTTCCCCCCTAAACTCCCCTCTTAAAATTGAAGTGCGTGTTATACGCCTGTGCGTGTTATACGCCGATAAATACGGTACATTTCTCATTGCTTAACCACTTCAGCCCCGGACCATATTTCTGGTCAAAGACCAGGCCACTTTTGCGATTCGCCACTGTGTTGCTTTAACCGCTTAACGACCGCCGCATGTACATATACGTCGGCAAAATGGCACGGACAGGCAGAACGACGTGCCCGCACGTCGCTGCCTTTCCGCGGCCTTTCATGCGGCGGTCGCTAAGCCTCAGGGAGCGATCCGGGACGAGGGCGCGGCTATTCGTTTATAGCCGCCCCTCACGATCGCTCCCCAGAGATGAAGAACGGGGAGAGCCGTATGTAAACACAGCTTCCCCGTGCTTCACTGTGGTGGCTGCATCGATCGAGTCATCCATTTTATAGGGAGACTCGATCGATGATGTCAGACCTACAGCCACACACCCCTACAGTTGTAAACACACACTAGATGATGCCGAACTCCTTCAGCGCCTCCTGTGGTTAACTCCAAACTGCAACTGTCATTTTCACAATAAACAATGCAATTTAAATGCATTTTTTGCTGTGAAAATGACAATGGTCCCAAAAATGTGTCAAAATTGTCCGAAGTGTCCGCCATAATGTCGCAGTCACGAAAAAAATCGCTGATCGCCGCCATTAGTAGTAAAAAATAAAATAGTAAAAATGCAATAAAACTATCCCCTATTTTGTAAACGCTATTAATTTTGCGCAAACCAATCTATAAACGCATATTGCGATTTTTTTTTACCAAAACTAGGTAGAAGAATACGTATCGGCCTAAACTGAGGGAAAAATAAGCGATATTTATTTTTACAAGTAATGGCGGCGATCAGCGATTTTTATCGGTACTGCGACATTATGGCAGACACTTTGGACACTTTTGACACATTTTTGGGACCATTGCCATTTTTATAGCGATCAGTGCTATAAAAATGCATTGATTACTATAAAAATGCCACTGGCAGGGAAGGAGTTAACACTAGGGGGCAATGAAGGGGTTAAGTATGTTCCCTGGGTGTGTTCTAACTGAAGGGGGGGTGGACTGACTTGGGGAAATGACTGATCGCTGTTCATACATTGTATGAACAGACGGTCAGGCATTTCTCCCCCTGACAGGACCAGGAGCTGTGTGTTTACATGTAGCATTCTCCTCCCTTTTGTTAGTATTTATTTTTGTCAGGCACCCTGGCTAGATTGTCTTATACAATATTATTTTATATTTTATATTTTGTATATTTGTGTTTTTTTTTCTCAGATATTCAATGCATTTGCCCCTGAAGAGTAGATTAAATCCATGAAACGGTTTATTTGATGCATCTCATCTCCCTTGGATGGTTTAACCAGTTTCATATATACAGATTTTATCCTAACAGTGTTTCTGAGGTGGTCTGTGTCATCCAAGATGGCTGTTATATATACCGTACAATGTATTATCTTGATGCAGGGGTCATCTATTTATTATATAATGTATCATTTATTGTTGTTGCCAGTTTTTTACATACAATGTGTGTTACATGTTGTCATTATGGACACAACCCTATGAATGGATTTTTCTAACCTGTCATGTAATCATTATTTAGCAATAAACATTGTTCTTTTCTATTGACTGTGTTTCTGTTGCTGTACATACCTCATATAAAGTCCCATTTTATTTATTTTTCGTTTCTACTGAAACAGGGATGGAGGTCGTATTCACATACATTTTTTTAAATAAAGTCCCACATATCCCCCCCTCCCTTTTTAATATAAATGTTATCTATGGTCAAGAGGTATCCAGGTTTGGAAGAGATCATAGTTAAAGGGTTGAGGTAGAAAAATTCGTTTTTCAGCATTCAATGTGCACTTAAAGTGGTAGTGAACCACAATAAAATAAAAATAAAACTTCCCCCTGGAAGTTAAGAACATAATGTGCTAGTATGCATCGCATACTAGCATATTATAAAAGACATTATAAAAGACTTACCTTAAAATTAAATGATCCAATGTCACCACTGACAGGGCTTCTGTCTTCACCCGGTCTTCCTTCAAGGTTTGCGGGCTCCACACATTTGAATGGCTGAGCCACAATGACGTCACTCTCACAGATTTTTTAAGTCAACAAAATCCCTCAAGCAGTGCCCTTAATATAATAAATGTGGTATATGGTTGTCAATAGGATAGGAAGGCCTAGACATTAAAGCGGAACTTCAGTCATTTTTTTATCTTTCCATCTATTAAATCTTCTGTCCTTGTTTTAACTTTGGTTAGTAAAACGTTTTTTTTTTCTGACAGTAAATACCTTCTACAACCCACTTCCTGTTTCTTGTCTGGTAAAAAGGCCTAGGCTTATGACATCATGCACAGCTCTCTCTTTCATTCTCGTGAGAGTTTGCCAGGAAGGGAGGGGGTGAGCCATAAGAGGGCCAATGAAAGCTTCAGAGGTGTGTCTGTGTAAATCCAGGCAGTGAACATACAACAGCTTCAGCTGCCCACAGTTAAAATGGTTGCAGCCTGACTTAGTGAAGGAAGATTTCTGCAGCATATTTGGCAAGAACAGAATCACAGTATATATAAAATAATATGCAAAGTGGTTGGAGGAAAGCTTCAGAATGGAAAATATGTTTTTATTACAAATTATGTGAGCAGACTGCAGTTCCTCTTTAATACAAACATTGGCTCAATTTCTAATCTGTGTTCACTGCGGTAAAATTTGGCTTTATCTGTTTCCCCATTAGCCACTTTTGCTTAAATGCACGTCATATGATGTCCTGGGGCTAGATTCACATAGATTAGCGGATCTTTAGATCCGCGTAATCTATGTGATTTACGATCCGCCGGTGCAATTTTGCGAGGCTAGTGCAGTATTTACAAAGCACTTACCTCGAAACTTGCACCGGCGGATCGTAACTCCCCCGGCGGAATTCAAATTCCGCGGCTAGGGGGAGTGTACAATTTAAATCAGGCGCGTTCCCGCGCCGATTTAACTGCGCATGCGAAATTTTACAGTGCGCATGCTCCAAATGACGTCACTAGGACGTCATTGTTTTCGGCGGCAACATCAATTGCGGCCATCCGTATTCCAGACCGACTTACGCAAACGACGTAAAAATGTGAAACTCGGCGCGGAAACGACGGCCATACTTAACATCAGCTACCCCTCATATAGCAGGGGTAACTATCCGCCGGAAAAAGCCAAACGCAAACGACGTAAAAAAAAACGACGGGCGGGCATTCGTTTCTGAATCGGCGGTTCTCCTCATTTGCATATCCGACGCGTAAAAGACCGAGGCGACACCCAGCGGCCGGCGGGAGATTGCAGCCTAAGATCCGACGGTGTAAGTCACTTACACCAGTCGGATCTAAGAAAGATCTATGCGGAACTGATTCCGACCGTCGGATCTCAGAGATACGACGGCGGATCAGGAGATCCGCCGTCGTATCTCTTGATGAATCTGGCCCCTGGAGTTTAAGTGGTCAAATCTGAATGATGCCTGCAGCTTCAGGCATGATTCAGATATCTTCTTTTTCTGCCAGCCATTCTCTGCACAGTAAAAACGATCCTAGCTGCTGTTTTCCATAGAGAATACCGTGGACCAGATGGTCCCTGGCAGTCTCTTTGTCCTTCAAAGGCCGGGCGCAATGTTGTTACGTCACATCCGACCTCGGCAGATGCAAACACTGCCATTTCCTTGGCTGGGAAGCCAAGATCGTTTTTTAATATTTAATGCTTTCCAGCCCAGAGGTGAGATCTGGGGACTTATAGACCTTGGATCTTGCTGTAAAGAGGACCTGTCATAACATATTCGTATTACAAGGGATGTTTACATTCCTTGTAATAGGAATAAAAGTGATAAAAAAAATGTACGTCGCGTCCACATATGTAAATGGCTTTCAAACCACACATGTGAGGTATCGCCTGGATGTTAGAGCGAGAGCAAAAATTCTAGTGCAAGACATTTAACATCTAACATTTTTAAAGTATCGCTTATGGTGATTTTTAACCACTTTTCGCCCGCCAATGACATATTGACGGCGGCAAAGTGGTTGTAGAATCCTGACTGGACGTCATATGACGTCCTCAGGATTCTGAGCCAATGCGCGCCCCCGGGGGCGCGCATCGCGGCGATCGTTGTTGCAGGGTGTCAGTCTGATACCCCGCAACACTGATCTCGGTAAAGAGTCTCTCACGGAGACTCTTTACCACGTGATCAGCCGTGTCCAACCACGGCTGATCACGATGTAAACAGGAAGAGCCGTTGATGGCTCTTCCTCACTCGCGTCTAAAAAGGGTTCGCGCTGATTGTTTATCAGCGCAGCCCCCCCTCGGATCGCCACACTGGACCACCAGGGAATCCCACCCTGGACCACCAGGGAAGGGCAAACAGAAAAAAAAGTCTGGGAAAACAAAAGTCTGAAAAAAAAAGCATTAAAAAATAAAAAAGATGCCAATCAGTGCTCACAAATGGGCACTGACTGGCAACATAGGTAAATCAGTGCCGCCCCACAGTGTCCATCAGTGCCACCCCACAGTGTCCATCAGTGCCACCCCACAGTGCCCATACATGCCCAGTGCCCACATATCAGTGCCCATCTGTGCCACCCATAAGTATCCATCAGTGCCACCCATAAGTGCCACCCATGAGTGGCCATCTGTGCCGCCTATGAGTGCCCAGTGCCGCCCATGAGTGCCTATCAGTGCCGCCCATGAGTTCCCATCAGTGCCGCCCATGAGTTCCCATCAGTGCCGCCTATGTGTGCCCAACAGTGCCGCCTATGTGTGCCCATCAGTGCCGCCTATGTGTGCCCATCAGTGCCGCCTTATCTGTGCCCGTCAGTACTACCTCATCAATGTCCATCAGTGCTATCTCATCAGTGCCGCCATATCAGTGCCCGTAATTGAAAGAGAAAACTTACTTACTTACAAAAAAATTAACAGAAAAAAATAAAAACGTAATTTTTTTCAAAATTTTCAGTCTTTTTTTAGTTGTTGCGCAAAAAAAAAAATCGCAGAGGTGATCAAATACCACCAAAAGAAAGCTCTATTTGTGGGGAAAAAAGGACGCCAATTTTGTTTGGGTAAAGTGTAGCATGACCGCGCAATTGCCATTCAAAGTGCGACAGTGCTGAAAGCTGAAAATTGGCTTGGGCGGGAAGGTGCGTAAGTGCCCTGTATGGAAGTGGTTAAGTACCGAAGTTTGGCGCCATCCCAGGAGTATGCGCAATTTTAAACCATGACATGTTAGGTATCTATTTACATCATCTTTCACACTATACAAAAAAATCTAGCTAACTTTAGTGTTTTGGGTTTTTTAATTCATGAAACTCAGCTGAAAAATTACTGCGCAAATACTGTGTGACATAAACAGTTGTAATGGCCACCATTTTATTCCCTAGAGTCTCTGCTAAAAAAAAAATATACTATAATGTTTGGGGGTTCTGAGTAATTTTCTAGCAAAAAAAATAGGATTATTACATGTAGGAGAGGAGTGCCAGAATTGGCCCGGTATGGAAGTGGTTAGAGAGATTTTTTTTTGTCCTGACAAGAAATGAGGGGGGGTCTCCCCAATATGGACACAGATGATGGTAAAAATCTGACAGGGGTTCTAACTCTTACCTACTCTATTCACAAAATGGAAATTCCATTTTTAAATAATGCATAATGCCACGTACACACAATTGGAAATTCCGACAAGAAAACTATGGATTTTTTTCTGACGGAATGTTGGCTCAAACTTGTGTTGCATACACACGGTCACACAACATTCCGACCGTCAAGAACACAGTGATGTACAATTAAAAAGGTGTTGGTACTGCGCTGGTATAATAATGTGATATCAAAAAAAAAAAATTATTATTTTTTAGAAATTTTTTTTTTTTTTTTTAGTTTACCCAAAATTATTATTTTTTTTTTCTATTTGACCCCTATAGTGATATAGTGCTAGATCCAGTACAGTGATGTACGTGATGGGTCACTATAGAAACAGCTCTTGTGAACATATGTACTAGCGTGATGCTGTGTGCATATGCTGTGCCATAAAAAAAAAAAAATAAATAAATAAATAAATAAATATGGCTACCCCAAATGATGTGCTTGTGAAACAATATTCCAAAGTGCTATAAGTGAGTCTATAAACTATTATGAATATACATGCACAAGTGTGCGAACATATAAATAATGAATAATATTATTAATATATAAAAATAATAATAAGGTGCGTTGGTGCCAAAAATTAGTTTTTCACAATTCATGTGCATTCATGCTGCAACACGTCCCCAATTATGGGTAAGCGCCAGTTCACAAATTCCAGTCCAAACAGAAAGTGTTGCTGAGTTTAAATCCTGGTGCTATATTTCATGCATACAGGGTGCTGTCACTTCTTCCACCCGACAAAGATAAGTGCTACCACCACCAACTGCTGAAATGCAAACTCACCAGACCCCAGCTGGTAATGTGCCTCAAAAACTTATTCCGTTAAAGTTGGTGAGTCCTCTCAGGATGTTCCTCAATGCCTCAAAGAAACCAAGGGGCTCATCATGGTGAAATACGTTTAAAAATATATTTATTTAAAATTCATAATAAAAAACTACTCACAAGAGAGGTGCTTTAAAACCAGCACCTGGTGTCTTTGGCAGTGTCAGTCTTTTAGACAGCCGCTGACCAGCTTATCGTACGGGTGCGTTTCTGGCTCCTGCTGTACCTGTGGTCTCACTGGTTAAAATTACAGGGAACGTAGGGGAGGAAAACCAGGGATATCAGCAGCGTTATGACGCCAAAAATAGTGAGGATTTGGGGCAGTATGGCGCTTAGCAGCTGCACCAATAAACACATAATTTGTCCCGGGGAAACACACTTAGCAATAGAGGTAATACACGGCCAGTATACTGGAGTTAAGATGGCCGCTGGGCCACTTCCGGTATAGTAAAAATGGTGGCGCAGCCACTTCCTGTTTGGCCAGTATACAGGAGTTAAGATGGCCGCCGGGCCACTTCCGGTATAGTAAAGATGGCGGCGCAGCCACTTCCTGTTTGGCCAGTAAGTGCAATTTGAAAGAGGGGATAAATACAGTGACAGCAAAATCATCCACCAGCTTTTCTGAAGACGCAAAACTGCGAAACGCGTATGAAGCTATGTGGACAGCGCAAGGGGGAGTGTAATTTTAACCAGTGAGACCACAGGTACAGCAGGAGCCAGGAACGCACCCGTACGATAAGCTGGTCAGCGGCTGTCTAAAAGACTGACACTGCCAAAGACACCAGGTGCTGGTTTTAAAGCACCTCTCTTGTGAGTAGTTTTTTATTATGAATTTTAAATAAATATATTTTTAAACGTATTTCACCATGATGAGCCCCTTGGTTTCTTTGAGGCATTGAGGAACATCCTGAGAGGACTCACCAACTTTAACGGAATAAGTTTTTGAGGCACATTACCAGCTGGGGTCTGGTGAGTTTGCATTTCAGCAGTTGGTGGTGGTAGCACTTATCTTTGTCGGGTGGAAGAAGTGACAGCACCCTGTATGCATGAAATATAGCACCAGGATTTAAACTCAGCAACACTTTCTGTTTGGACTGGAATTTGTGAACTGGCGCTTACCCATAATTGGGGACGTGTTGCAGCATGAATGCACATGAATTGTGAAAAACTAATTTTTGGCACCAACGCACCTTATTATTATTTTTATATATTAATAATATTATTCATTATTTATATGTTCGCACACTTGTGCATGTATATTCATAATAGTTTATAGACTCACTTATAGCACTTTGGAATATTGTTTCACAAGCACATCATTTGGGGTAGCCATATTTATTTATTTATTTATTTATTTTTGATGGCACAGCATATGCACACAGCATCACGCTAGTACATATGTTCACAAGAGCTGTTTCTATAGTGACCCATCACGTACATCACTGTACTGGATCTAGCACTATATCACTATAGGGGTCAAATAGAAAAAAAAAAAAAAAAATTTTCTAAAAAATAATAAAAAAAATTTTTGATATCACATTATTATACCAGCGCAGTACCAACACCTTTTTAATTGTTTCACCTAAACCTCATAGAAGGTTTATACAGCACTGCAGCAGGTCAATATAGTATTATTTAGAACTTATTTTTGCGCCGGAGACAATCACTTTTCCTACAGTGATGTACAACACTACGACAAGCTGAGAAAAATGAAGTTCAATGCTTCCGAGCAAGCGTCGACTTGATTCCGAGCATGCATATTTTTTTGTGCGTCGGAATTGCATACAGACAATCGGAACTTCCGACAAGAACTTTTCTTGTCGGAAAAATTGAGAACCAGCTCTCAAATTTTTGTTGTCGGAAATTCCGACAGAAAAAGTCAGATGGAGCATACACACGGTCGGAATTTCTGACCAAAAGCTCACATCAAACTTTTCTTGTTGGAAATCCCAACCCTGTGTACGCGGCATATGACTATTTGTAATTTTTTTTGTTACCATGTCCTTCATTTTTTTTTCAAAAATACGATTGCATTGTTTTTCCCAGAACGCTGCACAAAGCTGTATCTATAGACTAAACATTTTTTGGCAGGGTTCCATAGAGTAGGGGAAGGGGATGCATTTTTTTCATTTGCTGTCCTTGTCCCATTGGGGAAATTTCTCTTCTGCTCTTCGCTTCCTATCCTGAAGAAACAACAAGGAGTTAAAAGAAATTTCTCCAAAGTGATGTGATTCCTCTCCTGCTTGGTCACCTTGGTCCTGCAAAACAAAACCACAGAAATTCCAAGCTCAACTTATCGACCAGCCTGCTAACCAACCAAATTATCCCGTCTAACAGTAAACTATACAGGGGTTTAGTTTGCACACATTTGCAAATAAATGCGTAAGCTACAGAACTCCGTCAAGGCACCCCAGTATCTGTTGTTCTAACTCAAAATTTTGAGTCTCCACAGTGGAAGCACATGCATTATAATAGATAGGCAGAGGGCAGGTGAGCTTGTAGGTAGCCCACTCCTCCTTAAAGGCACAGGGGTGCATTGGACACCCAGCATATAGAACTATGGCAGCAAAGGTGTCCAGTGCATCCCCTCACCAATATTTCAATAGTACAAACAAATGGCCACTGCCCTCACCTATAACTGGCCTTTGTCCTGTCTAACAGTAAGCGTTTAAAAACAGACGTTAATTTTGCACACATTTTCAAATACATGCATAAGCCTACAGATTCCTGTTGAGGCACCCCAGTATCTGTAATCCTAACTCTAAATTTTGAGAGCCTCTACAGTGGAAGCACATGCATTATAATGGATAGGCAGAGGGCAGGTGAACCTGGAGGTAGCCCACCCCTCTTTAAAGGCACAGGGGTGCACTGGACACCCGGCATATAGAACCATGGCAGCCAAGATGTCCAGTGCGTCCCCTCACCAATATTTTAACAATAGAAACAAATAACCACTACCCTCACCGATAACTGGCCTTAGCAGAAAGGCGCACATGGAAGGGCAACACTTGCAAAACAAAACCAAAGAAATTCCTAACTTACAGACCAGCCTGCTAACCAACCGAATTGTCCTGCTCCAGTGACAACTGTAAAATTTTAAATTCATAACTTTCTGTCCCAGTGACAGTGGTCACCGGGAAAACAGAGAGGGTGAATGTGAATCTCACTTTTGGGGACACAGACAGCAATTAAGTCCAGGCAGAAATTTTAACCCCAAAAAATGAAAATAAACCTGTTTTTGTGAGATATGCATTTTAATTACAGGTGACCGTTGAGTCTCCCTTGGCCTACACAGCTTTTCTTATTAAAATAATGAGGCCAGTGGTAGGGATTATTGGAGGCTGCAATTACAAATTCAAACACTTCTAGTAAGAGTATAATTGACTGAATAATTAGACAGCAAGCACCTGTAACTTGCAGTTTACAAAACAGGCGCAAGGTTAGAGTCAATAATGCAAAACTGGATCAGGACTAGCAAAGAGCAGGCATACACTGCAAAAAAAATACTAAAAGATTATGAAAGCTGTGCAAACTTCAACTCATTACAGCCCTGACTCTGGTGCTCAATCAGAACAGGTGACTGCATAGCAGTCTCTATAAGACTCTATAGGAACAGTGAGTCTAATTGAGAATGACTATTTCAGTAAAACAGTTCAGAATACAAACTGCTACTTGTTAATATTGTCAGAAACAGCATTTCTCTGAAATCCAGGGTTTCACTGTTAATGCATGTGAACAGCTGGAGAGATTCAGACTGAGGACACATGGGGGCACTTCACTGGAACTAAAGTATTCTGGTTGGAATTGGGGAGGTGCTCCCCATAATAGCTGATTTTCTGGAGAAGCTGGCTGACACGGGGACATAGACTGGATGAGGGGTGACACAGGCTGCCCTCACTTACCCCTCTACTTCCCACCCTGCCCTCACCCCAGCCTCGCCCAACTCCCTAACAACCCCCCGTGAAACCACCCTCCTACCTACGCGATAGGTATCGGTAATTGGTATTGACGAGTACCTGAGGTAAAAAATCGGTACTCGTACTCGGTGTTAAAAAAGTGGCATCGGTGCATCCCTAATAATATATTTTAAATAAAAGCCAAATTTGCATTTTTTTTAAAATATGTTTTTATTAAAGAGATTACAAACAGAGTATGAAGCGATACAAATGTAAACTTTTTTGAAATGGCAATAACGGAAAAAAAGGGGGGAGGGGAGGGGGGTACATCGCCCCTAGATAACACATAAATAACACATAACGTTTGCAAATTGAGGGCGTCGGAATAAGATCTGGGGGGGGAGGGGTCACAGCACAAAAAAGACATCTTCTCAAAGTTTGTGATATCCGTAGGGGTGAGCGTGTACAACATAAAAGACTTCCAGGTGTGGTAGAAGTGAGTTTTAGTCCGCTCGTGGGTTAGGTCCGTGTTGAGTTTGTCTTTGTAGAGTAGTTTCAGCAGATCCTTTTTGACTTGGGAGGTAGTTGGGGTAATGTTGGAAATCCAGTTTTGTAGAATGGCTCTCCTGGCAAGCAGGAGGCAGATCAGGATCCAGTCTTTACCGGGGTAGGCTTGTGGAGGTGACCAGGGTAGCAGTTGGGGGTCCCAGTGGCCGAAGATAAGTAACAAGGGGTCCTTGGGTATCCGTAGCAATGTGATTTCGAAGATATATTGGAGGACTTGATCTCAAAAGGTGGTGATATGAGAGCAGGACCAGAAGCGATGAGTGAGGTTGGGCTTGGGTTGTTTGCACAGAGGGCATTCTGTGGAGGTGTGAGCCCGACTAAAAGGGATATGGGCACGGTGGACTATCTTAATCTGAGTTTCCCTCCAGATCTCGTTAGGGACCAGCTTGTGGACGGTGTTGAGGCCATGCAAAAGTTTCTCCACCAATTCGGAGTCTGGGAAATCCTTCGACCAGTTGGCCGCTGATGACAAAGTCAGGGGGGGTGGTTTGCAGGAGGAGAGGTAAGTATATGTCGGAGATCTTGTATGAGCCCAGGGCGAGAAGGGAGTCAATAAACAAGCTTTTGAATCTTTTGCTATCGTCCCTACAAGCATTTTTCAAGAAGCTAATACATTGCCCATAATGGAAAATATGTGATGGGGAAGTGAGTATTTGTCGGCTAGTGCTCTGAATCCGATGGGGCGACCCGACTGTGGGTCACATAGTGAAAATAAATCATTGAGTCCTTTACTTTGCCAGATGATGTAGGACTGATTTTCAAGGCCGGGGGAGAAGCTTGGGTTTCCCCGGATTGGGAGGTAGCGGGAGATGTAGGAAGGGAGATTTAGGGTTTTCCTGGCTTCTCTCCAGGCGATAGCTGTATCACGGAGAAGAAGGTTGTGTTGGAGGGGTGGGGGAACTGATTTCCACTGACAGTGGAGCAGGGCAGTGAGGGAGAAGGGGTGGACCATGGCTGATTCCAGGATGAAGTTTGAGTACCGGGAGGACTGGGTCACCCAGTCTAGACTCGTCCTGAGCAGACAGGATAAGTTATATGTTGGGCAGGGCTATGCCCCCCTCGCGCCTGGGAAGGTGAAGTTTGGCAAATGCTATACGTGCCCGCTTGCCCCGCCAAAGGAATTTAGATATGGCTGAGTTTAGAGTTTTGATATCTATATGGCGTAGAAGTACGGGAATGGTCTGTAGGGGGTATAGCAGACGGGCAAAGCTGACCATTTTCACTAGGTGACATCTTCCCAGTAGCGAGAGAGGCAGATCCATCCAGTTTTCCAGTTCCTGGGATATTTTTGTGAACAGGGGAGGATAGTTGAGATGGTATAGGGAGGAGGGCATCTTACCTATTTTAATTCCCAGGTATGTGATATAGGATTTAGCCACTGTGAACAAGGACTTCTGGGTCCAGGAGGGGACGGAGAGGGAGCCTATGGGAAGGATTTTGCTTTTACTATAATTTATGCGGAGCCCCGAGCACTTTCTGAAGACTTTGAAAGTTTCCTTAATCGTGATCATGTCTTGGGAGGGGTTGGAAGTAGGGTTGCCACCTCATCCCTTTAAAACCGAACACATATGAATTACACAGGTTCTGAGGCTAATTTAATTTAGATAAGGCTCCACTTGAGTACAATTACCACCTTAATCAGCCACAGAACCTGTGTAATTCATATGTGTTCTGTTTTAAAGGGATGAAGTGGCAACCCTAGTTGGAAGTGAATATGAGGACATCGTCGGCAAAGAGGGAGGTACGTAGGTCATGGTTGCCAACCTTGATACCGTGGAGAGGGGCAACTTGGGATAGATATCGAGATAGGGGTTCTAGGGCAATATTAAATAGGAGAGGGGATAATGGGCAGCCCTGTCTAGTGCCCTTGTGGAGATGGAATTCGTCTGATAGGAGGCCCGCCGCCACCAGTTTTGTGGCGGGGGCAGTGTACATAGTCTGTATGAGATGAGTGAAGGGGCCCTGGAAACCCATTGTGGTCATGACCATGGAGAGCCATTCGAAGCTGACATTATCGAAGGCCTTTTCTGCGTCTAATGTGATGATGGCGTGATCTCCTTTCGGGTCTCCTTTTGCATGTTCTAGGGCTAGCATTGCATTCCTAATATTCATGGTGGCTGTTCTGCCTTTCACGAAACTTGATTGGGCTGGGTGTATCAGGGAGGGTATGACAGTCGCCAATCTGGTGGTAACAATCTTGGAGAGGATCTTAACGTCAAGGTTCAAGAGGGATATGGGCCTGTATGAGCCGGGTTCTAGAGGGTCTTTCCCTTTTTTCTCCAAAAGTTTGATAATAGCCTGGTTACCTGTGGGTAGGTAGGGGCCGCCCGACCAGATGTGCTGGTAGACGTCGTGGAGGATAGGGATGATCGTCACGCGAAAAGACTTATAAAATTCACCCGTAAAACCGTCAGGGCCTGGGGCCTTGGAGGGGGCAAGGTTTTTAATGACATTATGTACCTCTAAAGCGGAGATGGGGGCATTCAGGGCTTCAAGTTGGGAGAGGGAGACTCGATCCAGGGCAATGTTTTGTAGGAAAGTCAGGGCCGTCGGTTATCTATCGGGTCAGGGGCGTAGAGGGACGAGTAATACTGACGCATAGTGTCATTGATACCTTTTGGATTGTTGTGTACAATGCCCGATGCATCCCTGAGAGAGGTGATATGCATAGGGGATGATTTGGGCCCTTGCTCAGTCTCGAGAGTAATTTACCCGCATTGTTACCGAATTTGTGTAAGGAGTCCTCTAAACGTGCCTTTTGGGTCTGATCGAGGGTCGCAGCCCATGTGTCGAAAGACTGTTTGGCCATAGGCCAAGCAGATCGATTGGTCGGGGAGTCATCCGTGTAGAGGGAACGTTGAGCCTGGTGTAGTCATGCGCTGGCCAATTTGTAGTGTTTGAGGGCATTCCTTTTGAAAGAGGCGGCATACGCTATTATGCATCCTCTGAGGAAAGCCTTGCCCGCCTCCCAAAAAAGGTTGGGGTTGTCAGAATGCAACGTGTTATTAGAGGCGTAGTCAGCCCAGGCTGTCTCCAAATGCTGTTGGAAGTCTGAGTTGTTTTGGAGGTAGGAAGGGAACCGCCATATTTTAGGGTTGGAGTGCAAGTCGGGGTCGTCGAGTGTGGAGGATATCGGGGCGTGGTCAGAGATCGCAATATCATGAATATCAGCTTCAGTGAGTACTGGGAGGAGGGCGTCAGAGGAGAAAAAATAGTCCAGTCTCGTGAAGATGTTGTGAGGGTTAGAGTAAAATGTGAATTCCCTATCTGCCGGGTGGTGTAGGCGCCATATGTCGCGAAGGTGGAGAGAGTCCATCGTAGATGCCAGCAATATCTGGCTGGGGGATGGTGAGGGGGGTCGCATCTTTCTAATGGAGGACCTGTCATCTGTCGGGTGCATGGTGGAATTAAAGTCCCCACCCAATAAGTGAGTATGGGACGGGTCACGTAGTACCCAAGTCGTGAGGTCCACAAAAAATTTGCTTGTGGGATTGTTGGGGGCATAAACATTTGTTATCACTATGATCCTAGTACCGAATTGGACCCGGGCGGATACAAAACGGCCCTTGGAGTCTGAGTCAGTAGACAGGACCATGCAGGGGAGGCTTTTGTTGATAAGGATCATTACTCCCGCCTTACAGCCGCTGGATTCGGAGCCAAGGACCGAGCCCACCCATAGCTTTCTCATACGTGGATAATCGGGAGTGGATACGTGAGTTTCCTGGAGGAGGGCTATGTCCGTTTTTAGTCGTTTAAGGTGGCGTAGGATTTTCATACTCTTGTTGGGGGAACGAAGCCCCTTGACATTCCAAGAGACTATTTTCATGTTGGGGGAACCGGTAGGGGGATGTGGGCTGGAGTTGGGACCATAGTATGTGGTAATATGTGGAACTGCATGGGCAGGGTGCATAGAGGGAGTGAAGAGCGATGGTTAGCTATGAGGAAGATTGAGGATGGGGATGAAGATGTAAGTGTGGACGTGTTTGTAGATGTAGATGTGACCGGTGCACATAAGGCAGTGTGCACAGTAGGAGGCTCAGGTGGGGGGGCGGTGTTGGGGAGGGGGGGAAACATAACGAAAAACAAAACTAAGGAACTTCATTTTTTTCCGCATGGAGTCACTGAGTAGGTCAGCTTCCAACACAGGACTCATACAGCTGCATGTCACCCGCCACGCATGGGGAGGGGGGGGAGGCAGCGAGAGTAAGGCGTGGGAGGTGAGTACCGGACAGGGACGCCAGTGGGAGAAATAAAGGGGGGTGAAGAGCCTGCATGTAGAGAGATTGTCAACAGTATATAACAGTGTACATATGCATAACAAAGAAACAAATACACAAAATAAGAATTGTTCAGAAAAAAAAAGAAAGCTTTCACCCTACCGGTAGTCTTCAAGTGCGAGGGAGAGGGGCAGGCATGTCAGGGGTGAAGAGTGTGTCATATGGGGTACAAAAAGGTCCAGAAGCGGTGGCTGAATGGAACAGAACCATGGACCAGGTGGAGGGGAGTCAAGATGAGGAGGTTTGACGTTGCTCCGGTCCAGATGCTCTGAAGCGTTTAGGAGAGTCTTTGCGTGGGCTGCCGTGTTCCAGGGCCCGATTCGAGGGTGCCGGTTTAGGAGATGGGTTGAGATGAGATCCTGGGCGGTGTGTTCTCAGAAACGCTTCTGCTGCAGATGGATCGTGGAAGGAGAGTTGTTTGCCGTTGGGAGCTTTGAGCCGGAGCACGGCTGGGAAGGCGAGGGTGAACTTAACCTGCATACGATGAAGCTCCGAGCATATCTGCTGGAAGGCCTTCCTTTTCTTGGAGACTTCAACCGAGTAGTCTGCGAAAACCAGGATATGCATGCCGTCTATCTGGAGGGTTCTGGACTGTCTGAACTTCTGTAGGATGAGGGCCTTCTCCGAGTAGTTCAGGTACTTGGCGATCACAGGGCGGGGTGATTTGCGATCGGAATTGAAGAGACCCATACGGTGAGCACGTTCAACTGTGCAGGAGCCTGGAAGACCTAGAGCCTCAGGTATGCGGTGTGAGCAGAGGTCTGAGCGTGCAGTGGGCTGAAGCGACTCTGGGACGCCTACGAAACGTAGGTTACTCCTCCTGGATCTGTTCTCCAAGTCATCCAGCTTGTCAAGAATGTACTTGTTTGTCTTATCCTGGGCCATTTCGGTTGATTGGGCCTGGTATAATTCCTCTTCAATGTTAGTGATACGGTGCTCGGCCTCGTTCAGCCTTGATGCGTGATCCCCCAGCTGGGCCTGGAGCTTCTGCATGCCTGCGTTGACCGCCTTTTTCACGGAGGTGGCTATCATAGGGGCTAATAGCGCAGCCACTGCTTATTTATTTATTTATTTATTAAAATTCTTAAAAGTACAAAAAAAAGTACAAAACGCAGTCAGTTACCCGTAGGCCTCGATGCGCCGAGAACAACAATACAGCAACAACCAAAAAAACACACAGGCAGCGGAACAGATCAAATTTAAAATAGTTAGCAGATCAAAGAACTAGAATGTAATTCCATAGGCTAGACTAAAAAGCTCAGTTTTTAAAAGCTTCCTGAACTTGAACTTGAGCAATAAGGTCTATATTGTGCAGGTCCCCTTGGTGTGGAGGGGCTAGGGATGGCGGAGCAGTCTGTAGAGATGTTGGGGGAGGTGGAACAGCACTCACCTCCATCGCAGGAGCCGTTTCCGCGGATGGGCCGTCCCGCCCCGTCCGCGCCGCTGCGGCCGCATACGATCGCGCGCCGTTTTTCGAAAAACCTGTCCATCCTCACCTCGGGGGTGGCGGACAGTGTTGGGGGGATTCGGTGGCGGGTCCGCTGGCTTTCTATGCCGAATTGGAGCCTGGTTGCGGGAGCTGCTGAGGAGAGCAGCTACTCCATGCGGCGCCGGAACCGGAAGTGCCTCCAAATTTGCATTTTAATGCACAATTACTATTTTTCTTCTGATTTTAACAGACTGAAAACAAACAAAATGTGTTGTGCGTAAATATTTGAACAATCTCTAGGAAAACCCTTTTGCCAAAAATTTTAATCTCAAAGGTTTATTGTAGCCAGCAGTCTTTCTATTCTTATTTAAGGATGTTTCCCACTATTCCTAACATAATGCTTCCAACTCAGAAACATTTTAAGTTCTCTTGTTCTGCATGTTTGACATCTAGCAGTTGTACATTAATAAAATAAAATAAAATGTTAAGGTTAGGTTGTGAACTACATTTAGAAAATAAACAAAACATGTATTTTGACCAGGGGTAACAATACTTTAGAATAACACTGTAGTTGTCTATCTCTGCCTATGTAACTATCTGTGTCATTAAAAAGTACACATAAAGTGAATTCAGAATGCATTCAGAACTTTAGATCTACGTGCGTATTCTAGAATAGTAAACCACACAGCCTAATTTACTAAA
Source organism: Rana temporaria (assembly GCF_905171775.1). NCBI lineage: Eukaryota > Metazoa > Chordata > Amphibia > Anura > Ranidae > Rana > Rana temporaria. The sequence continues at coordinate 278,202,624 of NC_053492.1, read as the reverse complement.
AGAAAAGAAAAAATATTTACACAGAAAAAAAAAAGAAATGTTAGACTTTGCTAGCTGCCATGTAATGCCTGATTTAAGGACATTTTTTGCAGGCACCAGTATAGTGTGCAGTCATTTGTGTTCCTCTGTCAATAATTTAAGTGAACATTTTCCATGCAGAATGAGCTGTGTACACACACTTTCATACATTCAAACTCTAGAAAACTTGCAAAAGGAGAGAATGGTGTTCCTGGAGGATGAATGGTGGTATTACAATGGTGCAGCCAGACAAGAGAGTTGTCAGGAGCCGTGGCAGGGGTATTCCGCTTTATCCACCAAACCGCATAATAATAAAAAAAAGCATAAACAAAATCTTTTTCTAACTCCACTCCTAACATTTGTACTAGGTGTGGATGAGCCATGAGTTTGACCTGAATCTGAGCAGTTCAAAATGAGCTGAATTAGCTAATTACAAGGGTTGTAAAGGTTTGTTTTTTATTCTCTAAATAGGTTCCTTTAAGCTAGTGCATCCCTTGTAAATGTTTTTTTTTCTTTGTCTGAACTTCTCACTTCCTGTTTCTCCTCAGTAAGCTGTTCTGGCTGACTAACCCCCATGGATTATGGGGGAAAGCTTACTGAGGAGAAACAGAAAGTGAGAAATTCAGACAAAGAAAAAAAAATATTTAGAAGGGAAGTCGAAGGAAGAGTAAGTAAGTAAGTAAACCAACAATGCACTAGCTTAAAGGAACCTATTTAGAAAATAAACCTTTACAACCCCTTTAAATTGACAGATTTTTCCAGTCCAGCTGCTGCAGCCAGAACTTAAGTCATTCACTTGGTGGCAGTATTACTACTCCCACTAAATGAAGATTTGGCCACCTGCTTGTCCGCCAGTTTCAAACATTTTGTTTTTTTTTTTTTATAAAAGCTGGCTGGCATTAGACACGTGCACTGCCCAAATTTTTTTATATTTTTCATTTTTTGGGTCATTCATTATGATTTATAATTGAAAATCTGAAAATTCAAAGATCTGAAAATAAGAAAGAAAATCAAAAAATTTGATAAAAGAAAATCCAAAAATTTGAAAATCCGAAATAATAACTAACTAATAACTAAAAATTAAATTATAGGTTTTGGAATTTCCTTTCAAATCTGGCTGTTGGTGAACTTAATGAATATGATTGTATCCGAAGTTATGAATTAACCAAAATAACGAATGTCGCATCTAAACGAATGGAACAGATTGAATTAATAATAATAAATAATAATAAAAAGTTAATTTAAAAGCCAAATTTGAAAGGAAATTCCAATACCTATAATTGTATAGTTAATAATTTTTATTATTAGTTCATTCATCATTTCAGATTTTCAAATTTTCGGCTTTTCTACTGTAATTTTCAGATTTTTGTTCTTTTGAATTTTCGTTCTTATTTTCGAATTTTCAAATTTTAGATTTTCAGATTTTGCAAGGTTGAATGGCAGATCATATTTGGGAATGTATGTCTGGCCATCAATATATTTCATATCTTTGCTTTGCTCTTACTATTTCATGGTGTCAAGTTGTAAAAGCTGCTCCCCCAAGGTCTCTAGTACTTGAAAGAGATGAGACCTGTGGATCATATAGCAATCAACCAAGGACAATTAATGCTGTAGTAAGATCATAGAAATAGAGCTCAGTTTGTTTTCTGAGTTTGATTGTTTGCTTTGCAGAATGTTCTCCCAAAGAAGTAATCTACCGCAAAACAGTGAGACTCTTCTTATATTTCACTCAGAACCTTCATCTACTGAGGATTGATATACGGTACTTCGTATACATCTTTATATTTTCCTGTAATATGGTTCAATATAATTTATATATACTGTACACTCACCGGCCACTTTATTAGGTTCACCTGTTCAATTGCTTGGTAACATAAATTGCTAATCAATCAACTCAATGCCTTTAGGCCTCTAGACGTGATAAAGACAATTTGCTGTAGTTCAAACTAGGCATGTGCAAAAGGGAAAAATTTGTTTTGCTTCTTTTAATTCGTTATTTAATTAATTTCGTTAAGTTAGATTCGTTACATGTGTTAAATTCTTTTTCGGAATTCGTTAGTTTTCGACCGAATTCGAAAAATCCGGTCGAATTCGAAAATATTTCGACCGGATTCGATAATATTTCGATCGGATTCGAAAACAAATTCTATTCGATTCAAATTTGAAAACAATTCGATTCGAAAACAAATTCGAATGAAAATTGAAAGCAAATTTGAATCAAAATCTAAAAAATATAAATAGATTTCTAAAAAAGAATACAATAAAATAGAATATAAAATAATAAAACAATAGAATGAAAATCAAAGAATAGTAAAGAACAGAATGGAATTTAATAGAATGTAATAAAATACAATAGAATATGACCTGGCTTCCTCTATCTATCTTCTATCTATCTTCCATTTTCTGAAATTCGAAATTCATATAGAATGAACTCAAATTCTAATAGAAAAATATTAGAATAGAGCAGAATAAAAAAATAATATATATATATATATATATATATTATTTTACTCTTCTAATATTTTTCTAGCCGAATTTGAGTTCATTCTATATGAATTTCGAATTTCAGCAAATGACTTACGCAAACAACGTAAAATTTTCCAAATTCGCAGCGGGAACGACGTCCATACTTAATATAGGATACGCCTCATATAGCAGGTGTAACTATATGCCGAAAAAAGCCTTACGGAAACGACGTAAAACAATGCGCCGGCCGGACGTACGTTCGTGGATTGCCGTATCTAGCTAATTTGCATACTCAGAAACGCCACCTAGCGGCCAGCGTAAATATAAACATTAGATCCGACGGCATACTAAGACGTACGCCAGTCGGATCTAGCCCAGCTTCAGGAGTATCTTGTTTTGTGGATACAAAACAAAGATACGCCGGAGCAAACTAGAAGTTACGCGGCGTATCAATAGATACGCCAGCGTAACTTCTTTGTGGATCTGGCCCATGATATCTCTTCTTCAGGAGCTTAGATAAATCAATTTCAAATGAAATAATACATTTATTAGAGTACATCAAAAGCAAGACGAACACCTGTACATATACATTCACACCGCTTTCCACACCCTGGACACTCACTTATTGCTATTATTTACATGTGGCAGGTTTATAGAACTCCTGGAAGACAGCTATTGCTATGGTTACAGGAGCCTAACGCTGAACCTTCTGGTCTCAGCATCTTCGACATTAGCGCTGATGCAGCTGTTTAGCCCACCCCTCTCCTCCTCCTGCCCAGTCAAAAAAGCCTTTGTATTATGTGACCTTATTTACAATTTTTCATTTTACAATATGTTAGGAGCCCCATTAAGAGGCTTTGATGAAATAGCAGAGAAAGTAACTGAGATTCCCCATTTCCTGTCTCTGTAGCCTGAGCTGCCACAGGGGTAAGGGCATTTAGCAGGGGGAATCTGCATCGCACAGGGTGATTAGGGTGTGCTCAGGCACAACTGGCACACCCTGTGTGCACGCCTATGGCTAAGTGTCATATCTGTGCTGATTTGTTCCTCTGCTATCAGCTTGCATCACTCTTCTACCAAGTGTTTAAAACACCAAGAGAAAAATGGTGACAAAGGATGGACTTCTAGTAGATTGCCAGCCTCAGCTCTGTTCCTGTAAACTGTGTGGAGGCAGTTGTGTTTATTCCCTCCAATCAGCTCTCAGACCTCTCCTCACTGAGCTCTGTAGAGTGTAATTTCAGCACTCCGCCCTCTTTTTCTGAACTCTCAGACAAGCTTTGTAAATTCAGCACTTTGAATGGATGTAGAGAAGAGAGGCCTGCAGATAAACAGGTATACAAATACTTATGAGTATTTGTGTAGCACTACCCCCGAAGGAGCTGCTGGTTTAGATTTGGGCCTGTCGTTACCTTACTGTTCCATACACTGGTTTTAGGGGTTGTCCTTGAAGAGTTGTTCATAAGAATAAAAGGTGAAGAGTGCTTCCGCACCACCAAATGTAAGATAAGGATAAACAATCTAATAAATGCTGCTTAATCTAAATAAGTAAATAAATAATTTTATACCTCAAGTGGATGTGATAAAAAGTGATCAGCGCATAAATTAAGTAAATCAATAATACATAAATAAATATTCCAAAGTGAAAATTCACTTAGTGGTAACATACCAAAAAATATTGTGCAAAGTGCAGCAATACTGTGCAATATATGCATAGGACGAATAGTAAACAAAAAAGTCCCAAAGTGGATGACAGGGGTGGACTGGGACAAAAATTTGGCCCTGGACTTCATCCAGACCGGCCCACTTAATTTTTGCAAACACGCACCCAAACACAGTAAACTATACGCAATTGTCGGCGGTAAAAATAGTGGCGTTTTACCGCCGACACTATGGGCGGCTCAGTGTGAAAGGGGTCTAATACATGAGTTACTATGACCAGTGGCAGTGCATTTACCCCCGTCCCCCCACCATGCTGCATATTAAAAAAATCACAGACACAAACAATGACCCCCCCCTTCTTACACATGTGTTTTTCTCGTCGAGTTTCTCGGACGTGTGTACGGGGCCTTACACAGCAGGGAAAAGACAGAGGGAGAGGATGCGACGTGTCCAAGCAGAAGGCGGGAGCTGTTCAACTTTCCATGTAACAGACAGGCGATTTGGTTGCTAGGACTGCCCCTAGCAACAAATCACAAGCTTTTTAACGTGAAAAGTTGGACAGCTCCGCCTTCTGCTCGGAAAGTCTGCTTATTGTATGGATGAAAGCGGCTGTGGGGGGGGGGGGGGGCTTACACGGGAGAGAAGGACACCCAGACAGGATGTTCAACAGGTTCACTGTTGTCACCCTGCACATGCACTCCACCCACCATGCACCCCCTCCAGCAGCGATACTCTGCAGCCTGCACTGGAACCGTGCACTTGCAGTAGTGGCAACGGGTGCGCAGTGGCGTCACTAGGGTTGGTGTCACCTGGTGCGGTAAAACATGGTGTCACCCCCCCCCGTCTAGGCTGCCCAGCACCATGCAGGCAGCGCACAGTCACGGGGTGCACCCCAAACGAGCCCCTGTAAATGATAGTATAGGGCAGTATAGTGACAGGTTAGGGTGGTAAAGTGGCAGGTTGGGGTGGTATATGGCAGGTTAGGGTGGTATGGGGCAGGTTAAGGTGGCATGGGGCAGGTTGGGGTGGTATAGGACAGGTTGGGGTGGAATAGGACTGGTTGGGGTGGCATTGGGCAAGATGGGGTGGCACAGGGCAGGCTGGGGTGACACAGGGCAGGATGGGTGGTATAGGGCAGGTTGGGGTGGCACAGGGCAAGTAAGGACGGCAAAAGGCAGATTGGGGTGGCACAGGGCAGGTTGGGTGGCATAGGGCAAGTAAGGGTGGCAAAAGGCAGGTTGGGGTGGTACAGGGCAAGTTAGGGTGGCATAGGGCAGGTTGGGGTGGCATGGGGCAAGATGGGGTGGCACAGGGCAGGCTGGGGTGACACCGGGCAGGCTGGGGTGACACAGGGCATGATGGGGTGGCACAGGGCATGCTGGGGTGATATACGGCAGGCTGGGGTGGTATACGGCAGGCTGGGGGGTATACAGCAGGCTGGGGTGGCACTGGGCAGGCTGGGGTGGTATACAGCAGGCTGTAGTGGTATACGGCAGGCTGGGGTGGTATACAGCAGGCTGGGGTGATATACAGCAGGCTGGGGTTGCACAGGGCAGGCTGGGGTGGTATACAGCAGGCTGGGGTGGTATACAGCAGGCTGGAGTGGTATACAGCAGGCTGGGGTGGCACAGGGCAGGCTGGGGTGGTATACAGCAGGCTGGTGTGGCACAGGGCAGGCTGGGGTGGTATACAGCAGACTGGGGTGGTATACAGCAGGCTGGGGTGGCACAGGGCAGGCTGGGGTGGTATACAGCAGGCTGGGGTGGCACAGGGCAGGCTGGGGTGGTATACAGCAGGCTAGGGTGGTACAGAGCAGGCTGGGGTGGTATACAGCAGGCTGGGGTGGTATACAGCAGGCTGGGGTGGCAAAGGGCAGGCTGGAGTGGTATACAGCAGGCTGGGGTGGTATACAGCAGGCTGGGGTGGTACAAAGCAGGTTGGGGTGGTATACAGCAGGCTGGGGTGGTATACAGCAGGCTGGGGGTGGCAAAGGGCAGGCTGGGGTGGTATACAGAAGGCTGGGGTGGCACAGGGAAGGCTGGGGTGGTATACAGCAGGCTGGGGTGGCACAGGGCAGGCTGTGGTGGTATACAGCAGGAGGGGGGCGGCTGGACACAGCTATATATTATACAGCTAGACCACCTTGCACCCCCCCTCCTTTCGTTATCAGACCAGCACAGCACAGGTTCCATGGCAACCCCCCCACCTATCACACACCTCACCCCCTCGCAAGCAAGCGATTAATTAATTTCATTCCCGCCTGTGATGTACTCATACCTGCTCCAGGACCGGGAGTCTGGAGAGGAGACGAGGACAGCGTTACAGCATGCAGCCGCGCGCCTCGTGTTTGCAGTGTTGTGACAGGCTCACTGGCTCAGTAAGGAGGAGGAAGAATGAGAAGCAGGCACCCCAGGGGCGGCGCTGGAAGTGTTGTTCCAGCGGGGTGACCGGGGTCAGCTATAAAAAAAAAAAAATACCAGCGCTTTCCTCACCCTCGGGATAGTCAGGGTGTCACCCTCTAGAGCAGTGGTCCTCAACCTTTCTAGGGCCGTGACCCCTTGATAAAATTTCTCAAGGTGTGGGGACCCCTAACAGTAAAAAAAAAAAAAATTGTAGCGTGGGTTGTCAGCACCCAAGGCAAGACAAGTAATTTGCGCCCCTAACCCACAGACATTTAGCGCTCCCTGAGTCCCTTCCACTTGTACAGTATTAACAACGTTCTCCAACAGAGGGGTAGAGGGACAGGGAAAGACTCAGGTACTTTTGCTTTGCGGCTCACGGGTATCAATTAGATCCAGAGGATTAACTCAGCTCGAAACTGGATTCCAGCAAACACCAGATTGGCCTACTCTCACCAGCCTAGCAGCTGATGCGAAGCTCGACAAAGTCTCTGCCACAGACTTGATAAGTGTCATCAGGCCATCCCACGATCTTCTGCCACAATATCATGTAATCGACTGCACACTCAACATTCAGCTATGACTAAGCATTAGTTGCTAATGCGAAACGCGTCAGCTGTCTATCCCACTGTATGCTGTTGTGTGCTGTGCATTTTTTCCTTTTTACAATAAAGAGCACATCTTTTTTTAACAAGACTTTTTGGAGTGCGGCTGTCCATCCATTCTCCCACCTGCTTAATTCTATGCATTGCCAGCACCCGTGTGATTCCTGAGTGGACATTGATTACCTGCCTGTGCTCACCTGGAGCGGCGGTCTCCCTACCTATCGTTGCACACTCAACATAGTTCCAACAAAAGTTACACAACTTACGGTGCCAAGAATCTTTCAGCCAGACCGGAAGCACAGTAAGGTAAATCCACCAGGGTACGTCCATCAATTGAATCCCACTGGTTCAGCTCCCTTCCTTAGATAAGGTAGCGAAGGACCATCCCTGGTTCAGTAGGCCCCAGAAACTCCTGGGCCTACTCTCAGTTGCTAGGCCTCGGGCCAGCCGGCCCCAAGGCTGTGAAACAGATCAACATCCCTGAGGCCAGGGGGGCCCTCAGGTCAGGATAGGAAGACGAACCCCAATAAACAGCGGCTGTGCCTTAAGTACCACTCCCCAGAATGCACAGCGGGTTAACCATGCCCCCTGTGCCTCTTCTGAGAAAGAGATACCCAATACATTCAGCCTGTTGCCTTTCCAACCATGACCTGCGGTGATAGCGACACCCATCGTCAGGGGGAAACTTGTGCAACCCAGCTGAACTGAACAGAACCAACAATTTAGAACAATCATTCTGAGCAAAAACTACTGCTCAGGCAACTATAATTTTACACATAGCAATGGGAGCAGGGTGCTAGATTTGTTTAATCTGTTTATATCACCTGAGGCCAGTCACTTCACTGGGTAAATGTAAGGGTTTACAACCACTTTAAAGTTGTCTACAATCATGTGTACTATAGACACCAAAATACAATGGGAGCTGTATAAAAAATGTCAGCAGTGGCTGGAAAAATATAGAAAAATTGCTGTCTTTCTGCTACCAGGCAGTGAATATGTAAGGTGTGCTTTCTATCACTTGGTAAGTCCTCTTGTTTAGTAGTATGTACATCTCAAAAATAAAAATACAAATAGTAAAGACAGGACAGGGTCTTAAGGGTGTGAAGTGAATGTGCAGGTTGGTATAGCTATAACATGGAAATCCTCATTACCAATCATGTTGTGTTCTGTAGTCTGGGATGTATAGTTATAGAGTTTTTTTTTTACCAAGTTCAGGCATCCATAAAACACAGGCAACCTTCTGAGTATATCATAACAGGAACAGGAACTGCAACAAATATGCACAGAGTATAGAAAGTATTATACGTGGAACAACTGTATATCGTGACAACTACAGGACAGAATTATGAAAGCCACAGGAGTGTTGTGCTGCATTTGGTTTTTCTTTGTATATTTGTTGTGGTTGCAGTTTTTTGGAAATTCTAAATGGTGTTTTGCCTTAAGAAATCATAAACCATATGGCAAACCTGAATAATCAACTCACGGCTTACTCCATAATTACTTTACCGTATTGTGTCTCTTCATGACTGTAGGACTCTCTGAACTTCTACAGATTTTCCTGTTTACATCATGCATCCTCTTCCCACATTGTAGCTATTGTGTAACTTAGAACATCCTGTGTGGACACTCCAACATCCAGCACTATGGCTTTGTTCTGAGAACTGCTGGGAGACGTCTCTCACAAGATTGTTAACACTCTGATCTCTTTCACCTTTTATGTCCATTGATGTGTCTGACTCTCAGCCATGTCAGTTTATTAACTCAATAACATGAAAAATGTCTCTTCCTGAATTCTGGGAGTGATTGTATCTCCTAGCACTTTCCCTGCCTGAGAAGCCTAATAGCCATTCTTAACACCTTAACGTCTGTTTATCAGCTCTGCCAAAACACACTAAACAGAAAAAGAAAAAATCTACCGTATGAACAGGAGAAGCAGAATTAGAAAGTCACCTTTTAATGGTTTATGGGGCCTTTACAGTGCTGATCTGACCAGGGAGCTATCTAGAAATGTTATACGAGGCTAGATTTGTTGGTGTCACTAAACCTACAACAGTAAAATCAGTCTGTATATGCAGTAAAACATGTTTGTTATACTCCCTTTGAAATCTAAGGGGTTAACATTTGCATTGTGTAAAAAATCTGTTTGATCCTGTCTTCTCTGATACTCCCCTACTTCCACTGTTTCCAAACCATCTGATAATACAGAGCCTTTGGAGTCACTCTGCACATGCTCAGTTTGGTGTGTATTGCTAGAGAGTTTTTTTTTTCTGGGGAGGGTGCATGTGATCAGCACAGGGCCAATCAGCATTGTCCAGACAGAGGGTTAGGGGTCCTGCAGCCTCATAGGACAGTCAGAGGAGAATTAAAACTCCTCCTACAGGCTTTAACCGGACACTGATAAAAGTCACAAGACTGCTCTAGCTGCTGATGAGAAAAGGTATTTTGTAGTTTATATTTTCTGTGGGAGACCAGATATAATGAATGCAGGGTCCTGGGTTTAGTACCACTTTAAAAGAAAAATACATAAATGTGATACTAAAGTCTTTTTTTTTGTTAAAAATAAAAAGCGTGTCATACTTACCTACATACTTTTGCACGGAGCAGACCAGATCCTCCCCTTCTCGGGTCCCTCTTTGGCTCTCCTGGCCCCTCCCTCCTGTTGAGTGCCCCCACAGCAAGCAGCTTGCTATGGGGGCCCCCAAGCTGAGCCACAGCTCCGTGTGTCCATTTAGACAATGAGCCACCAGCCGCCCCATCCCCTCTCTTGTTTCTCAATGGCTCACTGACTTTGAATGATATCAGCGGGAGCCAATGGCTGTCACACCCAATAAGGAGGGAGACTCCAGGACAACAGAGTCTCTCGTGCAACATCGCTGGACAGAGATGGGGTTCAGGTAAGCATTAGGGGGGCTGTTGCACACAGAAGTTTTTTTTATCCTAATCTCCAATTTGGCCATTTTCTCTTAGGGGCGTACTCACTTTTGTTGCCAGTGGTTTAAACATTAATGGCTGTGTGTTATACAAGCTGTACACTCACTACATTGTAGTAAAGTGTAATTTCTTCAGTGTTATCACGTGAAAAGATATAATAAAATATTTACAAAAATGTCAGGGGTGTACTCACTTTTGTGAGATACTGCGTATATTTTTTTTTATATCAGGTTGTTTTAACTTACATCATCTGCAGAATAACGCTTGTTCCTTTGATCTGCAGATGATTGAAACAAAGTAGATACAAAAATAAAAATTATATTTTGTATCTTTATTTTGTGTCTGAACAGTATTGATAAACATTGTGTCAGATGGCCTTTTTTGACAGCAACAGCTGTATTAACACAGCAACTCCCAGATTCAAGAGCTGGGGATTGCTGGCAAGTGAGAGAGGAAAACATTCTGTGTACTTTGAAGAAGCCCAGTGTCCTAAATGAAAGTGAGTGAATATCAAAAACTTTTTTATTTCATTTTACATAAAGTAGGGACGTTTACAGCTTCTGTCAGTTTATTTTTCACTTCCTGTTCTAGCCACTTAAGACCCGGACCATTATGCAGGTTAAGGACCTTGCCCCTTTTCGCGATTCAGCACTGCGTCGCTTTAACTGACAATTGCGCGGTCGTGCGACGTGGCTCCCAAACAAAATTGGTGTCCTTTTTTTCCCAAAAATAGAGCCTTCTTTTGGTGGTATTTGATCACCTCTGCGGTTTTTATTTTTTGCGCTATAAACAAAAATATAGCGACAATTTTGAAAAAAATTCTATGGGCCAGATTCACGTAGAATTCCGGCGGCGTAACGTATCCCATTTACATTACACCGCCGCAAGTTTTCAGCGCAAGTGCTTGATTCACAAAGCACTTGCCTGGAAACTTGCGGCGGCGTAACATAAATCTGTCCGGCGCAAGCCCGCCTAATTCAAATGGGGCGTGTATAATTTAAATTAGGCACGTTCCCGCGCCGAACGTACTGCGCATGCTCGGCAAATTTGAAAGTACGCCGGCGTACTCTCACTGTGAATCTGGCCCTATATTTTTTACTTTTTGCTATAATAAATATCCCCAAAAAAGACATAAAAAAAACATTTTTTTCCTCAGTTTAGGCCGATACGTATTCTTCTACCTATTTTTGCTAAAAAAAATCGCAATAAGCGTTTATCGATTGGTTTGCGCAAAATTTTTAGCGTTTACAAAATAGGGGATAGTTTTATGGCATTTTTATTAATAATTTTTTTACTAGTAATGGCGGCGATCAGTGATTTTTTTTCGTGACTGCGACATTATGGCGACATTATGGCGGACACATCGGACACTTTTGACACATTTTTGGGACATTGTAATTTTCACAGCGAAAAGTGCTATAAAAATGCACTGATTACTGTGAAAATTACAATGGCAGTGAAGGGGTTAATCACTAGGGGGTGCTAAGGGGTTATGTGTGCCCTAAGGGAGTGATTCTTACTTTAGGGGGGCGTGGCTGTAGGTGTGACGTCACTGATTGTTGTTCCCTTTGTTTACACACACCTCTCCCCGTTCTTCCGCTCCTGTGACCTATCGCGGGACACTGGCAGCGATCGGGTCCGCGGGTCCTGCGGGTACGGTCACGGAGCTTCGGACCCCATGGCTGGGCTCTTAAAGGCAGCATACAGGTATGTGCCTGTGCCCAGCCGTGCCCTTCTGCTGACGTATATCGGCGTGAAGGGGTCCTTAAGTGGCTAGAGACACCAGAGGAAAGTATAGAAAATCTCTACGAAGTGGGGCTGGATTCCAATATTAGACAGTAATCAATGGTGCCCCCATTAAAAAAATGTTCCCTTACTGGTAATTCTGGAAAGTTTTTTCATCACTTTCTGTCTAAGGCCGGTTATACATGGGTCGAATACCATTAGTGGGCCGCAGCAATTTAATGCGGCCATCACACTTGAGATATTGGACATGTTGGGAACGTTTTGAAAAATTAAGATTTTCTAATCGATGATGGGAGAATCGTGAAATATAATCGAAAAAGAAATGTGCATGAGTGCAAGAAAGAGAATCCCCAGGGGAAAAAATTCCCAGCCATGAAAAATTACTTTCTGTATCAACATGAAGTGAAATTGAAGGTGTGGTTGGTCAAATTTCAAAATCAATTGTGGCATCATCGGATCACATAACGCACACATTTTCTAAAGAAAATTTATTTGAAATTCAACCCATGTATGGCATAAGGCTGGATTCACACCTAATGCATTTTTTGTGCTTGTTGTATTTTGCAGATTTGCATTAAAGAACGTGTTCCATAGGAAACCAATGTAAATGGACTGTAGTGCAAAAAGCACTAAAAATGCATAGGTGTGAATCCAGTCTAATGCCGCGTACACACAATCATTTTTCAGCATGAAAAAAAACTTTGTTTTTCAGCATGTCTAAAAAACAAAGTTTTTCCAACTTCATCATTAAAACGACGTAGCCCACACACCATCGTTTTAAAAAATGATCTAGCAAAGCGCGGTGACGTACACCACGTACGACGGCACTTTAAAGGGGAAGTTCCATTCGCCTTTGGGCTGCTTTAGCTGATTCCGTGTTAGTAAAAGACGATTTGCGCTTTTTTGTCTGTTACAGCGTGATGAATGTGCTTACTCCATTAAGAACGGTAGTTTTACCAGAACGAGCGCTCCCGTCTCGTAACTTGCTTCTGGGCATGCACGGGTTTTTCACCTGGCTAACACCAGTGTGGCTTTAAAATCATGCTTCACCTCATTTTCAATTTGCAGATCAATGTGATTTGTACCTCAGATCTCACTGCGGCTTGCTTAAACTTAATTTAACAGAAGTCAATGCAAGTCGCAATGAAATCGGAAAAAAGTAGTGCAGGAACCTTTTACAAAGTCGCTGCGACATGAGTCGTGTCGATTTGAACGGTTAGATTGCTAAAAATTATGTGCGACTATCATGCGACTTGGGAACGTTAAATCACATGACAAATCGCACTGGTGGGAACCAGGACTAAGTGACAATGTTTAATAGAGATTTAATGCAGACAGAACAAGAAAACGCTGACAACAGAGGCCGTATCCTTCCCTGCTCTATCCAAAACTTAAAATAAAAGGTTTTGGCTATACATAAGTTTATGTTTATATTTTCATAATACAGTACTCTTGGTTTTCGGGTTTCTAGGGCAAAAAAAAGTACATGCTTAATATTGCTATGGCTGGATTACCCTTTTTGGTAGAAAGGGTAAAGCTGTGTTAAATCCCAAAATAAAAATGTATTATATTGCAGCGTACTGATTCTGAGATATACAGTAGTGCGGCTATATATTTGTGCTTTGCACTTTGATATTGTGCTTTGCTAGCCACAAAGCTATTTGGCAGTGCTAGCAAACAGCTTATTGTAAGGGCTCCAACTGGAACACCCTTGTCAATCAGCAGCAATGGGAAGTAATATAGTTTATAGGCTTTCTTACTGGATCCCTTAACCACTTAAGACCCGGACCAAAATGCAGCTAAATGACCTTGCCCCTTTTTGCGATTCGGCACTGCGTCGCTTTAACTGACAATTGCGCGGTCGTGCGACGTGGCTCCCAAACAAAATTGGTGTCTTTTTTTCCCCACAAATAGAGATTTCTTTTGGTGGTATTTGATCACCTCTGCGACAATTTTGAAAAAAATGCAATATTTTTTACTTTTTGCTATAATAAATATCCCCCAAAAATATATATAAAAAAAAATGTTTTCCTCAGTTTAGGCCGATACATATTCTTCTACCTATTTTTGGTAAAAAAAATCACAATAAGCGTTTATCGGTTGGTTTGCGCAAAATTTATAGCGTTTACAAAATAGGGGATAGTTTTATTGCATTTTTATTAATAATTTTTTCACTAGTAATGGCGGCGATCAGCGATTTGTTTTCTTGACTGCGACATTATGGCGGACACTTCGGACAATTTTGACAAATTTTTGGGACCATTGTCATTTTCACAGCAAAAAATGCATTTAAAATGCATTGTTTATTGTGAAAATAACAATTGCAGTTTGGGAGTTAACCACAGGGGTGCTGATGGGGTTATGTGTGACCTCAAGTGTCTTTACAACTGTAGGGGGGTGTGGCTGTAGGTGTGGCGTCATCGATTGTGTCCCCCTATAAAAGGGATCACACGATCGATGACGCAGCCAAAGTGAAGAACGGGGAAGCCGTGTTTACATATGGCTCTCCCCGTTCTTCAGCTCCGGGGACCAATCGCGGGACTCCAGCGGCGATCGGGTCCGCGAGTCCCGCTGTCACAGTCACAGAGCTTCGGACCAGGTTGCGGGAGCTGCTGGGCTTAAAGGACAACGTACCTATACGTTGATGTGCCCAGCCGTGCCATTCTGCCGACGTATAGGGGTCCTTAAGTGGTTAACCTCCCTGGCGGTATGGTTATGTCTGGAATTTTGTACCAAAAGCGGTACAATTATTTTGCATGGAAATTTGGCTTTTTTCATTGTAGGAATGTAATTCTTTGGAATAACTCACTTAAATCTGTCCAAACATGAGTCTAGTAGACATCCCGGGTATGATAAAGTTTGAAACACAAAATCATAAATTATAATATAATAAATAAATATAAATAATTATAACAAATAATAATGTAATTATAATAAAAATTATTCAATAATGTAATCAAATCAAAAACACTGAAATTTGCTCAGTTGCAGAATTGTCGCTGTCATTACTTTTATTTTTTTATGACGAATTTCCCCACAAATTGCTATCACTCAATTCTGCAAGTGATTATAATTTATTATCGCTGTTTTCTAGCTGGTCTAAAATCACTTTTGATACAAACTGATTTTAGATTCCACACATGATTCTCTACCGAGGTTTACTGCAGCCTGGTCGGAGGATCTTGGCAGAGTTATTAGCGAGGCAGATTGGTGTAAATCTTTTTTTTATACACACAAGTCCTCGATTTCGAGCTATGCTCAAGAAAAGAATTATAAAGTACTGTCAAGGTGGTATCGTGTTCCAGTCACCATCAGGACCATGTTTCCATCCGCTCTTGACTCCTGCTGGAGATGCGATAAGGCCATAGGTACGTACTGCCATATATGGTGGGAGTGTGAATTGATTTGTCCCTTTTGGGACATGATTTTTCAGATCTATACAGACCTCTATGATAAAACACTGTCATGGTCTTACCTCTCTCCTGTCTCCTTCGTTTGACATGTGCTGGCGGCCATCTTGGTTTCTGGGTCTCTTGTAGCCTCCCACCCTGCGGCTCCTCCTTCCCACTGGGAGGAGCTGGATGCCTGGCTCATATATATATAGGAGGTCTGTGGCTCTGTTCCTTGCTTGGTCCTCCTGTGTTCACATGCTTCTAAGACTGCTGCTGGTTCCTGATCCTGGCTTCGTCTGACTTCCCTGCTGGTTCCTGATCCTGGCTTCGTCTGACTACCCTTCTGGTTCCTGACCTCTGGCTTCGCAAGACTCTGCTTCGGGTTCACTATCCGTTTGGACTTTTGCTTTAATGCTTGATATTCAATAAAGCCTTCTTATTTTCACTTATCTCTTGTTGTACGTCTGGTTCATGGTTCCGTAACATTAGGACCAAGCCATGAATTTTGACGGTACAGGGCCATCCTCGCTACCCACGCTGGTTGCCAGACTTGATCAGCTGGAGTCCCTGTTGGGTCAGTTCGCCGTGGCGTTGCAAACCCTGCTTGAACGCACGGTCCATTCCGCTCCCGTTGCCGATGGGTCGGTTGTCGCTCCTGGGCCCGCTCCTACTGCCGCTCCGGTTGTTGCGCCAGAGTCTACCCCGACACCTGTTGTTGCGCCTGCGGTGTTTCGGGGTATGACCGGTTCTGCCCCCCTTCCACAGCGATTTGGGGGAGAGCCAACTCAGTGTCGAGGTTTCCTTAACCAAGTGGGCATTTATTTCGAGTTGCTGCCACATGCCTTTCCCACTGAGAGATCAAAGGTGGGGTTCTTGATCTCGCTGCTCTCGGACAAGGCCTTGGCCTGGGCCAGCCCTTTATGGGAGAACAACAATCCGGTGGTTGCCGAGTTTTCCGGTTTTGTTGCTTCTCTTCGGAAGGTATTCGATGTGCCGGCTCGCGCCGCCTCTGCTGCGAAGCTCCTTATGTCCGTCAGACAGGGTTCACGATCCGTAGCCGAATACGCCATTGAGTTTCGTACCCTGGCAGCAGAGGTAGGTTGGAATAATGAGGCTCTGGTCGCTGCTTTCTCTCATGGTCTCTCGGATGCCTTGAAGGATGAGGTTGCAGCTAAGGACCTACCAGTGGAGCTCGAGGCTCTTATTTCTTTCCTGATTTTGATTGACACCAGACTCAGGGAGAGACCTTCCTTTAAGGAGAGCCTGCGGAGGCCTCCTAACAGTTTGGCGCCTACGTTTGCTGTCCCACCCGTGCCTCCCTCTCCTCCCACGCCTCCTGGGGTTGACTTGTCTGGGGGTGAACCCATGCAGCTGGGGTTTGCTCGCCTGTCCGAGGGAGAGAGGGTACTCCGGAGACGCGAGGGCCGATGCATGTACTGTGGTCTCGGTGGGCATTTTCGGTTGGCATGTCCGAACCGTCCGGGAAACGCTCGCACCTGAGATCCTGTAGGGGGCAGATCTTGGGTGGAGTCTCCTCGTCCCCGGTTTCCCGTGTTGATAAACCACTGATCACTGTTGTCCTCTCCTGGGTCGGGGGCTCGGTGACGACCCAGGCGTTGGTGGACTCTGGTGCTGGTGGTTTTTTCATTGATAGTGAGTTCGCTGCCGCCAATTCCATTCCTCTACAGGCTCGAGGTTCCCCGCTGGCTCTAGAGGCGATAGACGGCAGACCCCTCCAGCCATCACACGTGACTCATGAGACCCTTCCAGTGGGGATAGCCATTGGTGCCGTTCACAGAGAGTCGGTCTTCTTCCAAGTTATTTCGTCTCCACACTACTCGGTGGTCTTGGGGTACCCCTGGCTCCAGAAGCATAATCCGACTTTCGACTGGAGATCGGCCGAGATCCTCTCATGGTCACCACAGTGTGGGGCTAAGTGCATCCATGGGCCTGTCAAGTTGCTGTGTACTTCCTCGGACTCTCTGTTGCCTCCTGAATACGAGGAGTACCGGGATGTATTCGATAAGGTACGCGCAGTTGCCCTACCTCCGCACCGCCCATATGATTGTGCCATAGAGTTACAACCTGGTGCCGTTCCTCCTCGCGGCAGGGTCTATCCACTGTCGGTTGCGGAGAATGAGGCCATGGAGGAGTACGTGATGGAGGCGCTGTCCCGTGGTCACATTCGCAAATCCTCGTCCCCGGCAGGGGCTGGATTTTTCTTTGTGAAAAAGAAGGGCGGTGAGTTGAGGCCTTGCATCGATTACAGGGGTCTTAATCGCATCACAATCAAGAACGCTTACCCGATACCCTTGATTTCCGAGCTGTTCGACCTCCTTAAGGGGGCCACGATCTTTACCAAACTCGACCTGAGGGCGGCATATAACCTGGTAAGGATCAAGGCGGGCGATGAGTGGAAGACCGCGTTTAACACCAGGACCGGTCATTATGAATCCTTGGTTATGCCCTTTGGGTTGTGCAATGCGCCCGCAGTCTTTCAGGAATTCATCAACGATGTTTTCCGTGACCTGTTGCAGCAGTGTGTGGTGGTCTATTTGGATGACATCTTGGTATACTCCGAGTCCATGGAGGCCCACATTCTGGATGTCAAGCGAGTGTTGCAACGGTTACGAGAGAACAAGCTGTTCGGTAAGCTTGAGAAATGTGAATTTCACCGATCCCAGGTAACCTTCTTAGGTTACATCATTTCCGCTGAGGGGTTCTCCATGGACCCTGAGAAGGTTTCGGCTGTCTTACAGTGGCCTCAGCCCAGTGGTCTTCGTTCCTTGCAGCGCTTTTTGGGCTTCGCCAATTATTATCGGAAGTTCATCAGGGACTTCTCCGTGCTGGCCAAGCCTCTCACGGATCTGACCAGGAAGGGCAGTAATTCCCAGGTCTGGCCGCTCGAGGCCATCCGGGCTTTTGAGGCCCTAAAATCCGCCTTTGTGTCGGCTCCGATTCTGTCTCATCCCAACCCTGGGTTGCCCTTTGTCCTCGAGGTGGACGCGTCTGAGACGGGAGTAGGCGCCCTTCTGTCTCAGCGTAGAACACCAGAGGGTCCCCTGCTTCCTTGTGGGTTTTACTCCCGGAAACTGTCACCCGCGGAGTGCAACTATCAGATTGGTGACAGGGAGTTATTGGCCATAGTGCAGGCTCTCAAAGAGTGGAGGCACTTGCTCGAGGGCTCGGTGGTTCCGGTTCTCATCCTGACGGACCACAAGAATCTGACCTACCTTTCTGAGGCCAAGAGATTGACACCACGTCAGGCCAGATGGGCTCTGTTCTTGTCACGTTTTAATTATGTGGTCTCCTACCTACCCGGTTCCAAGAACATCAGGGCGGATGCCTTATCACGGCAGTACTCCGAGCTGTCCAGGGAGGAATCTATACCGACTTCGGTCATACCTCCGAATCAGATCCTGGCCGCCATTCGCACCAGCCTGACCTCTCCCCTTGGTGAGCAGATTTTGGCGGCTCAATCTGGTGCTCCCTCTGGGAGACCCAACGGCAGATGTTTTGTGCCTGAGGAGTTGCGCACTCGGTTGTTGCGAACCTACCATAACTCCAAGACCGCGGGGCATCCTGGTAAGAATCAGCTGTTCTGGGCTGTTTCACGTCTGTTCTGGTGGCCTTCCCTACGTTCCGACATCGCCGCATATGTAGCGGCATGCTCCGTTTGTGCCCAAAGTAAGTCCCCTCGGCACCTTCCGTTGGGCCTGCTGCAACCCATAGCCACCGGGGAGCGCCCATGGTCACACCTGGGGATGGATTTCATTGTGGACCTCCCTGCATCCCGAGGCCATACGGTCATTCTGATGATTGTGGATCGGTTTTCCAAAATGTGCCACTGTGTTCCTCTCAAGAAGTTACCCTCTGCACAAGAGTTGGCCACGATTTTTGCCTGGGAGGTCTTCCGATTGCACGGTTTGCCCAAGGAGATAGTGTCGGATCGGGGGAGTCAGTTTGTGTCCAGGTTCTGGCGCGCCTTTTGCTCCCAGTTGGGGATTCATCTCTCCTTCTCCTCGGCCTACCACCCTCAGTCCAATGGGGCCGCAGAACGATCCAATCAGGCATTGGAGCAATTCCTTCGTTGCTATGTCTCCGATCACCAGGACAATTGGGTTGACCTCCTGCCTTGGGCTGAGTTTGCCAGGAACACGACGGTGAACTCTTCCTCTGGGACGTCTCCCTTCTTGGCCAATTATGGGTTCCAACCTGCCGTGTTACCGGAGGCATTCTCTCCCCAGGATATCCCGGCTGTGGAGGATCACCTTTCCGTCCTACGCGCCTCTTGGGTACAGATCCAGAAGTCCCTTGAGGTCTCTGCGCAGCGCCAGAAACGCCAGGCTGATCGCAGACGAGCGCCTGCTCCTTCCTACCAGGTCGGAGACCGTGTATGGTTGTCCACTCGCAACCTCAACCTTCGAGTGCCCACTCCCAAGCTGGCTCCTCGCTTTGTTGGTCCCTTTCCGAGTGCTTCGCAGGGTAAACCCGGTAGCCTATGCCCTTGCGCTTCCTCCTGGCATGCGGATCTCCAACATATTTCATGTCTCCCTGTTGAAGCCACTGGTGTGCAATCGCTTCACTTCCTCGGTTCCTCGGCCTCGTCCGGTCCAAGTGGGCAATCATGAGGAGTATGAGGTGAGCAATATCCTGGACTCATGCCTGGTCCGCGGTCGGGTGCAGTTTTTGGTCCACTGGCGTGGTTATGGTCCAGAGGAGCGTTCCTGGGTTCCCTCCGCTGATGTCCATGCTCCTGCTTTGCTCCGAGCCTTCCACGCACGCTTCCCTCAGAAACCGTTTTTTGCACCGCGGAGGAGGTGCCCTTGAGGGAGAGGTACTGTCATGGTCTTACCTCTCTCCTGTCTCCTTCGTTTGACATGTGCTGGCGGCCATCTTGGTTTCTGGGTCTCTTGTAGCCTCCCACCCTGCGGCTCCTCCTTCCCACTGGGAGGAGCTGGATGCCTGGCTCATATATATATAGGAGGTCTGTGGCTCTGTTCCTTGCTTGGTCCTCCTGTGTTCACATGCTTCTAAGACTGCTGCTGCTGCTGGTTCCTGATCCTGGCTTCGTCTGACTTCCCTGCTGGTTCCTGATCTTGGCTTTGTCTGACTACCCTTCTGGTTCCTGACCTCTGGCTTCGCAAGACTCTGCTTCGGGTTCACCATCCGTTTGGACTTTTGCTTTAATGCTTGATATTCAATAAAGCCTTCTTATTTTCACTTATCTCTTGTTGTACGTCTGGTTCATGGTTCCGTAACACACTTGTTCCTTCCCCTCTTATAGCCCTCCTCTCTATCCCCCCAGGCTCTTTTAAGTTTGAAAAAAATACCCTCTTGAAATTTTGCCTAAGCGCCGGCAGACAATTGATCACCAGACACTGGAAATCTCCTATCCCCCCGACATTAACCGAATGGGTATGTGAGATGAACAATATTATGCTTATGGAGGAACTACAGGCCAAATCCCTTGACACCCATACTAAATTTTCCTTTGTCTGGAACATATGGAAATATTATTCCACCTCAGATAAAGTGAAAGTCAGATTGAACCAACTATAATAATGTCTTGCTTAGCACTAGGTGTAGGTTTATCCCACCTGGTGAAAGTGGAAGACCGCTTCGAAAAGGAGCACGCCGCTCCCCCCCCGTTCCTCCCTATCCCCCCCCCCTGTCTCCTCCTCTGTTCCTCTATATCTTTTTTTTTTTTTCAACTTTCTTTCTTTCTTTTTTCATTTATTGTTACGTAACCCTTCTTTAGGACAAACCAAATAAACAAGTTGTATTCTGCGGGTTTGGTGTTTTCACCGAGCTCACAGACTATGGTGCACTCTGTAAGTTGGATGGGGGTTCTTTATACCCTAACCCAGATTGTATAAACACCACGGACGTTCCCGCCCTAGTCCCTGACCTCGACGGGCTCCTAGTGGGACGGCCGAGGTTTGGAGGGTTTTTATTCGATCTTGGACTATACTGTTTATACATATATAAGAGTAATATGACCATTTAACATCTATTTGTATTTTTTTTCAAGCATTGTATATGGCTATTTAAATGTTTTCTATTTTGTAACAATTTTCCGCTCTTAGGCCTCGTACTCACGACCAAACATGTCTGCTGAAACTGGTCCGCGGACCAGTTTCAGCGGACATGTTCGTTCGTGTGTAGGCAGTAACGTACAGAATTCCAGCAAACAATCGTCGGCCAGACCGTTTTCCAACGAACAACTGTTTCCTGGTCTTGCTTTAAAACAGTCTGCTGGAATCGTGTCCGTCAGACATGTTCGGTCGTCTGTACACAAAAGCAGCGTACAAAAACCCCGCGCATGCTCAGTCCAAATGAGGAGACGGGAGCGCTCGTTCAGGTAAAACTCGCGTTTCTTTGGGATATGGCACATTCGTCATTAGAAACCTTTTATTCTAGCAAGAGAACAATGTCTTAAAAAGGCGCACTAAACCACATTTTAAAGCCTCGTTTTCTTAATTCTTCTCTTGCTAGAATAACCCCGTTCTCTTGCTGATGCAATTTCAATAGAGTTGTCCCATACTGAAATGTCACATTTCTTGCTTGTGATGTAATCCTTTAATAATGTTTTCTATGCCAGACGTGTGTTTTGGTTGGTGGTCCTCCATAATTTAGAGTAGTCATTTTTGTAAAGGAATGTGCATTTTTTTTATTTTTTTTTTGTTTCTAGTTATGTCACCATTTAAACAATTTTTTTTTTACATGTTTTTTTAAATTAATTTTTTTTTTTGGTGTTTCATTAGAGAATATTAAACCATGTTGGCACACCAAATGTCCCCCCCCCCCCCCAAGGAGTGTGTCCTTTGTAAATTACCCATTGTATATTTATTAAAGGTTTGCTGCCTAATAATCCCCACAGTATATCAAACAATAGGCATGTTTTCAAATGAAAGCAAAAGGCCTTTTATTCAGGCAAATGTCATCACAAAAAATAAAAAGAACGGCAGCACTAGAATAGATAGCAAACTATATGCAAACTTGCATTTCCAACATGGTGAAGGATAAACTTCCAAGCCTCAGGAGCCAAACACAAAAATATGAAGCAGCAGCACACAAACAAAGGAACCCAAACTGTGGTAGTACAAACAAGATGTCCTTTATGTGGAAGGAAATGGAAGGCAGAAAATCAACGTTTCCTCCTCTTTCCAGCCTTCCCTCCAGGCAGCCTTCCAGCGGATCGAACACGGGGTCTTGCAGGTGGGGTTGATGTGGCAGCAGGAGGATGGTGTTCCGCAAGCCGGGCTGGATCACATAGCCCAGTGTCTGGGGTCAGCAGGCCCCTCTGCATCCACCAAAGGACCTGGTTCATCAGGGCCTTTGCCAGTCTTCTCTGGTCCTCCTCCCCTTCATTTAAATCATGGGCCAATGAGGCACTGAAGGCCTCTGTGGGGTTGAGGGGGGCCCTCATGATGGCGCTTGCCTCCTGGATCATGCGGAGGCTTGCCTCCTCCACAGGCCTCAACTGCCTCCTTCGGCCTGATGGCCTCACCTGGGGGGGAGAAGACTGGCTGGTGGTGGTTCTCCTGGCCGGGTGGACCTGCTGCAGGCCACTGGGCCCAGCCTCCTCCTGGCTGCCACTGACCCCGGCCTCCTCCTGGCTGCCACTGACCCCGGCCTCCTCCTGGCTGCCACTGACCCCGGCCTCCTCCTGGCTGACAGACACCTGAGGATCTGCCACCTCCTGGCTGATCTCTTCTTCCTGTGTGGAAAAAAAAGGAATTTTTTTACAATTTCGCTAAATAAAACCACACTCATTTTCATGTTTTTCGTTTAGTATTTTCTGTTCATTATTACTTGAATACACTCTACTTCTGACCCCTGCAGTTGTCATCCCTGACACCTATTTGTCTGTACACCTTTTTGTTTGCTTTTTCCCAGCTTGGTTTTTTTTTTACAATATCTAATCATTAATCCACCAAGAATTATTTACGCCATAAATATAGAGGAAACTACTATACCTCCTCATCGAAGGGTGGCAGATCTGCATCTCTGTCAGCCAGGCCCTCTTCCTCCGACTCTGCAGGGCTGTGGTCATCTGGGGAATGTCCGCTGGAAGGTAGCATGGAGGAAAGGTTGGAAGAAAGACTGGACATCGTTTTCCTGCCTTCCATTTCGTCCCGCAAAAAAGCCATCTGTTTATAATACCACAGTTTGGGTTCCTTTGCTTGTCTTGCTGCTGCTCCCGATTTTTGGCTTTTATTAGCTTTGTATGCTCTCCTGTATGTGCTTCTGAGGTTGGCAAGTTTATCCTTCACCATGTTGGCAGTGCATCCTGGCACCCAAGTTTGCATATAATTTGCTAGCTCTTCTAGTGCTGCCGCTCGTACCTCTTTATTGCAATATAAAGAGTGCTTTGAATTCCACAGGATGGGCGTGTCCTGGTATTTTTGAAGTAAGGCCTCTATAGATTCCTTGCTTTGTAGGAGGTCCATTGTAATTTTTCCCAAATTATATTTCTTTTTGAGTCTAGATTACAAAAACATAAACCACAGAAAAATAAATATTCCAAAGGATCAGCGTTGACCTTGATCTAATATGTGTCTTCAAATTTATTACCTATATCTAATTACAAACACAGTCTCTCTTGTTTAAACAATGATTGGCAGCTCGGCCGCATTGCTTGTACCAAACATTGATTTGCTAGATGCAGAGCCATTGTTCACATTGCAGTAAATATTTTAAATATATAAAATTAAACAATGCTTACAAATGACAGTTTTCATCTAGGCACTCTTTCATGTGTAAATCTCATGCCCCTGACAATGGATGACATAAAAGACACTTCCTAATGACCTCTGTACAACCAACACTTGAACAATACTTTGCCTGATCTGAATACACCATTCAAAAACTTGTCAATGAGGTACAGCATTGTTCACATCTCTATTTTGTGAGGTGTCCAAAAGCATTTGGATACCAAAATAACATTGTGGTACCCCATAGACAGAATAGCTTAAAAAGGGTGCAACCAACAGCCCAAACCCCCATCCCATGTGTCTACATTTTCAAGGCCTCTGCTGATCACATTTTTAATTTCCTTACCTTCCTGTCTCTCGCTCCTCGTTTCTCACGCTCGCCTAATTACCGCGTAAGATGCGTAATCACGGCGTAAACCTTTTAAACACTCCGCGTATTTATGAAACCCCGCCCTCGTCACCTTTGCGAGGCCCCTAATCAATGAGTTTAGGAAATATGGCGTTAACTGTGTATGTTCTGGATGCGCTCGAAGATTCTCCGCGTAACCGACGTAAACACGTTGTTTGCATTCTCTACACTCCGCGTATGTATTAAACGCCGCCCTCTTCTCCGCCCATGGCGTAAGAATTCATCTTTTCCACGCCCATAATCTCTGTGGGAAAGGAAAGATGGCGATGTCACACGAGCGGGCACGATGCTCTCATGCCACAAGTGAAGGGACAGAGGCAGGGACGTCCCGATCAAGGAAAAGAAGATATAAAGCCACTAATATGCGGTTCCAGGAAATGGTGGAGTTAGTTTACATCATGCGAAAGAAGGACTATGATGGTGAATTAGGGCCATACAAGACCCCTAACCGCCGAAAGGCACATATTATGGACAAGGTGGCGAGGAGAATGCAGAGGATGTTTGGGATCACCAGGTCCAAGGAACAGCTGAGGAAACGATGGTCAGACTTAAAATTGAGGGAGCCACATCAGATGAAGAAAATACTTAAAATTCTGCGTAAAAGTAAGTAAATATATATTGGGGTTGGGGGGGGGGGGGTGATTGTCTGCAATAATGTGTTGCCATGTATATTTCACCATCTGCCTCCTTGGCCTGCTTGTAATTTTAAAGACATGTTGTCATTTATTTTTTAGGACATAAATAACTACATATTTACAAACAGTGTTCTTAGTAAACAACGTAACATCACATAGTTTATCAGAAAGGCTCGGTTATTCCAGGAACAACACACCTGGACATGGCTCACTGGCCAAAAACTTTGTTTGTAAACATTGTGTAAAAGCTAGTTCTAGAAAAAAAAAGTATGAGAATGGGAAAGGCAAACAGGATACATTCTAAAAACAGTGGTACTAAAGCAGATGTTTTCACATCTGCAATGCAGAGCACCTGTGTCTCCACAAATAAAAAATGGGTTTTGGTAGGGTCTCCCAGAAATACAGTTTAGGGGGGACATCCATGTGTGTCACTTTGCTAAAAAGGGGCAGGATCAGAGCTTGCCATATAGAAGTAATTGCTAAATGTAGGTTTGGTGAAAGATAAAAGTAACTAAATGAAAGCATCTTCTAAGCAATGTGTGCGATTTATGCTCTCCAATATCTGTGTGCTGATGAGTCTACATTTTTTTTGTTTTATTTCAGGGGAAAGAAGTCGCCAGCATTTGGAGGAGGCAGAGAGGGCCAGACAAGGCCAAAATCTGCCATCTCAACATGTGGAGGAGGAGGAGGATGTGGAAGGAGAAGAGGATGTGGAAGGAGAAGAGGATGTGGAAGGAGAAGAGGATGTGGAAGGAGAAGAGGATGTGGAAGGAGAAGAGGATGTGGAAGGAGAAGAGGATGTGGAAGGAGAGGAGGATGTGGAAGGAGAAGAGGATGTGGAAGGAGAGGAGGAAGGAAGAAAGGAGGAAGGAAGAGAGGAGGAAGAAGTAATTTTGGACTTAGAAGTCATAGCAGATGAAGGGCAAGTGGCGGAAGAACAATTTGGCGAATTGAAAGAAGGTGGATTGATGGATGAAGGAGGAGTCCAAGATGATGGGGAAGTGGTGGAAGAAGGAGGAGTGATTGAAGATGATGGGGAGGTGGTGGAAGAAGGAGGAGTGATAGAAGATGTCGAAGAGGTGGAAAGGAGAAGCCCATCAGGTCAGTGTCACCCTAGCTTGATTCAAAAAAACATATGTAGATAGGCCTCATCGAAAAATAATGTTGTAAATGCCTTTTTTTTTGTTGGTTTTAGGGGAGGAGGATGGTGTGCCAATATTTTCACGTGCAAGTGCTGCTATAATTATTCAGCAGGTAATGGAGTGCAGCACTGAAATGCACAATATGCGTGAAAGGATGTTTCTCATGGAACAGAATGTAACAAATGTGCTTTTGGAATGCAGCACGGAAATGGACAATATGCGGCAAAGAATGATGGTCATCGAATCTAATTTTAAGAACATTATTGACATGATGGGCCGTGTCAAAGACTGAAACACCCCCCGCCCATCCCCCGCCCCCACAAACATTTTTACAGTTTGAATAATGAATACGCCAAAATTTGAAGATACACACACAGTGTGCCAACATGTGCTATCTGCCATCACAGAATATCTAATGTCTGTGCTTTGTGGGTCCAACCCCCTCCTCCATCCTCAAGTAGTTGAGAGGAAGGGTTTGCTCCCACAAAACACAGACATTGATCACCCATGATGTCAGATAGCACATGTGGCCATTTGTCTGTTGAACCAATGACATTTGGCGAGTTTGCACTGAATGTGTGTATCTTCCAATTTTGGCGTGTTCCAGTGTGAAAGCACACCATGACTGACTGCTGTTGTGAGTTTTTATATTTTTGGAATAGGATTTTGTTACTTTTTGACCATGTTGAACATTTTGGGATACTATAAAGTTTAGACCATAAAGAATAAACAACGGTAAAAAATTTAAAATATATATATATAGAATTATAAATCTCTCTAATCACTGAATTTAGTGAAGTAGAGATTTGACTCCAAATTCTCACCTAAAAATTTAGTTTTAGAAAAACACACCAAAAACAAAAAAAATGTTAAAAAAATTATTGTTTTTTGTGCATAAAAAATATGCCCAAAAAAAAAATTAAGGCGCTAAACACCCCACCAAATATAATCTATATATATATATATATATATGTAAACAATAAATCTAACTATATTTGATAAAAAAAAAAGTGAACTTGTTAATAAATGTATAATCTGCATAATATTTTTGGTTGAATTACCTGAAAAAAAAAAAAAAAAAAAAAAAAATTTTTTTGACTCCTAAGTACAAAAGCAGGGAGTAATGAAAAAAATATAAAATAATTTTTGGGGTCATGAACAAGCAAAAATTAAAATACTTGACCTCAAAATTTACAAATGGAGTTGCTTATTATTTCTAGACTCAATACCCTGTTTGTAGATGAGTGAATACTGTGCAAAATGTGGTTAGTTACTAAAAGTGGAGAAATCAATTATGCATTACAATTGAAGAAGTTAGTTAGAGAACCAGGAAGACAGAGAAAAAGAGAAAAAGCATTAATGACAAACAACTGTATAAAGTCCAATGGTCTAATTATTTATTATTTGAGAGAATATTCCTTTCTTTGGGGGCCGAATTAGAAAGAAATATGATCTGGCATAGCAATGGCCCCCCGACCCATGAAGTACTCAACATATTTGTCGCGTACCTCACGAGCTGATTGGGGGGCCAAGCCAGCGCGACCAGTGTCCAGCCCGGGAAGGGGATCTGAGGGTAGTCTTGCCTCAGAACCGATGTCGGGTAGGTACGTCTGGGAGTGCCTGCGTAAAAAGTTGTGCAAAATGCAGCAGGCAAATACAACGGTGTCCAATTTATATTCCGCCAGATGTATCGATGTCCTGAACAGGCGGAACCGGTTGGTGAGTATCCCAAAGGCATTCTCGACTACCCTCCGAGCCCTGGCCAACCGAAAATTAAACACACTCCTCTCTGAGGTGAGGGTCCTCTGGGGAAAAGGCCGCATGAGGTGAGGACCAAGCCCGAAAGCCTCGTCCGCTAGGAACACAAACGGAAGTCCTTCCACATTATCTTCATCTGGTGGCAATGCCAGACCACCAGCTTGGAGACGATCATAGAAATCAGTCCGTGCGAACACTCCCCCATCAGACATCCGGCCGTTCTTCCCCACGTCCACATATAGAAACTCATACTGTGCCGACACCACCGCCATCAACACAATACTATGATAACCCTTGTAATTATAATAGTAGGACCCCGAGCGGGGTGGGGGCACAATGCGGACGTGTTTCCCATCTATTGCTCCACCGCAGTTTGGAAAATCACACCGCTGGGCAAATTGGGAAGCCACAGACTGCCATTCCTGTGGTGTGGAGGGTAGCTGTGGGGACAAACAAAAAAGAGATTTAGTACTTTGTAACAAAAACATCCTACAAGCATCCTTGTGACAGTTCACAGTATTAAAATTGCATTAGAAAAATGTGCATGGAGAATTTGGGAAATGAAATATATAGGGCCACTTCATTAAGAGACTCCACAGCCCTCTGATGGGGACAATAAAAGTTTGAAGGGGGGGGGGGGGGGACACAAAAACCAAAAAGTCCTGTTTGAAAAAATGGCAAGGTGGGTTTGTCCCTAGGATAGCATGCTGGACAGGTTAATATTGGGTAAGGGACAAATATGCAGGTAGGCCAAGAATAAAACATGTAAAGCTGATATCAACATGCATAGGGAGAAAAGGTAACGTTAGTTAAACACACAGCATATCTGGGAAAATAAAAATAAAGTTAGTTGGCCACATTATTAGAGCCAGGAAACTTACCTTAATATACTCCTCATGCATAACTTTGATGATGGCAGCACACGTGTCCGGTATGATGACCCCAAGCGCCTGCGGAGAGATGCCTGTCGAGAACTTGAGGTCCTGCAGGCTCCTCCCAGTCGCCAGGTACCGCAACGTGGCAATAAGCCTCTGCTCGGCCGTGATGGCTTGGCGCATCACAGTGTCCTGCCTCGTGATATAGGGGGACAGAAGATCCAGCAGACGGTTGAATACGGGGTCCGTCATGCGGAGAAAATTCCTAAAGTCATTAGGATTATTCTCCTGGAGTTCCCTAAGCAGAGGCATATGTGAGAACTGGTCACGCTGGCGCAACCAATTCTTGGTCCAGAAACGCCTCCGCCCCCTGTTTCTGGCCAAAGTACTGGACAAATGAACATATCCAGCAGCCATCCCATAAACAGCACCAACTCGCGAAAATTGACGCTGCTGCTCCATCATGGCTTCAAACCGGCCGGCTGGTCAGTCAAGAACACACTGAAACAGAAAGCACTCGCAAATCCAGCACTACCTGCGACAAACGCGTGACAAACAGATACGAGCGCACAGGATGCAACTGCTAAAGCAGAAACAACCTGCTTGCCTATAGCCGAATGACAACTACGTTACCGCAAGCACACGCACTGAACCCGTGAATACACGCTGTCAAAGCCTGGAGACCGAGAAGCGCGAATCAGCTCTAACCAAACCTTCACTAACACGAGCAAACCCGTAACTAGCAAAAGAGGAACAGAGGGCGGCGCCATTAACTTTGGTCTTCCCCTTTATAGTGACGTCGTACGTAGTTTACGTGCACGCGTTCCGGTACGACGGGAATTTGGTCCGCTGGTGTGTACACGCCAGCGGAACAAAACACAAATCAGCCTTGTACGCCGGAAACTGTCGGGCAGACAGTTTCCAGCGCACAGATCCGGTCGTGAGTACAAGGCCTTACTCTTATCGACCGGGTCACCCTTTGTTGGGTTCATGATACGGTCGATGCTGATATGTTGATATGTCTGTCTAAAAAACTTTTCATAATAAAAACTTATTGAACCATAAAATCACTTTTGACATAAAGGGACACTTTTGGTTGCTATGGACAATCTACAGTTTGCAGGCAGAAAGAACAGTTTTTATTATATAAAATAACACGTAGGGCACTGGGCAGACCGCTAGGGACAAGGGGGGTGTGTATTTTTTACATACAGTACTGTAATCTGTAAGATTACAATATACTGTATGTAATGTGTTTGTTTACTTTTATTTATTTGGCGCCGTTCTCCGCCCCCGGGCGTCGTAACGTCGCAGGGAACGGAGATCGGCAGCACACGGGGCACTGTGTGAATCGAGCGAGGACGCCGCTCACACAGCGGGGATGCATCGCAGTATCCAGGGACAAGGTAAGTAACTTGTGCCTGTGGATGCTGCGAGGCGGCCCCCGAGTCTGGCTTGAGGATACCGCTTTTGGTATAAAAAATTCACCCCGAGCCAGACTCGGGATTACCGCTAAGGAGGTTAACAAATCAACATCTAAAGCAGATTACTATGGATTATTTCAATATTCTGTTATGGAAAGTAGTTTTAAGAAATATTTAATATGAAAACTAATTTTTCAGTGTTATTAACTCATTATACTGGACCCATCCCAAGAGCTTTACTTGTTTCATGTACTGTGAGATTTTTGGCAGTTCCTAAATTTAAACTATCCTACATTAATCTATAAAGGACAGTGGGCCTGATCCACAACGAGCGGGCTTAACTTAAATATTCGGATTTAAGTTACCCCGCCGCAAAATCTCTACCTAAGTGCCCGATCCACAAAGCACTTACCTAGAAATTTTGAGCGGTGTAACTTAAATCCGTCCGGCGCAAGACGTTCCTAATCTAATGGGGCGAGTCCCATTTAAATTAGGCGCGCTCCCACGCCGGACGTACTGCGCATGCTCCCGACGTTATTTTCCCGACGTGCTTTGCGCGATTTTAAGTTTCGCCGGGTTTTGAGAATCGCGACGGGCGTAAAAAAAAAAAAAAGAGTTGCGGCGAAAAAAAAAAAAAAAAATGACAGCGACGCGGGATAGAAGGGTATACTTTTACAAGGTGTAAACAGTTTACACCTTGTGAAGGGTATACTTTTACAAGGTGTAAACAGTTTACACCTTGTAAAAGCAGCCCTAATTTTGCGACTGCAAACTAATACTTACGGAGAAAAAACGAAGCGTAAAAGCTTCGTGGATCTCCGTAAGTGCTAATTTGCATACCGGACGCTGGATTTCGACGAGAAATGCCCCCAGCGGCGGCTGCGGTACTGCATCCTAAGATCCGACAGTGTAAGTCCCTTACACATGTCGGATCTTCTGCCTATCTATTCCATAGATAGAAACAGGGATATGACGGCGTATCAGTAGATACGCCGGCGTATCCCTTTTGTGGATCAGGCCCATTGTTCGCAAGTTTCCTTTTTACACATTATGGCCCGGATTCACAAAGCATGTGCGCCAACGTATCTCGAGATACGCCGCGTAAGTGCAAATATCGTATCTATGCGCCGGACTCAGAAACTAAGATACGCCTGAAAATGGGCTTCACCCGACCGGCGTAACTTGCCTACGCCGGCATATAGTGGGCTCATATTTACGCTGGACGTATTTGGCGCTCCCATTGATTTTCTATTCACATATGCAAATGAGGAAGATACGCCGATTCACGAATGTACGTCCGTCCGACGCAGTGCGCGTAAAGTCATACGTCCGGCGTAAAGTTATGCCCCATAAAGGAGGTGTAACTCAGCAGCATCCATTCAAAGGGCTGCACCAGGGAACACAAGCCGACGTATTTTACATAGTTTACGTAGGACGTGAATATGACTAGGCGTAGGTTACGTTCACGCCGTAGGCAGTGATCCGGCGTATCTTAGGCAGTTGTTCCGACATATTTGTGAGCATGCGCACTGGGATGCGTCCATGGGACGGCGCATGCACAGTTGGCGATTCGTATCTGTCTGGCGCTCGGCCCATCATTTGCATGGGGTCACGCCTCATTAGCATGACTCACGCCCACTTCCACTTCCACCGACTTACGCCTTGGAAACCCAGCACAGATTTGGGAGGAAGTGCTTTGTGAATTCAGTGCTTGCCTCTCTGCGCTGCGTCGGCGTAGCGTAAAGGAGATACGCTACGGCGGCATAAATATGGGCCAGTGTCTGTGAATCTGGGCCTAGGTGTATACTCAATTTCCCTTTGAGATATTCATACTAAGGGGCAGATCCACATAGATCTGCACCCGCGCAGCGTAGCAGAGATACGCTACGCCGCTGTACCTTACCTGGCGTTCTTTCAAATCCTCAGATTTTGCGCCGTAAGTTACGGCGGCATAGTGTATTTCTGGCGGCGGAATTCAAATCGGCGATTAGGGGGCGTGTTTCATTTAAATGAAGCGCGTCCCCGCGCCGAATGAACTGGGCATGCTCCGTTTCAAAATTTCCCGCCGTGCATTGCGCGAAATGACGTCGCAAGGACGTCATTTTTTAAACTTAGACGTGACTTACGCCCATCCCGATTCACAGACGACTTACGCAAAAAAAATAAAAAATTCGAATTTCGACGTGGGAACGATGGCCATACTTAACATGGCAAATCTAACTATACGCCGCAAAAAAGCAGCTTTAACTATACGCAGGAAAAAGCCGACTAGAGGCGACGTAAGAGAATGCGACGGCCGCGCGTACGTTCGTGGATCGTCGGAAATTGGTAATTTGCATACCCGAAGCAGAAAACGACGCAAACTCCACCCAGCGGACGCCAAAGTATTGCATCTACGACCTGAAGCCGTACGAAGCCGTACGCCTGTCGGATCAAACCCAGATGCCGTTGTATCTTGGTTTGAGGATTCAAACTAAAGATACGACATGGGAAATTTGAAAGTACGCCGGCGTATCAGTAGATACGCCAGCGTACTCTCACTGTGGATCTGGCCCTAAGTATTGAAAGTTATAGGGTCCAGCTTTGATTATGATTCATGTGATACATATGTTAACATTTTTTTATTATTGTGGAGAAATTCTAAATGTACATGTTATACCATACTTGCACTTTTAGCCTTTTTTGTAAATCTATAAAGATGGAGACAGGATAAGGAAAAAAAAAAAAGCTTGGTAGGGTTTTAGTATTGGCACATATAATATACTTTTCAAAAAGAGGCCTAGCAAGTGGTAACCAAATAGAAAAAGAAGGCCCATCAGTTGCAAAAAGGGTTGTCCTAATTGAAAAATCCCTCTGTTGTGTGGCGTTCCTTCTGAGAATCATACATTTTTCTACAAATTACTAGACATGTGCATCCGTTTTCGTCCAAATGCATTTTCGGCTGAATTTCGGGTATTTTCGTTATCATTTTAACAAACGAAAACAAACGCACAGAATCCAAAATCCAAAAGATTTGACATAAAAAAATGCTTTATTTTCTTTTTTGTTGCTACAACAGTTCGATATAGATAGGAGATTCGACATGACGCTGACAATAGCAATCTGTGTCTATCAAACTTGTGGTCGAATGTGCCTAACATTAATTCTATTAGTCCAAGATTATTCTACATAAAGAGGAGAGATTTGAGACAGTGTTGGGGTAGACCATTCGATATGAATGGCGAAGATTCGACGAAGCAGCGAAAAACCTACAAACGTTGAATCTGTCATTGAAGGCTTAGGGTGTCTGTCGAAAGTTCTAAGAAGATTCGACAAGCAGCTAAAATGTATCACACCGCAATCGTACATTTCCGGTCAAATGCTCGGTCCATAGACTATGGAAGAATTTGAATGTTGGTTGACTAGTAATAGCAATTTATAAATATAATTATTACTAGTGTCATACAACATTAGAATTCTTCTATAGCTTGTAGGCGGAACATTCGCCTGGAAATGTAATGTAGGAAATGGAGGATCGCTGTGTCGTACAGTTTAGCTGCTCCGTCGAACATTCGACAGACACCATAAGTCTTCAATGACAGATTTGACCTTAATTAATTAGGATTTTTGAACTAATGCATTTTTTTAACGAAACAAAATAAGTAAAAACAAATTTCGGGAGTAACTAAATAAATTTATTTTTCAGACGAAAACGAAATTCCGAAACAAAATATTTCAGTGTGCACATGTCTACAAATTACTATGTTTTCAGGTGCTTTCTATGAGTAGTCAATCATTTTAGAGGCATCCTTGGA
Source organism: Rana temporaria (assembly GCF_905171775.1). Taxonomy (NCBI): domain Eukaryota; kingdom Metazoa; phylum Chordata; class Amphibia; order Anura; family Ranidae; genus Rana; species Rana temporaria. The sequence continues at coordinate 278,168,651 of NC_053492.1, read as the reverse complement.
CCATTTTGACAACCTGAAGGGATTTAATTTATGGCAAGTTTGATTTGTGCGAAGAATAAATTGAATCCACATAGTGGGGGGAGACTAATGGAAGACAACTTTTAACACATGGAATAACTATTAGTTAGATTCAGAAACACCTACGACGGCGTATCACTAGATATGCCGTCGTAAGTCCGAATCCGCGCCGTCGTATCTTTAAGCGTATTCTCAAACTGAGATACGCTTAAATCTTACTAAGATACGACCGGCGTAAGTCTCCTACGCCATCGTATCTTAGTTGCATATTTACGCTCGCCCCTAGGGGCGTGTATGTGGATTTATGCCGAGAATATGCAAATGAGCAAGATACGCCTATTCACAAACGTACATGCGCCCAATACGCTGTTTACGTAAGGCGTTTTTCTGGCGTAAAGATAAACCACCAAAAAGATGGCGCAGCCCATGCAAGGTATAGGTGATGGAACAGCCGTCGTATTTTACATCGTTTGCGTAAGCGTACGTGAATGGGACTGGGCGTAGGTTACGTTCACGTCGACAGCAAGGAGTATTTGCGTCGTGATTCCGAGCATGCGCGCGCATGCGCCGTAACAACGGCCCTCATTTACATGGGGTCACAGGTATTTTACATGGAGCACGCCCCTACCTGCCTAATTTGAATTAGGCGGGGTTTACGCCAGCACATTTACTCTACGCCGCCGTAACTTAGGACGCAAGTTCTTTGTGAATACAGTACCTGCCTCTCTAAGTTACGGCGGCGTAGTATATCTGAGATACGCTACACCCGCACAAACTTAAACCAGTCTTTCTGAATCTGGCTATATGTCTTTTCTATATGAAATGCTCAAGTTGATTTTCAGGACTTTTTGAAGTGCTTTATTTTTTTGGCACAGTTACAGTCCACGGTATGACAATACAAGCCATGAAAGTCACTCCCTGAAACACAATATTTTATTTGCTATAAATGCAAGTTGCTAAAAAGGAGAACTAATTAGTAATACTACGAATATTAAGATATGATGATTTTCAATGGAAGACCTAAAATGATAACTTAAAGAACATCTAAAGAAAATCCCCTTTTGTTATATATTTTGGAGTAAGGTATTGTAAAACCGCTGTCAGATAAGGGAGATTGTCCCTTAGTTCCTGCCCTGCAAACCCAAAAGGAAGTGACATGCTCTCTTTCCAATGTGAGGAATAATGTCTTATAGACAGCTGTCCTTATTGGAAGATTTCCCCCCATTACTGTTTTTCTGGCACCTCAAAAGTTTGGATTTACACATACTTTTATTTCTAAAGGCTTTGGTGATCATGTCAATTAGAGAGAGTAGATAGGGAGATCCACTCTTATTGACTGCTCTTGAGCAGAATGCCAAGGATTGGCAGCCTTTCTGATAGCTGTCATGGTATTATCTCCCTGATGCCCACTAGAAGGATAGGACAGGCTCACACATTGACAGCTTTGCAGTTTCTTCATCCATCACACTGCAGACAACCCTGTTGTGTTTTTCATCTTCCATCTATGCTGATTACCAAAATTTTTACATATAAGTGTACTATTTGTTTCTTTGAGTGAATTACTTTATCATTCTAATGAGGATCTCGCACTGCCATTTCTTTGTTGTTAAAATGTATTGAGGTGATTGTAGCCATATTAGTGCACAAACTTTTGAACTAATAATGATAGATTTAGAGATTGTCTTCCTTAAAGCGGGGGTTCACCCTATCGACGGGAAAAAAAATATTTTTTTTTCTTTTACCTTTAAATCAGGCATTGTAGCGCGAGCTACAGTATGCCTGTCCCGAATTTTTTCCCCCCATACTCACCTTGTAGTCGTCCATCGAAGATACCGGGGAATGGGCGTGCCTCTGGAGACGGAGGATGATTGACGGCCGGCTCTGGCGCGTCACGCTTCTCCGGAAATAGCCGAAATAGGCTTGGTCTTCACGACGCGTGCGCATAGCCTGTGCGCACGCGCCGTGAAGAGCCGAGACCTACTCCGGCTGTCTTCGGGGAGAGTGACGTGCCAGGGCCGGCCGTCAATCATCCTCCCTCTCCATAGGCACGCCCATTCCCCGCGGGAGCCGGAATCTACGATGGACGACTACGAGGTGAGTACGGGGTTAAAAAAATCGGGACAGGCATACTGTAGCTCGCGCTACAATGCCTGTCTCGATGGTAAAATCAAGTACGAGAGGGTGAACTACCGCTTTAACATTCTGCTAACACTTTGTGTATTAGTACAGATTGGACCTTGAAGGAGTTACAAGAGTTTGTGCTGAAAATTTGGATCTTAGTGCAAATAAGAAAAGGTATCATGGGCAGTACTTAATTGTTCTTGCTTAAGGTCCTTAGATGCGGTGGCGGCATTCATTTATTTTTCAGGCTATGACCTTGTTGCAACATTTACAGAAAAAACAGTTGATCTTGCCATAAATGCTGCAATGTCTCACTTCCTATGAAAGCTTTAGTGATCAAGGAAAAAAAAGAGCAACAATTTTGAAAAAAATAATGTTTTACTTTTTGCTATCATAAATATCTCCAAAAATATATATATCATTTCTTCATCAGTTTAGGCCAATATATATTCTTCTACATATTCTACAAGTACAATAAGCGTATATTGATTGGTTTGCGCAAAAGTTATAGTGTCTACAAACTATGGGAAAGATTTATGGCATGTTTTTTTTTATCTTTTTACTAGTAATGACGGTGATCTGCGATTTTTAGCGGTATTGCGACTGATAGGTAATTTTTACAGCAATCAGTGCTATAAATATGCACTGATTACTGTGTAAATGTCACTGGTAGGAAAGGGGTTAACACTAGGGGCAATCAAGGGGTTAAATGTGTGTTCCCTAGATGTGTTCTATCTGTATGAGGATGGGACTGACTGGGGGAGGAGACATATTGTTGTTCCTTCTTAATAGGAACAAACAATATATCTCCTTTCCCCTGACAGAACAGAGATTTGTGTATTTACACACACAAATTCTAGTGCTGGCTCTCGTGCGCGCAATGCCCTGCATGGCCAGTGGTGCGTGCACGATCTCTGGCGGCTCTTAAAGGGAAGGACGTACCCATAAGGGGTTTCGCCCAGGAGAGCCATTGTGCCGCATTATAAGTACATGAGTCGCTCGTGAACCAGTTAAGGTGAACTTAACTTTTAAGTGATTACTTGTCTTTGTAGACATACAGAAGATAAATGAACCGTTCTAGGGTAATACACTTCTCTCTGTATTTCCAACAAGCATTTTAGTATGCAATGTTTTCTGGTGGGCCTAAAGCTCATGTTCTTTTTTGCCTTATTACAAAATTCCTAGCTGTAGCTTAGAAAATTATAGACAGATCAAAGCTCTGCAAACCTATACCCTAACTTCCTCAGACCAAGAATGCTCTAAATGTGTTCACAAGCTTTCTAAGTCTATTAACAGTTCCTATGACAGGTCAAAGGGGCCTAAAAGTAAAAAAAAAAAATAATTTGATAAAAATGGTTTGGCAAATGATCAACCTTTACTGTTTAGTATTCAGAGTAGTCAAGTTTTTCTTCCTTTTAGAGTACTACACGTTCTGTATAATCTAAAAAAAACAAATACCTTTTCCTTGACAGACTTGCCAACAAATGCATGGTCATAAAAAAGACGTCTTTATTCCATGATGCATTTACTTTGTGATTTCGTCTGAAGACAAAATAATCCCAGAGTCTAACAATCCAGCAATAGTGATTCACACCATAACACTCGTTTGCAGTGCAGTCCTCTGGGTATTTATACTGAACATATCTGCAATGCCTGCTACAGAGACAGAAAAATAAAGAAAACACTAAACAATTCAAACTCTATCTTTTCATTGATATTAAGGAAAAATAAACAACTTTCCCATTTGTATGGAAAATATTAGGCCGCGTACACACGGTCGGACAAAACCGATGAGAATGGACCGAGGTTCAGTTTCATCGGTCCAAACCGACCGTGTGTATATTCCATCTGTCTGTTTTCCTTCGGTCCAAAATTTTAAAACATGCTTCAAAATCAAACTGATGGACCGCTGCCCGATCGGTCCAAACCGATGGTTAGTACAGAAAGCATCGGTTCAAAACCCGTGCATGCTCTGAATCAAGTCGACGCATGCTTGGAAGCATTGAACTTCGTTTTATTCAGCACGTCGTGTGTTTGACGTCACTGCGTTCTGACTCGATCGGTTTTTGGAACGATGGTGTGTACGCACATCAGACCATCAGGCCACTTCAGCGGTGAACTGATGGAAATAGCCCATCGGACCATTCTCATCGGTTTGGAACGACTTTGTGTACGCGGCCTCAGAGTTAAAATATAGGTACCTTTCTGTTGTACTGGTCTAGTGTTTTGTACCAGCCGTAGACCTGTAATAAATTGGCAAGTTTAGATGAGCAAATCTTTCCAGGTTTGATTTCTTCAAACTTACCTTACTTGAAATCTGCTAAGTCTAAACTTAGTTGCAATGCCCATTGTATCTATAGGCGGAAAATCTTAAATTTAAATTCTAGCCATTTTACTGGCTAATGTGTAAGCTTTGGTGTAAAAAGAGCATGATTTTAAGCTGTGTGTGGTGTTATGTAAAATCACAATTATCACAGACAGTGTCAGCAACACCACATCGCATGGGATCAAATATTTTGGATGTGTTATTGATTTTTAAACTTTTAGATTTAGCTTGGCCTACTGTTAATACAGCAGCAACATCGGAATTTAGAAAAAAGTCTTTATAAAGTGGACCTTCAATCCATCCTTTTTTTCATTTAATCACCATTAATCCATCCGCAATCTACAAAGGTGACTTGCGTCAGCAAGCGCGTGCTCCGGTCAACCAACCAAAACCTTCTCCAAATCCCTAAATCACGCTACAAATCTAAGGGAGAACGTAGATTTTCAGTTCAAGGACCCCGGCTTTGGAATGCTTTACCCACGACCTTCTGCTTGGAAGAAAACCATTGGGCTTTTAGGAAAAAAACTAAAGACCCACCTCTTCTAATGGATCAGGTCAACACTGGATGCAAAGCACCTTGAGGCGATTAAGTTCGCATTTGTTGCGCTATACAAGTTTCTCACTCACTCACTAGACTAGACAGTCTTTCCCCTATTGCCTCCATTCTTGCCTGATGTTGCCACCACTCCTGAGGCCTCCTGGATCTGCATCTGCAATACATCACCAGGAGGCCAGATGTGTGAATCAGGAAGAGACAGCTAGCCTCCAATGACATCAGAAGTGATGCTAAACTTGCAAGACCCATCTGTTTAGAATGTAATGGTGGATCCCAGCTGAATTTGCTGGGTATGTGAGCTTTTTTTTTTAAGATAGTCTAGCTTAAAAGGGTGGAGTAAGGGAAGTTCCTCTTTAAGGTATGTTTGGCTGGAGCACGTGCTTTTCTTTTTTTTTTATAAAGCTGCAATAGGTCTGGATTGAGGTATGTGTTTGGTAGAAACTGAATAGCGTCTGGATAGTACTCAAGCATTTGAACAGACAGCAAATAGAAAGAGACAAAACAGGTTTTATCTTGCAATAAAAGTTAGATTGTATTATCTTGGAGAAAATAGTCCCAAATATTGTTCAATGGCTGGACAGTACGTAAGCAGCTTGGTTAAGTCAAAATGTAAGACGTTTTATCTTAAAATAAACATTAAGAGTCGGTTCACACTAGGGCGACACGACTTCCAGCGCGACTTTCAGAGGCGACTCCAACACGACTTGAACATGAACCACAGGGCGATCTGGGGCGATTTACAACACAACTTGAAGTCCTCTCCAGGACAGGAGACTTTCCAGTGGCCAATAAAACAACAATCAGCTCTGGGAGAGGGAGGGGGAGGGAGGGGGGCAGGAGAGGTTTGCCTGAGAAATGTATGTTATCTTCCTGGAAAGTCGCTTCAGTTAAGACAGTGATCAGACTTGGAGGCGACTTCCATTGAAATCAATGGGTACAAATCGCCTACAAGTCGGATTGAAGTAGTACAGGAACCTTTTCTGAAGTCGGATCGCCTTGAGTCGTGTGTATTAACACCGCTCCCATTCACTTCCATTGTTTTTCTCTACAGCGCGACTTGGGACGACTTGAGGCGACATTATAGTCGGATCGCAAGTCGCCCCAGTGTGAACCGGCTCTTAAGAGTATTGTTTGAGAAACAATAGTCATAAATATTAAACAATGGCTCAAAAGCAGGGATGAGCTTTAGGTTTGGGTAACCATGAGTTACATGAACCCACTTTCCAGCCAGAAGTCATTTGTTTAGCAGCAGTATGAATACACTAAATAGCAGCTTCCAGTCATTTTCTTGTTGGTTTTTAATTGAAACGGAGCCAGTGGGAATCCACGGTGATATCATATCTGGTCAATGCTGTCAGCCAGCATGGCTGGGTGGTTTGCTGACATTCAGCAGCTGGCTGAGGACTGGCATTTGTGATGGTAGTAGTGAAGGGAGAGAATTGTAATGGTGCAGGTTGTTGTGTTTATGTCAGCGGGTTCTCAGAGCATTGTTTGTCGTGATTGACAATAGATCTACATTGCTGGGAAACACGATTGCTACTGGAATTACATTGTGTGACATCACTTATTTTCGTTTTAAATAAAATAATTTTTTATTTTGTTATTTATATATTTTTTATTAGTAAATAAATAACAGGGGGTGCTAGGTATCCTGTCCTCAATCGCATGGGTGGAGGGCCAGATATTTGAAGGCCCCTTATTTTCAGCCCCCCCATAGGCCCACACACCCACACTAGAGGTGTTGGGATGAGGCCCTTGTCCCCATCATCATGTGCCCTGGTATAGTTCAGGTGAAGGGTTGTTTGATGCCTATTTTTTAATTTATTATTTTTTGCCTGGGGTCTTCCTTAAAATCTATACCAGACCCTTATCCTAATAAGGGGTGAATTTTGGGGGGAACCAGGCAAAAAACACAAAACAAATAGCATGGGGTCACCCCCAAAAATCTGCAGCAGAATCATAAACCAGGCGTGCAACCTGGCCAGACAGAAAAGGGAGGTTTAGCAAACATGCTCCCCACATCTTGAACCATATCAGGCAACATGCTTTAAACATTAGGAGGGTATCTTGACAGACCCCGGTAGAGCAACTTGCCCTTATGCTGATAGGGGCAAAACAATGTTATGAGTCTCCCTCAAGATCCATATACACCCGTTAGATGGATTTTGCAAAAAAATGAAGAAATGGCATGGGGTGCCCCCTAAATCCATACCAGACCCATATCTAGGAATGAAACCTAACTAGCCAGAAAAAGGTGAGACAGCAAGCACCCCCCTCCTCCTGAATTGTATCAGGCCACATACCCTCAGAAATGGGAGGTTATCATGTTGATAGGAACAAGAGCCTCTTCTCCACATAAATGGGAACAGTGACAGGTTCTCTTTGAAATACTATTGTTACGGGACGAAGGAAGGAAGAACAGTTTGTTTATCCCTTCCAAAACTTTACAGTGGGTAGGCTAATACTAATTACAGAAATTAGCAGATTGATCATGAGAATCTGAATAGCTAGCCCTCAAAGCTTTATCTGCTTACAAGTAAAAGTGTACTGGGTCATTGGGGGTTGTGGTGTAATTAAAAGTTTTTCTAACTTACATAAGGCATGTATGCACTTTAATTATACGAATTATCCTTTGTGCTGAACATGACTGTGTGCAAATATTTTTCCTATTATTTCATATGTTAACACAATATCATGCAATCTGAGCAGAATATTACATTTGCTTTATATTGAGAGTGGGTGTCATTATTGTAATGTGAAAAGTTCAACTCCGTCATCAAGTAAGATTTCAGTTTTGGATGGACACCAGTGAGTTGAATATCCTCCTGCCAAGGTTTCCCAGCAGCAGTCACAGTGTATAGCGCCCTGTCATAATGGCACAATAAATGCATTGCTCGATTGCAGCTGGAATACCTTTTTCTATTTTTTTTATTCTATATAATAAAGGTGCTATAGGGTACTGTGACACTATTCTTTGGCTAGTTAATGGGAGGATATGTGGGTGTAACTGTGAGTTCCACTGCAAGAATACTTGGGTGTAACTGCGAGTTCCACTGGGGATATCTTGCCATTGAGTATTAAAACAAGTGATTAATTTTACTAGCAACCATCCAAATGATAATATAATACACATATTAAAAAAACCATCAGAACAGAAATAGATTTTCCATTACTGATTTACTTTTTTAACATACATGCTCCAGGCTGTCATCCTTGCTTTACTGCTTTGTTGTTTCTAATGTAGAACAAGTATGTTTGCATTGGAAGTCATAACACTAGTATTAAAGAAATTATAAGGATGATGACCCTAGAAAAGGCAACTATAAAATAAAATGATCTGTGGCAGCTCTCGTGTACTTTTCAGAATACCTTTAGGAAGTTTTGCAGCACAGGGAGTTTCTGGGTGAAAAGGGAGAGTGTCTAGAGTCGGCATTTTCCACCAGGGTTTCTCAAAAGATTGCTAGGGGTTCCGTAATCTGTAACTGAACACCAATTTGACAGTTCCCACAAAGTTCCACTTGGCCGAGTCAGCAACATGACGCAAATTACCTTTTTTGCTACCTTGCGCAAGTTCCGTATTCATAAAGAGCTTGCGCCCTAAGTTACGGCGGTGTAACGTTTGTGGGCCGGCGTAACCCCGCCTAATTCAAATGGGGATGATGTGGGCGTGTTTTATTCAAATTATTGTTGACCCCGCGTATTTTAAATTTTTTACGAGCGGCGCATGAGCCGTTCGTGAAATAATCCCAGTGCGCATGCTCGAAATTCCGCCGCAAATCGTCATTGCTTTCGACGTGAACGTAAATTACGTCCAGCCCTATTCGCGAACGACTTACGCAAACGGCGTAAAAATTTCAAAATTCGACGCGGGAACAACGTCCATACTTAACATTGCGTACGCCTCATAGAAGCAGGAGCAACGTTACGCTGGAAAAGCCTTACGCAAACGACGTAAAAAATTCCGCCGGGCGCACGTACGTTGTGAATCGGCGTATCTAGGTCATTTGCATATTCTACGCCGAAAACGACGGAAGCGCCACCTAGCGGCCAGCGTAAATATGCAACTAAGATACGATGGTGTAAGAGACTTACGCCAGTCGGATCTTAGGCAAATTTCAGCGTATCTTGCTTTCTGAATACAGAAAGAAGATACGCCGGCGCAGATTTGAATTTACGCGGCGCATCAATAGATATGCCGGCGTAAATTCTCTCTGAATCTAGCCCTTGGTTTTTGCAGGAGTTCCCTGAGACCTGAAAATAATTTTTACGGGTTCCTCTAGGGTAAAAAGTTGGAGAAAGGCTGGTCTAGAGATTACTTTATGGTTCAGTCATAATAGTTGTTTTGCTGGGTCAAAGTCAATCATATTCACATAGTTACATCAACTTTAATACAACTGCATCTTTCAGTGCCATATATATAAAGCAATACAAAGGTGGTTGCTAGCACACTTTCAAGCTAGCCAGCACAAAATAACATTGTGTGTCATCTCTACACTATATTACCAAAAGTATTGGGATGCCTGCCTTAACACACACGTGAACTTTAATGGCATCCCAGTCTTAGTCCGTAACGTTCAATATTGAGTTGGCCCACCTGTTGCAGCTATAACAGCTTCAACTCTTCTGGAAAGGCTGTCCACAAGGTTTAGGAGTGTGTCTATGGGAATGTTTGACCATTCTTCCAGAAGCGCATTTGTGAGGTCAGACACTGATGTTGGAGGAGAAGACCTGGCTAGAAATCTCTGCTCTAATTCATCCCAAAGGTATTCTATCGGGTTGAGGTCAGGACTCTGTGCAGGCCAGTCAAGTTTCTCCACCCCAAACTTGCTTATCCATGTCTTTATGGACCTTGCTTTGTGCACTGGTCCAAATCATTTGGTGGAGGGGGGATTGTGGTGTGGGGTTGTTTTTTAGGGGTTGGGCTTGGCCCCTCAGTTCCATTGAAAGAAACTCATAAGGCATCAGCATACCAAGAAAATGTGGACAATTTCATGCTCCCAACTTTGTGGGAACAGTTTAGGGATGGCCCCTTCCTGTTCCGACATGACTGCGCACCAGTGTCCACTTATCGACAGCCTTCCCAGAAGAGTTGAAGCTGTTATAGCTGCAAAGGCTGGGTCAACTCAATATTGAAGCCTACAAACTTAAACTGGGATGCCATTAAAGTTCATGTGTGTGTACAGGCAGGAGTCCTAATACTTTTGGTAATATAGGGTACTTAGAGAGTATACGCAGGTGGGTGGTGGGCTGCAAATAGGCACAATGACAGGTTCTTTTTGCAATTCTATTGTTATGGGACAAGGCAAAAGATCAACCTGTTTATCTCTTCCAAGCACTGCAGTGGAAAAGGTTTAAAGTTTTATTTTCTTGTACAGGATAATTGCAAAATTCACTGAAGTAGATTGGTCAAGTGAATCTAAATAGTTAGTCAGCCCTCAATGCTTATTCTGCTTAATCTGCAGTAAAACTGTACTGGTCATTAAGGTTGTGGTGTCATGACTGTGCATCATGATTATGTGCAAATATTTTTCTTATTAATATATATATTGATGCAATATCAGGCAATCTAAGCAGATTTGCTTTACATTAGAACTGGGTGACTGTGAGTCATTATCTTATTATTAATGTGGTTATGGTATGACTTAAGCAATTTGCTAAATATATTCCTCAAGCTACTACCATTGCAATTCACTCCAAAGCTGTTCTGTAGAAATAAAATGTGTGCAACCTATTATACCTCTTTCACACTGAGGTCGTTTTTTGTGAGCCTTGTCACTTAGTTTGAGGTTTACCTCTGGTGTTCATTGGTGTTATAAACCAGCTGGCCTTTTCCCTTCTCCTTCCCCCTTCTCTCTCTTTTTTTTCTTCCTCTCTCCCTTCCTTTTCTCTCATCTTCTCTTTCATTCTCCTTTTGGGGTTCTTTCTCTTCAATTCTTCTCTTACTACTACTTCAGTCGTTCTCATGTACGCTTCTACTGAAGCTTGAGTTGGGTGAGGCAAACATGTAGGGCCAAAGGGCCAGATTCAGGTAGAAATACGTTACGCTGCGGCGGCGTAACGTATCCCATTTACGTTACACCGCCGCAGGTTTACAGTGTAAGTGCCTGATTCACAAAGCTCTTACCTGTAAACTTGCGGCGGTGTAACGTAAATCCGCTCGGCGCAAGCCCGCCTAATTCAAATGGGGCGAGCACCATTTAAATTAGGCGCGTTCCCGCGCCGAACTTCTGCGCATGCTCCGTGTGAAAATTTCCCGACGTGCTTTGCGCGAAATTACGGCGCCCCGACGTTTTTTTTGAACGGCGACGTGCGTTACGTCGTTTCGTATTCCCAGACGTCTTACGCAAAAAAAAAATGTGAAATTCAACGCGGGAACGACGGCCATACTTTAACATGGCTGTTCTAAAGATAAGCCATGAAAAAGCAGGCCTAAGTTTGCGACCGGAAAACCCGACTAGCGACGACGTAAGAGATTGCAATGAACGCCCGTATCTTCGTGGATCGCCGTAACTAGTCATTTGCATATTCTACGCCGACCGCAATGGAATCGCCACCTAGCGGCCGGCCTAGAATTGCATCCTAAGATCCGACGGTGTAAGTCAATTACACCTGTCGGATCTTAGGGCTATCTATGCGTAACTGATTCTATGAATCAGCCGCATAGTTACAACGGGCGGATCACAGAGATACGACGGCGTATCAGGAGATACGCCGTCGTATCTCTTTTGTGAATCTGGCCCAATATTTTTCTTTTTCAGTCAATGGCTTTCTACTCATTTGTACTTGGGCCTTCTATCATTATGCTTATTATAGTAACCAGTTTAATGCAGATGAGCACCTCTATTCCAAAATAGAATTTACTTCTATCAATAGTTGTGTAAACTGCAATACAATCAGAGAAACTTAGAATTACAATATGTATTATATGTGACACCTTGCAAATAAGTACAACATTAAATATTACGGTACTACACAAAAAGCTTATATTTAAATCATATATCAAACACATAACAGTGCAGTCCAAGTGTAAATTTAACTTCGGGAAATAATAAATAGACGTATAGGCATTTGTGTATATAGAGACAAATTTGAAGACCTTCACTTGTCTGCATCAGAACAAAAATGGCTTCTGAAACTGTGGTAAAAACTTTATGTTGTTCAATAAGAAACTTTATTAACAAAGGCAAGACTTTGTGTTTCTGATAATGGACATTTTCCCCAGTGGGGCTTTGGACAGCAATATAAATGTGATTGAGGAATTGTTTGTTAAATAATAATATGGAGGATCGTGTAGTCGCCCGCCAACCCCCACACAAGGGAAAGGAGCCCAACCCTGTGGGCTTACAAGAAGCCACACCAGCGACGCCTGGCAGAGGGCAGGAGAGGACAGGAGGAGCGGCACCTGCAACAAGTTCCCAAATTAATGACCATATATTAAATAAAGAAATGGGGTGAATTAGCTCTTGGCTGTATTGCAAGAATGCTAAATAGAAATTATATATATTAAGTGTATGGACTAGCTGCAATCTTGTCTATAAATGTGTGGGCATCGGGTGTCCTAGGATCACAATGGTATGATGGGCCAATGTAAATTGGGTGTTAATGATACTTGAATCGTAAGTGAAGAAGTGGGGGGTGAATGAACTAAAGATAGGGAATTATGGTGAGGAACTGAACTGCAATTACATCAGGCAACCACCAGGTGTCCTTAAAATGACAATCCTATAGACAATCCTATAATAGACAGAACACTCCCGCCTGGTATAAATATATACCACTACTATATAATCTATAAATGACTGTACTATTCAAACAGGTGACTCTATCTTTTGGACAAGAACAATCAAATCTGAGACAGGCCTGAGATATACTTTAGCAATTCCTTGTTTAGTGATTTTGATCTCTACTTTACAAATTCTACTGGCAACACATAAAATGTTTTTTACGACAAGACCCATTGACCAATCATTGTGCTTTGCTTGAGGGTCTTTTAACAACACAAGATCTCCTTCTTCGACACTTGGTTTCTCCTCTTTCCACTTTCCTTGTGTTTGGAGTGATGATAAATACTCTTGCCTCCAGTGTTTCCAAAAGGTGTCAGCAAGGTTCTGAACTTGCTTCCACAGATCACCCGTCCCAGGATTGGACGGGTGATCTGTCTATTAAAGTGCCCGGACAAGGGGGAGGGGCTATATATGACGAGGCGGGGAACACACAGCTATTCAAATGAAAGCTGTAATGTTCCCCGCGCTGATCAACTAGGCGACGGCGGGGGGGTTGGGGAGGGCTTGGCTTTCTCTTTGGGGACATGGCTGCATTTGTGGGGACATGGCTGCATTTGGGGACATGGCTGCATTTGGGGACAAGGCTGCATTTGGGGACAGATTTCAAAAAAAGTATCCGTAATCGGTATCGGCGAGTACATGAAAAAAAGTATCGGTACTTGTACTCTGTCCTAAAAAAGTGGTGTCGGGACAACCCTAGTTTCAAATGTTTCAAAAGGGGCACAGTTTCAGTGCTTGCCATAGGCGCTATTTTCACTAGATACGCCTCTGCCAGGAGGAGCTGATATTGCAGTCAAGAGCATTTCAGGTACACTCGGCTAAGCTCGGCCACGCTCGGCTCCGCTCGTGGTCACGCCCTGTCCCGCCTCCTAGCCTTTATGCGAGAGAAGCCGAGCGTGGCCGAGCCTAGCCGAGTGTACCCGAGTGTACTGCGCTCGGTATAGGTCGGTGGCGGCGCTCAGTGACAGCGCGGGAGAAGCAGGGAGGACACCAATCAAGGCCGCAAACAGGCCACAGACGGACGCCGGACCGGACAAGGCCGCCGATGGACGCCGGGCAAGACACCGACGAGGGGGGCATTCAAACTGTAAGTATTTATTTTTTTCCTTAAAATTCCCTTCTAGGTTTGGGGTGCGCACTATATGCCGGTGCGCGCTTTACCCCGATAAATAAGGTAGGTACTTTTGGATCTCTGGATCTTCTGAGTTAATTTGTAGTTACTGGCAGGTACCTACAAAGTTTGTCCCTTGGTCAGATTGGAATTGCATGACTGGTCCATGAAGAAACAAAAACTTCTTAAGGCATTAATAAAACTTGAAGATTACATTGATTCAATCACCTCCAAATGAACCGCTCTAGTATTTAAACAAGTGAACATAACAGCCCATCTCTTACTCTCTGCAGAGTGTCCCCTAGTATAACAAGACATTACATTCCGAAGCCTGAAAACATCAAGCCCTACATGTAAGAATGGAGGAGATACAGTGAGTCTGTCTGTTGGGAGACCTGACATTTACCGTTTCTGCAGCCTTTCCCTCAACTTCCTGCAGATCACACATTTATGGACAAAACTGGAGATGGGCTTCAAGTTCAGCGTAGAGGTCATTAAATCAGGGGTCGGGGGCTTGATTGAAGCCAATGATATGGAACCCGTCGCTCTCCATTGTCTCATTGGCAAGGTCTCTTTCTTTTCCAGAGATTCAAATAGTTCTGCAGCTTCAGGTCTTGGTTCAGTTTGCCTTATTCGTTGTCTGGCAGACAGGGTCTTTACTGTCTTCCATCTTGTTCTCCCCAGCAACCTTCCCAGCTTTTCCTGGTAGTGCAGGCTCTTTTCTTGGCACCTCCACTGCTTCTGCATCAGCTGGATTCTTATTCATCTTCTTAAGGTTCAGATTCTTGGGAAAACTAAGGTTAGGACTTGGTCTTTGCAAATCTTGATCCACTCTTTGTCCTCTTTAGCTCCCTCTTGAGGTTGGACCTTGTGCTGTTCCAAGTCTCCAGCTGTTATTTCTACTACCTTATTGGCTGGGAGTGCTGTTCTACAACAAGGCCTCCTTCACTTTTGCATTAAGGTCACCCTCTTGGTTTTTGAGAAGGTTTTTATGCTGGTTTTGCTTCTTCCCTGCCCCTCCTCTTCCTGTGCTGGCTGCTGTATATGGATCACCTGCTCAACTGGAACTTTAGCTTCTGCTTTTTGCTTTGGAATGCCAACCCTCTGAACAGTGAGATGTTTACCCGTCTTTTTCACCACCTCATCCTCCAGGGCCTTTTTTATGATATTCAGATCATTATTGTTCTGCAGGGTGGCATTTTCCTGGGCTGCTTTCATCTCAAGTGTGGGCAAGGTGACTCTCTCCTTGTTTTTTCTCTGCTCTTTCTTCTGTGGATTTGGCACCTGCTCCTTATCAATAGCGGGATATTTATCTTCTGCTCTTCACCCTTTCATCTCTTCTTAACTTCTTGAAAGTTTTGGAGCGAGGCCATTTGCCTTGGCACCTTGCTGCTCCTGATGGATCTCTATGTTCTGCTCCTTGATCACAGGCAATAGCTTCTCTTGTCTTGCTGATCCAGAAAATATTTCTGCTGCACCTGTTTAATGACTTTCAACAAAATGGTGTGATCCAGCAACTCCACCTTTCCAGCTTCTGTTTCCAATGGTGGGGCAGGTTCTGCTTGGTCATGGTCAAATATCTTCTGCATAAACCCCACAAAATATTCTTTCATCTCAGGTTTTTTTTTGCAAGAGAAAGTTGTAGAGTCAGGAATCTTTTCTGTGCTTGCTTTATATTGTTTGGCCGTCTAGAATGTGGAGAGCAAAATGGTAGGAGTCCTACTCAGTAATTTTCTTCATCAAAAAATGTCTCTTTTTCAAAAACATTAAGGAACATTCTATCTTCAATATACTTAGCAGAATTTTCATCATTTAAGGTTTTAACAAACACATTCTCACCTAGACTGTCCACACTGAGTTGCAGTTCCTAAATAGTATAGCAAGGGGGTACGTGGCTGTTTCTAAGCATCAAAAATCTCTTTAACCTGCATATAGCTAGTGCATGGGCTGGGTAGAGAAGTACTTCCACTAGGAAGCACGTTTGTCTTGAAAGAGTTCACACCCACTGATCTATGAATTCCTCTTAAGCATACTTCCCCAACTATAACCCAACCTAAATCTAAACATTGTGCATAAGGTGTGTTATGGGGCCAATAAATCTGCTCACATACCTTGTGCACCCTTAGGATATCCCTTCCTAGCAAGAGAAGTATTTGGGCATTAGGGTCAAGTTCTGTGAAATGCTGTGTTGGAATTTCTGACCTGTCATCGGGTATCATGTCGCATTCAATTAGTGTGGAAAGTTATATGCGTATTTGCCTATCAATAAACTGAACAGTGAAGTTGGAAGCCCTATGCCCTGTTTTCTTCATAATGTCTGAGCATGTTTTTAGAGTGTGGGAAAATGTTTCACCACTAATAAACATATTAAAGAACTCTGATTTGGCTAATGACCGGTTACTTTGATAATCTAACACTGCATACATTTTCACTGCACAGTCAGGTTTGTTAGAGGGATACACAGTCACTAAACAAATCTTGGAACATGATCTGGGCCTTGTCCCTTGCTTGCATACCTCTGTACTCTTGGATACAATAGTGGATAGGATAGCTTCATCTTTCTCCCGCCTTGCTCTTTTCCAGTTATAAGAGTCTCTGCTGTCCAGGGGGCTAGACCTGGATACAATGCTGAGATATGCTGCACACTGTTACATTTTCTGCATCTTATGTTAGCTTTGCAGTCCTTGGCAAAATGTTTGGTGGACAAACAGCATCTGAAGTAGGTACCATTTTCTTTCAGGTAAACTTTACATTCATCAATGTGCTTGCTTCTGAACCCACGGCACTTTGACAGTGGGTGTGGTTTATTATGAATTTGACATGGACTGTTCGGTTCTATGGATTTCATTTCAGGGCTGCTCACTTGTGGAGTTTAATTAGTGGCTGACACCTCTGTCTTTTTGACTGACACCAATGGTCTGTTGCCGTACCTTGCTTCTGTCTTCTCTGTATTTGCTGTAATTTGGTTGCTGCTTGTTGAGAATATGAAGCTCAGATCATTTCAAGTCTTTGCTTGGTTGACAATAAAAGCAGTGAAGAAACTGAATGGTGGGAAAGAGGCATGATTATTTTCTTTATACTTGGAGCCTTGAGAAATGCACTTTCCTGCAGACTTCATAGAAGCTTTTCAATTATTGGTTTAATCCCACAAGCTGTGTCAAGGTATGTCAGTCCTGGCAAGTAACCTCCTGACTTTGCTGCATCCACTTCCAACAACATGTCACCAAGTTCTCTTAACTTTAGATTGTCTTTGTTAGAGATTCTGGGGAAATGTTCTAGTTTCTTTAACAGAGCATTTTCAATGGCTTCAGGGCTGTCATAACAGTCTTCTAATCTCTGTCATACCATCTTAACTCCACAAATTGGATTATTAAATCAAGATTCATCAGTCCAGTCACTTGTTCACTTTTAAGATCACTTGCCCATTTTTCCACATTTTCCATTTAATACTGTAGTTGATTTTTGTTTGTATGTTTAGAGATGCCTCTTTGCATACCACAGTTCTAAAAAAGGGAGTTTTTTGGAGGAGTTGCAGACTTCCTGTGTGTTGACTCTGGACCAAGCCACTTTGTAAATCTAACTCTTCTCTGGTTGTAAGATTTAGATCTCTGGTTATGCTCTGGAATGATGTCTTCCATGCCCAATAGTTCTCTGGGTGATCATCAAATGTTAGCAGCCCTGTACTCACTAACTCTCGACGAATGAGGTGCTTTGCTTGATCAGTGGTCCCAATGTGCCATCTCTGAAAGAGGATACACGATAATCCATGTTATAAGATGGATGTTGTATATTTACATAATCTCTGCTTTCTTAAATGCGTACCCTTGGTGTTGGGACATTGTCAGTAAATGTGTACAATTCAGGCATATTTGGAGTGGATTGAAGCCGTGAAGTTGTGCTGGAGATAAGAGCAAATTTTGTTCCAGAGCATGATTTATGAGTCCAAAGGACTCCTGAGCATACTCATGAGTCCTTTGTATTGTATCCTGAGTAGCTATCTCTGTGAGCTCCTGAAGCCAACCCTCTTCTAAAACAGCTACAGCTTCATAGACTGCAGCTTCTGCAGATGCTACTACTGCTGCCCTTTGACTCTCTAGCACATGCATATTATCTTCCAACTCTGCTTTCTGCTTCATCATGTATGCCTCTTTTTCAGCATAAGAGATGTCTGCTTACGCAGCTTCTGCCTTTGCTCTTGCTCTGCAGAACTCACTGATGATCTGTTGGAGCGCAGAGAATTTCTGGAGCCGGAAATATGAGATCTGGCCTCCAAAGTTAGAGGAGGTATTTGAATACTCTTATCTGAATTCATGGTGATCAATTAGAAGTGGATGCTGTACCTTCAAATCTAGCTCCTTTGACTCTACATCCAAATGTCCAGGAATGTGGGGAAGAGGCCCACGTCTTTATAAACATGGGGACAAGCTTCTTTGCCAGAGGTCCACCTCCCCATCCCTGGCAAAGGTACACTCCCCATGTTGAGGTAACGTAAACTGGTATTGTTCAGGTGGGAGGATACACATTCACCACCCCCCTTCTCGGCCTGCTAAGCTGAATGCTCAGATAAGTATGGTATGCATTTATGGGGGGGGGTGGCCGGTATAAAGAAAGGAAATCCCCAGTCGCATTGTTTATAAAAAAACAAAGCCACTGTGAAATGTAATTTAGAGGCAACGTAAACTATAATGTTTACTTTGTTACTCCAGTACATTGTATATGTCATACAGATGAACATCACAAGTAGGTTAATTTTTCATTTTTTTTGCACTGTTACCCATAGCAGTGCCCGGCTCTCTGTGACATTTTCTGATTTGGAGGGACCTCATGCCATGTTTTACTAAATAAATACAATAGTGAATATTAAGTTACCAGGAACATGATTTTTTGGGGGAAATGCCACTTTTGCTGTAGTACATCCTATAGATGCTCCACTTCTTCACAGACAGGTTTAGGGCATCCTCACAGGCATGTTATTTAATAGATTTTTGCATTTTAATTAGGGCGGTGGAAATTAAAGATTAATTCCTCGATTAATCGTACATTTTTTTTTAACAATCAAAATTTTGATCGGTACTAGTGGTGCAATGAATCGTAAATGATCCATGATCCGAACGGGTCACCATATGCGGATTGGCACACCATGTGATCCGCGGAGCTCCGCTGCTGCCTCGGCCATGGGAAAGACCACGGCTTCGGCCTAGCTCCTGGAGCGGTGGCCATCTTGATCCACCCTGCGGCGGCCTAGGTGAGCCTAGATTGGTGCGCTGATGTCATCACCCGGCCTCAACTGCTCGTGTTCAGCCAGCTTCTCTGGTAAGACTAAGCAAGCACTAATCTTCCTATACAGTGGGGGATATGTGGACCATATTACAGTGGGGAGATGTCTGTGGATATAACAGTGGGGGAGATGTCTGTGGATATTACAGTGGGGAGATGTCTGTGGATATTACAGTGGGGGAGATGTCTGTGGATATTACAGTGGGGGAGATGTCTGTGGATATTACAGTGGGGGAGATGTCTGAGGATATTACAGTGGGGAGATGTCTGTGGATATTACAGTGGGGGAGATTGTGGATATTATAGTGGGGGAGATGTTTGTGGATATTACAGTGGGGGAGATTGTGGATATTACAGTAGGGGAGATTGTGGATATTACAGTGGGAGAGATGTCTGGATATTACAGTGGGGAGATGTCTGTGGATATTACAGTGGGGGAGATATCTGTGGATATTACAGTGGGGGAGATATCTGTGGATATTACAGTGTGGACTATATATAGTGGTGATCCGGAAAATGTATGTGCGTTATAATTAATCGAAATTAGTAAATTAATCGAACACGAAAATTTTAATCAGTAAAAGCACTAATTTTAATGTATTACTTTAGGAATTATTTAAGCTAAATTTATACTTGTTAAATTATTCAGCATTGATACATATCCCACAGGGCAGTGCCCAATTACTCATGCTCTTTGTTTGGCAATCCCTTGGCAATCCCTTGCCTATTGGCCTTACAAATAGCCAACATTTATTTAAAAAATGCAGTTCTCATGGTCTTCAGTGGGATTCGAATTAACATTAAAACTCAGGCCAGTTCAACAAACAATTCTTGAGCTGAAACCAGGTATAACTAGCTCATTACTAATCTCTAAAAGTGAGTCGTGTATTATTGTGACTAGTGGTTAGTCTGTGGCCACAGACAAGGGAAGTACTGGTAATAGCAATGAACAAATTAATTTGCAAACTGGGCAAATTCATGAAATTGTATTTTACTTGCTATACAGACATGCAGATTTGTACCATGTACACACAATTATAGAGTTAATTAAACAAATGTGCCTGTATTCCTGAAATTAATAATTTTCTGTAGATCAGAAAATTTTCACAAATTATTATGCAGTCATCACTAGTTAGCAACAATAATTAGGTAAACTGTAGCTCAATAATAGAAGAACTAGGGGAACAATGGGATTGTAACGGTGCTAAATAAAGAAAGTGTATAAGTATGATACTTACATTTTTAATAATTTATTAAAAAGAGAATCATGAGACAATGACCATTGTAAGGGGTTAGCTCGGTAGCGGGGTGTGTGACCCCTTGGATGGGTTCACCACACACTGAATTTATACAGACTGGCAGTCGAAGACGGTTGAAAACAAAGTTTTTGGTTTATTTTTTCATCTTGCTGGAAAACAATTGCAAGCATCCAAACAGCATAAACAAAATCAAACATAAAATAAACCCTAGCCACTCTGGGCGTCTACCTTCCACACAGAACCCTATCTATGGAGTCTGACTCAGCCTAGCGCTGGGCAGACAGTGCTGGTCGTACAGCACAAAACAATAGTCTTTTGATTTTTATCACACAGAAAAATCACTCCTCTCCTCACCTCTTCAGATGACTTTCAGTGCTGCTCTCCTACTCACAAAGCCTTAGGAATGATGCAGCCCCAAAGTGGTAATCGTCTAGGCTACTTATAGAGGCCTCAATTGCCTCATTCTGAACAGATGAAGTTTTTCAATGGCCTTTAGCCTTTCTCTGGCTACATTTGTAGCCGACGCCCGATAACAATCTGTGTATCGTCTAAACAAGGCAGAAATGTATGTCCCATCAGTGACAACACCCACAGATTTACCTGACTTCCTGTCACACCATTCATAAACATTATTCTCCCACAGTGCTTAGCAGTATATACACAGCTGGTGGGTTGTATACCTAGATACTAAGATACACGATACAAGGCAAAGAAACAAAAATGTAAACCTCACATAGTATGGGCTTTTCAAAACGCAATGAACTGTCCCTTTCATATACATGGTCAGTAGAGTATTCAAAAGTATTTGCCGAAGAAGACCCTTTATTGGTAAAAAACACAATACAGATTTTATATATTTATATATTTAATATATTTAGGATGGGAAAATGCAATACACTGGTTTTGTACTAACAAAACATGAAGTCAGTTTGGTTGTTATGGGTTCTTACAAATTGTACGCCAGTAGGTAAATAACTTCATAAAATACCAATATGTAAGATGGGGAGAATTATTTTGGCGATTATAACAGTGGGGTTGATTTACTAAAACTGGAGACTGCAACATCTGGTGCAGCTCTGCATAGAAACCAATGAGCTTCCAGTTTGTTTGTTTTTTGTCAAAGCTTAATTGAACAAGTTGAAGTTAGAAAGTTAGAAGCTGATTGGCTACCATGCACGGCTTCACCAGATTTTGCATTCTCCAGTTTTAGTATGTCAACTCAATGCAAAGTATATTTGTGTAGCATAAACAATTTGATATTTTTTTTAAATGAACATTGTGAATTAACATAAGGCTCTGCTTTTTTCATAACAATATGTATACTGTAATACTTAGAGTTCCAAGAGTAAAACATGAAATCATGTGGCTGCAACTAAATAATATAAAGTATGCAGTCACAGTAAAGATGTTTTTATTCAAACAGAATGATGATGAGTGATCTAAGCATCTTTGATCATGCAATTACTGTTGGTGCCAGACATGGTGGCTGCAGCTTCTCTGGAATTGTTGTCCTCACCAACTGCAGTCTCCAGAGTTAAAAAAATGACATGAAAAGCAAAAAACATTCTGTAAGTGGCAGTTCTGTGGTAAAAACATCTTATTACTGATCAAGGTCAGAGGATGAACGCAAACACACAGGAAGTCCGCAACTCCTCCAAAAACTTCCCTTTTTTAAAACATACAAAAAAAATCCACTACAGAATTAAATGGAAAATGTGGATACAATGGGCAAGTGATCTTAAAAGTGAAGAAGTGAAGACTAAATAACATCTGGACTAATGAATCTTGATTTCTATTTCAATATGTGTCAATCCTTTTTGTCTTGTCTCTGTGGTTCAGGCTGGCAGCAAATTGTTGTGGAGAAGAGTCCTTAACCACTTAAGACCCGGACCAAAATTCAGCTAAAGGACCTTGCCCCTTTTTGCGATTCGGCACTGCGTCGCTTTAACTGACAATTGCGCGGTCGTGCGACGTGGCTCCCAAACAAAATTGGCGTCCTTTTTTTCCCACAAATAGAGATTTCTTTCGGTGGTATTCGATCACCTCTGCGGTTTTTATTTTTTGCGCTAAAAACAAAAATAGAGCGACAATTTTGAAAAAAATGCAATATTTTTTACTTTTTGCTATACTAAATATGCCCCAAAAATATATATATAAAAAAAATTTCCTCAATTTAGGCCGATACGTATTCTTCTACCTATTTTTGGTAAAAAAAATCACAATAAGCGTTTATCGGTTGGTTTGCGCAAAATTTATAGTGTTTACAAAATAGTGGATAGTTTTATTGCATTTTTATTATTTATTTATTTTTACTACTAATGGCGGTGATCAGCGATTTTTTTTTATGACTGCGACATTATGGCGGACACTTCGGACAATTTTGACACATTTTTGGGACCATTGTCATTTTCACAGCAAAAAATTTATTTAAAATGCATTGTTTATTGTGAAAATGACAATTGCAGTTTGGGAGTTAACCACAGGGGGCGCTGATGGGGTTATGTGTGACCTGAAGTGTGTTTACAACTGTAGGGGTGTGTGGCTGTAGGTGTGACATCATCGATTGTGGCCCCCTATAAAAGAGATGGCACGATCGATGCTGCCGCCACAGTGAAGAACAGCATTAGATAACCTCCCTTTGGGAAGCGCTCTACCGAGGGGCTACCTTGCGGGCGTGCTCCCGAGTCCAGCATTCGGCGGCCAATGCCGAATGCCAGACTCGGCCCTGCCCCCCAGCACCCACATCATTGGATTTGATCATTGGGAGACAATAGCTGTGCTGCTATCAATCTATCCAATTAAGAGCTGATAACCCATGGAGAGAGGGACAGCGGGGACATGCCCACGGAAATTCGGGGCTCAAGTAAATAAAACTGGGGGGACTGAGACACTGCAAAGTATTTTTTTGCCATGCATTTAGTTGAAGAAATACGAAGATTTACAACCCCTTTAATGATAATACAACATTATTGAGCTACAGGAGGTATGGAGAGGATCCAAATGGTTTCAGTTATACAAAAACGTACCTCATTCCGTAAGGTAAAAAAGAAGAACAAGGAGAACAATGGGATTGTAACAGTGCTAAATAAAGAAAGTGTATAAGTATGATACTTAAATTTTTAATAATGTATTAAAAAGAGAATCATGAGAGATTTTACATCACATGACATACAACAAATTGTTATTAAAATCACATATGATACATTAACCATGAAAATGAATGGAGATCCCAAATGGAGGTAGGTGGCTGGTCAGATTAGGGTGGTGTTACCCAATATATTTTGCCCAAACATGAGCTTCTTCAGGGGTTATCTGAGACCAGAATTTGTTAGCCAGCTCAAACTATAATAAAAAACAAACATGTAAGAATCACAATCATATATAACACATTATTTTGTTTTAACAAATTTAAACCAAGCTTTTTTGCTCTCATCTGGGGGGCGAGTGCTGACCTGTCAACCCGGGCGGTGAATGCATAGACTCTAGTCCAATTAGAGGTGAGGACACCAAAGGTAGGGGTCTCCACAAGGAAATTGGTAGCAGGGTTTCATCCAAGGTGCCAGGGCCACACAGAAGCAAGAGGCTCGGCCACAGGGGGGGAAAAAGGAGACCCAGCTGTAGGGAGCATAAAACACCTAATGAGAGTCATGCTCCAAAAAATAAAAGGTATTGAAAAAAGGCATTTAGAGAACAGAGGGCGTTGTATTAATTATAATAATGTCCACACTTACCATAGATAAAATCTGTGGATAACTCAGAAGACGCCAGAGGAATCCAGAGAAAGACACAGCAGTACAATAACTGGTTTGTCACAGTCCAATGTGCTGGCATAAGAGAAAGCACATGGATAGGTATTAGATAAAAGAAGAAAGCATTTGGTACTTAATTTTATCATCATATAATTAGTTAAATTGAGACAGGCAATTAAGGCCATATAGTCTCATTACTTTTGCATTGGATTATACTCCATTAAAAACGCAAGGAGAAATATCATTCCATCCAAAGAAAACCAGCAAGGTAAGCCAGGAGAACAACAAACGTAAGATTAGAAAGATACAGCAGGGTATAGCAAATCTGGATTCAATACCTGAGCGTGTGAGTGGACTGAGATATGCTGTCTCTGTGTAGCAGTAGACAAAAAATTTGTATCACCGACTGAAAGCGAGAGGTTATAGCCATAAAATCCTAAAAAAAAGCATACAACAGAGCTGCGCAACAGAATCGCCATGAATTAATTATTTCTAACAAGACTAAAACTACTCTGCAACCCATTAGGATCGTTACACAATATTCCAAACACCATCAACAATTTAGAGGAATTCTGGACCAGTTTTGGCCCCTATTGTTAGCAGATGGCACTGTGGGTAAGTACATCAAAGAACATCCTGATGTTACTTACCGGCGTGATCCATCTCTAAGGGACAGATTGGTCCAGAGCCACTATAATCCTGTAAACAAGAAATCCAAAGTAGTTGAAGGGACTTTTTCCTGCAAAAAATGTGACATTTGTCAATTTATCCTTAATGGCACTGGGGTTTTACTCCCCAATGGCCAAATGCATTTAGTTCGACACAATGTTTCCTGTAAAACTATTGGTGTAGTCTATCTAGCGAAATGTCTTTGTGGATGTTTTTATGTAGGCAAGACAAAAAGACCCTTTTACAAACAAATCAAGGATCATGTAGGCCCGATTCGCAAGCGGCTCATGACCACTGCCATTAGCCGTCATGTGGGTCGGGAGCATAATTTTGATATTGGTATGATCAAATTTGCGGCCCTCGAGCATGTACCTATACATGCGAGTGGTGGCGGCATTGATCGGCTACTATTGCAGCTTGAAACTAAGTGGATCCAACTATTAAATGCCATTCGATACCCAGGCTTGAATGAGTACATTAGCTACAAGTCATTCCTTTGATGAAATTACTTTTGGTTGGTGACTCATTTGGTTTCGAGCTGCCTGGTCACTTCTGTCATGACTGCTTTCCACAGCCCACTATCCACCCTGGTCATCACTCGACCTGTTCAATGGCTGTTTCTTATCTTGGGGCATCATCCAAATTGATAACCTGTTGTGTTCCTATTTGTTTATGTTTGCCTTGTTTGTGTTTGCTTTCCTTTGTCCCCTCCCCTTCCCCTGTTTTCCCTTTCCTCCC
This sequence comes from Rana temporaria, assembly GCF_905171775.1. Lineage (NCBI taxonomy): Eukaryota > Metazoa > Chordata > Amphibia > Anura > Ranidae > Rana > Rana temporaria. The sequence goes on along the minus strand of NC_053492.1, from coordinate 278,143,043 downwards.
CCTTTCTTACACTCATGGGGTCAATATGATGTTTTTGTACGGTATTATTGAATTACTACATTATATAATAAAATAATGACATTTCTCTCTACTATTGCATATGTTTGTTATAAATGTAACTCTTTATTTATGTGGTTTTGCTCTCGTTTGGATGGTGACCTTTTTGCTGCCTTGCCACCCCTGGCGTTTGTTTTCATTTTAATTTTTATTTATTTTTTCCAGCTTCACATAACTTTGGGAGAGTTGTTTATCCACTCCTCCCATTAGTTGTGGACCCTTTATCCCATTTGTCATCTGTTACGGGATCTCCTCTTAGCCAGTTTTCCTTTCCTTTGATGTCAGGGTTGCAATGCTCCAGAAGCTTTTATTTGCCCGGCCGCATGGACACCCAAGGGCGTCCCATTTGTGACTGCCCGCCTGCCGTTCGCATGCCTCTTGGTCGCCGTGTTTTACATCTGCAGATGGACTGCGGCGCTTCACCTTCCCTTGTCAGCTGGATCCCTGCCCCCCCATTTCAATCCTGCTGCATCGCCTCTGGGATCCTGCCCTATTGGCACCGACAAGGGGTAGCGTCATATGATGCCCTACCATCGTTAGGGAGTTGTAGGCGCCTGTCCTATCATGCACCGGCGCATGCGCGCGGAGGCAATATTGTGTGTCCGCGCACGCCTGATGACATCAGGTGCTCAGGCGTGCGGGGGGGGGGATTTAAGGTGCCCGCTCTGTTTGATCATTCTGTGCTACTGCTACACAGAGACAGCATATCCCAGTCCACTCACACGCTCAGGTATTGAATCCAGATTTGCTATACCCTGCTGTATCTTTCTATCTTACGGTTGTTGTTCTCCTGGCTTACCTTGCTGGTTTTCTTTGGATGGAATGATATTTCTCCTTGCATTTTTAATGGAGTATAATCCAATGCAAAAGTAATGAGACTATATGGCCTTAATTGCCTGTCTCAATTTAACTAACTATATGATGATAAAATTAAGTACCAAACGCTTTCTTCTTTTATCTAATACCTATCCATGTGCTTTCTCTTATGCCAGCACATTGGACTGTGACAAACCAGTTATTGTACTGCTGTGTCTTTCTCTGGATTCCTCTGGCGTCTTCTGAGTTATCCACTGATTTTTATCTACAGTAAGTGTGGACATTATTATAATTAATACAACGCCCTCTGTTCTCTAAATGCCTTTTTTCAATATCTTTTATTTTTTGGAGCATGACACTCATTAGGCCTTTTATGCTCCCTACAGCTGGGTCTCCTTTCCCCCCCCCCCTGTGGCCGAGCCTCTTGCTTCTGTGTGGCCCTGGCACCTTGGATGGAACCCTGCTGCCAATTTCCTTGTGGAGACCCCTACATTTGGTGTCCTCACCTCTAATTGGACTGGAGTCTATGCATTCACCGCCCGGATTGACAGGTCAGCACTCGCCCCCCAGATGAGAGCAAAAAAGCTTGGTTTAAATTTGTTAAAACAAAATAATGTGTTATATATGATTGTGATTCTTACATGTTTGTTTTTTATTATAGTTTGAGCTGGCTAACAAATTCTGGTCTCAGATAACCCCTGAAGAAGCCCATGTTTGGGCGAAATATATTGGGTAACACCACCCTAATCTCACCAGCCACCTACCTCCATTTGGGATCTCCAGCGACCCTAAAAAAACTTTCATAGTTAATGTATCATATGTGATTTTAATTAAAAAAAAATGTATGTCATGTGATGTTAAATCTCTCATGATTCTTTTTTTAATAAATTATTAAAAATTTAAGTATCATGCTTATACACTTTCTTTATTTAGCACCGTTACAATCCCATTGTTCTCCTTGTTCTTCTTTTTTACCTTATGGGATGGGGTGCGTTTTTGTATAACTGAAACCATTTGGATCCTCTCCATACCTCCTGTAGCTCAATAATGTTGTATTATCATTAAAGAGGTTGTAAACCTTCGTATTTCTTCAACTAAATGCATGGCAAAAAAAACACCTTGCAGTGTCTCAGTCCCCCCAGTTTTATTTACGTGAGCCCCGAATTTCCGTGGGAGTGTCCCCGCTGTCCCTCTCTCCATGGGTTATCAGCTCTTAATTGAATAGATTGATAGCAGCACAGCCATTGGCTCCCAATGATCAAATCCAATGATGCGGGTGCTGGGGGGCAGGGCCGAGTCTGGCATTCGGGATTGGACGCCAAATGCTGGACTCGGGAGCACGCCCGCAAGGTAACCCCTCGGTAGAGCGCTTCCCAAAGGGAGGTTATCTAAAGTGGAGAGGAGCTGCGAGAGCCACAGTGGGACCCCAGAACAAGTGGATCGGGGCCACTCTGTGCAAAACTAGCTGCACAGTGGAGGTAAGTATGACATGTTTGTTATTTAAAAAAAAAACTTTAGTGTCACTTTAAGGACTCTTCTCCACAACAATTTGCTGCCAGCCTGAACCACAGAGACAAGACAAAAAGGATTGACACATGTTGAAAAAGAAATCAAGATTCATTAGTCCAGATGTTATTTAGTCTTCACTTCTTCAATTTTACGATCACTTGCCCATTGTATCCACATTTTCCATTTAATTCTGTAGTTGATTTTTTGTTGTATGTTTAGAGATGCCTCTTTGGACGGTTTTAAAAAAGGGAAGTTTTTGGAGGAGTTGCGGACTTCCTGTGTGTTTGCGTTCATGAATAAAAACATCTTTACTGTGACTGCATACTTTATATTATTTAGTTGCAGCCACATGATTTCATATTTTACTCTTGGAACTCTGAGGCCCCATACACACGAGAGGATTTATCCGCAGATACGGTCCAGCGGACCGTATCCGCGGATAAATCCTCTCGAGGATTTCAGAAGATTTCTATGCGATGGCGTGTACACACCATCGCATTGAAATCCCCGCTGAAATCCTCTGCCGATGACGTGTCGCGCCGTCGCCGCTATTATGACGCGGCGACGGGCGCGACGCTGTCATATAAGGAATTCCACGCATGCGTCAAATCATTACGACGTGTGCGGGGAATTCCTTTGGACGGATGGATCCGGTAAGTCTGTACAGACGAGCGGATCCATCCGTTGGAATGGATTCCAGCAGATGGATTTGTTGAGCATGTCAGCAAATATCCATCTGCTGGAAATCCATCCCAGGGGAGATTTATCCTCGGATAAAGATCCGCTGGCGTGTACACACCATAGGATCTATCCGCAGAAACCCATTTGATGGGATTTATCTGCGGATAGATTCTATGGTGTGTATGGGGCCTGAGTATTACAGTATACATATTGTTATGAAAAAAGCAGAGTCTTATGTTAATTCACAATGCTCATTTAAAAAAAATATCAAATTGAGTTGACATACTAAAACTGGAGAGTGCAAAATCTGGTGAAGCCGTGCATGGTAGCCAATCAGCTTCTAACTTTTTAACTTCAACTTGTTCAATTAAGCTTTGACAAAAAAAAAAAAAAATGGAACCTCACTGGTTTCTATGCAGAGCTGCATCAGATGTTGCAGTCTCCAGTTTTAGTAAATCAACCCCACTGTTATAATCGCCAAAATAATTCTCCCCATCTTGCATATTGGTATTTTATGAAGTTATTTACCTACTGGCGTGCAATTTGTAAGAACCCATAACAACCAAACTGACTTCATGTTTTGTTAGTACAAAGCCAGTGTATTGCATTTTCCCATCCTAAATATATAAAATATATAAAATCTGTATTGTGTTTTGTACCAATAAAGGGTCTTCTTCGGCAAATACTTTTGAATACTCAACTGACCCTGTATATGAAAGGGACAGTTCATCACGTTTTGAATAGCCCATACTATGTGAGGTTTACATTTTTGTTTCTTTGCCTTGTATCTTAGTATCTAGGTATACAACCCACCAGCTGTGTATATACTGCTAAGCACTGTGGGAGAATAATGTTTATACATGGTCATTGTCAAGGGCCAATGATATTTACACACTACTTTGAAATGAAATTTTATTAAAATGGAAGTAGTGACACTGAGCAGCCCACAGAAGCATTTGTGATCTTACAAGAACTCCTAGACATCCCTTTTACTCTCAGCCACCACAAAGCAGAATAACATACAAGATCTAGTCATTTCTGTTTGTTTTATTTTCCATTTAAACAACAAAGTTAATTGCTTATGTTTTCATACACGCATAACGTTAATGCCGCGTACACACGATCGGAAATTCTGACAGCAAAAGTCAGATGTGAGCTTTTGAACATAATTTGTGTATGTTCCATCGGACTTTTGGTGTCGGAATTTCCGCCAGCAAAAGATTGATAGCTGGTTTGCAAATTTTCAGACGGAAAAAATTCCTATAGGAAAATCCGATCGTCTGTATGCAATTCTGACGTAGAAAAATCCTACGCATGCTCGGAATCAAGTCGACGCGCTCGGAAGCATTGAACTTTATTTTTCTCGGCTCGTCGTAGTGTTGTACGCCACCGCGTTCTTGACGGTCGGAAATTGGTGTGACCGTGTGTATGAAGACAAGTTTGAGCCAAAATTCAGTTGGAAAAAAATCCACGGTTTTCTAAGCGGCATTAGGCATATATGCTTTCACATTATAATGGCGTAATCCTGATATGAAGAAAGGAACATTTCACCTTATTTTGAGTTTATGTTTTCAAGCCAAATGTAGCTAACCAGGACAAAATGAGTACCTGATGGCTTAATTTAAAAGAATCATAAGATATGACATACCAAATTTATAACAAGTTTAGGTTTCTTGGGCTGATATAAGAATATATAGTACCTAAATAAATGCAATACTTTCCTGTCACTGTAAATAAGATATAGTGTGAACTAAAAAGTCCACATTTATAATAGTTTTGGTAGATTCCCCTGTGTCTTTTAAGTTTATTTATACATTGCAGTTCGTTAAAGCTGGTATCATGTTTTCTATAGGAGAAGAAAGTGCCTGAATCCAATTACTAAGAATGCAATTTTGGCTGCCAATAGGTGCAGATGTTTATTCACTGGGAAATGTGTTGTTGTTGCGTCTTCTATGCTCTGGAAAAAGCTATTAACCACTTGCTTACTGGGCACTTAAACCCTCCTCCTGCCCAGGCCAATTTTCAGCTTTCAGCGCTGTCAGACTTTGAATGACAATTGCACGGTCAAGTTACACTGTACCAAATACATTTTTTATCTTTTTTTTCACACAAATAGAGCTTACTTTTGGTGATATTTAATCACTACTGGGGTTTTGATTTTTTGCCAAACAAACAAAAATCATGTTTCATAGTTTGTTATAAAATTTTGCAAACAGGTAATTTTTCTCCTTGATATGTGCTGATGAAGCTGCATTGATGGGCACTGATGGATACTGATACATGGCACTGGTAGGTGGCACTGATGGGCACTGGTAGGTGACACTGATGGGCACTGATAGGTGACACTGATGAGCAGCACTGTTGATGAGGCACTAATTGGTGGCATTGATAGGTGGCACTGATGGGTGGCACTGTGGGCACTGATGCGTGGCACTGTGGGCACTGGTAGGCGGCACTGTTGTGCACTGGTAGGTGACACTGGCAGGTGGCACAGGTGGGTACAGATGAGGCAGAGGCTGCTATCCTTGATTGGAATAAATAAAAAATTGTGATCAGCGCTAAAGTAAAAGTGAATAACACATAATAAAGTGGCCAACACACTGTGACCTGGGTGATGTGTAGGCTAGGAGAGCCAAAATCATAAAGGTGACAGTCCCACTGGGGGTGATATACTGAATATAGAGTCTATCAATGGAATGGTGAATCTATCAATGGAATGGTGCATGTAACATCCTAGGAGCAATACAAATGGGTGAATCATCTGGACATGCATGGTGTTGAATCCCATCACTTATCTCCTATTGCCCCTACCTTCAACCAGTAGTTGTATCACATAGGGCAAGGGGTCTCTCCTTCTGTTCTGCGCCGCCTCTCCTGGATCGATTCCAATGGTGTCCTGGGGGGTGGAAGGTCCCGGGATCCGTATGTCCGTCCGTCAGACATACGGATCCCGGGACCTTCCACCCTGAGAGACCCCTTGCCCTATGCGATACAATTACTGGTTGAAGGTAAGGGCAATAGGAGATAAGTGATGGGATTCAACAACATGCATGTCCAGATGATTCACCCATTTGTATTGCTCCTAGGATGTTACATGCACCATTCCATTGATAGATTCACCATTCCATTGATAGACTCTATATTCAGTATATCACCCCCAGTGGGACTGTCACCTTTATGATTTTGGCTCTCCTAGCCTACACATCACCCAGGTCACAGTGTGTTGGCCACTTTATTATGTGTTATTCACTTTTACTTTAGCGCTTATCACTATTTTTTATTTAAATGTTACTGGCTTTGTGCACCTGCAGATACAGCAGCTTTAGTATATTCTTGTGCCTTATTCACCATTTGGTACCTTATTGATAATTATTGTTATTAAAGCGGGGGTTCACCCTATTAAAAAAAAAAAAAATGTATTATACCATTACATTCGGCATCGTAGCGCGAGCTACAGTATGCCGGTCTTACATTTTTTATCCCCGTACTCACTGTGCTATGGATCATTGAAGATTCCGGGGAATGGGCGTTCCTATGGTGAGAGAAGGTGATTGACGGCCGGCCCTGGCACGTCACGCTCCTCCGGAAATAGCCGAAATAGGCTTGGCTCTTCACGGCGCCTGCGCATAGCCTGTGCACAGGCGCCGTGAAGAGCCGAGACCTACTCCGGCTGTCTTCGGGGAGCGTGACGTGCCAGAGCCGGCCGTCAATCATCCTCCCTCTCCATAGGCACGCCCATTCCCCGCGGGAGTCGGAAACTTCAATGATCGATAGCACAGTGAGTACGGGGATTAAAAATTTAAGACCGGCATACCGTAGCTCGCGCTACGATGCCGAATGTAATGGTATAATGATGTTAAGGAGGGTGAACCACCGCTTTAATATTTATTTTCACTGGGTTCACATTCCACCACTCGCAGTAGCGCAATAGACCACTTATTTACTATCCTTGATTGGAGCCAATGTCTCTCTGATAGCCACTGGTGATCTCACTCAAGCTATCAGCGATTACTGGCTCTGTTTACATTACGTGATAAGCTGTCATTGGCTGACAGCGGATCATGTGGCAAGGGTCGGGATCTATCCCTTACTCTGATCTATGATCAGCTGAGTCCCACCCCCAGATCTGGGTATAGTGTTAGATGGACCAGCAGATTTAGGACGTAGCTAACAAATTAAAACCAAAATCCAGCACACTTAAGCAGTTTTTTTTTCTTTTACATAAATTAATAAAATCTGACCATTGTAAGCACTCCTGTTCGTGTTAAATGGTTTGTCTCAACCCTCTAACTGACAATTTTGGTAAAAAGCTTGGTCTGTTGAAGGAAGTTGAGAAATAGTAGACTTACTGGCCAGATCACCAGGTGAAAATAAAGAGGGCACATGAGCGAGGCTGACTAGGCAGGTTATGGCCGCCTAGTGCACTGCACCTACCGTGACTAGACAGCTGAGATAAGACTAGTCACAGCCTCAAATCCCTTCACAAAGGTAATTGGAAACTATCTGATACCCTGGGCTCAAACTATACTATGTATAGTGGGAGAAAATCGAAGCTTAAATAAGCAAAGTGCCCTAAAACCCTGACGAGCCGCAGCTAAGATGGCGGTGGCGCCATTCTCCCACTCTGCTTTACCCCAGGTACAAAAGCAGAATATAAATTTGCCTTTATATCAGCACAATGAGCCTGAATTTGATTGTGATTTTTGGGATGACTCCAGGTATTTTACAGAATACTCCACCAGGTAGTGTCCTCATTAAACAATTTGAAAGGGTTTTACAGAAAGCACTCCAAAATGCCTCAAACACTATTACTGAGAAACTGAAGCAGGAGATCTGTGAAGTTGGACATCACAGATCTGTTCTAGAACAGAGGATAGATGAGTTAGATGGCATTACCACAAATTACAAAGATGAATTGGAAGCACTTAAAGAGCAAAATTCTTCCCTCTATATCCGACTGGAAGACTTTGAAAATAGAGCCAGAAGATCTAATCTTCGCATCCGAATATTTTGGCCGATTCAATCGCGACCCCCTCTCCTTAGCAAATCTCCTATGGCTCACCCCTGCTCTACGCCGCACAATTACAAATCCTATCACTAAACATAATTTATCCATTTGGGACAGGCTTAAACCTTGTTTTGCACTCAAATCCCTACATAATTCCCTCCTCTCTTTCCTAAAGAATCCCTCCTTCTATCCCACTGGGACTTCTCCATCTTCATTTTCAGCATGGTCAAAAGCAGGTCTAACACAAGCACATAATCTTTTTGAATCCAACATTATAATGTACTTTCCCAAACTCTGTGCTACACATGATCTACCACATAATAAAAACCTTCAGGTATCTACAAATAAAACACTTTTTGACACAAAATGATCCCCCAAACTCAACACCTTCTAACTATACATTATTTGAACAAACTTGTATCTCTGACCAACATAGACGTGGTCTAATCTCAAATTTATACAACCAGCTGCTGTCACACACAACTTCAACTGAGAGACTGATTTGAATCTCCAATCAGAAGATTTCAATTGGACAGGTTGTAATGACATAGGTACACATCTGCATATATGGTGGACCTGTCCTATAGCCCTTGCCTTCTGGAAATGTATATTCAATCTACTCTCCACCATGTTTAATACCACTTTATTACCTGACCCAACAGTAACTCTCTTAAATAATAAACCACAAAATATAACACAACGTCAATTCAAACTTCTACTGTATGTCACACCGGCAACTAAACAATCAATGGCAATAGCATGCAAAACACCCACACTGTGTATAGTGTCGGTTAAACATTGAGTAACACAGGCAATGAACCATGCTAAAACGGAGGCTATCTTTTTAGATAAAATCCCAAAATTCAAATCACTTTGGCTCCCATTGATAAATCATCATCTATCACAAGTGCCAGAGCCGGCCGTCAATCATCCTCCCTCTCCATAGGCACGCCCATTCCCCGCGGGAGTCGGAAACTTCAATGATCGATAGCACAGTGAGTACGGGGATTAAAAATTTAAGACCGGCATACCGTAGCTCGCGCTACGATGCCGAATGTAATGGTATAATGATGTTAAGGAGGGTGAACCACCGCTTTAATATTTATTTTCACTGGGTTCACATTCCACCACTCGCAGTAGCGCAATAGACCACTTATTTACTATCCTTGATTGGAGCCAATGTCTCTCTGATAGCCACTGGTGATCTCACTCAAGCTATCAGCGATTACTGGCTCTGTTTACATTACGTGATAAGCTGTCATTGGCTGACAGCGGATCATGTGGCAAGGGTCGGGATCTATCCCTTACTCTGATCTATGATCAGCTGAGTCCCACCCCCAGATCTGGGTATAGTGTTAGATGGACCAGCAGATTTAGGACGTAGCTAACAAATTAAAACCAAAATCCAGCACACTTAAGCAGTTTTTTTTTCTTTTACATAAATTAATAAAATCTGACCATTGTAAGCACTCCTGTTCGTGTTAAATGGTTTGTCTCAACCCTCTAACTGACAATTTTGGTAAAAAGCTTGGTCTGTTGAAGGAAGTTGAGAAATAGTAGACTTACTGGCCAGATCACCAGGTGAAAATAAAGAGGGCACATGAGCGAGGCTGACTAGGCAGGTTATGGCCGCCTAGTGCACTGCACCTACCGTGACTAGACAGCTGAGATAAGACTAGTCACAGCCTCAAATCCCTTCACAAAGGTAATTGGAAACTATCTGATACCCTGGGCTCAAACTATACTATGTATAGTGGGAGAAAATCGAAGCTTAAATAAGCAAAGTGCCCTAAAACCCTGACGAGCCGCAGCTAAGATGGCGGTGGCGCCATTCTCCCACTCTGCTTTACCCCAGGTACAAAAGCAGAATATAAATTTGCCTTTATATCAGCACAATGAGCCTGAATTTGATTGTGATTTTTGGGATGACTCCAGGTATTTTACAGAATACTCCACCAGGTAGTGTCCTCATTAAACAATTTGAAAGGGTTTTACAGAAAGCACTCCAAAATGCCTCAAACACTATTACTGAGAAACTGAAGCAGGAGATCTGTGAAGTTGGACATCACAGATCTGTTCTAGAACAGAGGATAGATGAGTTAGATGGCATTACCACAAATTACAAAGATGAATTGGAAGCACTTAAAGAGCAAAATTCTTCCCTCTATATCCGACTGGAAGACTTTGAAAATAGAGCCAGAAGATCTAATCTTCGCATCCGAATATTTTGGCCGATTCAATCGCGACCCCCTCTCCTTAGCAAATCTCCTATGGCTCACCCCTGCTCTACGCCGCACAATTACAAATCCTATCACTAAACATAATTTATCCATTTGGGACAGGCTTAAACCTTGTTTTGCACTCAAATCCCTACATAATTCCCTCCTCTCTTTCCTAAAGAATCCCTCCTTCTATCCCACTGGGACTTCTCCATCTTCATTTTCAGCATGGTCAAAAGCAGGTCTAACACAAGCACATAATCTTTTTGAATCCAACATTATAATGTACTTTCCCAAACTCTGTGCTACACATGATCTACCACATAATAAAAACCTTCAGGTATCTACAAATAAAACACTTTTTGACACAAAATGATCCCCCAAACTCAACACCTTCTAACTATACATTATTTGAACAAACTTGTATCTCTGACCAACATAGACGTGGTCTAATCTCAAATTTATACAACCAGCTGCTGTCACACACAACTTCAACTGAGAGACTGATTTGAATCTCCAATCAGAAGATTTCAATTGGACAGGTTGTAATGACATAGGTACACATCTGCATATATGGTGGACCTGTCCTATAGCCCTTGCCTTCTGGAAATGTATATTCAATCTACTCTCCACCATGTTTAATACCACTTTATTACCTGACCCAACAGTAACTCTCTTAAATAATAAACCACAAAATATAACACAACGTCAATTCAAACTTCTACTGTATGTCACACCGGCAACTAAACAATCAATGGCAATAGCATGCAAAACACCCACACTGTGTATAGTGTCGGTTAAACATTGAGTAACACAGGCAATGAACCATGCTAAAACGGAGGCTATCTTTTTAGATAAAATCCCAAAATTCAAATCACTTTGGCTCCCATTGATAAATCATCATCTATCACAAGTGCCAGAGCCGGCCGTCAATCATCCTCCCTCTCCATAGGCACGCCCATTCCCCGCGGGAGTCGGAAACTTCAATGATCGATAGCACAGTGAGTACGGGGATTAAAAATTTAAGACCGGCATACCGTAGCTCGCGCTACGATGCCGAATGTAATGGTATAATGATGTTAAGGAGGGTGAACCACCGCTTTAATATTTATTTTCACTGGGTTCACATTCCACCACTCGCAGTAGCGCAATAGACCACTTATTTACTATCCTTGATTGGAGCCAATGTCTCTCTGATAGCCACTGGTGATCTCACTCAAGCTATCAGCGATTACTGGCTCTGTTTACATTACGTGATAAGCTGTCATTGGCTGACAGCGGATCATGTGGCAAGGGTCGGGATCTATCCCTTACTCTGATCTATGATCAGCTGAGTCCCACCCCCAGATCTGGGTATAGTGTTAGATGGACCAGCAGATTTAGGACGTAGCTAACAAATTAAAACCAAAATCCAGCACACTTAAGCAGTTTTTTTTTCTTTTACATAAATTAATAAAATCTGACCATTGTAAGCACTCCTGTTCGTGTTAAATGGTTTGTCTCAACCCTCTAACTGACAATTTTGGTAAAAAGCTTGGTCTGTTGAAGGAAGTTGAGAAATAGTAGACTTACTGGCCAGATCACCAGGTGAAAATAAAGAGGGCACATGAGCGAGGCTGACTAGGCAGGTTATGGCCGCCTAGTGCACTGCACCTACCGTGACTAGACAGCTGAGATAAGACTAGTCACAGCCTCAAATCCCTTCACAAAGGTAATTGGAAACTATCTGATACCCTGGGCTCAAACTATACTATGTATAGTGGGAGAAAATCGAAGCTTAAATAAGCAAAGTGCCCTAAAACCCTGACGAGCCGCAGCTAAGATGGCGGTGGCGCCATTCTCCCACTCTGCTTTACCCCAGGTACAAAAGCAGAATATAAATTTGCCTTTATATCAGCACAATGAGCCTGAATTTGATTGTGATTTTTGGGATGACTCCAGGTATTTTACAGAATACTCCACCAGGTAGTGTCCTCATTAAACAATTTGAAAGGGTTTTACAGAAAGCACTCCAAAATGCCTCAAACACTATTACTGAGAAACTGAAGCAGGAGATCTGTGAAGTTGGACATCACAGATCTGTTCTAGAACAGAGGATAGATGAGTTAGATGGCATTACCACAAATTACAAAGATGAATTGGAAGCACTTAAAGAGCAAAATTCTTCCCTCTATATCCGACTGGAAGACTTTGAAAATAGAGCCAGAAGATCTAATCTTCGCATCCGAATATTTTGGCCGATTCAATCGCGACCCCCTCTCCTTAGCAAATCTCCTATGGCTCACCCCTGCTCTACGCCGCACAATTACAAATCCTATCACTAAACATAATTTATCCATTTGGGACAGGCTTAAACCTTGTTTTGCACTCAAATCCCTACATAATTCCCTCCTCTCTTTCCTAAAGAATCCCTCCTTCTATCCCACTGGGACTTCTCCATCTTCATTTTCAGCATGGTCAAAAGCAGGTCTAACACAAGCACATAATCTTTTTGAATCCAACATTATAATGTACTTTCCCAAACTCTGTGCTACACATGATCTACCACATAATAAAAACCTTCAGGTATCTACAAATAAAACACTTTTTGACACAAAATGATCCCCCAAACTCAACACCTTCTAACTATACATTATTTGAACAAACTTGTATCTCTGACCAACATAGACGTGGTCTAATCTCAAATTTATACAACCAGCTGCTGTCACACACAACTTCAACTGAGAGACTGATTTGAATCTCCAATCAGAAGATTTCAATTGGACAGGTTGTAATGACATAGGTACACATCTGCATATATGGTGGACCTGTCCTATAGCCCTTGCCTTCTGGAAATGTATATTCAATCTACTCTCCACCATGTTTAATACCACTTTATTACCTGACCCAACAGTAACTCTCTTAAATAATAAACCACAAAATATAGCACAACGTCAATTCAAACTTCTACTGTATGTCACACCGGCAACTAAACAATCAATGGCAATAGCATGCAAAACACCCACACTGTGTATAGTGTCGGTTAAACATTGAGTAACACAGGCAATGAACCATGCTAAAACGGAGGCTATCTTTTTAGATAAAATCCCAAAATTCAAATCACTTTGGCTCCCATTGATAAATCATCATCTATCACAAGGTTTCGACTGCTCGCTTGTATTCTCCTAAAACTACCTAACATTTCTCACTTCCTTACTCATAAATAATATAAATATCTTATTAATTTCCTGATTCTTTCTGGAGATACCCCCCCTCCTTTAACTTCCCCTTCGAGCTGCCCTTCCTTCATCAGTCTCTTATACCTTTTCCATTTTAAACCCAAATCACTTATGACCTATTTTTCTACCAATCTACAAAAATGTGATTATCACAGGTCTCCCATCTATAAGTTCAGTTCAAGATATAGTGGGAGCTTTTTGATAGTTGGCATTACTTCTTTCATCTACAGGATACGCCAAGCCACATAGCCTTGGCCCCTGTTAAAAGGTACATCAACTCCAACTATCTCACGAATAATTATTATGTTGACCTCCTTTTTACCCAACCTTTTACCCTATGTGTATTAGGCATGAATGAAAAATGTTTTAAGTAAAAATATCCATTATATTTAATACTCCAATAACAATAATTGATAATGTTTAACCTTTTAATTGATAATTGATAATTATTTGATAATGTTTAACCTTTTACCCTATGTGTATTAGGCATAAATGAAAAATGTTTTAAGTAAAAATATCCATTACATTTAATACTCCAATAATATTAATTGACAATGTTTAATCTTGTATTTAATGAGCAATAATTCTTCATTCTACTATGTGTTCCAGAGTGGTAGGAGGTAAGTTCTCCTTGGTTGCTCTAGGTAGCTACCCTGTGAACATTACCAGTTTTCATTTTACCTTCTTATTAAATAAGCTTGACTCTGTAAAAGTGGTCGTAAAGTAAAAAAAAAAAAAAAGATAACTGCTAGCCCCTCTGTTCTACAAAGCTATACTATACTATGAACATGTTTGTTTACAATGATGCCTTCTTTTACGTAGTATCTCTTCGGTCACTTGACCTCCGGCTGCTCTCCTCCTCTGATCTAAGGGCTACAGCGGGAGGGGCTGAAATCCCCCCTCTGACATAAGCCAGGAGGTCACATGAACCCTGTGCTGTCTGCTGAGCCCTTCCCACTGTAGCCCTATAGATCAGAGGAGAAGAGTGGCCAGAGGTCAGGTGACAGAAGTGAAACGATCTAAAAGAAGGTATTTAGAGGCATAATTTTAAACAAACATGTACACAGTGTAGTACAGCTTTGTAGAGCAGAGTGGACGTCAGTAATCCTTCTTTAATTTTTTTTGCCAGCTACTAATAGTGACAGGAGAGGAGGGGCAGATTTGTTTATCGGCTCACACACAGGAGTTGACAGGCAGGGAGGGAGGGGGAGAGGGGAGAGGAGAACAGTGGGATGACACAGGCACTTAAACTGACCACAGTATCATGGATCATCAGCCATGATTACCATGGTCAGTTTACATAGGGGAACCCAGGAACAGGCAGGATCAACCAAGGTTCTCTTCGGTCACGTGAACTCCAGCTGCTCTCTGATCTAGGGGCTACAGCGGGAGGGGCTGAGATCCCCCCTCTGACGTCAGTCTGGAGGTCACATGACCACTGTGCTGTCTGCTCAGCTCCTCCCACTGTAGCCCTTTAGATCGGAGAAGGAGAGGTCACAGGACTAAAGTGAAATAATCTAAAAGAGTGTATTTAGAGGCATAATTTAAACAAACATTTCCACAGTGTAGTATAGCTTTGTAGATGAGAGGGGCTGGCAATAATCCTACTTTTATTTTATAGCCAGGTACTAATAGCGGCAGGAGGGAATGAGAGGGGGAGAGGAGAGCAGCAGGATCCTGGAGGCATGTTAACTGACCATGGTATCATGGATCAGCAGCCATGATTACCATGGTCAATTTACATAGGGAACACAGGAATCGGCAGGATCAACCAAGTTTTTTTTTTTTTAGGGTTACAACCACTTTAAGAGACAAATAAATCGACAGCAACATGTAAATACAACATTTCAATAATTGAAAGCTATGAAGATTTTGGTAATTGATATTCTGTTCCCTCCTTATAACTTGATTCATGTATGTTTGTTATTAAGAGTATTATTAAGCTTTGAAAGCCGGTGTCATATTGCCTCCTGAACTTTTTCCTAAATCTTTAAATGAAATATTGGAAAGCCATGGAACTTTTAACAAATAAATCACAAAGATCAGTGGATGCCTTAGATACTGATTTAGTGGCTTGTCTACTTTTTGTAAACCTACTGAGAAATAAGGTCAGATTTAAAAACAGGTTTGTTACACATATGACTTTTAAACAACAGTGACAACTCAAGAACTTCTGGGTTTTGTAAGAATATGAAGTACTGTAAGATGAAAGATTTCTGCAATGGTAAGCTCTCTTTAGATTTTTTAATACAAATACAAAATTAACTAAGTTTAAAGCACACTTGTGGTTAGAAAAAAAACGTAATTTATTCTGTGATAAAGAAAAGTGTTGGCTTGTGTATATTTTCTGCAGTGCATTCAAAATTGTCCCCTTGTGACAACACAAAAATACCCCCTAATACCCTATTTCCTGCAGGACACATTGGGGTTGATTTACTAAATGCAAATAGACTGAGCACTTTGAAAAGTTCAGTTGCTCTGTACAAGTGCAGATGCTTCAGAATAATTGCAGATCCAGCCCTGCTTCTACTGTATGAAGAGGTCAGAGGAGATTAGGTATTTTAGATTGTTTCTAAACCCAAAGAGGGTTTTTAACTTCTGTACATTGGTTTCTCTGTGACAGGCATAAACCCGGGTAGCCAGGAATTGTCTGTAGTTTAAAAAGACCCTGTCAGCAAAGGGTCAATTTGTTTATTAAAGCAGTCCCCATTTTATGAAATTCTTTGCTTGTCTTTCCAATTATTCAACTGTTCGGACAGGCCAAATACCCTTTTTCCATGCTGCATGCAGTGATTTCTCACGCTGGCTTGTATGTCCTCAAGTGACATGGAAGAAACCAAAGCATGCAAAAGGGGGAGTAGGTATTCGATACAGCTGGAAGTGTGGAATACTTGCAATATCAGGAGAGAACCAGAGAAGTGGTATATCAACAAAATGAGCCACTAGAAACAAAAGTATAGTGCCTCTTTCCTTTTACAGTAGGTATGCTTTAACATACAAAGTGACCTTGTGCTGGCTAATGACTTCCTAAGTGCCTATGTTGCTGACATATTTGCAGACTATTTCTATGCAGCATTATGGCTAAGAGAATATTCATGCTACCAGAGTGTATGTACTAGTGCCTATTATGGGAAACTATCTTAGTTAGATCCTTTCCTTCAATCTGATACTAAAAAACAAATGTTCAGGCGCATATAAAAAATTCCAAGCATACAACCCAAAAAATGTACAAATGGAGCTGTGGCCGCTGCTGTCCAAAACTCATAGACCAATGAGAAACAATCAGAAAATAAGACAAACATATAACGAACTCTTCAGGTATGAAGCAAAGGCTATTTATTTTATAAAAAGTGAAAATGATCCCCAAGGTTTACAGCAGACTATAGATGGTCATACAGAGACTTGGATGAGAAGCTCATAATACCTGGAGGCTGGAGTTACATGGATGTCACAGTGGCTCAGGGAGGAACATACAGAGCCATGGAGCAGAGAATGCAGGACCGCCTCTGGAAAGAGGCCCGACCAGAACCATAGGGCCAGAGGTCCGGTGGAAGGGGGGCCACAACTGTAGCCACAAGAGCTGTAGGGGCCAGTGTCCAGCACAGAATAAGCCCATAGCACAGCCCAGCTGAGACAGAGACCCTGTTTTGCATTTAACAATCTGGATCAGAGTTTAACTACACTCTGATCTACCCTTAAAGTTAACAAGCACCAGTACCATAAAGTACACAGGCGCTACATAAAATAAATAGACTTTGCTTCATACCCGAGGAGTTAGTTATATGTTTGTTTCCCAGCGCTGTCTTTTTTCCCAATTTGTTCGCAATCTGATGAATTAGGTAAAACTAGTAGAAACTGGGCTAATTAAAGCAAATACCAAATTTCAAAGCAGCAACTCTTTAGTGAGATACAAACACAGTCCCAAACATAGTAGACAATAGCAGAGTTGCACTATTTGAGTGATTACACCATCAGTAACATTAAAAAGTCTAGAAATAAATGAAAGTAGTGAAGAATTTCTTAATCTTTGACACCATCCGCCATCTGCCATCTGGACAACTTCATTGTATGATGAAAAGCGTAGGGTGGAGCAACATGCTGACATAATTGCTGTCCGCGAGTCCCAGAAGGATGAGTTGTTTGCTGATCTGTTGGCTGGCAAACTGATTTTAAAGGTGTATTTTTACTTCTGTTGATGTAAATATATTTTTGCGCTATGGCAATAAAAGTTTTAAGGATTTTACACTATGTGGAGCCTTCTGTATTTTGGATTTACTTATCACACCACTCTATAGACAGGCGGATGGATGTTGTGAGAGGACCCTCTGATGATACTAAAGGCCCAGGCTGGGTGTATAGCCACAAGTGTTGTTGGTGGTGTTTCTAGAGGTCACTGATTCTAGGTGGCGGATGGTGTCAAAGATTAAGAAATTCTTCACTTCCTTAATTTATTTCTGGACTTTTTTAATGTTACTGATGGTATAATCACTCAAATAGCATAACTCTGCTATTGTAAAAAAAAAAAAAAAAAAGACAGAGGCCAAGTGATTTTGCCTTATAGTGTAGTGATTTAACAAATAGTTGGAAAAAATATAAAAAAAGAGAGTAAAATGCTATGGTGTACTCACGTCTGTGAGTTCCCTAACAGGGGACCAGACAACTTGGGATGAAAGTCTGCAGGGAATTTGACTTTCCCTGCACAGAGAAAGGTTACACTCGATACTTGGTGGGGTGATACGGACAATATTATGCTCTGCAGTCTCTTGAATCCGGGGTATTCACAATAAGAGGTCTTTGAGCCCCCCAAAATGGGAAAGTTGCGTCAGCAAAGGTGCCCAAATGTGAAGGGGAAGCTGAGAAGTGGATTCATAAAAAATTGATATTTATTGCTGTCCAGCACACTAACAAACAGCAGGAATACAGCCATAAAAAGTGTTTTATGCACCATCCTGAGGAAGTGCACAGTGTAGTGCCACAAAACGCATTGGTGGTGCTGTGAGCAATACATATCAAATTTATGAAGAATGGATTTCTCAGCTTCTTCACATTTGGGGGCCTCTGGTGACACCACTTTTCCATTTTTTGGGGCTCAAAGACCTTTTACTGTAAATGTAAAAGTTGGCTTTTGTATAAACACAGCTTAAGATTAATATGCAAAATAGAACTGAAAGAAGTTTGCAACAGGACATACATTATACAGTATTTATCATTCATGAATGTACAAATGGAAATGGACAAATGGAAGTACAAACAGGGAACCACGTTTAAACCTGCAAAACTATAGGATCTCTTTAAAAAGCTGAGAATATGTGTTTCAGCAAACATTCTCTGGTAGAAAGTTAGTCACTGCCTGGAAGATTCACCTGCATAAAATGTTTTCTGAATTTCAGAATCTGTAAATTACAAATATGCCCCAACGATTAAACATTGACAAATGACATACTGCCGATACCCACATATCGAAAACAGACATATACAGTCTCAAGCATTTTGGCACCATGTGATTTTTTCCTTTTTTCCCCAACACTTATGGCTCCCAAAGGGGAAAATAAACAGGCTACAGATGTGTTCAAACTAACACTGTTATTGTTTATGCTGCAGAGCAACGTTCAAATTGTCTTGGCCATACAGTTCAGGGATTTGGGTGAGATAAAGCATGAATTGATCCAATCAGAGCTAAATGTGTTATGGAAACTCTTGCATTACCACATGGGGATGAATAAGCAAGTTCTTATAACCATACCTCCCACTGTGTGATGATCCTGCTAAAAACAAAACTCAAATGCAAGAACAAACTTTGAATGCTCTATAAACAATAAAATGTGTTAGAAAGATGCATTACTTCCCAGGTAAGTTATAGGCACAGGTGGAAGATTGAAGGCAGTGAATGGACACAGCAGACTGACCTTTTTTTACCATTATGTTTAAGTATTATGTAAATCCTAGCAATGAATTTATCTTATTTTCTCCCTTTTGGTCTGTTAAATATACCATTGAAAGCATTTTGTATATCTGTGCCATAAGCGCAAAAAATATCTGTTAAGTTGCCATAAATTTTGTGAGCTTGTTTCAATTATTTGGTTCCCAATGAAGACTTTGAAACACTGTTTTCTGTTCTAAAGCAACAATGCTGCTAATCCATAGAAACAGTACAATGAGTAAGCATTGTCACCCTAAGGCCCCGTACACACCATAGAATCTATCCGCAGATAAATCCCATCGAATGGGTTTCAGCGGATAGATTCTATGGTGTGTACACTCCGGCGGATATTTATCCGCGGATAAATCTCCCCTGGGATGGATTTCCAGCAGATGAATATTTGCTGACATGCTCAACAAATCCATCTGCTGAAGTCCATCCCAACGGATGGATCCGCTCGTCTGTACAGACTCACCGGATCCATCCGTCCAAAGGGATTCCCCGCACGCGTCGTAATGATTTGACGCATGCGTGGAATTCCTTATATGACAGCGTCGCGCCCGTCGCCGCGTCATAATCGCGGCGACGGCGCGACACGTCATCGCCAGAGGATTTCGGCGCGGATTTCAATGCGATGGTGTGTACACGCCATCGCATAGAAATCTGCTGAAATCCTCGAGAGGATTTATCCGCGGATACGGTCTTAGACAGTAATGCCGCATACACACGACCATTTTTCATGATGAGAAAAATGCCATTTTTTAAACTGGTCATTAAAAACGACCGTAGGCTCCAGAGCATTTTTCTCGACATGAAAAATAGGCATTAAAAATTTAGAACATGCTCTATTTTTTCTCGTGGTTTTTCACGTTGTGAAAAACGGTCGTGTGTGCGCTTTAACTACGGGGAAAAAACGTGCCTGCTCAGAAGCAAGTTATGAGAAGGAACATTTGCATAATTAGCCCAAAGGGTGGCGCCATTCGAATGGAACTTCCCCTTTATGAGCATTTAGAGCATTTTTTTTCATGATTGTGTGTATGAAAGGCAGGCTTGACAAGAATCACGTAGAGAAAAACATTGTTTTTTTCCATGACATGAAAAATGGTCGTGTGTACGCAGCTTAAGTGTGTTACTAACAAGGTCACTAGGTGAAAATAAATAAAAAAAATTATCCTACAAATAAAAGAAAATTACCCTAAGACAGAAGCATGTTACTGACAGAGTAACTAGTTCTACAAATAAAAGAAAATTACCCTAAAACAGAAGTGTGTTACTGATAGAGTCACCATGTGAAAATAAAGGTAAAGGCCTACAAAAAAAAAAAAAAAAAAACAAGACAGGAAGTGTGTTACTTACAGAATCACTAGGTGAAAATAAACAAAATTTAATTCTACACAAAAAAAGAAAATTACCCCATGTCAGAAGTGTTTTACCATGTGAAAAAAAAGATAAAGGCTAAAAAATAAATAAAAAACAAGACCGGAATCAAGGGTCAATAGTTGTAGAATTTCTCCTTCAAAAGAAAAGTTAATTATATTCTTAGAATAAATGGCTGCAGGTATTCTTAAAGCTGAACTCCATCCAAAAGTGGAAGCTCCGTTTTTTTGCCTCCTCCCCCCTCTGCTGCCACATTTGGCACCTTTCAGGGGTTTAGACAGGTACCCGCTCCCACTTCACCACATCGATGTCATCTGGAAGTTTGGCCCCCCTTCTCCTTCCCCCGCTGCCGAGCCATTCATTCCCTGCAGGTTTCCCTTATCCGAGATTGGGGCTGAAGCACCCAAGAGCCAACTGAAAAATTGGCTTGGGTGAAGACACCGCTGGATTTGTGGACCGGTAAGTGTCCTAATGCCACGAACACACGATTGGAATTTCCGACAAGAAAACCATAAATGTTGGCTTAAACTTGTGTTGCATACACACGGTCACACAAATGTTGTCGGAAAATTTGAACATCAAGAACGCGGTCACGTACAACACTACGACGAGCCGAGAAAAATGAAGTTCAATGATTCCGAGCATGCGTAGGATTTTTGTGCGTCGGAATTGCATACAGACGGTCGGAATTTCCGACAAGAACTTTTCCCGTCGTAAAATTTGAGAACCAGCTCTTTAATTTTTGCTGTCGGAAATTCCGACAGAAAATGTCCGATGGGGCCTACACACATTTGGAATTTCCGACCGAAAGCTCTCATCAAACTTTTGTCGTAAATTCCGATCGTGTGTATGCAGCATAATATTAAAAGTCAGCAGCTACAGTATTTTTTCTGAAGGAGCCTGGAGATCCGCTTTAATGCTGGTGTTTCTACTTAGCTAAAGTTAAGTAAATGCTGTTTGGATTCTGGTTTTCAAGCAAGATCATTTGATAGAAGCTGGTCACACTGTCCAAATATTTGAATCATATGTACCCAGCTTACGTGCCTGTAAATATTGGATAAACTCTTTGCACACTGATCTACTCTTTCAAGCTAATTTTGCAATAAAAAAATAGGGATATTTAGTTCACACATAGATCATATATATGAAGAAATATGATTCATATTCTTACACCCACTTTATAAATTTCTCACTTGTTTCCAGTCTAGGTTAGTAAGGATTGCTCATAGTTCAGAATCATGGAATACGTGCCCTAAATTGATTGTCAAATTTGTAGATTTTAGTATTTTCTGTAAAGCATATGTTTAATGCTTAGTATTAGCACACCTACTAAAGATCGCTTAAACAGATGCTACAAGTTTTTTTTATTTCCCACTTAAAGTTAATGTGGCAAATCAGACAAAATATTATTTTACTCTGTGACCCTTTTTTTATCTTCTAATACTTAATCAGGTTATATATAAAAGCACTGTGGAGGCAGGTTCGACAATTTTGGCATGAAAACAGGGGGTCAGATTCACAGAAAAAGTACGCCGGAGTATCTGCTAAACTCCGGTGTACTTTCAAATTTGCCGCATCGTATCTTTATTTTGAATTCTCAAACAAAGATACGACGGCATTTGGCTAAGATCCGTCAGGCGTACGGCTCCGTACGCCTTCGTATCTTAGGATGCAATACTTCGGCGCCCGCTGGGTGGAGTTTGCGTCGTTTTCCGCGTCAGGTATGCTAATTAGCTGTTTACGGTGATCCACGAAGGTACGCGCGGTCATCGCATTCTCTTACGTCGTCGCTAGTCGGCTTTTCCCGTCGTAAAGTTGCGAGTGCTATTTCAATGGCTTATATTTAGACCAGCCATGTTAAAGTATAGCCGTCGTTCCCGCGTCGAATTTTGATTTTTTTTTTTGCGTAAGTCGTCCGGGAATAGGAAAGGACGTAACGCATGTCGCCGTTCAAAAAATTACGTCGGTGCGACGTCATTTCGCGCAAAGCGTGGCGGGAAATTTCAAAATGGAGCATGCGCAGTACGTTCGGCGTGGGAACGAGCCTAATTTAAATGATACACGCCCCATTTGAATTAGGCGGGCTTGCGCCGGACGGATTTACGCTACGCCGTCGCAAGTTTACAGGCAAGTGCTTTGTGAACCAAGCACTTGCGCTGAAAACTTGCGGCAGTGTAACGTAAATGTAATACGTTACGCCGCCGCAGATGTACCTGAATCTGGCCCCGGGATTTTATAATCCAGTAATTCATCAAAAAGTATTCAGCAATAGACCATGCAGTAGAGACATGATTTCAATGTAAATCCTTAGTTTTGGACTTCAGCCCTTGTAGGATACAAGAAAGGATAAATAAAAAAATAAAATAAAAATTAAATGTATGTCAATTCCCCATAATTAAATAGAATGGATTTCCAGAAGTATACAAAAAGCCATTATATGCTATAATGTTTAGTATATGTCCTTGCGAATGTTCTTTCAAAGGGTAAATCAATTTAGGGAAATTAGTTACTCTGAACAATTTTGGATGTTTAAAATGTGCTTAAAAATGCTTATCAATTGGGCACATGTAGGAATTCTATTCATAAGTATATTAGGTCCTTAGCCTTTGTAGAGCTTGTTTTAGCTGCACATTTGGCCACTAACGGGGCGCTTTTAGCCCCCACTAGCGGCCAAAAAAGGGTTAAAAGTGCCCTCAAAACACCCCAAAGATGCTGCTTGCAAGACTTTTTTCCTGTCCTGCCAGCGCACCGATCCAGTGTGAAAGCACTCGACTCTCACACTGGGGCTGCAGGTGGCGCATTTTTCAGGTGATTTACAGGCGCTATTTTTAGCCCAAAAGCACCTGAAAAATGCGAAAGTGGCCTTAGTGAGGGGGAAATCTTTAAGGCCCATACACACGATCTGACTTTTTGACAACAATTGTCCGACGGACTTGTTTTAGCGGACAAACCCGACCATGTGTACGCGCCATCAGACAAACCTTTTCGCTTTTTAATCGGACAAATGTTCGCTGTGGGAACAGACAAACTTTCCGGCAACAAATGTCCTACATCGGCTAATCCGATCGTGTGTACACAAGTTCATCGGACTAAAGTCCAAAGTACAAGCACGCATGCTCAGAACCAATGCTAAAGATCAGACAACAATAGGAGAATTTGCCCAAAGGGTGGCAGTAAAGAGCAGAAAAAACACGTAGTATGTCTATTTCGTCACTACATTCATGTTTGTTGGCTGAAAAAGTCCTGCCGTGTGTATGCATACCAAGTTCACGGACAACGCCCTGCAGGAATCTTGCATAATAGATACAATTTTTTTTATGAAGTTTGCACATTGCCTTTGCACTTTATACATCCATAAATAAGCCCAAAGGTCTGTTTTCCTGTTTTTTCTCCTTTTGCTGTTTATGCTTGTCTCAAAATTACACCTTACCTTTTTCAGAAATTCTGTTTTATGATACATATAGAAATGAATCTACAGTAAGAGCCGGTTCACATTGGGGCGACTTGGGATCCAACTTGAAGTCGCTTCAAGTCGTCCCAAGTCGCGCTGTCGAGAAAAACAATGCAAGTGAATGGGAGCGGTGTTAATACACACGACTCGAGTCGCTCCGACTTCAAAAGAAGTTCCTGTACTACTTCAATCCGACTTGTAGGCGATTTGCACCCATTGATTTCAATGGAAGTCGCCTCCAAGTCTGATCCAAGTCTGATCACTGTCTTAACTGAAGCGACTTTCCAAGAAGATAACATACATTTCTCAGGCAAACCTCTCCCTCTCCCTCCCCCTCCCTCCCCTAGAGCTGATTGTTGTTTGATTGGCCACTGGAAAGTCTCCTGTCCTGGAGACGACATCAAGTCGTGTTGTAAATCGCCCCAGATCGCCCTGTGGTTCATGCTCAAGTCGTGTTGGAGTTGCCTCTGAAAGTCGCGCTGGAAGTCGTGTCGCCCTAGTGTGAACCGACTCTTAAAGCATCTTAAGGGTCATTTGAGGAAACCAATGTAGCAATGCATCTGCAGCCATGCCAGGCAAAGTGTAGCTTAGTTTTATAGTGTAATAACAGAGGCTACAGAAATACACATTGCTTGTCTTGGATACACATTTTAGAACTAACTTCACATTAAGATAATAAGTAATGAATGTCACACTTTATTTGTCTCTGAGAGCAACTGCAGTTAGACTGAATTAATCATGCAAATGTAGCTTTTGAAAAGTTAGTACCTCTAAATAAAAGTTTTTTATATAAAGTTGAACTGAATAGAGGAGTTAATTGTAAATATAATTGTATAAATACATGCAATGGGCCGGATTCACAGACGACTTACGCCGACGTATCTATTGATACGCGGTGTAAGTTCAAGGATGCGCCGTCGTATCTATGCGCTGTATTCAGGAAATAAGATACGCCTGAATTTTGCCAAGATACGACCGACGTAAGTCTCCTACGCCGTCGTATTTTGGGTGAATATTTACGCTGGCCGCTAGGGGCGCTTCCGTAGATTTACGCGTCGACTATGTAAATGAGCTAGATACGCCAATTCACGAACGTACGTGCGCCGTTTACGTAAGGCGTACGTCCGGCGTAAAGTTACCCCTGCTATATGAGGCGCAAGTAATGCAAAGGTATGGACGTCGGAACAAGTGTCGGATTTTACGTAGTTTACGTAAGTCGTACGTGAATGGGGCTGGGCGTAGGTTACGTTCACGTCGTTGCCATTGAGTCGTCGTATCCTACTGTGTAAATTCGACGTGATTCTGAGCATGCGCGCGCATGCTCCGTTCGGCGCTTCATTTACATGGGGGTCATGATTAATTTCAATACAACACGCCCACTACCAGCCTACTTTGAATTAGGTGGGCTTACGCCGGCTCATTTACGCTACGCCGCCGTAACTTAGGGCTTTGTGAATACTGTACTTGCCTCTCTATGTTACGGCGGTGTAGCGCATATGAGATGCGATACGCCCGCACAGAGATACGCCAATCTCTGTGAATCTGGCCCAATGTGTTTGCATTATGTTTTTGAGCTTGCTGCAATCCTATAACATTTAAACATTTACCCAATGCTTGCTGTTACAGTATAGGTAAGATTTGTTATGTTAAAGTGATTACAGCCTGTTAGTAAAAATGTGAAATAAAACCATCCATTAATTACAGTAGAAAGGACACTGGCACAAATTCATCCAGATGCATTAGTATTTAAAGGCATCTAAATTTTAAAGTGTAATTATGGGAAAAAAAATATATATATGCTGGGCCGGATTCAGATAGAGATACGACGGCGTATCTCCTGATACGCCGTCATATCTCTGAGTTCCGTCCGTCGTATCTATGCGACTGATTCATAGAATCAGTTACGCATAGATCTCCCTAAGATCCGCCAGGTGTAAGTGACTTACACCGTCGGATCTTAGGCTGCAATCTCGAGCTGGCCGCTAGGTGGCGCTTCCGTTTGTATACGTGATGAATATGCAAATGCCGATTCAGAAACGAACAACCGCCCGGGGCTTTTTTTTTTACAACGTTTGCGTTCGGCTTTTTCTGGCGTATAGTTACCCCTGCTATATGCGGCGTATCCTATGTTAAGTATGGCCGTCGTTCCCGGGTAGAATTTTTAATTTTTTACGTAGTTTGCGTAAGTCGGTCATGAATACGGATGGACGTAATTTACGTTCACGTCTAAACGAATGACGTCCTAGCGACATCATTTGGAGCAATGCACGCTGGGAAATTTAGTGGACGGCGCATGCGCAGTTTGTTCGGCGCGGGGACGCGCCTGATTTAAATTCTACACGCCCCCTAGCCGCAGAATTTGAATTCAAGGCAAGTGCTTTCTGAATACAGCACTTGCCTCAAAAACTTGCGCCGGCGGATCGTAAATCAGATAGGTTACGCGGATCTAAAGATCCGCTAACCTATCTGAATCTAGCCCACTGTGTATAATGTACAATGTTACTGGCATTTACACAGCAGTTTTTTTTTCTGAACCTCTTTAATATAATGTTTTTGGTATATTTGGCATCATTATATACAGTAGGGATGAGCCGAACACCCCCCCCCCCCCCCCGTTTGGTTTGCACCAGAACCTGCGAACAGACAAAAAATTTGTGTGAACTTTAGAACCCCACTAATGTCTATGGGACTCTAATGTTTGAAATCTAAAGTGCACATTTTAAAGTCTAATATGCAAGTTATTGTCCTAAAAAGTGTTTGGGGACCCGGGTCTTGCCCCTGGGGACATGTATCAATGCAAAAAAGGTTTAAAAAACAGCATTTTTTTCGGGAGCAGAGATTTTAAATGACTTTTTATCCTTCAGAAATGACACTTTGTGCAGGAACAGTTATAAGCACAGGAAACAAGCTCTGCTTTACAGGCATACCATACACCCCCCCCCCCCCCCCCCAGGTACAACATTTTAAGGAATATTTCACTTTTATTGTTTCACTTTAAGCATTATTAAAAATCACTGTTCCCAAAAAAATGGCTGTTTTTTTACTTTTTTTTTGCATTGACCCAGGTCCCCAAACACTTTTTATGACAATAACTTGCATATAAGCTTTAAAAATTAGCATTTTAGATTTCTCCCATAGACTTTTCCAGGGTGTTTGAATTTGCCGCGAACACCCCAAATTGTTCGCTGTTCGGCGAACAGGCAATGTTCTCGAGTCGAACATGAGTTTGACTCGAACTCAAAACTCATCCCTAATATACAGTAGTTTGGCCTTACTACAGTATATACAGCTTTCCTAATCCCTTCCTGCCTGGCCCCCTGCATCCCCTTACCAGGGACTTTACGCTTGGCTGAGACTTTTTTAAGCTGCAAAAAAAAACCCAGGACCAGTGCATTCTGAAGCTCCAGCGTTAGAGCTGTAAAAACGCCAGACGTTATAAACGCTCAAAAACACGCAAAAACGCTACCGCAACGTTTTTGAGCTCCAGCTAAAAAAAAAAAAAAAAAACAGCTGTAAAAAAGCCTAAAAAAAGTGGCTGTAAAAACGTCCATGGAAATGAAGCCTAAAGGCTAAGTTCACGTGTTTCCAAATTCCAGCTTCCCTATGTACTGATATACTTTTAATGTGCCTCTTATGCAGAAAAGAAAAAGCTCTCTCTGTCCTTTAGGACAGGCCTACCCTTAGCCTCCAATGTCTTCCTGAAATCCGAAATTTGGAACATAAAATCCATTAGAACAAAGTACTGCAAAACTGCAACACGACAAAATGTTCCATGAGTTACTTTGTCATTTGTAGGGCAGCCTATTGAAAGCAATGGGTTTCCCTATGCATGTCACGAAACAAAGGAGCCAAAAAATTGTGCTGTCACTATGCTAGTTGTGACTGGGGCCTAAAAGTGAAATTGGTGTGTTTACACTAGAACAACGATGCTCCATTTATATCTGCATGTTTCCGAATGCACATAAAACACATGATTTGCCACACGTTTTGGAAACCTGCTGCAAACATGCATCACACTTGCATTGCCATTAAATGTTAATGTCACTCCAAGTGCAGATAGCAGGCACGTGCCTGCTGTGTGCCAAACATGCTCCTGAAAGAGTGGTAATAAAAGCGCCATTCTCCACTCTAAAAAAAGTTCTGCGGCTCATTTAGGGTGCTTGTCGCACGCAGGCCATTCAAGTTAATGGGCTGCCCTATGCATGATGAGTGGAAACACTCCAAAACACCCAAAAGAAGTGTGCAGTAATGCAAGTTCCCGCTATGTGGAGATGTGAATGGGGCCTGACAGCGGCCTCTCCCTCCTATATACTTGTATAAAGATCACTATACACTATCCAATCTGATTGTACAATCTCTGCACAGATTTACCAAAACTATGGAATAGGATTGCCAACCTAAACAATCCATTCAATTTTGGATCAAATCAGACAGTCCTTTGCACTACATAGCTGATGTTAGATCTAAAGAATAGTGTTGAGCAGAATACGCCATATTCGATTTCGAATATATAGCTGAATATTCGAGAAATATTCGCTAAATTCGAATATTCGTGATATTTTATCGAAATGAAATGATTGCGAAATTTCGCTATTGCGAATGCGAACATAATTGCGAAATTTCGGTAGGAGCACTCTGATTGGCTCAGAATATTCTTGATATTTTATCGAAATTTTGCAAAATGCGAATGCGATATTTTTTGCGGAATTTCGACAAATGCTGTAGGAGCACTCTGATTGGCTCAGAATATTCGTGATATTTTATCGAAATTTCGCAAAATGCGAATGCGATATTTATTGCGGAATTTCGACAAATGCTGTAGGAGCACTCTGATTGGCTCAGAATATTCGTGATATTTTATCGAAATTTCGCAAAATGCGAATGCGATATTTATTGCGGAATTTCGACAAATGCTGTAGGAGCACTCTGATTGGCTCAGAATATTCGTGATATTTTATCGAAATTTCGCAAAATGCGAATGCGATATTTATTGCGGAATTTCGACAAATGCTGTAGGAGCCCTCTGATTGGCTCTGATGCAGAAGAAGGGCGAAGAAAATAATCACGCGATATTCCTATTGCCGAATAATCGCATTGCGATTTTTCGGCAATATAAAATGATCGCTTCAGCTACTCGGCCCAAGGTCTCTAATCATACCAGCAATGCTTTTAGACGTCGATGGAGATCTGTAGAATGTGATCTGTTCTAAAAATAAAATTGAAAGAATCCGAATATTCGGAATAGCGAATATTGACCGCGAAATTCGAAATATTCACGAATACTCGAATATGCCATATTCGAGCCGAATATTCGCAATACGAATATTCGTGAGCAACACTACTAAAGAAGATGGTGCATTCAGATAGGGTGGAAATAAAACAAGGGGTGGTAATACATGTTTATTCTCTGATGTATAAGTCGGTGCATTATGGGATATGATCTATGATCTCCATTTCAAACAAAAATGTGAAAATGCAAAGTTTCTGTGGATAAAATAAGTGAGAGATAAGCACACTGGGATGGCTTGGGCAGAAAGGATAATAGAAGAAGCTTCTACTTATTACCAAAAGTCTCATTCTGTCTGAAAAGGCGTACTTAGCCTTTAAAGGGACTGTATTACGTTTTTTTTTTATATATATATATATATATATATATATTTTTTTTTCTTTTCTTCTTCTGCTTCATTTATTATGCTCATGACACAAAAAGGCAATTCTGTCAGATAAATACAGTATGTAATATTGCATATTAAAATTATCCAGTCTTCTCAGTATTACCTCATCATAACCTATTTTATGGCCATAATTTTTTTATTATGTTTAATTTTCCCTTATATTATTTTAGTCTTAACCTACATTTCTCTCTTTATTTATTTTTTTACTTATTTTATAATTACTACTACAACCAAATACTTGCTGTACATTAATACTGCTTACGACAGACTTTGTCAGATGTTTGTTGAGGTCATTCCGCTTATCTGTACCCTTTATACAGTTTTTTTTTTCCACATCAGACTCAACCAGGAAGCAGGACAGCGAGTAATGCTCACGATAACTCCGCCCTTCACATCTCCTCTGTGGTCTCGCATCACATGTGGTTCATCAATTTATTTACCACTTTTTTCTTATTTTATATTATTGTTTTTTTTTTTTTTGTATGTTTATTTTCTTTCAGCTATATACCAAGAAAAATCACTTTTGAGTGAACATTAATTATGACCCTCGTTACATAGAGAGAATCCCGCCCCTGAGTTACTACTCCTCTTTCGTCTTTTGTTCCCCCCAAGTCCTAACCCCCCCCCCCTTTATACAGTTTTATAATTAGTTTTATACTGTGAAAACTTCTCAATAAAAAAACAATATAAAAAAAAAATCCAGTCTTCCATCTAGTCAGCAGATGAAGCTTTAGCCCCCTTTTCACATGCTTTTGCACCATGGGGATGTTTTTCTGCCCTGTAGGCACAGCAGAAAATGAAAGTAAACCTCTTCAACCTAAATGGAAATTCCCTAATAGACCACTGACTAGTGCAGTACAAGTGTAGCCACTGGAAAATTTTCCCTCATATAAAATGTTTTCAATTTTCTTGTTTTTTTTTACCATGCTTTTGGTTTACATCTACCCTGGCATGAGAGTTGAAGGTGGAATTCAGACCGAATACTATAACAGGTTTATAATTAGCCATTAAAATTACTCTTTGTCTATGCAGGCTTATTAAAAATCCAAACCTTTATTTATCCTAATTAGTGCCTGAATTTGATCACTGAAATATATTGCACATGATGCTAATCTTTTTCTATTGCTTTGTTAAACATCAATTTCTATGTACTACTAGACATAACCCTGCATGTTTTCTAATGAGGTGAAAAGCGATCTTTAAAATAAAATTTTCACCTCCGATACCAGCATCTGCTGTTTTTCAAGTAAGAAACACTATGCAATATTTCAGAGCGCATCCCCACCCTACGAGATTTGGCCCTTACTATCTCACTAGACAGTAACAATTCATTTGGCAGTGACGTGTTGCTGTCCTAAAGTCCCATTCTTACGTTTTAACTTGGCTAATTTACTAAAGCCATTGTCTAAAAATAACTGATGGAAAATTACTGGGTTTCAGAATATTCATCTTAGTGCAAATAATATCCATTATGTAATTTACAATGTGCATATTTCTTTATTGTTTACTAACGTAGCTGCCTTGATTTCACATGTTGTGTTTTTATCTAATTACTTTATTTTAGACTACTTTCATATGTCATATACTTTTTTGTCAAATACTTCTAATAAAAAAAGTTTGCAATTTTCACGTCCCTGGAGTGTTACACTTTGCCATTTAATTTCAATTCACAACAATTGAACACATACAACTGCTGTAAATTAATCTAAACCATAACTGGGTGGTTTTTAGTTTGTAGCAGAACTGGGTATTATAAACAACTGCCATTTTGTTTTAAAAAAAAGCTGCCAATATGTATCAGTGCATCCACTTGTAGTTTCCATTGGAAAAGTGTGTGGCAGGTAACAGACAGGTTTAGTTGAAGATAAGGACAGCGTGTTCTCACTCAATTCTTAAATACAGCCCCCCATGATAACCCATTTATGCAGCTGATAAAATCATGTTAGAGAATCACATCACAAACCTCCTCCAAGAAACCAAGGTTTGACTCCACTCCACAAGAATCTATGGGCACCAACCCCAATGACAGGAAAACATTAATGCAATTGTGCTATTTGCATGTTATATAGTTGTTGTAACCTGTGAACATGTTCATATAATTAGACTATTTAAATGCATCCTCATATGGGTCATAAATACACAGATAAACAAACCTCTCATGTATTGAATGACGATTTAAGCAGTTGCTCCCAGAAAGTGAATCCTAGCCTAAATCCTATCAGGTTTCATATACGGGAATAAAGGCAGACAGTCCTAAAGGCTCAAGGCTGGAAAGATATAATATAGACAAAATATAGTTCCCTTTAACCTAATTGTGACTATCCAAATGAACTCCCAGAAAATCCATCATCCACTCTCTACTTACTTTAAATCTCCAACACAGATTCCCACTACCATCCAGGAAGCAGGCTATGGCCTTATGACTCAAGGGATTTTTGTAGATTCCATTGAATCCTAATTAATGTGATAATGCCTCTCCCGGTGATAATAGCTTGCAGGTGCATAGTTGGAAACTATTTGCAGTATTCATGCTAAAATGGTAAAACAAAGATGGTGCCCATGTTGTCAGACCCCCGCTGTGCATATGCAAGACAGATTACATCATCACACATGGCAGTGCCGGCACAGTTATGGGCAGGAAGCCACCGACACCATACTGGCGGAGGGCCAGCGCTAGGTGATCAAATCAAGGAGGCAAGGGATGCTGAAAAGGAAAAAACAAAACAGACCAAACCCATCAGTGTCACATATATTCAGACTAGCGCACCAAAAAAAAAAACAGCACCTCCACGTGCACCTGATGATGGAAATCAGCCACCAGACCCACCCCTGGTGGAACTACATGTGATTCACAATAGAACATGTGTAACATCATTGTGTAATAAATTCAAATGAATGAGAAATAACAATTAACAATAACATACTACATTAATTCACAGTAATCAAATGAAATGTGTAATACAAAGGCTGAAGAATATTGGCCATAATTACATACAAATATGCAATTGTTTATATAACAATTCACCACAATTACATACAAATAACCCATACGCATACACTTTAATTACAGGAACCATTATCTGAGTAATTCTCTTAAATCCTAAGGAGTTTGATAGAAAATGGCCAACAGCAAGGACGTTTTTTATCAGCAAGAACAAGCTGCCGGAAGTGACTCAATCCCATACTGGAAGTGCTACTTCCTACCATCTTAATTGAGGTTTACAAGTGTT
Organism: Rana temporaria; assembly: GCF_905171775.1. Taxonomy (NCBI): domain Eukaryota; kingdom Metazoa; phylum Chordata; class Amphibia; order Anura; family Ranidae; genus Rana; species Rana temporaria. The sequence goes on along the minus strand of NC_053492.1, from coordinate 278,109,882 downwards.
TTTACAAGCTGTTGTTGTAAGTAGGTTTTTACACATTAAACACTGTATTTTAACTTGTACTGCTGCACCATGTGCCTTTTTAATGCCTTGCATTGGAGAGTCCTAACATTGGAGTATGGTGGATCGGGAAGATTGTTGATGATACAATTATATCCATGATACATGGTGTAACCATAAGCTGTTCTGCTGGTTGGAGACACTGTTTTACATTGGGTTATTGCACTTGAGCATGCATAATAATGTGGTATGACACTTTTCACAGTTTATAATTTAAAGCGGTATTACACTATTTTCATTTTCCATCCTTTGGAGGTTTTATGTGTCCTGGATGTAAGAGCAAGGACTAATTAATGGTGCATTATTAATTTCGCATTTGGTAAGGTATATATTGTGATTGATGCACCATTCTTCGCACAGTGAAGTCGGCACTGGACTTAAAGTGATAAACACATACTGTATATAGATGTACTTGTGTAAATAAAATGGTTTTTGATTTATGGTGATTAAGCCATGTGGCAGTATCACATTCGACTTCCTTTTTCAGAGCTTTCAACACCAATCTGGAGAGAGGGGAGGAGAGCTTCAAAAGGGGAAATAGAGAAACAGACACATAGGAGTATTACGGAAGGCTCTATTTGAGAATTATGAGGGTTTGGGGAAATATATAGGAACACAACTTTGAATTCAGTGGAAATTATTTTATGATTTTAATGTAAGCACAATATAAAGATATTATTTTAACACACCAATGAGATTAGACATACTACACTATATATGTTTTTCTTTTGTCGAGATCTTTTTTACCTTCTTGAGTGGAGCACTACAAGGAATTCACAACCAGGGAGGACATTGCTGAAGCTGTTTGATCTACATTGAACTTGGAAGAGATTGAAAACATTTTTGGAAGGGCATTTTTATGGTTTGGGACTTTTAGGATTACTTTTAGGATTGCTGATAGTGAGTGATGATTTTATGTATAAGAACAGGGACAGCCCTAGGGAACTGCTGGCCATTTTTTATCAGCCAGTCAAAGCTAGCCTATTCCTACTTGATAGAAAAGCATGTGTTGCCGCTAAAGCTACCTGATTTTTATTATTTTTTTCAAACTGAAACTATTCAGATTAGTGTGCTGTTGCAGTATGTAAGTCAAGCTAATTTGAAAAATGTGATATCTCGTGCCAAAAATGAAAAATAATAATATAAATGATTCGTATAACGAATAATTGATAGTAAGCAGCTCCCAATTGAGCACTCAAATATTGCAGTGCTTCGATACAAGAGATGTCCACCTCCACCAAGATCAGAATTATCCCCAAAAAGGTGCACAAATAGATGGCTCCTTACCACAAGGTGTTGACCTTTTTAATTAAAAAGAGGTCAAGTAAAGCATTGGTCACAGAACCAGTATTCCAGGATTCAACTGCGCGGCTCTACGTTCCCTTAGTCCAACCAATCTCACAGTATCAAACAAAGAGAGAGGGAAAACACCATAGTGAAGTACTATTTATTAAAAATTCCATAAAATATTGCATCGCCAAAAGGCCTCTAGTCAGCATTGTGGAGAGTGTATGGAGAGGGTTCCTCGCTGGGGAAGCTGGCGTGCGTTCCAATCCGGAGAACCAGCGGGACCGGAAGTGCGTAATTGTACGTAACCAGGCGCCTCGACGTACGTTTCGTGTTGCCACGTCGTCAGGAAGAGTGTATGGTTACGTACTGGACCCATAGAAATAGGTCTTTCAATTACAATGATTTAGCCTATGACGAGCCTCAGTCCCAGTTCAAGCGGTAAGTACTAACCCACATAACATTCTTACAAATATCTTGGACATATAAACATATATAAAAATGTGAAAAATGTAATTTTAACATGTAATCATGGATGATGGCATATCATCCAGCGGGATTGATGCACCACTTGTACTGCAGTTAAGATCCAGCTCGATATTTAACCCTTACTTAGACGATGTATCCACTCTGTTTCGTTTTGAGAGACAGTTTTTTGAGATCAGTCCCTCTCCAATGTTTGTTAACCCTGTCTATGCCATAAAAGATAAATTGACGGGGATCTTTATCATGGAAATCTGCAAAATGCTTCGAAACACTGTGGTTGGGGAACCCTTTTAATAATGTTGGCCACATGTTCGTTAATTCGCACTTTAAGCTCTCTGGTTGTGCATCCCACATATTGTAATTTACAAGGGCATTCCAAAACGTAAGTTACATTTTTAGAGTGGCAGCTAATGAGGGGCTTTATCGTAAATTCTTGTTTGGTGACATGGGAAATAAATTTGCTCTTTTTCTTTCCTTGCCTGTTAGTATTTTTGCATGATCTGCATTGGGTACAATAATGAAAGGCAGATCCATCTAAGAAGGTCAGTGGTTTCTCAGGTGGATCTGGGACATTGGCCGCTATCTTAATTCTAAGGCCCGGGGCTCTCCTATATTTAAAAGTAGGTCTGGGTGGCAATATTTTGGCCAAATACGTATCTTTCAATAGGATAGGCCAGAATTTTTTGATTTTTTTTTCCACACTTCTAAATTGCCTATAAAAGTCGGAGAGAAAAGGCACCTGGTCACAACGAGAGATGCCCCCCTTAGACTCAAGCAAGGTTTGGCGATCCATCTTGGAAACCTAATTTTTAGTATCCTGTAACATAGGTAGAGAGTATCCTTTCAACACAAATCGCTTTGTGAGCATATTTTCTTGTTGATCAAAATCAGTAATTAGGTCACAATTCCTTCTAATCCGCATGTATTGGCCCTTGGGTGTTGCTCCCAGCCATTTTGGATGAGGGCAACTAGAGGTGGGCACAAACCCATTCCTGTCCGTGGGTTTGAAATAGGTTTTTGTGCCCACCTGGTCCCCTTTCTTATATAGTGTTAAGTCCAGATAATTGATGGAAACAAGGCTGTACTCGGCAGTGAACCTCAGACCATATTGATTAATATTCATGTTCAGTATGAATGCGTCTAAAGTAAGTTTGGAACCCTCCCACATCAGTAAAATATTGTCGATATATCTTTTATAGCATATCAAAGAGTGGTCATTATCATTGAATATGGTTTCCTCTTCCCACTTGTTTAAAACCAAATTTGCCACATTAGGGGCATAGCAAGCCCCTATCGCGACACCCTTGACTTGCTTGTAGAATTTTCCCTGTGACCAAAAGTAGTTATTCCCCATGGCTTGTTTTAAACCTTCAACCAAAAACTGAATTTGGGCCGGTGGTATTGCAGATTTTGTCTCAAGAGTCTCAGTGACTGCCAAAATCGCATCATTTTGTTTAATATTGGTGTACATCGACTATCACTAACCAGGTGTTTTCCGTTACTGTCACAGAGGGTAAAGACTTAATGAGTTCTCTACTATCTTTTAAGTGGGCTCTACCCTGTGTGACCAGGGGTTGGAAGTATATGTCTAAATATAATCAATATAATCGAACATAATAAACCACCGGTAGGGGGGGGGATGGAGAGGATGGAAGGAGCCTTATAAAATTCCTACTTCCACACCATAACCCCCCAGAGAAAATTCAGGAAAAGGGGCAGAAGGGGGAACCAGAAAGAAAAAGGCCACGGGACAACTAATGGAAGGAATATTTAATTTAGCGGGAGTTGATTTTACGGAAGCAGAATTAACAGTTTTATCTAAAGGGATGAAATTTGCTCCTAACAAGATTATTGATAAGTTTGACCTGTTTATTGATGTAGAAAAATATGTGAGGAAGTTAAACATCAAGAAACATTTCTCACATCAAACAAGCAGTTCACCTCAACCAGATGCTACAGAATATCTACACAGTGGTTTAAAGAATAGTTCGGTATTCAATCCCAAAAAGGGAACACACCATCATGTGAAAGTCTTCAAGCATATGGTTCAAGAAGAAGTAAAAGAATTAGAGGTCACACAAAGTAACAATAAAAAAAATCTTATTAGTGAAGGCATTAAAAAACTTGAGAAAAATAAAAATATAGTGGTGCGTCCAGCAGATAAGGGTGGAGGAGTGGTGTTACTTACCAAAGAATACTATTATGGAGAAATCCAATGTTTATTAGCAGATGTTGATACATACCACCCTCTAGCAGGGGATCCAACATCAAAACTCAAGGCACAATTGTCGCTTTGGGTCACTAATGGTACAGCATTATCAATTCTGGAAAAAAAAGAAGCACAGTACCTTATACCTAAAGTACCACGGATACTCGTTTTATATATAATCCCCAAAATCCATAAAGATAGAACCAACCCCCGGGGAGGCCCATCATCAGTGGGATTGGCTCCCTATACTCAAGGGTGGGGGAATATTTAGACATATACTTCCAACCCCTGGTCACACAGGGTAGAGCCTACTTAAAAGATAGTAGAGAACTCATTAAGTCTTTACTCTCTGTGACAGTAACGGAAAACACCTGGTTAGTGACAGTCGATGTAGAATCGCTGTACACCAATATTAAACAAAATGATGCGATTTTGGCAGTCACTGAGACTCTTGAGACAAAATCTGCAATACCACCGGCCCAAATTCAGTTTTTGGTTGAAAGTTGAAAACAAGCCATGGGGAATAACTACTTTTGGTCACAGGGGAAATTCTACAATCAAGTCAAGGGTATCGCGATGGGGGCTCGCTATGCCCCTAGTGTGGCAAATTTGGTTTTAACCAAGTGGGAAGAGGAAACCATATTCAATGATAACGACCACTCTTTGATATACTATAAAAGATATATCGACGATATTTTACTGATGTGGGAGGGTTCCAAACTTACTTTAGACGCATTCATACTGAACATGAATATTAATCAATATGGTCTGAGTACAGCCTTGTTTCCATAAATTATCTGGACTTAACACTATATAAGAAAGGGGACCAGGTGGGCACAAAAACCTATTTCAAACCCACGGACAGGAATGGGTTTGTGCCCACCTCTAGTTGCCATCATCCGAAATGGCTGGGAGCAACACCCAAGGGCCAATACATGCGGATTAGAAGGAATTGTGACCTAATTACTGATTTTGATTAACAAGCAAATATGCTCACAAAGCGATTTGTGGAGTAAGGATACTCTCTACCTATGTTACAGGATACTAAAAGTTAGGTTTCCATAATGGATCGCCAAACCTTGCTTGAGTCTAAGGGGGGCATCTCTCGTTGTGACCAGGTGCCTTTTCTCTCCGGCTTTCATAGGCAATATAGAAGTGTGGAAAAAAAATTAAAAAAATGTGGGCCTATCCTATTGAAAGATATGGATTTGGCCAAAATATTGCCACCCAAACCTACTTTTATATATAGGAGAGCCCCGGGCCTTAGAAATAAGATAGCGGCCAATGTCCCAGATCCACCTGAGAAACCACTGACCTTCTTAGATGGATCTGCCTTTCATTATTGTACCCAATGCAGATCATGCAAAAATACTAACAGGCAAGGAAAGAAAAAGAGCAAATTTATTTCCCATGCCACCAAACAAGAATTTACGATAAACCCCCTTATTACCTGTCACTCTGAATATGTAACTTATGTTTTGGAATGCCCTTGTAAATTACAATATGTGGGACGCACAACCAGAGAGCTTAAAGTGCGAATTAACAAACATGTGGCCAACAATATTAAAGGGTTCCCCAACCACAGTGTTTCGAAGCATTTTGCAGATTGCCATGATAAAGATCCCCGTCAACTTATCTTTTAAAAAGGATCATTCTCTTGGACTAGAGAAATGCCTCACTCTAATAGATAACTGGATGACAAACAGTTATCTTAAACTCAATGGTTCGAAAAAAGAACTTCTCCTGTTTCACGCTAACCGGAAAAATCACCCCATGTCAACATGGACTCCCCCACCCATTCTGGGTACAACTATCACCCCTAGCACCAAAGTCAAAAGTCTCGGAGTCATTTTCGATACCTACATGACAATGGATGCACAAATAGGGTCAGTAGTCAGCGGATCCAACCATCTGCTGCGCCTACTACGCAGACTCACGCCCTTTATCCCGAAAGAGGACATTGCAGTCGTGGTGGGAACAATCATCAATTCCAGACACGACTACGCAAATGCCCTCTATCTAGGACTCCCCAAATACCAAATCACTCGTCTGCAAGTCGTTCAAAATATGGCCGCCTGACTAGTGACTGGGAAAAAAACATGGGAATCAATCTCACCTTCACTGAGATCCCTTCATTGGTTGCCAGTAAAAGACAGAATCACTTTCAAGGCACTCTGCCTAATACATAAGTGTATTCAAGGAAACGCCCCCCAATATCTATGCGAAAAAATAAAAGCCCATAACCCCAATCGCATTCTGCGATCCACCAATCAAAACCTACTCCAGATACCCAAGGCCAGATACAAGTCCAAAGGAGATTGAAGATTTGCAGTCCAGGGACCTCGCCTGTGGAATGCACTACCAACCACCATCCGACTGGAGTCGGACCACTTGGCCTTCAGGAGAAAGATTAAAACCCATCTCTTCTGAGGTCAAGGGGTTCCTTACCCATGAAATGGATACAGCGCCCAGAGGCGATTCAGTTTGCATGTGTTGCGCTTTACAAGTCTCTCTCTCTCTCTCTCTCTCTTTATGGCATAGACAGGGTTAACAAACATTGGAGAGGGACTGATCTCAAAAAAACTGTCTCTCAAAATGAAACAGAGTGGATACATCGTCTAAGAATGATGCAGCCATTAGGGTTAAATATTGAGCTGGATCTTAACTGCTTTTTAACCAATGAATAATGTATTTTTAATATATTTTTATTTTTCTTAATTGATGGATGTTTTTTAATTAATATGTTTTTTTAATTAATATGTTTTTTTAATTAATATGTAATTCATAATGAAGTATTATTGTCAGTATATATATATATATATATGCCATCATCGATGAGTCCATGTTAAAATTTAATTGTTCACATTTTTATATATGTTTACATGTCCAAGATATTTGTAAGAATGTTATGTGGGTTAGTACTAACCGCTTGAACTGGGACTGAGGCTCGTCAAAGGCTAAATCCCGCCCATTGTAATTGAAAGACCTATTTCTATGGGTCCAGTACATAACCAGGCATGCTTCCTGACGACGTGACAACACGAAACATACGTTGAGGCGCCTGGTTACATACAATTACGTACTTCCGGTCCCGCTGGTTCTCCGGATTGGAACGCACGCCAGCTTCCCCAGCGAGGAACCCTCTCTATACACTCTCCGCAACGCTGACTAGCCTCAGTGCCAGGTCCAAGGCACCACCAAAAGTAAGAGGCCATTTGGCGATGCAATATTTTATGGAAGTTTTAATAAATAGTACTTCACTATGGTGATTTCCCTGTCTCTTTGTTTGATACTGTGAGATTGATTGGACTAAGGGAACGTAGAGCCACGCAGTTGAATCCTGGAATACTGGTTCTGTGACCAATACTTTATTTGACCTCGTTTTAATTAAAAAGGTCAATACCTTGTGGTAAGGAGCCATCTATTTGAGCACCTTTTTGGGGATAATTCTGATCTTGGTGGAGGTGGACATCTCTTGTATCGAATTTCCAGGACTGCAATATTTGAGTTCTAGTACTCTCCAACACGGAAACTCATGAATGGACTTTTATTTATTTATTTATTTATTTATTTATGTATTCATTTATCACATTCATTTATGTAGTTTTGTGTCACCATTTGCTATTATTGTCGCATTAGTGGTATTTCTGTTTACTGTTGGTTCAGAAGGACCATCTTATTATATCATTTTCACCCACTTACCGGTAATTATTATGCATTATCACTATTGACTTTAGCGCCCCCTTTATGCACTACTTGAAGTCAAGCTAATTGTAAAAGGAAAAACATTAATTCTACAGCCAATATGCCCTGCTAGTATACCCTTTTGTTACGAGAGTCTGTAAAAGTTGTGCTGTTATGTACAGCTTTATGGCTTCCCTTAAGCATGTTATTTAAAAGATATATAAATGTTGACCAAATGCATGAAAAGTGCTGATTGTATGGTCAGTGCAGTGGACAGCAATGGAATTTGTTGCTATGTTCAAGCCCAGGTAAATTTGCCCATCCCTAGTCAGTGCATATGCATTGACATTTTTCTGGCTAGGTTGTGGTGCATTTTTGCATGAACTGCAATACATTTATAATATAATTAAAAATTACCAGGGTCACAAGTGCACTTGGAACTGGTCCCTGGCATTCCGCCACCAGGCTTGGAGGGAAGGGTCTTTGGGCCGGGCCCTTTATTGCTTCTTGACCCAGGGCCCTAAAGGTGCTAGTTACACCTCTGTACATGTCTGAGATGTAGGTTTTTATTTGTATCATCACAGATCAGATGCAGATTTCACAGGTTCCTTGACACCACAGGTACATACGCACACCTGATGTATTCCATGTGTAAGATCACAAAATATTATTGCATTTATTTTATCAATTAGAAATATCAGAAGAGTGGACTTATTTTTCTTTCAGGGGCTGTGGGTTTCAGGTGTTGAGATACTATCTTTACTTCCCCTTTCAGTAGAACAGAGCCACTACAGAGTGTCAGTCATGACAGTTGGACAGCTTTCTCAGGGAATAGAAACAGAAAACTGAAACATTTATGTAATATACTAATCTAAATGAATGAGAAAAACAAATTAAGGAAACACATTAAAGCAAAGTAGGATAGGCAAAAGAGTGAAAAAATGCATATTGTATAGTGCCCAACCTATAGATTTTTCATATACACCTGTCAACTTCTCTTCTTACATTTATAACTGCTGCAATATTTTCATGACAAAACATCCTAGGGATAGAATGTTTAAAAAAAAATGTTTTTACCTAACATTGAATTTTGACCTTCAACAATATTTTGTCCTGTAACGACACAAAAGACAAAAAAATCGTCATATATATATTTTTTTTTCTACGCTTTTTCCACCGGAATTATTTTTTTAAATGGACAGTCAGTTTGTCTTTTTTATTTGACCCTTATTTCTCAAATTAGAAAAAAATACAAATACATGACAAAGTCATCCTGCACGTCTTACTTGTCTGCTTGGCAAGATGTTTGCCAGACCAGAATCACAATGTATTTGGCAGGTTTCTTGGTTCCTAATGTAATTTCAATCTGTCTAAATATGAGCCCAGCACTAAACTGGTTTATACAAATGTTTAGCAAACAAGTAGTAAAGTTAAATTTCTCTCATCACCCTTAAACAATTGATTTTCAGAGACAAGTACTGCATTTAATATTGCTAGATTTGGTTGACATTCTTCATTGTTATTGAATAAGTAGTTCAATGAAAAATATCAGATATTTAGTTAAAGCAAAATATTGAATAAAAAAATACAGACATTAAAATGAATAGTTCCCATAAAATTAGTTACATACCAATAAATCAATGCTATAGTTAGAAGAAACAAGAGAAAGTATTTTGAAAAAGAAAAGCATTTATTTAATTAACACAGCATGTAAATCTATATATATGCCTAAATGAAATTCTTGCCTACTACATTTTTAGAATTAACACTTAAGTACAAATGGTATTTATAAGATCATTATTGCAAAATCTTCAAAGTATTTCATGATTTCAAAGCTCTCTGAGTGATGTGACAATCAGTTTTTTGCATGTCCACAATTTCCTGAATGTTACTGCTAGAGCTTGATGTCAGTCTTTAGCTGGAAGACAATAATTGAATGAAAGAAACTCAAACTGGCAGTAAAATGAAGTTAAAGGCCCTTACTGCTTACTCACTGCTTCTTTAGTCAGTCAGCTAAAATACTAATTTATATTCACATAAATAACCAGGTTATATAATACATAATAAAAGTATTATTAATAATAATAATAATAATAATAATAATAATAATAATAATAATAACAATAAAGCATTGGGGGGGGGGGAAGGAAATTATAATTGCTATATGTCTGGCTTATAGTTGCTTTGCTCCTTGATATGCAAAGTTGGTCTTCTACCAAATCTTGCAAGAATGCTCTTCTCCACAATGCAGGAGCACATTTTTGAGAAGTCCACATAATGTCATCCTCCCCTAAAGCCCCATACACACGATCGGAATTTCCGTCGAAAAAAGTCAGACGGACTTTTTCCATAGGAAATTCCGACCATGTGTATGCCCCATCGGAGAAATTCCAACGGAAATTCCGATGAATTCCATTGGAGTTTAAATATAGAACATGTTCTATTTTACTCCGATGGAGTTCCGTTGGAATTCCGATGTGCTTTTGGCCAGGCAAAAGCCTGATCGTGTGTACGCGGCATAAGAGGGTGTGCTGCAGTCCAGGGTGTAAGGTGAGTATTTTTTCCTTTTTTTCTCTGTTTTAATAGCTTGCTAATTTGCTAAAATTACCTATCGATGGTAGAAAGTATAAGACCACAAAAAAAAGGTTTAGACTATAATGTGTATATCATTACTGTTGCCATCAAGACTTTCAACAAAGCAATTATTTATATAACATAGATATAATTAGCAGTCATTTTAGCTTTAGGTAACTTTATTATAGTCTTTAAAAACTGCTGAAACTTAAACATTTAAAGGTATAATTTTCTGCCATTATCTGCTAGTTTAGGTTTATGTAATTGCCCTTAAGTAACATGTTTCAAGAAGATGAGGTATGTAAGAAATATACTTGTAGTCTGAAGTTTGTGTATAATTTATGTCGCTTTGTACAAACAGAGACGCAACACCAGTAAGCTGAAATTACTGTTAATTCCATTATAGTCAAAGGAAATAAAATGCTCAAAGAAGTATGTGCACTCTCAGATGAAGTAGAACCGGAAAGGGAATACAAATCAATCATGAAAAACGAATTTCAGTATACAGTAAATGTATTAATATTTTCATAACTATCTAGCTTTTTTATTGACTATGTAATTTTTTTTAATCCATGATCAGATAAAAAAACGTGCTTAAAGTGGTTCTAAAGTGAAAAGTGTTTTTTATTATAAACCTAATGCGTTACCTACATTAAGGTAAAAAAACTCTTCACCTTGCTTTTTGTCCCCCCAAATACTTGCCCGGGCGCTCTCTTCTCAATCCAGAGCTGTGTCTGTCTGCAGCAGTGCTGGTGTTACTCCATTGACTTTTGCTTCTCTCAATCAAATCCATTGAGGAGGGAAAAGGGGGTGTCTATGGGCATACACAGTCAGGCTCGGGAGTGTGCTAACATGTGTGCCCCCATAGCACATGGCTTGCTATGGGAGCACACTCAGGAGAGGAGGAGTGGATAATCCCAGTGGGGAACCCCGGAAGAGGAGGTAAGAAGGGGCTGTTCTATGCAATATCCTTGCACAGAAAAGATAAATGTAAACCTCTTTTTTCATGTTAGGGAAACAAAATACCAGCCTTTAATATAACTTTAAAAATAATTGTGTTTAACTCTAACCATGTAAAAAAATCTTTAGCAAAGAGCAGGCAACACAAGTCCTACAGCACAACACCCTGAATACAGATGAGTGAGCTGGTTTGTGTAAAGCATATAGTGGAGAATAGATTCACCATGGTAGAGATGACCTTTGGATTCAGATCAAATGTGAGTTGGACATGAAATCTAGCTGCTTGATGCCCATGGAATTGGAAAACTGAATGGCCAGATTAGAGCTGTTTGCCCACCTGAACCTATGCTGCAGCTGCTACAGCTATAAGTCATTAATTTAATAGTGATATTGCTACTGTCACTAAATTAATGCCTTCCTGGCCCACCTTATTGCTTCCACATAGTAGACAAGCCAGATGGGTAATGTTATTTACCAAATATGTTTATTAACATAGTTGGTCAATGATCTCAGCCAGCATCATTGGGCAACATGTTAACACTTGACAGGTGGCTAGAAAGCTGTCATTTGTAGCAAGAGTCTGGCAGTAGAAGATTGTCATGCATGATTTTGCTGTGAGTGATGATTGTTCTACATTGCTGGATGACGTGATTGACAAATGGAATTACACTATGAGATTTTTAAAATGAAATACTTTTTACATTGTACATTTTTGTGAATTAATAATAAATACGGAGGGCAGATATCTGGAGTCATCCTTATTTTAAAGAAGACTTCCAGATTCCAAATAATTCCCCACTCAAATCCCCACATCCATTGGGACAGGGATGTGGGAATTAGGTCCTTGACACCATCAACATGGTGCCTTGCCAGAGGGGTCAGGTAATGCCAGGTACCCTCACAATATTGAGGGCATGTGGTCTGGCATGGTTCTGGAGAGGTACATACTCTTGATGTCCATTCTTACCAAGGATAACTAGGCCACATACCATAAACATAAAAATCTTGTTGTTCGGAAAGGGGGGAACACCCCCCTTTTCTTGGACTGCTTGGAATAATGGTCTGGTATACATTTTATGGGAACCACTTGTATTATTTGGGTCCGGTATGGATTTCCTGGGGGACCTCAAGCACTTTTTTTTACATGGGTACCACCTTAGAATCCAAACTAGGCTTAGAGGGTTTGGTATACATTTGGGAGGCCTGTACACAATTTTCTTTTGTCATTCTTACTGTAGGATGTGCTAAAACAAACATTTCATTGCTGGCTTTTAAAACACACACACACAAACACCCTTTCAAAGGTCACCCAAAATACATAGCAGATTACATGTGACCTGGAAAATAAGCCCACACAAAAGTAATTTGCTGGCAACTTTAAAGTGGATGTAAACCTAATTCATTAAATCTGAGCTGGGCACATATATCTGTAGTTTTTTTCTTTTATCTCTCTTCAAAGCACTAAGTCCCGCAGCTTTGTCCTGCTCCGTTCTTCTGTTATCAGCCTGATAACTTTTGTCAAGCTCTGCGGACGTGCGGACGTGTGTTGCAGCAGCTCCTGTCAGCTGTCTTAGAGCGGTCTCAGAGCCGAATCCCGGTTCTCTCCCCCTTCTCCCCCCTTCTCCCCCCGCTTCGGCACTCCGTTACCCACCTCCCCAGCAGCTTCCATCCAGCACCCCGGGATCCAGCCCCCCCCCGGGACCACCTGGCCCGCCGACCAGCTCCCTCTAGCTGAGACCGGCGTTTTTTCATCCGCCAGCCGACACCGCCGCGGAGCCCCCCCCCCCCCCGGATCACCGAGGCAACATTCACCTGCACACACTCCGTGGGACCCCGTTGGACGCCCCCCCCCGTCCCACTCACTCAGTTCATCCGCCCGCCGCAGCCGCCGCCTGCCGCCTGTGGTCTCCCAGGTGTCCTCGGGCGCTTCCCCTAAGCGGGCTGAGCAGCACAAAAGACCGCGGCTGAGGCCCAGCCCCAGCCATCGGCTTTCTTTCCTTGTTTCCTCCTCCCCAGCATTGCCTCCAGCCAGACAGGCCCACGAAGTAGCATCTCGGCCGGAGAACCAGGACAGACCGTGGCTCGGGCCTAGCTGTGGTTCCGGCGGCCATCTTGGTACACCCAGCTGAGGCAAAAGGACTCCTCACTACCCACCCTAAGCCGACCTGCCTGGGAATGCTCAGGCCACACAGACACTGATCAACAGCCAGGGGACCACAGACAAGAGACATCTGGAGAGTAGCATAGTCACAACCCGGTAAGTAAGGGCCATTCCGGCTCCTTCTCCTTTCTCCCACCCCATTCTGCACATTCTTTCCCCAGCTCACCCTACACCTCCCAGGTAAGTCTAACCGGGGTCCACACTAGCAGCTTGATCCAGGGTTCCTGATCGCCACTGGGGTCAGGAAGGAATTTTTTCCCTTGCTGCAGCAATTGGCCGCTAGGCTAGGGTTTTTTGCCTTCCTCTGGATCAACTGAGGGGGGCGGTTTAGGCCGGGTCACCATCTTTTTTGCAGTATTTCTACCGATCCTCATCACTGTCACTGAGCGAATATCAACTGAACCTTCCGGGAACATCACCCCCCCCGAGGACCATCCCCATCATCATTGGATCAACAGGATTACAGTATCAGCATTTCGCCATCAATTTATCTCCCACCATGATCATCATCAAGTACGCAGCGGACACCCTCCGCAACTTAAGGAAGTTGGCCGCAACGCTTCCAACCACCACTGAAAAAACACTAAAGAAAGAACGACTACTAAGAATCTACCGCCAACCAAACCCAAAAAAAGAGAAGCCACCGCAGCGACTTCAACACTTAGAATGCGCCCTGATCAACACAAGATCTGCAGTCAAACACAGAAAGGAAATCCACGACTTCATCGTCCAACACAATACAGACTCTTTATCACAGAAAGTTGGCTAACACCCAACTGTAACCCCATCCTAGCAGAATTGGTGCCCGAAAATTATCGCATCCTAACCGAACATAGAACAGGGCAAAGAGGAGGAGGCCTTGCAGTGATCTACAAATCCCACCTCGCTCTCACCAAACCAACTCTACAGAACTCTCTGCCCTTTATGGAAACTCTCACCCTGCAACTTCAAACTACACCAGAAGAAACCGTCCACATACTACTATGCTACAGACCGCCCGGACCAAAAAACGCATCTCCTCACACCCTTCTCCGAATTCCTCTCGACGCACACCCTGAAAACCAAAAACCTGCTGCTACTTGGGGATTTCAACCTCTGGGCTAACTCAACTCAGGATCCCATCGCTACCGCCTGCATCAACCAACTGGAAGAACGGGGTCTGCAGCAACTGATAAAGACTTCAACACATACGTCAGGTCACACTTTGGACCTCATCTAAAGATTTCAACACATACGTCAGGTCACACTTTGGACCTCATCTTCATACAAAACTTGAATGTCAACACTCTGGACAATAGACCTTTACCATGGACGGACCACCACGACATCAAATTTATATTAACCACCGATACCATCCTTCAAAAACCCAAACTCCCAACAACTATACACTGGGCAAGATCACAGAAGAAATTACACTCTGAGCTCTTCAAAATCACACTAGCGACTAAAATAGACGTACCAAATCCGAACCACTCAACGGATCAAACACTCAACGCTTTAAACAAAGCACTACTACAAACAGCAGACACAGTCGCTCCAAAACGTAGAGCTCTCAACCGGAAAAATAACTCAGGCTGGTTTAATGACTGACACTAGGTTCTTAAATAAAGTCAAACTTCGAACACCCAGGTGACATGCATGCATTTGGTGCAAATCCTCCACCGTAAGAATAAGCTGCTTACCAAACGGCAAGCCTTTATTGCAATTGGCTATAGCCCAGCCACGGCCTTTCAATCCTCTGGGTACTCAGGGTGGGACACTTATGTTAAGCAGCGAGATCCAAGCCTCAGCAATAGGATGGAAAGGAGTTGCAGTTCACTCTCAATAACCCCCTCAATAGACAGCAGCAATCAAGCGGTCCAGACACATACACCGGAAGATAAAGAAGGGGCACAATAGCGTGATACCGCAGGATAAAATATATTTAATAAAAGTAGTGTACTTACATTAGTACGAGTAAAAACAGCGTGTGACAACAAACAGTAAAGCCGGCCGGCTTGAGGAGCCCTCCTCCTTGGCGTGGTGACGTCACTGACGCAGCCTCCCAGACGCGTTTCGTCACTAATGGACGTTTTCAATGGGGGTGACCATTGAAAACCACCCCCATTGAAAACGTCCATTAGTGACGAAACGCGTCTGGGAGGCTGCGTCAGTGACGTCACCACGCCAAGGAGGAGGGCTCCTCAAGCCGGCCGGCTTTACTGTTTGTTGTCACACGCTGTTTTTACTCGTACTAATGTAAGTACACTACTTTTATTAAATATATTTTATCCTGCGGTATCACGCTATTGTGCCCCTTCTTTATCTTCCGGTGTATGTGTCTGGACCGCTTGATTGCTGCTGTCTATTGAGGGGGTTATTGAGAGTGAACTGCAACTCCTTTCCATCCTATTGCTGAGGCTTGGATCTCGCTGCTTAACATAAGTGTCCCACCCTGAGTACCCAGAGGATTGAAAGGCCGTGGCTGGGCTATAGCCAATTGCAATAAAGGCTTGCCGTTTGGTAAGCAGCTTATTCTTACGGTGGAGGATTTGCACCAAATGCATGCATGTCACCTGGGTGTTCGAAGTTTGACTTTATTTAAGAACCTAGTGTCATTCATCAAGCAAACCAAAGGCTCCATCTGTTGTTATTGCCTACAGGGGGATTTCACCAATTTTCATTCATTGACTGACATTGTTTTTGAATTTATTAGAGTGGCGCGGCTTTTTTATACTATATATTGCCTTGTTTTTCCAACGTCAGCTGCTGCCTATAGACTCTGTGGTGGAAGCGCGGTTTTTTGTTTTTCCATGGTTTAATGACTCTCTCACTCTACTGAAACAGGAACGCAGAAGAGCTGAAGGAGCCTGGAGGAGGAACCCATCAAAAGAAAACCTCACAAAGTACAAAACCCTCACCAAAAATTACCACAAAGCGATCTTTAAAGCCAAAAAAGACCATTTTGCACCGTCTCCAAAGCCATAAACCATCCACAGGAACTTTTTAAACTAGTCTCTAAGGCTATGAACCCATCCTGTTTGGAGCCCCCTGCAAGTGAGACACAAGAATTCTGCAATGAACTATCTGACTTTTTTATCGACAAAATCGAAAAGATTCTGGCAACAGTTCAACAGAAAAAAAACACAAACCCCACTCAGATACAGCAAGAAGAAGAAATCAACAAAACTTCGATGAATTTCGAGCTGATCCCAATTACTATCGACACCACAAAAAACATCATCGGAAGCCTCCGAGACAACACATCCCCAAACTACATCATCCCGACAAAACTCTTGAAAGAATGCACGGACATCTTGGCACCCACCATAACGCACATCATAAACCAATCATTCAGGGAAGGGATGGTTTCCGAACAACCTCAAACAAGGCATAATAAAACCCCTCTTAAAGAAGCCCAACCTCGACCCGAAAGACCCTAACCAGCGCAGACCGGTAACAAGCCTGAACACGATCTCCAAGATCATGGAGAAAGCAGTAGTGCAACAACTCCAGCCCCACCTGGACGACCACAAACTCCTAGATCCTCTACAATCAGGTTTTCGCCCAGGCCACGGCACAGAAACGGCTCTTCTCAAGATATGGGATGACGCCCTTGAAGCAGCAGATGACGGAGAATCCTGTCTCCTAGTGCTGCTGGACCTTAGTGCAGCCTTCGACACAGTAGATCACAACATATTGCTCACGCAACTCAAAGAAGTAGCAGGAGTCTCTCACGCAGCCCTACCGTGGTTCGCATCTTTCCTTGAAAATCGCACTCAGACTGTGAAACTTGGAGATTTCACATCAGAAACACGGACCATCACATGCGGAGTCCTGCAAGGATCACCCCTCTCACCTGTACTCTTCAACATCTACATCCGCCCGCTCCTCAAAATCATCAGCAAACAGGACCTGCGCTACCACTCCTATGCGGACGACACGCAGCTTTACCTTCGAATCACCAACAAAAAAGACCAATTTCATGAACTTGGAAAGTGCCTCACACTGATCGACAATTGGATGACCGAAAGCTCCCTCAAACTTAACGGATCCAAAACAGAACTACTCATCCTTCACGCAAATAAGAAATCCATTTCTAGGACCACATGGACACCACCCACCATCCTCGTACAAACCATCGCACCAAGCAAAAAAATCAAAAGTCTCTGAGTCATCTTCGACTCAGACATGACGATGGATGCACAAATAGGATCAGTCATCAGCAGTTCTCATCATCTGCTCCGCATGCTACGTAGACTCGAAAGAAGACACGGCAGTAGTGGTTGGAACAATCATCAACTCACGACTCGACTACGCAAACTCCATCTACTTAGGACTACCAAAATACCAGATGGCACGTCTACAAGTCGTCCAGAACACGGCAGCCAGACTGGTAACAGGTAAAAAGCCATGGGAATCAGTCTCCCCAGTCTTGAGGTCCCTCCACTGGCTGTCCGTACAAGACAGGGTGACATTCAAGATGCTCTGCCTCACCCACAAATGTACACAGGGAAAAGCTCCTCAATACTTAAGCGAGAAAATAAAACCGTACGTCACCAAGCGCATGCTCCGGTCAACCAACCAAAACCTTCTCCAAATTCCTAAATCCCTCTACAAATCGAAAGGAGAACGAAGATTTTGGGTCCAAGGACCACGGCTCTGGAATGCTCTACCCACGACCATCCGCTTGGAAGAAAACCATTGGGCATTCAGGAAAAAGCTAAAGACCCACCTCTTCTGAAAGACCTGTACAACTCTGGATGCCAAGCGCCTTGAGGCGATTAAGTTTGCATTTGCTGCGCTATACAAGTTACTCACTCACTCACTCACTCACTCAAGCTCTCTGAGACAGGAGCCTGAGGTGTGCGTCAGGGGAGGTTTCTATCAATTGATTAGCAGACTCCTAAACTAATCACAGGCAACCTCTGCCTGTGTGGGGAGGGGGTGTGTACCTTTCCTCCAATCAGCTGTCTTACAGTGTCTAGCAATAATCCACTCCTACAGATAAATGAGGAAGTGAAAAATCTAACAGGATGTGCACTTTCTAAACAGTATATAAAGGGGAAGACAGAAGATATACATGTAAAACCTATGTACCTATGTAGGGAGTTTTGTTTCATCCCTGCGTATCATCTGAGGCTGTTCACTTCACTGGGTATATGTGAGGGTTTACATCCACTTTAACCACTTCCCGATGGCCGTACGACTTTGTACGGCCGCAGGGTGGCTCTAAATCTCTGGGAGGTTTGTCTTTTTACAGCCTCCGCTCCTCCTGGCCACTGGGGGGCGTGATGCCCGTCGCATCACTGAGATGCCGATGCGCGTGCCTGGCGGCCGCGATGTCCGCCGGGCACCCGCGATCGGCGGTTACAGAGACAAGGACGTGGATCTGTGTGTGTAAAAGGTACTTGTAGTTCATTCATTCACAGGAAGCAGTGAATAAACGATTCAGCTGTATGGGCGGAGCCTCACGCAGCCACGTTGCTTTCAAAAAGTGACTGTGGGTGCAGGGAGAGGATCCCACAAAACAAAAAAGAGAGGAAGTTCACATTCGTTTTTCATCCGTTTTTCATCCGTTTTTTTACATCTGCCAGCTAGAGTCCTTATCGACTTGAGTCCTGAAGCAATTTTTTCATGTAAAAAAATTAACCGTTTACATCTATTCTTCGTCCAATCTGTTTTTTAACAGAAGAAAAATAGGGCTTTGATCCATTCCAAACAATGTATGTGATTGGAAGTGAATGCAAAAGGATGATCATTTATTTACATCCGTATTTCCATAAAGATGCATGAAACAGATGGATGAAAAATTGACAAATGCTCTGCATGTGTAAAAGGGGCCATAGTGGTGAATTACTTGCTGGACAACTGCAGACAGACAAATGACAGGAACAAATTGCAGTACATAGGTGGGACAGGTGAGAGTAAACTGAGTGAAAATTAGGAGTAACAGGATACAAATGTGAACAGATTGGAAAAATCAAAGACAATAAAGATAATCAAACAGTACCCAAATCACAAAATAAATGCAGCACCTAATAAACTTAAAGTGGTTGTAATCCCAATTCATGAAATCTGACCTGGGCACACATATCTGCTACTCCTGTCCTCTATTATCAAAATAAAAACTTTACGTTCTGACAAGCTTTCCGACATAAGGAGATAAAAGCAGCTGGAAATTTGTGTTGAGGAGGGAACTTAGAGAAAGGTTAGCAGAGAGCTTGTCTATTCAAACGGCAGCTCTGCAAGTTCCTTTGTTCCTCTGCCTGTGGGGGAAGGGGATATGCCTTTTTTCCAATGAGCTCTCACACAGTGTAAACCAAGACTATACACCCACTGATGAAACAGGAAGGAAGATTTCTAACACAATCTGCACTTTCTAAAGAGTGTAGAAGTGGAAAGACAGCAGATATACAAATACAATTTAAGTAGGATGATTTGTTTCATCCCTGTGTATCATCTGAGGCTAATCACTTGACTAGGTATAGGAGAGGGTTTGCATACACTTTAACCAGTTCCCGACCCCCGCATGTACATATACGTCCACAATATGGCACGTACAGGCACATGGGCGTACATGTACGTCCTTGCCTATTAGCGGATGGGGGGTCCGATCGGGACCCCCCCCGCTACATGCGGAGGTCGGGTCCGCTCGGGGAGCGATCCGGGACCACGGCTATTTGTTTATAGCCGCTCCGTCGCGATCGCTCCCCGGAGCTGAAGAACGGGGAGAGCCGTATGTAAACACGGCTTCCCCGTGCTTCACTATGGCGGCGCATCGATCGCGTCATTCCCTTTATAGGGAAGACACGATCGATGACGTCATTCCTACAGCCACACCCCCCTACAGTTGTAAACACATACTAGGTGCACCCTAACTCCTACAGCGCCACCTGTGGTTAACTCCCAAACTGCAACTGTCATTTTCACAATAAAGAATGCAATTTAAATGCATTTTTTGCTGTGAAAATGACAATGGTCCCAAAAATGTGTCAAAATTGTCCGAAGTGTCCGCCATAATGTCGCAGTCACGAAAAAAATTGCTTATCGCCGCCATTAGTAGTAAAAAAAAAAAAATTAATAAAAATGCAATAAAACTATCCCCTATTTTGTAAACGCTATAAATTTTGCGCAAACCAATAGATAAACGCTTATTGCGATTTTTTTTACTAAAAATAGGTAGAAGAATACGTATCGGCCTAAACTGAGGAAAAAAAATGTTTTTATATATGTTTTTGGGGGATATTTATTACAGCAAAAAGTAAAAAATATTGCATTTTTTCAAAATTGTCGCTCTATTTTTGTTTATAGCGCAAAAACTAAAAACCGCAGATGTGATCAAATACCACCAAAAGAAAGCTCTATTTGTGGGGGGAAAAAGGACGCCAATTTTGTTTGGGAGCCACGTCGCACGACCGCGCAATTGTCTGTTAAAGCGACGCAGTCCCGAACTGTAAAAACACCTTGGGTCTTTAGGCTGCATATTGGTCCGGGGCTTAACTGGTTAATGTAAATGTGCTTAATAAAAATGAATGTGTCATAAAAAGTAAAAAACAATGTGACATTTAAACCCTGGATCCACAAAGAGTGAAAATAGGGCACCTAGCACCCACAGGGTTAGGTTAAGCCCTCATGATATCCTATCAGATGAAGCATATGTATGGTGGAATTTGAGACTGCTGAAATTTCACGCTGCTATGCAGGGAAGCCGTAAGTTTTCAGCTGATTTATGTTTATTGATTTTACAATTAAGCCTTTTAATGCTGCACTATAAAAGCCCTCTGCCTCCCATGTTTTGTATGTTTATGGCGATACAGAGTGTCATTGAATCAGCAAGGAAAGTGCTGCTGTGTTGGAACTACTGTGGATGAGACTGCAGTGTACTCGAGGCATAGAGAGATTCTCTTACCCGGGGAGTATATTACATGTACTGTTTGTCTCTTCTTTTGTGGTGAAAGTTCTGGTAAGCCTAATACCTCGTTGTGATGGTTGCCTCATCTCCACTGTTTGAGGATCCAGGATTTGGATGTCACATTATTTTTTTACTTTTCATACTGGTGGATATGTTGCACTTGATTGATTTCATAATGAATCCTTTGAATGCTGCACTATGACAGCCCTCTTGTTATCTTGTTATGCATGCTTATGATGATACTGAGCAGCTTTTTACCTACAAGGCAAGGAGATAGCAGAAGGGCTGCTGTGTGGGAAGTGTTTGTCGATCAGACTGCAGTGTTCTGGAGACACAGAGAGATACATCCATCCATTGTAATACATGTGTATTCTGCTTCTATTAGGGAGGTTGAAGCTCTGGTAAGCTTAATATTTACCTCTGGGTCCAAGATCTGGATGTCACATTGTTTTTCACTCTTTATATATTGGTGGATGATTTGTTGCACCTTATTAAACTGATTCATTGACATTTTTATATTTATGTATAACACTTTATTTTTGACACATGATTTTTAAAATTTGTATTAAGCATCTGTAGCGCCCCCTTACTTTCAGTATGGGCACTACGCTAAAGTTAGTGGGGAATGGGAGAGTTATTTTGCTCCCATTCACAATTTGCTAAATTGGGACTTCTGTCATTCCAGAAAAATCCACTGGGTCAGTCTGTGCTCCAGGGATGCGGTACCATCCCTGGCCAGCAGTTGGCGCCAGAGGGGTTCTGGCAGAGTAAGTTTTTCCAAACAGCCAATTAGAGGAGTTTTTCCCATGCTGGGGGAGGGTATGTCTGTGACAGGTGTCATGTGCTAAGCAAGTTTCGCGGGGTCCCGGTTCCAGGTGCGGCATCCACCTTCAGGGTGCGCGCATCCATGGACCCCGCCAGCACTGCCCACCAGGCCGGATTGCAGTCTACACAAAACCTAATCCGGAGGTAAAAGGGGACTCCGGTGACTTACTGGGTCCCCGGTTCTATTGAGAGGATCCCTGGATCCTCAGAGTCCAGGGAGCCCTTTTGTGGATATAACCATCACTGTCATCTTTATACACCTGGCTTAGTGGATATTCAGCCCCAATATTTGGCTGCTTATTTTACTTCAACCCTTCAACACCCCCCTTTTCTGTATGGGACAATTATCGAATATTTCCATTTTCATTGAACCCATTGTTCACTCGTTTATGGGACATTCATCAGTTATTTGTTTAACCCATTTTTCACTTGTTGTGTGGGACACTCATCACAATCTATATTATTTCACATTTACCTTACTGATACTTATTTAGTTTTGGTATATTGTTGTATCAATCTGGTCTGATTGATCTTCGTTTATGAGTTTTCACTTTTCCCTATAGCGTGATTATTTGCGCAAACCACCTTTTTTAACATATTTCACCTTGTGTACGTAAACACAATTAGGTTTTTCTGCATTTATATTTATTTTTATTTGGTTATATCATTATTAGTCTTAGCAGCGCGAAGGACACTTTCTAATATAAAATAATTACAGTGCCATCATTCATATACAGAAATAGAAGGGATAATGTAAATTAAACAGTGTGTGTTTAGTATCACTTTAAAGCTGGCCATAGAGAACATTATACAATTTTCTTATTTAATTTCCTTTAGATTTACCTTCAACGATCCCTTCACTGTCTCCCGCTCACCCAACAAATTAAATTCAAAATACTAACAACTACTTACAAAGCCATCACAACTCTGCCCCCACCTACATCACTGAACTAGTTTCTAAATACAAACCTAATCGTTCTCTTCGTTCTTCTCAAGACCTCCTGCTCTCTAGCTCCCTCATCACCTCCTCCAATGCTCGCCTCCAGGACATTTCCAGAGCCTCTTCAATCCTATGGAGCTCCTTACCCTAATCTGTCTGACTATCTCCAACTCTATTAATTTTTAGACGATCCCTGAAAACCCTCCTCTTCAGAGAAGCCTATGCCTCCCACGCCTAACAACTGTATTTTAATTTTCTCCATCTGATCATCCCCCCACCACTGTTACCTTTTGTTCCACTTGACCCTTCCTTCTAGATTGTGATAATGAGCAGGGCCCTCTGATCCCTCCTGTGTTTATTTTTATTGTAACTCTACTGTTTGCCCCATGTTTTAAAGTGCTGCGCAAACTGTTTTTCACTATATAAATTCTGTATAATAATAATAATGTATGGCCAGCCTAAGAGAAAAAAAATATTAGAAGCTGAAGACAATACAAACAGTTACAAAAGCCAAGAAAATATAAGTCAAATATATCAGAAACCAATAAAGGTCAGTTCAGAATATATAAGGGCCTAGTTTAAAACAGCCAGGGCATACTTATGCCCTGTACATATGATCAGGATTATGCCCGGCCAAACTCACATTGGAATAAAAGAGAACATGTTCTCTATCTAAAATCCGATGAAATTCCTCGGAAAAAAGTCTGATGGGGCATACACATGGTCAGGATTTCCGATGGAAAAAGTCTGTCAGACTTTTTTTATCGGAAGTTCCAATCACGTGTACGGGGCTTAAGATGTGAAAGTTATTTTGATCAAACTCAGGCTAGTGAGAGCAATGCCACTAAACAGCCAGCCAATGCAGCCATAAATACAAAACTGATGGGAAGAAACACAGATTGACAGAAAAGCCATAATAGAAAATGCAAAAACAATTAAGACCGAGAAAACAGCAAAACTCAGAACAGTAGGATCATAAGCTTGTAGGCTTTGTTTTGGCTTTTGAGTGTCTTCTGTTTTATGTGCTGTTTTCTCATGTCAAACATTCAATAAAAGAGCTGCCTTCTAACCATTGTCGGGTCTTGCTGACCAGAATGAACTTGCTGAAGTGATCCTGCGCAGTTGATAGTGAAGTGCTATGGAAAAAAATCTAAAAAACAGAAGTATTTGGTCAAACATACAGGAAATGTATTGTACCCTATGACAGTGCTGTGTACCACATGAAGAGAGTGCAGGAATAGGTCACAACCCGTTCAAACCTCAGGTTTTCAGATGAGCAATTCCTTCAGTATTTTTAAACAACATAAATATCAGCGTGTGTTGAGTTCAGCTAGAGAGCTGTAATCGGAGACTGCTACACAGCATTCTATTATTCCGAAACTTGTGGCAGAGATAAAAAAAAATATTATTCCAGCTGTTTTGGGATTTTTAAAAACTAGTGACCTTAGGTTGCAGATAAGATATGTGGGTGATAAAAAAATGCAATTAAAAAAAAAACACGATTAAAATACATTTTATAATCGACCCTTTTACCCTCCACCTTGCTCCATCACTTGATATTTATATACTGAGACTACTATTATATACCTTGAATCATATATTCTAAATGTAATTCTTTTGCCACAAGTTTTTGGAAAAAGTGGAAAGAAAATTAATAATTCCTTTTTTTACGTAAACTTATTAAGTAATACGATTATTCTGACACATAGCATAGGCATTCCTGGAATTAGGCCCCTTTCACACGGTCGGACCGTTCAGGTCCACCTGTCAGTTTTGACGACAGACCTGAACGGCCGCTCCATGCATGCCTATGGAGCGTCGGATGTCAGCGGATACGCCCCCATCCATCCATGGCGGATCGAAGGTAGGAATCAGCGGCGCTGCACAAGCCCCTCCCCACTCAGTGAGCAGAGAGGGACTTGTCACCTGCCGGCTCAGCGGAGATCTGCAGAGAGATCTCCTGCTGAGCCGGTGGGAGCTGACGGACTCAGCTGCGACGGAGTCTGCCTAGTGTGAAAGGGGCCTAACACCTCAAAACACATTCTGCTACTCTTCCTGCGTATGGGGATACTACATGATTAAGACCCTTTCAGTGTTTGGACTAATTATGCACCAGACATTGCAACCCGTGTATCACAAAAATCAGCCAACACTGTAAAGGAAACAATGTACTGTGATGATCGCCTCTTTACGAGTGGTCAGTGAATATAGCATAGTGTAGCTTCCCCTACAGCAGCACCTGCTCCTGAAAGACAAGCAGGCCTAAATTATTGGTACGTGGCTGCCGCCATAGCACTATGTTCACTGTCCAGGAAGTACAGGAGGTTGAACAAAGGGTAAACCAAAGAGTACTGTGGTTTCAGTAGTGCAGTTGCCTGCAGAGGATGGGTGGCACCAATGTCTCACATGAACGTAGCCAGTGGGATGTGCAAATAGGTCTGTAATGGTGCCAGGCAGAGATGTGGCCAAAAAACAGGCAAAGCATTGATCCAGGCAAAGAACAGGCCAGATTCAGTACATGCAACAGGCAGAGATTTGGTCCAATAATCCAGGCAGAAGCATAAGGCTTAGGGCCTCGATCAGGTAAAACTGGACAAGGAGATAGAGGCTTTTTCCCACTCAAATCTCTTCGAAGCTTTTGGTCTCCAGACCCTGATCCGGGAGGTACAAAACCAGAAGAAAACCAAAAATGTAGTTTTCTCCACTCTGAAACACTACTCTGGAGCCCCTCACATACATAAGACCCCCGTGTTGCCTTAAATACTGCCAAAAGATCAGCCACAGGCTATTGCTTTTTTTTGGATAAAGGTGGCAGAAAAGGGCCAGGCTTGTATAAAAATTGTTCATGTAGAGCTGGTACCCTTGATTAAGGAGAGGTAATACAAGGTCTTACACAATTGTTCCACTACTCCCCATACAGGCTATGCAATCGGGGGCTCTAGGTTGCTATTCTTTCCTTTACAAACCCAGGACTTGTACAAATACCCCTGTGGTCCTTTTGCAGAGTTTGTACATATTCTCCCTATATCTGAAGTGTAGAAATCATATAATTATTTTATAGTGAGTCCTAGACATAGTGGTGGAATAGAGTGGCATATGATAAATGGAATAAATGGAATTTGTGTACCATTAAACCTGCAGTTAATTTTTTGTTTTTGTTAGTCCCATATTAAAGCAGAGGTTCACACAAAAAGTGAACCTCCGCTTTTTGGATCCCTCCCCCCTCCGGTGTCACAATTGACACCTTTCAGGGGGAGGGGGGTGCAGATACCTGGGAGAGCAGGGACCAGTGACGGCGCCACGATCCTCGCGCATGCACAGTAGGGAATCGGGCAGTGAAGCCGCAAGGCGTCACTTCCCGATTCCCTCATTGAGGAATGGCGGCGGAAGCAGGTGAGGACCGAGCGATTGCTCAGCCTCGGCTGCTGACATCGCAGGCTCGCTGGACAGGTAAGTGTCCATTTTTTAAAAGTCAGCAGCTGCTGTATTTGTAGCTGCTGGCTTAAAAAAAAAACGGCAGAACCTCCGCTTTAAGTGCACGTCAAAAGAAAATGTAAAACTCTTTGGTTTCCACTCAAATGGATAGGCATAAATGAAGCTGGGATTTTGGGTGATAAACTGTTGGGCAAAAGGATTGCATTGGTCCACCACTGAATTCCATGAAATTAAAAAGAAAATTACGTTAAATGTTGGGTTTCTTGGACTTTTACAATGCTGGTGATAGCCATGTCACAGGGAGGTATTAAGCTGCTGGTAGTTGCCTGTTGCTCCTTGTAGTGCCTCTTTTTGTTGGGACTCTCTCGTTATCTGAATCGGATACTGAATTGCTGCTTTGTGGAACTGATGTTTTGTGGGAGTAAACTGTGTCCAGAGGCTTTAATATACTCACAGTTAGCTGAAATGGCCCTCTCTCATCACAGAGGATGGTGGTGATCAGAACACACTGGTATGTCATTGATCAGGGCCCACTGGTATGGTGGTGATCAGGACACACTGGTATGCCATTGATCAGGGCCCACTGGTATGGTGGTGATCAGGACACACTGCTATGGTGGTGATCAGGACACACTGGTATGTCATTAATCAGGGCCCACTGGTATGGTGGTGATCAGGACACACTGGTATGTCATTGATCAGGGCCCACTGGTATGGTGGTGATCAGGACACACTGGTATGTCATTGATCAGGGCCCACTGCTATGGTGGTGATCAGGACACACTGGTATGTCATTGATCAAGGCCCACTGCTATGGTGGTGATCAGGACACACTGCTATGGTGGTGATCAGGATAATGGTGTGGCGGTGATCATACTTAATACCCGGAAGCAAGAGTCATATAGATGGTTGACATTGTCCCAAAATTGTAGAACTATAGAAAGAAACCCCCATAAACCAGGACTTTAAAGGCAACATGAACAAAGACTGTCAAATCAAAATCACAATATTTTATTAAAATGTCATTAAAAAGAAAAACCTATTAAAATTGTTACATATTTGGCTGTATATATAAAACTGATCCAACATATATGATGCAATATAACATGTAGTGGAACATTGCTGTTATAGTTCTCTGGGTCCCACTACCACCAATTGGAGTTGGAGTCAGACCTGAAATCCTGTGATGTACAGAAAGCACTGCAGAGCAGTGACATTTACAAAAGAGAAACATTTTACAGATGCCAGCAAATGACATTGCCAGCTTCTTTCAGCACACAGACCTTTCCAAGAGTCTGCTATATATTTTGGGAGACCTTTGGAGTGATTTTTGTGCTGTTTTTATTTTTATTTTTTTAAGCTGGTAATGAATGTCATTTGTTGGCAATTTACTGTATCATTTCCTTGTAAATGTCACTTTTGCTGTAGAATATTCTACAGCAAGAATGAAAAAAGAAATGCAGTGTCACTGTGCTTGTTCTGGTGACAGTATGTACACAAATATATATATATATATATATATATATATATATATATATATATATATATATATATATATATACATATATATTACCATCTTAAGCAAATGTGTGATGTGATGTAAATAAAGAATGCTTTCAGAAATAGAAGAGCACTGTGGAACGCAGGATTTCATTTGTGGCCCGTTGGCCTAGTGTTTAGTTGTGTTGGGGGGTGAGGCTGTTTTTCGCCTGCCCAGCACTGTTTAAATTTTTCCATTGACAGTATATGGTTTGTGTAATCTTCTGGTGCCTCTGTTCTAGCATATGTAAGGTGCATGTCTTCCTTTGATGGTATTTTGTAATTTTTATATATGCTGATTTATATTTTTGTATTTTATTTTTTGGCACAATAAACCATTTTTCTGATTTAAAAAAAGAAATAGAAGAGTTATTTGTTTATTTTTATCAATTAACAATGTGAAAAGTAAATGGACAGAAGAGAAATCCAAATCAAATTGACAATTGGTGCAACCACCCTTTGCCTTCAAAATAGCATACATTTTCTAGGTACACTTGCACACAGTTTTTAAAGGAACTCAGCAGGTAGGTTGTTCCAGACATCTTGGAGAACTAACCACAACTCTTCTGTGGATGAAGGCTGCCTTAAATCATTCTGTCTATTCATGTAATCCCAGACAGACTCAATGATGTTACGATCAGGGCTCTAAGGAAGGCAAACCATCACTTCCAGACCTCCTTGTATGGCATGATGGATAAGTACCGTATTTATTGGGGTATAGCGTGCTCCCGCGTATAGCGCGCACCCCTAAAGTTAACGCCGATAAATACGGTATCTGCCAGCATTGAGGACACCATTAATCCTGACCATATCTCCATTTGTAGAAATGCATCCCAAAACTTGCAAGGAACCTTCATCATGCTTCATTGTTGCCTGCAGACACTCATTGTACCACACTCTAGCTCTTTGGTGAACAAACTTTCAAATTTCAAATTTTGACTCATCAGTCCAGAGCACCCGCTGCCATTTTTCTGCATCCCAATTCCTATGTTTTCATTTATAGTTGAGTCGCTTAGCCTTGCTTCCATGTCCTATGTGGTGACCTGTGGTAACGAAATACCACCAAAAGAAATGTATGTTTTAATTTAAAAAAATAAAGATATGCTGCGGTGGCTCAACGCGATTGGCACTGCGCTGACAAGCCATTCACCTCTGCAGCTAGAGGTTCGGATCCCGGTCTCGGCTTCATGTGAATTGAGTTTGGTGGTCTCAGCCCGGCTCCCGGTGGGTGTGCTATGCAAGGTAAGCCTGTGCTTAGTACGCCCACCCCCCTTCCACAAAAACCACCACACCTACACACGCACTCTAAATTGGGTTAACACACGCACATTGACCACGCGGTCTCTAAAGAGAGGCGAAGGACTAATGGGGCTGGTTGAGCGGGCTAATCCTCTCACTCCCTTATAGGGAGTCCCTCTGCCCCGTTGGGCTTCAAAGCGGAGCAGGTAGGGTGGGCTGTGTGGGAGGACCCCCTCACACACCCGCCATTGCCACCCAGGGCATGGAGAAAGGTGGCAGATTGCCTCTGGGGGAGGCCTGCCTACTCCCAACTCCTGCAGTCCAGCTCCTCTCTCGAGTACACGCACAAAAAATACACTTTAAAAAAAAAGAAAAAAGAAAGATATAACCTAGAAATAAAAACACCCAAATATTTGACCTTTATTAAAAAAAAATACAATTCTCAAAATATGCCTCTCATTGTGAAGCCATTGGCAGTCACTATGCCTGCCATCTGCTGACTCCGTGACCTACCATACACAACTGATCCTGGAAGTAACACTGCTGAATGACAACTCCCTGAGCTGTAATCAGCTATATGAGAAAGTCATATCTAAGGGGGATAGTGGTGACATCATTGATCAAATATGGGCATATCCATATTTAATTAATGCCATTAATGAAATATGGCCAAGTTTGGGCAGTGATCTCACTGTTACCCCTCTCTTAGTGGTGCAGGGATTCCCCTGTGAGGGCAGTGATTTATAGGGACACCATGGGTGCTTCCCTAGGAACCAGTGTCTGTTGGAGGCTGTTATATATAAAAGCAGTACAAATACCACAATTATATATGATGTATGGGTCCCATCGGCTAAAGTATGAGTGTTCGTCCAAATGCCCTAACAGCCAAGGTTTGGTCTGAATTTAGCTTCAGACTGAACATGCGGCTAATCCCTATTGTTCATCTCCACTTAAAAAATTGTGTGAGAATAACACAATGAATATTCACACATTTTCTTCAGTAAAGATTTAAACCTTCTTTTGTAAATCCTCCTTATGTCGACTGTTGTTAAGCCCTAGGGTCAAATCTATTTTTTTAATATTAGGTTCATGCATGCATAATACCTAATGTGCAGGTATAAGGGTCCATTCAGAATTGTGCATTGCAATGTTCATACTATTGTGTGATGCAATGCCGCTCATTGTGAAAGTCACTCCAGCACACTATGCTGTTTCAGACAGCACAAATGCATGGTAATGCATGGTAATGCATGGTAGTGCCTTAATGCACAAGCCTTATTTTGAATTCTTAAACAAGAGTTCTGTTCATTTGTTGGTCCATTGCAGTGCATTGGAAACCCATTTGTAACGAATTGGCTGCCTCATCATGATGTACATTAACGTGCATATAACACAAATTAACTCACATGCATTAATGCATCGCTATGAATCGCAGCTGTGTGAATGAAGCCTAAAGCTTACAAATAGGCTCCATTCAATGCCACTCGGCTGTTATCCTTTAGGAGCGGGAGGGAATGTCTCCCCCTCCCACCGCCTTCCACCACTTTTCCGGGCCTCCCATCCCACTAGGAAACTCGATCCACGATCCGACACTTCCGTCGGCTAGGCTGAAACTGGAACAAAGCCATAAACAGCTGTGTTCCAGTCTCCTATGTAAAAACACGGAAGCGTCACTTCCGGTTTACTTGGCTGCCAATACTTTGAAGTGCAAAGGAGGGATTTGGGGTCTTTTAGACCCCCCGATCCCTTCATAAAGAGTACCTGTCACCACCTATTACTGTCACAAGGGATGTTTACATTTCTTGTGACAGCAATAAAAGTGATCTCATTTTATTTTATTTTTTTAAGTGATAATGCAATAAAATTTGTAATGCGCCTCCGTCCCCGTGAGCTTGCGCAGCAAAGAAACCACATGCGTAAGTCATGTCTGCATATGTAAACAGTATTCAAATCACACATGTAAGGTATCACCGTGATCATTAGAGGGAGAGCAATAATTCTAGTAAAATATCTCCTTTGTATCTCTAACCAGGTAACCGTAAAAAATAAATAAAACGTTGCCTTTGGAGATTTTTAGGTACCATAGTTTGTCTCCATTCCACGAGTGCACGCAATTTCAATGCATGACATGTTAGGTATCTATTACTCGGCGTAGCATCATCTTTCAGATTATACAAAAATATTAGGCTAACTTTACTGTTTCGTTTCTTTTTATTCATGAAAGTGCATTTTTTTCCCAAAATTGTGTTTAAAAGACAGCTGCGCAAAAACCGTGTGACATAAAATATTGCAGTGATCACCATTTTATTCTTTAGGGTCTCTGCTAAAAAAAAAAAATATACATATATATATATATATATATATATATATATATATATATATATAATGTTTAGGGGTTCTTAGTAATGTTCTAGCAAAAAAATTTGGATTTTAACTTGTAAGCAACAAATGTCAGAAATAGGCTTATGCCGTGTACACACGACCGTTTTTCATGACGAGAAAAATGCAATTTTTTTTTGGTCATTAAAAATGGTCGTGTGTAGGCTCCAAAGCATTTTTCTCGACGAGAAAAGTGGGCATTAAAAATTTAGAACCTGCTCTATTTTTTCCTCGACGTTTTTCACATCGTCCTTTTTCTCGTCCTGAAAAACAGTCGTGTGTAGGCTTTAACGACTGGGGGAAAAAAACGTGCATGCTCAGAAGCAAGTTTTGAGAAGGAAAATTTGCATAATCAGCCCAAAGGGTGGCGCCATTCGAATGGAACTTCCCCTTTATAGTGCCGTCGTACGTGTTGTACGTCACCGCGCTTTGCTCGAGCATTTTTTATCATGTTCGTGTGTATGCAAGGTAGGCTTGAGAGGATTCACGTCGAGAAAAAAATCATTTTTTTCCATGACATGAAAAACGGTCGTGTGTACGCGGCATTAGGCATGAAAGGGATAACTTGCATCGAAAATGATGTGCATTGTGGCTGTATAACTTTATTAGACGCTGGTGATAATTTATTTAGAGAGTCTTTGCCCTCCTTGTGAAGTTCTTTCTCATTTTCCATTTCTGTATTGTCAGCACAAGAAATGAAAGGAATGATAGTCACCAGGCAAGAAAGGCACAATTAGCAATGAAAACGTAAGATGTTCTGTTCAATTCCTATCTTCTAAAAAAACATTTTTGTTATTGTTTATGTCCCCATTTGAAAGAATTTCTGAGGCCCCGTACACACGTCCGAGGAACTCGACGTGCCAAACACATCGAGTTCCTCGTCGAGTTCTGTGTTGAAGCCGCCGAGGATCTCGGCGGGCCAACTTTCCTCATTGAACAACGAGGAAATAGAGAACATGTTCTCTATTTGGCCCGACGAGTTCCTCGTCGGCTTCCTCGCTGAAAAGTGTACACACGACCGAGTTTCTCGGCAGAATCCAGCTCCGATCGAGTTTCTGGCTGAATTCTGCCGAGAAACTCGGTCATGTGTACGGGGCCTGACATTGCCTGTAATTCTGAAACCCTCAAATCAAGAAAAGAAGTCAGGGGAAATCTCTTGTTTTGTTATAAAATTGTGGCCTACTTCTGTTCTTAAAGTGGTTGTAAACCTCAGTAATGAAATCTGAACAAAGCACATACAGTATATCTGTTGTGTTTACTTGTCTACCTCCAAGGCATCAGTGTCATTTCTCTCTCAAGTTTTGTTCCTCTGTTATCAGCATGTGTCACTTCTGAAAAGTTGTCCTGACTAGAGTTGAGCGGACACCTGGATGTTTGGGTTTGGCGGGTTCGGCTGAACTTCGGAAAAAAGTTTGGGTTCGGGACCCGAACTTGACCCGAACCCGAACCCCATTGAAATAACTTAGAACTGTCCCTCTACAAAGTGTCATTTCTGAAAGGAAAAAAGTCATTTAAAACCGGCTTTGCGGCTATAATGAATTGTCGGCTTCAGCAATTCAGAGAGGATTCATTCATAAAAAAATTTAAAAATAGTGTGGGGGTCCCCCCAAATTCAATTACCAGGCCCTTCAGGTCTGGCATGGATATTAAGGGGAACCCCGCCGTCAATTTTAAAAAAATGATGTGGGGTTCCCCCCAAATATCCATTCCAGACCCTTCAGGTTCAGAGTTCGGCTATGTAATGGCACTGCACAAAGTGTCATTTCTGAAAGAAAAAAAGTCATATAAAACCGGGTTCGGGTCCAAAAAAAAACAAAATTCGGTACGAACCCGAACTTTACAGTTCGGGTTCGCTCAACCCTAGTCATGACACCAGAGATAAAATGGAGATGGGGGGAGCTTAGCACACAGCTCTTCAATGTTCCTTTATCCTTGTGCCATATGTGAAGGGGGGAGTGTCCTTTTCCCCCAATCAGCTCTCATACACTGTACACAAGCTCTAACTGTCTGCCCCCTCCTCCATGCTACTGATAGATGCAGAAGGATTTTTAGCACTTTGAAGGAATGTAAAAAAGAGGAGACTGCAGATAAACAAGTAAAGCTTATGTAGGAGAATTTGTTCATCTTTGTTCATTATTTGAGGCTTTTCACTTCACTGGCTATATGAGAGGGTTTACAATCACTTGATGTCCACCAGCACCCACTGATTACACAGGCAGAATGACACTCTGCCTATGTAAACAAGGCAGATTGTTGTTCTGTCAGAAGGGAAGGCACTGATCCTGTGTTTCTGCTAAGCAGGAACACAAATCTTTGCCTTCCCCTAGTCAAAGCACCTCCCCCACATTGAGTAAGCACAATCTAGGCACACAGTGACCCTTTGATCACCCCTGATGTTAAATCCTTCCCAGATAGTGTTATTAGTACAATGACAGCGCATATTGTTTAGCACTGATCTCTGTATTAGTGTCACTGGTCCCCAAAAAGTGTCAAAAGTGTCAGTTGGGTGTCTGATTTGTCTGCCGAAATATCGCAGTCCTGCTATAAGTCACTGATCGCCGCCAAAAAATAAATAAATAAAAAAATATCCCATAGTTTGTAGACCCTAAAACATTTATGCAAACTAACCAATATAAGCTTATTAGGATTTTCTTTAACAAAAATATGTAGCTATTAAGGGAAAACATTTTTTTCCTTTACAACCCCTTTAACCTACCAGAATGTCTTTGGAGTGTGGGAGGAAACCCATGCAGGCACATGGAGAACATGCAAACTCTGTGCAGGTTGTTACTCCAATCCGAGCAGGCTCTGTATTCATTTGAAAACATCGCTCACTGGGATTGGCCAAGCGATATATACTGTATGTAGCCGAAGCTACATACAGTATTACTGCACATCCAGCAGGCATGCGAGCTGCTGACTCGACGTATAAGATGACCCCTGCTTTTTGGGCAGTTTTTTTAAGTGTAAAAGGTAGTCTTATGCACCAGCAAATACAGTATAAAGCAGAAACCCCCTCTAAGTAAAAAACATACTTTTGGTGTTAATTCTTTTTGTGCTAGAAGGCATGGGATGTACTGTAGGCATCTAAACATTTTCTCCGTCAGCAGTGCAGGCACTAGTATTACACAATTACCTTAGACTTTTAAAAATGTTACAGAAATACGTAACAAAGTCTAAACTTTGTGACATTAACAGTGTAAAGGAAAAATGCTAGGAGTAATTAATATTTATATAGTCACCACATTCTCTCTGTGTGGCAACAAAATAAAACTTTTATAAGTGATCTGTTCTCTGTTAATCCAAGGTCAAAAAATATTAGATTCATTGTAAAATTACATGGATCCTTCAACATATACAGTAAGTAGCATTTTCTAAAAAAAAAAAAAAAAAAAATTAAAAAAAATTCTTTGAATATGAGCAAAGCATGGGTTTAGGATAATACACATTGTTGGGTTTATTATTGTAATGAAAATAGTACAATTGTAGTAAAATAAACAAGCAAAAAACCCAAGAAACAAAACTATGCTGTAAACAGATTGTGACGTCTATGGAAAATATTACTACATACTCCAATGTTTGTTTACATATTTAAGGAGCCAATGTGAAAATGATAACTTACAGCCAGACCGCTAGCCATGCTATGATTGGTTACTACACTAAAGATTTTCGATCCTTCTAAGCTCTACAGTGCTGTGAAAAGGACCAGGAATATATAAACCTTTTTTTCCCAAAGTTCACAAACTTTTATTAATCAATCTTTCAGTGTATTGTTTCATTTTTTTAACTTTTTTTAAATGATTAGAGGATTTGACAGGTATACCATATGGTGATTCTTTTGGCCTAAATCAACTACTTGCTTCCTTTACTTCTTGGTGAATCATGTAAACGGATTTCCCTACTATAGTTCCCTTATACAGTAAAACTTTGGTTTATGTGCATAATTCATTCCAGAAACATGCTTGTAATCCAAAGCACTTGTATATCAAAGCATTTTTTTACAGGGTATAAAAGAGAAGAGAGGCACCTCTAAGTGTAGCAATAAGTTGCTAAATGTTGTACCTTTATTAAATGTAACAATAATGCTACACTTAGAGGCTCCTCTCTTCTTTTTTATACTCAGTTGTGACATGGCGCTACTCTTATATCGAGACATTGGGCAAGGCAAAAAACGGCAAAATTTATTAAAACATTTTGCTTGTCTTGCAAAATGCTCTCAAACCAAGATTTTACTGTACTTTTTTTTCTGTAGACATTGCAGATTTTTTTGTTATGCACCTGCCTTGGTAGGCTCCTATGTATTGTCTGTTGCATTTTCATTTATATATAAAACAAAAATTGAAAGTATAACTCTCTTTTAATAGTTTGTGGTAGCAGGCAGAGATTTTTGGGGACAAAGCAGTGGTCATCAGGTTTTCCAGAAGGAGAATGGATCTGAAAGCCAGTGAGACTAGTGAAAAAAATGGCCAATTCAGTCCGGAGAAGTAAAAATTGACTCAATTATGAAAGAGGAGGAAAACTGATGTGATGATGCATCTGCCCTTATATTCTTCATACCAGATAAATATTAGACATAATTGAAGCTTGACAGAAAAAGGTTCCACCAAGCCCTTCTAGGAGATAATTGTTTAGCCTCAGACAAAAATGGGAGATTCTTATGGTCAGTCAAAATGAGGACCAGCACAGTCATACCATGGAGAAGATGCCTCCATTATTTAAGAGCTAAAATACTGACTAAACATTTTTCCCAATTTGGTAATTGCATTTTGCGGTAGACAATTTTTTAGAAAAGCAGCAACAAGGATGCATAGAGCTCTCAGAAGTAGGATGTTGAGACAGGAATGAAGGGTAATG
Organism: Rana temporaria; assembly: GCF_905171775.1. Classification (NCBI taxonomy): domain Eukaryota; kingdom Metazoa; phylum Chordata; class Amphibia; order Anura; family Ranidae; genus Rana; species Rana temporaria. Next base: position 278,073,359 of record NC_053492.1, on the reverse strand, counting down.
TAGGATCAGAATGTGCCAATACTGCAACTGCCTTGAGGGATTCAAAGGCTAATGGAATCCTGGGACCAATTCTGTGGGTTACCCTCTTCTCTGGTCATCAGTGAGGGATTTGACCAGAGAAGAGAAGTTACGAATACAGTTCTGATAATAATTGTCAAAGCCAAGAAAATGTTGTAGAGGACATAGACTTGTAAGACTGCAGCTAGTTTCTCTGGGTCCATCAAAAACCCAGCAACATATATGACATAACCCAAAAATGTAACCTGTTCACGGTGAAACTTGCACCTCTCCAACTTGCAATACAGGTTGTTCTCTCTCAACCTCTGTAACACACTACACACATCTGTGTGGTGGTTCTTTAGGGATTTTAAGTATATGAGAAGGTGCAGGCATTTCCCAGATGGGTTGGACAAGACTTCAATAAGTGACTTGCTTGGCCACAGTAAAGGCACAATCTCTCTTAAAGGCCCTCTATTTAGCAGAGAGATGTGTGAAGCCCAGCTGCAAGGGCTCTGCTTCACTAGAGGACTCGGGCCCAGGAGGCATGGGAGGTGAGGAAGACATGGGTGGGAATGCAAAACTCTGAGCTAAACATACAGGAGGCTTCTGCAAGCGCTCCTCAAAGGAAGGTCTCTCTCAGAGGCTGGCATCAATGAGAATAGCAAACAAGATCAACTCCTCAAGGCTCCCAGGTTATCAGAGAGGCCATGGGAAAAGGCAGCCATAAGAGCCTCATTGTTTCAACCAAACTCTGCTGCCAGAGTGCCAGAGCACTTAGAGATCATAGACAACGCAAGGGCAAGGAGGATATGAGCTAAGCTGTATATTGAGGCAGGTTAATAGTAACTAGGTGGCAACTATGGTAACAATGAGTTGCTGGTGTTTAACCCACAGCTGAGCAGCATCTGAGCACTGAAAGAAAAGAGCTGCTCGTTAAGTAGCAGGAGCCAGTGCTGACAACTAGCCTGTGAATCCTCAAAGCTTACAATTTAGGCATAATTGGGGATGCCTTCCCTCATTTATTATAGAGAAGACATATGCAGGCCATAAACATTAGGATCTCCCTGGTTTAGCCCCATTGGGGCTGAATGAGAGAAATAACTTGATTCCCCCATACATGCTGAACAGTGTGGATGGATCCACAGTTCCAGCTATTGTTTTCTGAGAGCCAACACCTGCAGCTTACATAATACCCTAACAGTGGCTGCATCTGATTGGATGCAGGCACTGTTATTATAACACGTTTCTACCTGGCTCATTCAGCAAATGTCAATGAAAACTGAAACCTAAGTGACCTATGAAAAGCACCATTAGCATCATTTCATTCTCCATCCAAATGTTATTTGTTCATACTTACATTTAGATCACTTTCTACATAAAGACATGCTCCTTCATGGTTTCTATTAACAGCCTCACCCCAAGAGATATTAATGGGCCAGATGTGTGGGGAAAAAAATGGACGAGGGGGACATAGATAGATAGGCAAAGGTAGAATGGTAGATGAAGAACATATACCAGCTCAACAGTCAATCTTATAATTCAGATTGGTTGAAGAACACGTTCTAGGTACCCATCATAGATTTGTGTATTCTTCAATAGTACCATATTTTTTTTAAATGTTCTTCTCAATGACATAATGTTGCTGTCAGATTCTCCATTTGGTGGATATCTGCAAGTTTGGATAGCCATAACTGAATATTAGGCAGTAACTCATGTATCAATAATAAGGGAACACATGTCCTATCTGCATTTACCAGGTGGATCAATAAAGATTGTTTGTAATGTTTCCTTTAAAGGTAAAGCAAAAAGGCAGCTTGAATTATCCCCCAGGTCAATATTGGTTAGATTAAGAGTTATGCCCCTTTTTTTAGCTCTAGAAAGGTCTTAATTTAGGGCAGGAACAAAAGATAAACCCAAGAATCCTCAATTGCTGTTCACATCTCCAACATTGTGATTCTTGATTTTTTTTCTAGAGATGAAAGAGTGGTGAGCAAAATATAAGATTGTGTAAGTGTATAGCCCGATATTATCAAATTTAATAAATAATAACGTTGTACTAAATACGAAAAAAAAAAAATGACACCTCCGGTATGCCTCCTAATTTTTTTTATTAACCAGCTGCAATCAACTTTGGTAAAAGTCCAAAAAGGCATATGAATTTGTATGTTGAGGAGCTAGATATTAATGTTTACTATTAAATCTTAACATATGTATCCACTTAAAAAAAAAAAAAAAACACAAGTGAATGGAAATACAAATAAAATAAAACAATTCCTTGCTATCGATAGTAGTGAGAAAATGTCCTGCAATTAATCACAGCAAGAACGGTCCTTTTTTTCAATTTTATTATGCCACCATGTGTTCATTTGTGAACTATGCTCTTCTTACTTAAAAGTACTCAAATTTGCACCACCACCTGTAGTAAAGGGGCCACTCACCATGATAGATTTGAGCCACCAGGACCCTTGCAATTTATACGTAATTCCTTTATATAGGCGTGGGCTCAGCATCCATCCAGTTTCACCAGCAAGGATACCCAGATAACTTTGGGCCACCAGGACTCTCAGGCCTCGTACACACGACCGAGTTTCTCGGCAAAAACCAGCAAGAAACTTGCTGGGATTTTTTTTTGCCGGGGGAAACCGGTCGTGTGTAAATTTTTCGACGAGGAAACTGTCGAGGATCCCGTCGAGCCAAAAAGAGAGCATGTCTTCTTTTTCCTCGACAAGAATGGAGAAACTTGCCTTGTCGAGTTCCTCGACAGCCTAACAAGGAACTTGACGAGCAAAACGATGTGTTTCGCCCGATGTGTTTTGCCCATCGAGTTCCTCGGCCGTGTGTACGAGGCTTCACAGCTTATATAAAATTCCTTTCTATAGACATAGGCTCAGCAAGCATCCAGTGTCACCAGCAGGGATATCACAAAATTAAAAAACAATACCACATGATTGTGCAGTACATTTATTAAAAGCGTATCCCATAAAAAACATACGCCATACAAATTCAAATAACTATGTACTGTATTTAAATTATTAAAAACCAATACATATATAAAAAAAAAACTAAAGTTTGTGTGTGTTTTACAGCACCGTTTAACAAGCGTTCTACTAGACAATTCTACCTCCGTGCATCTGAAGTAGAGGCACTGATATTATCTTGTTAGATAATAAATGTATGTTGTTTTGAAGGCAAAGGGTGGTCACACCAAATATTGATTTGATTTGAATTTCTCTTCTGTTCATTTACTTATGTTGCTAATTGATAAAAATAAACTATTAACACTTCTATTTCTGAAAGCATCCTTCATTTACAGCATTTTTTCACACCTGCCTAAAACGTTTACGTGTGTATGTATGTGTAATAGTACTTGAAAATTGTTGTTACCCCAGTTGATACTCTGGGAGGGATTACTGGATGGCGTATAGGCTTGAGAGCAGGAACCATTGCTGATTTTTTTAAATATTACATAGTGGTCTGGACAGAGTTCCAGTGAAGTCCCAATTGAATGTTCTTTTGTATTTTGTTTTTCGATATTTAAGGATGTGGGTACTGAGCTAAAGCTCAAGATTCTAGAAATCCCACGTGGTCTTCTAATGCTTACTGTAAAAAAAAAAAACATTTTTTTTACTGTCATATTAAAGTGGAACCAAAAGGAAACATTTTCACTAATTTTGGATAGAATAAGTGATGGTTACATCCATGACATTTTTTCCTGTCATTTGTGTCCCATTGGTGAGATTTGATTCACTTCTTGTCCCACTGCCAAAACAGGTAGTAAGAAGAAATCCATTGTTGTCACCAGATTTACCAAAACTAGTGTCCCCATTGGAAGATTTTCCCTCTATTAATTTTCTTGTTACAACCCAGCATTTGGGATTTTCTTAGCAATAACAGTTGCCAGGGCTAATGCAGATGGTGAATATCTCTAATGGAAACACTGGCAGCAACAAAAAATTAAAAACACCTGACATGTTACCCCCCCTCTTTACATCTGCAGTTTATATTGTAATACAACCTGTTGACACTGCCATTAATGTCCTTTGTCAGGTACTTCCTATTATGGTGTGACAACCATTCCCCAACAGTGTCATTTAGTACCTGGTATAGAGCACAAGGCCTCATGCACAATGGATGTTTTTTCATCTGCTTCTAGGGGCATCTGGCGTTTTTTTCTGTCTCTAAATACCCCTGTATGTTAGCCTATGTGACCATAGGCCTGCTACAGGGCACCAGAGACACTAATACAGTGATCAGCGCTAAAAAATGTCACTGTAACACTGGCTGTAAAGGGGTTACATCTAGGGTGATCAAAGAGTTAACTGTGTGCCTAGCCAGTGTGTATGTTTATTAGGGGAAGAGATACATTTGAGTCCCTACTTTGCAGGAACACAGAATCCATTCCCTCCCCCATCAAAACAGAACTCTGTCATGTTTACATAGGCAGAGCTCTGTTCTGAGTCTCTGCCCAACAATCGGCGGGTGCCCGGCACCCGCAGATCGGCTTAGGCTGTGAATTATCATAGCTGAAGCAACGTCCTGGCAGGCCCCCTGCAGGTGGAAATGAGGAATCACGTATATATATATATACGTGATCCAGCGCACAGCTGGTGCCCTGTAGCAGGACATGGCTAAGCTCCGGGGGGACAGAGTGAAACGCATTGGGGACGTGGCCTGGTTGGAGTCCAGGCTGAAGTTGCCACTCCATTCACCTCTCTTGGACATCTTAGATGTGCGACTTCCAGGGGCTATCCCTTTTTTTTAACCCTTGCAGGAGCCAGGATGGACCCATCCCCTGTCAGCACTCTAACAGCAGCTGCGGATGCACCATTCACATACCGAGCCTAAGCGGCACACATACCCTTTCCAGGTCACAGATAGGGCGGTCAGCAAGTGGTTAAAAAAAAAATCATCCTATTTTATTATTTTTTCTACCTCTTTGATGCTGATCTCCTCTTTGTAGACACTTGATATCCAGATTCCAATTGATACCTACATGCCAGCTGTACATCATAGCCCTGGGCAATGATAATGATAACATTGGATTATGCCTGTGCAATGTGGGTCAGTATGGCCATACCATGTAATGTAACCTGTAAAAATGACCATGCAAGTTATAATCTGATTATACTCCTTTAAAGGGGTTGTAAAGGAAAACATTTTTTTTTCCATAATAAGCATCCTTTACCTGCAGACATTCCTCTTTTCACTTCCTCATTGTTCGTTTTTGCTCAGAAGTTGCTCTATTTCTTCTCTGTTCTGTTCACTTCCTGCTTGTCTGATTATTACTCACCACCGTGAAGGGAGGCTTTACTGCGGTGGTCAGTGACGTACTCGCCCCCTCCTAGGAACTACATCTGTGCGACAGGATGCTCTCTACGTGTTAGAGACTTCAAGGAAGTGTGAATTACGGGGCGTGCCGCAATGCATACTGGGAAATGTAGTTCTTACATGAACGAACGCCGCAAACCAGGAAGTGAATGAGAGAACAGAAACTAGAATGCCGGAGGTGATATAGATGAAGGAATTTAATAGGTATTTACTCGTTTTTTAACAGAATCATTACACTATTCTGTCTGTCTACCTTGCAGACATTAATTTTAGGAAAAACATTTTTTTCCTTTACAACTCCTTTAACTCTACCAATAACTATTTACAAATAGGCCCACCATATGCAAATTAACTGGATTTTTTTTTTTGACAAATTTTGCCAATATATGTTTTTGGTAAAGAGATTGTATAATGAAACTATAAAATATATTGTCAATAAGAAGTGACATTTTTCTACACTACATGAAATTCAAAAAATTGGAGTTAAGCAAAAATGTATTTGTCTTCCAGTGTGTCCAATAAATCAGGAAGTGTTTTCAACAAATAATTTATCTAAACCGTTTTTATCAGATCCTGTAAGATGTCTCTACTTTAAAGAGCAAAGTCTTTCTGACGTCATATCAAGATGCTTAGAATTCCACAAGAACAAAAGTTAATTTTTCAAATTAATGCCTGAAATCTACATTTTTGCTTATAAAATGACAATTTTTCAACTAAACATTATGCTTGAAAATAGATGTACTACCGTTCTCTCCCCTCTGGAACCAAGCTTATCTAATTAATTTTGTGTCTTTTCGTGTCATGATTATGTTAAACTGGAGCTGGAATGAACAGATAGTTTTCCTGTTAGGGTTTGTGGCAAGCTAACGAGTGCTCTGAGTATTTCTTAGGTTATATCCAAGGTATGCTTGACATTTCACATAAAGGAATTTACCATATGTAGGGTTGTCACAATCTGTAACAGCGTTTGACTGATCGTTGATTTTTAATTAGAGTCTAGATGAACATTTTCTTCTAATATACACTTGAAAGAATTCACTGTTTACTGCTGGCAGTGCTTAGCATGCTTATGCCGAGGACCTTCACAAAGTGAAATCTTTTCTTGTTAAAGAAAAGCCTGTAAAGTTTTATTATTTTTATATATATACAGTATATATAAAAAAAAAACACAAAACCAATAACAAATCCAAATAAAGATAAATAAGCACATTTCTGTAATTAATCTATTTATTAATTATATTATGAATTGCTGCTTCCTGAAAGCAATATAAATAACTAAACATCCAATTCCAATTTATTCATTGCAGTAAAGTAAAAAGCATGCTTTACTATGCATCATCTTCAGCGACATAAACACCTGTTAACGTTTGCTTCTGCATAATCATATCTTTTTCAGTGCACTTTCATAGTATGTTTTTGAAAATTTTGATGTCCATTTATGCAAATTTTTCTGTGTTTTTTGTGACTTTTAATGCTCTATGCATTTTTTTGTTTTGTCCAATGAAAGGCAGTAGACAACAGGTCTAGCCTGGTTTACATGCACAATACAATTACAGCAACAACATTGTTATGAAGAAGTGTCATTTCTAAAAGCATACATTAGCACATCAAAGAAAAATATGTCATATAATGAAATAAACATATGTTTTGTTTGTTGAAGGGTGACAGATGCACACTGCTGGGGGTAGAAGCGCTTCTAAGGTTGTGGACCCTTCGGCTGACTGCTGTGGATGGAGCTCTGGGTGGTTCAGAAAAGCAGCTCCACCTGAACACCGACATGGACCAAAACAGAGAGCTAGAGCGTAAGATTCCACAGGGCGTGGAGTCTAAAAGCCAGCAGGTTTTCACCAGGGCCTTTGGTGGTGAGGATGGATTTGGCTGCAGCTCACTCCAGGTCGTGGCCCCCCGGTGTCCCTCAGCTTATGCTTAAGGACTGACTATGGTAGACAAAGCAGAAGCAGCAGTACAGAGTTAAACACAGAATAGTCAGGAGAACAAGCCAAGGTCAGGGCAACTAGCAGACAAGAATGATCAGAAGGACACGCCAAGATCAGTAAACAGAAGTCAGAAATAAACATACAGCAGGACATCGCACAGAAGCCTAAACACAACTGTTGTTCAGGTAAGGCTGGCTTGCAGTGCACGGGGTTAAATATTGTTGCCTGTTAGAGGCATGGAGTGGAGCTACGCTGCGAGAAGATTACACATTCAGGTGTGAGAGCACGCCCCCTAAGCTGATACACAGACCAGAGAGGTAAGCAGACAGGCAGGATAGGATAGTACCCTAAAAGTACTCCTACAAGGAGGTTTAAAAAGTGGTATATGAACACAAAAAGTGTATGCATATTTATTGATCCTCCAAATCACAGCATTTTTTTGTTTTTACCTAAGATACACAAGGTTCCAATCAGACCCCCTAGAAGCCTCAGGTATAGGATTTCAAACTTTAACCACTTAAGGACCCCTTCACGCCGATATACGTTGGCAGAATGGTACGGCTGGGCACAAGCATGTACCTGTATGTCCTCTTTAAGAGCTCCAGCCGTGGGGCCACTAACGCGCTGGCGACCCGGTCCAAAGCTCAGTGACCATGCCTGCTGGACCCGATCACCGCCAGTGTCCCGCGATCGGTCACAGGAGCTGAAGAACGGGGAGAGGTGTGTGTAAACACACCTTTCCCGTTCTTCATTGTGGCAATGTCAGTGATTGTCTGACGATCACTGACGTCACACATCCAGACCCGCCCCCCTACAGTTAGAAACACATATGAGGTCACACTTAACCCATTCAGCGCCCCCTAGTGGTTAACTCCTAAACTGCAATTGTCATTTTCACAGTAATCAGTGCATTTTTATAGCACTTTTCGCTGTGAAAATTACAATGGTCCCAAAAATTTGTCAAAATTGTCCGATGTGTCCGCCATAATGTCGCAGTCACGAAAAAAATGCTGATCGCCACCATTAGTAGTAAAAAAAATATTAATAAAAATGGCATAAAACTATCCCCTATTTTGTAAACGCTATAAATTTTGCGCAAACCAATCGATAAACGCTCATTGTGATTTTTTTTTACCAAAAATAGGTAGAATATAAATACCCAAACTGAGGGAAAAAATGTTTTTTATATCTTTTTTGGGGATATTTATTATAGCAAAAAGTAAAAAATATAGCATTTTTTTCAAAATCTCTCTATTTTTGCTTATAACGCAAAAAATAAAAACCGCAGAGGTGATCAAATACCACCAAAAGAAAGCTCTATTTGTGGGAAAAAAAGGACGCCAATTTTGTTTGGGAGCCACTTCGCACGACCACGCAATTGTCAGTTAAAATGACGCAGTGCCGAATCGCAAAAAGAGGCAAGGTCCTTAACCTGCATAATGGTCCGGGTCTTAAGTGGTTAAACATACCCGACTATGTGGATTTACTTTTACACAGTGTGTACAAAATACAACAGCTTTTTCTTATGGTTCTCAAGTGACAACCTAGATGGTTTCTTGTAACCATGGATGTCACCTTATTATATAGTGCGATTCATTATTGCATATTTATGACAAAGGGAGGCAGGATAGTAATTTAAGGCTCTCAATGCCCACTTGAAGTGTATTTGTAATACCCACTTGTAATTACTGTCCATGATATCATAGAGCAATGTCCTTTCACACACCAACCATATCAGCTCTTCAGTATTCAGCATAGTCTGGCCCAACAAAATTCTGATCGTGTGTAGCCCCATCTGAGTTTTTTTCATCGGAAATTCCGATGAATTCCATTGGAGTTTAGATATAGAACATGTTCTATTTTTCTCAGATGGAATTTCGTCAGAATTCCGATGAGATTTGGCCGGGCAAAAGCCCAATCGTGTGTATGCAGCATAACAATTGTTTGGTCTAACTGTAGCCTGTACAGGTTACTGCTGTTGTAATAAAAAGGTAAACAAAGGATAGGTGTCCAAAGTCTAGACCTTTGAGTTTAAAATGTTTATATTAAGTGTATTTAGCTATTGGATAGTTATTGTTTGCTGTCTATGTATCTTTCATGAAATGTTCCTTTACTTCCCACCCCATAAACACAACAGAAAGTTAGAAGAAATCTCCCAAAGTGAAGGGAATTCCTCTCTAAAGCCTTGTACACACGGTCTGACTTCTTGCCAACAAACTTCAAAATAAGCAAGTTTTCCAAAGAATCCGACCGTGTGTAAGCTCCATCGGAGAAACTTTTTCAGTTTTCATCGGACAAAAGTTCGCTCTGCAAACGGACAAACTTTTCGGCAACAAAAGTCTGATGGTGCAAAGTCCCACCGTGTATACAGAAATCCATCAGACTTTTGTCCGAAGTACAAACACGCATGCCCAGAACCAATGTTAAAATCAACCAATAATAGCAGAAGTTGACCAAAGGGTGGTGGTAAAGAGCATAAAAGAGCAGAAAAACCATGTGATGTTGGGAAAGTTTTGGGAAAGTTTGCATGCTATGGCTGTGCCCGGCCAACTCCCTTCAAACAAAAATCCACAAAAAAGTTTGTTTGAAGTCCGATTGTGTGCATGAGGCTTTAGACAGTTGTCACTAAAACAGTGTCTAACCATTTTGTAGGTATTAAACAATTTATAAGAAAATTATGCACAAAAAAAACTCTTCTTAAAAAAAAAGGTTCAAACCCAAGAGAATGATAACCAGTTTGAAAATACTCATTTTAAACCTTCAAACCCTTAAAAAATCACACTTTTACCCTGTAAATAAAATGAGTTACAGAATGAAGTCCATCCACTAGTGATCTAAAAAAAGTAAAGGCTGACAAAAAAAGTACAAGACCGATGGTGTGTCCCTTGTACATAGAGACACCGATCGGTCACCTCCCCCAGTCAGTCCCCTCCTCCCACAGTAAGAATCACTCCCTAGGGAACACATTAACCCCTTGATCGCCCCCTAATGTTAACCTCTTCCCTGCCAGTCACATTTATACAGTAATCAGTGCATATTTATAGCACTGTTCGCTGTATAAATGTACATGGTTCCAAAAGAGTATCAAAAGTGTCCGATCTGTCTGCAGCAATATCGCAGTCCTGACAAAAATCGCAAATTTTTAAATTGGGATATTTTTTATAGCAAAAAGTAAAAAATATTGTGTTTTGTTTTCAAAATTGTTGCTCTTTTTTTGTTTATAGAGAAAAAAATAAAAACCGCAGAGATGATCAAATACCACCAAAAGAAAACTCTATTTGTGGGAAAAAAATAACATTAACTTTGTTCGGGAGCCACGTCGCACGACCGCACAATTGTCATTTAAAGCGTGACAGTGCTAAAAGCTGAAAATTGGCCTGGGCAGGAAGGGGTGAAAATACCCAGTAGGCAAGTGGTTAATATTTCCTTGATTTAGATATCATTGAAAAGTAATGATTCTTACAAAAACCTTTAAGAAACAGATTGTAACAGGTATATCCTCAATACAAGTTGAAATCTACTTTGGTGGTTGATGAACATATCAAATGGGCTTGAGTTTATGTATTTGAGACACATTTTCAGCAAGAACAGATTACAAAGAGGAAACTGAAGTGTTAACAACTCCATTTCTGGAAAATGTGAATAAGATGGATATACTGAAGCAGAACAAGTTGAGAAACTGTCAAGGGAAGGATTGTTAAAAGATAAGCAGGGAGAAGGTAAACCAGACACAGAGTTCAATTTATCCTTTGTATTCCAAAAAGTAAAACACTTTCTGAGGAGTATCATCTTTAAGCCCTCATTCATACCAGTGCAACTTGTCATGCAATTTCATACCCTATTTCTGCCGATTTCATGTGCGACTTGCATTGACATCTGTGCATGAAGTGGCTGAAGTAGTGCAATTTCAAAGCCACATTCGGTGTGAACCCAGGATACATATTGGGATACACTTCAGGTGGATACATTTTTGGTATCAAAACAATCAGAGACCAATATTTTTCTTTAAAAAAAGCAATATATATACAGTATCTCACAGAAGTGAGTACACCCCTCACGTTTTTGTAAATATTTTATTATATCCTTCCATGTGACTGAAGAAATGACACTTTGCTACAATGTAAAGTAGTGAATAACAGTGTAAAATTGCTGTCCCCTCAAAATAACTCACCAGACATCCATTAATGTCTAAACTGCTGGCAACAAAAGTGAGTACACCCCTAAGTGAAAATGTCCAAATTGGGCCCAAAATGACAATATTTTGTGTGGCTACCATTATTTTACTGCCTTAACCCTTTTGGGCATGGAGTTCATCGGAGCTTCACAGGTTGCCAATGGAGTCCTCTTCCACTCCTCCATGACGACATCACAGAGCTGGTGGATGTTAGAGACCTTGCGCTCCTCCAACTGCCATTTGAGGATGCCCCACAGATGCTCAATAGGGTTTAGGTCTAGAGACATGCTTGTCCAGTCCATCACCTTTACCCTCAGCTTCTTTAGCAAGGCAGTGGTCATCTTGGAGATGTGTTTGGGGTCGTTATCATGTTGAAATACTGTCCTGCAGCCCAGTCTCTGAAGGGAGGGGATCATCCTCTGCTTCAGTATGTCACAGTACATGGCATTCATGGTTCCATGACACTCCCACCACCATGCTTGACTGTAGGCAAGACACACTTGTGTTTGTATTCCTCACCTGGTTGCCACCACACACGCTTGACACCATCTGAACCAAATAAGTTTATCTTGGTCTCATCATACCACAGGACATGGTTCCAGTAAACCATGTCCTTAGTCTGCTTGTCCTCAGCAAACTGTCTTCAACTGCATCATCTTTAGAAGAGGCTTCCTCCTGGGACGACAGCCATGCAGACCAATATGATGTAGTGTGGGTCTTATGTTCTGAGCACTGACAGGCTGACCTCCCACCCCTTCAACCTCTGCAGCAATGGTGGCAGCACTCATCAGTCTATTTCCCAAATACAACCTCTGGATATGATGCTGAGCACGTGCAATCAACTTCTTTGATCGACCAATGGCGAGGCCTGTTCTGAGTGGAACCTGTCCTGTTAAACCGCTGCATAGTCTTGGCCATCGTGCTGCGGCTTAGCTTCAGGGTCTTGGCAATCTTCTTATAGCCTAGGCCTAGGCCATCTTTATGTAAAGCAACAATAATTTTTTTCAGATCCCCAGAGAGTTTTTTGCCATGAGGTGCCATGTTGAACTTCCAGTGACCAGTATTAGAGAGTAAGAGCTGTAACACCAAATTTGACACAATTGCTCCCCATTCACACATGAGACCTTGTAACACTAACAAATCACATGACACCAGTGAGGGAAAATGGCTAATTTGGCCCAATTTGGAAATTTTTAATTAGTGATGTACTCACTTTTGTTGCCAGCAGTTTAGACATTAATGGATGGGTGCTGGGCTATTTTGAGGGAACAGCAAATTTACACTGTTATACAAGCTGTTCACTCACCACTTTACATTGTAGAAAAATGTAATTTCTTCAGTTTTGTCACATGAAAAGGTATAATAGAATATTTACAAAAATTTGAGGGGTTTACTTACCTTTGTGAGATAATGTATATATATATATATAAATTATCTTGAGACAGAATGCACAGCCCTAAATAAGAAAGAAACACATGGTTCCCATATGGCTTGTGGAAACACATCTAAAATCAGTTCATTCTGTTTGAGATAATGTTGTCTGACGATCAAGCACTGACTGAAATTACTTGAAATTACTACAATTACATTAATTGCCACAGTTACCTTTGTGAATTTTTTTAAAATTTGGGGACAACTCAAAAATGTGTGATTTCTCCTCACTTTCTTTCCCTGTGACAATGGTCCCATTCCCCCCAATGGAGAAACAGACTGCAATAAAAACTTGACAGAGGGTCTAATCCTTTGCCACGCTATCCAAAACTATAAAAAAGTTTCTGCCTAGAGATACACTTCCACAATACTTCCTGATATTGAACTCCACCATTTACTTTGGTAAAAATATAATTAGAAATATTGTTTTGACTCCAAGGCAATAAAAATATTATGCAATCATTTTTACACCACAATATAACCTCAAATCTAGTAACATCAATGCTGTCTGAATGATGTGGTTAAAAGCTATGTATTTACACTCTTAAACATGTCAGTTAAGTCTCTGTTTTTTAACAGATTTACATCTACATATCACTTTACAGCCTCACAAAGGTCACATTTGCTTTGTAGAAAGCTCCGCTGGAAATGTACTAGCAAATTTGAAGGGCACATCTGTAATCACAATGCTGTTGCCAAAAATTGGAAGACAGTTGTGTATTAGTTACAGAGAGAGCTACACATACTGTAAAAAGTCAGATTTACAATATGTTATGACTAGAAAACGTGTATTTGTCCCTTGCATGGAATTGATAAATACATGTTTAATCCAAACTTCAGGCAAGCAGCTAAATACATAGATAAAATACATATACCGGTTCTACCTGCCAACGGATCTATATCTGTCAATCCAGTCCAGAGATTTACAAAGCTCTGCCACACTCTGTCTTGTCTGGCAAGGAAGGATAGTAGTCTCTTGTAGTACAGTTCAGAAAAATGCAGGTCATATATATATATATATATATATATATATTTATATAATATATACTGTATATTATAATATATATATATATATATATAGATATATATATTATATATATATATTATATATATATATATATATATATCAGTAGAGTAGTGGACAGGGGACTAGTAGGGAAGAGATTGATCTCAGTAGTTTATTCTTATATTTATTTTTTTAATCATAACTTTTTCAATTTTTTTCTATTTTTACAATTTAATTTAATAATATATTATTATTATTATTATTTATACAATTTTTTAGGAGCTCCACTGGGGAGCTTTGGTGAGATATCAGAGGTCTAAACAGACCCCTGATGTCTCACTTTTAAAACAGAGATTCCCCAGTCCCTTCTTTTTCAGCCAAGCAGCAGAGGAAATCTGTGCAGCACAGCGTGATTAGGGTGTGCCCAGGTACACCTGGCACACCCTGTGTGCATGCCTATGTCTCCACATAAGTGTGTGAAAAAGCCCTTAAAGAGACCCTGACAATTTTCCCATTCAGGGAAAAGTAATAAGCTCTCTTTACCCAATTGCTGCCCGCCCACCATAAACTGGCGAAGGGACGGTACGGCTCTTGTTCGGGGTGGATGTCAAATAATGGCACCCCAGAATGGTTTGCTCTCGCACGCCCACCCGCGGGGGGCGCTCAGCGCAGAGATCATTTTCTACGCCATGTTTCTAGGACATGGCTTGACACCGATCTCAGTAAAGAGTCGCTGGCGCAGCTCTTTAACCGTGTGATCGGCTGTGTCCAATCATAGCCGGTCACTTGTAAATGCAGAAGTGCCGATAACCGGCTCTCCTAGTCTCACACTGACAGTTTGTGTGGCAAGGAGAGCCATTCAGCGGTATCTCCTCGCAGGGGAGAACAGGGCAGGTAATCAGGGCACTGATCATCAGTGCCCTGATTACAGTAAAGCCCCAGCAGTACCACCAATCAGTGCTTATGAGTGCCACCATACAGTGCCTATGAGTGCCCATCAGTGACACAAATCAGTCCCATCAGTGACACAAATTAATGCCCATTGCTGGTGCTAGTCAGTGCTACCTTTTAGTGCCCATCAGCGCCTCCTCATCAGTACCTGGTCATCATAACTGTAATGATTATGGCTTACAGCTCATGAAAACCCCAATCCACAATCTCAGAAAACTGTGAATATTGTGAAAAAGGTGCAATATTCTAGGCTCAAAGTGTCCCACTCTAATCAGCTAATTAAGCCATAACACCTGCAAAGGGTTCATGAGCCTTTAAATGGTCTCTCAGTTTGGTTCAGTAGAACTCACAATCATGGGGAAAGACTGCTGACCTGACAGTTGTGCATAAAACCACCATTGACACCCTCCATAAGTAGGGAAAGCCTCAAAAGGTAATTGCAAAAGAAGCTAGATGCTCCCAAAGTGCCGTATCAAAGCACATTAATATATAATTATGTAGAAGGGGAAGGTGTGGAAGAAAAAGGTGCACAAGCAGCCTGGAGAGGGTTGTCAGGAAAAGGCCATTCAAAAGTGATGGGGACTTTCACAAGGAGTGGACTGAGGCTGGAGTCAGTGCATCAAGAGCCACCACACACAGACAGATCATGGACATGGGCTTAAAATGTCGTATTCTTCTTGTCAAGCCTCTCCTGAACAACAAATGTCAGAAGCGTCCTACCTGGGGTAAAGAAAAACAGACCTGGTCTGTTGCTCAGTGGTTCAAAGTCCTCTTTTCTGATGAGAGCAAATTTTGCATCTCATTTGGAAACCAAGAACCCAGAGTATGGAGGAAGAATGGAGAGGCACACACTGCAAGATGCTTGAAGTCCAGTGTGAAGTTTCCACAGTCTGTTGATTTGAGGAGCCATGTCATCTGCTGGTGTTGGTCCACTGTGCTTCATTAAGTCCAGGGTCAACGCAGTCGTCTACCAGGAGATTTTGGACCACTCCATGCTTCCTTCTGCAGACAAGCTCTATGGGGATGCTGACTTCATTTTCCAGCAGGACTTGGCACCTGCCCACACTACCAAAAGCACCAAAACCTGGTTCAATGACCGTGGGATTACTGCGCTTAATTGGCCAGCAAACTCACCTGACCTGAACTCCATAGAGAATCTATGGGGCATTGCCAAGAGAAAGATGAGAGACATGAGACCGAACAATGCAGAAGAGCTGGAGGCTGCTATTGAAGAAACCTGGTCTTCCATAACACCTCAGCAGTGCCACAGGCTGATCGCTTCCATGCCAAGCAACATTGAGGCAATAATTGCTGCAAAAGGGGCCCAAACCAAATACAGAGTACATATGTATGCTTATACTTTTCCGAGGTACCATATTGTTCTATGTACAATTCTTGTTTTATTGATTGCATGTAATATTCCAATTTTCTGAGATTGTGGATTTGATGTTTTCATTGGCTGTAAGCCATAATCATCACAGTTATGACAAATCACGGCTTGAACTATCTTGCTTTGCATGTAATGAGTCTATCTCAAATTAGTTTCACCTTTTACATTGCATTAGTGAAATAAATGAACTTTTGCACAATATTCAAATTTTTCGAGTTTCACCTGTACTGGCAAAAAAACAAAACTCTCCTAAACTCATCTAAACTTTGTACAAAAAATGCTCTATGTGAGCATTTTTTTACTGGCAAAAGAACAGACTTTTTTAAGCCCAGTGTGCATGGAGTCTAATGCCGCGTACACACGATCATTTTTCGGGTTGTAAAAAACAACGTTTTTCAGGCTCTAGAAAAAACAACGTTTTTTTCAACTTGATCATTAAAACGGTCTTGCCTACACACGATCGTGAAAAAAATGCTCTAGCAAAGCGCGGTGATGTACAACACGTACGACGGGACTATAAAGTGAAAGTTCCATTCGGATGACGCCACCCTTTGGGCTGCTTTAGCTGATTTTGTGTTAGTAAAAGACGATTCACGCTTTTCTGTCTTTAACAGCGTGATGAATGTGCTTACTCCATTATGAACTGTAGTTTTACCAGAACGAGCACTCCCGTCTCATAACTTGCTTCTGAGCATGCACGGATTTTTCACGTCGTTAAAGCCCACACACGACCATTTTTTACAACCCAAAAAACGTCAACGTTAAAAGCAGCGTGAAAAAATAGGCCATGTTCGGAAAAAAAAAATTCAGAACCCGAAAATGCTCTGAAGCCCACACACGATCGTTTTAAATGACATAAAAAAAAGGCATTTTTTAGAACCCCGAAAAGCGGTCGTGTGTATGTGGCATTAGACATTTGAATGGTATAAAAATGTTAAAGATGGCCGTATGTCCATCAGTGACTATCCCAGCCATGGTGGTTCCCAGCTCACAGCAGTCATTCCTGTGCATGTGGAATGCCTGATCCTGGATAATCGACACATAACCTGTCATGAAATTTCACAAGAGACGATTCTTTCTGTGAAGCAGGCTGTCCTAGGATGGTTCAGCTTACGGGCAAATCTTTCTATGCCAAAACTTTCCAGGCATTAGTTAAATGCTGGGATAAGTGTATAAATGTAGCAGGGGAATATGTTGAAAAATGATTGCAGTTTCCACTCCTTAAAATGTGTTCTTTAATTATATAAACTCAAAAGTATCGGTTTGACTTGAACCACATACAAGCTACATGAAAAAATCCAGCTTATATAATTGTTCTAAAATGTTCAGGTGGCTAATTTTGCGTATTATTCAAGTAAAGCTTTGAAAATCAGCTTACACAAATAATGAATACTTCAAGCCCCAATGTTTTCTTGTCAAAGCTATTAACTCTAAACTGCAGCTAATCATGATTTTCTATCAATGCCAAAAAAAATGACAATTTATTTTTCTTCAACTTTGGCAACATTATTAACTTTCATGTATCCTCATTCTTGTGGATCTGAAATTAGCTTACTTCCTCTCTTAAATGTCTGCACAGAAGTTGAACGTTAATAACAGGCAGTCTTTCAAATGTAATACAGCATCCTTTTTCAGTAGGGGGCCCATTTAAACAGAGAGCAGATGTCATGATCCACTGTATTCTATACTCCACAGAATTACTCCACACTGTGGCCTGCATTTTATACTTCATTCACAAAATGCAGTCAGAGGTGTAGAGTCTTCAGTGTTCTCTGCTTAATGCTACAGATAAGACTCCATGATTGACGGAGAGGCCAGTCACATGACTGACAGATCACATGACTGGGCATGCTCCCAGCTTTATTTTTCTTACAATTTCATTCATTTAAATAGCACTCCCAAAGCAAATGAAACACTAATCCCATCTGTAAAGCACTTCACTTTGCCTTTGCTTTATATGTGGGGCCCTAGGCAAGGGATTGTGAATCAAATGGCATAAGGGGCTAGAGACTGCCCTGTACTAAAGCTATTTTTTTTATTATTATTCTGTTGGGGAGCTGCTATTATAATAATGCTTTAAGATCAACATTAAAAATGTAAAATTTCGGCTTACCAACATTCCCCCTACTTTTACACAATTTCTGGCAGCCATTACAGACATTCGTAGGATGGAACACCCTACGGCTGTAATTGAAGACTCTCTAACTAGTTTTGACGCCATATGGGGGAAATGGGATTATTCCGAATATAACTCAGAGGATTTGCAGGTAACTCTGAGTTCATGTGCTTGAGGAGAAGGTTATCTCGATCAAACAAGTGAAAAAATACCACCTAAACTATTGTTAACCTTGTTTTAATGGTTACTTGTCTTTCTCTTTCCTATACCATGATGCATTTGAAATGTCTGATAATCACTTGACATTTTATATTGTTTCCATTTACACAAAACTTGTTATGATTATTCTTTATTGGGATTATATCCCCTTTGTTGACTCTTTTATGTGAATTTGTATGCTGTTTCTTCCTTGCCTGACCTTTATTTGAGCATGCAGTTTGGCTGGATGGGGGGGGGGGGTGTGGGGGGGAAGCATGCACCACACCCCTACTGAACAATGCCAGAACACGTGCCCTGAACATGAGGGGAAACCTTCTCATGATGAGGACCTCTTCCACATAAATGGTAGCCCAGTGTTTGCAGGGGTCTGCAGACAGGGGGCTTATTGAAATAAATACATTGGGTAAAATATAAACAATAAATAAAGGCACCTACACCATTTTTGACAAGTCCTTTACTAACCTCCTGCCAAGTGCATTTTTCATATACTGTATATTGTCCAGCCATTGGACATATGTGTCCACACTGGCCTGAGGTTTTGTGCTGAGAGCACGCTCCCTGTGCATTCCAAACACAATGGCTAAGCTTTTCCTGACAGCAGAATGGTCTCCCAATCATGTGACCACAGTGAGAGCCAATCATAATGGTCACATGATAGAGAATCAGCGCCACCTCCTGACAATAAAGCCTACTTAAAGGGGGTTCCAGAAGGTGGCTTGAAAGAGTTTTAAAAAATCCTCAAAAAGTCCCATAATGTACATTCATTGGCAATTATCTCATCCAGCTTTTTTCATCAATCACAATGAAAGCCGTCTGATGCCCACTGAAAGAAATCATCCCTCGGACCAGCAGAAAAATCTGATCCGATTTCTGACTCACACTACATGACACACAGACCAAAAGACAAGGGAATGGTTAAATAAAAGGTTCAGCTTAGGTAATACTACTTTATGCTTTATGTAAAGTGAAACTGCGTGCACTCAATTAAAGGCATTTTGTGAAAGGATTTTTATTTGTGTGTATCCAGTGCCCAGATGTACAGCACATAGCCCTATCTGACTGAAAAGTCACACCTCTGACCTCTTTCTCTCTGCTGAATTTAAGGCTCATCTTCATGCCACATTGACCCCCCCCCCCCTTACACTTTTATGCATTTATTTAAAACCTCTTATTTAGTTAGCAGTGTCTGCTATCATATGATTCTCAACAGAACCTCTTCTGGGAATAGAGACCAGAAATCTGCTGCTGATGTCCTGGCACCTCGACCAGTCTTGTTGTGCCCCTTACATGACTTTATAATGCTGCTGGTGGTAAGGACCCTGCAGTCTGAAATCTTCATCAACCAATAGGAATAATCTACATAAACCAGGGAGTATCATGAGCACTAGAGGATGGACCCTCCCACACTGCAGTCCAGAGGAAATATTTGGGACCCAGCTACGTCACATGACCGTAGATTCAGGTAAGTAAATGTGGATTTTCATTTTTCTTTGAAAATGTATTTAAGTTAAAGGGGTGTTAATAATTTTTTTCCCTCACTGCCCAGAAGTCAACTTTAAGTAATAAAGCTACAATAAGTCACCTCCCTGCCCTAAGGCTTTGAGTGGACAGATAAAAATAGCAGCAGTCAATTTAGAGCCCTTTCACACTGCCAGTGCCTGAAAAACGTGGGTAAAGCGGCGCTAAACCTAGCGTCACTTTACTGGCATTTTGGGCGATAGTGGGGTTCTTTTAACCCCCTAGCGGCTGAATAAAGGGTTAAAAGTGCCCACAAAGTGCCACTACCGAGGCGCTTTGCCGGCGCTGCCCATTGATTTCAGCTTTGGGAGCGGTATTTACTGCCGATGCCCGGGGGCTGCCAATTTGAAAGGGCTCTTAAGAACATCAACTCATTTTTGCCGTGGTATTTTCCCTTTACTTTACAATATAAATAGAGTCACATTCTGACGAACACAAGGAGGGTTATTTACTAAAGGCAAATCCACTTTGCACTACAAGTGCAAACTACAAATGCAAAGTGCACCTGAAATTGCAAGGAAAGTGCACTTGGAAGTGCAGTCGCTGTAGATCCGAGGGGGGCAAGGAAAATAAAAAAAACAGCATTTTAGCTTGCACATGATTGGATGATAAAATCAGCAGAGCTTCCCCTCATTTGAGATCTACCCCTCAGATTTACAGCGCCTGCACTTACAAGTGCACTTTCAAGTGCACTTTGCACTTGTAGTTTGCACTTGTAGTGCAAAGTGGATTTGCCTTTAGTAAATAACCCCCATGAAATATATGTTACATACAAAAAAGAAGTGCATGTTTAGTTACGCATAAAATATGAAAACACCTCTTTGTTCAGTGCTTCCTATTTAATAGAACATCTTTACATGTGCCACCTTTAATGGAAGAGTGTTTCCTTTTATGATTTGTTTCTAAAGCTGGAGTTATCCCCTGGTTGGGCAATGCCTTCACAACTTTGGCATGAGCAATTCTTTGGATCCTATCCAACATCAACACAATTTCAAACATTTTAATGTGCTGTCATCTGAAAATAAAATGATGCACACCTGACTTTAGCTAGTCTTCCAACTGCAATTGTTGCTCCACACTATTTCCTTTAAAAGGATAAGTAAACAGCCTCACCAGTTCTAAATAATGTATTACAAATGTTCACAATTTAGGATTATGAAAGAATTGATTGTACATTTTTCACTAAAAGTGGTTCTAAAGTTAGAAGTTTTTTTATCCTATTGCATTCTATCCATTAAGATAAAAAAAACTTCTGTGTGCAGCAAGCCCCCGCCCCCCCCAGCTCCTCTAATACTTACATGAGCCCCCTCTCTATCCAGTGATGTCCACAAGTGAATCGGCCATCTGGGACTCACCCTCCTCATTTGTTGGTACAACAGCAGGGCGCCATTGGCTCCCATTGCTGTCAATCAAAGTCAGTGAGCCAATAAGGAGAGAGGGGAACGGGCCTAACCAAGTCTCCGTGTCTGAATGGACACACGGAGCAGCGGCTCGGGTGCCCCCATAGCAAGCCAGGTGTCAAAGTCCCAATCCATGTTCCATTCATATCATCAGGGATGGAGATGCGTTTTTTGATACGTTTATACATATATCTTTATGCGTTTTTTCCAGTGCTCTCTACTACTATACCAATCCTAGATGGAGGCGGTGACACACACCCCTAGTCACCTGCCCTCCATCTACTCATTAGTACTTGTATGCCTCCATTGAGGAAACTACTGTATAAAAGTTTAGGTGGGCCTTCAGGAATGCAGAGAGCCTTGGCGAGGCCTGTAGCTTAACCATATATTTGCAAATGTGTGAAACCAATCCTTTGGTTTTAACATACAAAGTTAGACAGTTGAATTTGGCCTGCTGTTTGGTTGGTAAGTTTTAGCCTGGTTACTACGCATACAACCTTATTTATTTATACTTACTGTTTGCATTTAAACGCATCTCATTTAAAGTCCCAAACCCTTCTCTTTTTCCACTATCAGGGATGGAGGCATACGTTTTTCATATGCCTCATTCAAAGTCACAATCCATGTTCCATTCATATCATCAGGGATGGAGATGCATTTTTTGATAGGTTTATACATATACCTTTATGCGTTTTTTCCAGTGCTCTCTACTACTATACCAATCCTAGATGGAGGCTGGCTGGTGACACACACCCCTAGTCACCTGCCCTCCATCTACTCATTAGTACTTGTATGCCTCCATTGAGGAAACTATAAAAGTTTAGTTAGGACTACAGGAATGCAGAGAGCCTTGACGAGGCCTGTAGCTTAACCATATATTTGA
The DNA here is from genome assembly GCF_905171775.1 of Rana temporaria. NCBI lineage: Eukaryota > Metazoa > Chordata > Amphibia > Anura > Ranidae > Rana > Rana temporaria. Next base: position 278,051,006 of record NC_053492.1, on the reverse strand, counting down.
AAATGTGTGCAACCAATCCTCTGCTTTTAACATACAAAGTTAGACAGTTGAATTTGGCCTGCTGTTTGGTTGGTAAGTTTTAGCCTGGTTACTACGCATACAACCTTATTTATTTATACTTACTGTTTGCATTTAAACGCATCTCATTTAAAGTCCCAAACCCTTCTCTTTTTCCAGTATCAGGGATGGAGGCATACGTTTTTCATATGCCTCATTCAAAGTCCCAATCCATGTTCCAGCAAACAGACAGAGGTTATGTAATATACCACTAAAGTGATTGTAAAGGCTAGTGTTTTTGTTTTTTTAATAACATGTTAAACTTAACTGCTCTATGCAAGAGAGTTGGGGGGTGCGTTGGGAGCATGCTCCCAAGTCCTGCTTCTGCGTTTATTGACACAGACAGCGGGACTCCACCCCACCCTCCACCTCCGTGTCACTGGATTTGATTGACAGCAGTGGGAGCCAATGGTTCTTGCTGCTGTCTATCTATCCAATAAAGACCTGAGACAATGGCTGGAGCTGCTCTACTCATTTCGATGCTGGAAGGTTTGGACTCAGGTAAGAAAAAAGGGGGCTCTGGGGGGTAGCTGCATCACAGAAGGTTGTTTTACCTTAATGCATAGAATGCATTAAGGTGAAAAACCCTGAGGGTTTACAGCTCCTTTAATTTCTTAAAGGACAGCTGTTGTCAACATCACATTAACGGACTCCTCAACTGTTAGGCCCCATACACACGAGAGGATTTATCCGCGGATACGGTCCAGCGGACCGTATCCGCGGATAAATCCTCTCGAGGATTTCAGAAGATTTCTATGCGATGGCGTGTACACACCATCGCATTGAAATCCGCGCCGAAATCCTCTGGCGATGACGTGTCGCGCCATCGCCGCGATTATGACGCGGCAACGGGCGCGACGCTGTCATATAAGGAATTCCACGCATGCGTCAAATCATTACGACGCGTGCGGGGAATCCCTTTGGACGGATGGATCCGGTGAGTCTGTACAGACGAGCGGATCCATCCTTTAGGATGGACTTCAGCAGATGGATTTGTTGAGCATGTCAGCAAATATTCATCTGCTGAAAATCCATCCCAGGGGAGATTTATCCGAGGATAAATATCCGCAGGAGTGTACACACCATAGAATCTATCCGATGAAACCTATTTGATGGGATTTATCTGCGGATAGATTCTATGGTGTGTACGGGGCCTCAGCCTTGCATTGCATTACCACCCAAGCTTTGTGGCATGCATTTATGTGTATTAATGACACAATTAGAATTTCAGTTTAAATTAGCTAAGTATATTCCAGGTGTATCAGAAGAAAAGGTGTTCTATGTCTTACAGTTTGTGTTCTTGTAGTAGTATCTGTAGTAGAAAAACTCTGTCCCCTGCTAGCATGCTGTAAAAAAAAGTCCTATTTGCAGTGGTTTGACACACCCCCTGCTGAGTCAGAGCCACAGCTCTCCAATTAGCAGGGAGCATGTTCTTGCTATAAGAAGTTCTATTGGTCCTACTCAGTAACGTTCGTATGCAAATGTAGTAATTAGCAGTGTTTTTCTGGCCTATATAAGGATTCCAACTGCTCTCATAAATCTCTGGCTTATTGTCAGCTCTGTATCCTGTGTTCCTGTGTCCCTTGCTTCTGTTTGATTACCTGTTACCGACCCAGCTTACCCTGACCTGCTCTGGCTTCTCTGGCTCTGAACCTGGCTTGTATCGCAGACCTGCTCCTTGCCTGTTCTAGATTAACTTCCTGTGTAGGGATGAGCCAAACACCCCCTTCCCCGTTTGGTTCGCACCAGAACCTGTGAACAGACCAAAAGTTTGTGTGAACTTTATAACCCCGTTAAAGTCTATGTGACTCGAACGTTTGAAATATAAAGTGCTAATTTTAAAGGCTAATATGCAAGTTATTGTCCTAAAAAGTGTTGGGGACCTGGGTCCTGCCCCAGGGGACATGTATCAATGCAATATTTTTTTTTTTAAACTGAAGTTTTTTTGGGAGCAGTGATTTTAATAATGCTTAAAATGAAACAATAACAGTGAAATATTCCTTTACATTTCATACCTAGGGGGTGTGTAGAGTATGTATGTGAAGTAGCGCTTGTTTATTGTGCTTAGAACTGTCCCTTGCTGGATCCTGAACCTGGATGAAGAGGAGATCTTCTCATCGTTGGCCCCCGGAGAGGAGTACAACCATCGCAGGATACTGATAACGTTGGAGTGGAGACCGAGAGTGGATTGCTACAGCTGGAATCTTTTTTTTTTTTTTTTAATAAAGGACTTTGCCAATGGTGTCTGTGTTTTTTTTTCAATTTGTTGCACTTTCTTTCTGAAATGGTAGGGGTACAATGTACCCCATTACCAATTCACACAGGGGGGGCGGGATCTGAGGGTCCCCTTTGTTAAAGGGATCTTCCAGATTCCGATAAGCCCCCCCGTCCACAGACCCCCACAACCACCGGGAAAGGTTTGTGGGGATGAGGCCTTTGTCCCCATCAACATGGGAACATGGTGTTTTGAGGGGTCACAGACCCCCAAAGCATCCTCCCCATGTTGAGGTCATGTGGCCTGGTACGGTTCAGGAGGGGGAGGCTCTCTCGTCCCCCTCTTTACCTGTGGCCTGCCAGGTTGCGTGCTCGGATAAGGGGTCAGGTATGGATTTTTGAATGAATGAATGAATGAAAAACTTATATAGCGCGGCACATGCGAACTGAATCGCCTCTGGGCGCTTGATGTTTCGTGTCTCATGACATCAAAAGAGCAGAGTTTTAATCTGTCTTCTGAAAGTCAGGTGGTTTTCCTCCAACCGAACACTGGTTGGTAAAGCGTTCCATAGTCTCGGACCTTGAAAAGCAAACCTTCTTTCTCCTTTGGACTTGTATTTGGTTTTTGGCACCTTGACCAGATTTTGGTCAGTGGATCGCAGAACGCGATTAGAATTGTGAGGTTCTATCTTGTCGCAAAGATATTGCGGCGCCTTCCCATGGATGCACTTATGCGTCAGACAGAGTGCTTTAAATACAATTCTGTCTTTTACTGGCAACCAGTGAAGGGTTCTCAGCGAAGGTGAGATTAATTCCCATGTCCTTTTCCCAGTCACCAGTCTGGCGGGCGTATTCTGTACGACTTGCAGACGAGCGATTTGGTACTTTGGGAGCCCGAGGTAAAGGGCATTTGCATAGTCCAGTCTGGAATTCACGATTGTTCCCACCACGACTGCTACGTCTTCTTTGGGGATAAATGGAATAAGTCTGCGTAGTAGGCGCAACAAATGGTGCGATCCGCTGACTACTGACCCTATTTGTGCGTCCATTGTCATGAAGGTGTCAAAAATGACTCCTAGACTTTTGACTTTGGAGCTAGGGGTGATGCTTTGGCCCAGAATGGGCGGCGGTGTCCAGGTTGTTGCCAGTTGACTCTTTCGGCTGGCGTGAAACATAAGAAGTTCTGTTTTGGAACTGTTGAGTTTAAGATAACTCTTAGTCATCCAGTTTTCTATCGAAGAGAGACATTTCTCTAAACTGAGATGATGATCCTTTTTGTTGCAGATGCGAAAATACAATTGCGTATTGTCTGCATAAGAGTGATAAAGTAGTTCTTGGCTACTGATAATATCAAAGAGAGGGCGAAGATAGATGTTGAACAGTACCGGTGACAGGGGGTAACCTTGGGGGACTCCACATGGCACCGTGCGTTTTTCCGACGTGAAAGATCCCAGTTTCACTGTTTGTGATCGGTTTTCAAGAAAGGAGGAAAACCATGGTAAATCACCTTCTGCGATTCTGGCTACCTCGGCCAGTCGCATCAGTAACATTTTGTGGTCTACTGTGTCAAAGGCTGCGCTTAGGTCCAGCAGAACCAGGAGACAGGATTCTCCCTCGTCTGCGGCCTCGAGGGCATCCTCCCATATTTTGAGTAAGGCCGTTTCTGTCCCGTGTCCGGGATGGAAACCTGATTGAAATGGATCGAGTAGATTGTGGGTATCCAGATGCTGTTGCAGCTGTTGTACCACTATTTTCTCCATTATCTTGGAGAGAATATTTAGGCCTGTTATGGGGCGGCAGTGAGTTGGGTCCTTGGGGGATCCAAGTTAGGTTTTTTCAAGATGGGCTGGATTGTGCCCTCTTTCAGCAGGGATGGCACTATGCCTTCCTTAAATGACTGATTTATAAGCTGTGTGATGGGAGGCGCCAGAATGTCGGCGCATTCCTTCAGCAGCTTGGTGGGAATGATGTCATTGGGTGCTGTGCTGTTCCGCAACGCACCAATGATATTTTTGGTGGTATCGATGGAGATGGGTTCCAGAGTGAACTTAGTTGATTGTAGAAGGTTTCTGTTGGTGTTTTGTAGTTGATTGAAGAGGGGGCTGAGGGGGGTATTATTTTGCAGAATACTTACCCGGATTCTTTCGATTTTGTCGATGAAGAAATCCGATAGTTCATTACAGAACTCTTGGGTGTCTGAATTGGGGACTTCAAGACATCCCGGATTCATGGTCTGGGTGACCATCTTGAAGAGTTCTCGGGGGCGGTTCATGGCGCTGTTAATCGTCATAGAAAAATTATGTTTCTTGGCTTTGAAGATTTCTTTATGATATTGTGTTGTTATTGCCTTGTAGATGATGAGGTGATCTTCTGAAGGGCTTCTTTTCCAGGCGGCTTCCGCCCTTCTGCGCTCTTGCTTCAGTAGGGACAGCTGGTTGTTGAACCAGCCGGACTTTTTTTTCCGGATGCGGACTTTGCGTTTCGGTGCTACTAAGTCGGCTGATTGTAGCAGAGCTGCATTTATGGCATCCAGTGTATCTGAGGCTGTTAACTGAGGATGAATAGTTTCGATTCGGTTTCCCAAGGTAGATTTGAAGAGTTCCGAATGGAGCTTCTTCTGAGATCTAGCCCAGTGTATTGTCACCGGTTTGGGTGCTTTTATAACTGGTGGAATTTTGGAAATTATGAAACTAATTGCATGGTGGTCTGTCCATGGCAAAGGTTCATTTCCTAAAATATTTATTTTCAGATTTTGTCTGAAAATTAGGTCGAGTGTGTGACCTGAAGCATGCGTGGGTCCGCATATAAGTTGCTGTAGTCCTAATCCTTCCAGGTGATCGATGCAGGCATCCGCAATGGGATCCTGTGAGGAGTTGGCCCACAGATTGAAGTCCCCGAGCAGCAAAAGATGTTTGCTGTTAAGGGTATAAGTGGATATGAACTCCGTTAATGATAGTAGAAGCTGCGATTTTGGCCCAGGTGGCCTATAGCAGAGGAGAATGTGAACAGTCTCCTGGGGGTTAGTTTGAAGTTGAAGAGTAAGGGTTTCCATAAATGGAAGAGGATTTTGAAGGACCGGCTTAGTGATTGCAATATGAAACTTATGGATCACCACCAGACCTCCTCCTCTTTGCCCTATTCTGTTTTCCGTTATAATTCGATAATTTTCTGGCACCAATTCTCCAAGAATGGTGTTGCAGTCGTCTGAAAGCCAGCTTTCTGTGATAAAGAGGCAGTCTAGATCGTTTTGTAGTAAGAAATCGTGGATTTCTGATCGGTGTTTTACTGCCGATCTTGTGTTGATCAAAGCACATGATATGTGCTTGAGCTGGGTTAAATGGTTGAAATTTTTGATGGTCGATCGTTGATCGAATCTCCAAAGTTGGTCTATTTTTAAGGCCTTTTTGGTGACGGCTGGTAATACTGTTGCGAATTGTGTCAGACCCCAAATCGTTTCTGCAGAGTATCGCAGTTTAACCATTGTTGCCAGTCACCGGGGGGGGGGGATTGATTGCAATAGAGGGAAGATTCGCTGAATCCTCTCGCTTGGCCTTGGTCCAGAGGAAGACAAAAAAAACCCTGGCAGTGCTAAGCCAATTTGCTGCCGCAGGGAAAAAAATTCCTTCCTGATCCCTGAAAGGCGATCGGACGAAACCCTGGATCAAGTACTGTTTGGAATGGGGGGGGGAAGGGGGGGAAGAAGGGTGTCACTGTAGCTGAGGAGTACCAAGATGGCCGCCGACCGGGCCACAGGCCTCAGGTTTGGGGGCTGTTTGGCTTGGTGGGTATGAGCTGGTTGTTAATCCAGGGGAGGATGGGATCCTCCAGGGATAGGGGGATGATCCCTGACAATTCCAGGAAAATTTCCAGGCTGTCAGTGTTCCTTTTTGCGGAGCGCCGCTAGGCCGCGGCTGAAGCCGCGGTCTTTCCTAATTGCGGCGGCCGCGAATAAGGCCTGGTCTGGCGCGGATGCGGGAAAGAGCCGCAGATCGCCAGAAAAAAGCGCTGCTATGCGCGGCGGGTGGCCGGGGTGATTATGGGTGACTGATTGGGGTGCATGCGGCTCTAAGAGAAGGTAAACAGCCGCAATTTGGATCGCTGGAGTGGCTGTCCTGAAAAGGACGGTCACTAGCGATTCCTGGGGGTGGAAAGATGGCCCTGAAAGACAGGGTCTTACCTGAAGAGAGGGGCCCACGAAGGGAAGGAAGGAGCCGGTCCTATGGGCTGCAAGTTGATTCATGAAGCAAAGATTGTAGGAGCCTGCCTGCCTGTCTGCGGTGTCTAGCTGGCTATCTGTCTGGTCCCTGGAGAGAGCAGACTCGTCGGGAAGCGTCCTACTCCCTCACTGAACTGACACTGACTGATTATCCAGCTAAGCCTTGTCAGCTGTTGTTAGAGATCTGGATTTTTGGGGGGAACTCCATGCCATTTTTTTTTATTTGGGGTGGAGTTCCCCTTAATATCCATACCAGACATTAAGGGCCTGGTATGGGTATTTGGGGGGGAACCCCACTTATTTTTTTTATTTGGGGTGGAGTTCCCCCTAATATCCATACCAGACCTGAAGGGCCTGATAATTGAATTTGGGGGGACCCCCACACATTTTTTTTCTCAATGACTTTCAATGTCTTTTCTCTGTATTGCTGGAAGCCGACAATTCATTATAGCCGCAATTTAAATTACTTTTTTTCCTTCAGAAATGACACTTTGTGCAGGGACAGTTCTAAGCATGGGAAACAAGCGCTGCTTTACAGACATACTTTACACACCCCCTAGGTACGAAATTTAAAGGAATATTTCACTTTTATTGTTTCACTTTAAGCATTATTAAAATCACTGCTCCCGAAAAAATGTCAGTTTTTAAAACGTTTTTTTTTGCATTGATACATGTCCCCTGGGGCAGGACCCAGGTCCCCAAACACTTTTTATGACAATAACTTGCATATAAGCCTTTAAAATTAGCACTTTAGATTTCTCCCATAGACTTTCACAAGCTCCCTATTCCTGTGTTTGACCCTTGCTTCATCACAACCAACTGTATACTTACCATTTAATAATGGTCCTGTATCCATGGGTCACTTTTCGGTACTATTGATACTGTATTGAACACGCTTATAGTGGGAATCTGTGTGCGTGATTTATACTCTAATACCTATACATGACCACTATATACCAGTGGTATCTACTATAGACCACATGATATATGTGTATCCTACTACCATAAACACACATATGCAATATCGTTTTTTCGGTTGTCTGTCTGTCTGGTCAGTCTGGTCAAGTTCTCCCATACCTTGAGCAACAAGTTTACCAGCACCTACCCAGTATCTGTCCTGAGAAAGCTAATATTTTAGTGAAATGCGTCGATGAGCTAGTTTTTGGTGGCATTACTGAATCAGAAATTCCTCTACTACCTTGATACATTATTTATTTAATATTTGTACCATAGGTACCGTCCTCTTTAACTGCATTATTGGGTAAACTGGTAACTGCGTCCATACAGGGTGTTGTTTGTATGTTGTTTATATGTTTTTTTAATTATGTTGTAATAAAATGTATACTTTTTTACTGATTCTCCCTATCATTGTGTGCCCACAAAGTCCCCTAATTTTTTGACTTGGTCAATCCTTGAACATTTATTTTGGATGTTGGCATGGTGAGGGTCCTCCCTACCTAACCGTTTTCTCTCCCCGTTGTCATGTGACTCGTTAGTGTTACAAGATCTCAGTTGTGAATTGGGAAAAGATGTGTTAAATTTGGTGTTATTAATCTCACTAATACTGGTCACTGGAAGTTCAACATGGCCCCTCATGACAAAGAACTCTCTGATGATCTGAAAAAAAATAATTGTTGCTCTACATAAAGATGGCATAGGCTATAAGAAGAATGCCAAGACCCTGAAATTGAGCTGCAGCACAGTGGCCAAGATCATACAGTGGATTAACAGGACCGGTTCCACTCAGAACAGGCCTCGCCATGGTCAACTAAAGAAGTTGCGTGCACCTGTTCAGTGTCATATCCAGAGGTTGTCTTTGGGTAATAGACGTATGCATTGCTGCAGAGGTTGAAGGGGTGGGAGGTAAGCCTAACAGTGCTCAAACCATATGCTGCATACTGCATCAAAATGGTCTGCATGGCTGTCATCCCAAAAGGAAGCCTGCAAACAGTTTGCTGAAGACAAGCAGACTAAGGACACGGAGCCATGTCCTGTGGTCTGATGAGACCAAGATAAACTTATTTGGTTCAGATAGTGTCAAGCGTGTGTGGCGGCAACCAAGTAAAGAGTACAATGACAAGTATATCTTGCCTGCGGTCAAGCATGGTGGTAGGAGTGTCATGGTCTGTACTGTGACATACTGAAGCAGAGCATGATATTCCAACATGATAACGACCCCAAGCACATCTCCAAGATGACCACTGCCTTGCTAAAGAAGCTGAGGGTAAAGGTGATGGACTGGCCAAGCATGTCTCCAGACCTAAACCCTATTGAGCATCTGTGGGTCATCCTTAAACAGGAAGTGGAGGAGCGTAAGGTCTCTGACATCCACCAGCTCGGTGATGTCATCATAGAGGAGTGGAAGAGGACCCGGTGGCAATCTGTGAAGCTCTGTTGAACTCCAAGAGGGTTAAGGCAGTGCTGGAAAATGATGGCCACACAAAATATTGACACTTTGGGCCCAATTTGCACATTTTAACTTAGCGTGTGCTCACTTTTGTTGCCAGCGGTTTAGACATTATTGGCTGCGTGATAAGTTATTTTTAGGGGCAGCAAATTTACACTGTTATATAAGCTGTACACTCACTACTTTACATTGAAGCAAAGTGTAATTTTGTTGTCACATGAAAAGATATAATAACATTTTTACAAAAATGTGAGTACTCACTTTTGCGAGGTAGTATATGTAGCGCCGTGCTCCCATTAAGTGGGTGCTATGTTTTAAATTATAGTTGTCTAAGCAGTAGTTTTTCCTTAGAAGGATTATGCTAAATTGAAAGTTCTGTTTCAGTTCAGCTGGATTGCATGATTTTCCCCTTGACTGTGGGTGTCGCTGTGACCGCAGGTCAAGGTTGGAAAGGCAACAGACTGGATGCATTGGGTATCTTTTTCCCAGAAGCAGCTCAGGGGGCGTGGTGGACCTGCTGTGCATTCTGGGAGAGGGTACTTAAGGAACGGACGCTGTTTTGGCGGGGTCTTCCGATCCTGACCTGATGGCCCTCCTGGCCTCAGGTGATGTGTGAGCTGTTTTATGGTCTCGGGGCCAGCTGAACCGTTGGGATTCAATTGAATGACTTATCCTGTCAGTTTTACCTCACCGTGCTGCCGGGTTGGCTGAAAGATTCTTAGCACCGTGAGTCGTGTACTCTATTGAAATTTCTACCAAGTGCGTGAGTAGTCTCATGATCTTGTGGCAGAAGATTGTAGGATGGCCCGAAAAACTTGTCAAGTAGTCGCATGATCTTGTGGAAGAAGATCGTAGGATGGCCCGACGAACTTGTCAAGTCTGTGGCACAGACTTTGGTGAGCATCGCACCAGCTGCTAGGCCAGTGAGTGTAGGCCTATCTGGTGGTTGCTGGAATCCAGCGTGGAACCAAGTTAATCCTCTGGATCTAAGTTTGTACATGAGATCCACAAAACAAAGGTACCTGAGTTTCCCCATCCCTCTGTCCCTCTGATGGAGAGTTTTGTTAAATAAAAACCTTGAAAGAGACTTTGTGTTGGTACAGACATTTCTTGTGGACAACTCTTCAAGGACAACCCCTGAAATGAGCATATGGAACAGTAAGGTAACGGCAGACCCTAAACGAAACCAGCAGCTTCTTCGGGGAGTAGTGCTACATATATATATACTGTATATGGCTCAGCATACAGAGTGCAGTGGTCAGGAGTACAGGTTCAGGAGTATGTATACAAGATAGTATTTAAAGACACTAACTATTGGAAATAAGAAAATAAATGATAAAATAGAAACTTCTTTGTGAAGTTGATTCATTTTCGAGTTCAGTAATATTTCCAGGGTCAGTTCTACAAAACTTGGGTCTTTTACTGTGATACAGTATTACTACTGCTCGATAATATCTTAAACCAAGAGTTTCCCAGACATAGGGTTTTATGGCTGGCAAAAAAGCCTGGCTGTGAAAGTTGCTCACTAGCCACCCATATAATGAACCTGCCACCTGGGTATATCCATAAATTCTTGGCCTTTATGTTCTTTCCCAGAAACATAGGGTCAGATTCACAGAAGAGATACGCCGACGTATCTCCTGATACGCCGTCGTATCTCTGAGTGTATCTATGCGACTGATTCATAGAATCAGTTACGCATAGATAGCCCTAGGATCCGACAGGTGTAACTTGTGTTACACCGTCGGATCTTAGGATGCAATACTTCGGCCGCCACTGGGTGGAGTTCGCGTTGTTTTCCAGCGTCGGGTATGCAAATGAGGTTTTACGGTGATCCACGACGGTTTTCGCGTTCGTTACGTCGTCGCTAGTAATTTTTTCCCGTCGCAAAGTTACGGCTGCTTTAACATGGCTTAACTTTAGATGAGCCATGTTAAAGTATGGCCGTCGTTCCCGGGTCGAATTTCAATTTTTTTATTTTTTTGCGTAAGACGTCCGGGAATACGAAAGTACGTTACGCACGTCGCCGTTCAAAAAAATGACGTCACTTCGCGCAAAGCACGGCGGGAATTTCAAAACGGAGCATGCGCAGTACATCCGGCGCTGGAGCGTGCCTAAGTGAATCAGGCACTTGCGCTGAAAACTTGCGGCGGTGTAACGTATAGACGATACGTTACGCCGCCGCAAGTATATGTGAATCTGGCCCAATGTTGCAATAACTTCACACATTCGTGTAACATTCACCCACATACCGCTCCTGCTTATTCATACATGAATATACTATTATAAAAAATTTTTTTCTTGTTAAATTACTTAATTCCTTATGAAATATTTTAAATTAGCAATGGAAGAATGACCGGTACCAATAAATGCCTGTAATGCAATACTTTCATCTGACTTGACTTTGGTAAACAGTTTTTTTGCTACAAGCATATATATTTGTTACCAGAAAAGTATAATTATTATATAATGTGTATGCAAGGATAATTGATTTAAGTGTTTATGTATTAAAATCATTTTAAATATATTTGCTGATTTTTTGTGACCCCAAAAATCACATAGAGTTTAATTACATCACCCTCCAATGTTTATGCATGAGCACAGTATTGAGGTACCAGTGCTTAAATGCCTCAATAGATGTGAAAGCAGACCTAGAGACCCATCTGGTCACTGGCACTACAGATCCCAGTGCACAAAGCACATCTTCACAAAACAACAGTCCATGAACCTCACACCATAACATCATTAACGTGAGGTGGAAAGGGTGGAACCAGGAGATTTGATGTGCCACGTAATCAGATGTTAATTTCATATGATCAGTAGGTCCTTTAATCAATGAGCGAATGAAAAATGTTGCCTAACAGAAAGGCTCACCATCATAGTAGCATAAAAGAGCAGGCCTCTGGTTGCTAGGGATGCGAGCAGGACATTTGTTTACAAATCCCAGCTCTTCCTTTATGAGATCCAGCCTACAGCTATCTGAGCCAATTCCTTGCCTGACAGAGCATGCTGCTTAATTAACACAACAATTTGTTTGGATTTATTTAAATGAATTGTGCTATACTGCCAAAGAATCCAGTACAAGGCCAGTGTTCGGAAGTGCTTGTATATATAGTATGTATAACTGTACTGTGTAGAGTATATATTAACGCATAAGAATGGCCACTGACTGGATCTAGATCTAATAACTTTCTTTTGATGCAAAACAGGCCGTGAAGTCTGCAAAATAAATGTAAACCATTCTTGTATAGTCACCGATATACTTTCAGTTTCACAAACATCTACAAAGTGTTGTCAGTTCTCTGCAGCATGATGTGCTGGGTCTTGCAATGTTTCATGTGGAATCTAGCATGTCATTATATCTGGCTAGGAAAGCTAAAAATAAAAATTTGAATGACAGTCTGTGGGTTGGAGTGAGGTTTTATTTTGTTTGCTTTTACAGGAAGTAATTATTCCTAGGCAAACATAAATGTTGAAACTGCTGCATTGCACACTCTTCATGCCATATCCAACTCCATGTTTTAAGTCAATAACACCTAGGAAATATATTTCATATTCTGCTTCTGTATTCTTGTAAGCGGCATTAACGCATTTTTTTCAATTCTGTTTATTGAACAGTTGTGAACAAGTATGAAGGCACACAAATAATAACAGTATCAATGAGAATTTGGAATCATCTGAATATGGAAGCACATCATAAAAAAAAAAAAAAAAAGAAATCTAGAAGCAATGGCAGTCTCTCTTTAATTCTTGGGATAATGGTGAGCTTTTGGTTCAGGTTGACCATGAGTTCGACCCAAACACAAGTCATTCACAGTTTGGAAAAATGGCAAAGCTTTGCCCAATCAGGGCACAGTGTAAGCTGGTTGTTAAGGAGTGGGGTCGGGGATCTGGCCGCGACATCCTTAACAACTTGTCTACAGGGTACTTACACCCCCTTCCTGCCCAGGCCATTTTTCAGCTTTCAGTACTGTTGCACATAGAATGACAATTGCACGGTCATGCTACACTGTACCCAAATAAAATGTTTATAATTTTCTTCACACAAATAGAGCTTTCTTTTGGTGGTATTTAATCACTGCTAGGTGGCTCTTTACAGAGATTGGGGTCGTGACGTGTCCTAGCAAAACGGCATGGCCACGATCGCAGCTCACAAGAGCAGCAGTTCTGGGACGACATCATATGACGTCATCCCAGAATGAGAGATGCATCGTCTCTCTATCATTTGAAGGTAGGCAGGAGGCAAGTGGTAAACAACTGATGAGTCATCAGCTGTCGATGGGTTTACCCGCTGTCAGCCGTGTCCAATCACAGCTGATCACGATGTAAACAGGAAGAGCCGTTGATCGGCTCTTCCTCACTTGCGTCTGACAGACGCGAGTAGAGGAGAGCCGATCGGCGGCTCTCCTGACAGGGGGGGTTTGCGCTGATTGTTTATCAATGCAGCCCCCCTCGGATGCCCACACTGGACCACCAGGGAAGCTCACACTGGATCACCAAGGAAGGGAGCAACAATATAAAAAGAAGAAAAAATGAGAATAGATGCCAATCAGTGCCCACAAATGGGCACTGACTGGCAACATGGGCACTGACTGGCATAATATAGGATAAAAAAGTGATGCCCAGCAATGCCATCAGTGCCACCCCTCAGTGTCCATCAGTGCCACCCCTCAGTATCCATCAGTGCCACCTCTCAGTGCCCATCCATGCCCAGTGCCCATCTATCATTGCCCATCTGTGCCACCCATAAGTACCCATCAGTGCCACCCATAAGTGCTGCCCATGAGTGCCCATCAGTGCCGCCTATGAGTGCCCGCCAGTGCCACCTATGAGTGCCCATCAGTGCTGCCTATGAGTGCCCATCAGTGCTGCCTATGAGTGCCCATCAGTGCCGCATACCAGCGCCACCTATTAGTGCCCATCAGTGCTGCCTATTAGTGCCCATCAGTGCCACCTATCAGTTCCCATCAGTGCCACCTCATCTGTGCCCATCAGTGCCACCTCATCGGTGCCCATCAGTGCCACCATATCAGTGCCCTTAACTGAAGAAGAAAACTTACTTATTTACCAAAAAAATTAACAGAAAAAAAGAAATAATTCATTTTTTCAAAATTTTCGGTCTTTTTTTAGTTGTTGCGCAAAAAAAAATCGCAGAGAAGATCAAATACCACCAAAAGAAAGCTCTATTTGTAGGAACAAAATTATAAAAAAAATTGTTTGGGTGCAGTGTAGCATGACTGCGCAATTGTCATTCAAAGTGCTAAAAGCTGAAAATTGGCTTGGGCAGGAAGGTGTGTAAGTGCCTGGCATGGAAGTGGTTAATAAAGGATTTGTCAGAAAAAAATTGTCTCCTGTTTTTATTTTTTGTATACTTTTTTGGTGAATGGGTAGGGGTACTACCCCTACCCCAAAGCACCCACCATGTTGAGGACATATGGCCTGGTATGGTTCAGGAGGGGAGCCACTCACTTGTCCCCTCCCTTTTCTGACCTGCCAGGCTGCATGCCCGGATAAGGGTCTGGTGTTTTTTTTTTACATTTTGGCGTGGGGGTTCCCCTTAAAATCCATACCAGACCTGACTTGCCTGGTATGGACTGGGGGGGGGGCACACAGTTTTATTTTTATTTTTCAATAGCCATGTGCCTGCAAATGTAAGCATGAGTAATTTTGAATGGGATTTGACTTTTTTTTTTTAGAAATGTCAGTTTTGCTACAGCATGTTCTGTACATGCTACAGATGTGTCACTTTACAGGCAGACTAAGGGGACCCCCCCCCCCCCAGCACTGTATTTTAACACATTTTTTATTTGTATTGTTGCACTTTAAGCATAATTAAAATCACTGCTCCTGAAAAAATATGTTTTTAAAATAATATTTGCATTGATACATGTCCCCCAGGGCAGTACCCAGACCCCCATACCCCTTTTAATTACTTGCATATAAGCCTTTAAAATGGGCAGTGTAGGGTCCAGGGCCATGTAAGATACAGCACAGAGCGCAGTAGCATTTTGCGGGTTACTACTGGTAAATATAAGCAAAGATGCCTCTTAGTTGGTGTAAAAAATGGCTAGTCCCTCCCGCATGTGTCCACAGTGAACCCCCAGTCCCTGCTTGTCTGCACGGGTGCACAGTGTGGGTACACAATATGGAGGAACAGCATCTCACCTCTTTCCCTCTCAGCAGCTCTTTCACTACTTCCTCTCCAGCTTCAGACCAGGACCCAGATTCACCCCCTAAGGAGGCATGCCTTGCTCCTCCACCATTTGCTGACACATAAATGAGCCAATTGATTAAGATGCAAATCCAGCAACAAATTCATATGCAAATTCTGATGCTTGTTCCTGGGACACAGCCATGGGGGGGGGGGGGGCAACCAAAGAAAAATCGGGACTGTCTCACCAAAATAGTAAACCTTCCTAGTGTCTCCCTGCGAAACTGCAGCCTAGTAAAACCTGATTACATAGGGCCAGATACTCGTAGGAGATACGATGGCGTAAAAATTTCTCTAAGATACGACCAGCGTAAGTCTCCTACGCCGTCATATCTTAACTGCATATTTACGCTGGCCGCTAGGGGCGTGTATGCTGATTTATGCTTAGAAATAAGTAAATAAGCTAGATACGCCTATTCACGAACATACACCCGGTCGACGCAGTACAGATACGCCGTTTACGTTAGGCTTTTTCCGGCGTAAAGTTACCCCTGCTCTATGAGGCGTATATGAGGCGTACCAATGTTAGGTATGGACATCGGAACAGCGTAAAAATTTTCACGTTTTACGTCGTTTGCGTAAGTCGTTCGCGAATAGTGCTGGGCGTCATTTACGTTCACGTCGAAAGCATTGGCTTTTTGCATGTTAATTTGGAGCATGCGCACTGGGATACTTTCACGGACGGCGCATGTGCCGTTCGTAAAAAGCGTCATTTACGTGGGGTCACAATAAATTAACATAACACACGCCCACATCTTCCACATTTGAATTAGGTGGGCTTACGCCGGCCTATTTACGCTACGCCGCTGCAACTTTGCTTTGAGAATACATCACTTGCCTGTCAAAGTTGCGGAGGCGTAAAGTAAATAGGATACGTTACGCCCGCACAAAGATGCACGCTCCTACGTGAATCCGGGCCATAGTGTGCATTGAGCCAATACAACATTTCTGGCTAATTTCTATAAAATAGCACACTGTAATTTCAAATTTCTTTGTTAAAACCTGCCTGGTGTCTTGCTGTTAAACTGCAGCCTAGTAAAGACTATTTACTTAGTTTGCATGGAGTCAGTATAATTCAGTTTTTTTTCTGTAAAATAATACATTCTAAATTTTGTTTCTGGATTAGCAACCTGGCAGCTTTTTTCAATATTCTTGGATTTTTCTGAAATAATAAATTCTAGCTTTGATTTCTTACCTATTGTCTCCCTCTGAAACTACGGACTACTGATGCTGCTTACATAGTGTGCATGGAGTCAGTACAAGCTTTCTAGCTTTTTTCTGTGAATTAATATACTCAAATTTTTATTTATTGAATAATAATCTATCTAGCCTCTCCCTCTAAAAATACAGCCTAGTTAAAGTGAGCCTGCACAGTATTCCTGGCTTTTTCTTTGTGAATTAATACACTGTTGATTTCTTGATTAAAAATTACCTGGTCCCAACCACTTAAATTGCAGCATACCAATCCATTTACTGTACATAATGTGCATCAATTCTGTACAGTTTTCATTCATTTTAGCCCTCGTTCATTTTGGTGTGATTTGACATGCGATCAAATGCCGGCAATGGTACGGTCCTAATCGGTGCGATGCTGCACCGACTTCAAAAAGTACTACTTTTTCCAATTTCAGGGTGCAATTTTCATTGGCATATGTGCAGAAACCCCCACAGATGTCTGTGAAATTGCAACCGAAATTTGGGACTGACATGCAGGAGTGAAAATCATACGAGTTAAGCTGAATGGCTTCATTCCTGCAGCTCATTGTGAACCTGGGCTTGTCTCTCCCTACCAAATTGCATCCTAATAAATCTGCTTATATACTGTCAGTTGACTGTATAATATTTCTAGCTAATTGTTGTGATTTTCTTTTCAATTCAGTAGTGGATATATATAGCCAGATTCAAAAAGACTTACGACGGCATATCAGTAGATACGCCGTCGTAAGTCCGAATGCGCGCCGTTGCATATTTAAGCGTATTCTGGAAACCAGATACGCTTAAATTTGGCTAAGATACGACCGGCGTAGGAGACTACGCCGTTGTATCTTATGTGCAGATTTTTGCTGGCCGCCAGGGGCGTGTACGTGGATTTACGTGTCGAATATGTAAATGAGCAAGATACGCCGATTCACGAACGTACATACGCCCATCGCAGTAAGATACGACGTTTACGTAAGACATACGCCGGCGTAAAGATAAACCACCAAAAAGATGGTGCAGCCCATGCAAGGTATGGACGACGGAACAGCCGTCGTATTTTACGTTGTTTGTGTAGGCGTACGTGAATGGGGCTAGGCGTAGATTACGTTCACGTCGAAAGCATTGAGCCGAAATTTGTGACGTAGGGAGTATTTGCGACGTGATTCTGAGCATGAGTGCACATGCGCCGTACGAACAGCCCTCATTTACATAGGGTCACGGGTAATTTAAATGTAGCCCGCCCACTACATGCCTACTTTGAATTAGGTGGGGTTACGCCAGGCCATTTGCGCTACGCCAACGTAACTTAGGGAGCAAGTGCTTTGTGAATACAGTACTTGCCTCACTATGTTACGTCGGCGTAGTGCAAATGGGATGCGCTACGCCGGCATAAAGATACGCCGCCATACGTGAATCTGGCTAATAGTTTTTATTTGTTTGCTTCAATAAGAAAAATCTCTTTATTAATCTTCTTTTCAACACTGTTGTATGTGTTACTTATTATTTCCTGTACTCTTTTATTGGGTTCCTTGAGTTACACTTTTAACTCCTTTGATATGTCATTGTTCACCTTTTCTATAACCCTATTAATACCCTCCTTCCACATTGTCAGAAAAGTCCAGGTAAGCAGTTGAGACAAAATCAAAAACTTCCTATTGCCATTATCTATCACCCAAGCCAGGCTATTGTCTGAGCTATATGCCTTATCTTGCAAGCACTAATTGTTTACATTTTACCATAGGGACAATGTGGTGCTGAGGCTAGTGCCCAGGTTGCATTGCCATTGCATCCAGTGTTCATTTTAACATGGCAGCGATGACAAGACAACAAAAAATAAAAATATTATTTAAAACATTTAAATACAAATAACGTTATAACAAAAACACCAAAAATGACCTTCTATCCTATGTGTAAAACACATGCAACTCACTTAGGCCTAGCAGATCATATTTTAAATGAGGAGGATTTTCTTAATGTCATGCAAAGTTGGAGGGAATCCTCCTCACCGCCAAAACATTTCAACCTTTTTTCTCTTATTGCAGTACTAGCAGAAGTGGAGGAGTGGGTGGGAGGTAGGGGAGGGCTTATTAGCTGTTTTTCTAAAATGTGAGTAGGAAGAGTAGAAACAGGAAGAAATAGGGTACACTAACAGTACTCTAAAAGAATATGGATGTTTTGCACACTTGAAGAACAAGAAGGATGCTTCCATCTTGTCTCATGGAGGTGCTGCTCCCATCTAGCTCTGCAGTACAGAGTTATGTGTTTCCTTATGCATTTTTTACCCAAATGAATGTTACTTTTACCAAAGTTGATATGCTTCAAGCAGAGGCTACAGATCACAATGGTGCTGTTGGCAGCAGATACAGTATGTAAAAAAAAAAAGGCCACACTACAGAGCCTTTTCTATTTGCTACCTATTAAAGTTGCCCACATACTGTCCTGTGTCTGGACAATTCAGTGTATGACAGCTGGAAGTTCTATCCAGGATCCCCTTGTCAATTTTCCCATTGTAGGAAGATGTGGGGAAAGTAGGGCAGCCTATGGCCATACACCTATTTTTTGTTGTCTGCCCTTCCCTCTAGCCATATAATTTCCCCACTGATTTTAATGCTGCCTAACCTTCCCCTTGTGCTATGGAAGGGTAAGTGGACGTTTTTATGTTTCCTACACTCCTCCTTCCTAATGGCAGTACCACATCCCTCCTCAAGGTCACCAACACTCCAACCCTAATTTTTTTTAAGTTTTTTTAAGTTTTATGGAAGGATTAGCAAAAGAGAAAGAGAAAAAATGGCACATCAGCAGTCCTGAAATTAACTGCTATACACCCTGGTGGAAGTAGAAATAGGAGCACTAACAGTCCTCAAAATAAAACACAATGAGATCAAGGTAGCACACTGAACTAGAGGACGCAGAGCCAGAGAAAGAAGGACAAAACAATGCAAAGGGCTGTAACAAGTCCAATAATATTCAGTCTTTGATATCAATGGAGGACAATCCTTCTGAAATTTATCCTAGGGCTACACCATGGCTGCCAGCTTGATAGAGTAGAAGAGGCTCTGTAAAAAGTCAATTAAAATCTCTGCCCACCACTGGAGGTCCCTCTCCAACCTTTCTAGCCATAAAAGGGATGTAGCATTGTTGTAAACGCTTGTGCCTCACTTGCAAGCATGTTCATCACAGACAAAAAAAATTCACTACAAAAGGCAAAACCTACTCATTGGATGCTTTTTACAACTGCTCTTCTGAGTTTCTCATCTGCTGCCTTTTGTCCATGTGGCTTGCTTTATGTTGGACGTACCATTAGAACCCTCGTGAAAAGGTTTGGCGAGCATCTGCACTCTGTAGAGGATGGTACTGACAAGTAGAATGCCGCTAAGCAATTTTTGGACATCCACCAAAAATCCTCAGCTGACCTGAGAATTTGGGTTATAGAATCTATTTCCCTAGGGCAGAGCATTTTAAACACCTTTGCCAGAGGGAGACATTTATACCCTTGACACTATGGCCCCAGGTGGTCAAATTTAAGATCTGGAGGTTCATTCCATTTTATAATATAAGCATGCCATTTGTATGTGTCTACACATATACATGGATGTTTAAATCTATACCCTTTCAGTTATTTTTTCCTCCCCTCACCACCTTACCTTTCATATAATATATTCAGATTCATGTATTAATACCAGGGCTTTTTTTCAGCAGGAACGCGGGGGAATGCAGTTCCGGTACCTCCAGCTCTAAATGTATGTAATGGTGCTCGGAGGTGGGTAGAAGGTTGAACCAAGGAACGGTGCTCAGAGGTGGGTAAGGGGTGGAACCAAGGAACGGTGCTCAGAGGTGGGTAAGGAGTGTAACCAAGGAACGGTGCTCAGAGTTGGGTAAGGAGTGGAACCAAGGAATGGTGCTCAGAGGTGGGTAGGGGGTGGAACCAAGGAACAGTGCTCAGAGGTGGGTAGGGGGTGGAACCAAGGAACAGTGCTTGGAGATGGGTAGGGAGTGTAACCAAGGAATGGTGCTTGGAGATGGGTAGGGAGTATAACCAAGGAACGGTGCTCGGAGGTGGGTAAGGGGTGGAGAAAAGGAATGGTGCTCGGAGGTCGGGAGGGGTGGAACCAAAAAATGGTGCTCGGAGGTGGGTAGGGGTGGAACCAAGAAATGGTGCTCAGAGGTGAGTAGGGGGTGAAACAAATGAATGGTGCTTGGAGGTGGGTAAGGTGTGGACACAAGAGGTGACAGAAGGAGGGAGTTCCTGCACCTATTCTCTGAGAAAAAAAGCTCTGATTAATACTAATTTTGATATTAAACAACCTTTATAGTACCCCATATATTCCTTCTCTGCGAGAGTGAAGGAGGTTCCTCCCTCTTATAATTTTTACCACCACCTCATACATCCATAATAATTATATATATATATATATATATATATATATATATATATATATATATATATATATATATATATATATATATATATAATTGTATTACAATCTATTCTATACAATGCATTTCATTTAATCCCATTTATTTGCTGTTTAAAAATTGCCTATAAAAGCTTTTTTAAAGCGGGGGTTCACCCTATATAAAAAAAAAAATAATTTTTTTTTCCTCTAGCATTAAATTTGGCATAGTAGCGCGAGCTACAGTATGCCTGTCTGTATTTTTTTATCCCCGTACTCACTGTGTAATTGTATATTGAAGATTCCGGGGAATGGGCGTTCCTATGGAGAGGGAAGGTGATTGACGGCCGGCCCTGGCACGTCACGCTTCTCCGCAAATAGCCAAAATAGACTTGGCTCTTCACGGCGCCTGCGCATAGCCTGTGCGCAGGCGCCGTGAAGAGCCGAGACCTACTCCGGCTGTCTTCGGGGAGCATGACGTGCCAGAGCCGGCCGTCAATCATCCTCCCTCTCCATAGGCACGCCCATTCCCCGCGGGAGTCGGAATCTTCAATAAACAATTGCACAGTGAGTACGGGGATAAAAAAGTACAGACAGGCATACTGTAGCTCGCGCTACTATGCCAAATTTAATGCTAGACTGTTGTTAAGGAGGGTGAACCACCGCTTTAAGTTGAAATGAATCAAATTGCTGTGATGCTGCGCCATTTAAGCTAAGCTAAATGCGAAAGCTAAAAAATAAATAAATGAAACATTCAAAATATGTAAAGCCAGACATACGGTGTCGCTGGTATTGTCCATCCCATAACACCACATACAGCTTAAATGCCTCTTCTTAGCATGTAGTAGAAAGGAACAGTGTTTTTTCCATGTCACCCTCAAAGTCATTTAAAAAAAGAGAACTCCCTTCCTGGTCTACAGTATTTTTTTTAAATGTTTTTTGGTATTGGTATATGTCCCCCATTGTAGTGCTAAGCTCCCTATGCCCTTTTTAGACGATACAATTTATTTTAGTCTTGAAAATGGTAACATTGTTTTGCACTTCATAGACTTCAGTGGGGTGGATAAAAGTTTGCAACTTTCAGACTATACGATAGGTTCATAGTAATGAACTGATCCCTGGCCAATTTGCTTATCCCTAGTGGTCAGTGGTTAAGTGCCCTCTTCTTTTGGTGTTCAGTGAAAGTTAAAGCAGGTACTCTGCGGGGGTGGATTGGAGTTCCTCTTTAAGTACTCAAAGCACTAAATGATGCTTTTATTTTATTGAACTATGCAAGAAGAAAAACACAACTCAAGAACACATATTACTAAAGTAGAACTTTACTGTCTAAATTAAAAACTTTGGAAACCATATGTTGACGATAAACCATGACTGCATACATGCAATAAAGCTGAAATCAACAGTAGTTGTACTTGACAGAAAAAATAAAATGTGTATTTATTTTTTGTCTGTATGGTAAATCTTTTTCCTGACGGCTCCATGTCAGCACAGCTGGTTGAGGCCCCGCCCACCCCCACGTCATCAGGACTTAACTATACATTTTTAACTCACCTCGGCCTCAGCATTGGTGTCCTTGGGGTTTAGAGAACCGATACTCGCGTACTTCCCAGACAGGACGGTTCTCATACCAATGCTCAAATTTGTGCCTGAACTGACCTTCGGAGTCCATATCACACAAGAGGTTTTTCCTCCTATGTTCCCTTTGGGGAGTATTCAAGAAGTTAGCCCATTGGTTGTGGGCTAAGCTCTAAAATATTTAATCAAGGTGACTCCTGCCATCAGGAAGTCTGTGCATCTGTTTGTCATTTTCAGGTGGAACACATAATGATTTCATGGCTTCCAGCAAGATCATTATCTCTTGGTTGGTAACCTCATCTCCTTGGCCTGCAGGTTATAGGGCAGGCTTTGCCAGGAGAATCACAACACTCTCACTAGAGGTGGTCAGGACCGTGAGAGTGACAGCAGGCGGGGTGTCTCAAACTATCTGCAATGCAGCTATGTGGACACCTAGTCATATTTATGGCTTAATGACTATTGAGTTTGTCAGGGGCATTATGGCACTGTTACTGTTTTAGTCAAAGTTGTGGAGTGTGTAGCATTATCCCTCCCCTGTTTTGGCTAGTTAAATCCCAGCTGTGCTGACATAGAGCCGTCAGGAAAACGGAAAATTGAATTCAAATACTTACTGTAATTTTACTTTCCTAACGAGCTCCATGTCAGCACAGAACCCACCCAGATAAGTAGTAATAGTTACGAAACGCTGAAGCCGAGGTGAGTGAAAAATGTATAGTTAAGTCCTGATCACGTGGGGGTGGGAGGGGCCTCACCCAGCTGTGCTGACATGGAGCTTGTCAGGAAAGGAAAATTACGGTAAGTATTTAAATAACATTTTCTGTTTTTTTTTTCATAATTATTTATAGTAAAACATTACATCTGGATCTTTATCACTAGATGCTGGCACTGTAATTTACCAGTAGAGATGGGTAACCCCAGGTGCTGTATAACTGTTCACACAGACAATTTAGCAGATGCAATGTTTTTAAATAAATAAGTTCTATGTGTTTTGATAGACAAGTATAATTCCAGACTTGCTTGCATTCTAAAAACATCCCAGTGCAAATATTACAATGGTTGCAGCAACCAGTCCATAATAAGATGTACACAATTAGTCTTTTAAGAGTAATGCATTTTAGTTTACAGTACAGGATTGCAACATATTTCACAATTGTGGGCTCTTTAAGAGGGAAATAAAACCTTCCAAATTGTTGTTGTCAAACATATATCAGTATGCCATTAGTTGCACAAGAATTTTTTAGAACTATTACCTACCATATTGTACAAAATGTCTCCATTGTAGGCTACACAGCTATTAAGAGAGTCAGGTTTGATGAGTATGCTAAATATAACTGTTAAATGGATAGACCTTTTTATATTGATATTAGTCAATCATGTACCACTGTACCTAGTGCACACCACAAGGTAAGGGCTTGAGATGGTAGCCCAAGACTGAGAATCATGAAAGAGGAGATGGGGCTTCTATTTGCCATTCAAGACTTACACATTTGAAACAGTAATTGTGGGCTCCAATGTTCATTCTGACCTGATGTCAGCTTACTGGGAGTCAATAATCTGCCAGCACATTTAGGAAAAAAAGGACACCGTGAATAAATAGGAAGGCAGGTAGACAATTAAAGCAGAAGTAAACCCAGATTTATCCGTTAAAAAAAGTTACATTTCCGGCATGTGCCAGGAGTGTAACTGTCATAATGGACGGCTCTCAACCAAACTGTCAAACCATCCAATGGCTGGTGTCAAAACTGGTCAAATCAAATGTGCAGTGTCATGGTAGTTGAAGATCAAACAGAGGTCAAGATTGCAGCTTTCTTTGCTGAAAACAATAGGAGGGTTTACTTACACTTTAAAGGAGAAGTCCAGCCTGAGCTCATTCTGCTGGGCTTTCCTATGGATCACATGAGTGCAATTCGTTTTGTGACCCGTTTTCAGCAGAGAGTGGTCTGAAGTCCGCTTTCTGCTGACGTCACCAAGATCAGTCCAGGCATCACATCACTCGGATCCGCCAGGTGCCTGGACTGATAGGCATCTCAGCGAGCCGCTGAGATGGCCGTTCCCCATCCCTCAACAGCTCAGCACTCCAATGAGCATGGAGGAGCAGAGCAAGAGAGCTGCTGACTGCTCTCCGCTCAGGGAGGTGAGAGAACCGAGCCATCGGTGGTGTTTGGTGGCTCGGTTCTCAGTGAAGAGGCGGCGAGGGACCAATGCAGCATCCGACCAATGCTGTATCCACCTAGGTAAGTATGATTATGGGATAAAAAAAATCCCATACTTCTGTTTTAAGCTAACATGATTAAAAATATAGATCTGTGAGGCCTCGTACAGATGACCGGATCTATCCGCTGGGATTGATCCGCGAATCAGTTCCAGCAGATAGATCCGGTCGTCTGTACGTCCGAGCGGACATTTCCCGGCGGATAAAAATCCAGCCGACGGATTCCCAGCGGATAAAAATTTTGTAGCATGCTACAAAATCTATCCGCTGGAATCCAGTCCAGCGGACTGATCCGGTCGTCTGTACAGACTCACCGGATCAGTCCGTCCGCTCCCTCGCATGCGTTGTAATGATTCGACGCATGCGTGGAAGTATTTACCTTCCAGCGTCGCGCACAACGCCACGTCATCGTCGCAGCGACGGCGCGACACGTCACCGCGGATGTATTCCGTGCGGATTTCGATCTGATGGTGTGTACAGCCATTAGATCCAAATCTGCCAGAGGATTTATCCGCTGGAAACGGTCCGGCGGACCGTTTCCAGCGGATATCCTCTCGTGTGTACGGGGCCTAAGGGCCTGTGTATGATATATTTAACATGTAGGATTCCCATCCTATCTGTGAACAGAGAGAAGATGAACCTCAATATATTATAAACATATTACTTGCACTGAAACTAGTAGTTCTTAGACTTTTCAAAAGTTATGTTAACCGACCAATGTATACACCAATATAGTACATTTATGCCAATTATATATTTTGAAAAATAGCCAAGTTTGGTAAATTGTATTGTTTATGGCACACTGCTATATATTTATCAGCATCTAGAAAGTCATATTTTCCCCCTTATGCCCATCCAGCTAAACAAAATCATGTTCCAGCGCTAAGCATTATTGTTAAATTTCTCACATAGAAAACACTTAAAGTAGGTGTTTTCTTTACTACACTATCTCTACAGTATTATTCAAGCATCTTTTGGTTACTTATTAAAAATGAAATCATTTTTAAGCCATAAATCTATTTCTCTCACTTAAAAACACATAAAAGAGCAACATTAAAATACCACATGCCAATCATTCGTATCCTAAATAGAATACATAAAAAAAATATGATTCTGAATAATGAAAATTAAAACTAAACAAGCAATAAACAAATGCTTCAATGGCACACCAGGGTAAACACCATATCATCAACTCTTCTCTGAGATACACATTGCTTTATCAAGCATGCAAAACTCTTAAACAAAATCTAATCATATAGTACAAAACAGCTGTGCTGTATCTGGTTTTTAATGATGAGCTTTGATCAGTGAAAAAAAGACCTTTAGATTCTATGTGCAAAGAACAAAGTTGGTAACCCTTAGTAAACATTCAGAAATAATCTTTTATTATTCTGGAATATTGGAAAAAGATTACCTCGGACTGGTTTCTAAGGGTTACCGAACAACTCTGTGTTTTGCCCTGTGGTATGTAAAGTCAAATGAGAATGACTGCTTACAGTAAGTCAGATAAAGACTTATTTCAATATAAATCTTTATCTGTATGGTAATCATGACATAAGTAAGCATTAAGTGGTCTTAACGAACCATTAACACTCTGTGAGGCCCCATACACACCATAGAATCTATCCGCAGATAAATCCCATCAAATGGGTTTCTGCGGATAGATCCTATGGTGTGTACACTCCGTCGGATATTTATCCGCAGATAAATCTCCCCTGGGATGGATTTCCAGCAGATGGATATTTGCTGACATGCTCAACAAATCCATCTGCTGGAATCCATTCCAACGGATGGATCCGCTCGTCTGTACAGACTTACCGGATCCATCCGCCCAAAGGGATTCCCCGCACGCGTCGTAATGATTTGACGCATGCGTGGAATTCCTTATATGACAGCGTCGCGCCCGTCGCCGCGTCATAATAGCGGCGACGGCGCGACACGTCATCGGCAGAGGATTTCAGCGCGGATTTCAATGCGATGGTGTGTACACGCCATCGCATAGAAATCTTCTGAAATCCTCGAGAGGATTTATCCGCGGATACGGTCCGCTGGACCGTATCTGCGGATAAATCCTCTCGTGTGTATGGGGCCTGAGTGTCACTATACATACACAAGGAGGGTTTCACTGCTAAGAAAATCCTACTGGGGTTACAGGTCTCTCTATTCAACAAACAGACTGACAAGCCAGTGTGCCACCATGACTGGCAGCTTAAAGTAAACCTATGTGAAGGATATCCCAATCAAAGTAAAAGTAACACAGTACAGCACACATTGCAATGTGCTTTTTTCCTATCCCTTTCAGGGTTGTTCTTGTCTCTCCCAAAAGCGAATGCTAAGTTTATGAAAATTGGGATTTGCATAGAACTTGCTACCTCTTAATTTTCTCTGGACAGTGTACAAGTATAGTAATGCCCCACTTAGGCACCAAACACTGAAAATAACATGTAAAGAGGGTGCAAAAGTGTGCCTATGCGTGAAAGAATCAGAAACCATGCTTATAAGTGTAGACACCTTATGATGTTTCGTTCATGTCTCACTCTTACATTGACAAGTTTATCCATAGTGCATGTTTACTTTAAGTTGTCTTTTGGCACTTAGCAAGAAGACTCATCAAAGAGCTTTGTTTGCTTAGTTAACATGTGATTCAGTAATATAATTATTACTGAATTCCAGTTTCTGCAAACCCAAGTCTTCTGACTCAAGTTTTTATTGAATCCAAAATTATTTTCATGGTGGTTTGAAAAAGTAAAAAAAGGCATCATCAAAAAGAAAACACTTTATACAGCATTTTACAGACCTATATCGTACCTCATTTTTGACCTGCTAATATGTCTGACATCTTTACAACTATAGATAATTAGTGCAGGCACTTGTCTATGATCACTTTAATTACATTGGTCACTATCAGTAATGATATGTATAAAGAATGTGTATAAGTAGAGAAAATCCATATATACATAATTAATTTTCACAAAAATTAAATATAATGTATCACTAGAACTAATATGAGACATATCTGAGAATGCACTGCAGGAAATACATTCAAAAACCCAAACAATCATATTCTGAATAATTTCCTTTTGTGCTATTGCTGTCAAAGTAGTGTTATCAGTCCAGAACATAAGCATGAAACTGAAATATGTGGTTTGTTTCAAAATAATAGGGTGCATAAGAACAAACTTAAGTAAAGTTTTTAGGAACTTGACCATAATAGGACTAACAATGTTTACCATATCTAGGAGTGCAACAACAGGTCCTGTTGAGTAGACAGTTAGGAATTGGACTGAAGAAATGTTCTCTTTCTTCCCCTCATTATGCCATAGAGTAGTTAGGCATTGATGACAGGTTTAATTAACCACGAGGACATGGCATGGGACCCTAGGTCACCTTTTTCAGTGGGCACCAGATATATTTAGCTACTCCTTATACTATAATGCTCAAAAATTATTAAATGTATTTAATTTTAAAATTTTACAATCAAGTTTATATTAGTAAATAACCCTCAGCATATTTAAAGTGGGACTGGGTTTTAAAATAAAAGTGTGGCCCTGTTGCACACACCTTTATAAAGTAATATGCAGGATTTACATCCCATACTCCCCATATGTAATAATGGGTGTGTGTGTATTTTTTTTCATTTACATCTTTCAAAGGCACCCATTAAATTGCATTGTGTCAGAATGGGTGGATGTAATACCAGTTTCTACCTGCAGCAGCTCAGCAGATAAATTGTGTAGTTGCAGCTCCGGATGTGGTAAAAAAACATTGGCTTAGTCAAGATTCACATCTGTGTGGGGGTTTTGCGGCTTCCATTTGCACAGGCACAGCAGCCCTTCATTTGAATGGGTTGATGAACCTGCATTTTGCGCAGGGAAATACCCTGACTCTATTTTTATAATGTGGGCGCATAGAACTGTGATGCATTTTCCTATGCGTGTGTGGTCCTAATAAGAATTAATGGCACCCCTACGTGTCTGCAAAAGAGCAGTGCATTTTGGCTGCAGGTGCCTGCGGGTGCAAGAACACTTACAATTTACACCTAGGAAATAACCTAAACCTCCAAGTAGCTATTTGTAGGGGTCAGTTGTTGGAATCCATTTTTAGTTTAAAGTGAGATAAATCTTTCAAATTTATGTTTTTAAGGGCAAAGGAATGTTTATGCATTTTACTAAGTGTGTGGGTTCACATTTAAGGAAATAGGGATCATGATAACAGCTACCAAAACATTGACATTTCAACTGCTTTTAGTAACTTGTTCACAGTGATGGCTAAAACTAAAGTGACTGTTGCAGAAAAAAGGGACAGAACATGTGAAAATTTAATTCAAGCAAAACATTCTGCTAATTCCTTGAAAGATAAAACAAAAAAAAAATATTTCCAGATAGTGGTAATCAAGGCAACGTGTGCAATGCATACTTTGTAAGTCAACTTTTTGGTGTCAAATTAAAGGTGCTTTTTCTGGAAGATGTCATTGTGCACCAGCTAAGTGTATTAATAATGGGTTGCTTTAGTTAATTTATTTAAAAAAAAAAAAATCACTCACACTAGACACCTTGAAAAATCACTGCTAAAAAAAAAAAAAAAAAAAACTCCTCATAGTGGTCCTAGGCTCTGTTTCAATCACAATATGGCCAAAACTTTTCCAGACAGTCAGAGTATTATTTATCTAGCTCACAAGATATCCCTCTTCTTATTCTAAGAAAAGTAGCCACCAATCAGGGCTGTGATACCAGAAATTACATGAACAGTTCTTCTTGTGTTGATGAATACAATACATGTTCATGATCTACTAAAACCTATGCTATTCCTGCTCTTAAAGTCTTTTAGTACTGTAAGGAATGCAAACCACTACTTAGACATCAATATGTACCTCCAACATAAAAAAGTACTTGACAAAAAAAGTCTTTCAGTCTTTGAAATCTCTGCTTTGAGACTGTGAAGCATCTCCTCCACTGAATAAAGTTTGCCTTCCAATAAGCTATGAGAATTAATTAAATCTCCAGGTCATCGGGTCTGGGCCTGCTGCTTGCATGGCTACTTGCTCTGCTTGATGGTCTGTGGTCCAGTATACTGAGAGGCTGCATTTCGTGTCCTGCTGGCATTTTTTTTACATTCTGGTGTTCATCTGCAAAATCAAATGGCTGAGCGTGAGTGTTTGAAATAGTGCTTCCAGCTTGGCCCATCCTGGTTTGTTCTGCACTATAATTAGCCCAATTTTGTTCACTTGCTTGTTTGTTATAATTACGACAAGAGGATTGGTTTCTGTCTTCAGTAACAAGCTTGTACCCTGGTGGTGACATAGGTGCAGTTGGAGAAGGACAGCCATTGAAATAAGCATACTTGGGGGAGCCACAATCCTTGGCAGGATTCACTGTATCGTTGGTGGTGGCATAGGGGTCCCTTTTTCCTTTAATGCCATCCTTGGCACTTTTAAAAGCAACATAGAACAACTCAATAATGTTTAAAGCAAGTGATACCATAGACACCACCAGCATAAACAAGATAAAAATGGTTTTCTCAGTGGGACGAGAAAGGAAGCAGTCAACTTTATGTGGGCACGGAAATCTTTCGCAGGCATAGATAGCTTCTAATGTGAACCCATAGATGTACCATTGGATAACAAGGAAAGCAACCTCAAAAAATGATTTAAACAGAATGGTTATTATATAAGTACGAAGTAGACCACCACGCATCTTGACCTTTCCATGTTCTTCCAAGCCATATTTGAATTTCTTTATTTCAATTTGCTTGAGATGCATGTCCACATTTCCTCCATCATTCTGGACAACTTTAAGCTCTTCTTCTTTTCGGTTCAGTTTCTCTTCTTTACGCATCAAATAAAACACATGTGCTAAATATAGGAGAGTAGGTGTAGAGACAAATATAATTTGGAGAACCCAAAATCGTACATGTGAGATTGGAAATGACTTGTCATAGCAGACATTTTCACAACCAGGTTGTTGAGTGTTGCATCGGAATGCAGATTGTTCATCACCCCACGCAGACTCTACAGCAGTACCTAATAACAAGATCCTGAAAATGAACAGGACTGACAACCACACTTTCCCTCCAGCAGTGGAATAGGCCTGGACCTTATCAAGGAGTCTTCCTAAGGCACTCCAGTCACCCATCCTTAAAAGCCGTTACCTAAAATAAAAATAAATAAAAATAAATAACTTGCGGTAATAGTACATGTAAAATCCCAGTATTTATTTTCACTTGCATTCTGAAAATATTTTTTGTAATGTTTAATCTGATCAACTTCTGAATAGACCGAACTAGATACAGTTAGTAAAACATTACCAAGTTCTTTTGGGAAAAAGACAAGTGCTTTATAAACTGAAAGGATGTTCACCTGTTTCGTTTATGTTGAAAATTAGGCAAACTATATTCATTTTAGGGCATCTGCAATGTGAAAAGTACTGTAAGGCTGGAAGACTGAAAAGACTGTGGGGACTGTTAAGCCCCGTACACACGATCGGAATTTCCGTTGCAAATTCCATCTGTGTGTATGCCCCATCAGAGTAATTCCATGGGAAATTCCGATGAATTCCATCAGAGTTTAGATAGAGAACATGTTCTCCTTTACTATGAAAATCATTATCTGTTGTATGATATTCCCATGATTCTGCCTGCCTATGTTTAAGAAACATAGTAACAAAAAGATTTGTGTCGGAATTCCAATGTGATTTTAGTCGGACAAAGGTCCGGTAGTGTGTACGGGGATTTACTGCTTGCATGCAACTGCTTATCTTTTTGTTACTATGTTTCTTAAACATAGGCAGGCAGAATCATGGGATTATCATACAACAGATAATGATTTTCATAGTCAGAGAGAAAGGCAAAGGAGATTGAAGGAGAGGTTATGAGAATAGAGGAGAAGGGGTGAGAGGAGAGGTGAAGAGACTCAGGCAGAAGAGAGTGGGGGAGAGGAGAGTTGGAGAGAGTACAAGAGGATAGAAGATAGGGTATGATAGAGGACGTGAGGGAAAGGGAGGAGAATAGTTGAGAAGAGATGTTAGAAAACAGGCAAGTGGGTAAGAGAAGAGGGCACAAGAGGAGGAGAGTAGAGGACAAAAGAGGTGGGTAAGAGGAGGGAGACAGACAAGGGGAAAGAAAAAAAAAGGTGGTTAAGAGATAAAAATGGGGAAGAAGAAAAGAATTGTGGGGGAGTGAGGATGGCAGCAAGTAAAGGAGGGGGGTATGAAGTCTGTCATTCCAAATATCTTATGCATGAATTATTCACATTTTTTGAGCACACGAGGAACATTTAAAGCATGCTTCTTTGTTCACTAAGAAATAGTGCTTGCATCTTTGACTCATGTATGGATGACTGCTCCAATAACTCGAAAAAGAAAAGAATGACAAATTTTATCTTTGAGGTCATTTTGTTGACCTTAGGACTCTAGGGATCACATTAGTATCCTCATTATATTATTAGTTAACGGAAGAATCAGTAGATTCTACTTCTTGCATATAAAATTAATATATCACTTTAGCAGGGTAAAGTGCATGAGCTAAAATGTTTAAATATATTTCATATATATCACATTCTCTGTTATTTAAACCCAAATAAAGATCTACAATTAAGCACTAAGTTAAAGCATTATTAAACCCAAAACCAAAAATGTTGTATATTGCAACTTGTGTGGCTGCATTTGTTTCTTAGGCTTTTTCCCTGTGTTTTCACCTGGTGGAGGGGAGTGTTAGATGTACTAGCAGATTTAGATACACTAACAAACTGAAGCCAAATTCCAGCTCGCACTGCAGTTACACAAGCAGTTACAGCAACAGTTTTTTTTTTCTTTTTGGACAAAGGTTTTACTTTAATAAGTAAAAGATGATCAATATAAGCACCCTGTTGGTGGTAAATGGTTTGTCTCAACACTCTAACGGATGCATTTGCAGGAGAGCCTGTTCTGCTGAAAAACAACAGACTTACTGGCCAGATCACCAGGTGAAAATAAAGGAGCGAAAGTCTAAAAAAGTAAACAAACGCCATCACATCTAAGGATTGGTACACTGCAATATTATAAACATTTGCTTCTGGGTTTCATACTGCTGTAAGGTGTCACCAAACACAAAACCTTAAGCCCCATACACACTATCAGTTTTCCTGCAGGTTTTTCTCTTCAGGTTTACCAAAACCATGTAGTGCAAGGGCCTGCCTGATTGCATACGAATTGAAACTCTTAAGGTTTGACCTCATATTAGATGGTTTTGGTAAATCTGAAGAGAAAAACCTGCAGGAAAACTGATAGTGTGTATGGGGCTTAAGAAATTGTTCATTATAAGGACCACCATATCTGAAAACTGATAAGTTCTTACTGAAATCAGTATATTAGTTTCTTTTATATATCTCCTGTGGTAGTTATGGATGATACTTCAAGTTCGCTCAAAGAAAACAACTGTCTAAAATCAGACTGAACTAATTACTCCATTGCTGATAGCCAGGAGGACTGCCACGTACAACAGAGCAGCATAGAGATAGATAGATAGATAGATAGATAGATAGATAGATAGATAGATAGATAGATAGATAGATAGATAGATAGATAAATAGATAGATCAACAGAGCAGCATATATATATATATATATATATATATATATATATATATATATATATATATATATATATATATATATATATAAAATAGATAGATCAACAGAGCAGCATAGAGATAGATAGATAGATATATAAATAGATAGACCAACAGAGCAGCATAGAGACAGATGTATAGATAGATAGATAGACAGACAGACAGACAGACAGATAGATAGATAGATAGATAGATAGATAGATAGATAGATAGATAGATAGATAGATAGATAGATCAACAGAGCAGTATAGAGATATATTGATAGATATATAGATATATAGATAGATAGATAGATAGATAGATAGATAGATAGATAGATAGATAGATAGATAGATAGATAGATAGAGTGATCAATCAACAGAGCAGTAGATAGATAGATAGATAGATAGATAGATAGATAGATAGATAGATAGATAGATAGATAGATAGATAGATCAACAGAGCAGCATAGAGATAGATAGATAGATAGATAGATAGATAGATAGATAGATAGATAGATAGATAGATAGATAGATAGATAGATAGATAGATAGATAGATATATAGATAGATCAACAGAGCAGTATATATATATATATATATATATATATATATATATATATATATATATATATATATAAAATAGATAGATCAATAGAGCAGCATAGAGATAGATAGGTATATAAATAGATAGACCAACAGAGCAGCACAGAGATAGATAGATAGATAGATAGATAGATAGATAGATAGATAGATAGATAGATAGATAGATAGATAGATAGATTGATTGATAGATGGGTAGATAGACAGACAGACAGACAGACAGACAGACAGACAGACAGACAGACAGACAGATAGATAGATAGATAGATAGATAGATAGATAGATAGATAGATAGATAGATAGATAGATCAGCAGAGCAGCATAGAGATAGATAGATAGATAGATAGATAGATAGATAGATAGATAGATAGATAGATAGATAGATAGATAGATAGATAGATAGATAAAGAAAGAGACAAAAAAGAAAGATAGAAAGAGAGAGAAAGAAAGAAAGAAAGAAAAAAAAAAAGAAAGATAAAAAGAAAAAAAGAAAGAAAGAAAGAGAGTAAGAAAGAAAGAAAGAAAGAAAGAAAGAAAGAGAGAGAGAGAGAGAGAGAGAGGAAGAAAGAAAGAAAGAAAGAAAGAAAGAAAGAAAGAAAGAAAGAAAGAAAGAAAGAAAGAAAGAAAGAAAGAAAGAAAGAATGCTGATATGCAGTGCACTGTTGCAGTGTGCCAGGACAAATGGTGATTATGTGCTTGTTAAACATTTATTCAGATTTCAAGTAGGTCGTATGTATGTCTGAAATTCTATATTGCCCAATGCAGTATCACTACCAGCTTATTACCAAGGCTCAGGGGCCCTATGGAAATGGGCCAATATTTCGATTTTTAAGTTTCTAAGAGAAAAAAATGAATAAACACTGTAAAATCTGGAAGTTTCAGTAGTTGAAAAGCAAAGTATGCTTAACAGATGTTATAATAGCAAAGCACAGAGAAAAGTTGTGATTTGTAAATGGGAAGCAGAGGATATGTGCATTGCAATGTGCAGCTTGGGTCTCCTCTCTCATTCCACAGGACAGCAGGGAAATGTGGGCATGACAGCCACTGCACAATGAACTTAATAAGTGCTAAATCTTACTCAGCGGGATTACTGACAATTAGTGCCTGAACACAGTAATATGAAAATTCCAAGTTCTGCATATTCTCACTTCAGGCATCTATAAACCTGGATCAGATTTGTAGAACAGCAAAACATGCACGTCTGTTTTTGTTTTGTCCTAGTTTTAAAGCTGGTAAAATCTAATTCCGTACAAAGTAAGGCAAGTATCCAGCTCTTAGCAGGAGCAGGGGAAACCACACAGTAGGTCAAGCATATAGCTTTAAATAGAGCAAAAGAAACCACACTGAAGCCATGATCTGGAACAAAAAAAACAAAAACCGTGGGCGTATTACCTGAGAAAACTTTGTGTAACTCTTCCTGAGTCTAACCCAGTTCAAATGAACCTTTTTAACTAAATTCAAAGCAAAGAGAACAGTAGAGTGCTGTAACCCATAGCAGCACACAATGCCAGCTTTAGGCGGTGCTGCTACATGAAAGCAGGCGTCTAACTGGGTACTATGGGTTACAATCTGTCATCTTTTTTTTTTTTTTTAAGGGAATATATTATCAATGGAATTTTTTTTAGGATGTGAAAATGCACTCTGAGAAAATAAGTAGAGATCACAATGATATCCACTTTCTAATAGCAAACTTGCATATTAATTAGTTATTATGAAAAGCTATGATGGCATAGAAAGCTATGCCATCAACATGTTAGCTTTCCTATGAAGAACTGCAGAGCTACAAGTTACTTGTATATTTTATTGTGTAGTAGTCTTCCCTTGGAAAAGCTGTTTGTAGCATCATCAGAAGTTGGCACAGTGTTGATGTGGTTGATCACTGCCAGGATACAAAACAGCCAGGAACAAAATGCAGCTGGCACACACACAATGCCCTACATGCCACATACAGTATATACTACCGGTACCATGGCATTATATATTACTAACATACATTGATACAGTTATTCTATTTCTATTACAATGTTATGTCAAAAATACATTTTTAGTCAAGTTAAAAGGTATTTTATGCCAGCCTTGGGGAAAATACAAATCCCTTTAATCCTGAGCAATCAGAGGAATAAAGTGAATCCTTTTGCAGTGAATTACACTGGTCCATTACTTCCAGTAGACTGTAAATGGGCAGTATTTATCATCAGCACTGCCATGTCAAGTCCTTACTGAAGGAAAAGTTTCTTTCTGAATAAGTGGTTTACTCTATCTTAAATATAAATCAAATCATTTAAAGTCAAATAACGTAAAGACAAGGGGGGGTTTATAGGAGCCAGACAATACCTTTCTTGTCCAAAGTGCTGAAAACAAACTCCAGGGAGTCCTTGGAAAGCAGCGTGAAAAAGTGACAGCGTGTCTTTTTAAAGTTTAAAAGCCTTTTGCTGACTCCAGACTTCCTTCTCCCAAAGAAGCTGTTGAACTTTTTTTTTTCAGCTGACTCTATCAAGGCTTTTAAAAAGTTTGCAATGTTCAACTCCACCTACAGGATGGACAGCCTGGACAGAAAAGGGAGGAGAAAAGAAGGAACGAAGTGATTAAGGAGTGAACAATATTAAAGTTTAGAAAGAATGAGTAAGGAGACAAGAAAGTTGAGAAAGAAAAAGAATCACTGTATTTAATATAATATACTGTATAAACCTGGATGAAGTTTATTAATGAAACAATACAATGATAAAAAAAAAAAAAAAAAGTAAATAAACATAAGATCGTATACTCTTTCCCCCAAAAAATGTAGAGCCCAACGTTTAAATATACAGGGCGTTACGTAAAATATCAGTGCTTAGATTATCATTTAAAGAGACCCTATCACACACCCTTTAGACTGCTGTATGGTGGACAGACATGTCACGGACACCGTATTGCTTTTATAATTCATGCTGCTATTTCTGATCCAGCATTGGAGAATCAGCAGGCATGGTGTCATTTTATAAATATCTTTGCTGACATTGGTCAATATAGTTTTCTAGAATGATGTGCATTAGATTTTAGCATTAAACTTAAAGTGATTGTAAAGTCTCGTTTTTTTATTTTTTTCAATTAAAATAACAAGCATGTTGTACTTACCTGTTCTGTGCAGAGGATTTCCACAGAGCAGCCCAGATCCTCCTCTTCTCGGGTCCCTCTCCTGTGCTCCTGGCCCCTCCCTCCTGTCGAGTGCCCCACGGCAAGCGGGGGGAACTCAAGCCGAGTCACAGCTCTGTGTGTCCTCTCAGATGGCCGAGGAACTTGTGGACATCACTAGATAGCGATGGGGCTCAGGTAAGAATTAGGGGTGCTGGTACAGAACTTGTGGACATCACTAGATAGAGCTCAGGTAAGAATTAGGGGTGCTGGGACAGAACTTGTGGACATCACTAGATAGAGATGGGGCTCAGGTAAAAATTAAGGGTGCTGGGACAGATCTTGTGAACATCACTAGATAGAGATGGGGCTTAGGTAAGAATTAGGGGTACTGGGACAGAACTTGTGGACATCACTAAATAGAGATGGGGCTAAGGTAAGAATTAGGGGTGCTGGGACAGAACTTGTGGACATCACTAGATAGAGATGGGGCTCAGGTAAAAATTTGTGATGCTGGGACAGAACTTGTGGACATCACTAGATAGAGATGGGGCTCAGGTAAGAATTAGGGGTGCTGGGACAGAACTTGTGGACATCACTAGATAGAGATGGGGCTCAGGTAAAAATTAGGGGTGCTGGGGCAGAACTTGTGGACATCACTAGATAGAGATGGGGCTCAGGTAAGAATTAGGGGTGCTAGGACAGAACTCGTGGACATCACTAGATAGAGACGGGGCTCAGGTAAGAATTAGGGGTGCTGGGACAGAACTTGTGAACATCACTAGATAGAGATGGGGCTCAGGTAAGAATTAGGGGTGCTGGGACAGAACTTGTGGACATCACTAGATAGAGATGGGGCTCAGGTAAGAATTAGGGGTGCTGGGACAGAACTTGTGGACATCACTAGATAGAGATGGGGCTCTGGTGAGAATTAGGGGTGCTGGGACAGAACTTGTGGACATCACTAGATAGAGATGGGGCTCAGGTAAGAATTAGGGCTGCTGGGACAGAACTTGTGGACATCACTAGATAGAGATGGGGATCAGGTAAGAATTAGGGCTGCTGGGACAGAACTTGTGGACATCACTAGATAGAGATGGGGCTCAGGTAAGAATTAGTGGTGCTGGGACAGAACTTGTGGACATCACTAGATAGAGATGGGGCTCAGGTAAGTATTAGGGGTGCTGGGACAGAACTCGTGGACATCACTATATAGAGATGGGGCTCAGGTAAGAATTAGGGGTGCTGGGACAGAACTTGTGTACATCACTAAATAGAGATGGGGCTCAGGTAAGAATTAGGGGTGCTGGGACAGAACTTGTGGACATCACTAGATAGAGATGGGGCTCAGGTAAAAATTTGTGATGCTGGGACAGAACTTGTGGACATCACTAGATAGAGATGGGGCTCAGGTAAGAATTAGGGGTGCTGGGACAGAACTTGTGGACATCACTAGATAGAGATGGGGCTCAGGTAAAAATTAGGGGTGCTGGGGCAGAACTTGTGGACATCACTAGATAGAGATGGGGCTCAGGTAAGAATTAGGGGTGCTAGGACAGAACTCGTGGACATAACTAGATAGAGACGGGGCTCAGGTAAGAATTAGGGGTGCTGGGGCAGAACTTGTGGACATCACTAGATAGAGATGGGGCTCAGGTAAGAATTAGGGGTGCTAGGACAGAACTCGTGGACATAACTAGATAGAGACGGGGCTCAGGTAAGAATTAGGGGTGCTGGGACAGAACTTGTGAACATCACTAGATAGAGATGGGGCTCAGGTAAGAATTAGGGGTGCTGGGACAGAACTTGTGGACATCACTAGATAGAGATGGGGCTCAGGTAAGAATTAGGGGTGCTGGGACAGAACTTGTGGACATCACTAGCTAGAGATGGGGCTCTGGTGAGAATTAGGGGTGCTGGGACAGAACTTGTGGACATCACTAGATAGAGATGGGGCTCAGGTAAGAATTAGGGCTGCTGGGACAGAACTTGTGGACATCACTAGATAGAGATGGGGCTCAGGTAAGAATTAGGGCTGCTGGGACAGAACTTGTGGACATCACTAGATAGAGATGGGGCTTAGGTAAGAATTAGTGGTGCTGGGACAGAACTTGTGGACATCACTAGATAGAGATGGGGCTCAGGTAAGTATTAGGGGTGCTGGGACAGAACTCGTGGACATCACTATATAGAGATGGGGCTCAGGTAAGAATTAGGGGTGCTGGGACAGAACTCGTGTACATCACTAGATAGAGATGGGGCTCAGGTAAGAATTAGGGGTGCTGCACACAGAAGGCTTTTTTATCTTAATGCAAAGAATGCATTTTTTGTTTTTTGCTGTCACAATGTAGATTATAAGATTTCCTATCATCTGTGCCCCGTCTTGCCACAAAGAGTTTTTGCTCTCTCCTTTTCACAGTATCTGGTTGATATGTTGTACTAAGGGAGATGCATTCCAAGTCCACTCTAATGTATTCCAGCGGATGACCTATTTTCTCGCGTTTTAACCTGCCTGGCGGTATTCCAGAGTGTGGCTCGGGGTGAGATTTTCAAGCTGCGATCGGTAACCCCGAGCCACACTCGGGCTTTCCTCGCTGGATGCAGAAAGAAGGTTTCTTACCTTTTCTCCGCGATCCAGCGATGAATCCCCGCAGTGTACGGCGGCCAGATGTCCGCCCGATGCTCTGTGTTCCCCTGATTCCCTTCCCTGCGAGCGTCGCGACGCAGGGGGGGCGGAAGGAGGGGGCGGCGCGAAATTCAAATCCTATAAGTAGAAACAATGTAAAACAAAGTAAAACACACTGATATTATTGGATTAAAATTAAAAAAAAAAATACAGTGACCTTTGATTGCCCCCCCCCCCAGTGCTTTCCAGTGCCCTGTCTGCAGAATTACTATACCAGTGTCTGTATACTGCACAGCAATCATGGGCGTCCGCTCCATAGGGCAAGGGGGGGCAATTGACCCCCCCTGGAAAATCGAGAAGGTGTTGAAGAGTTTTGCGACCACGGCTGTCTAAACGGTCCCGGGTTGGATGTCACACAGGCACAGCGATCAGAGTGAAGCTGCCTCCCCTCCAGTGTTTATGTGTACACAGGGGGAGGAAACCTGCTGTGCCTGTGCTGCGCTGATGGCTCACCTGAGGTACTGAATGGGATGGGGGAGGGGGGTTTGTGCTGAAGGGGGGTCTGTACTGAAGAGGGGTATTTGCTGAAGGGGGGTCTGTGCTTAAAGGGGCTCCGTCTGTACTGAAGGGGGGTCTGTGCTGAATGGAGGGGTCTGTGCGTAATGGGAGGGTCTGTGCTAAAGGGGGGTCCATTTGTGCTGAATGGAGTGTTCTGTGCAGAATGGGGGGTCCATCTGTGCTGAATGGAGGGGTCTGTGCTGAAGGGGGAGTCTGTGCTGAAGGTGGGGTCCACCTGTGCTGAAGGGGGTTCTGTACATTCTCTAGGCTATATTTATATGGGCATGGAGTGAAGCTAAATTATCTCAAGAGCTATTTCACACTGCCAGCTGGCCGCGTTATCGGTAAAGTGGCGCTTTACCATCGTTTTAGCTACGCTATTCGGCCGCTAGCGGGGCGCTTTTAACCCCCGCTAGCGTTTGAAGAAAGGGTTAAATGCGACTGTGTATCGCCGCTGCCGAAGCGCCCCTCCCTGAAAAAATTTCAGCGGACGCCCATGACAGCAATCATGGCAAAGCGTGCCTTTACTTCAAAATCATTATGCGACCTGCTGCCAAACAGCGACAGCGATACCGAATCCATTGCGGAGGAGCTGAGCGACAGCAACGTGTGGGAAAGTTCAAAAAAAGAGAAGGTTTTAATGCATCCTCACATGTAGTGAGCATGTGGATGCATAATAGTATTACGTGTGCCACGTCCTGAATAAATTCGAAAAAGAAAAATGACCTAGGGGCGAGTCATGGACTTTGCGGGCACTATAGGTTAGTAAAGATAATAGTCACCAAAAAGTAGGGATTTTGATAAAAAATATTTATTACAAAATGTATATAAAGAACAATAAAAAATCTCCATATAATTAAATTCACACAGTCACAGAGTTAACAGCGCAGCAGTATTCATTGAGAGCCTCCAGGAATTAATAATTAAACATGATCACATGAAAAAATAAAGTGAAAAAGGTTATTAAACATATATTGATAGAGGCAAAGACCAGCCTTCAACCACTTATAGATTGTATAACTCCTGGGAAGGGCCCGCAGACTGCATAGACTTGAGGTCTAGATGATGGCACAAAAATTGCTGTGGCCTGACATGTTTCGCGCTGAGATATGGCGCTTCTTCAAAGGGCTTTTTGTGACAGTGTGCTACAATAATGGAGAAAAGACATAAGTACATAAATAGAAATGGGAAAGTTCGTCGTCGGATGCAGAAAGCGATGTGAGTGACGATCCTGCACCTGTGCCCAGCGATGTGCGGACCTGGTGCGCAATTGATTGCGCTACGGAGCACGTAGCGCCCCCTAGGTTTCCATTCACAGGATCACCTGGGATAAAAGTGGACATAGAGGATGACAATCCCTTAGAATACCTCCGACTTTTTTTGACGGATGAGGTGATCGACAAAATCGTTTTGGAGACAAATCGGTATCAAGAACAGCAATCTGCTACCCACCAGCTATTTTCAAGGCGCAGAAATTGGGAGCCTG
This sequence comes from Rana temporaria, assembly GCF_905171775.1. Lineage (NCBI taxonomy): Eukaryota > Metazoa > Chordata > Amphibia > Anura > Ranidae > Rana > Rana temporaria. The sequence continues at coordinate 278,009,557 of NC_053492.1, read as the reverse complement.
TGACCAGTGGCGATATATGGAAATTCCTTGGCCTCCTAATTTTACAGGGAGTGGTGGGGAAACCACTCCAAAAGTGGTACTGGACCACAAATAAATTATTGGCCACACCTTTTTTTGGAACTGTAATGTCCGAATATAGGTTTTCATTGATAATGAAATATTTGCACTTTGCAAATAACGAGGAATTCGATGAACGTTCTCATCCAGCTCCAAAGCTTAAAAAAATGTGGGATATTTACCAAATGATTCTGCAGAACTTCCAGCGGACCTATATACCTGAGAGGGACATTACAATTGACGAAAGTCTCATGGCCTACAAAGGTCGCCTCAGCTGGATTCAGTTCATTGCGTCTAAGCGCGCTCGCTTTGGAATAAAATCCTTTATGCTATGCGAGTCCAGCTCTGGATATATTTGGAACGCAGTACTGTATACTGGCAAAGGGACCAAATTCTCCCCGAGATTCAGCGATTATGGAATGGCAACCGCTTCAGTCCTTTCATTGATAGAGCCCTTGCTCAACCAGGGCTACTGTATCACTACGGACAATTTCTATACGTCCCCAGAACTATACGAGTTCCTTCTTCTAAATAGGACGGAAGCTTATGGGACTGTGAGGCCTAACCGGCGTGACATGCCGTCAGCATTTCCAAATAAAAAACTCGGGAAAGGAGAAGTGGCTGCATGGCAAAAGGGGAAAATGTTGGCTCTGAAGTGGCGGGACAAAAAGGACGTTTCTCTTTTGAGCACGGTCCATAACACCTCGACCGCCATGGTCCATACCAAAGGTGGAAAAGATGTTCGAAAGCCACAGGTTGTGTTGGACTACAACCACACGATGGGAGGTGTGGACAGGGCTGACCAGGCCATGACTTTTTACCCAGCAATGAGAAAGCAGCAGAAAAAATATTATAAAAAGATTTTCCGACATCTTTTGGAGCAATGTCTCTGGAACTCTTTCATCCTGCTGAAAAAAAAATGTCAGGTCTATGGTCCATGCAGACTTTATGTGGAAGATGGCAGAACAAATTTTCCTGAAACACCAAACGCCAACGGTGGTAAACCCTTCTGGACGACGGGCTTCTGAGGTTGCAAATCCTGAGCGACTGACTGGTCGTCATTTTTTGGACCACGTACCACCCACTCCAAAAAAACAGCACCCACACAGATGTGTGTGGTTTGCTGCTCCAAGCGCGACGCCAGTGGAAGGAAAATACGCAAAGAAACGCGCTACTGTTGTCTCGACTGTGATGTTGGACTTTGCACCATACCGTGCTTTAAAGATTTTCATACCCGAGACATTTACTGAATTATGATTTTGCACCCCTGTTTGACCCCCCAAAAAATCAGAGTATCTGAATATATTATTTGTTAAAATTTATTGAATAAAAAGTATTGTTATTATTAAATTATTATTTGTTATTATTTATTATATTATAATTTATGATTTTATGTTTCAAACTTTGTCATAGTCTAATAGAGACTCTGGTTTGGACAGATTTAGGTGAGTTATTCCTAAGAATTGCAGGCCTTCAATCTAAAAAACGCCAAATTTCCATGCAAAATAATGGTACCGCTTTCAGCACCTTTTTTCTGAAAGAATCATACCGCCAGGGAGGTTAAGGTATGTTACATGCCCATCTCCCGGCTGCCTTCAGCTGTCAGTACCCCCAAATCACGCCAATATTTAACCTTTAAATGGCTGTTAGCGCACAGTTGTGCGCTTAAACCCCCTTTTTGTGAGTCAGTTGGTTACTGATGGAGATGGCCGGTGTGTGGCTTTTTCCTCCTGCATGTATGTCTGGGCATTGTTTTACACACAGGGATAACCATGGTGAGGGAATGTCAATGCCTTCTGATGTCTATTTCTGGTATTCTATTTTTGCATCATTATTTATGTTTCCTTTTCCATTTCAGATTACACAGCGACAACCTTGCATTACCTTCGCCCTGATGAAGAGGCTCTACTCTCCATAGCCTCGAAACATTGGCACATCTGTCTTTACCGCAATAGACAGCTCTTTAGGGGGTCCTCTTGCATGCAATTTTTTCGCTATTATATATTGTTATTTTTGATGTTTTAAATCCTGTGACTTTTGTATGTCCGGATCTACATGTCCTCTCCTTTGGTCATTTGGATGCTTTTATTATATTTTGTAACTTTGGCCTTGATGTTTAGGGACACCTATACCCCCTTTTTTTGCCACAAAGAGTTAATCCAGCTCTGAGCAGCTCTTTTCTTTTTTCAGTGAGATAAACAGACAAACAGGAGAAAACTTGTCTGTTCTTCCCCTTGCTGTCAATGACAGGTTATTTACATATCTCATGCACTAGCCTGAAACAGGCATTATTTTTTAATTCCCACCCCCACTCCTTTTTTGAAGTCATGTGGTGACTTTTCTGAATTTTGACTGGATGTTAGTGATCATAGCAGAATTTAATGTAAGGAATACACAAGAGAAAATGCATGTTGACAAGGGGAGTGTAGAGGTGGGCGGGGAGTCTACTGACATCACGACTCGACCCACCGAGCTCCAGACAACAGACCCACCCACAGAATCTGCAGTTTTTCATTTCTTATAACAGACAGAGGGGAGACATTTGACAGGTAAGGATACATGCAGGAGGCATCTATATCCTTATAGATCAGCACTATGGCAGTAGTTTAGAAAGGATCAGAGTGGCTTTACATCCACTTTAAGATAAAGAACCTTCTACCTTTACAACTCATCTAAAGCTGTAACTCTTGTTTAAAATATGTTTAAACATTATTTTAGTGACAGATAATTAAAAAAAAAAGTTTAGTTTTAGTTTCGGATAGAGTGGGAAATTATTAAGAAGAGGAGATTCATCCTTGTCTTGCTTTGTCATAGAAACCACTGTCACTGTTACTGAAAAGTGGATGAAGAAATCCTCCCACTGTGTTTTTGTATTCTGATTCAGGGACTCTTTGCTGCCAGCATACACTAATCAGTACTTTGGCCAATTGACTGTAACTAACACATTTTTTCCAATAAGCCCGTTTATGAGAGGTACATTTTTAGATTGACTTCACATAAACAGGAAAAAACACAGATGGATCGAAATTCTGCCAGTACCTACCAAACTGGTCAAATTTTGATCCATCGATGGCTGGCTGTAGAGGGAGTTTTCCTTTAGGCTGGGTTCATAATGATGTGGCTGTAGCTCACAGCACGATTGATCGTATAAGTCTTCTGCTGTGTGTATAGTATGCAGAAGATATCGCCAACTAACTGTTCTTGGGAGAATTTTCAATAAATAGTGTTAATTTTTTATTAGGTTGGCAGTTAGGTTAATAGGCTTCTCTCCCCATTGCTCTTCTCTATCAACATGCACAACAGCCAACCAGTGCAATAAGATCAAAAGCAACAGGTTTGTTTTAGCCCCCCTCTTCCCAGGTGGCATTTACTTACCTTTCCAACATGAACCCGCTGCTCCATTCATCCCCAGGGGTCAAAGAAAAAATGTAGTAGTTCAAAGCCTATGGCAGAGTATGTGGCTTAATCCATGTAATAGTGCTTTCCAAACATTGCTGTCACACAGGGAGTCCATAGTCCTGTGTAAAATATGACATTGATGACTTTTAGCTTACACAAAGCTATACAGGACACATTTGATGTCTATGATTAGCTGAAATGTTTCTGCTTGTAATACAAGTGAGTTTTTAATGCATTCTCTGCAAACTGGTGATGAGAGCACATTAGTAAAGGGCCCTGTAGTGTTAAGTTCCTGGTTTTGGATCACAATGGTACCAATATGGAGTTTATATGTCCTTCACATTTTGTTTATTTCCTTCAGGTAACTCAGTTTTGTTCTTCCCAGTGGCGTACCAATGGGGGGTGGGGGGCGGTCCGCCACAGGTGCCACACATTGGGGGGTGTCAGAGGGGTCTTATTTAGCAGGTCAGCTTCCCTTTTTGAGCATAGTGAGCTTGTAGCGGTGAGCTAGTAGCGGTCTCCACAAAGATGGTGACAGCCCACGGAGGACAAATTATGCATACAGCGGCAGGAAGTGTCCACAGGCATTTATGTGGTAAGTGTGCCCACAGCGGTATTTCACTTAGATTATTGCCAGATTGGGGGGTGCCGGATGGGGGGGATGCAAGGTGGGGGGGGGTGCTAGATGGGGGGTGCCAGATATTGCCACCCTGGGTGCCAAATGTTCGAGGTGTGCCCTGGTTCTTCTAACTAGGTAAAATAATTTAACCCCTTAACGCCCGCCGCACAACTATTTACGTCCGCAAAATGGCACGGACAGGCAGATGGGCGTATATATATACGTCCCTGCCTTCTAGCGGGTGGGGGGTCCGATCGTGACCCCCTCCGTTGCGTGCGGCGGGCGGATTCCCTCGGGGAGCGATCCGGGACGACGGCGCGGCTATTCGTTTATAGCCGCTCCGTCGCGTTTGCTCCCCGGAGCTGAAGAACGGGGATAGCCATATGTAAACACGGCTTCCCCGTGCTTCACTGTGGCGGCGTATCGATCGAGTGATCCTTTTTATAAGGGAGACTCGATCGATGACGTCAGTCCTACAGCCACACCCCCCTACAGTTGTAAACACACACTAGGTGAACCCTAACTCCTACAGCGCCTAACTCCCAAACTGCAACTGTCATTTTCACAATAAACAATGCAATTTAAATTCATTTTTTGCTGTGAAAATGACAATGGTCCCAAAAATGTGTCAAAATTGTCCGAAGTGTCCGCCATAATGTCGCAGTCACGAAAAAAATCGCTGATCGCCGCCAATAGTAGTAAAACATTTTTTTTTATAAAAATGCAATAAAACTATCCCCTATTTTGTAAACGCTATAAATTTTGCGCAAACCAATCGATAAACGCTTATTGCGATTTTTTTTACCAAGAATAGGTAGAAGAATACATATCGGCCTAAATTGAGGAAAAAAAAAATGTATATATTTTTTGGGGATATTTATTATAGCAAAAAGTAAAAAATACTGCATTTTTTTCAAAATTGTCGCTCTATTTTTGTTTATAGCGCAAAAAAAAAAAACGCAGAGGTGATCAAATACCACCAAAAGAAAGCTCTATTTGTGGGGAAAAAAGGACGCCAATTTTGTTTGGGAGCCACGTCGCACGACCGCGCAATTGTCTGTTAAAGCGACGCAGTGCCGAATCGCAAAACCTGGCCTGGGCATTTAGCTGCCTAAAGGTCCAGGGCTTAAGTGGTTAAAGCAGAACTTCAGATAAAAAAATGGTCCAGCTATTGTAAAAATTATTAATAAAGCTTTTGGTGCAATTTTCACCATCAATAGATGGTGGTGGTAATTGCTTTGCACCACAAGATGTTGCCAGGTTGTCCTTGTTGAATGATGTCCAGCTTAGACTATAAACCCTTTTTGGAGTATGAATTTATATGAAGGGGTACTACATGTTCAGAACCACATAGTATGTTGGTACCATATAACTACAGGAATAAAAAAACAAGGTCAGGGTACTGTTTTACATTGGTGCTGAGCCTGTTCTGACCAGAAGAGGGAGGATTCTTATGGATGTTTTTTCTGACGGAATTCTGCTCAAGCTTGGCTTGCAAACACACGGTCACACAAACATTCTTTGAACTTTTGACCATCAAGAGCGCTGTGACTACGACGAGCCGATAAAATGAATTTCAATGCTTCCGAGAATGCGTCAAATTGTTTCCGAGCATGCGTCAGAATTTTGCGTGTCGGAATTGCTACAGACGATCGGATTTTCCAATAGGAATTTTTTCCTTCTGAAAATTTGAGAACCAGCTCTCAAACTTTTGCTGGCGGAAATTCCAACAGCAAAAGTCCGATGGAGCATACACATGTTCAGAATTTCCGTTTAAATGCTCACATCGGACTTTTGCTGTCGGAATTTCCGATCGTGTGTGAATGAATGAATGAATGAATGAATGAATGAAAAACTTATAAAGCGCGGCGCATGCGAACTGAATCGCTGTGTACGGGGCATAAGAGTCTGCCTCATGAGGCATCTCTTCTATAGTTCCTCAATCCCTATTTAATAGGTTTTGCTCAGTAAGGTTTGTGCAGCAAAGTGCAGTATTACAGAATTGAATCACAATTCAGAATACTGAAGTCAAATTAATTAGGATTAGATTTCTGACTGGTTCCTACTAAATGTGTTCCAGCACTTTACACATTTGCATTACTTTTGTTGCTGCATTATTTAATGCATTTCTCCATGCAATATAAACATAGGGCCAAATCCTCAAAAGAGATACGACGGAGTAACTGCTGTTACTCCGTCGTATCCCTGGTCATAACTATGGAACTGATCCACAGACTCAGTTTCCCATAGTTAGGACGAAGATCCGACATGTGTAATTGAATTACACTGTCGGATCTTAAGGATGCAATTCTAGGCCGGCCGCTAGGTGGCGAGGCCATTGCGGCCGGCGTAGAATATGCAAATGACCAGTTACGGCGATCCACGAACGCTCCGACGGGCCCGTCGCTCTAAATCTACGTCGTTTACGTCGAGTTCCGCCATGTAAATCTAGGGCTGAGCCCTAGTTGTCTTAAGCCATGTTAAGTATGGCCGTCGTTCCCGCGTCAAATTTTAAATTCTACGTCGTTTGCGTAAGACGTCCGTGAATGGTGCTGGACGCCATTTACGTTAACGTCTAAGCAAATGACGTCGGAGCGACGTCAGTTAGCGCAATGCACATCGGGTAAGTTACCCGACGGAGCATGCGCAGTACGTCCGGCGTGGGAGCGTGCCTAATTTAAATGGGACTCGCCCATTTGAATAGGAACGCCTTGCGCCGGACGGATTTAAGTTACAGCGCCGCAAAGTTCCAGGTAAGTGCTTTGTGGATCGGCACCTAACTTGGGAATTTTGCGGCGGAGTAACTTAAATCCGAAAAGTTACGTTGCGCCGCGGCTTTGTGGATTACCCCCATAGGGAGTAAGGTAATAACTAATATTTCGTGAAGTATTTGGAGTCTGTTTTTACATATGGGCCCCCTCTGACGCTGGTTTCACTTTATAGCTAACATCTTTTTGCTTTAACTTTGGGCACAAGCCTTGCCACCTACAGCTATGTTTCATCTACCTGCTATCCCTGGCTCAATGAGAGTACAGTAGTACAGAAGGTATTTACATGTCATCACTCCCATTACAAATCCAAAAAATAAGGGGTTTATTCCGCATTATGAATTATTATTTTCTTTATGCCCTTGGCGAAAGGCAGAAGGTATGGTTGAGGCTGGGTTCACACTGATACTACACAACAGTCATACGACTGTCATCCTACTTTGCTCTGCGACATATTTACTGCGGCTGTAATCACCATGTCGGATGTCACAAGTCAGATGGTTAGGACAAGGATCCTATTTTGATCTGACTTCAATGATCTTCAATGGGCTGAAGTAGGATCAAAGTCGGACCAAAGTAGTACAGGGAGCATTTTCAAAGTCGGACCGACTTGTGTCGGACCAGTTAAGACAGCTCTCATAGGGAAACTTTGATTTTCACACATCATGCGACATGAGCTCCCAATGTCAGAGCGTTTGTCGTGCAAGTGGGAAACCAGGGTAATAGCAGCGATGCACTCAAATGTTATAGAGTCATTTGATCCAAACTGCAATTATGGCCCCTATGGAGTAGGGTTCAGGGAACGATCAATTATTAAGCCTAGAAGATTATGGTGAATAGAGCTTCAAATTGTTTTTGTCATACAAGTGAGTATAAATTTTGCTGGATTGAAAAGTGGGTTTTAAACTAAGGATTTTCATGTGTTGACAGGGTCTCTTTAAATGTTGTGTCAGACCCCCAAAATGGTGTCCAGTTAAACAATCAAGTACTACTCTTAGGCCGTGGATATGTGCGGCTGCAGTTCCCAGCATGGGGTCCGGTGCGTCCCTGTTCACCAGTTCAGGTGCGATTCAGGTCTGAATTTTTGCCTGAATTCGCACCTGAACCAGACCCAAAGATGCGGAGGACCCTGTTGGATCTGTCCTGAACCTGTGTGAACCGGATCCATTGTGAGCCAGGCACACTCGCAAGTCATACTTATACATTTTAGACTAACAATTTTCCAGGCTATATAATACTACAGATACTATTACTTTAAAGCGGAGCTCCACCCTATAGTGGAACTTCTGCTCATCAGAACCCTCCCCCCTCCAGTGTCACATTTGACACCTTTCAGGGGGGAGGGGGGTGCAGATACCTGTCAAAGACAGGTATTTGCATCCACTTCTGGGAGTCCTCTCTGCGGGGACTCTGCGGGTAGTACATGACTTCCCGCCCCCGTCCGTTGTGTTCTGGGAAACACTCGGCTCCCAGAACATAACGGAAACCAGTGAGGACGGCGCTGCGCGACTCGCGCATGCGCCGTAGGAAATCGGGCAGTGAAGCTGGAGCACTTCACTTCCTGATTCCCTCACAGAGGATGGCGGTGGGGGCAGCAGAGTGACGAGCGATCGCTCGTCCTCTGCTGCCAACGTCGCTGGACTCCAGGACAGGTAAGTGCCCTAATATTAAAAGTCAGCAGCTGCAGTATTTGTAGCTGCTGGCTTTTAATATTTTTTTTCCGGCGGGGATCCGCTTTAAGTTTGAGCACTCTGTGCTGAGTGCTTTTTTGACACCTGCCAGCTTTTTTAAGGGAATATTTGCAACAGGGACACAGACATAAATACAAATCTAAGAGGGGTTCACGCCGTTCCCCACAGTCAAAAAGCAAAACATTTTTACGTCTGTCTGTTTTGCTGTTGGAGTGTTATCCTCACTTATATTTTGGTAAAACTTGATTTTTTAGGTAGCTTTAGCAGTAACGTACATTTTCATCAAAGTTTAAAAGACTTTCTTTGACCAGCTGATAGATATTAGCCAATATTTCAATAAAGCTGTCCCTGATCTCACTGATGCAAAACTGTCCTGCTGCAGGCTGCTCTCTATCAAGTTCTCATTAGGAAGTGGGAGGTCGTAGATAATACAGCAGTGTAAAACTTAAATACAATGAATGTAAGGGCGTGCATTAAGGTGCAAAATCTTTTGTGCTTCAGGTGCCCCCCAGACACACCCCCCCCCCTTTTTTCTTACCTGAACTCCCATCGTTCCAGCGACAAGCATGAGCCCAGCAGCTACAGCCGCTGTCTTGGGTCCTCATTGGATAGATTGATAGCAGCCGCTGCTGTCAGTCAAATTTAGTGACACGGGAGCGGGGGTGGGGTTGAGTCCTGCTGTCTGTATCAAAAGACGCAGTAGCAGAACTTGTGAACGCACCCGCATGGGTGCCCCCAGAGAAAGTGGCTTTCCGTGGGGGCAGGAGCCAGGAACGCCGCCAGGGCACCCCCAGAAAAGGAGGATTGGGGCTGCTTTCCGCAAAACCCTTGCACAAAGCAGGTAATTATAACATGTTTGTTATTTGACCACTTCAGCCCCGGAACGAATTGCCCTTTTAATGACCAGGCCTTTTTTTTGCGATACGGCACTGTCGCTTTAACTAACAATTGCGTGGTCCTGCAACGTGGGACCCAAACAAAATTGACGTTCTTTTTTTTCCCACGCATAGAGCTTTCTTTTGGTGGTATATTATCACCTATGCATTTTTTTTTTTCACATTAAACAAAAAAAGACTGACAATTTAGAAAAAAATTTTTTTTTTCACTTTCTGCTATAATACATATCCCAAAGATTTTTCCTCAAATATTTATCAGTTTAGGCATATTCTTCTACATATTTCTGGTAAAAAAAAAAAATCACAATAGGTGTATATTGATTGATTTGCGCAAAAGTTATTGCCTCTACAAACTGTGATAGATTTTTAGGCACTTTTAGTTTTTTTATTGTTTTTACTGGTAATAGCGGTGATCTGCGATTTTTAGCGGGATTGTGGCAGACAAATCTGACCCAAAATGACACTTTTTGGGGACCAGTGACATTATCACATTAATCAGTACTAAAAAATGCACTAATCAATGTAAAAATTACACTGGCAGGGTAGGGGTTAACACTAGGGGGCGAGCAAGGGGTTAAGTGTGTTCCCTGGGTGTGTTATAACTGTAGGGGGGATGGGCACATAAGATCTCTGACATGTCATCTGGCCTTGTTTACATAGGCAGCTCCCTGTTTTGCCTCTGTACATCGCGATCACGGGACCCGCCAGACCCATGGGTGCCCTCCCGTGGCGCGCTGACTATCTCCTATGCAAACACTGACGTACACCTACAGGGGTTTGCGCAAGAGAGCCGACCTGCCACAGTATAATGACAATGGCTGGTTAGCAAGCAGTTAAAGGGGTTGTATAGGTAAAAGTTTTTTCACCTTAATGCATTCTATGCATTAAGGTGAAAAAACATCTGCGGACTGAAGGCCCCCCGAACCCCCCTTTTACTTACCTGACCCCTCAAAAGTCCCACGCAGGATTCTCGGCCGTCTTCCCGGTCCAATCATTAGTTGATTGAAAGCAGAGCAGCCATTGGCTCACACTGCTGTCAATCACATCCAATAACGTGGCGCACCGGGGGGCGGGCCAAGTGATACAGTAGGCTATGGCCTCCGGCTGTATCACGGGAGTGTGCTCGCAAGAACTCAACACCATGCAAACTCGCTCGCATGAATGTGTTGAGTCCATGCGGGGGGCCGAGACAGCCTCCGAGGGACCCCAGAAGACCAGGTTCGGGGCCACTCTGTGCAAAATGAGCTGCACAGTGGAGGTAAGGATAACATGTTTGTTATTTAAATAAAAAATTAACTTTACTGATCCTTTAAAAAGAATCACTTTAAGGACATCCAGCATCTTCTAACCTGTTCCTTTCAAGGCTTATGCAGGCCATACACAGTTTAAATCTTGGTCAGTTCAGCAGGAACTACTGTCCCTGGCCTGCCCCTTACATTCCTTGTATTTTAGTTTTTTTAGTCAATGGTCTTAATTTGTGTAGGGGGGAGGCAGGGAAAGCATTATATGAGCAAAAAAAAACCTTATCTTTAAATATTATCCCAAAGATAATTTTATAATTAAAATGCATTAAAAAAAAAATGTCCATTTATTTGTGTCATGCATGAAATCATTAATGCAATGTATGAAAGTATTCATATGATTACATGTTATGTTAACTGTTAAGAGAGTTAACTAAGTTGCCATTTTAACACACATTTTACTTAAAGCATTCATAACAACAAAAGGCAAAACAAGCGAATTCCAAATATTTTCCAACATGCCTGTTTCAGTTTATATTGACAGGCAACAAAAGTTTTTACTAGGACTTAGCTAAATGTTTATATCTTTGGGCACATAAGAGTTTACTTCAATGTGAGCTGAAGCATGACAGTGAAAATACCTGCCACCAAGGAATTGGTGTTTACTATTCTACTAATCTGTAAAGGGTTCTTTAGCAAATATAAAGAGGTTTATTCAGTAAGACAGAGAGCAATAACCCAGTAAACCATGGAAATGTATCCGCCACCGATGTTTCTATAATAAATTAAAATATAATGACATACAACAGTTAAATACATTTTTTGGCATCATCTTTGCACTATGCTCCATCTTGATAAATAATCGTCATACTGTTGCACCTTTCTCTCTATATATTTACATATATAAGCAAACACGCATGTACTGGCCATTGGGACTACAGGGAGTTTCCCGGTGGGCCGATGGCTCAGCGGGCCGGTTTCGTGACATCCTGTCAAAGTAATGGCTGCGCGGCCCAATAATTTGAGCACCGCTGTACTGCCTATAAGAGAAATCAAGTAGAACTGCTAATGGCCAGTGTATAGGGGGGGCTTGGGTGGCCATCGAGGTTGGCTGGCCGGGGGGGGTGGGTTTGTCTGGCCGGCCGGGAAATAGGAGAGACCTTTCATCCGCACTGCCCATCACCTCACTTTATAGTGCGCAACCCAGGTCAGCTTCAGCGTCGCTGCATTGCTGAAAGGCAGCCAATGGCTGTGCAGCAATGCCGTTTTCTGAAATTCCAGCCAATGAGGCTGAAGCAATGGTCCTGCATGGCGTTAGCCCTCCTGCTTCACTTGTTTTTGTGCGTGTTTGCAAAATTAAAGTGGGCTGGTCCGGATGAAGTTCAGGGCCACATTTTTGTCCCAGTCCAGCCCTGTAAGCAAATCTATTCTACTTAATGCAGCTTTTAAGTTTATTATTTTCACAATTTCTACACTTTCGTAATAGACAACAAAAAGTTGCATGTCAAACCAAATATGACTTTCACGAAGAACCAAGTTGTTAATAGGATATTAAAGCAGAATTTGGGTCATCAGAAATATTAGACTATTGTTAAAGCAATGCCTTTTCTTATACTATTTTTTTTAATATATTCTTGCAGCTTCGAAGTGGCTTTGCCCAGTGTTGTATGATGACCAGTCACTTCTGCTTTCTGTATGAGCAAGTTAACTGGTCTATTTACCACCACCTTGTAGCTCTTATCTGGAATTGGTAGATCTGGCCTACAGTTGAACCCAGACTGTTACAACCTATAACACTACATTCCTTAAGGCTTATGGAAAATGTAGTCCCATCAGCACAGCTAGGTCCATGGGATTTGACATTGAGTCAGTGGCGGCCCATCCATAGAGGGCGCACGGACGGCGCCAGCCAATCTTTTGACAGCAGTCTATGGGAAGTTTCCCAGCTTGAAATTAGCTGATTGCAAGCTGGGAAGCTGATTTGCCCATGTTCAGGGCATGTTTGGGGTGCAAGCAATGCGCCCGCCAACACCTCTACTCTCCAGTGATTTGTCCCTGGCTCCTGTCCTGTTTTTTTTTTATTGACTGGGACCGGAGGGCGATGTCGCGTCACTTCCAATTTCCCGGCTGGCTTACTGTTGTGGAGTGCGGAGACTTGACTGCAACTGTCTGGGACCCTGTGATGTGAGGCAGGGAATGATCACAGATGCAGTGGATGGGTGTAGAACTGGTAGTGTACCAGAGCACCAGGTGAGTGCAGGGATCGGAGAGGATTGCAACAGCTGACCTTCTCTATTTGCTGTTGGCATGTCTCTCCCGGCATAGTGCTTCCCCCTCTTTGGACTCCTCTGCAGGGTGGCTACTGAGTGACTGCTACACCCAGGAAAGTACTGTGTCCTGCTGTGCCCTCCCAGCCTCTCCACCCTAAACACCCCTCCTCCCTGCCTCTCCACCCTAAACACCCCCCACCTCATCACCCTAAACAATAACCCCCCTCACTGCCTCTCGACCCTAAACAATAAACCCCCTCCCTGCCTCTCCACCTTAAACATCCCCTTCCTGCCTTTCCCCCTTAAATACCCCCTCCCTGCCTCTCCACCCTAAACAACCCACACTCCCTGCCTCTCCACCCTAAACACCCCCCCGCCTCTCCACCCTAAACAATAACCCCCCTTACTGCCTCTCGACCCTAAACAATAAACCCCCTCCCTTCCTTTCCACCCTAAACAACAACACCCATCCTTGCTTCTCCACCCTAAACAATAACCCCCTCCCTAGTTCTCCACCTTAAACAATAACCCCCACCTCTGCCTCTCCACCCTAAACAATAAGGCCCGGTACACACGAGCAAACATGTACGATGAAAGCGGTCCGTCGGACCATTTTCACCGTACATGCCTGCCAGAGGGCTTCTGTACGATGGTTGTACTAACCATCGTACAGAAGTCCGCGCGTAAACAATAAGCGGGGCGTGTCCGCGTCGTCGCCGCGACGATGACGCGGCGATGACGCGGAGACGTGGGCGGGCCTGCCATTTAAAGGCTTCCACGCATGCGTCGAAGTCATTCGACGCATGCGAGGGACGGCGGGCGCTCGGACATGTACGGTAGGTCTGTACTGACGACCGTACATGTCCGAGCGGGCAGGATTCCAGCGGATGGTTTTAAAACACGTCCAGGAATATTTGCCCGCTGGGAAAAGGCCCGGCGGGCAAATGTTTGCTGGAATTCGGCCCGCTCACGCCTACACACGACCAAACATGTATGCTGAAACTGGCCCGCAGACCAGTTTCAGCATACATGCTTGGTCGTGTGTACGGGGCCTTACCCTCCCCTCCTTGCCTCTCCACTCTAAACAATAACCCCCCTTTCCTGCCTTTCCACCCTAAACACCCCCCTGCCTCAACACCCCATCCCTGCCTCTCCACCCTAAACACCCCCCCTCCCTGTCTCACCACCCTAAACAAATAACCTCTGTGTTTAATGATGGGGTTTGTATGAGGGGGTCCTGTGTAACAATGGGGGGTAGTGTTGAGGAAGGGGTCCACTAATAACAGTTTGGCCACACCCACTGTTTGGCGTGATGTGTGTGCATGCTTACATCAGCCTCAACTACTAAAGTTGGGAGGTATGTACACTGTTATGTGATGCTGGGGCTGTATACTCTGTCCTGTGATGCTGAGCTGTATACTCTGTCCTGTGATGCTGAGCTGTATGCTCTGTCCTGTAATGCTGAGGCTGTATACTCTGTCCTGTGATACTGAGCTGTATACTCGGTCCTGTAATGCTGGGGCTGTATACTCTGTCCTGTAATGCTGAGTTGTATACTCTGTCCTGTGATGCTGAGCTGTATACTCTGTCCTGTGAGACTGAGGCTGTATACTCTGTCCTGTGATACTGAGCTGTATACTCTGTCCTGTGAGACTGAGGCTGTATACTCTGTCCTGTGATACTGAGCTGTATACTCTGTCCTGTAATGCTGGGGCTGTATACTCTGTCCTGTGATGCTGAGTTGTATACTCTGTCCTGTGATGCTGAGCTGTATACTCTGTCCTGTGAAGCTGAGCTAAATACCCCTGACACTATGGGTGGAAGCTAGTGGAATAGAGGGGACTGAGTAGGTATATTCTATAAGGAGGTGGGGCTTATGAGAAGTAGAATGGGTCAAACAGGAGGGGCGGGGTCAGGTGCCCCCCATCCTAAAACGTCACCAGCTGCCACTGCATTGAGTGCCTCAAAAAACTCTTAATCTGGTGGCCAAAGAGTGACAGGGTATTCTGGATTTAATGGCCAAAGGAGAAAGACATTTTAAACAATTTTTTTGTTTGCACATGTAAAAGGGAAGGGGAGGGGAGCCTTAATCCCAGAGTTCAGCTTTAAGCAAAATATTTTAGTTATATACTATAGGTTTGAAGAAAAAGAAAGCAATATATATATATATATACATATATATATATATATATATATATATATATATATATATATATATATATATATATATATATATATATAGGGCCGGATTCAGATACAACTTACGATGGTGTATCTCCAGATACGCTGTCATAAGTGTGAGGCGTCGTATCTTGGCGCCTGATTCAAAGAATCAGATACGCCTCACGGTTGCCAAGATACGAGCGGCGTAAGTCTCCTACGCCGTCGTATCTTGGGGTGCATATTTACGCTGGCCGCTAGGTGGCGCTTCCGTTGATTTCCGTGTCAAATATGCAAATGACCTAGATACGCCGATTCACAAACGTAGTTCCGTCTGGCGCATCTATATACGCCGTTTACGTAAGACGTCGGTCCGGCGCAACTTTACCCCTCATAAAGCAGGGGTAAGTCATGTTAGGTATGGACGTCGGAAACGTCGGAACAGCGTTGTATTTTACGTCGTTTGCGTAAGTCGTCCGTGAATGGGGATGGGCGTAGGTTACGTTCACGTCACCTAAACATTGAGCCGACGTATCTTAGGGAGAAAATTTGACGTGATACTGAGCATGCGTGCGCATGCGCCGTTCGTAAAGCGTGTCATTTACGTGGGGTCACAAATCATTTACATACAACACGCCCACTACCAGCCTAGTTTGAATTAGGCGGGCTTAATCCAGCCCATTTACACTACGCCGCCGTAACTTAGAGCGCAAGTTCTTTCTGGATACAGGCCTGCCGCTCTAAGTTATGGCAGCGTAGTGTATCTGTGATACGCTACGCCCGCCTAAAGATAGGCGATTCTCTCTGAATCTGGCCCATAGTTTTTAACAATGTTCACTTTAAGAAGCCTATCAGTTAAAGTGAAGCATTTACCCCAACAGAAAAACAAATCATTGTTGCATGCAGCTCTGCATGATGATATGAAATCATCTTAGTTTCTATAGTAAAATAAGGAATTAATCTGTTATTTACTACACTGCCCTTCCTGGATTCTAGAGGCACTGTGATATGGCCAGGGTCTATAAAATATGCATTCTGGGAAGGTTATCTCACTCAGTGCCTTCCTGGGAAATCTCATGTATGCACTGTAAAATCCTGCAAATTTTCTAGCAAAGACATTTTTTTCATTACCCAGATGATGTCTAGTGTCCATGGCCAAAAAGGTAGGTTAGAACTCCAGAATATAGGGAGGTTGAATTCTCTATCTGTTTCTAGAATTGCTGTTTGGAAGAGAATGCTTTAGAGAAGTAAAGTGTGAAAATTCACTAAAAGAAAAGGCTTCAACAAATTGTACGGGTGTTTTTTTTTGTTCCATTATGTATTTTTATAAATGTTTTCATTTTTCATGGTGGCTTTACTTTCATTGCTATGGTCCAAGGAAAGGTCTGCTTTAACACGATTGATTGCAAGGTGAGAACACATATTCAATCCTTTGGTAAAACTTAAGTGTAACGAGACCCTTGCTCGCTCGCTTCCGCTCTCCCGACACTCCTCTGCTACTAGTGAGTCAGCTTGCAGATTGCAACGTCTGATGGTTCGGTCATCCAAGGCTCCGGGATCCGAACTACAGCTATGTGCCATTCGGAATCCATTAGAACAAACACCAGGCAGGTTGTATGTAAGTTCAAACAAGAAGACCTTTATTGGAAGTACACAACACACTTTTAAACAGAATTTGGAACATCCCGCCCCCAACAATCGCTTTCCTATTGGTCAATTGTAAAGTACACGTAGTCCTCCTTCAGGTCCTTCTTAGCCATGAAAAATGAGGACTTGAAAATTAGTCAGCAGGGATTGGTCCGATAGCTTGAATGGAGGGACTGTTATGTGTAATGAGACAGAAGCCCCAGGGGTCAATCAATGTACACAATAGCCAGACACAGAACAATGGAGCCGTCTGGAGCTTTAAGACAGAGAAGAAGACCACCCACTGTGTAACAGCTTTCAAGGAGGAACACTTCTGCATTCCTAGGTCCATGACATTAAGTAAATACATTTAATATAGAAAACCAAACCACATTTTTAGCATTATCGACCTGTAACCTATTTGACTGTAGTGAGGCATGAATTGTTGAGATAGCTACGATGATTGCACAATTTGTTATTTGAGCAGAAAATCATGTAAGTCAAAAATAAATATTTCAGTGATTTTTGTTAAATTTGGGGTTCCTTTTCCTAATGGTAACAGATGCAAAGAGGCAGTTACTCATGTTATAATTATCATTCATGTTTTCCCATTATTAAAAACATATTTTTACATTCAATATTAACTTATTTCTACATAATTTCTAGCGTTATGTATTGTAATATTCAAAAACAATAAAACAAGTAATTAGGAGTTCCCAAATTACAGGGGCCCAGGGTTGCCAACCATCAGTAAATTTACAAACAGTTTGTAAAATCCGTAATTTTTGCATCTGTCCATAAATGTCCATTTCGGACATGCAGGCCCGGATTCAGAAAGGAGTTACGTCGGCGTATCTCCAGATACGCCGTCGTAACTCCGAATGCGGGCTGTCGCATCTCGGCACCTGATTCATAGAATCAGATACGCCTCAATGTTGCCTAGATACAAGCGGCGTAAGTCTCCTACGCCGTTGTATCTTAGGGTGCAAAATTTGAATTACGCGGGCTTACGCCGGCCAATATACGCTACGCCGCCGTAACTTTAGGCGCAAGTACTTTCTGAATACAGGACTTGCCTCTCAAAGTTACGGCGGCGTAGCGTATATGAGATATGCTACGCCAGCATAACAATACGCATTTGTATCTGAATCCGGGCCACAGACTACACATCCATAATGGACATTTATGGACAGATGCAAAAATTACAGATTTTACTAATTGTTTGTAAATTTACTAAAAGTTGGCAACCCTGCAGGGGCCTGACTACCCCGATCCAGGCCAAATCTAGAGGGGTGCTGGGGTGGGCTGCATCCCCAAGATTTGGCCCTCTAAGTTCTTACTTTTATCTCAATACTGCACAAAGACTGGACACAGGACATGCAGCAGAGCTCCTCCTTTCTACACAGAAAACAGCTAAGATTGGATTATTTTACAGACACAGTTTTGATCTGCACAATATGTAGTTGGTCACTATGTTAAAGTTCTGATCTGTGAAATTCCCAGTTCAGAATAGCAGTGAAGCTGCAGTAGCCAGCTACACACTGTGCAGATCGAGGGTATTTCTGTAAGTGAATCCGATCTCAGCTATGTGCTGTGTGAGGAGAAGAAGCACTGCTGAGTGCTCTGCCAGCAGTAACCTCTGTCCTCTGCTCTGCTGAACTCTGTACACTGTCCTAATGACCCCTGTACAATGCCCTGCTGATCTCTGTATACTGCCCTACAGACCCCTGTCCTCTGCCCTGCTGACCCCTGTCCTCTGTTCTGCTAACCTCTGTCCTTTGTCCTGTTAACCCCTGTTCTCTGCACTTCTTACCCCTCTCCTCTACACTGCTGACTCCTATCCTTGGATCTGCTGAGCCTGGCCTCTGCACTGTTGACTTATTCTTGGATCTGATGAACCCCTGTCCTCTGCCCTGCTGACCTCTATCTTCAGATATGCTGACCCCTGTACATTGACCTAGTGAAACCCTGTTTTTTACACTGCTGACCCCTGTCTTCTGCCCTGCTGCCCGCTATCTCCATATCTGCTGACCCCTGGCCTCTGCCCTGCTGACCACTCTACACTACCTTACAAACTGATGACCCCTCTCCTCTATCCTGCTGACCCCCTCTGCACCCTACTGACTTCTGAACACTGCCCTGCTGACCTCCCATTCTCTACCCCCCTGAATTTTGTTTTTTACAGTACCCACATACCAGACATTCTAGATCCTGCCCTGCTACTCTCATGTCTGGGCAAAGTCCCATCCACCTGTTTGCCACCAAATGCTCTCACTGGGCAGTGGAATGGCAATCAGGTAGGATTTAGCCATACAACCAGGGAATTCATGCCCAAATAACAAAGTGAAACTAACTCAAAGACTCAGGCAAATGAAAATTTTCTGATTAATAAAGATAGTAGTAGACAACTTGAGCTATTACATATTAGCTTTACAATTTTAAAGCACTTTAAAATATAATATTTATTAAATGGGATCTTGAATGGGCCAATCTAAACTTGAAAGGATAACAAACTGACAAAGCAGTAGTTAAAAAATTACTGCACATGCATACAGTATGTATAACACCTTTGTATGACACCTTCTAATATATTTTTAGTAAATATAGTTTGGGATGCACATATCTACATATGGAAGTGACATACTCCCCCTCCAGCAGCGCTGTAATTTTTTCCTTATTTCATTGTTTTCCTTATTTCACATATCTACATATGCCACATATGTAGGGCAGGACCACACAACCATACCCTAGACTAGGCAAGCTGTAAAATGTTTGTTATTATACATAGCCTATGATTTGCATGTAACTAAACTGCTATATTAGGCCGCGTACACACGGTCGGACAAAACCGATGAGAATGGACTGCAGTTCAGTTTCATCGGTCCAAACCGACCGTGTGTATAGCCCATCGGTCTGTTTTCCTTCGGTCAAAAATTTTAAAACATGCTTCAAAATCGAACCGATGGACCGCTGCCCGATCGGTCCAAACCGATGGTTAGTACAGAAAGCATCGATTCAAAACCCGCGCATGCTCAGAATCAAGTCGACGCATGCTTGGAAGCATTGAACTTTGTTTTATTCAGCACGTCGTGTGTTTGACGTCACCGCGTTCTGACCCGATCGGTTTTTGGAACGATGGTGTGTACGCACATCAGACCATCAGGCCACTTCAGCGGTGAACCGATGGAAATGGCCCGTCGGACCATTCTCATCGGTTTGGAACGACCGTGTGTACACGGCCTAAGGGTTCTTCTTACAGTAGATGTAACAGGTTGATGGTTTTAAAAACACATTATCATTTTCTTTTTATATTGTTTTGCTAAAACATAAGAAATACTTAGGGGTGTATTTCTAAAATATTTCAGAGCTATTCGTCCTGTAAAACTGCATGAACACTTGTTCTCTGAGAGTGCCAGCAAAACTGAATATTACTAGGCTATTTTCTCCCCAAGACGGGTGTTCTTCTTTCGCAAGAAAAGTGTGAATCAGGAAAATACTGCAGTATAGCCACTGGATGAAGGTGACAATTATAGTAACTATGTATTTTTTTCTGTTATCATCAGCTCCATCTATTATGGCCCTGCTCATAAGAGCTTACAATTTCGTATGGGGGGCCAAGTGGTTCAAAATATTCTAACTGTGGAGGATGAGCTGATGTAAGTGCAAAAAAAATTGTTGGAGGCGTGAAAGGTTTCCCTGAAGAGAAGAGTTTTCAGGGTTTGCCTAAAGGCAGCCAGAGTAGGAGATAGCTGGACAGATTGAGGTAGAGAATTCCAGACAATGGGAGAAGCTCTGAAGAAGTCCTGGAGATAAGCACGGGAGGAGGACATGCTCGTGAGCATGCTAGTGGGCATCATGCAACATTTTCCTGATTCATGCTATTTTATTAAATGAACATCTGACCAGGAAAGAAAAGAAAGCTTAGTAACATTCTATTCTGCTGGCATGTACACAAATAGAATGTATATGTAGTTTCACAGGATGAAAAGCATTTTCTTTTATAAATACATTCCTTAGAGAATTTTGTAATATTTTCCAACTTTCAAAAGCAGCCATGGTTTTATATTTTTATGTTTTATATGACCTGTTCTTTCTGTCAATCCCATTTCTGTGCTGTAAATGTTTTCTTAAATGACTGCCCTCTACGGTAGACAGAGACATCATGTATTGGAGGTCAGCACTGTTACACACACACACGGGTGGATGAAATAATGCCCTTGGTTGCAATATGTGCCCTTGCAATACAAAGCAATACATGCATTCAATATTCATACATAACATCCAAGGGAATTAGGTCATTTTTGTGCTTAGAATTCAGAGCATCCATCTAATGTTTAGGGTCCTTGAAGAGAACAGTTCAAACAAAGACCTTTCAGCCTTTGTTTTTAAAAGATATTTGTCTGGAGTACAGTACCTAAAATTCGAAGGGAACCCTTAAAATATCAGTACACGATTAAATGGATTTAAAAAAAACAACATGTCTTCTACGAGGATACATTTATTAGCAAAGTACTACATTATTTGATTGGCTAAATATCACACAAAATAATAAGTACATATTTGAATACGGGATCCAGCTGTAATAAATTTGCTAAAGCTATTTGATGAACTAATTCTCTTCTCTACTAATTCTCAGGAAAGCTCTGTCAAAACACAGATACTCTTGGCTTACTGTCCTAATCTTTCTGGAAAGTTTTGGTGTTTAGCCTTGTGAAATATTAAGACAAAGAATTGGAAGGACTTTTCCTGGCACAGCTGGGATATATAGACTTATACTTTTCTGATTTTTAGAAGAAGTTGATTTCGGCCCTGCTGAGTAGAACACAAGGGGATGTCTTGGAAAGTCTTTGATATTTCATCGATATTTCATTAAAAGGACTCTGTTCTAATGGAGTTCACCTGTGGAAGAAGCAAGTTTAATCCTTTCTTGACAGCTGCAACCCTAGGCTGTGTTGTAGTTTTTTTTCCTAAGATAAGCATGATTCAGATCTAATGTTAGCAGTGAAAGTAGCCATAGCATATAGAGGAGACCCAGCGTGGCAGGATCTCTTTACAAGGCTAAATATTGTTAAGGTTCTACAGTAGGCACTAATAAACTGGACCTAAGCTTTATATCAATCAGGAATGCTAGGAGTAGGACCAGTAAAACAAAAAATGTTCTAAGTAAAAGTATAATTCTCACATAGGGGTGTAGTTTTGGACACCGATGGCTTTGCACCTATGGTGACAGAAATCTGGTCCTGCTGTCCTTGATCTAGCCACAAATGAGAAATTTAGAATATGTAGGGTGCCACTGGCTGGGATAGTAAAAAAGAGAATTTAGCACTGTACCACCCTTTTGCATTTAGCAAAGCTTTAAGGCTCGGTTCACATATATGCGAATTGGATGCATTTTTAATCATAACCGATTCGCATAACATGTGAATCAGACTGGCTTATAATGTAACCGGTTCTCACATGTCTGAGATGGCCACGGTCCATATCTGAAAGGGGTCCTGTGCGATTTTGGGTCCAAGTTAGGATGTGAATTCAAGTAAAAATTTGCACCTGAATCGCACCTGAACCGGTGAACAAAGCCACACCAGACTCCAGACTGCAAACCGCAGCCGGACATGTGTGAACCTAGCCTTAAAGGGGTTGTAAAGGAATCATTTTTTTTTCCCTAAATAGCTTCCTTTACCTTAGTGCAGTCCTGCTTCACTTACCTCATCCTTCCATTTTGCTTTTAAATGTCCTTATTTCTTCTGAGAAATGCTCACTTCCTGTTCTTCTGTCTGTAACTCACCACCGTATGCAAGGCTTTCTTCCTGTTGTGGAAAAAGCCTCTTGAGGGGGCGAGCAGGCAAGACAGGACACTCTCTACTTTGCAGATAGAGAAAGGATCTGTGTGTTAGTGGGCGTCCTGACACTCCTGCTCGCCCCCTCCCCCCTCAAGAGGCTTTCTCCACACCAGGAAGAAAGCCTCACATTACGGTGGTGAGTTACAGACAGAAGAACAGGAAGAGAGGGTTTCTCAGAAGAAATAAGGACATTTAAAAGCAAAATGGAAGGATGAGGTAAGTGAAGGAGGACTGCACTAAGGTAAAGGAAGCTTTTTAGGGGAAAAAAATCCTTTACAACCCCTTTAAATGTATCATTTTATTCATTACATTAAAATATATAGCACAGTTTATGCGTACTTTACATACAGTATATATTGTACATTCATACCAGTCCCTTCCCTCAAGGAGCTTACAATCTATGGTCCCTAACTCACATTCATATATATACGTACAAGGGCCAATTTGGACAGGAGCCAATTAACCTACCAGCATGTCTTTGGAGAGTGAGAGGGAATCCAAGCAAGCAAGGGAGAACATGCAAACTCCATGCAGGTAGCGTCATGGTTGGGATTCCCACCCACGACCCAAGTGCTACCAGGCAGTAGTGCCACTGTGCAATATTTATGCAATAGGTTAGACCTATTAAAACTATTGAAAGAAAAATATATTTTTTTTTCCAAAACCTTCCAAACGGAAATCTGGTTTTATTTTTAACCCACCCTAACAAAAACATCTGGGCTCTGAATGGATGCTAATCTTTGTTTTCTCCAGTTTTTATAAATTAGACTCATCAAATTTAAAATAGCCTATAAAATGTTGCTGATCATTTTATGTTCTACTAGTCATCCATACCAAATCTTTAAGAACAAGTCCTACACGTTTAAATTTCTTTACATTTCCAAAACATAAACTGTGTATATAAATTTGCTTGTAGCTCCATCTTCTGTACAAAAAGAGAATGTCCATACACTACGGAAATAATGGAAGTAGTGTAGCTATATATCTGGACTGATGTTATAAACAATGCTGCTATTACCACTGTAACAGCTTTTTAATGCGTAAATTAAATTTGTAGTAGTTCTTGACACTGCACCATTGTTCAAAAAGTAGTATGTTACGTGTGGTAAGGCATAGCACATAATGTAAATTCCTCTTTTGTCCCAGCTGTACTAACCGTTGCAGAAATCAAATATTATTGGCTGATATAGGTTGTCCGTTAACCACTTACAAGGACCGGAAGCACTTACCCCCTTCCTGACCAGGCAATTTTTTTGATGCGGCACAGCGTTACCTTAACTGACAATTGCACGATCGTGCGACGCTGTACACAAATAAAATGTATGTCCTTTTAACTTTTTTCCCATGAATAGAGCTTTCTTTTGGTGGTATTTGATCACCTCTGCGGTCTTATTTTTTTCGCTATAAACAAGAAAAGACTGACAAGTTAAAAAAATATATATATATATTTTTATTTTTTGCTATAAAATATACTCAATAATAAAAAAAAAAAACGAATTTCTTCATCAATTTAGGCCAATATGTATTCTGCTATATATTTTTGCTAAAAAAAAACAATAAGCGTATATTGATTGGTTTGCGCAAAAGTTATAGGGGCAGATCCACAAAGATCATCCCCGGCGCATCGTATCTGAGATACGCTACGCCGCCGTACCTTACCTGGCTTTGGTTCGAATACATAAATATTTTGCGTCGTAAGTTACGGCGGCGTAGTGTATCTCAAGCGGCGTAACGACGCGGAATTCAAGTCGCGCCGAACGAACTGCGCATGCGCCGTCCCTAAATTTCCCGCCGTGCATTGCGAGAAATGATGTCGCAAGAACGTCATTGTTTAGACTTGGACGTAAATTACGTCCATCCCGTGATTCACGGACGACTTACGCAAACAAAAAAAAAAATTCAAATCAAACGCGGGAACGACGGCCTTACTTAACATAGCAAGTCTAACTATATGCCACGAAACAGCAGCTTTAACTATACGCCGTAAAAAGCAGACTAGAGACGACGTAAAAGAATGTGTCGGCCGCTCGTACGTTCGTGGATCGTCGGAAATAGCTAATTTGCATACTTGACGCGGAAAACGACAGGAACGCCACCCAGCGGACGCCAAAGAATTGCATCTTAGATCCGAAGGCGTACGAAGCCGTACGCCTGTCGGATCTAACCCAGATGCCGTTGTATCTTGTTTTGAGGATTCAAAACAAAGATACGACGCGGGAAATTTGAAAGTACGCCGGCGTATCAGTAGATACGCCGGCGTACTCGTTTTGTGGATCTGCCCCATAGTGTCTACAAAATAGTGCATAGATTTATGGACTTTTTATTAAGTATTAAATTTTTTACCAGTAATGGCGGGGATCAGTGATTTCTCAGTGATGGGACTGCGACACGTGCGCACCCACAGAGCCTCATGCACGAACCGATGTACACTTACGGTGATTCGCGCAGCCGAGCCAGCTTGCCTAAGAATAACTGCGGCGGCTGGTCGGCAAGAGGTTGAAGTGGTATTAAGACCAAAACCAAAATATAATATATTATAGCTTACCAATCAGTAGATCTTTTCACACTGGGGGACATTCCGAAAAGTCCTGCAAGCAGCATCTTTGGGGCGGGTTGGAATGAATGGGCAGTGGTTTCAAAGCGCCGAAAAAGTGATTTCAAAGCGCTACAAAACTGGAGTTTTTAACCCTTTTTTTGGGTTAAAAGCACCCCACTAGTGGCCAAAAAGCAAAAGAGCTTCTTAAACAGCGCTAAAACAAGCTGTGCTTTAGCACTAATGGCCAGCGCTTTCAGTGTGAAAGCAGTCTAGTTTACAGATATTGTCGTTTTTTGCAGGTTATACATTTATATTTCTAAACAAAATTGAAGATTACGGTAGGTTGTATTTTATATTATAAAATGTCTATTTTGTATTTTATATTATAAAATGTTATTTTGTATTTTATATTATAAAATGTAAATTTTGTATTTTATATTATAAAATTGTATTTTGTCATGTAAAACTACATCATATTGAATACATTTAATTATATGTTTAATAAACGTATCTGTATATTTTGATTCAATGGGTGCTCTATTTTTAGAAAATATATAATTTTGCAAATTTTAAGCAGGAAAAATGGCAAAGTTAACTCAAGTGCTTCAGCCCCGCACCATTTTGTAGCTAAAGGACCGGGCCACTTTTTGCGATTCTGCACTGAGTCGTTGTAACTGAAAATAGCGCAGGCGTGCGACATGGTTCCCCAACAAAATTGGCGTCCTTTTTCCCCCACAAATAGAGCTTTCTTTTGGGGGTATTTGATCACCTCTGTGGTTTTTATTTTTTGCGCTATAAACAAAAATAGAGCGACAATTTTGAAAAAAAGGATGGAGTGCCCATATTTACACTCCAGCCTCAGTGTGCTTCTGCAGGACAATTAACTACTTAACCCCCGGACCATATTGCTGGTCAAAGACCAGAGCACTTTTTGCGATTCGGCACTGCATCGCTTTAACTGACAATTGCGCGGTCGTGCGACGTGGCTCCCAAACAAAATTAGCGTTCTTTTTTCCCCACAAATAGAGCTTTCTTTTGGTAGTATTTGATCACCTCTGTGGTTTTTATTTTTTGCGCTATAAACAAAAATAGAGCGCCAATTTTGAAAAAAAAATCAATATTTTTTACTTTTTGCTATACTAAATATCGCCCAAAAAAATATAAAAAACGTTTTTTTCCTCAGTTTAGGCCGATACGTGTTCTACATATTTTTGGTAAAAAAATCGCAATAAGCGTTTATTGATCGGTTTGCGCAAAATTTATAGTATCTACAAAATAGGGGGTAGTTTATGGCATTTTTATTAATATTTTTTTTTATTAGTAATGGCGGCGATCAGCGATTTTTATCATGCCTGCGACATTATGGCGGACACATCATACACTTTTGACACATTTTTGGGACTATTGTTATTTTTACAGCGTTCAGTGCTATAAAAATGCACTGATTACTGTTAAAATTACACTGGCAGTAAATGGGTTAACCACTAGGTGGCACTGTAGGGGTTAAGTGTGCCCTAGAGAGTGATTCTTACTGTAGGGGGCATGTCCTGGCATGACACATCACTGATCATCGTTCCCGATGACAGGGAACAGACGATCACTGTCACTGCCACTAGGAAGAACAGGGAAAGGTTTGTTTACACATTAAATTTTTGGACGTTTTCTTAAATGATCCCTGGTGTGCTGGCGAATATGTATATATAAACAAAAATAGAGCGACAATTTTGAAAAAAATGCAATATTTTTTACTATAATAAATATCCGCCAAAAATATATAACATTTTTTTTTTTTTTACTCAGTTTAGGCCGATACATATTCTTCTACCTATTTTTGGTAAAAAAAAAACGCAATAAGTGTTTATCGGTTGGTTTGCGCAAAATTTATAGCGTTTACAAAATAGGGGATAGTTTTATTGCATTTTTATTAAATTTTTATTTTTTTACTACTAATGGCGGCGATCAGCGATTTTTTTCGTGACTGCGACATTATGGCGGACACTTTGGACAATTTTGACACATTTTTGGGACCATTGTCGTTTTCACAGCAAAAAATGCATTTAAAATGCATTGTTTATTGTGAAAATGACAGTTGCAGTTTGGGAGTTAACCACAAGGGGGTGCTGATGGGGTTATGTGTTCCCTGAAGTGTGTTTACAACTGTAGGGGGGTGTGGCTGTATGTGTGACGTCATCGATTGTGTCCCCCTATAAAAGGGATGACACAATCGATGCAGCCGCCACAGTGAAGAACGGGAAGCCGTGTTTACACACGGCTCTCCCCGTTCTTCAGCTCCGGGGACCAATCGTGAGTCTCCAGCGGCGATCGGGTCCACTGGTCCCGCGGTCCCGGTCATGGAGCTTCGGACCGGATCGCGGGAGCGCGCCTGCGACCCACGGCTGGGTACTAGTACAGGACGTACATGTACGTACATGTGCCCAGCCGTGCCATTCTGCCGACGTATATGTGCAGGAGGCGGTCCTTAAGTGGTTAAAAGGTAAATTACAATTTTCTGTTAGTACACTCTTCCTCTTTTAGCTGACCGGTTTGAAGCCATGTTGGAAGTGCATTCTCATTCTCGAGTTCGTGCTGCGTATGGGCTGTCTTCTGCAGTTCATAATGTTTCCTGATCTGTGGCCGTGAACAGGACGAGGAGGAGTTCATGGGCCAAGAATTTGTTGCGCCAGCTTGACCAATTTTCTCATATGCCTCTGCTTAGGGAAATCCAGGAGAATAACCCTGATGATTTCAGGAACTTTCTCCATATGACGGACCCCGTTTTTCACCGTCTTTTGCATATTCTGTTCCCCTATATCATGAGGCAGGACACTGTGATGCGCCAAGCCATCACGGCCGAGCAGAGGCTCATTGCCACGTTGAGGTACCTGGTGACTGGGAGAAGCCTGCAGGACCTCAAGTTCTCAACAGGCATCTCCCCCCAGGCGCTTGGGATCATCATCCCAGAGACATGTTCTGCCATCATCCAAGTGATGCAGAAGGACTATATTAAGGTAAATGTTCTCCTTTAACATCACAATCTATGTCTTTAATGTATGCTAATGTCTTGTATTTCTTGCATCATTTACTAATTACCATGATTGTAATATGCTGTGAATGTCCCCTTTGTCCCCATGCATGCTGTAAGCTTTGAATGCTCCTTTTTTGGCCTACATTCTCCCTTTCGTGTTTGTCGCGGATGAAGCTTTCGGGCTTGGACCACACCTCATGAGGCCGTTTCTCCAGAGAACCCTCACCCCGGAGAGGAGGGTTTTTAATTACCGGCTGGCCAGAGCCCGGAGGGTTGTTGAGAATGCCTTCGGGATAATGTCCAGCCAGTTCCGCCTGTTCCTGACAGCCATACACATGGCGGAATACAAACTGAACAGTATCATATTTTGCTGCTGCATACTTCACAATTGTTTGCGCAGGCATTCAGAGACCTACCTTACAAACCTTGGGCCTGAGGCCAGACATTCAGACAACCTTACTGGCCTGGACACTGGCCGTACTGGCTTGGCCCCCCGAACTGCTCAAGATGCCCAAGATAGATACGTGAAGTACTTCACGGGTAGGGGGGCCATCACTTTGCCAGAGCATATTTCTTTTTAAAAAAAATACAAAAAAACACAAAATAAACACAAAATTTGATCTTTGAAATTACAGTTTTGTCATTCTTGCTTGTGTTCCTTTTATCTGTCTCCCTGGTTCTCCTAGTGCACTTGTAGTGCCAAATGTTTTCCTGTGTTTTAGTAAATCACCACAATTGTCACATCATTCATAATCATTCACGTTTTAAATGTAGAAACTGCTATTGAGCATAGAAAGAATAGGCCACACAAATTTTTATTTTTTGGGGGTTTTATTCTGTGCACAACTTGTGCAATCTTAACATTTTCAGGTCGCAAACTCCCTTTTTTTATACTTTTTTGGGGGGGTTTTATTCTGTGCACAACTTGTGCGTTTTTAAAATTTTCATGTAGAAATTGTTTTATTTTTTTTGGGCCTAAAACCAGGATTTTTAAAAACAAGCAAATATCTACAAACAATGGAATTTACAAAGTTCAACCTTATTAGAAACACATGTGATGAGATGATGTCACCCCGAAACAAGCCAAAATTTGAAGATGCACACATTTTGAGCGGCAAAATGGGGATTTGTATCCTGATCCCATGCCAAATGTCAACATGTGCTATCTGCCATCATGGGGGATCAATGGATGTGTTTTGGGGGTGCAAACCCTTCCTCTCACCTACTTGAGTAGCGAGGAAGGGGTTGCACCCACAAAGCACAGACATAGATATCCTGTGATGGTAGATAGCACATGTTGACACACTGTGTGCATCTTCAAATTTGGGCTTGTGGATTATCCAATGCAAAAATTGGCGCAAAACACATCCTAGAAAAATATTTGGGGGGGGGGGGTCAGTCTACTATACGCCCCATCATGTCAATGATGTTTTTATATTTTTGTTCAATGACATTCATCCTATTCCTCATAATGTCCATTTCACTACTGCATTCCATTTTTTCTTGTATCACGATTTTTGCACTAGCACTGGAGAAAGGTGTACTAGTAGATGCTGTGACACCACTATGTTCATCCCCTAAAACAAAAAAAAGGGTTTATTAGAAATATGCAGGCCTACATCTCTTTACCTGAAGCTGTGGTGACAGACACTGACCTGTTGTGCTGATAATCTCCACTTCCCCTTCTTTCACCTCTCTTTCTTCCACACCTCCTTCTTCCACACCTCCTTCTTCCACCTCTCCTTCTTCCACACCTCCTTCTTCCACACCTCCTTCTTCAACCTCTCCTTCCACATCTACCTCCTCCACATGCTGAGGTTGGTGGTGTTTTTTCATGTCAGTGCTTCTTTACCTTCTCCGAATGATGTCCTCCCATTCTTCTATCCCCTAATAAAATTAAACAAAAGGGCAGAAATATAAAACATTATTTGTAAGTGGGGTACAATTGTCTGTTTGGGATCATTCCTAAAATCATCATCTTTTTTTTCTGGAGTTTCCACAAGCTGGAATACTGACGCTTTTTGTCAAAGTGACACACATGGGAGCACCCCAAAGTATCCTTTGTGTGAGACCCTAATAAAAAGCTTATTTTTGGGGGACACACAGGTGCTCCTGAGTCCAGATGTTTAACCAGCTGCTTATTATCCTCTCCTTTACACTGTGAATGAATCCGGTTTGCATTTCACATTCTAGTAAGGTCGAACAAACACATCATATTGACAACAATGTTTATAAGCGCTATTTTACGCCAAATAGGCATGACCCTGTGTGGTTTTCCTGGATCTGCGGAAAACATCGGATTTTGGCGGAACGATGTTTACTACGAACGAAAAAATACTACACTTTGCCCACTAACCTGAAAGTTGCCATGTTCAAAAATACAATCTGGCCAAACAAGCACATGGAGAAAAACATGCAAAGATATAATAAAGATAATTGCAACAAACACATAAAAAAATACCTACTTTTGTCAATATTTTTCTTGATCTTCCTATACTGCTCTGGCTCCCGCAATTTCAGGTCAGACCACCTTTTTCAGAGCTGCTCCTTGGACCTCCTGACCCCAAATTTCTCGTAAAGACTCCTCGCCACTTTGTAGATTATTTGAGCCTTCTTCCGATTAGGGGTGTGGTATGGGCCATGATCGCCATCGTAATATTTCCTCCGCAGTATGTCCACCATCTCCACCATCTCTTCAAGTGACATATTCGTGGCTTTGTATCGTCTGGGCCTGGACTGGGACGTTCCCGCCTCCGGGCTTCCCTTGTCGGTACGGGGTATACCACGCACCTGTGACACCGCCATATTGTCGTTTCACACTGAGAAGGAGAGTGGAATAGAGGAAAAGGTCCGTCATGGGCGGGCGAAGAGGGCAGCATTTCACGTATGCGCGGGGTATATAAGGAGAACGACGTGACTACGTTGGTTACGCGGAGTCTAGACGAGCGGAAGTGACGACCGACAGAAACAAAGGTAAAAAAGAAAATGGGGCCAGCAGAGGCCTATATATACTTGAGTCATGATATCAAGGCAGGGATGGGGGGTTTATGTTGATTTAACCCTTGACCAATTTAATCATGGGGCCCCCATGCAATTTTGCTCTCCATCTGCTCTGAGACATCTACAATATATATATATATATATATATATATATATATATATATATATATATATATGCGAGACTCAAAAACATATTATTTTACTGTGTATCAGATTAGGCAGTGATTGTGATGGTTGGACAGAGCTAATTAAGCAGTGTATCATCTCATCAATGCAGAGGGGCATGATATATACACATGAATGGTGCCTTGATGAATGCTCTCATTACTTTTGCATTTTAATGCCACTTATTTATTTAGATGTACACAGGGTCTGCAGTTAAATCATCATTACACAACAATGGGGCAGAGCTGGGCAGCATTTAGTGGCAGCAGTAGACACTGTGTTTAAAGGTCAAGATTGTGATAAGATTATGACAATTTAACCACTTGACCACTGGGCACGTAAACCCCCTTAATAACCAGACCAATTTTCAGCTTTCGGTGCTCTCACAATTTGAATGACAATTACTCAGTCAAACAACACTGTACCCAAATGAAATTTTCATCCTTTTTTTCACACAAATAGAGCTTTCTTTTGGTGGTATTTAATCACCGTTGGGTTTTTTATTTTTGCGCTATAAGAGAAAAAAGACTGAAAATTCTGTAAAAAAAAAAAAAAATTCTTTGTTTCTGTTATAAAATTTGGCAAATTTGGTATTTTTTCTTCATTCTTTTGCTTAAATGTGAAAGATGAAGTTACGCCGAGTAAATAGATACCCAACATGTCACCCTTCAAAATTGCACACGCTTGTGGAATGGCGCCAAACTTTGCTACTTAAAAATCCCCATAGGCGACGTTGCAGGGTATTGTGGAGTATTGTGGGGTATTGTAGAGTATTGTGGGGTATTGTAGAGTATTGTGGGGTATTGTAGAGTATTGTGTGGTATTGCAGGGTATTGCGGAGTATTGCGGGGTATTGTGGGGTATTGTGGGGTATTGCGGAGTATTGCGGGGTATTGTGGGGTATTGTGGGGTATTGCGGAGTATTGCGGGGTATTGTGGGGTATTGCGGAGTATTGCAGGGTATTGCGGGGTATTGCGGAGTATTGCGGAGTATTGCGGGGTATTGCGGGGCATTGCGGAGTATTGCGGGGCATTGCGGAGTATTGCGGGGCATTGCGGAGTATTGCGGGGCATTGCAGAGTATTTTGGGGTATTGCAAAGTATTTTGGGGCATTGCAGAGTATGGGGGCATAATTGCACAGTATGGGGGCATAATTGCACAGTATGGGGGCATAATTGCAGAGTATGGGGGCATAATTGCAGAGTATGGGGGCATTGCAGAGTATGGGGGCATTGCAGAGTATTGCACAGGGAGGGATGGCTGGATCTGTGACTGCATGTGTCACAGATCCAGCCTGCAGCAGCTGCTGCTGCATGCGCTCTCTCCCCTCTCCTCTCTCACACTGTACCGTTCGGTACAGAGAGGAGAGGGAGGAACCGGCGTCATCACATGACGCCGGTTTCTTTACTAGTGATCGCTCCGTCATTGGACGGAGCGATCACGTGGTAAATCGCCGCTATCAGCGGCGATTTACCGTGATCCGTGATCAGCCGGGTCCGGAGGACCCGGCGGTCACGGAGACTCCCGTGTGCGCGCCCCACAGGGCGCGCGGGAGCGCGATTCTGGGAGGACGTACATTGACGCCCTCCCAGAGTTAAGCAACCGCCTTGTAGACGTATTTCGTCTATAGGGCGGTTGCTAACTGGTTAAAGCGGGGGGTTACCCTAAAAAAAATTAACATTACATTCAGCTCACTAGCGACATTGACTGTATGCAGATCTTCTTTTTTTGCTGTACATACCTCATATAGCTATTTTCTTAGCTGGCTTCCGGGTAGTGAATCCTGCGGGAGTGGGCGTTTCTATGCAGCAGTTAGTGATTGATGTGATGACAAAAACTACCCCCCGTCGCATAAGGAGCGTCATGAGTTGCCGAAAGAAGCCGAATGTCGAGTCGGCGCTATACGGCGCCTGTGCACAGACGAATGATTCAGCAGATGAAGTACAGGAGCCAAAGCTGTGGTACTATAAACACCTCTGTTTTCTGGACGATCAGATCGAGGCCAGAGAATCACTTTCCAGTCTTCCTTCCACCCTTCCCTCCACCGTTCCCTCCAGCGTTCCTTCCACTGTTCCCCCACCCCTGCAGAGTGTGCCGAGGAGTTGGCTGAGATTGAGGAGCCAGATCTGAAAATCTTCAGTCAGGTATAGTAGTTTACAACATATTTCTTGGCCTCAAATTATTATTGTTGGTTTAACGAGATGTTTTTGAACCAAATTGAAAGCTTGAAAACAAAAAAAAAGTCGTGGGCAGAAATTATTGTGACAGGGATGCCAACTGCAGGGGTCAGATTGAGAGTCTGTTCAATTTACAAGAAAAAAGAAATGCAACAGTCATGAGCTTTAAAATGTGTGTGATTGATGAAGCAAAAAATAAAACCATGTCCCTTTTTTATACACAGGAAGAGCTCAGCCAAGAGGAGGAGGAGGAGGCTCCTCCTGTGACAGCCAGGAGGAGGAAGGGGTGAGTGGCAGACAGGAGGAGGCTGGGCCAAGTGGCAGTCAGCAGGTGCCCAGGCCCAGTGGGAGCACTGAATCACAGGTGCCTCCCCTCCAGATGTGCCCAAAAAGACCGAGGCGCATTTCACAACTGGAGGAGGAGTCTCTGCAGGTCATTAGGGAGGCAGCTGCAATTATGAAAACCCCCCTTAACCCTGTAGAGGGCTACAGCACCTACCTTGCTGACCAGCTGCAGAGAATGCAGGAGGGACAACGGGCACTGGCAGAGGATCTCTTTGCTTCTGTGATTCAGAGGGGGCTGCTGACTGAGACCACACACCTCAGTGACCTGGCCCAGTCTCATCCTCCTCCTCTTCCTCCTACTGCCACATTCTCACCACCTGCAAGGGGCCGTGGAGGGAGCCGTGGAAGGAACGCTGCAGGGAAGCGTGGAGGAAAGGCTTCAAGGAAGACCAGAAAGTGATTCCCTGGCTTCAAGCTGATCTGCCAGAAAACAGAGGTTGTTGTTGTAGTACCACAGCTTGGGGACATGTATGACATCTGCTGCTGCTTCTGATTTCTGGGATTTGGGGACCAGATTGGGATCCCAATTAGAGGGACTCCTCATGTTATTGATTTTGTTGTTTATCATGGTGAAATCTGCCTTTGGGGTCCAAAGTCTGCATATATTTGGCTGATTGCTCAATTCTTGCCCTTCATGTTAATTGTTTTGGTCCAGAATAAATGGAGATTTAATTTAAGTTAAATACTTGTCTATGTGTTTTTCTGGTGAATAGCCATAACATATTTCAGAAATACAATGTGTAATTAACAAAGGACACGACCTCCTTGAGGGGGGAAAAAATAAATAAAAACATAATGTTGTTGTGATAACTGAAATAAAAAAAAAATGTGGAGTACAAAAAAATATTTTGGAGATCTGGCTTTTTAAAAAAAAAAAAAGTATTATTCATGAGATCACAAGCAAAAAATAAAATAAGTCAGTATGTGAGTCTAAATACCATCAGCAAAACAACATCTTTATTCTAGCGATAGAACAAAGAAAAAAATGCGCTGCAATAAACAAGGCACTAATTTTCAAAATGTTGAATGTGCCAGCTCCATAACGAACATTAGTTTTACCAGAACGAGTGCTCCCGTCCCCCAATTTAGTCTGAGCATGCGTTAATTTTTAACTGATGGAGGTGGTGTCTATCCTGTAATCCACCGAGAGGTTGTAATCTCTACACATTACTAAGGCACCCTTTTGGATTGTGTTAATTTTATGAAACAATTTCTTTAGGAAGCAGAGTTCATGGGAGTTGGGTGCATAGAGATCCACAATGGTGCAGGGCTTATTGTTGAGTTCTCCTATCAAGATTAGTCATCTTCCCTCCAGGTCAGTCTGAACCTCCTGCAGGGTGAATGCTACAGAATTCCTGATGGCGATGATTGTGCCCTTTTGTTTTTTAGGCGCATAAAAATGCCATAAAAATGTGTGGAAAGATTTTGTGGTGAAAGGAGGGAGTATTACAGGTTGAAAAGTGTGTCTCCTGTATGCACAGTACATCAGTGTGATGGTTGAGGGCTTCTTTACAGACTGAGGGTTTAAACTGTGCACATTTAAGGATACTATTTTAATTAAATACCATAGGTGACAGGTAAATAGAAATGATGACAGTACCTTAACGGATCCATGGTGGTTTCAAGAGGGGCCAGTTCCAGAGGGTGAAGAATGGTAGTGAGAATGATTAGACAATTCCTGGAAGAGTTGTAGTCCATCTCAGGTAGGTCAGACCGGTGAGGAATAGGAAAAGAAAAAAACATCAAGGAAAAAAATCAAACAGCATGTATGTGAACAACTTGGTAAGAAGGTAGGATTTGAACGTGAATCTGGAGGCAGAATTACTGCCCATTACCCAGGAGGAGAAAGTTTGTGCTCTATAGGCTCCATAGTGCTGGACGAATTAAGTAAGTTGCTAATCATTTTGGGGATAGGGGGCCAAATTCTCAAAACCATGTGTAAATTTAGGATTATCTAACTTATGTCATTTAAGTTACGGCGCCCTAAGTTGGTGTCGTAACTACCGTATTCTCAGTGCATTTGCGCACAAAACTGCGCCATCCTTAACTTAAGTTTCAATGCGTAAGGCGTGGTTATGGCAAGTGGGAATGAAGTGGGCGTGCTTCATTGTAATGAGCCGTGACCCCATGCAAATGAAGTGCCGGCCGTACTGCGCATGCGCGCACAAATCTGGACCTCAATGCGCATGTGCAGAACTTTGGTCAGCGCAATCAGTGAGATAGGTAAAAGGCCAAGCGTACTTAGTTTGAAGATCGCCCTGTGTCTAAATAGCCCCAGTCAAACACACTTCAATTGCAAAAGTATTTCCCTGTGTTCCCTTCCTAAAGCAAGTTGCTTCTGCTTTGAACGTTTGTCAGTGTTTGTTGGTAAGATTGTTTTGTGAGAAAAGTGTTTGTGGAGTTGGAGGGTATAGTTGGTGTTTGTTTTTGCTAATTTGTTTTTTGTTTTGATTGTTTGCCTGTTTGTTTTTCCTAATTTTTTTTTTGGGGTTTTGTTTATATTTTTTGTTTTCCTTTTTTGCCTGTTTGTTTTCGAATTAATAGTAGCTGTCTGTCTATTTTTTATTTAGGCTTGTTTGTAGTTTCTTTGGTGTGTGTGTGTATTGTTGTTTGTTTGTTGGGTGAGTTCCCTGTTGCTGGGTGTTGTCTGTCATGGCTCCCAAGCGCAGGAAGCTAAATTTTTCACCGGCAGAGAAGCATATACTTGCTCAGGGCGTCATTAAATTTGGGCGATTTCTCCATGGCCCTGAGAGCCACACCACCACCCCGGCCAGGAGGAAGGAGATCCTTCAAAAGATCACCGATCGGATCAATGCGGCGGGGGGGGGGGAGACCAGGACCATCGCTGGAGTTCAAAAAAAAATAAATGACTTGAGGAGCGTGTCCCGGAACAAGCTGGCAACGCTGCATGCCCATACCAGG
The DNA here is from genome assembly GCF_905171775.1 of Rana temporaria. Taxonomy (NCBI): domain Eukaryota; kingdom Metazoa; phylum Chordata; class Amphibia; order Anura; family Ranidae; genus Rana; species Rana temporaria. Next base: position 277,972,819 of record NC_053492.1, on the reverse strand, counting down.
GGCACTGGAGGAGGGGGACCCTGCCCAGTCAGGATGAGTGAGGAGGAATGGGCAGTGGCCCAGTGTTTCCACCCACAGCAGGTGGTGGGCCTGCCTGGCTTTGACAATGATCCTCTTATGAGGACAGGTAATTTTTTTGAATTTCTATCTGGTGATTAGCATGTGTGGGTGGGGGAAGGGAAGATGTGCCAAGTGTATGGATCCAACAACCTGTGATTGTTTTGTGTCCTCCCCAGATGGCCAGGAGGTTGCAGCCCCATCAGCCCAGGAGGTGGCAGCCCCATCAGCCCAGGAGGTGGCAGCCCCATCAGCCCAGGAGGTGGCAGCCCCATCAGCCCAGGAGGTGGCAGCCCCATCAGCCCAGGAGGTGGCAGCCCCATCAGGTCAGGAGGTTGCTGGCCCATCAGGTCAGGAGGTTGCTGGCCCATCAGGTCAGGAGGTTGCAGGCCCATCAGGGCAGGCTGCTGCACCACCCCCAAGACAGGCTCATGCAGAGTCCCAAGAAGGGCAGGATTCGCCATGGGAGGGGAGTGCCCGCAACTCCCCTAATTTGGATGTTGAGTGGGAGGAGGATGAGGGGGAGGAAGATGACAATATTCTGATTGGGCAGGAAATAATGATGGGCCAAGATATGACCTTTGAATCATCCCCTGAGGGAACCCCACAGGCGCCCAGAAGTCAGGCCACCATCATGGGTCGCCCCTTCCAACCCTCCTCCAACATGCAGCAGCACCCATGGCTCACTCCAACTCCTCCTCCAAGGCCACAAGCCTCAGGGGCAAGTAGGATGCCGACCCCTGAAAACAGGGGGGGGTTGGTGCGTCTGCCGGTCAGTCTGTTGAGGGACAATGTCCGGCAGACCCGCAGTCTGTCTGCAATACAAAAAACAATGAGCAAGGTGGAGCGCAGCCTGGGTGCAATGAGGGAGTCACTGGGTGACGTGGCCACCAACTCCGTGGGGGTCATCACCTGTTTGTGGGACCTGAGGAATGCCACAACAGGTGTGGCCCAGGAGGTGACTGCCCTCACCCAGGCTGTGCAGGCCAATACCCGGGCTGTGCAGGCCAATACGGCTGACATAACTTCCTGTCTGACAAGGATAGCCGTTGCCTTGGAGGGAAGGCCAGCAGGAGGACAGACACCAGGGGAGGCTGCTTCCTCCCCTGTACAGTCCCCCCGCCCTGAAAATACTCCCTCCCCTGCACAGTCCCCCCCCCCCCCTGAAAATACTCCCTCCCCTGCACAGTCCCCCCCCCCCTGAAAATACTCCCTCCCCTGCACAGACCCCCCCCCCCGTGAAGATCCCCCAGTCGGCCGTGGCCGTCCCCGTGGCCGTCCCCGTGCCCGTGCCCGTGCCCGTGGGCAGCCCAGAAGGAGCACTCGGCAACATCCCTAATTTGCAGGGGTACTTTTTTTTTTTTTTTTTACACTGTACTTATGATTTGGTATATGTGTGTGAATGATGTGTGAATGTGGGGGGATGGCATTCCTGAAAACATAAGGGTGTCACCCTCAGTTTTGGTGGAGTAGGGATCCCCAGGACCAGGGAGAAGTCATCCTAGGTTCATGAATGGTGTATGAATGCACAGTGACATAATTGGAGCCGTGGCGGGGCGTTACTGCTCCCAAGTACCAAAGGGGGGGGGGGGGTACTTGGATCTAATCCAATTCGATGTGCATGTGATGTGTCTGTGCTAGGGACCACAGTGACGTGCATTCATGCATTCTCATTGTGAGATAATTAATGTGCGTTTTGTAAATAAAAATAAACATTCTCTTTGGCATATAAGTAATGTGCATTTATTTACCAAAATAAAGATTTAAACGTCACATAATCTCTGTGATTTGGTCTTGGCAAATCAAAAACAAAAATAGTATTAGGATGCATTTACTGGGCAAAGATGCCTTCAGACAGTTGTCTCCTGATTGCCTGGCCCTCAGCAGACCGGGTAGAGGGGTTTGGGGGGGGGGGGGTTGCCTGGGTGGGGGGTTAGGTCAGGAGATATCTCCACATGCATGCCCCTTCTTAATGCAAAATTGTGCAGTATGCAACATGCACCAATAATTTTGCATACAAAGTCTGGGGAATACAATAGTGTACCCCCAGTCTTGTCCAGGCATCTGAATCGTGACTTTAGCATGCCAAAAGTCCGCTCTACTATAGCCCGGGTCTGGCTGTGCACCTCATTGTATTTTCGTTCTCCGGGTGTTTGGGGGTTCCTAAAGGGGGTCATCAGGTGGGGTCCCAATGCATATCCTGAGTCACCTGTAAGGGAAAAGACAGGAGGATATTAGTCATGCATGTGCCCCTTGTGATGTCTCCATCATGGGGGGGGCATACCTGACACCAATGTCACTCACCAATCAGCCAGCTGTCTCCATACACGTTCATCTCAAAGTCTCTGTAGATCTTGGTCTGCCTTAGTATGAAACTATCATGGCACGAGCCGGGAAACTTGGCACAAACGTGCCAGATGAGGCCATGTGCATCTACGATCATCTGGACATTGATCGAATGCCAGCCTTTCCTGTTTCTGAACAGGTGTTCAGTATCATGGGGGGGCTGGAGTGCCACATGGGTGCAGTCAATCGCCCCGATGATCTTAGGAAAGCCAGCAATATTGTAAAAGTCTGTCATTGCTTGCACACGCTGGTCCTCCTGGGTGGGCATGACAAACTGGTGGCTCATGCGCCGCAATATGGCAGGGACCACCTGATGTAGGCATTTACTCATGGTTGACTGCACCATGCCAGCCACACCTCCAGATGCTCGCTGGAATGAGCCACTCGATAAAAAATGGAGGGTTGCCATAACTTTTTCAAGAGGTGTCAGGGCATGGGAACGTAGGGTTGGGGCGATTAGATCCTCATGAAGGAGTTGGGTGATCTCCAGGATGGCCTCCCTATCAAATCGGTAGTTGCCGATGACCTCATAAACTGGCATTTGCCAAATATCACGGCGTGGCCGATAAACACGCGCCTGTGCCCTCATCCTCCTCCTCTGTGCCCTCCTCCTCCTTTGTGCCTGTAAGGCAGCAAGTGCCGTCAAAATCATTGCTGGTCCTGGCATTTTTCAACAACAACCTTCACAACTAGAGCTGTAACTCCCTTCTGCAAACCCTTCCACAGCATGTGTAAAATTAGGGCTGGTTTTATAATGTGGAAATTTAGTCAGAAAAACTAACAGGTGCGCACAGGGCGGAAAATACGGCACACACACTTAATTCTGAGAATCGCCCTAACTCCCTCATTTGCATCTTTGCCTATCAAAAACAGCGGCGAGCCTAGCGTAATTTGCGCCCGGGAATGCGCAGGCGTAACTAATTTAAGTACGGCTGAAAATACGGAAATCTTTGCTTAAGTCGTTTTGACGATCGCGCGCAAATATACGCGCCGTGTAAAATTAGAAAAATGGAGTTAAGTCTGCGTATCTCTTTTGAGAATTTGGCCCAGAGTGTTTAAATGTTGTTTTTAGTTTTTCTTCTTATGTATTACCACTTGCCAATTTCAGCCTAGGAGGGCTTGGTCAGGTAGAATGCCCCAGGAGTGGAGCAGCATGAGGCCTTCATCTAGGCTTGTAATCATTGAGGAGTTTCCATCACAAGTAAAGGTTAGTCGGATAGACCCAGTGATACACAATGTTATGATTGAGCAGTGCGTTCATCACAGGTAATATGGATTTGCACTTTTGCATTGTGTATTGTGTATCGCATATAGTTGAATGCCGGAGTATTTATGATGAGGTTGTGCCTTTTTACAAAAGGCCACCATAAACTGCACCTTCATATGAAAAAAATTTACTCACATCAGCATATCCTTAGGGATGTTATCTGGGAGATGGGACGGCTTGGGTAGCTGGTGGATTCGATCAATGACCAGGTCTGATTTAGGTACTGAAGGCAAGGAAGGTTTTCATGAGGTCATGGGCATTTTTCTGTAATTGCACAGGTTGTATGGCCCCAGGAATCCCACAGATTTTTACATTGTTTCTATGTTACCTATTCTCAATGTCAGCTACTTTAGCGCTAAGCCAGGTTATGTCATCAGACTGATACTTGTGGGCATCCACCAGAGAATTATAAGGAGGCGTATTTGCCTCTTTTTCTTTTCAATATGATCAATCCTTCCTCCCATTTCCCCCACTTCAGCTTTAATGTTGCTTGTGCATTCCATCATGTCTGCATGTAGGGAGCTGCCAAGAGAGTGCAGTTTCACTTTTCAAAGAAACCCCAATGTGCAAAGATCATGTTCTTTGGCAAAAAAAAAGTATGCATATATATATATATATATATATATATATATATATATATATATATATATATATATATAGAGATATATATATATAGATAGATACATATACAGATAGACCTTTTCATACCACCTTCATGCAAAAAGTACCACTAACATTCCCATCTCTGCCCATATTCTACTTAAAGTGGTACTAAGGCCTTACGTTTTTTTACCCTAATACATGCTCTGCACTAAGGTAAAATACCCTTTATGTCCAGGAAAGCCCCCTTATACTTACCTGAGCCCAATCTTGGTCCAGGGTTGTGGTCTCTCTCCCTCCCCACAGGGCAGTATGATAGCAGTGGGAGCTATTGACTCCTGCTGCTGTCAGTCAAATCCTTTGATGAGGGAGCAGGGGGCAGGGTGTGGCTGTGTTTATGGATGCAGGCAGCAGGTCTTGGGAGCGAGGCCACATGAGTACTCTCCCTAGCAAATGCCTTGCTGGGGGGTATTTGGAGGAGCCAGGAGCACCGTCAGGGGACCCACAAAGTGAAGGATTGAAGCTGCTCTGTGCAAATCCATGAATCACTTTCAATTTCTAAAAGGCCAATTGTCTGTCATGCTGATCAAATGTATACAGTCCTTTTCTAAAGCACATATATGAGATATTTAAACAGATTGGGAGTTCTGACTTGACTGAATTCCTAATCTGCATGCTTGTAAACAGGAGGATTGGTATTCTTAGAAAAGGGTCAGCAATGAAACCCCTGCATTTCTCTCTGTAGGATATCAGGGCCAACACACTGTCGAACTGTAATCTTACAACCCAAGAATGGCCTGGGCAGAGACGTTTGAACATTTTTTAACTGATAAAAATAAATCATGTACTTACAATCACACAATCCAACTCTTTGATCATCAATTAATATTGAATCTGCATCATCTGTTGGCAGGAAGCATACAACATTGCACAATTGCTAGGCATCTCACCAAATCTGCCTTTTACAAATACCGGTAAGTTAAAGTAGAAAAATATTGATCCTTATTTGGTAAATCCTATGATAGAAAAGTGTAAACATTTTAGGAATGTAACATAAAAAATCTGACACTGATACCTATAACTATGAGATCAAATACACATAGGGGAAATATGCTAGAACAAACACTATTATTTTTAGAATATCTAGATCTTGCTTACATGACACCAAAGCACGGTTTTTAGAAAGTAGTATCAAACACCTAATGGAAAATATGGCATGTTCATCCCTGGCATTATTTATAATAAACATGTCAGTATCATATGATAGTCAATATACTGTTTGTCTTGTGGGCCTGCAAGTGATTTTTCCACTTCAAAAATTGTTTTATGATGCATTCAGAGAAGGTCCTGGGAGAACACTATAAAGAGGCACTTCACATAGGGATAGGAGTTTTTTTAAATGTTTTTATTTTTATTTTGGTAGGCCAATCTGTGCTTTACACATATAGGGCAAAGTGGCAGCATTTACATACTGGTAGACTTCTTTAGACACAAATGCTTACCTTCTTTTCACTCCGTCATTACTCTGTTAAATTACCATGAGTAAATAGAAAGCCTGGTGTAAGCTACTAGTCTCTGGAGTTTCAGCCTACATGGAGTTATGCACTCCAATTGTGACTGTTCATTCACCTGCAGTGCAGCTAAGGCTACAGATAAAGGTTTGGGTCTCTATGTCCTCAATCCCTTTTTTTGGCCCAAAATTAAGACATCAGAGGTCTGTAAGAGTCCCCCCTTACAGTGAAATAGAACTCTGTGTGTTCAGATGTAAAAGTGGAACTCTGCAGATTCAGATGTAAAAGGGGAACTCTGCGGATTCAGATGTAAAAGGTGAACTCTGTGGATTCAGATGTAAAAGGCGAACTCTGCGGATTCAGATGTAAAAGAGGAACTCTATGGATTCAGATGTAAAATGGGAATTCTGTGGATTCAGATGAAAAAGGGGAACTCTGTGGATTCAGATGTAAAAGGGGAAATCTGTGGATTCAGATGTAAAAGGGGAACTCTGCAAATTCAGATGTAAAAGGGGAACTCTGCAGATTCAGATGTAAAGGGGGAACTCTGCGGATTCAGATGTAAAGGGGGAACTCTGCGGATTCAGATGTAGAAGGTGAACTCTGTGGATTCAGATGTAAAAGGCGAACTCTGCGGATTCAGATGTAAAAGAGGAACTCTGTGGATTCAGATGTAAAAGGGGAACTCTGTGGACTCAGATGTAAAGGGGGAACTCTGCGGATTCAGATGTAAAGGGGGAACTCTGCGGATTCAGATGTAAAGGGGGAACTCTGCGGATTCAGATGTAAAAGGGGAACTCTGTGGACTCTGATGTAAAGGGGGACTCTTGTGATTAACTTCATATGATTTGAAATGTTATTTAATAGCAACATCTACACATAGTTTATCTATGCATACTATGAAAAAAAATTGACATGGAACATTAAGCCTCTGCGCTGTCTGTTTGACAACCAAAACAGCAGGGAGGGAGCTCAAGTACCTTGAGGATGGAGTGCCCATATTTACACTCCAGCCTCAGTGTGCTTCTGCAGGACAATTAACCACTTAACCCCCGGACCATATTGCTGGTCAAAGACCAGAGCACTTTTTGCGATTCGGCACTGCGTCGCTTTAACTGACAATTGCGCGGTCGTGCGACGTGGCTCCCAAACAAAATTAGCGTTCTTTTTTTCCCCACAAATAGAGCTTTCTTTTGGTGGTATTTGATCACCTCTGCGGTTTTTATTTTCTGCGCTATAAACAAAAATAGAGCAACAATTTTGAAAAGAAAATCAATATTTTTTACTTTTTGCTATAATAAATATCCCCCAAAAATATATATAAAAAAACAAATTCTCAGTTTAGGCCGATACGTATTCTTCTACATATTTTTCGTAAAAAAAATCACAATAAGCGTTTATTGATTGGTTTGCGCAAAAGTTATAGCGTTTACAAAATAGGGGGTATTTTTATGGCATTTTTATTAATATTTTTTTTTACTAGTAATGGCGGCGATCAGCGATTTTTTTTTCGGTACTGCGACATTATGGCGGACACTTGGGACACTTTTGACACATTTATGGGACCATTGGCATTTTTATAGCGATCAGTGCTATAAAAATGCATTGGATTACTATAAAAATGCCACTGGCAGTGAAGGGGTTAACACTAGGGGGCGGGGAAAGGGTTAAGTATGTTCCCTGGGTGTGTTCTAACTGTAGGGGGGGTGGCCTCACTAGGGGAAATGACCGATCTTCTGTTCATACATTGTATGAACAAAAGATCAGCATTTCTCTCCCTGACAGGACCGGGAGCTGTGTGTTTACACACACAGCTCCCGGTCCCCGCTCTGTAACGAGAGATCACATGTGCCCGATGGTGATCATGCCCGCAAGGCACGCGCACGGGAGTCGGGGGCAGGCGTGCGTGCCTCCTGCGGCGCGCACGCGCCCCTAGTGGCCTGCGCGAGAGCCGACGTATAGCTACGGGCTCTCGCGCAGGGGAGCCAACCTGCTGGCGGCTGGTCGGCAAGTAGTTAAAGGGATTGTAAAGGTTCACATTTTTTTTTAAATAACAAACATGTCCTACTTACCTCCATACTCACCTACCTGCATCTAGTTTTGCACAGAGTGGCCCCGAATGCCGTTTTCTGGGGTCCCTCGGCAGCTCTCTCGGCTCCTCCCCACAATAGCTATCCCCCTCTGGGAAACTCTCTCCCGAGGGGGTTACCTTGCGGGCGCTCTCCTGTGTCATACACTTGATGTACATAGCCGCCAAGTGTATGATTCGGTTCTGATCCCTGATGCCCACATCATTGGATTTGATTGACAGCAGCGCGAGCCAATGGCTGCGTTGCTATCAATCTATCCAATGAAGAGCCCAGAAGCCCGGGCAAAGGAAGAAAACGTTCGCGACACGGGACTTTCCAGGGCTCAGGTAAGTAAAACAGGGGGCTGGGGGGCCGGAAATTGTCAGATGTTTTTCATAGGATGCATTAAGGCGATAAAACATGAACCTTTACAACCCCTTTAATGTTTCTTTCCTTCCAAAGGGTACGTGAATGACTCTTCTTTGGGATATGTGTCATAGATTTAACAAACTGTTGAAAACTTTTTATATGAAGTAGGAATGGGATTTTAAAGGTGCAACAACACAGAAATATATACAAAAATATAAATGTATTGAAATACATGATAAAATGATATAAAAATTCATCCAGTATTACTGTACAATTGATAGATGTGCAGACTGAGAAAATCTCTCTACATATGTTTCGCCACACTTATGGCTTCTTCAGGGTAATGAGTTTGTCAGGCACTATCTACCTAGAATAAAGAGACACAATAATCAAAACACATAGAAGAACAAAATATACATAATTAATTATTGAGCAATACAAATTCAATTAAATCCAAACCCTGTTGGCTGGGAGACGAATAGAAGACCATATAGGAACAAACAATTACCTGCAGGTAGAATCAATCTGCCTATGGATGGAAATAGAGGCCAAGAGATCAGAGGGAGCCCTAAGAATATTGGATCAGAGGCCAGTAAATAGATAAATAGCCCATCTGAAGCCTGATCAAAGACCCGTTTTAAGTGTCTATTGGTGAAAGATCAAAAAATCTGTGTTCCAAAAATGGAAAACATAGATGAAAGGTGCCAATCAATGTAGTTGACTAGCTGACAATTTTTCTCTTAAGGTGTTGGAAACATTCCTCAGAGATTTTGGTCCATATTGACATGATAGCATAACGTAGTTTCGGCAGATTTGTCAGCTGCACATCTATGATGCAAATCTCCCGTTCCACCACACCCCAAAGGTGCTCTAACTGATTGAGATCTGGTGACTGCGGAGGCCATTGGAGTACAGTGACCTCATTGTTATGTTCAATAAACCAGTTTGAGATGATTTGAGCTTTGTGATATGGTGCATTATCCGGCTGGAAGTAGCCATCAGAAGATGGGCACACTGTAGTCAGGGATGGACATGGTCAGGAACAATACTCAGGTAGGCTGTGGCATTTAAAAAATGCTCAATTGGTACTAAGGGGCCTAAAGTGTGCCAAGAAAATAAACCCCACACCATTACACCACTACCAACCTGAGTCATTGATACAAGGCAGGATGGATCCATGCTTTCATGTTGTTTATGCCAAATTATGACCCTACCATCTGAATGTCGAAGCTGAAATTGAAAATCATCAGATCAGGCAACATTTTTCCAATCTTTTTTTGTCCTAGTTTGGTGAGCATGTGCGAATTGTAGCCTTATTTTACTGTTCTTAGTTGACAGGAGTGGCACCCAGTGTGGTCTTCTCCTGCTGTAGCCTATCTGCTTCAAGGTTCGATGTGTTGTGCATTCAGAGATGGTATTCTGCATACCTTGGTTGTAACAAGTGGTAACAAGTGGTTATCTGAGTTACTGTTGCCTTTCTATTATGTCAAAGTAGTCTGCCTATTCTACTCTGACCTTTGACATTGACAAGCCATTTTCATCCACACAACTGGTAAGAATATTTTCTCTTTTTTCAGACCACTCTCTGTAAATTCGAGAGATGGTTGTGCATAAAATCCCAGTAGATCAGCACATTATGAAAGACTTACCTGCAGGGCTTTTTTTCTGGCGGAACGCACCGGAACGCAGTTCCGCCACCTATTGCCAGAGCATTCATTTCCCTCCTCTCCTCCTTATTGTATAGCCTGCGCCCTGCCATGCTGCCAACGGAGGAATCAAACGCAGGGGAATCTCCGCCAGAGCACTCCACCCGTATCCTGTGTAGCCCCGGCTCCTCCTCCTCCTACAGTATGTAACCTGTTGTACACTGCCACTGCCCGGAGGGATCGAATAGTTGCATGTGAGAGTGGAAGGCTGAGTGTACTCCGAGGCTCTACCCCGCCTCTCAGTGCTGTCCAGGAGATCGATTTGGCGCTGTGTGTCACGCTATCTGATCGTGGATCAGGTAGGTAGCCAGATGGTCCTCCTCCCCACTAGCCTCCCTCATGTTATGTAATCTGGTCTGTTACTATTGTGACTGTGAGCAAAATGCTGCTAATGGGTTTGTGCTGTGGACTGGGCTGGGTGGTCTGTGGACTGGGCTGGATGGTCTGTGGACTGGGCTGGCCTTGGCAGTCTCTTTGCTGGACTAAGCTAGGTGGTCTCTTTGCTAAGCTGGGCGATCTCTTGCTGGACTAAGCTGTCTCTTTGCGGGACTAAGCTGGGCTGTCTGTTTGCTGGACTGAGCTGGGCTGTCTCTTTGGTGCACTGGGCTGGGCTGTCTCTTTGTTGGGCTGGGCGGTCTCTTTGCTGGACTAAGCAGGGTGGTCTCTTTGCTGGACTAAGCAGGGCAGTCTCTTTGCTGGACTAAGCAGGGCGGTCTCTTTGCTGGACTGGGCTGGGCTGTCTCTTTCTGGACTGGGTTGTCTCTTTCTGGAATGGGCTGGGCTGTCTCTTTCTGGACTGGGCTGGGCAGTCTCTTTACTGGACTGGGTTGGGCGGTCTCTTTGCTGGACTGGGCAGGCTCTTTGCTGGACTGGGCTGGGCGGTCTCTTTGCTGGACTTGGCTGAGCGGTCTCTTTGCTGGACTAGGCTGTCTCTGCTGGACTGAACTGGGCTGTCTCTTTGCTAAACTGGGCTTCGCTTTTTCTAAGGCGTGGTTCTAGGGGGTGGTGATGGGCAGTTCTACGGGCAGGGAGGGGGCGTGGCCTTGGAGGGGTGGGGTGAGTTCCTTCACCTTTTCTCTGAGAAAAAAAGCCCTGCTTACCTGTAAAACAGATCCCTCCAGTGGTGCACTGTCACTGCCAGGGCTTCCATCTTCACCCAGTCTTCCTTCCAGGTTTGCTGGCTCCAGCCATTTGAATGGCCAAACCACAAAGATGTTACTCCCGGGCATGCACACGGGAGTCACTGTCGTGGCACAGCGTTCTGGGTTGATGGCACATTTAGTGTGCCCTCAATTCAGAGCACATGTACTGGTGACGTCACCAGTTGGAAAACATGTGAATCTCCTAATGTGCATCATTTTACCTACAGGTGAGCTCTATTATAAACTTACCTGTAGATAAAAGGGACAAGGAGGAGTTTTACTACCATTTTAAAGAAGATATGTGATCTAAATAATAAACTGCATTGAAGTATTATTTGGTAAAAGCTTAAGAAGGTAAAACAAGTCATATAATAGAATAGAATATTCTCTGTTATTAACACAGAATTATACTGACTTATTGTTGATTCTGCATGTAGATACTTATCACTGCTTATACAAGGCACCGTGCAAAGTGTAAATCTTAGGGAGACAGGCATGTCCAGACTGAACAAGCTGTCTTATGTGTACTTAACTTAAGTGCGGTGGTCTGCCATCTTTATACTTTTTTCCAATAACTGAACCTACGTTTAAATTCACACCGTAGAAGCATATTTTGGACACTCAGTAATAACTGTTTATACACGGCACTTATTTCTCTAAGATATTATTATGTTAAAATAACATCAATAATCTTAATCTCTTCAGTACAACACTGAGCTAACTGTGAATAAAAATGAGTCAACACGGAAGAACGATATCCACAAGATCCTTTTTGCAGACAATAATCTCAAAAAAATATTTTAATTAAATGTTGGTACGCCATAATTATAGGAGAAATGAGACCCAAGGATGAGACCATAATGTTGTACAAAACCAATCTTTGGATCCCAAGGGTGAGAAATGGAAAGAGCTGGTATCTCTTGGGAAAAATTAAGTATGTGTGAAAAGTGTCTGACAGTTTAGCATGCTTATTGGGATAGAAAAAATGTACTTGTAAGACATAGTAATGATAAGTCATATCATTCAGGCCACCACTGCAATAAAATATCCTTTTGGCTCCTAAATTGATGACTTGCAGTTACAGTACTTAAAGCGGAGGTTCACCCGTATATATGACTTTTTCCCCATAGATGGATGCTCGTTTTGTCTAGGGGAATCCATACCGGAAGCGACGGAGAAGATGCATGGGGAACTTTCAAAGCCGTAAAGGTAATGGTAAAGTATAACTAAAGGTAAACCTTTTGTTTAGTTTTGTGGAGAGAGTGAAAAGGGATTTTTTTGCTGTCTGTGCCCTGTTTACTCTCTCTATTTGTCATGTTTACCATAGTCATTAAAAGTGAAAGTAAAAGAAAATCCCAAATTTTGGGTTGACAAGAAATTTTGGGTTAACAGGAATAGAGGGGAAGTTTCTCAATGGGAACACTAGTTCCGGTGACCTTAGTGACAACCAAGGATTCCCTTACTTTGGAAGGATTTCACCTCACTTCCTGTTTTGACTATGGGACAGAAAGTGAAAGGAAATCTTCCCAATGAGACACAGATGGCAAAAAACCTGATGGGTTATAACCCTCTCTTACTTTATCCAAAATAAAAAAAAATCCTTTAGTTTTACGTTAAAGCGTTTATTACCCCAAAACTTCATATTCCTGATATGTGCCTGGAGTACCATCTAATTGTATCTGAAAGTATCCTGTTCTCTTTGTATTGTTTCCTTTGTGTGAAATTCCTGGTGTTCCTGCCAGTCCCTCTGCTTTCCTATTTAAAACTGACCACACCAAGCATGAGAGCACAGCATGGTCAGTTCTCTAGCTATGCTGGGAACTCAGTGTACTCTTCTCCAATGATCAGACTTGTCTTGACACCCCCCCCCCCCCCGAAAATCCATTCACTGGAAAGCTCAGTGCTTCTCCTCCCCCCAGCTCTTATACAACTGAGAACAGAGGGAATGTGATCACTTATAAAGAAGGTAAAAAGGTATCATCTTGTTAGCTGAGGATTTAAATTATGTGCTGGAAGCTTCTTGGATGCAGCAATAGGCTTTACTTCAATGGAGAAATACATCACATGCCTTTTATCATAGAACAGGAAGAGAACACAAACAAGTGCATATACAGTAACACAATAAGGATGGTACTTCCTCTGATTACCTCATATCATATCATAGAATACATGAACAATAATACTTCAGTGCCACCTGCTGCATAGATAGGTATAATGCATACACTATATAGTCAGTTTATATGCAACCATGCTATTGTTCTTCCAACATTTATAATGTTTTTCCCAAAAATGTTTTGCATTTGAGTTCTATTTTAAACAAATGGGTTGCTTTACAAGGTGATCGTTTACAATCACTTTAACTCTTTAAGGAAGGATGCTCCACACTTCAACACAGGAATTCTCACATGGTCCGGACATAGAAAGGCTTGACAGATTGATATTTTCTTCTCCCTCTTTCTGTGGGTGGTGGTACATGGCCATTCTTAGTTGGCAGAGCAATTTGCCTGCTTAATTTTGATGACAACCGAGTCTCCTCCATGCTAACTAATTATGCAACAACTGACTACAACTTCTTTATGTTCTTAAAGTGATTGTAGTCTTGTTTTTTTTCTACAAATAACAAACATGTCATACTTACCTGCTCTGTGCAGTGGTTTTGCACCTAGGGCAGCCCACATCCTCCTCTTCTCGGGTCCCTCTTCAGCTCTCCTGGCCCCTCCCTCCTGTCGAGTGCCCCCACTGCAAGCAGTTTTCTATAGGGGCACCCGAGCCAAGTCACAGCTCCCTGTGAGCTGAGACTGAGAGTTCTGGATGGCCGAGGAACTCATTGACATCGCTGGAGAGAGGTGGCTCAGGTAAGTATTAGGGGTGTTTTTTAGAATACCTGTCAGCTGTAAATCGTAGGCATCACATCCCTTGCTTACAGAGTATACATAGAGAGGTTAAATGGGATTTTTAAGATGCAGAGATAACACGAAAAGCCTAAAAATCTGATTCAAAGCCGTAATTAAGTAAGTATTAGGGGTGACGGAGAGCGACTGCTGCACACAGAAAGTTATTTATCTTAATGCATTAAATGCATTAAGATAAAAAAATCTGACTTTACAACCACTTTAAACTTGGAAGGGGTTAGACCAGGGGTGTCCAAACTTTTTTCAAAGAGGGCCAAATTTCATGAAGTGAACATGCATGAGGGCCGACCATTTTGCCTGACTTTCTTTGAATCATTAAAATTAAATATTTTATGCTAAGTTTATAGCAAACGGCATACTTTTCATTTTGTAACATGGATGACAAATTTAAACAGGTGTTAAATTACTCTGACTTTCATATCTGAAGGCCGGATAACAAAAAAAAAATCCAGGAAATATAGTATACCAGTTCCTCTCACCAAGAAAGAGCTTGGGTGTTTAATGTACTTTTTTTAAACAATATTCTTTCCTTCTGCAGCCAAGTCTCCTTCAGCCAGCCAGCCAACCAGTGCATCTCACGAAGGATTAGCTTGGGTGTTTTATATATGTTTTTGTATTTTTGCAGCAAAGTCTCCTCCAGCCATTTAGCCCTCTCACTGCCTGAAAAGAAGGTCGGGCGTGTTCACAAGTAGATGTGCCCGAGCCCGCAAAGGAAGATGACATCGTGCAGCCAATCACAGGCACTGTGAAATTTTCCCCCCATCTCTGGCTCTGCGTGCCGAGCGCCGCTCTCATTGTTAGGATGAACGGGGCATGTAGTTGGGCGTGTATTTAGATATACATTGTAATGTGGCATTCTAAGTATATTCTCGTGTTATTTATTTTTTGGGATACATCTTCAGCATTACAAATCCCGAGCACCACTCTCAGTGTGTAGCGGGGCGTGTAGCTGGGCGTGTTCAGAAGTCTATTTGCCAGAGGCGCTTCAGCATTACAAATCCCGAGCGCCACTCCCACTGTGTAGCTGGGCGTGTTTAGAAGTCTATTTGCCAGAGCCGCTGTGAAGCTGACAGCGCGCAGAGCCAATCACAGGCACTGTGACATTTCCAGGTCTCTACATCTGCGGATTTGTAATGCTGAAGATGTATCCCAAAAAATAAATAACACACAGGTATACATGGAGGGCCACATTAGAATGTATTCCTAAATCCCAAGCGGGGGCCACATCAAACCGGAACACGGGCCGCAAATGGCCCGCGGGCCGGACTTTGGACATGCCTGGGTTAGACTGAATACTCCTATCTTTATTTAAGCAACAACATCCCTACCCTTGGTCTCTTGCAAAGACAATACATGTATATCAATAGCAAAGAGAACACAAGACACTAGATATCTAAGGGCAGGTTCCACATGCATATTCCCTAAGTAGGTTTTAGTCACTGGCACCTACTCTGCAGCACCTGCTTCTAATTGGTTGTAAATTTTGGCTACACTTCCATGGAAGATTTAGCCCAGCGGGAATTGCAATAGCAGGAATCTTCTGAATCTTTCTGCTACTGTAAACTCAGATGTACCTGCTGATCATGTTCACTATAATGATAGGTCACCAGCAGCTGCAGCTATTTGTGGCTGTCCACAGAGCCAGCAATTACCTGTGATGATTACGGTACTTCTGGATGCACTTTGTGTATGTCCAGCTGCGATCACTGCAGGTAATCATGGGCTTTGCCGATAGCTGCAGATAGCTGCAGACACTGGCTACCTGTCATTTTAGTGAACTGGATTGGCAGCCATAGCTAGCCGCTCACAGCAGCAGAAGGAATCATAAGAAAAAGAAGAATTTGCAACAGGCCAAATCACCCCTGTGAATGCTGCCTAAGGAAAGTACTTATTCCATGTGACAAATCTGCATTACCATTATGTTAGATCATTAGAATGAATACCTCATTTCAATTTTTTTTGTCAATTGTTCAAGTATATCACCTTTGTCTGTAGGCACGGTTGCATGAAGATCAAGTTTGCCAAATATGTTGAAAAAGTGAATAATTTTAATGGGGTGTGCTTATTTTTTCATATGACTATGTAAATTCAAATTTGGTATGTTTATTTATGAATTTGTTTATTTGTGTCACTTGATCTATTTTTAAAAGGGACAATGCAACAAATTTGTTATTGAGTTTGTATTTCCTGTTATATTCTGACAGCTGAATTAGTGCAGTTGCCCAAATTTATTTCTTGTCACTAAGTGCAGAGTTTTTGGTTATAAGTGTGTTCCCTTACTGCAAATTTGACAATCTGCGAATCCAAAAAAAGGTACGTTGCATATTCCACACCAATATAAGAAAGCTTTCAGTTCACAATAAAGGTGATGTGGCTTTTTTTTTGTTTGAGTAAGGAAGAACTAAATGTCAAAGAAATCACTCTGATTGCTTGACATAGTTTAAATATAGCTGCAAAAGATGAAAACCAGCTCTGCACATGTTGCTTATACCAAGCTTCCTCGGTTGATCAAAGCTGTGTGAGGCTGTGGTTAAACTGCAGAGACAGATCAGCAATCTATTCAGTGTGACATATGTCTTACATTTTTTACTTTTCCCAAACAATGCAGAGAAATATTTAACCTTAAAATATATATTGAATGACTGATATTATCAATATAGTATATGATACATTTGTTGCATACATGATGATGTTTTATTTCTTTAGCACATGTTTCTGCATAAGTAGGCAACAGAAATTGTCAGGTCGTGGTGGGAGCTATTGTAAACTCAAGATTGGAATTTGCAAATGCCCTTTACCTCGGACTCCCCAAGTACCAAATCGCTCGTCTACAAGTCGTTCAAAATACGGCCGCTAGACTTGTGACTGGGAAAAAACCTTGGGAATCAATCTCACCTTCACTGAGAACCCTTCACTGGTTACCAGTAAAAGACAGAATCACTTTTAAAGCACTCTGTCTAACGCATAGATGTATCTATGGGAATGCTCTCCATTATCTATGCGAAAAAAATAAAAGCTCATAATCCCAATCGCGTTCTGCGATCCACCAATCAAAATCTCCTCCAGATACCGAAAGCCAACTACAAGTCCAAAGGAGAAAGGAGATTCGCGGTCCAAGGGGCCTAGACTATGAACGCTTTACCAACCAGCATTCGGTTGGAGGAGAACCACTTGGCGTTCAGGAGAAAGATCAAAACTCATCTCTTTTGATACCAAAGGAGACAGGAACAACAAGCGCCCAGAGGCGATTAAGTTCGCATGTGTTGCGCTATATAAGTTTTCATTCATTCATTAATGACAATAGAAACTTCATTACATTTTTTGGGCCATTTACTGGAATCAAATGTCCCTTTGATGTACAGTAGATGACCAGCAATGCCCAAAAAAAATGCCTTAAGTAAAATCCAAATAAGCATATATGACTATGGCCTCGTACACACGACAGAGAAACTCGTCAGGTGAGACACATCGTTTTCCTCGACGAGTTCCTTGTTAGGCTTGTCGAGGAACTCGACAAGCTTGCTTTGCGTACACAAGACAAAATCTCCTTGTTCTCAAACGCGGTGACGTACAACACATACAATGGCAGGAGAAGTTCGATTCCACTGGCACAACCCTTGGGGCTGCTTTTGCTAATCTCATGTTACTGCGTGTTAAGTGAAAGTTTGGTCGGAGACGATTTGCACTTTTCAGTCTGTTACAGCGTGAAAAATGTGTTATCTCCATTACAAATGCTACTTTTACTCCTGTCTCATACTTTATTCTGAGCATGCAAGGGTTTCTTAGCATACACACGCTCGAGTTTCTCGTTGAAAACCAGCCCGACGAGGAACACGACGAGGAAATTGAGAATCCCGTCGAGGAAAAAGAGAACTCTCTTTTTTTCTCGTCGAGTTCCTCGACAGTTTCCTCGATGAATAACATACACACGACCGGTTTCCTTGGAAAAAAAGCTCTCCCACCAAGTTTCTTGATGGATTCTGTCGAGTTTTCTCAGTCGTGTGTAGGTTGTTTGCCTAACAATGTGAATATCACTAAATATGGGAAACTTTTGTTTACTTTGGCTATCCAATCATGTACAAGAAAAATGAAGCACATGATTGGGCTTATAATGTGCCAACTCAAAACTGCGCCTGGATGGTAATGCTATCCACAGTAAAAGATGACAAAAAGCAGCAGCTCTGCTGTGAGATATCTTCCACAGAACAGTAATAAAGTATGTAAAAAAGAGCCAGTGGTGGGCAAAATGTATAAATCAAAGATGAATCAAAGTTAAATTCCATAATACAATGATAATACAATGATAATTTAAATATTATATAATCTATTGTATAACACCTGTGCACAACAAAGTCCAAGTGCAAATGGAGCAATAAAGTGCAAAAAACTATGCAAAAATGAAAAAGGTGAAAAAGACTTATACAAATATAAAGTTTGTGAAGATTAGAAGTGATCCTCTTCTGAAATGTATAGGCAGTGAACAACCAATAACCATTCAGACCTCCAAAGTTGTGACACTGCCACCAAAGTAAAAATGCAGGCTTACCAAATTCAGTGGACTTTCTAATAAATGAGAGGTCCGATGGGCATGTAGCCAAACACCCTGGCCAGGGTATTCCCAAGGTTCTCATACAGGATTCACTCAAAGGTAGGGATATGTATTGTAATGCTCATCTTGATGGCATCCCAATAAGACAGTAATTAAACATGAAAGGAGAAGCTCCACATAATGTAAAACCCATCTAAATGTTTTATTAAAAGTAAAAGTTGCACATAGATCAAGAGGTACCGTAAATCACATAGTCCAAAGTTGCCGGCCAGCTAAGAGCAAAGAAACATCCCACACTTCCTGAAACATGCGATGATGTCAGCACTTTGCTCCATCCTATGTGTTTTGTCACAAGTGACATAGTTCAGGGCACCTTGATTGGGCTTACAAAGTGAACACAGCTTCACCAACATTGATTTCAAGTCATACAGATCATATTATTGTGTTGGTTTAGGTTTTTAGTTTAAGGCTTAGTATTTTTTTATCATTCAGAGTCTCTTAGCAGTGTTCTGTCTAGTATACTGTAGGTTTTATGGCTTTTATGTTATGATGCAATAAAAGACAAATTAGTAGAATTATAAATGTTGTACTCCCTGGTTACATTTATATTTGGCAAGCCAGAATTCACAGTACATTCACAGATTTGTGGCACATAAAATAAGGCAAAAAATACTTTTATTATAAATATAGTACTTTGTTCCAAAAGTAGAAAGAGAGAGTTATTTAAAATTGAATATGAAAAGCTTACATTTTTCACACGTTTTCAAGCATAGAAATCAACAGTATGTAACCATAACCAGCATTAAACAGCATTTTAATACTGTAAAATTATTTACCTAAATTTATATAAACACCTTTACCTTATTTATTTTTTACACTCTGCTTTACACCTGCTCTACAGGTCTGCTTTTTCATAGGTAAAATAATTTCTTCACAGCTATATGTTTTTTTACAAGAAAATTGACTAATTGGGGTTTATTTACTAAAGGCATATAATCTCTATTATATTCTTTATTTAACAAGGTCCATTTTTAAATGTGAATTTTAATGTAGCTTAGTAAAAAATAATGTAATCTGTATTTATTTTAAATACCCAGTCTTATAAAAGGGCAACTTAAGTTAAAGAAACATGAATTTCTCCTTGCACACGATCAAGTGAATGAAAAATCTCATTGCCCAAGCTAAATGCATATTTACCTTGTAAACAAAATATTCAGTTTACTAAGTGAACCGTCTATACATTCTTAGTAAATCAAGTCTATTACAGGTAGGGGGATTTTAATAAATTAAATATGTATAGCAAAACATAAAACATAATCATAAAACATAAGAAAGCTATAGTAGAACAATGGAACTAACAGAACTAAAATGAAAGTGAAGAAAAAATGTCTATCAGCACACCTTTTGGTTGTAATCATAATGAACTAAACATAAAGTTTAATAGTAAAAGAACAACAAAAAACAATAACAAAAAAAGCACAATACTTGTCTAAAAAATATATAGCAATAGGCACTTCTATATATTCATGTATAGTTCACAATTACATAAGGCACAGATTTACCTCCAGTACTTGTCTCTCCAGACATGAATATATTCCTAAGATTTTGAAGCCTTTATAATATCACAGATACTTTCAACACAGAGTGCCAACCCGTGGCTGTAAAAACTGCAAAGCACTTGTATCAGTATTTTAAGACAGAAGGACTATATTTGAAGCAAGATGTCTTGCTGTATGGTTTTAAAAAGGATCACATACATTTTAGAGAGAGAACATAAAATAATAAGAAATAAACGTTATCTGTTTTTTAATAGCGTATGTTTATTTTCGAGGCTAAAGCTGTTATTGTGTAATCTTCATCGTGGGCATTTCATCTTGGAAACTTAAAAAAAATGACCTATTTAGCTGAACATAATTTCAACACTTCAGGACTTATTCACAATACTGTTTATAGAATTACACACCAAATGTATCTCATCAGACAGCCATTATTTGGCTAAACAACGAAAGATCATTTCCCAAGACAGAGTGCTATAAAATATCATCTCAAGGACTGTTGACAGTTTAATTAGCATCTTGAATTGCTACTTCCTCCAAAGGCTACCACCTGCACTACAGCCATCCAGACTATCTATATAACAGATACACACCGTAGATCTCTGTGTACACAATACTGTATATCTTCTTAAAATATAATGCCCTTTGTAAGTTATTACTTTTAAACTAAAAAAATTCTGGTTGAATGAACAAGACAAGACTAAACACGGAAAGCTCAGACAATTGATACACTTTAAGCTGTCTTTTGAGATTAACATTGCTACTTTATTCCTGGAGCTGTTCCTCCACAGTGCAACATAAGCAAATGAGGGCATGGTCAAAAAGGTGAACAGCTAAAATTAAAGACGGTATGTGGAGTGAGAGTCCCTACTCGAAGTTGGGCAGAACATTAAAACATGTTAGTGACGATGTCTGTATGTTGAGGCTGTCACATAAGGGGTTCAGGTGTTTTATCCCTGCAGTGTTGGTCATTGTCAGGCTGTTAGCACTTTTCCTCTTCTCTAGATGCATACTTTTATAGAAGGAGAACACCAAGTCTGCAAACACTGATCCATGCTGTGAATTGTGCACTGTGGTGACAACTCTCATGCTTTGTGAGTGCAATTCTTTGCCCTTTATTATTGTTAATACATTGTTTTTACCTTTACTATCCAGCCTGCTTCGCTTGTTATTTTGTAATTTTTTTAAAATAACTGAAATATACTGTAGCACTTACCTCCGCTGGAGCCACCTGATGTAATGGGTTCTCTGTTCTGCCATGACACTTTAAGCTGCTAAGTTCCCACTGACACACCTGGCTATAGGAATGACATACCTGGCTATAGGAATGAAGGCTGCTCACACCTTTGTAAAGAGTTAGTAGGCTACCGCTCTATAACATTACACAGAAAATAGGCGTTTTTAAAGTGGGCTTCGAGATTCCAATAAGCCCCCTGCCCGCAGACCCCCACGACCACAGCTCAGGGTTGTGGGGATGAGGCCTTTGTCCCCATCAATATGGGGATAGGGTGCAGAGCCCCCCTGCCCATATGTTAACCACTTTAATACCAGGCACTACCCCCTTCCTGCCCAAGCCAATTTTCAGCTTTCCGCGCTGTCGCTGTTTAAACCACTAGCCGACCAGCCGCGCTATCTTTCCTTTTACTATTATTATTATGTCTATTTTTACCACTGTCAATCCGACTAGTATAAGGCATCTGGGACCACCCACTTGGGTGGGAGGAGTTGGTGATGACCCCTGGGAGGTCCTCAGTGACTTGCAATTGTGTATGGACTCTCATGAGTGCTCATATGTATATAAGGGGAGCCTGTGGAAGGGTCTGCACTGCTGGGCTCTGATGAAGAGGTCTCTGTAGGCTCGAAATGTGTCAGCCGGCAGTGACACACCTTCATTCCCCCTATTTGGAGTGTGGTTCGAGGGGTATCCACTACAGTGTTGTCGACAAGCCTACTATGTTGCTTCCTTTGTGAGTAGTTTTTATTACATTTTTAATTCATTAAATTGGTAACACACTAAATAATTCATTAAATATGGAACACACTAGGCTGGTGCGCCTTTTTTCTTCTCTTCCCCTCTTACTGATTGGCAGCTGCCTGGGTATTGATTGGCAGCTGCCTGGGCACAGATATGCATTTCCCTGGTGATCTATGGGGGGCATACCTGGTGGTTCAGTGTGGATGGCCATTCTGGTGGTCCTGGGTGGAATCCTGGTGGTCCTGGGCGGGATCCGAGGGGGGCTGTGCTGATAAACAATCAGCACAGACCCCCCTGTCAGGAGAGCAGCTGATCGGCTCTCCTCCACTCATGTCTGTCAGACTCGAGTGAGGAAAAGCCGATCAATGGCCTCCGTCAGAGGCTCTTTACCAAGATTGGTGTGTCAGACTGACACACCGCACCACCGATCACCAGGATGCGCTCCCCCATGGGCGCGCGGCAGCTGTTATCCTGCTGGATGTTCAGTCAGGATAATGCAACCACCACCTGGCCGTCATTTTGCTATAGGATGGGCGGTATGTGGTTAAGGGCATGTGGACTGGTATGCTAAGGGATGGCCCCCTTCCTGTTCTAGCATGATGCGCACCAGTGCAGAAAGTAAGGTCTAAAAGACATGGATGAGCGAGTTTGGGGTGCAGGAATTTGACAGGCCTGCACAGAGTCCTGACCTTAACCCAATAGAACACCTTTGGGATGAATTCGAGCAGAGACCGCGAGCCAGGCCTTTTCGTTCAACATCAGTGCCTGACCTCAGAAATGCGCTTCTGGGGAGAATGGTCCAAACATTCCCCTAGACACATTACTAACCTTCCCAGAAGAGTTGAAGCTGTTATAACTGCAAAGGGTGGGTCCAACTTAATATTGAACCCTACAGGGGGGCATGGCCTAACGGAGCATGGGATGTCTTTCTCAGCAGCTCCTCTGCACAATTCTGCGCAATCCTATATACTTGGCCGTCCATTTCGACTGATTTCTGGCTCCTTGGAGAGGGTTATAAAACATTCCCTCAGTGGTTTGGTGGATGGGAAAATGGAAGAAGAAGCAGATCCTGGCCAAGATGAGTATCTCCACCCGCTCTGGTCAAGGTAGCCGCCACTCCACCACTCCTCACTCCTCAATGGCATCCACCCTGTTTGGAGTGGCATTTAAGGAAGGTGAGCTTTCTGCTTCTATGTGTAAGGCTTTGATTGTAGTGTTGCCAAACCTGAGAAAGACAAATTGTTATGTGGGTCTTAGGCACCGTACACACGACCGGTTTTCTCTGGAGAATTCAGCAAGAAACTCGATGGGAGACGTATTCTGCAGAGAAAACCGGTCGTGTGTACACTTTTCGCCGAGGAAACCGACGAGGATCTCGTCGGGCCAAAAAGAGAACATGTTCTCTATTTCCTCGTTGGGCAATGGGAAAATTTTGCTCGCCGAGATCCTCGGCGGCTTCACAAGGAACTCGACGAGCAAAACGATGTGTTTTGCCCGTCGAGTTTCTCGGACGTGTGTACGGGGCCTTATAGTGAGTTGAAACTGTATACTTCTTTATTATTCACACTATATATATATATATATATATATATATATATATATATATATTTACACCGCGCAGCTGAATTGTCTAATTGATTGATGTGGGTTACTGTGCTTCCCAATGAGTATACATTTTATTTAACAAAGATGTAAGTTACCACTTACAAATGTTTCAGGGCATTACAGTATTAATGTAGCTAGAAGCTGAGATGTCGTGGTTAAATGAGAAATGTATCCTTTGTTACCATTTGTACAAATAATACATGGAAATCAGTGGTTACATCCACAAAGGTGATATTATCCAGATATTTGCAAGAAAATAAAGCAGATCACCAGCTAAGTTTCATAATCCTAACTTTTTATGCAGCTCTAAAATCATATTAATATTCATCTTAATATCTGACCGCTGAGACTGTTTTGAAATGTTGCTATGAAAAGGAAATGCAAGGCAATAAATCTAACTGTGGAAAAAAACTATGAGAATTCTATTTTTATTCGTCTATGTAAAAAAAAACAAATAAACAGCTGTAAGCACTGCCCTGCAGGGGCTGCTGAATTGACTTCCTGATTTCCCCACTGGTAATTTTCCTTGAAGCTGCACCAACACTCACCAACCAGGGTGGATCCAGGGGGGGTGCAATTGCCCCCCCGAGAAATTAGTTGCGGTTGAGTGTACGGGCAGCGTGGTGGGTGAGTCAGCGGGTGGCTCGGCGTGCAAGTGAGTGTGCGGGCGGCGTAGTGGGTGAGCCGACAAGCTACCTGTCCGCTTTGCACAATCATTCTGACTGTGCGAGCAGATGAATTGAGAGGGGCGGTCAGAGAGCGGGCAGGAAGCTGCCAGCTGGGAGGCTTGATGGGTAGACTGCCCAAACAGCGGGTGGTGGAGCAAGGAGAATTACATCATGTCTGAATTTCTCACTTCCTGTTTCTCCTCAGTAAGCTTGCCCCAATCATCTGGCTGGGGGTTAGTCAGCGAGAACAGATTACTGAGGAGGAACAGGAAGTGATAAATTCAGACAAAGAAAACAAAGAAAAAACATAACATTTAGAAGGGAAATCGACGGAAAAGGTTAGTGAACCAACAATGCACTAGCTTAACCACTTAAGACCCGGACCAATATGCAGGTTAAGGACCTTGCCCCTTTTTGCGATTAGGCACTGCGTCGCTTTAACTGAAAATTGCGTGGTCGTGCGACGTGGTTCCCAACCAAATTTACGTCCCTTTTTTCCCACAAATAAAGCTTTCTTTTGGTGGTATTTGATTTTTTGCGCTATAAAAAAATAGAGCGACAATTTTGAAAAAAATTCAATATTTTTTACTTTTTGCTATAATAAATATCCCCCAAAAAGATATATAAAAAAATTTCCTCAGTTTAGGCCGATATGTATTTTTCTATCTATTTTTGGTAAAAAAAAAATCGCAATAAGCGCTTAACGATTGTTTGCGCAAAATTTATATCGTTTTACAAAATAGGGGATAGTTTTATGGCATTTTTATTAATAATTTTTTTTTTTACTACTAATGGCAGCGATCAGCGATTTCTTTCGTGACTGCGACATTATGGCGGACACATTGGACAATTTTGACACATTTTTGGGACCATTGTCATTTTCACAGCAAAAAGTGCTGTGACGCACGGCTGGGCTATTAAGGCGGCGTACCTGTACTTGCCTGTGCCCAGCCATGCCATTCTGGCCGACATATATGTGCAGGAGGCGGTCCTTAAGGGGGTTAAAGGCGACGTACATGTACGTGCCTGTGCCCAGCCGTGCCATTATGCCAACGTATATGGGCGTTAGGCGGTCCTTAAGTGG
This sequence comes from Rana temporaria, assembly GCF_905171775.1. Classification (NCBI taxonomy): domain Eukaryota; kingdom Metazoa; phylum Chordata; class Amphibia; order Anura; family Ranidae; genus Rana; species Rana temporaria. The sequence goes on along the minus strand of NC_053492.1, from coordinate 277,947,403 downwards.
TTAAAGGAACATATTTAGAAAATAAAAAACAAACCTTTACAACCCATTTTAAGCATTATTAAAATCACTGCTCGCGAAAAAACTGCAATTTTTAAAACTTTTTTTGCATTGATACATGTCCCCTGGGGCAGGACCCAGGTCCCCAAACACTTTTTATGACAATACCATGCATGTAAGCCTTTAAAATTGGCACTTTTGATTTCTCCCATAGACCTTTAAAGGGTGTTCTGCGTCTTTCGAATTTGCCACGAACACCCCCAATTGTTTGCTATTCGGCGAACAAGCGAACCCCCGATGTTTGAGTCAAACGTATGTTCGACTCAAACATCGGGCTCATCCCTAATAGGGAACTGCTCTGGGTTTGGTTTGAGTGGGGTTCATTGAACTTCAGTAGTTCAGATGCTAACCCAAACCTCATTGAAATTAATGGGAGCCAAATCTGTCAAATTAAAAAATTACCACTTCCTTGGCTAAGTTGAGGAGTCCCAGGGATTCCCATAAACCCGGGGTCTCCAATGAAAAAATGTGGGCAGGAAGGACTATACCGGTACTCTATGTAAAGGTTCAGAAAACCTAAGTAACTCATTTATAAGTAAGTTTAAGAAAATGTTTTTTCACATATAGACATTAAGACAAAAATAAATAAAAATTACATCACATTAAAACCATTACATACAAAACAAACTTGACCACAATCAGTCACCGTTGTGCAATCCCCATTTTGTGACAGACGGGGTAGGGTATCGGTGAAACAATTGGGGTCGTGAGACCAAATCTCGGAGTCTCGACTAGTTCGCTTTTTGCTTCGTCAGGAGACGTGTTTTTTATTATAAACGATGTTAAATTACCAATGTATTGAACTACCCGATACTACTTGATCTGTCATGTCTCCATACCCTAATTGTTCTGGGCTTCCATTTGGATTAGTTTACCCAGTTTTTCCCTTTCTCCTCCCACCCTTTCCCTTTGCAATTTGTTTCACCGAGCATTTGTATTTACTAAATGACCGCAACGATCACAAAACCAGCACATACTTTTGTATTGAGTATAAATGTTGTGCTTGGCCCTGGTTCCTTTTTCCTCTCCCTTTTGTCTCATGATGTTGTTCTTTAAAGAGCTTCACCCATAATTTCCTGTTATATGTGGAGATCAGCTGTTTCAGCATGGACAGACAGATTAGCCACGCTAGGCTCTATCTGCTCACACGCCCACTGGTGACGCCCACCAGCGATCACCTTGACAGCAGCGGGACGCTGCCTTCCCTTCGCTTCTTGGATCTGTATGGCTGTGTTTGGACGGACTAAGATTGTAAGCTCCGTCCATTCACAACGCCCATTGGCGACGCCCATCGGCGATCACCATGACAACAGTAGCTACGCTGCCCTCCTTGTCCACCGCGATTGCATGACTATGCACAGCTCCGCCCCTCATCTTTCCCATTAGACGTATCCCTTGCCTCTGATTGGTCAGCTGGACCTATTGGGTCCAGACCTAGTCAGGGGCTCGACTCCACCCTATGCACGGCGGCACGCTATTGCCTCCTCGGCGTCCCAATTAAGGGGATATGTAAACGCAGCTCCAATGTTGCAGCTCGCACCGGAGCCAAGTCCCAGGACATACAGGCATTACCACGCAACAAAGTAAGTTAATGGGGTGGGGGGCCCAGTGGTGCTGTACTCTGATACCACACTGTGGAGATCGCTGTTATATGTCTTGGCCTCATTTGATTTCCATTATTATTTTGTTTCTCCATCAGGCTTGCTCTCTGGTTATCCCCATGGTTTGGTGATTGCTATTTCACCAGTTTCCTGTATTGGACACTCATCCATAGTGCCATTACTGAGAGCATCCACACAGTCTGTTCATAGGACTTTTATGTCCTGGGACTCATACATACAAAAAACCCCCTAAATATTTTATGCCCGCCCGGGCATGCAGGTACTATTAAGATTATTCTTAAGCTTTATATCACTTTTCTGTGGGACTTGGGATAGATGCTTTTTCTTTCCTGCTTGGGACAAAAAAAAAACCTTTCTCCCCCCCCTTTTTCTCCCTTCACCAACCCCCCCCCCTTTTTCCCAAATAACCCCCCCTCCCCCTTTAACCCCCCCTCCCCCCCCCCCGTCCCCACCAACTCACTCACTCTTCCCCTTTCCCCCCTCTCCTTTCTCCCCCCCCCACACACTCCCCTATAAACCCCCCCCCCCTTTCCCCCCCCTTTCCCCCCCCCCTTCCCTCACTTCCCCCACTTTTTCCCCCCTATTCACACCGTTAATTCACCATGGGTCTTTTTGAATGTTGGTTTCACCCACTTCTTGGGGATCTTCACTTGTTCTTTTATTTTTTAATCCACTTCATCCAAGTCCACTCTGGTCTTATATCATCCTTATCACTTATTATCAATATTTATTATCCGCTGTTTCCCTCCCCCTTCCCCAACCTTCCCCTCCTTTCCCCCAACCCCCCCCCCCCTCTCACCACTTTACCCTCTTTTTTCCCTTCCCCCCCCCTCCCCTCCCCCCCTTTTTTTCCTTTCTTTCCCCCCCTTTTTTGGTGGTATCACTTCACCTTCAGCCTCGTTTGTGAGGTACACACTTGAGAACTCTCTCTCAATTGATTCACATCACTGCACTTCACACCCACTCGTCTGTAGTAGCTTTCTGCACTTACCACAGTCACAGAATCCATGCAATCAATTTATTATTTACCATTCTATTATCCAGGTCTGTTTGATTAGACTTTGGTCTTGGTTCACGTGTGACCTACCTCTTCACGTTTCAACTGGAACTCTCTCCCTGGGGCCAAGGAACTTTGTGCCTCCAGGTAGGAGACATGACATGAACTAATTCCCTCCCCTCCCCTATTATATACTATATTGTTCTTTGGGGCGCTCTTTTACACAAAGAACCCAAGATACAAATAACAATGTGTTGTTTCTAATGCCTAATGTTTATTTTATGTTATGTTTTTAGACCGTCTCCTGACGAAGCGAAAGCGAAACTAGTCGAGACTCGAGACTTTTGGTCTCACGATCCCAATTGTTTCACCGATACCCTACCCCGTCTGTAACAAAATGGGGATTGCACAACCGGTGACCTGATTGTGGTCAAGTTTGTTTTGTATGTAATGGTTTTAATGTGATGTAATTTTTATTTATTTTGTCTTAATGTCTATATGTGAATAAACATTTTCTTAAACTTACTTTAAATGAGTTACTTAGGTTTCTGAACCTTTACATAGAGTACCGGTATAGTCCTCCCTGCCCACATTTTTTCATTGGAGACCCCGTGTTTATGGGGAATCCCTGGGACTCCTCAACTTATATCATAAAACTAGGACGATGGTACACCCCCTATTATATTATATGCTTTTTTTAAATAAAAGGTTTAATCATATTCCACTTCCTTGGCTAAGGCAAGGGGTTGTCAAAAAAGCAATTGTACCAAAGTAAAAAAAGTTTTAAAAATTCCATTTGGCTGAAAGCAGTGATGTTCTGAATAAATGCCCAATTACTTTAATTGCCATGTCTGGGGGTGCCCAATCCTGCTTGTGAGGGGGGTGAATCTCTATGGTGTACAGAAAGCACTGACATTTACAATGGAAACAAGTAATTTAAATTGCTGGCAAATTCAATTTCTCTGTTGACTGCTTTAAAAAGAAAATATGTATCCTTTAAACGTCGCTTTTGCTGTAATACATCATACAGTGAGAATAACAAAATAAACCATAACAAATTAAAAAATATTGCACGAGGTTCTGCAGAAAATCCATAACAGACCCCCTTCAAAGGCTGGTATAGATTTTAAAGGGTATGACTACATAAAAAAATTTGTGGAATCCCTCTAAAAATCCATACCAGACCCTTTTTCCAAGCATGCACCTTTTTCCAAGCATGCAGCCTGACCAGGAAACAGGATTTGAGCGTGTGCACCCCCTCACTCCCTCCAGAACCTTACTGCGGTTTCTCACAGATAAAAAGGTAACAGAAGTTCTCGATTCTTCCCACTTACTGTTTACATGCACTGACTCCAGCATCAGCTGCAAAAATAATTATAAGCAATGAAGCAATGAAACATAAAATTCAACCTATGTAAAATTTGGTGTAGTTAATGTTATGGTATGTTGTTAAAGCTGAACTTTACCCATAACAATTTGATAAAAAAAACAATAATCTTTAGCAAGGAACGTACATTCCACATTAATAATTATGCTACCAAAATTAGTGCGTGCTGTAAATTGCCTCCAGCATTGCTCCTGTTTCTTCTTGCCGGAGGCTGCAACTTTGTTTAAGTCCAAAGCCCTATTGAAAAGAACAGTACATTCCTGGAATGCTAACTGTCACATTTGCTTTGCTAACTGTCAAACCATTAAATGGCCGGTGTCATAACTGATCACATGTGCAGCATCACCATGGCAGTTGCAGATCAAACAGAAGCAGCTTCATTGGCTGTAAAGAATAGGAGGGTTTAATTCCGCTTTTATGCTGGATACACACTATACAATTTTTTGTAGATTTTTTCCTTCAGATTTACCAAAACCATAAAATATGAGGTCAAACCTTAAGAGTTTCAATTTGTATGCAATCAGGAAGGCCCTTGCACTACATGGATTTGGTAAATCTAAATGTAGCACTACCCCCGAAGGAGCTGCTAGTTTGATTTGGGTGGCATGTTAGCTCTTGTCTGGTCACCGTCTGGGGTACTGAATGAGAGCTGCAATAAAATCAATGTCCACATGTGCTTTTATTATCCAGCCGGGTAAAAACGGTAGAAGTAGAAATGGGTGAAGGGATAGAAGAAATGGAAATGGCGGATTCAGGGTTAACTGGCGTGAAAACAGTCCTGCTTCCCTTGAACAAACTTCTTCGCCACTCTAGCCAGAGTAGGTATAGTGCACCTGGATAGGCCTCTCTCACCAGCCTAGCAGCCGGGGTGTCACTCGGAACTTCAGGTTAAAGTCTCTGCCACAGACTCTCCCAAAGGTGGAGACAATCTCGGTCCAAAATCCTTCTCAACTGGATTCAGCACCCGGATCTCCTTCAAAACAGCTTCAATTGCATCAATAACTGACAGGTGACCACCGTCCAGTCTCTCAGGTACGAAGTGTGCTTCGATGAGCAGATAGGCCTCTCCTGCGACACCAGCCTCGTGCTCGGTGTCCCTCAGACAGGTTCTCCATCAACCTGCTTCTTCCACTTTGGACAGACAGCACAGGACCACTTGTACATCTGTAGACCCAGTCTGCTTACTGAGCCTACGAGGTAGATTTGACACTCCAGACCAACGTGGTCCCAGAGCCAGGAACACAGCAACACCTGCACACTCCTCAGTCAGGAGGGCCACACCCAGGGGTGGTGGGATGACTGCCTAGGTGGAAGGCGTGAGGTGACGATGACCCGAACCAATGGCGTCTAACCCTTAAATACCCCTCCCCAGCATGCACAGCAAGGCGATCAACCCTCCTGATTGGCCGCCTAGGAGAAGTATCCACACTACCCTGATTCCACTGCTGCCCCCTGCCGTCTGGGGGTGACTGAAGTCCCCAGACGAAAGAATAGACATACAGCACAGCCAGGGCTGGAACAGAAGCCTATACAATTTGGCTAAATTAACATGGTCAAAGCCAATTAACTCTCTGACCCCCTCTAAATTTACAATAGCACCTGACATAAAAGTAAGCAGGCGCTACATAAAGGAAATCAGACAACAACAAGTTGTATAGTGCATAGGGTCTAAGACTGTCAACAGATCTCTACAATCTTGGCAGTGCCTAAAAATGCCTAAAAATGGAGAGAAACTGAGCATGTGAGGAGCAGAGTGAGACAATCTATTACTGGATTTTAAGCAATATAGACATTTATTTTTAATGTTTTACATAGCTATACCTGCAAAAGGGGCCATCTTAAAATGATGTAGCAGGACTTAATTTTCTGACTAAAGTTCCACTTTAAAGTAAGATATACAGTACAGTGCTTCACAGACAGTACAGTTACAATGCAATTAAATACAGAAGGAATCAGAGGGCTTTGCTAGTTAAGGCTTACAATCTAAAAGTTGGTAACACACACTCAGCACATCAGTGATCTTAGGGAGTACATGCCCATGATTCCGTGTGTGTCGTTGCACTGCACATGCCCAACACAGCACCAGCATTCTACCCTTCCTACTGTGTATGGACGCACTGGCAGCACTCTTGTGCTTTGTTCAGGCGAATGTGCAGTACAGGCAGTTCTCTGGTGCTGTGTTCGGGAATACCAGAGTGCTGCCTGTACTACATACTTGACCAAGCATGGCTGGGCCAGGAGCAAGCATGTAAAGGTGTTTCCAGTGGAACAGGTAAAGTAAGCATACCACCCTTTCAGAACCAAATGATGTTGCAAAGGCTGAAAATAAAAGGGTCGGGATGCAATAGTTATTAGTTATTTGTCTAAGATACAATATATGTTGCTTCATTACTTATTTTTATGTTTCAATGGAGGGTTTATCGACACTTTATTAGTCTGTTGTTATAAATCAAGTAACAGCTGTATTGGTCCAAAATATGATAAAGAGTCACTTTACCATGGTAAATAACAACCATTTGACTAAATTTACTTCAGTAGTTATGTAGCACCCAAATGCATAAAGCCAGGAGAAGTAAATTAAATTAATGAAATATCATGGCTTGAAAAAAAACCTGGAAGCTGATTGTTTTGTATCCGGATTTTGCATGCTCCCGTTTTAGTAAATAAACCCCATTTTTTTTTAGAGATGTTGGCAGTAGTTCAACAAATAGTATACAACATTTTTAATAAAATGTAATACATTTAAAATTTTAGTATTTAGTAGTATTTTGCTGAACTATTACCCAACTCTGATCATAATTTCTCAGTTCTTTGTCCCCATTGTGGCAACTTGCCTTCACAGGTAGTGAGGTGATTCCCCCCCCAAACAGGGCCCAATAAAAGCAACAGAGGTTCTATCTATTTACTCTTTTAATACAATTATATTTATTATTGTTTCCCTGTTATAGAGATTTCTTCACATGTTTAGTCCTGGTAACCATAAAATTGCTGGAAAATCTACCGTTTGTGAATGTATCTCAAAAAACTGAGAGAAAATTTCCCCAGTGAGAACACAGGCAGTGGCAGTAAAAACAAAAGTACACAAAGACTTATCAAAGAACAGATACAGTACACCATTAGGCTATAATTATATTAGCAGATACCATTACGAGACCTTAAAAAGTTAAATACAGAAAAAAAAGGCCTTTAATTAAAAAAAATAAAGTTATTTACTGACCATCAGAAACTAGATGGAGTTTTTCTTACATGTATAATGTGGCTTTTGTTCAATTATTAAGACCAGCCAACAAACGGCTTTGCATTTTTTACGTAACTATCATCCTTCAGGCAGAAGAAGAAATAATTTCCTGATGATATTCTGCCAATTTACACAAATCAGACCCAAAAACTCATTCCACCAGCAAATATCTGACCCATGATTTGGCAAACAGGAAAGTAAAGAATTAAGGCATTTTAAAGGAAAACTCTGATTTAATTTAAAAAAAATTATAGAACATATTTAATTGCTTCATAAGCCCATATGTATTTTTTTTTAATGAGCTGCTTAGTCTGCTGCCATTTGACTTTTAAAAAATGCCAAAAATAAAATGTTTCTTCTTTTTAACTATGGTATTGACACATTTCCAGCTCATGTGATTGCCCATCTTTTCCCAGCAGATTTTTCATCAGAAACATGTCACACCAGCGAGTGCAAAAATGTACAGTGAAAACATTCACCTTTTTTCATATGTCACTTTTAAGTAGGTGAGTATTTTACTGCCCTGCTGTGTCCTGCATTGCGATCCTACCTCTGGCCAGTTGTCACCAAGGACAGGATTTCTAACCTGACATAGCCCTTAGTACAGCACTGGGACTAATTATGTTATTATAGAAGACATCCAGCAGTCAAGAATTAGCAAGTGACTGGAATGTATGTGTCAGTTCCAACAGACCAGCAGTAAAACCGCAATAAAGAAAAGGGATCTTGTTGGAAGTGGAGAAAAAGAATGCACATCATGTGTGATTAATGTCTGGCACCATAAAAGTCCCACTAAAACAAATGTTGTAATTTTTGGTATTTTAAGGGATGCGGTGTCTATGATTACCATCCAATCTACTAGGTATATAATTAATTCATCCTACAGATCTTTCCGGTGTGTTTCATGAATTGGAACCCACCCACAATACTGTAATTAAAATAAAGACAAGGTCTAACTGACCTAGTGCATTAAAGATCCTTTAATCCCCAAAAAATCCAATAATTAAATGCGTTCACAAATGACTACAATGAATAGTGTTTTTTTTTTGTTTTTTTTTACCTAACAAGTAATCCTCTGTAAAAAAAAACAGGACTGCTTATGCCATAGTCATTGAAAGGGCAATTGGAACAGCATTTGGGAACACCAGGATCAGTAAGAAGGAATAAGCATGGAGCACCTGATCAGCAAAGGTGGACCTCATATATCTTTTATGTCACATTTTACTTAAGTGCCTTTAGAAACATTTTTTAATGGCCTTAGCTAGTGTGATATTTAAATAGTTAAAACAGTGTGGGCAAATTAATTACAGTCATATTTCTAAACAATTTGTGGTAACCCAATAGCATATGTTATAAATGAGTAGAATATTTGGTTACATCTATTAAATCTTTCATCATTTACATATGTCTCCATATTTGCTTGTGGTTCTCATTTATTTTCATAGCATTTTATGATGTGTTTTCATTTTGTCCTGTTTCTGCCTATAAAATGGACTTCAGACAAAACAAAAAATAAATAGAAAAAATAAAAAATAAAGACTTGCAAGTGTCAAGACGCTTGAGTTTAGTATCTCACAGATGAAAAGGTACCAGAAGTTCTCACTTCTTCCCACTTCCAGCTTACATGCACTCGCTCCAGCATAAGCTGTAAAACTAATTATAACCAATTAAATAAAATATAGAGTCTAAGTTCAAGCACAATGTTATGGTATGTTGTTACAGTAAGACATACACCCAATTATTAAAATTTCTTAGAAATTATATCTTGTCAAACAATGTTAAAGCGGAGCTCCACCCTAAAGTGGAACTTTCCGCTCATCGGATTTCTCCCCCACCCTTCGGTGCCACAATTGGCACCTTTCAGGGGGGAGGGGGGTGCAGATACCTGAAAAAGGGGCGGAAAACTGTGCTAAGCCAAAAATGTAAGTGAAAAAGCTGCCAGCACACAAACAAACAAAGTATAAAACAATAATGAAATAAAAGTGCAGCGCTAATAAATTGTGATCACTGATGGTAAACACAAATAATGAATATACAAAGATGTCTATAAATAAAGTCCACGTGAGAGCCTGGAAAGCTCTTAATGCTGGGTGAATAGTTGAAACACACCAGTGCATAAATGAATTCACAGTCCAACAAAGAAGTGACAGGTGGATGTAATAACGTGAAGCATACAGTTGCCTGAAGGGATCATCACAAAACATCAACTGGAAAGGTAAGTAAATGGATACTCTTACCGAAAGGTGTGGACTCCACTGTTAGTATTAACAACAAGTCTCAAAGGCGTGGTGGTCTCAGCGGACCTGGATGACTGCATAGATGGCCCCTCCGGGTGGCGATGGTTGTATGAATCCGATGAGACGAATACTACCAATCACGAAAACCTTATGGATGCAACTTCCAATGCAAATCGTATGGGAAGCCCCAAAGAATTTGTAGGGCAAGGATGAACACAAAATGGAAGAAAAAAGAAAAAGAGTGCTCCAAATGCTGCAGGTCAAATTAAACCATGACAGGTTTTATTTGGATATAAAAGTCATAAAAACACGTGCAAAGAAATAAAAGCAGTATGGGGTGCTGTAAAGCGAACTCAATGCGTTTCGGCTGAGAGAGCCGTCAACAGGGGCATATGAATTAATTTTAAAGATTGGGTTGATTTTCTAAAGACAAACAGACTTTTCACTTGCAGGGAAAGTCACACTTTGCAAATTTTGAGTTTTCCCAAGAGCTTTTTCAATGCAGTGAAGCTTTCCTGACTTCCATCATCCAATCATGCGCAAGCAAAAATGCTGTTTTTTTATTTTCTTTGCACAGGATTGGGTGCTCTTTACAAAGTGAAATTTCACCACATTCATTAAGCTCTGGAGAAAATTCACCTGCAAAGTGCATCTTCCCTTGCAAAGTGAACAGCCTACTTGCTGTAGGAAATCAACCCCATGGTATTTATTTATATTGACATGAATTTGTAACATATCTATCTGACTGACAGCGATCCGGTCAACCAAGGGTTCATCTATCCCACTAAACATATTATGATTGTGAAGGAGTACATTCCCTGTCAGTTTCTTGCAAAGTAAGTATTTTAGCTAAACTAAAACCTCTGAAAAAAACAAAGATGATGTTATATTTTCCTTCAGCAATTTAGAATTGCTGGTTTTGCTGGAGGAACAGAAACACTTAAATCTCCAGCTGAGTCAAGATGTGCAGAGGAAAAATACAGCAAGTGATGGAACATCTACAGAAAAAGCAAACATGCTATCTAAGATCACTGAGAGAGCTGAGGGGAGAGTATATAGCTAGGTTCCCATTAACTTAATAATAAAGATACAGTATAGACACTCTAAAATGCTATCAAATGCAATTTCGGTTACCTGCACGAAACAAGGATTAAAAGAAGACATTTATTCTAATTTACAAGTAATGGAGAATACTGAAAAACAAAAAATAGTTTTTCCCGGTGGCAAGAAGACATCGAGAATCTAGATGAGGAGGACTTGGCACGTGCCCTAGAAACACTTCCCAGGACATCTCTCTCACCCTCCCAAAGGTTATATCTTTATTATACATAGGGCTCATTTTTCCCCAAAAACTCTATGCTTGGGGAAAATATATAACACCATTATGCCCGCGATGTTCTCTATTTATCCACATGCTGTGGCGCTGTTCAAAGCTTCATCGTTACTGGGAAAAAAAATGATAACCCTAAATTTACTATGCTCCACTGAGATAACAGGGACACCCAAACTTGCACTATTGGGAATAATCTCTGATGGACAGTTACCAATGCAGATGCATACTATGTGGATAAGATTCTTATATTTAGCACGTAAAGTTATTTTACAAAAACGGTCATCTGCTGATCCTCCAACCCATAAACAATGGGTTGAGAAACTTAATTATGGAGAAATTTCCCCCGGTGGCTTTTAAGCGACATACTGTGTAAAGTATATTAAATTCAAAGACATGGAAATGTATAAAAGAAATCTTTACTAGGTTTCTGTATCACAGGTAATGCAGATGCAGATAGTTGTAATATTAAATACATTCAGGTTTCAGACAGTTTGAGACCTATCTCAACAATAATTAAATATTAAATGATACAATGGAATAGTATATAGTGCCATTGATAAAGTAGCTTCCATAAGAATACCCAGATGCGTTTCGACCACAAATTGGTCTTCTTCAGGGGTATTTGTATTCTGGAAAGATGTACAAAAAAGGTATGTTAGGATACTAACATTCAAGCTAAATGCTGGCACCCATAGTACAAATAGTGGGGATATATTTACAATTCGAAGCATATAAAAGATGACATGTAACCAAAGATGATGGCCGTGGTGCAGACAAAGGATCCCAATATCCCCATGAGGAACATCCCCCATCTCTTCAGGCGGGAGTCAACCAAACAGAGGCTTGCAGGGAGTCTCGGGTATAGACCTGCGAAGGGGGGGAGGGGGGCTAGGAAAAACAGACGACACCCATAATGATTCAATATGTATTTGTAATAAAAATGTAAAGTCATTGTGTACTAATAAGATCTTGGCATAAATATGTATAAAGGAATATGGTAGAGTATGAAGGTATTGTTGATACTAAAATCAAAATATCATGTTATTATTGTTTTTAAATATACCAGAACCATAGACATGGTAGGTATAATATATAAGTGAATGCAGAGTGAACATGCTGCAGGTGGATAAAGTGATTAAAAAATGACAGAAAATGTGTGGTGCAGAAGTAGGTATAATGTTATGATAAATAAGTGAATGCAGAGTGAACATGCTGCAGGTGGATGAAGATCTTTTATATGCTTCGAATGGTAAATATATCCCCACTATTTGTACTATGGGTGCCAGCATTTAGCTTGAATGTTAGTATCCTAACATACCTTTTTTTGACATCTTTCCAGAATACAAATACCCCTGAAGAAGACCAATTTGTGGTCAAAACGCGTTGGGGTATTCTTATGGAAGCTACTTTATCAATGGCACTATACACTATTCCATTGTATCATTTAATATTTAATTATTGTTGAGATAGGTCTCAAACTGTCTGTAACCTGAATGTATTTAATATTACAACTATCTGCGTCTGCATTACCTGTGATACAGAAACCTAGTAAAGATCTCTTGTATACATTTCCATGTCTTTGAATTTAATATACTTTACACAGTATGTCGCTTAAAAGCCCCCAGGGGGGAATTTCTCCATTTTTGTCTATACAACATTTTGGGGTGTGCGACCCTTGAACTCTCAATATGTGCGTTTTTTCTTGTCTCGAGAAACTTAATTATATACTTAAAAGAGAAAAATTAACATATAAGCATAAAGGTACAGCCCCAAAGGTTTGGTAAAATATGGTCATGTTGGATAGAACCTAGTAATCAATTATATGATGGTTTACCTAGTGGAGAGGAGCGAAGGTGGAGAAGATAGATGGGAGTAAAGAGCAGAGGTAGAGGGGTAAGGAGTTGAAGAGAAGAAATTAGCATGTCAAAGAAATATAATTTGATGTTGCATTGAGGAAGGTGCCATAGTCTGATGGTTGATATTAGGGGTGATCGATTTAAAGTTTAAAATGTATCCATGTTTCTATTATGTTTTATTTATTTTAATTTTTTTGATACTTTATGTGTTAATTTGACATATAATTTGTTTGTACGTTTAATAGTAAAAATAAAAATTATTTGATTAAAAAAAATTAAAAAAATACTTAATAATAAAGATAAGTTATAACTCCCAACTAGGCAGTTCACTTATATTATTGCTTTACAACCTCATCTAGATGAAAAACAGTAAGAAATATTTGTGAGTACAAATAGGGTTAACATGTACTTCTGCTTCAAAAGACATCTGCAGTAATGCACACAGGTATACAGTTTGTGATGTGCATATATGTTTGTACTAGAAATGTAAAAACACCACTTTTTTTAGTGTGTCAGGACTAACCTTGTGATGTTCTGAGACATCAACAATATTCCTTATTCCTCTAAATCTCTTCCACTTTGCACATTCTTGTTATTTACTGGAGGTCCTGTGTCTCTGGCTCATGCATTAGCCTGTCTCCCATGCACTTTTTTGGTTATGCATTTTCCATCGATCATCATTCTTTCCATAGTGGCTTCTTCTTTTCCTGTCCAGATCTATGCAACCAACTTGGTACATTAAGTAATCAAAAGTAGCCCATATGCTGTTGCCACAAATACTTACCAATATACCTGCAGTTTACTCTAATGCCGCGTACACACCATCACTTTATGTGATGAAAAAAACAGACGTTTTTAAAAACGTCACTTTAACCACTTAAGCCCCGGACCTTTAGGCAGCTAAATGCCCAGGCCAGGTTTTGCGATTTGGCACTGCGTCGCTTTAACAGACAATTGCGCGGTCGCGCGACGTGGCTCCCAAACAAAATTGGCGTCCTTTTTTCCCCACAAATAGAGCTTTCTTTTGGTGGTATTTGATCACCTCTGCGGTTTTTATTTTTTGCGCTATAAACAAAAATAGAGCGACAATTTTGAAAAAAATTCTATATTTTTTACTTTTTGCTATAATAAATATCCCCCAAAAACATATATAAAAATGTTTTTTTTCCTCAGTTTAGGCCGACACGTATTCTTCTACCTATTTTTGGTAAAAAAAAATCACAATAGGCGTTTATCGATTAGTTTGCGCAAAATTTATAGCGTTTACAAAATAGGGGATAGTTTTATTGCATTTTTATTAATTATTTTTTCTTACTACTAATGGCGGCGATCAGCGAATTTTTTTTGTGACTGTGACATTATGGCGGACACTTCGGACAATTTTGACACATTTTTGGGACCATTGTCATTTTCACAGCAAAACATGCATTTAAATTGCATTGTTTATTGTGAAAATGACAGTTGCAGTTTGGGAGTTAACCACAGGGGGCGCTGTAGGAGTTAGTGTTCACTTAGTGTGTGCGATCGCGACGGAGCGGCTATAAACGAATAGCTGCGCCGTCGTCCCGGAATCTGACCGCCGCATGTAGCGGGGGGGTCCCGATCGGACCCCCCACCCGCTAGAAGGCAAGGACGTACATGTACGCCCATTTGCCTGTACGTGCCATTCTGTGGACGTACATTTACATGCGGCGGTCGGGAAGTGGTTAAATGACCGTGTGTGGGGGAAAACGTTGTTTTATGTCTTGTGAAAAACGACAAAAAAAAATTTAAGCATGCTTCAATTTTATGTGTCGTTTTTCAAAACGTCGTTTTTTACTTCACAGAAATTGACCGTGTGTAGCAAAAAACGACGTTTAAAAACGACGTTTTTACACCCGCGCATGCCCAGAAGCTAGTTATGAAGTGAGCTTCAATGGAAAAAAGTGGTGAACGTAACCTCGTTTTGCTAGAGCATTGTGAAAAAACGATGGTGTGTAGGCAACTTCGTCTTTGAAAATTGAAGTTTCAAAAACGTTGTTTTTTACTTCACAGAAAATGTCATTTTTTTTCATCACATAAAGTGATGGTGTGTATGCGGCATTATTTCTGGCAAGAAATACAAAGTTGAACAAAATGGCAAGATACAGATTGTCAAGCTCGTTGGTTGCTAAAATAAAAATAGCCCCATTTTTCTGTATTGGCAAGATTGGTCTGATATATACCCAATGTATGATAACATTTTTTTTTCCAATACAATAATATTGTAAACAGTGGTATAGGCGAGAGAGAGAGAAACTTAGGGCCAGATTCACATAGAGCGGGCGCAGCGTAACGTAACCGGTTTACGTTACACCGCCGCAATTTTTCCGATTTAGTGCCCCGATTCACAAAGCACTTACCTGGAAATTTGCGGCGGTGTATCGTAAACAGGTCCAGCGCAAGGCGGCCCAATTCAAATGGGGCGGGTACCATTTAAATTAGGCGCGCTCCCTAAGATCCGACAGTGTAAAACAATTACACCTGTCGGATCTTCTGGCTATCTATGCGTAACTGATTCTATGAATCAGTCGCATAGATAGAAACAGAGATACGACGGCGTATCAGGAGAAACACCGTCGTATCTCCTTCGTGAATCTGGCCCATAATCTTTAAATCTAGAAAACAATAGTAAGTTCTTACAAAAGGCAATTCAGTTTTTGTGTTAATTAACAAAAAGGATGTTCTGAAACTGATGCCGCGTACACACCATCACTTTATGTGATGGAAAAAAACGACATTTTCTGTGAAGTAAAAAACGACGTTTTTGAAACTTCAATTTTCAAAAACGACGTTGCCTACACACCATCGTTTTTTCACAATGCTCTAGCAAAGCGAGGTTACGTTCACCACTTTTTTCCATTGAAGCTCGCATCATAACTAGCTTCTGGGCATGCGCGGGTTTAAAAACGTTGTTTTAAACGTGATTTTTTGCTACACACAGTCAATTTTTGTGACACAAAAAACGACGTTTTTGAAAAACGACACAAAAAATTGAAGCATGCTTCAATTTTTTTTGTCGTTTTTCACAAGACATAAAAACGACGTTTTCCCCACACACGGTCATTTTAATTGACGTTTTTAAAAACGTCGCTTTTTTTCATCACATAAAGTGATGGTGTGTACGCGGCATAAGAGTGCAGAGAAGGGTAACCAAATGAATAAAGGATGTGAAGGACCTTAACTATAAGCAAAGTGTAACCAAAACTGAAGCAAAAGATATGGATGAGCGAGTTTGGGGTGGAGGGACTTGACAGTCCTGACCTCAACCCGATAGAACACCTTTGAGATGAATAAAAGTGGAGACTTGCGAAACAGGCCTACTCATCCACATCAGTGTCTGACCTCACAAATGCGCTTCTGGAAGAATGGTCAAACATTCCCATAGACACACTCCTAAACATTGTGGACAGCCTTCCCAGAAGAGTTGAAGCTGTTGTAACTGCAAAGAGTAGGCCAACTCAGGATTGAACCCTACGTACTAAGACTGGGATGCCATTAACCACTTAAGCCCCGGACCAATATGCTGCTAAATGCCCAGAGGCGTTTTTTACAATTCGGCACTGCGTCGCTTTAACAGACAATTGCGCGGTCGTGCGACGTGGCTGCCAAACAAAATTTGCATCCTTTTCTTCCCACAAATAGAGCTTTCTTTTGATGGTATTTGATTGCCTCTGCGATTTTTATTTTTTGCGCTATAAACAAAAATAGAGCGACATTTTTTTTTAAAAATCAATATTTTTTACTTTTTGTTATAAGAAAAATTGAATAAACAAAATTTTAGTCAAACATTTAGGCCAAAATTTATTCAGCCACATGTCTTTAGTAAAAAAAAAAAACGCAATAAAAAAAAATTCGCTTCCTGGCGGCAACAGTGACACTAATACAGCGATCAGAAAAATGATCGCTTAGTGACACTGGCAATAGGGAGTGAAAGGGTTAACTAGGGCGGTGATCAAGGGGTTACAACTTTATTAGGGGGGGGTACGGGGCTACCCTGGACCTAACACTAACTGGCTGTCACACTAACTGTCACACTGACACTAAATGCAGTGATCAGTACATATATGAGCACTGCATTCAGTGACAGTGTGACAGGGGGGGGGGGGGAGAGGGGAAGGGGTTAAATGTGCCTGCGTGTGTGGTGTCAGTGTAGTGTTAGGTGTGACTCTTCTCTCATCTTGGCGGTTTAAAAATACCGCCGAGATGAGAGCTGCATCACTTCCTCTGCCTATGTTTACATTTTACAGGCAGAGGAAGTGACACGACGGCGGCTCACAGGATTGGCTGGAAGCGATCACGAGGGGACGGATAGAAACGAACAGCCATCCCCTCGAGTCGGATCGCTCCCGGAGGTAAGCCGCCCGCCACACGCAGCGGAGGGGGTCCCGATCGAACCCCTGACCCGCTAGAAGGCAGGGACTTATATATACGCCCATCTGCCTGTACGTGCCATTCTGTGGACGTAAATAGTCGTGCGGCGGGCGTTAAGTGGTTAAAGTTCATGTGAGTGTGAAGGCAGGCATTCTAATACTTTTGACAATATTGTGTAGTTCTGAAATACAAGACCAAATTTATGTAGGTGAGTGCTAATTGAGGAGATGTGCTAATGCATTATTTGGCATTTCTTCTTCTCTAAATGACAAGGGGGTTTATTTACTAAAGGTAAATCCACTTTGCACTACAAATGAACTGCAAGTGCACTTGGAAGTGCAGTAGTTGTAGATCTAAGGGGAAGATCTTAAATGAGGGGAAGCTCTGCTGATTTTTATCATCCAATCATGTGCAAGCAAAAATGCTGTTTTCTATTTTCCTTGCATGTCCCCCTCAGATCTACAGC
The DNA here is from genome assembly GCF_905171775.1 of Rana temporaria. Lineage (NCBI taxonomy): Eukaryota > Metazoa > Chordata > Amphibia > Anura > Ranidae > Rana > Rana temporaria. The sequence continues at coordinate 277,929,818 of NC_053492.1, read as the reverse complement.
GACTGCACTTCCAAGTGCACTTGTAGTGCAAAGTCTTTAGTAAATAAACCTCCATGAACGCTAGTTACATACAAACATGCATGCATAGAAGCAACTGGAGGGAGATGGTATTTTGGTGAGTTTTTTTATGGCTATAAATTTTAACTTGTGGGCTTGGTTAACTTAGATGGATTAGCATAACCACTTTAGGAGTGAAATCAAGTTAAAACAACGTTCTTACTCAGGTCATGTATAAAAGGCCCAGGACAGCTGAAGAGCAAAATGTTAGTAATTTAGAATTCACATAGTGCGGCAGAAAGAACATAAGGAAACACATGTACAGTCTATGAAATATTAATCAACAACATTTTGTCTGCTGTTGTCTTGCTTTAGTTCAGCTGCCAAGTAGAAATGTATCAAGTGTGTCATTTAATTTCATGCTGAATAAAAATATATAATTAGTGCAGTTATACAGTAGATAGAATGAAACATTTAGCACATATATGTATATAGTATATATCAACACACCTCATTTACATTTCAAGCTGCCTGTACGTTTAATGCAACCATTTGCAACTCTGCTCTGCAGTACAATCTCTTGGCAGTAGTACAGTCTCCCTTTTCTCTCATTGTGTACATAGATACATAGTTAGTCTGGTTAAAAAAAGTCCATCTAGTTCAACTAATAAAAGGGAAAAAATATCCTAAAAAATTTAAATAAAAAATCATACAATCCTAGATACACAATCCTATAACAAGAGGAGGGAAAAAACCCCAGCAAAGCATAAACTTATTTGCTCCAGCAAGGGAAAAAAAATTCTTAGTTAGTATGCAGTTATATTATGTACCTAGAGGTAACATATTATTATGGGGTTGATTTACTAAAACTGGAGAGTGCAAAATCAGGTGCAGCTGTGTATGGTATCCAATCAGCTTCTTACATAAAACAATAAATGCTAGCGCTGTCCTTACTTTGATGTAAGAGAAAAATGGGGATATGTGGGACTTTGAATGAGAACGCAAAGGGGGATTTTGCGCCTCCATCCCTAATTGCTATGCAAAAAAAGAAGCAGGGAGGGTGGGATTTTGAATGAGGTGCGTGGGATAGAGCCAGACAATTCCATACATGATTGTAAAAAATGATATTTAATAATAAACCAAAGGACATGGATCAACCCATATAAATGGAAAAAAGCACATTGGCATATGAAATACAAAATAACAGCATACATATTGTGAATTATAACCAACATGACACAGAAAATAAATATTGTACATCACAGTCCCCCAAGTGGAGTAGACCCTGACATTATATCAGGGTTGATAAGGCTAAAAAACCTTCTAGAATCATAAATATGAAGTGGATGCATCAAAATAAGCTCAACAACGTTTCATGGACTTCTATCCACTCATCAGGAGAAAGTGCATCGATATACTAAAAGGGGGGATAAAAATTGCCATTATAGTATGATGTAACTACCAATCTTGTGGGGGGGGGGGAGATATTAGGATAATGATAAACAGAAAGACGGCCATAACTGAAAATACTCACATAAGAACTGATAATGAGAACATGCGTTACCACCTGCCGGGGGTCGGCCAGATAAATATGTCCAGCACGGGAGCTGAGGAAAGGACCCAAGCAAGAACCAGGAGCACATACACAGTCCCACAAAGATGTGTTCATATGGGAAAATTCTTGATATAACTGTAGATTGGGGTATCTATATTGTATACAATAAAGTAAGTGGTTCGTTACCATAATGGTATAAATAGAAGGCAATGCACTATAGAATAAGCCCATCATCCCAGTATAAAAATATATATTTACCCACATGGGTCCTGATGGGATATGAACCAAAGCTGGAGTACAGCGTGAGTGTAACAAGTGCCGCCTCGCTACTCCTCCTCTCCCTGTTTGGGCGCTTCAGTGCCGTACTGCGTTCCACGATGCAGCGCATACGATGCTCGTGCGATGATGTCATCGCCTGGCGCCGTAATGCGTTCGAGCGTGGAACGCGAAAGTGCGTCCTATACGGCGCTCTATTGCAAACCTAACTGCAATGTGTTACACCTGATCTACTGCCTATAAAGGCCTGCATAGGAGATACAGGTGTTGTGCTATTATTGCCAGCCGTATCCCAGCCATTGCCAGTCGTATAGCAGTAATAGTGGGAGCTACATCTTGTCAGCATGGAGGCCCTGTTACACCAGTCGCTTCTTCAGCTCCCTATGCTGCAACACCGTTCCTGGAATCCACTACTCCTTTGCTGCTGATGTTTTCTCTGCAATACAGCTCTCTGCAAGGCAACTACAGGGCATTTGGCAACCATCTTCCTTCATGAGAACTTTGTCTCCAATCTATGGAAGCTACAAACGGATAAGTAAACTTTGCTACATATATAGTCCTATAGAAGATCTACTATTACTGTTCCAACTGCTACCATAATGTTACTACATATGCCGTCCACTTATCAACATATTATATGGAATATACTACTATGCTAAATCCTGCTTGCTAAATATTACCTTAAAGGCTCAGCAACCTACAACATACCATTGCTATGTCTACCTAATATATCCTGCTATAAATACCTCATCTATGCATAATACATACCTGAGCTATACAGCCTTTCTCATGCAACTAATAATGAGCTATACTGCCTCTCTCAAACAATACTAATGTCTCAATAGGAATTACCTCAAGTATGCTACTGTAATTACCTAAACTACTTTATTACGTATACGCAGGTGCTACTATGTTCCTATAGTACATGTGATATACAAGTAACCAGTTGTTACTACACCACTCAAATACGAGTACACATGTCTTATCGGCCTCGGCCTAATAGTTCGATCTTGTTCTCGTTAAAACTTTTCTTGGCTAAGGATTGATGCTATTTCCTGGCATCACCCTTAGTAACCTTATACATCCTTGCATGTTGCAGGTGATATCATGTAGTCAACCTCCAAACTCCTACTAGGAGCGACGCCTGGGGTTCCCTACTGGAATCACGTGCATTAAGCGGTGTATTGGAAATAATCCTTGAAGCTAAAATATATTTGGAAAAGAAAATGTAGCGCCCAAAAATATAAATAAACCCCTAAAAAGGGTGAATATGGTGTGTACCCTGAAGGTAAATGACTTAATATCTAAGTCTGGTACCTCTTAATACACAATGGTGAAATTGTGAGGTGGGTATTGGGAGCTGTGATGTGAAAAACTGCTCCTATATAGCAAACTTACATACAGATCCGTGCTATAAAGAATCAACAGGCAAATATACAAATGTGAAATAACTATGGTGTGATCACCATACATGTGTAAAAAAATATAATATACAACAAAGTGATAAATAAAACTAAACTGGATGTTTAGTGATAAAAAGAAAAAAAGTCAGTGATAAGGACAGTCCTCCAAGGCCAACGTTCCACTGTTGATCAAGTGTGCCTTAGTATTAAAGGCGTAAACCCAATCCTGTAAATATCAAGAAGTCTGCTAGGAAATGTGGAGTCTAAAATTGTGCATATAAACTTCCAATGTTGGGTGGAGCAAATATCTTCAATACCAAAGAATCTTCAGTGCTGGACACGTAAATAAATAAATGGGTGGGTACCCTTACCAGAACTGGTGGACCCTCTCAACCACCATACGGTGGGAGGGTCGTCAAGGCTTGTATAGACCGATTGTCTGGGTCCAGTGGTCCTCACTCCGCGTGTCCAATCCAGAAATGGTTAATGAAGCACTTGTTCTTCCAAGATAGATAGCCAAGGTTGGTTGATCGATAGTAGCTCAAAGCACCCAAAGTGGTAAAAAAGGAAAAATATAGAGGTGCTCCTCATAGTGTAAAAACATTTAATAAAAAAAGCATTGCAAATACACACACGTGGCAAAGAATGCAGTAATAATATAAAAAACTTTAAATAGCCACACGAGAAATAGATCACTCTGCTAGTAATCAAATGAAAAAATAGCAAAAGTAAAAATAAAAATATAGCAGCAAACTCCCACCTTGGATAAAGGTGTGGGGAGTGTTCCAACAAAGTTGAGAGTGCAATGGGGATGCAATGGAGTAATCACCCGACCGGTTTCGTCGCTAACGGACTTCTACTGGGGTATCTGGTCCTCCTTTGCTCCCCCCATTGCATTAAATACCTTACATCCAGGTCCCTGATTGCTGGCATCTGTTCGTCCATGTCAGACCGGCGTGCGTTCCATCGCAAGGAACCGGAAACACCGTCTGCGTTCCAAAGGCCGGAAGTAGTGGGGCGGGGCTTAGCGTAAAAACGCCAGCATCCAGACGTGCTTATCGTCAGGACATCCAGGATGACTCAGTCACTCCCCCTCTCCTCCTCCATGACAGGCAGGAGGTGTGGTAGTCAGCCGACCAATGGGCATTAATCAGCAGCCCTTCCGCAGCGTCATGACGTCAGCGCCGTACGCCGCGCTCCACGATGCGCTCCAGGCATGTCACAGGCAGACGTCAGTATCAACACACAGACGCTCCAGGACACACAGCGTCATGTATCAGCCCAAAGGTGGCAAAGAACCCGCCGGGGTTATCCAAGGTCACCCTAAGTCACCCCAATCTAGTTGGACTTTACAAAGAACAAATATAGTCAGTATATAAATACTATATATGGATCAGATAAAAGCAAGCAATCAAGGAGGTGAACTAAAGGCCCCACTTAGAAATGTAATAATTAAAGAGACATGCACATATAAAAATTCATCTTTAGAACCTCAAAAAAACTTATTAACTTATTGCCTCTGAACCTCAAAAAATTGACGAATCAGAAGAAACAAAATTAAGTATGACAAAACAGGTGATCCTAAGAATCGATTAAATTATAAAATTAGGACTGATTAATAAAAGCATTCACGTCCCATTCGACGTTGAGTCCAAATGGGGCGTAACTCTTGAGGGTATAAATCCAATATACTTCTAATTTCGAAACCCCTCTGGTACTCGGTTCACCCCTCCAGTGAGGAACAAATTTGTCGATAATCAAAAAGGAGGTACCTGTCAATGATTTGTTGTGAACCTGTAAATAGTGTCTGGGCACTGTGTGTTTATCGTTGCCTTTCTTGATTTTTGCAACATGTTCACCTACCCTTGTGGAAAAACTGCGGATAGTACGACCCACATATTGTTTTCCACAAGGGCAGGTGATCAGATAAACTATATATGTGGAAGCACAGGTGGAAAATTGCTTCATGGGATAGTCCATCTGAGTGACACTAGACCGGAAAGAGATGCTTTTCTTTCTCCCATGAATATTTTCAAGGCATACCTTGCATTTCCTGCATGGGTGATAGCCTTTGGATAAGGGAAAAAAAGTTGGTTTTTTAGGCGGGTCAATAACATTGGGGGCAACCTGATTCTTTAAGGAAGAAGCACCCCTATAGATAACTGTGGCATTGCTTGGCAGGGAAGGTCCCAACACTTGATCCTCTTTGAGGATCCCCCAATGTTTGCAAATGATATTCTTAATTTGCTTATGTTGACTCGAGAACGTAGTAAAAAATGCGTTCCTAAATTTAGGATCTGGTAACGCTTTAGTCCTTTCAAGTGTGAGTGTTGTACGGTCAACCCTTCCAATGTGTTGAATTTCTTCCTCAATTTGCTCTCTCGAATATCCCTTATCTAAAAACCTCTGTTTCAAGACCTCTGCTTGTAAGTAGAAGTCTTTAGTATCAGAACAGTTGCGTCGTATACGCAACAGCTGACTCTTAGGGATGGACTTCAGCCAGGCTGGATGATGACAACTGTCCGTAGGGATATAGCTGTTACGATCGGTGTTTTTAAAATATGTTCTAGTTACCAAACGATCATTCTTGGCTTCGATAACGAGGTCTAGGAAATGGATGTTGGAGAAACTTGCCTCGTATGTAAGAACAATCCCTACCTCATTATTGTTTAATGTGGCCATAAATGAAGCCAAAGAGTCCTGGTCACCCTTCCATAGGAGGAGGATGTCGTCAATGTACCGAGCCCAGAGGACAATTTCTGGTCGGTTTAAAGCATAGACGACATCCTCCTCCCATTTGGCCATAAAAATATTGGCGAGGCTGGGGGCAAACTTGGCCCCCATTGCGACTCCTCTTTGTTGCAGGAAAAAGTCACCGTTATACCAGAAATAGTTATTGGTAGTCGCAAACCTCAACAGGTCCATAATAAAATACTTCTGTACAACCGGGATGTTATCATTTCGACGAAGGAAACATTCCACCGCCTGGAACCCCAAATGATGGGCGATGCTGGTGTAGAGAGAGGACACGTCTGCCGTTACCAGCATAATGTCCCCACTATACACAACGTCGTTAAGGCGAGCAATAGTATGTCTCGTATCCTTTAAATATGACGGAGCATCTTTGACCATGGGTTGCAAGTGAAAGTCAATATATCTCCCTATTCGGGAGGTGATGGAATTGATCCCACTAATAATGGGTCTTCCAGGGGGGTTAACAACATCCTTGTGTATTTTTGGCAAAAAATACATAGTAGGGATGCGAGGAACTTTAGGCATGAGGTATGCTCGCTCCTTTTTGTCAAGTATCCCTTTTTGTGTTCCTGCAGTAAGTAATTTACACAATGAGGCTTTAATTTTAGAAGTGGGGTTTGAGGGTAATTTAACATAGGTATTAGTGTCACCCAAAATCCGAAGCATCTCTGCATGGTAGGCGGATTTGTCCAACACAACAATGCCACCCCCTTTGTCCGCTGGGCGGATCACCAAATCTTTGTGTTCACAAAGACTTTTCAAACCAGTCCTAATACTAGGGTCTGTGAAAGTTTTCTTCAGAGGTAACACCTCAAGGTCCTTGAGGACCATATCTCTGAACACCCTCACATTTGGAGCCATGGGGCAGGAGGGGTTAAAAAGGGAAGGATTAGAGAATCCTGTGTGAACAATTTGGGAGGAGGTATCTGGAAGGTTGGGTCTACAAGGATTACTAATAAAATATCGTTGTATGTTTAGTTTCCTTATATATTTTTGCACGTCAATAAACGTAGCAAATTTATTCAACGTTTTGGGTGGAACGTATTTGAGTCCCTTATCCAGTACTGCTTTCTCTGTATTTGACAATAGGACTTTACTGAGATTAAAAATCCCTGTCCCCTTTAAACTTTTCTTTTTTTGCGACCGGGCTCGTCGCCCCCCTCTCGAGCCCCTTTTGGTTCTCTTCCCCTGGGATGGTCTTCCTGGTCCCGATGAAAATCCCCCTGGTATTCCAACCTGGGTTGATCTTGATTGTATGTATATGGGGACCTGACCTGACGGTAGTCCTCTCTTTCCATATAGCCATATGTATGGTTAGACTGTTTATGGGGGTTGGGTGGAGGAGGTCTCCATCCCCCATATCCAGGGGTAGACTGTGGATATCTGGTGGAATATTCATAATAATTGTGACCACCATAAGGGGAAGAATCATAGGGGCGGGGATCATGGGGGGTATCCCTTCGGTTCTTGGATCTCCCCCTAGGTCCTTTGCCCTTACCTCTGTTAGACTGTCCTCTTTGTTGAGGATTGGGGGTTCTTGGGCCTGTTCCTCTATTGGTAGAGCCCTCATTTCTCCCTAAGGGGCCTAATGATGGACCGGGTTGGGAAAAAGCCAAAACTTTACCCTCACTGGAGGAGGGTTGGGATACCTCCATATCAAGATTAAGATGTTCGGTTTCATCATCCCTCGTAATAAGACTCTGCCATCTAAAAACTATACCATTTTTGTAATCAGCAACAACTTTATCTAAGTGGGTTTTTAAACTTTGGGACAATGTGCTGTATTCAGGTGTGGACTTGGAAGTGGATAATTTTTCTTTAATGTCTTTTATCTCTTTATCCAATACCTCCATTTTAAGTTTTTTCTTATCGTTTAAAAAATTCAAAAGTGATACCCCTTGATTATTAAAAAATTGGTACCAGGATGTTAGATCGAGTTCACCCTGTTGTGGGTGAACATCCCATCTCAATCCTCTGGGGACCATACGTTCCTTAATATATTGTTGTAAGAACGCCTGGTCCCACTGTAGGTGGAGTTCTGAGGTCATAAGATTTTTAAGCCTCATAAAAAGCCCCCCAATCTCTGAATCATTATCTGAAACAGAGAATACCCCCTCGATGTTCAACACCCGACTATTACGATAGTCGAATATATCCATGGGGGTGATTGAATCTGGTTGCTGCCATGTAAGTAGTCCAAAGAAATGTAAAAAAGTGTATATATAATGATGCGCAAACCAAATATTTAGCGTAGATCAGGCTGCCAACATACCATATGGATGTAAGGTGAAAAATGTGGAAAAGAAAATGTAGCGCCCAAAAATATAAATAAACCCCTAAAAAGGGTGAATATGGTGTGTACCCTGAAGGTAAATGACTTAATATCTAAGTCTGGTACCTCTTAATACACAATGGTGAAATTGTGAGGTGGGTATTGGGAGCTGTGATGTGAAAAACTGCTCCTATATAGCAAACTTACATACAGATCCGTGCTATAAAGAATCAACAGGCAAATATACAAATGTGAAATAACTATGGTGTGATCACCATACATGTGTAAAAAAATATAATATACAACAAAGTGATAAATAAAACTAAACTGGATGTTTAGTGATAAAAAGAAAAAAAGTCAGTGATAAGGACAGTCCTCCAAGGCCAACGTTCCACTGTTGATCAAGTGTGCCTTAGTATTAAAGGCGTAAACCCAATCCTGTAAATATCAAGAAGTCTGCTAGGAAATGTGGAGTCTAAAATTGTGCATATAAACTTCCAATGTTGGGTGGAGCAAATATCTTCAATACCAAAGAATCTTCAGTGCTGGACACGTAAATAAATAAATGGGTGGGTACCCTTACCAGAACTGGTGGACCCTCTCAACCACCATACGGTGGGAGGGTCGTCAAGGCTTGTATAGACCGATTGTCTGGGTCCAGTGGTCCTCACTCCGCGTGTCCAATCCAGAAATGGTTAATGAAGCACTTGTTCTTCCAAGATAGATAGCCAAGGTTGGTTGATCGATAGTAGCTCAAAGCACCCAAAGTGGTAAAAAAGGAAAAATATAGAGGTGCTCCTCATAGTGTAAAAACATTTAATAAAAAAAGCATTGCAAATACACACACGTGGCAAAGAATGCAGTAATAATATAAAAAACTTTAAATAGCCACACTGGGCTCGGTACATTGACGACATCCTCCTCCTATGGAAGGGTGACCAGGACTCTTTGGCTTCATTTATGGCCACATTAAACAATAATGAGGTAGGGATTGTTCTTACATACGAGGCAAGTTTCTCCAACATCCATTTCCTAGACCTCGTTATCGAAGCCAAGAATGATCGTTTGGTAACTAGAACATATTTTAAAAACACCGATCGTAACAGCTATATCCCTACGGACAGTTGTCATCATCCAGCCTGGCTGAAGTCCATCCCTAAGAGTCAGCTGTTGCGTATACGACGCAACTGTTCTGATACTAAAGACTTCTACTTACAAGCAGAGGTCTTGAAACAGAGGTTTTTAGATAAGGGATATTCGAGAGAGCAAATTGAGGAAGAAATTCAACACATTGGAAGGGTTGACCGTACAACACTCACACTTGAAAGGACTAAAGCGTTACCAGATCCTAAATTTAGGAACGCATTTTTTACTACGTTCTCGAGTCAACATAAGCAAATTAAGAATATCATTTGCAAACATTGGGGGATCCTCAAAGAGGATCAAGTGTTGGGACCTTCCCTGCCAAGCAATGCCACAGTTATCTATAGGGGTGCTTCTTCCTTAAAGAATCAGGTTGCCCCCAATGTTATTGACCCGCCTAAAAAACCAACTTTTTTTCCCTTATCCAAAGGCTATCACCCATGCAGGAAATGCAAGGTATGCCTTGAAAATATTCATGGGAGAAAGAAAAGCATCTCTTTCCGGTCTAGTGTCACTCAGATGGACTATCCCATGAAGCAATTTTCCACCTGTGCTTCCACATATATAGTTTATCTGATCACCTGCCCTTGTGGAAAACAATATGTGGGTCGTACTATCCGCAGTTTTTCCACAAGGGTAGGTGAACATGTTGCAAAAATCAAGAAAGGCAACGATAAACACACAGTGCCCAGACACTATTTACAGGTTCACAACAAATCATTGACAGGTACCTCCTTTTTGATTATCGACAAATTTGTTCCTCACTGGAGGGGTGAACCGAGTACCAGAGGGGTTTCGAAATTAGAAGTATATTGGATTTATACCCTCAAGAGTTACGCCCCATTTGGACTCAACGTCGAATGGGACGTGAATGCTTTTATTAATCAGTCCTAATTTTATAATTTAATCGATTCTTAGGATCACCTGTTTTGTCATACTTAATTTTGTTTCTTCTGATTCGTCAATTTTTTGAGGTTCAGAGGCAATAAGTTAATAAGTTTTTTTGAGGTTCTAAAGATGAATTTTTATATGTGCATGTCTCTTTAATTATTACATTTCTAAGTGGGGCCTTTAGTTCACCTCCTTGATTGCTTGCTTTTATCTGATCCATATATAGTATTTATATACTGACTATATTTGTTCTTTGTAAAGTCCAACTAGATTGGGGTGACTTAGGGTGACCTCGGATAACCCCGGCGGGTTCTTTGCCACCTTTGGGCTGATACATGACGCTGTGTGTCCTGGAGCGTCTGTGTGTTGATACTGACGTCTGCCTGTGACATGCCTGGAGCGCATCGTGGAGCGCGGCGTACGGCGCTGACGTCATGACGCTGCGGAAGGGCTGCTGATTAATGCCCATTGGTCGGCTGACTACCACACCTCCTGCCTGTCATGGAGAGGGGGAGTGACTGAGTCATCCTGGATGTCCTGACGATAAGCACGTCTGGACGCTGGCGTTTTGACGCTAAGCCCCGCCCCACTACTTCCGGCCTTTGGAACGCAGACGGTGTTTCCGGTTCCTTGCGATGGAACGCACGCCGGTCTGACATGGACGAACAGATGCCAGCAATCAGGGACCTGGATGTAAGGTATTTAATGCAATGGGGGGAGCAAAGGAGGACCAGATACCCCAGTAGAAGTCCGTTAGCGACGAAACCGGTCGGGTGATTACTCCATTGCATCCCCATTGCACTCTCAACTTTGTTGGAACACTCCCCACACCTTTATCCAAGGTGGGACTTTGCTGCTATATTTTTATTTTTACTTTTGCTATTTTTTCATTTGATTACTAGCAGAGTGATCTATTTCTCGTGTGGCTATTTAAAGTTTTTTATATTATTACTGCATTCTTTGCCACGTGTGTGTATTTGCAATGCTTTTTTTATTAAATGTTTTTACACTATGAGGAGCACCTCTATATTTTTCCTTTTTTACCACTTTGGGTGCTTTGAGCTACTATCGATCAACCAACCTTGGCTATCTATCTTGGAAGAACAAGTGCTTCATTAACCATTTCTGGATTGGACACGCGGAGTGAGGACCACTGGACCCAGACAATCGGTCTATACAAGCCTTGACGACCCTCCCACCGTATGGTGGTTGAGAGGGTCCACCAGTTCTGGTAAGGGTACCCACCCATTTATTTATTTACGTGTCCAGCACTGAAGATTCTTTGGTATTGAAGATATTTGCTCCACCCAACATTGGAAGTTTATATGCACAATTTTAGACTCCACATTTCCTAGCAGACTTCTTGATATTTACAGGATTGGGTTTACGCCTTTAATACTAAGGCACACTTGATCAACAGTGGAACGTTGGCCTTGGAGGACTGTCCTTATCACTGACTTTTTTTCTTTTTATCACTAAACATCCAGTTTAGTTTTATTTATCACTTTGTTGTATATTATATTTTTTTACACATGTATGGTGATCACACCATAGTTATTTCACATTTGTATATTTGCCTGTTGATTCTTTATAGCACGGATCTGTATGTAAGTTTGCTATATAGGAGCAGTTTTTCACATCACAGCTCCCAATACCCACCTCACAATTTCACCATTGTGTATTAAGAGGTACCAGACTTAGATATTAAGTCATTTACCTTCAGGGTACACACCATATTCACCCTTTTTAGGGGTTTATTTATATTTTTGGGCGCTACATTTTCTTTTCCACATTTTTCACCTTACATCCATATGGTATGTTGGCAGCCTGATCTACGCTAAATATTTGGTTTGCGCATCATTATATATACACTTTTTTACATTTCTTTGGACTACTTACATTGCAGCAACCAGATTCAATCACCCCCATGGATATATTCGACTATCGTAATAGTCGGGTGTTGAACATCGAGGGGGTATTCTCTGTTTCAGATAATGATTCAGAGATTGGGGGGCTTTTTATGAGGCTTAAAAATCTTATGACCTCAGAACTCCACCTACAGTGGGACCAGGCGTTCTTACAACAATATATTAAGGAACGTATGGTCCCCAGAGGATTGAGATGGGATGTTCACCCACAACAGGGTGAACTCGATCTAACATCCTGGTACCAATTTTTTAATAATCAAGGGGTATCACTTTTGAATTTTTTAAACGATAAGAAAAAACTTAAAATGGAGGTATTGGATAAAGAGATAAAAGACATTAAAGAAAAATTATCCACTTCCAAGTCCACACCTGAATACAGCACATTGTCCCAAAGTTTAAAAACCCACTTAGATAAAGTTGTTGCTGATTACAAAAATGGTATAGTTTTTAGATGGCAGAGTCTTATTACGAGGGATGATGAAACCGAACATCTTAATCTTGATATGGAGGTATCCCAACCCTCCTCCAGTGAGGGTAAAGTTTTGGCTTTTTCCCAACCCGGTCCATCATTAGGCCCCTTAGGGAGAAATGAGGGCTCTACCAATAGAGGAACAGGCCCAAGAACCCCCAATCCTCAACAAAGAGGACAGTCTAACAGAGGTAAGGGCAAAGGACCTAGGGGGAGATCCAAGAACCGAAGGGATACCCCCCATGATCCCCGCCCCTATGATTCTTCCCCTTATGGTGGTCACAATTATTATGAATATTCCACCAGATATCCACAGTCTACCCCTGGATATGGGGGATGGAGACCTCCTCCACCCAACCCCCATAAACAGTCTAACCATACATATGGCTATATGGAAAGAGAGGACTACCGTCAGGTCAGGTCCCCATATACATACAATCAAGATCAACCCAGGTTGGAATACCAGGGGGATTTTCATCGGGACCAGGAAGACCATCCCAGGGGAAGAGAACCAAAAGGGGCTCGAGAGGGGGGCGACGAGCCCGGTCGCAAAAAAAGAAAAGTTTAAAGGGGACAGGGATTTTTAATCTCAGTAAAGTCCTATTGTCAAATACAGAGAAAGCAGTACTGGATAAGGGACTCAAATACGTTCCACCCAAAACGTTGAATAAATTTGCTACGTTTATTGACGTGCAAAAATATATAAGGAAACTAAACATACAACGATATTTTATTAGTAATCCTTGTAGACCCAACCTTCCAGATACCTCCTCCCAAATTGTTCACACAGGATTCTCTAATCCTTCCCTTTTTAACCCCTCCTGCCCCATGGCTCCAAATGTGAGGGTGTTCAGAGATATGGTCCTCAAGGACCTTGAGGTGTTACCTCTGAAGAAAACTTTCACAGACCCTAGTATTAGGACTGGTTTGAAAAGTCTTTGTGAACACAAAGATTTGGTGATCCGCCCAGCGGACAAAGGGGGTGGCATTGTTGTGTTGGACAAATCCGCCTACCATGCAGAGATGCTTCGGATTTTGGGTGACACTAATACCTATGTTAAATTACCCTCAAACCCCACTTCTAAAATTAAAGCCTCATTGTGTAAATTACTTAATGCAGGAACACAAAAAGGGATACTTGACAAAAAGGAGCGAGCATACCTCATGCCTAAAGTTCCTCGCATCCCTACTATGTATTTTTTGCCAAAAATACACAAGGATGTTGTTAACCCCCCTGGAAGACCCATTATTAGTGGGATCAATTCCATCACCTCCCGAATAGGGAGATATATTGACTTTCACTTGCAGCCCATGGTCAAAGATGCTCCGTCATATTTAAAGGATACGAGACATACTATTGCTCGCCTTAACGACGTTGTGTATAGTGGGGACATTATGCTGGTAACGGCAGACGTGTCCTCTCTCTACACCAGCATCGCCCATCATTTGGGGTTCCAGGCGGTGGAATGTTTCCTTCGTCGAAATGATAACATCCCGGTTGTACAGAAGTATTTTATTATGGACCTGTTGAGGTTTGCGACTACCAATAACTATTTCTGGTATAACGGTGACTTTTTCCTGCAACAAAGAGGAGTCGCAATGGGGGCCAAGTTTGCCCCCAGCCTCGCCAATATTTTTATGGCCAAATGGGAGGAGGATGTCGTCTATGCTTTAAACCGACCAGAAATTGTCCTCTGGGCTCGGTACATTGACGACATCCTCCTCCTATGGAAGGGTGACCAGGACTCTTTGGCTTCATTTATGGCCACATTAAACAATAATGAGGTAGGGATTGTTCTTACATACGAGGCAAGTTTCTCCAACATCCATTTCCTAGACCTCGTTATCGAAGCCAAGAATGATCGTTTGGTAACTAGAACATATTTTAAAAACACCGATCGTAACAGCTATATCCCTACGGACAGTTGTCATCATCCAGCCTGGCTGAAGTCCATCCCTAAGAGTCAGCTGTTGCGTATACGACGCAACTGTTCTGATACTAAAGACTTCTACTTACAAGCAGAGGTCTTGAAACAGAGGTTTTTAGATAAGGGATATTCGAGAGAGCAAATTGAGGAAGAAATTCAACACATTGGAAGGGTTGACCGTACAACACTCACACTTGAAAGGACTAAAGCGTTACCAGATCCTAAATTTAGGAACGCATTTTTTACTACGTTCTCGAGTCAACATAAGCAAATTAAGAATATCATTTGCAAACATTGGGGGATCCTCAAAGAGGATCAAGTGTTGGGACCTTCCCTGCCAAGCAATGCCACAGTTATCTATAGGGGTGCTTCTTCCTTAAAGAATCAGGTTGCCCCCAATGTTATTGACCCGCCTAAAAAAACAACTTTTTTTCCCTTATCCAAAGGCTATCACCCATGCAGGAAATGCAAGGTATGCCTTGAAAATATTCATGGGAGAAAGAAAAGCATCTCTTTCCGGTCTAGTGTCACTCAGATGGACTATCCCATGAAGCAATTTTCCACCTGTGCTTCCACATATATAGTTTATCTGATCACCTGCCCTTGTGGAAAACAATATGTGGGTCGTACTATCCGCAGTTTTTCCACAAGGGTAGGTGAACATGTTGCAAAAATCAAGAAAGGCAACGATAAACACACAGTGCCCAGACACTATTTACAGGTTCACAACAAATCATTGACAGGTACCTCCTTTTTGATTATCGACAAATTTGTTCCTCACTGGAGGGGTGAACCGAGTACCAGAGGGGTTTCAAAATTAGAAGTATATTGGATTTATACCCTCAAGAGTTACGCCCCATTTGGACTCAACGTCGAATGGGACGTGAATGCTTTTATTAATCAGTCCTAATTTTATAATTTAATCGATTCTTAGGATCACCTGTTTTGTCATACTTAATTTTGTTTCTTCTGATTCGTCAATTTTTTGAGGTTCAGAGGCAATAAGTTAATAAGTTTTTTTGAGGTTCTAAAGATGAATTTTTATATGTGCATGTCTCTTTAATTATTACATTTCTAAGTGGGGCCTTTAGTTCACCTCCTTGATTGCTTGCTTTTATCTGATCCATATATAGTATTTATATACTGACTATATTTGTTCTTTGTAAAGTCCAACTAGATTGGGGTGACTTAGGGTGACCTCGGATAACCCCGGCGGGTTCTTTGCCACCTTTGGGCTGATACATGACGCTGTGTGTCCTGGAGCGTCTGTGTGTTGATACTGACGTCTGCCTGTGACATGCCTGGAGCGCATCGTGGAACGCGGCGTACGGCGCTGACGTCATGACGCTGCGGAAGGGCTGCTGATTAATGCCCATTGGTCGGCTGACTACCACACCTCCTGCCTGTCATGGAGGAGGAGAGGGGGAGTGACTGAGTCATCCTGGATGTCCTGACGATAAGCACGTCTGGACGCTGGCGTTTTGACGCTAAGCCCCGCCCCACTACTTCCGGCCTTTGGAACGCAGACGGTGTTTCCGGTTCCTTGCGATGGAACGCACGCCGGTCTGACATGGACGAACAGATGCCAGCAATCAGGGACCTGGATGTAAGGTATTTAATGCAATGGGGGGAGCAAAGGAGGACCAGATACCCCAGTAGAAGTCCGTTAGCGACGAAACCGGTCGGGTGATTACTCCATTGCATCCCCATTGCACTCTCAACTTTGTTGGAACACTCCCCACACCTTTATCCAAGGTGGGAGTTTGCTGCTATATTTTTATTTTTACTTTTGCTATTTTTTCATTTGATTACTAGCAGAGTGATCTATTTCTCGTGTGGCTATTTAAAGTTTTTTATATTATTACTGCATTCTTTGCCACGTGTGTGTATTTGCAATGCTTTTTTTATTAAATGTTTTTACACTATGAGGAGCACCTCTATATTTTTCCTTTTTTACCACTTTGGGTGCTTTGAGCTACTATCGATCAACCAACCTTGGCTATCTATCTTGGAAGAACAAGTGCTTCATTAACCATTTCTGGATTGGACACGCGGAGTGAGGACCACTGGACCCAGACAATCGGTCTATACAAGCCTTGACGACCCTCCCACCGTATGGTGGTTGAGAGGGTCCACCAGTTCTGGTAAGGGTACCCACCCATTTATTTATTTACGTGTCCAGCACTGAAGATTCTTTGGTATTGAAGATATTTGCTCCACCCAACATTGGAAGTTTATATGCACAATTTTAGACTCCACATTTCCTAGCAGACTTCTTGATATTTACAGGATTGGGTTTACGCCTTTAATACTAAGGCACACTTGATCAACAGTGGAACGTTGGCCTTGGAGGACTGTCCTTATCACTGACTTTTTTTCTTTTTATCACTAAACATCCAGTTTAGTTTTATTTATCACTTTGTTGTATATTATATTTTTTTACACATGTATGGTGATCACACCATAGTTATTTCACATTTGTATATTTGCCTGTTGATTCTTTATAGCACGGATCTGTATGTAAGTTTGCTATATAGGAGCAGTTTTTCACATCACAGCTCCCAATACCCACCTCACAATTTCACCATTGTGTATTAAGAGGTACCAGACTTAGATATTAAGTCATTTACCTTCAGGGTACACACCATATTCACCCTTTTTAGGGGTTTATTTATATTTTTGGGCGCTACATTTTCTTTTCCACATTTTTCACCTTACATCCATATGGTATGTTGGCAGCCTGATCTACGCTAAATATTTGGTTTGCGCATCATTATATATACACTTTTTTAAAATATATTTAAATCGCTAAGGTCTGGTCGCATGTTGTAATGCTTCCATCCTTAGTAAATCAATGCCCTTCTATATGTGACAGGAAGATGATGCAGAGACCCCCCAAACTCCTGTTGCTAGGAGTGATGCCTGGGGCTAATACTGAGTTGTCGCATACAGAAGCGCATTGAGGTCCTTGCATCCGCAGTTGTGATTCACTCCCGTTTCTCCAGTGCTGTTACAGTGAGACTGCTTAGCACTGAAGGGGAACTGTAGGGAGAGCCCAGCGTCCAGGGTCCCATCTAGCGTCACACTGGCATGACAATGAGGGAGAGACAGCACGGCAGCCGGCGGATCTACTCCCCACATGTCAGCCCAGCTACTTTGATGTAAGTGTTGGATACTTCTATTTTTATTGTATAGTAAACATTGCACTAAGAGCTTCTAATTTCAGCTTTTTCTATTAGGCTGGGTTCACACTACTACACTACTTTCATCCTACTTTGCTCTGCTACATTGGTCCTACATTTATCCTACATTGGTCCTACATCCATCCTACTTTCATGAACAGGATACTACTTTGGTCCGACTTCAATGATATTCAATGGGCCTGAAGTAGGATCAATGTAGGACCAAAAGTAGTACAGGGAGCATTTTCAAAGTCGGACCGACTTGTGTAGGACGCTACAAGACGCTCTCATAGGGAAACATTGAACACAGAGCAAAGTAGGATGAAAGTAGTGTAGTAGTGTGAACCCAGCCTTAAGCTGGGTTCACACTACTACACTACTTTCATCCTACTTTGCTCTGCTACATTGGTCCTACATTTATCCTACATTGGTCCTACATCCATCCCACTTTCATGAACAGGATACTACTTTGGTCCGACTTCAATGATATTCAATGGGCCTGAAGTAGGATCAATGTAGGACCAAAAGTAGTACAGGGAGCATTTTCAAAGTCGGACCGACTTGTGTAGGACGCTACAAGACGCTCTCATAGGGAAACATTGAACACAGAGCAAAGTAGGATGAAAGTAGTGTAGTAGTGTGAACCCAGCCTCAAGCTTTAACAATAAAACCTGGAAGCTGATTGGTTTATATGCAGAGCTGCGCCAGATTTTGCATTCTCCAGTTTTAGTAATTCAACCCCATTGTGTACATAACCATTGCTATATAGTTACTCATTCCAACCTCCAAGAACATTGGTGTCAAGCCATAGTTTAAATCAATGTGCTCCTTCTAATATCTGCAGTACTTGCCATGTCCTGCCACATACTACTTTATAGGGCTCATTTATAAGGGATATTGCTATCTGCTCTCTGTTATGCACTACTGCTCTACTAAAAATGGAGCCCACTTGTTAGGGATGTGATGGGCCATGTTTAAGTAGCACATGTTAACTAAATATTAATTTTAAAGAGAAAATGAAAGGTCTTTTTCTTCATAAACCCACTTGAGTCCTAAGGCTTCTTTATGAATGTTAACACATACAGTATCTTTTTTTTTATTAGAAATAAATGGTATACAATTAGGGTAAATTACCCTCAGGGTAAAACAGGTAACATGTTGCTAAAGATGAACGTATCTTTTAAGTACTATTCTGCATGTTTCATGTGATTGAAAACATCTGGTAGACTTATAAAAAGAGAATTGATTCAGCATAACAAAAACAATGTGCAACAGAAGAAGAACTAGAGCCTTTATAAGTAAAAAGGTGTAGCAGGACATCCTCCAATGGGACCTGCTGAATTAATTATGACGATGACTTGATTTCTCCCCTATTACAGAGGCTGCCAGCTCCCCAAAGTGCAATCTTAAGCACACAGACAAAATAAAAAAGTCAAGGGGAATGTATTTTATGATTTATTACTAAAACTTGAACAATGGAAGAGGGTGCAATGTTTGGGATACTCCCCGCTGTACCCTTCAATTTGAAGGACACGCTTCTCGGTGATAGATCTCCTGCTAAACATCAAAATGCAGTTCCCTTTGAGAGACTAAGGGAAGGCCAAAGGTAGGGACTCCATGAAAGAAGAACTATTTGGCTCGGATATCCCAATAGTACACAGTCACCAGAATCGTACAGCACAGTCAGTAACTATGTAGCCAGGGAACAGCTGTGCCCATTCAGCTTCCTCCAGATGCCTTCTCCTGAAGCTTTGCAAACCGGACCCGTCAGGAGAAGTCTCAGGGTGTTGAAGATAACTTTAGGTGTAGGCTCCCTAGCTCTGTCACAGCTGGGACCTCAAGAGGTGCAACTTAACTCAGTAGAACCCGATACACAGGAGGCGGTAGCCAACCCCCCCAGACTAGTGGAATCCCTACAACAGGAAGACCCTGTTGCTCTGGGTTTCACACTATGTATCAGCCTCTCCAGCCACCTACTGGGCCACCCCTCCCCAGGGATTAGCTGGCACTCAGTAATTATTAAGCTACCTATTTGACTCTCCTTTCCCTATGTTTCAGATGCCTTTAGAAACCAGGAAGTAGTCAAACCTACAACCTGCAAGACCCAGAAGGGCCCAAAGAAATCAATAGCTGATCCAGTGATTACAGAGGAGCAAAAAATAACTACATTTTCCTACTGTCCTAGCAGCCTATTTAGGTGTTACATCTGAAATATGGCTAGCCCCTTGTATAGTATATACAATATATTATTACAAACTGTTATATATAACAGCACCCAAGGAGGACTCCCTTCTGATCCTACCAACCCCATATTCTCTGACTTGACTTTAACTCTGCTCTAACACACATTGATAACTGTGTACTGTATACCTTTCAGTGATCTGTTCTATACTAAAAGAAAAACAAAAGATAATATTATATTTCCCCTTTAAAAAGACACTAATGAAATCAGGATTTTTTTAAATGTACATATGATGCATGTTGCCTTTATTGGCTAGTCCAAAAGAAATCCCAACATTGTGTTACAAAAAACAGCATTTGTTTCACTAGCAATAGTAAACAGATTTGTCTTTAAATGGATACACAAGTTTAATATTCCCAGAATACAAATCTGCATTTCCAGGCTCATCTGTCTTTACTGCTTGCTGTGTTGATGACATCCTCAGTTATTTTATAAAAGACAAACATAAATCATTTCCCTTGTCTTGTGTTTCCCATATTGTAAGAACTGTAAAGTCAGGTCAGTGCAGTAAAAGTTTAAAATATTAAAGCAGAGTGTTGTGCTGTGTTAACCATGCATGGAAGCAGAAAAATAGAAGTTCAAGTACTAACACTTGTATAAATCAATGCAGTGAAAATGGCAGATTTTGAAACATGTTAAGATTTTTGTCAGGCATACCACAATTCTAAATACAGGAGCTGTACATGTAAGGCCTAATGAAAGGCAAGATCTTCATCTAGGTAAGAAGCAATGGCTGGGGTGGAGTCAGGCCCACAATTGCCAATTGCCAGCTTACCTTAGGGATACTAAGCAGATAATCCAGATACTTGCCACTATCCCCAGCACTCCCAATACCATCTTGGTGACTGCTGATGTGGGGTCTCTCTATACGATCATTGGGCATGAAGCAGCTTTGACAGCGGTGCGTTGGGCATTGGAATCCACTTTGCTTAGCCATGATCATGTATGTTTCTTGTTGGATTGCCTTAAATTTTGTTTGTGTAGGAACTACTTTTGGTTCGATAGGGAATTTTTCCTCCAACTCTGCGGAGTTGCGATGGGAGCCCGTTTCACTCCCAGTGTGGCCAATATTTTTATGGCCCACTGGGAGCGTGATGTGGTGTTCCAAGATAGGCCGCCTCAGTTAGTATGCTACCGTAGGTATATTGATGACCTCATTATGGTCTGGGAGGGTGATTTACCTTCACTGCAGCAGTTTATGGATAAATTGAATTCCAATAATAAGAACATTGTTTTGACCTGGACAGTGTCTTATGAACAGATCAATTTTCTTGACCTGGAGATTTTCAAATCCGGTGATTTGCTGATGACTAGAAATCATTTTAAAACAGTTGACCGGAATGGGTACATCCCTTTAAGTAGTTGTCACCATCGCTTGTGGTTATGTAACATTCCGCGAGGCTAGTTCGTGAGGTTACGCAGAAATTGCACTCTTGAATCTGATTATCTTACTCAGTCACAAGAGTTATCTAGCAGGTTTTTATCTAAGGGTTATTCCTGCCCATCTATTATGCAGGGAATTGAGAAAGTCAGGGTTTTGGAGCGAAATAGTATTGTTGCTGACAAACCTAAGAATGACAATAAAGAACTCGCCAATTACAAAATGCTGTTGGATTATAATATCCAGCATAAAACATTTGAAAGAATAGTGGCCAAGCACTGGCCTATTCTTAAAGGTGACGCTATTCTTGGCTCTGTCCTCCCTGACCGCCCCCAGTTTGTTTACAGAAAAGCCCCCTCTTTGAGGGATAATTTGGCCCCTGGTGTCATTGATCCACCAGTGGTTGCACAACCTAAACTTTTTGGCTTCTTATCAGGTTTCTATGCTTGTGGTCGCTGTGCGACCTGCAAGCATGTTAGGCATAACATTAAGAAGCGAAAGAGTTTCTGTTCTAATGTGACCCAAGTTGAATATCCGATAAAACAGCTTATTACGTGTACCACTATTGGAGTAGTTCACATGCTCGAATGTGAGTGCGGTTTACAGTATGTCGGCCGCACTTCACGTGCGTTACATGTAAGGGTTGGGGAACACATTAGTAACATAAAGCGGGGGATCAGGAATCATAGTGTTTCTAAACACTTTAGGCAGTGTCACCAGAGAGATCCTACGGGCCTTAAGTTTTGGGGCATTGAAAAAGTGTCAAAACATTGGCGTGGTGGCCACTATATTAGCCAATTAAGTAGGCGCGAATCTTATTGGATTTATGAGACAAAAGTTTCTGCACCAGCTGGCCTGAATGTAGAGTTCGATTTAAATTGTTTTATTTCCAATAGGTAGTGTTTACATATTTTCCTGCAAATTTTTTAATGTTTTAGTTTTTTATTTTATTTTATTTTATCATTAATATTTTATTAATACGTTTTTTCATATATATGAATATTTTACATATAATGAATTTTTTTGATATATATATCTGTGCATATCTAGTGTTTAAAATGTCTTTTTGGACTTCTATGGTAATAATGCCCCTGGATGGGCTGTTCCATGGGTGTCTTTTAAGTATACACTTTGGGCCAGATCCTCAAAAGAGATACGCAGGCGGATCTGCTGTTCCGCCTGCGTATCCCTGTTTCTATCTTTGGAACTGATCCACAGAATCAGTTTCCAAGAGATAGACAGAAGATCCGGCAGGTGTAATAGTTTTACACTGCCGGATCTTAATATGCAGTACCGCGACCGCCGCTGGGGGCATTCATCGTCGAAATTACGCGTCGGGTATGCTAATGAGGAGTTACGTCGATCCTCAAAGCTTTTTCGTGTTCGCTACGTCGCCGCTACGTTAGTTTCCCGTCGCTTAGTTACACTTTTGTAAAGCAGCCCTACTTTTACACAGCAGGCGTACTGCTGTGTAAAGTATGGCCGTCCTTCCCGCGTCGAATTTTTAAATTTTACGTCGATTGCGTAAGCCGTACGGGAATACAGAAATACGCTACGCGCCGCGCCGATCAAAAAATGACATCACGTCGCGCAAAGCACGTCGGGAAATGTGCGTCACAAGCATGCGCAGTACGTCCGGCGCGGGAGCGCGCCTAATTTAAATGGGACTCGCCCCATTAGATTAGGAACGCCTTGCGCCGGACGGATTTGAGTTACACTGCCGCAAATTTCCAGGTAAGTGTGTTGTGGATCGATACCTAACTTAGGAAATTTGCGGCAGTGTAACTTAAATCTGTTAAGTTACGTTGCGCTGCGGGGCTGTGGATCTGGCCCTTAGTTTATATGTATTATGGTGTAATTTTTGTACTAGGTTGACGACTGCGGCTGTCGTCTTGTAATTTTTCATTTATTTTTAATCATAAGTGTTATCCATGATTGGCATTTCAATATGATTTGTTTTTGCCATTAATATTGTTGTATATTATTTACACCTGAATCCCCCCTATTGCTGCTCAGTTTAATACTGCCTTCCCGTTTGCCTACTTCCTTTGGCTGAAGGCTAGCATTTACATAAGGCTGTGCTTTTAGTATTAGCCTTGGGAGGAGTTACTGGGCATTAATGGTGTTCAGGCATTAGCTGTTTACATAGTTGTCATGGCAGCGCCTTTCTATATATACACGATGTGAGCGGGACGTCTGTTATCCCTTCTCTACCCCGCACTGATGAAGTCCCACCTATAGGGACGTGACGACGTATGAGGGGGAGGGGCTACGTGACGTCACCCGCGAACGTCAATCTCAGAGTTTTCTGAGCCGTCAGGACACTCGGTTATGTGTCCTTAGTCCTATGCTGTTTTAATTGCACTCATTGGAGAGTGCATTACCATGTGAGTGTTCATTACCTTTTAATTGTCGCAATAAATGTGTTACTGGCTTCAGAGAGCACTAGATATCCTCTCCTTTCTTTACATGCCCTGATTGCCCTGATTGCCTTGCTTATTGCCTAAGTCCTGCTGCTGTGCTATTGTGATCCCTGCTGCTTCTGGCTGCTTTTACTAAACGTCTGATTGCTGCTGTCTGCCTGAGAACAGGAGGTTCCCTGTCTAAATGCTTTGTGACCCTTAGCAGGTCAAATCATTAAGGTGAGAGGCCATTCCTATCATTTGGTGGAGGTTCTGTCAATCTTTTGGACATCACCCTCATCACCCTTTGGATTGTTGCACATTTTTTTGCTGGACTTTTTGAACTTTAGCACTTTATGGACTTAATTTCATGATGGTTTTCTTTATATATATTTTTTATCTTAGTTTATATTTATTGTTTTGCGCTGCACTATTATTTTTAATATTTTAATTTGTTCATATTTTGTGTCTGAGGTTTACAATCACATTACTATTGCAGGATGGGGGCTCAGATAGAGGGTTAAACTGATTTAGCTCCTGCTATAAGATTTTTCAAATACAGCAAGGTTACAGATCATTCACATAGTTGGCTGAATGAAACATACTGTAACACTGTCCCTAGCGGTTTCACAAAGAAAAATGGTGCACAAGAAAGATAATGTGGCCATACCTGAATTAGATAATGTTCATAACAACAAAAGGTTATATGTTTACCGAGTACATCAATGAATATCCAGCTCTGGAATTTCTGTATAACTTTTGTCATGTGTTTGAATGGAAAGCGAGTTCATAGCCAGCAGTAAAATATAATTTTATTTTAAGTAATGTATAACTTGTTTGTCTCTATTTCTGATGCAGTTCAGTGTTCTAAATCATATGTCAGTATTAGTTTACATAATTTTTGTGGCTTAAAGTTACTCATCAGTACCAGTCAGCAATGACAGCTAAGCAATTCATATATTAATCAGGAAATGTCAGCAAAGGCACCTGTCATGACAGGTTTCCTTTAAACTGGGAACCAGGGTTAAACAGACATATCAAAGAAAGGAACATAAGGTATGAATTATTAACAATCTTCTAAAACTCAAAACGTACACATCATTCTTTCTCTAAAATAAGTTGAAAAGTATTTTTTCATAGCTGAACATTAAAAAAATATATAATTCCAACCAGTACATGTACATGTTAACTGCCAGTGCCATCTAGTGAAACATAAAGGCATTAAAAATCTAATGTATGTTTTTTTAATAGCATTGCCACATTTTTACCATCTGAATGACATTTTCACAACTTTACTTGAGATACAAGACTCTAAAGTCTGGATATATCTGTATTACTCTACCTATAGGTACTCCCTGTCAATGCTGTATCCTGGCCTAGGCCAACAAGGCCCAGGTCCAGGGCAGCACTTTGTAGGGGGGCAGCACGATAAGAGTCCCCGACGGCTTGCACTACACTGTTAGTGTAACACAAGCTGCTTCTAATTTTGACTGTCCTATCATCCTGGACCACAAACCTTCCTCACTGTGCTATATGTTTTCTGCTGTACTATTGGCATGGTTATATCTTCTTAGTCCTCTCCATAAAATTATCAGAAATTTGTGCTTAAATTAGAACTATAGGCAACACTTTTTTTTCCATTTTGGATAGAGTAAGGGAGGGTTATAGCCCCTGTCCGTTTATTTTTTACCATCCCTGTCCCATTGCAGAGATTTCCCTTCACTTCCTGCCCCATAGCCAAACAGGAAGTGAGAGTAATTCTATGCAAATTAAGGGAGTCCATTGCCCCCTCCCCCAGGCCCTAAGAACTAGTTTCCCCACTCAAAAATTGCAGGGCGGGTTTTAAACAGAAAGGGGTGTGGCCTTGACAGGAAGGGCGGGTCATATTTTAGAGGGTGCACGAGTTTAGTCAGGCCTAGGGCAGCACAAAACCTAAATACACTACTGCTCCCTGTGAAGATGAGTGACTGCATTCTACTACTCGCAAGAGAAATGAGTCCATGAATGGTGGACCAGAAAATAGTGTATGAAATGTCTTCAAAGGACTTACAGTATGCAATAAATATTGTGTAAAAGACATAAATCCATTGGCTGCTACTATCAACACAGTTCTTCTCTCGGGCTCTTTCCCAACTAATTCTCTATAAGGGAAGAGGTAAGGAAAATATGAAATACTAAAAGTAATCTCAAATTCTCCACCCATACAAGTCAAGCCCCATACACATCAGTTTTCCTGCAGGTTTCTCTTCAGGTTTACCAAAACCA
Source organism: Rana temporaria (assembly GCF_905171775.1). NCBI lineage: Eukaryota > Metazoa > Chordata > Amphibia > Anura > Ranidae > Rana > Rana temporaria. The sequence goes on along the minus strand of NC_053492.1, from coordinate 277,903,730 downwards.
TGTAGTGCAAAGGCCGGCCTGATTGCATACGAATTGAAATTCTTGAGGTTTGACCTCATATTAGATGGTTTTGGTAAACCCGAAGACAAAAACCTGCAGGAAAACTGATAGGGCCAGATTCACAAAAGAGATACGCCGGAGTATCTACTGATACTCCGGCGTATTTTCAAATTTGCCGCGTCGTATCTTAATTTGTGATTCACAAACAAGATACAACGGCTTTTGGCTAAGATCCGACAGGCTTATGGCTTTGTACGCCTTCGGATCTTAGGCTGCAATACTTTGGCCGCCGCTGGGTGGAGTTTGCGTCGTTTTCCAGCGTCGGGTATGCAAATTAGCTTTTACGGCGATCCACGAAGCTACTCGCGTGCGTTACGTAGTTTTTTCCCATCGCAAAGTTAAGCTATCTTTTTCATGGCTTAACTTTATACCAGCCATGTTAAAGTATGGCCGTCGTTCCCGCGTCAAATAAAACAAAAACAATCTTGGCGTAAGTACGGCGTAAGTACGTTACGCACGTCGCCATTCACAAACACGTCGGGGCTCTGTAATTTTGCGCAAAGCACATCGGGAAATTTACTAACGGAGCATGCGCAGAAGGTTTGGCGCGGGAGCGCGCCTAATTTAAATGGTACACGCCCCATTTGAATTAGGCGGGCTTGCGCCGGACGTCTTTACGTTACTCCGCCGCAAGTTTATTCTCAAGTGCTTTGTGAATCAAGCACTTACGAGGAAAACTTGCGGTGGTGTAACGTAAAGACGATACGTTACGCCGCCGCTGAAAGGAATGTGAAATGATGGAATATTATGTGTCTGACATTAGCTACTCCATTTTGAGATCTAGGATTCCATTTTATATAATATAGGTCTCTGTAGAGACATTTCAATATGTACTTTTGTTTTTTGCTTTTATTCTAACATTTAAGTTTTGCGGTTTTCATAAATAGAATATGTGCTAGATGGCTAGTTCCGGAGCAGGCATTCTGTATGCAAGTAACGTGTTCTTCTGTCTTTAAAGTTTAACAATTGTTCCATAAAATCCTCTGAAATCTGTAAGACTGAAACTTGTGAACTTGTTCCCCTTTTTCTAAACATGTAAGGAGGAGGAGATTTCTGTAACTCTCTGTATGTGTGTATAAAAGCTCTGTCGAAAAATATAGCAATTTGCAATCATCGATACAGCATAAGTGTCTGTGTCATCATTGTCTCGCTAGCGAAGGGAGTCCCACCTGTCAAAGGTCCAGCCTAGGCAACAGGATCAGAACCGAACCTAACAGAACTGGTTCCAGAAGTTCTCACTGCACTAGAGTGCATCGAGTGAATATACACAATCAGATACCGTTCACCCCACAGGAAAGTCTTAGAGAAGGCCTGTCCCCGGACGAAGTGAAGGAGATTGTGCAAAGGACAGGACAAACTTTAGTTGTCTGTCCCTTTTCTTTACCAGTGTCCCAAATATTTTAAGGAGGACTTGAAATACAGAGTACCGACATGGGTAATAAATTTGGGAAGGAAGATTCAGAAGGTAAGCTGAAGCAACCCTCCCCTATAGAGTTTGTTAAGAGTGAAATACCAATTGTATATTGTGATCCTTTTTGGGACTTGATAATGAAACAAAGCCACCAGTTGCATATGTCAGGATATAGTCCCGTGGGCCCCACTAACCGACAGCAATGGTATGAGGTAGAGAAAATGTGTGGAATAGGAAAGAACATATATCCACCAGGGGACTGGGATACGGAGTATATGAAAAAATGTTGTAAGAAGTGGAGGCCTTTAGTGGAAAAATATGAAAAGAAATATGCGGAGTTGGACCAAGGTACTGCCCTTACTAGGGAAGTTCCTCCACCTTATACCAGGCGCCCACCCCCAGTGCCAGCCGCGCCAACCCCACCGTCTTATGTTTTTGTTAAAGAGGAAGCTCCTCGCAGAAAATTATACCCCGTTCTTTCAAATCCTCAAGTTGCAATCATGGCTAATGGCTCAGCAACTGACCAGCAAAAACAACAATGGGAAGATAGAGCCAAGGAGGAGGCAGATAAAAGGGCATCTGAAGAGGGCAGGAGAATAAGAGAAGCTCAGAGAAGAGCGGATATAAAAAGGGAGTTTGAGGAGTTGCAAAGGGACTTAGACTCAGTTAATACTCAAACGAGAATAGCAGACATGAGAAATAAGAGAGATGAAATAGAAGAAGACGTGAGACGCCTTCGGGAACAGCAGAGGGAAATAAACTTAAGACATGAACAGATGAATGAACATAAACAAAGTCTAGATGCACAGGCCCAAGAGGTGAGGGACTATGGGGAGCAACTTAACAGGGAAAAGGAGGAGATTTTAGCACGAAAAAGTGACCTCGACCAAAGAAAACTTGAGTTGGAGAAAATTGCTAGGGAACAACAGGAGCAGTTGCGTTTAATAGAAGAGCAGCGGGTGCTTACTGCCCCTCGGACTAGGTTAGAAGCCTCTAAGGCTGCCAAGGCTTCAGCTCAACAGGCTGAAACTATACGAGAACAGCAACCTGACAGAGAGAGTGGTGATGAGGAAGAGATTACTGCTCCAAGTTTGGAGGGAGAAATGAAACATATTGCCATTACACAAGTAAAAGTCCAAACAGAACCCCAAGTTTCTCCACAACTTCCAGGGACGGGGGAATTCCCAATGATGACCATAGGCACCATGGAAGTGTATGTCCCCTTTACCATGGGTCAGTTAAAGGATCTTAGAGATACCTGTCCTACTCCAAAAAAGGACCCTAGAGGCGCAGCTACTTTCTTGGGTAGATTCTGTGCTGGTGCGGGAATGACAAAGGAAGACTTACTGTTAATCATACAGATGATCGACCCTGACCCTGGCCAGGATTTTCCTTTTGATAACACCTACAAATCTGCTCTTACAACTGAAGGACCGATACACCTCCAGGAGTTCTGGAGACTGACTGGCCATCATTGGATGACCATATACAAGGGTACTAGTGCACTCACATCCTTCATAACAAGCTCTCAAAAGACAGGGGAAGAGTATTTTGCATATGTTAAACGTATGCATTTAGCTTGGAAGGATGCGGGTCTAACAGACCATACCCTTTTTGTAACCACCACACTTAACGGGGGAAGCCAGAAGATAGCACAAATGTTAAAAATATTAGACCCTAAAATTATGAACATGACTCCGGAGGCCTTTGTATAACAGGTAAAGGTTAGGCATCAAACAGTCCTCTTTGAAGCGAAAGGAGGACTTTTCCCAGCTTTAACGGGAGAGCCCATGCTGGAGGAAACACCCCTGTTGGCGGCGCAAATGCCTTACCAACAACAGAATCAGTACCCTGTTGGCAATCAGTATCCTCCACGCTCTGTGCCATACCCTCGCCAGGGCCCACAAAATGATCAAGCATGTTTCCATTGTGGTGGCTTTGGCCACTGGAAGGCTAACTGCCCACAAAGGAGACAAAATTATAGAGGTAAAAAGGGAAACAGGGGAGCTTATAGAGGTCAAAACCCTAACTGGAATGACAATAGACAGATAGCCCAGTACCCACAGTGGAACCAACAGGCACAATCTCAAAACCAACCACAGCAGCTACAAGCTGGTGCCGGGCCTCTTCCCTCTTCCCAAATACCGGTACAATGGCCAAACAGACAAAACCCATAGGGAGGCCCGGAGCGTATCCCGTCCTTAGTTCTTTGCTCTTATTCTGGCACTTGGCAGGCTTTACCTATTATAAACCTTGTTATAGAGGGGGTGGACATCGCACTCCTCACAGACACGGGGGCTACGACCAGCTCCTTGAACAACAAGGCTTTTGCCAGTAGGGCTATTACACAAGGACGCTCTGTGGGAATTAATGGGATACCAACATCACACGACATAACATCAGATTTAGAAATCTGTAACCAAGATGGCAAGTTCCTATGTAAATGTAGTTTTGCTCTGTTATTTACTTGCCCAGTCTCTCTAGCTGGTAGAGACTTACTATCCAAACTACGAATCAAAATAATTTTTGAGCCCAATGGCACCGTGTCAGTTAAATCATCAGACTGTGATGTGTCAGTGCAGAAACGGGTGGACATCAGATCTTTCTTTGTGGCTCTACCCCCACCAGTAGGTCAGCATAAAATATGGGCAGAGTCCAAAGATTCTGTGGGTTTCCTAAATTGCACACCCTACCGGCCGACAATCAGACAGGGATGTCTCCCCATTTTTCAGAAACAATATCCCCTGTCTGAGGAGAAGTTGAATGGTATAGACCCACAGATAGAATTATTTTTACAAAAGGGCATACTGACTCCAGTCATCAGTCCTTGGAACACACCCATTAACCCCGTAAGAAAGGCAAACGGAACATGGCGCTTGGTACAAGATTTAAGGCCCTTGAACAAATGCATTACACCTCTACCTCCCCTCGTTGCAGATATTAGCACCATCTTTGCTCCTCTGACACCAGAACACAAATGGTATACGGTGATAGACCTTGCCAATGCATTTTTTAGTGTGCCCGTTGATGCTGCTAGTCAGCCCCTCTTCAGTTTCTCATGGAAACGTGGCCAGCTAACATGGACCAGGTTACCGCAAGGCTTTGTGGATAGTCCAGCCGCCTTCAGCATGGTGTTAAATCAATCCCTGACTGACTGGGTGCCTGAACATGGTTCAGTTCTGATCCAATACGTGGACGATCTTCTAATAGGAAATGGGACAGAAATTGGCTGTAGTAATGACTCTGTGCATCTGTTAGACCACCTCGCTGACAAGGGTCACTTAGCATCTTTCAAGAAGGTGCAGTGGTGCTCGTCTCGGGTGGAATACTTGGGAGCGGTCATCTCGGAAGGTGCCAGGCTGTTATCCCCTGCCAGAGTAGAGGCCATATCGGCACTGAGCAGACCGAGCGACAAGCGCTCACTGCTGTCTTTCCTAGGCTCAATAGTGTACTGTAGGCAATGGATTCCAGACTGTTCATTTCATGACTCAGTCCTTAGGAAGGCTACACTCGCCACAGCCCCCAAACAAATTACCTGGACCCCTGAGATGGTCACTGCCTATGACATGCTGGTGCGTTCACTTCGTAATGCACCCGCTTTGGGGCTGATACAACATGGTAGGCCTTTTTCACTGTATTGTCTCGTTATGGGGAATACCATGGCTGCTGTTCTGACTCAGGAGCATGGTGGTAAGCAAAGACCTGTAACGTATATTTCAAAAAAACTACCTGTTCAGGTTCAGGGTATGCCCGCTTGTCTTCAGGCACTGGCCGCCTGTGCCTTAGCAGTACAGGCGGCAGAGAAACTTGTTCTAGCATCACCCATGACCCTTTTTACAACTCACACTGTCACACAACTGATGCAAAACATGAACACGCAACATATGACAGCACAGAGGTTAAGTGGGTACAAGATAATTCTCTTAAACACACAAAATTTAGAGATTAAAACTTGTCCATCCACTACTCCTATAGTACGGTTTCTGCACTCCCTCCTTAAATTAATGCCTGAATCAGAACCAGTGCCAGAGCATAATTGCGAAGACCTAATTTCCCAAACAACCTCCCCAAGAGCTGATTTAAGGGAGAAACCCCTAGAAGGGGGCATTGACATATATGTGGACGGGAGTTGTACGCGCCCCGATGATAAAACCTACCGTACTGGTTATGCAGTTGTCCAGCTTCCTAACATTATTCATGAAGCAAAACCCTTAGTCGCAAAATCTGCACAGGAGGCTGAACTTACTGCATTAATACGTGCCTGTCAGCTGTTTGCAAACCAAATTGTAAATATATATACCGACAGTCGGTACGCTTATGGAATCGTATTCGATTATGGGAAGATCTGGCAAAGACGCGGCTATCTAACCGCAGAAGGAAAACCGATAGCACACCAAACCCTTATTGAAACATTACTAGATGCCATACACCTGCCTAAAGCGATTGCAGTGATTAAAGTGAAAGCTCATACTACGAGTAGGACCACGGAAGCACTTGGCAATGCATTTGCTGATAAAGTAGCCAAACAAGCAGCGGATACTATCCCTGCACAAGACACCCCTGTGACCTCTATGTTTTACATGAATGATTTTAGTGCACCAGACTTCAAAACTACGGTTATGCTTTTACAGTCCATGGCTTTGCCCATTGATATCTCTGACTGGATGCAGCATAATTTGGCCAAAGATCCCGCGGGTCTTTGGACAAATAAGGAGGGAATCATGGGTATTCCTAAGTCTGTGGCACCATTGATCATCTCATACATTCACGGTCCAGGTCACATAGGCCGTAAGCCCATCTTAAAACAGTACAGAGACCATTTTCAAACAGAAGGACTCATAAAAATAATACAAGACTTTGTAAGCTCATGCGTTACATGCGCACAAAATAATGTACAGGGAAAGGCAATGGGAAGACACGGAAATTTGCCCCCTCCATTAGGACCTCTTACAGACTTACAAATAGACTTTACGCATATGCCAAAACAGAAAGGAAATGTAAAATATCTTTTGGTAATTGTGGATAAATTTTCCGGGTGGGTAGAAGCAGTGCCCACTACTGGGGAAACGGCAGGAATAGCGGTACGAGCTATTATAAATAATTGGGTGAGTCGATTCGGACTCCCAGTGAATATCTGGTCTGACCAGGGACCAGCTTTTGCCTCTAAACTCACACAGGAATTCTCTAAGATTTTGGGGATACAATGGAAATTGCACATCCCTTATCACCCTCAGAGTGCGGGAATTGTCGAACGGATGAATAGAAATATTAAGGATAAACTGAATAAAGCTACTCAAGGTACTATGAAAAATTGGTCCTTATATCTCCCAGGTGTACTTTACCAGATAAGGGTCACTCCTAATTCTAGAGGGTATTCCCCTTTTGAGGTACTCATGGGAAACCCTCCAGCTGAGAATAGTGTAGGAAAGGATAATGATTTGTTTTCTCAACAGGAAATTTGGATGAAACATCTGGTAAGTACTATTCAACATACCCAAGAAGGAGTTGCTGTCACCTTTTCTCCTCTTTCCACAGATCCAACTCACCCTTTTATACCTGGAGATGAGGTATTGGTTAAGCAGTTGGCCGTAAGAAGAAAGACGGGCCCCATTTACCAAGGCCCATATACGGTGGAAAAGGTCTCCCGGACAGCCGTAAAGGTTGAAAGCCTAGGACCATGGATTCATGCGAGCAGATTGAAAAAGGGTCCCTTGAAGATAAAGACCCCAGAAGCCCCGATGGCTCCCCCCTTGGAGCGAGGGCTCGAGAACAAGGAGGACACAAAGCTAGAAGCCCCGATGGCTCCCCCCTTGGAGCGAGGGCTCAAGAACAAGGAGGACGCAAAGCCAGAGACCCTGATGGCTCCCTCCATAGAGCAAGGGTCCGGGAAAACCAGCACTTAACTGCCAATCAGGTGTACAATAGAATGATAAGAGGAGGGAAATACTGTGGACTATTGCTTATATTGTTTGTGGTGACTGCTACGGGGGTTTGCTACTTCACCCCAGGTTGCCATGGGATACATGGAATGCATGGGGTGGGAAAAGGCCAAGACCCAAAATTAGTCATGGTAGGGAAGAGATTCATTAGATGGCGAACCAGAGATCAATATTGGGATTCAAAGGGTAATATCTGGAAGCTTTGCTGTGTCAAATTTGACTGGGTGAGGAGGATTCCCAAAGGCCACCTAACGGGTTATACAGAGACGGACCTAGCCTGTAAAATTAAAGCAACCATGTTTTTCTATAATGACACAGTAGGGAAACCGCTTAGGTTCTGTATTCCCAGGGAACATACGGTAACTAAAACACTGGTGTCACGTTTGAAAAAGGTAAACGCAGGGTTGTCCACAAAGGAGGTGGTGGATGATCCTCTGTTCTTTCAAAGAATAGATGAATCTCTTAATATCAATCAAAGAGATAACAAACCTATAAAGAACAATGTTGACAAAGCGAAAGTGTATGGAACAAAGGTGTTTAAGTCCATGGGACCTGTGGGGAACCCAAAGAAATATGAGGAGGTCCCCACTGTTCCCCACCACTGGGCATTAATGTATAAATATGGACAATTAACAGGGCAGAAAGAGAACTGCTGGGTATGCTCCAAAATACATTCTAATGAGGGTAAGATCCCGGTTATAGGCTTACCAGTGACATTGCCTCAATTTGTGGCCGCTGCAGGTAAGACCCCCATGAGAAGGGTTACCAGGACTGATAGACCAGTGTACTTTAGAAAATTTTCTAAACACCCCAACCTCTGTTTTTTGAATGGTGTGGTAACACATGAAGGTCAGATAGCAAATGGAGAATGGTGTCGAGAATCTGTGATGAATATGACTATTAGGAATGTTGCGGCATGGGAGGAGGACAAGTCCTTAGAAATTGAAGGATTGGGAATTAAACTTACTGAGATGAATGATGGAGATGAGAGAGTGGGAAATATGAGTTTGTATAACATAAGCCATTGTTTTAGGATGAGGAAGCCCAATGACACTGTTAACCAGGTTCTCTCCTCCCTACATAATGTAAGTACTCCATGGATATCCCCCCAATCTGAGTTTGTGCCTCTTGTAGACTGGATGTGCCTGACGGGTCTACGAACTCCTATGCATGGGGAGGAGGTGGTGGAAGCACCACACCTTCCCCAGGGATTTATGGTCTGTTGTGGACTGGCTTGTCATACCACCATCCCATATCCCACCGATAGAAACACAGGGGGATGGTGTTCCCTTATGTACATGGTTCCTTATATGGGAGTAGCAAGTGGAGAAACCATGATGGAAATGAACAAACCGTCAGGGAGTTTGAAAATAAGATCCAAACGAGATGTAACAAGTCTCTGGGAAAAATTACTGACTTTACTCCCAGGAGGAAGTATTAATGCCCTAACCAGAGTAGATGAATTTTCAAGTCTGGTAATGTCTTGGATGAATAAAACTGACAAGGACATTACTGATTTGAATGAGGAAACTTATAAAATAAGACTGTTGCAAGAAATGACAAACCTACAGTTGGAAAAGATGGGAGATATTGTTGTAGGGCTATGTATATTACATGAACAAGCAGATATGTGTTGCACATTCATGAAAAATCTTACTAAGGCCATTGGAGAAATTACTGTTCCTGATTACCATGACCAAATAGAAGCCCACCACAATGAGAGAATGTCCCTGGTGAATCAAATGCAACACATGGGAGATGCTTGGGATCCTTTTTCTGGATCTCTGGGAGGATTGTGGCCTAGTATTGTGGGTTTCTTTAAAAAGGCAGGAATATTCATTATAATGATCTTGCTCCTGGCCTTGTGTGCATTCCTTTCAGTAAAAATGATATTCTGTATAATTGGGAAAACAACAGGATTAAAAATAAAGCAGAATCCCGAATCCAGCCAAGATTCCCAGGAGTCATTCATGCTGAAAAGGCAAAATTGGTATAGTGAGTGATCCCAGGAAAGTAAATATCCTTGGGATCAGAGGAGGGAATTGAAAGGAATGTGAAATGATGGAATATTATGTGTCTGACATTAGCTACTCCATTTTGAGATCTAGGATTCCATTTTATATAATATAGGTCTCTGTAGAGACATTTCAATATGTACTTTTGTTTTTTGCTTTTATTCTAACATTTAAGTTTTGCGGTTTTCATAAATAGAATATGTGCTAGATGCAGGGGCGGACTGACCATTGAGGAACTCGGGCACTGCCCGAGGGCCCCATGCCACTAGGGGGCCCCATCATGGTTGCCAGGCTCATTAAAACCAGGGACAGTATGTAAAAATCTGTGTTTTTTTTACATCTGTCCCTGATATGTCCAAAACCTACATGCTTTTGATGTGAAAATCCCGAGATCTTAGCTGCTCCGCCTCTGTACTGCTACCTGGCTTGGTGGCCATCTGTAAGCCTGGGGGCCCCATAATCTTCTATTGCCCGGGGGCCCCATGAGTTGTCAGTCCGCCCCTGGCTAGATGGCTAGTTCCGGAGCAGGCATTCTGTATGCAAGTAACGTGTTCTTCTGTCTTTAAAGTTTAACAATTGTTCCTTAAAATCCTCTGAAATCTGTAAGACTGAAACTTGTGAACTTGTTCCCCTTTTTCTAAACATGTAAGGAGGAGGAGATTTCTGTAACTCTCTGTATGTGTGTATAAAAGCTCTGTCGAAAAATATAGCAATTTGCAATCATCGATACAGCATAAGTGTCTGTGTCATCATTGTCTCGCTAGCGAAGGGAGTCCCACCTGTCAAAGGTCCAGCCTAGGCAACAGGATCAGAACCGAACCTAACAGCCGCATTTGTACCTGAATCTGGCCCATAGTGTGCATGGGGTTTAAGGGTGTAATAAGGATATTTAATTGCCATTCCTAAATAAAATAAAAAAAAGTATACATAAATGAACTAAATGAGGTGAACAAAAATAAAATCAAAGACAAATAAAGAAAAAAAAAACGTTAAATCTGTAAACATAATTCATGAGCTCTACCTTGTCCAATCAGAGAAAACTTGGAATTCACTGAAAAAGGTGTACTCCGAATGAAACAAGCAACCTCCTGTGTTCAGTAAGCATCAGGGCAGCTGCTCGGCATGGGACCGAAAGCTATCAGGAAACACTTTAGTAGATGTGCATACAGTGATTTCTAGCTTGCATGGGCATATGGAAGTTGGACCAATGTAACTACAGTATATACAATTTTGATAAAGTTAAACAGCTTTAAAAAAAAGTATTGCTATCTCCACATCTTGCTAATTGGACAGCAAAGAGCGGTAGAAGACTGATGAGATTATCTCTTTGCTCACTTTTCTTTCTCTCCCTTTGCTCTATTCTAGTGCTGCTCCTCCCCTACCAGCTTGAGTATTGTTTTGAAGAGGATTGCAAAAGGTCAATGTCAAATCAAACTGAGATACTTACTTTAAATATGTTTATTGTAAGAACGTATGGCACAAAAATTAGAGTTACCATTAGTGATGGATGAACATCCGATGGGACAGTTCGTCGCAAATGCTAACCGCAAACTTTCGCAAATGCAAATGCGGCAGGCCCCATAGACTTTAATGGCAGGCGAATATAAAAAACCTTCAGGTCATATTTGCAGCCACAAAATACTGACTAGCTGTGCACAAATAGTCCCAGAGCATGGACACTGACCTACCAGAAGTATTAAGGGAAAAACAGGATACATACTGTAAGTAAGTGCCGGCCATTACAAGCCCCAAAAATTAGCCGACAGGCGTTCACCTGACAGCAAACAACTTTGTATTCTGTGGCTGGAGGTACATTAAGCTATTCACTGGATACAGAAGTGTCGGCCATTACAGGCCCCAAAAATTAGCCCACAGGCGTTCACCTGACAGTAAACAACTTTGTATTCTGTGGCTGGAGGTACATTAAGCTATTCACTGGATACAGAAGTGCCGGCCATTACAGGCCCCAAAAATTAGCCCACAGGCATTCACCTGACAGTAAACAACCTTGTATTCTGTGGCAGGTGGTACATTAGGCATTCAACGGATACAGAAGTAAGTGTCGGCCATTACAAGCCTCACAAATTAGCCCACAGCCACAGGTGTTCACCTGACAGCAAACAACCTTGTATTCTGTGGCTGGTGGTACATTAGGCATTCACAGGATACATAAAAAAGTGTCGGCCAGTACAGGCCCAAAAAATTAGCCCACAGGCATATCACCTGAATTTGAATGAAACATGGTCTACTGGTCACATGTGTTGAATTCCTCCGAGATCCATGCTTCATTCATTTTTATAAATGTGAGGTAGTCAACACTGTTGTGAGCTAGGCGAGTGCGCTTATCGGTCACAACCCCCCTTGCTGCGCTGAACGTCCTTTTGGACAGGACACTGGATGAGAGGCAAGCCAACAGTTTCATTGCAAATTGTGAAAGCTCTGGCCAGAGGTCAAGCCTGCCCACCCAGTAGTCCAGGGGTTCATCACTTCTCAGTGCATCCACATCGGCCGTTAACCCGATGTAGTCGGACACCTGTCGGTCTAAGCCAGGGATCCTCAAACTACGGCCCTCTAGCTGTTGCGGGACTACACATCCCATGAGGCATTGTATCACACTGACATTCACAGACATGACTAGGTATGATGGGAATTGTAGTTCCTGAATGACTGGAGGGCCATAGTTTGAAGACCCCTGGTCTAGGCGTTCCCTCATGCTGGATCCGGAGGACAGCTGACGATGGGTCGGCTGAAAGAATCTCATATCATTAGTGACCAAGACATCTTCAAACCGCCCTCTTCTTGCAGGCGCTGTTGGATTGGTACCCCCGAAACTGTTTCTTTGTGAGTGGAAATTCCTCTGAAAGCCCTCGCAAAAGCAGAATGAAGCATTTCTCGAAGCAAGGCCTGGAAGTGCTGCATTCTGATAGCCCTCTGTGATGGTGGTAACATTTCCACCATGTTTTGTTTGTACCGGGGGTCTAAGTACGTTGCCACCCAGTACTGGTCCTTGCCCTTTATGCTTTTTATCTAAAAACACTGGAGCATGAAGGCCCCTATTTGCACTAAACTGGAAGCGGTGTACTGGCCTGGCTCCTGCTCATCATCCAGGATAATGTCGTCCTCGTTCTCCTCCCCCCATCCATGGACAACACCAGGGATCCCAGAAAGGTTTAAAGCATGCTCTTCACCATCCTCCTCTGACTCCTCTTCAGACTCCCGTTGACAAAAAGTATATAAATGTATTACACACTATCGTGTACTGCAGTGCAGAGCAAGTAGCACACCTATACCAGTGCTTGAAAGGACGTTTGTGGACCTGTTAGGTAGCGATTTGTGTCGCTAAACTCTGTCCCTGCTGGAAACGCCAACCTCGCCCTACACTGACAAAAAGTATATAAATGTATTACACACTATCATGTACTGCAGTGCAGAGCAAGTAGCACACCTATACCCAGGGGCGGACTGACCATTGAGTCACTCGGGCATTGCCCAAGGGCCCTATGCCACTAGGGGGCCCCATCAGGGTTGCCAGGCTCAGTAAAACCAGGGACAGTATGTAAAAATCTATGTTTTTTTTACATCTGTCCCTGATATGTCCGAAACTGACATGCTTTTGATGTGAAAATCCCGAGATTTTAGCTACCCCGCCTCTGCACTGCCTCCTGGCATGGTGGCCATCTGTAAGCCCAGAGGCCCCATAATCTTCTATTGCCCAGGGGCCCCATGAGTTGTCAGTCCGCCCCTGCCTATACCAGTGCTTGAAAGGACTTTTGTGGACCTGTTAGGTAGCGATTTGTGTCGCTAAACTCTGTCCCTGCTGGAAACGCCAACCTCGCACAACACTGACAAAAAGTATATGAATGTATTAGACACCTATATACTAGAGCAAATAGCACACCTATACCAGTCCTTAAAAGGACTTGTGTGGACCTTTTAGATAGCTATTTGATTGAATACAGCCTGTCCCTGCTCCAAACAGCAGCCTCTCCCTACACTGACAAAAAGCAGAATGTAAGATGGCCGCCAGATCAGGTCTATTTATAATGTAGGGTCTATGTCCATGTGCTGAAATGTCTCAATTGGCTGTCCTGCACCACCTGATGGATGTGTCATAGGTCAAAGTTCTTACCCATGTAACATTGCGGACCGCCGCGAACATCGCCAGATGTCCGCCGGTTTGGTGGACCGCGAACGACCAAAGTTCACCGCAAAAACGACCGCCAGGCGAACCAGCAGGCCATCTCTAGTTACCATGTCTTGCTTACTTTTAAAAGTGCTTGCTCCAGGGCTGTCATGCTTATCCTTCCTTTATTACGTTGTATTTTGGAGTCTATTATTTGTGCGTATGTGACAAACATTCACACAATCAGGATGAAAATTGCCATACTTATTATATTATGTGTGATTCCTATATTGTCAGGGCCACCTAGTGGCCACACTGCATTTTTTCCAGAAATATCTAAGCTAGGAGAGACAATATATTGTGCCCACCAGGTGGTACTGACAATATAAGAATCACACTTAATAGAGGAAGTACAGCAATTTTCACCCTGATTAAGCAAATATTTGTCACACCCACACAATGAACATTTTATACATAGACCCCTTTGCGTGTCACTGACTCAAGCCCTGTACACACGGGCCAGAAAACGACGGGAAAAACTATGTTTTTTCCTGACGAGATTCTTGGCAAGAATCTCTTGCCGCACGAGTGTACAGACACTCCTTTTTAAAAGAACCGCGGTTCTTTTGGAAGGCATCGCGTACGACGAGCATGTGCTCATCACATTCGATGCCATAGCCGCCATCTTGCTGCACCCTACCTATGCCTAGGAAGCTACCATGAATGCGTCAAAGTCATTTCGAGCATGCGCGGGGGTTTCCACGGCGACAGGTAAGTATACACACTCTTGGGTTTCTCGGCAGGAAAACACTGCCGAGAATCACGACAAGAAAATAGAGAGCAGGTTCTCTATTTTTCTCATAAAGATTTTAGGCAGTTTTCTTGACGAGAAACCTGAAAGCCTCGTACACACGCACGGTTTACTCGGCAAGAAAGCTCTGCCAGCAGTTTTCTTGCTGGTTCTTGCCGAGTAAACCAAGCGTGTGTACGAGGCTAGAACAAGCTGGTATGGGTCTTGGGACTATTTATGTGCACTTTCTTCTTGCTTTGGTTCCTTTACTCCCCAAATAGGATGAAACGCCTTGAACCAGCGCCTTCAAAAACAAGTCACTCATGGCAGCTCCCATATTTGTATCTTGCCATATGCTCTTAAAACAGAACTATGCTTCCTCCTTTTTATTAGACCAAATAGTTCCTATTTTGTTTGGGAATGGACTTTGCCAATGCTCACATTTTGAGAGCAAGTCGAGCATAATATAACATGAATGCCTCTTACTGTATGGACACCTTGTTAAAATCTGCTAAACCGTTTTTATATTTGTTATGTTTATAGCTCAGGGAAATATGCTCAGCTTTAGCTCAGTTGGCTTATAAAATAAGTAATAATTGGCCAAGGTATGAAAGCTGTCTATAAAATGTCTGTGTGTGGGGGGGACAGAATTTTATTGCAAGTATATATAAACAAAACGTGGTACAAAATAATGTTAACACTTAATCCTACTAACTGCCAGAATATCTACTATGCTCAGCAACTGCATATTATAAGACTATATTTAGCATCCCAAGTTATACACTTGCTTAGAAGCCTATCTAACTCACTAATATGAATAGTAATGCCCTCACACGTGTATCTGTGAAATGCATACATACAGTATACTTAGTTTGGAATGATGTACATGAAGATTCACTAAAGCCAAACATGTACTGTCTGTAACTCAAATGATATAAGGCTGAAAAGTGTTTAAAGTGGATGTAAACCCGATTCATGAAATTTGAGCTGGGCACATACATCTGCAGTGTTTTGTTAACTCTTTTCAATGAGCTAAGTCTTATAGCTCTCTTCTGAACGGTTCCTCTGTTATCAGACTGAGAACTCCTGACATATTTTTTGACTTTTTTGACAAAAGCAGCCTGAATCTTTTGTCAAAGGAGGTTGCTAAAATAGATTAGCAGAGAACAGCTCCTATTACAAAGAAGGTCTGAGAATCTCTGCCTATGAGAAGAGGGGGTGTGTGCCTTTCCACCAATGTTGGCTATCTTGGCTGTATGCCCAGACATCACACATAAGCCCCATACACACTATCAGTTTTCCTGCAGGTTTTTCTCTTCAGGTTTACCAAAACCATCTAGTATGAGGTCAAACCTTAATGCCGCGTACAGACGGTCGTTTTTTTGTGATGAAAAAAAACATCGTCTTCTGAAAAACGACCAAAAAAAAATTAGTCTGTGGGCAAAACGACGTTTAAAACGACGTTTTTAAACCCGCGCATGCTCAGAAGCAAGTTATGAAGCTAGTTTCAATGGAAAAGAGTGCTGAACGTAACCGCGCTTTGCTAGAGCATTTTGAAAAAACTATGGTGTGTAGGCAACGTCGTTTTTGAAAATGACCGTCTGTACATGGCATAAGAGTTTCAATTTGAATGCAATCAGCCAGGCCCGTGCACTACATGGTTTTGGTAAACCTGAAGAGAAAAACCTGCAGGAAAACGGATAGTGTGTATGGGGCTTCAGTGTTAACCAGGAAGAGAAAATCTCCTAACAGGATCTCAACTTTCTAAACTGTATATAAATGTGAAGACAGCAGATATACATATAAAACCTATGCAGGGAGATTTGGTTAATCTCTGTGTATCATCTGAGGCTGTTCACTTCACTGGGTGTATGGAGGGTTTACATCCACTTTAATCACAGAGTTTTAGCGTATCTATAGCCAAAACTTGCAATAAAATTGAAAAAAGTTGGAGGTTGGGGGGGTACTGACCCCCTGCCTCATGTGTGAATGCTGCCTTAGTGCTGTCTTTGTTTCAGCTTGGGAAATTCATCTTTTCAATTTTTACTGGCTACCATTGTTAGTGGAAAAAAAGTGCAGAGAAATCACAAATTTTATCATCTTATCGGAGCAAGAAGTCAGGAGAAATGTTCAAATGGGGACACCTGTTCCATTGACAACAAGATTTCCCCTTTCTCCTCCTCTGAGTAATGCCACAGTCATGCTGACTGTCCGTGTAGCTGTCGCTACCCCCAATACGGGCAAACATTTATACTCTGACAAGAAGCTTAATGAATTTCCTAAAGTGATCAACAGCACCCTAGTAGTTACCCCCCTAAGTCCTATCACACTCCCCAGATACCCCCACCCTGATCACACCTCCCACACACCCGCACTCTTATCACACCCCCCAGATCCCCCCACCCTTATCACACACCCAAATACGCCCCACTCTAATCACCCCCCAGATACACTCACCCTGATCACACCCTCAGATACCCCTCCCCCACTTTGATCTCACCTCCAGATCCCCCATTGTTTCCTTTCACTCTGATCACACACCCTTCCCAGATCCTCCTAGAACCCTACATTCTGATCACACCTCCATATACCCCACCAAATCCCTCCACAAGAAGGGAGAATGGTGAAGTCAGCACATAAATCACTGCTTGATACTAAAGTCTCCTTTTTTTTGTTAAAAGAAAAAAAAACATGTTATACTTACCTGGCCTGTGTAGTGGTTTTGCACAGAGCAGCTCAGATCCTCCTGTTCTCGGGTCCCTTTTTCAGCTCCCCTGGACCCTCCCTCCTGCTGAGTGCCCCTGCAGCAAGCAGCTTGCTATAGGGACACCCAAGTCGACCCGCAGCTCCCTGCGTCCATTTAGACACAGAGCCCTGCCCCGGTCGGCCCCTTTCTCTCCTTATTGGCTGACTGACTTTAACAGCAGCAGGAGCCAATGGTGCCGCACTGCTGTCTCAATGAGGAGGGGAGTCCCAGACAGCCGCATCTCTTGTGCAACATCGCTGGATCTAGATGGGGCTCAGGTAAGTATTGGAGGGGGGGGGGGGGCTGAGGGGGACTGCTGCACACAGAAGTTTTTGTATCTTAATGCGCAAAATGCATTAAGATTTAAAATAAAAAAAAAAACTTTCTGCCTTTACAACCACTTTAAGCAACTGGGACTGATTAGGCAGGTTTAAGGAAATAGATTTGTGTCCTTGAGCTGGAGCATTACTCTAAAAAGGATTTCCAGTATGTTAGCTTCAATAACTTTTCAGTAGCACAACCATTGCACATTCTGTGTTTTAGATTTATGAACTAGCTATTTATGGAGCATTTTTTTATTTACTGTAAGGCAACAGTACCTCTGGCAAACATTATGGTTTTAAGTCAGGATGTATAGCTCAAAAGTTAAGTCGCCAGATACTTAAATACACAATGAATAAAATGACAGTCTGAGTCATTTGTGATTTTGACAAAAATATTAAGCTACCAGATAATCCTTATTGTTTACTAAGAACTTCTTATTGCATTATGATATACACAGGGAACTGCTCTCCATCAAGAATATACAATAGCTTAAAGCGGGAGTTCACCCATTTCTAAAAAATTTTTTTTTCTTCCCCTAGATTCCTGCTCGTTCGGTCTAGGGGAATCGGCTATTTGTATTAAAATAGGTGCAGTACTTACCCGTTTTCGAGCTGCATCTTCTTCCGTCGCTTCCGGGTATGGTCTTCGGGAGCGGGCGTTCCTTCTTGATTGACAGTCTTCCGAGAGGCTTCCGACGGTCGCATCCATCGCGTCACTCGTAGCCGAAAGAAGCCGAACGTCGGTGCGGCTCTATACTGCGCCTGCGCACCGACGTTCGGCTTCTTTCGGAAAATCGTGACGCGATGGATGCGACCGTCGGAAGCCTCTCGGAAACCTGTCAATCAAGAAGGAACGCCCATTCCCGAAGCCCATACCCGGAAGCGACGGAGAGGATGCGTCTCGTAAACGGGTAAGTACTGCACATATTTTTAAATAAATAGCCGATTCCCCTAGTAATAACGAGCAGGAATCTAAGGGGGAAAAGTGCCCTCTAAGGGTGAACCCCCGCTTTAAATATGACATACAAATGATGTGAATTTCCACATTATGCAATCTATGAAAAAGAGCATTAGAAGCCTTTTTTTTAAAGAGGCTAATCATCTATTTTACGTTTCAGAGGTTCATTTGTTAAACATATTTATATATATATATATATATATATATATATATATATATATATAATAAATACTAGAACGCATAAACAATATTGTTTTCTCTTTAGTGTATATGGGTGGGAAAATATTTGTATAACTAAAATACTATGTGGGGTAGAGGGGCAGGCAGGTGGTACCTCCTCCATGTTTCCGGCCTCGTACACACGACCGTTTTCCTCGACAGAATCCATCAAGAAACTTGGTGGCAGAGCTTTATTGCAGAGGAAAACGGTTGTGTGTATGTTTTTAGTTGAGAAAACTGACGTGGAACTCGACGAGAAAAAAAGAGAACAAGTTCTCTTTTTCCTCGTCGGGAGTCTCAATTTCCTCGTCGGGCTGGTTTTCGACGAGAAACACATTCGTGTGTATGCTTAGAAACCCGCACATGCTCAGAATAAAGTATGAGACGGGAGCGCACCTTCGGTAAAAGTAGCATTCGTAATGGAGATAGCACATTCGTCACGCAGCAACAATTATTGCATCGTTTAAATGCTGCACATTTAAATCATCTTTAGAATGGTCCAAAAATGAACAATAATGATCTTCTTTTGCTGCTGATATTCACACAGAGTTCTGACTAACTTTTTGTAACATTTTCCATGCTGATCTCATGAATATTTTTGAATAATTTATATAGCCTGAAAAATATGTTTTTGTTTCAAATACAGATCTTCATTTTTAATTTGAGATTTTCCTAGCTTGTGACGGAAAATATTGATTATATGAAGACAGGAGGCGGTTATCTTATGCATTAATCTTCCTTTATTAATGCTCACAGCAGAATGTATTTCTAAAAATTCAATGTAAAAAAATTCTTAAACACACTACCACCCCCAGCAGTCCCCACAGTCACTAGCCCCACCCCTACGGAGGTCTCCATAAAAGGGGGCTGCTTGTGGTGGTTCCTCCTCTTTCTTGATGCGAATCCATCTAGGTAAACGGTACCACAACGGAGGATCCAAGCATAAACATCGGAGTCCAAACCGGCCGGTCGACGTCCGAGAACTTCCGAAAGTGAAGCACTAACCGTGACCCAACAGGGGTCTCAGGAACAGTTGATCCCAACGGGGTTCTTCAGGTGAGTTGTGTTCCAACGTGAAGGCAAGATTCACTCATTCTCCAAATTGGAGTATCCGTCTGCAAGATCCGAATCGTCGATCAGTAACCTGAGAATATGAAAAACACTCGTAATAGGGGGGGGAAAACGGGAGGGAAGATACTCGCCTCCTGTCTTCATATAATCAATATTTTCCGTCACAAGCTAGGAAAATCTCAAATTATATATCAGACAGGAGGCTCATATCTTATGCAAGTTCAAAGCTAGTGTTCACAACATGTAGATATGAAAAGTACATACAATATAATTACTGATAACCTTAAGAAAGGACCGACATAGAAATGTGGTCCTGTGGTCTAAAATAGAAATGACGGAACGTGGTCTCTGAAGACCAATCCGCCGCTCTCAAGAGATCTGAAAGAGAGCCTCCTGATACGATCACTTTGGTAGCCATGGCACCTCTGGTGGAATGAGCAACGAATAGGGTAATGTCGATCCCTGCCATATCCATGGCGGTTCTCACCCAGCGTGCTAGAGAGGCAGCTGAGACGGGAAGGTGAGGTTTGACATAGGAAATAAGTAATTGAGAGGAATCCGTGGGACGCAGAGCTGAGGTCTGGGACTCGTATGCCTGCAGACAACGCACTACGCAGAGTGAGGGATGTGGAGGAAAAGCAGGGTAGAATACTGACTGGATTCTGGTCTTGGTCCTGCGGACTATGGAGAATTCAACACCCTGCGGCGAAAATTGCCGCCTGGAGATGTCCAGAGCCCTCACATCTGATACTCTCTTGATGGAAATCAGACATAGAAGGACCGTAAGTTTTATGGATAAAAGTCTAAGAGATAGGTCCGTATTCTCCCCCCAATTGGCGAACATATCAAGCACCTTGGAAACATCCCAGGTCGCTTGGTATCTAGGCCTAGGGGGACGTTGAAACTTGGCGCCTCGCAAGAGTCGACATACTAACGGATGTCTGCCGACTGGTAGGGAATCCACGGGGCAATGGTATGCTGAGATAGCTGATCTATAGATATTGATAGAGCTGTATGACTTACCGGATTCAAAGGAATCCGCCAAATAATTCACTATCAGTGTTACAGGGGCGTGAATGGGATCAACCTGTCGTTGATCACACCAACGCACCCAGAGCCTCCAGGCCGATCGATATGCCGATCTAGTCCCGGGGGCCCAGGCCAGGGCGAGTAGGTTCTGAGCTGATTCTGAAAGGACTCTACCTGGGGTTGGGATCCCGATACCAACCATGCCAGAAGTGGAAGGTTGTTGTCGCGGATCAGTGGGTGGGGGTCCCCGTTCGGACTGGTGAGGAGATGTGGCAAGGGGGGGACAAGCCTGGGAAGGTCTATCGCCATCCCCAGTAGCATCGGGAACCATGGTTGGGAAGGCCACCAAGGTGTAATCAGTACTACCACCGCCCCCAGATGATTTATCCGTAGGAGGAGTCTGGGAATCAATTGGAAAGGTGGGAACGCGTAATGTGTCCCCTCTGGCCAGGATTGGCGTAGAGCGTCCACCGCATATGCCTCCGGATCCGGCCTCCAACTGAAGAAATGGGGCAGCTGATGATTGAGGCGAGAGGCGAAGAGATCCAAGGACAGCGGTCCCCAGAGACGCTGCAAGCGAAGAAATATAGATCGATCTAGTCTCCAGTGGCTGGAATCGCAAAGATATCGCGAATTCCAGTCGGCAACTGAGTTGGAGGTTCCCGGAATGTATTCCGCTATAGGGGTAATGTTGTGGGTTAAGCAAAAGTGCCAGAAGTCTTTCGCTATGTAAGCCAGTGTTTTGGATTTGGTTCCCCCTAGACGGTTGACGTATTGTACCGCCGCCACATTGTCCATGCGGAACAGGATACAGCCTGTGGGGGTATGAGGCATGAAGCTCTTGACAGCGAACAGGGCTGCCAAGAGTTCTAATGCGTTGATGTGCAAGGAGGTCTCCGCTGCGGACCATGTTCCTCCCGTGGAGGCTGTCCCGCACCGGGCACCCCAGCCCCGTCGACTGGCGTCCGATTCTATGACGACGTCCGGGCTGGGGTTGAAGATGGTCCGGCCGTTCCATTCGACGGCGTGGTGGAGCCACCATTTCAACTCCTCGATAGCCTCCTGACAGAGGGGAATCTCGTCTGAGTATCTGAGGCCCTGTCTTAGATGCATGATCTTGAGCCTCTGAAGGGCCCTGTAATGTAACGGGGCCGGAAATATGGCCTGGATGGAAGCCGCAAGAAGGCCCACCAACCGTGCCAGTGTACGGAGGGAGAGGCAGTCTCGGCGTAGTGCTGAACGAATCTCCTTGCGGATGAGGGCGAGTTTGGGTTTGGGAAGACTGAGGGTGGATAAAACGGTGTCTACCGTGAAGCCCAGGAATTCCATCTGTTGGGATGGTATTAGGATGGACTTGTCGTGATTGATAATGAAGCCCAGTGACTGAATCAGTTCCAAAGTCCATGACATGTGGAGGAGAGATTGACTCCTGGAATAGGCCATGATGAGAATGTCGTCCAGATAAATAATCAGGCGTACACCTCTGCTTCTTAGAGCTGCCACCACCGGTTTCATGATCTTGGTAAAACACCATGGGGCGGACGACAGGCCAAATGGGAGGCAAGTGAATTGCCACATCCTGTCTCTCCACGGGAACCGGAGCAGATGTTGCGAGTCTGGGTGTATAGGGACCGTTAGGTATGCATCTTTTAGATCTATCTTTACGAGCCAGTCCCCAGTGTGGAGAAGGTTTCGGAGGAAATGGATTCCTTCCATCTTGAAATGTCGATATTCGACGTATTGATTTAGACCCCTGAGGTTTATTACAGGGCGGAAGCCTCCCCCTTTTTTGTGTACTAAAAACAGGTTGCTCATGAAACCTGGGGAAGAAGGATCCACTTCTATGATTGCCTGTTTGGTCAGGAGGTCTCGAATCTCCTTGTCTATGAGAAGACAGTTCTGTGTCGTAAACCGAATGGGGGGAGGGATCTGGTTGAGGACCGGAGGGGACAGTATGTCTATAACAAATCCCTCTACTGAGTGTAATATCCACGCGTCTGCCGTAATCGCAGACCAGGCGTGGGTAAAATACTTCAGACGACCCCCCACAGGAACTTGACTGAGTGTGGTGTAAGGTATACTCACCGGTAGGAGGTCTGGATCGTGGGTATCCCCGTCCCCCGCGTCCGCGCCAGGGTCTGCCTCGGGGAGGAAAGAATGGTGCTGATTGAGCCACTGGGGCGGCATAGGACGGAGCCTGGTACTGATATTGAGCAGGGGGTCTGCCCTGCGGCCTATAGAAAGTGGCACGGCCGGCAGAACGGCCTCTATTTCTGCCGGCCCTGTTAAAAACCTTATTGGTCCCGGTTCGTCGTAAGGAGTTTTGGGCCTTGTCCAGGCTGGTGAACAAGCCCACAAATTTATTTATGTCCTTTATAACCGTTTCGCCAAAGAGCATGCCCTCGGCCGAGGGACCAGGCTCAGATTCCGCCAGGTGAGACAGCTGGGGATCTAGGCGCATGAGGATGGACCTGCGCCTTTCTACAGAGCATGCTGTGTTTGCCGTGCCGGCTAGACATAGGGCTCTTTGGGCCCAGCCTCTTAGTTGAGGTAGATCCACCGGTTGTCCGGAAGCCGCAGCTTGCTCGGAGAGGTTAAGGATCTTGGTGAGTGGGCCCATAAGGTCCAGTATGCGGTCTTGAATTGACCGAAAGGATCTTTCGATACCTTTCTTTTGGAACTTTCCCGTTTTGAGAAGATATTTGGTTAGGATCGGGTCCACCTCTGGGGTGGCCACAACCTTTTTTGGGATTGAGGGCCTAGGGCATTCGGCTCTCAATTTATTACGGCCCGCTCTATCCAGGGACTTCCTTGCCCACAGCTCAACATATTGTGATACGTGTGGTAAGGGAGTCCACTCCCCGGAGCGCGGGTGGGTAATTGCGTCCGGGGAGAAAAAGGGTTCTCCCAGGGCGTCCAGGAGGACTTCATCCTGCGTGGCAGGAGTGGCAGCTGTGTCAAGTGCCATGGCCCCAGCATCTTCCGTACCTGATTCGGACTCCGAGATCTCCGACCCATCAGAGGGGTCGGCAGAGTCATCATCAGAGGATTCGTCATAGGAATTAGGTTTAGCCCTTCTAGCGGCTTTGTACCCCGATTGTTGTTTCTCCCTGGGGTCCAGGGGTCGAGAGATAGTAGACTGATGCTGGGGTTGGTAGACCGTGTTAGGGGCTACCTGTGGCAAGTTATTTCCTTCCCCTGCCGGGGAGTCATGCACCACCAGGGTGTGCTTCCTCTTGTGAGAGGATTTGCCCTTTTTTGTAGGTGGTTCACTGTCCTGTGGTGGCAGTGGTGGAGCAATTGTGGGTTGTTGAGTCCAAGGAACTGGAACAGTGGAAGCCAGTGCAGCTTGGATGGACATCTGGATTATGTCCTGTAACTGGGAAGCGCTAAGTGTGTGTGAGTTGCCTGAGGGGGAGATTTCCCCATTGGGACTCAATTGAGTGGGGTCAGCCATGTGTTAATAGGCAAATCTTTCAGTAGTGAGAGATAGTCTGGTTGGCTAGCTCAGGTGGCTACAGGCAAAATAGCGCTGGATGGTTTGGGTAAGAGTGGCTAAATGTGGGTTTACCAGGGTGCAGAGCAGCGTTACAGGCTCCAGTCCTATCCTCCCTTCCGTTGGCGCCGGACTGGCAACGGAGGGGAGGTGAAAACGATAGAGAGGAGCGGCCCGTGGCGAGATATCGCGATATCTCGGCCGCTGTGTTCCGATTGGTTGAGCGGGGCGGGAGCCGAAAGCCCCGCCCCCCCGCAGCGCGCGTGTATTGTGGAGAAGAAGGGGAGAAGGTAAGATGGCGCTGAGGGAGCGGTCGCATAGGGAGAGTGACCAGCAGTGGGGTGGAAGGAACACAACTCTGTCACAGGGAGGGGGCGGACCCCCGAATTCTCCGATTGTCAGGAAAAGACAGTGAAGTAAAGAAAAGAATAGATGGCTGCAGAGACAGTCAAATGACAGAAATAATAGATATAAAAAGCGGCTGTATCAAACAGAAATACTAATAATAATAACATTTAATTAAATAATCATAAATTAAAACAATAATAAAATTAAATAATAATAAGTTAATATGATAGAATATTCCAATAAAATACTAGTCAAATACTGGTATAAAGTCCTGCTAAAAAACACAGTATTGACGAGTATACTTATCTTATCTAGCTGTGAGCAGAAAGAAAGAGGAGGAACCACCACAAGCAGCCCCCTTTTATGGAGACCTCCGTAGGGGTGGGGCTAGTGACTGTGGGGACTGCTGGGGGTGGTAGTGTGTTTAAGAATTTTTTTACATTGAATTTTTAGAAATACATTCTGCTGTGAGCATTAATAAAGGAAGATTAATGCATAAGATATGAGCCTCCTGTCTGATATATAATTATTAGTTAATTTCTATCTCCATGAGTTATTTTTTATTTTTGTTGTGTCAAGGTACCACTATTGTAACATTATTGTTTGGTCTTATCTGTTCCTTTATAATTAGACCTTTTGTCGTTTTTTTAAAGTTACCCTGCCTACTCAGCTATATTTTTGGGTTGATTAATAACACACAGGCAAGTATGAACTGTAAAACAAAATGACCATTTATTCTGGTAAAGAATATAAATAAAATAAATACAAGGCAGCATTGAAGAACCTGCTGCCATTTGTGCAACTCTGTGTGGACACTAAAATTGGGACATTGAGAGGCACATACAGGAGGGAGCCCAATCTGGTCATGGACTCCCAGAGGTCAGGAACAGCAGCAGGTCAGATAAATGTCCTAAGGTTGTGGTACTACATCAGGCTGCCTTATGTCAGACCACCTTGAAGCAAGGCCATCACTTCCTGGTCTTCCTGGTATCCTTCCCTGCAGCCTTCCTCGCTACCTTCTCTGCAGTCTGCTCTGCAGCCTTCTCTGCAGCCTTCCTTCACCGCTTGGCTGGAGGCTGTGCCTCTGGAGGTGTACTCTTGACAGGAGGAGGAGAAGAAGGTGGAGGAGATAAGGTGGAGGAGATAAGGTGGAGGAGATGAAGGTGGAGGAGATGAAGGTGGAGGAGGAGAAGGTGGAGGAGGTTGAGAAGAAGAAGGTAGAGGAGAAGAAGGTGGGGACAGTTGAGAAGAAAAAGGTGGAGGAGGTTGAGAAGAAGCAAGTGGAGGAGGTTGAGAAGAAGCAGGTGGAGAGGTTGAGAAGAAGCAGGTGGGGGAGGATGGCCGTGGCTACAAATGACCATGTCCTCAGTAAGTAGCCCCCTCACCCCCTTATTCTGCAAACTTATGAGTAGTGGCTCAAATATGAGGCGTTGTTCCTCGGTCATTTGGCTCATTTTGGCCATTACGAGGGTGCCATAGCCCTCTTCAGGGGTGGTAGGCTGCTGCAGGGTGGCCTGTGCCTCTCTAATCAGGGCCAGTGCTGCCTCACTCACCCTCATATCCCTCCTGGCCCTTCTTGTAGGAAGGTGGATGGGAGGCACTTGGCAACTTGTGCTGCCACTTGGCCCTGCCACCTCCTCTGTGCCACTCACTCCTGCCACCTCCTCTGTGCCACTCACTCCTGCCACCTCCTCTGTGCCACTCACCCTGGCCTCCTCCTGACTGACACTTTCCAGACCCTCATCCTGGCTGATGTCCTCCTGTGTTTAAAAAAAGACAGTTTGAGTTTTGGGTTAAAAAATCACACACAATTTCCAGCTCATGACTGTTGCAAATTGATTGAAAATAAATAGAAAAGACAATCATTCTGACCCCAGCAGTTTTTATTCTTTTCTCCCCAACTTTTTGAGCCACTTCTGTCTATTGATATGGAAAACACTTTTAGATCAAACATTATATATGTTTTACATATTAACATCTATTTGACAGCATTTTTTGTCCATAATAAATACATTTAAAATACTATACCTGGTTCCAGACAGCCAAATCCGGGTCTTCCTCCAGGATGGAAGGCTCCTCTTGCTCCTGAGAAGGCTCACCTTGCTCCTGAGAAGGATCAGCTTGGCTGCAGGGAAGGCGGAGGCTTGGCTGGAGGGAAGTCTGGAGCTTTTTCTGGAGGGTTGTCTGGGGAAAGGCTGGAAAGTGATGGCCTTGTTTCAAGGTGGTCATCAAGAAAGGACATTCTGCCATAGTGCCACAACTTCGGTACATATACCTTCCCTGCTGATGCTCCAGACCTCTGAGAAGCCAGGACCCTGTTACACGCAGTCCTGTATGTGCCTCTCAAGGTCCCAATTTTAGTCTCCAGCTGTTCAGCTGTTACATGGGGCATGCGAGTGTGCACAAATGGGAGCAGGCTATTCAGTGCTGTTGTCCTTAGTTCTTTATTCCTGTGGATGGGGTCTGTTGTCGCCCAAAGAACGGGCAGCTCCCTTAGTCTATCAATAAATTCACCCAGGAACTATATATATATATATATATATATACTAATGTCAATCACAGTCTATAAACTCTAGTAATCTTTATCCCCATATATCCCTTAAATCTATTTGAAGTATAGGCCACTGATGTCCCAAGTTCAAATCATACCTTCGTTCACACGTTCGTCGTTTCTTCCTCCGCACACCGAATGTACGTACGACACATGTGTGTTAAGCTTTATATACACTACGCATGCGTGACACTCCGCACACGTCACCCACCCATGACGTTCTTACTCGATGTTTCCCCGCTCCTTCTCTTTCGGCGCGCTAACGATATGGCGGAATCACATGAGCAGGTGTGTGATAATCGGCCAAGTTCATCAAAACACGACGACATGGCGGAATTAGATAAGCAGGTGTCTGATATTAGGCCAAGTTCATCAGAAAACAAAGATATGGCGGAATCAGGTGAGCAGGTGTCTGTAATGAGGCCTAGATCATCCAGAAAAGCCAACATGGTGGGATCAGATGAGCAGGTGTCTCCAATTCCGCCTAGATCATCCAGAAAAGCCAACATGGTAGAATCAGATGAGCAAGTGTCTGTAATTATCAATTTGTCTAACGATGACACAACAAGCCTGGAGCCTGATGAGGAAACGTTAGAAACGCGGAGCAGATACAAAGCATCTAACATGTCCTAAGCGGAAATGGTGGGCATCTTACAAAAGTCTGATTACAATGGCAAGCATGGGCCCTATACCCACCCTAATTTAAGGAAGGGCAAAATTATGGATAAAGTGCAAAGAAGTCTGGATCGTCATTTTGGGGTGAAACGATCGAAGGAGCAGCTCAGAAAGAGGTGGTCAGGCCTCAAACTCAGGGAGCCGGAACAGTTAAGAAGCATTAAGAGAATGCTTGAAAAAAGTAAGTACTTCTCCTGTGTCCCTATTATTATTATTGTTTTTCTGAACTTGCATGTTGCTCCATGTTGATGCTTTTGCATATATGACCTTAGAAAATAACGGTCGTTTCAGACACATCCGTTCGTCCACTACATACAATGTTTTCTGAAGATACAGGGTTAAAGGGGTTGTAAAGGAAAAAAAAATATTTTTCATAATAAGCATCCTTTACCTGCAGACATTCCTCTTTTCACTTCCTCATTGTTCGTTTTTGCTCAGAAGTCGCTATATTCCTTCTCTGTTCTGTTCACTTCCTGCTTGTCTGATTTTACTCACCACCGTGATGGGAGGCTTTACTGCGGTGGTCAGTAACGTGCTCACCCCCTCCTCTCTACGTGTTAGAGACTTCAAGGAGGTGTGAATTACTGGGCGTGCCGCAATTCATACTGGGAAATGTAGTTCTTATATGAACAAACGATGCAAACCAGGAAGTGAATGAGAGAACAGAAACTAAAATGCCGGAGGTGATATAGATGAAGGAATATAATAGGTATTTACTCGTTTTTTAACAGAATCATTACACTATTCTGTCTGTCTATCTTGCAGACATTAATTTTAGGCCAAATTTTTTTTTCTTTAGTGACCCTTTAACTAAATTCATATAGGCTTGATTATATACAAGAAATATGTTTAAATATGTGTCTAGCTGATGTGTTTGTAACTAGAATTCAAATCCAAATTACATCAGTCTAAAGGAGAGGGCACTCAGCAGCTGTTTACACATCTGCACTCAAGAGCACTAGTGTGTGCCACCAGAACAACCTTTTTAGGGTGACCCACACAGGTGCTCCTGTGCATTTTTGGGGTGTCTACATGTGTGAAACATGTCCCAAAAAGGTGAGTATTTAAGAATATTGTTTTGCCATAAAACATGTCTTCTGCTTGTAACTGGCCAAACAGACACTTGTACCCCACTTCCAAGCAATGTTTAATATTCCTAGTTTTGCCCTCAAATATGTGTGTGCTAAGTGTACTTTTTGTTTCATTCTCATAGGGGACAGAAGACCACTCCTCCGAGCCAGGAAAACACAGACCTCGCCAGGACCCCTCACCTCAGTGCCCACCTCGCAAGGAGCCCACACCTCACCGCCCACCTCACAAGGAGCCCTCACCTCAGCGCCCACCTCACAAGGAGCCCACACCTCAGCGCCCACCCAGACCTCAGGATGTGGAGGAAGGAGAAGTGGTTGAAATTACCACAACAGGTCAGTATCTGTCACCACAGCTTCAGGTAATACGAGATGTAGGCCTGCAGATCTCCTAATACCCTTTATTTATTTATTTTTTTAGGGGATGATTATGTGGCAGAAGAAAGGCCTCGATCCTCCCATTCCAAGACCCAAAATCTACTCCTCCAAATAAAGGCGTGCAGTAGGGAGATGTATGTAATCAAACAAAAAATTGCCTTTATTGAGAAAAGCTTGAAGGACATAATTGAGGACTTTGGGGGGGAAACTAAAAAAAAAAAACATTTTTTGTTCCCAGTTTTACTCAAAAAAAATTTAACTTTTTCTAACAAGCCAAAATTTGAAGATGCACACAGTGGGTCAACATGTGCTCTCTGCCATCTCTGGATATCTATGTCTGTGTTTTGTGGGTGCAACCCCTTCCTCACAAGTCAAGTAGGTGAAAGGAAGAAAACAAAACACGTCCATTGATCACCTATGATGGCAGATAGCACATGTTGACAATATGGATCAGGAGGGAAATAACCATTTTTAACCCTAAAAAGACTGTGTGCATCTTTAAATTTTGGCTTGTCCAGGGTTGACAACACCCCATCTTACTATGGGCAGGTAGACAATTAAAAAAAAATACAGGGCCAAATTCTCAAAAACTCGGCGTAACTTAAATTTCAGCAGTTAAGTTACACTGACTTAAAATTTCTACCTAAGTGCCTGATCGTCAAAGCACTTAGGTAGAAATTACACGCTGTGTAACTTAAGTGCCGCCGTCGTAAGGCGGTCCTCCTCTCCTGGGGGCGTTTTAAATTTAAATGAGGCGCGCTCCCGCGCCGGCCGTACTGCGCATGCGTGTGACGTCATTTTCCCGACGTGCAGCGCGCGAACGTAATTAACGCCGGTCGGCTTTGAGAATTTCGACGGGACACTAAAGTTGCGACGGGTGAAAAAAAAAGACGCGCCGGGAAAACAATTAATTATAAAAAAAAATGACAGCGTCGCTCAGCATGCATTCCTGAGAGGGAGAACTCCATGCCAATTTTCAAAGAAAAAACCGGCATGGGTTCCCCCCCCAGGAGCATACCAGGCCCTTAGGTCTGGTATGGGTTGTAAGGAGACCCCCCCACGCCGAAAAATTGACGTAGGGGGTCCCCCTACAATCCATACCAGACCCGTATCCAAAGCACGCTACCCGGCCGGCCAGGAAGGGAGTGGGGACGAGCGAGCGTCCCCCCCCCTCCTGAGCCGTGCCAGGCCGCATGCCCTCAACATGGGGGGGTTGGGTGCTCTGGGGCAGGGGGGCGCACTGCGGGCCCCCCCACCCCAGAGCACCCTGTCCCCATGTTGATGAGGACAGGACCTCTTCCCGACAACCCTTGCCATTGGTTGTCGGGGTCTGCGGGCGGAGGCTTATCGGAATCTGGGAGTCCCCTTTAATAAGGGGGCCCCCAGATACCGGCCCCCCACCCTAAGTGAATGGATATGGGGTACATCGTACCCCTATCCATTCACCTGTAGGCAAAAAGTAAAATGTAGTAAACACACAACACAAGGCTTTTTAAAATATTTTATTATTCTGCTCCGGAGGCCCCCCCTGTCTTCGTTATTAGCTCAATTACCAGGGGGGGCTTCTTCTTCCACTCTCCGGGGGTCTTCTCCGCTCTCCGGGGGTCTTCTCCGCTCTCCGGGGGTCTTCTCCGGACTCCGGGGGGCTTCTTCCATCTTCTCCCCTCTTCCGCTCTTGACTCGGCGAACCCCGGTTCTTCTGCAGCTCTCCGGTGCCTTCTTCTTCAGCGCTGGCTGCCTGCTATGTTTGTGTGTTAGCTCGATTTCAAACAGGCAGCCGGCGCGGTCTTCTGTGACGCCAGGGTCTTCTGGTCTTCTGTTCTTCCGATGTTGCCTCGTCGCCTGTTGTCGCTGTAATGATGGAAGCGCGCCTTGCATCACATTTATATAGGCATCACCGTCCCATCATGCTCCGGCAGGTACCCACGTGGTGGGTGCCTACCCACGTGCACCCACCACGTGGGTACCTACCGGAGCATGATGGGACGGTGATGCCTATATAAATGTGATGCAAGGCGCGCTTCCATCATTACAGCGACAACAGGCGACGAGGCAACATCGGAAGAGGGGAGAAGACC
Organism: Rana temporaria; assembly: GCF_905171775.1. Taxonomy (NCBI): domain Eukaryota; kingdom Metazoa; phylum Chordata; class Amphibia; order Anura; family Ranidae; genus Rana; species Rana temporaria. The sequence goes on along the minus strand of NC_053492.1, from coordinate 277,872,432 downwards.
AGAAGACCCTGACGCCACAGAAGACCGCGCCGGCTGCCTGTTTGAAATCGAGCTAACACACAAACATAGCAGGCAGCCAGCGCTGAAGAAGAAGGCACCGGAGAGCTGCAGAAGAACCGGGGTTCGCCGAGTCAAGAGCGGAAGAGGGGAGAAGATGGAAGAAGCCCCCCGGAGTCCGGAGAAGACCCCCGGAGAGCGGAGAAGACCCCCGGAGAGCGGAGAAGACCCCCGGAGAGTGGAAGAAGAAGCCCCCCCTGGTAATTGAGCTAATAACGAAGACAGGGGGGGCCTGAATAATAAAATATTTTAAAAAGTCTTGTGTTGTGTGTTTACTACATTTTACTTTTTGCCTACAGGTGAATGGATAGGGGTACGATGTACCCCATATCCATTCACTTAGGGTGGGGGGGCCGGTATCTGGGGGCCCCCTTATTAAAGGGGACTCCCAGATTCCGATAAGCCTCCGCCCGCAGACCCCGACAACCAATGGCAAGGGTTGTCGGGAAGAGGTCCTGTCCTCATCAACATGGGGACAGGGTGCTCTGGGGTGGGGGGGCCCGCAGTGCGCCCCCCTGCCCCAGAGCACCCAACCCCCCCATGTTGAGGGCATGCGGCCTGGCACGGCTCAGGAGGGGGGGGGACGCTCGCTCGTCCCCACTCCCATTCCTGGCCGGCCGGGTAGCGTGCTTTGGATACGGGTCTGGTATGGATTGTAGGGGGACCCCCTACGTCAATTTTTCGGCGTGGGGGGGTCTCCTTACAACCCATACCAGACCTAAGGGCCTGGTATGCTCCTGGGGGGGAACCCATGCCGGCTTTGAATTTCAAAATTGCCGTGGAGTTCTCCCTCAGGAATGCATACCAAATGCCGTCGCTGAAATGGGCCTTTACAAGGTTTGGCTAACTTTCCACATTGTAAAACCAGCCCTAATTTTGCGCCGGCAAATTCGGAACTTAGGCAGAAATCAAAGTGCTGAAATGCTTTGAAAATCTACTTAAGTCCTCATTTGCATACGCAAAGCTGGATTTCAATGAGAAATGCCCCCAGTGGCGGATGCGGTACTGCATCCTAAAATCTGACCGTGTAAGTGTCTTACACATGTCAGATTTTCTGCCTAACTTTGGAAAAAGCCTTTTGAGAATCGTTTCCAAAGTTAGGCACAGAGATACGCAGGCTGAACAGCAGTTAAGTCTGCGTATCTCTTTTGAGAATTTGGCCCACAATGTCTGAGTTATTGCCTAGAGGTTTACATTGTTATATTTTGTGCTATGTAATATTATGTTTTTATTTTTGTTAAAAAAAAAGCCAGTTTATGGCAAATAATAAAAACCTAATTAAAAAATAATAATATTAAACACCACAAATATTTGAGAAAGACCATGTGTGTGAATATGCACCAAGTAAAAATTTGGTCAAACCAACAAGAAAGTGTGTCTTCTTTTTCTTAAATACCCTAGAAATTATGATGTGTTTTGTTTTGGTGTTACCTATGAAATGGTTGTTAGTTCATAAAGAAAATACACTTGACACTACAAGCAGTACACTAGGAAATACTAGGAGACAGTAAAATAAACACAAGCGAGACATCAAAAATTGAATTTTAAAATATTTTTTTAGGATTTGGCTCAAAATAATAAATTACAGATTGGCTGGCATATGAATGGTCCCCCTACCCGTGAAATATTCAACGTACTTATCCCGGACTGCACGGGCACTTTGGGGGGGCAAGCCAGTACGGGCATGTTCTAGGCCCGGCAAGGCAATTGCACCTGAGGTAAGTCCGGACTCGGGCCCAACTGTGGCCATATAGGTAGGAGACTCCTTAGGAAATTATGGAGAATACAGCAACAAAAAATAATATAGTTCCATTTATATTCCGCCATATGCATTGAGGTTAAAAACAGGCGGAACCGGCTGGCCATTATTCCGAAGGCATTCTCCACAACTCTTTAGGCCCCTGGCCAGCCGGTAGTTGAACACCCTCCTCTCTGGGGTGAGGGTCCGCTGGGGGAATGGCTTTATAAGATGCTTTCCCAGTCCAAAGGCTTCATCAGCCAGAAACATGAAGGGGAGTCCTTCCACATTCTCTGCATCCGGTGGCAATGCAAGATCATCACTCAGGAGATGAAACGCAAACTCCGTCTGCCTGAAGGCTCCCCCATCCAACATCTGGCCATTCTTCCTCACATCCACATAGAGGAATTCGTACTGTGCTGACACCACCGCCATCAGCACAATACTATTAAACCTCTTGTAGTTGTAGTATTGGGAACCAGAACGGGGTGGTGGCACGATGCGGACGTGCTTCCTGTCAATGGCTCCCCCGCAGTTGGGGAAGTTCCACCGCGTAGCAAACTCTGATGCCACAGTCTGCCATTCCTGTTGCGTGGACGGAAGCTGTGGAATCAAACAAGAAAAACAAAAAAAATTTACTTTTGCACATAACATTGCAAGCAGATTATAGAAACACATTATTGGCCAACATCATTCTAACATTTATTTTAAGGAGCATTTAAACACAAAAATATAACGCCCAATTATCACAATCCTCACCCCCTCTGATGGACCATTGTAAAAATTTTAGGGGGGGGCCTAGGTGAGTTTGGGACCTCTAAAAAATAAAAAAAGGTGAAGCTATACTGTGAAACACATTTTAGGGGGGGATAAAGCATTACCATGGATCTTACCAAATACATTGGGAAGTTACTAGGCTAGGTGTGTTTGGGCCCAGGATAGCATGCTGGAGAGGTTAGTGAAGGGAAATATGCATGAAGGCCAAAAAAGGGGCATTAAAAGCTTACAGCATGCATGGGGGCAAAGGGGTCATTCACAACATATTACAATCATGGTAATTAGGTTAGGGAAGGAAGAAATAAATACAATACATTACCTCACATTAAATACATTAAATGTGATATTAAAGGAGAAAACTTACCCTCATATAGTCGTCCTGCAGAACCTGTATTATAGCAGAACAGGTATCCGGGATTATGAGGCCCAGAGCCTGGGGGGAGATGCCCGTCGTGAACTTCAAGTCCTGCAGGCTTCTCCCAGTTGCCAGATAGCATAACGTGGCAACTAGCCTCTCCTCAGCGCTGATGGCTTCCCGCATAACGGTGTCCTGCCTGGTGATATATGGCGACACCAAAGCCAAGAGGTGCTGGAAAATGGGGTCAGACATCCTAAGGAAATTCCTGTAATCATCAGGATTATTCTCCTGGATCTCCCGCAGCAGAGGCATATGAGAAAATTGGTTCCTACGGAGCAACCAATTCTTGGTCCATGAACGCCTCCTCACCCTGTTCATGGACTCGTCTAGGTCTAAAACAAGAAGACCAACACACACCGACTGCATAACACAAACTCGACGATGAGCAGGTGCCTGCAACATGGCTAGAAACAAACGCACTAAACGGAAAGCACTGAAGAACAGCAAGTCCTATGAAGAACGACCTGAAAACCAGAAATGAGCGGACAGGAACGCACTGTAAAACAAATACGACCTGACCACACGCCCTGAAAGACAAGATACGAACCCAAAGCACAAACTGAACCGCAGAAAACGATCTGAAAGCACGAAGACTGAAAAGCGCGAATCGTGACCCACCAAACTTTTACTAACACGCGGCAACACGAGATTAGCAAAAGCAGCCCCAAAGGTGGCGCCAATGGAATCAAACTTCCCCTTTATAGTGCCGTTGTATGATTTGTACATCACCGCGTTTGAGAACGACAAGATTTTGTCTTGACAGTGTCTACGCAAAGAAAGCTTGTCAAGATTCTCGACAAGCCTGACAAGAAACTCGTCGAGGAAAACAATGTTTATTTTACGACAAGTTCCTCGGTCCTGTGTACGAGGCCTCCCTCTTTGTTGGGTGCCAAGTGTCGGTCACATATGAGGCCTACCCCAAGGTGAGTTTTTCTGGGCTACACTAGGCACCTTGGAAAGGGTCACTACCTTATACATCGGGTACCTTTACTTGAACAGATGACAGAACCCTAGTTGACTCTCTTGATGTTAATGTACACCACTACTGTCACTTGTTACATTCAGGAGGGAAATGCAGAGCCAATGTCCTTTCCACCCTTCCAGCATATCTCCACTACCTCAATCCCAGTAATAAAATGGCTGGGCACCTAGCGTGGACTCAATGGCCCGGATTCACAAAGCACTTACGCCGACGTATCTCGAGATATGCCGCATAAGTGTAACTATGCGCCGTCGTATCTGTGCACCGTGCCCACAATCTGAGATACGTCTAAAAATAGGCTTCCTACGACCGACGTATCTTGCCTACGCCGTCGTATCGTGGGCGCATATTTACGCTGGGCGCATTTTCCGCTCCCATTGATTTTCTATGCACATATGCAAATATGCAAATGAGGGAGATACGCTGATTCACGAACATAGTTGCGCCCGGCACATAATATACGTGGTTTGCGTAAGTCATACGTCCGGCGTAAAGTTATTCCCCATATAGGAGGCGCAACTCATGCAAAGGTATGGACCTGGGAACAGAGCCGTCGTATTTTACGTTGTTTACGTAGTACGTGAATATGGCTAGGCGTAGGTTACGTTCACGTCGTAGGCAGTGATTCAAAGTATCTTCGGCTGATGTTTCGACATGATTCTGCGAATGCGCACAGGGAGGGGCCACGGGATGGCGCATGCGCCGTTTATTTTAAGCACTTCTATGGCGCTTGGCCCATCATTTGCACGGGGTCACGCCTCATTAGCATGGCTCATGCCCACTTCCACCTATGCTGGCTTACGCCGAGGAAACCCAGCGTAGATTTGAGAGCGAGTGCTTTGTGAATACTGTGCTTGCCTCTCTGCACTGCGTCGGCGTAGCGTATATTCGATACGCTATGCCGGCATAAATATGCGCCGATGTATGTGAATCCGGGCCAATGTGTGCACTCACCTAACTCTTGCTCTTTCATACCTTTGCACGGGCTGTGGACCTACACAGTGCTGATTTGCTCTGATTGTGATGGACCTGCTCACGGAGAGAGAGAGTGCTGACAACAACTTCTCCAGCTATCCCACCTGCCACATGTACACACTTACAACAGGCTGCTAAAGAAATCTTTGTTACCCTCGGTACCTACTTTTGTTTTCACACTGTAATAACTGTTGTGCTGCTGTCTTCCTATCCCAATGTGTTTAACTGATCCAAGCTGTAGACTATATCTGCTGATCATTTGCATTTCATCCCTTTAGTAAGTCTAGACCAGGCAAAGGCAAAGTTTCAAAAGTTTCACTTATATAAAGTGCCATAACAGTAGAACAAAATAACAACAGTCTTTCTCTAAATAAATTCCTAACTCAGGCTTGTCAATGCCTCAGCGTACCAGCACAGGATAAAGTCCATTGTGGTAGAATTCTAGCATTGATGTCTTCAGGCATTTTGTAATTCTCAGTGGTCCCGTACTCTGTAGAGGTTCTTGATTCATAGGTAAAGAAAAAGAGCCGCTGCTCCAGGTGTATGATGATAACCTGAGGTGGAATATCTCGTAGAGTGCCAGCCCCAGCCCGCCTCGGTGGGAAACTTGTAAGAAAAGAAATGGCTACCCATCCAGGAATTTCCGATTGCCTTTTATTGTTCAAAGTGATAACGCGTTTCACACAAACATCTTGTGCTTAATCATTTTGATTCATAGGTGCTCCAGAATCGACAGAAGACCTTGTGGATGAACCCCAATAATGCCAACATGATGGTAACATGCGCACCTACTCACTCATTGAGCGTCCTCGAGCTGGGCCTCTGTCCATTTTTATATACAGTAGTACAGGACCAGGGTCGGTGCAAGGATTTTTGCCAACTGAGGCGAAGGTGCATTTTGCCGCCCCCCCCCCCCCCCCCGGTGCGCATGCACACACACGCGCACACACACACACAGGCGTATCTAAAAATGAAAATGGTGCCTATGGCAAGCACTGAGACTGCGCCCCTGTCAAAACATTGAATATCCATCTTTCAGAAAACCTTAACAAAAAAAAACAGAAAAAACAAAAATACAAGTGAAGCTCTTTAATCTTTCAATTAACAAATTATGGATACATAAAAATTACAACTGCAATTACACCGCATGTTGCTTTTAGCAGGTGTTTACAAATTCAAATGAATGGCAGCGCTCTTGCAAGCTCTTCAAAACTACGTGCAGTGTGGTGTTCAAGGGGTTAAAGCGCACAGTGTGGAGGAGATATGCCTCCTCACCACCTCTCAAATGCACGTGAAAGAGCCCCTACATATTCCTGCATCATGTCAATGGTGAAGGGCAGCTATACTGTATGTACATTGTGCATTTGCTCTTCCCTCTTTGGGTGCCAGAAGGATCAGCAAGGTGATCTCTATCCCAGTGTGCAGTGACTTGGTGTGCTGGTTACTTGATTGTGCAGTATGAGCTGAACACACAGCTTACACCAAAGCTGGGGCACAGGAATTTTGGTGACTCTTTACTATGACATAGATGGCAGCTTGGCATTTTAATTGGACAGGGGGCCTAGATTCGTGACAAGAGGGGCGGTACCTTGGCAGTGTGACAGGGCTGGGGGGTACCTGGGCATTGTGATAGGAGGGGGGGTACCTGGACAGTGTGATTGAAGGGGGGAACCTGGGCAGTGTGATAGGGGGGGTACCTGGGCAGTGTGATAGGGGGGTACCTGGGCAGTTTGATAGGGGGGGTACCTGGGCAGTGTGATAGGGGATGTACCTGGGCAGTCTGATAGGGGGGGTACCTGGGCAGTGTGACAGGGGTGGGGGGCACCTGGGCAGTGTGATTGGAGGGGGGTACCTGGGCAGTGTGATAGGAGGGGGTGCCTGGGCAGTGTGACAGGGGTGGGGTGGGTACCTTGGCAGTCTGATAGGAGGGGGGGTACCTGGGCAGTGTGATAGGAGGGGGTACCTGGGCAGTGTGACAGGGGTGGGGTGGGTACCTGGGCAGTGTGATAGGAGGGGGGGAACCTGGGCAGTGTGATGGGGGGTACTTGAGCAGTGTGATAGGGGGGGTATCTGGGCAGTGTGATATGAGGGGGAGTACCTGGGCAGTGCGATAGGAAGGGGCATAGTAACACAAGGACAGACAGTGTGACAGGAGGACACATGGAATGGACACACTATTCACTTTCATGTGCAGGGCACTGTGTCTTATGCTGACGCCACACACAACACACAGTAATCACAAAAAATGCTCCAGTGTGCAGAGTGATCTGACAGGTTGCAGGCCAGGCTCTGAAGAGGGAGTGGGCTGGACAGAGTTCACTGCCAGAATCCCTTTTCTTCAGCGGCTTCTTCCTCAGCATAAGCTGAGTTCTCAGTAAAGTCCTCCAGGGTTGGGATGCTCTCAGCTGAGGGTTGGGATGCTCTCAGCTCTTCTCCCCCCTGCAGGATCCTGGCATCCAGAGAGATGCCGACAAGGAGAGGAGGAGGAGGAGGGAGGGGAGCAGTGAGCACTCTGGCGCTTGAGCGCCCCCACCTATGTGGCGCCTGGGTGAACTGCACCCTGCGCAGCCGTCTTGGATCGGCCCTGCAGTTTTCCGCCCTGATCCCCTGGCGGCGCTGGCGCCGTAAGGCAAGTGCCATTGTACAGGGCCAGTGGTTTGGACCCAAGAAAGCCTGTTAAGAAGGAAGCAGGAAACATATTACCAGTAACCCTCCTAGCTGGGGCAGCATGATAAAACTCAACCTGCCTACAAATACATTTTTTATATACTGTAGTATGTAACTAAATATAGCCTACTCATTAGTGAGGCATGAATAATTGTATCTAAACCCAAGAACATGTAAAACACTGCAGCTTACCAGTACTTGAATGTGGTTGACTGTGCTATTTTTTTTATTACGTTATTTTTACATTGTGATCCTGCCAGTTACACAATCTGGAAGCTGGAAACAATGCTAATTGAAAATATGGTAATTGGGGGAACCAATGCGCAAACCAAAATAGACTGATAAATAAGGTGGGAAGTAGCTGCCACAACCAAAAAAGTGTTCACACACTCAAAATGTCATGAAAAATTGGGGGTGTTGTGGCGCTCACTACCAATTTTAAAATCAAATATAAATTAATAATATAAAAAGTGCTGTAATAATAAAATTCAATGTGCAAAACAGCAATTGTGCAAATAACTCTAGTGCAAAAAAAGGAGCTGACAGCAGTAAATAACGCTGGCAGAGATAACGTGCAATAAATGCTAATAATACAATAAATTATGGTGAAAAGTTCATAATGATGTCCAAACGTGAAATAAATGATGGGAAAAAATATTCTCAGTGCAAGTACAAGTCTCATGCAGTAATAACAAAGTGCAGCTGTGAATCTATGTGTAGTCAGGTTTCCAATGTCCAATAGCATGCAGAGTATTCCACCATCCACAAATAATCTACAGGTGCAGGTACTCCAATCCAAGTGACCCTATTTCCCCCAGCCTCTCACCTTGGCTGGCAATCAAGCCTCTTTTAATCCCACAACGGCAGAAGTAACTCCTCAGCAGCAGTCAACACCTTAAGGCCGGGTTCACACCTATGCGAATTGGTTGCGGCTTAAACTGCATCCAATTCGCATAACATTATAAAATACAATGATTTCAATGAGGCTGGTTCACATATGTGTGATGCATTCGCACTGTGCGTTGCCGAAAAAACGTGTGCGTTTTCTAGGCATTGCGGTGCGGCTCAGGTGCGAATTCAGGCCCATTATCTTCTATGGGCACTCATCTGATTGGCAGATGTGTTAATTTCTCTTCAGGATTTCTCTCATTCACCTCAATACACTTCCCCCCTCCCCCTCCCCTCTCACAGGTCTCCAAATTCTCAGCTAAAACGGAGATGATCTGCTGAACAGTTCACTTATCTCTCTGCAGAGATAAGAGAGCTGAAATTCGCACCGCACAAGTGTGAATCCAGCCTTAACCCAGGATGATGGCTCTCAATCGCAAATAGGGAACAAAAGGGACTCCTTAGTGTGATAACGTAATGATAAAATGTAATAAGTAGACATCAATACACTTACAGTTAGGCGATATAGCAAGCGCATATAACCATTCCACATAAACACCGGCACTTCCGCTCTCGGCCGCAAGCAAAAATGTCACCACTGGCTCTCCTCCCTGACCTCCCTTACGCGTTGCGTGGCTGTTCACGCCACTTAAGTGCTGTGAACAGCCACGTAACGCGTAATCGCGCCGAGAGCGGAAGTGCCGGTGTTTATGTGGAATGGTTATATGCGCTTGCTATATGGCCTAACTGTAAGTGTGCACCGGTTGGTTATTTGTGGATGGTGGAATACTCTGCATGCTATTGGACATTGGAAACCTGACTACACAGAGATTCACAGCTCCACTTTATTATTACTGCATGAGACTTGTACTTGCACTGAGAAGATTTTTTCCCATCATTTATTTCACGTTTGGACATCATTATGAACTTTTCACCATAATTTATTGTATTTTTATTAGCATTTATTGCACCTTATCTCTGCCAGCGTTATTTACTGCTGTCAGCTCCTTTTTTTGCACTATCGTTATTTGCACAATTGCTGTTTTGCACATTGAATTTTATTTTTACAGCACTTTTTATATTATTAATTTATATTTGATTTAAAATTAGTAGTGAGCGCCACAACACCCCCAATTATTCATGCTAATTGAAAATAGTCAGCAGAAGTGGAAAACACAAGAAGTCACCGGTCACAGGATTAACTTTTTTATCAGTGAATTTACTTTAAACTTGTAATCAAGAATCATGTGCTGTGCATGAATAAATTAAATGTGGGTACAATTTGAAATCCTCCAGAATAATTATTTGAACCCCTTCCCGATCAGCCACCGCTGCGGCAGGTTTAATCCCCTGGGCAAAATGACGTTACCTCTCAGGGGTGAGGAGACTGATCGTGTGTTCATACTAAGTATGAACACCGATCTCTCTCTCTCCTCTTAGTCACTCCCACCCCCCCCCCACACACACACAGTTAGAACACATCTAGGGAACACAGTTAACCTCTTGATTGCCCCCAAGTGTTAACCCCCTCCCTGTCAGTGACATTTATACAGTAATCAGTGCATTTTTATAGCACCGATCGCTGTATAATTATCACAGGTCCCAAAAATGTGACAAGTGTCCAATCTGTCCGCCGCAATATCACAGTCCCGATAAAAATATATGATCACTGACATTACTAGTAAAAAAAAAATTATAATAAAAATTCCATAAATCTATCCCCTATTTTGTAGATGCTATAACGTTTGTGCAAACCAATCAATATACGTTTATCGGAATTTTTTTACCAAAAATATGTAGAATATATATCGGCCTAAACTGAAGACATTTTTATTTTTTCAAATTTTTTTTATATTTGGGATATTTATTAACTACTTGCCGACCAGCCGCCGTATAACGGCGGCAGGTCGGCTCCCCTGACTCCCGTGCATGTGCCCGGCGGGCGCGATCGACCGCCGGGCACCCGCGATTGCTCGTTACAGAGCAAGGACCGGGAGCTGTGTGTGTAAACACACAGCTCCCGGTCCTGTCAGGGGAGAAATGCCTGACTGTCTGTTCATACAATGTATGAACAGCGATCAGTCATTTCTCCTAGTGAGGCCACCCCCCCTACAGTTAGAACTCACCCAGGGAACATACTTAACACCTTCCCCGCCCCCTAGTGTTAACCCCTTCCCCGCCAGTGGAATTTTTATAGTAATCCAATGCATTTTTATAGCACTGATCGCTATAAAAATGCCAATGGTCCCAAAAATGTGTCAAAAGTGTCTGAAGTGTCTGCCATAATGTCGCAGCACCGAAAAAAAATCGCTGATCACCGCCATTACTAGTAAAAAAAATATATTGATAAAAATGCCATAAAACTACTACCTTTTTTGTAAACGCTATAACTTTTGTGCAAACCAATCAATAAACGTTTATTGCAGGGTTTTTTTACGAAAAATGTAGAAGAATATGTATCGGCCTAAACTGAGGAAAAAAATATTTTTTATAAATATTTGTGGGGGATATTTATTATAGCAAAAAGTAAAAAATATTCATTTTTTTTTCAAAATTGTCGCTCTATTTTTGTTTATAGCGCAAAAACTAAAAACCGCAGGAGGTGATCAAATACCACCAAAAGAAATCTCTATTTGTTGGAAAAAAAGGACGCCAATTTTGTTTGGATACAGCGTCGCACAATGGCCTGGCCATTGAGCAGCCAAATCTCCCAGGGTTGAAGTGGTTAAAGTAAATAAGAGGCTGAGATGAAGAATAGAGAGGCATAAGGACCATTAAAAGGAAATTCCTGTCAAAATTGAAAATGTGCCCATGATTAGTATGTTAGATATGTTTAACTTTGATATTAATTATTTTCAGGTCTGCTGATTGTGTAGCTTAGAAAGTCTAATCTGAGCCAGACAATGACAATCGGCTGCTTCTTGTTCCTTACCGACAACACTTTGCCTGCTGAGTGCTGTCAAGCACTTCCTGAAAAGTCGATCTCTGTGTGTGAAATCCATCCTAGCTTTCAGTACACCCGCCCTGTCCTGCCCAGCACTGCCCAGCACCACCCCATGCCTTCTGCAGACTGTGCAGCAGCTCTTCTTTTCCAAACCTTGTTTTGACTGAGAGGAGAGAGAGAGAGAGAGAGAGAGAGAGAGAGAGGGAGAGAGAGAGAGAGGTCATTGTAAGGCTGCAATGCAACTGCTATCTGCCATGTATACACCAACACATGACACACACACACACTGCAATTTATACACCAACACATGGCTCACACACTGAAATGTATACACCAACACATGACACACACTGCAATGTATACACCAACACATGACACACACACTACAATGTATACACCAACATATGACATGCACACTACAATGTATACACCAACACATCACATGCACACTGCAATGTATACACCAACACATGACATGTGGCATTCTCTGCTTGTCATGTGTTGCACTCACACTACAAGGTGGTATTATATGGCGTTCTCTGTTTGTAATGTGTTGCACTCACACTACAAGGTGGTATCATGTGGTGTTAATGTATAGTTTTCATTATAGACTGTGAGCTGAGACCCCAGTGCACTTCCAGCTATACTTACAGTTCCCCCTGCGTCCAGAGCCCTTTTCCTGTGGTAGTTTTAATTCAAAGCCCTGCACAGCTATACTGCATATGTGCACTGGACCTCCCAGCCCTCCTGTGTGAAAGGTTTTTGTTATATTTCTTCATTTTCTCATGAATGAAGATGCACAATGCATTCTTATTGATGAGAAGAACCTATGACCAGCTCCTCCCATCCTGTACACACCCACTGGCTACACAGGGGTGTAGCCAGTAACAATATAATCACATATTACTGTATACTTCACAGGTGTTATTGTAGTTTCAGCTAAGAAGGGGACTTACAATACATTTGCATTCATCTGGTGTGCCAAGGGAGGGTTCGAGCCTATTAGAGGGGTGGATAGGTCAGAGAGTAGGCCAGAAAATCAAACCAGCGGCTCCTTCGGGGGTAGCGCTACACAAACAAATGGCAACCACTCCAACCTATAACTGGCCTTTACAACAAAGAGCACATGGAAGGGTTCTGCATGTCAAAGAACAACAAAGAACAATTCTCAGCTCACTTACCAACCAGCCTGCAACAAACCGACTTTGGAGACTCTCAAAATTTATAGAAATGGGACTGCAGTAATCTGGGTTTCCAGTGAAGTGGCCCTGCAAATTACTCATATATTTGCAAAGCTCCTTGCCGTAAAAGGCCAGGTTGGGGGTGGTTGCCATTTGTTTGTACTGTTGATTCATTGGTGAGGGGATTCACTGGATACCTTTGGTGCCATTGTAAGGTGAGATGGGCTCCCTCCAGGCATACCTGCCCTCAATCTATCAATATATATATATATATATATATATATATATATATATATATTTATATATTGTGACAGTATGCGAGGTGCGATACATGATCATAGGTACATTTCACCTCGCATACGTTCCATTATGAGAGACTGAACCGGAATCCATTCCGGGTTTTACAGCCTCTGGGCCTGGCTAGGATTCCGGTCCGGATGTTTGGGTCCACTGGAGTCCACAATCAGCTGGACTTTAAATGTCCAGGAAGAGAGCACAACAGGGCTCTGGCTTGAAACTCAGGAAGGGACCTGAGTGAGGGGAGCGCTGAGTGCTGGATTGAAAAGGTTTGCTTTACTGCATGTTTTGTGGGTGTCAGGGACTAGCCCCACACTGTATAGAGAGGAGATCCTGTTTGTTTAGTTTAGCGCCGGACGGCAAGGATTTAATTTACTGTTTTGTTTATTTTAATCTGCAAACCGTTTATAAATAAAATCTGGCATCCGCCAGACTTAAAAGAAAGTGCCTGCTTACAGACTGTGATTTCAGAAAAGGTGATCCCCACGAGCTAATCCCTCACACGTGGTGGATTCAGCGGGCACTTTTCTGAAAATGGAAGAAATGTTAAAGGCCCTGCTACAGGCCAATGCAGCCCAGCGGGAAACCAACCGCCAAGTCGCAGAGGCCGCTGCAGCACAACAGGCTGCCCAGCAGGAGATAAACCGCCAAGTCGCAGAGGCCGCTGCAGCACAACATCGCCAAGTCGCAGAGGCCGTTGCAGCACAACACGCTGCCCAGCAGGAGATGAACCGACAGTTCGCCGAAGCTCTGGTGGAACTGAAAAAGGGGTCCGCACCTCCGGTGTTAGCGGAACCAAAGATTGTACGTGCTTCCTACCACCTGCAAAAGATGACACCGGCGGATGATGTTGAGGCGTACATGGCGACTTTCGAGAGAGTCGCTGACCGCGAAGGATGGCCAAAAGAGCAGTGGGCGGGACTATTGGCCCCATTCCTAACAGGAGAACCCCAAAAGGCCTATTTTGACCTAGAACCAGATAAGGCCCAGGACTATGAGACTCTAAAGACAGAAATACTCGCACGCTTGGGTGTCACCATGGCAGTCCGGGCCCAGCGCGTGCATCAGTGGTCCTATTCCAGCAACAAGCCACCTCGGTCACAAATGTTTGACCTGGTCCACCTCACCAGGAAGTGGTTGCAGCCAGAGACTCTGACCAGCCCCCAGATTGTGGAGCGTGTGGTAATGGACCGGTACCTGCGTGCGCTCCCTGCTACCCTGAGAAAGTGGGTCGGACAGGGGGACCCCAACACTGCAGCCCAAATGGTGGAACTAGTGGAGAGGTACAGTGCTACTGAGGACTTGATAAACCCACCTACGCCCCACTTCGGTGTGTCTCGGGGTGCAAGATCTCCCAACGGTTCGGGTAAGACTGTTCCGGGGTTCAAGAGTTTGGGGAGAGTGGATAAGACTGTTGTTACAGCAGATGAGACTGTAGGTCCTAGACCTGGAGACTGGCCAAAGAAGCCAGGAAGGTTTTTGGGACCGTTAAAAGGACTGGGGGTAGGGCAAATACGGTGTTTTCGTTGCCATGCATTAGGCCATATTGCTGCAGATTGCCCTCTAAATGATGAACCTATGCAATGTGATTATGTTGATAGGGTAAGACGCATTTCTCTGTTTGCACAGGTCGCATGTGTTGCGACAAGTCAGAGTCGCCTTGAAAAACAAATGTGCGTTATTTCAATAGATGGCAAGCCTCTTACAGCCCTGCTAGACTCTGGTAGTGTGGTGACCTTAGTCAGGAGTGCGTGTGTAGACCCCGCAAAACTACACCCCAGTTGTATTGGGGTAATATGCATCCATGGGGACACTCGGGACTACCAGACAGCGGTGGTTGAGGTTGATACCCCCTGGGGCTGTGTAACACATTCAGTGGGGGTGGTACCTTCACTGCTCCATGAAGCCTTAGTGGGGAGAGACTTTCCTCATTTTTGGAAGTTATGGGAGAGTGAAGGGAGGCCCGTAGATAGCGCTCCCCCTACTGGGGAAACACGGGAACTCTCACCAGACCCGTTTTGCCAAAGGGAAGGGCAGGCTGTTGGTGGGATCGAGGAGGCCGGAGATCCTCCACCATTCCCTGCCATGGCTGGGGAACCGGAGGACTTAGAAGCTAGCACCCAGCCTGAGGGTAACGAACAGGAAACCTCGCCTGACCCTGACATGGAGAGTAGCCAAAATGTGGTACCCGACTTGGAGGTCAGGAGGGAGGATTTCTGTACCGAGCAGCTGCGAGAGCCCACCCTCATGAATGCCAGGGAAAATGTTAAGGTGTTGGATGGGGAACCGGTGGATCCTAATTGGGTGGTGTCCTTTCCCTACATGGCAATTAAAAACAATTTGTTATATCGGGTGATAAAACATGGAGAGGAAGAGGTAGAACAGCTACTGGTTCCCAAACCCTTTCGCAGGGTGGTGCTAGACCTGGCTCATGGTCACGTAATGGGGGGACATCTCGGGGTCGAAAAAACCAGGGAGAGAATCACCCAAAGATTCTTCTGGCCCGGTTTGCATGCAGAGGTCAAGGAGTACTGTGAATCGTGCCCCGAGTGCCAAATGTCAGCACCATCGCCCCATTTTCGCAGCCCCCTTGTTCCTCTACCAATAATTGAGGTCCCCTTTGAAAGGATTGGCATGGACCTGGTGGGGCCGGTCGTGAAATCTGCCCGAGGTCACCAGCATATTCTGGTGATCCTGGACTATGCGACTCGCTATCCTGAGGCCATACCCTTGCGTAACACCTCCGCCAAGGTTATTGCCAAGGAATTAGTCCAGGTGTTTAGTCGAGTGGGGATCCCAAAAGAGATCTTGACCGATCAAGGCACCCCTTTTATGTCAAGGGTTACCAAGGAATTGTGTAGATTGTACAAAATCTCCCATCTCCGTACTTCTGTCTACCACCCCCAGACAGATGGTCTGGTCGAAAGGTTTAATAAAACATTGAAGAGTATGTTGAAAAAGGTGGTCGACAAGGATGGGAGAGACTGGGATTTTTTGCTACCATATCTCATGTTTGCCATACGAGAGGTTCCACAGGCCTCCACAGGCTATTCCCCCTTTGAGCTCTTGTATGGTAGGCATCCCAGGGGCCTGCTAGATATTGCTAAAGAAACGTGGGAAGGAGAGGTCAGTCCATATAGGAGCATCATAGAGCATGTCTCCTTGATGCAGGACCGAATCGCAGCCGTTCTGCCCCTAGTACGGGAACATATGGAGCGAGCCCAGGAGGCCCAAAGGAGGGTCTATAACCGGGGTGCCAAGGTCCGTACTTTCAACCCGGGGGACAGAGTGTTGGTACTGGTTCCCACGGTAGAAAGCAAGTTTTTAGCCAAGTGGCAGGGTCCCTTTGAGGTTGTCCAAAGGGTGGGGGAGGTAAACTACAAAGTCTACCAGCCAGGGAAAAGGAAACCACACCAAATTTACCATGTAAATCTCTTAAAGCCCTGGAAGGACCGAGAGACTTTACTGGCCACGTCCCCACTTCCAACAGACCGGATACCCGTGATACCTGACGTTCCCATCACGGATTCCCTGTCCGTAGCACAGCAAAGTGACGTTAGGGCATTCGTGCAGAAAAATAGAGACTTTTTCTCCCCCTTACCCGGACTGACCAACACGATCCAACATGACATAGTGACGGAACCAGGGGTTCGGGTAAATGTAAAACCATATAGAATTCCAGAGGCCCGGCGAGAGGCAGTTGCGGAAGAAATAAAAAATATGTTAGAGTTGGATGTGATCGAGGAGTCTCACAGTGAGTGGTCAAGTCCCATAGTGCTGGTCCCAAAACCTGATGGCAGTATTAGGTTTTGTAATGATTTTAGAAAACTTAACAGTGTGTCCAAATTTGACGCCTACCCGATGCCCCGGGTCGACGAACTTGTGGACAGGTTGGGACAGGCTCGCTACATAACGACCCTAGACCTAACGAAAGGTTATTGGCAGATACCGCTTACTGAATTGGCCAAGGAGAAGACTGCCTTTTCCACTCCTGAGGGCTCGTTTCAGTATAAGCGGATGCCGTTTGGTCTGCACGGAGCCCCTGCATCATTCCAGCGAATGATGGACAAAATTTTGAGACCACATCGCTCGTATGCAGCGGCGTACTTGGACGATGTGGTCATCCACAGCCCAGATTGGGAATCGCACCTGTGGTATACCTGAGCAGGAAGCTGAACAAGCACGAGAAAAATTATGCCATCGTAGAAAAGGAGTGTCTCGCCATTAAGTGGGCCTTAGACTCCCTGAGGTATTACCTACTGGGGAGGTCATTTAAGCTGGTCACAGACCATGCTCCCCTGAAGTGGATGTGTGACAACAGAGAGAAAAATGCTCGTGTGACAAGGTGGTTTCTGGCTCTACAGCCTTTTAAATTTGCGGTGGAGCACAGGCCAGGGAAGCTCCAAAATAATGCAGATGCCCTCTCCCGTGTGCACTGTATGGTTGGGTCAAGTGCTCAGCCGCAGGGGCTTGAGCAGAGGGGGAGGATATGTGACAGTATGCGAGGTGCGATACATGATCATAGGTACATTTCACCTCGCATACGTTCCATTATGAGAGACTGAACCGGAATCCATTCCGGGTTTTACAGCCTCTGGGCCTGGCTAGGATTCCGGTCCGGATGTTTGGGTCCACTGGAGTCCACAATCAGCTGGACTTTAAATGTCCAGGAAGAGAGCACAACAGGGCTCTGGCTTGAAACTCAGGAAGGGACCTGAGTGAGGGGAGCGCTGAGTGCTGGATTGAAAAGGTTTGCTTTACTGCATGTTTTGTGGGTGTCAGGGACTAGCCCCACACTGTATAGAGAGGAGATCCTGTTTGTTTAGTTTAGCGCCGGACGGCAAGGATTTAATTTACTGTTTTGTTTATTTTAATCTGCAAACCGTTTATAAATAAAATCTGGCATCCGCCAGACTTAAAAGAAAGTGCCTGCTTACAGACTGTGATTTCAGAAAAGGTGATCCCCACGAGCTAATCCCTCACAATATATATATATATATATACATATACACAGTATGTGCTCCAACTTTGGAGACTCTCAAAATGTATAGAGTTGGGACTGCAGGTTACCTATACATTTGCAAATGTGTACAAATGAAACCCCTGCTTTTAATGTGAACTTTTAGAAAGAACAATTCAATTTGTTACAGGATGGGTTTTTTAGTTTGTTTTTTGACAAAAATATTTATGTCCCTGGCTTTTTTTAATTATTTTAATAGTTTTTACAAAGCTCTTAGGTAATTTAAGTTGACACACAATATATACAAAATGGGATAGTTTCTAATTCTTTTTCCTATTATTATTTTTATTATTAATAAAAGTAAGCCAACATTTGTTTTAGTTCATATGGAAAGCCTGTTTTGTCATACAGCCAGCTTTATTTTTTTACTTTATACTTATATACTGAGTTATATCAGACTGCAGATTGAAAAAAATGGAAATCTAATACTGTTCCCATTCCAGTCTTCTGGCTATATCTTCTTAACTTTCTGGTACTGGATCAAGTATGAAAATTACTTTCTAGTCTGCAGATTGTGGCAAGATTTTGCATCACTGAGGCCAAAAGACAATATCCAGTCGGTAAGTTGCAGAATATGGTAATATAATCTGCATTTATTGAAAGCTGGCATCAGCAATTTTATATTATTCCTTTCATTTAAGTGTTTTTTCTAATGCAAAACTGACAAGCTAATGTTTAGAACTGAACAATGATTGAAATGTCTAATGGAATGTTTGGGTGGGTTAATTTGAAATGAGACCAACCATAATGTCTGGCAATTTCACCATACTGTGCAAGGCAGAGAGCGAAAAGCATGTAAATGCAACCACTAAGGTATGTAATAATGTTGCAACCAGGATGGACCTTTACCACTAGTGACGTTCCTGATTACATTCATGTTTGAGAATTGAAAAGGTAAAAAAAATATAAGCTATAAACTTGACCACAAATTCAATTTGAGCTTCTGAATCATATTCACAGTTCATCGCAGGTTTCCCAGAAAGAATAAAATTGTTATCCAGAAATGACACATACTTCTTTCTTCTCGTAGCCTATAATTTTGCCTATTGATTTGTGGCTTGGAGCGTTGCAAGCAACACACCATCAGCATCAAAAGCAGCTGACTAAGAGCTGGTTTCAAAGTTTGTTTCAATAATCCAGCCCCATTATCACACACTTTTTCTTTGGCATGCTGTCTCCATGCACATGTGGAAATGACAACAGCATTCAAAACAGAATTATTTTTTTAAAGCACAAATATTTTGTTCCCATTACTTTTCATTTAAATGTAAACTTTGTGAACAGATCCTTCAATGACAGGACAGGGTTTAACATTTAGGGACATAATCTTGACTTCAAAAGAAGTTGTGGTGGCCCTATGTACAGTCTAGATGATGAATCTGAGGACCCACTAAAAGGGTAAGAGGGATCAACTAGAACGGGGATATGCAATTAGCGGACTTCCAGCTGTTGTCAAACTACAAGTCCCATGAGGCATAGCGAGACTCTGACAGCATCAAGCATGACACCCAGAGGCAGAAGCATGATGGGACTTGTAGTTTGGCAACAGCTGGAGGTCCGCTAATTGCATATCCCCGAACTAGAAGAAGAAGAAGAGCACAGGTACAGTACCTGCAGGCACCACAAGAAACCCACATTTTAGTACTATTTTTACCCTCCAAATATCTTAAGCCAGGAGGGGTTTACTTTAAGCAAGAGAATAATGTAATGTTTACACACTGAGAGGTGAGAGGGTATGCCTCTTTGCTGGATTTGGATGCTTATTGGCTGGATTAGGATCTCTCTTTGATGAATATATGGGGATGTCTCTGCTGGATTGGGTTGTCTCTTTGCTGAATATATGGGGCTGTCTCTTTGCTGGATTGGGATATTTCTTTTCTGAATATATTGGGATGTCTCTTTGCTGGTTTGGGGTGTCTCTTTACTGAATATATGGGGGTGTGTCTATGCTGGATTGGGCTGTCTCTTTGCTATATGGGGATGTCTTTTTGCTGGATTGGGAAGTCTATTTGCTGAATATATAGGGGTGTCTCTGCATCCCTATATATAGAATGCACTCTGCACCACTCAGCCCCTTATGCCCTAATGCATTCTCCACCCCCAGCGTCAGATATTATTATGCACTGTCCACCCTCCAGCCCCAAATGTCATTGTGTACTCTCTACTCTCCACCACTGAGCCTGTACTCATTATGCACTATTCACCACTGAATCTGGGACATGGTTATGCACTGCCCACCACCTAGCCCAAAGTGTATTTTTTATTTCTTAAAAATGCAATACCTGTTGGTTCCATAAATAACAATAGTAAAAGTTGCTCCAGTGATTTGTTTACTAAATCTCAGAAAACTTTTGGACACATCGACCATGGATTTTGTTTTCGATTTTATATGCAGTCTTATACTAAGTTATCCACCAATTAGTGCAGAATGTTTGAAGTTTATAGAAAAAAGTACCGGTATCCAATAGTCTGTAAGAGACTCCCATTGTGTGAACCACTTCTCAGAGGTTATTACTTAGATAGTTCTAAGGTCATTAAAAATGTTCCTAAAAACTTCACAACATGTTCTGATGATGACTCCTTCAGTTATTCAACTAAATTACCAATTTCACATATCTTAATAGCCAAAAGAGTGGCTTTTGCCAGAAGATGGAATTTAAGTGACACATCCAATATACATGAGTTAATCCAGATTTTAAACTAAAGTTAAAAAACTCATAAATACATGATTTATATTAAAAATCGTAAGACTCAAACATATTTTAAGATGACATCAGTGTTACTTCAGCACTACGGGGATGAGAGTGATTGATGACTGCCTGCACTGCGAGTCCACAGGCCACACATGTAACCCATCCATGACTCACACTCGTCCTTGTCAGCTATAACTAAGCACTGTGCCTGGTGTGAAACATGTCAGAGGATGTGCAGTTAGTCTGTACCTACCTTTGATGCCTTGATTTAAATTTTTCAATAAAGGTGAATATTTGGAGTGCGGCTATCCAGCTATTTATTTTTTCCATGATCTCTGTTGCAAACAGAGTGGGCACCCCGCTTGACTGTGGAGACAGCTGACCTTAGGAGAGATAATTACCCTGGAGCGGTGAACTGCCCCACTGCATCTGCATGCTAATAAGTTGTGCAGCACAAGGACCAACATTGTGAAGTCATCCTACCACCTCCTCTTCTCAGCAGTACCCGCACAGAGTGGTCATCCACTATAAAAACATTGCCACAACAGATGCAACTTGGGAGCTGCTGGAGGGTGCACTGCTGAGCTGGCCGGTCTTTCTATACGGGGTGTCCAGGTATCCAAGAACAGCTACCTGACATAGTTACATAGTAAGCCAGCCTGAAAAAAATAAGTGAATCCAGTTCAACCAATAGAAACAAAACATTTGAATACATATGTTGAATAGAAAATCTATATACACAGAACCCTATACTCACAGATGATCCAGAGGAAGGCAAAATAAACCTCCTAAAGCATGACCCAATTTGGTCCAGTATTGAAAAAAAATCTTCATGATCCCATAGTAGAAATTAGATATTTCTGGGTCAACAATTTCAGTTTTTTTAACCTATACATGATAATATCCAGTTGTAATTTGCATTTAAAATACAGCTAGGTCTTTTTTTTAACACTCTACTGTGCTGAACAGGACTAGTTTCTGAGGGAGCCTTTCCATATGTAGAGGTTAATTCCCTTTTCTTCCAGATCTAAAGAGTGCCACCCTTATCCTTTGTCATGACCTTAAAGTGGATAAAGTAACACCAAGTTAACTATATGGACCATTTATGTATTTATACATGTTGAGCAAATCCCCTTTAATCACTTCTTCTCAAGGGAGAATACAATCAGTTCCTCTAATCTGTCCTCATAGCACAGACAGCAATAAAAAAAACTCACAAGCGTTCTAATCCATCTTCCCTCTATTCAAAACAAAAGAAAAAGCCTTCAGTTATTCTTTAAGTCTATGATCTATCACAGGGGTCTTAAATTAAAACTCACGGGGGTCCAGTTGGTAAAATGTTCATCCAAATCTCATGTTTGCACTATAACACCACTCAGGCCCATTTTATACCACCCCTGTACATCAGCGTTCTTAGCCCCCTTCACATCATAGTCCCCTATTTACATCACTGTCCTCAGCCCCCCTTCACATAACAGCCCCCCCTTTACATAAGTGTCCACAGTCCCCCTTTACACCACAGACATCCTTCACATCACATCTCTCCTTTAAAGCAGTCCAACAGTGTCCTCAGTTCCCCTTCATATCACAATGCCCATTTACATTACAGTGCTCCTTTTAGACATCACAGTGCCCCCATTACACGTCACAGTGCCCCCTTTATGCATCATCGTACCTCTTTTTTTTATTTATGTTTTATTAAATTTTCAGATTGTACATACAGTTGTAGCCCACGCATGGGCAAGAACTAAAGGTCACATTAAAATACAATAATATGCAACCTAAGATCTAACCTAAAACAGTCTACTAAACTACTACCCCAATGTGGGGAGAGGTTCCAGTTCAGGATTAGCTATGCTCAAACCTGTGATATCAGGATAGGGTAAGGCAGTTACACCAGCATTAAGTGTGCATTAAGATAACAAAACTGTGTGCAGCAGCAGCCCCACCGCCCCCCTAATACTTACCTGAGGTCCCTCTAGCTCCAGAGATATTGTAGGAATGTCTCGGTCATCCAGGACTCCTATCATCATTGGCTGAGACAGCAGCGTGGCACCATTGCCTCCCGCTGCTATCAAAGTCAGTCAGCCAATGAGAATAAAAAGAGGGTGCTGTGACCAAGTCATTTATGCAGTTGAGTTGAAGTATCCTTTAAAAGAGGATCAGTAAAAGTGTAAGGAAGGTCCAACTGGCTCTAACATATTGAAACAAGTGCTGGCACATGCATGTGCATACAAAGATGTTTGACCCTGTGCTCAGGAAATGTGCCAGAAATGCACTAGCGAGCACATTTAAGTGTGCTAGACTGTGTGCCTTATAAAAATTTGTGTAGTGTTCATGCATGCTTGACATTTGTGTTGATACCAAACAATCTATAAAAACTGGAGCCTTGCAGAGAGAATGCTGAGTGATTTTCAGCTAATTCCTAATTATCAGTGATCTGACTTGCGAATTCTGCCTATGTATGACTTGGCCTGCCTTCTGACCTGCCTGTTGACATTTGCGTACTACTTGTGAGCACAGACTGCCTATTGGTCTCTGCTTACAGCCTTCTACCCTGTACTTCTACTGCCTAGGTGTGATCCGAACTTGGCTTGGCTTGACTTCCCAAGTTTATACCTTGCTGTCCACAGATACTGCCCTAAGCTTGTGCACCTGAATCTGCTTCTGTCTCATCATTTGGTAGCCCTTTGTCTGGCTCTTAGTGGTCTTGGCTTGTGTTAATGCTACATTCACCTTAACCAATTATGGTACCTCAGTGTACCTCCATTTGGTTCTTGCCCTTGGTCTACAGTCATTGACAACCTTACAGATAAAGTAAAGCCTTCAACAAAGGTAATCATGCCACTCCATGTCCTCACATTGCCTTTCACCAATTCTAGTTGTGGTGGATGGAAGGTGCAAGAGAAGTTTCCTCATCAAGCCAGTCTCCACCAGGTATGTGATAAGGTGAAGCGTTTTCCTGCTCTGTGTTACATCATGCTTGGTGACTATTAACTTGGGGGTTGCATCAGGAATGGGGCAATCAATGCTGCTTGACGACATTGCTTGATGCCTTTTGACATGAGAATGGCACAAGGAACCAAGCAATGCTGCTGGAGGATGTCACTGTGCTACATCATAATTGACCTGGGGATAGACTCAGGAATGGTTCTGTTGAAAATTCAGAGGTTTACAAATATTATGAATCCAGGTAAAGTTCTATACAATTTATAATGTATATTGTAATACCTTGCAAACAAACAAAAAAAAGAGAGAATAATTAACATACAACACTGACTATACTACATAGTTATGTGAGACCTGCAGGTGGAGCTCTATGACTCACCTCGGGTGCCAGCAGGGAGCTTTGACTCAGCTCGGGTGCCCTCAGAGCAAGCTGCTTTCTGTGGGGTGACCCAACAGGAGGGAGGGGCCAGGAGAGCCGAAGAGGGACCCGAGAAGAGGAGGATCTGGGCTGCTCTGCGCAAATCCACTGCAACAGAGTAGGCAAGTATAACATGTTTGTTATTTTTAATAATAAAAAAAAAGACTTTGCAATGACGCTATATACTGTAGATACCTGTAATAAATAAAGATAAACAAAAATTTAAGAACAGTGTTTTCGAAATCAGCAATCTACCAAAGTGAAAAGCACACTACTTAACCTCATCTAATTTACTAAACCTTTAACCTAAACCACAATAGATCATTTATTTGGGGGGTCACACAGGAATGTGTGTGATCTGGTCATATAAAAATTTGTAATCCACCAAAGTTAAAGACATATTTATTTCTTGGTTCAGTTAAAGTGGTTGTAAAGCCTTTTTTTTTTTTGTTAAAATAAATAAGATGTAAAAAAGATGTTATACCTAACTGCTTTGTGCAATAGGATTTCAGAGAGTAGTCCCTTACCTCTTTTGGAGTCCCCTTCTGGCACTTTCAGCTTCTCCTTTCCAGTATGTGCCCCCAAAACAAGCCATGTGCTATTGGGGAACACATGCAGGTGCGCTCTCGAGCTGGGATGTGTGTGTCCAAAGACACACACAGAGCATGGGTCAGCCCCACTTTGGGTCATAGGATTTGTCAGACAGCAGCAGGAGTCAATGGCTCCCACTGTTATCAGAGTATCCTGTGAGAGCAGGGAATGAAGAGAAAAGAGATGCAGCCAGGCAAAGCACTGGATCGATATATGACTTAGGTAAGTGTTGGGTGTGGGGGAACAAGTGATAAAACATTTTTTACCATAATGCAGGGAATGCATTTAGGGAAAAAATGTTTTAACTTTAGAACCATTTTGAGGCTGATTCTGATCTGAAGTGAGGGATTGGTAGGGAAGATATGGTGTGAATGACTGGTCTAATGAGCTAAGAGCTCCACCTGCTGGCCTCATCTGTAATTCCCATTATAAGGTACTAATTGAAGCTATATGTGACAAGTAGCTAAGAGCTCAACCTGCTGGCTAAAATAATTGCAACATTTACTATGTTTAATCACATGATTAAACATAGTAAATATGTAGTATAGTCAGTGTTGTATGTTAATTATTCTCTCTTTTTTTTTTTGGTTTGTTTGCAAGGTATTACAACATACATTCTAAATTGTCCTTGAATCATAATATTTGGAAACCTCACAATGTTCAACAGAACCATTCCTGCGTCTATCCCAAGGCCAACTATGATGTAGCACAGTGACATCCTCCAGCAGCATTGCTTGGTTCCTTGTGCCATTCTCATGTCAAAAGGCATCAAGCAATGTCATCAAGCAGCATTGATTCTTGATTCTTGATGCAATCTCCAAGTTAATAGTCACCAAGCATGATGTAACACAGAGCAGGAAAATGCTTCACCTTATCACATTCCTGGTGGAGACTGGCTTGATGAGTAAGCTTCTCTTGCACCTTCCATCCAACACAACTGGAAGTGGTGAAAGGCAATGTGAGGACATGGAGTGGCATGAGCACCTTCGTTGTAGGCTGTACTTTATCTGTGAGGTTTTTAATGACTGTAGACCAAGGGCAAGAAGAAAATGCAGGTACACTGAGGTACCATAATTGGTTGAGGTGAATGTAACATTAACACAAGCCAAGACCACTAAGCGCCAGACAGAGGGCTACAAAATGATGAGACAGAAGCAGATTCAGGTGCACAAGCTTAGAGCAGTATCTGTGAACAGCAAGGTATCAACCTAGGAAGCAAAGACAGTGTCAAGGATACAAGCCAAGGTCGGTGACACCTGGATAGCAGATGTACAAGGTAGAAGGCTGTAAGTAGAGACCAATAGGCAGTCTGTGCTCACAAGTAGTACGCAAAGGTCAGCAGGCAGGTCAGAAGGCAGGCCAAGTCATACATAAGCAGAATTCCCAAGTCAGATCACTGGTAAATAGGAATTAGCTAAAAAACACTCAGTATTCTCTCTGCAAGGCTCCAGTTTTTGAAGATTGTTTGCTATCAACACCAGTGTCAAGCATGCACAGTACACACATTCTATAAGGCACGCAGTCTAGCACACTTACATTTGCTCTCAAACACATTTCTGTCATTTTTTCTGAGCACAGGGTCACACATTGATGTATGCACACACAGGGCTTTTTTTCAGCAGGAACGCGGGGGAACGCAGTTCCGGCACCTTCCAAACTGAATGTATGTAATGGAAAGAGGTGCTGTGGTGTGCTGGAGAATCTATTGATGCTGGCTACTGGGGGATATATTGTTGCTGGAGGGGATTTATTTTTACGAAGGAAGGGTGTTTATTGTTGCTGGGGAGTTCTTCTGTTGCTTGTGGTGGATCTATTGTTGCTGGGGGGTCAGTCGTTGCTAGGAGGTGTGTACTGTTGAGGGAGGGGTCTTTGTTGCTGGCTGCTGTAGGGTCTATTGATGATGGCTACTGGGGAATCAATTGTTGCTGGATGGGATCTATTTTTGCAGGGGGTTCTATTGTTGCTCGGAGGTGGGTAGGGGGCGGAGTATAGTGTGGCTTGGAAGGGAGAAGTTCCTGCATCTATTCTCTGAGAAAAAAAGCCCTGTGCACACATGTATGTGCCAGCACTTGTTTCATTATGCTGGAGCCAGTTGGACCTTCCTTACACTTTTACTGATCCTCCTATAAAGGATACTTCAACTCAACTGCATAAATGTTGTGACAATTCTTCTTTTACTTGTCATAAACACTTACAGGATCGTGCAAAGCATAAAGCCTGAGGCCAATACCTAAAGCAGAACTCCGGGCAAGTTTTATTTTTCCTGAGCAGCGGGGCTGTTTTTGCATTCCTTGGGTTAACTCAACACTGTATCCTGGCATAGGCCAATAAGGTCCAGGCCTAGGGCAGCTTTTTGCAGGGGGGCACCATGGAAAGAGTACCAACCGGCTTGCGCTACACTGTTAGTGTAACACAAGCTGCTTCTAATTTTGGCTGTCCTATCAGCCTGGACCACAAACTGTCCTCACTGTGCTATATGTTTCTGCTGCACTATTTGCATGGTTTTATCTTCTTAGTCCTCTCCATACAATTATCAGAAATTTGTGCTTAAAGTAGAACTATAGGCATTTTGGATAGAGTAATGGAGGGTTATAGTCCCTGTCAGTTTATTTTTTTACCATCCCTGTCCCATTGCAGAGATTTCCCTTCACTTCCTGCCTTATAGCCAATGCTGTATCCTGGCCTAGGCCAACAAGGCCCAGGCCTAGGGCAGCACTTTGCAGGGGGGCAGCACAAACAGTGTCCCCGCTGGCTTTGTGCTACACTGTTAGGCAAATTAGTTTAGCACCCCCAAAAATCGGCCGCACTGCTTCCAGTATGTGGGCGGTTAGCATTCTGCAACTGTGGGGGGGGGGGGCTCACTTCTAATTTTTTACCATCCCTGTCCCATTGCAGAGATTTCCCTTTACTTCCTGTCCCATAGCCAAACAGGAAGTGAGAGGAAATCTATGCAAATTAAGGGGATCCCTTCCCCCCCCCCCCCCCCCAGTGTCCCCACTAAAAAAAAATCAGGGTGGGTCTTAAACCGCAAGGGGTGTGGCCTTGACAGGAAGGGGTGGGTCATATTTAAATTAGGGGGTGCACAAGTTTAGTCAGGCCTAGGGCAGCACAAAACCTAAATACACCCCTGCTTATAGCCAAACAGGAAGTGAGAGGAAATCTATGCAAATTAGGGAATCCAATGCCCCCTCAGGCCCCAAGAACTAGTGTCCCCACTCGAAAATTTCAGGGCAGGTCTTAAACAGAAGGGGGTGTGGCCTTGACAGGAAGGGGTGGGTCATATTTAAATTAGGGAGTGCACGAGTTTATTCAGGCCTAGGGCAGCACAAAACCTAAATACACCACTGGGTTAACTGCTCCTTTTCTACTAGGGGAGAGGACAGCAGAGATATTCTTACCTGACATGTCAAACACCTCTGCACAAGACTGGTCCGCCACGTCCTTGCTCCAGCGGTCTTGAGAATGGACTGGTCCTAACGTCAGCACGCCCAGAGCATGCACCATTGACAGTAACAGTCCGTCGCTGGAACATGGGGGCACAGTTTTCCATAGGATCTGTGGATCAGGTGAGCATAAACTTTGTGCTCACCCTTAGAGAAAATGAGCAGTTGACCCATGCGGTGCAGGCACAGCCCCACTGCATGGGGGGAAAAAATGTGCCCGGAGTTGGGCTTTAAGCTTAAGCAAGGTTTCTCCAAAAAATCTATAATTCTGTATATTTTAAAAATTACATGTGGGGTAATTTATTTAGACTTTATGTAGTATCATATTTATGTTACTTTTTCCACTTCTAAGTAGCAGTTACTTAAAGGTGAGTCCAGTAAAAAAAACGTTTCGGGACCACTGCAGCCATCACTGCGCAACATGACATCAGGAAATAAATGAGCAGTTAGGAGTCTCGGTGACAGAAAAAGACAAAGCAATGTTCTTTATTAGATACAGAAAACTTTGCTAGAAATAGTAATTAGAGTTTGCAGTTACGTAAATATTTTCAGTCTTAAAGGTAACTGCTGCCATCTTGTGTTAACAATGAAAAATGAAAACAATCAAAGTGGCATAAAATATTCATACACTATAGAAGAATTGTGGTTCTGCAGCAATCACCATACATCAAGACAGCCCAATTTAATTATACCTTGATCAATAAACCACTGGCTATGAAGTGGGGAGAATTGATATCCCTGGGGGCATGACCAAGCAGTGCTGCTACTATTTGAACGCATTTTATAAATCACCCTGCTCATTTTAAAGGTCTGCGTAAGTGGAAAACATTCACTTAATCAGTTTTTTTTTAATGAAATAAAAAGAAAACACCATCATAAGTGGAATGGTAAATCTGATGCACATTTATGAAGACCTAAAGGTGCAACAGGCTAGCTTGTAAGTATTATGCTGCGTACACACAATCAGTTTGTCTGATGAAAACGGTCTGATGGACCATTTTCATCAGACTAACCTATCGAGTGTGGGCCCCACCAGTTTTTTATCCATCAGTCAAAAAAATAGGAACTTGTTTTAAAATTATCTGATGGATAAAAAACCTATAGACAAAACCGATCGTCTGTAGGTACGTCCATCGGTTAAAAATCCATGCATGCTCAGAATCAAGTCGACGCATGCTTGGAAGCATTGAACTTCATTTTTTTCAGCACGTCGTTGTATTTTACGTCACCGCGTTCTGACACGATCGTTTTTTTAACTGATGGTGTGTAGGCACGACTGATCATCAGTCAGCTTCATCGGATAACTGATGGAAAAATCCATCCACCGTTTTCATCAGACAAACTGATCGTGTGTACAGGGCATTACTCCAAAAGAAAATATACTAAAGTTATTTTTAGGGCACACAAACACAATGGCCCAGATTCAGCATAGCTTGCGCTATATTTGCGGGGGAGCAGGGCAACGATTTTGCCCTGCGCCCCCGCAAATATTTTGCGCTGCCCTCGATTCACGGAGCAGTAGCTCCGTGAACTGCGAGGGCGCGCCGGCAAATTTGCCCGGCATAAGCGCGTAAGTTAAATGATCCCGCCGGGGGCAGGAATCATTTAAATTAGGCGCGCTCCCGCGCCGAGCGTACAGCGCATGCTCCGTCGGGAAACTTTCCCGACGTGCATTGCGGCAAATGACGTCGCAAGGACGTCATTTGCTTCAAAGCGTCCAGCGCCATTCACGAAGCACTTACGCAAACGCCGTGAAATTAAAATTTCACGGCGCGGGAAGGCCGGCTATACCTTAGCATTGGCTGCCCCTGCTATTAGAAAGGGCAGCCTTGCGCTAAAGTTGCCGTACGGTAACTCCGTACCTGGCTTGCACGGGGCCCGCGCAAGCTTGTGAATCAGTGGTAGTATGCAATTTGCATACTACACGCTGATACACGCTGATACACAATGAGAGCGCCCCCTAGCGGCCCCCGCAAGAATGCAGCCTAAAATCTGCGAGGCATAAGAGCCTTATGCCGCGCAGATTTTAGGCTGCAGCCGGTGTAACGAGGTTCCTGAATCAGGAGCACTCGTTACACCGGAGCAAGTAAGCAATTGCGCCGTGTAACTTATGGTTACACAGGCGCAATTGCTTCTTGAATCTGGGCCTCTGTACTACCCAATTTTTGATAAAATATAAAATATGAGGCTCCACCGAGTAAAGGCTCAACATGTCAAAAGACAGAATGTAAATGGGAAAAAAAACTGCACTTAAAAATGACAAAAGGTAAGAAAAACTAAATAGACAGCAGCGACTCAAATGTGTGATATCACAAAAAAAGCATAGTATAAAACAGAGTCAGACTTAACTAACACACATTATCCTCTTGACCACTGGGCACTTAAACCCCCTTCCTAACCAGACCAATATTCAGCTTTCGGTGCTCTCACAATTTGAATGACAATTACTCAGTCATACAACACTGTACCCAAATGACATTTTTGTCCTTTTTTTCACACAAATAGAGCTTTCTGTCGGTGGTATTTAATCACCATTGGGTTTTTTATTTTTTGCGCTATAAAAGAAAACAAACAGACTGTTTACATTCTGTAAAAAAAAAAAAAGATTTTTTCTTATTTCTGTTATAAAATTTTGAAAATTTTTAATTTTTCTTCTGACAGTTTGGCCAAAATTTATACTGTTACATATCTTTGGTAAAAATAAGTACTAATTGGTGCATATTATTAGGTCTTTGTGAAAGTTATAGCGTCCACACCTGAAGTACTGACGTCCTATCTCATTTCTTGAGACCCTAACATGCCAGAAAAGTACAAATACCCCCCAAATTCCAAGTTATTTAGAAAGAGGCATGGTGAGTTTTTTGAAGTTGTAATTTTTTCCCCACAATTCTTTGCAAAATCAAGATTTTTTTTCACAAAATGTTCATATTAGCAGGTTATTTCTCACACACAGCATATGCATACCACAAATTACACCCCAAAACACATTCTGCTATTACTCCCAAGTATGGCGATACCACATGTGTGAGACTTTTACACAGCGTGGCCACATACAGAGGCCCAACATGCAGGGAGCACCTTCAGGCGTTCTGGAGCACCCAGGACAATTCTGACATTTCTCTCCTACATGTAATAATCATAATTTATTTGCTAGAAAATTACATAGAACCCCCGAACATTATATATGCTTTTTTAGCAAAGACCCTAGAGAATACAATGACGGCCATTACAGCTTTTTATCTGGTACGGTATTTGCGCAGCAATTTTTGGAACGTGTTTTTTTTTAAAACTGTTTTGTGCTTAAAAAAAAACAAAACAGTAAAATTAGCCCAATGTTTTTGCATAATGTGAAAGATGTAGTTACGCAGAGTAAATAGATACCTAACATGTCACCATTCAAAATTGCACACGCTCGTGGAATAGCGCCAAACTTAGCTACCTAAAAATGCCCATAAGCGACGCTTTCATTTTTTTTATTGGTTACATGTATTTAGTTACAGAGGTCTAGGGTCAAAATTATTGCTCTCGCTCTAACGTTCTCAGCGATACCTCACATGTGTAGCTTGAACATATGTCGGCGGGAATTACGTATGCGTTCACTTCTGCATGCTAGCACACGGGGACAGGGGCGTTTAAAAAAAATAAATGTATTGTTCATTTTACTTTATTTTTGTTTTTAGTTTGACACTTTTTTCCCCAAAAATACATTTTTTGATCACTTTTATTCCTATTATAAGGAATGTAAACATCCCTTGTAATATAAATATATGGCATGACAGGTCCTCTTTACAGTGAGATGTGGGGTCAATAAGACCCCACATCTCACCTCTAGGCTGGGAAGCCTGAAATAAAAAAAAAAAAAAAAATGATACTGGCTTTGATCGTAGCGGTGAGTCTGTAAAAGCACCGGAGGGTGGTGGGAGGGGGAGGCGTATTGCGGAGTATTGCAGGGTATTGGAGTATTGCAGGGTATTGGAGTATTGAAGGGTATTGGAGTATTTGAGTATAGCGGAGTATTGCAGGGTATTGCAGAGTATTGTAGAGTATTTCAGGGTATTGCAGGGTATTGAAGAGTATTGCAGGGTATTGCAGGGTATTGCAGAGTATTGCAGGATATTGCAGAGTATTGCAGGGTATTGCATGGTATTGCAGAGTATTGCAGGGTATTGCAGGGTATTGCATGGTATTGCAGAGTATTGCACAGGGTATTGCAGAGTATTGCACAGGGTATTGCAGAGTATTGCACAGGGTATTACAGAGTATTGTACAGGGTATTACAGGGTATTGCAGAGTATTGCACAGGGTATTGCAGAGTATTGCACAGGGCATTGCAGGGTATTGCAGAGTATTGCACATGGTATTACAGGGTATTGCAGAGTATTGCACATGGTATTACAGGGTATTTCAGAGTATTGGGCAGGGATGGATGGCTGGATCTGTGACTGCAATTGTCACAGATCCAGCCCACAGTGCTTCTGCCATCTCTCCCTCTCCTCTCACACTGTACCGATCAGTACAGAGAGGGGAGAGAGGAACCGGCGTCATCACATGACGCCAGTTTGTTTACAAGTGATCGCTCCGTCATTTGACGGAGCGATCACGTGGTAAATGGCCGCTATCATCGGCAATTTACCGCGATCCGTGATGCGCCGGGTCTTCTAGACCCCCGGTCACGGATGATTCCGGGAGCGTGCCCCAGGGGCTCCCAGGATAACTTGACCGTGCTGTAGACGTCTTTTGTCTATAGCGCGGTCGGCAAGTGGTTATACAGCATAAAACATCTAATAGTGAACAGTCCTCGTTATTGGAAAAAAGTGAAGAGCAGTGTGATAAGTAGACAGTAGTGCCAACATTCTGGAATTAATAGTCCATGTGTAGACTTTCAGACACAATATGAGATCCCCTGTGCAATGGACACCATATGAGACCACCACCGGTTATAAGAAATGCCTGCTTATCAGATATACGAGACCTTTAGAAAGGCCAGTAGCACTTGTGGCTGATTACCCCGCCAGGGCCTTTTGGTTGCAATCCGACCAAAGATCTGTAGTCCTGAAGGCAATCTCTCTCTCTTCCGATGTTAGGAATGTCCCACTGAGTCCTGGAATGAGACCTCCTCTCTTCTGGCTGGGGCACCTCTGACCCCTGGATGAGATCTCCTGTCTCTTAGCTGGGGCTACCCTGACTCCTGGGTGAGACCTTCTGTCTTCCACATTGAGAGTTATCTCCAAACATGTCAAGCCTTAAATTTGTGTGTGCCCACAAAATGACGATCAACTTCGGTACCTTATATTTTCCATAGGTGACACTTTAAAAGCCCCTACAGGTCATCACTGTAGAGTTAACCATGAATATTGGCCCTAGAATGATTGGGCTTACTCCTGTGTGCGTGGTGATATATTACATGCGTATTGGAATCAACATTTTAGTATGTAGGCACCCACCATGGGTGTGTTTATGTTTGTGTGTGGGGTGTTTTTTAGGAAGGGTGGGGGGTTACGTGCTTGGAAAGGAAACGGAAAGAAAATAAAAAGAATTGGAAAAGGAAGGGAAAACAGAAAAGGCAAAGGGAAGTTAAAAGAAGGAAAGGAAAAGAGAAAGGAAATTAAAGGAAAGGGAAGGAAAAATAGAAAGGGAAAAGTAGGAATGGGAAAGGAAAGGAAATGAAAGGGAAGGAAAGGAAAGGAAAAGAAAGGAAAGGAAAGGAAAAGAAAGGAAAGGAAAGGAAAGGAAAGGAAAGGAAAGGAAAGGAAAGGAAAGGAAAGGAAAGGAAAGGAAAGGAAAGGAAAGGAAAGGAAAAGGGAAGGGAAAGGGAAAGAAAAAGAACAAAAGAAAGTTTTATTTTTTAGGCTTTCTTTTCTTTATTTTCATCTGATGAACCAGTCAGCAAGTCTGCTGCTTTTCAACAGAATGTGCTCTACTGCAAATGTATCTGTTACAGGGCTGAGGCAAACCATTTACCACTGACAGGGGTGCTAACAATGGTCAGAATGGGAAAGGGGAAAAGAAGGGAAAGGCAAAAGGAAATGGAGATGAAAAGGAAAGGAAAAGAGAGAGAAAGGAAAGCAAAAGGAAAGGAAATGAAAGGAAAAGGGAAGGAAATGAAAGGAAAAGGAAAAGGAAAGGAAAGGAAAGGAAAGGAAAGGAAAGGAAAGGAAAGGAAAGGAAAGGAAAGGAAAGGAAAGGAAAGGAAAGGAAAGGAAAGGAAAGGAAAGGAAAGGAAAGTTAGGAAAAAAGAAAGGAAATTTGTGAGTGGGAAAAGTAGAGTTTCGAGAGCTCGCAGAGGATGCTACAAAGAGCTGAAAAGCACAGTAAGCAACAATTTCATGAAAAATAGGTCAGAGGGCCATTAAGTATTGTCTGTGTGTATGGAATACATTTGGAGAATAAGGATATTATTTAGTGTGACTTTAAAGTAATTGTTAATTAAAATAAAAAATATTTTATACCTACCTGCTCTGTGTGATGGTCTCATATCTCCTATTCTGGGGTCCCCCTTCAGCACTCTCTGCTCCTCCTTTCGTATGGGTGCCTCTCATCAATTCTTGTTCTCTAAGGCACCCGTGCAGGCGCCCTTCTGAGCTGGGCTTTGTGCATCCATAGACACATGTACTGTATCAGCCCCCCTACTCACAGGACTTGACTGACAGCAGCAGGAGTAAATGACTCCTAATGCTGCCTCTGTGTCCTGCGAGGAGAGGAAAAGAGAGGACAGGACAGCAGACAGGACAGCACTGGATAGAAAGAGGACTCAACATGTTAGTCAGCTGTTAGTGTAGGACACTTTAAGTTTAAACCTGAGCTATGAATCTGTGTCAGAGTATAGTGAATCAGGGCTGGGCGACTCTTCAGAGCAGCTTCTCTGGTAACTCCCCCTGTTTTCTGGGACATTGGAGAATGTTCCAGACGTAGTGGGTGGAGGTTAGGAGGAGCTTCTTGGAATATGTATGAGCTCATTATGCTGACTTCGACAAAATGGCCGCCGCTGTGTCCAAGCAATCGGACACTATTTAAAGATGATACAGTGCTCTAGTTACCATCCCCTGATGAAGTCACGTGATGTGACGAACACGCGTCGGGACACCAGAGCACCAATCAGGAGCAGCACCAGACGGACGGCAGACGAGCGCGGCGCTCGTGGATTTGCGATCGTTCCATCACTGCTCCATGTGAGTTTTTTACCGCACCTTTGTGTTTCCATATACCTTTGTTGTACCATTCACGCGATGTGCCCCCCCTCTCTCACTTCTCCCTACCCCGGTTTCTTCCATCTTACCACGAGCAATCGGCTTGGAGGACACTGAGGGATTGGAGCTGAGACGGAGAGAAGTCAGAGAGACGAGCTCGGCGCTCGTGGAGATAGGCTCCCTTTTCTTACACGTTGTGTAAGTAGTGTAAGTGTATACTTACCCACCTTGGCTATACCCTTTTTCCTCATATGTGATAGGAGGACCAGGTTACACCTCATATTTTTTCTCCCTTATGTATGGCTAATCACCGATGAGTACACAGAGTGACAGCCACCTAACAGGAATTTGGAGCATTGGTAATTATCTTTGGCTTTAAGTGACAGCTGGGAGGTAAGCTGACAAGATCACTTATGGTGTGGGCTGCATGCTTTTGTGGATTTGATCAGACTGCACATTTTCCACCCACGTGCATTTGGATTTTGTTTTCACTTTTAACCATCCACTTACTCCATTAACTTCACCTGGAACTGTTTTGTATTTACTTGGACTAATCCGGGACTTTTCTTTGTGCATACTTTTTATCTTCATTTTTATATTTTCACATTTTTTCCATTATTCATATGGTTTTTCACTGAAGCATTTTCACCATGGATTTTTAACACAGTCCAGTTAGGACTGTACCTATAGATTGTCACTAAGGTCCCTTCCATTTTCTGTCTGTATAGTTTTTCACTTCCCAAGTTCACATCACTTTACCCCTTCCCCCCCCCCCCCCCTCTCCTTCCCTTCGCTCACTTATAACACCAGTTTAACTCACAGCGCAGACACATACACTTTTTAACCATTATTCACTGTCTGTATTGGACAGATTTTTTCTTTGTTTGCTGCAGTGTCCACATTCACTCCCTGGCCCCCCATCACCTCCCTCCTTTTCCCATTTATCCTACACAGCGCAGGAGTATCACCTAGTTCTATACATCACGTTATCCTTTACTCACTCCAGCAGCAGTCATGGATATTTTCAAATTTATTGAACAACGAGAGGTCAACCTTGACCTGGTGTTCAATAATGATGATCCCAAAACAGACAGTAATGTAGAACACCTCATTCGGAAACTAGGACATGGCCTAGAGAAGAAAATCAATCTGTGGTGGGATATCCATACCTTTGAACGTTATATCAAAGCCAACCTAGTGCCTAGACGACTTAGGTGGGATGTACCCCCTAATGATGGGCTAGGAGATCCAGAATCCAATGAGGAATGGTTTAGATTTTTCAATGGCAAAGGTATTGAACTTTTACATTTCCTGATCAAAAGGAAACAGAAAAAAGTTAAAAAAATAGAACAGGCCCTAGCAGAATTGAAGATAAGGTTGGACATACATAAAGACACTGAGGAATTTAAACGCCTCACTACCTTACTCAACAAAGACTTGACCAAAAAGGATTCTGAAGTACAGCAAAGGAAAAGCAAGAAGTATGCCAGGGACATTGGCGACTACAAAAATGAGGTAGTATACAAATGGCAGGCCAACAAAGGACCCACTGACCCCATTTCCACATTTTCAACACCAGAGAGAGTGGCTTACCAAGGTCTACCACCCCTAGAGGGTTTACCTACAAGCATTCCGCCAGGGATGGCCGACACCCATAGAGAAGTTAGGGAAGATGCCGTAAGACAAGGTCAATATAGGGACGGTCACAGAGAGGAGAGACAAGAACACCCTAGTGGTTATACTCCACGGAATTCTTGGAGGAAGCCTTCTCAGACAGCACCGACTCCCCAGCAAGGCTGGAAAAAACAAAAAAATCGGAAAAATAAAAAAACACACAATAATTGGAACAAAGCCAATCAAGGACCTAAAGACACAAGAGGCCCACCATATGAGCGAGAAAGGAGCCCAGAATACCGCACAAGGACTCAGGACAATAGAGAGTATAGAGGTGACCCGTCATATGACTATAGACCCTATAGAAGAAGTCCGGGACCAGCCCCATATTATGAACAAAGAGAGAGACATGGTCCACCCCCTCTACTTCCTAGACCAAGAGAAAGAAGTCCAGAATATTACTATAGTCAATATATTCCCCCAAGGGATCCCCGGGATTGGTACAGAGAAGAAAGAAGACTTCCTGAACATCGATATGAAGAAGGATACAGCAGGTCTTTTTTAGACCGGGACACGATTTACCATCCCCCGAGGAAAACAGAGGAAACAAGACAGAGAAGCCCCCCAAGAAAAGAGGATGCAGGGCAGGTAAAAGAAAACAAGAAAGAAAAAGAGAGAAATTAAGAACAATAGGAGAAGGGATTTTTAACCTTACTGCTACACCACTGACTCAAGAAGAAATCCTAGTACTAGACAAGGGACTAAAATACGCACCAGCCAGGAACATGGACAAATTTCAGACCTATATTAGTATAGAAAAATACACTAGGAAACTGAATATTAAAAAATACATGACTGGCAAGTCCTTCAAGACTACTAGGGGGGAGAACGATGCAGTGGTGCACAGTGAACTCAGGAATAAATCTACCTTCAACCCAAAAGTAAAAGACGGAAAATATATAGAAGTATTCAGGAATATGGTGACAGAGGAAATAAAAAACCTAGTGATCAAGAAAGTAGAGGAACCTACATCCATAAAGATTGGCATAAAGAAGCTTAGAACAAACAAAGATCTGGTGATTAGA
The DNA here is from genome assembly GCF_905171775.1 of Rana temporaria. Taxonomy (NCBI): domain Eukaryota; kingdom Metazoa; phylum Chordata; class Amphibia; order Anura; family Ranidae; genus Rana; species Rana temporaria. Next base: position 277,834,508 of record NC_053492.1, on the reverse strand, counting down.
CCCTCAGACAAGGGTGGGGGAATTGTACTAATGACCACAGAACAATATCATAACGGCATGTTGAAAATTTTAGATGACCCTGAGACTTACAGTCCATTGTCAAAAAATCCAGTTTTCAAATGGAGAAAAGAACTTGAACAAGTCGTGCACTTAGGCCTTAAAAAAGGAGTCTTAGACAAAAAAGAGGCAAGGTATCTGATCCCAGAGGCGTGCAGGACCCCTATCATCTACGCACTGCCCAAAATCCATAAGAACAAGGAAAATCCCCCCTTCAGACCAATTGTAAACGGGATAGACTCCATAACAGCTAGACTTGGGCAATATATAGACCGCTTCCTCCAACCGGCCGTCCAACATACACGTGCATACCTAAAAGACACAAAGGAGATGCTGCAATTGTTGATTGAGATAAAAGAAGATGGGCCTCTTCTGATGGCCACGGCCGATGTCTCATCACTTTACAGCATTATTCCCCATCATCTGGCCTGTGATGCCACCAAATGGGGACTTCGGAACTTCACCAATCTCCCTTGTGTACAAAGGAAGTACATAATCAAGTGTTTAGATTTCTGTTTAAAACACAGCCATCTATGGTACAAAGATCAGTACTATCAACAACGGACCGGGGTGGCGATGGGAGCCAAATTTGCGCCAAGCGTGGCAGGTTTATTCATGTCACAATGGGAAGAAGAAGCTGTATTCAATCATCTACCAATGGATCTTTTATTATATAAAAGATACATTGATGACATTTTTATCTTATGGAAAGGGGACCACCAATCACTCGAGACTTTCTTGGAAAGTTTGAATATCAATTCGAGAAATATCAAACTTACTTGGCAGATAGAAGCACATAATATCGCGTTTCTAGACTTAGAAATCTCCAGGAACCATGGGATTTTTGACACTAGGACCTTTTTTAAAAATGTGGACAGAAACAGTTATCTCCCCCTCACCAGCTGCCACCATAGGAATTGGCTCTACAACATACCCAAGGGCCAACTCATGCGCCTACGACGCAATTGTACTAAGCTGGATACATTTCAAGTACAAGCTAAACTAATTGGTAGGGTTGTCCCGATACCACTTTTTTAGGACTGAGTACGAGTACCGATACTTTTTTTTTTAGTAGTCGCCGATACCGAATACCGATACTTTTTTTAAAATGTGTCTCCATATGCAGCCATGTCCCCCCACAGATGCAGCCATTGTCTCCCCCCATATGCAACCATTGTCTCCCCCCATTATCCAGCCACTGTCTCCCCCCCATATGCAGCCATGTCCCCCATATCCAGCCATTGTCTCCCCCCATATGCAACCATTGTCTCCCCCCATTATCCAGCCACTGTCTCCCCCCCATGCAGCAATGTCTCCCACCATATCCAGCCATTGTCTCCCCCCATTATCCAGCCACTGTCTCCCCCCATTATCCAGCCACTGTCTCCCCACATTATCCAGCCACTGTCTCCCCCCATTATCCAGCCACTGTCTCCCCCCATATGCAGCCATGTCCCCCATATCCAGGTATTGTCTCCCCCCATATGCAACCATTGTCTCCCCCCATTATCCAGCCACTGTCTCCCCCCATTATCCAGCCACTGTCTCCCCCCATTATCCAGCCACTGTCTCCCCCCATGCAGCAATGTCTCCCACCATATCCAGCCATTGTCTCCCCCCATATACAGCCATTGTCTCCCCCCATATACAGCCATTGTCTCCCCCCATATACAGCCATTGTCTCCCCCCATATACAGCCATTGTCTCCCCCCATATCCAGCCTTTGTCTCCCCCCCATATACAGCCATTGTCTCCCATATCCAGCCATTGTCTTCCCCCATATCCAGCCATTGTCTCCCATATGCAGACATTGTCATCCCCCTTACCTGCATCCGCTGCTGCCGCCGACTGTTTAACATGCGCGGGTAGTGTAATGATTGGTGCCGCGCTGCGTACAGACACTCCCCCTTGCTCGGGATTGGACAGTTCACCCGAGCAAGGGGGAGTGTCTATACGCGGCGCCAATCATTACAGCTGTAATGATTCGTGCCGAGCTGCGTACAGACACTCCCCCTTGCTCGGGATTGGACAGTTCACCCGAGCAAGGGGGAGTGTCTATACGCGGCGCGGTGCCAATCATTACAGCTGTAATGATTCGTGCCGAGCTGCGTACAGACACTCCCCCTTGCTCGGGATTGGACAGTTCACCCGAGCAAGGGGGAGTGTCTGTACGCTGCGCAGCGCCAATCATTACACTCCCTGCGTGTGTTAAACAGTCGGCGGCAGCGCGGATTTGGCGGGATGCGACGTAACGGCGGCAAGTATTCTATTTCGGTATCGGGGGGATTTGCGGGAGTACGAGTACTCCCGCAAATACTCGGAATCGGTCCCGATACCGATACTAGTATCGGTATCGGGACAACCCTACTAATTGGAGAGAGATTTATACAAAAGGGATACAATGACCTATACATCGAGCAAAACATAGAAGAAGTATCCAAGATGCCAAGAGAAAAACTCCTGGAGAATAAAACATCCACAGTTAGGGAAGATCTGGTCCCTGTAGTACTGGATTATAACGCACAATACAGGAAAATCGAAAAAGGTCATCCGAAAACATTGGCACATTCTGAAATGCGACAAAGACCTACAGGACCTTCTACCTGAGAAACCTAGGTTCATATATAAAAGAGCCCCCACACTACGGGATCATTTGGTGAAAAGCGTAATAAACCCTCCGAAGAAACAATTTACCTTCTTCACTGGAAAGAGTTTTTACCCTTGCAAAAGATGCTACTCTTGCACACACACCAATAAACCGAACAAAAAAGTGTCTACATTCAAGTCCAACAGTAATGGGACCGAATATGAGATAAGGGACTTTATTGGCTGCAACACGGAAGGGGCAGTTTATGCCCTTGAATGTAGTTGCGGACTACAATATATTGGTCGCACAAAAAGATTGTTACGGACACGCATCAAGGAACACGTCAAAAATATCGAAAGCGGGTTCCCTAACCATAGCGTATCCCGGCATTTTGCCAAAGTACATCACAAGGACCCTACACATTTGAAGTTCTGGGGGATAGTTCCATACTCCAGACCATGGCGGGGTGGCCACAAAGTTAGGGCCCTAAGCCAACTGAAATCCAAATATATTTTCAATATGGATACTTTCACACCCAGAGGCCTCAACATAGAGTTCGACCTGAACTGTTTCCTGAGTGATTTTTAACAGTGTGCTACATCTTCCCCTGGCCCACCCATGTTATGTCATCATTATTTTTGCAGTATGTGTATTAGATTTATCACTTCTAGTGAGATGCTCTCTGCATGCTTCGGTCGTGCGTCTGTTGTGCGTTTGGTGTTGCTCTATATGGTGCTACACTAGGCCTATGCCCCCCCTTTACCAGATGCTTCAGAATATCTGTGCTTACCCACAGGGGTGCTCTGCAGATACCTGTTTTTAATACACTTGTTTTTAAACCTCGTTTTTATAAATATTTGTTTTCACTATCTCTGCCTTTTGTGCTAGTTCACAATAGGTTTTTAAAATACATATGTGTTTTGACCGTCGGAGCTGAGGGCAACGCAGTGTGCTGCATCCCTATGCGATGGTCATTTTTACATTATTATACCAGATGGCGGTGACAGCATTTGCAGCACTTGTGCATCCAACTTGTGACGCTTTCCCCATAGGGATTATATGCTGCCGTCCACTCTGGCTGTAGTATTATTATTTGCTCCCGTTTTTTATAACCAACACACTATTAAAATGTTCTCCTTTTTTTGTACTCGCTCCTAGCATATGCCATACAGGCCCCTATGTTGCCCATGTCCCTGCATTTTTGTCCACTCCCCTCCCTGTCTGGCTTGTTCAGCAGTGTGTGACATTTCCAGGTAATTCAATGGTGCAAACACCGCGCCTGTCAGCTCATTATGCTGACTTCGACAAAATGGCCGCCGCTGTGTCCAAGCAATCAGACACTATTTAAAGATGATACAGTGCTCTAGTTACCATCCCCTGATGAAGTCACGTGATGTGACGAACACGCGTCGGGACACCAGAGCACCAATCAGGAGCAGCACCAGACGGACGGCAGACGAGCGCGGCGCTCGTGGATTTGCGATCGTTCCATCACTGCTCCATGTGAGTTTTTTACCGCACCTTTGTGTTTCCATATACCTTTGTTGTACCATTCACGCGATGTGCCCCCCCTCTCTCACTTCTCCCTACCCCGGTTTCTTCCATCTTACCACGAGCAATCGGCTTGGAGGACACTGAGGGATTGGAGCTGAGACGGAGAGAAGTCAGAGAGACGAGCTCGGCGCTCGTGGAGATAGGCTCCCTTTTCTTACACGTTGTGTAAGTAGTGTAAGTGTATACTTACCCACCTTGGCTATACCCTTTTTCCTCATATGTGATAGGAGGACCAGGTTACACCTCATATTTTTTCTCCCTTATGTATGGCTAATCACCGATGAGTACACAGAGTGACAGCCACCTAACAGGAATTTGGAGCATTGGTAATTATCTTTGGCTTTAAGTGACAGCTGGGAGGTAAGCTGACAAGATCACTTATGGTGTGGGCTGCATGCTTTTGTGGATTTGATCAGACTGCACATTTTCCACCCACGTGCATTTGGATTTTGTTTTCACTTTTAACCATCCACTTACTCCATTAACTTCACCTGGAACTGTTTTGTATTTACTTGGACTAATCCGGGACTTTTCTTTGTGCATACTTTTTATCTTCATTTTTATATTTTCACATTTTTTCCATTATTCATATGGTTTTTCACTGAAGCATTTTCACCATGGATTTTTAACACAGTCCAGTTAGGACTGTACCTATAGATTGTCACTAAGGTCCCTTCCATTTTCTGTCTGTATAGTTTTTCACTTCCCAAGTTCACATCACTTTACCCCTTCCCCCCCCCCCCCTCTCCTTCCCTTCGCTCACTTATAACACCAGTTTAACTCACAGCGCAGACACATACACTTTTTAACCATTATTCACTGTCTGTATTGGACAGATTTTTTCTTTGTTTGCTGCAGTGTCCACATTCACTCCCTGGCCCCCCATCACCTCCCTCCTTTTCCCATTTATCCTACACAGCGCAGGAGTATCACCTAGTTCAATAAATAGACATGATCATGCTGGTGGGGGGGGGGGGGGGGGTGTCAGATGGAGATGGAGTGCTAAGGAGGCTGTCGGTGGCCTTCAGGGTGTCCTGTAGTCTGGGGAGGGAGAACTCGGGCCGGGGCTCGGGTGCCGGAAAGATACTATTAAAACACACCAAGTAATCCCTTCCTGGAGGCACGAGAGCAAGGAGAGAGGACAGCAGGTCAGGCCTCGGGTTCCTGCCTGTAATGGGCCACCCATTGCTTCATTCTGACTGGGTGACTGTCGGGTACTCACAGTGTTCCAGCTGGGTTCTGTAAGCATGTGTGTTCTGGAGGAAGAAGGGGAGCTGTATATAGAGACCGTAAATAGGAAGTTGTACCTGAAGTTGTTGAAGTCAAGTGGGCATCCCATAATCTCCCATCCCTATATAAGTTATTACCCTCAATAAATAAAAACTGTTTAGTTTTAGTCTCTGAGCGCCTGTGAAAATTTGGTGTGCCTGGCTGTGCATGGTGGTTGATCCCAGATTACTTAGTAAGTAAGGATGAGCTCCAGCGTGTTCGCATAGTACACATGCAAAGCCCTCCAGGAAGTCGGCACGGTGCTGCGCTAACCACAGGCAGGGAGACATTCCCCGATCTCTGCAGCCGAGCATCGGGACAATGTCTCCCTGGCTGTGATTAGCGCAGCGCCGTGCTGACTTCCTGGCGGGCTTTGCATGTGTACTATGCGAACACGCTGGAGCTCATCCTTACTTAGGAGGTGCACTACAACTAGTTGAATGATTTTTACCTTAGTGCAGATATGACATTATGGTTAAAAAAATAAAAAATGTATTTGTTTAGAAACACTTACATTTTTACACGTGGAATATGCCTTTAAAATCCAGGTAAACCCTGCTTAGTGTGTTCCAGCACTGTGTATAATAAACAATTGTCACTGAAGGTATACACAGCTCTCTATATGAGCCTGACACCGTCCCTTCACCCAGACCTATTGCCGAAGGGGCACGCTGCAAGGACCGTACTAGGTGGAGCCACATCCATAGTGATGACGTTTCTTATAACTAGTAATACAGAGAGCCGTCTCATTGGCTACCTGCCCGTGAGAGGCGGCACACAACGCCCACCCTGTGTAAGCCCCGCCCATTATTGTGTAGGCCATGTAAGGAGTGCGTTCCACGCTGGTTCTATCAGGATCCATACAGACACTTGGGAGCAGTGGCCACGGTGAGTGTTTCCAATTGGTGCAGCGGCTGGGTTATGTAATGAGGGGTCCCCGTATGTGTGATTGTGTTCTATAGTGACAGGCTCATGGATTGCTGAGCTCGGTGATGTAACTGTATGGGCGATCGCAAGTGTCTGGGGGCATGATAGACGGCAGGACATGCTGGATCCGGTCACTGATGAGCGATGTCTGTACATTACAGTTGGTAGTAAGGCAGGGAGTGCAGCGTGCTCGGGTTCTATGGAGATCGGTGGAGCAAACATAGACGAAGCTATGTTGTTACTATAGCAATGGCAAACAGTCCCTGACTCGGCCTTACGTGACGGATGTGGGCGTGTCCGCTGTCAGTGTATCCAATACAATACACTGAGCTGTCCCTAGACTGATCTCCTTAGCATCCCTATAAGATCTGATCAATATATATATATATATATATATATAATATATACGCTGTCACTGTTAGTGTATCCAGTACTGTACACCGAGCTGTCACCTAGACTGATCGCCATAGGATCCCTATAAGATCTGATCAATATATATATATATATATACGCTGTCAGTGTATTCAGTAAAATACACTGAGCTGTCACCTAGACTGATCTCCTTAGGATCCCTATAAGATCTGATCAATATATATATATATATATATATATATATATATATATATATATATATATACACTGTCAGTGTATCCAGTACAGTACACTGAGCTGTCACCTTGACTGATCTCCTTAGGATCTCTATAAGATCTGATCAATATATATATAATATATACGCTGTCAGTGTATTCAGTACAGTACACTGAGCTCCCACCTAGACTGATCTTCTTAGGATCCCTATAAGATCTGATCAATATATATAATATATATGCTGTCAGTGTATTCAGTACAGTACACTGAGCTCTCACCTAGACTGATCTCCTTAGGATCCCTATAAGATCTGATCAATATCTGATCTCCAGTGCACAGCTGTGCAATTTCTGGTGTCATCTGTCTGCCAAGGTTGTAACAGTTGTGGTCTGATTCTATGTGTAGTGGGAGGAGCAAGTGCATCCAGTGAGGATGAGAGAGAACAGAAGTTGTCAGGTTAGGGCAGGACAGGAGTGAGATATTATCATAGAGGTGGTCAGTAGCAGAATAGAGAAGAGATGGGTAAAAGTGGTGAAGAATTCTCTGGGTAACAGTTTGATGCTTGGAAGGAGAGGTGGGGACACTAGTTCCGACCCTGGTGACAGACATGGATTCCCTCACTTTGGAGGGATTACTTCTCACTTCCTGTTTTGGTAATGGGACAGGAGGTTAATTTTAAATCTTCCCAATGGGACATAAGATGGAGAAAAAAAAATACTGACCAAAGCGAAAAAAATGCAGTTTATGCAGTTTTCTGACAAAACTAACAAAAATGCACTTTTTTTTTCTTTTGATCAGTGTTTTTTTTAAAAAAAATGTGTTGCTTTTGATAAAAAGTAAACATTTTATTTTATAACTTGTCCAGTTCAAAATTATAATTCAAGTAAAAAGTATTATAAAGTTATTATAAGTAAAATAAAGTTGTGTTTTTGTTTATTTGTTTTTTTGTGCTTTTAATGTGACACATTTTTATACAAAACAAAAGTAAAAAAAAAATATAAAATATTAATGGTTAATTTTTTTTTTTTAAATTGTATGTAAATATTTGATCAATAATTAATAATTATTGGCTGCTTGTTAAGGGGCTAAACAGAGACCTATTTTGTATTTATTTTTTCTTACTTGTCAGGTTCTGTTTACTGGCGCCATCATGTAATGAAACCGAGTAGATCTAAAAGAAACAATGTTGCATAGCTCTCTATTTCCTATCTGAACAGTGTACATTGTGTCAAATGGCTTTTTATTACAGCAGCAGCTGCTAGTGTAATTATACAGACACTCCCAACTTTTAAAGTGTAAACCCCAAACCAAAAATGTGATATTGCAGCTTACTATTTCTTGGTGTGGTGGCTACATTAGTTTTTCTTTTATCGAGCTTTTGATTTATTTTCATTGGGTAATCCTGCAAATAACACTTCCTGTCCGGGGGTGACACTTTATCTGTAGAGGGAGCCCGAGCCATGGTTGTTACCCTAGGCTGCTCTCTTCCTTATTTGGACTACAAACATGTCCCTATCTCTTCATATTTATTACGTGGGGGGGGGGGGGGGCTCAGGTAAATCTGTAGTTTACAGAAGACGACTAGGAAGTAAGGAAGGAAGCTAAAGTATTCTTCAGTGCAGTGTACAGAAAGTAACGAAGATACTGCATTTCTGTCAGGATCATTTTCTGTATTTGCTGAAAATATTGCGTCTGAACGCATTGATGCTATATACAGCATCAAGCTTTTTTAAAGGATCACTAAAGGATTTTTTTTTTTTAGCTAATTAGCTTCCTTTACCTTACTGTAGTACTGGTTTCATTACCTCATTGTTCGTTTTTGCTCTCAAGTTGCTGTAATTCTGCTCTGATCTCCACACTTCTTGGTTGCCTGTTTCCTTATAACCATGGTACTGGGAACTTTTCACTGTGTGTCTAAAACTTAACAGAACCAATCAGATTCATTTTTTTTAGAAACAAAACACTGCCCTGGATTTGTTTGTTTTTGTTCTGTGGGTCTCTTTACTTCACAGAAACATGAAACCAGTTTAAAACCGAAAGTGAAACTAGAGGCACATTATATGATTGAATTTAATCTATTTTTAATCATTTTTAAAAGGAATCAGTTAACTTTTATGTCTCTATACCCTGTAAACAGTCATTTCAGCAAAAACATTTTATTTTCTTTTAGTGACCCTTTAAGCCAGGGATCCTCAAACTACGGCCCTCCAGCTGTTGCGGAACTACAAATCCCATGAGGCATTGTAAAACTCTGACATTCGCAGACATGACTAGGCATGATGGGAATTGTAGTTCCTGAACACCTGGAGGGCCGTAGTTTGAAGACCCATGCTTTAAGCTGTAGTAATTGGATTTGGGAGTGGACAGTAGAAGAGGGCAGAGAAACGCTGCTAAAAGCTCATTAACGCCAATACAAAACACTTCTAAAAACGCGTTTTTACAGCCACTTTTTACTGGTGTCAGTACTGGTTTTGCAGCGCGTTTTTTTTTTTTTTTAACGCCCTGTGTGCATGAGGCCTTATATGGGCATGATCAGCCAATATAAAGTTTGTATTTACAGTAGAATAATGGTCCGTTACTTTGAGAGATGTTGGGTCCTTTCATTTTAGTAAGATTACCTTTCTGGGATAAAAGAGCAGTAGCCACAATAGCTTTTTGGGGTGTTTATCCATTATATGACATATAGAAAGTAGACGTATTTTCAGTAGGTAAGGGCAAATCACTGAGTGTGTCAATAGCTGGTGTATTTGTTGGCAGTTAGGTGATATTTAAACACAAGACATGTGAAATCATCTGTTGGTGTTGTAGAGCAATGGTAACATTTGGCCCAGTGGCTAATTCCTAGTTCATGCAATATGTAGAGGGTATAGTATAGAATTACCGTATTTTTCGCTCCATAAGACGCACTTCTCCCCCCCCCCCCCCACCCAAAAAAAAATGGGAGGAATTGCCTGTGTGTCATATAGAGCAAATACTGACCAGGACCGACTTCGCCGCCACCACCACCACATTAGAATACCAGGCGGCCGTCTCCTACGAGTGCCGGGCCACCTCCCGGCTGAGCCTGTCACCTGTCATTTGGCTTTGCCTGTCACAGACAGAAGACAGAACAGGCTGAATGGAGTGCGGCCGCGGCGCCGGCTCGGGCTGCTTTTTTGGATGTGGTGATGTCCTCGCCAGGCACAGGTCAGGCTGCAATGTATGGCACTGGTCAGGCTGCATTAATGGGCACTGGTAAATATTTTAGTACACCATTTGGTTCAGAATATTTTTTTTTCTTGTCTTCCTCCTCTAAAACATAGGTGTGTCTTATGGTCAGGGGTGTCGTATGGAGCAAAAAATATGGTATATAGACCTGCAAACAAAGAACTTGTGTATTGATAACTTTTAAGAAAAAGTTTTCCTCAACATCCTTAGTCCTGTTTTGTTGAGGTTGGAAAGTCTTTAGTCCACTTTGGCCAGACTATGTTGGGGTCTGTTGTTGGAGTAAATTGTACAGATTTGGCACTTATTTAGGAATAGCTTTTGCACTTAGGAGTCTTTCAAGACAATATTTAAAAGAATAGTTCACTTTTACAAACCAAATGCTTATGCAGGCAATGGATGTATGTAGATTAAAATTAACACAAAACTTAAAGGGGTTGTTTTTTCCCTAAATAGCTTCCTTTACCTTAGTGCAGTCCTACTTCACTTGCCTCATCCTTCCATTTTGCTTTTAAATGTCCTTATTTCTTCTGAGAAATCCTCACTTCCTGTTCTTCTGTCTGTAACTTCACAGAGTAATGCAAGGCTTTCTCCCTGGTGTGGAGAAAGCCTCTTGAGGGGGAGGGGGCGAGCAGGCAAGTCAGGACACTCTCTACTTTGCAGATAGAGAAAGGAGCTGTGTGTTAGTGGGCGTCTTGACACTCCTGCACGCCCCCTCCCCCTCAAGAGGCTTTTTCATCACCAGGGAGAAAGCCTTGCATTACTGTGTGGAGTTACAGACAGAAGAACAGGAAGTGAGTTTTTCTCAGAAGAAATAAGGACATTTAAAAGCAAAATCTAAGGATGAGGTATATGAAGGAGGACTGCACTAAGGTAAAGGAAGCTATTTAGGGGGAAAAAACAATTCCTTTACAACCCCTTTATTATAAAAATGACCAAGCGGACAATACAACTGCTTTAAAGGGATAGTTCACCTTTACCACAAAACTGCCTATGCATATAAGGGGATTCTGTAGATAAAATCAAACTGTGCAGCTCTGACTAAAGATGAATAATACCCTTGCTATAGGTCTAAGCCATTTACATACCTTATGAAGCCTGACTGGAATACTCCCAGGACATTGCCAAGCGAGGCCTAGTCATCACTGCTCACCTCCGCCCTCACAGGAGTGAGCTCCTTCTCTGATTCAAACCCTCTCACATGCGCGCTCTCTCTCCCCGATGCAGTAGCTCTGAGCTCAGCATTTAAGAGCTCACTCCAGTGATGGTGGAACCGTGGAAGTGAGCAGTGATGACTAGGCCTCACTTAGCAATGTCCTGGGAGTATTCCAGTTTGGCTTCATAAGTGCCTTGCGAAAGTATTCACTCCCCTTGGCATTTTTCATGTTTTGTTGCCTCACAGCCTGGAATTAACATGGATTGTTTGAGGATGTGCATAATTTAATTTACAGAACATGCCCACGACTTTGAAGATGTGTGTTTTTTTTTTTTTTTTTTATTGTGAAGCACACAACAATGAGGACAAAATAACAGAAAAAGTCATTGTGCATAACTGTTCACCCCCCTAAAGTCAATACTTTGTAGAGCCACATTTTGCAGCTATCACAGCTCCAAGTCACTTTGGATAAGTCTCTAGGAGCTTGCCACATATTACCACTGGGATTTGTGCCAATTCCTTCTTGCAAAACTGCTCCAGCTTCTTCAAGTTGGATGGTTTGTGCTTGTGAACAGCAATCTTTAAGTCTGACCACAGATTTTCTATTGGATTGAGGTCTGGGCTTTGACTAGGCCATTCTAACACATTTACATGTTTCCCCTTAAACCACTCAAGTGTTGCTTTAGCAGTGTGTTTGGGGTCATTGTCCTGCTGGAAGGTGAACCTCCATCCTCGCCTCAAATTAACACACAGAGTGGTACAGGTTTTGCTCAAGAATATCCCTGTATTTAGCGCCATCCATCTTTACCTCAACTCTGACCAGTTTCCCAGTCCCCACTGCTGAAAAACATCCCCACAGGATGATGCTGTCACCACCATGTTTCACGGTGGGGGATGGTGTTCTTTGGGTGATGTGTTGGGTTTGCGCCAGTCATAGCGTTTTCTTTTTGATGGCCAAAAAGTTAAACTTTAGCTCATCAGATCAGAGCACCTTCCTCCATACATTTTTGGAGTCTCCCACGTGCCTTTTCGCAAACTCAAAACATGCCATTTTGTTTTTTGCTAAATGTAATGGCTTTCTTCTGACCACTCTGCCATAAAGCCCAACTCTATGGAGCGTACAGTTTATTATTGTCCTATGTACAGATACTTCAGTCTCTGCTGTGGAACTCTGCATCTCCTCCAGGTTTACCTTAGGTCTCTGTGCCACCTCTCTGACTAATGCCCTCCTTGCCCGGTCCGTGAGTTTTGGTGTGTGGTCGTCTCTTGGCAGGTTTGCGGTTGTGCCATGCTCTTTCCAATTGGTTATGATAGATTTAATGGTGCTCCTAGGGATCATCAAAGATTTGGATATGCTTTTATAACCTAACCCTGACTTGTACGTCTTAACAACATTGGGGTTGATTTACTAAAGGGAAATCCACTCTACACTACAAGTGCACTTGTAAGTGCAGTTGCTGTAGATCTGAGGGGAAGCTCTGAAATGAGGGGAAGCTCTGCTGATTTTATCATCCAATCATGTGCAAGCTAAAATGCTGTTTTTTTATTTTTCTTGCATGTCCCCCTTAGATCTACAGCGACTGAACTTCCATGTGCACTTGTAGTGCAAAGTGGATTTGCCTTTCGTAAATAACCCCCATTGTCTCCTACTTGTTTGGAGAGTTCCTTGGTCTTCATGGCAGTGTTTGGTTAGTGGTGCCTCTTGCTTAGGTGTTGCAGCCTCTGGGGCCTTTCAAACAAGTGTGCATTTGTAATGACAGATCATGTGACACTTAGATTGCACACAGGTGGACATCATTTCACTAATTATGGGACTTCTGAAGGTAATTGGTTGCACCAGAGCTTTTTATGGGCTTCATAACAAAGGGGGTGAATACATACGCACATGCCAATTATCAATTTTTTATTTCTAAAAAATAATTTTTCTAATTTTACTTCAACTTAGACTATTGTGTTCTGATCCATCACATATAATTCAGATTTAAAAAAAAAACATTGAACTAAAGGTTGTAATGTAACAAAATAGGTAAAAAGCCAAGGGGGGGTGAATACTTTTACAAGGCGATGTATCTGTCATGCTATTTGATGAAATCCAAATTGAGGATATTTATCTATGAAATAATTTTACTTTCCTGTATTAATGTGTAGTATAAGAAAGGGGGCACATTAGGAGCCCACTTGAGTGGGATTGTGGCCAACACGGGGTTAATAGGTTAATAGTTGCTGGAGTATGGGTTGTATCTGTTTAAATGATGTATGTAATTAATATGCTTCTGTTTCTTTAAATTCTGGGATCATCAGCCAGCCAATAGGAGGTGTCGGAAGTTTCTAGGAGCCTGGGAAGGCTTTATAAGGATTGGCTGGGCTGGGAATCTCCCTCTTTCCCTTTGGCAGCAGCAGCTGTGGAACTTGGACTTCTCTGGTCTAGCTGCCCTTCTCTTTAAGGTATGGAGTCCCTCTTTAAAAAACTTTTGGAAAAGGCAGGCAGTGAAGGGGGGGAAGAGTGGCTTAAACGCTGCTTAACTCTGGGGGACATTGTCCCTGAAGAACAACCTGCAGAAGTGGCGTCAGACTCTGGGTTTGTGTCACCCATTGAGCAGCTGAGTGAGAGCGCGTCTGGGAGCAGGGAGCTCCCTGTCAGAGCACGGAGGAGTCAGCCTCCAGAACGCGCAGGGGAATCCCAGTCAGCTGTGGAGGCGGAGCGGAGGAGCGGCGAATGTGAGGAGGAAGATGGCGGGGGCGGACCCGCAAGCGTGCGCCACTCAGTGCGGCAGAAGAGGAACATTTCTCAGTCCCCTGCGAGGGGGAACGCCAGGAGAGGCAGGGCTGTGCAGCCCACAGCAAGCGTGGGGAGGGGGCGCCCGCCCCCCCCACGTTCACCCAGACAGCCGCAGGTCTCCGTTTGGGGACAGGAGCCACAAGTCTCACCTTTCAGGCAGGAGCCTGCAGCAGCCATGCTGTGTGAAGAGCCTAGTCCAGCCGTCAGTACACAGCCTCAAGCAGTGGGTGAGTGTGCTCAGTTGCAGGCTCTGAATGTCATTGTAGATTCTCTTTCTTCCCTAGTCAGAACAATGACCCCTGCTGGTCCTGTGCAAACTGCAAGTACTGTGTCACATTTAATGATTAATCCTTTACACAGCACACATCCCATTGCTCCAGTACATCAATCCCCCAATATGGTTATGGCCCCTGGGAGTGTGTCGGGGGAGGGTAACTCCGCCGGGAGGGGCAGCGTGCCTGAGGCATGCATGAAAGAAGTGATGCCCTGCGAAATGTCTCCCCTGGGGTATCACTTGAGCACGTTAGTGAAGGAAAAAATTTGGAGGGGGGAATTTATGGACATTCTATCCCTTTTACCCTCCCAGAAGGACTTTATGGCCAAAACGGAAAAAAACGACAAACATGATGATGACAGACGCAGACCCATACCTAGGTCTTTCAATAACTGGTTGCAAGCGTTTTGCATCTTTGCTGGTGTCATGTCGGATAAGTACCCGGAACGCAGTAGTGGTTTGTTCCAACATGTGGATCATATATTGGAGGCATACAAGAGTTTTGGTGGACTTGGCTGGTTCTATTACGATGAGTCGTTTAGACAGAAATTGGCGGTCCACCCCTCATTGCGCTGGGGTATGAAGGACGTCGGCCTTTGGCTAAATCTGCTGGCCCCGCAGAGGTCTGCTATGCCAAAGCCAGCTGCGGCTTCCACTTCTGGCGCAGTTTTCAGGAAAGGAAGCTGTTTCGCGTTCAATGATAGTCAGTGCCGCTGGAATGCGGCTTGTAAATACAGACACGAGTGTTCGTTTTGCGCAGGGGCTCACCCTGCGGCAAAGTGTTTAAAGAAGTCGGCAAATGCTGCTAGTCAAAGTACTAGGGATATTTTTCCAAAAAGCCTGCACGCCAGTGAGGCTGGAAAGTATGCGCCCATGGCTGGAAATCTATCCAGACCAGGAGACGGCGCAATTCCTCAGTAGAGGCTTTGAATTTGGTTTCCCCCTCCCTTCATTCTCAGGGGCAGGATGCACAGTGGTGGATAACTTAAAATCAGTCAGTCAGTTTCCGCAAGCGGTGAGGGAAAAGGTTGTAAAAGAAATTGCGGAAGGTCACATTGCGGGTCCTTTTGAGCACCCCCCCTTTGACAATTTCCGTATATCACCTCTAGGAGTGGTGCCCAAAAGGGAGCAGAATACCTATAGGATTATACATCACTTATCCTTCCCTAAAGGGGATTCGCTTAATGACGAGATTAATGTGGAACTTTGCTCGGTGAAGTATGCGACTTTCGAGGAGGCGATTGTTAAAGTACGGCAGTGTGGCCAAGGTGCGTTGCTGGCAAAAGCCGATATTAAATCGGCTTTTCGACTGTTGCCCATTGCCCCTGAGGCATTTAATTCGTTTTTATTTTGACGGGGCCTATTTCTTCGATAGGTGTCTGCCTATGGGGTGTTCAGTTTCTTGCTCCTACTTCGAGGAATTTTCGTCCTTCTTGCATTGGGTGGTTGGCTTTCGTTCAGGTAGTGACAAAATCGTCCACTACCTGGATGACTTTCTGTTTATAGGACCACAGGATTCGGGGAGTTGTCAGGAGTTATTGCAGGCGTTTCAGGATATGGCGGCGCAGTTTGGCGTCCCGCTAGCGGAGGAGAAAACGTGTGCCCCGGCGACAACCCTGGAGTTTTTAGGCATCTGTATAGACACGTGTAGGATGGGGTTTCGTTTGCCAGAGCAAAATTGTTGAAATTAAATTCATTAATAGCTTCCTTTCTATCAAGAAAAAAAGTGCTGCTCAAAGAGATGCAGTCGCTGCTGGGAGTCCTGGCTTTTGCGAGCAGGATCATGCCTGTTGGGCGTATTTTTTCGCGTCGTTTGTATTTAGCAATAGCTGGTTTAAAGTCCCCGTTTGCCCATGTCAGGCTGACGAGTTCGATCAAGGCAGATCTGTTGGTCTGGGCTTGGTTCCTGGAGACGTACAACGGCAGATCATTTTTTCAGGAGGAGTTTGTGGCAGCGCCAGATTTCAGATTATTCACGGACGCGGCGGGGTCCAAGGGCTTTGCTGCAATATGGGGAACACACTGGTGCTGTGCAGCATGGCCAGAGTCCTGGGTGGTTCAAGAGGTCACAAGTCACCGTGCACAGCTTACTTTTCGGTGAAACAGGCCTTAAAAGGGTATAGAAGGGCTAATTTTGTTCCAGACGACAGAAGGCCGATTTCACTTGACCTTTTGGGCAAGTTGTGCGAGACAGCGTCGTCCGTTTGTTTTTCAAGTTTTGAATCCCTACTTTTCAGAACGGCGTTTGTGCTCGCTTTTCACGGGGCGTTACGGATATCGGAGCTACTCCCAAATTCTAAACGGGGGGGGTCGGGCATTTTAGTCGACCACGTAACGGTAGATCCCACGGGAATTCAGCTATGGTTAAGTCGTTCTAAGACCGACGCTTTAGGTAAAGGCGTTAGGATTCGGTTGGCGGCCCAGGGTGTCAAGGCCGTTTGCCCCGTTGACGCGGTGACTCGTTTTTGGGTGTCAGGCCCCCAGTTCCAGGGTTATTTTTAGTTCACCAGAATGGAGGGCCGCTTACCAAATTTCAATTTGATGCGGTACTGCATAAGTGCCTGGTAAATTTAGGTTTGCAGAACATGCGAATATCCTCCCACTCTTTTAGAATTGGCGCCGCATCAGAGGCGGCCCGGAGAGGAGTATGTGAGTCAGCCATTAAAGACATGGGGAGGTGGAAATCAAATTGTTTTAGAGTTTATGTTCGTCCTAACTTGTTTGTTTAATTTTCAGGTCAGCCCCGCACGGTTTGGATTCTGGGGCATTCCTACATTCACTGGGCGCATAAGAGAGCGGCCTTGCGGAGGTATTCAACTAATTTATCACTTTGTCCAGAATCATTCCAGGTCTTTTGGAAAGGTGTGCGGGGACTTCAGTGGCACCAACTATATTTTCACTTAAGTAGGCTTAGTCAGCAATGGCCTAAGCCGGATTTATTATTAGTTCATGCTGGTGGGAATGATTTGGGTAAAGTAAGAACCCTGGATTTACTTTTTTTGATGCAAAGGGATCTGCAAAGGTTCTCGTTAGCCTCTCCAGGTACAATTTTAATTTTCTCAGAAATCGTTCCGCGCCTCTCTTGGCTCTCCTCTCCACAGAGAAGGGCCATGGAGAAGATAAGGAAGCGTATAAATCAGGCCATGTGCAAGTTCATGACCCAAATTGGTGGTTTGTCCTACAGACATGTGGATTTAGAAGGGGGTTTTAACGGGCTATACAGGCAGGATGGCGTCCACCTCTCGGACGTGGGAATTGATATATTTAATTTGGGATTGCAGTATGGAATCGAGAAGGCCGCGGAGGTGGGGTGGGGCCGGGCATGATGCTCAGGCCCGGCTTGTGGGACGTGATATGTCAATTATAATTTAAATTCTGCTTGAGTTACAAAAACTGAGCAGTTACACATATTTTGGTTTTGCTTGATTAATGGCAATTTATTGATGGTTGAAGTTATGTAATAAAAATGGATTTGAATTTTAAAATTCTTTGTGTTTAAACCAATAAAAGTTACCGCGGCCTTTATTCGCCAATAATTGGTCAGTGTGTTTATTTGTTATTGTGCCTGGAGTAAGGTGGTTGGTGAGGAGTATGGCCTACAGTCCCATAAGAAAGGGGGCACATTAGGAGCCCACTTGAGTGGGATTGTGGCCAACACGGGGTTAATAGGTTAATAGTTGCTGGAGTATGGGTTGTATATGTTTAAATGATGTATGTAATTAATATGCTTCTGTTCCTTTAAATTCTGGGATCATCAGCCAGCCAATAGGAGGTGTCGGAAGTTTCTAGGAGCCTGGGAAGGCTTTATAAGGATTGGCTGGGCTGGGAATCTCCCTCTTTCCCTTTGGCAGCAGCAGCTGTGGAACTCCCTCCCTCCTCCCCTGTCGCGGTAAAGTTTATGTGGTATGCGTCACCTTGGGATCCAGGGGGGACGTGATATGTCAATTATAATTTAAATTCTGCTTGAGTTACAAAAACTGAGCAGTTACACATATTTTGGTTTTGCTTGATTAATGGCAATTTATTGATGGTTGAAGTTATGTAATAAAAATGGATTTGAATTTTAAAATTCTTTGTGTTTAAACCAATAAAAGTTACCGCGGCCTTTATTCGCCAATAATGGGTCAGTGTGTTTATTTGTTATTGTGCCTGGAGTAAGGTGGTTGGTGAGGAGTATGGCCTACAGTCCTATGTCCCATTTATAAAATAATGCAACGTTTTGTTTTTGTTTTTTTAGGGGCTTTTGGGAAAATTTTCAGCTGCGTACAATGGCCACTCTTTCAGTTGATGATGAAATCTCGCTCCAGACAATGGTCAGACAGCTGCTTCAGAGTGTGAAAGAAAAACTGGCCACTGCACCGTCTGCTGAATGCGCTGAGGAGATCTTGCTGCACCTGGAGGAGACGGATGAGCATTTTCACAAGTAATTCCACCGTGTCTATGTATTTGTTCACAATACAATGTTTTTGACGAATGATGTATGTAACATGTGACAATGTGCAATCCGCAATCTGCATTTTAAAGGAGAAGTAGGGTCAAAGCTCCTTTTGGTCCTACGACTGTAGGTCACAGGAATGCACTTTGTTTTGCACTCCTGTGACAGGTATTCAGCCGACAGCAGGCTCAGGCCGCATTCACACCTGAGCGTTTTGTCGCCTGAAGCATGAAGCTCCAAAACGCTAGAGGGGAAAAAATACATTATTCTCTATGGAGATGGTTCACATCTCCACTCCAAAACGCCTGAAGCTCAAACAAGTTCCGGACCCTTTTTTGTTGCGCGAATTGGGCAGATTTGGGCGTTTTAGAACGTTTGGATTCCCATAGAAAGTAATGGGAACGCTCGATTCTAGCGCAACAACTAGCGTTTCTACGGGGGTTTTGTCGCTTTAATCTGTTCTGTGAAATAGAACATTTCACCCAGGTAGAAGATAAAAAAATCTACAAACATAGCAACAAGTGATGAAAGAGAAGAGCATATTTGCTAAAATAAAAAACCTCGGACAACGATGTATGCAAATGCGCAAATACGCACGACAAAACGCCAGAAAAAAAGACCAAAAACGCTACGCTCAGGTGTGAATGCAGCCTCAAGTCAGCTCTCGGCTGACGTCACTCAGCCAGTCCAGACTCTGGAGGGATCCTGACTTTAAAGGGGTTGCAAAGGTACAATTCTTTTCGCTTTTTTACGCTTCCTTTACCTTAGTGCAGTCCTCCTTCACTTACCTCATCCTTCCATTTTGCTTTTAGATGTCCTTATTTCTTCTGAGAAATCCTCACTTCCTGTTCTTCTGTCTGTAACTCCACACAGTAATGCCAGGCTTTCTTCCTGGTGTGGAGTGTCGTGCTCGCCCCCTCCCTTGGACTACAGGAGAGTCAGGACACCCACTAAAACGCAGCTCCTTTCTCTATCTGCAACAAAGAGAGCGTCCTGACTCTCCTGTAGTCCAAGGGAGGGGGCGAGCACCACACTCCACACCAGAGAGAAAGCCTTGTATTACTGTGTGGAGTTACAGACAGAAGCACAGGAAGTGAGGATTTCTCAGAAGAAATAAGGACATTTAAAAGCAAAATGGAAGGATGAGGTAAGTGAAGGAGGACTGCACTAAGGTAAAGGAAGCCATTTAGGGAAAGAAATTGTACCTTTACAACCCCTTTATGTTGGGATCCACTCAGATACCTGAGTCACATGCTGCTAAGAGCCTGAGCCAGCAGCTTCCGCCCCTGCGCAACCTAGCTCTGGAGAGACAGAGCAGAGAGCCGGTGACTGACAGTCACTACTCTCTGCTCAGTAATGACCGAGAACTGAGCGATCAGCACTGTATGATCTCTCAGTTCTTGACGTAGAGGCAGCAGGGATACAGATGCGGCATATTTTTTTTCAAAACCTACACTTCTCTTTTACAAATGGAACTGCATTGTAATCTCCCACTTACTAAAGCTCATGCTTCCTGCCGATTACAGAGCTCCAGCTCTGATTTACAGGGGCTTGTCGAACTGTTGCTTCCACATGGAGAGCAGCAAACTTTTTCTGCAGCATGACAACAGAGGACAGGCTATTTTACAATGACTGTGGCTTCTTTACTAAGTGAATGATAAGCCAGTGATCAATTAGGGTCTGCATTCCTGTGCATTTCCTTTGTGCTTCTGTGCAGTGCAATTTTGCAGCCCATTCATTTGAAAGGACTGGAAAGCATGCACTACTTTCCAAACATGTGCTGCACCAAATTGTTTGGTACTGCAGTGCCATTCGATCTGATCTCCTCCTAAATACACTGCATTTGCGTTATGGGTGCCGTTACCATTCCATTGGCATCCGCAGCACATTGCAATGGCATTGTGTTGTTGCGCACAGTGTGGGAAACGCGCACAGAAAGCGCCTTTCCCGCATCACTTCACTGTTTTGCTGCACCTTAATTCTATTCTCCGCATTTTACAGAAGAGTCCATTTGAGCTTTAATGACATTAGAGGTTTGTAATGGTATCATGTGCTTACTGACCCTGCATGTGTGCTTTTCTATAAGGGCAAGACTGCTGAAAGAAGAAACCAAACTCAATAGCGTTTGTACATAGTTTTCATGTTTAAAACATATCTAGGCTCAAAAACAAAATGCAATCTGTTGTAGTTTATAATGCCGCGTACAGACGATCGTTTTTTTTATGAAAACAATGTTTTTGAAACTTCATTTTCAAAAACGACGTTGCCTACACACCATCGATTTTTTCAAAATGCTCTAGCAAAGCGCGGTTACGTTCAGCACTCTTTTCCATTGAAGCTCGCTTCATAACTTGCTTCTGAGCATGCGCGGGTTTAAAAACGTTGTTTTACACGTTGTTTTAGCTACACACAGTGATTTTTTGTGACATAAAAAACAACGTTTTGAAAAACGACACAAAAAATCGAAAAAAAATGTTGTCGTTTTTTCAGAAGATATAAAACAACGTTTTCCCCCACACACGGTCATTTAAAATGACGTTTTTAAAAACGTTGTTTTTTTACATCACATAAAGCGACCGTGTGTACGCGGCATAAGTCTTTAGATGTGATGACTGCACTAGTTTCCTCTTCTCTTTTTTTTTTTTTTTTTTTTTTTTTTTTTTAGGCTTTTTCTCTTTTGCTTTGATTTGATGATTTTGCTAGTAGCATACTTCCTGTCCTAGGGTGACAACACTCACTGTACTGTATTAGGACAACAGAAACCGAACAGGAGTACTGAATCTTTCTCCTCTCCTCTTCTCCAGAACATAAATTGGTGACTTTCTGTAGTCCTCACAATAATGTAACTGAAGAATCAACAGATTATTTTTGAATTTATCAAACAGATTTAACAAAAATCCTTGAATTTGTTTATTGAAAAAGGCCAAGTGAGAGCATATTAGAAAAGTTTATTGTTGGGGGTTTACATGCAAGTTAGCACTAATGTCAATAGAAGCCACATACTACACAGTAAGTAAAGATCGAAGCTCCTGGCACATGCTTTTTTTTTTTTTTTTTTTTTTTTTTTTTTTTTTTCCAGACGTGGAGCTAAACTTGTCTGCAGGAAAAATTAGTAAAAGTGTGTACAGCTGAAGAATGTCATAGCACCTTTCAGCATTCAGTCCAATGTACAATGCACAAAGACATTGGATAGTACAAAGGAGTATTAATACAATAAAGAGACAGACACCACTTGAACTTAGGCTGGATTCACATCTATGCATTTTTAGTTATTTTTTGCATTTTTCAGATTTGCAATTCGGAATGTGTTCCATAGGGAACAATGTTAAATGGACTGTAGTGCAAATATGCAAAATGCAAAAAGCACTAAAAATGCATAGGTGTGAATCCAGCCTAAGTTCAAATGGACATAGGGGGGGCAGATTCAGATAGAGATACGACGGCCTAAACTTTTTTTTTTTTAGATCTTTTTTTGGGGATATTTAATATAGCAAAAAGTAAAAAATATTGCATTTTGTTTTCAAAATTGTCGCTCTATTTTTGTTTAAAGCGCAAAAAAATAAAAACCCCAGAGGTGATCAAATACCACCAAAAGAAAGCTCTATTTATGGTGAAAAAAAGGACGCCAATTTTGTTTGGGAGCCACGTCGCACGACCGCGCAAATGTCAGTTAAAGCGACGCAGTGCCGAATCTCGAAAAGGGGCCTGGTCTTTTAGCTGCATAATGGTCTGGGGCTTAAGTGGTAATTAAACAAACTGAAGTTAGTAGCTGATTGGTTACTATGCACAGCTGCACCAGATTCTGTGTACACCAGTTTTAGTAAATCTCCCCTATTGATTAACACTCTTACCGCAGTGCCCAGCATTATTTATTTAAGCTTTAAAGAGTAATGCTGGCCATACACTATATGAAAAATCGGCCAAACCCATTTTCGAAAAAAACGAACATTCGGCCATGAGAGCAAACAATAGGGCCATCATGTAATGACCGATAAATCTTTCATAAATGAATGCCTTTTTTTTGTTTTTGTTTTTTACATATACCTAGTGCAAACAGTTGGGACGAGAAACACATTAACCTTCCAATTTATCGTTTCTTCGGCAGAAAATTTCCAAACTTAGTTTTTTCGGCTCAAAAATGTCCCAACGATTATCGTATTTGTGCCCATTAACTGGTCGAAAAACAAGTGAACTGGCCAAATGACTGAATTTCGGAAGATTTTTCGTATAGTGTACAGTATGGCCAGAATAAGTCCACACACCACTAGATGCCTAAAGGGTCAGTCAGTTCTGTGTTCACAGAAGATTCAGGTATCTTTAAATTCTGGTTCACACTAAGGTGAATTGTTAGGCGACTGAGCTGCCAGACAAGTCCCGATTCACTCTAAGGCGACCGGTTAGGTGACTTAGCTGTTGGACAAGTCCCGGTTCACACTAAGGCGATCGGTTAGGCGACTTAGCTGCCAGACAAGTCCCGGTTCACACTAAGGTGACCTGTTAGGTGACTTAGCTGTCGGACAAGTCCCGGTTCACACTAAGGTGACCTGTTAGGCGACTTAGCTGCCGGACAAGTCCCGGTTCACACTAAGGTGACCTGTTAGGCGACTTAGCTGCCGGACAAGTCCCGGTTCACACTAAGGTGACCTGTTAGGTGACTTAGCTGCCGGACAAGTCCCGGTTCACACTAAGGTGACCTGTTAGGCGACTTAGCTGCCGGACA
Organism: Rana temporaria; assembly: GCF_905171775.1. Taxonomy (NCBI): domain Eukaryota; kingdom Metazoa; phylum Chordata; class Amphibia; order Anura; family Ranidae; genus Rana; species Rana temporaria. The sequence goes on along the minus strand of NC_053492.1, from coordinate 277,810,958 downwards.
AGTCCCGGTTCACACTAAGGTGACCTGTTAGGCGACTTAGCTGCCGGACAAGTCCCGGTTCACACTAAGGTGACCTGTTAGGTGACTTAGCTGTCGGACAAGTCCCGGTTCACACTAAGGTGACCTGTTAGGTGACTTAGCTGCCGGACAAGTCCCGGTTCACACTAAGGTGACCTGTTAGGTGACTTAGCTGCCAGACAAGTCCCGGTTCACACTAAGACGACCGGTTAGGCGACTTAGCTGCCGCACAAGTCCCGGTTCACACGAAGGCGACCTGTTAGGCGACTTAGCTGCCGGACAAGTCCCGGTTCACACTAAGGCGACCTGTTAGGTGACTTAGCTGCCAGACAAGTCCCGGTTCACACTAAAGCGACCGGTTAGTCGACTTAGCTGCCGCACAAGTCCCGGTTCACACGAAGGCGACCTGTTAGGCGACTTAGCCGCCGGACAAGTCCCGGTTCACACTAAGGCGACCTGTTAGGTGACTTAGCTGCCAGACAAGTCCCGGTTCACACTAAAGCGACCGGTTAGTCGACTTAGCTGCCGCACAAGTCCCGGTTCACACGAAGGCGACCTGTTAGGCGACTTAGCCGCCGGACAAGTCCCGGTTCACACTAAAGCGACCGGTTAGGCGACTTAGCTGCCGCACAAGTCCCGGTTCACACGAAGGCGACCTGTTAGGCGACTTAGCCGCCGGACAAGTCCCGGTTCACACTAAGGTGACCTGTTAGGCGTCTTAGCTGCCGGACAAGTCCCGGTTCACACTAAAGCGACCGGTTAGGCGACTTAGCTGCCGCACAAGTCCCGGTTCACACGAAGGCGACCTGTTAGGCGACTTAGCTGCCGGACAAGTCCCGGTTCACACTAAGGCGACCTGTTAGGTGACTTAGCTGCCAGACAAGTCCCGGTTCACACTAAAGCGACCGGTTAGGCGACTTAGCTGCCGCACAAGTCCCGGTTCACACGAAGGCGACCTGTTAGGCGACTTAGCCGCCGGACAAGTCCCGGTTCACACTAAAGCGACCGGTTAGGCGACTTAGCTGCCGCACAAGTCCCGGTTCACACGAAGGCGACCTGTTAGGCGACTTAGCCGCCGGACAAGTCCCGGTTCACACTAAGGTGACCTGTTAGGCGTCTTAGCTGCCGGACAAGTCCCGGTTCACACTAAGGTGACCTGTTGGGCGACTTAGCTGCTGGACAAGTCCCGGTTCACACTAAGGTGACCTGTCACAGCTTGCATTGACTTCTATTAAAGAAGTGGTTTTCAAGCCACGCTGAAGTCACGCTGTGCGGGGCGGCTTCAGAGTTGGACGAATTTGAAGCCTCCCCAGTGTGAACTGGCACTAAGAGATCATATTTCCTTTTATATCCCAGTTCTGCTCCACTTAATTGGTCATGGCTTGTCACTTGCAAAGTGGCTAGACATGTATTCAGATGCCAAAAGTTGCAGAGGGTTGGCCAGCCCCACCTTTTGAGTATATACAGTATATGCAAAAAATTGCGACAGAGCTGTTTCCCTTAAAATAGTCTGATTTATGTTTATCAGACATCTCAATACTCTAAAAAAAAAGTTACAGGATCCCAAATGTTCACGTTAATACAAATAGTGGTATTGTTTTAATTTGTTACAGATATCAGCAGTTGCACTTACCAAATGTACCAGAAGATGGCAGCACAAGCTAACTCATAATCATTTCATTTTGTTCTGATTTGTTCACATTACTTGTTTCACCTGTAACCATGGAATTTAATTCTTGTCAATGTGATTCCCATTATCATTAATAGAAAGTAAAATTGTCTGATTATTTTATTTCACAATTTCCTACATTTTGTTTTCAGCTATGAACTGGTGAAGTACCTGAGACATTACATCAAGAGCTCTCTAGGATCCGTAATAGAAGATGAGACGGAGAGGTGCACCTTTGCACAAAGTCAAGGAGAGGGATCGGGCTACGACACGCTCGTACAACGTGTTACCAGGCGGACACGTGAATCCAAGGAGTGAGTTTTCGCACATTTTAATAATCCTGAGGCCTCATTAGGTAGAGAATGATGTATTGCTTTGCTGCTGACAATAGGATTACACAAGGGGTTGGCAACAAACAGACATTTTATTGCCGGAAGGTATTAATTGGTGCTATCTTAATATTTAAATAGTTGTCCTTTAAGGCATATGTGAACTATAACAGTGAATGTCTCTTTCCTGGAAAAAACAAACAAACATTGGAAGTGTTTTGTTAGGCTTCATGTACACGGGACATTGTTCAACCTCTCCTGAACGATGAAATTGAGCTAGAAACCCGCATCTAAAATCGCCCGTTTAGTCGCGTTTAGCCAGGTTTGCGTCTAGAAGCATTTGAGAAAAAAAATTACAAATTTTGTTTAACCGCTTCAGCCCCAAGCCATTTTGGTGGTCAAAGACCAGGCCACTTTTTGCGATTCGGCACTGCGTCGCTTTAACTGACAATTGTGCGGACGTGCGACTTAGTTCACAAACAAAATTGTCGTCCTTTTTTTCCCCACAAATATAGCTTTCTTTTGGTGGTATTTGATCACCTCTGCGATTTAAATTTTTTGCACTATAAACAAAAAAAGAGCGACAATTTTGAAAAAAAAAAATCAAATATTCTTAACTTTTTGCTATAATAAATATCCCCCAAAAAATATATATAAAAAAACTTTTTTTTTTCTCAGTTTACGCTGATATGTATTCTTCTACATATTTTTGGGAAAAAGTATCCGCAATAAGCGTTTATTGATTGGTTTGCACAAAAGTTATAGGCCCAGATTCTCAAGAGATACGACGGCGCATCTCCAGATACGCCATTGTATCTCTGCCTAGCGCTGTCTTATCTATGCGACTGATTCTTAGAATCAGTTACGCATAGATATCCCTTAGATCCGACAGACAGATACGTCTCTTACGCCGTCGGATCTTAACTGCAATTTTTTTTTTTGCCCGCTAGGTGGCGCTTCCGTTGATTTCCCCGTCGAGTATGCAAATTAGCTAGATACGCGAATTCACGAATGTACGCGCGGCCGACGCAGTAAAGTTACAACGTTTACGTTAGGCTTTTCCCGGCGTAAAGTTTCCCCTGGGTCTATATGGCGCAGTCAATGTTAAGTATGGCCGTCGTTCCCGCGTCAAATTTAAAAAGTTACATCGTTTGCGTAAGTCGTCCGTGAATGGTGCTGGACGTAATTTACGTCCAGGTCAAAACCAATGACGTCCTTGCGACGCTGGGATTTTTTAGGGACGGCGCATGCGCCGCAACTTTACACGCAAGTGCTTTGTGAATAAAGCACTTGCCTGAAAAACTTACGGCGGCGTAACGTAAATCAGATACGTTACGCCCGCCCAAATTTACGCCCATCTACGAGAATCTGGGCCATAGTGTCTACAAAATAGGGGACCGTTTTATGGCATTTTTATTATTATTTTTTTTTACTAGTTATGGCGGTGATCGGCGATTTTTATCGGGACTGCAACATTATGGCGGACACATCGGACACCTTTGACACCATTTTGGGACCATTTTCATTTTTACAGCCATCAGTGCTATAAAAATGCACTGATTACTGTAAAAATTACACTGGCAGTGAAGGGGTTAACCACTAGGTGGCGCTGCAGGGGTTAAGTGTTCCCTAGGAAGTGATCCTTACTGTTAGGGGGCCGTGGCTACACGTGACACGTCATTGATGACCGTTCCAGATCACAGGGAACGGTCATCAGTGTCATGAGGCAGAATAGGGGAATGCTTTGTTTGTTGCTGACCGCAATCGTGGGACTCCCGGGAACATCAAGTTCCAGTGACCCGCGGCATCACTCACGAGGCACGCGTGCCCGCTGGGCGGCAGATTTAAAGGGACGTATCAGTACGCCAATCTGCCTGCCCGTGACATTCTGTCAACGTAATAGTCGTGCAGCAGTCGGCAAGTGGTTAAAATGAAAAACGTCTGTAAACGAAACGCTGCTAAATGCGAGTTACCACGTTTGGCGCTGAAATGCCTCTGAACGCAGCTTCTAAACGCATTTTTTTTTTTTTTTTTGGGGGGGTTCCAGAAAAAGTCTCTAAACTCACACTGCCTGTAAACGACTATAAACGACCCTGTGTACATTTACTGATAAGATAACATAGAGGAGAGTTCAGGAGCAGTTGAAAAAAAATGCCCAACTTCTCCTAAACGTCCGTTTACCAGCAGCAGTGTACAGGAGGCCTTAGATCTGTTCAGAAGGTGCAAAAATGCCTGTTGATCCTGCCAGAAATTCTATCAGTTGATAAAGTCCTGTGCTCTCTGCCAGTGCTACACTCTTATTAGTTACATTGACCCCTGCTTTCTCTAAGGATTACAGAATCCCTACCCCCGGAGCAGAGGAGTGATGGTGGTGGTGGTGAGGGGGGGTTCTGTGGATTTGTATTATGATGACAGCATTGCTTCTCTATAGATTAAGTACAATGAATGAGTGTTGTCACCCTAGGACAGGAGGTGGGTTGCTGGCAGGACAACTAGGTGAAAAAAGGGGGGAAAAAGGCACCACATCTAAGGACTGGTAATCTACCATATGTTCCATTATATGTCTGTCAAACACATTTACGGTATTGTTTTTCATTAAAGTGGTTGTAAACCCTTATATCTACCCAGCGAAGTGACTAGCCTCAGGGGATACACATTGTACCTGTTTATCTGCAGTATTCTCTCTATCTGTTAAAAGTGCTGAATTATAAGCTTGTCTGAGCTTTTAGAAAAAAGGTGGCATAGAGCTGAAGTTACACTCTGCAGAGCTCAGTGGGGAGAGCTCTGACAGCTGATTGGAGGGAAGAGACACACCCCCTTTACACAGCACACAGGAACAGAGCTGAGGCTGCCAATCTGCTGGAGCTCCCTCCCCTGTCTCCATTTTTCTCTTGGTGTCAGGAAAATTTGTCAGAAGTGATTCATGCTGATAGAGGAACAAAGCAGCAGACAGAAATGAAACTTAGCCCCCGCTCCCACCAGTGTGACATGTAATGCGATTAGACAGGTCAAATTGCATGACAAGTCACAGTCTATTGTTGGTGCGACGCCGACTTTGCTTTCTTGCACTGATTTGAAAAAGTAGTTCCTGCACTACTTTTGGTGATTTCAGGTGCAAGTTACTCCACCCCCATCTCACTCATTCATGTCCTTATGGACCTTGCTTTGTACACTGGTGAATAGTCATGTTGGAACATGAAGGGGATGTCCCCAAACTGTTCCCACAAAGTTGGGAGCATGAAATTGTCCAAAATATCTTGGTTCCCTTCACTGGAACTAAGGGGCCAAGCCCAACCCCTAAAACACACACACACACACACATACATACATACATACATACATACATACATACACTACAGTATATTGTCAAAAGTATTGGGACACCTGCCTTTACACACAAGGGGTCAGATCCACATAAATTTGCATCGGCGCAGTGTATCAGAGATACACTACGCCGCCGTACCTTACCTGGCGTATATTCAAATCCTCAGCGAGTTTGCGCCTTAAGTTACGGCGGCGTCGTGTATTTCTGGCGGCGGATTTCGAATTGGGCGGGTTGGGGGCGGGTTTCATTTAAATGAAGCGCGTCCCCGCGCCGATTGAACTGCGCATGCTCCGTTTTGAAATTTCCCGCCGTGCTTTGCGCGAAATGACTTTTGCAACGACGTCATTTTTTTAACTTAGACGTGAGTTACTTCCATCCCTATTCACGGACGACTTACGCAAAAAAAATAAAAAATTCAAATTTTGACGCGGGAACGACGGCCATACTTAACATGGCAAGTCTATCTATACGCCGCAAAATACCAGCTTTAACTATGCGCCGGAAAAAGCCAACCTACAGACGACGTTAGAAAATGCGACGGCCGCGCGTACGTTCGTGGATCGTCGTAAATCGCTAATTTGCATACCCGATGCGGAAAACGAACTCCACCCAGCGGACGCCGAAGTATTGCATCTAAGATCCGAAGGCGTACGAAGCCGTACGCCTGTCTGATCTTGCCCAAAAGCCGTCGTATCTTGGTTTGAGGATTCAAACTAAAGATACGACGCGGGAAATTTGAAAGTAAGGCGGCGTATCAGTAGATACGCCGGCGTACTTCGTCTGTGGATCTGGCCCATGAACTTTACTGACATCCCAGTCTTAGTCCGTTGGGTTGAATATTGAGTTGGCCCACCCTTTGCAGCTATAACAGCTCCAACTCTTCTGGAAAGACTGTCCACAAGGTTTAGGAGTGTGTCTATGGGAATGTTTGCTTATTCTTCCAGAAGCTCAACCTGATGGAACACTTTTGGGATGAATTAGAGTGGAGAATGCGAGCCAGGCCTTCTTGTCCAACATCAGTGTCTGACCTCACAAATGTGCTTCTGGAAGAACGGTCAAACATTCCCATAGAGACACTCCTTGTGGACAGCCTTCCCAGAAGTGTTGAAGCTGTTATAGCTGCAAAGGGTTAGCCAACTTAATATTCAACCCTACGGACAAATGGCCCGTACACACGATCCGAATATCGGACGAAAACTGCCATCTGAGGAAGAATCGTATGATTTTCGGATCGTGTGTACACTACTTTCAAGAGCCGATCATGACAGTTCATCCGATTATTATTCGATCAGACAAGCACGAAAATTTTCTTTGTACGATACCAGATCGTACGATTTTCGTTTAGTCAGTAAAGTTGTCATCCGAAAATACAATACAAATACATTACAACACATGACATAACTTCCAATATTTTTTTTCTTCTATCGTATGAGAATTTGTGACTTTAGTAACCTATTCAATTTCGACTTGCGACTATTAAGCGAAAAAAGTCTTACGATCTGTCGTACGATATTCAGATCGTGTGTACGGGCAATAAGACTGGGATGCCATTAAAGTTTTCAAATGCTGTGCCTGAGTTAGTTTCGGTTGTCAGGCTTTCTTTTATTTTCTCCTTTTTTCTATAGTGATCCTGCCTCCTAGTTATTTCCTGTTGGCTTTCTACTATATTTATGGAGGAGCGCTGTTGTCACCCTAGGACAAAAAGAACAGGATGTTTGTGTAGGGACTACAGATAAGAGCTCAGTGCAGAGGACACAGGATGCTGGATTTCTGCCAGGGTAAACTGGTATTTCTTTGCAGTTATCGAACAGCTATAACAAAATAGGTTCAGTAGTATTTAAAGTGGAGTTCCGACTACAGAATTCTTTTTTTAAGGCATCCCCTCACACTGCAGTAATAACACACATAGGGCCAGATTCTCGTAGAATCCGCGGCGGCGTAGCGTAAGCCATTTACACTACGCCGCCGCAAATTACTGGAGCAAGTGCCGTATTCTCCAAGCACTTTCTCCATAATTTGCGGCGGCGTAGTGTAAATGGCCCGGCGTAAGGCCGCGTAATTCAAAGGGGGGCGGCTTGTATTTAAATTAAGCGCGCCCCCGCGCCGATCGAACTGCGCATGCGCCGGGCGGAAAAATAGCCCAGTGCGCATGCTCCAGCTCACGACGGAAAACGTCAATGACGCCGACGTGAGCGTCATTGACGTAAAGTCGTATTCGCGGACGACTTAGGAAAACGACGTAAACTATGGAAAAAGACGACGCTGACCCGACGCCATACTTAACATGGCATACGACGGACCTTCGTAAACTTACCCCTCATATAGCAGGGGTAAGTTTACGCTTACGGAAACGTCGTAAATTCACTGCGTCGTCCGTGCATCTCGCGTAAATAGCTAATTTGCATAGACGACGGGGAAAACGACGAGGCGACACCTAGCGGCGGGAAAAAAAATTGCATTTAAGATCTGACAGCGTAAGAGCCTTACGCCTGTCAGATCTAATGGATATCTATGCGTAACTGATTCTAAGAATCAGTCGCATAGATACGACGGCCCAGATTAGGACTTACGACGGCGCAAATGGCGTTGCGCCGTCGTAAGCCCTTTGAGAATCTGGGCCAAAATCTATATGTATTTGCTAGTGTATAGTAAGCATATTTAAAAAAAGTTTTTTTCTTAATTGTCTTCTGACCCTTGCCATGATGAGTGTGTTCATATGAAGCCCAATCGCAACCACTTTCTGTATAACCGATCGAGAGGTGCATGCTTGGTAACCAACATGCACCTCTCGATCTTGCGCATGCGCGATGCTCCGCAGGCCGTAGAGCTGATTGTTTAGCAAGTTGCCATAACAAAGGGCGGCGACGGAGGAAGGTCCCGCCCCGGTGTTATGACAGCATAGATAACATTATCTATGCAGAGGAAAACCAGGAAGACTTATCCTTTCAAGCAGTTAAATAATTTGCAGCGCTTGGATAAGGTGAAGTATTCCTAAAATCTTGGAACAAATACTTTAATATACTATAATATAATTATAGATCTATATGTAGACAATGGAACCTTGGATTACGAGCATAATCCGTTCCAGGAGAATGCTTGTAATCCAAAGCACCTGCATATCAAAGTGAGTTTCCCCATAGAACTCAATGGAACTGAAGACCATTCGTTCCACATTGATTTCTATTGTATGCAGTACAGCATGTGACCAGAGGTGGGGGGGTGACAGAGAGACTCGGAAATACTCGGAGATCGTTCGGAGCCACTCGGATGCACTCAGAAGCTCTCGGAGAGGTTTGGAAACACTCAAGTGTTTCCGGATGCATCTGAGTGTCACCAGCACCCTCCCACCATTGGCAAAATGGGGTGCTGCACACCGCAGAGGCTTGAATCCTGCTTGTTTTGTGATACAACTCTCGGAAACCGAGTTAGGATTAAAAAAAAATAATAGCTCGTAATGCGAAACTAACCCTGTTACTCGCACTATTACTGTATATATAAAACCAAACACAAAGATCGCCGCATTTCACAGAGGTCCTTCTGCTCGGCTGCTCTATATGGGACATCCAAGTGTTCTGCAAACAAAGGGCTTTGTTCCCTTTTTAAAAATGGCGCTGTGATCCGCCGGTCAGGAAATAACGTGATTTTTTTTTTTTCCACACACTCCTGCCCACTGACTCTTGGGAAACGATGACTCACATTTCCCAGGAGCACAGGCGAGGGAAGAAGTGACACGGAGCACCGCGGAGCCGGAAGTGGCAGATTAGGAGCCCCCACCTAGCAACAGGACACCTTTAGTAAATAAAAAAATAAAAATAAATTCACTGCAAATGTTTTTTTATTATTAATAAAGGACTGATAAAATGTGAAATCGGTTTCAGGGTGGAACGTCGCTTTAACAGGCCAAATGGCAGCAAATAAGAGAAGATCGCTGTTAGGGTTTACTTATACTCTGTAAATGTTGCCTTTGATGTAAAGACTTCATTCCCTTGGTATTCTTTGCAGAACAGCAACTACCGTAGTGTTCTGCAGCTCAATATTTAAAGTGGTTTTAAAGTAGATAAAGCTGTAGTGATATCCACTATTGCAGGAAGTTGCAAGCAGCAATGAGCCCATATAATTACAGCTGTACTCCAGACAAAAACATAAATGGAGCTCATTTAATTTCCAAAAGATTTGTATCTCTATCCATCCAGTACTGAGATTTATACAGCCCAGTCTGGCAGGGTAGGAAACCTGATTTTTCTCTGTAGCAGTTAAAGTGTCACTAAATCCAATTAAAAAAATATATATATCTTGTTCAATACCTTCATTTGAAGTACTCTATGTTCTAATGGTAGCATCAGACTGCACATCATGAACAAGTTCATTTACAGCTTTCTCTACCTCTGCATCCTTTATGGGGGAGGATTTCTGTTATTCTCCATTGTCTCAATAAATGTGGTAATGGAGCCACCCTCCTTGGTGAGTCTGAAAAAATGGTATATGAAATTATTTTGATTACATTCAAGAATGTAAAGTACTGAAAACTGGATTAAAATGTTATTTTTAGAATGAGAGTTCAGTGACACTTTAAAGCCCAACTTAAAAAATGATCCTTTGCATTGGGGTTTAACCCCCGGAAGAATTTACCCACTTCACGACCAGCCCATTTTTTGCATTACGGCACTGTGTCGGTTTAACTGACAATTGCGCGGTCGTGCGACGCTGTAACCAAACAAAATTGATATTTTTTTCCCACCACAAATAGAGCTTTCTTTTGGTGGTATTTGATCACTTCTGCGTTTTTTTTTTTTTTTAAATATTATTTTGTGCGCTATACACAAACAAAAAGTGACAAAAATCCAATTTTTACTTTTTGCCACAATAAATATAAAAAAATAAATAAAAAATGTCTTTATCAGTTTAGGCCAATATGAAAAAAAAGTGACAATTTTGAAAAAAACAAATTTGTTTCACTTTCTGCTATAAAACACCCCCCCCCCCCCCCCCAAATGTAAAACAACTAATTTATTAATCAGTTTATGTATTCTTCTACATATTTTTTTTTTTTTTTTAATCGCAATAAGCGTATATTGATTGGTTTGCACAAAGGTTATAGGGCCAGATCCACAAAAGGGATACGCCGGCGTATCTACTGATACACTGTCGTATCCCTGTTTCTATCTATGGAACTGATCCACAGAATCAGTTTCTCATAGATAGGCAGAAGATCCGACATGTGTAAGGGACTTACACTGCTGGGGGCATTTCGAGTCGAAATGCCGTGTCAGGTATGCAAATTAGCACTTACGGAGATCCACAAAGCTTTTCAGCTTCGTTTTTTCTCCGTAAGTATTAGTTTGCAAACGCAAAATTAGGGCTGCTTTTACAAGGTGTAAAGTTAGTACACCATGTAAAAGTAGACCCTTCTTTCCCGCAACGCTGTCTTTTTTTTTACTTTTTTTTTTTCCCGACGCAACTTTTTTTACCCGGCGCGATTCACAAAACTCGGCGTAACGTAAAACCGCGCAAAGCACGTCGGGAAAATGACGTCGGGAGCATGCGCAGTACGTCCGGCGCGGGAGCGCGCCTAATTTAAATGGGACTCGCCCCATGAAATTAGGAACGCCTTGCGCCGGACGATTTTAAGTTACACCGCTCAAAATTTCTAGGTAAGTGCTTTGTGGATCGGGCACTTAGGTAGAGATTTTGCGGCGGTGTAACTTAAATGGAAAAAAATACGTTGCGCCAGGTTTTTGTGAATCTGGCCCATAGTGTCTACAAAATAGGGGAAAGATGTATGGCATTTTATTTTTTTACTAGTAATGGCGGCAATATTTTTTTTTTTTAGCAGGACTGCGACATTGCGGCGGACAGATCGGACACATAATGGACATTTTTTACACTTTTTGGGAACCAGTGACATTATAACAGTACTGTAATCAGTGCTATAAATATGCACTGTTATTGTACTAATGACACTGGCCTGTAAGGGGTTATCAGGGGTGATCAAGGGGTTAAATATGTTCCCTGTTTGTGTTTTCTAACTGTGTGACTGGGGGAACACTTAGATCCATCTTCCTGCTTAGTAGAAAGACCGGATCTGTGGGATCTCCCCTGTCAAAACGGAGATCTGCCTTGTTTACACAGGCAGCTTCCTGTTCTGTCACTACGGGGAACAATTGCGGGTGGTGCGCACCCACAAAAGCGAGTTCCTGAGCCAACGTACAGAGATTTGTGGGAATGAGCCAACCTGCTGGAAGCAGCAGACTGATGAGTTCATCACTTTGTCATTCCGGGACTTTGATATTGTGGCGGACATTCTGACACTAATTGACACTTTTTCGGGACCAGTGACACTAATACAGTGATCAGTGCTACAAAATATGCACCGTCACTTTACTGACACAGGCTGGGAAGGGGTTTACATCAGGGATGGTCTAAGGGTTATCTGTGTGCCTAGCCAGTGTTGGTGCACTGTGTGGGAGGTGGTTTTACTAGGGGAAGACATGGATTCATGTCCCTGGTTTGCAGGAACACAGGATCCATGCCTTCCCTACTGACAGAACTGCAATCTGCCTTGTTTACATAGGCAGACTGCCTTTCTGCCTCTGTACTGGATGATCATTGGGGTGCCGGCGGACACCCGCAGTCTGTAGTACCCGCAGATCAGCTCCTGCTGTGTACAATCACAGTGGGAATGGGCTACTGGCAGGGCTCGTGCGCACCCCCACCCCGGAAGTGTCAGATCATGTACTAGATACGTGATCTGAGGGAAACCTTGCCGCCTTCCCGCTGTATGAGTGAGTGAGTAACTTGTATAGCGCAACAAATGCGAACCAAATCGCCTCAAGGCGCTTCCCGTCCAGAGTCCTTCCGGTCCTTCAGAAGAGGTGGGTCTTTAGTTTTTTCCTAAAGGCCTGATGGTTTTCTTCCAAGCGGATTGTAGAGGGTAGAGCATTCCAGAGCCGTGGTCCTTGGACCGAAAATCTACGTTCTCCCTTCGATTTGTAGCGGGATTTAGGAATTTGGAGAAGGTTTTGGTCGGTTGACCGGAGAACGCGCTTGGTGACGTAGGGTTTTATTTTCTCGCTTAAGTATTGGGGAGCGTTCCCCTGTATACATTTGTGGGTGAGGCAGAGTGTCTTGAATGTCACCCGGTCCTGTACGGGCAGCCAGTGGAGGGATCTCAAGGCTGGGGAGACTGATTCCCACGGCTTTTTACCTGTTACCAGTCTGGCTGCCGTGTTCTGGACGACTTTTAGACGAGGAATCTGGTATTTTGGTAGTCCTAAATAGAGGGAATTTGCGTAGTCGAGTCGTGAGTTGATGATCGTTCCCACAACTACTGCCGTGTCCTTTTCTGGAATGAAGGGGATGAGTCTACGTAGCATTCGGAGCAGATGATGAGAACCGCTGACAACTGATCCTATTTGTGCATCCAACGTCATGTCAGAGTCAAAGGTGACTCCGAGGCTTTTGGCTTTATTGCTTGGTGCGATGGTTTGTCCGAGGATGGTGGGTGGTGTCCCGGTTGTCCTAGAAATGGATTTCCTATTTGCGTGAAGGGTGAGTAGTTCTGTTTTGGATCCGTTAAGTTTTTAAATATTTGTATATTTAAGTTATACGGTCGACAAGTGGTTAATAGCCCATGCATCTATTGAAATCATGCTGCTACCCTTGATAGCCCTTGATTAACAAGATGAGATGGAGACTCATGCTCGGATGACCCCAGTATTCAGATATTCAAACGTCCAAGCAGAGAGAGAAAAAAAAACAGCACCACAAGGTCTCAAAAATAAAACATATATACAGTTTTATTAGATCTATCCGATAAAAGGGAATCAATACCTGTAATTAGTGACACATTTCAGCCTCTTACATTGGCCATAGCCATAAGTTATGGCTAAGGCCTATGTAAGAGCATGAAACACGTCAATAATTACAGCTTTTGATTCCTTTTATTGGATGGAGCTAATAAAACTGTATATATGTTTTATTTTTGAGACCTTGTGGTGCTGGATTTTTTTTCTCTCTTTGATTGGAAGTGGTTAATTGCCTGTAATGCACAATTTTAGGAAAACTTGATTACAGGGCTTACTCCACTTTTAAGTACACAATGGGACCAGAGCATGTATGTAAAACTAAAATGTACTTAAAGTGAAGCAATACTTTTTTTCACTTCTCAATGCATGCAACTGCATTGCAATAGTCATTTACAAGCATAACGGATTATTTAGGCAAGATGGCCGACCCTTTCACTTATGGTTTGGGAGAAGAGCCATGTCAAGCTGACCACGATTTCCCATAGACGTCAATGTTAAAAACCGGGAGCAGTGCCATGTCAAGCTTACCAAGATTTCCCATAGATTAGACATGTGCACACTGAAATATATATACATTTTTTTAAATGTATTTATTCAGTTTCTCCCAAAATTATTTTTTATTTATTTAGCTTTGTTAAAAAATGCATTCGTCCGAATATCCGAATGAATTAAGGTCGAATCTGTCATTGAAGGCTTATGGTGTCTGTCGAATGTTCTAAGAAGATTTGACGGAGCAGCTAAACTGTACAATGCCGCAATTGTACATATCCGGTCGAATGTTCCGCCCACAAGCAATAGAAGAATTCTAATGTTTTGTATGACACTAGTAATAATTATATTCATAAATTATTACTAGACAACCAACATTCAAATTCTTCTATTGCCCTTTGGCTCGAGCATTTGACCAGAAATGTACGATTGCGGCGTCGTACAGTTTAGCTGCTTGTCGAATCTTCTTAGAACTTTCGACAGAGACCATAAGCCTTCAATGACAGATTCAACGTTTGTATGTTTTTCGCTGCTTTGTCAAATCTTTGTCATTCATGTCATATGGTCTACCCCAACACTGTCTCTATAATGTCGACTCTTTCCTCTCTATGTAGAATACTCTTGGAGTAATAGAGTTAAGGTTAGGCACATTCGACCACAGGTTTGATAGGCACAGACAGGGATGGACTGGCCATTGGGACTACAGGGAGTTTCCCGGTGGGCCGATGGCTCAGTGGGCAGGCTTCAGTGACAGCGGACCGCTGCCCCCCTCCGCTCCTCTGTCTCTCCCTCCCCGCAGTGCTCACCTCCTCTCCCTCCCTGCAGCGCTCACCTGGGGGGAACAGAGAATCGGGGGGAGGAGCAGGGGGGGCGACAGAGGAGCATGGGGGAGGGGACAGACAGCTGACTCAACAGCTATGGCCTGGGAGTTTCTCACTTCTGCCTAAACTTGTCCCGGGAGCACCGAACTGATTCTTTGCCCCGGGTGAAATAATGTCTAGCTTCCCTACTGGTACTGCCTATAAGAGTACCAGTACCAACTGTTCTATTCTAATAAAGTAGAACGGCTAGTGAAGGGGAAGAGGGGGCTTGGGTGGCCGGGGGGGGGGGGGTGCGGGAGTTGTCCGGCCGCCATAGGAGAGACATGTCAAAGTGGGCAAGTCTGGATGAAGTCCAGGGCCAAATTTTTGTCCCAGTCCAGCCCTGGGCACAGATTGCTATTGTCAGCATCATGTCGAATCTTCTATCCATATCGAACTGTTGTAGCTACGAAAACAATTTTTTTTTTTAATGTCTGATCTTTCGGATTTCGTATTCTGCGCGTTTATTTTTGTTTGTTAAAACGATAACGAAAATACCCAAAATTTGGACGAAAATGCATTCGGACGAAAACGAATACACATGTCTACCATAGATGCCAATGTGTCTGTACTCGTGAGGGTATGTAAAGTGGGGTATGCCTGTACTGTGTTTTTCTGCCTTCTTATAACGTCCTCCGTGAGGTCTCAAGCTTCTTCGCCTTTTCCCCTTCACTTCTGTTTGTTTGGAACAGGCAGCACACATTAGTTGCAGTCATATGCCCACTACAAATCCCATAGTCCATGGTCCATCTCAGTAGCAAGAAAGAGAGGGTGGCTACCTTCCTACATAAAGTGGGACTTTGGAGAACGAGCTTAGCCACCCTCTAATTCAGTGGTCTCCAACTGGTGGCCCTCCAGCTGTTTGCGAAACTACCAGTCCCATCATGCCTCTGCCTGTGGGAGTCATGCATGTAACTGTCAGCCTTGCAATGCCTTATGGGACTTGTAGTTTTGCAACAGCTTGAGACCCCTTGATCTAATTGGAAGTCGGATCACAGGATCTTTGCAGATTTGGTGGAGGCTGAGAGAATAGGAGGTATATGTTGAGTTAAAAATAAATACTTGAATAGAATTTTTTTTTAACTAGAGTTTAGTTTTGCTTTAACCACTTGAGACCCGCGCTATTGACAAAAGACGTCAACAGCGCGGCTCTCAAGTGCCAACAGGACGTCTTTGGACGTCATTTAATAGCATTATCCGCGCACGCCACTGGGGGGCGCAGCGGGTAAACACTGTCCCGGCGCATAGCTGGGAAGCCGATGCGTGTACCTGGCGGCCGCGATGTCGGCCGGGTACACGCGATCGTCGGGAAGACAGCGGGGACGTGGAGCTCTGTGTGTAATGATGGAGTGTAAACACAGAGCTCCACGTGCTGTCAGAGGAGAGGAGACCGATCTGTGTCCCTTGTACATAGAGACACAGCATCGGTCACCTCCCCAAGTCACCCCCCTCCCCCCACACAGTTAGAACACACCCAGGCTACACATTTAACCCCTTCCTCACCCCCTAGTGTTAACCCCTTTCCTGCCAGTCACATTTATACAGTAATTAGTGCATTTTTATAGCACTGATCGCTGTATAAATGTGAATGGCGCCAAATTTGTGTCAAAAGTGTCCGATACGTCCGTCGCAATATCGCAGTCCCAATAAAAATCGCAGATCGCCGCCATTACTAGTAAAAAAAAAATAATAAAAAAAAAAACGGAAAATTGTATACTCACCTTTCCGTAATTTTCCTTTCCTGACGCATCTTCATGGCAGCACACAATGGGTTGTGACTCCGCCCCCACAACCTGACAGGATTGGTTACCTATAAATTTGAAGAGGGAACACCCCGCACCATTCTCTGTATATATCATCATTAAACAGCAGGGTGGGATCTGTGTGCTGCCATGAAGATGCGTCAGGAAAGGAAAATTACGGAAAGGTGAGTATACAATTTTCCGTTTTCCTGACGCATTCATGGCAGCACACAATGGGAAATAACTCGCCAGTCGGGAGGGTTTAATGCAATAGTATTTATTTCCTAGTGAGCGGAAGAATTGGCCCTGATGATGGATCTACCAAAGTCGGCTGTAGACAAAAGAGCAGCGTCCACTCTATAGTGGGATATAAACGTATGCCTGGAAGACCAGGTTGCTGCCCTGCAGACGGATTCTGATGAGACACCACAATATGCTGCCCAGGATGTTGCCACTGCCCTGGTCGAGTGCGCTCTGATGCCTTCCGGAACTGTAAGTTGTTGAACAGAGTAGGCCTTCTCAATAGTTTTGACTAGCCAGGAGGCGATGGTACGAGAAGTAGCTGCTTGGCCGCGTCTGGCTCCGTGTGGAATGATCAGGAGAGCCTCTGTCTTTCGAAGGTGAGTGGTAGCCGAAAGGTAGCTGGATATGGTAGTTTTAATGTCCAAGGCGTGAGGTTCGCCGTTCTCGTCCGTAAGATGTGGAAGGACGATATCCTGGTTGTAGTGGAAGGCAGAAGCAACCTTTGGTAGGAAACGGTCTGAAGGCCTTAGTACCACTCTGTCGGATAGGAAGACTAAATAGGGCTCCTTGGCCATCAGAGCCTGGATCTCTGACACCCTTCTGGCTGAAGAAATAGCGATGAGGAAGGATAATTTCAGAGTCAAGTCCCACAGGGAAATGGAGTCAAACGGAAAAAAGGGTGGTAAGGAGAGGGCCTCTAGAACCACCGAAAGGTCCCATGTAGGAAAGGATGGTCTTCTGGGGGGTCTGATCTTCAGACAAGCTCTCATGAATTGAATAACCAGAGGGTGAATAGCCCATCTAGTGCCTGTTATGGCAGACAGGGCGGATATCTGTACCTTGAGGGTACTTGAATTCAGTCCCTTATCAACGCCCGACTGCAGGAACTCCAGAATTTGGGATAGAGCTGGAGAGACAGGATCCCAGCCTTTTAATTGTGCCATCAGAATGAATCTTTCCCAAACCTTAGTGTAGGTAGTATTTGTGGAATTTTTCCTGGCTTGCATCAGTGTCGCTATCACCTCTTGGGAGCAACCTTGTTCTCTCAGCCTAATCCTCTCAACCTCCATGCTGTTAGGTGCAGTCTGTCCGGGGCCGGATGGAGGAACTGGCCTTGATATAGGAGATCTGCTGAGAACGGCAGGTGGATTGGAGGCCGGGTGTTGAGCTGCAAGAGGGTCGTGAACCACGGCCTCCTCGGCCAGAATGGCACCACCATGATTACTGTGACTGAGGACCTCCGGAGCCTGGCTAGGAACCTCGCTATTAGAGGAGTTGGGGGAAAGATGTACCCCAGGTTGAAGTCCCAAGGGTGTACTAGGCAGTCCGTCCCCTCGGCTGACCGAAAGGGTGCTCTGGAGAGGAACCTCGGGCATTTGGCATTCGCTGGTGTTGCTGCCAAGTCGATCTCTGGGATGCCCCATGCCTTCGTTAGGAGGGAAAATGCTCGGTGGTTCAGAGACCACTCGTTGTTTGAGAGCGATTCCCGTCTCAGATAGTTGGCTAGCACATTCTGCGCTGCCGGAACATATACTGCATTCAGGTCCAGAAGGTGTACCTGAGCCCACTCCACTATGGGACGAACTTCTTACAACAGCGTGCTACTCCGGGTATTACCGTGTCTTCGAATGTAGGCCACCGGGACCTTGTTGTCTATCCGGAGAAGGACACTCTTCCATCGTAGTAGAGATGCGAAGGCTAAGAGGGCTTGGAAGGCTGCTCGTAGCTCCAATACGTTGGAGACTACACCCTGAGCCGGAAAGTGCCACTGACCCTGGACCACATGGTCCTGATAATGAGCCCCCCAACCTCTCTGACTGGCGTCTGTTGTCACTATCTCCGGACTTGGAGGGGCTATAAGCCTGAATCTTCTGAGGTTGGGGTGGTGAGTCCACCACCAAAGCGAGTGCTTCACCCAGTCGGGAATACGGATGGACTGGGACATTGAGGTCCCGTTCCACTGTCTGAGGAATGCGTTCTGCATCGTTCTTATGTGTCACTGGGACCACTGCACCATGGGTATGGTTGACGCCATGGAGCCCAGCATGCTCAGGCAGGTTCTGGCTGACGGACGTCTGGAGGACATTAGATTTTGTACTTTCTGCACCAAAGGTACTACCTTCTCTAACGGGAGCTGTACCTTGTTCCGCTTGGTATCCAGCTCTGCCCCCAGGAATATCATGACCTGTGAAGGTTGCAGGCTGCTCTTCCGCCAGTTGATCAACCAGCCAAAGTTCTGGAGGGTCGATATTAGGGTCTCCCGCTGGAGGAGCAGAGTCTCCCGATCTTCTGCCAAAAGGAGAATGTCGTCTAGGTAGTGGTGCACCCGTAGCCCCTTTTCCCTGAGGAGTGCAATGAGGGGAAGGAGAACCTTCGTGAACAATCTGGGTGCCGAGGAGATGCCGAATGGTAGACATCGGAACTGGAAGTGGCACTTGTTGATGGAAAAACTGAGAAATTTCTGGAAGGCTGGATGGATTGGCACATGGAGATAGGCGTCCGACAAATCTACGGACAGCATCCAGTCTCCCAGATTCACTGCCAGAAGGATGGACTGGAGGCTCTCCATCTTGAAGGCCTCTATTCTGATTCTTGCGTTGAGCCGCTTGAGGTCCAGAACGGGCCGAAGATCCCCCGACTTCTTTCGCACCAAGAATAAAGGGGAATAAAATCCCCTGCACCTTAGGTGCGGAGGAACCTCTATAACTGCCTCTTTCTGAATTAACTCTGAGACGTACTGCAGGAGCAGTTTCCTCTTGTCCGGGGAAGAAGGTACTTTGGTAGGACGAAAGAAACTTCCTGGAAATGCCCCCATAAAATTCCATTTGTGGCCATATCTGACCGTGGAGAGTGTCCACGGGTCCCTTATGTGCTCCGCCCAAATTCGTGCAAAACTCCTGAGCCTGGCACCCACCTGAGCTGGGTGGGCAGGCGAGCCTTCAAAAGGACTTCTGCTGGTCTCCGGCGGTGAAGGCCTTGGATTTCTGGACCCTCGCAAAAGGACGAGTCGACCTCCAATCCCTTCTGAAATCCTTGCCCGGGCGATAGGATCTAGTATCCCTGTACCTGTCCGGCAGATTGCGCCTGAAGGCAGGGCCCTTCTGAGGCTTGGGTTTTCTGTCGGAGGGAATAAGTCCAGACTTTCCCCCAGTGACCTTAGAAATTAGAAGTGACCTTAGAAATTGCTGAGTCCAGCTTCGCACCGAACAGGTTCGTGCCGTCATAGGGTATTTTACACCAATTAGATTTGGAAGCAGAGTCAGCGACCCAGGGTTTCAGCCCCGGGAGCGGCTGCGATGTGATCGGCTATGCCTAGACCGATAATGACGAGAGGGTGATCTTGACCGACTTCTGCGTGAGCGTTTGCTAGATGCATGGCTGGATCTCCTTCTTTGCCGTGGACTTGCATCTCTAGGCCTGATGGGACTGCAAAAACAATGCAGTGTTAGTGGCCGGCACTCTTTTGTCTCTTCACTACTTACCAACTTGGACGGCCTCCTTACCTTGTTTGCTGGTGGTGGTCTGCTAGGGCAGTGGGCTCCATGAAAAGGATGCAGGGACAGCAGCAGGTGTCTGAAAGGAGAAAGGAAGATGTTAGGCTTAGGAGAAGGAGAAAGGAGCAGAAGGGCCTGAAAGGAGAGAAGCCCCCAAGTACCTGGAGAGCTTTCCTGAAATTTTTTAGGCAGAGCAGCAGCCTAGAGGGAGGAAAAACAGATTTCCCTATTTTTAAAATTGGCGCCGTAGTCGCGGCGCTGATGACGCGGCCACGCATGCGCAGTAGCGTCCCGCGCAGAGCGCCGCCATCTTAAGTGAGGGCGAAGGGAACCGCCGACGCCATCAGCCTGCTGCGCACATGCGCAGAGCGACCAGGAGACGCGGCGGCGAGAGGGACAGCAAAGCCCAGCAAAGCCCAGGTAAACTATTGGGCAAACTGGGAACTAGAAGTAAAAATAGACCACTAATAATGAGCCAGAGCAGCACAGCAGCCTCTAGAAAGCATAGAAGATAGCAAAAAAAGGAAAGGGGAGCCATGCCATATTAAGCTTATTTAAAGCTTGTAAAACAGCCAGGATAAATTGCCAGGATGAGACCTTGGACAGACCCCTGAGACCACCAGAGCGGGGTTCCCACCATATAGCTCTATTAGAGACTGTACAGGAGGGACTTCCAAACAGGAGAGGCCTGAACCTGCTGGGGCGATTGCGGTAAGAGGCAAATCTTCTTGTAACGTCCAGTCTTGTCAGGTGAGGATAAAAAAGAGAGTGGTGCGGGGTGTTCCCTCTTCAAATTTATAGGTAACCAATCCTGTCAGGTTGTGGGGGCGGAGTCACAACCCATTGTGTGCTGCCATGAATGCGTCAGGAAATCATAATTCTGTCCCCTATTTTGTAGGCGCTATAACTTTTGCGGAAACCAGTCGCTTATTGCGATTTTTTTTTTTTTTTTTTTTTTTACAAAAATACGTCGAAAAATACGTATCGGCCTTAACTGAGAAATTTTTTTTTTTTTTTTTAATTGGGATATTTATTATAGCAACAAGTAAAAAATATATATATATTTTTTTTAAATTGTCGCTCTTTTTTTGTTTATAGCGCAAATAATAAAAGCCGCAGAGGTGATCAAATACCACCAAAATAAAGCTCTATTTGGGTGGAAAAAACGACGTCAATTTTGTTTGGGAGCCACGTCGCACGACCGCGCAAATGTCAGTTAAAGCGACGCAGTGCCGTAAGCTGAAATTTTGCCTGGGAACAAAGGGGGTTTATGTGCCCAGTAAGCAAGTGGTTAATGTAGATTTACAGTTGTACATTGAATACAGAATATTTGTGTGCCTTATCTTGCTGGTAACTTTATCTTTTGGATATTCATGAATTGCGTTAAGCTGATCTGAGCAGTTCTATAATGCTCTAGAACAGCCACTTGTGTTCAGCCTGTCGTTCTCAGGTTCAGGTCTGATTGATAGTTGTGGCTTAATGCAAATAGCCCCTAATTGTGACATTTTCATATATGATGTCCTCTGTATTCAACCTGCCATTATCTTTCTATATCTGAATAATTTGCTGAAATGCATTTAAGGCGCCTATATATTATTTAGTAAGATAATTTGATCCCTTTCTGTAAAAATCAAAGCATATGCAGGCATTTAGTATATTTTGAAAAAAATAATAATAATTAGGCAGTGTGCAGTATGTCATTTTAATCTTGGAGACCATTTGCATGCAACATATAAAGCTTGCTCTAGTGAACATGTTAATAAAATAAAAACGTTCAATCGCCTTTTTTAGTTGTAGTCCAAATAAAATGCAGACGTGTGGAGCACCATAGACTGAGAGCCTTTGTCAACATGATTGGAATTTTCAAGTGAATAAACGGTACGCAATTGCGCGGCTTGCATTAGCCTTCATGGTTTGCGATGATAAATCATACACATAAGAGGCACTTAGGTAGACCTTGAAACCTTTCTGAGAAAATCATGTGAATGTAGTCAGGAATAGGAATACATATGAAAGAGTGTTTGTTTATGTTCTTAGAAAGTGATGTAGCTGGAAATATACAAAGTACACTTGGTTCGTTCGTTTTAATTTTTTTTTTCTGTATTGAACCGCTTGCCGATCAGCCGCCGTGATTATACTGCGGCAGGTTGGCACGGCTGCACGAATCAATGCACGTGGCGATGTCCAGCTGCGAATCGCGATCGATCCTCAGAGAGCCAGAACAGGGATCTGTCAATGCAAACGGACAGATCCCCGTTCTGTCAGGGAAGTAGAGAAAGATCTGCTGTACCTAGTGATCAGGAACAGCGATCTCTCTCTCTACTCCCTGTCAGTCCACTCCCCCCACAGTTAGAAACACCTCCCTAGGGAACACCTACCCCTTGATTGCCCCCCTAGTGTTAACCCCTTCCCTGTCAGTGACATTTATACAGTAATCAGTGGCTAATATATATATATATATATATATATATATATATATATATATATATATATATATTAGTGTGTGTGATGCAGTGTTTTTTTTGGGGGGAGGGGGGATATTTATTGTGGCAAAAAGTAAAAATATATTGTATTGCAAAAAATGACCTGTTCATTATGGGGGTACATTTTTCCGGTCCTTAAGTGGTTAAAATTCTGTCTCTTACAAATACGTGCGCAATTCCTTGATCAGAAATAAGTCCAAAATATTGTAAAATTCAGTTAGCTCAAGTGATAATAATTTAGATCATCTGGCTTGCAAGCTTATGTTATCAGAAAGGTAGGTTGCCTTCCCTACTTCAGGTCCACCCTATAGCAGTTTTACTGCTACAGTGTGGCACCAAGGGCTGTCTTAATGAGAGGGCACACCTGGGCACTGCTCAGGGGCCCCAGCTGCATGGGGGGCCCCTGCTCTTTCCCCAAAGCAGCTGGTTCTTGAGCCCGGGCTGCCCCAAAATTGGGGCAGCCCGGGATGCCCCTCTACATCACAGATATCCCTCCCCAGCACTCTGACCCCTCTACACCCTAGATATTCCCTACCTCCTACCTACTTGATTTCTGTTTACCTGCACTGTCTCCATTGTAGGGGCTCCAGAGCATTACTTTGCCCAGAGGCCCATAATGTTATTAAGACGGCCCTGGTGGCACCTGTGGTCCGAATCCTGTGTGTGTGTGTGTATGTGTATGTGTATGTGTGTGTATATATATATATATATATATATATATATATATATTATACATGATTTGGATCTTCTGAGTAGGGGGTGTGCATAGTCTGAGCCCAGCAGCAGGTACCGCAGACTCTGTCTGCCGGCACCTGCTGATGATCGAGCAGAGATGCAGAACGGCAAAGCAGGGACATGAATCCATGTCTTCCCCTAGTAAAAGTACCTCCCACAGTTTAGAAAAACACAGGCTTTGCACACATTTAACCCTTTGATCACCCCTGATGTTAACCCCTTCCCAGCCAATGTCAATAGTACAGTAACGGTGCATTTTTTTAGCACAAATCGCTGTATTGGTGTCACTGGTCCCCAAAAAGTGTCACTAACATGTCATTTAGTATCAGAATGTCTGCCACAATATCGCAGTCCCACTATAAGTCGCTGATTGCCCCCATTACTAGTAAAAAAATAAAAAATATCCCATAGATTGTAGATGCGATAACTTTTTCCCAAACCAATCAATATATGCTTATTGGGATTTTTTTTTACCAAAAGTATGTAGCAGAATACATATCAGCCTAAATGAATGAAGACATTTTTCAATTTTTTTTTATTGGATATGTTTTATAGCAAAAAGTAAAAAAAATGCTCTTTTTTTTTTTTTTTTTAATTGTTAGGGCAATATTCTCCTAGATTTCCCGCGGGTGGCGCGTAAGCCATTTACACTCCGCCACCCCAACCTACAGGAGCAAGTGCTGTATTCCCCAAACACTTGCTCCGTAGTTTGGGGCGGCGGAGTGTAAATGGCCCGGCGTAGCCACGCGTATCTCCAAGGGGGCGGCTTCTATTTAAATTAAGCGCGCCCCCGATTCTAACGAACTGCGCATGCGCCGGGCTTGAAATAGCCCAGTGCGCATGCTCCAGTTCTCGGCGTAAAACGTCAATGACGCCGACATGTGCGTCATTGACGTAAAGTCGTATTCAAGAACGACTTAGGGAAACGACGTAGCCGACGGAAAAACACGACGCGGACCCGACGCCATACTTAACATGGCCTACGTGGGACTTGCGTAAACTTATCCCTCATATAGCAGGGGTAAGTTTACGCTTACGCAAACGACGTTAGCGACGGTTACGCGACGCAAATTTGTTCGGGAATCGGCGTATCAGGCTCATTTGCATAAACAAATGAGACCTGAACGTAAACGCCATCTAGCGGCGGGCGGAGTAATTACATTTAAGATCCGACAGTGTAAGTGACTTACACATGGCGGATCTTAAGTGTATCTATGCGAAAATGATTCTAAGAATCAGTCGCATAGATACACGGGCCAAAAAAGAGAGATACGATGGAGTATCCTGAGATACTCCATCGTATCCTTACTCAGAATATGGCCCTTAGTATTTTTTGTTTATAAAAAAAAAAAAATGCAGAGGTGATCAAATAGCAACAAAAGAAAGCTTTATTTGTGGTGAAAAAAAGTACATCAAATCGCCGCATGACTGCGCAATTGTCAGTTAAAGTAACACAGTGGCGTATCGCAAAAATGGCCTTCTCATGAATGGGGGGTAAATCTCCGGGAGGTCAAGTGGTTAAAGAGACTCTGCCATTAAGAACTGCTGCAGGTAAAAAATGCAGGTACATGCTGGGATGGCAGACATTTGCTGTATCAAAAGTGAACTTAAAGAGTAGATCCAGTCGTTTTTGTGTTTATTAAAAGTGAGCAGCCACAAAAAGTGTTGACTTTTAATATGCACACACTCACCTGTCGCAGGATCCAGCGATGTGATCATCTGAGCCAACCCATTCTCCCTCTTCTCCAACCCATTCTCCTTCTTCTCTGCCCATCACAGGCATCTCAATTGTAGGCACCTGGCTGTGACAGCTTGCGGCTTTACAGCCAGGTACCCACTGCGCATGCTATGAGTAAACACTGAAGTTGGTGTGAAACGCGTCAGCTGTCCCAGGTTCCGCTGTTGTGACTTGTAGTGCCTGTTTCCATTTTTATACATTAAAGTTACGTTGGATTGGAGTGCGGCTGTCCTGATCATCTTTTGTTCTTATTTACCCACTGCTCATGCGTAAGTCGTGCTGTGCCTCCTCTGGTACCCCCCCCCCCCCAAAAAAAAATTAATGCCAAATGTGGCAGGGGAGAAGTGGAGGAGTATTTAAAGAGAAGCTCTGCTTTAAAGTGTATGTGAACCATAACATTTTAATATACTTCAGCTTACCAGCCTACGATATGGTGGATGCACTAGTTTTCAGACTTTTTTGCCTTAATTTTCACCCGGTGATACTGCAAATAACACGATTTCCTAATCATTGTGTAGCGTAGCGCTCATTTGTCCATTGTGTTAATTATTTTATCAACTTTATTTACTTGTTAGGACTCTTAAACAAGCGGTCTTCCCAGCGGAATCCGCTTTTCTCAAAGGCGGGTCGCTCCGCTGATCCCTGCTGAGCAGGTGGATGACAGGTCAGTTTCTGCTCACTGCGCTGAGACAGACCTGTCAGGGCCCCGCTCTCTTCTATGGGGAGATCGGATGAAAACAGATCTCCTATCCGTTTTTTTTTTTCATCTGATCCAATCTGCCAGACGGATGGAAAATGGGGTCACCATCCATCTGGATTTCACAAACGGGATTGGATCGCATAGCAGTGGGCGTCAGCGGACATATTATGGCTGACATCCGCTGCCCCATAGAGGTGAATGGAGTGTCCTCCTAAAAAAAACTGACAGGCGGACCTGATCGGAAAGCTCATGTGAAAGGGGCCTAAGGTTGCTTTACCTGACATCATCTGCAGATGAATGAATAGAAAGATACAAACAATATGTTAAATTGTATCTTTTTATACTCTCAGTCTGCAGTTCAGACAGTTTCTTTTGTTTTTGACAGCTAGAACTACTGCTATAGTGTAATGCTGAATTTGATTAATCATAGCTGCCAATTATGATATACTTGGAGAGGGGGGTCCTAGAAGCGGTGCAAATATGACATTTGTACAATTTATGTCATTTGTATGGTCGTGTAGCCCACTCACATTCTGCAACTGGTTAAACTCATAACCCACCTATGTTTATATTATCTTGAGAGACTAATGCCCCGTACACACGATTGGAATTTCCGATGGAATAAGTCAGATGGACTTTTTCCATCGGATTTCCCGATCATGTGTAGCCCCATCTGAGTTTTTTCATCGGAAATTCCTATTAATTCCATCGAACTTTAGATATAGAACATGTTCTATATTTTTCCGATGGCATTCCGTCGGAATTCCGATGTGATTTGGCCGGGTAAAAGCCCGATCGTGTGTACGCGGCATTAGGGCTTATTTACACTCATAATTCTCTTTTTAGAGGGTATTTACATGGTGGCTGGGAGGCAATATGTCGCTTCCTCACCACCTATTTTAATCCTGTAAAGCCTACACCACCGCGCTGCGACTGCATGCATATCATGTCCATTTACTTGAATGGGTTGAGTTTGGTGGACAGAGGGTATGATTTTTGCTGAGGCTGCAAAGTAAAGAATGATGGCCACAGAATGTATACAACCCACTCCAAACACTGTGTTAGATTAAGGGGGACAGTAAAACCATGTTTCAACTGCCCATTTTTAACCCCCCCCCCCCTCCCTATCACAAGTGTAAACTAGGCTTAAATGTGTGTATGTCACTCTACAACAGTAATGGTAGTAGAGCTATATGGGACGTATGAGTTAAAATATTGGCCTCATTCACAGTGTTACTAAACCCACAACAGTAAAATCAGTGTGTAAATCATTATGTAACCTAAGGGGCAGTGGCGTAGCGTGTGTTGACAGCACCCGGGGCAAGGCAAGTAATTTTGCGCCCCCTAACCTTCCCTTCCTACAATAATACTTTTAGCACTTCCTGAGTCCCTTTCCCTTCCTACAATACACTACACTGTCCACTACACTACCCACAACATTACCCCATACACAAACTACACTACCCCATACACCCACCACCACACTACCCCTTACACACACCACCACACTACCCCCTACACACACCACTACACTACCCCCTACACACACACACCACTACACTATTCACTACACTATACATTACCTACTACACTTTACAAACCACTACACTACCCACACACCACTACACTACCCACACACCACTACACTATATACACCACTACACTATATACACCACTACACTATATACACCACTACACTATATACACCACTACACTATACACTACCCACCACACACACACACACACACACACACTACACTACATTACACTATACTGTACTACACCACTACACATTATACTGACTTACTAGCTGCTTCCTCTTCCCAGACCGTGTCCACTCCCGTGGCCAGCCTGAGTATTACCATGGCGGCCGGAGCACAGGGACACAGGAAATTAAAATTAGGACAGAGCTGGGGGTGACACACACTGGCGCAGGAATTCGCCCCCCCCCCCCAAATGTTGCGCCCGGGCCACAGCCCTCTCGCACCCCCACGCCATGCCATTGCTAAGGGGTTAATCTTCCACATTGTGTAAAAAGGCTGTTTTATACTGTCTTCTCTGATCCTCCCCTCCCTCCACTGTCCCCACTCCTCCACAACCCATCTCCTGATAAGACAGAACCTTTTGCTAGAGTTTTTACTCGGGAGGGTGCCAATCAGCAGACAGAGGGTCAGGGGTTCTGCAGCCTCATAGGATAGCCAGAGTGGAATGGAATCTCCTCCTACAAGCTTTAACGAGACACTGATAAAAGTCACAAGACTGCTATATACTGCTGATGAAAAAAAGTATTTAGCAGTTTATATTTGCTAAACTAATTGATTTCCCAAGTTCTGTTTAATGTGGGAGACCAGATATAGTGAATGCAGGTTCTGGGTTTAGTAATACTTTAAAGTATAACTAAAGGCAAAACGTTTTTTTTTAGTTTTGGATAAAGGGGAGATGGATTAGAATGCCATTTTCTGCAGCTTTTTTTGTCTTCAGATTTACCAAAAACCATATAATATGAGGTCAATCCTTAAGGCCGGGTTCGCCGGGTTTGGTTAAACCGCATCCAATTTGCATAACATTATAAAATACATTGATTTCAATGAGGCTGGTTCACATATGTGTGATGCATTCGCACTGCGCATTGCCGAAAAAACGCGTACGTTTTCTTGGCATTGTGGTGCGGCTCAGGTGCAAATTCAGGCCCATTATCTTCTATGGGCACGCATCTGATTCGCAGATGTGTTAATTTCTCTTCAGGATTTCTCTCATTCTACTCAATACACTTCCCCCCTCCCCCTCCCCTCTCCCAGGTCTCAAAATTTGCAGCTAAAACGGAGATGATCTGCTGAACAGTTCTCTTATCTCTCTGCAGTTCGCACCGCACAAGTGTAAATCCGGCCTAAGCGTTTCAATTTGTATGCAATGAGGCAGGCCCTTGCACTACATGGTTTTGGTAAATCTGAAGACAAAAATCTGCAGACAATCTAATAGTGTGTATGGGGTCTTAGGCTCCGTACACACGGTCGGACCAAACCGATAAGACTGGCCCGTCGGACCGTTTTCATCGGTTCACCTCTGAAGTGGCCGTACGGCCTGATATGTGTACACACCATCAGTCCAAAATCCGATCGGGTCAGAACGCGGTGACATCAAACACACGACGTGCTGAATAAAACGAAGTTCAATGCTTCCAAGCATGCGTCGACTTGATTCTGAGCATGCGTGGGTTTTGAACCAATGCTTTTCTGTACTAACCATCGGTTTGGTCCGATGGGGCAGCGGTCCATCGGTTTGGTTTTGAAGCATGTTTAGAAATTTTGGACCAAATGAAACCAGACGGATAGCCTATACACACGGTTGGTTTGGTCCGATGAAAATTAACTTGGGTTCATTCTCATGGGACAAACCGACCGTGTGTAGGGGGCCTAAGGCTCCATTTATACTTTTACAACTTTGGATAGGTGCAACTTTGGCTTTGACCAATGATCGTGGACAACTGTTGCGCAACTGCCGCATGTATAACATTCAGGTGCCACTGTGTTGGTTTTGGGAGTTGCAGTCTATAGCATGAAAGTCGCATGAAAGTCAAACTAAAGTAGTGCAGGAACCCTTTTAATGTCGCTGTGATTTTAAGTCGCACATATTTGAACGCTTGTCATTGAAAAACATAAGGTCCGACAAGTGTGAATGAAGCCTAAAAGTGGGAGCCCCGCCGATCATTAGAAGTGACTTTTTACAGAACAGTATGCGGCAATTTGTACCTTACCTTCAACGAGACAGTCGGCTTGCTATTTTTATAGTTTTGCAGAACGGTTTAGTTAAATTTTAAACACCTGTCTGCAATGAATGTAAACATCCAATTAGTAGAAAAGACAGAGGAAACTGGAAAATGAACACAGCAGGTTGAGTGATTTCCCAAAACATATGCTGTGTGCTTTAGGAAGTGCACTTCAAATAACAGGCAAATAGTTATATTTAGGCATTTCGCTGTCATTGTAATACTTTTTTTTCTTTCTTTCTGGCTGCAAATATTTCTAGATTAAAAACCGGAGAAAGCGCAAGAGATTGAAACCTAACTAGTGTGAGACCTTGAGGCTTTTCATCTTTAATAAACAGAAGGCATCTAGCTGAATTGGTTCCAGTAATAATTTATTACCTTGAGATTTTTAGAAGTGCTAACGAGTCGTTCTGAGAAACTAATGAAGCTTGCTTTTGGATTTCACTCTCCTGGCTCGGTGTTGTTAATATTCTGCAAATGGTATCACTTTTTAGTCCAACCAATTCGAAATGATTGGCCTTACTTTAAAATGAGAAGAGCTGTTCTTTTTCCACTCATTGATTTGTTTAAGAAATCTTCCTGCCCTAACAGTTTTACATGAGTTAATCTAATATAAAGGAAAAAATACTAAAAGTGTTACTAAACCCACAACAGTAGAATCAGTCTGTATATTCAGTAAAGCAGCCCTCACATTTTCCACTCGCATTTTGCAAGTGGACAATGAGGGCTGGCAAGCTTAGGCTGCCTGGGGAGGGGGAGGGGGGTAGCACCGCCAGCAGGTGGGTTTAATGGGAGTATGTCTCCAAGCCATCACTCCAGGGGAAGAGAGTGTGGAGGAAATGGAGCGCTGACCGGACCATAGAGCGGGAATAGCCTGCTACATTAGAATTGCCTCCGCTCGCGGTCTCGCACAGCCCCACCTCCTTTGACAGACAGTACGCCGGTCCAATGCTGGGATGTGTTCTGTCCGGTCAGGAGGTGGGGCTATCCCTGCTCTGTGATCCGGTCGGCAATCCCTTTCCTCCACTCTCTTCCCCTGTGATGATCCGGCCGCCCTCTCTCTTTCTCAGGACAGGTCACGCTCCAGTGGGGCTGCAGTGGTGGACGCAGGTGGGGCTGCAGTGGTGCATGGGCACAGGTGAGGCTGCAATAATGGGCACAGGTAAAGCTGCAATGGTAGCCACAGTTCACACTGCATTGATGGGCACAGGCAAGGTTGCATTGGTGGGCGCCGGTCACGCTGCATTGATAAGCACTGACGAGGCTGCATTGATGGGCAAAGGTGAGGGTGCATTGATGGGCAAAGGTGAGGGTGCAACGATAGGCAATGATAAAGTTGTTGTTAATATTTATTTTTGTAACTTAATTCTGCACACAACATTTAAGTGTAATTTCATTAGATAATTTATGAGGGTGTGTTTAGGGGCGGTGCAGAGTAGTGATTGCGTGAGACAACTGGTGACAAGTAACCCTTAAGGCTCAGGACTTGAAATTTTGAGCCCTGCAGTGAAACATGCTTGTCATACACATACTGTGAAACCAAACCATCTCCTGATAGAACAGAGCCTTGGGGGGAAACTGCACATGCTCAGTTTGGTGTGTATTGCTAGAGTGTTTTTATTTTTTATTTTGCTTGCGAGAGTTCATGTGATCAGCACAGGGCAAATCGGCACTGTCCAGACAGAAGGTCAGGAGTCCTGCAGCCTCATAGGACAATCAGGGGAGAATGAAAACTCCTCTTACGAGAAGCTCTGCAGGACACTGATCGAAGTCACAAGACGGCTCAAACTGCTGATGAGAACAGATCTTTAGCAGTTTATATTTACCAAAATTATGCATTCTCATGTTCTGTGTAATGTGGGAGACCAGATATAGTGAATGCAGGGTCCTGGGACACTGGGACAGGGGCACTTTAAAAAAAAAAAATGTTATTGTTAATTTTCCATATTTTTTTTTTTTGACACTTTAAAACAAATAAAAAAAATAATTGATCACTTTTATTCCTATGTAAACATCCATTGTAATAGGAATATGACACAACAGGACCTCTTTACAGTGAGGTATGGGGTCAATAAGACCCCACATCTCACCACTAGGCTGGGAAGCCTAAGAAAAAAAAGATCACTGCTTCACAGCCAAAGCGGACGTGACATCATAACATCGCGCCCGGCCTCCGACGATCATAGAGACTCCGGCGACCATCCGGTCCGCCGAAAATCTCTCTGATCATCATCCGGTGCCGGCGGATCCATTCTCTGACTCACCAATCGCAGCAGTGAGTCGGGAGAAGCACCGGAGGGAGGGGGGATTGTCCCCTTCCGCTGCCCGTAAGAATGATCAAGCGGTGGAACAGCCGCTATGATCATTCTTCTGGTGTAGGGAAACGCCGGCTGAAATCGGCAATATCTGGATGATGCCTGTAGCTGCAGGCATCATTCAGATATACCACCACAAATTCCAGTACGTTATATGACGTACCTTGGGCGCCAAGTGGTTAATATCACTTAAATTCAACACTAAATTCATTAATAAATCATTAAATGCAGGGCTTTTTTAGCAGGGAGTAGTTGCCAGTACTCAACCCTCCCCTGGGTCCCTTGGAGTAGTGAAGTGAGGCGCATAGTACCAGGGCGCAGGAGTGTGCACTGCGCAGGGCGCAGGGCTCAGGAGTGTGCACTGCGCAGGGCTCAGAAGTGTGTGCACGCCGCAGGGCTCAGGAGTGCGCAGGGCTCAGTTTTTATTCCGCTGTCGGCAGGGAAACCCATTGACTGCTAATGACTTGTCAGTTGTTAAGGACGCTGCGGCCGTTTTCCCGGCCCCACCCATTAACAACCAGCTTACACTGTACCCTGATTAGGCAAAGCTGTGCAGCGCGCAATGCATTGCAGGGTGTTTGGTGGTGCAAACACCTTACAAATTCGGGTGTTCAGCGAACGTTCTAACAGGCAAATGTACGGCCAACAGTTGAACAGGCAAATGTTCGACCCAAACTCGTGCTCCGGCCGAACCGTTCGCCCAACTCCAATAACAATCACAAATACAAACTATATAATGCAAACTAATGCATTAAAGCAGTCACTAACTGTATGTTTTAGTTTAATATGGTAAATATTGTTTTTGCATTTCTGGATTCTTATGGTCAGAAATAACTAAGGTGTTTGCATTTGTTCTAAGAAATATTACCCTGGGTTTGGAAATGGACATTTTACTATATGATGATCTTTTGTACCTTCTTTTCCAGCCTATTTGAGAACAGAGTCAAAGAGCAAACAATCAGGCAATTAATGCAATAGTATTCTTCATCTTCAATGAAAGCTAATGACAGAGTGGAAAAATATTTGAATGCCATAACTACATTATTGAGTATAGCATAAGAGAATATATGAGAGTTAACCAGAGTTCTCTGACAGCGGCTGATCTTTGACCACATTAATACAGCAGCCAGACATCATAAAGTCATTTTGATGAGAAGTGCTGTAACATCCTGAACATCTAGATGACTCTGGCATTGAAACTTTATGGCCACGTTCTCTGCACTGAAAAATGCAAGAAAATAAGCAGTTTTTTGTCGGCTGTATGTTCACTGAAATCAATGGGTGAATAAACATTTTTTTGCAGGAAGATAATCGCATAAAGATATACAATTTAAGTGTTTAAGGAATTCGACGGTGACATTTTTCAAGCCTGGGTAGTAGAATTAGAAGAAAATCCGTAGCAAAGTCATTTGTGTCAGGATCCTCGGAGGAACGAACAGAGCTGAGGAGCTTCTCGTGGAATTGACTGTGTACCACAGTGACAGGTGAATACTAATTAAACTGCTACTTGGCCACCACGAAGCAGTGAGAACCAGGGGCTGCTACAACATTGTCATCTAGTGACATATATCTGTGCTGTCTGAAAAATGACACCTCAATGATGTCCTGTGCTAATGGTTACTGAGAAAAAAAAAATTGGTATTGGATTATTGGAAAGAGGTTATCTATGTGGATCCCTGCTGTGTGCATGATACCAAGATCAGTTAATGTGTGTTATGAATCAGGGGATTGAAGTTATTTGTGCAGTGTTGTATGACCGTTTTATTGAAACTGTTATAAACATTCAACTGAAATTGGAAAATATTATTTTTCTTATGAAAACCGACATCAGGATTAACCACTTGCTTACTGGGCACATATACCCCCCTCCTGCCCAGGTGAAATGTCAGCTTCCCGCACTGCGTCGCTTTAACTGACAATTGCGCGGTTGTGCGACGTGGCTCCCAAACAAAATTGACGTCCTTTTTTCCCCACAAGTAGAGCTTTCTTTTGGTGGTATTTGATCGCCTGTGCGGTTTTTATTTTTTGCGCTATAAGCAAAAAAGAGCGTAAATTTTGAAAAAAAATACAATATTTTTTACTTGTTGCTATAATAAATAGCCCAATTTAAAAAATAAAATAAAAAATCTCAGTTTAGGCCGATACATATTCTACATATTTTTGGTAAAAAATAATCACAATAAGCGACTGGTTTGCGCAAAAGTTATAGTGCCTACAAAATAGGAGACAGAATTGTTTTTTATTTTTTTTATTTTTTTTTTTTTTTACTAGTAATGGCGGCGATCTGCGATTTTTATTGGGACGGCGACATTATGGCGGACACATCGGACACATTTTTGGCGCCATTCACATTTATACTGCGATCAGTGCTATAAATATGCACTAATTACTGTATAAATGTGACTGGCATTGAAGGGGTTAACACTAGGGGGTGAGCAAGGGGTTAAATATGTTCCCTGTATAGTGTTCTAACTGTAGGCGGAGAGGGGTGACTGGGGGAGGTGACCGATCTGTGTCCCTATGTACAAGAGACACAGATCTGTCTCCTCTCCAGAGACAGGACGCTGTCTCTGTGTGAGCCGGCAATGAGAGATGATCTCAAATGTTTACATTTGAGATCATCTCTCATTGGCCGCACAGATCGCATAGCAAACGGCCACTCTGATTGGCCATTCGCCGCGATCTGTGATTGGCTGTGTCCAAGGGGCGGACGTCAATTGACGTCCAGTTGGATTTTCAGGTCCGCGCTGTAGCCCTCATTCGGCTATAGCACGGGCCTCAGGTGGTTAAGGAGTATGAATATAAAAAGTAGTGCTGAGCTGTTGATAAAATTTTACGCACAAGCAAAAAAGCAATGAGTATAAAAAAGCACAAGCATAAAAGCTGTGATAATAGGTACAAAGTGCAAAATATTGTGCAAGTGGCAAACTAAATAACGTGCCAAACAACATAGGCCCGGATTCAGAAAGGAGATACGATGGCGTATCTCTGGATACGTCGTCGTATCTCTGAGTGTTCGTGGTCGTAACTATGCAACTGATTCAGAGAATCAGTTACGCACATATTTCCCTAAGATCCGACCGGCGTAAGTGTCTTACACCGTCGTATCTTAGGCTGCATATTTACGCTGGCCGCTAGGTGGCGCTTCCATATAGTTACGAGATGAATATGCTAATTAGGTAGATACGCCGATTCAGAAACGTATGTCCGGCTGGCGCATTTTTTTACGTCGTTTACGTTAGGCTTTTTTCGGCGTAAAGTTACCCCTGCTATATGAGGCGTAGCCCATGTTAACGGCATGCGCCGTTCGTAAAATACGTCAAATACGTGGGGTCACAGTGAATTTACATAAAACAGGCCCACATCATCCCCATTTGAATTAGGCGTGCTTACGCCGACACACATACGTTACACCGCCGTAACTAAGGGCCCAAGTTCTTTCTGCATACGGAACTTGCGCCCTAAGTTACGGCGGCGTATCGTATCTGCGATACGTTACGCCCGCCAATAGATAGACAAATCTATCTGAATCCGGGCCACAGTGTCCAAATAAACCTCAAATGCTGAACAGGTATGTAACACAATGCAAAATAATCATGGAAAAAACTTTAAATAGTACAAGCACAAATAACATCTGCTCTGAAACAATCACATCTGCTGTGAAATATGTAAACAAGTATGAAATGAAATGCAAAGGTGCTTTAGGTGAACGTGGTAAATTCCAAAGTGTGATGCAATAATAAAATAAGTCCAAAATGTGCAATCGCACATAAAAAGCGATGTGTGCAAGGTGATGGCTTTTTCAGTGCCTTCTACTAAGGTGCAAATGTGCAGAGTGATGGCTCTTCGGTGCCTTCTGCTAAGGTAAATGGATGGCCCCTTACCTCACTGCTGTGAGGTTACAGTATATAAGAAAAGCCTGAGTGTATCCAGCGTAATGCAGCCTGCCTGGATAATGCCTTGGGTAATCCCTGGTTGTGGGGAGCGGCTGTTACGTCCGTGGTGTAAGGGGTCTCCGGATGCCGTGCATATATGATGGCAGGGAAGGTTAAAGGAATCTTAGGATAGTGTAGTATGTTTTAACTACAATTGTGTTTTATTGCACAAAAAGTTAACAAGGTACTCACATTCAAACAGTAAACAAAATGTGTATCCACGAGTGCCTAGCTCGCCTGCGTCGCTTCCGGTTGCCTCTACGTAGAGCAATACATGCCAAACTGAGTACGTGGAGCTTGTCTCCTAGTCTCTGTACTATCCAGTGATGGTTTGAGGACTCTGAAAGAAGGGGAGGAACAGAGGAGACCAGATCAAACAGCCTTTTTACACAATGCAGAACATTACCCCCTTAGGTTCCACATCAAGTATAACAAGCATGCTTGACTGTATCTACTGACTGATTTTACTGTTGAGAGTTTAGTAACACTTTTAACCGTTGGAAAGTATCTCACCGAACAGGATACTTTTATTTTTTTGCAGAGGATGCCTAACTTGTTTTTTAGTACAGAGTTTTTCCTCACGCACAGTATTTTATTTTATTTTTTTACCTAGGCACATACATCTGTAGCGTTTTCTTATCTCTTTCCAAAGTTCTAAGTACCGTGTGTTTCTGCTGCTCTGTTCTTCTGTTATCAGCATGATAAGTTCTGACAAGTTCTCTGACAACTGAGAGAAAACCAGGCTGAAATTTGTGTCAGGGTGGGTGCTATAAATAGATTGGCAGAGAGCTGGTCTATTCACAGCACATTCCTTCCTTCATCTGTCTATGTGGAGTGGGAGGTGTGCCTTTCCTCCAATCAGCTGTCACACAGTGTATGCCAAAACTCCACTCCCAGTGCTGAACAGGAAGAAATAAATCTCTATTACCATGTGCCCTTTGTAAAGCATATATAAAGCTGAAGAGAGCATATATACCGTATTTATCGGGGTATTGCGCGCTCCGGCGTATAGCGTGCACCCCTAAAGTGGACCCGCATTCCGGTAAAAAAAAGATTTTAGTACTTACAGTTTTGGTGTCTTGTGCGGCGGCCTCGTCGGGTCCGGCGTCCGTCTGCGGCTTCGGGGGTGTCCTCCTCGCCGGGTCCGGCGTCCTTCTGCGGTGTCCTCCCCGCTCGATCGCCGCTTCCCGCGCTGAGTTTGAACCACTGTGCCGGCATATACCGAGCGCAGTACACTTGGGTATAGTCGGGCAGGCTCGGCTCCTCTCGCGGTCACGTCCGGTGCGTCCTGTACGTCCAGGACGTGACCACGAGAGGAGCCGAGCCTGCCCGACTATACCAGAGTGTACTGCGCTCGGTATATACCGGCGCAGTGGTTCAAACTCGGCGCGGGTATCGGCGTATATCGCCGGACCCACGATTTTGCCCTGTATACGCCGATAAATACGGTACATGTAAAACTTAGGGAGATTTGTTTAATCTCTGTGTATCATCTGAGGCTGTTTATTTAACTGGGTATATGTGAGGGTTTACATCCACTTTAACTTGCATGTCTTGTTTACCAATTGTATGTCCTATATTCGTTTTTTAAAGTTATCCTTTAAGCATGCAGTTCGAAATTCCTCAAAGACATCCCACATTCTATGTTTTAATATTTTACGAAGCTATTTGTAAAAAATGTTTTTCAGTATGATGCTTTTATAAAAGGAAACGGTGCATGTGCTGTGTCATTTGGCCCCCTGTATAACCTTAAAAACCTGGCTGATACTGCCTGGCTATGCCCTCCCCCTTGTAAACTGACCACATTTTTTATGGCTGCTGAGCCCTGACCCCATGGTCAGTTTTTGTGCCTCTGTGATCCACAGCCCTGCTCTGTCCTTGTCTGTCCTCCACCCCCCCCCCCAACCCCTGCCTGTCTGCTCGTGTCAGTCCCCGCCTCCTCCCTTTCTGCTGCTCTTATAACTCTTATATTTATACCATCCCTACCATGTATAATGCTATGTGTCCCAGTGCCTGTGCTGTATAAAAACAGTGGTGATTTCTACCTCCTCTCAGAGCGTTTCTAGGTACCTGCTCCCCCCTCCCCCTCTCAAAAAACACCTTTCAAATTATGTAGAGGGGGAGGTGGACTTAAATTTGAACTTCCTCTTTAACATCCTTTACCCTATTTAACACAAATAACAAGGCTTATTTGACCATCAAAATTGGGAATGGACTTGGCAAAATTAAGAAATATTATGTCACAGAAACCTGTTGGGATGATACTGTTTTGTCTTTTTTGGCTTAAGAAGTGGAAAGATAAGATATATGTCCAAAGTAATACAATTCTTAGTTTGCTATTTGTCTAGCTAGGTATTGACCTGTACTATGTACGGTACCTTAGGTTTGTATCAATGTCCCTATAGACTTCATTAAAACTGACTGGTATAAAAATGAGGTCTCCTGCGTATGTGTTTTGAGAATCTCTTCACTGCAGCAAAGTATAGTGATACAGAATATCATTTATGATGGAACTCTATAGTGGGTATAGTTGAGTAGGAAAAATAAAGAAATCTATTGATGTCAGATTCCCAATAAAATACAGTATTATTGCAATTTAACTTAGAATAACAAGTATGCAATACGATATTGATTTTTTTTTTTTCAGATACACAGAGATGATGCTCTCACTTAAGAATGTTATGATGGCAGTTGTAGAGACATTGGTCAATAAATTTGAAGAGGACCAAGCCAAAAACCGAGAAATGCAGAAAAGGGCACTACATGAACAGTCCAGCTGTAGATACACTGATAATTGTTCCGACAGTGATTCGTCTTTCAATCAGGTATGTGTACGTGTGTTGCATTGCAAAAGAAACGAAAAATGGTCTGGTGCTACCCATGACAAAACTCCATTCCTAAAATGCATACAAAAAAACAACATTTTGCCTGTAGGTCTTTGAATGAGAAGAGCTATGTGAGGCCAATAATGGTAAATATAAAGAGTAATCCTATTGTCACAATTTATTGTAGACGTACACCATTGTATATTGGCTACATAGACATAATTGCCAACCAACTTGAGAACAGCATAACCGTAATGGAAATGATTCACATGTTGGCAAATATTGATCTAAAACAATATACAAGCATCTGTGACTCATAACTTGATGTGTTTCGCATACCTCAATGTCCATCCTCATGTATGGCATTTAAATATAAAAATATTTATGAAAGGACATATCATGGTCTCCCAAGATACACCTTCCCTCTGCTACAAATTCTTCCTTGCCTGCTTCTCACAGTTGAGATGGAGAGCATTCCTATAATCTTGGTAGCAGCAAATTGACCCAGTGGACTTAATGTGCAGACTCTCTGTGAGCACTTCCAGACCAATCAGATTTTCTGTCTCAAGGATCAGTCCTGCTTCAACGTCACTGGCTTTGATGACTTGGTTGTTAAAACTCAAGTCCTGAGATATCAGGTTTTCTCTGTTATTCCCACGCTGCTTAAAGCTAGGAAATCAACCTCTTGCAAAGTCTATTGCTGCTCTTGAGAAGGATTACTTCCCAAATTTCACCCTAGAGGATACTCTGTGGGATGCATCCTGTTCTAGCTCCAGTCTAGGCTGGTGCGACATTTGGCCTTGAGCAACCTGAAGGGCCAAATTCTCTTTTTGAAACTGCTGGCCACTCATTTCCTGACAAAAACCTTTGTTCAGGGGTTGGCTTGCATCATTCCTCCTGTTCATTTACCAGTCTCACCTGGAGATTTTAATTTGGCTTTACAGAACGTTGCTTTTGAGCCGGTTTGGGATATTTCCTTGGCTGACGTTACTCGTAAGGTAGTTTTTTTCTTATGGATACCACATCAGCAAGACGGGTCTTAGAACTGGCGGCCTCATATACAAAAACCCTTCCTCGTTCTTCATTAAAACAAGGTGATTGTGAAGCCCCGGGCCTCATTTCTTCCCAGGGTGGTTTCCTCTTTCAACCTTCATCAGTAAATGTTCTTTTTTCTGTTTGTGCTGCTCCCAAAGCACCCAAAAAAGATCTCTATACATTGTTTAGATGTAGTATGTGTGGTGGGAGCTTATCTATCACCCACTGCATCATTCTGAACCTAAGGTTCTCTGTTTTTCTTGCCTGCAGATGTCCTGCATTTAAATTACTCATCTCTAAGTGGATTAGGTATGTTTTCTCCATGCTTCAGAGAAATCTGGAGGTGTATAATGTTTATCTATGTGTATAGGCACAGTCTGGATATTAGTATTTTGGAATACCACTATCTATGCAATCCACCACTTGAAATATCTGGCCATCATACATATAGAGGACCTCTATGTTTGGGTCCTTTTCTACCTTTTCTTCATTTTGGGCTGTAGTCTCTAGGGCATCTCTCTTCCATTCCTGGAAAATATACTGCATCACTTTGTGACTATACCATGTTTTTATAATGTCACCCTGCGGTTCCCTGAAGAAGCAATCTATCACAAAAAGTGCCAGAACCTCTTCTTACATCCTACAGCTGCAGAGCCTTACCATACCGAAGATATGCAAATTGTATTAGTATGACTTATAGACATCTGGTTCTGGCCTGATAGAAGTGAAATATAAAGTGTGAGATCCATGCTCTATCTAGAGTAATTTTGTATACACCTTTGGTGGTTGTTTAAGATAATTTTATTATTCTATACACAATAAAATGTAATTGTCATTCAAAACTCTGCAGTTGTGGTTCTATTTCTGAGAATGTAACATCATTAAAAATCCCATCCTTTTCTTCTTTTTGTGTTTTATATTGTTATTTGGGCATGTAATGCTATTTGTACCAAACTACATCCTTGTGAGATTACATTGTATAATTGTTTTTCCACTTTCAGTCCTCCAGCACCTCCCACAGCTATGGTTATAACTGGGCAGTAATACTGTCCCGCACATTTTTGATAAACCTCAGCCCTGGTTCACACTGGGTACGATTTGGAATGATTTGAGATGCGATTTGACATGTCAAATCGCATCTCAAATCGGCGGCAATTATCGGCAATGGCACTGTCCTAATCAGTGCGACGGCGCATCTGCGATTTCAAAAAGTAGTTCCTGTACTACTTTCTGCGATTTCGGGCCGCGATTTACATTAAATTGCGGCCGAAATCGCGGCAAAATCGCGCATTTTACCGCGATTTTGAATTCGCAGCAGTGTGAACCTAGGCTAAAGGAAATTTACAATCCGAGTGTAACGTGTATGGTCAGTTTCTGTTCTTGAAGTAACTTGCACCCATCTGCAGCAGCCATGACACAGCCATGTTAAGAAAGTTGGGCTCAGTGGGTAGGGGACAGCTTTGTGTACATGGGAGTGTGGCTTTACTATTGCTACCAGGGACTGATGTGGAGCATCTGTGGAACAGTGCTCACAATAATAAAGTAAGCGTTTTATAAGGCCCCGTACACACGACCAAACATGTATGCTGAAACTGGTCCGCGGGTTTCAGCATACATGTTCGGTCGTGTGTAGGCGCGAGCGGGCCGAATTCCAGCAAACATTTGCCCGCCGGGCCTTTTCCCAGCGGGCAAATATTCCTGGATGTGTTTTAAAACCGTCCGCTGGAATCCTGCCCGCTCGGACATGTACGGTCGTCAGTACAGACCTACCGTACATGTCCGAGCGCCCGCCGTCCCTCGCATGCGTCGAATGACTTTGACGCATGCGTGGAAGCCTTTAAATGGCAGGCCCGCCCACGTCGCCGCGTCATCGTCGCAGCGACGACGCGGACACGCCCCGCGTAGTGTTTACGCGCGGACTTCTGTACGATGGTTAGTACAACCATCGTACAGAAGCCCTCTGGCAGGCATGTATGGTGAAAACGGTCCGACGGACCGGTTTCACCGTACATGTTTGCTCGTGAGTACCCGGCCTAAGATTCTTCATTCCTGTGTCTGTAGCTGCAGCAATCTTGTGTATTGAGAACCTAAGTTGGAAGTCCCTTCAATTTCTTACATAAGGGTGGAATTGTTGGAGGACCCGACGACTGGAATGAAGAAATTCTGCACTACTTTGTATATTACCTTAAATATTACACATGGCAATATTTCAAGGTATTTAGCGTCTGTATGTTTTATTTTTTTATTTATTTATGTACTTATTTTATTGTTGCAGAGTTACACATTTATGAACCAGGAACAACTGCAGCTTATTGCTGAACAGTTAGATCCAAGTCAGCCTGAGGAGGTACGTACAATTTAACAACTTGCTGTTTAAAGATGGTGTCGCATGGCCCCTGCCATTATTCAGGAAGTGTTTGTAGACAGAGACGTTGATTAGCTGGTTCTGAGTAACCAGCTTCAAAGCGCCAGCAAACCTCTTATGTGAGATTTCTAAATGGTCTGTTAATAACATGTTATTATAATTATGTAGACATTATTATAAAGTAGGATTTTTTAAATAAAGCTGTAATTGTAGAGGGGCAATACTCTGCGCTGCACACAATTGAGTAACTGAATTATAAGCTGCAGTAAACCGTTCTTCAGACCTTCCCAAAATGAAACGACTGTAACACAAAATTGGTTACCTTTTAACCGCAGTAAAAATGACTAGTGTGGGCTGGATTCAGGTAGAATTAGGCAGGCGTAGCGTATCTCAGATACACTATGCCGCTGTAAGTTTGAGCAGCAAGTCCTGTATTCACATAGAACTTGCGCTGAAACTTAAGGCGGCGCAGTGTAACTGGGCCGGCGTAAGCCCGCCTAATTCAAAATAGGCTGGTTGGGGGCGTGTTCTATGTAAAATACTACTGACCCCATGTATTTGACGTTTTTAATGAACGACGCATGCGGCGTCCATGGACCTATCCCAGTGCGCATGCTCCAAATGCCGTCGGCAAATGGTCATGCTTTCGACGTGAACGTAAATTACGGCCAGCCCCATTCATGGACGAGTTACGCAAACAATGTAAAATTTTTAAATTTCGACGCGGGAATGACGGCCATACATAACATTGGCTGCGCCATGTATTTGGTGGAATAACTTTACGCCTGAAAACCCCTTACGTAAACGGCGTATCTTTACTGCGACGGCCGGGCATACGTTCGTGAATCGGCGTATCTAGCGGATTTACATATTCTAGGCGTAAACCTAGCGGCCAGCGTAAATATGCAGTTAAGATATGATGGCGTAGGAAACTTATGCCGGTCAGATCGTAGCAACATTTAAGCGTATCTCAGTTTGAGCATACGCTTAAAGTTGCCACGGCGGGGATTCGGACTTACGACGGCGTATCTACTGATACGCCCGTTGTAAATCTATGTGAATCTATACATTTTTATCAATGTATGTAAATATTGCTGTTCTTTCTCTATTTGTCAACTTTGGTGCTTTGGATTAATTTAGGCAGTCCTACAAGTTTTTCTTATTTAATTACTTTACATATTAAGTATCTACCTGTTGTTTCTAAATGTATTTATATGTCGTAGGAGCATCACATAACAACTGCAAATATTATACTAAAGATACATGGTATAGTGTTCTTATGGAATTAAATTCTTGTTTAAATAATTTTTGAGGTTGG
Organism: Rana temporaria; assembly: GCF_905171775.1. Lineage (NCBI taxonomy): Eukaryota > Metazoa > Chordata > Amphibia > Anura > Ranidae > Rana > Rana temporaria. Next base: position 277,767,769 of record NC_053492.1, on the reverse strand, counting down.
TGGTGTAGATTAGTGGTTGTCAACTGGAAAACTACTTCTAGACAGCTGTATAGCAGTAGTGCATTTTCACACCTCAACACCCAAATATTTTGGTCATGCTGCATTTTCAGCCTATCACAATGCACACTGAAGTTGGAGTACAATTAACCCCAACATTGGTGTCTGAGGATGCAATAATAAGCCCCAATATTGGTGTCCGTGCACCCAATAATAACCTTCAACATTGGTGTGAGTGGATGCAATAATAACCCCCCTACATAGACCTCAGTGCATGTAATAATAACCCCCCCAGCATTGGTATCAGTAGACACAATAATAATCTCCAGCATCAGTGGACACCGAGTATTGTTGTCAGTGAAGACCGTAATAGCCCCCATCACTAGTGTTAGTGATTGCAATAATAGCCTCCAGCCCTGGGGTCAGTGGACGCAATAATGGCCTTGAACATTGGTGTAAGTGAATGCAATAATATCCCCCCAACACTAGTATTAGTACTATCTTTGGTAGTCACTGGTAGTCAAATTTAAGCCCCTCTGCATTGATGGGCAGTGGCAGTGGAAATTAACCCCCTTTACATAAGTATGCAGTGGCAGTGAAAGTTAATAACACAAACTCCCCTTCAGTGGTGGTCTATGATAGTTAAATTTAACCCCCACCTACATTGATAGTCCCTAGACATTAGAGTTAATCCCCCTTCCCTCCACCAGCATTGCTGGTCAAGGCAGTGTAAGCTAACCCGCCTGCTCCCAGGCATTGGTGGACATGGCATTGAAAGTTAACATCACCATTATGCCCTTCCATTGTTGGTCACTTATACATCACACGCTGTTACGCTGCTCCCTTTCCGGAGGCTGGGACTTTAATTGTACTTTGGATGGAGATGACTCTCCCCACAATACAGTCTCTGTTATGCCCCGTACACACGATCTGGCTTTTGCCCGGCCAAACTCACATCGGAATTTTGACGGAATTCCATCGGAGTAAAAGAGAACATGTTCTCTATCTAATAAAAGAAAAGGGGTTCCCCTGGGTGGACTTTTAAGGTACTAATAGTATTCCAAAATATAGTTTTATTCACAGTTGCACATATTTATCAAAAAAAATTAAATATTGAATTAAAATATACATTTCCAATGATTGTCGCCATATAAGTAAATACATGAGGAACCTTCTTTTTACCACTGACGCGTTTCGGGATTAACCTTCTTTAGGGGTGTGTAGAGAAGGACAATAAGTTCATCTAAGCATAACAATACATAAAGTTAATTACATGCGTTTAGAACATTATTAAATATATACAAAAAGTTTTCTTTATATGTGATGTATATACATGTAATCATTCACTTGCGTATTATAAAGGATGATGAATATTTCATTGGATACATTTTTTTTTTTTAAAGAATTGAAAATATAAACAGCACGCTGGGTTCAATCAATGAGGTTGCCAGTCAAACAAGGAATGGGTATCAGGATATACAATTAATGCAGGTTTGAGACAGACATTTATAAGGAACAGGTGTTCATCCCAGTAGGGAGAAATTATTTCAAAGACCGAGAAGCCGGTGGATCAGCCAGAAGAGATATACTGGGACTGGGATGGAGGTCCCTAAAAAATATAAGATAACAAATACAAATAATAGATTGTACCCCAATAGGGATAAATGGTATATATTATATAGAAAGAGTAATGATTTGCTACAATAACAGTTTGAATGTTAATAAAGGATAATGAAATGTTTTATATATGTATAAACACCTGTTCCTAATAAATGTCCGTCTCAAACTTGCATTAAATGTATATCCTGATACCCATTTCTTGTTTGACTAGCAACCTCATTGATTGAACCCAGCGTGCTGTTTATATTTTCAATTATTTTTAAACAATCATATCCAATGAAATATTCATCATCCTTTATAATACGTAAGTGAATGATTACATGTATATACATCACATATAAAGAAAATTATTTTTATATATTTAATAAAGTTCTAAACGCATGTAATTAACTTTATGTATTTTTATGCTTAGATGAACTAATTGTCCTTCTATACACACCCCTGAAGAAGGTTACCCCGAAACGAGGAACCCCGAAGGTTCCTCATGTATTTACTCATATGGTGACAATCATTGGAACTGTATATTTTAATTCAATATTTAATTTTTTTTTAAACATATGTGCAACTGTGAATAAAACAATTTTTTTACTCTCAATATCCTGTATATTTTGGAATACTATTAGTGCCTTTAAAGTCCACCCAGGGGAACCCCCTTTTTCTTTTCTCGTATACACTGGATGTGGTACAAGCATACATTTGCCATTCACCCCCCTTTCTTTATGTTTTCTATCTAAATTCTGATGGAATTCCTTGGAATATCCAATGCAAAATTCTCAGATGGGGCATACACACGGTCGGAATTTCCGATGGAAAAAGTCTGTCAGACTTTTTCCATCGCAAATTTTGATTGTGTGTACGGGGCTTAAGTCAGTGCTGTTGCTGAAACTCAAAGAGTTATGGCACCCTTCTGCCACTCTGCTTTGTACATGGTATCCAACAACTTGCTGGCTGCATGTGGAGGGCCAGTGGGACCCATGTTCAGCACCAGGGATGTAAATCCTGAATTCATCTAATCATGCTCATTAAAGGAAAGGTCTATTGGGAGAGATTACTTAATCTGCCTGTATTGCTCTAGGAACCAGTGTGATTTTTACCTTACTTTATTAAATGACACGTGTGAAATAAGAAGAGCCTGATTAGATGTTTGAGATAACAGATTCCTTGATAAATAAAGTCTGTTGCTTTCTCACTGTTCTGTTATCAGACACCTGTCAAATAACCTCTCTGAGGTTATTGGGAGTCAGAAGAGGTAAATCTGTTCTCATGGTTGCTTTACAAGTTACCATTATAGGACACATTCATATGGGTGATGAGTCCTCGGTAGATTGATTCTGCTCACTGTCCATCATTTTCACATGGATTAATGCAAGTGTGATATGTTTTATTCATCTCAATGAGGAATGTATATTTTAGTCTCACACACTTAAGATAATCACTCTTGAAATCACTGGAAGTCCAAAGATTGACAGCAATATGTCTGCGTAATTGTAAATGACAGGTAAAACACTATCATGCTCTTTGTGTAAATAACAATTTTTTTCCTGATAGATAATAAAGAAGCCTGTCAAACATGTGCTGCTATATAAATGCAGAGGTGGTTCATCACTCAATGACTCCATAGCACCTTTGGCACTTGGAACTAGGTGTCCCTTAAATACATGTTTAGATCTACAAATTCCCAACCCACTATTATTTTCTAACTTTGACGGCTGACATTGCTCAATGGACCTCCATTAATCTCTTTGTTCAACAAAGATACCTTTGTCAGCAAATCAGGACACGTCGCAATAGAACTCTGTACAATTCTGTGATAATCATAGGTTCCTGGGGAGCCCAACAGGTTTCATCCTAGGAATCCATATAATGACAAATGCATAATGTAAGACCGCTGTATTTGGAGTGCACCAATGTGCAAACCATGCACATTGTGTCCTGGAGAAATGTCCACGTTATTATAGAGAGATTGAATGCTTCACAGAACAATAAGCTTCGCATTACATTTCAAACTAAGATAGAAGTCAGGTACCTTGGGAGGAATTTTTCAAAGCTGGAGCACCCAAAATCTGGAGCAAAGAAAAGTATACCACTCTATAAATCAATTTATCCCCGTTGCTTCTGTCCCAACAAACCAAGAGGGTGCTGGCTGTGCTCAATTAGCATGGGATGAAAGAAAAATCCTGGATCGCCGCACTCCTCAAAAAACGATGTCTTTATTCAAAACATGAAAAAACAACAAAATTTCATATGGAAAAAAATCTGGAGCAACTGTGAATGGCAACCAATCATTCATTGTCAAAGCTTAACTTGAAAAATGTTGAACCTAGAAGCTGATTGTTTACTGTGCATATCTGCTTCAGATTCTGGCTGCTCCAGTTTTAATATACACTATATTACCAAAAGTATTGGGATGTCTGTCTTTACACGCACATAAACTTTAATGGCATCCCAGTCTTGGTTCATAGGGTTCAATATTGAGTTGGCCCACTCTTTGCAGCTTTAACAGCTTCAACTGGGAAGGCTGTCCACAAGGTTTAGGAGTGTCTCTATGGAAATGTTTGGCCATTCTTCCAGAAGTGCATTTGTGAGGTCAGGCACTGATGTTGGACAATTAGGCCTGGCTCGCAATCTCCGCTCTAATTCATTCCAAAGGTGTTCTATCGGGTTGAGGTCTGAACTCAAGACTGGTCAAGTTCATACACCCCAAACGCGCTCATCCATATCTTTATGGACATTGCTTTGTGCACTGGTCCAAATCATTTGGTGGAGGGGGATTATGGTGTGGATTTGTTCTTCAGGGGTTGGGCTTGGCCCCTTAGTTCCAGGGAATGAAACTCTTAAAGCGGGAGTTCACCCAATGATGTTTTTTTTTTTTTCTCTTTTCCCCTTAGATGGATGCTCGTTTTGTCTAGGGGAATCGGCTAGTTGTTTTAAAATATGAGCCGTACTTACCGTTTTCGAGATGCATCTTCTCCGTCGTTTCCGGGTATGGGTCTTCGGGAGCGGGCGTTCCTTCTTCATTGACAGTCTTCCGAGAGGCTTCCGACGGTCGCATCCATCCCGTCACGAGTAGCCGAAAGAAGCCAAACATCGGTGCGGCTCTATACTGCGCCTGCGCACCGACGTTCGGCTTCTTTCGGAAAATCGTGACACGATGGATGCGACCGTCGAAAGCCTCTCGGAAGCCTGTCAATCAAAATAGGAACGCCCAGTCCCGCAGCCCATACCCGGAAGCGGCGGAGAAGATGCATCTCGTAAACGGTAAGTACAGCTCATATTTTTAAACAACTAGCCGATTCCCCTAGACAAAACAAGCATTCATCTAAGGGGAAAAAGTGTTATGTACGGGTGAACCCCCGCTTTAAGGCATTAGCATACCAAGACATTTTGGAAAAATTCATGACAATTTCATGATAGCCCCTTCCTGTTCCAACATAATTGCGCACCAGTGTACAAAGCAAGGTCCAAAAAAACATGGATGAGGGAGTTTGGGGTGGAGGAAATTGACTGACCTGCACAGTGTACTGACCGCAACCTAAGAGAGCACCTTTGGGATAAATTTGAGCGGAGACTGAGAGCCAGGCCTTCTCATTCAACATCAGTGCCTGACCCCAAAAATGCGTTTCTGGAAGAATGATCAAACATTCCCATAGACACGCTTCTAAACCTTGTGCACAGCCTTCCCAGAATAGTTGGAGCTGTTATCGCTGCAAAGGATGGGCCAACTCAATATTGAACCCTACAGACTAAGATTAGGATGCCATTAAAGTTCATGTGCATGTAAAGGCCGGTGTCCGAATAATTTTGGTAATGTAGTGTATATGTCTTTTTTTTTTTTTTCCCCCTGCATTCATGTAACTAAAGATCCGCATGCATATCCAGTAAGTAGATTTGATTATCCAGATGTGCATATGTAAGTAAAAACATGTCAAATAATTATTTTCAACGCTAACACACTCAGTTTATTCATTTTATAGTAACCAGGTAAAGGGGTCTTGCCGAATGGAGCATGACCCAATCCACAACCCATATAATAGTAAAATAAATGTAGCCTTATTTGGAGTCCACCTCTGTGCAAACCAGCGCTGACATACACTCTGCCCTGCAGTTATCGCTGCTTTTATGGAATGATTCCTGTTAACAGCCCCTCAATCTTTTTGCAAAATTGAATGTGCAAACATATCGAACATTCCTTCCTAATTAAAGCGGTTCTTCAGTCTAAAAAAAATTAAAATTAAAAGTCAGCAGCTACAAATACTGTAGCTGCTGACTTTAAATAAAAGGACACCCGCCTGTCCAGCTGTCCAGGGCTGTCCCCACCTGAACCGATTATTTGCCAGTCTTCAGGTCCCCGGTGCCAGCATGTTTACTATGGGAAGACGGATGTGGTTCCTTGAGCCAAGCTGCACTTTGTGAATGGTCCCGCAGCCTTCTGGGACCTGTTGCGTGTCCCAGAAGGTTGCGGGTGGAGAGGTAGGAAAACTTCCAGTGGAATCTCTGTGGGAATCTGATTAGAAGTGGGTGCGGTACCTTTCAAACCAAGCACCTGCTCCTCCCCAAAGAAAAGAAAAATGCCAAAAGTAGAAGAGGAGGCTGGAAGGAGGGCATAAAGAGGAACTGCATTAAAGTAAAAAAACATTTCTATAGCTCTTCTTCCCACTTTATCTCAAACAGTTACAGTACCTGACACCTCTTACGATTCAAAGCTCTCTTTGCGGGCACCCCTGCGCTCCTCCTTTCTTGCATTCACAGGCTTCACTGAGGGCAGTGGGAGCCATTGACTCTTGGCTGTCTCTGGAGCGTGCCGGTACGAGTGCCCCCACAGCACAAGGCTTGCTATTCGGGTACTCGGAGAAGAGGAGTGGACAGTGTCGGTGGGGGACTAAAAATAAAAAAAGGTGCATTTAATACCACTTTAAGGAAGTTCACTGATCAGAATATGTTTTTTATCTTTAAAGGTGCGGAAAGAAGCCATGCAAACCTTATGCTCTGCTCCTCCTTCTGATGTTCTGAACTGTGAATCCTGGAGCGTCCTGCATAAAAACCTCACTTTATCACTGGCGGATCCTGACTCCACATTTACTGTAAAAGCAACTATTTTTGTATTCTTTCTTTCCAAATAAGTATTCCCCTTGTCAGTATAACTAGATTTTAAACACAATTCATTAAAACATAATCAGGCACCATGTTTTTCTATTATTAATTTTTCTACTTCATTTGAACATATGAGGTCATATGTTTTTATGTTTAAGTCATATTTTTTTAAACCACATACAGCATTTTATTTTCTTGTTTTTAAAGAGTTCATTAACACAACTGAACATGTAGTGACTAGTATGTCATATTGGATCCCAGACCCAGTGTAATGCCGTGTACACACAATCGATCAAACCCATGAGAACGGTCTGATGGACCGTTTTCATCGGACCAAACCGATCGTGTGTGGGCCCCATCGGTTATTTATCCATAGGTTAAAAAAAAGCAATCTTGTTTTAAATTTAACCGATGGATACCTAACCGATTTGAAAAAAAAAACGAAAAAAATCCACGCATGCTCAGAATCAAGTCGACACATGCTTGGAAGCATTGAACTTAGTTTTTTTCAGCACGTCGTTGTGTTTTACGTCACCGCGTTCTGACACGATCGTTTTTTTTAACTGATGGTGTGTAGGCACGACTGACCATCAGTCAGCTTCATCGGTTAACTGATGAAAATGGTCCATCAGACCGTTTTCATCGGATAGACTGATCGCGTGTACAGGGCTTAAGACGGCTATGTGTGTGCAGTGGTACTCTTTTGAAGCTTTTGTAAACATTATGGTTTGTTTTAGGCAAAAAAATTCAGTGAAGTCAATTGCATGTAGTAATATTGAATTTCAGATATATTAAATCGTTATTTTGTATTTTAACCTACTGTTTTATTGGGATGATATGCTAATGTTGATGTTTTAATAATGTTTATATGGCCATATAATGACATGCTCCTGTGAGATTTAAACATCTTTAAACATTTGACAGGTGTCTGATAAGCACTTCTAGATTTATCCCAGCATTCCCTGTAAGCCATGAAAGATAATATACAAGTTACCTAGATAAACAGCTTTCTGCTAATCACAATTTTCCATCAGAGGGAGGAAGTGTAGTAGATACAAATTTGCATATTCACTGTGTGATAGGGGCGTCTGAAAAGATATCTGAATGATCTGCAAAACGCTCAGGAAATAATTTGCTGAATGTCTAGAGAGCTTTACAGGGGATAAACAAGCATTTAATAGAACCTTGAATGTCCAGGAGAACCCAATCTTTAAAGTTCATAGCAACTTCTAGGAACAAAGAAGGTTGGGACAACTGTCACAATCACCCCTCCCCCCCCCCAACCTTGCCACCTGAATAATTAAATAAATGTGAGCTCAGCTGAGCAGATTCTACAAGAATGTGACCACTAATGGCCCGTACACACGATCCTAATATTGTACGAAAAATGTCGTCCGAGGAAGAATCGAACGATAATCGGATCGTTAGTACAGGGCTTCCGTGAGCAGATCATGACAGTTCATCCGACATTATTCGATCAGGCAAGCACGAAAAATTTTCTCGTACGATACCATAACGGACGATTTTCGTTTAGTCAGTACAGTTGTCGTCCGAAAGTACAACATTACAACACATGACATCACTTCCGATTTCGTGCAAGAATTTTCGTGACTTTAGTAACCTATTCAATTTCTACTTGCGACTAGTAAACAAAAAAAGTTGCACGATCTGTCGTCCGATTTTCGGATCGTGTGTACGTGGTGGCATTAGTACTGAATAGCGAGATAGCGCAGTTGGGTTCAGACTAGGATCAGATTGTGCCTAATCTCATTTCAGGTACTGAGTGTTGAAGGATTGTGGGTTGGCATTTGACCAGCCTCCAAAATCTTGGGTAGCCTAGCTTCTAGATTATTTGAATGTTCCACCCAAAAATAACATTTACATAAAAAAAGTAAAATAGAAGGTAGGGATATTATTTTTGTTGGATTCATGTTCTTAACCACTTAAGGACTGCCTCCTGCACATGTACGTCGGAAGAATGGCACGGCTGGGCACATGTACGTGCTGTGCTATTGTCCAGCTGTGGGTCGCGCGCACGTGCCCGCGACCCGGTCCGAAGCGCCGTGACCGGGACCCGCGGACCCAATCGCCGCTGGAGTCCCGCGATCGTTCCCCGGAGCTGAAGAGCGGGGAGAGCTGTATGTAAACACTGCTTCCCCGTTATTCACTGTGGCGGCGGCATCGATCGTGTGATCCCTTTTATAGGGATTCACAATCCATGACGTCACACCTACAGCCACACCCCCTACAGTTGTAAACACACATGAGGTCACACATAACCCTTTCAGTGCCCCCTTGTGGTTAACTCCCAAACTGCAACTGTCATTTTCACAGTAAACAATGCATTTTTTGCTGTGAAAATGACAATGGTCCCAAAAATGTGTCAAAATTGTCCGAAGTGTCCGCCATAATGTCGCAGTCATGAAAAAAATCGCCGATCGCTGCCATTAGTAGTAAAACATTTTTTTTTATAAAAATGCAATAAAACTATCCCCTATTTTGTAAACGCTATACATTTTGCACAAACCAACAGATAGACGCTTATATTTACCAAAAATAGGTAGAAGATCATATCGGCCTAAACTGAGGAAAAAAAACGTTTTTGTAATATATTTTTGGGGGATATTATAGCAAAAAGTAAAAAATATTGAATTTTTCTTTTAAATTGTCGCTTTTATTTTTGTTTATAGTGCAAAAAAAAAAAACCCTGCAGAGGTGATCAAATACCACCAAAAGAAAGCTCTATTTGTGGGAAAAAAAGGACGCCAATTTTGTTTGGGAGCCATGTCGCATGACTGCGCAATTGTCTGTTAAAGCGACGCAGTGTAGAATCGCAAAACCTGGCCGGGTCCTTTAGCTGCAAGTGGTTAAAGTGGGGTTCCACCCATATAAAAGTCAGCAGCTATAAAAAGTATAGCTGCTGACTTTTTATAATCAGGCACTCGCCTGTCCCATGGTCCAGCGATGGGGCGAACGCAGCGCTGTCATTCTGACTGTGGACGCCCAGCTGTGGCTGCACAGCTGTGAAGTGTCCCCAAAGATTGCACAGAGGGAGGGGGGGAGAGGTGAACTTCCCTCTGGTGCCGCGGAGCCCGGCTGGGGCCCCTTGAAGAAGTCAAGGGGCCCCAGTAGATGCTAAAAACCTGTGCCGTTTTGTAAAATAATCATTAATTTTATTGTTTTACCTGTAGGACATTTGGGTCCCCTCAAAAGCCTGGCTAAAAAAAATCCTATTTAGCATCTCTCACAGCCTGCCTTGTTGCTAGGACATGAAAACTGTTCGTTTTCACTTCTGAAATATTGGGCGTAAGCATCCAAAGCTTTTTACGTCCTGAGCAAATGTGGTTACTTAGATGTGCATATGTAAGTTAAAGTGATATTAAAGGCTTGTTTTTTGTTTTTTTTTGCTTTGTTTTTTTGCTTTGTTTTTTAAATAACAAACATGTTATTCTTCCCTGCTGTAATGGTTTTGCAGAGAGCATCTCTGATCCTCCTCTTCTCGGGTCCCCCATCGGCTCTCCTGGCTTCTCCCTCCTGCCAAATGCCACCCACAGCAAACAGCTTGCTATGGGAGCACCCAAGCTGTTGCTAGGTGTGTACATTCACACATTGAGCATGGCTTGGCACCGCTCCCGCTCTTTCTCCTTGGCTCACTGGCTGTGATTGACAGTAGCAGGAACCAATGGCTACCACTGCTGTCTCAGCCACTGAGAAGGGAGACTCCCAGGAGAGCTGAGGCTCTCGCGTGCATCTCTGAATCGGGATGGGGCTCAGTTTTGCTGTTCTGCTGAACACAGAATTTTTTTTTACCTTCATGCATACAGTGCATGAAGGTAAAAACCCTTGAGCCTTTAAAAACTACTTTTAAGACCAGAAAACTACTTTGTATTAGGCCCCATACACACGGGAGGATTTATCTGCGGATACGGTCCAGCGGACCGCTTCCGCGGATAAATCCTCTCGAGGATTTCAGCAGATTTTAATGCGATGGAGTGTACTCACCATCGCATTGAAATCCGCGCCGAAATCCTCTGGCGATGACGTGTCGCGCCGTCGCCGCGATTATGACGCGGCGACGTGCGCGACGCTGTCATATAAGGAATTCCACGCATGCGTCGAATCATTACGACGCATGCGGGGGATCCCTTCGGACGGATGGATCCGGTGAGTCTATACAGACCAGCGGATCCATCCGTTGGGATGGATTCCAGCAGATGGATTTGTTTGGCATGTCAGCAAATATTCGATCTGCTAGAATCCATCCCAGGGGAGAAATATCCGTGGAAACAGATCCGCTGGAGTGTGCACACCATAGGATCTATCCGCTGAAACCCATTTGCTGGGATTTTTCAGCGGATGGATTCTATCGTGTGTACGGGGCCTTAGAGTTATTTTGTAACAATACATATGCTAATAATGAAGAATATAGTCATTGTCCAGTGATGTAAATTTCTTCAGGGTGCATTTACTCTATGAGAAACAACAAATGTCCCAATGAAATAGAACATTGCGCCATCCCCCGGTGAGGTGAATAAATCTTAAAGGTATGACCAAACTCCCTTCACCACAAGTAAAAATGGCCTCTTACCAGATAGTATTAATCCTTTTTAAAAGAGAATAAGCATGCATGTAGATAACAAGCCTCTAGACATCTGCTAGTATTCACAGCAAACTGCCCACTGTAAACGCCAGCGACTGCAAAGGTCAGCATACCATGCCGTACCTCTGTTTTATTAGTTATGTTCCTATGGAACCCAATCACACTTCATAACTTCTTTCTTTTTGAAGACGTTGCTGTTTGTTTCACCTTTCTCGCACTGATTTCTCAATGGGGGGGGGGGGGGGGGGGGTCTGCACTCAGAAAGCGAATGAAGCTTTTCTGTCCATATTCCTGAAGACTGGGAATCTATATTTGTCAATCCATATTTTTATCTTTTCTGTAATTTTGAAAAATGCAATGCATCTCTTTCTGTGCAAAATTATTTTTGTACACAATATAGTCATGGCATTAGTAACTGTTTGAAAAAAAGGAGTTGATGAATGGCAGATTAATATTTGAAAACAAGATCTGCCTGTCTGTGAAAGGTCTGTTACCTATTTCCCTGATATTTTGCAGTAATTCAAGCACTGTAAAGCTAGGCATTCATTATTCAAATGTAACGCCTACCCCAATTTTTTCCAGGAGTCTGATGGTGACTACCGGGGGAAGGGATGGTTGGCATACATTCTCAGGGTGCAGGTTTGTGGGCATGGTGAGTGATGAACAAGAGAGAAATTGGGCGCCGTCTTGTTTTATGATTAAAACAAGAGAGAAGATTATTTCTCAAGCAGGAAAAATGTGGGATTGGACACAAAAACACTATTAGTATCGATCAGCAACAGTCAGATTGGCAGACTCCTTAGACAAAAATAGATGAGATAAGATAGACAGCAGTACAGGAGAAAGGACCTTTTTAATCTGAACCAGCACATCAATACTTCATAGGACAGTCTGTCTCCTCTAGTAACTGAGCTTTAGCTTCATACACTTAGATTCCCTTAAATGATTCTCTCTGAAGTCCTCCCAGCCACTTCATAGCCTCCAGCTCATCCCTCTGGTGCCTCCTTTCAGAACTCCATCCGTCTAGAATCAGTTCTGGATCTTTGGCAGGCTATCCTCTGCATAAACTCAGGCCTAGCAGCCAGGAACTGTACACGCATCCACCCAGGCCCAGGAAGACTAACCCTGATCACCTGACTTCTTTCCATTAAATAGCTTTTCCCAGCATGCTTAGCTAAAAATGATTGGCTGAGAAAAGTATGTTTATCCATAACTTTAATATACTGTAGCTCATCATACTAGTGTCAAAGGCAACAGTACCACCTACTGACAAAAGGGAGAAGCCACCACTAAATGGAATTAGCACAGAAGTCATTTGAACAGTAAACACTACAAATTAGCCAGGCTGGCTACCACTCAGCATAACTACATTTACCTACAGCCCTACTTTTAGGACTACACAAATTTCGTCCAGTTCTTGATGAAGAGGCCAACATTTGCTCCATGGCTGGCCCTGTCACCACTCTCCTGCCTAACATCCCTTGATTGAAAAATTTAAGGGAACCATTTTGAAAATTGTTGGGCAAACAGCAGCTTTTTTCAAATCAGATGCAACCGCAGTTAGGGTATTCAGACAGCCAGCGGTGCCAGCTGTCAAAATATCATCACCCCAGCCAGAGAATTGTCCATCAAGGGGCAAAAAAAAACAAAAAAAACTGTGTGGCCAGCTTAAAGTAGTTGTAAAACCTCACATATACCTAGTGAAGTGAACAGCCTGAGATGATACACAAAGATAAAACAAATCCTCCTACATAGGTTTTACTTGTTTATCTGCAGTTCTCTCTTCCCTACACCCCTTCAAAAAGGGCAGATTGTTTTAACATCTTTCTTCATCTGTCAGAAGCACAGAGGAGAGGGCAGAGAGGCTGCATTGGAGGAAAGTAACACACCCCTCCTTCACACATTGTGTTCCGAATAGACAAGCTTGGTGCCTATCGCCCTCCCCGACACAAACTTATTTAATGTTTTGGGAAAACTTCTCAGAAGTGACTCATGTTGATAACAGAGGAACGAAGCACCAGAGAAACGACACTTATGCCTCGTACACACGACCGTTTTCCCGTTGGGGGGGGGGGGGGGGACAATGGTTTTCCCGACTAAATTCCTCTCAGGCCTCGTACACACGACCCAACATGTCTGCTGAAACTGGTCCGCGGACCAGTTTCCGCAGACATGTTCGGTCGTCTGTACGGCCGACCGGACAATTTTCCGGCGGATCGTACAGGTTTCCAGCGGACAAAGGTTTCTTAGCATGCTAAGAAACATGTCCGCTGGAAGCCTGTCCGTCGGACATGTTCGGTCGTCTGTACGACTAACCGGACATGTCCGCTTGGCCGAAAACCCTCGCATGCGTCGAAGTGATTCGACGCATGCGTGGAAGCATTGACCTTCCAGGGTCACGCACGTCGCCGCGTCATCGTCGCGGCGACGGCGCGGCCACGTCACCGCGTTTGCTGTCCGCGGGAAATTTGGTCTGATGGTGTGTACAGCCATCAGACCAAAATCCGCCAGCGGACATGTCCGATGAAAACGGTCCGCGTGTGTACGAGGCCTCATGCCTGCCTTGCATACACACCATCACACAAAAGTTCGATGAAATTTTGTCTGCCATGAATGCGGTGATGTAAAAGACTATGACGAGCACACAAAATTAAGTTCTATGCTTTCAAGCATGCGTCAAATTGTTTCCGAGCATGCACTTTTTTTCCCGTCTGAACGGTTTTTCCTGCTAGGATTTTTTTCCTGACGGGGGGAAAAAGAGATCCTGCTCTTCTTTTTTTTTTTTTTTTTTTTTCGGCAGTTTTCCCGTCGGAAAAACTGCAATGGAGCATACACACGGTCGGAATTCCCAGCCAAAAGCTCTCAGCGCAGTTTTTAAGACGGGATAACTAGGCATTAGAGCTTTGGAGAGGGACAAGTAAACACTATAGATATGTGTGCTTTGTTCAGATTCCATGACTGAGGTTTACTGCAGCAGCAAAAGAGTTAATGCAGTATTTTTCATGTTCTTTTATCACAGTACAGACTGGAAACGTTTCTTACCTGCAAAATAAATTCACAGACATTAGCCAAATTGATTTTATTTCTATGTCTAGCAAGTCCTAAATATGCTTGTGAGCGATGATTAAAGGACATGGTTACATGAGACATTAAGTGGAATTAGAACATAGGCACAGAGCAAATTGCTTTTTCCTCTAGTTAACTGTAGGAAATGGATAAGTGGAAAGACAATTTCAGTCTTGTGTACGATTGGTGCGTCTTGGAAAAGTAATTTACAAGCCAAGTAAGTAGAGAATTGACTTCTTTTTTGCCTGTTGAGTTTGTTGCAGATAGTGAATTAAGTATTACTTGGATGCTTGCTTTTTATTGCATCTGCTCCAATACTTCCCATCTGTTAGTCACAGAAATGAAAACCTGTCTAATTTTCCCATACATATAAATTACCATTTTCTTTCATTTTTATTTGTTTCACTTGACAAATACTCGTAGAGGGGCAGATTTGCTAAATTCAGAGAATTCTGAATTTTCGCACAAAAAATTGTTTGAATATTCATTTAAATTACCCAGTTATGTGCAGATAAAAACGGTAAACAAAGATTTTCATCTTACATGATTAGATAATGAAGTGAATCTTCCTACAATTTATAGTGTGAACATTTTCAATTCCTTTAGTAAGTCTGCCTTTAAAAAGTCGCTACAGTAAATTTGAATATTTTTGATAGATCACTGTGACAATCTCTATATTCTAGAACAATCCCGACCAATCAATAAAAATCTCTCTGCGATATGTACTTTGTACTTTTTTATCATTACATGTTAACCCCTTGCCATCTGCCCTATAGCAGTTTTACTTCTACAGGACGGGAGCTGTGTGCTGGATCACGTATGTGCATATGTGATCCCGCTCTTTTGGGTAGGGGGTGCGCATGCACGCCACCACCGGCTCGCTTCCGCTGTAATTGCACACAGCAGAAGCCGATCAGTGGGTTCCGGGTACTTTGTCCGCCGACACCTGCCAATTGTCAGTCAGAGAGACCGAACTGTGATCTGCCTATGTAAACAAGGCAGATCGCCATTCTGACAGGGGGGAAGGAATGGAGTTTGTGTCACTGCAAAGCAGGGAGTAAATTCCATCTCTTCCCCTAGTAAAAGCACCTCACACAGTTCATATAAACACTGGTTAAAGACACACAGTTATCCCTTTGATCGTGGTGATGTTAACCCCTTCCCATCCAGTGTCATTAGTACAGTGACCGTGCATATTTTTAGCACTGGTCACTGTATTGGTGTCACTGGTTCCCACAAAGTGTCAGTTATGCCACGTACACACACGACTGTTTTTCATGACGAGAAAACTACCATTTTACCAATTTGCACACACATCTCCCGGTTCTTGCTCTATAACAAGCGATTGCGGGTACCCGATGGTGATCGCGTCTGCCGGGCACACGCATCGGCGTCAGGGGCGAGCAGGGGACGCACGTTCCTATTGGCTAAACGGCGAGATGACGTAGATCTACGTGATCTCGCCCAGCAGAGCTGACCTGCCGCCGTATAACTGTGGCGGCTGGTCGGCAAGCAGTTAATGACCAGGCCATTTTTTGCGATATGGCACTGCGTCACTTCAACTGATAATTGCGCAGTCGTGCGATGTTGTACCCAAACAAAATGTGGGTCTTTTTTTTTTTCCGGACAAATAGAGCTTTCTTTTGGTGGTATTTGATCACCCCTGCGGTTTTTAGTTTTTGCACTATAAACAAAAAAAAGTTTTTGAAAAATAAAAACAATATTTTTTTGCTATAATAAATATCCCCAAAAATGTTTTAAAAAAATATTTCTTCCTCAGTTTAGGCCATCATGTATTCTTCTATATATCTTTGGTAAAAAAAAATTGCAATAAGCATATATTGATTGGTTATAGCGTCTACAAACTATGGGATAGATGTATGGCATTTTTATTATTCTCACATTTTTTTTTTTTTAACTGGTAATGGCGGTGATCTGCGATTATTATTTTTTTGTGGGACAGTGACATTGCGGTGGACAGATTGGACACTTTAGACACTTTTGTGGAACCATTGACATTTATACAACAATTTAAGTTAAAAATGGCCACTGATTACTGTATAAATGTCACTGGCAGGGAAGGGGTTAACACTAGGGGGTGATCAAGAGTTAAGTGTTTCCTAGGGAGGTATTTCTAACTGTATGGTGCCTGGGCTGACTGGAGGAGGAGAGAGATTGTTGTTCCTAATCACTAGGAACAGACGATTTGTCTCCCCTACCCTGGAAGAATGGGGATCTGTTTGTTTACACTGACAGATTCCTGTTCTGCCTCTTTCTGGAGCGATCGCGGGTGGCCGGCGGACATCGAGTCGGCTGGATCCGCTGGTTGACTGCCCTGCTCGTAAATGAGCACACGTGCCCACAAATCGCAGTGTACGCGCCCGTTGTACAATGACGGCGATTTGCGCTGGGGAGCCAACTTGTCGCAGTACAACTGTGGTGGGCGGTTGGTAACTAGTTAAAGTAAGACTGTGCCATATTGCAAAAAGTGGCCTGGTCATGAAGGGAGGTAAATCTTCTGAGAGTCAAGTGGGTTAATTCGAGCAGGACTAAACTGCATCTAAACACTACAAACCAAAAATGCTATTAATTTTGTTTTAATCTTAAAAGCAAACTCCCCCATCCAGCCATGTCTCTATGCTTTATTTTGCTGAAAAATCACTTAAAAAAACAAAAAACACCCCTGCATTTCTGAACGCAATCATTTTGAGTAAGGGAAAATGATTAACCCTTCCCACCCACCCTGGTGTCCCCTTTAAAAGTTCTTAACACCTGTGGGGGGCAGGAGCCGTCGGCAATCATGTGACCACTGTGATTGGCTGTCACAGTAATCACATGATTGGAAGCTGATTGCACTGTCCACCGATGTTTTCTTGGGGCCAAAAGCCATTTTGCAGCAGCTTAGTGTCTGTGGTGGGAGTGCACATGGAGCGTGCTCCCTGCATATACTCATTGCCTGTCCAAAGAAGCATATGTGCAATGTGTGGGCATTCAAGCCCAGTTTTTTGACACCGCGCATATGGGTTACAGGGGCATAAAGGGGTTAATGTAGCATCTTGAAAACAAGTCAAATGGCAGCTTACATAGTTCTGTCTTGACAAGGTACAGACCTTTTTTTGAGCATTTTTTTTTTTCGTATAGAATTTTAACTTGGACCTCTACAGACTTTTCTTAAAACAAATACTGTTGTGGAAATAGGAATAAAAAAGTTTGTCATTGCATCTGTCTTGTCATGGGTTATGATTGTATAGGCTTGGTAATTTGGCTTTAAGCTTTTCTAGATCCAAAACTTATTTTGCTGCATCATTGAGTTCGCCACTTGTGAGCATTTATTTTTTATTTTTGCAAGCAGCAATAAATTTAGAATTCAATGTATGTCAAACACAATGGAATTTTACATATTCTAGTCCTACATATGGGCTTCAAAAACAGCATCACATTTAAAACGGTATTAAACTCAAAAGCAAACATTTTATTATATTTTAGCTTACCATTTCGGAATCTGAATTTTCGATGAAAAAAGTCTGGACTTTTTTTCATCGTAAATTCCGATCGTGTGTGGGCCCCATCGGACTTTTTTCCGCCGGTTTTTAGAAATAGAACATGTTTTATTTTTTTCCGATAAAAAAAACAAAAAAAACAATAGGAATTTCCTATCTTCTGTGTGCAACTCAGACAGAGAAAAAACCCACACATGCTCAGAATCAAGTCGATGATCGGAAGCATTGAAATTTAAATTTTCTCGGCTCGTCTTAGTGTTTTACGTCACCGCGTTTTGGACAGTCTTCTGACAGTCGTCTGAAGCCTCGTACACACGACCGAGGAACTCGACGGGCGAAACACATCGTTTTGAAGCCGTCGAGAAACTCGACAAGCCAAGTTTCTCCATTCCCGTCAAGGAAATGGAGAACATGCTCTCTTTTTGGCTCGTCGAGTTTCTCGACAGTTTCCTCGACGAAAATGTACACACGACTGGTTTCCTCGGCAAAAAAATATCTCCCAGCAAGTTTCTTACTGGTTTTTGCCGGTCGTGTGTACGAGGCATGACAGTGTATATGCAAGACTGATGGAAGTTGGCTTCATCGTGTGTGTACGCGGCTTTAGATGTCACAGCTGCATTCGTTTTTTTTCTTTTTCAGGCTTTGTTTTTTTTTTATTTTCACCTGGTCATCCAGCCAGTAAATAATTTTATTTTTCAACAGAACAAGCTTTTCTGCAATTGTATCAGTGTCAAAACAAACCACTTACCAGCAATGCTCATCTTTTATTTCTTCGTGTAAAACCCTTATCCCAAAATAAAAATAAAAATTTCATTGTAACTGCTTGTGAATCTGCAGTGTGAGCTGGAGTTGGGCTTCAATTTGTTAAGCCTCGTACACACGACCGAGTTTCTCGGCAATAACCAGCAAGAAACTTGCTGGGAGATATTTTTTTGCCGAGGAAACCGGTCGTGTGTACATTTTCGTCTAGGAAACTGTCGAGAAACTCGACGAGCCAAAAAGAGAACATATTCTCTATTTCCTTGAAGGGAATGGAGAAAATTGGCTTGTCGAGTTCCTCGACAGCCTAACAAGGAACTCGACGAGGAAAACTATGTGTTTCGCCCATCGAGTTCCTCGGTCGTGTGTACAAGGCTTTAGTTTATCTAAATGTTCTAGTCCATCTAACACTCCCTGCCTTCAGATACTTTCCAAAGATGCCCCTGTGCTCCTTCATCCAAAGTGGTGGCATTCTAATACAGGAGGTACGTTACTGGCCAGATCACCAGGTGAAAACCAAGGGGGAAAAGCCTAAAATATAAAACTGATACAGCCACCAGATCTAATGATTAGTAGGTTGCTATATATTACATGTTTGGGTTTAACTCTGCTTTAGGACAGCACATTTTAACCTGCCTGGTGGTATTCCCGAGTCTGACTCGGGGTTAGATTTTCCTGCTGCGAGCGGTAACCCCAAGTCAGACTCGGGCTTGCC
The DNA here is from genome assembly GCF_905171775.1 of Rana temporaria. Classification (NCBI taxonomy): domain Eukaryota; kingdom Metazoa; phylum Chordata; class Amphibia; order Anura; family Ranidae; genus Rana; species Rana temporaria. The sequence goes on along the minus strand of NC_053492.1, from coordinate 277,748,421 downwards.
TCGCTATATCCACAGGCACTGTTTACTTACCTTGTCCCTGGATCCAGCGATGCCACCGCGCTGTGTGAGCGAGCGGGACCTCGCTCGATTCACACAGCGTCCTCCTGTGCCGCCGATCTCCGTTCCCTGCGACGTTACGACGCACGGGGACGGAGAACGGCGCCAAATTCAAAAAAGTAAACAAACACTTTACATACGGTATACTGTAATCTTATAGATTACAGTACTGTATGTAAAAAAAAAAACACCCCCCCCCTTGTCCCTAGTGGTCTGCCCAGTGCCCTACATGTCATTTTATATAATAAAAACGTTTCTTTCTCCCTGCAAACTGTAGATTGTCCATAGCAACCAAAAGTGTCCCTTTATGTCAAAAATAGTTTTAGATCAGCTAAAAAACAGCGATAATAAATTATAATCACTTGCAGAATTGTGCGATAGCGATTTGTGGGGAAATTTGTCATAAAAAAAAAAAATAATGACAGCGACAATTCTGCAACTGAGCACATTTCAGTGATTTTGATTTGATTACATTATTGAATAATTTTTATTATTATTATATTATTATTTGTTATAATTATTTATAATTATTTATTATATTATAATTTATCATTTTGTTTTTAAAAAAATGTCATACCCGGGATGCCTACTAGAATCTTGTTTGGTCAGATTTAAGTGAGTTTTTTCTAAAAATTACAGGCCTACAATATAAAACGCCAAATTTCCTTGCAAATAATGGTACCGCTTTCAGCACCTTTTTTCTGAAAGAATCATACCGCCAGGGAGGTTAAATAAGAATTTCTGGTATGGCATTGAAAAGCTTTCTCTGATTAGATAAAGTGGAGAGTGTTTTGTTTCATTATTTTTGGTTTATTTTACTTTTGATTTATAGTAATGTGTTAAAAATCCGGAAACAAAAAGTAAAGGATGGGCTACCAAATAGAACTTTTTATTTTTTTGTAAATGTTAAATCATAAAATGTGTTATTCATGGTGACAAGTCCACTATGAATCACTGTGTTTGATGTTGATGCAGATAATTAGTTCTTCGTTAATTGAATTTAAAAAAAATAAAATGTAAATGTTTCCACACATCATTATTCATTAATCATGTTCAATGATGTAATGGCTTACCATTTTTAAGGGCACTTTGGCTCACAACAAATTATTCAAGACTGACCCCTGTTTTTTTTGGCTGGCAGTGTTTCTTTAAGTGCCAGCTTTCCGTCATTGTATATGGCAGCTTTTTCATATCGCTACAATACTGTGAAATTGTATCTTAAAACTCGAGCATTTTGTGCTCAACTTAACATCTCTGCACATTGATGCTGTCTGCGTGTTTGATCAATATTTAGATCAGATTATATAATGTACTCCATAACATCACATAATGGCTTGCAGGGTCCAGGAACTTAGAACCACCTTTTCCCCATATATTTCCCTACTTAGCTGTCATTCATTACCATTGGCAAACTACTTGTGCGCTTTTTATTTTTTGGAAGTAAAGGCTAAAGTTTCTCTTCAGTAAAACATTATTTTTCTATGGACACAGCCCAGAAGATATACAGTTAACCATATAACCATAAGGGAGCATTCTTTATAGTTCTAATTCTGCTTGGAAAATGCAGCGCAGGTTATCACAAGCATTGCTCAATTTTATTACGATGCTTCTAGTAATGTTCTTATGCTGCACCCTCCTCAGCAGGATCACATTAGTGGGGTATGGATCCAGACACTACCTAGACAGCTTTAGGATTCTATAATAAGTGCAACCGACTAGAAGTCAGAATCTTCACTAACTTTATAAAACTGTGGAAAGAAAATCATTAAAGGCAGGTACATGCAGAGACATGGCACAGTAGTAGTACAGTGTCTGCTAAGCTTAGACCAAATGTACTGTGACTTTTCGGTCTCTTTTGTGATTTTCCCCCTGTATTGGTCAAGAATTTCATTGTGACAATTATTACATGTCACCTGCGTTTTCACTAGCAAGGGACTTGATTTGTGCTGCTTTTTTTCCTGTGAAGACCTCCCAAATGGGATTTTTTTTAAAGTTATTGTTATAAAGTAGAATTGCCTAGCCGGCTCCAGCCCAAACTTTTCTTAGGTTTTGGATAGACTGGGAATAAAGAGTAAATCCAGTACTTATGTCAAGTTTATTTCTTATTTTTATTTTGTTTTGTTTAGTTGTCACTATGAAGTGACAATTATTGCCTACGTGGCTCCAGCCAAAAATTTTCTTAAGTTTGAATAGACTGAGAATAGACTTGAATAAATATAGTACTTATGTCACTTTATTTTTTTCCGCTGTCCTTGATTTGTGCTGCTTTGTTCTTGTAAATGCCTCCCTTATATTATTTTTTTATTATTATTTTAAATTAGCCCTATACAGCAGATGGCTCCAGCCAAACTTTTCTTAGGTTTGTATAGACTGTGAGTAGACTTGAATAAATACACTACCTATGTCAAGTTTTTTATCTTTTTTTATTTTTTCTGCCCCTTGATTTGTGCTGCTTTTTTCCTGTGAACACCTCTCATGTGTGCGTGTGTGTTTTTTTTTAAGTTATTACTATAAAGTAGAATTGCCTAGGCAGCTCCAGCCCAAACTTTTCTTAGGTTTGGATATTCTTAGGTAGATTCAGTAAGAGTTAGGCCGACTTATCTACAGATACGCGGCGTAGGTGTAAATGTGCGCCGGCACGCTTTTGTTCCGTACCCACAGAACAAGATACGCCTGAAAATAGGCTTCCTCCGACCGACGCAACTTTTCTAAGCCGGTCTAACTTGGGCGCATATTTAGGCGCGACGTATCTTCCGCTCGCATTGATTTCCTATTTAAATATGCAAATTAGGGAGATATGCCGATTCGCGAATGTAAGTGCGCCGGACGTAGGCTAAGTCCGGTGCGCGCAAGTGTTACGTCAGGCCTAAAGTTATTCCATCAAAAAGGTGGAATAACTTTGCACCAGACGGACACAGGTCAGCTGGAGAGCAGCTACAGCACCGTTACAGAGGAGCTGAGCAAGCTGAGCACCCACACTAGCAGGACAAGGGGATGGTGTCAACCTCCTGAAGTCCCGTTTCCGATGCCTGGATCAGTCTGGGGGTACCCTGTTGTATCTACCAAACTTTGTGTGCCAGATCATCGGTGCATGTTGCATGCTGCACAACTTCGCCGTGAGAAGGGGCCTGCAGATTGACATACGTGATGACCTGACCCCCCAACCACACAATCCCCCCCTGCCCGAGGGTACCCCGTCTGCTGTGGGAGCAGAAATCAGAAGACGCCTCACAGAAGACATCTTTTCACGTTAAAAACACATATTAATCATGTCACAATGAGAATGTATGCATGCTCACCACTGTGGTCCCTAGCACAGACACATCACATCCTCATCGAATTGGATTAGACCAAAGTACACCGCACGGGACTTTGGAGCAGCAACGCCACGCCAAGGCTCCAATTATGTCACTACATTCATACACCTTTCACACGGCAGAGGGTGACACCCCTTTGCCAGCAGGAGTGACACCCCCCCCCATTCACACACCAGTCACACTGTAGCAGCACTCCTCACCGTGTGCTTGCAGAAATCAAAGGAAAACAAACAAAAAAAGCTCATCACCTGAGCATAAAACAAACAAAAAAAGCTCATCACCTGAGCAGAAAAGAAACAACAAAAAAAGGGGCATTTATTTTCCCTTCCGCTGGCTGCGCCTGGTGCCAGGTGTTTGGCTTCTCAGCTGCCTGGGGGGAGCCTGGGGTGGGGGGGGGAGGGTGGGAGATCTGGAGGGGGCTCATCCGCAGGTGGCCCAGTCCTGGCAGGTGACGGCTGCCTGGCCTCCAAGGCAACGGCTTTCCGGCTGAGGAACTGGTTAGTCTGGGCCTGCATCCTCAGCTGGCGGGTGAGGTTTGCCCTCTCAGTCCGCTGCCTCTGTCTCCCCTCCTCCTGTACAGCAGTGGTATTTGCCTTAACAGCCTCAATAAGGCAATCCACTTTGGTGACCAGGTTGGCAGTGGTGGCCTGCAGGTCAACCACACAGGTGGTTACTGCAGAGCTGTTGCAGCTCACCTCCTGCACTGCCTCCCGTAGTTGTCCAGCATTCTCAGCCATCTTCTGCAGATGCCCGGCGATATCCCCCATATGCCGAGTCTGCTGGCTTTGATCCTGGGCAATCTGGTCCTGTACATCCACCGCTACACCCCTCGTCTTCCTGCTCGCCTTCCTGGGGCCAGAAGAGGCAACTGAGCGGGTGTATGGGGAGCCCCTTGAGGTGGTTCCCCTGCTGGTGGGTGATGCAGAGGGGCTTCCTATCATGGGGGTGGAGGTGTTAGAGGGCCCAACCATCAACATGGACTCCTCAATGATAAGCCCAATCTGGCTAAGGTCCACTGAGTCATCCAACACAACCTCAATAGGAGAGGTGTGGACAGTCCCCACCACCACAGCATCTTGGGGGTCTTCCTGAGGCTCCTCGGACGATGTGGTGGGACGGCCACCAACACCAGATGTGCCCGCCCCTTCCTGCACATCTGTGGATGACATAAAGCAGTCACATGTTGGGGGACCCACACACTTGTCACATGTTCCCTTCCCCCACCCACACATGCTACACACCAGATAGGAAATATAAAACACACTTACCTGTCCTCAAGACCTCTTCCCGGGAATCAAACCCCTCAACACCCTCCACCTGCTCCCTATGCAGACACCGGGCGATCCGCTCATCCTCCGGGGTCAGCTCTACATCACAGGGTGGTCCACCCCCAGTGCCAGTCGGGGGTTTGTTTATTTTGGCAAGTTTCTCCCGCACACGAAGCCACATGTCATTGATCTTTTTGGAGATGTCCTTTGCAAGGCGGGCATTGACCCTAGTGGCTATGGTGTCCAGGATCTCCTGCTTCCTGGCACGGGTAGTATTTCGGCTTTCAAGTCCATGGAGGAACTCATCAAACTCCTCCATCCCAGAGATGATGATAGCCCTCTCCTGGGCAGTAAAAATGTTTTTCCTCTTGCTGACAGGAGTAGCCATCAGACAGAAAACAAAAAAACAAGCCGGGGGCAAAATTACCACACTCAGGGGGGGGGGAAGCCGGATGTAATTTTGCGGCGGACGGACGCATGTCTGGGCGTATTTATGCGCTCGATGCAAGCCAATAGGCCGGTGTACAACGGGAAGTTGGGCTGACGTAGATGCGCGCATGCGCACAAGAAAGCTCTCCGGCTTGGACATCACTGCGCATGCTCCGTTGAAGTTAGGCCGGGCGTAAGCCACTGCACCACGCTCACACAATCATTTGCATAAGTTCACACCCACTTCCACTTACACCGGCTTAAGCCTCCAATTTTAAGTTCGGCTGGCGCACATTGGCGAGCAAGTGCTTTGTGAATCATCAACTTTGCTCTTATGCCGGCGTAGCGCATATACTTTGCATTACGCCGGCCCAAATATGCACCCATCTACCTGAATCTAGCTATCTGGGAATACAATTGGCCAAATACAGTACTTAAGTCAAGTTTTTTTGTTTGTTTGTCTTGTTGTCTTTGATTTCTGCAGATTTTTTCCTGTAAACACCTCCCACGTGACTTTAATTTTTTTTTTTTAAGTTATCATTTCGAAGTAGAATTCCCTACATGGCTGTAGCCAAAACGTTTCTTAGGTTTGGATAAAGTGAGAAAAGACTTGAGTAAATACAGTACTTGCATTGCTTTTTTTTTTTTGCTGTCCTTGATTTGTGCTGCTTCGATCTTTGATTTTTCTTTTTTTTTTATATACTGTGTTTCCCCGAAAATAAGCCCGGGTCTTATATTAATTTTGTCAACAAAAGACACAGTAGGGCTTATTTTCAGGGTAGGTCTTAACATGTAATGTGCTGTCGTGAGTTAAAAATGCTTGTACAAATCCTATAATCCACAGTATTATATAATGTACAATGTGTTTGTTTCTGTAATATAATTGTGCCAAATACCTTTATTATAACACCGCTCTGCGCATCTATGACCCCTGCGGGGCTCTCTTCCCCGCAATTATATTACAGAAACACATACATTGTACATTATATACTACTCTAATAGAGTGTATTATAGTATTTTACAAGCATTTTAAACTAGGGCTTTTTTTCGAAGTAGGGCTTATATTGCAACCCTCCTGGAAAATAACGCTAGGTCTTATTTTTCAGGGTAGGTTTTATTTTTGGGGAAACACGGTTGCCCATGTAAAGGAGGTAGCTCCAGCCCAAACTTTTCTTGGGTTTGAATAGACTGGGAGTAGACTCAAGTAAATACAGTACCTATGTCAAGTTTTTTTTTTTTTTTTTTTCTGCTTCAAAATGTTGCTGTTTTCTTCCTGTGAAGTTATCACTATAAAGTTGAATTGTCTAGACCGCTCCAGCCCAAACTTTTCTTATGTTTGGATAGTCTAGGAATAGACTTGGATAAATACAGTACTTTTATGTCACCTTTTTTTGTTGCTGTCCTTGATCTGTGCTGTTTAATTAAATACCTCTCATATGTGATAATTTTTATTTTATTTTTTACATTATTGCTATAAAGCAGAATTTTCTAGATAGCTCCAGCCTAAGTTTAAAGTTTTTTTGCCATCTGTGACGTGGTCCAATATATTTCCCCTCAATTCCTGTCTGTCACAGCAGGACAAGAAATGTGGGGGGGGGGGCAATTGTCACCAGTATTGGAAGACATGGACAGTAATATTACCCTGACAAAAATGTTAACCCTTGTCCGGTTTATTGAAAAAACACATTCTTGCAGTCTATGTCCCTACTGCATAGATTTCCCTCCCATTTACTGTTAGGACAAGAAGTAATGGTAATACTAAGGCTACACGCCGAAACGCGTAAGCCCTGTCTTATTCTGCGGCACACCTATATTAATAAACCTATTCATTGCGGCAGATTGAGCTGCCAGCTTTCTTTTATCTACAAGGAGTGATAGTAAGGCTGGCTATGGATGGACCAAAAACTTGGCAAGTTCAGCAGGAAAAGGCCAAATTTCGATGGCCATTCCCATTTGTGGGACGTTAATCTAATGGGTGACTTCTCACAAACAAGCTTGTTGGAAAATTGGCTACAGTGCTGATCAATGTATTCTAAAGGAGGAGGAGAACCCCGCTGTCAATACAATAACGCAGAAGGAAGAATTTTTCATGCCACATTGAATGTGTGGATGGGGAATCCATTCCATTTTCTGGATCATCCCATTGGCTGATTGAAAAAAAAAAACTGATCCATGCATGCCCAGCTTAAAGCGAACCTTTTTTTCAACTGTCCATCTATTAAATCTTCTGCCCTTGTTGTTTTAACTTTGGATAGTAAAATATTTTTTCTCTGCCAGTTAATACCTTATTATACAGCCCACTTCCTGCTTCTTGTCTGGTAAAAAGCTTAGTCTCTCTCTTTCTCTCTTTTTCTCTCTTTCTTTCTTTCTTTCTTTCTTTCTTTCTTTCTTTCTTTCTCTCTTTCTCTTTCTCTTTCTCTTTCTCTTTCTCTTTCTCTTTCTCTTTCTCTTTCTCTTTCTCTTTCTTTTTTTCTCTCTCTCTCTCTCTCTCTCTCTCTCTCTCTCTCATGAAAGTTTGCCAGGAAGGGAGGGGGGGGGGGGTGATAAGTAATACGACATAATAAGGCCAATGAGAGCTGCAGAGCTGGAGGTGTGTCTGTGTAAATCCAGGAAGTGATCAGGCAGCAGCTTCAGCTGCCCACAGTTAAAATGGGTGCAGCCCGACTCAATGGAGGGAGATTTCTGCAGCATATTTGGCAAGTACAGAATCACAGTATATATAACATAATATGCAAAGTGGTTAGAGGGAAGCTCCCGCATGGCAAAGATCTTTTTATTACAAATTATGTGAGCAGACTGCAGTTCCCCTTTAAGTCTGTCTAGTGGAGTCACAAAATGCAGTAAAAAGCTAAAACAGAGGTTATATTCCATGCACATGCTATCTATGGAAAAAAATAGGCATTAAGGACAATAGTAATGGTCAGCACCACAGTATAGACTGTCCAAGTGTTTTCCTCTTCAGATTTGGCAAGTGAAGAGAATATAGATAAAATATGTCTTTCTGATGTACAACCTTGGTAGGGTTACATGCTGCTTCTTTGTCACTGGGTGAACACCGCTAATATATATGTTGTTAATTTTAGGAAAGGATTCTACGTTTTTATGCCAAAACATTTTCTTCATCACCCCTGAATATGGCAAGAGAAGTCTATACAAGTTTAGGTATGTACTGTTTACCTTATCTGATTATATTACTATGTTATATGCATAGTATGAAATGACAATGGTATACCACTCGACTATAGCTTGCCAAGTTTGTAACTAAATAATAAGATAAGAGTATCCTTGACCTTTGGAAAGAGCCTGTATCTTTGCATGGAACGATTCACTTCTCAAAGGCACTTTACAAGGCAGATGATGGACAATGCAGAGCATGTTTTCATTTTTCGATATTCCTGTCAGATCATCCAGTTATGTAATTGCTTTTCTGCATTGAATCAACATCTCACCATTGAGATAAATGTTCTTCATATGAGTATGCATTTCTCTTTCATTCATCTGTCAAATAAGGGAACAAAGGTTAGATTGAAACAAAGGCATAAACATATAGATAGATGGCATCAAGGCCCCTAATGCATTTTCCATATCTTTTAAATTAGATAAATGATATTAAGTGGGCAAGAGATACACAGCGATATGTTCAGTGAAAAAATGTCCATATATATGCCTGTTCTAGTGTTTATTTAAGCTGATCCTGATATCAGCTAAAACGGTTAACACATTTTTAGTTATTTATTTACACCAGTATTTTTAATGTACCTTACAGTGTGAATTTTGGCGTTACAGTTCATTCATTCAGATTAAGCAACATTATACTGGGGTCTGATAGGAAATATACTTGCTTCCTGGGGTCTCTAATATGATTTAGCACTGTGTAATTCATGCAGTGACATTTGTTGATCTTCTAATTCTGAGCAAGAGCTGCTTGGATGGAGAACTGTTGCCTACCAGGATTTCTAAGCCAGATTTCTGCATAGTCTACATAGACTATGGCTCGGGGTAACAGGGCTGCCAGGGGTGGCAAAAGCAACCCACACATCACTGATAATACAACTAGCCAGTTGACTGGAGTAGGTGAGGATCATCGGCACAAGACATAGGCTGAGTTGGGGGGACGACGATGACAGGAAACCTAAATCCAGCCCTATCTACAATACAAAGTGCATCACAGTTCAGGTACTACTGTAACGTCATTTAGAGATGATGTATTCTATTAAGCCTGTAATGAAAAATGTCCTCTCTGATAATAAATAACGACTAACTTACAAGGAGAATTATTCTTAAAAGGAAAGAACGTGGCATAGGCTGCTGCAAAATAATATTAAAGCAAAATAATATTAATAAAAAATAGTACATCTCTGCATCACATCCACATCTACCATATACACTCGAGTATAAGCCGAGTTTTTCAGGACATTTTTTTTTTGTGCTGAAAATGCCACCCTCTGTTTGTACTCGAATCACCTTTTTGCGCCTGATCTCCTGGACTTTGGGAACCTGGTACTGGCCAGCCGTAAGTCCCCTGGACCCCAAACTTGGAACACATGTAGCCCCACTCTTTCTCAAGTGTGCAAAGTTTGTTGTCTGGAGGACCTACGGCCGGGGAGCACCGATTTTTCAAAGCCGGGCACCCCTTCCATGGACTCCCATTTTAAACGGTAATTTCTCCGGTGAATTTGGGGACCCAGTACCGGCTGGCCGTAGGTCCCCTGGACCCCAAACTTGGCACACATGTAGCCCCACTCTTTCTCAAGTGTAAAAAAAGTTTGTTGTCTGGGGGACCTACGGCTAAGGAGCACCAATTTTTTTTTTTTAAAGCCGGGCACCCCTTCCATAGACTCCCCTGTTAAACGTCAGTCTAGTCATGGGCACAGTGATGCATGGACACAGTGAGGCATGCAGATGGACACCCTAGGCTTATACTCGAGTTAATAAGTTTTCCCATTTTTTTGTGGTAAAATTAGGTGCCTTGGCTTATATTCGGGTCGGCTTATACTCGAGTATATATGGTACTTTCTCTCTAAACACATTGATGTGCCAGAAATAAAGTGTGCTCCTTTCTTTCTGCTTGAGATCAGAAATTCCAAGCACTTATTTCATATCTGATGTATTGCAAAGGACATGGACTTCTCCCCATTGTCACCCTTTCTTTATTTCCATAACCCAGCCCTGTACACAGGAAGTTCTCAGCTCACTTCTGGCATAATAAACTGTTATTTTTGCTCTTATTGAACAGATATAACAAAACTTTCTAACTGTATATTTCGCAAAACAAAAGGGAACAAATAAGAGAAGTTTATTGTTAATGTTAAAAAAAAAAAACACTTTAACTAATAGCATTATCCAGGTTGGTGAAGGAAGGGAGGAAAGGGAGTGGGACAGAAGAAGGGGGTGGAGGACAAAGCCCGGGAATAGAGAACCTGAGGCCGGGTACACACGAACAAACATGTACGGTGAAAGCGGTCCGTCGGACCGTTTTCACCGTACATGTCTGCCAGAGGGCTTCTGTACGATGGTTGTACACACCATCGTACAGAAGTCCGCGCGTAAACAATACGCGGGGCGTGTCCGCGTCGTCGCCGCGACGATGACGCGGCGATGACGCGGAGACGTGGGCGGGCCTGCCATTTAAAGGCTTCCACGCATGCGTCGAAGTCATTCAAAGCATGCGAGGGACGGCGGGCACCTGGACATGTACGGTAGGTCTGTACTGACGACCGTACATGTCCGAGCGGGCAGGATTCCAGCGGACGGTTTTAAAACACGTCCAGGAATATTTGTCTGCTGGGAAAAGGCCCGGCGGGCAAATGTTTGCTGGAATTCGGCCCGCTCGCGCCCACACACGACCGAACATGTATGCTGAAACTGGCCCGCGGACCAGTTTCAGCATACATGTTTGGTCGTGTGTACGGGGCCTGAGAGTGAGCGCAAGGAAAAGAAAGGCTCTCATCTACTGTATACAAGTTTGTTTTTTCTGTAGGACCCTACCAGTACCCTTGGATACAAGTTTATTTTCATATTAGTGCAAGATCTGAATTGAATGCATGTTTACAGATTGCAGTGGATGTGTATTTAACGGGTATTAAAATCACAAACACAAATGTAATCTATTGCAGCTTCACTAATCCTTAAAGCGGTAGTAAACCGCAGTTGAAGAAAAAAAAATCCCCTGCAAGGCAATGTCATAATGTCTAAACAGCGCTGACCCCACTACGTCCAAAAAAACTCACATATATATTATATATACACATACACATACATATCAATAGATACACTGGTAACTAATGCAGTAGCTAGCTCAATCGACAATTGTGTCTGAGTGACAATCTGTGAATTGATGACTCAAATATTACAACAATATCTGATTATTGAAACAAACAGGAGGACTAAGGGTTGAGACTTTAAATCAAGCAAGCAGATGTAAGCAGTTTAAATTGATTGGAAATCAATGATAAGTTGCATGAGGGTATTCATGAGTATACATAGAAAACCAATATATTTCATTCAGTGAATATACATACAGCAATTGCAACTAGACAATGCATTTCCTGAGGAAAATGCGAGTGGGAATGCTGAATAGCTGAATTGCTGAGCCCGCACAAAAGCCATTCACCATAACCACTACAGTATCTTTAGGACATACAAGCAGTGTTCCTTCAGTACTTATAAAGCCTAATATCACACAGCTCCTTTCTCTATCTGCAATATAGAGAGTGTCCTGACTTGCCTGGTCGCCCCTCCCCCCTCAAGAGGCTTTCTCCACATGAGGTGGGGGAGGAGGACTGCACTGAGGTAAGGAAAGCTATTTAGGGAATCAAAATACCATTAGAAACGCTTTCATCCACACACAAAATCAGTTATCGAAGCCTTCAAACAAAACGTAATAAATCCACAACCGTACATGCGATCGATACAGCGACTTCACCGTTTGAAAGACACGGCCCTTGTGAACGCATCGATATGAAATTTATGTTGATAAACTTAAAAATGTGGCCATGTCAGCGATTTAGAAAAGAGCGTCTTTGTGTGTTTTGCAGAAACATTTTTTAGACTTTTTAACATGACTCTTGTCCTTTAGAAGCTCCTGGAACTAAAACTAAAATACGTATCACAAAACTGATCACATTGCCTGAAACCAGACAAGCATACCTACGTTTTGATATATAAATTGTGTATGACAAGTAGATCTTGTGGGCGTGAGAGCAATTTGTTCCCCCTTTTTTTAAAGATAATATTTTTTGTGGATGATCTGCACTCTAAAGGTCACATGACACACTCTAAACCTGCTCCATAGGATTACATTATAACCGATAAAATATCACTAAACGTAAATTGCGTTTTCACAAAAACCGTAAAAGATATCAATCTAAAAAGTCATGTTTGGATAGCTGAATATTTTGTGACCGCTTTAAAGTTTGTTTGGTGTCTGTAAGTGAAAGTATAAAGGAGCTGAAACTTTTGGCAGAACGTGTGTTTTGAAGCGGGAAAAAGGATGTTCTCATTGACTTCAATGTTAAAAAAAAGTGTCTAAAAGCTTAATATTTTAAAAAGTATAAATAGTACAAAAAAACTTGAAGAAGTCCCATCGTTAGCTGAACAAGACGAACATTTTAATAGTTGAATGGTCTCAATAGCTCAAAGTATGCAGAAGTTACGCAGAGCCAAAAAACGTACGGAATAAAGGATAAGAATAAAAAGAACTAGACAATGCATTTCCTGAGGAAAATGCGAGTGGGAATGCTGAATAGCTGAATTGCTGAGCCCGCACAAAAGCCAATCACCATAACCACTACACTATCATTAGGACATACAAGCAGTGTTCCTTCAGTACTTATAAAGCCTAATATCACACAGCTCCTTTCTCTATCTGCAATATAGAGAGTGTCCTGACTTGCCTGGTCGCCCCTCCCCCCTCAAGAGGCTTTCTCCACATGAGGTGGGGGAGGAGGACTGCACTGAGGTAAGGAAAGCTATTTAGGGAATCAAAATACCATTAGAAACGCTTTCATCCACACACAAAATCAGTTATCGAAGCCTTCAAACAAAACGTAATAAATCCACAACCGTACATGCGATCGATACAGCGACTTCACCGTTTGAAAGACACGGCCCTTGTGAACGCATCGATATGAAATTTATGTTGATAAACTTAAAAATGTGGCCATGTCAGCGATTTAGAAAAGAGCGTCTTTGTGTGTTTTGCAGAAACATTTTTTAGACTTTTTAACATGACTCTTGTCCTTTAGAAGCTCCTGGAACTAAAACTAAAATACGTATCACAAAACTGATCACATTGCCTGAAACCAGACAAGCATACCTACGTTTTGATATATAAATTGTGTATGACAAGTAGATCTTGTGGGCGTGAGAGCAATTTGTTCCCCCTTTTTTTAAAGATAATAGTTTTTGTGGATGATCTCCACTCTAAAGGTCACATGACACACTCTAAACCTGCTCCATAGGATTACATTATAACCGATAAAAAAATCACTAAACGTAAATTGCGTTTTCACAAAAACCGTAAAAGATATCAATCTAAAAAGTCATGTTTGGATAGCTGAATATTTTGTGACTGCTTTAAAGTTTGTTTGGTGTCTGTAAGTGAAAGTATGAAGGAGCTGAAACTTTTGGCAGAACGTGTGTTTTGAAGCAGGAAAAAGGATGTTCTCATTGACTTCAATGTTAAAAAAAAGTGTCTAAAAGCTTAATATTTTAAAAAGTATAAATAGTACAAAAAAACTTGAAGAAGTCCCATCGTTAGCTGAACGAGATGAACATTTTAAAAGTTGAATGGTCTCAATAGCTGAAAGTATGCAGAAGTTACGCAGAGCCAAAAAACGTACGGAATAAAATTAAAATTAAAATTAAGAATAATAAAAAACGAATATCAATACTGGGAATGCTTATGAAAGCATTCCCACTAATTAAAACTAGAAAATGCATTCCCTGAGGAAAATGCGATGCGTGGGAATGCTGAATTGCTGAGCCCGCACCAAAGCCATTCACCATAACCACTACACTATCTTTAGGACACACAGCTCCTTTCTCTATCTGCAAAGTAGAGAGTATGCTGACTTCCTGGTCGCCCCTCCCCCTCAAGAGGTTTCCCCTCCCCCCAGGTCAGTGAGGAGGAATATTGCACTGAGGTAGAAAGCTATTTATGGAAAGAAATTCCATTACAAACGCCTTTTAATTCACAGACCAATACATTAATTACGCCTCCAAACAAAACGTAATAAATCCACAACCGTACATGCGATCGATACAGCGACTTCACCGTTTGAAAGACACGGCCCTTGTGAACGCATCGATATGAAATTTATGTTGATAAACTTAAAATTGTGGCCATGCCAGCGATTTAGAAAAGAGCGTCTTTGTGTGTTTTGCAGGAAAATTTTTTAAATTTTTAACATGGACGGTCAATGAGAGTGGTTTTGTCACTCTTGTCCTTTAGAAGCTCCTGGAACTAAAACTAAAATACGTATCACAAAACTGATCACATTGCCTGAAACCAGACAAGCATACCTACGTTTTGATATATAAATTGTGTATGACAAGTAGATCTTGTGGGCGTGAGAGCAATTTGTTCGCCCTTTTTTTAAAGATAATTTTTGTTTTCAAAGATCTCCACTCTAAAGGTCACATGACACACTCTAAACCTGCTCCATAGGATTACATTATAACCGATAAAAAAATCACTAAACGTAAATTGCGTTTTCACAAAAACCGTAAAAGATATCAATCTGAAAAGTCATGTTTGGATAGCTGAATATTTTGTGACCGCTTTAAAGTTTGTTTGGTGTCTGTAAGTGAAAGTATGAAGGAGCTGAAACTTTTGGCAGAACGTGTGTTTTGAAGCAGGAAAAAGGATGTTCTCATTGACTTCAATGTTAAAAAAAAGTGTCTAAAAGCTTAATATTTTAAAAAGTATAAATAGTACAAAAAAACTTGAAGAAGTCCCATCGTTAGCTGAATGAGACGAACATTTTAAAAGTTAAATGGTCTCAATAGCTCAAAGTATGCAGAAGTTACGCAGAGCCAAAAAACGTACGGAATAAAATTAAAATTAAAACTAGAAAATGCATTTCCTGAGGAAAATGCGAGTGGGAATGCTGAATTGCTGAGCCCGCACAAAAGCCATTCACCATAACCACTACACTATCATTAGGACATACAAGCAGTGTTCCTTCAGTACTTATAAAGCCTAATATCACACAGCTCCTTTCTCTATCTGCAATATAGAGAGTGTCCTGACTTGACTGGTCGCCCCTCCCCCCTCAAGAGGCTTTCTCCACATGAGGTGGGGGAGGAGGACTGCACTGAGGTAAAGAAAGCTATTTAGGGAATCAAAATACCATTAGAAACGCTTTCATCCACACACAAAATCAGTTATCGAAGCCTTCAAACAAAACGTAATAAATCCACAACCGTACATGCGATCGATACAGCGACTTCACCGTTTGAAGGACACGGCCCTTGTGAACGCATCGATATGAAATTTATGTTGATAAACTTAAAAATGTGGGCATGTCAGCGATTTAGAAAAGAGCGTCTTTGTGTGTTTTGCAGAAACATTTTTTAGACTTTTTAACATGACTCTTGTCCTTTAGAAGCTCCTGGAACTAAAACTAAAATACGTATCACAAAACTGATCACATTGCCTGAAACCAGACAAGCATACCTACGTTTTGATATATAAATTGTGTATGACAAGTAGATCTTGTGGGCGTGAGAGCAATTTGT
This sequence comes from Rana temporaria, assembly GCF_905171775.1. NCBI lineage: Eukaryota > Metazoa > Chordata > Amphibia > Anura > Ranidae > Rana > Rana temporaria. The sequence goes on along the minus strand of NC_053492.1, from coordinate 277,732,607 downwards.
TCCCCCTTTTTTTAAAGATAATATTTTTTGTGGATGATCTCCACTCTAAAGGTCACATGACACACTCTAAACCTGCTCCATAGGATTACATTATAACCGATAAAAAAATCACTAAACGTAAATTGCGTTTTCACAAAAACCGTAAAAGATATCAATCTAAAAAGTCATGTTTGGATAGCTGAATATTTTGTGACCGCTTTAAAGTTTGTTTGGTGTCTGTAAGTGAAAGTATGAAGGAGCTGAAACTTTTGGCAGAACGTGTGTTTTGAAGCAGGAAAAAGGATGTTCTCATTGACTTCAATGTTAAAAAAAAGTGTCTAAAAGCTTAATATTTTAAAAAGTATAAATAGTACAAAAAAACTTGAAGAAGTCCCATCGTTAGCTGAACGAGACGAACATTTTAAAAGTTGAATGGTCTCAATAGCTGAAAGTATGCAGAAGTTACGCAGAGCCAAAAAACGTACGGAATAAAATTAAAATTAAAATTAAGAATAACTAGAAAATGCATTCCCTGAGGAAAATGCGAGTGGGAATGCTGAATTGCTGAGCCCGCACCAAAGCCATTCACCATAACCACTACACTATCTTTAGGACACACAGCTCCTTTCTCTATCTGCAAAGTAGAGAGTATCCTGACTTCCTGGTCGCCCCTCCCCCCTCAAGAGGTTTCCCCTCCCCCCCAGGTCAGTGAGGAGGAATATTGCCCTGAGGTAAGGAAAGCTATTTATGGAAAGAAATTCCATTACAAACGCCTTTTAATTCACAGACCAATACATTAATTACGCCTCCAAACAAAACGTAATAAATCCACAACCGTACATGCGATCGATACAGCGACTTCACCGTTTGAAAGACACGGCCCTTGTGAACGCATCGATATGAAATTTATGTTGATAAACTTAAAATTGTGGCCATGCCAGCGATTTAGAAAAGAGCGTCTTTGTGTGTTTTGCAGGAAAATTTTTAAAATTTTTAACATGGACGGTCAATGAGAGTGGTTTTGTCACTCTTGTCCTTTAGAAGCTCCTGGAACTAAAACTAAAATACGTATCACAAAACTGATCACATTGCCTGAAACCAGACAAGCATACCTACGTTTTGATATATAAATTGTGTATGACAAGTAGATCTTGTGGGCGTGAGAGCAATTTGTTCGCCCTTTTTTTAAAGATAATTTTTGTTTTCAAAGATCTCCACTCTAAAGGTCACATGACACACTCTAAACCTGCTCCATAGGATTACATTATAACCGATAAAAAAATCACTAAACGTAAATTGCGTTTTCACAAAAACCGTATAAGATATCAATCTAAAAAGTCATGTTTGGATAGCTGAATATTTTGTGACCGCTTTAAAGTTTGTTTGGTGTCTGTAAGTGAAAGTATGAAGGAGCTGAAACTTTTGGCAGAACGTGTGTTTTGAAGCAGGAAAAAGGATGTTCTCATTGACTTCAATGTTAAAAAAAAGTGTCTAAAAGCTTAATATTTTAAAAAGTATAAATAGTACAAAAAAACTTGAAGAAGTCCCATCGTTAGCTGAATGAGACGAACATTTTAAAAGTTAAATGGTCTCAATAGCTGAAAGTATGCAGAAGTTACGCAGAGCCAAAAAACGTACGGAATAAAATTAAGAAGAAGAATAATAAAAAACGAATATCAATACTGGGAATGCTTATTAAAGCATTCCCACTAATAAAAAACGAATATCAATACTGGGAATGCTTATGAAAGCATTCCCACTAATTAAGAAGAACTAGAAAATGCATTCCCTGAGGAAAATGCGAGTGGGAATGCTGAATTGCTGAGCCCGCACCAAAGCCATTCACCATAACCACTACACTATCTTTAGGACACACAGCTCCTTTCTCTATCTGCAAAGTAGAGAGTATGCTGACTTCCTGGTCGCCCCTCCCCCCTCAAGAGGTTTCCCCTCCCCCCAGGTCAGTGAGGAGGAATATTGCACTGAGGTAGAAAGCTATTTATGGAAAGAAATTCCATTACAAACGCCTTTTAATTCACAGACCAATACATTAATTACGCCTCCAAACAAAACGTAATAAATCCACAACCGTACATGCGATCGATACAGCGACTTCACCGTTTGAAAGACACGGCCCTTGTGAACGCATCGATATGAAATTTATGTTGATAAACTTAAAATTGTGGCCATGCCAGCGATTTAGAAAAGAGCGTCTTTGTGTGTTTTGCAGGAAAATTTTTTAAATTTTTAACATGGACGGTCAATGAGAGTGGTTTTGTCACTCTTGTCCTTTAGAAGCTCCTGGAACTAAAACTAAAATACGTATCACAAAACTGATCACATTGCCTGAAACCAGACAAGCATACCTACGTTTTGATATATAAATTGTGTATGACAAGTAGATCTTGTGGGCGTGAGAGCAATTTGTTCGCCCTTTTTTTAAAGATAATTTTTGTTTTCAAAGATCTCCACTCTAAAGGTCACATGACACACTCTAAACCTGCTCCATAGGATTACATTATAACCGATAAAAAAATCACTAAACGTAAATTGCGTTTTCACAAAAACCGTAAAAGATATCAATCTGAAAAGTCATGTTTGGATAGCTGAATATTTTGTGACCGCTTTAAAGTTTGTTTGGTGTCTGTAAGTGAAAGTATGAAGGAGCTGAAACTTTTGGCAGAACGTGTGTTTTGAAGCAGGAAAAAGGATGTTCTCATTGACTTCAATGTTAAAAAAAGTGTCTAAAAGCTTAATATTTTAAAAAGTATAAATAGTACAAAAAAACTTGAAGAAGTCCCATCGTTAGCTGAATGAGACGAACATTTTAAAAGTTAAATGGTCTCAATAGCTCAAAGTATGCAGAAGTTACGCAGAGCCAAAAAACGTACGGAATAAAATTAAAATTAAAATTAAGAACTAGAAAATGCATTCCCTGAGGAAAATGCGAGTGGGAATGCTGAATTGCTGAGCCCGCACCAAAGCCATTCACCATAACCACTACACTATCTTTAGGACACACAGCTCCTTTCTCTATCTGCAAAGTAGAGAGTATGCTGACTTCCTGGTCGCCCCTCCCCCCTCAAGAGGTTTCCCCTCCCCCCAGGTCAGTGAGGAGGAATATTGCACTGAGGTAGAAAGCTATTTATGGAAAGAAATTCCATTACAAACGCCTTTTAATTCACAGACCAATACATTAATTACGCCTCCAAACAAAACGTAATAAATCCACAACCGTACATGCGATCGATACAGCGACTTCACCGTTTGAAAGACACGGCCCTTGTGAACGCATCGATATGAAATTTATGTTGATAAACTTAAAATTGTGGCCATGCCAGCGATTTAGAAAAGAGCGTCTTTGTGTGTTTTGCAGGAAAAAATTTTAAATTTTTAACATGGACGGTCAATGAGAGTGGTTTTGTCACTCTTGTCCTTTAGAAGCTCCTGGAACTAAAACTAAAATACGTATCACAAAACTGATCACATTGCCTGAAACCAGACAAGCATACCTACGTTTTGATATATAAATTGTGTATGACAAGTAGATCTTGTGGGCGTGAGAGCAATTTGTTCGCCCTTTTTTTAAAGATAATTTTTGTTTTCAAAGATCTCCACTCTAAAGGTCACATGACACACTCTAAACCTGCTCCATAGGATTACATTATAACCGATAAAAAAATCACTAAACGTAAATTGCGTTTTCACAAAAACCGTATAAGATATCAATCTAAAAAGTCATGTTTGGATAGCTGAATATTTTGTGACCGCTTTAAAGTTTGTTTGGTGTCTGTAAGTGAAAGTATGAAGGAGCTGAAACTTTTGGCAGAACGTGTGTTTTGAAGCAGGAAAAAGGATGTTCTCATTGACTTCAATGTTAAAAAAAAGTGTCTAAAAGCTTAATATTTTAAAAAGTATAAATAGTACAAAAAAACTTGAAGAAGTCCCATCGTTAGCTGAATGAGACGAACATTTTAAAAGTTAAATGGTCTCAATAGCTGAAAGTATGCAGAAGTTACGCAGAGCCAAAAAACGTACGGAATAAAATTAAGAAGAAGAATAATAAAAAACGAATATCAATACTGGGAATGCTTATTAAAGCATTCCCACTAATAATAAAAAACGAATATCAATACTGGGAATGCTTATTAAAGCATTCCCACTAATAAAAAACGAATATCAATACTGGGAATGCTTATTAAAGCATTCCCACTAATAATAAAAAACGAATATCAATACTGGGAATGCTTATTAAAGCATTCCCACTAATTAAGAAGAAGAATAATAAAAAACGAATATCAATACTGGGAATGCTTATTAAAGCATTCCCACTAATAAAAAACGAATATCAATACTGGGAATGCTTATTAAAGCATTCCCACTAATTAAATATAAAATTATAATATAAAAAATCACAAATCAAAATATAAATCACATAATACAAATGAGAATTAAGTTGGGTAAAACATATACTTTGGCATAAAAACACAGCATATAATAGCTCTATGCATTTTGTGGATTCATCAATATCTGATTATTGGTGACTTGTTATATTAATTATAAAGTGACTCGTAATAAACTGTGCAAATATAGCTGAGATTAAGTTCTTGGTGCTCCGTGCTCCAAAGGTGACTTTATTTCCACCGCTAGTGGTTCCGCACTCACCAGATGAGTTGGACTCCTCTGCCGTAGGGCTGGAAAGAGTCAGCTGTGATTTGAGATCACTTAAAGGGGGAACTATCGCTCTACCGTGGTCGCCGGATGCTTCCGCTGTGTAGGTGGACTTCTTATGGTAACACAATCAGATATTGTTGTAATATTTGAGTCACCAATTCACAGATTGTCACTAAGACACGATTGTCTATTGAGCTAGCTACTTTGTTAGTTAACAGTGTATGTATTGAAAAAAAACACACATTTTTTTTGGACATAGTGGGGTCAGTGCTGTTTAGTCTAAATCTATGGTCTCATTTGTCCCCCAGTCAGGGGACAGTAAATACAGCCGCGGCCAGATACAATCACACTACACTACCAAGGCGCAAGTGTTACTTAATTTAATGTCATAATGTGCTAGTATGCATCACATAGTAGCACATTATGAGAGACTTGCCTTAAAACAAAGCCCTCCAGTGCTGCGCTCCTTCCGAGCTTGTGTACTTGAGTGGCCAGGACACAATGACGTCACTCCTGTGCATGCACGATATGCCAGACCTTCAGAGCGCATGTGCCGTGATGTTACTGGCTGCATGTACTCTGAATACCTCCTAAACAGTGCAAGTTTAGGATATATTCACAGGCCCGGATTCACAAAGCACTTACGCCGATGTATCTCAAGATACGCCGACGTAAGTACAAATGTGCGCTGTCGTATCTATGCGCCGACCCACATACTAAGATACGCCTAAAAATAGGCTTCCTACGACCGACGTAACTTTCCTACGCCGGCGTATAGTGGGCGCATATTTACGCTGGCCGCAAGTGTCGCTCGCATTGATTTCCTATTCAAATATGGTAATGAGGGAGATACGTCGATTCACGAAAGTACTTGCGCCCGGTGCATAATATACGCAGTTTGCGTAAGTCGTACGTCCGGCGTAAAGTTATTCCCCATATAGGAGGCGCAACCCATGCAAAGGTATGGACCAGGGAACACAGCCGTCGTATTTTACGTCGTTTACGTCGTACGTGAATATGACTAGGCGTAGGTTACGTTCACGTCGTAGGCAGTGATTCGATGTATCTTAGGCAGTTGTTTCGATGTGATTCTGAGCATGCGCACTGGGATGCGGCCACGGGACGGCACATGCGCTGTTCATTTTAAGTACTTCTATGGCGCTTGGCCCATCATTTGCATGGGGTCACGCCTCATTAGCATGGCTCACGCCTACTTCCACCTATGCTGGCTTATGTTGAGGAAACCCAGCGTAGATTTGACAGCGAGTGGGAGCAAGTGCTTTGTGAATACTGTGCTTGCCTCTCTGCGCTGCGTTGGTGTAGCGTATATTCGATACGCTACGCTGGCATAAATATGCGCCGATGTATGTGAATCCGGGCCACAGTACCTACAGGTACGCCTTATTATAAGCAGAGTTTACTACCACTTTAAATGTGGCTGCATTTGTTTTGTTTTTTTTCTTAAAAGTTTTTTTTTTTATCTGGTGATCCAGCCAGTGACATACTTTTTGTCTTAGGGTGGCCAGTATCACCATCAGCCAACAGCACTGTTTGGAGAGGGGAGTATGTTGGGATAATGTTGGGATCCACCCAGATACCTGACCGGTTACTGGTTCAGCAGTCTTATATCTCTAAGTTCTCGGTCTTATGCCTAGTACACACGATAGGATTTATCCGCGGATACGGTCCTCCGGACCGTTTCCGTGGATAAATCCTCTGAGGATTTTGATCCGATGGAGTGTACACACCATCGGAGCGAAATCCGCGCCGAATTCCCATCGCGATGACGTGTCGCGCCATCATATAAGGAATTCCACGCATGCGTCGAATCATTACGACGCATGCGAGGGATGGGTTCGGACGGATGGATCCGGTGAGTCTGTACAGACCACCGGATCGATCCGCTGGAGCCGATTCCAGCGGATAGATTTCTTAGCATGTTAAGAAATTTTTATCCGCTGGAAATCGGTCGGCCCGAAATATATCCGCAGATAAATATCCGCTGGATCGTACACACCAGCGGATCTATCCGCTGAAACCGATCCGCGGATCAATTTCAGCTAATGGATCCTCTCGTGTGTGTACGGGGCCTTAGAGGTAGCAGGGGACAGTTGCTGCATCGGAACAATGCTTGCAACCATGTAGGTGAGTATGTATATGTGTGTGTTTATGTATATGTATACGTGTGTATGTGTATGTGTGTGTGTGTGTGTGTGTGTGTGTATATGTATGTATGTGTGTGTGTGTGTATATATATATATATATATATATATATATATATATATATATATATATATATATATACATATATATATATATATATATATATATATATATATATATATATATATATATATATATATATATACAATTAGGTGCAGCCTTGTGCTGCCCCCAGCCCATATCTCCCTGTTTTAGAAGTTTGCCATACAGGTGTTGTCTCACACAGGACAGATACCACACTCCCCAGTCTACACAAACACAGAACTGGTTACAGGATGGAGCATTTTCCTAAGCATGCTGTTTTTTTATAGAGGTCTTAATGGGCCTACTCAGTTCAGCTGGGCTCATTAACTCTTCCCCTGCAGGAATCCCATCACTTCCCCCTAGTGGTATAAGTCGGAATAAAGTCTGAATCTTGGACATACATATTTTCCATCCTGGATGCAACCAGGCAATTTTACCTGCCTGCTGTCACATACCCCTTCCCCCCCCCCCGTTTCAACCTTGGGGTTTGAACACAAACGGTCATGCATGCATGTACCCGAGACAAAGCATCCACATTCCCCATTTGAACGCCAGGGCGATGCTTTACTGTAAAGTTGAATTACTGTAGGGCCAGGAACCACCTATTTACCCTTCTGTTGGTCTCTTTATTTGAGCCATCCACTTTAAAGGAGCATGAACAGTAACCAGGTCAAAGTGCCTCCCTAGCAGATAGTACCGAAGGGAATCCAGAGCCCACTTCACCTCTAATCACTCCTTCTCAATCGTGGCATAATTTACCTCATGGGACTTCAATTTCCTGCTGAGGTAAATGACCGGGTGCTCTTCCCCGTTCCAGACCTGGGACAACACTGCTCCTAACCCAACGTCTGATGCATCAGTTTGTACAACAAAGTCCTTAGAGAAGTACAACACTGGCTGGCTACATAAGGCTTTTTTTTAAAGGCTGGAATGCTGCTTCAGCCTCTGGGGTCCATTTAACCATGACAGACTCTTTCCCTTTTGTCAGGTTGGTTAGGGGCACAGCCTAAGAAGCAAAAATAGCCAGCGATTTCCAGAAAGGCTCGTACCTGCTTCTTGCTGTTGGAACGGAGCCAATTCTGTATGGCCGCGACTTTATTGACTTGGAGTTTTATCACTCCTCCCCCATTATGTACTCAATATATTTGGCCTCCTCCTGTCCAATTGTAAACTTCTTTCGATTGGCCGTAAACCCAGCTTCCCGGATGGAGTCTAAGACTGCTTGCACTTTTGGCAGATGTGAGACCCAATCTGTGCTATGGATAATGACATCATTGAGGTAAGCTGCAGCATATTTCTGATGGGGCCTCAGAATCTTGTCCTTTCCCTGCTGGAATGTTGCCGGTGCATTCTGTAACCCAAACGGCATTCTTTTATATTGGAATGCCCCATCTGGGGTTACAAACACAGTTTTCTCCTTAATATATAATAGTATATTAATGGGGGCACTTGAAAAATTAATAATACATTTGTTTTATTAACCTCCTTAGCGGTATCCCCGAGCGTGACTCGGGGTGGTTTTTCTATGCTACTATCGGTATCCCCGAGTCACGCTCGGGGTAGATGTGCAGAGCGTGCAGTGGCGCGGCTTACCTTCTCGCTGAATCCACAGGCTTGGTTTATTTACCTTGTCCCTGGATCCAGCGATGCCACCGCGCTATGTGAGCTCGATTCACAGTGTCCCTGTGTGCCGCTGATCTCCGTTCCCTGCGACGTTACGACGCACAGGGGCGGAGAACGGCGCCAAATTCAAAAAAGTAAACAAACACATTACAAACAGTATACTGTAATCTTATAGAATACAGTACTGTATGTAAAAAATACACACCTCCTTTTGTCCCTAGTGGTCTGCCCAGTGCCCTACGTGTACTTTTATATAATAAAAACTGTTCTTTACTTAAATTATTATTTGTCATAATTATTTATAATTATTTATAATTCTTTATTATATTTATAATTTTGTTTTTAAAAAAAATTCATACCCAGGATGCCTACTAGACTCTTGTTTGGTCAGATTTAAATGAGTTATTTCTAAGAATTGCAGGCCTACAGTATAATACGCCAAATTTCCTTGCAAAATAATTGTACCACTTTTGGTACGTAATTCCAGACAGAATCATACCGCCAGGGAGGTTAATTAGTGACATAAACACCAGCCTGTTTATCTCACTAATTTTTTTTTGTATTATTAATTTTTCGAGCGCCCCATTAATATACTATTATATATACTTTTTTTTCACTACGTCTTTCCAGTTTGGTTAGTTGGGGATAGCAGCTTATACATATTAATTTTTATTTATTAGACGCAAGGTTTTTCACATTTTGCAGTTTTCTCCTTGGCCGACTCAGCCAGGGTGAATTTACCAATACCCTTTGGTGAGATCGAGAGATGTCATGTCTCGGGCTGTTCCCAGCCGTTCGATCAACTCATCTATATGCAGCATGGGGTAGGTGTCACGTTTTGTAACTTTATTCAATTGTCGAAAATCGATACAAAACCGCCAGCTCCCATTGGGTTTGGGCACTAGTACGATAGGACTGGACAAGTCACTCTGGGACTCCTCTATCACACCCATTTCAGCATCCTTTGAACCTCCCCACGTATTGCCTCCCATTGGGCCTCTGGTATTCTATAGGGTTTTAGTTTGACCCTTTCTCCTGGTGGGTTGATAATGTTTTGCTCTACACCAGATTTTTGTCCCGGCAGCTCAGACAAAACCTCTCTGTTGGGGTTTAAGATGACTGCGATTACAACCTCAGGAACTAAGCAATCAGACTGGGCCGATGACAAAGTCTCTGACTAGGGATTCCCTATCCCTCCAGGCTTTCAGCAGATTGATGTGATATATGTGTTCCAGCTTTCGCCTTCCTGGTTGTCTGACCCTATAGTTCACCTCACTCACTTTCTCAATTATTTCTTATGGAATTTGCTTTCAACCGTAGGGACTAGCACCAATACCCTATCCCCCTGGAAAAAGGTACATGTCTTGGCCCTACGGTTGTACATTCTCTGCTGTGCTAACTCCGCTTGGGCCAAATGTTCCTTTACGATTGGCATTACCTGTGCAATTCTGTCTTGCATCAGGGCGACATGCTCAATCACACTCCTGTGGGGAGAACTCTAATTTTCCCAAGTCTCCTTGGCGATATCCAGCAGCCCTCTTGGGTGTCTTTAGAGTAACTCGAAGGGTGAGAAACCCATAGAAGATTGGGGTACCTCCCTAATGGCAAACATCAAATGGTATTAGACAATACAAATCATTTACATCTCTATCCACCACCTTCTTTAAGATTTGTTTTAAGGTTCTATTGAACCTTTCAACCAACCCCTCTGTTTGGGGGTGATGCACAGATGTACGCAAGTGTGTCACTTTGAACAACTTGCACAGCTCTTTCATAACCCACAACATAAAGGGTTTTCCTTGGTCCATAAGCAGTTCCTTACAAATACCCACGCGGCTAAAAACAAGAGATAGCTCTTTGGCTATGGTTTTGGGCGAGGTATTTCGAAGAGGAATTGCTTCCGGATAACAGGTAGCATAGTCCAATATAACCAAAATGTACTGATGCCCCCTAGCGGACTTCATTATCGGACCTACCAAATCCATTGCTATCCTTTCAAAGGGGACCTCAATGATGGGAAGAGGTACCTCCAAGAATGTGCCCATGGGCCAACTCTAATACCAACTTCCTGTAAGGTTTGGCCACCACAAGTTGCTCAATAGTTTCTTCTGACCTTTGAGCCACTCGAAAAAAGCAGGTCCATTTCCACAATGAAGTACGGGTAAGTGCAAGTCTTATCTGGGTTCACTAACTCACCGTCTATTTTCACCACATTTTCCCGTGCCTTTATTAGGGTCTTTTAACTGTTCTGTGGCAAAATTTTCCCTGTGAACCTCGAGATCCGAAAACTCCACAGACTGCATATCTTCGTCTGAGGATGTTGGCTCCTCCCCAGGTTCTCGAGTCTTCCCTGCCAATACTAACCAAGGGAAATTTTGGTAAGTCCACACCACTCTCAGAGAATTTCTGGGATTCACCTTCCTGGTCTATAGGGACATCAGTGGGGGGCTCAGGACAATCCCAGAGTTCCCAGAACTTTGGAAAATCCCTTCCCATAATGGCATCATGCGGGAAGTGAGACACTAACCCCCACCTGATGAGAGAGGTTACATTTGGGGGTTTAAAAAAAACGCTGTGGGGGGCGTGACCGGAAGCCAGCCTGGAAGGAAGCATCCCCTGAGAGCTCCTCTCCAGCCCGCAGCACTTAGGCAGAAAACCGGGGGATTCTGCAGCCATCCATGGGCGGTTCGCGGACCACCAGATCCACAAAGGCACGGGGATCATCCCAACCCCCGCCAGGCTCCTCCACGACCTTCGAGCGCTACTTTAAGCCACCCGACATGCCGCCGGGTGAAGGGGACAAGATGGCGCCGGACGCGGCCACGTTCAACACAGGGACATCTCCCCCTCGCTCACCTCAGACCAGCCATCCAGAGCCATCCCCGACCCGATCGCAGACCTCGGCCTCCTCTGAGAGCCCGGATGGCTCCCAGCAACGGGTGAGTGGAACCCCGCACCCCTGCCCCCCTGCCGCGGACCATGCGGCACAGGCCACAACCATCCCCGACCCCCGGGACCGGGACACCCAATGTACGGGGGCCTTCCCCCGTCTGCTCCGCACCGCCCCGGATCAGGACTTCCAAAACGGGGCCCAGCACTCCTCCTCTCCCACGTTCACTGGGGAGGACTTTCCGGCTCTCCAAGCCCCCACCAACTCCCAGGCCTCCATGAGCTCCCCAGAGCAGGGCAGCGTCTCAGCCAGCGCTAGGCCTCAATACACCTCCCCTGCAGCCAGGGGACAGATCCATCAGGCCATCCAGCCCGAGGTCGGAGATCGGAGAGGGATCTCTCCCCCTTCATATGCAGCCATGGCCAGCAATAGCACCCCGTGGCACGGAGGGGCCCCCACCTCACTGGGGGATCAGGCTGAGGCCTGGTCCGAACCATGGGACTCATCCCATCAACCCCCCCCCCCCCCTAGAGCCCAGAAGGCACGCAGAACTGGTCTCCAGCCACCGACCGTCCCCCACCGATCCACTTTATAACCCCACTGGCACCAGAGGAGCTCCCCAATATCCTCCCCCGCCATGGCAGTCCTATATGCAGGCCTTCCCCACGAAAGAGGATTTCAAACAATTGATTGAAGACGTTAAGGCGACATGCCGCACTGAAATACAGGCCCTACACACAGGCCTCAAGCACTTAGCTGACAGAGTGGAGATGGCGGAGGAGGAGATACAAGAGACTAAACTGGCGGTGCACCGCACCCAAACTCAGGCATCAGACCATCACCTTATGCTCAGGGACATGCAGCGGCACATTGAAGACCTGGACAATAGGGGGCGCCGCAACAATATCCGCATACGCGGTCTCCCCGAAGTCGACGGGGCGGAGGACCTCCAGCTGACCCTCCAGAATTTATTCAACGACATACTGGGCGCACCAGCTGACAAGCCCATTGAGATGGATAGAGCCCACAGAGCCCTTAAGCCAAAGGGTCCTGCCTCCAAACCGCGCGATGTTATATGCCGTGTAAACTCCTACCCGATGAAGGAAGCTATAATGCGTAAAGCGCGCCCCATTCGCAACCTAATCTTTCACAACAACCCACTACAGCTCTACCCGGACCTCTCCTGGATCACCCTGCAGAAACGACGGCTACTACAACCCCTGCTCCGTACCTTACAGGACAGAGACATTGTCTACCGATGGGGCTTTCCCTTTAGCCTGTCCGCCACCCACCAGGGGACCTCTGCCACCTTGCGTTACCCGGAGGACCTAGACGCCTTCTGCAGAACCCTGGACATCCCCGTCCCCCAGTTGCCGGATTGGGACCTTGTGGCCACGCCACCCCCTCCACCAGTGGTCTGGCAGAGAGTCCCCCCGCCCAGACGCCCCAGGGGACGTGACCCTGCCCGAAAATCCCCCAGGCACAGCCCCACCTGAGACGGCCGCCCTGGCCACAAGAGCCGCCCAGAAATCTACATGAAGCCCTCTTGATTTATTTTTTTTTTTTTTTTTTTGTTGTTATTCAGTTATTTTACCCCCCGGTTGCCCCAGCCCTACCTTAACGCTATACATCGGGCCTGTCTTGGACGAGACACCGTAGAGGCTGCCCTTCTGAGTACGGACCCCCCCCATGGCTGATAGCCTGAGAGTTCCTTCCTTCCCAATCCCCCTAGTGGAACCTCTCCACGCCACCCCCTTGCCCCCCCGACCCACATTTTTGGACATTTCGGTCGGGAGGTCCTTAAGGAACTGTTGGGACCTGAGGGCCCCTAGGCCACTCGGGCCCACGTTGTTGAATGTTGATGTGTGCTTTTTTTGGTCTTTTGCTCTCATCTTTCTCTTTCTTTTCAGACACCTCTCTCTCCCCCCCCCCGCAGGCAGGACCCGACGGCGCGTCCAGGTGGCTGTCGGCCCGGCGGCTCCTCCACTCGCCCTCCCAGAACCGAATGCAACGCACCTGACTCCAGCTAAGTATGAACCACGGTCACTCCACCCACAGTATGGCTAAGTTACTATCCCTGAACGTCCACGGGCTTAACTCCAACAGGAAACGTCATCTGGCACTTAGGGAATTTAGGCAGTCAGGGGCGGAGATAGTAATGGTACAGGAGTCGCACTTCTCTAAGGGCGACTCCTTTGCGTTCGCGTCCAGATATTTCCCCTTAATATATCAGGCCTTTAGCTCACGGAAACGGGCAGGGGTAGCAATTTTGGTAAAAAAGGGCACCCCCTTCACCTGCACAGATTCCTACATAGACCCCCTAGGCCACTTCATTATACTGCGGGGAACGTGGCACTCACGGGACATAACCCTATGCACGCTGTACGCCCCCAATGCACATCAGCATAGATTCCTAGGTCGGGTTTTTGCTCGTCTGGCCAGATCCCCCCACGACCTATTGGTAGTGGGAGGGGACTTTAATCTACCTCATTCGGCTACCTGGGATCGCCTGGTGGTGAATCCTCGGGCCTCGCAGGCAAGGGCCTTGCGGGACTCTAGGCTCTTCCGTCAGCTAACGAGGAGGCATGCTTTGTTTGATGCTTGGAGGGCGCTTCACCCAGGGGACCGCCAGTTTACATTTTACTCATCCCCCCACCATACGCACTCGCGCATAGATTATTTCCTACTAAACAACACCACGTTACGTGTTACTGAGACAGCACGGATTCTGCCCATCTCCTGGTCCGACCATGCCCCCATTACCTTGACCCTTGACCTGAACGCCCCCACCCGTAGGCCCTATAACTGGCGTCTAAATGATTTCCTTCTCAAGCACACCCCCTCTAAAATGGAAATAGACTCTGCCCTTCAACTCTACTTTAACGAAAATGACACCCAGGACATTTCCACTGCCACTCTATGGGCCGCGCATAAAGCGGTAATCAGAGGACGTTGCATGGCCATCTCTTCGGCCCTAAAACGGAACGCTGAGTCGGCTAGAGAGCAGGCGGAAACGCAGCTCCGAACCCTAGAAAATCGCCTACTGACCTCACCCTCCCTAATGCTCCTTAAACGTATCGCCCTGGTACGGTCAACACTCAGGGACCTGGCGCTGGGTCGAGTCGAGAAAGCCCTAGTTCGCCTACGACAGGTATACTATGACAAGGGCAACAAGGCGCAAGCTTTATTGGCAAGGAAACTAACAGACCGCGCACTCGCCTCCACCCCGCACCAGGTCCAGGACAGATCGGGTAATATTGTATCACACCCCCAAAGTATTGCGGATGCATTCGCAGCATTTTACGCGGACTTGTACAACAAGCCAGAAATCCCCCATAACCCCCCCTCCCCGGACCTGTTAGATAGGATGACACGATACCTGACACAGGCGGGCATCCCTCGGCTAAAACCGGAGGACCTGGCCTCCCTAAACGCTCCCATTACAGGAGAGGAACTGACCTTGGCCATTAAGGCCCTACCCGCTCGCAAATCCCCAGGCCCAGACGGGTTCCCATACGAATATTACAAGACCTTCCTCCCCACACTCCTTCCCCATATGACGAAGCTCTTCAACGCCTTTCTACAACGCACCCCCATCCCACAAGACATGCAGCGATCATTTATCACCCTTATCCCTAAACCAGACAAGGACCCCGCATTATGCGCCAGCTACAGGCCAATAGCCCTGCTGAACTCAGATCTTAAGATCTTTACGAAGGTCCTCTCCCTCCGCTTAAACGTAGTCTTACCCTCCCTGGTCCATAAAGACCAGGTGGGCTTTGTCCCCCTCCGCCAAGCGGGAGACAACACGAGAAAGGTGATTGACCTAATTGACGTGGCGGGCAGGGAGGGCTCGGAGTCCTTGCTCCTGAGTCTAGACGCAGAAAAGGCGTTTGACCGCCTTGGCTGGCCCTTCATGCTCGCCACGTTAAGACACATGGGTTTTGGGGGACCTTTCCTCCAGGCGGTCCGACACCTCTATACTAATCCGATTTCACAGGTGAAAACTCCCTTTGCCACTTCATCCACCTTCCCCGTTACTAATGGCACTCGCCAGGGGTGCCCTCTGTCCCCCCTCCTCTTCGCCCTTTGCATAGAACCTCTAGCAGCAACGATTCGCGGCAACCCGGATATTCGGGGTATCCCAGTAAGGGGAAGGGAATTTAAAATTTCCCTCTTTGCCGACGACATCATTCTGACCTTGACGCGTCCCCGTATCTCCTTACCCAACTTACAAAGGGAACTGGAACGCTACGGGGTCCTTTCGGGTTATAAAACCAACACGTCCAAGTCTATGGCCATGCCAATTAATATGCCCGGACCCGAGGCCTTGCACTTACAGTCCGTTTTCCCGTACCACTGGGAGCGAACCTCCCTGAAATACCTGGGGGTCCAGCTCACCCCGAACTTCGCATCCTTGTACCAGGCCAATTTTCCCCCCCTATACAGCTCAATAAGGGCGTTGATCCATAAATGGAAGTCTCACCAGATATCCCTTTTGGGCCGGATAGCAGCCATAAAGATGGTGATCCTGCCAAAACTGCTGTACCTTTTCCAGACCTTACCAATCCCGGTCCCGTACGCTCACCTGCGCGCCCTACAAGCGGACCTCCTCCGGTATGTGTGGAACTACAAGCGCCACAGGATCCCACGTTCGGTCATGACGGCCGCGCGCACCGAGGGAGGACTGGCCTTCCCTGACCTGGTCAAATATTACCAGGCCTCGCAACTTCGAGCGGTGGCATCTTGGTTTCCCCAGAAGTCCTACAACAGGTGGACGGAGGTGGAAAAGATTTGGCTGGCCCCAATACACCCCAATAATCTTTTATGGAACGCAAACGCGACGGTGGAACCCGGACGCTTGCTGGGTTCCATGCGGCAGCTGCAAAGTACCTGGAGGAGGCTAGCCCAAGACTGTCGACTCACGTCTGATAGCTCCCTGCTGACCTCCTTCCTCTATAACCCTAAACTACCGACGAGTCTCACCCACCAGATGTCATGGCCCTGGGCATCGCGAAATCTGTTTCACTTTGGTCACCTAGTAGACCCCAGATCCCGCACCCTGCACTCCTTCACTGAGCTCCAAGCCAAACACGACATTCCACGACAAGCCTTTTTCAGCTACCTACAGATCCGCCACTACGCCCACACGATGGCCCCCCGGCTCCTTTTCTCAAAACCGACCCCATTTGAGCGCATCATACTCGAGGGCACAGCCCGCAGGGGCCTCATATCAGATATCTATCAAATTCTAAATGAATACCCCTTACAAACTAAAGGCAAACACACCTACATGCTCCGTTGGGAGAAGGAGCTGGGAGGGGAGCTCGAAGAGGATGAGTGGGGGGCGGTCTGGAGGCAGGCGGCCAAGAGCTCAATCTGCACCCTCTATAAGGAAAATACATATAAAGTGCTGTTCTTTTGGTACCTGACCCCAGACGTCCTCCACAGGATTTATCCTTCCACCTCTGACCGATGCTGGCGGTGCAACCAGGCCAGGGGCACATTGTTCCACATTTACTGGACCTGTCCCTTGATAGTCCAGTTTTGGACTCGGGTGCAAGAGCTCCTGACCCGCCTCGTGGAGGCACCCATACCCCTCTCCCCGAAGCTGTTCCTACTGGGCCTATCCCAACCCCGCATAGCTAAACCCTATAAGAAACTCCTGAGACACATAACCACAGCTGCGAGGTGCCTGATAGCACTTTATTGGAAGAAACCAACGCCCCCACCCCAGGAAGCCCTTTATGCTAGGGTCAAGGATGTAGAGCTTATGGAAAAAATGACAGCTAGGATTCGGGATAGGCTGGAGGACCATGACCTGGTCTGGGAGAGGTGGCATTCGGTGGAGGACCCGCCGTGAGCTGACAACAGACCACCAAGGTACACTACCTCACCCGACACTCCTGCCTGCTCCCCCCCCCCTCCCCTTCCCCCAGTCTCCCCCCTTCTCTTTCTTTTTTCTCTCTCTCCTCCCCCCTTTTTTTTTCTTTTCTCTTCCTTCCCCATCTTCTTCTTCTACTCTACCCTCTCACTTCTTCTCCTCTCCTCTTTGCTACCTAGTTGTTTTATACGTTACTGAATGTATAACCAAGGATGTGGCCGCTGTGTAAGCACATTCAGCTGGAATTTTTGTATTACCTCTATTATCTTACACTTGAAATGCTGCTACATTTTGTATTGACCTTTTTTCGAAAATAAAAAATTGTTATTTGGAAAAAAAAAATAAAAAAAACGCTGTATCCACAGGATACGCTTGGTTGTCCCCAGATCACAAATAACAGCCATGTTGTTATCCCCAGAGACCTCTGTAGTAACTAATTCAGCTTTTATTAATGTCACCAGGCTACCTGAATCCAGCAACACAACCATATTTCTACCATTAATACACATTTTGCATAAATGTTTCTCAGTTCCCCGAATGGCAGTGCATGCAACTGTCGCAAACAGCGACTGATGTCTGTCCCTTATAAAGTCTCACATTGCATAGGTTCATCCACAACTGGGCAATTGGCTGCAATATGTCCCTCTTTTTGACAGCGGTAGCAAATAATCTTTTTTGCTGCCTCTTGTGGCCTTGACTTCCCGGGCTGCTCTCGCCAGACATTAGGTAAAACTCCCACCCTCTCACTCTCTCCCCCCCACCCATTGGAGTCATCTTAACCTCCGCTGGGGATAGTCTGGTCTTAGGGTGGAAAGTCTGTGAGTCCGTGGAAGAGGTGGTCAGGTTCTCTGTAGCCAAGTACCTCTCAACCAGATCCACAAGCTTGTCAGCAGTTTCTGGGTCTCCATGGCTTACCCACTTTTGGATGGCAGTAGGAAGAGCTCTCAGGAAACTATCCATCACAACAGGTTCCACAATCTTTGGTGCAGTCAAAGTCTCTGGCTGCAACCACTTCCTGCTCAGGTGAATGAGATCATACATTTGAGACCTGGGGGGTTTTCCAAGCCGGAAAGTCCAGTTATGTACACTCTGATATAAAGAATGGGAAAGGGAAAAGGGGAATAGCCTGAGAGAGGCTAATAAAAGGGGTTACCTATAGCAACAAATGATGATCCGAACAAAAAATTATACAAAATTAAATTTATTCCAGTATCAAATTAGTATTAAAAAGTGAAAAGGAAATATTGTTTTCATCACTACACCTGTGGACTGCTGTATAAACTGCTTGGCCTGTCTGGACTGTCAATTTGCCCATACTAACTGAAGAGACACTTATGCCATTTATTAGCTATTCATAATATGCACTTACCCCATTGAGGGTGATCATCACTATACATAGAATTGTTTATTTTCACGTACTGTTTATTTTCATTAATCACTGGTGTTTCACTGTATTTATATCAATTTAATTAGCGCGACTTCCCCTTTTTTACTAGTATTAAAAAGTGCAGTTTTAAAGAACCTTTCGAAAAATGGAATCATTTGAGATTTGATTACCATGGACATAAATGCGTTGGTGCGGACGTGATGGTCCAGCCACAAGTTGTAAGCACTCCATCCAATTGGATGCCTAAATTTGGCTGATAGGGAGAAATAGAATTTACTTAAAATAACGGGCACTGAGTAGCCCCTCCCTTAGCGAGGCCAAAAGAGAGAGAAGAGAGAGAGAGGGGGTGCTGGGGATTTAGCTAGGGGACATCCTAGATTGCTTGGCTCCTCATGATAAAAGTAAGGATCAGGGCATACGCTAATTAGGCTGATTCACTACCTAGGCGATATCAACATTCGGTGGTCCTAATTAATAAATGAACGGATAAATAAGCCGAGAAATAATTATGCGATTCTGCAAAGTGGGTTGTTAGTTTTGTTAGTAGAATAGTCCCAGCTGGAAATTATTGGTTTCCTGTGAGTGGAAGTGGGGTTAGTCCATCCATGTAATTTAATCATGCATAAATAGTCCTGTCACAGAGGTATCAGGGGGAAGGTGCTGGTAACCATGTGTGATTAATAGGACATAGTAAACCTTGGTACTAGAGGAAATGAAAATATGTACACGCTGAGCCCGGATGGCCAGGGTGACACCCAGCCATGCTAATATTTCAGTTTTTAGCACATCATAGTCTTTTGCTTGGTCAGGCTCTAGGTCATAATAGGCTTTCTGCCATTGCCCACAGCGATTGCCCACAGCCACCTAAAGCAAACATTTTACACTGCATCTTTGAGCTCTAGCGGGGGCAGGGATCTGATGTCACACATTGCAAGCACATAGATGGTGAGCTGAGTGTAATCTGAGGCCTGAGTGGAGGGAAAGCACCCCCCCCCCAAACAGATCATAGGGAAGCATGCACTGCTGAGACTGTCAGTCACCTACTGTGTGCTGGATTGGGGAAGGTGGCGTCCCACAGGATTTTGTGTAGTTCGCATAAGCTGTCAGGAGTGACTCATTCAGATAGCAGAGGGAAGAGAGTGGCTAGGAACCACACTGTACTATGGATTAAGGCTAGTACACACTTTAGAGGGATATGTGTTGTTCATTTGAGGTCTACAACCACTTTAATGCTCCCTCTTTCAGGTCGGTGACATATTAGCCAGTGTAGTCATTATCAGGATGTTACCTATGTTACCTGTACTATTTAATAACAAGCCAACTAGGATAGCTTCCATATTTCTTTCTCAATGTGTCATTGGATGAGGCTAGATTATGATATCACTATCCCTCCTCTCCACCTCATCCAATCAGAGAAGGCCTAGTGTTCAATAGAAAAAACATACAAGGCATTCAGTAAATGGCAGCAGTGCTGAGGGGGAACTGTTTGCACAGAACCCAGAAGATCGCAGCTGTCACTGTGGTTTACCAACTATACTTTTGAAACATATGTTTAGTCAACGGTCACGGTAACTTATTATAGGAAAACTTTATCTCACAATTCATAGCTCACCTAGCAGTTTCTGTTTTTACACTGCATGCTAGGTAGTCAGATTTAATTGAATTTTACAGTGCGTAATAAGTCATTCTGCGCACAGCTGAAGTATCTGACCCTTGAGGCTGCAGGCAAACCAGAATGTTGAATAATTCACATGTGCAGAACTGCAGTTGTGCATATTGTGTGTTTTAACTCAAAACTTTTGTGTTTGTTATTGTGTTGACCCTGAACCTTGTATTTTTTTTTTTTTTTCAGCCAAACATTTGGAATTGTCATTTGTTTCTAGAGAAAGCCGCAAATCAATATTAATAACTGGAATAGATATTAACAACCCTGAAGTAGTGCGTACTTTAAAAAAGGTACTCAAAAAACAATTTCTATACTTTTTTCTTTGATTCAAGAAAAAAATGCCAATTATTTATACTATTTGCATGTTAATTTGTTTTCATGTTTCTTTAGATTCGACTGTTAAATGACTACCAAAAGGAGGTTCCATCTTTTTGGATTCGACATCCAGAAAAGTACTGTATCCGTGTGTCTTATATTTATACAAATAATCGATTTAGATGTTATAATTAATGCTATACTCCAGACTGATATAAAAAAAAGTACAGTTATGTATAAAAGGGATTGTAAAGTCTCAATTTTATTTATTTATTTTAAATACCAAACATGTTATACTAAAACTGCAATGGTTTTGCAAAGAGCAGCCTTAATCCTCCTCTTCACGGGTCCCCCGCCGGTGCTTTTGGCTCCCCCCCCCCCCCCCCAACTGAATGACCCAATAACAAGCCAATGGCTTCCACTGCTTTATCTGAGCCAATGAAGAGTGGGAGAGACGAGAGCCTCTGCTTTCGTACACATTGCTGGATCGAGATTGGGTTTGGGTATGTATTTAGGGGTGGCCGCGGGGAAAGCTGCATGCAAAAGGTGCAGAAAGGTAAAATAAAAAAACCTTCTGCCTTTTACAACCACTTTAATTACAAATTAATGAAAGTTATTTGAAAACGCAAATAGTGTAAGTACTGGATTCTGTTTTAATACCTATCCCTGTACAGCAGCAGGTAAAGGAAGGCCCAGGATTAGGGGTCACGCAAGCTTTGCTGCATGCACATGTGCTGAAAATGAACAACAGAAGTAACAGATGAATGATCTTATCACACTGTTGCCACATTTCCTAAGTCCAATCAGGGTAGAGTAATTGAAGTGACAAAGCCGTTTTGGTTTATTGCGATAGGAAAAATGATAGGTCTTCAACCAGCGCTGTCTGTCAGAGCTGTGTAAATCTCAATAATAGATAAACAAAAATTCTAATAATTTAAAAAGCTCCCATATAAAAAATGAACTCTGAATTCAATAGTTTGCCTGGAGTTCAGCTTTGAAACAAGCTTCATTAAAAAGTGGAAGAACAAAAATGAATAAAATGAACCATTTGATGTGCTAAACTCCTGTGATGATTTTCACTTGCAACCCTAGACTGGCCATTGGGGTTGTTTTGAAAGTATTTATCTGTTGGTTTAAGGTCTTGTGACATATGCAGCCTCAGATCAAATTCAGGTACTGGCACAGCTTGCATTAAAAAATACAAATAAATTAAGGATATACTGATAACTACAGAGTTGAATTAATATGTGTCTTTTAATACATGCTTAGAATTCAGCTTTGAACTATAAAATTATTTTATATTATACTTTTTTAACAAAACACAGGTGTACATGTACACTTACACTAGAATCTTAAAGAGGAACTGCAGTCTGCTCACATCATTTGTAATAAAAACATATTTGCCATTCTGAAGCTTCCCTCCAACCACTTTGCATATTATGTTATATATATATAACAAAAAATATAACAAAAAAACGTCAATTACGTGGGGTCAAGTCAAATTAACATAAAACACGTCCACATCTTTATCATTTGAATTCCGCGCCCTTACGCTGGCAGATTTGTGAATACAGCACTTGCCTCTCAAAGTTGCGGCGGCGTAGCGTAACTACGATACGCTACGCCTGCCTAAAATTACGACCTGCTACGTGGATCTGGCCCCCTGTCTTTTGAGTGCACCAGTGTCCATTCACCCATAGGTGGAGTATAACCCACATAGTTATTACTGCTCTGTGTCCTGTGATGTACTCCAAGAAAAGGATTTTACGTGTAAGCTGTTATAAAAATCCTATTTTGTATATGTCCCATTCAAACTGAAAGACTGGAGTGATGTGCGATGTGGAAAAAAACAGATATGATATCATTTTCCACACCGCATTAGAGGACACAGTAGCTTGCCAGACTACATCACAGCACAACGCACGGAAACTTGAACGAAGTGTAACTTTGTACACTCCCAATAAAGAAAAAAAAAAGGAATCAAACTGTAAACTGTGTGATACGGAGCATTTTATCATGCAGCTAGTGTGAACAGACCCCAAGTGTGCTTATAGAAGTGATTTACAGTATCTTGCCACCCAGCTTCCTTTTGGAATGATAACCCTAAGGACACATTTATAGCATCTAGGTGGGGGCCTAACAAATAAACCTGCTTTAATTATGTTTATTTAAAAGAGCTAAAAAAACAAACAAATATGCAAATTTACTTTTAGTGGCAATTATTTGCTCATTTAGTTGATTAGTAACATTGTTTCTCTCCAATTAGGTACATGGAAGAGATTGTAGAGAGCACATTATCCCTATTAACTGTAACTCAGGATTCAAGTTCTCAAATGCTATTGGAACCCGTCTTTTACTTGTCTGTGATTGATACAAAGGCTGTGTGGTTCAAGAAATGGATGGTAATTGGAAAAAACAATATTTCAATTTATGGAGTTGCTTGTTATGGGGGTGGATGGGAAGGAGGGGGGCTTGGTACTATACAACTGGTAATATCACTTGTATTTAATAACAAACAAACAAATACTTTATATGAATCTGAAAAACTATAGTCTGAATAATAATGTACAATCTTTTTTTAGGTATAAAATATCTTTGAAAATATGCAACAGGACCACATATAATAAGTGATATTGAATTTAACAAACATAGAAACATGCCTAGTAGATACAAATTGAGCATTTGGCAATCACCAGACTTTCATCCCATGACAATCGCTGTACAACCTGGCTATGCACAGCGTTTCTATACTGGCACAGGATTTTTTTTTTGTTAGTTTGTAACTGGAATTTGTTATTATCGGAGAATATATCCTCAGAGAATTGGTGCAGGGATTTGCCCCCCTCACTTGGATCGCATTACTCTCTGCCCCCTATGCACCTATCAGCGCCTCCTCTTTTTAGCGAATACAGAACCAAGTGTCATTTTGTGATGAAAAAAAAAAATTCTAAAGAATTTAAGAAAAAAATGTAATGCAATAATGTACCACAAGCAGCAGTCATAAAATAACACCCATTGTTCCCACCAATAATAGACTCCCAGCAGCAAAGAAAGACCCCCAACAGCAACAAAAGGTCCCCCAGCACAGCAATAGCCCTCCTAAGCTATTACGCATGAACAATCTGTCAGTGCGGGTAGGTGTAGTTCAGGGTTAAAACATTAGCTCAGCCAGACAGAAAATAGACAAGGAGAATGGCCCACCCAACAGTCAGTCAGGAGAAGTCGCACTACTGTATGCAGTATCAGGCTGTTCCAGTCTGAATATTAGTCATTTATATTTAATATTTGCAGCACTGTATGGTCAGCTCTAGATTTTGTAGCCCTCATTGCAAACCATCAGCTTCCCTAAGCCTGGGTTTACACTGATGCCGCATCCAGACCTGAAACTGAGCCAAAGACGCATAGGACTCCTGTGCAAGCTGCTCTGCAGCAGCCACGGAGATGTGTTAACCGGCTCTATAGGGAGCCGATCACAATCTCCCATCATGCAAATTGGATGCAAGGAAAGCCACATCCAATTTGTATTAGTGTGAACCCAGCCTAAAGGTCACACTGTTCTTCATACAATGGCGTGGATACACTTGTAAATACTTGCCAGTCTCTTAAAATGCTTTTTCTCCAAGGCTATCTATTGGAACTGCACCATGTGGGCATGAGGCCCTTGTCCCCATTAACAAAGTGCTTTGGTGTCCAGACCCAAAAGCATCCTCCCCATGTTGAGGGCATGTGGCCTGCAGCCCGCCAGGTTGCGTGCTCGGATAAGGATCTGGTATGGATTTTTGGGGCCACCCCCTACTCCATTTTCTTTATCGTACATCACGGGACACAGAGCCGCATAGCCATTACATGTGGGTTATAGAGTCTACCTTCAGGTGATGGACACTGGTGTAATCAATTAAACAGGAAGTTCCCTCCCTATATAACCCCTCCCCTACTGGGAGTACCTCAGTTTTTTCATCAGTGTCTAAGGTGTTGATCACGAGTTAACATGTGCTCTTAGGAGCTCCACTGGAGGGATCCATGCTGGATGTAAAAAGCCTCCATAAATCCGGATCCGTCCAAGGTGCTTCATAGGCAAAGTGGACGGTACCCGGGCCTCGGTACGAAGAACGAGGTTTAGCCTATAATGCCTCTCTGCGGAGGGCTGATCCTGGGTTCCAGAACTTTGTGCCTTCTAAGGACCAGATGTTTTTTCTGCTGCCAGGGTGCTATATAGGTCCAGGGGTGTGGTGTTCCTGCCATGGACCCCGGTCCCTGAAGGTCTAGGACTATACCCACGGTGAAGGGGGAAGATTGGGCCTCTTGCTTGGCAATACCCTGCAGCGTGGAAAGGTAAGAGAGGGACCTACGGGACTTGGTTCGACAGTAGGTCTTCTGTAGGGGACTATGGGTCTCGCCTATATTATGTTTCTATGCATGGGCAATGTAAACCACTATGTCTTCTGATACGGGATGGCTCAGGGCACCCATATACCTCCCCTAGCCGGCATGTAGCCTGGGCCACTATGTCTGTTCAGACAGGATGGCTGTAGTACCCATATATCTCCCCTTGAAGGGGCTGGTACATAAAAAAAAATGCCCTTAATCCTATGCAAAGGATTGTCTTCCATGAGTAGCTGCAAGTCTTATCTGTTTTTCCACTACTATGGGCAGTAAAAGACATGCCTGATGTTTTCGCTTACCATGCTTTCCAAAGACGGAAGCTTAAGTGTTAGCTGGTCTATTGTGCGTCCCACTTCCTCAGCTTCAGGCTCTACCATGTCGCACGTGCTCACCGGCTCAGTGCAGTCACAGAGAGGGCTCTTCAAAAAGGCCCAGACGTCAGAGCTCTGTAAAGCTAGGGGGACACAAACGTAAGCACCTTGTGTGAGTTGGATACAGAATATAAGACGCCTACTCTGCATCTAGCTGTGCAGATTAGCAGGCATTGTTGCTGCCAGACTAAGTTCAGCTGTTGATGCACCTGGGTTAAGCTCCTCTGCTTTTAGCTTAGGACTTTTGTCTCCCCATTGAATAAGGTCAGGGGTAGGAATATAAAAAGGAATTGCCACCTGAACCTGGTGGCCCCTTATTCTCCCCTGTAGAGACTTAAACAGCTCACAGATTGAGCCATCAGACCTGTCAGGCAATCAATGCAGCCTCCCCCAACATTGCAGCCACTCTGAGATAAGATACATGAGTTTGGAATGCATGTGGGATAAAAACAAGTAACAGAGCATGTTTTATTGTGGATCGCATAAGGATACATGTTTCTGTCTGTATGGTGTTGCATGTTTGTTAGAGTTGCATAGAAATGCTTGAGTGCATAAAGATGCTAGTTACCTGATCACTCAAGTCCTGGATTACCTAAGGATATTTGGTCACACAGAGAGACTTGTTTCCACAAAAAGGCCTAAAATCGCATAAAGACGTTTGTATGCATAAAAATGCTGGATCACACATGGTTATCCGATCACCCAAATCCTTGATTACCCAAGGATGTTTGGTCACACAGAAGAGGTTTGTTTCCACAGAAATGCCTAAAATTGCATAAAGTTGCTTGGATGCAAAAAAGATGCTGGATCACACATGGTTACCTGATCATCCGCGTCCTGGATTACCCAAGGATATTTGGTCACACAGAGAGGCTTGTTTCCACAGAAGTGCCTAACTTCACATAAAGATGCTTGTATGCATAAAAATGCTGGAATCACACATGATTACCTGATCACCCAAGTTCTTGATTCCCCAAGGATATTTGGTCACACAAAGAGGCTTGTTTCCACAGATATGCCTAGAATCGCATAAAGAGGCTTGAAGGCATAAAAATGCTGAATCACACATGATTACCCGATCACCCAAGTCCTTGATTACTCAAGGATATTTTGGTCGCACAGAGAGGCTTGTTTCTACAAGAATGCTTAAAGATCGCTTAAAGATGCTTGAATGCAAAAAGAAGCTGGATCACACATGGTTGTCGGATCAAAAGCGTCCTGGATTACCCAAGGATACTTGATCACATAGAAAGGCTTGTTTCACATAAATGCTTAAAGTGGCATTAAGATGCTTGAGTGCAAAAGGAGGCTGGATCGCACAGGGGTGCTTGGTCACAGAAGAGTCCTTGGTCACACAAGGGTTCTTGTCCGCACAATAGTGCTTAAAATGCATAAGATGTTGATTGCATGGAAGATGCTGAATCGCATAAGGATGCATGATTACTTTAAAGTTGCACATGGCGGCCTAATTAAGCAATACAGGATTCCTTGTGTTTGCATAGAAATACGTGTCTGCATGGGTTCATGTTGCACATTGTTGCATAACACGTTTATAGCGCATGCTTGCTTGCAAGATGCTTGTTCCAGAGCACACATGCTATATGCATGTTTTGCTTAAAACATATTTATATGAATTCATGCTTCCAGGAACACATGCTGCCATGTACACACACTTCCATTGAGGCATATGGCTTTAACACTTGCCACATACACATATGGGGAGCCAGTTGCATATGTGTTTATTTACTTGGATCTGCAGAGGTTGTCTGCGTTTCGCAGGGGAACAGCACTATCTCCAGTTGGTGGTCTTGCCCTTTTGGGTTAGCCTCCATGCCTGGGTTGTCAGGGTGCTAGGGCCCGCCTCTAGCAGGTCTGTAGGCCCAGGGTATAGCGGTAATGGCATACCGAAGCAAACTCCTGCTGATGGGTCAGTCAGTAGCATGGCTGGACCTAAGGGTGTCCAGCATGGTCAAGTATCTGGAACTCCTGGGTTGGGATTCCAGTCTAAAGATACATTCTTTCATTTGACAAGAAGCTGGGTATGTTTGGCACAGTCCAAAAAGAAGAGTTTTTTTTGGCCTCAGACAAGACCATCGCTATAAGAAAACTGGTCTATGTGGTCACGGCAAGGAACAGTTCCTTACTTTTGGCCTTTTGATTAAGGCACTAGGGAAGATGCTGGCTTCATTCAAGACAGTTCCCTATACTAACTAACTAACAATCAGACTATGCCATACTACTGATTTACTTAATTTACCAAGGAGGAGCTTGTGCCTTGCCTATTGACATTCGTAATTTCATGAAATGCAGAATTGGCAGGCGATTCGCTGGAGCCGTCAACAAGTGTCTCCGGGAGAATGACCTCTACACCCCGACTGTTTTCCTGACCAAATGTCACAGAAATAGTACCCTGTACATAAGATGTTTTGGCGTCCAGGCTCAATAAGAAATTGAACAGCTTGGGGTCAAGGATAAAGGATCCACCCGCATGCGGGGCAGATGTGTTTGTAATCTGGGGGGGCCAGTTGTCACTGGTTGTGTCTCTCCCCCCAGTGCCGCGACTTTTGTGGCTTCTATGCAACATTAGAGGAGAACGGAAGCTGGCCTGATTACTCCGGCATAACCCTGACGACCTCTCGGTGCAGGAACAGTAAGGGTGGTAGTAGAGGACCCACGGTCTCTTACATCTTGTCCAGGCCTACTTTGCAGGGGGTATTACATCCTGCCTTGCAACAGGTGAATTAATGGTCTGGCTATTATAGCCCACATTCTTGAGGATCGGGGCTTTCAGAATCAGCGGCAATTCCCTTGATTCATACAAGAGAGCTGGCCTCCAGGACCAGATATCCTACGGTCTGGAAGGCCCATGTTCCTGGTGTGAAACCATATGGTGGCATCCGTGGAAGTTTGTCAAAGGTAAAATTCCTGCCTTTCTACATTTGGAAAGGAGACGGAGCTAGCCTTAAGTTATATCAAGGATCCGATCTCGGCCTTGCTTCCAAAGGTCGCTTACTTCACACTCTCCGGGCTGTTATACAAGGGGTGATGTGCATAAGTCCACCAGTTGGGTCGCCCTTGTGCTCGGAGGATTGGCTCTAGTTTTGTCGGCTTACAGGATCAGCTCCTTGGGCCGATGCACCATATTTCCCTTCATCCTTTAACAAGGGAATTGGTGTTTTTGGTTCTGGTAGCCTCCAAGAGAGTTTCAGTATTGGCAACTTTCTTGGTATAGAGCCATACTCAATTATTCTTACAAGTAGAGTGATTTTCATCCTCACCCATCCTTATTTACTAGAAGGATCTAGTATTCATTTGAATCTAGATATTCTTACCTTCCCTTTTTTCCAAACCTTGTTTCACGGAAGGAAAAGTTATTGCTTTTCTCTCAATTGAGATGAGAGCAGTTAAATTACCTATCTGAAGGTTTCAGATATAGAAAGCTGACGTTTTTATTGGGCTGTTAAATTATAAAAAAAAAAAATAGGATTTTTATAACAGCTTACCTGTAAAATCCTTTTCTTGGAGTACATCACGGGACACAGCCACATAGCCATTACATGTGGGTTATAGAGTCTACCTTCAGGTGATGGACACTGGTGTAATCAATTAAACAGGAAGTTCCCTCCCTATATAACCCCTCCCCTACTGGGAGTACCTCAGTTTTTGTAGCAAAGCAATAAGTGTCCCAATATCCCCAAACAAGAGGGGTGGGAGCTCTGTGTCCCGTGATGTACTCCAAGAAAAGGATTTTACAGGTAAGCTGTTATAAAAATCCTTTTTTTTTTTTTTTTTTTTATAATTTTGGTGCAGGCTTCCCCTTAAAATTTATACCAAACCTGAAGGGTGTGGTATGGATTTTAAGGGGGACCCCTACACCATTTTTATTTAAAAAAAATTGCACAGGGTTCCCCTAAATATCCATACCAGACTTGAAGGGCCTGGTATGGAATTTGGGGGGGCCCCCATGCAATTTATTTTTAAATTTTGGTTCAGGATCCCCCTTAACATTCACACCAGACCCAAAGGGCCTGGTAATGGACTGGGGGGAACCCATGTTGTTTTTTTTTTTTCAATTACTTGTATCTATGTTGCCGGGACCCGACAATTCATTACAGCCGCAATCAGTTTTAAATGACCTTTCTTCCTTTTTAGAAATGCCATTTTGCTATGGGACTGTTCTAATTACGGGAAAATGCTCCGCTTTACAGGCATACTATAGACGCTGCTCCCAAAAAAACGTCAGTTTTTAAAACTTTTTTTTGCATTGATACATGTCCCCTGGGGCAGGACCCAGGTCCCCAAACACTTTTTATGACAATACCATGCATATAAGCCTTTAAAATTAGCACTTTTGATTTCTCCCATAGACTTTTAAAGGATGTTCCGTGGCTTTCAAATTTGAAGCGAACACCGCAAATTGTTCGCTATTCGGCAAACATCCGATGTTCGAGTCAAACTTATGTTTGACTCGAACATCAGGTTCATCCCTAGTTATAAATACAATGACTTAAGTGATGGAAAATATGTTTTTCACAAACAAAAAGAGGCTAGGCTTTGCCATGTTGCATTGATGTGCTGTAGAAGGTTGTTTGTACCTACAGTATATCTGTAAAGACAAGTAGCTTGAGCAGTTTTTCCTAGTATTTGAAAATTGTTTGCAGTGAATCTTCTCGCTGCCAAGACTTCCTTCCTGTGTCTTGTCCCCTCTAAGGCCTCGTACACACAGGACCGAGGAACTCCTCGTAAATAAAACATAGTTTTCCTCGATGAGTTCCTTGTCATGCTTGTGGAGAAACTTGACAAGCTTTCAAGACCAAATCTCCTCGTTCTCAAACGCGGTGACGTACAACACATACAACGGCAGGGGAAGTTCGATTCCACTGGCACAACCCTTGGGGCTGCTTTTGCTAATCTCATGTTACTGCATGTTAAGTAAAAGTTTGATAAGAGACAATTTGCACTTTTCAGACTGTTACAGCATGACAAATGTGCTATCTCCATTACAAACGCTACTTTTACCGAAGGTGCGCTCCCGTCTCATACTTTATTCTGAGCATGCACGGGTTTCTTAGCATACACACAAACGTGTTTCTCGTCGAAAACCAGCCCGACGAGGAACACGATGAGGAAATTGAGACTCCCGTCAAGGAAAAAGAGAACTTGTTCTCTTTTTTTTCTCGTCGAGTTCCTCGACAGTTTCCTCGATGAAAAACATACACACGACCCTTTTCCTCGGCAAAAAAGCTCTGCCACTATGTTTCTTGATGGATTCTGTCGAGGAAAACGGTTGTGTGTACGAGGCCTGAGTCTCACTATCTAACTGCAGGGATGGTTGGGAAGTCACAAAACCAGTCTGTAGATATACTTACCACTGTATAGGCAACACAACAAATAGTGATTGTGAAATACACATGTTCACCCAGCACAGTATGCAAATGTTTACAACATGATCCAAGCTGGCCACAATGGAATATACAGTCACTATAAAGAGTCCACACACCCCTGTTAAAATGTCAGGCTTCTGTGGTGTAAAAAAAAAATCAAAAATAAATCATTTCAGAATAAATAAATAAAAATAAATAAAATAATATAGTTGCATAAGTGTGCACACCCTTCAACAATACTTTGTTGAAGCGCCGTTTGATTTCATTACAGCGCTCAGTCTTTTTGGGTATGAGTCTATCAGCATGGCACATCTTGACTTGGCAATATTTGCCCACTCTTCTTTACAAAAACACTCCAAATCTGTCAGATTTCAAGGGCATCTCCTGTGCACAGCCCTCTTCAGTTCACCCCACCGATTTTCAATCAGATTCAGGTCTGGGCTCTGGCTGGGCCATTCCAAATCTTAAATCTCTTCTGGTGAAGCCATTCCTTTATTAATTTGGAGGTATGCTTTGGGTCGTTGCTGAAAGATGAAGTTCCTCTTCATGTTCAGCTTTCTAGGTGAAGCCTGAAGGTTTTGTTCCAATATTGACTGGTATTTGAAACTGTTTAGAATTCCCTCTACCTTGACTAAGGCCCCTGTTCCAGCTGAAGATACAGACCCCAAAGCATGATGCTACCACCACCATGCTTCACTGTGGGTATGGTTTTCTTTTGGGGATGTGCAGTGTTTTTGCGTCAAACATATCTTTTGGAATTATGACCATAAAGTTCAGCATTGGTTTAAGCAGACCATAACACATTTTCCCACATGCTTTTGGGAGACTTCAGATGTGTTTTTTGCAAAATTTAGCCGGGCTTGGATGTATTTCTTTGTAAGAAAAGTCTTGTCACTTTACCCCATAGCCCAGACATTTGAAGAATACGGGAGATTGTACCACACGGCCAGTATTTGCCAGGTATTCCTGCAGCTCCTTTAATGTTGCTGTAGGCCTCTTGGCAGCCTCCCTGACCAGTTTTCTTCTCGTCTTTTCATCAATTTTGAAGGGACGTCCAGTTGTTGGTCACTGTTGTGCCATATTTTCTCCACTTCATGACTGTCTTCACTGTGTTCCATCTTATAGCTAATGTCTTTTCTTTTTTTACCCTTTTACTGACTGATACATTTTAACAATGATAGACCCCTCTGATGCTTTGGAAGTTCTCTGCAAGCAATTGCTTTTGCAGTAGGATGCAACAAAGGAAATGTCAGGAAAGACCTAATAGAACAGCTGAACTTTATTTGGGGTTAATCAGAGGCACTTTAATTGATGGCAGGTGTATGTGACTTCTATTTAACATGAGTTTGAATGTGATTGCTTGATTCTGAACACGGCTACATCCCCAGTTATAAGAGGGTGTGCACTTATGCTAGTTTGTTTTTCAATTGAGTTGTACAGTTTATAGGTCTCATTAAAGGTGGAAAAAGTTCTGAAATGATTTATCTTTGTCTATTTTTTTTACATCACAGAAACCTGAAATTTTAACAGGGGTGTGTAGACTTTTTATATATACTGTATCTTCTTCCTCTGCAGAGCTGCGAGTCCCAGCACTCTTTACTTGTATTTTTCTTCTATTATGTAAAATTTGAAGTCCCAGCACACTATACTTGAATTTATATTGTACAGGATCTATAGAAGTAAATGTCCCATAACACTATTGAATTTCTTCCTTATTTGTAGTAGTCCCAGTACACCATATGTACATTACTTTTAAAGCACATAACACAACATACACCAATAATGCATGCTTTTGTTTTCCCTTTATGCATGGACGCTTTCAGTACAACATCTACATTTCCTTGTTTTTGCCTTTCAGCATTCCCATTATAGCAGAACTGTGGTTTTAAGACTTCTGGAAAAAAAGTACAAATCATTGGTAAGCAGTTTCTTTTTAGTCAAGAAATGTGTAAATTGTTTGCTATGACTTTTTTTTCATTTGTATGTCACTATTAAGAAAGGGAAATGCTTATTTAGTTACTGTTTGTTTTTGATACATTGACTGCAATAGAGTAATAAAGTATTTTTTATTATAACGGGTAAAGTATAAAAAGTGAAGTATTATAGTATATGTGAACCCTTAGCTTTTATTAAAAAAAACACATTCAGTTTAATATAGAAATAGGGCATGTTTATGTGTATATACAGATATTAGGGGGCAGATCCACAAAAGAATTACGCCGGCGTATCTATTGATACGCCGCGTAATTTTAAATTTCCTGCGTCGTATCTTTGTTTTGTATCTACAAAACAAGATACGACTGCATCTCGGATCGATCCGACAGGCGTACGTCTTAGTACGCCGTCGGATCGTAGATGCATTTTTCCGCTAGGTGGCGTTTCCGCCGAATTCCGCGTCGAGTATGCAAATTAGCTAGTTACGGCGATCCACGAACGTACGTCCGGCCGGCACATTTTTTTTTCGTCGTTTGTGTGCGGCTTTTTCCGGCGTATAGTTACCCCTGCTATTATGAGGCATACTCAATGTTAAGTATGGCCGTTGTTCCCGCGTCGAATTTTGATTTTTTTACGTCGTTTGCGTAAGTCGTTCGCGAATAGGGATTTGCGTAGAATGATGTCACCGTCGTAAGCATTGGCTTGTTCCGGTTTAATTTTGAGCATGCGCACTGGGATACCCCCACGGACGGCGCATGCGCCGTTCAAAAAAAACGTTGTTTACGTCGGGTCACGATGTATTTACATAAAACACGCCCCCATCACATCCATTTGAATTCCGCGCCCTTACGCCGCCAAAGATACACTACGCCACCGTAACTTACGGCGCAAATTCTTTGAGGATTCAAAAAAAAAAAGTTACGGTGGCGAAGTGTATCTTAGATACGCTACGCCCGGCGGATTTATGCGCCGATGTACGTGGATCTGCCCCAAAGTGTGTAATAAAATGCAATGAAAAAGTATTGAAAATGCTAACTGAAATGTATTTAATACCTCATACAAAATCCTTCAAGACACCTCATGTGTGGAGAAACTAGTCACATGCATTGCTCAGATGGGATTTTAGCCCGTTCTTCCACACAAACAGTCTTTAAATCTTGAAGGTTCCGTGGGCCTCTTCTATGAAAGCTGATCTTTAGTCCTTTACATTTATTTTCTATTGGTTTCAAGTCAGGTGGTTGGCTGGGCCATTCTAGCAGCTTTATTTTCTTTTTTATTTAAACCAATTGAGAGTTTTATTCGGCTTTGTGTTTGGGATCATTGTCTTGCTGAAGTGTCCACCCTTGTTTCATCTTCATTATCCTGGTAGATGGCAGCAGATTTTTATCAAGAATGTCTTGGCACATTTATCCATTCATCCTTCCTTTAATGATCTGAAGTTTGCCAGTACCGTATGCTGGAAAACCGCCCCACACCATGATCCCCACCTCCAAACTTCACTGTTGATATAGTGATGTGCAGTGCCATTTGACCTCCAAAAATGGTGTGTATT
Organism: Rana temporaria; assembly: GCF_905171775.1. Taxonomy (NCBI): domain Eukaryota; kingdom Metazoa; phylum Chordata; class Amphibia; order Anura; family Ranidae; genus Rana; species Rana temporaria. The sequence goes on along the minus strand of NC_053492.1, from coordinate 277,698,317 downwards.
ATGGCATCCAAAGAGTTCAATTTCAGTCTCATCTGACCAGACTATATTCTCCCAGTATTTCACAGGCTTGTCTAAATGTTGTGCAACAAACTTTAAACAAGCTTCAACATGCTTTTTCTTCAGCAATGGAGTCTTGCAGAATGAGGGTGCATTCAGGCCATGGCAGTTGAGTGCATTACTTAATGTTTTCCTTGAAACAATTGTACCTGCTAATTCCAGGTCTTTCTGAATCTCTCCACAAGTGGTCTTGGACAACTCTTCTGATAATTATTTTCACTCCTCTGTCAGAAATCTTGCGAGAAGCACCTGGTCATGGCCGGTTTATGGTAAAATTATGTTCTTTACACTTTCGGATTATGGCCCCAACAGTGCTCACTGGAACATTCAGAAGTTTAGAAATCCTTCTGTAACCAATGGCATCAGTATGTTTTGTAAAAGTCTTGAGAGAGTGCTGTGTGACACGTCAGTAATGAGACATGTCAGTATTGAGACATCTTTTTATAGGCCATCAGTTGAGACTAAACCAGCTGATATTAATTTTCACTGACAAGGGACAGAATTGCTTTCTAATTACTGATAGATTTCAGCTGGTGTCTTGGCATTCAATGCATTTTTGGACACCCCTGTCTTCATGTGTTCAATATTTTTTATTTTTTTTCCCCTGTGTCATTCCATTTTAGTACACATAACTTAATATATATATATTATTTTTTAAGGGCGGATTGCAGGCGCTATTTTTAACGCTATAGCACCTGCAATACACCCTCAGTGTGAAAGGGGTCTTAGAACCAATTACGCATTGTTTAGAAGCCACAGCCTACCTGAGTATTTTTGCTGACCATGTCCATCGCTTTATGACTACAATGTACCCATCTTCTAAAGACTACTTCCAGCAGGATAATGCACCATATCCCAAATCTCAAATCCTCTCACCACTGGTTTCTTGAACATAAAAATGAATTCATTGTACTCCAATGTCCTCCACAGTGTCCAGATCTCAATCCAATAGAGCACCTTTGGAATGTGTCGGAATGGGATATTTGCATCATATGGATGTGCAGCCGACAAATCTGCAGCAAATGTGTGATGCTATTATGTCAATATGGACCAAAATCTCTGAGGAATGATTCCAACACCTTGTTGAATATATGCCACAAAGAATTAAGGCAGTTCTGAAAGCAACAAGGGGTCCAACCCAGTATTAGCAAGGGGTACATAACTTTTTTTGTAATTTTATAAGTGATCACATGACCCCTGTTCTCAGCTGCATAAGGAACTTAGAGATTTGGGGGTGAAGACCTCAGGGGGCGTGTCAGCAGGAGGCAGAGAAACAGCAGTACACTTATTTTTCCAGTATAAAGCTGTGCAGGGGGGCATGTCAGCAGAACTCTGACCATTGATGTACATGCAGGCTGTGCCCCAAAGTAGAATGCAAAGTAGAAAACTGACCACGCTGGGATGGAAGTACTTCCACATATTTGTTGGGATAACATACACTTTAAGATAGCCATATTTACACAAATTGTAGGTACTGTGTTTAGGTTGTGTACACGGTGCTCCATACATACGTATAAACAAATCTGACACATCTGGACATTTGACATTCAAGCCAAATTTCGGATCCTGTTGAGGCTACACATATACAGTATAAAGCCCTAAGAAAACGTGAAGAAAGCAAGGGAAATCATTTAAACCTGTATGCACTATTTACAGTTCAAAATAAACAGCCAAAGACTCAGGACTCTGACTCTTCCAAAATGGCTGCTGGAGATCATGACTGCAATTTCTCCCTGTTTTCAAGTTGTGGTTTCCAGTTTGGTCACAGCAATTGTAGTCCTGAAGTCCTGGCTTTGTATTTCCTGAATGGATATGGTCTTCTCAGGAGAGTTAAAAACTTGCAGATATGATGTTGTCTGTGCTGAAAAAGTAGGGCCAAAGCTCTATGCTATGGATCTCAGGAGTGCACTATTTTCTGCACTCCTGTGACCCATTTTTGTCGGTATCCACCCAGATGCCTGGAACAGCAGCTGGCTCAGCCTGTCAGCGAGCTGCGTAGAGACCGAGCCAGCCGCTCTAGTGAAGACCGAGAACTGAGCGATCAGATGTAGCATTGGACTGTTGCTGTATCCACCTAGGTGAGTATAAATGTTGTTTTTAAATTTTTCCCAAACTTCTCTTTTAACACCTCCTGCATACATGTGCTTATTACATTTCTCAACAGATTTTGGTTTTGGTCAAGTCATTTTTATTTTACACAGTCGAGCTTCCATAGTATGCTAAAGCAGAGACATTGTTGACTTGAATGCAGAAAATGCATTTAACATACCAGATTTCACCTATAACTAAAACAATTTTTTATAAGTGAACTATGTGAAGGATATGCTTCAGTTAATTCTCCCTGCTAGTAATGCTGTGTATTAAAGGGTAATTGATCTAGTGTGTTGTGTGAAGAAGCCCTGTGTTTACTGTTTACTGTGATTAGAAGGGGCTCATGTTAATTATTCTGATTGCTTCATTGTGGTAATTACCTCTTCTATATGCAGGGCCAAGCTGTCTAGATAACGTATTCTGTTACAACTAGTAATTACCTTCACTGATGTCATTATCTAAAGAAATGGGTCTTCAGAGTCGGCGCCAAAGTGTCTGCCTATAATCTGTATGAGAGCCCCCACTGTGTGTGGAAAGGGGGTGGAGATTTCATTGTTCTTTGATTGAGGATTTAGCTTGTAAACTGCATATATACCAGCAGCATGCTGCCATTAAAGTGTCTTGTTCCAGCAGTAAGCTTGGGCTCATGTGTGGCTTATTGGGCGATTCCAGGAATATTCCTCCACGTGGAATATTGGGTGATCTTCGTTATGGGAAGAAGGGAATGTTTGACGGGCATATCATTCTAATTCCGTCACAAACTATCTCTCAAAGTTTTTATATACATTTCCAAAATGTGTTTTGGAATAATTAAAATCTAACTACAAGGAATTTCAATATCAAACCGCACTAGCTTCTTTATCAGCTGGGTGAGGGAGGAATTTTAGTGATTCTGAAACTAAGGCATTAATTACAAGGCATTTACATCTTCATATTCTTAATCTGTTAAATGAATATTACTTGTATAGATTTTTTACACAAAGTAGTTTTTAATGCTGGGAAAAAGCACTGTCTAGAGAGGACGACCTGAAAAAGAAGAGATGGATTTAATTAACTAAATCTGTTGGCTCCATAAAATGTTCTCTGTGAGTCTTAAGAGGACCATTTTGGTCATTGGTATTGTTTTGCTGTCTTCCAGATTATTGCAGCTATTGAGCAGTGTTTCTATTATTATGAATCATCACAGTCAGGAGTCGATGAAAACACTAAAACAACAGCGTCCTCGCAGCCGCATCCTGGTGAGTCTAATGGGGATTTGTTTGTAGCTTTGCACTGGAAACAGATATCTTTTGCATTTTCAGAAGTCTTTCTATATAACTAACTACAACTAATACACCTTTTCGATTTTCAACCAAGCTGGTGCTTTAACAAAGTATAGATAGCATGCGTGCTAATTCCATTTTACCATGCCAAGCTCCTTACCTTAAATCAATTTAAAAGAACAGATAGCTTTACCAGATTCTAGCAATGACCATAAAGCAGGCCTGTCATTGCTTTGAATGTGATAATGTACTTGCCCAGAGTGTGATTTTATCACTTGAAAATTCATTACAGAAGCATATTTGACTGTAAGTCTCAACCTACACTGTCCCAAGAACACTGCCCTTGTATCTGTTGGAATTTGTGTGATCCCTGCTGCTAAAAAATGGTACAACTACAAAGACTTCTCAAAAATGTAATTAAATATATTATTAAGGACACTTTCACACCAGCCCTGGTGATAAAACAAAACATACACATTGGTGTACATTGTGAAGGGGCATTGAGGAAACAATTAAATGCATTGTTAAAAGACATCACACTGTAACGTGCTGTGGTATGGTCACAAGTGCTTCCCTGCACTGCATAAAAATGTAGACATGCTTCACATCAATGCAGTGTTATGGTGTGAACAGGGCACATAGAAAATAATTGTTTTCTTTGTGCCCTTGCATAAGATCTCCCCTATCTTTGCAACCTTTGGGGCATAGGGGATCCTGGCGTAGGTCAATATTATATAGTTTGAGAGGAGTCCGGTGTACCCTCAGTATAATGTAGAGTTGTGATATTCTACTTGAGAGATTCATGGAGCTGAATTTGTCCACAGAGAGTTCACCCATATGCTTTCATTTTTTAATTATATTTCAACTACAAAGTATATCTAAAGTTTATTTTTATTTTTTTATATTCTGGATAGAATAAGGAAGGTTTATAACCCCTGTTAAATTCAGGTGTCTGCGTACCATTGGGGAGATTCCCCTTCAATTTCTGTTTCGTAAGAGAAATCTTTTCAAAATTAGGTAAATTCCCTTTTAGACAGTTGGTACTGCAACAAGTGTCCCTATTACGTGATTTTATCCTCAACTCAACAATTTAGTTCCAATCACAAAGGCCACCAGGACATATCCAGTGGGTGAACTGCGTCAACAGGGAAACAGACCAGAGTAAAACTTTGACAGGGTTTGCCAACCCTTCATTTTGGCTTTGATACACTAACAAAAACAAAGCAGACTTAATATATTTTCATAGGTAGTGACCTCCTGTCACTTTCAGTTGGGCATAGCTTCTGCCAAACCTGTCCCATTCAAGTGAATGGGGCTGTTTTGCAAGCACCCTGCAACCACTTGCAAGACACCTGGTGCAGTGATCAAGGGGTTAAAGCAGGAGATGAGGAAGCGATATAACATCTCTTCACTGCCTGTAAAATGCTTCTGTGTTCTTCAGAGACCTAAACTCATGTGAACAACTCATGAGTCCAGCCATGCTACCTCTAATTCAATCCCTCTCTGTTCAGTTGTTTTGAGGCTTGTAGATATCATGGACATTTGAAATAAAAAAAATGTCTGTTATGACTACAGTTTAATCTATCCTGCACAGGTAAAAGGGACACATGTATTAGTTATGCTCTTGTATTTATTAACCACTTAAGGACCGCCGCATGTACATATACGTCAGCAGAATGGCACAGGCAGGCACATGCACGTATATATACGTGCTCTGCTTGACGTGGGTCGGGGGTCCGATCGGGACCCCCCCCCCGTACATGCGGCGGTCCCCGTGGCTTCAGGAGCGATCCGGGACGACGGCGCGGCTATTCGTTTATAGCCGCTCCGTCGCGATCGCTCCCCGGAGCTGAAGAACGGGGAGAGCCGTGTGTAAACACGGCTTCCCCGTGCTTCACTGTGTCGGCGCATCGATCGCGTCATTCCCTTTATAGGGAAGACACGATCGATGACGTCATTCCTACAGCCACACCCCCCTACACTAGTAAACACACACAAAGTGAACCCTAACTCCTACAGCGCCCCCTGTGGTTAACTCCCAAACTGCAAACTGTCATTTTCACAATAAAGAATGCAATTTAAATGCATTTTTTGCTGTGAAAATGACAATTGTCCCAAAAATGTGTCAAAATTGTCCGAAGTGTCCGCCATAATGTCGCAGTCACGAAAAAAATCGCTGATCGCCGCCATTAGTAGTAAAAAATAAATAAATAAATAAAAATGCAAAAAAACTATCCCCTATTTTGTAAACACTATAAATTTTGCGCAAACCAACCGATAAACGATTATTGCGATTTTTTTTACCAAAAATAGGTAGAAGAATACGTATCGGCCTAAACTGAGGAAAAAAAAAATGTTATATATGTTTTTGGGGGATATTTATTATAGCAAAAAGTAAAAAATGTAGCATTTTTTTCAAAATTGTCGCTCTATTTTTGTTTATAGCGCAAAAAATAAAAACCGCAGAGGTGATCAAATACCACCAAAAGAAAGCTCCATTTGTGGGGAAAAAAAGACGCCAATTTTGTTTGGGAGCCACGTCGCACGACCGCGCAATTGTCTGTTAAAGCGACGCAGTCCCGAACTGTAAAAACCCCTTGGGTCTTTAGGCAGCATTTTGGTCCGGGGCTTAAGTGGTTAAAAGCCTTGTCTCCAGAATATGTTTGCATGAAACAATGTTCAACCTGTCCCAAGACAATTTATCTCAAAGTATTTTAAGTCATTGAATTAGGTCACTTTTTTTTAATTGTATCTACTTCACGAAAACATATAAACCTGCTATTATAGATGTTTCTTCTGCAGACTATTATTTTGGGCCAATTTAGAGATCACCAACACATCTAATAAATGTCAGGTTGATAAGAGCAGCCTGTGTGTTTATTTGTCATCTATATCTAACCTATTGTATATGACATATGACAGAAAGAAAAGCAAAATACTTAATTACATGACATTATCAGCTGCTCAGTGACTCTGACATTTTGCTTGAAAACTGCAAGTTTTTGACTGCAGAAGCACACAAAGGAAATGCCAAGTTATGTTTTAAATTGTTGCTGTCTTAAATCTAAATGCATTGAGTTGGCCATATGTGAGTCATTTTGGTTATTTGTAAGATACAACCATTAAAGAATCCAAACTACCTCTAACACAATGGCATTTTGTATATTCTATTATTTAGGCCTGATACATGGGCTTCAGAGACAGCATCACATTCAACTCTTCCATAGGACAACACATTTAACTAGTTGGAAATATTCATTCCAAACAATTCAGGTTTTCATGTGTCATATGCTATGTTTACTATGGTTCATTATTGAAATAGTAGTCACCGGTGCTGGGACAAGGTACTCGGACACCCAAACCATACATGCCAAATACTCCCCTTCATGCTTTTGAATTTGGTGCTACAAAAAAAAACAAACACAAATGTTTACACACAAACGGTAGTAAAAAGGAAGGAAATTAAGTAGTTATTAAACTTGAATTAGTGTTAACAAAAATTTCCCCAACAATGTATTTGTTACATAGTTTTAAGAGCCAAGAGGTGTCAGGAGAAGGGGAAGATGGGAATTATGATTAGGGGAGAGATGTTCTGAAGAAATTAAAGACATAGCACTGCTTCTACACATGCGGATATGCTGCAACATAAGTGTTCCTTCGCTGCCAGTCTGTGCAGTACTCATAGGGTGCTGAAAGAGTAGGAACTCTTTCCTCCCTTACATTACTGCATCTGGCAAAAGCTCTTAGCCAGAATTCTAACCCTGAGCTGCCCAAAAAAGGCAGAGCTGCAGCACAGTGACCAACTGGCAACTTTCACCAGTTGAGGTGCTCCAAAGGGAAGCTGGGAGGAAAGGTACCTAGGAATGCAGGGGGGGGGGGGGTTGGAAGAACCCTAATGTGGATTAGGTGGTGCCATGGCAGAGCTAAGGAGCAGGGGGTGAGGTGGTACCAGGGCAGGAATTGGCCAGACATTGCAGCTCTAAACTGGCATAACATCCTGCAGCATGATGCCAGAGGGGAGAACCTCCACTGTTTCTACCTCAGCTCAACTTTGGCAATCACAGTAGAAATTGCGACTTGAGGAGTTAGGAGGCCTTCACAGTGACCCTGTGCTCCTAAATCTGTGGAAGATTGCTTAAGTGATTAGCACTTCCACCTAGCAGCAATAGGGTCGACACTACCTACCTGGAGTTTGCATGTTCTCCCTGTGTCTGCATGGGTTTTCTCTAGGTATGCTGGTTACCTCCCACATTCCAAAAACATACTGGTAGGTTAATTGGCTCCAGTCTAAATGGTATGTGTTTGAATGTGAGTTAGAGACCATCTATTTTAAGCTCCTTGAGGGAATGACTGATGTAAATGTATAATAAGTATGTGTAAAGTGCTGCATAAATTGACAGCGCTATATAGGTACCTGTAATAAATAAAATAAGATGCAGTGGGGAAAATAATTATTTGATCCCCTGCAGATTTTGTAAGTTTGCCCACTTACAAGGAAACAAAGGGTCTATAATTTTTATCATAGGTAAATTTTAATTGATAGAAACAGAATATCAACCAAAAAAAAAAAAAAAACATGTGATACAAATGCTACACAATTGAGTTGCAGTTCAGTGAGTAAACTAAGTATTTGATCCCCAAGCAAAACATGACTTAGTATTTGGTGGAGAAACTCTTGTTGGCAAGCACTGTTGGTTACCAAGTTTGAACACATCTCAGGAGGGATTTGATTCACTCTTCTTTACAGATCCTCTCTAAAGCCTTAAGATTTCCTGGCTGTCACTTGTCAACTCAAAGTTTCGGCTCTGTCCATACATTTTTTATAGGATTAAGGTCTGGAGACTGGTTGGGCCACTCCATGACCGTAATGTATTTCTTCTTGAGCCACTGTTGCCTTGGCGGTATGTTTTGGGTCATTATCATGCTGGAAGACCCATCCATGACCCATCTTCGGTATTCTGGCTGAGGATAGAAAGTTCTCATCCAAAATTTTACAATACATGGTCCCGTCCATTGGCCCCTCAATGTGGCAAAGTCAGCCTGTACCTTTAGCAGAGAAACAGCCTGAAAGCATAAGGTTTCCACCTCTATGCTTGACTGTAGGGGTGGTGTTTTTAGGGTCATAGTCAGCATTTTTGTTCTTCCCTTTTGAAATGTAATTTTGTGAAGAGATTGTTATAAACACGGGAAACTTTACATGCATACTATAGACACCCCAGGTATGAAATTTAAAAGAATATTTCACTTTTATTGTTTCACTTTAAGAATTATTAAAATCCTGGGGCAGGATCCGGGTCCCCAAACACTTCTTATGACAATAACTTGCATATTAACCTTTAAAATGAGCACTTTTCATTTTTATGTTTGTGTCCTCTAGACTTTAACCACTTAAGCCCCGGACCTTTAGGCAGCTAAATGCCCAGGCCAGGTTTTGCGATTCGGCACTGCGTCGCTTTAACAGACAATTGCGCGGTCGTGCGACGTGGCTCCCAAACAAAATTGGCGTCCTTTTTTCCCCACAAATAGAGCTTTCTTTTGGTGGTATTTGATCATCTCTGCGGTTTTTATTTTTTGCGCTATAAACAAAAATAGAGCGACAATTTTGAAAAAAATTCTATATTTTTTACTTTTTGCTATAATAAATATCCCCCAAAAACATATATACATTTTATTTTTTTCCTCAGTTTAGGCCGATACATATTCTTCTACCTATTTTTTGTAAAAAAATCACAATAGGCGTTTATCGATTGGTTTGCGCAAAATTTATAGCGTTTACAAAATAGGGGATAGTTTTATTGCATTTTTATTAATTTTTTTTTTTTTTTACTACTAATGGCAGCGATCAGCGATTTTTTTCGTGACTGCGACATTATGGCGGACACTTCGGACAATTTTGACACATTTTTGGGACCACTGTCATTTTCACAGCAAAAAATGCATTTAAATTGCATTGTTTATTGTGAAAATGACAGTTGCAGTTTGGGAGTTAACCACAGGGGGCGCTGTAGGAGTTAGTGTTCACTTTTGTGTGTGTTTACAACTGTAGGGGGTGTGGCTGTAGGACTGACGTGATCGATCGAGTCTCCCTTATATGAGGGATCACTCGATCGATACGCCGCCACAGTGAAGCACGGGGAAGCCGTGTTTACATACGGCTCTCCCCGTTCTTCAGCTCCAGGGAGCGATCGCGACGGAGCGGCTATAAACGAATAGCCGCGCCGTCGTCCCGGATCGCTCCCCGAGGGGATCCGACCGCCGCATGTAGCGGAGGGGGGGGGGTCGATCGGACCCCCGACCCACGTCTAGGCAGGCACGTACAGGTACGTTGATGTGCCTGTCCGTGCCATTCTGCTGACGTATATCTACATGAGGCGGTCGGGAAGTGGTTAACGGTGTTCACATGTTCAAACAAATGATTTGCCTGTTCACATGTAATGCTGCGAACCGAACCAGGGGGTGTTTGGCTCATCCCTAGGTGCCAGTACATCTTTCAGACTCAGAGTTTTGGTTTATTTTATATAGAACATTAGCTTTATCTGGAAGTTTGGGCCCTAGTATTTTATCACTCTTTAAAACTTGCCAGTGTTTTTTGATTATTTTATTTACCCACCAATATTGGGACGAGAAAGTAGTTAAAAAGAACTACTCAAACGTATTATTATTCACCATATCCTTATTTTTGGGAGCCAGCAAACTTTCTATTTTCTATTTAGTGAGACATCTAGTAATTCTTTATCCAAGCATCTAGAGTCCTATGCTTTCTCTATAAACCAATCTTTTAATATATTGGCCTGGGATTTAGAATCTTCTAAGCAAGAACAATTTCCTATGATAAACTGACATTGTCCCTTGGGTATGGCCTTAAGCCAATTTGGGTGATGACCGCTGTCTGTTGGGATATACCCATTTTTGTCTGAAGATTTGAAAAATGTTTTAGTTAACAATTGGCATTCATCTTTAAAAATAACCAAATTCAAGAAATTCACTGACCTACTACATTTATATGTGAATCTATCCCCCTATTGGTTATTATTGAAACTCTGCATAAATCAATATAGAGATTCCTCATCCCCCTTCCATAAGAAAAATGCATCATCTATATAGCGACGCCAAAAAAGGAAACGGGAATCGTTAAGGGAGGAAAGAATGTCATTCTCCTATAAAGCCATAAACAGATTAGTGAGGCTTGTTGCAGATCTCCATAGCAAATTGTAATAACCTCAGAACAAAATCCAAAGTGAAAGCATTCAGGGATTAATCCCTAGTTAAGGAAAATCTTGCCGCTTGATATCCCAACTCATGTGGGATGATGGTATATAGAGAGGAGACATCTGCCGTCGCCAGTATATATACCATATATACATTCTGATCTGGTAGCACAGTTCTTCCTTTCTCAGCTGTCATTTAAAAATCATACAGAGAAGAAGAAAAAATTGAAAAATATTAAAAATAAAATACTAATACGCTACCAAAAAGTGTTGATAATATGTAAAAGTGCTATTTAGTAAAGTGCTAAGGGAAAATGTAAAAAGCAGCTAGAACTTTTGTAGTGTTGCCAGCACCAGTAGGTATGTGTGTATATAGTGAAGTATCGCTAATTACTAAACAATAAAGTGCTAATGAGCAAAGATACAAATATTCCTCAAGTGTATAATAATAATATAAAAATTTCAAAAATGGATGAAATAAGAAAAGGATAATCCAATAAAGTGCATCACAACATAATAAGCATCACATCAAAAATGGCATCTAAATATAAATATTTTTCAATAAAGTCCATTTATATAGAGCAGCCAAGAAAATCTGATAATGAAGAGAGAAACTCAGTTCCTTATTCAAAATTAGATCTCCTCCTAGGCAGACAAATAGGGATGAGGGAGAGAGGTAAGGGAGTCCAAATTGCAAATGGAAAAATAAGATGTATAGGTGTCCTTCTAGAATCCTCCCCCAGTAGTGCTAGCCTCTCACCTTATGGAAAGACCCCAATGGGTCTAGTCGTGCATCAAGGGATGTTAATCACCAGGGACAGTTGCTGTATCCTCCTTAGGGTGTCCAGAACAGCGGATCACTGCAGCCTTTCATCCGCTCTCTCCGGCCTGTTTTCCCTTTAGGGATGGTGTCTTCCAATTCACGAAATCAAGAACAAACAAAAAGATTCTCCATAGTGTAGTAGATTAAAAACTCTTGCGTTTATTAATAAAATGGCATAACAGTTTAAAAATGGCAAAAAACAAACAAACAATGCAAGGACTTCCGGTCATGGCCGTAACTGGAAGTAACGTCACCAAGCTATCTGCCAGCGCGTTGCGTCATAACACACGTGACTTTATCAAGACTTGGTGGTGGTCTGGGGGAATGCAGTTAAAGCAATATTAAACCCAAAAGCAAACATTTATTATATTTCAGCTTATCAGTTCTTAGATGTGGTGGCTATGTTAGTTTTCTATTTTAGGCTTTTTCTTCCTTTATTTTCACATGGTGATCTGGTCAGTAAGTCTGTTTTTCAACAGAATAAGCGGTCCTGCAGATGTAACAGATAGGGGGTTGAGACAAACCATTTACCACTGACAAATGCGCTTACAATAATTAGCTTTTATTATTTTTTTGGTATAACCTTTATCTTTATCTAGCTGTTAGCTAGTTAGATTGTTAGCTGGAGTTCAACTTTAATTTATTTGTGTATTTAAATCTGCTAGTACATCTCGCACTTCCCTCCCCTGAAACTGACAGTGCCGCTGTGTAAAGGTGCCCCCTGTGCTCCTTCATACAGAATTCTAAGGAGGCAGGCATTCTAATACATGCGGTTTGTTACTGGTCAGATCATCAGGTTGAAACAAGGAAGGAAAAGAGCCCCCCAAAAAAATTAATACAGCCACCAATGACCGGGAAGCTGCAATATGTTACATTTTTAGGTTTAATACCACTTAAATAATTATGCATTAACTACTGGTAAGCTAGACAGCCTGTGACTTTCTTACCACCATGCTATCACTACTACTATTTGTATTTAGAGAAAGGAGAATTTTTTTTTCTACTTTTAGATATAAAATAATTTTAACATAACTGCCACTTTTTGCAATATTCGAAGCTTTAAACAGCTGGCATGAGCTAGAGAAGAGCAGTGGAGGGTCATAACCAGCAAGATGACAGGCATACATTATGCACTTATAAACTGTGTAGTTTAAGTGGAATTGTCAGTAATAGTAAGCCAGCCAATGACAGCTTGACATTATTTTGATCTTATGCCCCGCTGAAGCATTTCAACATATACCGTAGTTCAAGTGCATTGCCCCTAGAACTTAACTGGCAACCAATAAAGTATGATTTTAGCCGTGGTGTCAAAAGCACATTACTTGTGGCAAATATGCAGAGAAATACATGTAAAATTATCCTGCTTTTCTGTGACTTCGTAAATCAAGTCCACTAAAGGATATTCCCCGAAATTCTTAGTGATGTTTTGTTGACTTGTGCGTACATCTGTCCCTTGCAGCAGTAAACACGCTGGCTGATGGGAATTATTTATTAGTTTCATGTTCGGTTAGACTGGTAATTTTGACCAAGACTAAGATCTTTTTTGACAGAAAGTGAAAAATCTATTATTTTCTATGCTGTTGGTGTCAGTCAAAGAAAATGTCACATTTCCATGTGCATCTACAGAACCTTAATTATGTGTCTGTCTCCTGTTTCTCTCCAGGCACTAAACAGAAGACATTCTACTCCAGAAAGGAATTACATTATTTATACTTTGTTCATTCACTTAGCCTGCTCGGAAGATTGTTGATATATAAGCATGGCAGGAACCTGTTTCCTATAAAATTGAAGAACCGAAAAGGTACTTAGGAGTAAAATAACTTTTTCTACTGATAACAAAAAATGCAAATTCTAATGGTACTTACGATACATATACTGGCACCTTACATTTGTATCTTATTGGTATAACTTGTTCCACATATTTGAAAGAATAGTCTGTCTGAAGCTACAGTATGTTTCAGTCTCACATCTAGATAATTCTCTGACCCTGTTGGGGTCCCTATTATGTTTGCATCTAAAATGCAGTGACACACTGGCCCAGATTCAGGTAGGAGATACAACGGCGTATCTCCAGATACGCCGTCGTATCTCTGAGTGTGAGGCGTCGTATCTTGGCGCCTGATTCAAAGAATCGGATACGCCAGAATTAGTCTAAGATACGACCAGCGTAAGTCTCCTACGCCGTCGTATCTTAACTGCACATTTACGCTGGCCGCTAGGGGCGTGTACGCTGATTTACGCCTAGAATATGTAAATCAGCTAGATACGCCTATTCACGAACATATGCCCGGCCGTCGCAGTACAGATACGCCGTTTACATTAGGCTTTTTCCGGCATAAAGTTACCCCTGCTATATGAGGCACAGCCAATGTTAAGTATGGACGTCGGGCTGGGCGTAATTTATGTTCACGTTGAAAGCATTTGGCTTTTTGCGGGTTAATTTGGAGCATGCGCACTGGGATACTTTCACGGACGGCGCATGCGCCGTTCGGAAAAAGCGTAATTTACGTGGGGTCACAATAAATTTACATAAAACACGCCCACATCTTCCACATTTGAATTACGCCGGCCTATTTACGCTATGCCGCCGCAACTTTGCTTTGAGAATACTGCACTTGCCTGTCAAAGTTGCAGAGGCGTAACGTAAATAGGATTTGTTACGCCCGCACACAAATACAAGCTCCCTACCTGAATCTGGGCCACTGTGGTCAATATCTAAAGAGAGAGGTTCTCACAAGGTGCAGTGATGGGATTCTGGGATGAAATAATGGGCCAGATTCAGGTAGATCCGCGCAATATTTGCGTGGGCAAAGGGCAACGATTTTTGCTCTGCGCCCACGCAAATATTTTGATATGCCCGCGATTCACGGAGCAGTAGCTCCGTAAATTGCGCGGGCGATATGCTAAATAGCCGGGCGTAAGGGCGCCTAATGTAAATGATCCCGCCGGGGGCGGGAATCATTTAAATTAGGCGCGCTCCCGCGCCGAGCGAACAGCGCATGCTCCGTCGGGAAACTTTCCCGACGTGCATTGCGGCAAATGACGTCGCAAGGACGTCATTTGCTTCTAAGTGAACGTGAATGCCGTCCAGCGCCATTCACGAATCACTTACGTAAACAACGTGAAATTTAAATTTCACGAGCGGGAAGGGCGGCTATACTTTAGCATTGTGAATAGGTGGTAGTATGCAATTTGCATACTATACACCGATCACAATGGCCGCGCCCCCTAGCGGACAACGCAAGAATGCAGCCTGAGATATGAAGGCATAAGGAGGCTTATGCCTGTCATATCCTAGGCTGCAGTCCGCGTAGCGATGTTCCTGAATCAGGGGCATTCGCTACGCGGGAGCAAAACAGCTATTGCGCCGCGCAACCTATGGTTGCGCGGGCGCAATAGCTTCTTGAATCTGGCCCAATATGTTTTGATCCTTATAAAATACAAGATATATGAACTATTTTAGGACACTTGCAGTGTTTTATTTTGTATATTTAAAGGCACATAGGGTGGAATATTCCCGAGGAGCACTGCTAATGCTTTTATTTTCAGTAAGGATTTAAAGGCATATATTATGAATGATGGATATTATTTATAGCAGGTGCAATGAACTTTGTATTCCTAAATATTATATATTTGTATTCTGTGTGCCCTGGGAGAAAGTGATTTATTTGCTACTGCTAATTTCATACATTTTTATACAATTTTTTGACATTTCACATATGATGCACAAAACGTGTCTGTGGATTAATCAGATTCAGATCCTAATGTATGGAATTCTTAAAAAAGGGGCGTAAATTTAAAGCTGGCAAAAAAGATTGCAATCTGCACTTACCGGGCCAGATTCTCAGTCAGCGGCGTATCTTTGCCCGGGCGTAACGTATCCGATTTACGTTACGCCTGCGCAACTTAGACGGGCAAGTGCTGTATTCTCAAAGCACTTGCTCTGTAAGTTGCGGCGGCGTAGCGTAAATCCACCGGCGTAAGTCCGCCTAATTCAAATTTGGATCAGGGGGGCGTGTTTTATGTAAAACTACTGTGACCCGACGTGATTGACGTTTTTGCAGAACGGCGCATGCGCCGTCCGTGGAATTTCCCAGTGTGCATTGCTCCAAAGTACGCCGCAAGGACGTCATTGGTTTCGACGTGAACGTAAATGACGTCCAGCCCCATTCACGGACGACTTACGCAAACGACGTAACTTTTTCAAATTTCGATGCGGGAACGACGGCCATACTTAACATTGGTATGCCGCACTTATGCCACATATAGCAGGGGCAACTATACGCCGGGAAAAGCCTAACGTAAATGTCGTAACTTTACTGCGTTGGCCGCACGTACGTTCGGGAATTTGCGTATCTAGCTAATTTGCATACTCAACAAGGAATTCGACGGAAGCGCCACCTAGCGGTCAAAAAAAAATGCAGTTAATATCCGACGGCGTAAGAGACTTGCGCCTGTCGGATCTAATGGATATCTATGTGTAACTGATTCTAAGAATCAGGCGCATAGATACGACGGGTCGGATTAGGACTTACGACGGCCTACATGGCGCTGCGCCGTCGTAAGTACTTTCAGAATCTGGCCCACCAAGTGTGAATGGGGCCTTAGCTGGAGGATCAACATGACAGCCAGCCAACTAGCATTTTCAGAATGCTATATAGTAGATAAGGCTTAAAAAAGACAATAGTCCATCCAGTTCAACTTGTGAAGGTGTATGTGTATCAATGTCTATAATTTCCCATATCCCGGTATGTTTTGTCCCTTTTAAATGTACGTCTAAAGCCCTGTACACACGATCGGTCCATCCGATGAAAACGGTCTGATGGACCGTTTTCATCGGTTAACCGATGAAGCTGACTGATGGTCAGTTGTGCCTACACATCATCGGTTAAAAAAACGATTGTGTCAGAACGCGGTGACGTAAAACACAACGACGTGCTGAAAAAAATGAAGTTCAATCCTTCCAAGCATGCATCGATTTGATTCTGAGCATGCGTGGATTATTAAAAAAAAAAAAAATTAAAACAAGATTGCTTTTTTTTTAACCTATGGATAAATAACTGATGGGGCCCACACACAATCGATTTGGACCAATGAAAACTGTCCATCAAACTGTTCTCATCGGTTTAACCGGTCGTGTGTATGCGGCCTCAGAGTCTTTTAAAAATATCCATACTCCTCGCAAGTAACCACTGATTGTGGGAGAGAGTTCCACATACTTATAGCCCTTTTTCACAGAGGGAACGCAGTTCCCTTTGCAGGACTAGAGCAGCCGAGAGCAGCCGAGCCTCCCGAGCCAATCCTTCACTAAGCGGCGATGCCCAGCTCGAGTCACTGTCAGGGGCAGGCGAACCTTAGTAATCCTTTATGTTATATATATATATATATATATATATATATATATATATATATATAATTGGGGTTATTTTTATTTTCCTTCGCTATGCATCTCTCGTAATCTTTTTGAGCCTCCCTGATTGCATTTTTACATTTCTTATTGCATTCCTGCATGTAATGTTACCAATGGCAGCAATGAAGCTTCCATCTGGTTACCTTTTAAGAGAAAACAAATAAAAATTAATTTGGTTTTTACATTTGTTCCAGAAGCAGTGCCACTGTCTGACTTGGTAGTGCTGTTTACCCATATTATGTTATATTGCCCAAACCGACAAAAGAAGGCTGCTGGAGCATATGCAGGTATTTTTTTGTACTCTTTATACTAATATTATATAATATAATATAATATTCCTTTAAACCTATACATTTGCTTCATGAATTAGGACTTCCAATTTTAAAGAGTTACATGTTGGGTATCTATTTACTCGACTTAACATCATTTGTTCATGTTATACAAAAAATGGGGGTAAATATTTGTTGTTGTTTTTTTCCAAGAAAGTGTTTTTTTTTTATCGAGTTTTAAAAATTGCTGTGCAAATACTGTGTGACAAAAAATTGCAACCACCACCACTTTATTCCCTAGGGTGTCTGCTAAAAAAAAAAAAAAAAATATTTACAGGACACCCCTCAAATTTTAGTAAATATTTTATTATACCTTTTCATGTGACAACACTGAAGAAATTACACTTTGCTACAATTTAAAGTAGTCATTGTACAGCTTGTATAACAGTGTAAATTTGCTGTCCCTTCAAAATAACTCAACACACAGCCATTAATGTCTAAACTGCAGGTAACAAAAGTGAGTACACCCCTAAGTAAAAATTTCCAAATTGGGCCCAATTGCCATTTTCTCTCCCCGGTGTCATGTGACTCATTAGTGTTGCAACGTCTCCGGTGTGAATGGGGAGCAGGTGGGTTAAATTTGGTGTTATCACTCTCTCTTATACGGGTCACTGTAAGTTTAACATGGCACCCCATGACAAAGAACTCTCTAAGGATCTGAAAAATAAATGTTGCTCTACATAAAGATGGCATGGGCTATAAGAAGATTGCCTAGACCCTGAAACCGAGCTGCAGTGCGGTGGCCAAGATCATACAATGGTTTAACAGGACAGGTTCCACTCAGAACAGGCCTTACCATGGTCGACCAAAGAAGTTGTGTGCATGTGCTCAGCGTTTTATCCAGAGTTTGTCTTTGGAAAATAGACGTATGAGTGCTGTCAGCATTGGTGCAGAGGTTGAAGGGGCGGAGGGTCAACCTGTCAGTGCTTAGACCCTACGCCGCACACTGCATCAAATTGATCTGCATGGTTGTCGTGCCAGAAGGAAGCCTCTTCTGAAGATGATGCACAAGAAAGCTTGCAAACAGTTTGCTGAAGACAAGCAGACTAAGGATATGAATTACTGGAACCGTGCCCTGTGGTCTGATGAGACCAACATAAACTTATTTGGTTCAGATGGTGTCAAGCGTGTGTGGCGGCAACCAGGTGAGGAGTACAAAGACAAGCGTGTCTTGCCTACAGTCAAGCATGGTGGTGGGAGTGTCATGGTCTGGGGCTGCATGAGTGCTGACAGCACTGGGGAACTACAGTTCATTGAGGGAACCATGAATGCCAACATATACTGTGACATACTGAAGTAGAGCATGATCCCCTCCCTTCGGAGACTGGGCCGCAGGGCAGTATTCCAACATAACGACCCCAAACACAGCTCCAAGACAACCACTGCCTTGCTAAAGAAGCTAAGGGTAAAGATGATGGACTAGCCAAGCATATCTCCAGCCCTAAACCCTATTGAGTATCTGTGGGGCATCCTCGAATGGAAGGTGGAGGAGTGCAAGGTCTCTAAAATCCACTAGCTCTGAGATGTCAATCATTTAGGAGTGAATGAGGACTTCAATGGCAACCTGTGAAGCTCTGATGAACTCCATGCCCAAAAGGGTTAAGGCATTGCTGAAAAATAATGGTGGCCACACAAAATATTGACACTTTGGGCCCAATTTGGACTTTTTCACTTAGGGGGTGTACTCACTTTTGTTGCCAGTGGTTTAGACATTAATGGATGTGTGTTGAGTTATTTTAAGAGGACAACAAATTTACACTGTTATACAAGCTGTACATTCACTATTTTACATTGTAGCAAAGTGTCATTTCTTCAGTGTTGTCGCATGAAAAGATATAATAAAATATTTACAAACATGTAAGGGGTGTGCTCACATATAATGTTTGATTTTCTAGCAAGAAAATTGATTTTTATATGTAGGAGGAGAAGAATGCCAGAATTGACTTGGGCTGAAAGTGGTTAAAGTAGAGGTTCACCCATAGCGAACACATTTTCCCCTTAGATTCCTGCTCGTTTTGTCTAGGGGAATCGGCTATTTGTTTTAAAATATGATCCGTACTTACCCGTTTACGAGATGCATCTTCTCCGCCGCTTCCGGGTATGGGCTTGCGGGACTGGGCGTTCCTTCTTGATTGACAGTCTTCCGACGGTCGCATCCATCGCGTCACGATTTTCCGAAAGAAGCCGAACGTCGGTGCGCAGGCGCAGTATAGAGCCGCACCGACGTTCGGCTTCTTTCGGCTACGAGTGACGCGATGGATGCGACCGTCGGAAGCCTCTCGGAAGACTGTCAATCAAGAAGGAACGCCCGCTCCCGAAGACCCATACCCGGAAGCCAACGGAGAAGATGCATCTCGAAAACGGGTAAGTACGGATCATATTTTAAAACAAATGGCCGATTCCCCTAGACAAAACGAGCATGAAGCTAAGGGGAAAATAGAAAAAAATAACGAATTGGGTGAACTCCCGCTTTAAATAATCAACTTCTTCTAAGTTGGGAGCAGTTGAATGACAGGAGTTCCCTTACCCATTCACAGAATGTGGGAGTGTAGTATTATGAGGTCTGTGAATGGAGGTGAGGGAAGAGGAGGGCGGGCCAGTGGCACAACTTTTCTCAGAAGCAGCAGCTGCCGAGATTCAAACCATCTATGGCTGGCCTAACTCTCATATCAATGGAAGACAGATGCTGAGAGCAGTATTTGGTGGCTGTGAGGAGGCTCAGCAGGGATAATTTTTACAAGATGCAGCAGCTTTCAAGTAATGGGATACATAATATTACACATAACTAATATCTGTGGTGATGTATCCCAAAAGAAAAAAAAAAAAAAACCTTCAGATTTAAACATGTAAATAAATATTTGTTTTTTACAGGAACTCATTTGGTTTCTCAGACCATACATTTTCTTTATTATGAATATCTTTCACCATGGAAGATGCAAATTATTACTTTATCAACATTCCCCAATACATAAATTAATTGTACTGTCTCAAAGGCCATTAACATGTGCATTGATGTTTTTATTTCATAGGCAATTATGCTCCTGCAAGCTTGGCTATGGAAGTCCTCAGAATGCTTTGTGACCGCAAAGAATGTGCCAGTGAATGTTTGTACACTGGGGTTATTATAGACAGCCTCCTTTCACCAATACAAAAATTATTGAAAGGAAAAAAGGTTAGTAACAGGGAGTTATTAAAGGTTTTTTTTCCCCCCCATCTAAGGACTTGTTTGTAAATGACTAAAGATTTAATTTTCAGAACTAGCGTATAATTTTATTATTATAATGTAAATAAACATAAGGCTCAATCTACAAAGCTGATACACCAGAATAAGGAGTCCAATGCGTATTGAAAAGTACAGTATTATGGCTAAAATAAAGATCCTTATCTCTGTGAATGGAATCTAAACAATGTAGCAAAACATTAAAGTTCAACTTAATCAAGGTTTAGATGATATTAGACTAGCAGCTGGGATTCAAACCTGCTGTACTTGCAAATTGCACTTTTTTGTTTTAGTTCAGTTTTTTTTTATTAATAATTTTATTAATTTCAGTGTCATTTGTGCCAGAAACATAACCCTAATGCTTTTTATAAAAGAGAAAAATAATGCAGATTTCATTTTTTTTTTTTTTTGGTGGCTCTCGATGCTATCAGTATACACCAATCAGCAGCTGCAGACTCTGATAAAAAAAAGCGCTCCAGCATGTCCATTTGACTTCTGTTGAGCAGGGACGTCCACACACTGAATGAGATTTGGCGGGTAGCTGCTGAACCGACCAAATTTGTAAAAAGTCTATGGCCAGCTTAACATAAGTAAAATTGTACAAAAATGCAATTGTACAATTGTAAAACTGTGCAAAAATACTGTAGACTAATGCTGCAGATGTAGTCGGCTTGTAATGAAATGCATATCAACTAAACGTAAGCCTTTAAACGTTAGATAGTTAAACAATTTATTTACTACCATGAGTTACAGTGGCAGGACAAGGACCTCTAGCAACCAAGGGGACCACTGTGAACGACCACTGTGAACAGAGGCTCATGATGAGGCGGTATGGATGGCACTAAATATAATTAAGGGTGGTCGAATTGTGCCTACACATTGACATGTACAACCAACAGACCACTGCAGTGCACAGAAATTAGAGCATTTTGCTGGCCTCAAGGGTGACCAATTTTGGTGCATAGAAAAACAAATGAAAGGGAAGGTGCTTAGTCATGGATATAATGAACATGGGTGTGGTATATCAGAAGGTAGCATGGCCTAATAAACATGGGTAAACCATTAGTTGTAATGAGCATGGAAAGGACTTGTAACACATCAATATGCTATCTCCATCCACCTTGTTTGTGTGGATGGAGGAACCTGTTCGCTCAGCCTATGAAAGAAAGAAAGTTACCGCTCCAGGTGGATTGTGTTAGGATGAGCAGTATGGTCTCAGGAGATCAAGGGTGCTGGCAATGCACAAGGCAACAAATGGAAAAAGAAAATATGGACAGCCGCACTCCAAAAAACCTTGATGGTTGTCTTTATTTAAAAAAAAGAAAAATGGACAACAAGTCACAGCACACTACACAGGAGTAAAACAGTTGACGCGTTTCGCACTATAAATTAGTGCTTAATCATAGCTATGATAAAGCATTAATTTATAGTGCAAAATGTGTCAGCTGTTTTACTCCCGTGTAGTGTGCTGTGACTTGTAGTTTATTTTTCCTTTTTTAAATAAAGACAACCATCAAGGTTTTTTGGAGTGCGGCTGTTCATATTTTCTTTTTCCATTTGTTCGCTCAGCCTGCAGGCTGAATGCAAAAAATAAATGAATAAATACTCATCGGTGGCCAGCTTTAGGCAGAACCAATTGTCCGACCTCTAGACTTGTGCCTTGTACACACGATCGGAATTTCCGATGGAAAAAGTCTGACGGACCTGGTATGGTCTTGGAGGGGGAACCCATGCTGGTTTTTTATTTAAAATTTGGCGTGGAGTTCCCCCTCATGATAAGCCACTGACAAAGTTCCCTGTCCTGGAAGCGACTTCAAGTCACGTTGTAAGTCGCCCCGAGTTGCGCTGTGGTTCACGCTCAAGTCGTGTCCAAGTGGCCTCGCAAAGTCACGCACAAAGTTGTGTTGCCCCTGTGTGGCTCCTAAATGTTTTTTGTTTTGCTAATTTAAGATTCAACTTATCAGTGTTCTCTACTAAAAATTCTGTCCCGAAGGTACTTTCTTACTCCTCCTTTTAGCATATTAAAAAGTTATCTGACCTGCTTTATAAACGATGCAGTGCCAGTGTTTTACAGCTGCTTTCTCAACATTGCACAGCTCCAGCCTGGAAAGCCCTATCCAATGGGTTGTCTGAACTTGAAGCTGGGTCATAAAAGCTCTCTGTTTTCTGTCTTCTCTGACTTTGGTACTGCCATAGTATGAAATAAATATTGTCATCTTTTGATTATGTAGTATTGTAGCTCTTATATTTGTTCTTTTCCTAGAAAGCCTTGGTATGACAAAAGCCCACCGTTGAAAGGAAATTTGTTCCACTGTGACAGAAGGACATCCCTTTAGATATCAAATTTAATATGCTACACTGATGCTGAGTGTCAAGGGGTTTATGTACCTGTTCTCTACTTTCTCAACAAAACACCTCTGTGCTTGGAGAGGGCATGGTAGCATGATGACATTGAAGGCAGGATTTTGTGATGAATAACCAGCCATAAAAAGAGAGGCACTGAAATGTCCAGTACTGATCTGTTCACACACTTCTATTTACACCTTTATTAATAAAAATAGATTTCAGGAGTCCATTAGACAGTTTGTTATAGTTATATTTTTGCAAGCCAACAACTGCATGACAGTCAGTTGGAAAATTCGTTTGAAGAATATTGCCTTTTCTCTTAATCTGTCTTTTCTTTTGAAAGTATTCCAAGTTATTTGTTTTGTTATAGATTTCTCTTTATAGCCCAACAACAGTGAAAAAAGTTTTTCTTGCTTTGCATAGAGTTAAAAAAAAAAAAAGTCTTTAACACTGTCTGTAGTCAGTGTCAGAGAGAGTTTTCATTTCACTGTGACAGGAAGTGAGCAAAACAAGGCCACAGATTGCAAACACAACAGTCTCTGTAGTAGAGTGAGGCCCTGTACACACAGGCAAGAATCTCGTCGGGGGGAAAAAAACTTTGTTTTCCCTGACGAGATTCTTAGCAAGAAACTCTTGCCGCCCGAGTGTACACACTGACCTTTTCAAAAGAACCGCGGTTCTCTTGAAAGGCAAGAAAGCGGTGACATAATCGCGTACGACGAGCATCCGCTCGTCACATTCAATGCCGTCAATATGCTTCACCCTACCTATGCCGTGGAAGCTACCGCGCATGCATCAAAGTCATTTCGAGCATGCGCGGGATTCCGCGGCGACAGGCAAGTATACACACTCTCGGGTTTCTTGTCAGGAAACAGGCAGACAATAATCCCGACGAGAAAAAAGAGCGCAGGTTCTCTTTTTTACTCGTCGAGATTCTGGCCAGATTTCCTGACAAGAAACCTGAAAGCCTTGTACACATGAACGGTAATCTCGGCAAGAAGCAGTTTTCTTGCTGTTTTTTTGCCGAGAAAAACGGTCGTGTTTACGAGGCCCGAGGAAGAGTGTCTGTCTTTTTTTTATATGAATACTTAAAACCAAAAATATAGTGTAGTCCCAATCTATATTAAATTCAAACAAATAATGTCCATAACACATAGTCCATTAGAAATATCTTCAATCACCACGGTGTATAAAGTGCTTATGCCGCGTACAGACGGTCGTTTTTTGTGATGAAAAAAAACGATGTTTTAAATCATGAAATAAAACGACGTTTTTGAAACATCATTTTCAAAAACGACGTTGCCTACACACCATCGTTTTTTCGCAATGCTCTAGCAAAGCGAGGTTACGTTTCACCACTTTTTTCCATTAAAGCTCGCTTCATAACTAGCTTCTGGGCATGCGCGGGTGTAAAAACGTCGTTTTAATCGTCGTTTTTTGCTACACACGGTCAATTTCTGTGAAGTAAAAAACAACGTTTTGAAAAACGACACAAAAAATTCAAGCATGTTCGAATTTTTTTTTTAGTTTTTTTGAAGACATAAAACGACGTTTTGCCCACACACTATCATTTTAAATGACGTTTTTTAAAACGTCGTTTTTTTTCATCACAAAAAACGACCGTCTGTATGCGGCATTAGAGTCCTCCAAATTCACAGTGCAAACGCTGGGGTAAGGGCTACACTTCCAACTCTCCTCCACTAGAAGCAGTGCTCAAACTCATAAAATATACAAAGATAAAAAGGGTTCTCCACACAATGTATTATTTGGGCCTCAAAATGGGCGTGGGATGACCCCTATATGCATTATGTCTGTAGACAGGACTTCCTCGTTAGGTTCATTAGGTTCAGAGCTATCACATCCCCCAGCCATTTATATAAACTCTCCTCCATTATCTCTCTATCATGGTTACGAAAACAAACATCTGCACCAGGGGTCAAGTTCTGGGGAAAAAAGTGTGGGAACTCCCATCCAAGATCCACTCCCCCACCAAAAAAAAAATGATACGCTCATATGCATAATTACTAAACAGCATTTTTTTTTGTTTTTTTTTTTCGATCCACTGTACCTTAGTTATCCTTTATGTTACTGGCCGCTTCCTGTATATGGATTCATCGGGTAGTGTGCGGGTATTCCGTCACTTCCTCAATGCCGCAATGTCTCCTGGGAGCTTTTGTCATTGTTCCTAGGAGACATTGCGGAGGTCTGCCGCGAGTTATCGCAGGATTTAGAAAGAACTTCTTTCTAAATCCCGCGATAACTCGCGGCAGACCTCCGAGCTGGGCATCGCCGCTTAGTGAAGGATTGGCTCGGGCGGCTCGACTGCTCTAGTCCTGCAAAGGGAACTGCGTTCCTGCTGTGAAAAAAGTGCAGGGACTCCGTTCCCACGCGTTCCCGCAGGACTTGAGCCCTGATCTGCACCATGAAAACCGGAAGTGAGGAATATGAAGACTGGAAGTATGTGCCTGGACACTGTAACTTCCCCAGACTCCATAAAGAGACTACTGTAAATTACCTACATCTGCTCTGGGGACATGATAAATATAAAATACAGTATATAATTGCAAAAAAATTATGACAAATAGCAACGAGTGCTCACACACGTGCTAAAAATACTCTCTTAAACCGCTCTGAGTTTTGTGGCTATAGTTCATGTCATACATTCATTTTTCCTATCAATACCAATAAATACTAACATAAAAATTGTCTTATACTGCACATATGAAAGTTATAACCACATGCAACACTTCACTTCTAGCCTCACACACTGGCCCCCCTCACTACGCACAGAATAAAACTCCAACCCCTTCAACCTTGGCAAACAGATGACACTAGAAGTCTGAAAAAACATAGCTGTGTTCATGAGCGCCTGTGGCGTACGACTAATGCCTCGTACAGACGATAGGACTTTCCGACAACTAAACTGTGGATTTTTTTTCCCAACGGATGTTGGCTCAAACTTGTCTTGCATACACACGGTCACGCAAATGTTGTCAGAAAATCCGAACACCAAGAATGCGGTCACGTACAACACGTACGATGGCACTATTAAAGGGAAGTTCAATACCAGTCATGTTAGTAGAAGTTTGGTGAGAGACGATTCACGATTTTAAGCCTCGTGCTTTTCAGTCCGTTACAGCGTGACAAATGTGCTATCTCCATTACGAATGCTAGTTTTACCAGACTTCCGTCTCGTACTTGATTCAGAGCATGTGTAGAATTTTGTGTGTCGGAATTGACCACACACGATCGGAATTGACGAGAACAGATTTTGTTGTCGGAAAATTTGAGAACCAGCTCTCAAATTTTTGTTGTCGGAAATCCTGACAGAAAATGTCCGATGGAGCTTACACACAGTCGGAATTTCCGACAACAAGCTCCCATTGAACATTTGTTGTCGGAAATTCTGAGCGTGTGTACGTGGCACAAGTCTCAGAAAGATTTCAGCCAATATACATCTGCCCTCCAAAAATACAATTCAATCCCCCTTACTGCCAAGCAGACCTATTTTATCACACTCATTACCAAATTATCATCCAGTCCCCGTCAACTCTTCTCTACCTTCAACTCTCTATTTCGTCCTCCACTGCCTCCACCCTCTAATGCCGCGTACACACGGTCGGAATTTCCGACAACCAATGTTCAATGTGAGCTTTTGGTCGGATATTCCTACTGTGTGTAGGCTCCATCGGACATGTGCTGTCGGAAATTCCGACAACAAATGATTGCGAGCTTTTTCTCAATTTTTCCGACAGCAAAAGTTCTTGTCGGAAATTCCGATGCACAAAAATCCTACGCATGCTCGGAATCAATTTGTCGCATTCTCAAAATCATTGAACTTCATTTTTCTCGGCTCGTCATAGTGTTGTATGTCATCGCGTTCTTGACGTTCGGAATTTCCGACAACATTTGTGTGACCGTGTGTATGCAAGACAAGTTTTTGTCATCGGACTGTCCGATCGAGTGAACGTGCAATACAATACCTGTCGCCGGGAATGTGTTTCCAGCACAACGGCATCGCGCTGATTCTCGGCGACATGGTGCCGACATCTCGCACTCGCTGGAATAGAAAAAGCACATTCCAGCTAGCGCGTCATAAAAGCGACGGGGATCCGACTTGGATTCCCGCCAATTCTAGTCGCAGCGTTTGGTATGAATCATGAGGGGGAACTTCACACCAAATTTTAAATAAAAAAACGGCATGGGTTCCCCCCAGGGGCATACCAGGCACCCTGCGGCCCCCCACCCCAAAGTACCCTGTCCCCATGTTGATAAGGACAGGGCCTCTTCCCGACAACCCTGGCCGTTGGTTGTCGGGGTCTGCGGGTGGGGGCTTATCAGAATCTGGGAGCCCCCTTTAATAAGGGGGCCCCCACCCTAGGTGAATGAATATGGGGTACCTACCCATTCACCTGGAGGAAAAGTGGGGGGGTCTTCTCCGCTCTCCGGGGGGGTCTTCTTCCATCTTCTCCGCTGTCATCTCGGCACTCCCCGGTTCTTCTCCCGCTCGCTCTCCGGTGCCTTCTTCGGGGCTGGCCGCTGCTATCTTCTTTTTAGCTCTATTACTAGCGGCGGCACAGCCCGCTCTTCTTTGCCGTCTTCTGCCTTCTTCTTTTCTTCCGATGTTGACGCAACGCTTTTTCCCGCTGTAATGCCGGGTGCATGGCTCGCACCAATTTTATATAGGCCTCTTATGGCGTCACAGTCCCCACATGCTCCGGGACCACATATTTTCTATTGGATTGATGTCTGGGCTTTGACTAGGCCATTCCAACACATTTACATGTTTCTCCTTAAACCACTCAAGTGTTGCTTTAGCAGTGTGTTTGGGGTCATTGTCCTGCTGGAAGGTGAACCTCCATCCTAGCCTCAAATCACACACAGAGTGGTACAGGTTTTGCTCAAGAATATCCCTGTATTTAGCAACATCCACCTTTCTATCAACTCTGACCAGTTTCCCAGTCCCAACTGATGAAAAACATCCCCACAGCATGATGCTGCCACCACCATGTTTCACTTTGGGGACGGTGTTCTTTGGGTGATGTGATGTGTTGGATTTTTGCCAGACATAGTGTTTTCCTTGATGGGCAAAAAGTAAAATGTTAGTCTCATCAGACCAAAGCACCTTCCTCCATACATTTTGGGAGTCTTCCACATGCCTTTTCGCAAACTCAAAACATGCCATTTTGTTTTTTTGCTGAAAGTAATGGCTTTCTTCTGGCCACTCTGCCATAAAGCCCAACTCTATGGATCGTGCGGCTTATTGTCGTCCTATAATTCAGTGTTTGCTGTGGAACTCTGCATCTCCTCCAGGGTTACTGGAGGGAAAATACCTGTGCAAGGTGCAACTTCTATTGCAAAGTGAACATTCTATTTTCCTTTTAGCAAATCAACCTCGTACTAAATATCTTACTTTGTCATGTGCAGGTATGTTTCTTTACCAGCTTTCATTTTTGTATCTTGGACAGCTACCATTGCTGCAGCTTTTGACTGGTTACTGTGCATCTCTTTATCAAATACCAGTAATAATAGTTGAAGCTCAACAAAACTAGGCATGAGACCTGGGTTTGTGTTGCCTCTGGAGTAGACTTTCTGCGTGGTGAATGCTTTGCTCCAGGCTATTAATTGTTTAAATGTGTCACACGGTACCCATAGGTCTCATAACAGACGGTACCGGTGAGAAGTTGTCAGTGCTTGGGAACATTGCACAGCTGCAGTAGCAGGAAAATGTGTTTCATAGATAAACAGATTTATTTTAAGAATTGTTTTAGCCTTGTAATTGTTTTTTTTTTGTTTGTTTGTTTAAAGCGTTGATTCATTTTATAAAAAAAAAAAAAAAAAAAGGTTTAATTTTAATTGTGTACATTATTGCTGTTCCTATAGAGGCATATAAACATGCACAAATCAAGCCTTTGCATTTAGTTTTCTAACAGACTTCTTTATATAACCTGTACTCTTTTGTTAATTACTCAGCTTTGTCTTTTTTACGTTCATATAATAGCACATGTTAGGCAAGGTGTATTCACATATGCTGTTTTTTTTTTATGTGTCAGCCCAGTTCCTAATGAATGTTTTGCACTATAAACAGTGTGCCTGTTTCTATTGTTTCCTAATACACTTTCAATTAAGATCTTACAAGATTTACTGGTTTGTTTTCCAGGTTCATGTTAACTGTGATGAAACCACTCTTACATTTATTGCTGATGTTTTAGCAAGAATTGCTTCAAATGAAGCAGGCCTTTCGCTTCTGCTCTATGGTGAAAAGGAGTACACCAAAAACAGGTATTGTGTTATCGGTGTATTAAGGATAAAAAAGTGATTTTTTTTTATAATCGATAAATGGGGGGGGGGGGGGGACTCTTTACAGCGATGGCTTATTCAAACATATTGCAGAATGAAGTACACATGTTAAAATACAGCATAATAATTATTAGAGACAATAAGTCAGTAGAGCTGTAGCAACAGCTTGCTGTAATTTCCCATTTTGAAACCCACTTAGACCACAGGAAGGAAGCGACAAACCCTATTCAGTACTGTGTGTTTATTGCCCCTGGCAATATATATGTGTTTGCAGCCACATGGTGTTCCCCAACTCCTGATGAATGATATATTACCATGAGGCACGTGGATTCCTGGGAATGTTGATTGTGTTCCTTATCTTTTATGTTGGTATGCTCCCCACATAATTCATGATCTTAAATATAATATGTACTTCGACCTGTTAACTCTAACAACCCCCTTAACCCTGTTTAATTTTTGGCACCTTTAATATTTCTTACACACTCCCATTTTGTCTCTTATCAATACATATCAAGACTTGCTAGTCAAAGTAGACATGCACAACTGGGAATCCTGCTTTGTATCAGCATGAGGGCGGTTCACCATCTGTTAGTGGCCTGTTAAGTCTTCCCTATCATTTGGGGAGTTTGTTTTGAAAAAGCTTGCAATTCTTCTTTTCATGCTATTGTTACATTATTACATAGCAGCTTTGCTTTTTGTCATGTCTTGCTCGCCAACTCAAACTGTTTATTGCATTTTAAAAAATGAAAAGGGATTCCTAAATAAATATGCAGGGTTCTTCCTTGTCCAAAATACCTATGTAAGAGTTTCTGTTCAAATTTTTTATTGAGAATAAAGAACACAGAGTATTGTAACAGATAGTTTTGGTTGGAACCATAAAGGAAATACCATGGTACATCTTATATAAAGTGGATACAAACATAGCAACACGATCATATAATCACAGATAACCAGTAATCGTACAAAGTAAGGTAGGTCGTTACAATGGGAACAACTGAGGACGTAGTATCAAGGGACATATAAACGTAAGATAGCAAAGAAAATAGCTCCAATCCAAGAGCATTGTAAAACGAAAACATATACTCTGTAGGTTCAAGAACTAGGAACCGTAAGCTAATTATTGGCAGTAAACCTCAGCACTGCCTTAGTACTCACAAGTAAGGTATTTTAAACAGGGAAAAAGGAAAGCCCAGAGAAAGGAGGGCATGAGGGGAGAGGTGGGAAAGGAGAAGCAAGGAGCCAAAAGAAGAGAAAGAAAGAAAAGTAAAAGAGAAAGAATGTCGGCAGGGTCGCACAGACCCCCGGAAGGTCATAGTTTCAAACTGAGAAATCTGCTCAATACTCATGGTGTAAGTAGAGTAGTGTCAAAATCAGGAGGGAGAAAATTCTCCACCCAGGGTGTCCAGATATTGTTATGTTGGGGGACTCGATCCAAAATTTTTGCCTCAATTTTACTGTGAATCATTGCTTGGGGTCACTCTATTTTCACCTCAACTATATGAAGTTTAGGAGTCTTCCAGGCCCTAGCTATGGTTTGCTTAGCAGCTGTAGTTAGTTGAAGGAGGAGGCGAACCTGGGCCCTAGTGTAATCTTTATGGACATGGTTTAGGAGGGCCAAGGACGGATCAGGGAGCAGAATATGGAGTAATGTGGAGGCCATGTGAAATATTGTTATCCAAAATTGCTGTGCAATAGGGCAAGACCACCAGATATGTGCATGAGTACCTCTCTCCCCACAGCCTCAAACATACAGGTGGGTAGGATGGTAAAAATGTTGATATCCTAGCAGGGACAAGATACCACCGCATGAGCACCTTATAGTTAGCCTCCTGGGCTACCACATTTTGAGTGGAGGATTTAGTGCAGGCCCATATATTCGTCCAATCATCTGTGTCCAACGTTTCCTGTAGGTCTTTGGACCACTGTGCAGCGTATAGGGGAAGATCAGCTGGTGGGGCAGTGAGCTGATTATATATGCGCAAAATAATACCAGGGGCATGTGGGTCTGAGTTGCAAATACCTTCGTAAAAAGACATACCATCTAAGGAGGTGCGGGTAAAATGAGCTATTTGGAGGTAACGGAAGTATTCAGTAGAGGGCAATTTAGCCTGGGACTGGAGTTCCAGGAAAGTTTTGAGGGTGATTTTGTTAAATAGATCACAGATCTGGTGTAACCCTGCTTGGGACCAGAGCCGAAAAGATTCTGGCTCAGTGAAAGCAGGGTAGAAAAGCAGGTGACCAAAAAAGGTAACGGGGCGTGGGAAGAAACTAATTGGAAAGGACCACTCAAGCTATCCCATATTTTAAGCGAATGACGTGTAATCGGGTTTAGAATAGGAGAGCGAATTGATGGGGGTAACCACAATAGGTTGGATACTAGTAAAGGAGAGAGATCTACAGCTTCCAAGCTGACCCATATTGGGATTTCGGTGGATGCATGGAGTAAAGTGATTTGGGCTAGCTGAGCAGCTTGATAGTAGCGAAGAAAATTAGGAAGCCCGAGGCCTCCACTAAGTCTATTGCAGAGAAGAATGGATCTAGACACCGTAGGTTTTACGGGACCCCATATGTATTTAAAAACCCGGGACTGCACAATCCGATGGAATTAGGATGGGACAGCTACTGGTAGGACTCTATAGAGGTATAGTAGTTTAGGAAGCAGGGACATTTTGACAGCAGCAACTCGTCCCAACCACGAAACGCACAATGGCTTCCAGTTATCTAAAAGGGATGATAAATGTGATAGCATAGGGAGGTAATTAGACCTGTAGAGAGAAGCTGGGTCACTAGTTGGCTTTATACCTAGGTATGGTAGAGAGGAAGTGGACCAAGTGAAGGGAAAGTATTCCTGAAGGTGAGCTACTTCCTGGGGGGAAGAGACACATTGAGAGCCCTCGACTTAGATTGGTCAACTTCTAGGCCAGAAATCTTAGCAAATTTCCCCAAGATTAGTTATAAGTTCGGAAGGGTTATATGGGCAGAAGTTACAAACAAAAGCGCATCATCGGCGAACAAGCAGATTTTATGGGAGGTAGAAGCTATTTCTAATCCTTTAATATCTGGGATAACCCTGATTAGGGCAGCAAGGGGTTCAATCGCTAAAGCGAAAAGTAGGGTGGATAGGGAGCACCCCTGTCTAGTGCCCCTACCTATCTGGAAACTATCAGAACGAAACCCAGATTACTTGACATACGCCTGTGGCTGACTATATAGGGATCTCACCCATTGTAGGAAATGTGGACCAAAACCCCAGCGGTTAAGTATGAAATTTAGGTAGGGCCAGGAAACCGTATCAAATGCTTTCCTGATGTCTAGGGATAACAGGTGCATAGTAGTGTTGCTCACGAATATTCGCATTGCGAATATTCGACTCGAATATAGCATATTCGAGAAATCGCGCTATATTTCGAAATTCGCGGTGAATATTCGCAATTCCGAATATTCGATTTTTTACAATTTTTTTTTTGAATCAGATCACATCCTAGATATCTCCATCGACGTCTAAAAGCATTGCTGGTATCATTAGAGACCCTGGGCCGAGTAGCTGAAGCGTTCATTGAATTTTCCAGAAAGATCGCAATGCGATTATTCGGCAAACGCAATATCGCGCGATTATTTTCTTCGCCCCTATCTTCCGCATCAGAGCGATTTTTACAGTTTCATTTTTAAAACAGATCACATCCTAGTGATCTCCATAGACGTCTGAAAGCATTGCTGGTATGATTAGAGCCATTGGGCCGAGTAGCTGAAGCGATCATTTTATATTGCCGAATATTCGCAATGCGAATATTCGGCAATAGGAATATTGCGCGATTATTTGCTCCGCCCTTTTGCATCAGAGCCAATCAGAGTTCTCCTTCCACACTCGTCACAGGTTAGCAACCAATAGGAACCTGCCTGCATGGACATTATATAAGCTCACTCCCAGCACCATTTCATTGCAGATTCAGAAGCTGGCTATAGAGTGTGGAGGCTGTTTCTGTGTTCCTGGTTTCCTGTGTCTTTGTTCTTGATTGATTTAGATCATCACCAGCATTGCTATTTAGTGATTCCAGTGGATCTTTTCCAGTATATCAACTGCTTTTTTCAAAGCAATAGACCCAAGAGCTTTTTTCAAAGCTACGTTTTGTGCTGTTTTGTGCTGTTTTTTTCATTTGTGTTACTGTTTGATCCTGCAATCCTCCCTGTTCAGTTATATTTGCAAGAGATTTCAGAACACATATTGCTGAGCTTTATAAAAGAGCTTTTCTAAAAGCTAAGTTTTGTTCATCTTGTGTTACTGTTAGATCTTGCAGGTTCGCTGTTCAGTGATATTTGATAGGCATCTCAGTTCAAATTTTGTTTAGTTTTCCCTAAAGAGCTTTTATAAAAGCTAAGTTTTGTGTTCAGTTTAGTTAAATTTTGTGTAGTAAGTGTACACACTGTTAGTGTACATTTATTTCATCTAGCTTAGCTTAGTGTGTGTTTAGTGTCTGTGTTTTGTGTTTAAAAAAAAAAAAAAAAAAAAAGTTAGTGTTTGTTTAGTGCTTTTTTTTTTTTCTTTAATTTTGTAGTCCTTGTCTGGTGTACTACTTTTCTTATAGTTTAGTAGCTGTCTGTGTACGTCTTTGTCTGCGTGCCTGTCTTGTAAAAAAAACACAAAAACACATTTTGTTCACATTTTCCCCCCCAATAAAGTTTAACCCCCCCACACACATATCAGCAATAATGAGCGGCATCCGTGGCCGTGGCAGCAGGGGTAGGGGAGTTACTCCCAGTGCTGGATCGCTGCCAGCACGGGGTACCTCTCGTGCCCCTACTAGTGGTAGAGGATCGGGTGCAAGGGGAGTACGCCTGATCCGGGAGTTCTTCCCATCGGGCAGCCGCCCGATATTGCCATCTCAGGCTCAAGTAGTGGTGGACTACATGGGGCACAGCAGTGCCACTGAGTCGTCGGTCCCGACTCACAGTAGTACCACCATTACACCGTTGCCTGTACTACCCCCCCCCAGCCCCCAAGAGTCCAGCATCTTACTGTTCGACAGCGACAGTGATAGGGATCTCTTGGGGGAGGCCATGCATCAGGCAGACCTCCAGCTCTGTCCTGATGGTCAGGACCTTTTTGAAGGGATGGATGAGGAGGATGGGATACCTGCTGGCAGTATCCCAGAGACATCCCTTCAAACTGGTGCTGCTGTTTTGGTGCAGGAAACAGCAGCACCTAGTCAGACCCAGGCGTGGGTGAGGGGACAGCGGAGCCAGGCTAGAGGCTCCATGTCACGTGGTTCCCTCAGACCAACACATCTCAGCCCTTGGTCTGACATCTCTGGGGGCGAAGAGGGTGACCCATCATGGTTGCCATCTGACGCGTCGGCTCACTACGTCAGTGACGACGGGGAAGGTAGGCACCCTGGTGAAACGGTGCGCCAGGTCACCACCAGGGAGACCATCGTCAGGGTCTCCACTGGTGATGGCAGCAGGAGGTGTCAGGAGGAGGAGCAGCAGCAGCAGCAGCAGGCAGCTCCACCTGTGCGCACCGAATCCCAGCAGGTGCAAGTAAGCGTCACCCCATCTGACAGGAGGGCGGTGCTGAAGTCACCTGTCTGGAATTTCTTTACCCTGGTGGCAGACAACCCTACCGTGGCCATCTGCCGGATTTGTAAAGTGAGGGTGAAGAGAGGGAAGTGTTTGGCTCGGGTGGGTACCACAGCCCTGAACCAGCACCTGAGGATAAACCACTGGGCGTTGTATGACGAGATGAAGCGTGGTGGTGGTAGCAGCGCCACCACCACAAGTGAGCAGGGTACAGCAGCCCCTGCCACATCTTCATCTGTTTCCAGCAGGTCATGCCCCCCCGCTCCCTCTAGTAGAGGTACTGGTACCGGCAGCCAGACCTCTACTTCCACAGCACCCTCCACGTCTGTGTCCCGCACTGCCGTCCGGCGCCAGGCGTCGATTTCAGACGCCTTTGACCGCACCACTCCCTTCCCCCCTGGAGACCGACGTGTGCGTTCCCTCAATGGGCTCCTGGCAAGGGTTATTGCCCAACATCTGCTGCCCTTCAACATAGTTGACAGCAACCCCTTCAGGCAGATGTTGGAGCAGGCCCAACCCCAATGGCGTGTCCCCAGCCGCCATTTCTTTGCCAGGACTGGTGTCCCTGCCCTACACCAGCACATTGTGCAGAATGTAACCCTGTCGCTGGATCACGCTGTCAGCGACAGGGTTCATCTGACAATGGATGGCTGGACCAGCAGGCATGGGCAGGGACGCTACATCAGCTTCACGGCCCATTGGGTTTCCCTCCGAGGCGTCGGTGAGGGATCGTCGGCAACCGATCTTGTGGTGCCGCCCCGGGGTGTCCAGGGGAGAACTGCTGGTCTCCCTCAAGCCACTGTCTCCGCAGCTGCTGAGCCTCCCAGCAAGCGCCCCCGTAGCTACTCAAGTGTGGGGCACGTGCGCTGTCAGGCCGTGCTCCAGCTTGTTAGTTTAGGGGACCGGAGACACACTGCAGAAGAAGTGCTGAAAGCACTTCAAGCTCAGGTCCAGAAGTGGCTGACACCCCGAAGGCTCCAGCCAGGTATGGTTGTCTGCGATAACGGCAGCAACCTACTCGCCGCCCTCCATGCTGGCAGTCTGACGCACGTGCCCTGTCTGGCACATGTCCTCAACCTGGTGGTGCAGAAGTTCCTGCGCACTTATCCAGGGTTGAGTGACATTGTGGCAAAGGCGCGTAGGATTGCCAGCCACTTCAGGCGCTCCCCAACCGCTACCGCGTCCCTGTCCAAATTGCAGCGGAAGTACAATCTGCCCCTTCACAGGCTGATTGTGGACAGTGTGACGCGGTGGAACTCCACCCTCCACATGCTGAAGAGGTTGTGGGAGCAGCAAAGGGCGGTGAGGGAGTACCTGATGGAACTAGGCACTGAGAGGGCTTCACCACAACTCCCTTTCATCGCCTGTGCGCAGTGGGGGCAGATAAACCAGGTCTGCCAAGTGTTGTCCTCCTTCGAGCAGGCGACCAAGATGGTCAGCAGTGAGCAAATTGGCCTCAATAGCGTGCTGCCAATACTGTTCATGCTGGAGAGGACACTAGATCGCCTGCTCGAGGCTGGGGAGAGTGCCTTGGTGGAGCAGGAGGAGTCAGCAATGCTCCACCGAGACCAGGGCCAGGACCAGGAGGAGGAGGAGGAGGAGGAGGATGATGATGAAGAGGAGGAGGAGGTGGTTGCTGGTGTCGTCCCGGAGTCAGGGCCTGGTCAGGAGGGAGAGCCGGTGTTGGGGGCACCGATAGTCCGGGGGTTGGGCATGTCTGAGTTTGACCAGCAGCGCCTCAGGGAAGAAGAGTCGCACCTCATTCACCTGGCCAGCATTGAGGAGTCACAGCGGGCTGTGCTCTTCCCCATGGCTGCCCACATGCTGAGATGCCTCAGGAGGGACCCCCGGGTTAAGACCATCAAGACGAGGGATGATTTCTGGATGGCCACCCTTTTGGATCCCAGGTGCAAGGGGAAACTGGAGCAGTTCATCCCAGCCAGCCGGAGGCAGCACCGGATGGAGGAACTGCAGGCAGCCATTGTCAGACGGTTGGAGCAGGCAACTCCCCGGCCTCCAGTTGTCCCCCCTCATCTCACCCAGCAGGTGGCTGCACCCAGCTGCAGCCGAGCAGGGGACCTAATGGAAGAGATGAGGATGTTCTTCCAAACCGAGCGACCCAGTACCACCACCAGCAGCAGCAGCAGCAGTCACCACCAGCGGCTGGCCCACATGGTGGCAGACTACATGGCGTCCGTCGGTGCTTCTGACAGTATGAGCACCGACGACCCCATGGAGTACTGGGTTGCCAGATTGGACACCTGCCGCGAGCTCGCTCAGTATGCGCTGGAGTTATTGTCTTGCCCCCCCTCCAGCGTACTATCTGAGCGGACATTCAGCGCGGCAGGTGGGGTGGTCACGGACAAGAGGACCCGTCTGTCCACAGACTCCGTGGACAGACTCACATTCATAAAGATGAATGAGTCCTGGATCGGCGGTGACTTTCTGGCACCCGTCGTCGGTTCAGGGCGCTGAAGGGTCCCTTGCCATGCATTCCCTGATGAAGCCCCGGACCTGATGTATTTACAGTGCTGAATATAACTATTTCAACATCAGAGAAAATCAATGTTAATATTTGGTACAGTAGGCTTTCTTTGCAATTACAGCGGTCAAACATTTCTTGTAGTTTTACACCAACTTTGCACACACTGGAGGAGGGATTTTGGCCCACTCCTCCACACAGATCTTCTCTACATCAGTCATGTTTCTGGGCTATCGCTGAGAAACACGGAGTTTGAGCTCCCTCCAAAGATTCTCTATTGGGTTTAGGTCTGGAGACTGGCTAGGCCACGCCAGAACCTTGATATGCTCCTTACAGAGCCAATCCTTGGTTATCCTGGCTGTGTGCTTTGGGTCATTCTCATGTTGGAAGACCCAGCCTCGACCCATCTTCAAAGCTCTAACTCAGGGAAGGAGGTTGTTGCCCAAAATCTTGCAATACATGGCCCCGGTCATCCTCTCCTTAATACAGTGCAGTCACCCTGTCCCATGTGCAGAAAAACACCACCAAAGCATGATGCTACCACCCCCATGCTTCACATTAGGGATGGCGTTCTTGGCATGGTACTCATCATTATTCTTCCTCCGAACACGGTTAGTGAAATTATGATCAAAAAATTATATTATAGTCTCATCTGACCACATGATTTTCTCCCATGACTCCTTTGGATCAGTCAAGACAATTATGTCAGCAGTTATTTCACACCCTATATACTCTTATTAAGACTGCTGTACATCATGGCAACTCCTGCCCATGTGATATGACTCTGTATCAACTACTACTGTTAATACTACTACTGCTGCTTCTGCTGCTGCTGCCGCCCAGTCAATACACCTATGTCAGCAGTTATTTCACACTCTATATACTCTTATTAAGACTGCTGTACATCATGGCAACTCCTGCCCATGTGATATGACTCTGTATCAACTACTACTGTTAATACTACTACTGCTGCTTCTGCTGCTGCTGCCGCCCAGTCAATACACCTATGTCAGCAGTTATTTCACACTCTATATACTCTTATTAAGACTGCTGTACATCATGGCAACTCCTGCCCATGTGATATGACTCTGTATCAACTACTACTGTTAATACTACTACTGCTGCTTCAGCTGCTGCTGCCGCCCAGTCAATACACCTATGTCAGCAGTTGTTTAACACTCTATATACTCTTATTCCTACTGCTGTTCATCATGGCACCTCCTGCCCATGTGATATGACTCTGTATCAACTACTACTGTTAATACTACTGCTGCTTCTGCTGCTGCTGCCCAGTCAATACACCTATGTCAGCAGTTATTTGACACTCTATATACTCCTATTCCTACTGCTGTTCATGATGGCACCTCCTGCCCATGTGATATGACTCTGTATCAACTACTACTGTTAATACTACTGCTGCTTCTGCTGCTGCTGCCCAGTCAAGACACCTATGTCAGCAGTTATTTGACACTCTATATACTCCTATTCCTACTGCTGTTCATCATGGCACCTCCTGCCCATGTGATATGACTCTGTATCAACTACTACTGTTAATACTACTGCTGCTTCTGCTGCTGCTGCCCAGTCAAGACACCTATGTCAGCAGTTATTTCACACTCTATATACTCCTATTCCTACTGCTGTTCATCATGGCACCTCCTGCCCATGTGATATGACTCTGTATCAACTACTACTGTTAATACTACTGCTGCTTCTGCTGCTGCTGCCCAGTCAAGACACCTATGTCAGCAGTTATTTCACACTCTATATACTCCTATTCCTACTGCTGTTCATCATGGCACCTCCTGCCCATGTGATATGACTCTGTATCAACTACTACTGTTAATACTACTGCTGCTTCTGCTGCTGCTGCCCAGTCAATACACCTATGTCAGCAGTTATTTGACACTCTATATACTCCTATTCCTACTGCTGTTCATGATGGCACCTCCTGCCCATGTGATATGACTCTGTATCAACTACTACTGTTAATACTACTGCTGCTTCTGCTGCTGCTGCCCAGTCAAGACACCTATGTCAGCAGTTATTTCACACTCTATATACTCCTATTCCTACTGCTGTTCATCATGGCACCTCCTGCCCATGTGATATGACTCTGTATCAACTACTACTGTTAATACTACTACTGCTGCTTCAGCTGCTGCTGCCGCCCAGTCAATACACCTATGTCAGCAGTTGTTTAACACTCTATATACTCTTATTCCTACTGCTGTTCATCATGGCACCTCCTGCCCATGTGATATGACTCTGTATCAACTACTACTGTTAATACTACTGCTGCTTCTGCTGCTGCTGCCCAGTCAAGACACCTATGTCAGCAGTTATTTGACACTCTATATACTCCTATTCCTACTGCTGTTCATCATGGCACCTCCTGCCCATGTGATATGACTCTGTATCAACTACTACTGTTAATACTACTACTGCTGCTTCTGCTGCCCAGTCAAGACACCTATGTCAGCAGTTATTTCACACCCTATATACTCTTATTAAGACTGCTGTTCATCATGGCACCTCTTGCCCGAGTGATTTGACACTGTATTGTCAATGTCTACTACTACTATTACAGCTCAGTCAAGACACCTGTGTCCCAATTTTTTGGTACACTATTGACTACTATGACCACTACTGATGCTGTAAAGTATTCCCCAAGTGTTTTTATGCTATGTATTACTATTACCACTACTGCTTGTAAATCATGCCTGTGTGATACTTAGTGGGAATGCTTTAATAAGCATTCCTAGTATGGATACCCGTAAATGTATTAATCTTAATTAGTGTGAATGCTTTAATAAACATTTCCAGTATTGATATCCGTAAATTTAGTAATCTTATTATTCCTTACGTTTTTTGGTTCTGCGTAACTTCGGCATACTTTCAGCTATTGAGACCATTCAACTGTAAAAATGTTCGTCTCTTTCAGCAAATGATGGGACTTGTTCAAGTTTTTTCCTACTTTTTACACTTTTATAAATTTTTTGCTTTTAAGACCGTTTTTTTTAACAATGAAGTCAATGAGAACATCCTTTTCCCCTTTGAATTCACATGCCCTGCCAAAAGTTTCAGCTACTTCATACTTTCACTTACAGACACTGAAAAAACTGTAAAGCGGTCACAAAATATTTAGCTATCCGGCTATGACTTTTCAGATCGTTATCGTTTACAATTTTTTGGTGAAAACGCAATTTACGTTTTGCGAATTTTTCACAAAAATGCGATAGGTTATAATGTAATCCTATGGAGGGGATTTAGAGTCTGTCATGTGACCTTAACATTCTAGATCTTTGTAATTAAAAATATCTTTACAAAAAGGGGAAACAAATTGGTCTCACGCCCACAAGATCTACTTTTCATACACAATTTTTATATCAAAACGTAGCTATGCTTGTCTGGTTTATGGCAATGTGATCAAGTCTGCGATACGTATTTTAGTTTTAGTTATTGGAGCAACAGCCAGAAATTATGTCTCATAGACTCTCATGTTAAATTATCTAAAAAATGTTGCTGCAGAACTCACAAAGACGCTCTTTTCTAAATCGCAGACATGGCCACATTTGTAAGTTTATCTACATAAATTTCATATCGATGCGTTTACAAGGGCCGTGTATTTCAAACGGTGTAGTCGTTGTATCAATTGCATGTACGTTTGAGGATTTATTAAGCTTTGTTTGGAGGCTTAAATCATGTATTAGATCTGTGAATTAAAAGCGTTTGTAATGTTATTTCTTTCTATAAATCACTTTCCTGACCTCAGTGCAATATTCCTCCTCACTGACCTGGGGGGGAGGGGAAACCTATTGAGGGGGGAGGGGCGACCAGGAAGTCAGCATACGCTATACTTTGCAGATAGAGAAAGAAGCTGTGTGTCCTAAAGATAGTGTAGTGGTTATGGTGAATGTCTTTGGCAAGGGGCTCACCAATTAAGCTATTCAGCATTCCCACTCGCATTTTCCTCAGGAAATGCATTGTCTAGTTATATTATATTTTAATACTCCTGCTGCTGCCTCCATGCTGAGTAAAGCTTCATGACCTCTCTGGCACAGCGGATCCACCAACAGCCTCCGCTACAAGCTACCAGACCGGATCTAAACAGCAAGTGTAACTATAACAATGAACCTTATGTTAAACACTGTTTTGCGGCATTTATACTGCAACCATTGGGCTGTCTGCAAGAGCTCATCTGCATTCTCTCTCTTTCTTGCTCTCCCTCTCTCTCTCTTTGTATATATATATATATTGTTGCTTTTGTTAT
The DNA here is from genome assembly GCF_905171775.1 of Rana temporaria. Taxonomy (NCBI): domain Eukaryota; kingdom Metazoa; phylum Chordata; class Amphibia; order Anura; family Ranidae; genus Rana; species Rana temporaria. The sequence goes on along the minus strand of NC_053492.1, from coordinate 277,656,942 downwards.
GTTCATTTTTCAACTGTTTATTTTGTGTTCGTCGTGTCTGTGTCGTGTGCTTTAGTTTGTCCTAGGTTACTGTTAAATAAAATAATAGTATAAAATGTTTTTGCTTATTATGAAGTTAAATGTGTTGATGTTGATTTGTTTGATGTTAAGTTAGATGTGTTGAAAAACCTACAAATCTATCTCAAAAAGAAATTAAACATTTCCAAAAAATAATATTTATTAATAAAAACATAATTTCAGATATAACTCTGATTGAGCTTCTGAAGGCGCTCCAGCTTCTCTATATTTTTTAATTGCTGCTGCTCCAGCAGCACATTTTGCTGAATAAGGTAGCGGATCTGGCGCTGATTTGCCTGGATCCTCTGGTGGGTTGTCTTTATGAGCGCGGTCTGCCTCCTCATCTTTCCTGATACTGTTAGGATATAATAAAAAAAAAATTTGGATTTAAAATAACGTTACCAAATAAATAAAATTTTTTTTTTGCTTATTAATCAATCATTATCATGTGTATACACTTGTTATGTGTCTAACACATCCCGGGAGTGCAGAATTATTAGGCAAATGAGTATTTGGACCACATCACCCTCTTTATGCATGTTGTCTTACTCCAAGTTGTATAGGCTCGAAAGCCTACTACAGATTAGGCATATTAGGTAATGTACAACTCTGTAATGAGAAGGTGTGTGGTCTAATGACATCAACACTCTATATCAGGTGTGCATAATTATTAGTCAATTTCCTTTTCTTTGTCAAAATGGGCCAAAAAAGGATTTGACAGACTCTGAAAAGTCCAAAATAGAGAGATATCTAGCAGAGGGATGCAGCACTCTTAAAGTTGCAAAGCTTCTGAAGCGTGATCATCAAACAAAAGAAGCGTGTGGAAAAACAAAGGTGCAAAATAACTGCCCATGAACTGAGAAAAGTTAAGCGTGCAGCTGCCAAGATGCCACTTGCCACAAGATTGGCCATATTTCAGAGCTGCAACATCACTGGGGTGCCCAAAAGCACAAGGTGTGCAATACCCAGAGACATGGCCAAGGTAAGAAAGGCTGAAAGACGATGACCACTGAACAAGACACACAAGCTGCAACGTCAAGACTGTGCCAATAAATATCTCAAGAAAGATTTTTCTAAGGTTTTATGGACTGCTGAAATGAGAGTGAGTCTTGATGGGCCAGATGGAAGAGCCCGTGGCTGGATTGGTAAAGTGCAGGGAGCTCCAGTCCGACTCAGACGCCAGCAAGGTGGTGGTGGAGTACTGGTTTGGGCTGGTATCATCAAAGATGAGCTTGTGGGGCCTTTTCGGATTGAGGATGGAGTCAAGCTCAATTCCCAGTCCTACTGCCAGATTATGGAAGAGACCTTCTTCAAGCAGTGGTACAGGAAAAAGTCACCATCCTTCAAGAAAAACATGATTTTCATGCAGGACAATGCTCCATCACACGTGTCAAAGTACTCCACAGCGTGGCTGGCAAGAAAGGGTATTAAATAAAAAAAAGTAATGACATGGCCTCCTTGTTCACCTGATCTGAACCCCATTGAGAACCTGTGGTCCATCATCAAATGTGGGATTTACAAGGAGGGAAAACAGTACACCTCTCTGAACAGTGTCTGGGAGGCTGTGGTTGCTGCTGCACGCAATGTTGATGGTGAACAGATCAAAACACTGACAGAATCCATGGATGTCAGGCTTTCGAGTGTCCTTGCAAAGAAAGGTGGCTATATTGGTCACTGATTTGTTTTAGTTTTGTTTTTAAATGTCAGAAATGTGTATTTGTGAATGTTGAGATGTTATATTGGTTTCACTTTTAAAAATAAATCATTGAAATGGGTATATATTTATTTTTTGGTTAAGTTGCCTAAAAATTCTGCACAGTAATAGTAGTCACCTGCACACACAGATATCCCCCGAAAATAACTAACACTAAAAACAAACTAAAAAATACTTCCAAAAAAATTCAGCTTTGATATTAATGAGTTTTTGGGGTTCATTGAGAACATGGTTGTTGTTCAATAATAAAATGAATCCTCAAAAATACAACTTGCCTAATAATTATGCACTACCTGTATACTTCTAGCATCAATACCATATTATGGTTCTACAATCTGACAGGTGCGCTTTATATGTTGTCCATTTTTATATCTACATTTTATTGTTGAAATGTTATTAATCATTGTGCACATATTTACCTTCCTGAACGAGGCTCACAGGACCGCTCTCTTCCTCCTGCTCTTCTGCTTGAGAAGTTGGGGTGGTGGGGGGGGGAAGCTCCTCAGCTTGCTCCTCAGCAGGAGCTGGGGTTGGGGAGTGGGAGGGCCCTGGCTGCTCCTCTTCATCCATCTCCTCCTCTGCCGCATCCTCCTCTGCCGCATCCTCCTCCTCCTCCTCATCGGCCTGGCGCCTTCTGCGCTTGGCGCGGATAACTGGCATTGGAGCTCCTATAATAACACAATGTTCATATATTATAAAAATGTTTTCTAATGACGTATGCAAATTCTGTGTACTCTGCTGTATTGTATATGAATACAAATTGATTTATATAGACAGTTAACCAATGGGACAATGTTATATTAAAGGGTCTTGTGGGCACTACAGGGGACTGAGCGTGAGCTGGGATGCAACCATGTTAAAATGAGCTGTTTTTGTCTCCTTTGTTTTGTTCAGACCATCTCATGTTAAAAAAAGGGCCTGATGGAGCACACGGGATTACTATAACAACCCCACTCCTAACACAGGAATTTAGTGGTAATCTATATATATAAAACTCAACGTGTGTGTGTGCATAAATGTATGTATGTATGTATGTATGTATGTATGTATGTTCCAGCATCACGTACAAACGGCTAAAGATATTTATATGAAACTTGGCACACAGGTTACTTATATGTCAGCCACAAACATAGGATAGGTGGTTTAAACCTTACCCACCCCCACTTGCCATGGTCGGGGTTTTTCTTTAAAGTCCCATGCAAAGCAATGGGAAAATTATGTTCCCACATAACTTCTGTGTTCCTGTCTGCTGTCCCATGTCTTTTTTCAACAGTACTATGAATACCTTGGCCGGTGGTGATATATGTTAGCACAACATGGCATCTTGGTTAACAACATCTGACCTTACATGAATTACATATGACCTTACATAACTGTCACCAAAGGAGCTGCGGTGGCTCCACACGATTGCCACTGCACTGACAAGTGATTCACCTCTGCAGCTAGGGGTTCGGATCCCGCTCTCGGCTACCTGTGAATTGAGTTTGGTGGTCTCAGCCCCGCCCCTGGTGGGTGTGCTATGCGAGGTTGGGTTGGGAGGACCCCCTCACACCCGCCATTGCCAACCGGGGCATGGAGAAAGGTGGCAGATTGCCTCTGGGGGAGGCCTCCCAACTCCTGCAGGCCGGCTCCTCTCTCTTTCGAGTTCACGCACAAAATACACTTTTTAAAAAAAAAACATAACTGTCAACAATAACTTACCTGGATGATATTTAGCCCGAAGACGTCTGACCTGAACCATTTGGCGCCTCTTCAGGTCAGACCACTTCTTAACAATTGCCTTGTGGTCATGTTGGCCGCCAAAGTCAGCGATTAGGGCGCTGACCACAGCCCTTTTCTCTGGCTGCCTCCGCAGCTCATCGTATCCTGTTTCCAGGAACTTCTGCAAGATGAAGAACAAAGTATATTGTAATACTTCTGTTGACAGCCTTATGGATATATGACGTAAATGTATGCTATTCAACAATTGGAAGCATTCTCGCCTTATTAATCAATGACAGGGGTAACATGAAAGATTTTATATCCTGCCATTTCGGTCGCCACCTTTTTTGCATAAATATAGCAGCCATTATCATTTGCATAATTATGAATATATTATTAACAACACAGGATACACGTATAGGGGAGATATGCGTTGCTAACTCTTTTCCCTGTCAGGAGCCTAACGCCCCGGGGGGTCAGAGACGGGACCTTTTTCGGAGGACCACTGACGTATGTACCCGTCGCAGTTTTTTGTGATGTCACTCTTTAGGTGTGTGCACATTTTTCACTGCATCCGGGTGGAGTTTTTGGGTTGTGTTTTGCACGCCACAGGCTTTTCAACAGGAAAAAAACAGCTGGAGGCAGAATGGTTGCAAAACACTACGTGTTTGTTACTTAACTCTGGGTTTCAAGACCAGTCCACCTCCAGCTGTTGCAAAACTACTACTCCCATCAGCCACGGTCTGTCAGTGCATGCTAAGAATTTTACTTTTGCTGCATCTAGGGTGCCACAGTTTAGAGACCCGTGCATAAAGGCCTGAAAAATGGGGGCCTGCAGAACTTACAATACTAGAAGTGCCAGCATTCCCAGGCATGCTGGAAGTTGTAGTTCTGCAACATCTAAAGGGCAATATGTATTCGAACGTCCTTGGGCCTTGAGGACACTGAAGTCAGGACGTTCGCATACGTCCTATGTCCAAAAAATGTTTAAATTCATTATGCTAAATAACAAGGAAAAGTGCCTAAATACACATTTGCCAACCAGGGTGTCTGCAGCTGTCCAGGCATGCTGGGACTTGTAGTTTTGTAAAAGCAGGAGACACATTTTTTGTGAAATACTAATATATGATCATATATACTAACTTTTAAACTAGACTAAAATGCTGGGCTGGGCTGGGACTTGTAGTTTTGTAAAAGCAGGAGACACATTTTTGGTGAAATACTAATATCTGATCATATATACTAACTTTTAAACTAGACTTAAATGCAGTTGAAGATGATGAAATAACAGTGGTCAAAATACTTACACAAATCAGCAACTTTTCCTCAGACTTAGTGAAATTGCTTCCAACCATGTTGCTGTGTGATTGCGCTGCGATCATAAGTTGGAAACTGGCAAGGCTCCAGGAAATGGTCGCGTGTTGTTCGCGTGTTGATTGCGCTGCTTGGACCGAGATGGGTCCATATGGCTTCGGCTGTATGGACCACAGTAACTCTTTTCCCTGTCAGGAGCCTAGAAGCCTAACGCCCCGGGGGGTCAGAGACGGGACCTTTTCGGAGGACCACTGACGTATGCAACCGTCGCAGTTTTTTGTGATGTCACTCTTTAGGTGTGTGCAAATTTTTCCTTGCACCGGGTGGAGTTTTTGGGTTGTGTTTTGCACGCCACAGGCTTTTCAACAGAAAATAACCAGCTGGAGGCAGAATGGTTGCAAAACACTACGGGTTTGTTACCTAACTCTGGGTTTCAAGACCAGTCCAACTCCAGCTGTTGCAAAACTACTACTCCCATCAGCCACGGTCTGTCAGTGCATGCTAAGAATTTTACTTTTGCTGCATCTAGGGTGCCACAGTTTAGAGACCCGTGCATAAAGGCCTGAAAAATGGGGGCCTGCAGAACTTACAATACTAGAAGTGCCAGCATTCCCAGGCATGCTGGAAGTTGTAGTTCTGCAACATCTAAAGGGCAATATGTATTCGAACGTCCTTGGGCCTTGAGGACACTGAAGTCAGGACGTTCGCATACGTCCTATGTCCAATAAAATGTTAAATTCATTATGCTAAATAACAAGGAAAAGTGCCTAAATACACATTTGCCAACCAGGGTGTCTGCAGCTGTCCAGGCATGCTGGGACTTGTAGTTTTGTAAAAGCAGGAGACACATTTTTTGTGAAATACTAATATCTGATCATATATACTAACTTTTAAACTAGACTTAAATGCAGTTGAAGATGATGAAATAACAGTGGTCAAAATACTTACACAAATCAGCAACTTTTCCTCAGACTTAGTGAAATTGCTTCCAACCATGTTGCTGTGTGATTGCGCTGCGATCATAAGTTGGAAACTGGCAAGGCTCCAGGAAATGGTCGCGTGTTGTTCGCGCAATTGCGCATGCGCGATCGAAAAATCGCAATATGTATTTTGGTTAAAATATCATACATATTCGATTTCAGAGTGCTGCTACAGCAGTTTTCGAAATATCTGCAATCAATTTCGCATTCGCATGTTGCGATATTTCGATAAAATATCAGGAATATTCTGAGCCAATCAGAGCGCTCCTCCAGCATATCTCGAAATTGCGCAATAAATATCGCATTCGCATGTTGCGATATTTCGATAAAATATCACGAATATTCTGAGCCAATCAGAGCGCTCCTCCAGCATATCTCGAAATTCCGCAATAAATATCGCATTCGCATGTTGCGATATTTCGATAAAATATCACGAATATTCTGAGCCAATCAGAGCGCTCCTCCAGCATATCTCGAAATTCCGCAATAAATATCGCATTCGCATGTTGCGATATTTCGATAAAATATCACGAATATTCTAAGCCAATCAGAGCGCTCCTCCAGCATATCTCGAAATTCCGCAATAAATATCGCATTCGCATGTTGCGATATTTCGATAAAATATCACGAATATTCTAAGCCAATCAGAGCGCTCCTACCGCAGTTATTAAAAAAATCGCAATTATTTTCGCATTCGCAATAGCGAAAAATCGCATTCAATTAATTTCGATAAAATATCACGAATATTCGAATTTAGCGAATATATCTCGAATATTCGAATATATATTCGAGATATATCGCGAAATCGAATATGGCATATTCTGCTCAACACTAGTGCATAGGGATTTTACGAGTTCTGGCTACATGTTGGAGTAAAACAACCCGTTGAATATTGTCACTAGCCTGACGGCGGGGTATGAAACCCACTTGGTCTTTGTGTATTATCCCACCAATAACGGGGTTAAGGCGCAAGGCCATAATCTTTGCCAAAAGTTTGATGTCCAAATTAAGTAAGGAGATGGGCCTAAAGTTGGACCATAGAGTATTATCCGAATTGGGCTTGGGTATCATGGCTGTGATAGCTGTCAATGTGTCCCGACCAAAGGAGTGTTGCTGAAGTAAAGCGTTAAAGGATTTAGAAAGAAGCAGGGCTAGAGTAGCAGCAAATATTTTAAAGTAGGTGCTCAAGAGCCCATCCGGACCCGGCCTTTTATGGGGTTTAAGGCTCTTGATGGCTAAAATGACCTCCTCGGCCGTGATGGGCTTCTCCAGAAACTCACTGTTAGAATCAGAAAGGGTGGGCAAGGGGTAATCCCGAAACAATAGATATAGAAAGGAAAAAAGTGCGCTTACCAATAAAAACAAATAGTGAACAAGCTGCTGACTCAAAAATGTTATACTAACATAAAATCTGATACAAAAAAATGGAGTAGCGCTGAATAAAATGGAATGAAGGCCTTCAAAGGACAGAAGGCTATGTGAAAGAACAATGTCAATCAAAATAGTGTGGTACACATGAGTGAAGACAATTATTAATAGTCCAAGTGAAAATCAGGTTTGGAGCGTGACACCCCAATGTGAATCAAAAGAGTGAAGTCTGGCTCCAATATAGGAAATACGACTTGCTGACCCTTACCACAAAGAAAGATCCTAGCGGACCTAGTCAAGCTGAAATCACTGGGTATGCTGAAGTAGACCTTGTCTGTATATACAGTCCCTCCAGGGGTCACCAATCGATCAATGAAGCAACCAAAAAAGACAAAAAACTCATATAGTGTAAATCCGTGTATGATGAACACATAAGTGCATCCCCCAGTGACTGGCAACAGACGGTGTGAACATGAAAAAACCACCACCAGTACACACACTGACCCTTACCAGAGCCTATGATCCATCAGGATCAGTCAGAGCATAGGGGATATACACAGTAGGCAGCAGTGGAACGTCTCAGCCAATGGTGGAACGGGAGATGCGGCAGGTCCGATATGTGAGAGGAGGAAAGAAAACTCACATAGCGTAATATCGTAAAAATATTTAATAAAAAAAGGGTAGTAACACTTACAATTGGATAAAAAATAACAGCAGAGTATGAGAAAAGCCGGCCGGCGTGTCAGAACGGATCCTCAGATTGCGGTGACGTCAGCACGTCGCCTCCCAACGTTTCGTCTGCTCTAGACGTGGTCACGGGAAGCCCGAAACAATGATTCGGCATTAGAGGGGGAGAAGGAAGATTGAGCCTTATATAGTTCTTCCAACCTTCGAAGAAATACAGCCAAAACTTTGACTGGATTGCTGGTGTACAAGTTTTTGTCTATCCGAAGCCTGATGGGAACATGGGTCCGATCTGGACGACGAAGACGCATTGCCAGGAAAGTATCTGGTTTATTAGCCTTAGTATAAATGGTATGGTTAGACCTACGGATGGCCTTGTCAGCCGACTCAGCCAACAACAGGTCCAATTCCGTTTTTGATTTCTCCATAGCTATCCTATGAGGCTCGGTAGGGGAAGACTGAAATTGGAGGAAGCATAGATGGTATTCATGTTCCAGTTTGGCCAACTGGAGTTTTTTGTTGCGTTTTAAATGGGTGGACACTGAGATACATTTACCCCTGATCACCGGTTTGTGTGCTTTCCAGAGAAGAACAGGAGAGATATCAGGTGTAGAATTGTGTTTTAAATAATCCGCAAGGGCAATTTGGATGTCAAGACAATAGGATTGATTAGTGAGGTGGGCTTCGTTTATGCACCAGGTACGGTCCCTGGAACGGGGGATCAAGGAGGAGACTGTAGTAAGTACTGCACAGTGGTCTGACCAAGTAATTGGTTGGATAGTAGAATTGAGCAATATAGGGGAGGATGCAACCGAAACAAAGATATGATCAATCCTGGAAAAGGATTTATGAGGATAGGAGTAAAACGTATAATTTCTCTTCGCTGGTTTGCATTCCTGCCATGTATCAAGCAAGGAGGCTTGTTGGAGAAGTTTCCGAAAACGTATGGAAGGTGAGTATTGGTCAGGAGCATACAGGGACTTGTCTAGGTGAGGTTGTAATATTAAATTTGAGTCACCACATAAAAACAGTGTACCTTTACAGTGGGAACGCAGAACTTGAAATAAATGTGAAAAAAAAAAGGAATCGGGTTATTATTCGGGGCATAGTAAGAAACGAGGGTAGTTTCTACTTCCTGAAGCAGACCTAATAGTATAATATAGCGGCCTTCAGGGTCTTTAATTTCTGAGGTCACTGAAAAGGGAAGAGTATGATGTAAGGCAATTAGAACCCCCCATTGTTACCCATAATGAGTCGGCTTGAGAAAATTAACAGACTGTGAATGAAATCGAAAATGCGGGCAGGAAAAAAGAAGCAAAAACAAAAATAACTTAAAGCGGGAGTTCACCCATAAAACAAAACAATTTTTCCCCTTAGATGGATGCTAGATGGATGCTTGTTTTGTCTAGGGGAATCGGCTAGTTGTTTTAAAATATGAGCTGTACTTACCGTTTTCGAGATGCATCTTCTCCGTCGCTTCCGGGTATGGGTCTTCGGGAGCGGGCGTTCCTTCTTGATTGACAGTCTTCCGAGAGGCTTCCGACGGTCGCATCCATCGCGTCACTAGTAGCCGAAAGAAGCCGAATGTCGGTGCGGCTCTATACTGCGCCTGCGCACCAACGTTCTGCTTCTTTCGGAAAATCGTGACGCGATGGATGCGACCGTCGAAAGCATCTCGGAAGACTGTCAATCAAAATAGGAACGCCCAGTCCCGCAGCCCATACCCGGAAGCGGCGGAGAAAATGCATCTCGTAAACGGTAAGTACAGCTCATATTTTAAAACAACTAGCCGATTCCCCTAGACAAAACGTGCATCCATCTAAGGGGAAAAGGTGTTATGTACGGGTGAACCCCCGCTTTAACAAAACTTATGGTAGACAAAATTATCATTGTCCGTTAACATACTATAACATACCTGACAAGAAGTACCTTGGGTCAGGTGTCTGGTGTTAGCATTGCATATAGAAATAAAGGGGTAGGGCAGGAGGGAATAACGAGACAAGGGAGAGGATGGGGGAAGGAAGGGGAAAAAGGAAAGTAACAGAAACAAGGGGAAGGGATGTGGAGTTGGGGAATGGGGAAAGGAGCGTGGGAAAGGGAAGAAGGGGGAGGGAGGGGCAGAGGGGGGGGGAAGGGAGAAAAAGGTAAAATAAGGTAAAATAACATTTCAGAATATCATGGGCCCTGGTAGGGAACTACCTCCAAGGTGTATGATGGTCCTAGAGTGACAACCGTGGATAATCCAGGTGATCACAAACAGTTATAGGGCTACCATTATATATAAAAGAGAAATCTTCACTTAAGAAAAATAAGCGAGAAAAGCAGATATGAGGATAAAACAAAAATAATCTCAAACTGTATAAAGCATCATCGTGGAATATAATGAGAATAGACAAAAACAAAAAGAAAATGAAAAAACTGGACCTGAGCAACCCCCACAAGTAGTAAGGGGCTGTATAGATCTCCCCCAGGTACGGGGGGAGACCCAAGGTGGGCAGTCCCTGTGTGCCTTGATAGAAGAATCTTCTGCAGATGAGGCACAGCATATCCAAAACTTCAGTCCATAAGTCTGGTCCGGCACTGGGGGAAAAGACAAAAAGGAAGAAAAAAGACCTGTGAAAACAAAGGTAGTCAGACACACTCAGCGAGGCGAGTACAGTTGACGGTCAGAAGCTCCATCCCTGGGGTTGCGAGCAGGGGTCCCCTTGCGAACAGAGGACGGGCCCGGCTGGGACCTTTTTGGGGTGAAGGCATACGGGTGGGCAGTGTTGCGAGCTGGGGTGCGAGGCATATTAGTCTCTGATGATTGCCCTGGGACGGCAAGGTGGAGAGATTCCAGAAGGCGTTGAAGAGATTCAGGCGAGGTGCAGGAGTGTTGCTACCCCTGGTAAGAAAACTGCAGGGTGAAGGGGAATCGCCAGGTGTATTTCAGCTGATGTTGAAAAAGGATTTGCAGTTGGGGCTTCATCGCTCGTCTCTTGGCAATTGTGAGGGGGGCTAGGTCGGAAAAGAGTTGGTAGGTATGACCCTGGAACAGGAGAGCATCCTTGTTGCGTGCACCTGCAAGCAATTGTTTTTTCGTGCGGAAGAAATGCAGTTTTATAATGATGTCCCGAGGATCCATCCTGTTGGCGGCGGGTAAGGGACCTGTGGATCCTGTCAAATTCCAATCGCTCGATCGGAATGGAAGGTGAAAGTTCTTGGAACAGGGCCGTGGAAAAGGATTGCAGGTCATCAACGGTTTCAGATATACCGCAAATACGCAGATTCGACCTGCGAGAGCGATTCTTTGCATCCTCCAGACGTGAGAGGAGTGCGGCATTCTCCTCATGGAGAGCTGCCTGCTCTTGGGCCTGTTCTTGGAGAGTAAGCTCAATATCATCTACTCGAGTCTCCAGGTCTGCTGTGCGCTGGCCTAGCTCCCTGATCTCACGTGACAGTCTGTTAGTGATCTGGTCTGAAGTTGTTTTAAGCGCTTTATGCAGCATGGTTTCCATGTACTTGAAAAAGTCACCTTGGGACATACCTGAGGGCGGCAAGGTTGGAGAACCGCCGGTATGTGGGTCAGCTCCGTCCTCTTCATCGATATCAGCTGGAGTAGATCTGTCCGGGGAGGCGGCGAGCTGTTTAGCAAAGGCCTTCGCCCCCATCTTTGATGAGGCGCGGGCCAAGGCCTCTTTGATGGGTTTAGGCTTAGTTTTGCCACGATGGCCGGTCAATACCATCCCGGGAGATGTGGTGCTTGTTCCGGAGGCGATTGCCAGGTAGAACGGGGTTGCTGGGTGGTCCAGGGAGATAGTTAGATCCCGAAGTTGTGGCGGGGAGTGCGGAGCTCTACAGGAACACGTCTTCCATCTCGAGCCTTGCGCATTGGCGCCCCCCTATGTAAGAGTTTAATTGCGGAGAAGGGTAATATTGGCTATACCAATTATAATGTAATTTGTTTGCCTCATTTAGATTTATCAACCTTCTGGGATACAAATTAAATGGGTTTAGGTTGGGTATCACTCTTGCATTCACCAACAACTACAAAGAGTAGAAATAGGAAAATGCTAAATATAAAGATTTTTTATCAGTGCAAATTACTAGAAATTGCCAACATGTTGTAGAAACTGTCAGACCAGGGAATGTCATAGACTACTGCCATGTTACTAAAGTCTAATAAAGAGAGAAAAAAGTAACTAAGCAGAGAAAGACCAAAAACAATCTTCTAAAATATGAGACCAAAAGAAAGAAGGGGATCCTGCCTTAGCCTTGTTTTCTTTTAGTACTTCAGATTATGTTACCCAACCAGCACTGCCACCTTTCTTCTCTACAAAGCTCTGAAGATATCAGATTCACGTAAGCCATCAGTGACATCTTTACAGACACTGTCCTTGTCAAAATATTTTATTGGGTTTACAAATCATAACCGAGATGAGAAGTATGCAAACCTGAACTAAGAAAATTAAGCTTAGTACAGTGACGTCAGCTAGACGTCCAGAACTTACTATGTATAATGAGAGATCATCATATAATCGTGTATTAGGTCATTTGAGAAACGATGTGCTCCGTAACAGTGGAAATACAAGCAAAACAAATTTAATTGAGCAGTAATCGAATGGGCTGTATCTGGAGTGAGGGAGTCTGTGTTACTGAAGAAGGGGAGAAGAAGGGGAGAGCGTTGTTGCTAGGGTAGAGAAATGAAAAAGGAGAGAAGAGGGAAAAGGAGAGGGAGTCCACAAGGGTGACCCGGCCCGCCAGAGGAACATTCAGTAGGGACTGTGTGAGGTGTGCTACTATGGCAAGAGAACTGTTTGATCAAAAGATTGCGGTAAGCCATGATAGACCCAGTGAATGGGTGATAGTAACTGCGCTGTCTGTCTAAGCGAACAAAAAGTGATACAAGGCTCACTGAGTGGGTAAATTGACCACTAGGGGCAATAAACCTCTTATTGAGTGAAATAAAGTATACACAATGTATACCAATAAACATAAAAGCAGTATGAACTACCAGTGCAAATGTGTGGATGCTCAAACAAGCATAAGGCAAAACATAAACAAAAATAAATCGTATAGAATAAATAAATGTAAATAAGTCCAGTGGGTACACATAAACATGAAATGATAAACACACAGGTGTATGATGAAGCAAAGTCTTATGCACAGTGATTCCAAAGAAAAGCCAAACTCCAGTGTTGGGAGAACAAACTTCAGTGCAGACACCTCTTGTGGTTCCTAAATGCTCACCTCACGGCTATAGCACGGACAGTCAAAGACACCACGGGTGTATCCTCAAAGATGCAGCAGGCTTGTGTATAGCTGGGGGGGGCTCCACATCAGATAAGCATAAAAAAGGGAAACGGCAAAGGGATAATGGCGTAATACTGTGAGGGTGCTTGGGAAATGATAAATCACATAGACATGCACTCACATGGAGGCCATGAGTAGTGGGCCTATCTCCAACGAACGATGAGTTCGCAAGTGATCCTGTGTGTGTGTTCCTGAGTGTCTCTCTTCCACTTCCTCCACCTCCTGGCTTGCCGCGTAGTATCAGGTGTGTTGCCCAGAGGATGTGGGTAGAAGGAAAGAGAGGGAGGCACATAGTACAGTTCTGCAATAAAAAGTATTTAATGAAAAAATAAAAGTAGCACTCACATTTGAAACAAAGGGACAATGTCAAAACACAAACAAGCGGCGAGCTTGTCTCCCTGCCGTCAGAACGTGTAGGATCTAGTGCTCCTGGTCCCTATGCGTGTCGTCACACCACGTGATCCCCTGATGAAGTCACGTGGTGTGACGACACGCGTAAGACTTTGCTTCATCATACACCTGTGTGTTTATCATCTCATGTTTATGTGTATTCACTGGACTTATTTACATTTATTTATTCTACACAATTTATTTTTGTTTGTTTTGCCTTATGCTTGTTTGAGCATCTACGCATTTGCACTGGTAGTTCATACTGCTTTCATGTTTATTGGTATATATTTTGTATACTTTATTTCACTCAATAAGAGGTTTATTGCCCCTAGTGGTCAATTTACCCACTCAGTGGGCCTTGTATCACTTTTTGTTCACTTAGACAGACAGCGCAGTCACTATCACCCATTCACATTTTCTATTTTCTGGCGAGGACAGACTATCAGGTGACTGCAGCAGTGCCCCCTAGCTTTAGTTACCGATAGCACAGGAGCTTTTTCATTTCACATAGTGAGTCAAATATGGAGACCTGATCTTTTTCAATGGCTTCCATTTTGGCATTTATCAATTGCGCAATTTTCCCCTGTGTTTAGCCTCAACTACCATCAATAAGGGGGGTTTCCAAGCTTTAGCTATCATTTGATTGCTGCTGTGAGGAGTTGGACAAAAAGCTTTAATTGTTTGCGTGATAGGAAATATGGTTTTAGACTGAGACTGTGCTGTGTCTGGGTCTGGTTGTATTGATGTGTTGAAAATTTTGGAGGTGAGGGCAAAGATATTATTCCAGATTGTTTGTGCCATTGGGCAAGTCCACCATATATGCATATGCGTGCCTTGTTCCGTACAGCCACAAAAACAGAGAGCTGAGTAGGAAGGGACAAATTGTAGCTATTCTGGTGGGTACTAGGTACTAGCGGGTTAGTACTTTATCATTAGCTTCCACTGCTAATACATTGGGTGAGGAGGATTTGGTTGTTGAACAGATCTGGGACCAGTAGGCACCAGTGTGTACTGTGGCCTACCAGAGTCTGGCTTGGCTACGAGGTGGGAGTAGAGAGATAAAAGTAACCCCCTAGTTTTAGTAAATCAACCACCAGTGTGTCCTAGTCCACCCCCCCTAAACTAATGATGCTGTGCGGCAGATAGGGGTAGGGCACTCTGCAGCTATACCGAGTCATGTGGGTCGTGACTGAATTATGGGGAGTGGGTTTAACCCTTTCCCATACCCCCTAACATCTGGCCCTGTTCCTCCTTGTCCTAAGGTTTTTTCCTCTTGGAATTCTGAGAAATTCATGGGATCCAGAACCTACACTGCCATTGCACTTACAAAGAAAACATAGAAACGGCAAAGTATACCACTGAATCTGCAGATTTCCAAAAGACCTCTCGACCAGATTCCTAGAGCAGGGGTAGCAACTTATATGCACCCACAAAAAAAATTGGTATTTCCACAAAACTCTTACCTTGAAGCCAGAACTTCCTTCTGTGGTTATGGAGGTATCAACGAAACCTACTGACTACCTTCACAGGGTTGACTTTTTTCAATGGGTCTCCTTGTAGCATCTCTAGTGCTAAAATACATTTGGATTGGTACCAGCAAAAAAAGGTTGCTTGCATATTTGTGTGCCTGCAGGGATTGCCGTATCAATTTCTATCTCTGGTGTGGCAGATTAGTATCATTCTGTCAGGAACCATAAACCAGACAGAGACAGAAAATGCAGTTAAAATCACACCTTTAATGTAACGGCAAAAATAACAACAGTTCAGGGATGTAGTCAAAAACATAATCCACGGTTTGGAAGCCAGAGCGGGTAATCAGATGAGCCAGGATCAGTGAACTATAAGTCAACAATGTCCGGAGCCAAAAATCAGGAGCAGGAATCGGAACAGAAGTCAGCCAGGCCAAGTCATACACAGGAACACAATGTGGATGTTGACAACGCAAGGGCACGGAGGGAATAAGAAAAGCTGTTTTAAATGGCCAAAGGGGGCTGGCTGAACTAAAGTAATGGTAACCGGGTGAGTCACTGTGGAGAAACATTGAATGGCTGGTAATTAACCGACAGCTGAGCAGGCTCTGTGCACTGAAAAAAAAGAGCTGCTAGTAAATAGCAGGAGCCCAGCCCTGACACATTCGGGTTGGGGAAACCTTTATTTTGTTAAATAGGAAGTTTAAAAAAAAATATGCTGTTGTCTGCCTTTCCATACCATATACAGTTAACCAGGTAGAAATATAAAATCCCATATAAAAATTATTTTAACATTATTCTTTTCCTTGTTCACTAATTTCAGTAAAAATACATAAAGACACATGGGAAAATCAAAGTGGTAATTTACAACTATATGTTTGATTATTTTACATTTTATATGATCTGTATACTCTTTATGTTCATTTTTATTGAAAGTTCCTGACATACAGCTCATTAACCCAATTATAATTCATTGGGGCAATCTAAAGCCGATATAATATATTGATAGGTTTAAAAAGATGAATTACTTTTATCTTTCAATACTGTTTTTGTTGGTAGAAATCTTTGTCCATACACAGTTTGATTCTCTTTATCTCTTTTTAGTACCATGGGTGCCCATGTGATCGCCCAGTTTTCCATGAAACTTCTCAGTGAAGAAATTACTGCCTTATCTGAGTCAGACATGCTGCCTGTAGTGAAAGGTTCCTTCATATTCGTGTGTCGCCAAATGTACCATACATGTGAAGGACTTCAAGTGCTGGAACCTTATCAGTTGCATGAATGCATTGCTGCGGCTTGGAAAAAGGTACGTTCTGAACAAAAAATTATAAAAAAATCCAAATGTTTTGCTGAAATAGATTTCCAGTGTCTGCACGTGAAAGTAGTGTACATTTCCTTTTTCAGAAAAAATCCTTATGATTGGTTAAAGTTGCTTATTTGTTCACTGCTTGCTGAAGTATAATAGAAAGGCAGAGGTGAGCAGCATTCACTTGGAAGCAATTCCATCTCTGTTCCAACCACACTGTAACACGTGCTGCATGAAAAAAGAGGAATCTTTTCATTACAACGAGCATAGAAAACTGTATTTCAGTAGTCGTGCATTCTTTTATACCATCGTTTATTTTTCTAGTTGTTTATCCGAACATTACAACCTTCTCTTGACCTTTTAGTATTATATATGCTAACCTTGAGATTTACTTCTACTGGCATTTGTCAAACAATATCACGTGCAGTCTTCACTGCACAGATACATTTGTAAGATGAGATGTTTGTAGAGATGTATTTATGTTAATCCCATGACACATATCACCCTTCCATACTTACTTACATACTTAAATTGTCACTTTAACTTAAATAATAATAAGCTTCTGACAGGTATATCGTATACATAGATATGCATGTGTATACCTGCAGCAACTTTAAGTCTTCCCCTCTGGAAATCATTTATGCTTCTGACCATCAAATTGTATAACTCTTCTATGTGAGTGCTGAATGCGAGGATTTGATCTGGTTTATGATCCAGATTTTTATGTTGTTTTTATATTATGTTGGTATTAGGTTAACTATGTGTAATGATCCTTGAGTGATGGTAAAGAAAGTGGAGTAATCTGCATGTTGGATGTTTTGATTTTCTGTTCTTTTTTTCAAAAGGTGTTATTCTATGTAGTATTTTAACCACTTGCTTACTGGGCACATATACCCCCTTCTTGCCCAGGCCAATTTTCAGCTTTCAGCACTGTCACTCTTTGAATGCCAATTACATGGTCATGCTACACTGTATCCATATGACATTTTTTATTATTTATTTCACACAAATAGAGCTTTATTTTGGCGGTATTGTATCACCACTTGGGTTTTTTTTTTTTTTTTTGCCAAACAAAACTTTTTTGCAAACAGGTGATCTTTTTCCTTCATTGATGTGCACTGATGATGCAGCACTGGTGGGCACTGATCAGGATGCATTGATAAGGCTGCACTGATGGGCATTGACAGGCAGCACTGAAAGGTGGCACTGATGGGCACTGGTAGGTGTCACTGATGGGCACTGATAGGAGGCAATGGTGGGCACTGGTAGGTGGCAATGGTGGACACTGGTTAGCAGTACTGATGGGCACTGGTAGGTGGCACTGGTGGGCCCTGGTTAGCAACACTTGTGTTTACTGAGTCGGACTGATGTCTCTCTTACAGAAGCCATCAATCTTCTTTATTTTTTTCTCCTTGCACTGTAATCGTAAGGAAAAAAAAGCTGATTACCGCCTTCTGTTTGCATCATGTCATCAGCTGATCACGTGGTAAAGGGCCAGGCTGTTATTGGTTATTTTTTTTTTTATTGTTGTGCCTTTTTGTGATTTTTGTGTTGTCTTGTTGAATGTAATTGTATTTTAGTAATTTCCCTTTGGGATTAATAAAGTATTCTGAATCTGAATCATGTCACAAACCATTTATTGCTACCCCAAATCCCATCTATGATTTTTTCTTATTTACATCTATAAATGTCTGGGTGAGAAGATGGTGTCAAGCTTACTGAAGACCTCATTGACGAGCGTTATATACATTTCACACATTTTTTAATGCAGTAGTTAATACTTTTAATAGTTTCCATTATGTCAAGTTTACTTTAACCCCTCAGCGTTTTTTAGAGAACTGTTATATTATGTTTACAATACAACAGGTTTGGGGCAACTAGTAAATTACAGACCCGATTTTGACTGTATGAATCTGTTTAATCGTGTCATTAAAATTGTCCCATTAGCATGAGACCATCTACTCACTACAGTCTTTTACAGATCTGTGAACTGTTCATCCAAATGATTAGAAGCAATGTTATGGAAGTGATTTGGAGTAACAGTAGGTAGTTTGTGACATGATCTCTATGTACTCCTGGGGCCATGTTGCCTGACGCTCTGCCACACCATTTCCTATAATAATTTATTTCAATAGATCACTGTTTTAGAAAAATGCATTGCAAATAGGCATTAAGCAAATGGTTTGACATTCTAATTATCTTTCTGACATCATTTCAGATGTAATAGAAATGCAGAATATTTTAGTATTCATTCAAGCATCAGTTTTACTAATTGCGATTAATCTTCTTGAAGAGCAAGCAGTCTGATATATCTGAAAGCAAATTTCCACGTTCACAAATATGGGTCTGGACAGAATAAGTCTAGTGGTGCTTAAAACACTCAGATTACCACACCGATTCAAGTGTTCCAATAGTTAACAGCTACAGTTTGACTGTCTAAAAGGCATTCATTAGAAGAACATATCATTTCGAATAAAAAGCAGCAGAGAACGTTCAAACACTCCTATCAGGACTTTGAGATCATCAGAGGCATATCCTGCCCAATCCAGCCTCTGATTATTGGTTTACACTGGCGGTGTCATTGCTGGAGTCAGACCTAGAAACAAGTATTTCCTGATGATAGCTTGCACCTTTAATACTATTGTGGGAGCCTCACTGTAACACAGCATTGTGAAATGAATGAGAGTGGGCCTGGCAAATGAACAGCTGCAGAACGCCTACTGTAACTACTGTAATCATTCACAACTGACTTGCCTCAAGCTGTTTCAAGGATAATGTTGCATAGGTTTACTTTCTTCCACTTCGGGCTCATAGTTATTGTTTAAAAAATACAATAAAAAATGCGTGATAAACCTTGTCAATGCCTATATAGTTTTAACAAGCATTCTTTAACATTTCTTATGGCAGAACAAAGCCTAGAGCAGACATGGGTAAGGGCTGCAGATATTGGAGATAATGTAGAAGAGAATGTCTTGTGGGTATTTTCTGGGATATTAGGTAGTGTGTTAATAGACTTGCATCATCAGCACCAACAAAGCCAGGAGCCTGAACAACTTTGCAGTGGATATTTTACCACAAAGTGATGCTGAAACTGTAGTAAGCATAATTGTATACACATATGAACACTAGCATTACAAATAATGGCATAAGGTGTTTTTTGGTTAACATTGCTGAAGCTCAAAAGAGAAGTATGTTTTTTTTTTTTTTTCAGATTAATACTTCCGATGCTGCATCTGTCCCCCACCGGCTCTAACACTGAGAACTGAGCAATCAAACACTGCTGATCACTCGGTTCTCAGAGCTCCCTGAGCAGAGAGCAGGCAGCCACCCATGCTAACTGGAGCGCTGGGCTGTGGAGAGGGGCAGGAGCAGCTTGCTGAGAGGCTGAGCCGGATGCCAGTCCAGGCATATGGGCGGATCCTGACCATATGGTCACAATACTTCCCAAGCCTTAACTGGCTCGGTGGCTTCAGATTGCTGTCTGCTGAAAACAGATCACAGGAGTACAGAATGAACTGCACTCCAGGGATCCACAGGAGAAGTACAGCCATGTGAGCTTTGGCTGTACGTCTCCTTTACAAAAAAAATCGGTGAATTGATGCCAATATGTGTTGGCACTCCCTGATTTGTATCTGACCTATTTCCAAGGTGATTCTAACTGCCTTTGCATTCCTATTGAATTGTATTAGGAGAGAAGGAAACCTGATGTGAAGAAAAATACCTGTGTACACAGGCGTATAGTGTAGACCAGTTTAGGATTATGACATTTTGGATGGCACTGAGCTAGATAGGTATCTATTTGAATGAAGGACAGCTAGGATGGTCGTTGGGGCCAAATATATACAATGGCATTGGTATGTGTGGTGGTCTTTGCACAGCCTGCTTCTATTCTCCATGCACAATCTTAAAGCAGGAATCTTGGCTTATTTGTCTCCTTCCCTTCTATGCTTCCACATTTAGTACCTTTTGGGGGGTAGGGGGGAGCGGGTACTTGGTTTTGACAGGTATCTGCTCCCACTTCTGGCTTACTTTGCTGCATTGGACTCATCCGGGAGTTCGGCCCCCCTCATTCTCCCACTCCTGGGCCATTCACATAGGACAGCACACTTTGTGCATGCCCAGTAGGAAACCAGCTATGAAGCCACAAGGTTTCACTGCCAGTTTCCCTTACCCAAGATCCCAGCAATAGATCCCGAGAGCCGATTGAAAAATCGGCTCGGGTGAAGACGCTGCTGGATTTCTGAACAGGTACAGTGAGGGAAAAAAGTATCTGATCCCCTGCTAATTTTGTATGTTTGCCCACTGACAAAGAAATGATCAGTCTATAATTTTAATGGTAGGTTTATTTTACCAGTGAGATACAGAAAAACAACAAAAAAAAATATCAGAAAAACACATTTACAAAAAAGTTTTAAATTGATTTGCATTTTAATGAGTGAAATACGTATTTGACCCCTTCACAAAACCCTTGTTGTGCATCCCACATACTGTATTTTACAGGTACTGCAATCCAATAAAATAAACAATTATCTTTGAGTTGCAATTAATATAACTTTTAACTGGATATGTTCTACCTGTTGAAAAAGAAAAACAGACTTGTTTTTTTGTATGTCTTTTACACTGTTTACAAGTGGTATAACCACAAAGGTAGGAGCCCACTGTCCCTAACCATGAAGTTGGAGGTGGAGTACTACAGGGATGAAACAAAGAAGGGTAAAATATTGTGCCTAAAGTAGGAGCAGTCCCACTAGAAAAATTACATCCCTGTCTTAAAATATCATGCATAGTTTTGTCTGCATACAGGACAGGGTGGCAATGTTTAATGATGGCGACAATCTGGTTGTATTGTTAGTAAGTGGTCACAAAGTGAACACCTCCCCTCCCACAAGACCGTGTCCACTTGCTAGTGGCAGAAAAGTTCCCAATCAGATCACTACGATATCTATTTTCTGCCAACTTTCTGTCTCTATCAAATGTGCACTATATCCCCGTTTTCTCTCAACCTGTTGGAAACAATATTACATTCTTTGGCAAAATCCTCGTAAGAGGAACAATTTCTCCTTGCTCTAATAAACTCACCTGTTGGCAATGCCCATACCGTATTGGCTGCATGACTACTCGATGCCAGAAGTGAGTTGCCTGCACATTTTTTCCTATAGGTTTTGGTAGAGCCTACTACTTAGTTTAATCAATGTTATTACATGGCACAGCCTGCCTTTCTCAAAACACTTGAACAGTGATCTATATCTTTGTGTAGACAACATACAGTATATAGTCACACCACACAACAGGCACTTGGAAAAGCTGTTTTGCTTTGATCAATTCATATTCACATTTAGTTGTTAGCGTTGGGATTTTATGAAAAAACATAGTAGGAATTCTAGAAACCTACAGACTCAAATATGTATGTAAAAACAATCTAACCTTGCTTTCAAATGACACGACAGAAAGCAAACTCGGATAATAAGCATTTCACTTTAAAAAAATATATACTGTATATATATTTTGCCTACAGTGTTGTGCAGTAAAACAATTAATACATAACAAAGGATTCCCTGAGCACTGCAAGTTTTCTTGAAAGATAATTTAGCTTTCTTTCAAAATGCTGTCTCTGAATAAGTCCTGCCTTTGAATTTTTCACTTGGGTGTCTAAATTCTAGATTGAGCTATTCAACCCTGTAAACAATCTGCTTTGTTCAGCAAGGGACTAGCTGTAAAATTCTGCTAATTGGCTGATACAGGTAAATATGTCCTTGTTCTGGATGTACTATGATCAGCTCAGGAGTCATGAAATACACTGAAGTTGGAATTGTTTGCTAATATTAGCCAGCCAGAAATGCTTATTCAACTCTTCTCACAGCTGAGCTCTTTAGGACAGGTGATAAATCTGATACTATTAGCAATGAGGGATGTCTGCTATGCTTCTAGTTACTCAAACCTAAAGCTTTTTTGTTGTGCAAGATTCTGCTAATCCTATCAAAGTACTGATTAAGGGTGTTTTCAGCTAAAAAGTTTGTTAATTGTACAAGGTGCTTTCCTGGGATTATGTATTGAGAAACACTGCTGCCATCTATCTCCTAGAATTTTGAACATGGCAGTATACAGCGCTGCACTTTGGTAGTGATATGGAGTGTTCTGTCCCATTACCGCGACAAATTGAGTTAGGCTGAACGCTGCTGTTACGTACCTTGTAGTAGAACCTGACTTGTAGGAGCAGACCTCTCTTACAGCCCTGGCTCTGGAGTCACTGGAGTGGGAACAGTGATCTCGTGAGCACAGTGAGGTAAGAGTGCCTTTGGAAGTTGTAGTGACCCTCCAGGGATGATTGGAACTGCAGATGACAGCAGAGGCAGGTGCAGGTCAGCGACCTGATGAGCTGGTGGGTGCAGGATCAGCAGCAACTGGAGCAGGGTGAGACAAGCCAGGTCAGATGCAGGAGCAATAAAGAGCAAAAGCAGCAGGCCGTATCAGGGTCAGACAAGCCAGGTCAGAGTAATGCAGCAGGCTGAAGCATGGTCAGATAAACAGGCAGAGGTTTGGCAGCAGGTAAGCAAACAGAAGATATAAGCAGGGTCAAGGCAAGCCGAGGTCAGGGTTAGAGATAATGGGTATTCAACAGAGCCAGGTCGGTACAGGTAATAATTAGACAGGTTCACAGGTTACTAGGCACAGAGCTGCCGATCAAACAACACTGCACAAGTGCAGCTGCTGTCTTTTTCAAGGCCCATTAGCGGCAAGTAGCGCTAGCGTGAACGCACCTGTTGCGCACACATGCGTGCCTGAGGCCCGCGCTGGTGCACAGGCACACAGAGGCCGTTGTCTCATGCAAGTATCTCCGTTCTGTACCAGCAAGTCCCTGACAGCTGCTCAGCCATTATGAATATATACAAGGCTTTCTTTGAATGGCTGAGGTGTAGAGGTGAGCAGATAATGTCATAATCTCCACTTTAGCCAATCAGAGGAAGTCTTGTATTCATTCATAAAATACCATATTTTTTTTCGTTGGCTGAGCAATTCCAGCCTCTGAGGGTCATAGAGCTGGCCGGGAACCATCTGGTCCACGGCCAGCTCTATGCTAAACTGCTGCATTCATTCTTCGGCTCACAGATCGTACGGGCGAACCAGAAGAAGCACGGGAGGGTGCATCCCCAGCCATCTCTATGACCCTTGGAGGCTGGAAGTGACATCACCAGCAAATGTAAAGACTGTAATTTTTTTCCTGGGAAGCCTGAGATCGATTTTTTTTTTTTTATCTTGGGCTTTCCAGAATAGAAGAGACATGTGGGGAATTATATACCTCAGATCTTTCCACAAAAAGGACCTGAGATGCTCTATTCCTCATTCATTGTAATAGGAATAAAAGTGATAAAAAAAATGTTTTAAGGAAAAGTGTAAAAATGAAAAATAAAGAAAGAAAACAATAAAAAAAAATAAAGCACCCCTATCCCCTTGTGCTCGCATGCAGAAGCGAACACATGCGTAGGTCATGCCAGCATATGTAAACGGCATTCAAACCACACATGAACGTTAGAGAGAGAGCAATAATTCAAAAGACCTCCTCTGTAACTATAAACTGGTAACCTGTAAAAATGTTAAACTCCTGGAAATTTTTAAGCACAGACGTTATTGCCATTTCACAAGTGGCCAATTTAGTGCATGACATGTTAGGTATCTGTTTACTCAGCGTAACATCATCTTTCACATTATGTAATAAAAATTCGTCTCACTTTAGTGTTTTTTTTTTTTAGTTATGAAAGTGTTTTCTTTACAAAAAAATCATGCTTGAAAATTTAATGGGCAAGTACTGTGTGACATAAAAAAATGCAATGACCACCATTGTATTTCCTAGGGTCTCTGCTAAAAAAAAAAAAAAAAAAAAAAACAATATAAATATATAAAGTGTGTGTATGTATATGTGTAATATACTGTATATATAAACGTTTAAGGGTTCTGAGTAATTTTGTAGCAAAAAAAAATAAAAATATGCTTTTTACATGTAGGAGATGAGTACCAGACTAGGCCTGGGCTGGAAGTGGTTAATCAACTCTAATTATAGCCAATAAAATAACATAATGAGCAATCTAGGTATAGGCTTGGAAATCCAGCTACAAGTTCAAAACATTGTGTATTTCTGATTCAAGAGATTTGGTAAGGCTTTGCCTTTCCTTCTTCATTAATGTCTGCACTGGGTTTTGTAAATCATTGCTTGAAATAGTATGGGCTTAAAAGACCTTTTCTAGTAAATTAATTCATTACTAATAACTCAGTATTAGGCACTAAATATTGATGTGCTATAAATAAGTTGGTACAATGAATTATGAGTTGGCTAATTTGCTGTAGTAATGAGGAAAGAATTTAAATCACCAAATAGGCCAGCATTTTACACATTTAATTTACGGTAAAATAAGAATTATTATTTGGCATAAAACACACATTGCATAATTAAATAGCATTTTTCTTTCTGTGTTCAAAAATGATAAATTAATTTTGTAATGGAAAAAATCCTCTAAGTGAAATTTGAAGATATTTCTTGAGTGCGGATATAATTATGGATACAACCATAGTATGGAAAGACATGATTGCTCTATGGCTTTCAAGCGTGATTGCTCTCCTAAGACGTAAACACCTTGATTTTCAAGATCTAAGTGGGAAAAGGGGAAGTCAGGATTGCATACTGTACATTTCTTAATAGTAATTTGTAAGTCATTGAAATGTCTCTTGGGGGCCTAGTCATAATCTATGTAATTTTAGTTTCCTGCTCACCACTGTTTTCTAAGTCTCATTTGCACTGATGTATTAAGTTTGAAAAATAAGAGGCTTTCTCTTCATATTCGATTAGTGGGTGGAAGCATGCAAATGATTTGCTTTTGCCCCAGGCCAACCATGCTTCTTGTGCTAAGTGCATAGATTCAGCATTGTACTACTGTACACAGTTAGTTGGGATACTGGTTAGCTACAGCTATTTTGTGATTACTTGTGAAAGTGTGTGTGACCTTATGGAATCAGAGGAGTTCTGGAAGATTTCAGGTTGATTAGCAGCTTCTGACATGACTGTAAATTGCTTTTGTACTTTTGCCTTAAATTACCAGTAGAACATAAAAGGAGCATTAATAATGTTCAGATATCCAAACCAGCCAGTGGAGGACTAGGAACAGGAGGACATTTTCCCCTTGGGTCAGTTAAAAATGATTATTATTATTATCATTATAATACAGGATTTATGTAGTGCTATCAGTTTGAGCAGCACATTACAACATGGGGCGTGAGGTTACAATACAATTCAGTACAGGAGGAATTAGGGGGCCCTGCTCATTAGCGCTTTTAATATAAAAGTGAGGATCAAACAATACAAAAAGTAATAACTGTGGGGGATGAGCTGATGTAGAAAATACAATTACAATTGTTAGATGGAGGAAGGATAGGCTTCTCTGAAAGGGAGGGTTTGAAGGAGGGTTTTCAGGGATTGCCTAAAAGTGGACAGAGTAGGAGATAATCAGACAGATTGGGGTAGTGTTGGTTGTAGATTAGGTGTTCAAGGAGTTTGGAGGTAAAGGGGATCAAGGAGATGGAACATCAAATGTTAAGATTGGTGGAATCCAATAAGGACTTTTTAAGTTTGGTGGTGCATGTTTTAGAGAGTTGGGAAAGATTGAAGATGTGAATTAGAGAGTGTAGGGCAGAGCCAGAGGGTGAATGTAGTATTTGTGAGGAAAGAGGATCCAGGAGGCAGGAGGTTAGGTAGGCATTAGAAAAAGTTTATCAACCTCATCTATAGTAAGTTAAATGAGGGAATCTAAAGTAACAGAGTTAAATGAGGGAAGTATTTTGTTTACACATGGACATAGACAGTTAAGTGGAAGACATATCTTTACAGTGGAGATCTCGTCACAAATTGTAGCAATCTTATGTTTTAACGCGGGGGTTCACTCAAAAAAAAAAAAAATAACATTACATTCAGCCGAGTTGTCAGAATGACAATAGGCTGTTTTTTTTTTATTATATCCCCAAACATACCGTTTTTTTTTTTTTTTTGGGTGAACCCCCGCTTTAAGGAATTGTCCTTGTGATATATTCCTTACAATAGTACTACTTACGTTCCCACATGCGTTTGGTTTGGGTGTTTTGGACTGTTCTCAATCATCATACATAGGGCAGACTATTCACTTGAATGAGCTGCCCTACACACAACAATCTCCCCAGAAAAGCTCCAGAACTTTGGTGCGTTTGCTGCACTTGGGGAGCCTTCTACATGTAATGACAACACAAACACAATGCATATTTGCAGCGTTTCTGAAACTCATGGCAAAACGCGCTTTTTCTTTATCGTACATCACGGGCCACAGAGAAGCATAGTAATTACTATGTGGGTTATAGAGAGTACCTTCAGGTGTGGACACTGGCACGCCCTTAAGGCAAGAAGTTCCCTCCCCTATATAACCCCTCCCATACCGGGAGTGCCTCAGTTTTTTGCCAGTGTCTAAGGTGTTGGTCACGAGTGAACATGTGCTCCAAGGAGCTCCACTGGAGGGATCCATATTGGATGTAAAAAGCCTCCATGAAATCCGGATCCGTCCAAAGTGCTTCTGAGCCAAAGTGGACGGTACCCGGGCCCCGGTTAAGAAGAACGGGGTTTGGCCTGTAATGCTTCTCTTTGAGAGCTGGATCCTGGTTATTCAGTACTTTGGTCAATTTCCTAATACCAAAAGTTTACTGACAGGGTGCGATATGGGTCCAGGGGTGTGGTGTTCCTGTCCATGGACCCCGGTCCCTGAAGGTCTATAGACGCTGCTCTACGTGATGGGTGAAGATTGGACTGCTGTTTTTGCAGAGTCCTGCAGCGTTGGATCAGGTTAGTGAAGGTGCTTCAGGACTTGGTCCTAGGAGTAACCTTCCTTTATTTGAGCCATTATGTTTGCCTAAAGCTATCTGTCTGTGCTTCTCCTATATGGTCCTGTGTGTTGTGGGGAGGAGGGGTATCTAGTCAGGTAGTTAGCCCCTCCTGTGCAGGTTAAAGCAGAAAAAAGTTGTCCAAAATGTTTGGCTTCACTTGGCTTACCTGGTCCTCACATGGAGCTGTGGTGTTCCATCCTCATGCACGAGCGCGTAAGCGTCATGCGCGCGCGACATTGATGTGTCTTAGGCGCACGCGCGCGCACAAATGAATTTTTTGTACGCTGCTTCAGTGCGCACGAATGTGCGCGGCGTGCTCCGTGAGATGCGTGTGACGACATGTGCGCGCGTGCGGCTACGTGTGCGCGCGTAGCCTCGTGGTGCACGCCTAACAGCGGCGCGCGCGTGCGCATGCGCGCAGGGGGTCTATCTCAGCTGTTCTCTATGAGACTTGAGATTACAGGACAGAGCAGGTCAGGTGATTACACCTAGTCCTTATATGCTCCAGTCCACCTAACTGGTTCTGACTGACGGTGGACACAGAGATCTTGTGCACATACTTTCAGTATTTAGTACTGGTGGTGGACAGTGACATCTGCTTAAGGCGCATAGTGGGCTCTGCACCTTGCCAACCATCAAATAGCAGCGTCAGTGCTGGTCTATAGGTTCGCAAGTAGTTGCAACTATTGTGAGTACCTCAGCTTTATCATGGCTAAAGGCTCAGGGACTAGAAGCAAGAAAGCAAAGGGATCGCCATCTGGCTCAGAGGATCTCGGGCATGCTCCTGCGGCTGCTTCCTCTCCTGAAAAATTGAAGGAGGCCCAGGGTGAACCATCAGGGCTGTCAGATGCCTGTTCTGCCCTTGTCCCACCTGCTCCAGTTTTTGTGACACAGGAGGCTCTGGCCTCAGCTATGGGGGGTCTGGAGCAGAGATTAGCGACCTTGATTGCATCCTCTCTCTCAAGGGAAAAACGCACAAGGTCCCCCTCTCCCTCTGAGGAGTCCCTCGATTTGGGGCATGCATCCTCAGAAGAGGTTGATTTACCCTCTGGAGATCTGGCAGAAGGTCAGCTGGAAGTAGTGGACTCTGAGGATTCCACTTTGGGAGAACCCTTTTCGGCGTCGCAATCCGAAAAATTGTTGGTCCAGTCCCTCACTGAGATGGTCCGTTCGGCCTTCAAGTTGCCACTTTCAGAGCCAGCTGCAAGTGCAGTCTCGTCTTTAGGCTCCTTAAAAGCTCCTCAAGCTAATTATTCCTTCCCGGTTCACCCCCTGCTGGAAGGGCTTATCTACAAGGATTGGGAACATCCAGATAGATATTTTCTTCCTCCTAAGAAGTTTTCGGTTTTATACCCCATGGAGGAACAATTCACTAAAAAATGGGGCATCCCCAAGGTTGACGCAGCTGTGTCCTGCGTAAACAAATCTTTGACCTGTCCAGTAGACAACGTTCTGGTATTCAAAGATCCGACAGACAAGAGATTAGAGACTTTATTAAAAACCTCTTTTGCTTCGGCGAGAGGAATAACCCAGCCTGCAATTGCGGCTATTGGGATTTGCCAGGCCTTGAAAGACCAGTTTAAAGGGGTCTTAAAGGAATTGCCGGCAAAACAGGCCCAGAATTTGGCTGAGTTTCCCAGAGCATTATGTTTTGCCATAGATGCTATTAAGGACTCCATTCAGCAGTCCTCACGTCTCACTCTCTCGCTAGTTCATATGCGCAGGTTACTCTGGCTGAAGAACTGGTCTGCTGAAGCCCCGTGTAAAAAATTACTGGCGGGGTTTCCCTTTCATGGAGAGCGTTTGTTTGGGGAAGATCTGGATGCTTATATTCAGAAAATTTCCAGTGGCAAAAGTACACTGTTGCCAGTAAAGAAAAGGTTTAGGGGTTCCCCCTCCTTTAAGAGATCCTCCTCTCCTATCCCTAGTACTTCCGGTACCAGGCAGTTCCGACGGCCTCCTGGACGATTCAATGCAGGTGGGAAGCCACAGGGCCAGCCTCAGGCTTCCAAAAAGCCTTGGAACCGTAAGCCACAGGCCAAGCCAGCAACTAAGTCAGCATTATGAAGGTTCTCCCCCACTCAGCCGGGTGGGGGGAAGGCTTCAGCTGTTTGCGGAGGCTTGGCTAGACAGGATCCAAGACAGGTGGGTCCTCTCTCTACGGTCTCCGGGGGCTACAAGCTGGAGTTGAGCGAATTTCCTCCACCGCGCTTCTTAACCTCGAACGTCCCAAAGGACCTCGGCAAAAGAAGGTCCTTAGCATTGACCTTAGATCATCTGTTATCCCAAGGGGTAATCGGAGAACTGCCAGTGGAAGAACAAGGTTTGGGGTTTTATTCCAATCTCTTCACCGTCCCCAAACCAAACGGGGATGTAAGACCCATCCTGGACCTCAAGGCCTTAAACAAGTTCCTAAAGGTCCAATCATTCCGGATGGAATCGATCAGGTCAGTGGTGGCCTCCCTGCAAGGAGGGGAACTACTAGCATCCATCGATATAAAGGACGCATACTTGCACGTTCCTATCTTTCTCGACCATCAGAAGCTGCTTCGCTTCGCGGTAAATCAGCGCCACTTCCAGTTCGTGGCCTTACCTTTTGGTCTGGCCACCGCTCCTCGTGTTTTCACGAAAGTATTGGCTCCACTGTTAGCCTATCTAAGGTCTCAAGGCATATCCATAGTAGCCTATCTAGACGACCTATTGGTAGTAGACCGGTCAGTGGCCGATCTAAACTCAGCGGTACACAGAACCGTAAAATTTCTGGAATCCATGGGTTGGGTTCTCAACCTGGACAAGTCAGCCTTAATGCCTGTGCAAAGGCTCGAATATTTGGGTCTACTCATAGACACAAAGCTAAAAAGGGTCTTCCTGCCCCAAAGGAAGTTCGAGGCTTTAAGAGAACTAGTTCAACTAGTCAAAGCAAAGCGTCAGCCTCCCATTCGCCTCTGTATGAGGTTACTGGGAAAGATGGTAGCCTCGTTCGAGGCCTTTCCATTTGCGCAGTTCCACTCAAGGGAGCTTCAACATGCCATTCTGTCCGCTTGGAACAAAAAGGTTCAAGCCTTGGATCTCCCTATGTCTCTCTCCTGGTCAGTCCGGCAGAGCCTTTGTTGGTGGCTGGTTCCCCGGAACCTGCTAAAGGGGAAGTCCTTTGTTCCCGTGACATGGCAGGTTGTGACCACGGACGCCAGTCTGCTAGGCTGGGGTGCAGTCCTGGGAGGAGGTTTGTCTCTCCAGGGGAAATGGTCAGCCTCCGAGAGGTCTCTACCCATAAATCTGCTGGAAATTCGAGCAGTCTATCTAGCCCTGTCAGCTTGGTCAGACAGGTTGAAGGGTCTTCCGGTCAGGGTTCAATCAGACAATGTCACTGCCGTGGCATACATAAATCACCAGGGGGGCACAAGAAGTCGTGCAGCCCAAAGAGAGGTGAATCGAATCCTGACCTGGGCAGAGAAATATGTCCCATGCATATCTGCAGTGTTCATTTCGGGAATAGACAATTGGCGAGCAGACTATCTAAGCCGCCAACAGGTGCTTCCAGGGGAATGGACTCTTCACCCCGACATCTTCCAGAGCATTTGTCAGAGGTGGGG
Organism: Rana temporaria; assembly: GCF_905171775.1. NCBI lineage: Eukaryota > Metazoa > Chordata > Amphibia > Anura > Ranidae > Rana > Rana temporaria. Next base: position 277,626,184 of record NC_053492.1, on the reverse strand, counting down.
AACACCAGATGTCGATCTCTTTGCATCGAGGTTCAATGCAAGGGTGGGCAACTTTCTGTCCCGGACAAGGGATCCACTTGCTTACGGCACGGATGCACTGGTGTTCCCATGGGACCAGTTCTCCCTAATGTATGCGTTTCCTCCGCTGCAATTATTACCCCGTCTTCTTCGCAGGGTAAAGTCGGAAGGAAGACCAGTGATTCTGGTGGCTCCAGCGTGGCCCAGAAGGGCCTGGTTCGTGGACATTGTAAGGATGTCCGTGGGGCAACCGTGGTCCCTTCCGCTTCGGCCGGACCTATTGTCCCAGGGGCCAATATTCCATCCTTCCTTACCGTCTCTCAATTTGACGGTTTGGCTATTGAGTCCCATATCTTAAAGAAAAGGGGTCTCTCTAATGCGGTGGCATCTACTTTGATTAATGCCAGAAAACCGGCATCCAGACTTATCTATTACCGAGTTTGGAAATCTTATGTGGCCTGGTGCGAGACCAGGGGTTGGCATCCCCGGAGGTATCTCATTGGCAGAATTCTGGAGTTTCTGCAGTTAGGGGCAGACATGAAGTTGGCCCTAAGCACCATTAAGGGCCAGATCTCGGCCTTATCGATTTTTTTCCAAAGGCCACTAGCTACACATTCCCTGATCAAAACCTTTTTGCAAGGTGTGATCCGGCTTAGTCCACCAGTCAAGATTCCCTTGTGTCCATGGGATCTGAATCTGGTCCTTTCTGTCTTACAGAAACAACCATTTGAGCCCTTGGCTCATATTCCTTTGGTCCTTCTGACCAGGAAGGTGATATTTTTGGTAGCCATAACCTCCGCCAGGAGGGTTTCGGAGTTGGCGGCCTTGTCTTGTAAGGAACCGTACCTTATATTCCATAAGGATAGAGTGGTCCTACGGCCCCACCCGGCTTTCCTACCTAAAGTTGTTTCAAAATTTCATTTGAATCAGGATCTTGTTCTCCCATCTTTTTTCTCAGAACCTAGTTCTGCAAGGGAGAAGTCTTTACATACGTATTAAGAGCAGTTAAGATCTATCTTAAGGCTACTGCTCAGGTCCGGAAAACTGATACATTGTTTATCCTGCCAGAAGGTCCCAGATGTGGGCAGGCAGCGTCAAAGTCCACTATCTCCAAATGGATTCGGCAGGTCATTACTCAAGCCTATGGCTTGAGGGGAAAGGTTCCCCCGTTTAAGGTTAAAGCACATTCCACTAGAGCGGTGGGTACTTCCTGGGCAGTGCATCATCAAGCCTCCATGGCTCAAGTCTGCAAGGCCGCGACATGGTCGTCTGTCCATACTTTCACTAAGTTTTATCAATTAGACATAAAGAATGAGGAGAGCGCCTTTGGGCGCAGTGTGCTGCAGGCTGCAGTTTGATTCCTCATGTCTGATGCCGCCCGGCTTATTTCTTGGGGTCTCCCTCCCCTCATAGCATTGCTTTAGGACGTCCCACATAGTAATTACTATGCTTCTCTGTGTCCCGTGATGTACGATAAAGAAAATAGGATTTTTATAACAGCTTACCTGTAAAATCCTTTTCTTGAAGTACATCACGGGACACAGAGCACCCGCCCCTCTTTTTGGGGTATTTGGGACACTTATTGCTTGCTACAAAACTGAGGCACTCCCGGTATGGGAGGGGTTATATAGGGGAGGGAACTTCTTGCCTTAAGGGCGTGCCAGTGTCCACACCTGAAGGTACTCTCTATAACCCACATAGTAATTACTATGCTTCTCTATGTCCCGTGATGTACTTCAAGAAAAGGATTTTACAGGTAAGCTGTTATAAAAATCCTATTTTTGGTTCAGTTTGCCACACATTTGGAAAATCACAATTGTGAATGGAGCCTCATTGTAGATGCACCAATTTCACTTTCAGGCCCCATTCACACCTAGGGTAGTAGGAGTGCATGTTTTTTGGCTCATTTTTCTAAAATCTTTTTTACTTAGAGAAACAACCATTTTTGGATTGAAAATGAAACAATATGACATTGACTTATCGCAAATGACATAATGCAGGTCCAATAAATACACTCCTTTTGCCAAAGCCTCCATAAAATGTTGGCCTTTTTAACATCACATTACTTAGACACAGATAAATGGCTTTATATTATATTTTGGGTTTTTCAGCTTGTTCTTTTGATGAGGGGATGGCATCACTTTACTGTGTGGGTTAACAGCTGCCAAGACAAATAGGTCAGCCGAGTGTTTTAATTAAGAATGGCTAAGCTCCAAGATTGTGTTTTAAACCGACAATGAATAGTGAGCTCCTGGCATTATCAGGAGTTCATAGTATTAATAAAATTGCTATTTAAATGAAACTTTTCTAGAATTACTTTATTGAATTGGAATCTATTAATTGTTTTAGGCTCAAGTCACTCAAGCATGAATCACTGCTTGCTGACCAGCATAAATAGTGATAGCAGTGTTATATACCTTCAGCTGATGTAAGCCTGGGGCTGTCTGGTTGTGCTTACCCCTCCCTGCTCTATAGGAATAAACATGCACATTCAGGATTTGTAAGTCAGCATCCTTATGTGAATATATGTAAATAAAAAAATGGCATAATGAGACCTCTTCTAATGTATGTAGATATTTCCAGTTGATGCTGTATTTTTCTTGTTTTACTTTACAGTCTTGTTTTATAAATGTTTCTTTTCCTAATTTCTAAGCTCTCATTCTTAAATGCTAGATACCGTATTTATCTGCGTATAACGCACACTTTTTTCCTCTGAAATCAGAGGGTAAAACGTGCCTGCGCGTTATACGCCGATATCATGTTCTACCAGCAGGGGGGCGAGGATCGGGACATGGCCAAAACGAAGCTTGTAAATGTCTATATAGCTCCGTTTTTTTCAGGCTGCCTCCTCTGAGTGTAGCTTTGATTGGAGGAGAGCAGTCACATGCCCATCAGGGGAGAGAAGTCATGTGACCAAGATCAGTGGAAAAAAACGGAGCTATTAAGGTAAATGAAAGCTTCGTTTTTGCAATAGGAGACACAAGAGGAACAGTGTGGTAGGGACTGACAGTGATTTTTTTTTTTTTTACTTAACTATAGAAAATGCTGGCAGCACTGTCCCAGGAGACTGGGGGTCTCCTGTGATTGCAGGGGGGGGGGCTGTGTACTGAATGGGGGATTGTATACTGGGGAGGGGGGATGTATAATGTATGGGGGGGCTGTGTACTGGATGGGGGCTGTATAATGTATGGGGGGATGTATAATGTATGGGGGGGCTGTGTACTGGATGGGGGATGTATAATGTATGGGGGTGCTGTGTACTGGATGGGGGGCTGTATAATGTATGGGGGTGCTGTGTACTGGATGGGGGGCTGTATAATGTATGGGGGATGTATAATGTATGGGGGGGGCTGTGTACTGGATGGGGGGATGTATAATGTATGGTGGGGGCTGTGTACTGGATGGGGGGATGTATAATATATGGGGGGGCTGTGTACTGGATGGGGGGATGTATAATGGAGGGGGGCTGTATACTGGATGGGGGGATGTATCATGTATGGGGGGGGGCTGTGTACTGAATGGGGGATGTATAATGGATGGGGGATGTATAATGGATGGGGGGGCTTTTTAATGGATGGGGGGATGTGTACTGGATAGGTGAGGCTTGTACTGTAAAGGGTGCTGAGAATTTTTTTTTCCTTAAACTCCCCTCTTAAAATTGGGGTGCGTGTTATACGCCGGCGCGTGTTATACGCCGATAAATACGGTACTTGGATGTCATTTTACTCTTTTGCTTTGAAACTGTAAAGCAAGACAGTAAAGCTGGCCATAGACCATTAGAATTGTGTTGATAAACTTTTCATTTTGAGGACGTTCGTTTGATTTTCTTATGGGTAGTGCGGTTCATTTAACAATCTTATTATTTTATTTTTGTCTTTTGTTCAGGTTAATCTTGTTTTTCTTTTTAAAGTCATGCACAAAGCAATTTTTTATTTTTCTTCTGTTTTATTTTTTTATTTTTAAAGCTCCAACCCAGGGTAAGAAAAGGTGTCAGAGATAATCTGAAGACAATAGGTAACGAGAACCGTGGCAAGACAAAAGAGTAAAAAGCAGGAAAGAAGACATAGGTTGCAGAGACTGTTGCTACGATAGGGTGACATATGCTGCGTACACACGATCGGAATTTCCAACAACAAATGTTCGAAATTTCGAACATGTGTAGGCTCCATCGGACATTTGCTGTTGAAATTTCCGCCAACAAAAATTTGAGAGTTGGATCTCAAATTTTCCGACAACAAAATCCATTCTCGTAAATTCCGAGCGTGTGTAGACAATTCCGACGCACAAAATTCCACACATGCTCTGAATCAAGTATGAGACGGAAGCTCTCAGTCTGGTAAAACTAGCGTTCGTAATAGAGAGCACATTCGTCACACTGTTTTTTTGTTTTGTTTTTTCTTTTAATGCAGTGCATTCTCTTCTAACGGACTGCTCTTCTAATGGAGCAGTAACGGACTGAAAAGCACGAGGCTGAAAAGCGTGAATCGTCTCTCACCAAACTTCTACTAACACAAGATTAGCAGAAGGAGCCCAAAGGGTGGCGCACTTGGTATTGAACTTCCCATTTATAGTGCCGTCGTACGCGTTGTACGTGACCGCGTTCTTGGCAATCGGAATTTCAGACAACACTTGTGCGACCTTGTGTATGCAAGACAAGTTTGAGACAACATCCGCCGGAAAAAAATACACCGGTTTTGTTGTCAAAATGTCCGATCGTGTGTACGCAGCATTAGAGTTAGAGCAGACGATAATGGGGCTTCTAGTGGTACTCCCAGAATCCACGTGCTCAGGTTGCCCCATAGGAATATAGGTGGATTCTTGTCCCCACAATGTGTTGTATGAGGGGTTAACCCACTCACACAATTGTGAGATCATAGTGGCATTGTAATAGTCTCCGACATTGATATATTCAGATCCTCTTCCATTTTATGAGTTTAAAATTAGCGCCTCTTCTATTCCCTATTAACTGACAACCCATCAATTTCTCAAACCCCCACATTATGCACGTGGGCTTCCGATCTGGGAAAACTTTTACTGAATTTATGTGGCAGAAGGCATTTCATTTTACCAGCTCTGCATCCCACTACCCCAGTCAGTCCAGTCACTATCTAGAAAGTATCCTGGGTGAGATTTACCATGTTGGAGAGACTGTAGAGAAAAAAGGCTGCTTTATATATTGTGGTCTTGTAAGTCCCTTCATTCTTTCTGTCTTATCTTTGCCATTGTAAGGACTTCCACCCCAACCCCCCAGACCTCGCTTCTACTTCATGTTGGGGTTGAAACATTTCCTCCCCAGACTAGAATGATGGTGGTCCATCTACTCTTGGCTGCAAAAGTAATTACAACCAGACTGTGGAACTCTTATACAACCCTTCCTTAACCAGTTAAGGACCAGCCACAACAGTTATACTGCGGCAGGTTAGCTCCCCTGGGTGAATCGCTGTAGCTGTACGTCGCAGCTTTAAAACCACTAGGGGGCACACCTGCAGTGCGACAATGGAGCCGATGTGTGTCCCCGGCAACCACGATGTCTGCTGGAGTCCTGAAAGAGACAGAACGGAGATCTGTCAATGTAAACAGACAGATCTCCATTCTGTCAGGAGAGAGTAGACAGGTCTGCTATGCATACTACTTATGAACAGCGATCGGTCTCCTGCTCCAGGCAGTCTCATTCCTCCACAGTTAGAAACAATCCCTAGGACACACATTTTACCCCTTGATCTACCCCCTAGTGTTAACCCCTTCCCTGCCAATTTACATTTATACAGTAATCAGTGGCTTTTTTTTAGCTCCGATCTCTGTATAAGTGTCAATGGTCCCAAAAAAGTGTCAAACGTGATCTGATCTGTCCGCAATGTCGCAGGCTCACTAAAAATTGGTGATCGCTGCCATTACTAGTGAAAGACTAATAATTAAAAAAATTCCATAAATCTATCGCCTATTATGTAGACGCTATAACTTTTGCACAAACCAACCAATATATTCTTATTGCAATATTTTATTATTTTTTGTATTACCAAAAACATGTAGAAGAATATGTATCGGCCTAAACCGAGGAAAAAATGTGTTTTTTATTTTTATTTTTTGGGGAAAATTTAGTATAGCAAAAAGTAGAAAATATAATTTTTTTCAAAAAAAAAAATGTTTTTGTTTAAGTTGCAAAAAAACAAAACGTAGAGGTGATCAAATACCACAAAAACAAAGCTCTATTTGTGGGAAAAAAAGGACATCAATTTGTTTGGGTACAGCATTGCACAAACACGCAATTGTCAGTTAAAGCAACGCAGTGCCGTATCGCAAAAAAATGGCCTGGTCATTGAGGGGGCAAATCCTTCCAGTCCTTAAGTGGTTAAATACACTTTAGACAACCTTAGTTATCAATGCGAGATGGGAAGATTGTTTGCCAGAAATCTGCTAAATCTCCCCAAATTTTCCTCCCGATTGGAAATATGGCTTTCACACCCTAGCTACACAGTTGTAATGTAATTTATACAGCAGTCTTAATGTAGCAAGTCGTGTTTCCCTCACCTTTCCCATGTCCTGAACCCCTCCCCCACACCCCCTCTCCTCTACCCACCTTCCCTCTATTTCCAACTTCCCCTCTTCTACCGCTTTCCTCTGTTTCAGCCCTACACTGGTCTGTACTGTTTGCTTCTGTTCATGATCTTTGTAATGACTGCCTACCTATGGTTCATTTGTATGTATGTTTGTGTTTCTTTGTTCCATATTTCTTTATTGAAGTTTTTCATACAATGTGCGTATCTGGGTTTATTTCCCTGCCATATGTAAGTGTTAAGGGAGGTTTAAAGTATGTTCAGGGAATGAGAATATGAAGGATTCTAAATAAATAAAGCAGCTGGGGAAGAATGGACACAGAAATCATGTTTTTGAAGCGATTGTAGATCATGTTGCATTTTTCAGAGGAATGAAGTATAGTTGACCAGGAATAAACCTTTTACCTATTTTGTCAGTTGAATCTCTATTTAGGGAACACAAATTTTTGCTGTCAGATATTTCTATTAATACCATCTATTAATACCATCTAGACCTAGATCCAAAATAACTGATTTAGCCTCATTATCCTTATAATGCGATACCTTACTAAAACATTTTAGAGTGTGATATACCAGGGAAGCCAGTAAGAAGTTAGGTTAGTAATTTATAACAATGACATAATCCACAAATAAGCTAATTTTATATGTGGAATGGCAATTGGAAATCCTGAAATATGAGAGTTGGAAATTGAAAATCAATGGTGATAGGGGACACTCTTGTTCCGTATCAGGAAAGGAAGCGAGAGAATGTTGGAGGCGTATACTTTAGCTGATGGTGTAGTGTACAAGGCGAGGGTTGCCCTGGGGATTTGGCCTTGGAAATCAAATTTAAATAGTACCCTGTGTAGATACATCACATCCACTCTATTGAATGCCTTCTTTGCATTCAGAGAGGAGAGCAAAGAAGGTGTTCGAGAGATCTCTGCATGCTGTAGAAGATCGATTAATCGTCTAGTTGCATCAGATGTTTGGTGATGTTTCGTAAAAACCAGATTGATCCCAATGTATTAGGTTTGGTAGGATGTAATTTAGTAGCTATTCGTTTGGCGTATATTGTAAAATCGAGATTTAGTAAAGAGATTGGCCTGAAATTTTTCAAGGAGGTAGGCACCTTCCCTGGCTTTGGTTGGGTTATTATGAGGGCTTGTAACATCTGAGGGGGAACGATGAGGAGGCAACGTTATTATACACCAAGCACAAATGGGGGGTGAGAACAGATTGATATCGTTTGTAGTATTTGCCCGTTAGGCTGTCAGGCCCAGGAGATGTGCTGGTTGTGAGAGTCAGGCCCCATACACACGGGATGATTTATCCGCGGATACGGTCCAGCGGACCGTTTCCGCGGATAAATCCTCTCGAGGATTTCAGCAGATTTTAATGCGATGGAGTGTACTCACCATCGCATTGAAATCCGCGCCGAAAATCCTCTGGCGATGACGTGTCGCGATTATGACGCGGCGACGTGCGCAACGCTGTCATATAAGGAATTCCACGCATGCGTTGAATCATTACGACGCATGCGGGGGATCCCTTCGGACGGATGGATTTGGTGAGTCTATACAGACCAGCGGATCCATCCGTTGGGATGGACTCCAGCAGATGGATATGTTGTGCATGTCAGCAAATATTCGATCTGCTGGAATCCATCCCAGGGGAGATATATCCGCGGAAAAAGATCCGCTGGCGTGTACACACCATAGGATCTATCCGCTGAAACACATTTGCTGGGATTTATCTGCAGATGGATTCTTTGGTGTGTACGGGGCCTTAGAATTATAGAGGTTAATTCTTGTTGAGTGAATGGAGCATTGCGGGAGGTGAGCTGTGCTTCTGATGAGGTTGGTAGTTTAATCTGGTCAAGAAAGGTGTTAATTTCAGCTAGGGAGGGTTGTTGAGTTAAATCGTCAAGTTTGATGTTCTATAAGAAGCTGTAATAGGTGCTGAAGCCATCTGCAGTGCTTTGAGGGTTGTGGACTTTTTTTTTGGAAGTGGGGTATTATAAAAAAAAAAAAAAAAATTACTTAGTTCTCTGGCCTTTGATTTGACAAGCTAAGGCTTTCCCTGATTTCTTAGGCCCCGTACACACGATAGAATCCATCCGCTGAAAAATCTCAGCGGATCGGTTTCAGCGGATAGATTCTATGGTGTGTACATTCCAGCGGATATTTATCCGCGGATATTTCCGAATTCCAGCAGATAAAAATTTGTAGACATGTCTACAAATCTGTCCGAAGGGATCCCCCGCATGCGTCGTAATGATTCGACGCATGCGTGGAATTCCTTTTATGACAGCGTCGCGCACGTCGCCGCGTCATCATCGCGGCGACGGCGCGACACGTCATCGCAAGGGGATTTCGGCGCGGATTTCGATCCGATGGTGAGTACACTCCATCGGATCCAAATCCGTGGAAATCCTCAAGAGGATTTATCCGCGGATACGGTCCGCTGGACCGTATCTGCGGATACATCCTCTCGTGTGTACTAGGCCTTAGAAGTTGAGTAAGAGGTAGTTTGCATTGCATACATTCTAAGGATTCTAAAAAAGAGGAATCTGGGTTCCTGGTGCAATTAGTCTTTTAAGAATTTGGTTGGGCTTGGATTTATTTTGATTTTTGAGGTCTTTGATAGATTCCAGTTCAATAGATAGTCTAAACGCTGCATCCTCCTTCTCCTCCTCACACGACATCCTAATCAGATGAACATTCCTCTGATAAATGCTTTGTGCGAGTTCCATACCATAAAGGGGTTAGAGACCAAGCCTTCATTACGAGAAAAAAACTTGGAAAGATGCTAGGAGGGTGTTGCTGCGTGCTTAGGATGTTCTAATAGGTAGATGTTAACTCGCCACATAGGTGTTCGATTGCGGGGGAATCTGAAAGAGTAATACTGGTTGGCACGTGATCTGACCATCATTTCTCAAGAAGTAACCATTTGTCAAGAAGAAAGATCGATCCTGGAGTTAGAGTTGAGGAAAGGAGAAAATATTGTGTAGTTGCTCTCACTAGAGTGGTAACACCTCCATGCATCAAAGGTCATGGGTGTGCAGGAATGTTTTTAGAAATTAGTCTTGGTGTCTGGAGGCAGAGGTGGAGTCCATTTGGTTGTCAGGGACAATGTTAAAGTTTTCGTAGAGGACCAAATGACCTGTTGCACATTTCTGGCTTTTCTAAGGGTCCTGGTGATAAAGGCAATTGGTCGCTTGTTGGGGATATAGCGGACATTTTTGATGGTGCAGATCAGATTAAGAAAGTGCCCATTGAGGTCTGCTATTTGATGGTGTAGCTGGAAGTGCCCTTAATTGCAATCATGACCCACCTCTTTTTAACTGTGTAGCATGCATGGAGGATGTGGGGGAAGTGCTTGTTTTGGCAATATGGCTTGGCTTATTGGGGGATAATATGTCTCTTGCAACACAGAATGTATCACATTGGTGGGATTGCGCAGACTTCAATATGGAGGTGTGTTTAGCAGGATGATTCAACCCCCTGACATTGATAGATAAATCTGAGAGGGCATAATAGCGTAAGATATGGGCAAAGGGACAGGGCCAATGCACTCAGTTTAGAAGCTCTGGTAAAAAAAAGGCACTGATGAAAGTGGAGTATGACTTGGACACAGCTTCTCTGGCCGAGTAAAAACTCTGGAAGCTGGCACACTGGCATGAGACTGAAATCTGATATAAAAAGGCATAAGTTAAACTGTTACTAACCCCAGGACCCTGCATTCACTATATCTGGTCTCCCACAGTACACAGAACATGGAAATTCAATTTTGTTTTGTAAATATAAACTGCTAAAATACCTTTTCTCATTAGCAGTTTAGAGCTATCTTGTGACTTCTTCTCACTCTGCAACTACAAACAAATCCCCAGGACACCGTTCATATACTACTCTGCTATAGACCACCTGGAACTAAAACGCAGCTCCTCACCCCTTTGACAGAATTAATTTCCACCTATACCTTAAACATCAAACATCTCCTGCTACTCGGGGACTTCAACCTCTGGGCCAACTCCTGACAGGACCCCGTCGCCGACGCCTGCATTGACCACTTGGAGGGATTAAGTCTGCAGCAACTAGTATGTGGGCCCACACATGCTTCAGGTCACATGGTTGATTTCATCTTCAGACAAGATCTGGAAATTAACATTAACAGGAAAATGAGCCTCTACCATGGACAGATCACCATGCAATCAAATTTATAATCCCTACAAACGCCCCCTTAAAAAAAACAATAAAACCGGTGACAACACATCGGACAAGATCTCAGAGGAAACTCCACTCAGAACTCTTCAAAACTACATTAGGGAACAAAATAAAAACAATTCAACAAGACCAAACAGCGACAGAAATACTCAACTTCATCAACAAAGCTCTTTTACAGACAGCAGACATGGTAGCACCAAAACGCAGAACGTGCATCCGGAAAAACAATTGCAGCTGGTTTAACGACAAGCTCACGTTACTGAAGCAAGAGTGTAGAAGAGCGGAAGCAGCCTGGAGAAGAAGCTCAACAGAGGAAAACCACATTATTTACAAGGTAATAACTAAGAAATATCACAAAGAAATCTTTAAGGCCAAACAAGATCATTGTTCTAATATCATCGCAAATGCCCTGAACCGCCCTCGCAAACTCTTTAATTTAGTCGCTTAGTCCATGAACCCAGTCTGCCTAGAGGCCCCGAATTTTGAATCACAAGAATTTTGCAACAAATTATTGGATTATTTCATTAACAAAATTGACAAAATCTGTGAAATTATTCAGCAAAATAGAACCTTCATCGACCCCCCTGTAAATCAAAAAGCTAATATCCACACAAATATGCCGCAATCAACTAATTTCACTTTAAAGCCCATCTCCATCGATGCCACTAAAAATATTATCAGCACTCTGCGAGATAGCACAGCGCCTAATGATATCATCCCCACCAAATGCTGAAAGAATGTGCCGATATTGTGGCACCAGCTATCACGGATCTCATAAACCAGTCATTCAAGGAAGGCATGGTGCCAACCTTACTGAAACAAGGCATAATCAAACCAATTCTAAAAAAAAACACCCTTGACCCCCAAAGACCCAAACCATTGTCGACCCATAACAGGCCTAAATGTCTTCTCCAAGATAATGGAAAAAGAAGTTGTACAACAGCTACAACATCACTTGGACACCCATAAATTACTTGATCCGTTTCAATCGGGTTTCCGTCCTGGTCACGGAACAGAAACAGCACTACTCAAAATATGGGAGAACGCTCTCGAAGCAGCAGACGAAGGAGAATCTTGTCTTCTGGTACTGTTGGACCTAAGCACAGCATTTGATACTGTAGACCACAAATTATTACTGACTCGCCTAGCTGAAGTAGCTAGAGTTGCGGACTCGGATTTATCCTGGTTCTCCTTCTTGGAAAACCGATCACAAATAGTGAAACTAGGTCCTTTCACTTCTGAAAAACGCACAGTGTCATGCCGAGTCTCTCAGGGATCCCCCTTGTCGCCTGTATTGTTCAATATCTATCTCCGCCCTCTTTTTGAAATAATCAGTAACCAGAAGTTACTCTACCACTCCTACGCGGATGACACAAAACTATATTTTCGCATCTGCAACAATAAGGATCATTATCTCGGGACTAGAGAAATGCCTTACTTTGATAGAAAATTGGATGACAGAGTTACCTTAAACTCAACGGCTCAAAAACAGAACTTCTCCTGTTTCACGCTAACCGAAAGAGATCTCCCGCACCAACATGGACACCGCCGCCCATTCTGGGACAAACCATCTCCCCCAGCACCAAAGTCAAAAGTCTCTGAGTCATTTTTGACACCCACATGACAATGGATGCACAAATAGGGTCAGTAGTCAGCGGATCCCACCATCTGCTGCGCCTACTACATAGACTTGTTCCCTTTTATCCCGAAAGAAGACATAGCTGTCGTGGTGGGAACAATTATGAACTCCAGACTCGACTATGCAAATGCCCTTTACCTCGGACTCCCAAAATACCAAATGTCTTGTCTGCAAGTTGTTCAAAATACGGCCGCTCGACTCGTGACTGGAAAAAAAACATGGGAATCAATCTTGCCTTCACTGCGATCCCTTCATTGGTTGCCAGTAAAAGACCAAATTACTTTTAAGGCACTCTGTCTGACACATAAGTGTGTTCAAGGAAATTCCCCCTAAATATCTATTGGAAAAATTAAAAAGTCACAACCCCAATCGCGTTCTCCGATCCACCGACCAAAATCTACTCCAGATACCCAAAGCCAGATACAAGTCCAAAGGAGAACGAAGATTTGCAGTCCAAGGACCTAGACTATGGAACGCTCTACCAACCAGCATCCGAATGGAGGTGAATCACCTGGCCTTCAGAAAAAAACTCAAAACCCATCTTTTCTGAAGGCAAAAGGACAGTAGGGAACGGATACTAAGCGCCCAGAGGTGATTAAGTTTGCATGTGTTGCGCTATATACGTTTCTCACTCACTATCAGTACCTGGTAAAGCTTGTAGGAGATTTAATTTTCCCACAATTGTCCTATCAGGCTTCAGGACCCCTGATCCTCTGGACAGTGCTGAGTGTCCCTGTGCTGATCACATGCACTCTCCCAAGAAAATAAAAATTAAAAATCTCTAGCAATACACACCAATCTGAGCAAGTGCAGCCTGACTTCAGTAACTGTATTATCTGAACATGTTCTGGAGTCAGTGGAAGAAGGATCTCTGCATACAAGATCAAACAGCCTTTTTACACAATGCAGATGATTACCCCTTGGGTTCCACAGTGAGTATAACAGGCATGTTTTACTGCATATACACACAGATTTTACTGTTGTGGGTTTAGTAACACTTTAAGTGTGTATGAAGGAACATCTGTCCATAGACAAACAAAAAGAACAAAGTAGCAGGGACTCACACTAAAAGTTTGCTGAGGCAATAAAGGTGAGCATTGGAATGGAGAGAAGTCTTCTTGGTAGCCTCTGGGTAGGCCCAGGGATCATGGATGGTTTCTGCATCTTCCCAACGTGGGATGCAATGAGTGTTATGGAGCAGGCGAGGCAACTGGAATACTCCTCTCCTTGGGTGTATCTGAGATAATTCCCCAAGTATGTAGGAGTTTCATGCCGCTGTTGAGAGACGTGATAATGTGTGAGGCATCATTGCGGGGTAGCCAGATGGTGCCATTTGTGGGAAATCTTGTGATTTTGCAGCTCTTTTGTACTTGAATTCAGCTGTCTGAGTTTGAGGCCTCGTACACAGGGCCGCCATCAGGGGGGTACAGGCATTACACCTGTAAGGGGCCCGGAGGTCCCCAGGGGCCCGGATGGCAACCCCCTTTAAAAAAAAAAAAAAAAAAAAAAATTTTTTTTTAGAGGTCCGGAGGTCCCCAGGGGCCCGGAAGCCCCGGATGGCAACCCCCCTTTTTTTATAAAAAAAAAATTTTTTATATATATTTTTATTTTTAGCCCGGGTCCCGTAAGTAAACAAAGCCGCGATTGCGGCTGCTAAGCAACCACAAGCATGAGATCGGTGAATTTTTTTTCACCGATTTCATGCTTTCCAGCCTGGAGGAGAGATGTGGGGTCTTACTGACCCCGCATCTCTCCATAAAGAGTACCTGTCACACACATTCCTATTACAAGGGATGTTTACATTCCTTGTAATAGGAATAAAAGTGATAAAAAAAAAAAAAAATTAAAAAAAAAAGTGTAAAAAAAGAAATAAATATATATAAAAAAAAAAAGAAATAAAAATTTATTTTTTTAACGCCCCTGTCCCCGGTAGCTTGCGCGCAGAAGCGAACGCACACGCAAGTCCCGCCGACATATGTAAACGCCGTTTAAACCACATATGTGAGGTATCGCCGCGTGCGTTAGAGTGCCAGCAACAATTCTAGCACTAGATCTCCTCTGTAAATCTAAACTGGTAACCTGTAAAAAATGTCAAATCGTTGCCTATGGAGATAAAGAGACATTTTTTTTTAGAGGTCCGGAGGTCCCCATATATATATAATATTATTATTAAAGGGCCCAGAGGTCCCCAGGGCCCCGGATGGCAACCCCCCTTTTTTATAAAAAAAAAATATTTTTTTTATATATATTTTTTTTATATATATATTTTTTTGTCTTTATATATATTTTTATATATATATATATATATATATATATATATATTATTAAAGGGCTCAGAGGTCCCCAGGGCCCCATGTGTGGCCCCCTTTTTTTTAATAAATGTTTATTTTTTTATTTTTGTTATATATATATATATATATATATATATATATATATATATATATATATATATATATATATATATATATATATATATATATATATATATATATATATATATATATATATATATATATTTTTTTTTTTTTTTTTATTATTATTATTATTAAAGGGCCCTGGATGGCAACCCCCCTTTTTTTTCATAAATGTTTATTTTTAATTTTATATATATATATATATATTTTTTTTATTATTATTATTAAAGTGCCCAGAGGTTTATTTTTTTCAGTTTTATTAAAGGGCCCAGAGGTCCTGGATGGCAACCCCCCTTTTTTGCAATTTCTTTATATATATATATATATCTATATATATATATATATCTATATATATATATATATATATATATATATATATATATATATATATATATATATATATATATATATATATATATATTATTAAAGGGCCCAGAGGTCCCCAGGGCCCCAGATGGCAACCCCCTTTTTAAAAAAAAAAATATATTTTTTTTTATATATATTTTTTATTTTTATTAAATGGCCCAGATGGCTACCCCTCTTTTTTATATATTTTTTTCTTTATTTCTTCGTTTTTGTGTAAAGGCCTTCTCAATCCGCGGCAGCCCCCCCCCGCTTCTCAATTTATGGTGGCAGCACCCCCCCCCGGTTCTCTGCTCCAGGGGGCCCATGTCTGAAGCTGTGTAAGGGGCCCCATAATTCCTGATGGCGGCCCTGCTCGTACACATGACAGAGTTTCTCGGCAGAATTCAGCGAGAAACTCGGTCAGAGCTGGATTCTGCCGAGAAACTCTGTCGTCTGTACACTTTTGGCCCGATGGAGCCGCCGAGGAACTCGTTGAGAAAATAGAGAACATGTTCTCTATTTTCTCGTTGTTCTATGGGAGAAGGCGGCCCGCCGAGCTCCTCGGCGGCTTCATCCCTGAACTCGACGAGGAACTCGACGTGTTTGGCACGTCGAGTTCCTCTGTCGTGTGTACGAGGCCTGAGAGTATGTTTGAAGAGATCCGTGAATAATTGTAAATTTTCAAAAGAATCGGGTAGTGATCGCAGAAATTTTATCTACAGAGAGTAGTTGCTCTTTCATCTGGAAAAAAATAACCCTTATTGGCACATTTCTGGGCACCGAATCTGCCAAATGGGCTGCCTTAGGGATGCTGTGGATACGATCAATCGTAAGTTCTATAGGGAAGATCTCGGGTAGAATGACAGACATGTTGCAAGCATAGGCCTAAAACTCGTTCTGCAAGAATGACTCCTGTATCCCCTTTAATTTGAGGTTATTACGCCGAGACCTGTCTTCAAGGTCTGCAAGTTCAGCCTTTATCCACAAATTATTTTTCTATAGTTTCTTCATATGCATCCACTAGGTCATTAACCTCCCTGGTGGTATGATTATGTCAGATTTTTGATGCTGAAAGCGGTACATTGTTTTGCATTGAAATTTGGCATTTTATATTGTAGGCCTGTAATTCTTAGGAATAACACACTTAAATCTGTCCAAGCAAGAGACTAGTAGACATCCCGGGTATTCTAAAGTTTGAAACACAAAATCATAAATTATGATATAATAAATAGTGTTGAGCAGAATACGCCATATTCGATTTCGCGATATATCACGAATATATAGCCGAATATTCGAGAAATATTCGCTAAATTCTAATATTCGTGATATTTTATCGAAATGAAATGATTGCGAAATTTCGCTATTGCGAATGCGAACATAATTGCGAAATTTCGGTAGGAGCACTCTGATTGGCTCAGAATATTCTTGATATTTTATCGAAATTTCGCAAAATGCGAATGCGATATTTATTGCGGAATTTCGACAAATGCTGTAGGAGCACTCTGATTGGCTCAGAATATTTGTGATATTTTATCGAAATTTCGCAAAATGCGAATGCGATATTTATTGCGGAATTTCGACAAATGCTGTAGGAGCACTCTGGCTCAGAATATTCGTGATATTTTATCGAAATTTCGCAAAATGCGAATGCGATATTTATTGCGGAATTTAGACAAATGCTGTAGGAGCACTCTGATTGGCTCAGAATATTCGTGATATTTTATCGAAATTTCGCAAAATGCGAATGCGATATTCATTGCGGAATTTCGACAAATGCTGTAGGAGCACTCTGGCTCAGAATATTCGTGATATTTTATCAAAATTTCGCAAAATGCGAATGCGATATTTATTGCGGAATTTCGACAAATGCTGTAGGAGCACTCTGATTGGCTCTGATGCAGAAGAAGGGCGAAGAAAATAATCGCGCGATATTCCTATTGCCGAATAATCACATTGCGATTTTTCGGCAATATAAAATGATCGGTTCAGCTACTCGGCCCAAGGTCTCTAATCATACCAGCAATGCTTTTAGACGTCGATGGAGATCTCTAGGATGTGATCTGTTCTAAAAATAAAATTGAAAAAATCCGAATATTCTGAATAGCGAATATTGACCGCGAAATTCGAAATATTCGCGAATACTCGAATATGCCATATTCGAGCCGAATATTCGCAATACGAATATTCGTGAGCAACACTAATAATAAATAACTATAAATAATTATAACAAATACTAATATAATAATGATAAAATGTATTCAATAATGTAATCAAATCAAAAACAGACATTTGCTCAGTTGCAGAATTGTAGCTGTCATTACTTTCAGTGTTTGATGACGAATTTCCACACAAATCACTATTGCTCAATTCTGCAAGTGATTCTAATTTATTATCACTGTTTTCTAGCTGGTCTGAAACTGCTTTTGATGTAAAGGGACACTTTTTGGTTGATATGGACAATCTCAAGTTTCCAGGCAGAAAGAACAGTGGGCCATATTCTTATACATCTAAGGCGGCGGAACGTATGTACTTTACGTTACTCCGCCGCAAGTTTAAGTGGAAAGTGCCTGATTCACAAACCACTTACCTGTAAACTTGCGGCGGCGTCGCGTAAAGTCCACCCGCGTAAGCCATCCTAATTCAAATGATCCTGGCAGGGGGCGTGGATCATTTAAATTAGGCGTGCTCCCGCGCCGATCATAATGCGCATGCTCCGTCGGGTAAATTACCCGACGTGCATTGCGCTAAATGACGTCTCACGGACGTCATTTGTTTTGACTGTAACGTAAATGGCGTCCAGCGCCATTCACGGACGACTTGCGCAAACGACGTTAAATTTTGAAATTTCGACGCGGGATCGACGGCCATACTTAACATTGAGTACGCCACCTAGGGGGCATCTTTATCTTTACGCCGCTTATCGCTTACGGAAACGACGTTAAAACACTATGGCGGGCAAGCGTACGTTAGAGAATCGACGTGACTAGTCATTTGCATATTCTACGCTGACCACCTAGCGGTCAGCGTAAATATTGCAGCCTAAGATACAACGGCGCAAGCCGTCGTATCTTAGGCATGTTTAAGTGTATCTCAGTTTGAGAATACACTTAAACATAGGAAACGGACTTACGTAGGCGTATTTGCTGATACGCCTACGTAACTTGTTTAAGAATATGGCCCATTATATTTTATATAAAAGTGCATGCAGGGCACTGGACAAAGCATTAGGGACAAAAGGGATGTAAAAGTATTTTATACTGTAATGTAATCTGTAAGATTACAGTGTACTGTATGTGTTATGTGTTTTTCACTTTTTGAATTTGGCGCCAGGCTCCGTCCCTGTGCGTCACAACGGTCACAGGGAATGGAACCTGGCACTGTGATAGATTAAGTGGAGTACACAGCCTGGGGACACAGCGGGGAGACATTGCAGGATCCTGAGGACAAGGTAAGTAACTTTGCCTGGATCCTGTGATGCAATCCCGAGTGTGGCTCGGGGTTACTGTTTTTGGTAATGAAGATTCATTCCGAGCCACACTCCTGGATTATCGCTAGGGAGGTTAATAGTCTCAGTGCATTTGCCCATTTTGTTTTACACATATTGGACTTCATTCACGAAGCTGAATGGGGAAAAAAAATTTGCCCACAATTAAAAATGTGGAAAAAAAATGCGTAGGGTCTCCCCCAAATTGTTTAATCTGTTAAGGTGTGGGCGGCCGCCGACGTCCTTAACAACCAGTAACTGTTATGGTTATTAAGGTAGCATGTCCTTAACAACCGATGAGTTATCAGCTGTCATCCCGGTCCCCCCCCCCCCCGCTGACAGCTGGATGGAAAAAATAAATAATTGTCCACAATGAAAAATTAGGGTGAAAAAAATCTGTGGTGTATCCCCCAAATCCATATGTCGCGGTAGCCGGTGTATTTATTTACAGTAGTAAAAAACGCAAAATTAAGGAGTGGGTGGCCACCGGCATCCATAACAACCAGTAACTGTCATGGATGTTAAGGAGCGGACAGCTGATGTGTCCTTAAAGGGTCACTAAAGGAAAAACATTTTTTTGCTGAAATTACTGTTTACAGGGTATAGAGACATAATAGTTAACTGATTCCTTTTAAAAATTATTAAAAATAGATAAAAACCAATCATATAATGTACCTACAGTTTAGTTTCGTTTTTGCTGT
Organism: Rana temporaria; assembly: GCF_905171775.1. Lineage (NCBI taxonomy): Eukaryota > Metazoa > Chordata > Amphibia > Anura > Ranidae > Rana > Rana temporaria. Next base: position 277,606,824 of record NC_053492.1, on the reverse strand, counting down.
TGTTTCCTGTCTCTCTGATGTACAGAGCCAGAGAGCAAATAGAGGGCAGTGAAGGTTTTGCAAAACGAAACTGGATTGGTGCTGAAGAGTTTTAGACACACAGTAATCACACCTCATTGATTAGTCACCACAGTGAGAAATCTCCCAGTACTGTGGTGATCAGGAAACAGACAACCAGGAAGTGTCCAGAATATCAAAGGAAACAGACAACCAGGAAGTGTCCAGAATATCAAAGCAAAAACGAACAATGAGGACATGAAACCAGGACTGCAGTAAGTTAAAGGAAGATATTTAGCTAAAAAAAAATCCTTTAGTGACCCTTTAATGACTGATGAGTCATCAGCTGTCAGCAGGATTCCCCGCTGACAGCTGAGTGAAAAAAAAAAGAATTACCCACAAAATAAATGTGTGGGGTCTCCCCCAAATCCAGGACCTTTGGGTCTGGTATGGATTTTGAGGGAAACCTCCACACCAATATTTTGAAAAAAACAAAAAACGGCATGGGGTACTTTCAAAATCCACACTAGACCCTTATCTGAGCACCCAGCCCAGCAGCTCAGGAAAAGGGAAAGAGGTGCAAGCTCTTCCCCCCTCATTTACCATACCAGGCCACATGCCCTCACATGGCTGGGTCTGTGCACGGGGCTTATTGGAATATGGAAGCCCCATTTTAACAAGGGGGGGGGGGTGCCAGATCCCAGCCCCCCATGTGAATGAGTATGGGGTACATAGTACTCCTATTCATTCACCAAGAAAAAAAAAGTTTAGTGTAAAATAAAAAAATAGAAAGTAGGCAGTTTTTGACAAGTCCTTTGATAAAAAATAAAATAAATGTGTGATGTCACTATCTGGGGCATGTTAGTTTGTAGCCAGTTTGGGCAGCAATCTTATGTGTGTGGCTCAGACAAACTGTCTCTGTCCAGTCTCTTTGGGAGCAATCAGCTGGCCGGGAGGGAAACCAAGAATGCTTGTTTACCAAAAAGTTGGATTGTGCCAGCACACCCTGTATCCCTTATATGTCTGTGGCCACCTTTAGAAAAAGGTGTTGCAGAGTTTTTACGTGAGATTTTATTGTACTAATAAAGTATACTTGCCATATATTTGTATGAAGGCTAATTCATTTTGTGTTTGGAAATACTGTAAAAAAAAAAGCCATGACAAAAAGAGCAATATACATACAAAGTGCAGTTACTCATAGATAGTCAGAAGACATCAATGACTGAAGTAAATTCAGTTCTGCGTGATTCTTTGTAAAGGTTTTTTTTTTTTTTTTTTTAATGTGCACATTCCTATTACACTGCTTTACTTTTTTGAAGAGACCTGTAGGTGAACTGGTAATTTAAAGGTACACTACAGCTAGATACTAAAGTCATGTCCTAATTTTCATCCTGCCGTTTATCTTCAGTATGGCTGCCGTGCTGATTAAATCTTTATATTTTCAAGATCTTTAGAATTTTTTGACATATGATTTTATGAAAATCTGGGCAGGTGTGTTTAATGGATCGGTCTGAGCTCAGCTCAGCTTTTTGCCTAGGTTTGAGCATAAGGGGATGTGATGTGACATCCAGGGCTGGACTGGGACAAAAATTTGGCCCTGGACTTCATCCAGACTGGCCCACTTTGACAGGTCTCTCCCACAGCGGCAGGACAACTCCCGCACCCCTCCCCCCCGGCCACCCAAGCCCCCTCTCCCCCTTCACTAGCCACTAGCCGTTTTACTTTTTTCGAGTACAACGGCTGGTACTGGTACTCTTATAGGCAGTACCAGTGGGGAAGCTAGACATTATTTCTCCCGGGCAAAGAATCAGTTTGGTGCCCCCCCTTATGGGACAAGATTAGGCAGAAGTGAGAAACTCCCAGGCCGATGTCACTGAAGCCGGCCCACTGAGCCATCGGCCCACCGGGAAACTCCCTGTAGTCCCAATGGCCAGTCCATCCCTGGCTACATGCCAGAGGAGTGCAACAATTCAGATGACTTGGATGGCAAGGAACTCTTCATCTCTTAATCAGATTAAAGTGTATGCATGCCCAAAATGTTTTATTCATATGGATAGCATAGAGAAGAGTTAAAAAACCCTTTCAGATTTTTGTCACTTTCTGTGTAACTGCTATTTAGATGCATTTTTTCTCCTTGTCTTGGTGGCCAATGTAACAGGGACTGAATGTAATGAAACATCCAACATTTGACACCATAACAAGAGGTTAGGGGAATTTTTCCAATGGGTACATCTGGTTTGGTGACAACGGTCTAAGAGGGAAAATCCACTCACTTTGTAGAGATTCCTTTTTTTAAACATCATGTTGCATCTCCCCAACATGAACCCTTCCTGACTCTATCAAGACTGAGAATAAAACATTTTTGGTTGGCTGTACATATACTTTGAAAGTATTGTCTGTGTGTTCAATTTAAATCACTGTATTGGTAGATTAGTACATTTCATTATTTCTCTGCATTGAGATAACCTTAGAAGGCAGGAATAATGAGGAGATAACGTGGCAGGCATAGAACAGTTGATGTAAATATCTAATGAATACAAATCCCTATGGCAGGTAAAACAGCTCTCATATATGTGTTTCATCTATGTAATTAGTTATTCCATGGTGCATAGGTAACTGGTCTAATTATTTAGAAAAATAAAAAAAGGGCTAGCTTGCTTGCAGTCCCCCATTTTTTCAGGTTATTTGCGTTTGTGCTTGCTGTGCTAGGTGCCATTTGCTGGTGTAATTTTTTGTTTACCAATATGAACGAAAAAAAACAACAACATTTGCTGGTGCGATTTTTATTTTTATATTTTTTCAATATAAACTAAAAAATTATGTGAAATTGAAGATAAAATGGGTTAGGTTGAGATACTAAAACTAAATGTTTTCTAGACATATCATAAATCTGTTATCTTGTTGCGCATGTAAAGTGGATTCTTCAACTTTTGATAGCTCAGAGTTTCTACTTTTTTCCTGTTATTTCCTGGTATGTGACACTACATCAGTATGCACAAATCATAGAAGACCCAAGCTAGTCACTCAGATCCAGTACTGATTTACAATAAAATATTTATTATTCTAGAGTCACACAATCCAAAAAAGCCTCATCTTATCAAAGTATATATAAAATCTCTGAAATCAAGTTATCTAGCTGGATGGGTTTAATCTTTTTCCTCTAGTATATTATTTATATATATATATATATATATATATATATATATATATATATATATATATATATATATATATATATATATATATTGTAATATGGGGGTGTTTAACTCAAGTGGTAAATGCGTTTTTTAGCGAGTCCACGGCAGTTCGTTGTCAGTTTTGAGGGCATGGCAGCCCATTTTTATTTAAAAGGAAACAAAATAAAAGTTCACACATAGGATTTCCCACGCAGGGGTTCTTCTCCAGTACAGTTCATATCATCAAAAATACTAAGCCTCCTGGCTCCTAGGCTTACTTTGCCGTGCTGTTACCTGTTAAACCTGACCCACTCCTGGCCTCAACAGGATTCTCCAGCCCACTGTCTCCCAGACTTCAGGACTTCCTTCAGCCCCCCTTGGACTCGCTAGCCACCTCAGGTCTACCAGCCTCCAAGTCCGTCAGGCACGAAGTCCCCCCACACCAGGGATGTAGTCTTCCACAAGGCAGACAGCTTTCCACACACAGTGTCTTGAAACAGCAGCCAGCTGCACACACTCCACCTTCCTCCTTCTTCTGACTCTCCCCAGCCCTTTATTATATATGAGCTGTTTGAACCTGGGCACACACCCTGCAGGCTATCTGTAAGCTCTGGACACAGGGTTGGAGATCCTGTGTCCATTTCAACACCATCTTCATTTTTATTGGGACAGAGCCTCGCTCTGCCACAATTATATATATATATATATATATATATATATATATATATATATATATATACACACACACACACACACACACACACACACACACACACACACACACACACACACACACACACAGATTATTTATTCAAATATAGAAAATGTTATTTCATGTTAAAGTGTAAAGGGCATGCCATTTAATTAACAGACAAAACATGTTCATTTTTAAACATGAACTGGTTTCATCACAAGCTGTTGATTTACAAGAGACATCTAGAGCAGTGGTCGTTAACCCATTGCTAGGCTGCAGACTCCACCCTCCCCAGGCCACCAGCTACCTGCAGATCCTCCCACCTCCTATAGTGCTTCCCAGAACCCATAGCACCACCCAATTTGTCATAGTGGTCCATTGTGCCCCTCAATCTCCCACAATGCCCCCAGGCACCTGACAACTTGCTGTAGAGCCTCCACCCCCTTCCCACACACATATGGGGTTGATTTACAAAAAGCAAACGGGCTGTTCACTTTGCAAAGTACAGCTTAGTAAATCAGGTAAAGCTTCACTTTGCAAAGAATACCCAATTGTATGCAAGGAAGGTAAAAAAAATGTATTTTTACTTGCACATGCTTGGATGATGGAAGTCAACAGAGCTTCTGCTCATTTACTAAGCTCTGGAGCAACTACTCTTTCAGAGTGTACCTGCACTTTGCGAAGTGCACAGTTTATAGAAAATCAACCCCATAGTGTCTGTAGCTTCCAACAGTGTGCCACGGTACCTCCTAGTCCCCGCAGTGCACTCAGTCTATCACAGAGCTCCAACCTCTTGGCGTGACCCAAATCCACCTCCAGAGACTCTATCCTCCACAGATACCACCCTTAGCTACATCCAGGATCCCCTAGTGAGCCACCAAGGCTGCTGCAGAGTTCCAAAACGTCCTTCAGAAGCCCCCCCCCCCCCCCCCCAGTGACACTTGGCCCCATCTATCGCCTTCTAGCCTTTCAATAGATATTGTTTTTATTTCCATACTGTTATTGTGTTAGCATAAACTTTTAGGCCACGTACCCACGGTCTGACAAAACCGATGAGAATGGACCGAGGTTCAGTTTCATCGGTCCAAACCGACCGTGTGTATAGCCCATCGGTCTGTTGTCCTTCGGTCCAAAATTTTAAAACCTGCTTTAAAATCGAACCGATGGCCCGCTGCCCGATCGGTCCAAACCGATGGTTAGTACAGAAAGCATCGGTTCATAACCCACGCATGCTCAGAATCAAGTCGACGCATGCTTGGAAGCATTGAACTTTGCTTTATTCAGCACGTCGTGTGTTTGACGTCACTGCATTCTGACCCGATCGGTTTTTGGAACGATGGTGTGGCCCGTCGGACCATTCTCATCGGTTTGGAACGACCGTGTGTACGCGGCCTGAGATTTACATTTTTTTGTTTTGTTTTACTGCTGGGGCAATATAACATTTTGGAATAATTTACCAGGTCCTGGTCTGGTAAATAAAAACTTCTGATCTAGAGCAGCCGTTCTCAACCGGGATGCCACCTAAGGTCCCCAGGGGGTGCTGTGGCAGCCTGCTTGAGAATGGCATTCAGATTCGACTGAGCTCCCACTGCTTTTCTGAAGTGTACATTGGCACAATGGGTGCTCAATCCGGGCAACAGAAGGAGCAGCCCTGCCAGTGGGCCAGATCCTGCACCAATATCTGGATGAGCGAAAAGTCCAGGCAGATGGGGATGCTGAACTTGCTGTACTATTTGAGTGAAGGCAGGGGATATGCAGAGAGCACCAGCACCAAAACAGATGGCATCAGTGGTCTGCACCAAGTGAGGCTGACAAGATTGCACAGCCCAAAGGTGACAGAAAGGGACAGTGCCCAAAACAGCCTGCTCTGTACTCTGTTACATATAGGCTGCCATTGATGTGATAATTAGGTATAGGTGTCTCCAGGTAATGGTGAAAGTCATGGAGAAGCTGTGTGTTTGCCTACTGACAAGGACAGATAATTAAGAATTAATGGCACCCCTGCATGTCTGGTAAAGAGCAGCATGTTCGTCTGTGTGTTGGGAATATGATTGATTTTGCTTGCGTACCCCAGCAGTACTGTGAACCAAGCTGTAGTCTGGGGTGCCTCAAGGCCAAAAATACTTTTCAAGGGTGTCTCGACTGGAAAAAGTTTGAGAAACACTGATCTAGAGGATCTGTTAGTTAACGTACTATTGAACATAGAGGTTTTATATATGTTTTCATTTTGAAAACCTGAAAATCCATATTTACTTTGCAATTTCACTACATAAATGGACATGTGGGTAGAAATGTATTTTTCCAATTTACTGCAAATGTTCTCTCCAATGTGTTAGCACTGAAATTGTGGCTGTTATTATTTTACACAGAGCTTTCTTCTTTTTTTTTTACCATTTCCAATACTCTCACTGCCTCTGGTTTTTCTCTCTACTTTGTTGCTGTTTTCTGTGGTCCAGTGGTGCCATTTGTGTACTCACTCATGTTCCTCAGTGATTATATTTGTTCTTCTTATGTGCCCTGTACGATAAGATAGCTAGTTCTTTCATGTATTCCTTGTCTTTTCCTGTTCTTTAACCCTTGACTGCTTTTCATGCTAGACTTTTCAAATCATTTCACTACTTTAAAGCTAAAGTTTAGGCAGGAAAAAGTTCCCTGCAGCTTTAGTCGCATCAAATACCTGTGCTGCAGAACAGCAGTATAGATAGTTTTATGGGGACATACCCACTCCTTCCTTCACCTCCATTATTGATTGCTCTGCCGGTAGCACCATCTGTAAATGGCAGAAGAGTATGATCAGTCACAGGATTATTTGCCCTATTCACAGAGGGCCGGATTCAGATACGAGTTACGACGGCGTATCTCCAGATACGCCGTCGTAACTCTGAGTGTGCGGGTCGTATCTATGCGCCTGATTCTTAGAATCAATTACGCATATATTTCCCTAAGGACCGACCGGCGTAAGTCTCTTACGCCATCGTATCTTAGTTGCATATTTACGCTGGACTCTAGGTGGCGCTTCCGTATATGTATGTAAATTAGGTAGATATGCCGATTCAGAAACGTCTGTCCGCTCGGCGCATTTTTTTACGTCGTTTACGTAAGGCTTTTTTTAGTTGTAAAGTTACCCCTGCTCTATGAGGCGTAGCCAATGTTAAGTATGGACGTCAGGCCAGCGTCGAATTTTGCGTGGTTTACCTCGTTTGCATAAGTCGTTCGCGAATAGGGCTTTGCGTAAGTTACGTTCACGCCGAAACCAATGAGGCTTTGCGGCGTAATTTGGAGCATGCGCACTGGGATACGTCCACGGACGGCGCGTGCGCCGTTCGTAAAAAGCGTCATTTACGTGGGGTCACGAGTAATTAACATAAACACGCCCATCTCCTCCACATTTGAATTAGGCGGGCTTACGCCAGCCCAGTTACACTACACCGCCGTAACTTACAGCACAAGTTCTTTCTGAATACGGGACCTGCCGCTGTTACGGAGACGTAGTGTATCTGAGATACGCTACGCCCGCCAAAAGATACGCAAATGTATCTGAATCCGGGCCCGAGTGTGTTAATCTTAGTGTAATCAATGAAAAAACATTTCTCAATGGAGGAGGAGGAAGGAGAGGGCATATCCCTGTCGGGCCATCTGTACTGCTGTTCTGCCTAAAGACCTAAAGCTGTTAACCATTGTAACACCAGATGTTCAGAGACAGGAAGAGGACAGGCAGCACTGAAATGAAGATTTGTCAAGGATCCAGGTGCATGCATGTGAGACACCGCTTTAGATGTGCGTGATGTGAATAAAGTTGCAGATATTTTTTCAAAACAAAACACGGTTAATAATAAGATGCCGCTAAGTACATATGTAAAGTCCTAACTAAACGGTCAAATACAATCGATTTGAGCATTCAGTTTTGTAATGGCATGATTAGGGTATGTTCAGCTTTGTTGTGACATAACTGAGGAATATTTGTTCAAATAGTGAAATCAGTTGGAGACCTTTCACCCATCTCACCTCAATATTAACCCAGTTTTTTTTTTATTAGAATATGCACAAGGACATTTTGTAGGGCATTGTAAAGCAAGCCTAGATTTCAATGGCTTGCAAGAAAACTAACCGTTGATTGGTGCTATAGTTAACAACATCTGCCTTTATTTATTCATATTTCAAATAAAATTGCCCTGATTTCTACTGCCATATGCCCCTCTTTACAAATAAATTGCCTATATAATATAAGCATTTAGGCGCTATGCTTCCTTGTTTGGTTTTGAAATCACAATTCAGTGTGCTTATAGTCTTCACTCGGTGGTTTTGTTTCTTTTGCATGTCTTTGTCCCCACGGCACTCTTCCAGAACACAATATTAATTTTTAATAAATAGATTTCAGAGCTGATTAAATATTCATTAAACATAAGAAAAATCATTAAAATGAAATATGGTAATTCGATTCTAAAGGGGTTGGTAAATAGATTTACCGTTAGGAATAATAATTCATGAACCCATTTGTTAGTAAGGAGTACTCAAGGGACCCTAAATACTAGTCCAATAATAAAGTTTTTTTTTTTTTTTTTTTTTTTTTTTTTTAGTAAGGCCTAATTCTTTATTATAGCTATAATATCAAATGTATGCTGTACCTATGGATGTATACAAGTGGCTTAGGGACCCTCGTGCATCTGTGTAACTAGGGGTGGAAGCGCAAACTCCTACTAGGAATCCTCTTGCTGCTATGTTTGTGTATGTGTTTTTTATGCGTGTGTGTGTTTTTATGCATTGCATTAAAACTCATATATTTTTTTTTTTTTATCATGACATTTTTATTGCAAAGGGTTAGCCAGTCATACAGAAAAAGGCAAACTTTAACCACTTAAATACAGAGCACTTTCACCCCCTTCCTGCCCAATTTTCAGCTTATAGCGCTGTTGCATTTTTAATGACAACTGTGCAGCCATGCAACACTGTACTGAAATGTATATCATTTGGTTTCCACAAATAGAGCTTTCTTTTGGTGGTATTTGATCACCACTGGATTTTTATTTTTTTGCTGAAAAAATAAAAAACACAATTTTGAAAAACAAACGTTTCTGTTATACAATTTTGTAATTAGTAGGTTTTCTCCTTCACTGATGGGCACTGATGATGAGGTGGCACTGATATACAGCACTGATGGTCACTGATAGGCCGTACTGATGAGGGGGCACTAACAGGCATCACTTATTGGCACCCCTTATGGGCACTGATTGGCATCCCTGGTGGGCTCTAGTGGGCATCCCTGATGGGCTCTAGTGGGCATCCCTGGTGGGCTCTAGTGGGCATCCCTGGTGGGTCTGTACTGATAATCAATGTGCTGATTATCAGTGCAGACTCCGCTACTCGCGCCTTGTCAGTGCAAGTAAAGGAAAAGCCAATATGCAGCACTTCCTGGTTACCATGTGATGAGCTGTGATTGGACACAGATAATCACATGGTAAAGAGCCTACATTATTGGCTCTTTACCGGGATCAGAGATGCTGTGTGTCAGAGCCACACACTGCACTACCGATCGCCGCGCTGTGCGCACTCATGGGCGCGTGCAAATGGCTTATCCTGCTGGACATCATATGATGCCCAGTCAGGATAACTTAACGACTTTGTGGCTGTCACTTTGCTATATGACAGGCTGGAAGTCATAAAGCATACTAGAAGTACAGTCGATATATGAATCAAGTCAAAGATGAGGCTTCCAAAAAAGTCCACTAGGAGCTTAACTGCATCATAGTATCATAGAGATCACCATGGGTAACAAATGGCTTATTTACACATTTATAGAAATAAGCATATTACAAATATTAATAGAACTTGACAACAGAAACTTAATTGTCTTGCCCCAAACCATCAGAATGCCTTTGAAAGCTTACGCCTTGACAACTGAATTCTAGGTTTAGATTCAAAATAGAAAGGTAAAGGGGAGGAGACCCCAAGCAAAAGGAGAGACGGTAACAGAGACCGGAAAAGAGACAGAGAAAATATGAAGGAAGAGGAGAGAGAGAAAATAGAGAGTAAAAAAAAAAAGGGTGGGGGGAAGCCAAGGTGGTGGGCAGGGAAGAAGAGAAGGTAAGACACATAGTGTGCTGGTACTTGCTTACACGGGCTGACACAGGTGTGTTTGGAATTCTGCAGATTCCTTATAATCAATCCAACAATACGAAGTCCTTGTAAATTTGGACATCTTATCCTGAGAAATGTGGATCAACTCTTCCATCTTCTCCATATGAGTAATCATATAGAACCATTCATAAATCGATGGGACAATTGTGGAGCGCTAATGGCTCGATATTCCTAGCTTAGCAGCGCTAACCATGCACATCGCCAGTGATTTGTTGTATACATGTTGTGACAGGGAGCTGTGGTGCAATAGAAATTGCACCGGGGTGTAATTCAAACTATAAGAGAAAACTTTGCAAATAATACTTGTTTCCAAAAGGGCTGAAGAATGGGGCACAACCACCACATGTAGAGTATGGTGCCAAGAGATTGGAGATGGTAGGATAAAAATTATGAATTCTAGATTGGATCTGGTACCACCGAGAAAGGACATTATTTCTGTTTTCTTGAATTGCATCATTAGACGAGCATGAAATGTGATTACAAAAAAAGACCCACTACTATCTGTACTACATCTTTAAAATGGAAAGTAATGTCAGGTTTACTTTTTAGTAAAAGGCCCCAGAACCCTGCAGACTGTGAGTTTGTGATAAGCAAGCAACTTCTTTAGACCAGCTCTGCCCCCTCCTTCTGCACCTTGCTTTTGGCTAGTGAGGCTACTCAGCACAGCCATTGGCTTATAGTAAGATCTAGGAAGCAGGAACAGGTGGGTGTTTGTCAAACAGGGTGACACAGGAGGTGACTGCCTTTTTCCTGCCTCACCAACTCATTGATCCTGCAGCATTAATCCAAGAAATAGGTGCCACATGCAGGCATGAGGTTAGTGCTATACAATTCAAACAGCAGATATAACTGTTTAGTATGGTCTTAGGAAACTGGGGAGAACCTTTACCGAGAAAATCCATGTACCTTGAAGTGATTGTAAACCCTTACATATACCCAGTAAAGTGACGGGCCTTAGGTGATAAATAGAGATGAAACAAATCCTCCTACATAAGCTGTACCTATTTATCCGCAGTATTGACTTCTCTACATCTATTCAAAGTGCAGAATTCATAAAGCTTGTCTGAGATATCAGAAAAAAGGGGGCAGGGAGCTGAAGTAGCTAAGATAGAACACGAAAGACACATAGCGGAGGAGAGCAAAAAAAATCCCAATACATTCTTTAAGTATATAAACAGGAAAAAAGGCCCTGTAAAAAATGAGGAAGGGAATCGGGTTACAAACGATCGTGAGATGGCAAAGGTATTGAATTTATTATTTTCCTCAGGCTTCACAAGAAAATCGGGTAGGGGGCTTCAGTAACCAAAAATGCAGTGCTTATCTTCATGACACATCACAGGAAGTACCCTCATGGTTAACAGAGGACAGAATTAGAAATAGACTTGAAAAACGTAACAATAATAAGTCACCGGGACCAGATGGTTTGCACCCGACGGTCCTCCAGGAACTCAGTAATTGCCAGACCACTGTTCCTAATTTTTATTGACAGTCTACTGACTTGAATAGTACCAGCTGGTTGGAGAAAAGCCAATGTAGCACCTAAATTTAAAAAAGGGCCAATATACATTCCTGGGAATTACAGACCAGTTAGCCTAACATCAATAATATGCAAACTCTTGGAGTGGATGATACAAGACTATATACAAGATTTTAGTAAGGAAAACTGTATCATTAGCAGTAATCAGCATGGATTCATGAAGAATCGTTCTTGCCAAACCCATCTATTAACCTTCTATGAGGAGGTGAGCTGCCATCTAGATAAAGGGAGGCCCATAGTTGTGGTGTATCTGGATTTTGCAAAAGCATTTGATACAGTCCCCCATAAACCTTTACTGTACAAAATAGGGTCCGTTGGCATGGACCATAGGGTAAGCACATGGATTGAAAACTGGTTACAAGGGCGCGTTCAGAGCTTGGTGATAAATGGGGAGTACTCTGAATGGTCAGGGGTGGAAAGTGGGTCCCCCAGGGTTCTGTCTTGGGACCAATTTCATCGAATTTGTTCATAAATGACCCAGAGGATTAGGTAACCAGTTCAATCCCTGTATTTGCGGACAATACTAAGCTAAGCAGGGCAATAACTTCTCCGCAGGATGTGGAAACCTTGCAAGTATATCTAAAAAATGTATGGGGTGGGCAACTACATGGCAAATGAGGTTTAATTTGGACAAATTTAACCACTTCCCGCCCGGCCTATGGCCGATTTACGTCCGGGAAGTGGTTATGAAATCCTGACAGGACGTTCTAGAACGTCCTGCAGGATTTCATGCCGCGCGCGCCCGTGGGGGCGCGCATCGCGGCGATCGGTGATGCGGGGTGTCAGTCTGACACCCTGCATCTCCGATCTCGGTAAAGAGCCTACGGCGGAGACTCTTTACCACGTGATCAGCCGTGTCCAACCACGGCTGATCACGATGTAAACAGGAAGAGCCGCCGATGGCTCTTCCTCACTCGCGTCTGACAGACGCGAGTAGAGGATAGCCGATCTGCGGCTCTCCTGACAGGGGGGTTAGCGCTGATTGTTTATCAGCGCAGCCCCCCCTCGGATCGCCACACTGGACCACCAGGGATGCCCACCCTGGAGCACCAGGGTGGGCAAAAAAAAAAAAAAAAGCCCAAAAAAAAAAAAAAAAGTCTAAAAAAAAAAAAAAAAAAAACCATAAAGAAAAAAGATGCCAGTCAGTGCCCACAAATGGGCACTGACTGGCAACAATCAGTGCTGCCACCCCAGTGTCCATCAGCGCCACCCCAGTGTCCATCAGCGCCACCCCAGTGTCCATCAGTGCCACCCCACAGTGCCCATCCATGCCCAGTGCCCACCTAGCAGTGCCCATCTGTGCCACCCATAAGTGCCCATCTGTGCCGCCCATGAGTGCCCAGTGCCGCCCATGAGTGCCCATCAGTGCCGCCTATGTGTGCCCATCAGTGCCGCCTATGTGTGCCCATCAGTGCCGCCTACGTGTGCCCATCAGTGCCGCCTACGTGTGCCCATCAGTGCCGCCTATGTGTGCCCATCAGTGCCGCCTATGTGTGCCCATCAGTGTCGCATACCAGCGCCGCCAATCAGTGCCACCTCATCTGTGCCCGTCAGTACTACCTCATCGATGTCCATCAGTGCCATCTCATCGGTGCCCATTAGTGCCGCCATATCAGTGCCCGTAATTGAAAGAGAAAACTTATTTACAAAAAAATTAACAGAAAAAAATAAAAACGTAATTTTTTTTCCAAATTTTCAGCCTTTTTTTAGTTGTTGCGCAAAAAAAAAAAAATCGCAGAGGTGATCAAATACCACCAAAAGAAAGCTCTATTTGTGGGGAAAAAAGGACACCAATTTTGTTTGGGTGCAGTGTAGCATGACCGCGCAATTGCCATTCAAAGTGCGACAGTGCTGAAAGCTGAAAATTGGCTTGGGCGGGAAGCTGCGTAAGTACCTGGTATGGAAGTGGTTAAAATAATGCATTTGGGTGGCAAAAATATGAATGCAATCTACTCACTGGGGGGAGAACCTCTGGGGAAGCAAGGATGAAAAGGGACCTGGGGGCCCTAGTAGATGATAGGCTCAGTAATGGCATGCAATGCCAAGCTGCTTCTAACAAAGAAAACAGAATTTTGGCATGCATTAAAAAGGGGATTAACTCAAGAGATAAAGGGATAAATCTCCCGCTCTGCAAGACTCTGGTCCAACCGCACCTAGAGTATGCAGTCCAGTTCTGGGCACCAGTCCTCCGTAAATATGTGCTGGAAATGGAGCGAGTACAAAGAAGGGCAACAAAGCTAATAAAGGGTCTGGAGGATGTTGGCTATGAGGAAAGATTGCAAGCACTGAACTTATTCTCTCTGGAGAAGAGACACTTGAGAAGGGATATGATTTCAATTTACAAATATCATACTGGTGACCCCGCAATAGGGATACAACTTTTCCGTGAAAGGGTGTTTAACAAGATACGTGGCCACTCATTAAAATTAGAAGAAAATATTTTTAACCTTAAACTGCGCAGAGGGTTCTTTACTGTAAGAGCGGCATGGATGTGGAATTCCCTTCCACAAGCGGCGGTTTCAGCAAGGAGCATCAATAGTTTTAAAAACCTATTAGATAAGCACCTGAACGACCACAACATACAGGGATATATAATGTAATACTGACATATAATCACACACATAGGTTGGACTTGATAGACTTATGTCTTTTTTTTTTCAGCCTCACCTACTATGTAACTATCTAAGTTACACTCTGCAGAACTCAGTGAGGAGAGCTCTGAGAGCTGATTGGAGGGAAGGGACACCCCCTGCCCACTTCTGCACAGCACATAGGAACAGAGATAAGGCTGTCAATTTGCTGGAGTGCCCTCTCCTGTCACCTTTTTTCTCTTATGCCGCGTACACATGATTGGACATTCCGACAACAAAACCATGGATTTTTTTCCGACGGAATGTTGGCTCAAACTTGTCTTGCATACACATGGTCACACAAATTTTGACGGAAATTCCGATCGCCAAGAACGCGGTCACATACAACACTACGACGAGCTGAGAAAAAAATTAAGTTCAATAATTCCGAGCATGCATCAAATTGATTCCGAGCATGAGTCAAATTGATTCCGAGCATGCGTAGGATTTTTGTGCATCGGAATTGCATACAGAGGATCGGAATTTCAGACAAGAACTTTTCTTGTCGGAAAAATTGAGAACCAGCTCTCTAACATTAGTTGTCGGAAATCCCGACAGCAAATGTCCGATGGAGCATGCACACAGTCGGACTTTCCGACAACAAGCTCACATCGTGTGTACGTGGCATTGGTGTCAGGAAAACCTGTCAGAAGTGATTTATGCTGATTAACAGAGGAAGGAAGCAGCAGACAGAAATGACACTTGGCACTCCTAATTGAGACAAGTACACACTATAGAGGGATATGCTTTGTTCATATTTCATGTCTGAGGTTTACGGCTACTTTAACATATGAAGCCACTCATGAGTTATATTGAATTTATTCATTCCTTAATCTGCAGCATAAAATATATATGGGCTGTCTAAGTCACGGGAAAGCTGCCAATTTTTTTTCCTGCTGCAAGGCAACAGAGGCAGTTCTGAATATATGGGAAGACAACATAAGGCCAAGCTGAGGATGAAGCAAGCTGTAAATGCTAAAATCTTTTATGCCAGGTGTAAATTGGCTGTTATTACATTGAATGTAATTAAATTGTATCTCATAATAACTTTTAACTGTATGAATAATTAGGGCTTATGATTATTATGTTGTAAATTGTTCACAGTTTTTTCAATTCCCCTGGCTTTGGCTACTGATTTACTGATACAATATCTTGTCTGTACCGAGTGATTAAAGCTGGCTATACATGGGCAGATCTCTGCGAGCAAATTATAATAGGTCTCTCTCACTGTTATTTAATAAATATGCTATGCTAATCAATATCGCACCTCGTAGTTTATCCTTGACTTAGGTAGCATTCAGATGCATCTTGGCTTTGTTCCAATTGTAAAATGTGACTTGTGTTCAACTTACCTAATTTCGGGGGCCTCAAGTGTGGCTCTTGACATCAATAAAGAGCTAGAAAAAATGGAAAGGGAAACCCAAAAAAGGGACCCTAGGTCGGACTTTGATGACACAGTAAACAATTAAAGTTTAAAAATATTTTGCTTTGAGTGGCCACTCCCAACCACGTCCTCATCTGCCTGGAGCCAAATCTGTTGCGGGCACTCGGCTGTGCCTGAGAACTTTCCGTGGAACTGATACCATGTAAACAAAGAAAATCCTGATTCATTCAAGAAACAAAGACTGCAAAGATGTCTACAAAAGCTCCCATCTACCTGAAAAGAGGAAGCTGTAAAGGAAAACTAAGATGTGCTTTCTCCAGATATGATCAGTGGAGACTTTAGACACACTATTCATATTGGCAGTGGGGAAGGAGATGTTTTTGGGGATGTTTCCTTCCTGCAAGGTAAATTCCATCTCCTGCCTCAATCGCATCCTGGATCCTCCACCTCCTCTTCACCTGATGCAACCCCACCGCTCTCCCATTCAGAGGTGTCCTCTCCTATCCTAAAGAATGCCATCTCACTTCCTGCTATAGGAGAGCCACAAGCACTTTCCCTTCTGCAGGCTCCTCCACCAAAGCCACCAAGACTTCATCTCGAAGAGAAAAGTAGGACCCCATTCACAGAGATGGCTCCTTGTGGAGGATTTACAGCAGAGGGAAGGGAAGAAAGGTTTCTTGCTCATGCCGGCTCTCTGCTTTCCCTACATGTGGATTTGGGACCTTCCATTTTGGATGATGTGCTGCAAATAATGAAAAAAGAGTAAAGACAGATGGGCACCTTTTTGGGCTACATCAAAAAGTATTTTAGTTTTACACACTACAGAATGTCTTAGTTTTCTAAGTGGACACAAACAAGCCAATGCTGCCTAAGTATTTATACAGTGTTTATACTGCATATACTGATGCTGAGCATCTACACGCTGTATAGTTTTGGGACCTTTTACTGGAAGTAAACAGCATTCCATAAGGAATATTTACTGTATTTGCTGGCGTATAAGACTACCTTTTACACTTAAAAAAGATGGCAAAAAAGCAGGGGTCGTCTTATACGCCGGGCCTGCTGGATGTGTGGTAATACTTTATGTAGCTTTGGCTAAATACAGTATATTCCGCTTAGCCAATCCCGGTGAGCGATGTATTCAAATGAATACAGAGCCTGCTCGGATTGGAGTAACAACCTCTACCAATCCAAGCAGGCTACATACAGTAGCCTGCTTGGATTGGCTTTGAGAGTCAGAGAGGCGTGGGCTGATGATGTTACAGCCTCTGCCAATCCAAGCAGGCTTTGTATTCATTAATAGAATATATTGCTTGCCGTGATTGGCTCCAGCTCCAGCAAGAAGGAAGAAGAACATGGCTCCAGCTCCAGCAAGAATGAAGGAAGAAATATAAAGTGTCGGAAGCCTCGGAAGGGGGGTCGTCTTATACGGTGAGTACAGGCAAAAAATCTTAAAAAACTGTAAAATTAGGGGATCGTCTTATATGCCCGGTCGCCTTATACGCCGGCAAATACGGTACATTATACCTATAGAGTGGTACACCTAAAGCATATACAGATTTCTTTGTTACTAAGTGAGGTCATTCTTTAGTGTCTTCTTGCAGAAAATGTCACTTTGTTTTTTATTTATTTTATTCTTTTTATGATCAAAAGCTGTAAATTGTTTATTGGACCAAATACAGAACAATATTTAATGTTGGATGTCATTTATTTGTGCTAAGCTGTGAAATGTATTTTGGTTTACTCCTTTTAGGTAAATGTGAGAGGTTACTACAAAACGGAAACTCCTCTCGTCATCACAATATGTAAATATATTAAGTGGAAACATTCGGTAAAGGATACTGGACTTTAAGTTGTCAAGGAAATACGTAGAGTTACGTTATCTTTAGTACAAATAGTTTTTAACTTAGCACGTATTTATCCACCTGTACCACAGTTCACCTCCCACAAGAAATTGTCACTTGTTAATTTACAAGCATAGGAGTTTCCATGTCGTATTCTTATTTAGGTAATGCCTATACTGTAACAACTTTACACTGTATGTATAAAACTTACAAATATGTCTAAATAAAGATATTTTGCCAAGGAAATGTATTTTGGGGGACTTATGTGAAAATGCAAAAAAAACTAACGATTTAGATGTTTTTTTCCTCTTATTTCCAGCGTATTCATTTTTGAATCCCAAATAAATGAAACAAAGATGACCAGCATTAACCTCCCTGGCGGTAAACCCGAGCGTGACTCGGGGTTGGTTTTCAATGCTAAGATCGGTATCCCCGAGTCACGCTCGGGGTGGACGTGCAGCGGCGCGGCTTACCTTTCGCTGGATCCACAGGCAAGTTATTCACCTTGTCCCTGGATCCAGCGATGCCACCCCGCTGTGTGAGCGAGCGGGACCTCCTCGCTCGATTCACACTCTCCCCGTGTGCCGCCGATCTCCGTTCCCTGCGACGTTACGACGCACGGGAGCGGAGAGCGGCGCCAAATTCAAAAAAGTAAACAAACACTTTATATACAGTATACTGTAATCTTATAGATTACAGTACTGTATGTAAAAAATACACACCCCCTTGTCCCTAGTGGTCTGCCCAGTGCCCTACATGTACTTTTATAAAAATAAAAAATTTAATTTCTGCCTAAAAACTGTAGATTGTCCAAAAGTGTCCCTTTATGTCAAAAATGGTTTTAGATCAGCTAGAAAACAGCGATAATAAATTATAATCACTTGCAGAAATGTGCGATAGCGATTTGTGGGGAAATTCGTCATAAAAAAAAAAAATAATGACAGCGACAATTCTGCAACTGAGCACATTTCAGTGATTTTGAGTTGATTACATTATTGACTAATTTTTATTATAATTATATTATTATGTGTTATAATTATTTATAATTATTTATTATATTATAATTTATAATTTTGTTTTAAAAAAGAAATCATACCCGGGATGCCTACAAGACTCTTGCTTGGTCAGATTTAAGTGAGTTATTTCTAAAAATTACAGGCCTACAGTATAAAACGCCAAATTTCCTTGCAAAATAATTGTACCGCTTTTGGTACGTAATTCCAGACAGAATCATACCGCCAGGGAGGTTAAAACATCCGAAAAAAATATATATATATATATATATATATATATATATATATATATATATATATATATATATATATATATATATATTTTGTGTTTCTGAAACTTGGGCCCCTTTCACATTAAGGCGTTTTTCATGCGGTACAGCGCTTAAAATAGCGCTGCTATACCACATGAAAAAATTGTGCCCTGCCGGCTTCAATGGGAAACCGCGGTAATACCGCCCGCAATGCGCCTCTACAGAGGCGCATTGGGGGCAGTATTAACCCTTTATCGGCCGCTAGCGGGGGTTAAAACCGCACCGCTAGCGGCCGAATATCGCGGTAAATACGCCGGTATAGCGGCGCTAAAAATAGCACGGCTATACCGTCACCGCACCTCCACTGCCCAATGTGAAAGGGGCCATAGACATGTACATGGTATACAAAGTGACAGACAAAAATTGATTAAAAAAAAACATAATCAAAGAAAGATATGAGCCCAAGTGCATTAACGTGTTTCACTGTTAAGCTTCATTAGGACGCATTTGGGTTTTGCAAGAACAGAAACGGCAGGTCTCACTATCTTACAGAAGGATAACTCTTGACCAATATCTAATAAAATATGTATAGTCCAATCAGAAAATCAACTAAGGAAAAAAGGGAGCAAAAATGTACTATATTACCTTAAAAAAATTGGGAGGTGTGAGTCATATTTAGACACCCTGCTTGATTGCTCTAACAGTAAAATGGAGGTAATGGATATGGAAATTATTAGTAAAATGTCTATCTGTCTGCATATCTTTTTCTCTGACTTGAATTGTGCTTTAAACTGAAGAGCAGTATTTATTTGTGGTGCACTGTTTCCACTACCGTGGCAAGAAATCTATAACCTAGGTAGAAAGTGACGAATAAATGCTGAATAGACACTATGGGGGTTATTTACTAAAACCGAAGCGTGCAAAATCTGGTGCAGCTGTGCACAGAAACCAATCAGCTTCCAGTTTTTATTGCCAAAGCTTAATTGAACTAACTGAAGTTAGAAGCTGATTGGCTACCATGCACAGCTGCACCAGATTCTGTTTTGCACCAGTTTTTGTAAATCTGCTCCTGTGTACTTTAACCAGCACGTGGAAATCTTGTTTAGCATTTAACCTCTACTACAGAGCCTGATTGTCCTAGGTAATGTTCCAATTGTTTGGTTTGCCTTTCAGTAAACAGCAGATAAGATTGGATATCTGTGTGTATTATGATGAGTATTTTTTATTTTTTTCCAAGTGTGAAGAGATTGCTATCATTATATGGTACTTTTCTGACCTGGAGAACCACCTTCTGAGCTTCCATGTTATTGAGTTATAAATCTGTTGTGTGCATGCCTAGCATGAAGTATCTATGTAATGTTGTTACAGATTTTTTTACCTGGGCTTGTATTGCTGTATACTGAATAAGCTGATGATACTGCTATGAACTACTGATCTGTTGGCACCCATAGTTGTTTGTAGTTGTGACATTATCGGTACAGTGTTATTAAGCCTGGTAATAAATTGTTTGAAATATGTCAACTGTTATATATTGTGGCAAGCTTATCTTTTATTACTGCACTGCTCGTAACAGTTATAGCATGTCAACAAGCATTGTTTCTTCATATGAAGGGCATTTTCTCCAGAAGTTAGTAAATGAGGGGAAACTCTACTGACTTTCATTCAAGGTGTACAATGCTGTACAAGCAAAAATGTGGTTATTTTTTCCTTGCATGTGATAAGATATTTTTTGCAAAGTGAAAGTAATATTACCATGTTAATTTATTATTTGTTATAAAATAGGAAACCTGTTGTGCTTACCTGCTCTGTGCAATGGCATTGCACAGAGCATCCCCGGTCCTTCGCTTCTTGGGTCCCGCGTTGGTGCTCTGGGCTCCTTCCCCGCACTGGTTGCTCCTATAGCAAGCCACTTGCTATGGTGGCAATTGTATGTGCTTGCGACCGCGTGCTTCTTTCAAAATCCTAAGCCCCCCCCAACTTCTGCTTACATCACATTCTGTCCTCTGCTCAGCTCCTAACCCAATCCGACTGGTTTATTTGCATATCAGTGATGAGATCCTTAGATTCTCAAAACAGCACATTGGCTTAAAAATCTAACTATGCAATATATATAAAAAAAATAACAAATCTGCTATAAAATCACTTAAATATCCATAGCAACACAGGGGTATGAATACTTTTTCAAGGCACTGTATATATACAATCTTCCTTATATATCAATAAACAATGCTTGTCACAGGTCCAGAAGAGGTTTATAACATCCAAGCACAGATATTGTTATTCTAAGCATTTTCTCAGCGTCTGTGCATACTGCTGTGAAAAATATTGTCTGCTGAGCTGGAAAACAAACATTTATTTAAATATGCACAGAATATGTAAATGTTCACACATGGCTGTAATATTATAATACAAAAATGACATTTGCACAAGTTTTATTCTTTGTCGTCTTCCTTCATTCACAGACGGTTTTGATGTCTGAAAGAACCCCAACGCCTGTTGCTGGATCTGCTTCTCTTTCATCTGGGAGCCAGGATTCACAGGGGACGTAAGTTATGCTGCTCTCTTGTAGACTGCTAGATGCAGTCCTGGAACTGTCACCTGCCTTTCTAAAGCTGGGGTGCTCAGTAGCATACCGGGAATTTACAATAGGAACATAATCATTTATCTCAGTTAGCTTAATATAGAATAGCCATCTCTCAACAAGTACGGTGTTGTACAGCATGCAGTAGTCAAAATAAACGATTATACATTTTAAAATAACAGATAACTTCTATGCTTGTTTCTTTTACATTTTTTTTTTTTTTTTTTTTTGCTTTGTTAGGCCTCATTCAAGCAGGTGGTCAAAACAGGTGGTTGAGTCAGTTTTACTGCCCTCCAACCTGACACTTAACCATTTCGCTGTCAGAGCAATTTTTGCGTTTTTTGCACACATTTAAAAAATTATTTTAGGCCTGAAGATTACACAAAAACCCCAAACATTATATGTTTTCTGAAAGCGGACACCCTAGAGCAGTGGTCATCACCCCTGTCCTCAGGGCCCACTAACAGGCCAGGTTTTATGTATGGCCTTGGGGAGATGCAGACTAGAATACTGCAATCACAGGGTAGAAAATGATATCGCCTGTGATATATTTCACCTGGCCTGTGAGTGGGCCCTGAGGACAGGGTTGATGACCACTGCCCTAGAGAATAAAATAGCGGTAGTTCAAATTTTTTATATCAGAAAATATTACCGCAAAGGTCTAGGAAATGCAATATTTTAGTAAAAAAACACAGTAACGTGTATTTTAGGTCATACAAACACAATACATTACCCAAATGTTTGGTAAAATATAAAAGACAAGGTTATGCCAAGTAAATAGATACCCAACATGCCACATCTTACATTCTTTTTGTGCCCGCAAATGGGTATAGGGTATGCTTCAAAGCCCCCCCTATAGGTATCCGTTAGTGTTACAGAGGAGGTCTTGTCTTAGAATTATTGCCCTAATGCTCATCCTCGGTGTCATGTGACTTGTTAGTGTTACAAGGTCTCAGGTGTGATTCAGAAGCAGGTGTGTTAAATTTGGTGTTATCTCTCTTACTCTCTCATACTGGTCACTGGAAGTTCAACAAGATCTGAAAAAAAGAATTGTTGCTCTACATAAAGATGGCCTAGGCTATAAGAAGATTGCCAAGACCCTGAAACTGAGATGCAGCACGGTGGCCCAGACCATACAGTGGTTTAGCAGGACAGGTTCCACTCAGAACAGGCCTTGCCTTGGTCGACCAAAGAAGTTGAGTGCACATGCTCAGCATCATATCCAAAGGTTGTCTTTGAAAAATAGACATATGAATGCTGCCAGCATTGCTGCTGAGGTTGAAGTGGTGGGGGATCAACCTGTCAGTGCACAGACCACACGCCACACACTGCATCAAATTGGTCTGCATGGCTGTCCTCCCAGAAATAAGCCTCTTCTAAAGATGATGCACAAGAAAGCCTGCAAACAGTTTGCTGAACATAAGTAGACTAAGCACATGGATTACTGGAATTGTGTCCTGTGGTCTGATGAGACCAAGATAAACTTATTTGGTTCAGATGGTGTCAAGAGTGTGTGGCGGCAACCAGGTGAGGAGTATAAAGACAAGTGTGTCTTGCCTACAGTCAAGCATGGTGGTGGGAGTGCCATGGTCTGGAGCTGCATGAGTGCTGCCAGCACTGGGGAGCTACAGTTCATTGAGGGAACCATGAATACCAACATGTACTGTGACATACTGAAGCAGAGCATGATCCACTCTCTCCAGAGACTGGGCCACAGGGCAGTATTTCAACATAACGACCCCAAACACACCTCCAAGATGACCACAGCCTTGCTAAAGAAACTGACGGTAAAGGTGATGGACTGGCCAAGTATATCTCCAGACCTAAACCCTATTGAGCATCTGTGGGTCATCCTCAAATGGAAGGTGGAAGAGCGCAAGGTCTCTAAGATCCACCAGCTCCATGATGTCGTCATGGAGGAGTGGAAGAGGATTCCAGTAGCAACCTCTGAAGCTCTGGTGAACTCCATGCCCAAAGGGGGTTAAGGCAGTGCTGGAAAATAATGGTGGCTACACAAAATATTGACACTTTGGGCCCAATTTGGACATTTTGACTTAGGGATGTACTTTACTTTTGTTGTAAGCGGTTTAGACATTAATGGCTGTGTGTTGAGTTATTTTGAGGGCAGCCATTTTAGACTGTTATATACAAGCTGTACACTATCTAATTTGCATTGTGGCAAAGTGTAATTTCTTCAGTGTTGTCGCATGAAAAAGTATAATAACATATTTTCAAAAATGTGAGGGGTGTACTCACTTTTGTGAGATACTGTATGCATTTATCCACTTTTGTCTTGACATTTTTATATGCTATCTTTTGCAAATAGCCGAGTCTAGATTCTGACTACTCTAGCTCCTCACCGATATTGTGTGCTCCATCTCTTATGCAGCTTTAGAGCTCTATCCCCTCCTCTAGTTGACAAATGAGTGCTCATATCCATAAATGCTGCTGTATGTTATTTAACCTTCAGTGTTATTGCAGGATTAATCTAAAATTTAGGCAAGCTAACTAACAGCGAGGATAGAGACAAGGTGGGAATAAGGATTAATTTCCCATGCATAAAGAGGATGTTTTCACTCTGTGTATTCTTAAAGCATACTTTTATTTAACTGCTGTCGCTTGCATTGTATACTTGCTCAGAATGATAATTATTGGTAAAAATTGCATTTTCAATCCTAATTAGCACTTTATGTTATACCAAACCTAGGATTTTGTGCTGGAACATGAGATTTTACTAGCAGTCGGCAATTCGGAGAAGGAATCCATTATAATCATCTTTATTGCTTAATGTCCTGCTAGCTGAGTGGTATTAAACCCAAAACCCAAATTCTATTGCAGCTAACCAATCATTAGATGCGGTGGCTGCTTTAGCTTTTTTTTTTTAAACTTACTGGCCAGATTAGCAGGTGGAAATAAAACATTTCTAAAAAATAAAATGGATGCAGCCATCACATCTAAGAATTGCTAAGCTGCAATATAATAAGTTTGCTTTTGAGTATTATAATCAGATTTTTTTCTCCATCTCTGTCTCATTGAGGATATTTACATACACTTCCTGTCCCATAGACAAGATAGGAAGTGAGAAGAAATCCCTGCAAATCAAGGGATTTTCTTGGGACCCCCCCAGGTCACTAGAACTAGTGTCCCCATTGGAAAATTAGATTTTACTTTTACTTGCAATGACAATGGTAACCAGGATAAATACAGCAAACAAATCTCCCTAGCGGAACACAGACAGCAATTAACCTCCCTGGCGGTATGATTCTGTCTGGAATTACGTACCAAAAGCGGTACAATTATTTTGCAAGGAAATTTGGCGTTTTATACTGTAGGCCTGTAATTTTTATTAATAACTCACTTAAATCTGACCAAGCAAGAGTCTTGTAGGCATCCGGGTATGATTTTTTTTTTTAAAACAAAATTATAAATTATAATATAATAAATAATTATAAATAATTATAACAAATAATAATATAATTATAATAAAAATTATTCAATAATGTAATCAACTCAAAATCACTGAAATTTGCAGTTGCAGAATTGTCGCTGTCATTATTTTATTTTTTTATGACAAATTTCCCTGCAAATCGCTATCGCACATTTCTGCAAGTGATTATAATTTATTATCGCTGTTTTCTAGCTGATCTAAAACCATTTTTGACATAAAGGGACACTTTTGGACAATCTACAGTTTTTAGGCAGAAAGAACAGTTTTTATTATATAAAAGAACATGTAGGGCACTGGACAGACCACTAGGGACAAGGGGGGTGTGTATTTTTTACATACAGTACTGTAATCTATAAGATTACAGTATACTGTATGTAAAGTGTTTGTTTACTTTTTTGAATTTTAGCGCCGTTCTCCGCCCCCGTGCGTCGTAACGTCGCAGGGAACGGAGATCGGCGGCACAGGGGGACACTGTGAATCGAGCGAGGAGGACCCGCTCGCTCACACAGCGCGGTGACATCGCTGGATCCAGGGACAAGGTGAGTAACTTGCCTGTGAATCCAGCGAAAGGTAAGCCGCGCCGCTGCACGTCCACCCCGAGCGTGACTCGGGGATACCGATCTTAGCATTGAAAACCAACCCCGAGTCACGCTCGGGTTTACCGTCAGGGGGGTTAAACACAAATGGGTGTTCTAATCCATCTTCACTCTATTCAAAACAAAACGGAAAAAAAAAAATATATATATATATATATATATATATATATATATATATATATATATATATATATATATAAATAATATTTTTTTTTGCCTTTACTTATACTTTAACTTAAAAGCCACACACAATAGTAAAATAATTGTCATGGGTAGTTTTAGATGTGTAAATTGGCTTGGATGGTTTTAGTGTGGTAATTTCAGAGCACAAACCTCCTAACACCAAAATCACCACGCTATCCACAACTAAAACAAAAGGATTTGACTTTAGGAACCTTTTTCATTTTAAATATTAAATATATTGTGTCATTGTAACTAGTGATAAACCTTTCTTTGGAATATATATGATGGCAAAGTTTTTGATCGTGTTGGAGCCTGTAAGTAATCGCTTGGGATATGTATTCAGTCGTTTTAATAAATACCCTGGAAATGTGAGTTTCTGTAGAATGGATCCGTGAGATTTTCATTTCTTACTATGTGCTTCTGCATTTAAAATAAAACTCTGTCTGCGGAATGTATCATTCTTCATTCACTATCAGGTAGGATAAGCTACATAGAAGCCTGAACTGACTTGGGCCTCTTTCACACATGTGGACTGTTCGTCGGATCAGTTCAGTCTGGATCAGTATCCCCCAAAAATGTTCGTTGGATCAGTTTAGGCCGATCCATATTCTTCTACCTATTTTTGATTAAAAAAATCGCAATAAGCGTTTATCAATTGGTTTGCGCAAAATGTATAGCGTTTACAAAATAGGGGATAGTTTTATTGCATTTTTATTAATAATTAATTTTTTTACTACTAATGGCGGCGATCAGCGACTGCAACATTATGGCGGACACATCAGACAATTTTTTAAAAATTCATTGTTTACTGTGAAAATGACAATTGCAGTTTGGGAGTTAACCACTAGGGGGCACTGAAGGTGTTAAGTGTGACCTCATATGTGTTTCTAACTGCAGGGGGGGCGGGGCTGGACGTGTGACGTCATTGATCGCCTTTCCCTATATCCGGGAACAGACGATCAATGACAGCGCCACTGTGAAGAATGGGGAAGGTGTGTTTACACACACCTCTCCCCGTTCTTCAGCTCCTGTGACCGATCGCGGGTCCCGCGGTTACGGAGCTTCGGACTGGGTCACGGGCGTTTAACAATCACATACAGGTACGTGATTGTGCCCAGCCGTGCCATTCTGCTGACGTATATAGGCGTTAGGCGGTCCTTAAGTGGTTAAAGAGGACTCAAACTTAGGGAGTTGTGCCCAAAAGGCTAGCAAAGGGCAAAGGACCAGTGACTAGTATTACTATAGACTACCTGCAGATGATCTTTTCCCCTCCTTGTGGAAGCAGTCATCATGGTGCAGGGCTTTTTTCCTCCTGTCAAAGCTGCCCCCCTGATAACTGGTAGGGGAATATTCAAGAAGCAGTTATAAAGGTGGAGGAAGCACAGATCCACAGAATAGATTAAGCAGACAAGAAGCGATGCTTGCACTGCAGGTCCTCAGATACAGCTTCCTCCATCAAGGAAAAGGTAGAGTATTGACACACCCAAACTATGTTCCAAATCTCACAGTGACTGCTATTGGTCTGTAGGCATAAGAAGTACACTGCTAATTTTTAGGACAAACTCAAGACAAAAGCTTAATCTTTAAGGTTACTGCTTAAGCACATTTAAAGATGAAACGTAACTTTTATTATAGAATACAACACCAGTACATTAGTTATGTGTAAAGCCTCATACACACGATCGGATTTCCATCGGACAAAGCCATGGAATTTTGTACGAAGGGAGTTGGCCGTGATCTTGTATTGCATACAGACGGCACAACCTTGTCAGCCAACAAACACAAACGTAGTGACGTACTAGACATACTACATGGTTTTTAAGCTCTTTAGCGCCACCCTTTGGACAACTTCTGCTAATGTTGTCTTACGGTTGGCATTGGTTCGGAGCATGCGTGTTTGTACTTTTGGATTTTTTTTCACACGATCGAATAATCCGACATCACACATTTGTTGTCGGAAAATTTTAAAACATGCTAGCCCACATTTGTTATCGGAAATTCAGACAAAAATTGTCCGATGCAGCATACAAACGGTCGGATTATCTAACAACATCCTGCCATCACACAATTCCTGTCAGAAAGTCAGATAGTGTGTACGGGCCTTAAAGTGGAGGTTCCATCAAAAATATAACTTTGCTTTATATTGTAGCTTAGACCTGAAAAATAAAAAATAAAAAAATGTTTTACTCACCTCGAAATGCCTGTTGCTATGCGGTCCCACGAAATCTGCCTTCCTATTCACCTCGGATCCTGACATCAGCTCCCTCGGCTTCCAGGATGCCATGCGCTTCACCTGTGTCTCCCGGCTTGCCATCACAACGGCATGCACTTTCGCCGCCGCCGCTGCTCGAAGTGATGGCAACCCAAGTGTTTGACGGCGAGGCGCTGCAGGTCTATTGCAGACACACGAGAATGGGATGGGACGCGCGGCCCTTTCAAATAGTCATCCCCAGTATTCTCGGAAGTAATTGCTTGTGGGCTTCACAATGCCCACAAGCAAAATGAGAACGTTCAAGAGGCAAAGATATAAAGTGCTCCTTTACAATAACTCGGCGGGACATTTTAAAATAGTAAGTGACACCATAGAGACGTATAGAAAGAGAGATGAAAGCAGATATTTTTTAAATTTGAAAAATGTAATAGGAACCCCACTTTAAGAATCTATATTCCATTACCTGCATCTTCTAAAAATAAATCTTTCCTTCAGTGCCTTCATCACAGCAGTCGCTGCCAATGTGAAGAGTGGCACCACTCGGACTCCCCCTTCTGCCCTCTCCAATATTCACTATGCTTGTATTACTATTTTCTCTCAACGCAGCATAGTTTGTGCATGGAGAAGGAGCAACTCAGCAAAAGGATCCCCCCCATGTGTAGGGTTCTT
The DNA here is from genome assembly GCF_905171775.1 of Rana temporaria. Classification (NCBI taxonomy): domain Eukaryota; kingdom Metazoa; phylum Chordata; class Amphibia; order Anura; family Ranidae; genus Rana; species Rana temporaria. The sequence goes on along the minus strand of NC_053492.1, from coordinate 277,578,474 downwards.
CTCCTCTGAGTGCAGCTGTGCAGGGCAGCTGCATTATTCAGAGATCTCTGAATGAATAAACTACAAGTCCTGTCTGCGGGGGAACGTACAAGGGGTGGGCAGGAGGGGAGGCTGCCCTGGGCACTGCAGTTTCATGAGGGGAAGATGATTAGTGTTGGCAGGGGTGTAGTTAATTTAGCATTGACACACACAGCAGATCACATGAACGGAGTGCGATTTCAATGCAGTGCGGGAAACGCATATGACTCGCAATGTTTCTTGCATTGCAATAGTAAGAACCTAGGCTTAATTATGTATTAATAAATACAGAATTGCGCTGTTTGTGTCTTTTATATCTGCCTAGAGTTCAGCTTTAAATTGTATAATTGAATCCCTAAATTAACTTGGTGTTTGTAAAGGAAACCTTGTGTTTATCGTTACTTTATCTCCCCCTGCTATCATGAATGTGCAGTGAAAATCATTTTCCCAGCAAGTGTGTGTTTCTTCTCATTAGTAGGTATGATTTAGACATTTTGTTTTGTGGTAACCATGTTCTAACCTTTTGTTTTACCCCAGCAGGAAGCTGGATTTTTTGACAGTCTTGCCACAGTTTTGTATATGTACACAAGAATTGTCCTAATTTAATAGTTAATTATAATGCTTTCATTAGCTTTCCTTGCAATTTATGTTTTAATCAAACTCAATTAAATAAACTATATTGCAATATATGTTTCTGCAGTTGTAGCTAGTGAAAGTTTTATGACCCATATCATGAAGCAACACCATTTCTTTAATTAAAAATAAATGAATTTTACAAATTCCCTGCTTTTTAGTATTGGTTTAGTTCCTTAACAAATAGGAAATACTTTTTATTTGTAAGTACTTTATTTGCAGATATTTTTTTATGTAGCTTAAGGGTTTTATTTTTTTTTATTTCTAAAAGTTTTTTTACAACATAAAACATTAAAACAGTGGGGGAGATTTACTAAAACTAGAGCACACAGAATCTGGTGCAGCTGTGCATAGTAACCAATCAGCTTATAGGTTTTATTGCCAAAGCTTAAAGTAATATTAAAGCTTCTTTTTCTTTTAAATAAAATAACAAACATGTTATACTTGCTTGCTCTGGGCAAAGGTTTAGCACAGATCAGCCTTGATCCTCCTCTACTGGTGTCCCCCACCCCACCGCTTTAGTGAGTGCCCCCATAGAAAGCTGCTTTTTATAAAGGCGCTCATGCAGGCTCGCTCCTGGGCCACCCTGTCTGTGTCTATTGACACAGTCAGGATAGCTTGGTCCCCACTCACTCATCACATGATTCGATTGAAAGCAGCAGAAGGCATTGGCATATCAATATGCTCACTGAGGAGAAACAGAGATGAAATAGCTAATTCATTCATGCACAGCGCTGGATTGGGAATGTCATAGTTGCTAACATTTCAAAAAAGTTTTTAGGGGCACCTTTTTTCTTTGTGTCCAGAAAACCACTCTAGGCGGGCATGTACTTTAGTTAGGGGTGGAGACATAATTTAATATGGGTGGGGTTCCACAAGAAGCATAGCGATAAAATATGAATCTATTTATCGCAGGCATATTTATAGCACCTACAATTTATTCGGGGCTTTAAATATCCCAGTTCATTAATGACACACAGTCCAGAATCCCAGGACACATTCCTCCTCCACTGAAGCACGCACACCTCCACCTTTGACTGAAATCCAGGGAACCTCAGCGTCTCCCTAAGATCACACTTTGCTATTTACCAGACCTCTTGATGTAACAAGGTCAACCTGCTGCATATTTAACAACCTGAAATCCACCACCATCCTCAAGTCTGTCAAAGTCTCTCCGTGCAGCTTGGGCACCAGAGTTGGACAGTGCACGATCACCTCCGAGGCTGGCCACATCCCCTAGACAAATCCTGTCCAATCAAAATGTCTACAAAAAAGCAAAAGGGCACTAGAATTCGTAAAACCGATAAAAGCAGCATGCATTTGTGTCTTAATTATGCATTTGCCCATATTTATTCCTTGTTTACATATTCCTTTGTAAATTACACATGCAGTAGTACTCTAATTAAATTGACCCATACACCTTTTGTTCTGCTATTGATGACTTACAGCTTCCTTTTCCTGCTTGTGTAAATCCTTGCTTTTCCCCGGATTGGACTGCTCGAGAAAGGATCAGAACCCCAGAAACATGTAGAGATCCACCCTGTCCCCATCCCATTGGCTGTCAGTTGACAGCTGCTCCCGACCCACCTACCCCCAACATCACTGCTCAGTTTTGACAGCTGGTGTTCTCTGCATGCAAGCCATTATTCTGCCAGTTTTATGCACTGGTCCTTGCAAGCCTCAGCATCTGCTGCATGTGGAACTGTTTCATCTAGCTGTGCAGTTCTCACTCCTGAGTGAGTCCTCGGGTGCCCTGATCAGTTGGCGGGGTGGAGAGGGAGGATATCTGTCCCCAGCATGTGCGCCCCCCCATATGGAAGAAAAATATATTTCCAATATATTTATTAAAAAAATATATATATTTTAAATATATTTACAATATATTGGCCTACGCAAATATATTTTTACATCTATTCCAAAAATGTAAATTAAAATATATTTTCCAAAGGCATATATTTGAAAATATATTTTTTTTAATATATTTGCCAGATATTTTTGAGCATCTAAAAAAATGCATTTTAACATATATTTTTAAATATACTTGTAAAGGCATTCCAAAATATAATTTAAATGCATTTTCCAAAGACATATATTGGAAAATATATTTTTAAAATATATTCTTCAGATTTTTTTTAACACATAAAAAAAGTAATTTCAACATATATTTTTACATATATTTGTAAATGTGTTCCAAAAATATAATTTTAATATATTTTCCAAAGGCATATATGTGAAAATATATGTTTGTAAATATATGTTTCAGATATTTTTGAACATATAAAAAAAATGCATTTGAACATATATCTTTAAATATACTTGTAAATGCATTCCAAAAATATAATTTAAATGTATTTTCCAAAGATATATATTAGAAAATATATTTTTAAAATATGTTTTTCTGAAAATATTTAGGGGCAGATTCACAAAGCGAGTACGCCGGCGTATCTACTGATACGCCGACGTACTTTCAAATTTCCCGCGTCGTATCTTTGTTTTGAATCCTCAAAACAAGATACGACGGCATCTGGGTTAGATTCGACAGGAGTACGTCTTCGTACGCCTTCGGATCTAAGATGCAATTCTTCCGCGTCCGCTGGGTGGCGTTCACGTCGTTTTCTGCGTCGAGTATGCAAATTAGCTATTTCCGACAACCCACGAACGTACGAGCGGCCGTCGCATTCTTTTACATCGTCTCTAGTCGGCTTTTTTCGGCGTATAGTTAAAGCTGCTATTTGGTGGCGTATAGTTAAACCTGCTATGTTAAGTATGGCCGTCGTTCCCGCGTTTAATTTTGAATTTTTTTTTACGTTTGCGTAAGTCGTCTGTGAATCGGGATGGACGTAATTTACGTCCACGTCAAAACAATGACATCCTTGCGACGTCATTTAGCGCAATGCACGGCGGGAAATTTAGGAACGGAGCATGCGCAGTTCGTTTGGCACGGGGACGCGCTTCATTTAAATGAAACACGCCCCCTACTCGCCGCATTTGAATTCCGCGCCGTTACGCCGCTTGAGATACACTACGCCGCCGTAACTTACGGCACAAAATCTTTAAGGATTCGAACCAAAGCCAGGTAAGGTACGGCGGCGTAGCGTATCTCAGATACGATGCGCCGGGGCAGATCTTTGTGGATCTGCCCCTCAATGTCTAATAAAGACATTTCAACATATATTTTTTCTGACATTTTTGTAACTATGACATAGATAACATTCTGAATACATTTATAAGAGAGCCACTCCCATTTTAAAATGGTTTGTTTTACTCCTTTTAAAATAAAAAAAAAAAATAAAAACCAAAAGATTCAAATAAAATATAAAACATTTTTTATAAGATTTTAAGCACATAATCCATTTAATACAAAGCAGATAAACCTCTCGCATCCACTTTCTATTCCCAAAGAATGTCATTCTGAATTGAGAACGCTTGTCGGCGGACCAGCAAAACGTCTTAAAATACAGCAAGTCCAGTTAGTTTGATTTATTGATTGACCTGAATGAATGAGAACCTTCACAGACATCCACATCCACAGTACAAGGGTCTTGTCTGCTTACAGGGTACCGAGAGAAACTCCGGATATAAATCATCAATGTTCTGTCTAATCCATGAATCAGAAGTTACACTATTATTACCAAACTCGCTCATCAGTGTCTTTATGGACCTTGCTTTGTGCACTGGTGTGCAGTCATGTTGGAACAGGAAGGAGCCGTCCCCAAACTGTTTGCACAAAGTTGGGGGCATGCAATTGTCCAAAATGTCTTGGTATGCTGACGCTTTAAGAGTTCCCTTCACTGGAACTAAGGAGCCAAGCCCAACCCCTGAAAAACAACCCCACACCATAATCCCCCCTCCACCATAATCCCCCCTCCACCATAATCCCCCCTCCACCAAATGATTTTGACCAGTGCACAAAGCAAGGTCCATAAAGACATGGAGGAGCAAGTTTGGGGTGGAGGAACTTGACTGGCCTGCACAGAGTCCTGACCTTAACCTGATAGAACACCTTTGGGATGAATGTGCTTCTGGAAGAATGGTCAAACATTCCCATAGGACAGCCTTCCCAGAGGAATTGAATCTGTTATAGACTGGGATGCCATTAAAGTTCATGTGCGTGTACAGGCAGGTGTCCCAATACTTTTGGCAATATAGTATATATACTGTATATTCTTTTTATACTAAGTCCAGTCCATTGTTTGGACTTAGTACCTGCCGAAGGGTAATTCCAGCAGCCAAATAAAAGGAATTGGGATATTAAAGTTCTCCCCAGCACAAAATTAAAACTCAGCAGCTACACAATGGGGGTTATTTACTAAAGGCAAATCCACTTTGCACTACAAGTGCAAACTACAAATGCAAAGTGCACTTGAAATTGCAAGGAAAGTGCACTTGGAAGTGCAGTCGCTGTAGATCCGAGGGGAGAAAGGAAAATAAAAAACAGCATTTTAGCTTGCACATGATTGGATGATAAAATCAGCAGAGCTTCCCCTCATTTCAGATCTACCCCTCATTTCAGATCTACCCCTCAGATTTAGAGCGCCTGCACTTACAAGTGCACTTGTAGTGCAAAGTGGATTTGCCTTTAGTAAATAACCCCCATACTGTACACATACTGCAGCTTCTGACTTAATATTAGGACACTTACCTGTCCTGGAATCCAGCGATGTTGGTACCCCAGCCAATGCTTCCGATGGCTCTCGGGGTGCTGCTGCTGCCATTCCCTATAGGGGCCAATTCACACCACATGCAGTCCAGTGCGTTTTTTTTTGTCTGCATGGAAAGTAGGTTATATGGTTTTCAATGGCATAATTCAAACCAGTGCTTGCAGTTCCAGAAAAAAAGTAGAGCATGCTGCATTTTTCCTGCACTGGACTGCAATGGAACACTGTAAAGCACATAAAAAACGCACTAGAATGCACCTGAACGCACTGGAACACACATGTCCTTATCTAAGGTTAAGAAAAAAAGAGGGGTAAATGCACTGGAATGCTTTAAAAACACACCAAACATGCCCTGGAATGCATCAAAAACACGCATGCAGAAAAGCATCGGAAACGCATCCGCCGCAGCGAGATCTCTCGGAAGTGGGGACAGGTACCTGTCAAAAACAGGAACCTGCTTCCCTCCCCGAAAGGTGGCAAATGTGGCAAAGTGGGGGGGGGGGGGAGGCAAATAAGTGGAGCTTCCACTTTTGGGTGGAACTTCGCTTTAAATGTCATATCCCTGCCCAAGCTGCACTGTTGTCATGGGCCAATACTAGGCTGGGCTGGAAGATAAATATGTAAGTGATGAGAGCTGCATTCTTGTGTGTGTGTGTGTGTGTATACACAGTATATATGTGTATATATAATATATATATATATATATACACATACATACACACACACACATAGAGTATATCTGATATATATATATATATATATATATATATATATATATATATATATATATATATATATATATATATATACATATACATATATATACATATACACACACATATAGCAGAATGAAGATACAGTGTGTGTATATATATATATATATATATATATATAATGCCTCTCCCATCACTTACTTACATGTATAAATATTTTTCTCATTTCTTTTTTTTCATTCCTTTTATTGGGATGTGGGTCTGTGATTTCTGTGCCTTCAATCTTCTAATATGTAAATCCTGCCCTGGGAAAAACTCTTCAAACAGACAGACTTCTATCATAATACAGGAAGACAGGAAGTGACCCGGGTGGGAACCAGAGGAGTGAACCTTCACCTCTCACTTCCTGTAAGGCCTAGTCTGAAAAGGAAAGCATGGCATGGTGGAGACTCTCTGTATTCTCCTGGATGGATTCTCCTGGATTAAAGGTATGTCTTCTATCAAATAATATCAGAATTGTGACAGTTTGGTGCATGAGTTAAGTTTTATTTGTCTATTTCCTGCTGAATAGTTCTCATTCTGTGTGCATTCACCTTCCCAGTTACCATGCAGCATGTGCACAGTAATGTAATATTATAGAGCTCCTCTTCCACAGCATGTCACTCTGCTTCATATAATATGTGTGGCTTCCACGTTATATCCAGTAACTGTGTAGCATACTTTCAGTGCACATTGCTGCATATAATATTATACGGCTTCCATTCTATATCCACTCATCATGCAGCATAGGGGTTGATTTACTGAAGGCAAATCCATTTTGCACTACAAGTGCACTTGAAAATGCAGTCGCTGTAGAACTGAGGGGAAGATCTGAAATGAGGGGAAGCTCTGCTGATTTTATCATCCAATCATGTACAAGCAAAAATGCTTTTTTTTTTTTTCATGTCCCCTTCAGATCTACAGCGACTGCACTTCCAAGTGCACTTGTAGTGCAAAGTGGATTTGCCTTTAGTAAATATACCCCATTATAATGTCAGGGCACAGTGCTACCAATGTTTTATGTCTCCCTCCCCCTTTGCATATTATCTGCCCTGCTACTAGGTGCCAACAGATATGGATTTTTCCATACAGATACCAATTATGGGCCACCTTTCAGGCCGATGACAATATGAGGTACTGATATTCTGTTTACATCCAGCTGCCCCAGAAGTATAGCCTGATATCAGTTGACACCTAGGCCTTTTTTTGTATTCTAACAGCCACTGGCCACTGTCAGAATACAGGAAAAAAGCAGATAGCAGGGGAATCAATAGCCAGGTTGCTATTGACTATTTTAAATTGCAGTAGCCAATAGCTAGTGTGCTATTACACCCGCCCACTGCCTGTTGTCAATCAGCAAAGGAGAGGATTTGAAGGAGAACATTCTTCTTCAGGTCTTCCTCTGCTGATTGACAGCAGGCAGTGGGAAGGGGGCGCAATAGTCAGCCTAATTTTAAAATTGAAACAGCCAATGGCAGTCTGGCTATGGTTCCCCCACTACCTGCTGTTTACATTCAGCTGCCATCAAATAAATTGTGCAGAAGGAGGTTAGCGGTGTCTGGGGTGTGTGTGTTTGTGGGGGGGTGGATGGGGTGTGTGCGTGTGTGTGTGGGGGGGGGGGGTGGATGGGGGGTGTGGAGGTGGAAAGCTAAATGTATTTATTTATTTATTTATTTTTGGATTCTGACAGATGGGCCGCCAGCCGCTATCAAAGCTCCTGACCAAGACTGACAACTGGTGAATGGAAAAACCGGAATAAGCACTTGGAAGAAGAAAACCAACAACTGAGACAACTTGCCTTTGGTAAGCGGACAACTTAATTACGGTGGTGGGCACCTTCCGTTTTTTTATATCACTGCATTCAACTGACACTGTATCTGATCATCATATCTGCATCATCCATCATTATTCATTTGGTCATCAGTGTTTGAGTTTTGTGGTGATATCATTAAGAACTTTTGAGGTTTGGTTTGCCAATTGTGTGCTGTTGGCATACAATTTTGGGATCACCGATTTGGCGTATTAACCTCTCATTGTTTACACATATAATTGGACATTCATTTTGTGAATTTATATACTAATTTTTCTGTGCACTCTGATTTTTTGTTTTGGTTAATTATTGTGCACCGTTTTTGGCATATCAGCCCCTGGATGCCAATCTTTCAATGTGAATTGGTATTGGTGAAATTTTTTTATTTTAATTGAATTTTTTATATTGGTGCAGTCTTCATTTTTTTATCTATTTATTGTGTGTTATTCCACCAGTACTGCTTCCTTTGTTATTATTTTTTTTTTTTTTTTTATCTTTATTTTCTCTTTGACCAATCATTTGCCCTTTCATTCTACAGTGTTTTAAGGCAGAGTTAGGCAACCTTAGAGAGGTGGAGATCTACCTGAACAACATGGGAGAAGTCAAAGATCACAGGGCACAGTGTCCTCTAATGTTGCCTCCTCACACCTGACTAAAACCTATAATTGCTGTACTACCGCGCTGCAATCACGTGCCTTTCACTGCAATTATTGGTGTTAACATTTTGCCTCCTCACCACCTTGCAGAATTTCTCAGAGGCGCATTGGAGCATTGCATACCGCACTTGTGAATGAGCCCTTAGTTGCATTTGGCAATAGCACTTTTAAGGCTCATTCACATGTGAATTTGGGGGTAGTAAAACCCTGCCCCAAAGCCCTACCCCCTTTAGCTGCTAAGTGGGAGGGGGTCAGGGTGCCATGGGAGATGGGTGCTTGAGAGTTACTATTAGCTCTCAAGCAACCAGAAACAGTACCAATGGGGATCGTTGGGTAACTGGGAGTTTACTGTACTACATTCATTATAGTATGAGTGAGTGCACTGAGGTAACTACATACTATATGCACAAGTAGGATTTTTGTTTTGTGGAACATCCTTACTTTTACCTTGGGTGAAACCCTCCTGGAATATTTTTGATCTAGTGGGGGGGGGGGGGGGGGGTGGTCAGCAGCAGACTGGAGGAAACCCTCTAATCATGTAAAAGTACATTTTTCCACAAGTCATCAATTTCTAACAAATGAAAGGTATGGATATAGTGAGAAAATAGGCCATTATGTTACTTAAAAAGTTTTTATGCATTTCCATAGATTTGCCTGGCATAATGGATACTTTAAAACTACAAGAGCGCAGCTAATAGCACTGAAGAATGATGGTGGAAGTTCATCCTGTGTGGGTGTATCGTGTGCATCACCTTCTGTCCCGCCTGAAGAGTTGAACTTATCTCCTTGTCAAGTGTCGTACTCAGGGCCTAAACAGGTAGGTTTTCTTTTGGTACCGAAACATTAAAACGTATTTTTTTTAAATATCAAACATGTCCTACTCCTATTTACCTGCTCTGTGTAAGGGTTTTTGTACAGAGCAGCTCAGATCCTTCTCTTCTCAGGCCCCATGCCAGTGCTCCTGAACCAGAGCTCTGTGTGTCCAATCACACACTGAGCCTTGCCTTGGCCCCATCTCCTAATTAGCTCACTGGCTGTGATTGATAGCATCGGGAGCCAATAGCTCCCACCGCTACAGAAAGTCCCTGGAGAGACAAGGCTCTCGTGGACATCGCTGGATCGAGAGGGGACTCATGTAAGTATAGGGGGGCTAAACCCTTGTGTCTTTACAACCACTTCAATAAAAAGTAACCTTTAAGGCGGTGCCTCCAAGCGGCTGACAGATGGAGAGAAGCAGGTACAGTTAGACCCTATGAAAACATCAGCTTTGACATGTAGACTGTAAGCCAATTTGACTGTTGTGTCAACATGAGATATCTTGCTCAGTCTGGTAGTAGTCTGAACTAATAAGGCAAGTTGTAGGCAAGATGTTGATTTTTATACTGATTTTTGAAAAGTCTACAATATTTTGATGTTTTTATACATGCTTAATTTTGTTAGTTTTATTTACTCAGCTGCATCTGTTAGACTCCTTTCACACTGAGGCAGTTTTCAGGCATTTTAGCGCTAGAAATCGCCTCTAAAAAGCTCATAAAACTGCATCCCTTTCAGTGCAATGAGTAATTTCACACTGGGGCGGTGCGCTTGCGCAACATTAGAAAAAGTCCTGCAAGCAGCATTTGGGGCGGGTTGGGAGCGCTATAAATAGCGCTCCTAAAACGCACCTGCCTATTGAAATTAATGGGCAGTGCTTCCAAAGCACCCTAAAAGCGCATTAAAAACTGGACTTTTTCCCTTAAAAAAAAAACACCTAAAAAGTGCTACAAAAACACTGCAAAACCGACTGAGCTTTAGCATCGCTGCAGTGTGAAAAGGGTCTTATATGGCTTTTGATTCACAGGGAAAATCTAATAAGTCTAATATTTCCCATTTACTTTTTAAAGCTGCTACTTTGGCAAAGTTTCCTGGGACTTCATAAGCTGTGATCAGTGACGCTGTTACGAGAAAAATTGCGGCGTTGAAATATCACCTGAAGGGAAACATCAGGAACCTCAGCAGAATACCACAAACTTTTATGTCATTGTCATTTACCATAGTTAACACCACTTTCTATTCCCTGTGTTGTAGTTTTTGTATATTTACATGATAATAAAGTTGTGTGTATTGTACTGTGTTATTGTTTTTTTTCCAAATGTTTGCTAGTTTTATAGGCCTACAATATATAAAATACAATATATAAATACACAGCATTTCCAAATTTAATAGGAATGTATTTTTTTAAATTTTGCATTCAGAAGTACATTTACATATATATTTAAAATATATTTTAAAAAAACTTTCTTAATATATTTTTCCGAAATATATTGCCATATATTTGAAATGCTACAATTTTGGCCAGATTCAATATATTTCAAAAATATATTTCAATATATTTGTGCATATATTTCGGAATGCATTGTGAAATATGTTGCAAATATATTCATAAATATATGTTAAATGTACTTCTGAATGCATTTAGCAATATATTTTTGCAGCCATAAATATATTGCAAAGTGCATTTTGGAATGCATTGTGAATATATTCATAAATATATGTTAAATGTACTTCTGAATGCATTTAGCAATATATTTCTGAATATATTCACAATGCATTCCAAAATGCACATTGCAATATATTTATGGTTGCATAAATATATTGCTAAATGCATTCAGAAGTACATTTAACATATATTTATGAATATATTTGCAACATATTTCACAATGCATTCCACAATATATTCACAAATATATTGAAATATATTTTTGAAATATATTGAATCTGGCCAAAATTGTAGCATTTCAAATATATGGCAATATATTTGAAAAAAATATATTAAGAATGTTTTTTTAAAATATATTTAAAATATATTTTACTTCTACATGGGCCCTATTGTGAAATAGACTGCCATTCTGCACCCACGGCACTGAGTGATTCCCTGAGTGCAGCCTTTTCAGCTGGGTGTGAAGGAGGGAAGGATCTCTATCCCTGGCATGTGTAACACAATGTGAAACACATTGTCTGTCATCTATGGGCACCCGCTGTCACTGTCAGTGATCGCCCTTCATTTCCGGGACTCAACCCAGGACAAGGTCGGTTCGGGACATCGCCATGACTAAGCTCCAGGGGCGGAGTGAAATTCATTGAGGGCGTGGTCTGATGGGAGTCCGGGATGAGGTTGTCTCTTTCAACTTAATACTACTTGCACAGATGTGCGGCACTGGATTCCTTCTATCTTCCCTTCATCAGTTCGGGACAATGTTTAAAAATCGGTGACCATCCCAAGCAAATTGGGACAGTTGGCAACTATGGGAATGGGCTCAGGTGAGTATGGGGGGGGGGGGGTGCATGGGGAATTCTGTCACACATAAGGTATTTTACCTTAATGCAAAGGATGTATTAAGGTAAGGAAACTTTAGGCTTTATAACCACTTAGATTCACAAGATTCTGTGTGCGTCAGGTTTAGTAAATCTCCCGCATTGTATGCTTTTAAGTATGTACTTTTTTTGATTATGTCATTGCTGACCATCTAAAAATGCTATCTGCTAGACTCACTTTGACTTTAATAGTTTCTGAGACACTGAGCTGAATCAAACATTCATGTTCTGAAGGTTTAGGCTTCTAAACACATACCTGTCTTAAGTTAGGGATTCTAAAAATACTGAAGGCACTGAATCAGTATAAGAGCCAGGGAACTAGTATTTAAAAAAAAAAGCCAGTGATGGCCTATTAATTGCAGCCATACTCCCTCATTGAATTGCCATAAATATATTAAAACTGCCTTCTAATGCAACTTGATACAGAATGGTGATCTAATGTAGCAATGTGTGCTCCAAAAGAAATAAAGTATTGGGTAATTTTGTACCATGATGCAGTTTTCAATATGGTCTATAATGAGACTACACCACAATCATTTTAACTATAACCTCAACTAGTGCCAAGCTCTGATCAGTACACAGATTCTTGGCCTCTTGACTAAATTCCCAGTTACATTTGTTTCTCCAGCTATGTTGTATCATTAGAGGTAAAAATATAGCCAGGCGTGCTGGAAGGAGACCCGTCGTCTATCATTTAGTATATATTGGGGGTGTGACACTTCCCTGGAAAGCTGTACAGTGAAAGTATTTTTTCCTCTCCCAGCTGGACTAAGTGCAGAAATCCCCCCTTGAAATTCATACACAGCTCACATAATTGAATTTCTGCAGTGACACTCTGCTAAGTTAGAACAGGATACTTATTTAATTTATTACTAAAATTTTTATTATTAATAAAATTACTTATTTTATTTATCATTGTATAGCACTGCTGCATTGTACATTCACAGCAGCCCCTGTCACTAATAAGCTTGCAATCTAAGGTGCCGATTTCACATGCATACACACACATACACACACATACACACACATACACACACACACACACACACACACACACACACACACACACACACACACACACACACACACACTGGACACAAGAGCCAATTAACCTACCAGCATGTCTTTGGATACTTTCTCTTGCTCTGCAGGTTAGTCTCTTTCAAAGGTTAGCCTTGCTTGCTTGTCTTATCAATCTTGCACATTCTCCTGGACAGTCCCATTATCTCCCCAGAGCAGCAATTTTATCCATATAGAAGACTCCTCAGGGGCAGTCTCTGTTTTTTCCAGGGCAGTATTTTCCCATGGCATGCTACGGGTTTGGTACTACAAGTTTTATATTTTTTATGGATTCTTGGAGACACTATCATCAAGAACCACTTTTCTGGCTGCCAGTGCTCACATAAATGAAATGTTTAGAATTAGCACTTACTGATGCTGCCCTTGGTATAGCAATTTTCTGTGCCTTTTTTTATTATGGCTCCATTCCTATTTGGACAATTAGGAATTGTGGGCAGAATCATCCTAAATGGAACCCCAAATGCAGTGTGAATTTACTGAGATTGTTGTACAACAAAACGGGCAAGAATCACGGCAAGACACGTGTGTAAAATTGCGCCTGGCTCGGAGCCAAGATTTGATCCCTCAGCTTCTTTGGCGTGACAAACGTGCATAGGGCAGCCCATTCAAGTGAATAAGCTGCCCTATTACGGCATGCAGAAAACTGTGTGAATCATGCTTTTAAAATTGCAAGTGGTATGTGAACAGGGCCTAAGAGCCCTGTAGTTTTCTTCAACCACTGGCACTTGTGAACAGACCACACTGCTTTCTCCTCTTCTCACCTCCTGGCCCACCATGGCACCCAGCTGCTGCCTATGAAGCCTCCAGTGGTTCTGTGAGTAACAGCAGGGACATTGGAACTCACTGATGTCACTGATTGTGTGCATCCACATACATACAATGCAGTGAGGGCACCAAAGAAACTTCCAAAGCCCTGTACACACGATCGGTTTGTCTGATGAAAACAGAGCGATGGACTGTTTTCATCGGACAAACCGATCGTGTGTGGGCCCCATTGGTTTGTTTTCCATCGGTGAATAAAAATAGAACATGTTTTAAATTTTTCCCATGGATAAAAAACCGATAGAAAAAAAACGATCGTCTGTGTGGAAGTCCATCCGTCAAAAATCCACGCATGCTCAGAATCAAGTCGATGCATGCTCGGAAGCATTGAACTTCATTTTTTTCAGCATGTCGTAGTGTTTTACGTCACCGCATTTTGGCACGGTCGGATTTTTGACTGATGGTGTGTAGGCAAGACTGATGAAAGTCAGCTTCCTCGAATATCCGATGAAAAAATCCATCGGATTAGATTCCATCAGATATCCGATTGTGTGTACGAGGCTCAAGAATTTTATTTCAGAGATCAAACGCACTCTCCCTTCATCAAGTATTTACTGCTTGGGACAGTTTCAGTAGAGAAAGTTACGCCAGTGTTGGTGAATGCTGCAAACACCTCCGAAAACTGCACATTCAAAATTCTTAAGAGTTGTAAAGGCAGAAGCTTTTTTATCTTAACCACTTCCAGACCTGCGCACGACGATGTACGTCCATTTTTTAAAGATTGATATCTCGGTAACGGCAGCAGCTGCTGCCACAACCGAGGTATCAATCTTTAGTGTGCGCGGTCTGGTAAACGATAACGGCGGTCTCCGCGGCGGATTGGCCGCGAGATCGCCGTTATCGGTGGCGGGAGAGGGGCCCCCCCCTCCCGCCGCTCTCCCGCGCCCTCCGCCGCTTACCGGAGCCGTCGGTAGCGGCGGAGGCGATCAGGACCGTTCGGCAGCTGAGCGGGGACGAGACTGAAGGAAAAATCTCCTTCGCCCGTCCCCATATCTCTGCTGGGTGGAAGTGACGTCAAAACGTCAGTCCCGCCCAGCCTCTTAAAGAGACAATTTTTTTTTTGTCATTTGAAAAAATGACATTTCCAATTTTTTTTTTTTTTTTTTGCATTTAAGCCCAAATATGAGATCTGAGGTCTTTTTGACCCCAGATCTCATATTTAAGAGGACCTGTCATGCCTTTTTCTATTACAAGGGATGTTTACATTCCTTGTAATAGGAATAAAAGTAATCAATTTTTTTTTTCAGTGTAAAAAGTAATAAAATAAATATAAATAAATAAGAAAACCAAAAAAAAATGTTTTTAAAGCGCCCCGTCCCGACGAGCTCGCGCGCAGAAGCGAACGCATACGCGAGTAGCGCCCGCATATGAAAACGGTGTTCAAATCACACAAGTGAGGTATCGCCGTGATCGTTAGAGCGAGAGCAATAATTCTAGCCCTAGGCCTACTCTGTAGCTCAAAAAATGCAATCTCTAGAATTTTTTAAACATCGCCTATCGAGATTTTTAAGGGTAAAAGTTTGACGCCATGCCACGAGCGGGCGCAATTTTTAAGCGTGACATGTTGGGTATCATTTTACTCGGCGTAACATTATCTTTCACAATATATAAAAAAATTGGGCCAAATTTATTGTTGTCTTATTTTTTAATTAAAAAAGTGAATTTTTTCCAAAAAAAAGTGCGCTTGTAAGACCGCTGCGCAAATACGGTGTGACAAAAAGTATTGCAATGACCACTATTTTATTCTCTAGGGTGTTAGAAAAAAATATATATAATGTTTGGGGGTTTTAAGTAATTTTCTAGCAGAACAAACTGTTTTAGTCTTGCAAACACCAAATCTGAAAAACACCTAAGGTCTGGAAGTGGTTAATGCATTCTATGCATTAAGATAAAAAACCTACTGTATGCAGCAGCCTCCCTCAGCCCCCCTAATTGCTTACCTGAGCCCCATTTCTCTACAGCGATGTCCACAAGTGTCTTAGCGGCCTGGGATACTTCTCCTGATTAGCTGAGACACAGCAGCAGTGCCATTGGCTCCTGCGGCTATCAATCTAAGTCAGTTAGCCAATCAGGAGAGAGAGGGGGCAGAGGTGAGGTCAGGGCTCTGTGTCTGAATGGACACACGGAGCTGTGACTCAACACGGTTGCCCCACATAGCAAGCTGCTTGCTGTGGGGACTCTCGACAGGAGGGAGGGGCCAGGAGCAATGAAGAAGGACCCAAGAAGAGGAGGATCCAGGCTGCTCTGTGCAAAACCAACTACACAAAAAAGGTAAGTATAACACGTTTGCTATTTTATTTTTATAAACAAGACTTTTATCACTTTAAGCCCTAATGAAGGGAAAGTGTGTTTGGCCTTCAAAATGAGCTGGCTTTATTCTGCTATGAATCCATTTTAGCACTAAATTAGATTTGACTGTTGGAAGTTTGTTTGACACTCTCACGGTATTGTATGTATATGGATTCTCTGGTTCCTGTCCCTATTTCTGGGGTTGGTCCCCATTTTGTGGAGTGCTGCTAAACTTCTCAATCCAGCACTCCATCTGTTTGTGTTTGAACTGATTTTGTACGGCACTGTCCTGCATACAGCTTTCAGGCATTGGAATAAAGCCATCATGAATTGTGTGATTTTTAAATGTAAATAGCCTCCAAAGTTTTATTTAATGACAACATCTATTTAAATAAAATACTTAAAATGCTCAAAATTACAAAATGATCAATTTGTACTAAAAGATATTACTAGTATTTAAAAAGAAAACAAATCCACAGTTATATGTTTTGAAAAAATACTTTATGGAACCCGATCCTGCTGTTGCATGGTGCAAAAAAATATTTTATTAACAAAAAATCACTGCCCATGTTTGTAATCTTGTGAGTATTCTAAGTTCTTTTTAAACAAAGTGTTCTAAAATAACCCTAAAGAGAGATAAGATATTGGCGAGAGTATGCATCTTTTCTCACTTCATAATAACTTTTTAAAGTTGCATTGTCTTTCCATCAAATATCTTCTACACCCACTGCATTACGTAAGCCATACAAATATAATAAAGAGAGAAAACTAATTAGTTAACAGATTGCAGCTCTATCACAAGCAGAGAAATATTTAGATTGAAATTGCAGCTTGCCTAGATAAAACAGGAAATTACTTTTCTGCCACAGCAGAAATGTTGATGTTATAAATATCTAATTTAAAATTGCGTTGAAAATGCTAATAGTAATCATAGTGTAGGGGAAAATTATTCTTGCTTTACTTGGCAAACATAACAAGTATAAATAAGACTTTCAGTTATGGATTATATACAGTACATGAATACAGATTTTATTTTTTTTCAGTTGCTTGAGCAACCTAATCAACACAAGTATTATAATTTTCATATTGATGATGGAAAAATACGTTTCTTTTTTTTTTTTTTCCAGCTAACTTGTTTGCCAAATGATACTGCTTATTGTTTCAAGACAGGAAAAGGTTCCCAAGGTTTTCAAAGGGAAGAGGATATAATCACCTTAAAGTGCATCTAATCAAAAAGTTTATATATTGCAATTTACCAATCCCTAAATCTAATGGCTGCATTCATTTTATTATTTCCTTCTTTTTTTTTTTCATCGGGTGATCTGGCCAGTAACTCTCTTCCTGTACGTTATCATTGTCAGCCCATGGTGTCCATTGCCCATTGTCAGCCCAGTGTTCAATTTGCTATCAAATTTAGTTGGGCTTAACTAACAAACTAAAACTGAACTCCAGCTAACGTTTTCTATTTTTAGATAACGGTTTCACATAAATGAATACAAGCTTGCCATTGTAAGATTGTAAGCACCCCTGTCACCAGTAAATGGTTTGTCTCAACCCTTTAACTGTTACTTTTGCAGGACAGCTTGGTCCTATAAAAAAAAAAAAAAGTTTAAAAATAACAGACTTGCTGCTAGGATAAAGAGGTAAAATAAGTGAAAAACTTAAAGTGGATGAAAACCCACATTTTTATATTTTTTTGCTGTCACAATGTAGAGTACAATATTTCTTATCTGTGCCCAGTCTTGCCACAAAGAGTTAATCCAGCTCTGAGCAATCCACTTTTATTGTTCAGTGAGATAAAACGGACTAACAGAGAAAAACCTTGGTCCGTTCCGCCCCCTTGCTGTGAGTGACAGGTTATTTACCTATCTCATGCACTAGCCTGGAGACAGGCATTATTTTTTAATTCCCACTCCTTTTCTGAAGTCCTGTGGTTACTTTTCTGGATTTTGACTGGATGTAAGTGATCATAGCATTTTATTGTTCAGTGAGATAAAACGGACTAACAGAGAAAAACCTTGGTCCGTTCCGCCCCCTTGCTGTGAATGACAGGTTATTTACATATCTCATGCACTAGCCTGGAGACAGGCATTATTTTTTAATTCCCACCCCCACTCCTTTTCTGAAGTCATGTGGTTACTTTTTTGATTTTGACTGGATGTTAGTGATCATGGCAGAATTCAGTGTAAGTAATACATAGTACAAAATGCATGTTGACAAGGGGAGTGTAGAAGTGGGCAGGGAGTCTACTAACATCATGACTCCACCCACAGACAACATATCCACCCACAGAATATGCAGTATTTCAGTTCTTATAACAGACAGAGGGGAGACATTTGACAGGTAAGGATACATGCAGGAGGCATCTATATCCTTATAGATCAGCACTATGGCAGTAGTTTAGAAAGGATGAGAGTGGGTTTACATCCACTTTAAGAAAAATACAACTACTAATGCAGCAACAACTTTTAAATGGTTTGTAAAGACTTGTTTTACCATTCTCTACATTAAGTTAAAAAAATCTTCTGTGTGTCCCCCCCTCCCCCCACAGCTTCCCCTTATACTAAGCCAGGTCTCGGCTCTCTCACTCTTCATTGGCTCAGATACAGCAGCAGGGGCCATTGGCTCCTGCTCCTGTCAATCACAGCCGGTGATAAGGGGATGGGGAGAAGCCTTGCTCTGTGTGTCTTACAAATTTGTAGACTTATGTATTTGAATTGATATCATGTAAACTGATTATAAACATTTTAGAGCAATGTTAGGTGTTTTTCCTGTACCTGTTTTAGCCACTTAACTTTATATAATCTGGTTTTAGGACTTTTGCTTTGTGTGGTCTTATGGGCTATCCCTGGGTTTATTTGGTAGGGCAAAGAATGCCTGAGGTGTTCATAAAATTGTCCGAGAGAAGATCTGTATCAAACAACTCATAGTAACAAGTTCAAATGTGCACTGGGTAACGATAGATAGACAATCAATATAATTGGATGCTATGTGCTTTGTAAGACTGCTCTACCCTTGGTTGTCTTGACAGGAAGTGAGGGGCTCTGCCCTTGGTTGTCTTGACAGGAAGTGAGGGGATATCTCCCCAGAAGGGGCCCAGACCACAATAAAATTTGTCAGGCTTAAATCCTTCCCTGCTCTATCAAAAGTGCGGCTTTGAAGTGAGCACATATTTTGCGTTATGATTGTAAAGTTTTCCTATTCAAGCTCATGCACACTGCACACTGCAGCTCAAAAAAAAAAGAGAAACTGCTTTTAAAGGTATTTGTGATTTTATTTCAGCTTGAAGAAGCTTGTGCTTTTTTTGTGCTCTTGTGCACATTTTTATTGAGCTCCTTCAAGCTCTTTTTAGCTTGTTTGGGCTTCTTGAAGCTTTTTTAAGCATTATTTTTCACAAACACTCTTAGATAGTATTTTTTTAACCACTGTATAAACAAAACAAAAAGCTGGAACAAACGTTTTCAAGCTTTTGTGAGCTTTTTTAAGCTTTCTTGAGCTCTTTGGGTCACTAGCTCCTCTCTTAAAACGCAAATTTGGTGGGGGTTTTTTTCTGCCTGTAAGAGCATATGCCTGAAAACACCTGGAAAAGCCAAAGGGGCAGATCCACAAAAGGATTACGCCGGCCTATCTACTGATACGCCGACGTAATTTTAAATTTCCTGCGTCGTATCTTTGTTTTGTATCCACAAAACAAGATACAACGGCATCTGGGATCGATCCGACAGGTGTACGTCTTTGTACGCCGTCGGATCTAAGCTGCAATTTTTCGGCGGCTGCTAGGTAGCGTTCCCGTCGAAATCCGCGTCGAGTATGCAAATTGGCTAGTTACGGCGATCCACGAACGTACGTCGGCCCGGCGCATTTTTTTACGTCGTTTGCGTTCGGCTTTTTCTGGCGTATAGTTAAAGCTGCTGTTCTGAGGCGTACTCAATGTTAAGTATGGCCGTCGTTCCCGCGTACAATTTTGAATTTTTCGATTTCGTAAGTCGTTCGCGAATAGGAATTTGCGTATAATGACGTCACCGTCGTAAGCATTGGCTTGTTCTGGGTTAATTTTGAGCATGCGCACTGGGATACCCCCACGGACGGTGCATGCGCAGTTAAAAAAAAACGTCGTTTACGTCGGGTCACGACGTATTTACATAAAACACGCCCCCATCACTTCCATTTGAATTCCGTGCCCTTACGCCGCAAAATATACACTACGCCACCGTAACTTACGGCGCAAATTCGTTGAGGATTCGAACCAAAAAAAGTAAGTTACAGCGGCGTAGTGTATCTTAGATACGCTACGCCCGGCGCAATAATGCACCGTTGTACGTGGATCTACCGCAAAGTGTGCATGGACACATTGGCTAATATAGAGGGGAGTTTTTAGGCAGAAAAAATAAGAGCTCAAAAGAGCTCAGAAGCCTGTAGGAGCCCCTTCTTTGAGCTCCTTTGAAGTCCCAAAACACCCAACTTTGGACGGCCAGTTCTCCCAAACCGTAAACGGTAGCGACTACTTCTCGATATCGGTTTTTGGGCTATAACATTCGAACGGAACGTGCTACCGACTTCAAACTTGGGGAGCATCTTACTGAATAGCAACCGGAGCATATCGAGAATTTGGAGTTTCTGGGACCTTTTACCGGGAAGTTACCGGTCACACTAGGTACCCTCTGGCCTTTGCATGAGCCCTTAGTAATTGTTTATGTTCTGTGATGGCCGCCCCTTATTTCAATTATTCTGCTACATGTACAATATAATAAAAGGTATTCTACTTCTAATGTCTCTATTTTAGTACAATCATTTAACCTTCTCAATAATCAACTGCAAAGATAAAATTCCAGCCATATATTGCACAAACGCTGGAAGAGGTCAGAGACATTATGGCTAGTTATAGTCCTTAGATGGTGGTTTAGATGTTCAGGTGTGACTTGACCACCACAAGGGGCCCTCAGTCCTAGCTTTAAAAGTTGGGGGCTGCTATTAGGAGAGTAATAGCCAGCAGGCTGAATGAAAAAATAAACAGATTCCCCATCCACACAAGCAAGGTGGATGAAGGAATGTTTCCCTGCTGTGCCATTGTGTTCTGACAGCTTGACTCCTCTACTGTCCAAATACACTGATCAGCAGCTGCAGCTAATTGATTGCAACCTGCTGATCGATAAAAAAAAAACGTTTTCCAGCCCTTCCATTTGACAAAAGCCATTCGATAGATTGACTTGTCTCGAGTGGGAACAGCCATAAGTGGATCAAAAGTCATCTGGTCCCTGCTAAACTGAATGAATTTGAATACATCTTTGGCTAACTGTATTCCTCGCTCCAGCGGGGTCCCTCTTGTGACCAGTCCTCTGCAGCCTGCTCTGTAAGATACAATTGCCCTCAGTCACACTTCACCCTTCTCACTAGACATAAGAATCTATTACCCCTGCAGTATGGGGGGGCCACTTGCCACCGTAGATTTTTTTATTCCAAGTTTTTTTTTTTTCCACAGGTAAGATCCTTAAGATCCTTTCCCCGCATTTGATTTGCATAGCAGGAGAATGTGACTGGGTCTCTATGGAACCGGTATACATATCTGCGCAGCATGTCCGGTGCAGTGTGCCGGAAAAACGCATGCTTTTTTGGTGCGTTTTTGTTTCGATTTGAGCCCAAAATTCGGGCTGAAATCGGACCTGAATCGGCGAACCAGCACGCACCGGACCCCTGCTGTGAGCTGCATGCAGGGACAGTGTGAACCCGGCCTTAATGTGTCTGAGAAATGCTAACATTGTTAGTGCCTCCGTTTGAGCTTGTGTGGGTTTATGTGTGAAATGTATCAAGTGATGTTCTTGGTTGTTGATTTATACCTGTTATAATGTGTTATTAATCTTAAATCCTATCTAACGTTGTAGGATGGTGTGGGAGGAATCTTTACTGGACAGCTTGTTAAACTTTGCTGCTACACCCAGGGGACTTCTGTTTCTTCAACAAACTGGAGCCATCAATGAATGTGTAACTTACATGTTTGGTCGATTTACAAAAAAGCTTCAGGTATGTTTAGAATATATTTAGCCTCTTTATCTTCAGCGTTTGAGAAAGGCCAGAGGAGAAAAACTGTTCTTACAGCGGCATGCTCATAGGGCATGTCATAGTCATTTATGAGGAATATCCAAATGATTTGGAAGATTACTCAGAGAATGTATTTACATAAATTAATTTTAATGTTGGATTGAAAATCCCTGCTACATTTTAAATTATATTTGTAATAAAATGCCCCTATATTTATTCAAGTTGTACTGAAAAAAAGGCCTGTTTATTCAAATATGAATTAAAATGTATGTATGGCCAAAACATTTTGTATAGAAAAAAGGTTTAAAACCTCTATTGGCTATTTTTTGCAGTTTGTGTCTCAAAGATTTCACCTTCACTTCTGTCCCAAAGACGCCACACAGAATCAGAGGACATTTCACCAAAGGGAGAAAAATTCTGTATTGAGCTGTAATGTTGCAAAAAAATCTCTCTGAGAATCTGTCTTATTGTACATGTTTAGCATTGACTTGCTGTGTGACAGAATTGATACATGCCCTTCTCTGTTTTCATGTGTAATTCATGGGCAGCCATACAGTTGTGCTTATAAGTTTTACATACCCTGGCCGAATTTATGATTTCTTGGCCAATTTTCAGAGAATATGAATGATAAAACAAACATGTATTACACTCATGGTTAGTGTTTGGCTGAAGCCATTTATTATCAATCAACTGTGTTTACTCTTTTTAAATCACAATCACAACAGAAACTACCCCATTCAGAATGCCAATCAGCAGTGTTTAAACTCTAATCAAGAAGTGGAAAATGAGGGGTTCTGTTGAAACCAAACCATGGTCAGGTAGACCAACTAGAGATTCAGCCACAACTGCCAGGAAAATTATTCGGGATGCAAAGAAAAACCCCCAAAACTTCAGGACAATGCCACAAAGTATCCCACTTACAATACTCCAAACAGCACAATGACTCCAAAGTCATTTGGAGTGATGAGACCAACATTTTGTTTTTTGGCCACAACCATAAACACTAGACATTTGCAAATAATTTGTTTCGGAATTTTGTTTTCGTCCAAAAAAATTATTTATTTAGTTACTTTAGTAAAAATTTTCGTTAAAATTTGCATTCGGCCGAAAATCCGAATTAATTAAGGTTGAATCTGTCATTGAAGGCTTATGGTGTCTGTCGAATGTTCAAAGAAGATTCGACGGAGCAGCTAAACTGTTCGACGCCGCAATTGTACATTTCCGTTGAATGTTCCGCCTACAAGCTAGCTATAGTAGAATTTTATTGTTGTACGATTGACTAGTAATAATTATGTTTATTAATTATTATTACTAGTCAACCAACATTAGAATTTTTCTATAGCCTATGGGCGGATGCATTTGACCGGAAATGTACGATTGCGGCGTCGTACAGTTTAGCTGCTTGTTGAATCTTCTTAGAACTTTCGACCGACACCATAAGCCTTCAGTGACAGATTCAACGTTTGTACGTTTTTCGCTGCTTTGTCGAATCTTTGTCGTTCATGTTGAGTAACAATCATAAGTGAAAATAAGTTGGCTGTACGTGTGTACTTAGTTCTAGCTATTTTACTGCTCTTCCTCTTTGGTTACAATCAGCCAATAACATTCGTCATCGTCATTATTTTTATTTTACTTTCCCCACCCAATTCCAGCAGTGATCTTTTCTCTCTATAATTTCGAATCTTTTCTCTCTATATAGAATAATCTTGGACTAATAGAGTTAGGCACATTTGACCGCAGGTTCGATAGACACAGAGGGCCAGATTCTCAAAGGCGTTACGACGGCGCAACACCATTAGCGCCGTCGTAACACCTCATCTGGCCCCGGGTATCTATGCGACTGATTCTCAGAATCAGTTTCGCATAGGTACCCATTAGATCTGACAAGCGTAAGGCTGTTACGCTGTCAGATCTTAAAAGTAATTTTTTTTCCCGCCGCTAGGTGTCGCATCGTCGCTTTTCCCCGCCGTCTATGCAAATGAGGTAAGTACGGCGATTCCCGAACATACGCGAGGTCGACACAGCAAATTAACGTCGTTTGCGTAGCGTACCCGACGCGTAAGGTTGCCCCTGCTAATTAGCAGGCGCAACCAATGTTAACTATGGCCGTCGTTCCCGCGTCGAATTGAATAAAAATTACGTCGTTTGCGTAAGACGTCCGTGAATGGCGCTGGACGCCATTTACGTATACATCTAGGCAAATGACGTCGGGGCGACGTCATTTAGC
The DNA here is from genome assembly GCF_905171775.1 of Rana temporaria. Classification (NCBI taxonomy): domain Eukaryota; kingdom Metazoa; phylum Chordata; class Amphibia; order Anura; family Ranidae; genus Rana; species Rana temporaria. Next base: position 277,554,139 of record NC_053492.1, on the reverse strand, counting down.
GCAATGCACGTCGGGTAATTTACCAAACGGAGCATGCGCAGTACGCTCGGCGCGGGAGCGTGCCTAATTTAAATGGTGCCCGCCCCATTTGAATTGGGCGGGCTTGCGCCGAGCAATCTAACGCTACACCGCCGCAAGTTTACAGGTAAGTGTTCTGAGAATCAGGATGTAAACCTGTAGACCTGCGGCGGTGTAACGTAGAGCTCATATATTACGCTGCCCAGGAGCAGCGCGAATGTATGAGAATCTGGGCCAGATTGTTATTGTCAGTGTCATGTCAAATCTCCTATCTATATCGAACTGTTGTCGCAAGGAAAATTAAAATAAAGCATTTGTTTAGGTTTTCATATTCTGCGCTTTCCTTATAGTTTGATAAAACAATAATGAAAATACCTGAAATTTGGACAAAAATACATTCAGACAAAAACAAATGCACATGTCTAATAAACACTACATTTGGAGAGGAGTCAACAAGGCCTATGATGAAAGGTACACCATTACTACTGAGAAAAACACAGAGGTGAATCGCTGATGCCTTGGGGATGTGTGAGCTACAAAGGCACAGGAAATTTGGTAAAAATAGATGGCAAGATGAATGCAGTATTTTATCAAAAAATACTGGAGTAACATTTGCATTCATCAGCCAGGAAGCAGCACATGGGACGCACTTGGGCATTCCAACATGACAGTGATCCAAAACACAAGACCAAGTCGACCTGTCATTGGCTACAGCAGAATAAAGTGAAGGTTCTGGAGTGGCCATCTTAGGCCGTGTACACATGGTCGGTCCAAACCGATGAAAACGGCCCGAAGTCCATTTTCATCGGTCCAAATCGATGAAAATGGCCCGAAGTCCAGTTTCATCGGTCCAAACCGACCGTGTGTACGGCCCATCGGTTTGTTGCCCTTCGGACAAAAATTAGAGAACTTGCTTTAAAATCGAACCGATGGCCGGCTGACCATCGGTCAAAACCGATGATTAGTACACAAAAGCATCGGTTCAAAACCCGCGCATGCTCAGAATCAAGTCGACGCATGCTTGGAAGCATTGAACTTTGTGTTTTTTCAGCACGTCGTGTGTTTTACGTCACCATGTTCTGACCCGATCGGTTTTTGAACTGATGGTGTGTACGCACATCAGACCATTGTTCTGCTTCAGCGGTGAACCAATGAAATGGGTCCGTTGGACCATTCTCGTCGGATGGATCAACCGTGTGTACGCGACCTTAGTCTCCTGACCTCAATATCATTGAGCCACTCTTGGGAGATCTCAAGTGTGCAGTTCATGCAAGACAGCCCAAGAATTTACAGGAACTGGAGGCTTTTTGCCAAGAAGAATGGGCACCTTTACCATCTGAGGAGATAAAGAGCCCCATCCACAAATACCACAAAAGACTTCAAGCTCGACATGTCAGAAGGATGTTGACCAGGGACGGGATGGCGTGGTGCACGTGATGCACGCACGTCGGAGGGAGGAGCTGCAAGCGCCACGGGTCTGACCCAGGAGAGGCTGCGAGGGATGGAGGGACCTCGACCCGGCGGTGTTCCAGCGACGGCAGGTGCCTCGCAGGGAAGGTGGTCACCGAGCGGGTAGTCCGTTCACCCAGCAGCCCACGCCGACCTCCTCCGCTCTCCGGAAATCTTTTTTCATCCTCCACCCCCCCCCCACCGTCCCCCCGCCGGCAACAGGGGAAGCTCACCAGGAGGGAACAGCTGAGAGGCTTCCAGCTGGGGCACGTTGGTTGGCCGCCCGCCCCCCCCCCCCCCTCCTGCTCGGATCAGATCCCTGGAAACCCTGGCACCAGGAGGAATAAAGGAAAGGGTAAAAACAAAGTTTCCTCTGCAAGAAGACCAGTGAACGAGGTAATATTAACCCTTTTGTCTTTGGTATATGACCTTGGGAAGGCAGCATGTGGATCTGGACCTAGCCCAAGCAGCGGAGACAGGGTGAGAAAGAGGAACCTAGCTATTTACCTTATGTGTTACACTTCAAACGTCATAAAAGTGACTTGTAAACTTGTTTTTTTTTTTTTTTATATATACCTTTTCTCAATATATTCCCTAAGAGTTTAAACGCTGATGGTTTCAAAATTTCAGCCCTGTTTGACGTGGACTTTAACGTGGTCACATAGTGGTTAAATACCAGACACCCTGGTGTCACCGTACCTACCTCTGTTAAAAAATATATATAGCCCTGTTAGACGTGGACTTCAATGTGGTTACTTAGTGGTTAAATATCAGACACCCTGGTGTCACCGTACCTACCTCTGCTAAAAACTATATATATTAAAAAAAAAAAAAAACATGTAGGGCAATCAGGGCTGGGGGCTTTGTACTGGATACAGTAGGCAAACATCAGAGGCATACATTAAATTCACTAAATATGCACTATGCTTATGGTTAAGCTTGGCTGTCTACCAAAAATAAAAGAATACTGTGACGGTATCGGTATGATATCCCCGTCAACGTTCCCTTCTTCCCATAACGAAAATCACCCCAATATTCCACGAGGAGGGATATCCCTGGAATCGCCCAGAAAGCCACACATGAGACCAGCTTACTGCTTGAACAACACAGACTTTAATGTTATAACACACAGCTTATATGTCATTTCCAAAACTGTTACAATGACAAATCTCCGCCCCCCTCACACTGGGGCTTCCATACAGATTATAGGCAGACACGACGGGGCCGATGCTGAAAACACATTTTCTTTAGACAATGACATCAATGACGCTGAGCACTAGCTGTACTGAATACATCAACCAGACCGCTCGACCCCGCATATAGAGAGATAATTACCACAATGAAGCAATCAGAATAATTAACACAAGCCACTTAAACCCAGCTCTCCTTCACACAACACAATAGATCAATTAACCTTTAGAAATAGTGAGGGGACATTAGCACATCAATAACCTGGCTAGCAGGGAGCAGTAAACTGAGACATATAGGCACATGTATCACAATGGCCCCCCTTTTGCTCCCTGCTCCGGCAAACCCGGTTGGACCTTCCCTGGTCCAGTAGGGTTGACGGGTTCAGAGCTATTAGTCAGAGGTTAACTCCGTTTGGCATGACTGACCTCCCTTGGCAACTGCTTCAGACTCAGGTATGTCACCGGGTCGTCAGATCACACGCCGGTCAGTCCCCAAGTCTTTGTGCGATCTGCAAAGTCACCAGAAGTCAGTGTGAAGACAGCGAATGGGTCTGTGCGCCGCCGTCTAGATGTCCCGCTATGGGAGGGGGCAGGTTATGGCTCTGAAGTGACAATCCCAGGAGATTCATAAAAAGAAAAAGTTATATTTGTTGAAATGCTGTAGCACTGTTGCTCAGAGTCCGGGGGGGGGGGGGGGAATTAGAGCCCCATAAGGTCAGCCACCCCCTGCTCCCTCCGCAGCCGCCGGTTCTCCTCTTGGAGCTTCTCCAGCTCCATCTCCAGTTCATGCTGCTGTGACCTCAGGTGGTTGTTCTCCTCCTCCATGCGGCTTATGCACTCCTCCAGCTCTATGTACTCACGGATCAGCTCCTGCTTGCTCATGTCCTGCAGGCTCTCCACGTGGTCCTTCATCATCAGGAACTGGGTGGTGGTGTAAGGGGCCACCGGTGGGCCCTTGGCGAACATCTCGGCACGCATCTGGGACGCCCGCTGCGACTCCCTCTCCTCCAGTCGCTTCTTCTCCTCCCAGGTCAGCTTGTTATACGGCTTCCAGGACCTCTTCTTCTTGAAGGGTGGCCGGCGGTGCCTCTTTCTGCCCAGCTCCCTCCAGGGCCCCTCCGGCTCAGGGCTGTCGCCCATGACCAGCTGACAATGGTGTTCCCTGTTGTCCGTAATAACAGATTGTACCATGAGGGCTTCGTAAGGGGTGCCCAATGGTTCTTCCTGACCCAGCTCCTTTGGATCCCAAGCCGAGTCTACACAATGGGCTGCTGCTGGTGGGCGGTACCCAGGTTGAGACCAATTTGACCTGGTGTTGTCATTCATGGGGCAATTCTGCTTGAAGTGACCCAGCTGTTTGCACCGGAAGCAGCGTTGTTCGTTGCCCTCCTGGCGATGATAGCGAGGGCTAGATGTCACCGGTCTGTTAGGAGGTTGGTATCTAGCGGTTGGTGGGTGTGAGGGCACCGTTTGTGGTGGAGGTTGTTCCTGTGGTGTGACCTGGTTCGTCTTGCGAGTATCTGCATATTCATCCGCCAACTTCGCGGCCTCTGGTAGAGTCATGGGCCTGCGATCTCTCACCCAATCTTTGACGTCCGTCTGGATGTGATTGTAAAATTGCTCCAGGAGCATTAGTTGCAAAATGTCCTCTGCGGTGGTGGCCTGGCTGCTGTTAGCCCAGTTAGAGGCCGACCGGGACAATTGGCATGCCCATTCCGCATAAGAGTCTTTCGTGGTTTTGCGTGAGTCCCTGAACTTCTGTCGGTGGGACTCTGGGGTTACTGCATAACGAGCCAGGAGCACTTCTTTAACCCGGGCGTAGCTATGGATATCCTGATCTGGCACGGTCCGGAAAGCATCAGAAGCTTTGCCTGACAGTTTGCCTGACAATATTGCAACCCAGTCTCCTCTAGCTATTCGGTGCAGGTTACATTGTCGCTCAAAATCCGCCAGGAAGTTATCAATCTCACAGTCCTTTTCATCAAAAGCTTTAAAAGCGCTAAACGGAATCTTCCTTGTGTCTGCTGTGCTGTACTCACTGTTTGGAGAATGTGCGACTGCTTGTTGGACTGCTGCCAGTTTTAACTGTAGTTCTGCGTCCCTTATTTGTTTATCCTTCTGTAGCTCCGCGTCTCTTATTTCTTTAGCCTCCTTCGCTAACAGGTCCATCACTTTCAGTACCACATCTGGCGTTGGGTTCGGGCCGAACCACGCTAGCTTCTCTCTCATTAGCTTGTTGGCTGGCGATTCCTCCTCCTGAATCACTGGTGTCTCCATCTCTTGTACTGCTGGCGTTGCTGCAATCCCGTCCTCCTGGTCTATCTCCATTGATTCCGCTATGATGACCCGCTTGGTTTTGTTGCTAGCAATCCTTCCACGAACTTCCAGTAGTTCTTCCAGTGTCTGCTTGGAATCCGGGTGTGAAGGGGAATAGAAGGGAAAAATCCCACTGCTACCAACCAATTGTGACGGTATCGGTATGATATCCCCGTCAACGTTCCCTTCTTCCCATAACGAAAATCACCCCAATATTCCACGAGGAGGGATATCCCTGGAATCGCCCAGAAAGCCACACATGAGACCAGCTTACTGCTTGAACAACACAGACTTTAATGTTATAACACACAGCTTATATGTCATTTCCAAAACTGTTACAATGACAAATCTCTGCCCCCCTCACACTGGGGCTTCCATACAGATTATAGGCAGACACGACGGGTCCGATGCTGAAAACACATTTTCTTTAGACAATGACATCAATGACGCTGAGCACTAGCTGTACTGAATACATCAACCAGACCGCTCGACCCCGCATATAGAGAGATAATTACCACAATGAAGCAATCAGAATAATTAACACAAGCCACTTAAACCCAGCTCTCCTTCACACAACACAATAGATCAATTAACCTTTAGAAATAGTGAGGGGACATTAGCACATCAATAACCTGGCTAGCAGGGAGCAGTAAACTGAGACATATAGGCACATGTATCACAAATACGATTAAGGAAAAGAAAAATTTCCTATACTTGAGGAGCATAAGAATGTATGCCCTATAGGTTTGCATACCATACGCACCTGTAGGAACCGCCACTTAGGTGTTAGCTGGCAAGTTCTAGTCACCCAGGAGATACCTCACTTACCTCCGCAGACCTCTGCGAAATTACCGGGGGACTTGTTCGGCATACTAGAGACAAAATCAGAGAAATTTTTTTTTTTTACCCCCCCATCGGGCCAGGCCCGGAATGTTGGACTGACGCGCTGGAAAGCCCGAGGGTCATTTAGTAACCTAAGAGCAGAGGTAAATAACAGGGCACAGGGCGTAACAGCCCAATTGATTTTGTGGTTTCTGGTTATCACAGAAGGAGAAAGGAGGGGTGCTATAAGAGAGGAGAGAAGAGGTAAGAAAAAGAAGGAAATAAGTGGCATATAAGGGGGAGGAGGAGATACAGCCCCCCTACTCGGCCCGTTGTTGCGTTGTTGCGGAAAGATTGCTGGATCCCTATTGAAGACGATCCCTAAAGAAGGCTGGTTCAAACGGGGGTAGTATCACCTTTGATGTAAAACGTACGCAACCCCTCCCTTATGAGTTTACCCAAATGCATGTGGGAAATTAAAGAAATATTCAACTTTTAAGGTCGTCCGGAATTGCCGGGTCAAAACATCCTTCCTTTGCTTCCTTTTTTTTTTTTTTTTTTTTGCATCAAACTGGGGAAACGCATCAGACAGACAAAAAAATATAATATGAACAGGTCAACTAGGGGGGCGGCCCCGAAAATCCCTAAAGAGACTTCCTCCACAAGTACGATCAGACATTATATGACTCCGGACGGGAGTACCAAGAGCCCAGGTCAGATAAAAAAGATGGAAAAATCAGGGACAATGAAAAAGGGAGCGGGGGAGGTGGCCACCCCAATTGCTGACATTTCAATTGAATCAGAACAAGCAGCCAGTCAAATGCATGACATCAGCCGGGAGTCTCACGTTCCCACTATGGGAGAAATGGAGGCCATGTTAAAGAGGTTGGAGAATGTAATAAGAGAGGAAATCGGCACATTAAGAACGGATTTACATCACGTGTTAGAACGAGTAGAGGAAGCCGAGAAAAAGATTGAAAAGCAGGACCTTGACCTTATTGAAATAAAAAACCAACATCTGTCGTTGAAACAAAACCAGAGGTGGTTGCAATATCGAATAGAAGATCAAGAGAACCGTAACAGAAGGCAGAACTTAAGAATACGTTCTATTAAGGAGGAGAAGGGCGAAGACTTGAGAAAAATTCTCAATGACCTGCTCCTCCCCCTCCTCGATAAAGCCTCGGAGGGTCCCCTCAAATTAGAACGGGTCCATAGGGTGGGAAAGATCAGAGAGGGAGGAGGCAATTGGCATAGGGATATTATTGCTAGGTTCAGACATTTTGAACATAAAGAGGAGATTTGGCGAAAACTGAGAAAAAAACCGCCGCTATCCTATGCTGGGACTGAGATTCAGATCTTCTCGGACCTGGCCTGGGAAACCCTGGCCAGAAGAAGACACCAAAAACCCTTATTGGAACAGATGCGCTCACTTAATATTAATTACCAGTGGGGATTCCCGGCCTGCTTGATAGGCCATAAGGAAGGGGTGTCAGCAAAATTAATATTTCCAGAGGACCTGGTGGGATTTTGCCGCAAATTCAATATGCCTGTGGTGGACTTGCCCGGATGGGAGGAATAGCTAGTAGAAAGATGCTTGACCCCCAGGGTGGTCCTGGGGGATAGGTCCTGGGGGATACTATCCGGTATCGGGGGGAAGGGGTGAGGGAGGGGGGGGATGAGCGGAGGGAGGAGGGGGAGGGCAGATCTGTTACCCCACCCACTAAAGATCAAGTCCCCGGAAGTTCGGGAGAAAAGAGGGTGGGAGGGGCGTAGAGGAGCTCCACCTCAGCCATAAGAGCCGATGGGTAGGGGGTACCAAGGATCCCTACGGTTCAGAGGCGAGGTATTGGCCTGGGTAGGGGGGAGGGAGAGGGGGAGAGGAGGGTGGGGGGTGGGGGATGGGGAAGGGAAAAGGGAACTTGGCTCCCAAGGAATCTCAGGGACAGTTCATTAAGAAATGATCCAGCCATAGAATAATGACTGAAGTAAAATTTCTATCTTACAATGTTAAGGGTTTGAATTCAGCCGTTAAAAGACTCAAGGTCCTCGCAGAGATTGAACAACTTAAAGCGGATGTCGTGTTTATTCAGGAATCCCACTTAACCATAGAGGCGAATATTAAGCTTTTTTCACCCGCATATCCCACTTGGTTTTACGGGGATTCTATCTCGAAACGCGCTAGGGGCGTGGCAATTGGGTTCTCAAGGGGGTTTGGATTTACCCTAGAGGCAAGGAAGACAGACCCAGAAGGGAGATTTATATTCCTTAGGGTAAGGATTGACAACATTGTCTATACCTTAGCAAATATCTACGCCCCAAATGTTCATCAAACCCAATATTTAGGGAAAATTCTGGGAAAGTTAAAAGACTTCGCCGAGGGTTATACGATCCTGATGGGGGACTTAAATTTCGTCCTGGATCCGAAAGAGGATAGTACGTTCCGTGGGAGGGAGACAAAAAATGGGCTTCTACAAAGAATTAAACAAAAGATTCATGACCACCAATTAGTCGATGCCTGGCGGATTCTTCATCCTAAGGAACATGACTACACGTTTTACTCCCCCCCCCACGGAACGTACTCCAGAATCGACTACATCTTGGCGGACCACAGGCTTCTGGACTCTATAACGGAAACGGACATAGGAATTATGACGGTGTCAGATCACGCTCCAATCTCTATGAAAATTAAATTGTCCACACAAAAGAGACAGAGGCCGGTGTGGCGCCTGGATGATAGCCTGATACGCGATGAAGGAGGGGCAAGCAGGGTGGAGGAGGAATTAAAACAATTCTTCCTCATCAACGATACAGAAGGGATAACCAGCGCAACCCTTTGGGAGACACACAAAGCCTACATCAGAGGAATTCTAATTGCGGAGGGCGTAAAAAAAAAAAAAGAGTTGAAAAGTAAAGCAAACACCCTGACTAAAGAGATAGAGACCTTAGAACGCGAACATAAAGCGCAGGGATTAAAAGAAACATACCTTAACTTAACAATAAAGAGAGACGCCCTCAAGGAGACCATGGAACAGGAAGCGAGAAATAAACTTAACTGTATCTCTAAAGAGAGATACGTATGGGGTAACAAACCAAGCAAGCAACTAGCTAAAATGGCTCAAAAAAAGAAAGCTAGAAACTATATCGAAAAAATAAAAAGGAAAGACGGGAACATGGTTTACGCAAATAGAGAAATAGCGGATACTTTTAAAAATTATTACGAGGAACTTTATACACTAAAAAATCCAGGGTGGCAGACAGGGGAAAGGGAGGAGAAGATCCGAGAATTTCTAGACAGGGCAGGACTTCCTAGTTTAGAGGAGATGGAAAGTTTAAATATGGACCGCCCCATAACTGAAGAAGAAATAAAAGAAGCTCTAAATTCCACCACGGGGGGTAAAAGCCCGGGGCCAGATGGGTTTTCTCCCCAGTACTATAAGAGATTTAGCAACATTTTGATCCCAAAGATGTGCAAATACTTCAACGGGCTAGGGTCTGAATTTGAAATCAGCAGGAATGCTACTGCGGCTATGGTCGCAATAATTTTAAAGGAAGGGAAAGATAGCTCTCTCTGTTCGGCGTACAGGCCTATCTCTTTGTTAAATACAGACACTAAGCTCTTTGCCAAGATTCTGGCGGGGCGATTAAAAGGGGCCATGCACGTTTTGATTCACCCCGACCAGGTAGGATTTGTGCCCAACAGAGAGGGCAAAGATAACAGTCTCAGGGCTATCCTCCTGCTTCAGACCATAAGGCAGAATGGGCCCCCAGGTCTATTCCTGTCAGTTGATGCTGAAAAAGCTTTTGACAGGGTAGACTGGGGGCTCATGATGGAGACTCTCAATGCCATGGGAATAGGAAAAAGGATGTCCCGCTGGATTAAGACACTCTACCATCACCCTTCAGCAAAAATAAAAATTAATGGGACACTATCGGACCCCTTCGAGATGAAAAACGGGACAAGGCAGGGATGCCCCCTGTCCCCCCTTATTTTTATTCTTTCTTTAGAGCCTCTGTTGTCTACTATTCGTAACGACCCCGACATTAATGGAGTCAGAGTAGAAGGGGAGGAACATAAATTATCGGCTTTTGCCGATGATATTTTGTTTTATCTAACCAATCCGGCCAAATCTATCCCAAAGCTCTCCAAAGTGTTGCAACAATATGGTGCCATTTCTAATTTTAAAATTAACGAAACTAAATCTGAAATTCTGAACATTAATTTAAACAAAAAGGAGGTGGGTCGGGTCAAGGAGATCTGTGTGTTCCCCTGGACCAAAGAATTAAAGTATCTAGGAGTCAAACTGGCCAATACAACCCAGAAGATGTATAAAATAAATTATATTCCCTTACTAAATGAGATCAAGAGCGAATTAAAAAGAACGGTTAATAAACCCATTTCATGGATCGGACGCATTAATATGCTGAAGATGGTTGTAGTCCCAAAAATTCTTTATAAATTTTTATTACTCCCCATAGCACTCCCTCAGCAATTTTTGAGAATTCTTAATTCCTTGTTACTAAACTATGTCTGGAAAAACAAGAAGCATAGAATATCCCTCTCTATCCTAAAACAGGGTAAGCCACTCGGCGGTCTGGCAGTTCCGGATATTAAAAGTTACTATAAGGCGGCGGTTTTAGCACGTGCGGTAGAATGGGCACGGGATAGGAAGGACAAAAGGTGGGTGCAAATTGAGAAAGCACTAACTAGTAAATATTTGAATAATATTATTTGGATTCCTGCACAACACAGAGCACTAGACCACAAAACACATGATTTAACACGGGACACTTTAAGAATGTGGGACAAGACCCTGTCACAAATAGAGGGTAAATTTAATTCCCCATTAATGAACCTTAAAGAAAATCCTTATTTTGCACCAGGGGAAAATAAAATTGGAGGGAATTGGATTAAGGTAGACACGGTATATTTAGGGGATATTATTAAAGAGGGAGAGATAATGACCTATGAAGATTTGAGATCCAAAACGGATTTTTGGAACTTGGATAGGTGGCATTACTCCCAGTTGTATCACTTTGTGAGGCACCTCCCCCGTCCATTACGGACGGAGGCGGAGCTAACTCCACTCGAGAAGATTTGTAAATCTAAGAATACTAAGGGCACTATCACTAAATTATATGGATTATTGGTAAAGATAGGTTCACGGAGCGAAGCACCCTTTATAGGTAAATGGGAAAGAGAGTTAGGAACCACAAGAGGGACAAACAGTTACAAGAGGATTATGCATCTTACCCATTCATCCGCAATTGACGTACGAACCGCCGAAACAAATTATAAGTGTATCTCAGGGTGGTATATTACACCAGACAAAGCAAATAAATATAAAGCAGATCAGACCGCAGAGTGTTGGCGGGGCTGCTCTGAAAGAGGCACGATGGCCCACCTTTGGTGGTTATGCCCAAAAATACAAACTTACTGGGACATAATTTTGAGTCAAATTAAAGTTATTACGGGCAAAGATTTAAAGAAAACCCCTGGGTCGTGCTCTTTCATTGTAGCCAAGAGGGGAAAAAAAATATAAGCAGTCTTTAATTCCTCATCTTCTAAACGCCGCTAAGAAACTTATACCCAAAAAGTGGCAGGAGACGGAAAGTCCACACGTTTGGAACTGGATAGACGAAGTGGAGGAAACGTACAGGCTGGAAGAGTTAAAGGATAGTCACCTAGAGACGAGCGGCGGACATAGGGAAAAATGGGAAAAATGGAGGGAGTATAAAAAAACATGGAGTTATGCAGAAAGAGTTAGGGCATGCTACTAACAAGCCATGGGTCGGCAACATGGAAATTATAACACTTCCCAGGCTAGGGTCTTTCCCTAGAGCGAGTCACATACTATTCATGATCAATGAACGTTAAAGATTGTTTTAGTTTGCGAAGGAAAAGTTAGGAGATTCCTGGGAGCCAAGAGGGGGGGGGCGTTAAATAATATAGAGCCACAATGGCAAGCTATTGTAATAATCCATTCCCGCCATTATTATAGTGTTGGCCTATATTTAAAAAAAAAGAAAAAAAAAAAAAAAAAAAAAGGAAAAAACATAAGGAGCATAGTAAATATACCACACATGATGCAAACCACAAAATGAGACGTAAGACGCATCAAACCATGAGCCGGTCTCTAGGATTTGGTAAAAGCTGAGGTGGTAAAAAAAAAAAAAAAAGACTTCAAGCTGTCATTGATGTTAAAGGAGGCAATACACAGTATTAAGAACTGGGGTATGTAAACTTTTGATCAGGATCATTTGGGTAGTTTCTGTTGTGATTATGATTTAAAAAGAGTAAACACAGTTGATTGATAATACATGGCTTAAGACAAACACTAACCATGAGTGAAAGAAAAGTTTTTGTATTATCATTCATATTCTCTGAAAAATGGCCAAGAAATCATAAATTCTGCCAAGGTATGTAAACTTTTATAAGCACAACTGTATTTTTTCAGCCTTTACTTTTTTGCTTTAAAGTGCTACACAGTGGTTGTGCTTTACTTTTTCTTCTCAAAATGCAGTCAGCCAACTCATTAAAAACAACACATTCCCTATTTGGGTGATATCTTAACCCAGGTAGCTGTTATTAAGCAGTTATGGAGCTTTTGTACCTTTTAAATGTGGCAAATACAGAAAAATACTTATTGGTCTGTTCAGAAATTTAGTGACATGTTTACTTTTTGTAGTGAGCTGACAATACCTTTGCTGTACTGCAACCCCACAGTGTTTTATGCCAGGCCTGTGTCCTCCCCTGCTCAGCTACAGATCACTCCCGTATGGAGATGGGGAGAGAGAATAGCTCTATAGTTTAGCAGAAGAGAATTTAAACAAGGCTGAGAACACTGTTTGGGATTTCAGTGCAACAGAGGCAGGGGAGCACAGTTGTTTGGCATTTCAGTGCAACAGAGGCAGGGGAGCACAGTAGATTTTCTGGCTGTTTACGATGCAGTGTGTCGCAAATGAGAAAACATGGGGGGGGGGGGAAGCATGTATTGCAGAGACTGCATCATTTTATTTTCTCCAGGCATACACTTTAGTGTAAGCACACATAATTACTCAAAATTAACATTTTATGAAAAAATGCTAAGGGTCTATTTATAAAGGTTTTTACACAATGTTCACACAGCTTTCTCCCAATTATCTAACTGGGTTCTGTTGGGAAAATGTGTAAATCCCTAAAGTGATTGTTAAGTCTCAGTTTTGTTTTCCCTATAAAAAATAACAAACATGTTCTACTTACCTGCCCTGTGCAGTGGATTTGCACAGAGCAGCCCAAAACCTCCTCTTGTCAGGTCCCTCTTCTCTGCTCCTGGCCCCTCCCTCCTGTTCAGTGCCCCCACAGCAGGCAGCTTGCTATGGGGGGCATTCAAGCCCGAGTCACAGCTCCCTCTCTCTCCTGATTGGCTAGCTGACTTTGACAGCAACGTCTCAATCAATCAGGGGGGAGAATCTCAGATGGCTAACACCCTCGTGGACAGAGAGGGACCTCACATAAGTATTAGGGGGGCTGATGGTGGCTGCTGCACACAGAAGGATTTTTATCTCAATGCATAGAATGCATTAAGATAAAAAAAAAAAAAAAAAAGCCTGCCTTTACAATCCCTTTAACAGAAAGTTATGTGAACACATTTATGAATAATTATTAATGTATCCAACATGGGACATGTCCTAACGTTTCCCATATTCCCATTTATACAGCATGTATAATTAGACATTTTATATTTTGGTTTATGTTTGTTTATTTTAAAATTATTTCTTTTCAGGTTAGCAGATGTGAAAAATTTGGATACGGAGTTATGGTGACACAGGTAGCAGGGACAGCCGCTGGTGCAGTTGCCCTGCAGAAGTCAGGTAAATGCTGGTTATGCTAAGAACAATTATTTTTTGTTTGGTTAATGTCAAAACAATACAATTTTTTTGCTTTTTAAATAAAAAAGAAACATGTTCTGATCAGCCTTTTTGATACATTATTGTTACCCCAAAAACAGAAGATGTCATCCCTATTTGCTATGTCAGATTGCAATTAATTCTGACCCAAAGTGCTAAATGATGTTGCCACAAAATTAGAGGGTGAACTAAACCAAAGGGCATGAACATGTATATTTATGCAGTAAAAATGTATATCTGCACTAGGTAATTTAAGTGAAATTGAGTAATGTACAATAATAACAATTATGACCTGCAGTTGAGCACTGTAACCCAGATATTGGGCACCAAATAGTAGTACAAATAATAAAGTGCAGCGCTAGGTTTTGAACAAAGTAACCCTATGCATGAATACAGTCAGGGCCCGATTCTCAAAGGACTTACGACGGCGGAGCGCCATGTACGCCGTCGTAAGTCCTAATCTGACCCGTCGTATCTATGCGACTGATTCTTTGAATCAGTTACGCATAGATATCGATTAGATCCGACAGGCGTAAGTTTTTTTTGCCCGCTAGGTGGCGCTTCCATCGCATTCCGCGTTGAGTATGCAAATTAGCTAGATACGCGAATTCCCGAACGTACGCGCGGCCGACGCAGTAAAGTTACAACGTTTACGTTAGGCTTTTCCCGGCGTAATGTTCCCCCTGCTATATGAGGCACAGACAATGTTAAGTATGGCCGTCGTTCCCGCATCGAAATTTGAAAAAGTTAAGTCGTTTGCCTTATTCGTCCGTGAATGGGGACGCGCTTGATTTAAATGATACATGCCCCCTACCTGCCGAATTTGAATTCCGCCGGGTGATTTACGCTACGCCGCCGCAACTTACGGAGCAAGTGCTTTGAGAATACAGCACTTGCTCGTGTAAGTTGAGTCGGCGTATCGTAAATCGGATACGTTACGCCGCCGCATAGATACGCCAATCTACCTGAATCTGGGCCTAAATGTGCAATGTGGCCTAAGACATAAATGACAAATGTCCAATAAAGTGCAACTGTGCAATACAGTAAATAAACAATACTATATATAATAATAATAAAAAAAATGGCAAAGTTGTGTAGTTCTATGCGACTATGTATAGTAAAACCAGAATGCACAAACGTGCTAAAGTGATATATGAATACAAAAAAATGAGTTGATATCGAAAGTTGATATATTGCTGGAATCCAATAAAGTGTCATGTGGAACGTAGATGAAGTGCTCGACACCTGTGATACCCATCACCTCATTACTCAGAGGGGTCAAGCTTAGTAGAATCACAGATCCGCTGACAAAGTACTCTGGCGTTCCCCTCCACAGAGATCCATAGACATCAGATGGAATTCCAATAGTATAAACAGCAGGAAGTGATATGTTAAAAAAAAGAAAAGAAAAACTCCCATGGTGTAGAAAGTCTTCCTAAGGCGTTTTATTAATAAAAAGGAGGAGTCAATACATAAAAACTCCAATTCAGGTGTAAAAATGCAGCAGTATTCCTTGCAAGGAAAAAAAGGTATACAAATCTGTTTGTATCAAATCACACACGTGCAGAACGTGTGTGCGTAAGGATGCTACACACACACGTTCTGCGCATGCGCAATTTGATACAAATGGATTTGTATACCTTTTTTGATTTCAACGGGCAGGGGCGCTGTACGATGTGACTAGCAGGACTTTTTTTGACATCCGGCTGGTGCACCACTCCAGTGTTTCACATTGGAGAGACAGGGGAGGCGCTTTACAGGTGCTATGCAGGCGCTATTTTTTTTTTTCAATTTAAATTTTTATTGGAATTTTAGTGCATACAAAAGAATGTCATACATCATCGAAACAAGTAAACATACAGGAGTATAGGACGACATCACATGGAAGGCTTAGTATTACAGCTTGAAGATAACTTAGATTCATAGTAGGATACAGCAAATTAGTTGACATCCTTAAACAAGTCTAACAGCTAATTTTATATGTCCCCACATGGACATTTAGCGTTGGTAGACGATGCATAACGGAAGTACAATTGCAACAAGCAAAGGTGAGGCATCGAACAGTGAAATGAATACAAATAGGGAAATAAATGGAGAAATAAATAAAAAAATAAAAAACACCAATAAAAGAAAAGGAAGTGAGGGAGGGCAAGGGCCCGGGGGGGGGGGGAGGGAAAGGGCAAGGGAAATGAAGGGGGGAGGGAAAGGGCAAGGGAAATGAAGGGGAGGGTGAAGGAGAAGGGAACGGGAAAGGGAGTGGGAGTGAGATGGACCTAGTAGTTAGGACCAGTACATAGCGTATTAATACCAGGGCTGGAGGAAGCCTCCGCTGAGACGTAAGTAATCATTAATAGCTCGTAAGCAATCGGTTAACTAAGGTAAAACAAGGTAAGGTCACTCCTTATACCATTCAGTCCATATCTGCCATCTCCTATCAAAGCACCTCCTCTGTCCAGCTCTAGATGCGATCAGGGATTCATAAATGTAATTGTCTCGAGTGAGGGAGATTACGTTTGAGAGATTGGGGACTACGTTGGATTTCCAGTTCCAAGTGATGAGGGATCTGGAAACTAGCAAGAGGTGTGTAACCACAGTTCGGAACTGAGGGGGGAATTTGTCAATGTGTAAACTCAGCAGAGCCAGGTCAGGTCCCGGCCTCGTAATAATACCTGTCATAGAGGATATACATCTGAACACACTGTTCCAAAAGCTAGTCAAGTGTTTGCATTTCCAAAAGACATGCATAATGTTACCCACCTCTCCACATCCCCTCCAGCACAGAGGCGAGTTAGCCAGCGAGAATTTGGACATCCTGTACGGTGTGGGATACCACCGTAGAGAAATCTTCTGGGCAAGTTCCCAGTGGTTTGAGCATTTAGAGGCCTTGAAGACCGAATTAAGAGCGACCTGCCACTGTGAGTCTGTGTAGGTCTTGCCAAGATCCGCCTCCCATTTCAAGAACGGGGGGGGGCCTTGACGAAGGTGCGTCTATGCTGGAGTAGAGTGTAGAAAAGTGGTATCCCTTTGACAAGGGGAGTGGGGGAGGTTAAGAATTTCCACACTTGGACCGGGAGGAGAATTTTGTGGCTGTTAATTGATTGAAGGAAATGGGATACTTGGCAAAACCTGTACATGTCTTTCAAGGGGAGGTTGTACATGGACTGGAGGAGCTGAAAGGAGGCGAGGCGGCCCTCGCGGAAAAGATCCGAGATATGGGTGATGCCCCTGCTTTTCCAGTCTCCAAGAGTGATATTAGGGATAGCGCTCATTAGAGTCTCAATGGGGATAGGTACTTCCACCATTTCATCCCGAGGGTCGGAGATGAGTCCGAGGTCCCTCCAGGCCCCCAAGGAGGCCCGAATGGACAGGGGAAGCTGGTGAAGGGAGAAGGGTCTCAACCTGTCAAGGAATAGTAGGGAGGGTAGGTCCTTAGTGGGGCTTAGTGACCGTTCGATGCTGCACCAAGGGACCACCGGAGGATCAGTAAACCATGACTTTAGTTGGTTGAGGAGGGTTGCGCGATAGTAGTCCCTTATATCTGTAAGACCCATGCCACCAGCAGCTCTATGTCTAGTTAGTATTGTTTTAGAGCATCTGGGTCTTTGTGCGCTCCACACGTATGTCTGCAGTATAGAGTTCAAGGATCTCAGGTGGGGGGGCTTTATGGGGACAGGAAGTGTACGAAAGACGTACAGGATCTGGGGTAGCAATAACATCTTAAAGGAAGCAAGACGCCCAGACCAGGAGAGTTCTGTCTTAGCCAGCCGGGTGGACTCCTTCAAGAGTTTCCCTATTAGAGCCGGGTAGTTGGCATCCGCTAGTCCCGAGGGGTCTGCCGTGATCTGAAGGCCTAGGTATGAGATGCTATTTGTAAACCACGCATATGGGAAGGCACCTTCCAAATATGCCCGGTCAGAGGGAGGGAGATGGATAGGCAGTATGACCGACTTGGAGCAATTAACTTTGTAGTAGGAGATGTTACTGAAGGACTGAAGAACATTTTGGACGTGGGGGAGTGATTTAGCCGGGGATGTTATGGATATGATGATGTCATCGGCGAATAAGTTAATCTTATGGAGTGTATCTTGGATAGAGAAACCTAGGATTAGGGGATGGGATCTAATTTTTTCGGCCAGTGGTTCGATCAAGAGATTAAAAATCGATGGGGAATGGGGGCACCCCTGACGCGTCCTATTAGTTATTTGAAAAGGGCGGGAAAGGCAATTAGAAGTGTAGACCTGGGCCATGGGATGAGAGTAGAGGGCTAGGATAGCTGATACGATAGGACCCCGAAACCCAAACTTAGTTAAGGTCTGGGACATATAGCCCCAATGGACCCTGTCGAATGCCTTCTCTGCATCCAAAGAGAGGAGCAGAGAAGGCGTTCGAGAGGCCCAAGCATGCTGCACCACCCCAATAATCCTGCGGGTGGCATCAGACGCTTGTCTGCCTACCGTAAAACCGGACTGGTCAGGGTTGATTAATGATGGCAGAACAGTTAAAAGTCTGTGGGCGAGGATTTTGGCATAGAGCTTAACATCAGTATTTAATAATGAGATGGGGAGAAAGTTGGTAGGTACATCAGGGGGCTTGCCGGGTTTGGGTATGGTCACAACATAGGCATTTAACATCTCAGGGGGGAGGTTGGCAGAGGACATAGCCTGTGAGAACACCGAGCGCAATTTGGGAGCAAGGAGTTTGCCGAACGTCCTGTAATAGTCGTTCGGTAACCCATCCGGACCAGGAGATTTACCTAGGGGCATTTTGGCTATCGTTTTCAGAATTTCCTCCACTGTAATTGGGGCATTTAGGTCCTCAAGTTGAGAGGGGGACAGGGTGGGTAGAGAGAGATCGGCCAGAAACTTTTGTATGTCTTGGTCTGTGGGCTGTGGGGTGTCACCGTCATTTTTTAGGTTATATAGGGATGAGTAATAGTCAGCGAATGAGTTGGCAATGTTATTCGGGTCATATAGCTTGCTATCATTCGTCGGGTTGCAGATAAAGGGGATTTTCGCCCGAGTCCTCTGGTCCTTAAGGTGACGAGCTAAAAATTTGCCAGCTTTGTTACCAGAGGAGTAGTACGTCATCTTCAAGGCTTTAACTAACTTATTGTGGGATTCTAGGAGAACGCGTCTAAGGTCACATCTGAGTTTAACCAGTTTGGCTGACAGATCTGGGTTAGGCGAGGTCCTGTTTTGTGTCTCTATGGATCTGATCTCCTGCAGGAGAAGGTCAACTTTCAAGGTCCGTTGGCGTTTCAACCTCAAGCTAATTTGGAGTAGAACGCCCCTGATGAAGGCTTTGTGGGCACGCCACAGGACAGCCGGATCAGAAACCGAACCCTCATTAAACTCAAAAAATTCAGTCAGCTGTTTAGTAATATTATTTACCTGATCTTGCATTTGAAACACTCCCGCATTGGCCCTCCACACACGAGCAGGGTTGGGGGTCAACTCCTCCTCCAACACAACAGAGACAGGTGCATGGTCTGACCACGAGATGTCGTGAACGGAGGAGGAGGAGATCACCCCAAGCAGGGACCTATCCACCAAGATCATATCAATACGGGAGTAAGAATTGTGCCTTGCTGAATGGAAAGTGAAGTCGCGTTCATTGGAGTGTTGACACCTCCAGACATCATAGTAGTCCTCTCTCAGGAGTGTGGGGAATAGTGTTGGAAGGGGGCGTTTAGATTTTGAGGTTGTGTCAACACCGCAATCAACCATCATGTTAAAGTCACCGCATATAATAACCTCTCCTTTTTTAACAGAAGAAAGAATCTTGAACACCCTATTGACAAACCTAGTCTGGTGAACATTAGGGGCATAGAAATTAACAATAGTATAGGAACGATTGTTGAATTCACCTATAACAATCAAATATCTAACAGCAGGATCAGAAATCACCTCCCCAAGTTTGAATGTCAGAGAGTCTCTGATGATGGTGATGACCCCTCTATGCTTCCTATTGGGGGCAGAGGCGAAAAACAAATGGGGGTAGTTCTTGTTTGTAAGGGGAGGGGGCTTAGAGGAGAGAAAATGGGATTCCTGTACGCACAGAATGTCGGCCCGCAGTTTCTGGGCTTCCTTCCATAGTGCCGATCTTTTAATGGGGTGGTTCAGTCCGTGAACATTAAAAGAGACTATTTTAATCACCATGGTGTAAGGGGGGAATAGAGAAACAGTACCTTAGGTTGAAGCCGCACTCTAAGCTCAGATGAAATCCAAGGTGTTGTTGGTCGTAGGCAGAGGGCTTGCCACATCCTGGCATGTGGGAGGAGGTCCATCTCTTGGCAAGGGGAGGAAGTTGGCAAAAAAAAAAGAGAACAAAGAAAAAAGAAAAAAAAAATGACAAAGTCACATGAAAGCAAACAGTCAGATAACATAACGGCTCGAACAGAGCAACTCTGAGAGGTAAAAAGGGAGATTCATTTTTGAATCTGAGGGCAGCCATGCTGCTCAGTTAGTACGGAGGGGAAAGTGTCTTAGTCAGTAGGTACAGAGTAGTATAGTGATGTTTTCGAAGCCGGAGCACCTAGGAGGACCGCTTCTTGCCCTTCTTTTTGTGGGTCACCATCTGCCAGGAATCTTGGGTGCCAATTTTAGAGGTCGAGGGAGGGTCCCCATCCGCCTTTTCAGGGACAATATTCCAAGACCGCAAGAGATCGAGGCCTTCAGAGAGGGTGTTAATCACGGATGTGTGGTTGTCTCTTGTGATGGTGAGTTTGGCTGGGTAGCCCCATCTGTACACAATTTCGTGGTTGCGTAACGCTTTGGTAACTGGGAGAAGGGACCTGCGTCTCTGCATAGTAAATTGGGAGAGATCTGCGAACAATTGGATGGATGAGTATGGAGCTGGCGGGTCCTTGTTTTTCCTGAAGGACATCATAAAACGCTCCTTTATTTGAAAAAAATGCACCCACATCAGAACGTCCCTGGGTATGGTGTCAGGCAGGTGTGACGGCTTAGGCAGGCGATGTATCCTATCAATTGCTAAGTCTGCAACAGACAGATCAGGGACAATTAGCTTCATAAAGTCCTGAGCATATTGCAGCAGTTGTTGAGGGAGGACAGATTCAGGGACGCCACAGATTTTGACGTTATTTCTCCTGGATCTGTCCTCCAGGTCCGAGACCTTAGCTTTGAGCCATGCTATTTCATCAGCCTGATCGTTGTGGGCATCTACTAAGGAGTTGTGGGAAGAGGCAAACTCCCCCATCTTCTGTTCCACATGCTCCACTCTTCCCCCCAGCTCCTGTACGTCTGCCTTGAACCCCCTCATACAGTCCATCATGTCAGCGTGGAGGGAACTGCGGAGGGACACTAGCATATCCCTCAACATAGTGTCAGACAGGGGTTTGTCAGTGGTGGGGAACAAATTGATCGCCTCCGCCAGCTCCCTGGTATCATTAAGGGAATCCTGAGCACTGACCTGCTTGTTGTCTGAACACTCGGGGGACAGCCACGGCTTTGACTTAGCTGGGCTGCGTGTCAGTGGTGTGGAGGCCTCCGGGGATCCGTGCGCCGCTCCCAGCAGTGGATTCGGGCTGTTAGGGGATGAGCTGGAGCCGCTGGAGGAGGACGGCGAGGCGCCGCCGGCGCCATCTTGGATTCGGCCTCGAGGAGTCGGCGGGAAGAAGTGTGAAAGCTTCTGGATCTGGGGGGCTGTCTTCCGTTTGCGGGCCATCCCGGGGGTCCAGGCAGTCCGGAGGAGCGATCCAGGCAAGTGTGAGTGGCTGAGGGTGCTTCGGCACGTTGTTTCACCTACTGCTGGCACGGAGCTCACTGCTCAGGCATCCATGCAGGAGCTCGGTAGCCACGCCCCCCTGCAGGCGCTATTTTTAGCGTTATAGCACCTGTAAAGCACTTCAGTATTAAAGGGGTCTAAAGGAAAGCAATGGAAGTAAGTGCAACTATCACATCTTTCTTATGTGTGCCCTCCCATCTAAAACTGTTTTTGTACTCTTTCATTTGCAACATATATTTTATTATTAATACTTAATGATACATAGGGGTTGATTTACTAAAGGCAAATTGACTGTGCACTTTCACACAGACGTAACACACATATGCAACCTCACTACACTGGGCTTTTTTAAGTTGTGCTGCATATATGTGTTCCTCCCTTGTGTGCTGGGAGTGCACTGCACCAACGATACTGACCCGGATCTCCCGATTCTGGGTCACCTGATCACTGTGCTAGTCTCTGATTGTTTTCCACAGTGATCAGTCACTGTGAAGCCCGCCCCTGTTTTTTTTTTTTTCTGTGCATGAAGAAGGATACAATGCATCTTTCTTGTTCCTTGCAGAAAGAAAAAAAAAGTGCTTGTATTTTATATATATATATATATATATATATATGTATGTGTGTGTGTGTGTGTGTGTGTGTATGTATGTATGTGTGTATATATATATATATATATATATATATATATATATATATATATATATATACACACACACACACACACAGTCATGGTCGAAATTGTTGGCACCCCAGAAATTTTTCCAGAAAATCAAGTATTTCTCACAGAAAATTATTGCAGTAACACATGTTTTGCTATACACATGTGTATTCCCTTTGTGTGTATTGGAACAAAACAAAAAAAGGGAGGAAAAAAAGCAAATTGGACATAATGTCACACAAAACTCTAAAAATTAACTGGTCAAAATTCATGGCACCCTTAACTTTGGAAAAAAATTACTGAAATCTGTTGCTTTCAATAACCATCAATAGGCCACTCTTTGCAAACTGCTCCAGGTCTCTCTTATTGGAAGGGTGCCTTTTCCCAACAGCAATTTTAAGATCTGTCCACAGGTGTTCAATGGGATTTAGATCTGGACTCATTGCTGGCCACTTTAGAACTCTCCAGCGCTTTGTTTCCATCCATTTCTGGGTGCTTTTTGACGTATGTTTGGGGTCATTGTCCTGCTGAAAGACCCAAGATCTCAGGTGCAAACCCAGCTTTCTGACACTGGGCTCTACAGTGCGACCCAAAATTCTTTGGTGATCCTCAGATTTCATGATGCCTTGCACACATTCAAGGCAGCAAAACAACCCCAAAACATCATTGAACCTCCACCATATTTCACTGTATGTACTGTGTTCTTTTCTTTGTAGGCCTCATTCCATTTTCGGTAAACAGTAGAATGATGTGCTTTACCAAAAAGCTCTATCTTGGTCTCATCTGTCCACAAGACATTTTTCAGAAGGATTTTGGCTTACTCAAGTACATTTTGGCAAACTGTAGTCTTGCTTTTTTATGTCTCTGTGTCAGCTGTGGGGTCCTCCTGGGTCTCCTGCCATAGCATTTCATTTAAATGTCGACGGATAGTTGGCGCTGACACTGATGCTCCCTGAGCCTGCAGGACAGCTTGAATTTCTTTGGAACTTGTTTGGGGCTGCTTATCCACCATCCGGACTATCCTGCATCGCAACCTTTCATAAAATGTTCTCTTCCGTCCACGACCAGAGAGATATGCTACAGTGCCATGGGTTGCAAACTTCTTCATAATGTTGCGCACTGTGGACAAAGGCAAATCTAGATCTCTGGAGATGGACTTGTAACCTTGAGATTG
This sequence comes from Rana temporaria, assembly GCF_905171775.1. Classification (NCBI taxonomy): domain Eukaryota; kingdom Metazoa; phylum Chordata; class Amphibia; order Anura; family Ranidae; genus Rana; species Rana temporaria. Next base: position 277,530,879 of record NC_053492.1, on the reverse strand, counting down.
TTGATATTTTTCCACAATTTGGGTTCTCAAGTCCTCAGACAGTTCTCGTCTCCTCTTTCTGTTGTCCATGCTTAGTGTGGCACACACAGACGCACAATGCAAAGACTAAGTGAACTTCTCTCCTTTTTATCTGCTTTCAGGTGTGATTTTTATATTGCCCACACCTATTACTTGTCCCAGGTGAGTTTAAAGGAGCATCACATGCTTGAAACAATCTTATTTATCCACAATTTTGAAAGGGTGCCAAGAATTTTGACCAGACCATTTTTTGGAGTTTTGTGTGACATTATGTTCAATTTGCTTTTTTTCCTCCCTTGTTTTGTTTTGTTTCAATACACACAAAGGGAATACACATGTGTATAGCAAAACATGTGTTACTGCAATACTTTTCTGTGAGAAATACTTGATTTTCTGAAAAAATGTCTGGGGTGCCAACAATTTTGTCCATGACTATATATATCTAGAAAGAAAAACACCTAGATCACAATTTGATCTAGGTCTGGGTTAGTGTTTAGGTCAAAGGTCAGGGGCAGTATATGTTGTACAAGATTTATTTATTTATTTTTGTTTAAATTAGCATCAGTATCTGTCAGTGCCGGTGTGTTTTTTAGATGGGCCAAAAAAAAACTAAATGCAAAATGCGCACTATTGCTTCTGGCCTTACTACGGGTACAAACAACAAATAACATACACATATGTGGTATCATTGTGATTTTAAGGTTGTTCTTTGGCTTTAGCTTATGGTACTAACAAGATAATAAAAAAAAAGTTGGGATGATATGTAAGGTTTTACTAACACATATCAAAATTAAAAATTGAGCTTAGACATTTAGATTTTTTTTTACCATTAGGTGTGAAAGGGTTAAATAGCTGAATGTCAGTTGTATCCCTGGTTACGTAGCAAAGAGCGAGAGACATGTACAAATATATTTCTGTGGTTACTGAGCACTTCTCTCTTTTATGTTTATAGGCTTTATCCAGGCTTTTGTCTCTGACTTGTGGTCTGCTCTTGAATGTGGAAGAGATGATGTCAGGGTCACTCACCCAAAACCCACCCCTGTAGATCCCATAGACAGGAGCTGTCAAAAGGTAAAATGGTAATTATGACATTCTTAGGCCTGGCATAATATATATATATATATATATATATATATATATATATATATATATATATCTATATATATATATATATATCTATATATAAACACACACACACAATAGATATAAAAAGTCTACACACCCCTGTTAAAATATCATCAGGTTTCTGTGATGTAAAAAAAATGAGACAAAGATAAGTAATTTCAAAACTTTTTCTACCTTTAATGTGACCTATAAACTCTACAACTCAATTGAAACACAAACTGAAATCTTTTTTTGGGAGGGGGGGGGGGTAAAAATAAAAAATAAATTAATAATGTGGTTGCATAAGTGTGCACACCCTCTTAAAACTGGGGATGTAGCTGTGTTCGGAATTAAGCAATCACATTCAAACTCATGTTAAAGCGGTTGTATAGTCCCATTTTTTTTCTTGTCACCTGTAAAGCAAAAGGCATAATGATCTAGTATGCTAGTACACATACTAGCTCATTATGAAATACTTAACTTAGAACGAGGCATTAGTAACTTACCTGGTCAACGCCGAGGTAGCTAATATGTTGCCTTGGTGTGTCTTCCAGGTTTCGCGGCTCTAGCACTGCGAGTGGCTGGAGCTGCGATGTCGTCACTCCTGCACGTGGGAGACTTCTTTCCAGGAAGGTCCGGCGTCTGCTGGGCCTTCAGCCAAGAATCCCCTGTGTGCATGCGCCGCTGCAGTCAGCGGCTCATTGCAAGGGGAATATCTCCTAAACCGTAAAGGTTTAAGAGATATTTTTTTACCTACAGGTAAGCCTTATTATAGGCTTACCTGTAGGAAAAAGTTCAAAACATGACTATATAACCACTTTAAATAGGAGTCATTATACACCTGCCATCATTTAAAGTGCCTCTGATAAACCCCAAATAAAGTTCAGCTGTTCTAGTAGGTATTTCCTGACATTTTCTTGGTCGCATCCTACAGCAAAAGCCATGGTCTGCAGAGCGCTTCCAAAGCATCGGAGGGATCTTATTGTTAAAAGGGATCAGTCAGGAGAAGGGTACAAAAGAATTTCCAATGCATTAGATAAACCATGGAAAACAGTGAAGACAGTCATCAAGTGGAGAAAATATGGCAAAACAGTGACCTTACTAAGAACTGGACGTCCCTCCAAAACTGATGAAAAGACGAGATGAAAACTGATCGGGGAGGCTGTCAAAAGGCCTACAGCAATATTAAAGGAGCTGCAGAAATATCTGGAAGTACTGGCTGTGTGGTACATGTGACAACAATCTCCTATATTCTTCATATGTCTGGGCTATGGGGTAGAGTGACAAGACAGAAGCCTTTTCTTACCAAGAAAAACATCCCAGCCCGGCTACATTTTGCAAAAACACATCTGAAGTCTCCCAATAGCATGTGGGAAATGTGTTCTGGTCTGATAAAACCAAGGTTGAACTGTTTGGCCATAAATCCAAAAGATATGTTTGGTGCAAAAACAGCACTGCACATCACCAAAAGAACACTATACCCACAGTGAAGCATGGTGGTGGCAGCATCATGCTTTGGGGCTGTTTTTCTTCAGCTGAAACAGGGCCTTAGTCAAGGTAGAGGGAATCATGAACAGTTCCAAATACCAGTCAATATTGGCCCAAAACCTTCAGGCTTTTGCTAGAAAGCTAAACATGAAAAGGAACGTCATCACGACAACAACCCAAAGCATACATCCAAATCAACAAATGCCTATACCAGAAGAAGATTAAAGTTTTAGAATGGCCCAGTCAGAGCCCAGACCTGAATCAGGTTGAAAATCGATGGGGTGATCTGAAGAGGGCTGTGCAAAGGCGATGCCCATGCAATCTGACAGATTTGGAGTGTTCTTGCAAAGACGAGTGGGCAAGTTGACAAAATATACCATGCTGACTCATACCAAAAAAGACCGAGTGCTGTAATACAATCATAAGGTGCTTCAGCAAAGTATTCGTTTAAGGGTGTGCTCACTTATGCAACCATATTATTATTATTATTATTATTATTATTATTATTTTTTTTTACTTCCCTCCACCTAAAATATTTCAGTTTGTTTAACTGAGTCATACAATTTATAGGTCACATTAAAGGTGGAAAAAGTTCTGAAATGATTTATCTTTGTCTTGTGTGTGTGTGTGTGTGTGTGTGTGTGTGTGTACAGTGCCTTGCTAAAGTATTCACTCCCTTGGATTTTTACCTTGTTTGTTACATTACACCTTTTATTTTTATTTTTATTTTTTTAAATCTGAATTATATGTGATGGATCAGAACACAATAGTCTAAGTTGGTGAAGTAAAATTAGAAATATAGATGCATAAAACTGATACATGGCATGTTCATATGTATTCACCCCCTTTGTTATGAAGCCCATACAGAGCTCTGGTGCAACTAATTACTCACATAATTAGTAAAATTATGTCCACCTGTGTGCAATCTAAGTGTCACATGGTCATTACATATACACACCTTTTTATAAGGCCCCAGAGGCTGCAACACCTATGCAAGAGGCACCACTACCAAGCACTGCCATGAAGACCAAGGAACTCTCCAAACAAGTAAGGAACAATGTTATTGAGAAGTCTATTATAACCAAATAGAAAGAACATGGCACAACACCAAACTTGCCAAGACGGACCAGGAAAGGAGGACATTAATCAGAGTGGCAGCACATAGACCTAAGGTAACCCTGGAGGAGCTGCAGAGTTCCCCAGCAAAGACTGGAGTAACTGTACATGGGATGAAAATAAGCCGTACGCTCCATAGAGTTGGGCCTTATGGAAGAGTGGCCTGAAGAAAGCCATTACTTTTAGCAAAAAAACTAAATGGCATGTTTTGAGTTTGTGAAAAGGCACGTGGGAAACTCCCAAAATGTATGGAGGAAGGTGCTCTGATCTGATGAGACTAAAATTGAACTTTTTGGACATCAAAGAAAATGCTATGTCTGGCGTAAATCCAACACATTACATCACCCAAAGAACACCATTTTTTTCCGGCAGTCGGGACTGGGAAACGGATCAGAGTTGAGGGAAAGATGGATGGCGCTAAATACAGGGATATTCTTGAGCAAAACCTGTACCACTCTGTGTGTTGATTTGAGGCTAGGGCAGAGGTTCACCTTCCAGCAGGACAATGACCCCAAACACACTGCTAAAGCAACACTTGAGTGGTTTAAGGGGAAACAAGTAAATGTGTTGGAATGGCCTAGTCAAAGCCCAGACCTCAATCCAATAAAAAATCTGTGGTCAGACTTAAAGATTGCTGTTCACAAGCACAAACCATCTAACTTAAAGGAGCTGGAGCAGTTCTGCAAGGAGGAATGGGTAAAGATCCTAGTGGTAAGATGTGGCAAGCTCATAGAGGCTTATCCAAAGTGAGTTGGAGCTGTGACATCCGTAAAAGGTGGCTCTACAAAGTATTGACTTTAGGGGGGTGAATCGTTATGCACATTGACTTTTTCTGTTATTTTGTACTATGTTTTGTTTGCTTCACAATAAAAATAAAAAATAAAAAAACATCTTCAAAGTTGTGGGCATGTTCTGTAAATTAAATGATGCACATCCTCAAACAATCCATGTTAATTCGAGGTTGTGAGGCAACATAACACGAAAAATGCCAAGGGGGTGAATACTTTTGCAAGGCACTGTGTATGTATATTTTTGTTTAATTGTGTATTTATTGAGGATTTGCAATGTTATATATATTTTTTGTATTTTAGTAAAAAAATGGCACAATGTTAAAATGTATTATATTGCAGCTCACCAATAATTAGATGTGGTGGCTGCATCAGTTCTCTTTTCTTTGGCTTTTTACCTCTGTTTTCAGCTGGTGATCTGGCCAGTAACAGAACTCCTGTATTAGTGAGATACCACTCTTGATGAATGAGGCACAGCAGGCAACAGCATTGTCAGTCGAGGTGGGGGGTAATGTTAAATGTATTAGTAGATTTAAATACACTAACAAATTGAAGAAAAACTCCAGCTCGCACTTTATAATCAGTTACAGCAAACAGTTTTTTTTTTTTTGTCTCTTTGGGATAAAAGTTTTTACATGAATAAATAAAAGCTGATCATTTAATCACCCCTGCCAGTGTTAAGTGCTTTGTCTCATCTATGTAAACTGATACATTCTTCTGGAGAGCTTGTGCTTTTGAAAAACCACATACTTGCTGGCCAGGTCACCGGATAAATAATTGAAGAAATCCTCAAAAAGGAAACTAATACAGCCATTGCATCTAAGAATTGGTAAGCTGTAATATAATAAATGATTGCTTTTGGGTTTAATACTGCTTTAAATGTTACTAAATGTATTGTCATTGTGAGAAAATATGTGAATTTTATAGTATTCTTCGAAGAAGGAATTGGTAACGCTGAATGCAGAAATCCTGTTTCACTCTTACAAATAATTAATGTACTTAATTGATGTGCTAGTCTTATGTGCTCCTATGGCTTAGCATCAGAAATTCCCTATAGACTTGTTCTCCTATGCATCTAGATGCAGAATGGTAATACAAGGATAAGTGCATTCTCATCACTAAATCAATCTCCTCTTAGTGAAGTTGCGCCTTTTGTTTCCAAATAAAACACATCTGAGGTTTAATTATTTTATCTCTTATCTTTTTATTATCAAGTCCTTTCTAGCAATGGTGAATTTGTCTTCATACCCTGCTGTTTATGAGCTGCTAGGAAAGCAAGTCTTGCCTTCGAAGAATGAATACTCTCTCCGTGAAGTTCCCTCCTGCTTTGTTGTAAGTTAAAATGCCTTTATGCAAGTACCGTAACTGTTTTCAGTGCTCTTAGCTGCAAAAACAAATGTATCTTGACATATTTGCTATGTAAATATAATTTTCTTAAATACTGTTAAAGGAGAACCTTGATGAGCAATATTTGCATTTAAACTGGATATGTAATTTAATTACAGTGCAATTTCAGAATAAAATCCTGCTTTCTGAGGGCCTGTGTTTATGGGCTTTGGACTTGTGTTGCAAACATAGTGTACCAGAAGTTATAGAAGATGGTTTTAATTTATATTTAAGCCTTAGGTTCACATCTAAAATTCCAAGCTTCTTTTGATTAAATATGACTGTAGGTTGCTTTGGGCCTTGCCTTGTATAGAGCAAATTGGCTAATTACCCAGTTTCACTCAATATGCTACTCAGATTTGTGCATATCAGGTCTATTACAGTTCTAGACTAGCTTATAGTCTTTTAACTCATTTTACGGTAAGCAAGAAACATTGTGTGAAGTATAGTAAAACATTTCTTCCATTTATTGAAACCAATGCATTTAAGGATTTATATGCTTGTCTCCCTTAGGCCAGCTACCTTGTGTCACCCCTCTCTAACACATAAAACAAGCAGAACCAAAAATACTATAACCACTTCAGCTCTGAGCCTCTTTCTGAGATTTGGTGTTTACAAGTTAAAAACTGTATTTTTTTTTGCTAGAAAATTACTTGGAACCCCCAAACATATATATATATATATATATATATATATATATATATATATATATATATATATATATATATATATATATATATATATATATATATATATATATATATATATATATATATTTGTGTGTGTGTGTGTGTGTATATATATATATATAACACCCTAGAGAATAAAATGGTGGTCTCTCACACCGTATTTGCACAGCAGTCTTACAAGCGCACTTATTTGAATTAAAGAATAAGACAGCATGAAAGTTAGCCCAATTAATTTTTTTATATTGTAAAAGATAATGTTACGCCTGAGTAAATTGATACCCAACGTGTCACGCTTCAAAATTGGACACGCTCGTGGAATGGCAACAGCTGGCGGGCCATGAGCACCCATGCTATACATGCTCTGGTGAGAAGGGACTAAAGAGGTGACCGGCAACCTGTCAATCATGATCTACAGTACCTGTCGCCGAGAATGTGTGCCAACATCTCGCACTCGCCGGAATAGGAAAAGCACATTCCAGCAAGCGCGTCATAGAATCGACGAGGATCCAACTTGGATTCCCGAACCGGAGAGCAGAGAAGATAGAAGAAGACCCCCAGAGAGCAGAGAAGACCCCCCTCCTGTGCCGTACCAGGCCGCATGCCCTCAACATGGGGGGGTGCTCTGGGGCAGGGGGGCCCCCTGTGCCCCCCCCACCCCAAAGTACCCTGTCCCCATGTTGATGAGGACAGGGCCTCTTCCCGACAACCCTGGCCGTTGGTTATCTGGGTCTGCTGGCGGGGGGCTTATCGGAATCTGGGAGCCCCCTTTAACAAGGGGGCCCCCAGATACCAGCCCCCCACCCTAGGTAAATGAGCATGGGGTAAATCGTTCCCCTACCCATTCACCTGGAGGCAAAGTGTCAATAAAATAAACACACAACACAGGGTTTTAAAATAATTTATTAGTCAGCTCCGGGGGTCGTCTCCGCTGTCCGGGGGGTCTTCTCCGCTCTCTGGGGGTCTTCTTCTATCTTCTCTGCTCTCCGGTTATTCTCCCACTCGCTCTCTGGTGCCTTCTTCGGGGCTGGCCACCGCTATCTTCTTTGTAGCTCCATGGGTCCCGGAGCATGATGGGACTGTGACACCATAAGATGCCTATATAAATCGGTGCGAGCTGCGCACCCGGCATTACAACATCTGAAGAAAAGAAGAAGGCAGAAGGCGGCAAAAAATAGCGGGCTAAGCTGCCGCTAGTAAGAGAGCTACAAAGAAGATGGCGGCGGCCAGCCCCGAAGAAGGCACCAGAGAGCGAGCGGAGAAGATGCCCCGGAGAGCGGAGAAGATCTCCCGGAGAGCGGAGAAGACCCCCGGAGCTGCCTAATAAATTATTTTAAAACCCTGGGTTGTGTGTTTATTTTATTGACACTTTGCCTCCAGGTGAATGGGTAGGGGTACAATGTACCCCATACTCATTCACCTAGGGTGGGGGGCCGGTATTTGGTGGCCCCCTTGGTAAAGGGGGCTCCCAGATTCCGATAAGCCCCCCACCCGCAGACCCCGACAACCAACGGCCAGGGTTGTCGGGAAGAGGCCCTGTCCTTATCAACATGGGGGCAGTGTACTTTGGGATGGGGGGGCCGCAGGGCACCGCCCTGCCCCAGAGCACCCACCCCCCATGTTGAGGGCATGCGGCCTGGTACGGCTCAGGAGGGGGTGGGGCGCTCGCTCATCCCCACTCCTTTCCTGACCGGCCAGGCAGCGTGCTTGGATACAGGTCTGATATGGATTGTGGGGGAACCCCCACACCATTTTTTTGGTGTAGGGGGTTCTCCTTACAATCCATACCAGACCTAAGGGCCTGGTATGCCCCTGGGGGGGAACCCATGCCGTTTTTTTATTTAAAATTTGACGTGGAGTTCCCCCTCATGGTTCATACTAAACGCTGCGGCTAGAATTGGTGGGAATCCAAGTCGGATCCCCGTCGCTTCTATGACGTGCTGGCTGGAATGTGCTTTTTCTATTCCAGCGAGTGCGAGATGTCGGCACCCTGTCGCCGAGAATCAGCGCGATGCTGTCGTGCTGGAAACACATTACATAGACGGGAGAACACTGGTACACAAATTGGCATTCATGTTTCCCCTGCCACAGCATATGGAGATTATCATGATGAGGTCGCTGACTCAACTTGGGTGCCAGATAGAGCAGAGGAGGAAGAAGAGTAGAGAGCAGCCACCATATTCCATCACATTTCTGGAGCTGTTATCTGCCGGCCCACTTCCCACAGCTCAGCTGTCTGGGGCTTTTTTTAGTACACATGCAGTCGATCGTACTGTTGCTATTTGCAAACTTTGTCTCAAGCACATCCAGCGTTGCAAAAACACCAACCATTTGGGTACCACATGCCTGATAAGGCATTTAACCTCCCACTACTCAGCCCCTTGGCAAGAGCACCTAAAAGCCACACAGAAGGGGCACAAATCTGTCCCTCCTCCTTACTCACCTCAGTCTGTCCTTTCTATACCTCATGGCCTCTCAGCAGCCTTCGCTGACTGGGATGGTTATATAGCACAGGGTGTCCCAGTTCCTTGCAGCACATCTACCAGCAGCAAACCACCAGTTGTATACTATAGCCGATTGCAGCTGAAAAAACCTGCTTGTAAAACCCCTGATTTGTGACATGCCCATCAGGTGGAACTCGACTTTAGCAATGTTGCAGCGGCTGAACATGCAGCAGAGGGCCATCAACAAGTACCTAAGTGAGTATGGCACAATGACAGGCTCAGGCCACAAGAGGAGGCCACAAGAATGGTGAGCCGTGACAATGCATACATCGGTGACACAATCCCTGTTGTGTTGCCTCTTCTGGAGCAGACTACGTGGCATCATGGACAGGGCACTCGAGGCAGAGCAGCGGGTTGTAGAGGAGGACTTCCTTTCCTCTCAAGGCCCTTTTTATACAGACACCATTTTTCCTATGCTACAGAACACACGCGGATAATGAGGAGGAGGATACCTGGCAGTTTCTGAAGCATTGAAGCAGAGAAAGACATACATCAAACAGTAAAATATGTTTTTTCATCCCCAGAACCCTTTGGAGTAGTACATGGCTGGGAGGAGACAGTTCCAGAAACTGTAATCCTTGGTGACCCAGAGGAGTCTGCTTCTCACGCCTCCGCATATTTGCCGTGTATGGGCTCCCTCATGTTTCAAAGCCTGCAAAAGGACCCAAGAATATGTGGCGTAAAGGAAAAGGATCACTATTGGTTGGCAACTCTCCTTGACCACCGTTATAATGGGAAAGTCTCATAACTCATCACATCCCCACGGAGAGTACAGAGGACACCTTGAAGAGGAGTTTATCGAACACTTTTTATGACTCTGGAAGATTACAGTGTCATGAAAAATGTAGTTTTGAGGCTTCTGCTGGTCAAGAGAGGAGCGGTGGAGAAGTCAGCCACCTATGTGATGCATTTTTCATTTTTGTAGTGCTCTTCGCCCAGGCCTGTCGGCTTCCATATCCCATCGGCAGCGTCTGCACCACATGGTGGAAAATTATCTAGGGGCAAAAAAAAGATGGAGCGCTTTCTAGTCGACGATCCACTGGCTTACTGGGTCATGAGAATAGATCACTGGACAGAAGTTGCCCAGTATGCTATTGAGCTGCTGGTCTGCCCAGCATCCAGCATGCTTTCCAAACAGGCATTCAGTGCTGCTGGAGGCTTTGTTGCTGATCATAAAACGCATCTGTCCACAGACTCCGTGGACCGTCTGACTTTTATCAAAATGAATCAGTCCTGGATTACCAGCAGCTATGAAGCTCCTGATGCCGCCGATGAAGTGTTTTTGGGATGTGAAATCTCTATAGGACTTCTAGGCTGCTTAGTGTTGTGGGTGTTGATTTCACTCGGAAGAATGTTTTTGGTGTAGGTTTCATGGGAAAAATTAACACCCAAAGAAAAATCTTTGGGTGAAAACCTGTTTGACAGATGCATATTATTGTAATTTTTAACAGCAAGGCCAATTCTTGCTTTCACCAAGAGTATCTCTATAGGGTTACGGTGTGAAGGCACTACTGACACCCAGAGACCAATTTTTTCGCACCCGTTACTTCTATAGAAAGTTTGGGGTAGAGACACCAGGATTTATCCAAAAAATATCTAATCTTGTTCCCAGTGCACTACATTGTGGCCTCCTCATACAGACTGGCTCCCCAAGCCATTGCTTACAAAATAAAGAAAGCTTGCAGAGAAAATGTCATTGTTTGGGCTTTATAAATGCAATTATTGCTGCAGCACACACAGTACAGATGTGCCACCTTACAGATGGACAAAGGGGATCCCCCAGGCACAATATTGAAATGAATTTTTAATTGTTATGCTTTCCGTTGATGCATGTCCCCCAGGGTAACACTGGACCCCCATAACCATTTTATGCCCGATTACTTGCATATAAGCCTGCAAAATGGTCAGTTTTGACTTATCACATTTGGGTCCCATAGACTCCAATGGTGTTTGTTATTCCGTTCTGAACTTTCACGATGTTGGAAAGTTCTGGTGCAAACTGAACAGGGTTGTTCGGCCCATCACTATTAATCAACAAAGGTTGCCTACCCTAGAACTAAAGGAATAACAATTTCCTCCAACTGAATTAGGCTCCATGCACACTGGACTTAAAAAATGTATATTCTACAGGCGTTTGACCTTTTTTTCTCCTGCCTCTAGAAGCACTTCTATTGTGCTCTATGTGTCTTTGCACATTATTGACTGCTACAGGAGTTTTCTGTCAGGGACGTTCAGAGGCAGGAAAAAAAACCCTTCTCTATCGCGTTTCCTGGAGGAGTTTAGGAGCTGTAAAAACGTCAGTCTCTCCTAAACTCCTCTTATCTCTTCTGAACGTCAAGTGCCAACGTTTTTTTTAGATGTGTTGTGGGAGTAAAAACTTTTGCAGAGGGGAGTGTAGTGCAAAAAACGCCTATAAACTAAACTCTCATAGACTCGCCTAAACTTTGTACAATATGCTTTCATTTTGCGTCTTTTATGCCACGTTTTTCAAGCTAAAACCTTTGACATTTTTTCTGCTCCTAGTGTGCATGGAGCCTAAGTGTATAGCTCAGTAAAACCTTCTTAGACCAAAAGGAATTTTAATGTCTCATTCCATCTCGTATCTCAAAAATAATTATTCCTCACTTTAGGAAAGTGAGTGGAGCCATGCAAATCAATACTTTATACACCAGAAGCCAGATGCGCATCCAAAGCCACTGATGTATAGTGCAAATATAGCCTAATATAGAGACATTTATTTATAACTGTATACAGCTGTTTTAGGCCTTTTGACCATCATAGTTACATAGTAATTGTTGCAGTGCATGGAAACCATGGTTTCCATAGAGTAGGACCTGGGACCCAATGAAACAGTATAACCATAAAAGTTTTATAGTGAGAAAGAACTAAAAAAATGTAAAAGCCCTCCACCCGAATCAGTGTGCAATACAGTGAAACCTGCTTAAAACCTTTTTTCGGGCTCCAAGCCCTACATAATAGAAGTCATGGTTTCCATACATGAGATGGCCAGATAACTGTGGTTTTCTAGTTATTAGACTTTATTAGCATATAGACAGAACAGGTTATAGGGTTTTAGGGCAGCAAAAGGTAGCCCCTAGTTGCCAAAGCCTATAGAGCCTAATGCTAAATCCAGCCCTGTATATCTGATTGCCATGGCTTTTTGAATATTTTGCCTCTTTGCAATCTCCAGAGATTACTTGATTTATTTTTTAATTATTTACTAGTATTTTTTAGAGCACAAGTGTCAGACTAAGCATTATACAGTGAAGCCGGTCATACTGTACATGGATTGAAATCCTACCAGTTAAGCAGGGACCTGCCAGATCTCGATCCATGCATGGGCAGGCTTGGTTGCACACAAGTTGATCGACCTGTTTGAAAATTGTCTCTCAATCATAGCCATCAGCTATAGCCTTAGTAAGTAGCCTTAGGCTGGCCATACACAAGTCATTTTCTTTAGTTCAACCAGTGGGTTGAATGAAAGAAGATTACTCCATTTCCCCATCCACACACTCAATGTGTATGGGGGAATCAAGTAATTTGCTTTTGTGCAACCTGTTGGTGGAACAAAAGAAAATGACTTGGCCAGCAAAAGGCCATTCTGTCTCCTGCCTAATATCAGTGCTGATAACAAACACTCATAAAACTATTGTGTAATAAAGGTGTCAGCAGAATTAACAGGAAACAAAATAAAAGGTTTTGCAAATTGACAGGTTTATCCTTCTTCAGTTTTGGATAGTCAGTTGTCATCACTAAGCTCAGGCAGCAACCTGACCCTAAACTCACATTTCAACAGGGATATAATACAACTAAGCAATGGGGCACACACAGTTGTCCCCGAGAGGCAAGGCTGCATTGTTTATGTTGGGAATAGAGGTTGTGCACACTTGTCATTTACTGAGTAAATTGAAGTTGTGCACAGTTTTCATTTATTGAGTACCGGTAAATGGATACATTTACCATGACACATCATACTGTTAACAGTAGGTTATATATGGTGAGTGCTGAGTTAATATTACATTGGTGTAGGCTTTGTTATCCTTGTTGTGCTGTGCAATTCTGATCAACAAAAGGGAAATGCAGAAATCATACTTGTTCTATTTGACCTCACTTTCCAAAGGCTTTATTTATCTGTCAAACCCAAAATGCTTGCATTTTTTTTTTTTTTTTTATGAAAACTGTTTTATAATAAGGATTATGCATAATATTTAGACACCATGAAAAAAATAATTTGGCATAATCTGTTGCTACTAAATACTCATTGTAGCGAAGCAGATGCCATAGTAACAGATTTGTTGGTTGTCGATGTGCCTATATTTATTTGTAACTTTTTTTGATGGAGAAGAATGAAAATTACCAGCCAATATCAGTGGATAACTTGATACTAAAGTCATTTTTTTTTCTTTAAAAATAATAAACTTGTTATACTTACCTGCTCTGTGCAGTGGTTTTGCACAGAGCAACCCAGATCCTCCTTGTCTCAGTTCCCTGGCTGAAGCTCCTGCCGAGTGCCCCCCACAGTAAGCAGCTTGCTAAGGGGGCACCCGACCCGAGCCGCAGCACTGTGTGTCCATTCAGACACGAAGCTGCAGTTTGGCCCTGCCAAAGGCACTGCTGCTGTGTCTTAGCCAATCAGGAGGGAGAGTACTGGTGGCCGAGGCACTCATGGACATCGTTGGATTGAGATAGGCTCAGGTAGATATTAGGGGGTCGAGAAGGGCTGCTGCACACAGAAGGTTTTTCATCTTAATGCATACAATGCATTAAGGTAAAAAACCTTCTGCCTTTACAACCACTTTAAAAAGGACCAGTAATGATTGGGTTTTATGAGAAATCCTGTAATTTTTAAAGCTGCCTCACCCTGAAGTCTTGTTGTATCCCCTGACCCTCTGCTCTACAGTTCTTCTCAATTTGCCCAAGCTACTTCTTTATTAACGAGACTTTAAATGTATAGCAGTTTAGGCTTGAAAGGTCAAGGATAAGGTGTGTTGACACACAGGAAATATGAGTTGCCTGATCTCCCTCAGCATAGTATCCTGCAATGGTGATACTAGCAGATTATTCAGTGCTCTTTGATCAAACAGTGCCCCTTTTCATACTCATGACATCAGTGAATACTAAGAGTGTATGCTACTGTTTTATGCAGGTGGCTATTGAGGAGTAGCTTCTGTGAGGAACAATACATATTGATACACTAGCCAAACCACAGTGCACATTAGTACAGACCAGCAATTGAGAGACAAAGGAACAGATAGACACAAAGAGACAGATACATGAAGGGCAAATTTAGGGCAAACCAGGGAAATGAAAGATACATGGGTAGGGATGTTAGGTTCAGGGACAAACCCAATTAGTGGCAGACAGGCAGTAGGGACATAACAAAAATTAGACATAGTAGGGCTAATGTGAATAAAGATGAAAAAAACAAGACATGATCAAAATAAGAATGAGAAATAGTAGGGAGATACTTAGGCTGGGACACATTCACAAACACAATGCATTTAATATTCATCTTTTGAGACAAGCCTGGGTCAATCACCTTCTTACTGTAGCGAACAACTGTGCTCTTTGCTGCCAGTAAAACTATAAAAAAAAAATCAATAGTATGTGTTTCCTAAATGGTTAAGGCTTTTGCCCCACCAATAGTATATCGATTGGCTCTGTGGCAGCCACAAGTTCATTTAAAAATAGGCATATATAAAAAAAATTATTGTGCTCCTAAAAAATACAAAATGATCATATGAACTCAAGTGACCTTCAGCAATAGTGTTCAAACCAAAAACAATAACGTGTAAGTTCATAAATAAAAACTAAAGGGTTAACAATGAAGATTCATTCCAATAGGTAAATACAGGACTTTTTTTCAGGGGGAACTTGGGGGAACTCAGTTCCACCACCTCTGGCTCAGACCCTTTGGTGCCTGTTCACCACAATCACCTGTAAACACAGAAGTCTGGTTTCTGTGTTTACAAGTGACAGTTTTGTAACCCCTTGAACTCTGCACTCTGTATGTAATGCAATTCTGGTATTTAATGCCCCTTTAAGACCCTTCTACTGTTTGTGAAATCTGAACAGGTCGTGGTTGAGTTCCTGCACCTATTTTCTGAGAAAAAAAGCTCTGGGTAAATATGAACGGACTCATAAATAGCAAAGTCCATGTAAATTAAATGGGATAAGGAAAACTTGATAGCAGGTGAATCTACTTTGGTGTTCTGTTCCTCTAGTAAAAGAAAGGTGTTTACCGCCGCTTACTAGATAGAAGATCATATAGCGCTCATCAGAATATACTCCAGCCACGCCAGGATAGTCATCCGGGGATTCCTCCTCCAGGACACACTGTTTGCGTTGTACTGAATTCCGTTCGGCTTACGCTGGATTCCTGCTGCGGTATACTCCTCACAGTTTCATCCGATCAGATCACCGATCACCAGTTCCGTGTAACATTTAGGCAGGATAAAAAAAGAAGAAAGCCTCATGGTGAAGGTTCAAAGGTGTTTATTTAAAAAAACTGCACTGCACTGCAAACACACCGCAAATACACCAAAAGACATGCAAAGATGAAAAAACACAGCCGCGGCTGACAGTCCGATCGGCTTGTGCGTGGTGACGTATAGAGTACTGACTCCACCCAACGCGTTTCCCCGTAACAGGATTCTTCTGGGAAAGGAGATCTCCTTTCCCAGAAGGGGAACTGTCAGTCGTGGCTGTGTTTTTTCATCTTTGCATGTCTCTTGGTGTATTTGCGGTGTGTTAGCAGTGCAGTGCAGTTTTTTAAATAAACACCTTTGAACCTTCATACTACACCATGAGGCTTTCTTCTTTTTTTATCCTGCCTGAGTGTTACACAGAACTGGTGATCGGTGATCCGTTTGGGTGAAACTGTGAGGAGTATACTGCAGTAGGAATCCAGCGTAAGCCGAACGGAATTCAGTACAAACCGAACAGTGTGTCCTGCAGGAAGAATCCCCGGATGATTATCCTGGCCTGGCTGGAGTATATTCTGATGAGCGCTATATGATCTTCTATCTGATAAGCGACGGTGAACGCCTTTCTTTTACTAGAGGAACAGAACACCAAAGTAGATTCACCTGCTATCAAGTTTTCCTTATCCCATTTAATTTACATGGACTTTGCCATTTATGAGTCCGTTCAAATTGACCTATTGGAATGAATCTTCATTGTTAACCCTTTAGTGTTTATTTATGAACTTACACATTATTGTTTTTGGTTTGAACACTATTGCTGAAGGTCACTTGAGTTCATATGATAATTTTGTATTTTTTAGGTGGGATCGCAAATAATTTTTTTAGATATGTATGTTGACATGAAGATTTAAGGTTTTTTGATTGCAGCACCACTTTATTTATCAATTTATTTATATTTTTGCAATTTTTCCTTTTTGCACGTTGGTGTAATTTTTTTCATTATTATTTATTTATTAAGGGTTTCAGCGCTTTTTTTTTTTCCCTTTACATTTAAAAATAGGCACCTTTTGGTCATGTACCATTTTCGCTATGCATTTCCTACAATAAATTAGCTAATTTTACTTATGTATGCTTTTCCATGGAGAAGCGTATGCATGTTAACTTTAAATTAAATCAGACCAAAAATTTTCATTGGTGTCAATGCGCATTTAGCCACGTAAGCGCTTAGCAGCGTTTTAAAATAAATAAATCCCTCTTCTATTTTCCACTGCCAAATTTACCACCATGCCAAATAAAATAAATAAATATGTTAAATTAGAATGTGTCAGTGCCATTTTGGTTGGGGAGAGAGATAGAGGAGAGAGCATTTGAGAGTAGCTGTGAGTATGTTGGAATTTATTTGATATTCATAGAGGTTTGTGGCGTTTTTGATTATGGATCCCGTCGTTCATAAAATAGATGAGGTAATCGTGCTGATTGTCTTGCGGCGGAGAAGGAGACAGTTGGAGCAGGAGAGAAGCAGCAGGCGTTGTTGGTTCTGGACACATCCAATCGTATCCCAGTGTCTTTCTTTGGGGTACTTTAACAACATGTATGCCCAACTTCACATGCATCCGGACAAATTCTATAAATTGTATGTGAATGTCTGTGCCAGCCTTTGATGACCTACTGGAGAGGCTCAGGCAAAGGCTGGCAAAGAATTGACACTTTGATTCGAAGCAGTGTGTCACCCGAGGAACGGCTGCTTTTGACACTCAGGTAAGTGACTTTTTTTGATAAGGAATATGTGGATGGGGTTAGGAATTAGGGTTAGGAGTTAGGGGTTAGGACTTGGGGGTTAGGACTTAGGGTTAGTTTAATTGAAGGTCAAGGGTTATGAGATGTGGCTTGAAAGGTCAAAGGTTAGGAAGCTTGTTATTTGTATGATGATTTAAAAAAAAAATTATGGTATTTTAGGTTCCTTGCTACAGGACAACCCTTTGTGTCCTTGCATCATTACTTCCTTGCATCATTACTTCCTCCTCCTACTTCCTTGTCTCAATTGTGTCCGGGGTAACAAGAGAAACCTGTGTGACAATACGGGAGGAGTTAAAGGGGTTGTAAAGGCTTTTTTTTTTAAATAACAAACATGTCATACTTACCTCCACTGTGCACCTCGACTTCTGGGGTCCCCTGGGTGGTCGGTCACTGCCAGGTGTTTTTTCACCTTAATGCATAGGATGCTTTAAGGTGAAAAAACACAAGGGTTTACAACCCCTTTAAAGGAAGTGGTAATACCAGAGCCTACAGAAGACCTCTGGGAAGCAGATGTAGACGCGTTTTGGCAGAAAACTTAGTTCCCCAATTGTATAGGTTCCCTTGATGGCAAATACATCAGGGCAGAGAAACCTCCCCACTCAGGATCGGCGTATTTCAATTACAAAGATATTTATATGTGGTCCTCCTGGCATTGGCTGATTCCCATCTATGATTCTTTGCTGTGGATGTTGAAGCGTATGACAGCCAAGGTGACGGCCACATATTTTGTGAGTCAGCCTTCAGATGTCGTCTACACGAACGATGGCTCAACATTCCACTCAGCAGGCCTCTACCCTGCACTGAGGAACCCAGCTTGCCATTGGTTATGGTAGCAGACGAGGCCTTTAGACTGGCCTGGAAATCTCATGAGGCCATACAGCGGCTATGGTCGCACTGATAAAAAATAATAATAAGTATTTCCTCAGCCATGCACGCCATGCTGTGGAATGTGCTTTTGGTGTGTCTTGTATGCAGATCGATGTGTAAAATGCCATCAAAATGGTCCTGGCATGCTGCATCATTTACAACTTTCTGTGGGACAAGGAGAGAAGCACTGTAGAACCGGAGCCCTGTAACAAAAGTCAGTGAGTGCAATAATTGGACTTGCGGTCAACGTCACATGACCATCCGGAATCATTTTGCAGATTTTTTCATATCATCTAATGGAGAAGTGTCATGGCAAAATCAATACGTGTGAAATGGTGAATCTTTCATTAAACAGCTCTGCTTTCTGTCTTCTGAATAAAGCATTTCAAATTTATGTCAGTTCTTTTGATGTCTATTGTTTCTCTATTTTTCCATATGTCCTTTTCCTCTGCATGAGGCAAGTGTATGCTATGCCTTTTTGGCCTGCACATATGTTTGCCCTAGGCAGAGGAAAATGTACCCTTTTCCTCTGAGTGAGGCAAGCGTATGCTACCCCTTTTTGGGCTTTGCATACATTTTCCCCCCCAGGCAGAGGAAAATGTGTCCTTTTCTTATCTAAGTTCTTCGTGAGATAATGTGCATTACACATACTGATGTGTAGATGTACTTTATTTTAAACACACAAACAGAATATTTCACTAGTGCTGTCGTGCATCATACGAAACAAAAAGAAATACTACAAAGTATCATTTTAACCGCTTAAGGACCGCCGCACGATGATATACGTCGATAAATGTCACGGCACAAGGGAGTACACGTACGTCCCCTTTAAGATCCCAGCCGTGGGTTGCGAGCGCACCGCTGGCGCTGCACTCTCAACCCGGTCCTCTTCTCCATGACCGTCCCTGCTGGACCCGCAGACCCGATCACTGCCGGTGTCCCGCGATCGGGTCACAGAGAGGAAAAACAGAGAGAGGTAAGTGTAAACAAACCTCTCCCCGTGCTTCCTAGTGAGCCTGTCACTGATCGTCTGTTCCCTGTCATAGGGAAAGACGATCAGTGACGTCACAAGCACAGCCACGCCCCCCCCCCCCCACAGTAAGAACACTCCCTTGAGGGCAAACTTAACCTCTACAGCGCCCCCTCCTGGTTAACCCCTTCACTGCCAGTGTCTTTTTCACAGTAACCAGTGCATTGTTATAACTACTGTTCGCTGTAAAAATTACAATGGTCCTAAAATAGTGTCAAAAGTGTCCGATGTGCCCGACATAATGTCGCAGTCATGTTAAAATCGCTGATCGCTGCCATTACTAGAAAAAAAAATATTAATAAAAATGCAATAAAACTATCCCCTATTTGGTAGACGCTATACATTTTGCGCAAACCAATCAATAAACGCTTATTGCGAATTTTTTTTTCAAAAAATATGTAGAAGAATACGTATCGGCCTAAACTGAGGGGAAAAAAATGTTTTTTTTATATCTTTTTTGGGGATATTTATTATAGCAAAAAGTAAAAAAATATAGATTTTTTTTCAAAATTGTCGCTCTATTTTTGTTTGTAGCGCAAAAAATTAAAAAATAAATACCACCAAAAGAAAGCTTTATTTGTGGGAAAAAAGGACGCCAATTTTGTTTGGGAGCAACGTTGCACGACCGCACAATTGTCAGTTAAAGCGACGCAGTTCCGGATCGCAAAAAGGGGCCAGGTCCTTTACCTGCATAATGGTCCGGGGCTTAAGTGGTTAATACGTTTATTTCGGAATAAAAAATAAATGAATGGGGAGAATTACAACTGGTGCTAGGAAGAGGATGATAGGTCACCATGGCTTGTACATTGGCATTGGGGAACAGGGGAAAGTTAATTCAAGATGTGAGTGGGTAGCTTAGGGCAGGTGTTCATGCCCAAAATCATGGTGGTAGGGGGTCCTGGAAATGAGGGAGGTGTGGGATCTGGGTAGAAATGGGAATGAGCAGAATGTTGAGAATGAGGAGGAAATTCAACAGAGGGGTGGGTGATACAAGGTCTGGGACTGGATAGGTCGGGGCTGGCATTAAGGAGGGGGCTGATATTGAGTATGGGGTGCTAGCACTGCTGAGGTCCCAGGGGCCATTGGGGGAACCTATAAAGCATTATATGGATCACTTGGTGATGGCCCACCACTTAATTTAGCATGTCAGTATTGCATTGCAATACCATGCATGCAATCCATACAATGCTTCTCCTGGTCTCCCCCAAGATGCCAGCAACCCACGCGCCTGCTTCTGCCGCACTTTATATCACAATCTGGAGGACCCAGGATGTAATATAAAGTACGGCAGAAGCAGGCGTGTGGGTTGCTGGATCTAAGAAAGCATTTACACTGCGACTCTCCTGCTGCACTTCCTGCAGCAATGCTAGCACCCTGTACTCGGTTTCAACACTGCAGCCACCTCTCTTATGATTTTAATTGAGGCCACACACACTGCCACGGCCATGCACTTCACCCCATCCTTGGCTGTCTGAAGCCATATCCAGGTTCCTGGATTCCTGCCAAAAAAATGAAAATGTTTAGATTTGCACATAGACAGACAGACAGAGATAGACAAAAAAGTTAAGCAATATCCCTGCCTAAAAATTTAAAAACACTTGCAGAATAGGTAACATTTTTAGCAGGAAAACTATGGTTGCCGAGGTCTGTATGACAAATCTCAGGAGTGGAGGCCCATGCAGCGCTATTGAATGTTTTTCATGGCCTGTATAATGAAAGGTTCCACAGGTATGGACATTAGTTCAGCGCTAACACCCAAGCGTGATCGTTAGAGCAATGCACAAAGGAAAATATAGGAGAAAAAAAACCATACTCTATATTGCTGTCGATCATTGCTTGGCAAAGGAAAGCCAAATGGTTATGGTACGCATGTGGCTTTTTTTTTTAAGAAACTGGTGCTCCACTTCTCTGCACCTTCTCATTCTCAGTCAAATCCCTCCTCATGCGATCGTGGAGTGATTTCCAGTGTCACTGAAATATTTTGTCTAAAGAAAAAGAAAAGAAGGGTTACTATGCATTCTTGATTTTATTATTTATTCATTACACAACAAACATATCATGCATTCAATAAAAATAAACTTCTCACTTTTTTTTTCTCCATTGGCCATACAGTCCCAGCCTGTTGTCAGTGCAGAACTAATCTCCATCCATGTTTTGCCCTTCTTTAGCCAGTTACTGTAGAAGGGATATGACAAATCCCACAACTCTGGATGTGCCTCCATTAAAGATATGATCTCTGCTTGTGAGACATCAGCAGCCATCTTCCCTGGCCTCTTCCTCTCCACACACAACCACACGGCTGAGCAAAGGACTCTTGGGTAATGTAAAGACAGGAATTTCCTGGTTTTACAGTGCCCAATCACATATTTACAGCTTAAAAACGTCTGATGTGGTTAAACGTTGTATACAGCGTTAAAGGCATGTTTAGCCGCGTCAGGCGTTTTTACAGCTGTAACGCTGGTCCTCAGAACACTCTGGCCCTGGGTTTTTTTGCAGCTTAAAAACGCCTATGCCACTTACAGCTCCTAAAAGCCTGTGTGTGTGCAAGAAGCCATAGAATAATATGAACAGGGTTTAAGCTGCAAAAAAAAAAAAACCTGATGCTCCCAAAAGCAGCAGTAAAAATGCCCTGTGTGCATGAGGACTAAAGGTCAGATAAAGGACCTACCTAAAAAAAACTGTACATACAAAAAAAAGCTTGAAAAGCTTAAAAAAAAAAGTTTAATTTAATATGCTTGTTTAGATTTAAAACTCTTTTATATATTTTTATACAGTCCCTACTAGATTTGTTTATTGGTGCAAGCCTTTTTTAAGTTATGCTTGATGCAACTGATGCCTTCTGAAGACACATATTCTTTATACTTCAAATGTTACTAGTATTACTTTGTGTGCTTATTTACATATAACATGGCATGACATTTGTAATTCATGAAGCTTTTATCTAGCGGTTTAGTACTCCTAGCTTTATGTGACGCGGACACAAAATTCTGATGCAAAGCACAAATTCGCTGCACAGTCACAGCAGACTGGCGTCACTGAGTTATAGGCTTCATCTGAAAGGAAAATCATAACATTGTGAATTCTCTTTCTTTCTGCAGAGGATAAAAACCACGTTCAGAGAGAAGCTATAAATTAGTTCAGGTAGACCATCTCTGGATTAAATCTAAATGTACTATATAGATAGAATTTCTTCCTGCAGTAATATTTTGTATAAATGAATATATGAATATTATTGCTGTGATATACAGTATTGTCAATGGAAAGATTGATATGTTTAATGTTCAATAGCAAATGTGCAATTTAAGCCTCTAAATCATTTTATGATTTTTATTTTTGTATTGGGTAAAGAAATGTGTATTACATCAAAATTTAGTAATGTGAATAACTTAAATGGTTAGTCTACCCAAAACTGATTCAGTTTTTGGTAGCTGCTGGAGAGGTAAACTACCTAACATAATCTTATATTTCTCGTGAATGTTTGTAGTGAGATCTCTGAACTTAAAGTGAAACTCTCAACCATTAAAAAGCCTAAAGCTATTGTAGTCAAGTTTGAGAAAACCCCTCTAAATGTCTTATGTGTTCCTGTTCCAAAATGTATAAAGCATACCAAAATATATATAATATATTTCTTACCTTTTATATGTTTCTAAGGTGTCATGGCTGATTTCTATGAATTTCTGGACAGTCTCACAGTATCTTTGTCCCCACACTGACCCTTATTAACACACAATGCAGGAGAGCAGTTTCTAAACTTCTAGGGCTAGATTCAGATAGAATGGTCTATCTATGTGCCGGCGTAACGTATCTCAGATACGTTACCATAAATTTGGGCGCAAGTTCCGTATACAGAAAGAACTTGCGCCCTTTTTTATGGCTGCGTAACTTATGTCGTCCGGTGTAAGCCCGCCTAATTCAAATGTGTTTGATGTGGGCGTGTTTTATTTAAATTCTCTGTGACCCCACGTATTTGACGTATTTCACGAACGGCGCATGAGCCGTCCGTGGAATATCCCAGTGTGCATTGCTCCAAAGTACGCCGCAATGACGTATTGGTTTCGACGTGAATGTAAATGATGTCCAGCCATGCTCGCAAACGACGTTAAATTTTCAAAACTCGGCGCGGGAATGACGTCCATACTTAACATTAGCTTACGCCAGTCGGATCTTAGGAAAAACTATGCGTAACTGATTCTCTGAATCAGTCGCATAGATACGACGGCCCGCACTCAGAGATACAACGGCGTATCTGGAGATACGCCGTCGTATCTCCTATCTGAATCTAGCCCACAGGGTGCATTTACACCTGTAAATTTACCCTGCCTTCAATTAGATACAAGAACACCAGTGGTTAGCTATAAAAGGCAGTCCAGTTGAAAGCAATAAAAGGCTGCCATCTCTCGTAGCTTATCATGGCAACTTCTATGTAGTGATTGGCCCTGGATGCAGACTTCCTTAGAAAAATGGTAAAACATTGCTGGTTACCTTTTTAAATTATGATATATTAATGGAAGCATAAAACAAACAAAAAGCAGGTATCATCTAATTTTTGGCACTATAATGGAAATACTAAGTGCATCCTAAGCACATACGATCACTTTATTAGCCAAAAACCTATCTTCTGTGTACATCTCTGAGACTAGTTTCACACTGGTATTCCTATTGGCTTTGCCTGGTCTAGGCAAAGTAGCAGTTTTCTTTTGATAGCTGACTTCTCAGTGAGTCTATCTTTCCCCTCTGCCCAGTCTGATCCAGTACTGCAGCTTCTGAAAATGTAAGTTATTACTTTCTCAAATTTCTCAAAAAAAAAATTCTCAAAACGTACTTAGTACTTTAACAACCCACTGCCAAACACAGGTGACATTACTTTCAAACAAAACGGCGTGTAAATAGTCCGAAAAGGATGATTAATTGCAACCTGTAATTTTTTTTTGAAATAGCTGAAATAGTTTTGGCCATTATGATGCCATGATTAAAAATACATTTCTTGTAATATATCTGATCTCTTCTGGCAGAGAATACTCTCTTACACCGCCAAAGCCTGTACAAATCACTGGGAGTCTTACTTAAAATTCCTCCACCTCTAGTATGTAACACCTTTGAAAATCTCCACAATGTACCCCAACTATTCACTACACTGTTGGCACCAATGTGCAGAACAAGGCTCATTACTACATATCATGTGGGCCTGTAAATCCCTAACATCCTGTTGGAATGACATTTTCAAGTTGTTAGCAGGGGTGACAGGGAAAATGGTTAACCCAAACCCTAAACTGGCCTTACTCCATGTAGGCATAGATGCAATCCCCCTATTACTATCCACATGCCATGCAGCAAAATTAGTCATTACTAGACTATGGAAATCATTCAAAGTACCCACGATAGCCGAAACAGAACTGTGTGTCACTGTGACATGGGAAGGATATTTGCCTTAAATAACTTCTTTTACTCCAAATTTGTCCAAAACGTGGTCACTATGGACACACAATCCAAACTGTAGAGTATTATGTTGATAATTTACTTCACATTGAAGTGAATATGTATACATACATGCTATGTTTGACTGGTATGTTGATTTACTGAATACTCTGACCTATGTTTTCCCCTCCCCTCCCCTTGCCCCCCCTCCCGCCCTCTATCTTCTCTTCTCCCTTGCCCTCTCAACTTCTTAACCAACCCTTCCCTTGAGTTCTTGCTCTCATTGTCAACTGGCCATATGGCCATATGCTTTATGAAGTTGTTTTCATTCCTGTTTGTTAAAGATGTTTGCACAGATCTTCTTGTACCATTTCTAAGATATAAACTCAAGTAATTACTATGTCTCATGTTTATGTTTAAACGTAATAAAAACTACTTGAACACAAAAATACATTTCTAAAATGTTGCTTTTATTTAATTTGTTTTAGGATATATTTGACCGGCTTGTTATTGTGGATTCAGTTGCTAAAATTAACTCATTATTTAACTATGAGCAGTCCCACATTTTTGGATTGAGGTAAGAAGCTATTTCTTATCAGAGTATTTCATTTGTGTAACATGATATGAAGGTGTGACAATGCTATTGTTTTAAATGTGTCCTTGAGCATAACTTATATCAGATGAAAAGTAAATTTTATCTTCACAAAGAATGTGATAGATTCCCTCTTTCACATTAGAAGTGACTGGGACTCTACTTGTCTGCAGTGCTGCCCTTTCTTCCAGATTACATCACCAAAGTGAAGATAGAGATTTCCAATACATAAACAGTGATTTCAGCAAATGCAAGCTTTAAAGAGAAAATATTTGAAATATGGAAACAGCCATTGCTGACCCGTACACACGACCGAGGAACTCGGCGGGCGAAACACATCGTTTTCCTCGTCGAGTTCTTGTTAGGCTTGTCGAGGAACTCGACAAGCCAATTTTCTCCATTCCCGTCGAGGAAAAAGAGAACATGCTCTCTTTTTGGCTCGACGAGTTCCTTGACAGTTTCCTCGCTGAAAAATGTACACACAACCAGTTTCCTCAGCAAAAAAAATTCCCCACCAAGTTTCTTGATGGATTCTGCCGAGGAAACCTGTCGTGTGTACGAGGCCTCAGTTGTAAAGGTGCAAGTTCAATCTTGTTCCCTGACATCACCAAGGGCTGGCAAATATGATGCAGTATATGTAATGCTACAGAAGACTCAGAGACTGAATTCATATTGCACTACAGGAGATAGTCAGAGTTTGGAGACATGTTTCTGGAGACAGAGACTGGGGACATGTTATGTGATAGCTTTCCTTACAGACCCTTTTCTGATCTATTCCCACTCTTGCTAATTGGTGCACCAAAGAGCTTTATGCAGACTCTGTGCTGTAGTTTGTGCACCAAATACCTAAGGATTCCCTGACCTAGGAGAGGTATGCAGGAGCAGACTTGAAATTTGAATAGCACATTCATGTTTCATGTCATTGACTCACTAAATAGTGAGGTCTGGATCAGGAATACACACTAAGTTTTCATCTTAAAAAACAATTTATCAAGAGCCTTTCATTTTGGCAATCACAGGGTAACTGTAAGGCCTCGTACACACGACCAAACATGTATGCTGAAACTGGTCCGCGGACCAGTTTCAGCATACATGTTCGGTCGTGTGTAGGCGCGAGCGGGCCGAATTCCAGCAAACATTTGCCCGCCGGGCCTTTTCCCAGCAGACAAATATTCCTGGACGTGTTTTAAAACCGTCCGCTGGAATCCTGCCCGCTCGGACATGTACGGTCGTCAGTACAGACCTACCGTACATGTCCGAGCGCCCGCCGTCCCTCGCATGCGTTGAATGACTTTGACGCATGCGTGGAAGCCTTTAAATGGCAGGCCCGCCCACGTCGCCGTGTCATCGCCGCATCGATGACGCGGACACGCCCCGCGTATTGTTTACGCGCGGACTTCTGTACGATGGTTAGTACAGCCATCGTACAGAAGCCCTCTGGCAGACATGTACGGTGAAAACGGTCCGACAGACCGGTTTCATCGTACATGTTTGCTCGTTAGTACCCGGCCTTAGACTCGAAATTGGCAGATGTTCTCCTATTATTATAATAATTTATTATTGTTCTTATTGATAAGGTGCGACTGCTTTCCTTTTAGAAGCATCTGCAACATACGTGCAAATTGATATTGCATATGGATATACAGTACAGTTGTTAAACTGATTTCAGTGGACAGCGTAAGCTGTAGTTTGACCAATTTCAGTTCATAGATCCGACAGTAGGTTGAATTTGTTAAATTTGTTTTGCTATTGTCTTTTAAAAATATAAATATATTTTTGGAAGTTCTTACATAGTTAAATCAGGTCAGGTCAGGTTGAAAACAAACAAGTCCATCCAGTTTAACCAGAAAAATAAATAAATGAATAAAAAATCATACAATCCCATATACACAATCCTATACCCACAGTTGATCCAGAGGAAGGCGAAAAATCCCAGCAAAGCATGATTCAATTTGCTACAGCAGGGGAAAAAAATCCTTCCTGGTCCCCCGAGAGGCAATAAGATTTTCCCTGGATCAATTTTACCTATAAATGTCAGTACCCATTTATATTATGTACATTTAGGAAAGAATCCAGGTCTTTCTTAAACCAATCTACTGAACTGGCCAGAACCACCACTGGAGGGAGTCCATTTCACATTTTCACAGCTCTTACTGTGAAGAAACTATTACATATTTGGAGATGAAATCTGTTATCCTCAAGGTGTGAAGAGTGCCCCCTTGTCTTTTGTGTTGACCGTAAAGTGAATAACTCAACACCAAGTTCACTATATGGACCCCTTATATATTTGTACATGTTGATCATATTCCCCCTTAATCGCCTCTTCTCAAGAGAGAATAAATTCAGTTGCTCTAATCTTTCCTCATAGCCCAGTTCCTCCATGCCTCTTATCAGTTTGGTTGCCCTTATCTGCACTTTCTACAGTTCCCTGGTATCCTTCTTGAGAACTGGGGCCCAAAACTGAACTGCATATTCCAGATGAGGTCTTACTAATGATTTGTACAGGGGCAAAATGTTATCTCTATCTCTGGAGTCCATACCTCTCTTAATCAAAGAAAGGATTTTGCTCACTTTGAAAACTGCAGCTTGGCATTTCATGCTATTATTGAGCTTATGATCAACTAAAACCCCCAGATTCTTCTCCACTATAGATCCCCCCAGTTATACTCCCCCTAGTATGTATGATGCATGCATATTCTTAACCCCTATTGCATAACTTTACATTTTTCTACATTAATCCTCATCTGCCACATAGTCGCCCAATTAGACAGAGCATTGGGGTCGGCTTGTAAGTTGGAGACATCCTGTAAGGACGTTATTCCACTGCATAGTTTGGTGTCCTCTGCAAAGACTGAAATGGTACTTTTAATCCAGACCCTACATCATTAATAATAATATTAAAAAGTAAGGGTCCCAACACTGAACCTTGGGGTACACCACTGATAACCTTAGACCATTCAGAGTATGAATCATTAACCACGACTCTCTGAATTCAGTCTTTTATCTAGTTTTCTATTCAATTACAAACTGATCTTTCCAAGCCTGTAGTCTTTTCCTTACAAAATTAGCATGGGGAACTCTATCAAACGCTTTTGCAAAATCCAAGTATTAAGTATAATAGGCAATAAGTTTAAAAGGCTAAAAAACCTACAGTATCTCACAAAAGTGAGTATACCCCTTAAATTTTTTGTAAATATTTTACAATATCTTTTCATGTGACAACACTGAAGAAATTACACTTTGCTGCACTGTAAAATAGTGAGTGTACAGCTTGTATAACTGTTGGCAACAAAAATGAGTACACCCCTGAGTGAAAATGTCCATATTGGGCCCAAAGTGACAATATTTTGTGTGGCCACCATTATTTTCCAGCACTACCTTAACCCTCTTGGACATGGAGTTCACTAGAGCTTCACAGGTTGCCACTGGAGTCCTCTTCCACTCCTCCATGACGGTATCACAGAGCTGGTGGATGTTAGAGACCTTGCGCTCCTCCACCTTCCGTTTGAGGATGCCCCACAGATGCTCAATAAGGTTTAGGTCTGGAGACATGCTTGCCCAGTCCATCACCTTTACCCTCAGCTTCTTTAGCAAGGCAGTGGTCGTCTTGGAGGTGTGTTTGGGGTAGTTATCATGTTTGAATACTGCCCTGTGGCCCAATCTCCAAAGGGAGGGGATCATGCTCTGCTTCAGTATGTTACAGTACATGTTGGCATTTATGGTTCCCTCAATTAACTGTAGCTCTCCAGTGCCAGCAGCACTCATGCAGCCCCAGACTATGACACTCCCACCACCATGCTTGACTGTAGGCAAGACACACTTGTCTTTGTACTCCTCATCTGGTTGCCACCACACAGGCTCAACACCATCTGAACCAAATACGTTTATCTCATCAGACCACAGGACATGGTTCCAGTAATCTATGTCCTTAGTCTGCATGTCTTCAGCAAACTGTTTGCAGACTTTATTGTGCATCAAGACAACAGCCACGCAGACCAATTTGATACAGTGTGCAGCATATGGTCTGAGCACTGACAGGCTGACCCCCCACCCCTTCAACCTCTGCAGCAATGCTGGCAGCACTCAAATGTCTATTTCCCAAAGACAACCTCTGGATATGATGCTGAGCATGTGCACTCAACTTCTTTGCTCGACCATGACGAGGCTTGTTCTGAGTGGAACTTGTCCTGTTAAACCGCTGTATGGTCTTGGCCACCATGCTGCAGCTCAGTTTCAGGGTCTTGGCATAGCCTAGGCCATCTTTATGTAGAGCAACAATTTTTTTGTTTTCAGATCCTCAGAGTTCTTTGCCATGAAGTGCCATGTTGATTTTCCAGTGACCAGTATGAGAGAGTGAGAACAATAACACCAAATTTAACACACCTGCTTCTCATTCACACCTGAGACCTTGTAACACTAATGAGTCACATCACACCGGGGAGGGAAAACTGCTTATTGGGCCCAATTTGGACATTTTCACTTGGGGGTGTACTCACTTTTGTTGCCAGCGGTTTAGACATTAATGGCTGTGTATTGAGTAATTTTGAGGGGACAAAAAATGTGCACTGTTATACAAGCTGTACACTCACTACATTGTAGCAAAGTGTAATTTGTTCAGTGTTGTCACATGAAAATATATAATAAAATATTTACAAAAATGTGAGGGGTGTACTCACTTGTGTGAGATACTGTATGTGACTCACGGCCAAAGTAAAAAAAAGCTATAAATAATAAGAAAATAGTGTTTAAAAAAGTATAAAAATTAAGGAACACTATCATTGTATAATGTTACAAAGAATATAACATAATATGTAAAAAGGAAATCAAGGACGCAAAAATTCGAAATGAATGACAGATAGCAAAAGATAGGACATGCCCCCAAAAATTATTTAAATATATTAATAGTAAAAAGGTCAGGTCTGAGCATGTAGGCCCTTTACAAAATAACGTAGAGTGGGGACAAAGAGAAGACAAATGTATTAAATACTTCAGCTCTGTGTATACAAAAGAGCATGGGGAGCGCAATTCCATAATGGGGTGGTATTGGCACAGCCCCAAATGATCCACAATGGCTCAAAAGTGATATGGTCCAGAAATATTTAGACAGAATAAAGGTGGATAAAGCACCTGGACCAGATGGCTTCCACCCACAGATCCTAAAATAATTGAGCTCTGTCATTTTAAAGCCATTGTATCAACTTTTAGGGACTTATTAATGACTGGAATAGTACCACTGGATGGGCATAAGGCCAATGTGGTGCCTATATTTGGATTTTGCCAGTTCTGTGCTTGCAGCCAACATAGTCATGCTGCTTTACAATGGTCTTCACCTCTTTAACCTATATAAAGTAGGCAGCAACCCAATGGTAATGATTAGGATCCCAGGCAAGGTAAGCACAATAGTTAATCATTATACTATTGGCCGATGATCTTTTTTTTTATATATTTTGATACATTTACTTTAACAGATATTTGTCATAAAAGCAATTATTGTATTGTGACAAAGGAAGTTTAACTGTGTGACAAGTCCTGTTTAAAATAAAAAAAATGGCATCAGCAATAAAATGTACCCTACAGTGATCCAAACATTATAAACTTGTATTGCATGGAATTCTTAAACAAGTATCAAATGCATAGTATGCAGTTCAGTTTAAGACATTGAATCTCTGGCTTTTATACACACTGTTGTATACACTATAAAATACTGTTTGTTATATTTGGAGAATGTTTATTTATTTGTTTTTTAAGCATAAATTATTACATTTGCATGCAGATATGTTAGAAAACAGCAATAAGAGTAAATGAAACACAAGTCTGTATGGTATATTTAATTGGGAAATATATTATCTAGTAATTACACTTATAGATTTAGAAATACGAAATATGAGCATCCCTTGTTGTAATTTTAATTCTGTATTTCATTATTAGTCATTACTGAAGAATCTGTGGAAAGGGTTTTTTATGTTATTCACAGGATGCTTCATAAATATTCACAATTTGTAACTAATTGGCAATTGCATTTGGATAACAGAGCCACAAAGTTCAACTTAACCTGTCCGATAATGAATTTGAAACAACATAGAACAAGATGGTTTTGCAATGTCATCGACATTCTTCTATCCTAATTAATGACATGTCACCCTGAAATTTGGAAAAACCTTCACATAATAAAGTGAAGGTAATAAAAATAAAAGTCACTGTAGAGTTTTGTGCAGTAAGTTAACCAACTTAGTTTACCAACTTATCAGTATTGAACATAAAAAAAATGCTGTGCTAAATATAGCTACTTATTTAAAAACAAATCTAAACAAAAATACAATAAATACTGCTATATGAATACAATTTTTGTAAACCTGTTTTTTAGTGCTATTATCATTTGTGCACATATTAACGTCATATACGAGTACTTAAAAAAAAAAATATATATATATATATATATATATATATATATATATATATATATATATATATATATATATATATATACAGTATGTTACAAAAGTAAGTACACACATACATATATACACACACATACAGTATCTCACAAAAGTGAGTACTCCCCTCACATTTTTGTAAATATTTTATTATACCTTTTCATGTGACAACACTGAAGTAAGTAATGACACTTTGCTACAATGTAAAGTCGAGAGTGTACAGCTTGCATAACAGTGTAGATTTGCTGTCACCTCAAAATCACTCAACACACAGCCATTAATGTCTAAACCGCTGGCAACAAAAGTGAGTACACCCCCAAGTGAAAATGTCCAAATTGGGCCCAATAAGTAGTTTTCCCTCCCCGGTGTGATGTGACTCATTAGTGTTACAAGGTCTCATGTGTGAATGGGGAACAGGTGTGTTAAATTTGGTGTTATCACTTTCACTCTCATACTGGTCACCGGGAGTTCCACATGGCAACGAACTCTCTGAGGATCTGAAAAAAAAAAAGAATTGTTGCTCTACATAAAGATGGCCTAGGCTATAAGAAGATTGGCAAAACCCTGAAACTGAGCTGCAGTGCAGTGGCCAAGACCATACAGTGGTTTTCCAGGACAGGCTCCACTCAGAACAGGACTCGCCATGGTCGACCAAAGAGGTTGAGTGCACATGCTCCCCATCATATCCAGAGGTTGTCTTTGGGAAATAGACATATGAGTGCTGCCAGCATTGCTGTAGAGGTTGCAGGTGTGGGGTGTCAGTCTGTCAGTGCTCAGACCATGAGCACTGTATGCCCCTACTATCCCGGTCTTCCGCGGATTACTGAAGACTTGGCTTTTCACGCAAGCCTTTCCTGCGTAGCCTCTTTCTTCCACCCCTTCTGCCACTTTGTGCTACTTTTGGTTCCTGGGTCCTCTTTTCCCAGGAACTCTGCTATGCATGTCGGGACCCTTCGGGGGAAGATCGCACTATATTAAGATGCCTCACACTGCATCAAATTGGTCTGCATGGCTGTCATCCTAGAAGGAAACATCCTTTAAAGATGATGCACAAGAAAGCCTGCAAACAGTTTGCTAAAGACAAGCAGACCAAGGACATGTATTACTGGAACCATGTCCTGTGGTCTGATGAGACCAAAATAAACTTATTTGTTTCAGATGGTGTAGAGTGTGTGTGGAGTACAAAGACAAGTGCGTCTTGCCTTGATTCAAGCATTGTGGTGGGAGTGTCATGGTTTGGGGCTGCATGAGTACTGTCGGGACTGGGGAGCTACAGTTCATTGAGGGAGCTATAAAAGCCAACATGACATACTAAAGCAGAGCATGATCCTCTCCCTTCGGAGACTGGGCCGCATGGCAGTATTCCAACATGAAAATGACCCAAAAGAAAGGGTAAAGGTGATGGACTGGCCAAGCATATCTCCAGACCTAAACCCTATTGAGCATATGTGGGGCATCCTCAAACGGAAGGTGGAGGAGTGCAAGGTCTCTAACATCCACAAGCTTTGTGATGTCATCATGGAAGAGGACTCCAGTGGCAACCTGTGAAGCTCTGGTGAACTCCATGCCCAAGAGGATTGAGGCAGTGCTGGAGAATAATGGTGGCCACACAAAATATTGACATTTTGCGCCCAATTTGGGCATTTTCACTTAGGGGTGTACTCCCTTTAATATCAGCGGTTTAGACATTAATGGCTGTGTGTTGTTATTTTGAGGGTACACCAATGTTACAATGTTATACAAGCTGTACTACACTACTTTACATTGTAGCAAAGTGTTACTTTTTCAGTGTTGTCACATGAAAAGATAAAGTAAAATATTTACAAAAATGGGAGGGGTGTACTCACTTTTGCAATATACTGTATGTGTGTGTGTGTGTATATATGTATGTGTGTGTGTGTAATATATATATATATACACACACACACACATACACACTCAGCATCTACTTTATTTGATATACCTGTTCAATTGCTTGAAAAAAGAAAATATCCAGTGAGTGGAAGTTTTATGGAAGAAAAGGCCTTGTTGATATCGGAGGTCAGAGGAGAATGGGCAGAATGGTTCAAGATGATAGAAAGACAATAACTCAAATACCACTCGTTGCAACCGAGGTATGCAGAATCCCATCTCTGAACACACAATACATTGAACCTTAAAGCAGATGGGCCATGGCAGCAGAGACCACATCGGGTGCCACTCCTGTCAGCTAAGAACAGGAAACTGAGGTTAGAATTTGTACAGGCTCACCAAAATTGGACAATAGAAGATTGAAAAAAAGTTGCCTGGTCTGAGGAGTCTCAATTTCAGCTGCAACATTCAGATGGTTGTCAACGACTTACTGGACATAATTTGGCATAAGTAACATGAAAGCATGGATCCATCCTGCCTTGTATCAACAGTTCAGGCTGGTGGTGGTGGTATAATTGTGTGGGGGATATTTTTTTTAGCACATTTTGGGCCCTTTAGTACCAATTGAGCATCATTTAAATGCCAATGGTATAAGTGGGAAAAAATTTAAAAATAGTGTTAAACACTCTAGTGAACATATAAATCTTACATATAAGGTGTCTCTACTAAATTGTGTACAATAATTGATCATACAAAAAAATATAATGAATGCAACAAAAACAAATATCTTATAAAATTACGGCCAGTGAAAGTGCAGAAATCACACTATGCGATTATGCGTCTCTTGAGTGACACCTCAAAAACGCAATACACAAAAGAAATGGAAAAAACACAGTCCATATGTGATTGTCTCTACAGGTGAAATCAATCCAAAAGCCCATCAAATCATGCAAAAGGTCTTGGGTATTACTGCAGCCACCACCATCTTTTAAGACTTCACCCGAAGTGATCTTGACAGGAGATAGGCTTACCAGATGCAGCGGACCCCTTTAGTGAAAAATGGGTCTAATGAGCTGAGCAGGTCTAAGTGCCTGCACACTGATCACCACCGTTCAGACTGCTACCGATTTTTTACCAATGGTATCCAGGAATCCATCCAAAAAATTAAACAGGAGAGAGCTATAGTGCATTAACTTTTATTAAAATATGACACATCTAAAAAGCTGATTGGCCCCTTACTTGGAGGGTGCCTGCCCGGCACTAGGACTGCATGCGTCTTTGTCAAGGACTCAGGCTGCTTCCCGTGGGTCACTGTATGTGAGAGGCGCGTTCGTTGTTGCAGAGTATCAGCGCGGGATCAGCTGGTATGCTGGAATGTCAGACTAGCCTCCGACAATTGTTTTGTGGGTTACCACGTCATCAGGGGGGCGCAAAACTAAAAGCATATATCAATAAATTAACCAGTTACCAACTGCGCTATAGCCGAGTAATGGTTACAGCGCAGCTCGATAACTCTGGGAGGGCGTACCATGACGTCCTCCCAGAATCACGCTCACGTGTGCCCACTGGGGTGCACACCCGGGAATATCCGCGACTGCCAGGTCCGGAGGACCCAGCACATCACAGATCATAGTAAATGGTCAATGACAGCGGCCATTTACCATGTGATCGCTCCGTCAAATGTCAGAGCGATAACATGTAGACAAGAAGCCGCATGCCCGGATTAGCTCTCCCCTCTCCATGCCAAGAGGGTATGACATTTTATATACTGTGTATGTGTATATATTATATAATATATATTACTGTATATACATTTTATATATAAATAAATATGCACTATTTACCTGAACCTCCTCTCCCAGGGTCCATGTGCTGGTGTTTTATGCTCCTCTGCCATTCCATGTGCCCATATAGCAGGTGGCTTGCTATGGGGGCACTTGTGCAAGCTCAATCCTGAGCTGGTCTGTGTGTCCCTAGAGACACACACAGTGTAGCTGGGCGATGCCCGCCACTCCCTTTTCACAGGATTTAATTGACAGCAGCAGGATTCCAATGAGGAAAGAGAGAGAGAACTGCTGTGTGTAGTGGCAGTGTCAGTCTGAGCCTGGACCCCTGCTAGGCCACGCCCCCAATGTGTTTCACTCCACTTACTGGAGCTTACTCATGGGGAGTGGCCTGGTGGAGGTCTAGGCTGAGACTTTCACTTGTCTACACACAGCAGGTCTTGTTTTGATGTGTGGATTCCTGGATCTTCCTTCCCAACCAGCACTTGCAGCAGCAGGCACAGGACTGCATTTACTAGCA
Source organism: Rana temporaria (assembly GCF_905171775.1). Classification (NCBI taxonomy): domain Eukaryota; kingdom Metazoa; phylum Chordata; class Amphibia; order Anura; family Ranidae; genus Rana; species Rana temporaria. Next base: position 277,495,074 of record NC_053492.1, on the reverse strand, counting down.
GCCTGAGCGGCTCACAGCCATGGATTCACACTGGATCAAGATAGGACTCAGATAAGTATCTAGGGAGTCTGTATAGGCTTTGCTGAAACTTTTTGAGGGAGGATCCTCTTCTTCAAAGCAAATGACCCACCACAAGTTTAAATAGGTACTATTAAATATTGACAAAAACAGCAGCGATGGTAGCTAGGGTTACACGGAACTCATACTTCAAGACCGTGAATATGGATATGAACAGAAATGTATTTACAATTACGCCAACCTTTTTGTGGTGAGTGGATATTGTGGGATCATAATTGGCTTCCTCTCAGTGTATACAGCTCGTGTGTTGGATCCGTGTACTGGGGCTCGTAGTATTAGCACTTTGGGCTTCATCTCGTGTGCCTGGAAGGCACCCCCAGCATGTGCGGGCAAATCTGCATTCCACTGCCCTACACGTCACTTCCCGGTGTGCAGTGATGTAATTTCCAGGCTAACCGGAGGCTGCCCTGCACTATGAGTCAGCCATAACAACCAATGGCGAGAGCATCCCAGGAAAATTGCTGATGTAACTGGGTACGATGGACCCTGATGGAATGACGTGAGAGAATTGGAAATTACTCCCTAAGTGCTTTGCAGTGCTGGAATATAAGGAGACTCAGTGTGCCGCAATGTGTACTATTGACCTCAAAAACTGAAAAACTTTACCACAAAGGGCACAGTATTAGTTAAAAAGTGTATGTGTGTGTATGTATATATGTATATATGTATATATATATATATATATATATATATATCTACAGGGTTCGACGAAATCCAGGTGCCAGGTCGCAATTGCGACTAAAATTAGCGACCTGGCACCTAGGGTGGGGGCACACGGAGACACAGGATACCCCATCCTGTGTCTCCATGCGCCCCCACCTCCCCCGCCGCGACATCGCGTCGGGCCGCACCGGCCAGTAATTTGCGGCCCTCTGCAGGCCTATGCTTCCCTCTGTGATCTGGCGCCATCTTGGTTGGTATGACAGACAAGACGACCAGCAATGCTAATGGAGCTTCCCCTGTGTTTTCACTGCCATCTCCTTCCCTCTAATTAGAACCCCCAAACATTATATATATATTTTATTCTAACACCCTAGAGAATAAAATGGCAGTCGTTGCAATACTTTCTGTCACACCTTATTTGCACAGCGGTCTTACAAGCGTACTTTTTGGGGAAAAAATACACTTTTTTAAATAAAAAAATAAGACAAAAGTAAAGTTAGCCCAATTTTTTTTATATTGTGAAAGATAATGTTATGCCGAGTAAATTGATACCCAACATGTCACGCTTCAAAATTGCGTCTGCTCGTGGAATGGCAACTTTTACTCTTTAAAATCTTCATAGGCGACGTTTAAAAAAATCTACAGGTTGCATGTTTTGAGTTACAGAGGAGGTCTAGGGTTAGAATTATTTCTCTCGCTCTACCACTCGCGACGATACCTCACATGTGTGGTTTGAACACCGCTTTCATATCCGCATGCGTTCGCTTCTGCGCGCGACCTTGGCGGGGCGGGACGCGTTTCTGGCTCCTAACGTTTTTAGCTAGCTCCTAGATTCCAAGCAAATTTGTCAAACCCTGATTATATATATATATATATATATATATATATATATATATATATATATATATATATATATATATATATATATATGTATATGTGTGTATTATACATGTGTGTGTGTGTGTGTGTGTGTGTGTGTGTATGTGTATATATATATATATATATATATATATATATATATATATATATATATATATATATATATATATATATATATATATATATATATATATATATACATATACACACATTAAAGTTGAGAAGCGGGGGGGGGATGGGGGCGCTGCCGACGGTGGCGTGTCAAAATAAAGGGGGTATTTTGCTTTCTGAAATGACATCGTACATTATAGTGAGAAGTGGGGGGTGCTGACTTCTTACCTCTTCTCCCATGCAGCCAGCAAATTGAGAAGTGGGGCGAGAGGCCGAAAACCGGAGTTAGGCTTACCGGTAACTCTATTTCTAGGAGTCTTCCAGGACAGCCTCTGAGACCTTGGGCTCCTCCCTCCGGGACAGGAAACACACACACCCCCATTTCTTTAAAGGCGGTCCTCCAGGCCTCCATCTTCAGTTCATACAAGAAAACCACCGGAAGGCTCTGAAAGACATAATACACTAACACAATGTTAGTTCATACCTCAGATACCTAGGTAAAGACCCCGGGTGGGAAAACCCCGGCTGTCCTAGAAGACTCCTAGAAATAGAGTTACCGGTAAGCCTAACTCCGGTTTTCTCAAGTCGTCTTCCAGGACAGCCTCTGAGATGATAAGCAAGAAAACACTTACTTGTTAGGGGGGGGCAACTGCCTGGAGGACCTTGCGTCCAAACGCCTGATCCTTGTCTGATAACAGGTCTAGCCTGTAGTGTCTGGCGAACGTGGAGGAGGATGACCATGCCGCTGCCTTGCAAATGTCTTCCATTGATGCTCCGGCTTTCTCCGCCCATGATGCCGAGACTGCCCGGGTCGAGTGTGCTTTAACCAAAGGTGGGAGCCTGCCCTCTGACTGGTAAGCTTCTGTGATCGCTGACTTGAGCCACCTTGCCATGGACGATTTTGAAGCCTTATATCCTTTGCGGACTCCCGCAAAATTAATGAAAAGGGATTCAGAGTGCCTAAAATTCTTAGTGGCCTCTAAATAAACTAAAAGACATCTTTTGACGTCTAGTAAACTTATCGACTCCTCTTCATTAGCTTCTGAAGTGGAGAGAAAAGTGGGTAAGATAATGTCCTGTGTCCTATGAAAATTGGACGACACCTTGGGCAAAAAAGAAGGGTCTGTTTTAAGCACTATCTTATCCTCTAGAACTAACAGAAAAGGCTCCTGGATTGACAGGGCCTGCAGATCACTGACCCTCCTGGCCGACGTGATCGCTATCAAAAAAATAGTTTTTAAACTTAAATTCTTTAGAGAAGCTTTCTCCAGAGGTTCAAAGGGGGATCTGGTAAGAGCCCTAAGGACTAGAGATAGATCCCAAGAAGGACAAGCTCTTACTCTAACTGGCTTGGACCTTACTAAAGCTTTGAAAAAATTCTTAATGAATTGATTTTTCTGGAGGGAAAATTCAAGGAACACACTCAGGGCCGCTGTCTGAACTTTTAACGTACTGGTAGATAGGCCTAACTCGACCCCTGCCTGCAGAAAATCCAATATTTCCGAAACACCAGGCTGGACAACCCTTCGTTCTGCCTGCCAAGAACAGAACTTTTTCCAGACCTTGCCATAAATGGCCCGGGTAACCGGTTTGCGGCATTCTAGGAGTGTTTTAACCACCTTCTCTGAGAACCCATGAGATCTCAACAGCTGTTCCTCAGATACCAAGCTGTGAGATTCAATTTCTCTATTTCTGGGTTGAGAACTGGACCCAGGGAAATTAGGTCTTCCTTCCATGGAAGAGTCCAAGGAGGGTCCACAGCTAGCCTCCTCAGGTTGGCAAACCATGGTCGCTTGGGCCAGAATGGTGTTAATTATGATCAGGTCCGTGGGTTCTGTCAGAAACTTCTGGAGGACTCTGGCTATCAGCCTTATTGGTGGAAAGGCGTACGCTAGTCTGAAGTTCCAAGGATTGGCAAAGGCGTCTACCCCTATGGCTAGATCCTGAGGATGAATAGAAAAGAATCTCATTACTTTCCTGTTTTTTTGAGATGCAAAAAGGTCCACCTCTGGTTCCCCCCAGTGGGACACTATCTGATTGAGTATTTAAGGACCATTCGTCCTGGCTGACTGGCTGGCGGCTCAGAAAATCCGCCAGAGTGTTGTGAGAGCCTTTTAGGTGAACTGCCGAAAGGAAAGACAAGTTCACTTCTGCCCAGTTCATAATCTTGTCTGCGATAGCCTGCAGGGGAGGACTCCTCGTACCTCCCTGCTTGTTTAAATAAGCGACGGTCGCCGCGTTGTCTGTCCTGACCTGCAGATGCCTCCCTGATATCAAGGGCTGGAAGGACTCTATTGCCCTTAGGACTGCGAGAAGTTCTCTCTGGTTTGAAGACCGTTGAGCCTCTCTTGGAGACCAGGAGCCTTGAGCCAAGCTGCTCCCTAGGTGGGCTCCCCACCCCAGCGCGCTGGCATCCGTAGTCATCACTATGGCCGTGGGCGGATTCCAAGACAATCCGATCTCCAAATTGTGGTGGTTCCGCCACCACCACAGGGTTCTTTTTAACTTGGTCGGAATGTGCATAGGGAGGTCTAGGCCTTCTCTTCTTCCATCCCACTGTCCTAGCATCGCATTCTGTAAAAAACGCTGGTGATGCCTGGCCCACGGCACTGCTGGAAAGCAGGCCGACATCAGTCCCAACACTCTCATAGCTTCCCTGATTGGAGTGATCTGATTGGTTTGTATCTGAGCCACTGCCTGCCCCACTTTCTGAATCTTCTCTACCGGAAGAAATACTTTCCTTTCCACCGAGGAAATCCTGTACCCTAAGTACAGGACTTCCTGGGACGGAATAAGCTGGGACTTCTCTCTGTTCACCAGCCAACCCAGGGAGCGGAGTAACCTCTGGGATTCCTCTAGGTCCTTTTCCAACTGGGGACCGGAGGAGGAAACGAAAAGCAGATCGTCCAGGTACGGTATTACAGTGATCGCCTTGTTCCTTAAGGGTGCTAGGGCTTCTGCTAGTACTTTTGTGAAGATCCTCGGAGAGGAGGCTAGGCCGAAGGGAAGTGCCCTGAATTGGTAATGGACCACTTCCGAGCCTCTCTGTACTGCCAACCTCAAAAATCTTTGGTATTCCCGATGTATGGGGATATGGAGATACGCATCTCTGAGGTCTATTGTTGCTAGGAAGCAACCCGGGAACAAAAAATTTGTTACTGAAAATATCGATTCCATCCGGAATCTTTTGTATCTCAGGAATCTGTTCAGGGGGCGGAGATTCAGGATCAACCTGAACTTCCCAGATGGTTTTTTTACTACAAACACGTGTGAGTAATTCCCCTGCCCTTCCTCCTCTCGAGGAACTCTCACCAAAACCTTTTGGTCTTGAAGATCTCCCAATAACAGGTTTAGAGCTTCCGCCTTCTCTCGGTCTCTTGATAACCTGGTCAGCAAAAACATAGGAGGAGGAGTTACATCGAATTCCAGCCTGTACCCGTTCCTGATGATATCTAGAACGAACGGGCTTGGCGTACACTGAATCCACTGTGGGAGGAACTCCCCCAATCTTCCTCCCACAGGGACTAAGGCGTCACTGGGGTTTTGGGGTGGCTTGAGGAGGATTGAATAAGATGTTTCCTCTACCACGCCCTTTATTCCCTGTCCAGTGCTTCTTGGGGTGACCACGCTCTGGCCCTGACCTCTGTTGCCTGAAGCCACGAAAAAACTGTTTATTGTCGCCTTTTTTCTTTTTCTCAGGAAAAGATTTCTTTTTATCCTGGGTTCTTTCTAGGGCTTCCTGCAGACCAGGCCCAAACAAATGATCGCCTGAGAAAGGCAGCCCACAAAGTTTTAATTTGGAACCAGAGTCCCCCGGCCAAGTTTTAAGCCATACAGCCCGCCTGGCGGCGTTGACTAAGGCCGCCGATCTGGCTGCCAGTCTGACAGACTCAGCCGAGGCATCTGCTAAAAATCCCACAGCTTTAAACAATAAGGGAAATGAGCCTAGCAGTTGTTGCCTAGAGGTACCTGCTGATATATGTGACTGTAGCTGTGTAAGCCAGCATTCAAGATTCCTGGCTACACAGGTAGCCGCTAGGGCTGGTTTTAAACCAATGGACGAAGCATCCCATGCCCTCTTGAGCAGCACATCTCCCCTCTTATCCATGGGATCCTTCAGTGCGCCTAGATCATCAAAGGCCAAATCTGTATTTTTTGATATCTTGGCCAATGGTGCATCCAATTTTGGAATTTTATTCCATGGTTGGGAGACATCGGATTCAAACGGAAATCTCCTTTTAAGACTTCCCGAAAAAAATGGTCTCCTTTCTGGATGTTCCCACTCCAGCAAAATCAATTCAACAAGAGATTTATGTACTGGGAAAACCCTGGCTTTCTGTGCATTAGACCCTAGATACATCTGGTCATGCTTAGAAAGAATGACTTGCTCCTCCTGAATTTCTAACGTGTCGTAGACCGCTTTTAGCAGATCTCCCACGTCTTCTAGTGTCAGTCTATACCTAGATCCCGTGGGGACATCTTCCCCGTCCTCGGACCCCGAAGCGGAATCTGCTTGGGAAGAGGTCGGACCTGAAAGAGACCACCCACTTGATCTGCCTTCTCTTTCTAGTTCCTCTTCTTGTACTGGAACCGATAAAGAAGGGGTACTGGCTGCCCTGGGTAGAGGGACTGGTACTTGTACTCTATCCATCATTCCTCTAAATGATGAAAAGGTGGACGCTAATTCATCCTTAACAGAAGACAGGATCTTTCTGCACTCTGCTGCTGAATCGTCCTTAACTAGGTCATTGACACATTCTGGGCATACTGGCTTCTTCCAATTAACGCTCATTTTAGCCCCACACACAGCACACTTCTTCCTGGGAGTCTGAACAGGAGGCACCTTAACCTGAGAAAGACAGACAGGAAGCTATTAGAACATCCCTTTAACTAACACCTCTGTGCAGTAAGGAATAAGTGTGCGCTAAAAAACCCCTCCACCACAGGTTCCCCACCTTAGGAGAGTGAATAATAATAGAGTGCCACCCTCCCAGTGTAAGAGTAGTCTACCCTCACCACCTTACCTGGGAGGTACCGGAGCTTGCTGTGCATGGCTCTGTGGCCTGAATCGCCTCTTCCATGTCGCTGGGTATTTTTTCACGGCCTGGCCGAGGATCACCCTGCTCCGGGCCTGTCTCTTGTGCCGCGCCGTTCCTTTAAACCAGGAGATCGGAACGCATCTCCGCGGCGCCCTCCGATGACGTCGTTCCGGCGGAGGTGAGTCACTTCCGCCCCTTGGAACGCAAACCCGCCCCTCGGCTTCCGGAAACACGGAGCTTCCGCCCTCACTCGCTTCGCAGCACGGAGGAATGATCCTGGCTGGTAAGCGTCTCCCGCCTCCGCCAGTCCGCCGAACCTTAAAGGTAAACAGGGGTCTTTTAGGGTAAAAGCGCCATCGATGGTCCCACTCTCCCCGAGCTAAGGGCAGCATTAGATACGGCACCATACTCTACCCCTAACAGGTCAGAGGGGTGCCCAGGCAGAGGAGGTCATAGCCAGGTGCTCCTTCACAGGACAGTCCTGAGACCTGGAGCTCCCATGTTCCTTGCGTGCGTGCTCCTTCCCGTCCGGTAGGAAACACAAATAACTGAAGATGGAGGCCTGGAGGACCGCCTTTAAAGAAATGGGGGTGTGTGTGTTTCCTGTCCCGGAGGGAGGAGCCCAAGGTCTCAGAGGCTGTCCTGGAAGACGACTTGAGAAAATGTATTTTCACCAGGCAGGGCCTCTAGTAATTTGGGGGGCCCTCCGCAACTTTGCGGGGCCCTAAGTGGCTTGCATAGTGTGCCTATAGGGCGGATCGGCCCTGGTCACGTATCTCCGGCCACTCCCAAATCCAGAGTCCACAGCCCCGAAAGGAAGATGGGAGAAAATGGATGCGGCCTGCAGCGGGGACGATGCAGGCTTCGTTTGCAAAGTAAGTGTCGCATAATGTGCTAGTATGTGATGCATACTAGCACATTATGCCTTTACTTTGCAGGGAAGAAGAAAGGAAGAGAAATGCACCAGGGTTTACTTCCTCTTTAATGCAAAACATGCATTAGGGTAAAAACAACTTTAGATTTTATAATCACTTTAATATAGTTCTATCAGTATTGGCAGCTTGTCTAAGAATTGAAGATAAGCAGTCTCCAATGGGCACCTGTAATAATCTGAATCTCCACTCTTGACTTGTTATATTACTGCAGCCTTTTAGCTATGGCTTGTTTTTGTGTATCATTTACTTGATTTAGAACATTTGACCAGCAGGGATAAATCAGCACTGTGTAGATTCCTTTGTGGACAGCCAAATGAATGGGTGTTCAGCTGAGCAAACCTCCAGCTGCAGTGTGAAATGAAACATTTGGCAGCAATATAACTGCCAAAGACAAATGTGACAGCTTGCCGCTCCGGGCCCCTGATTGTTAGGGAGCTGACACCCTAAGTGTCTAGCTGTACTAAGGTCTTGTTAGACAACGTTTTCCCAACTTCATCATTAAAACGATGTTGCCTACACACCATCGTTTTTAAAAAATGATCTAGCAAAGCGCGGTGACGTACAACACCTACGACGGCACTTTAAAGAGGAAGTTCCATTCACCTTTGGGCTGCTTTAGCTGATTCCGTGTTAGTAAAAGACTATTCACGCTTTTTTGTCTGTTACAGCGTGATGAATGTGCTTACTCCATTATGAACGGTAGTTTTACCAGAACGAGCGCTCCCGTCTCATAACCTGCTTCTGAGCATGCGCAGGTTTTTTTCATTGTTTTAGCCCACACACGATCATTTTTTACAACCCGAAAAACGATATTGTCTAAAACTACGCTAAAAAATGCAGCATGTTCGAACAAAAAATGTGTCGTTTTTCAGAACCTGAAAAACGATGTGCAGCCCACACACGGTCATTTTAAATGACGTTTTTTAAAAACTACGTTTTTTTAATGCTGAAAAATGATCATGTGTACGCGGCATTAGGCCCTGTCACAATCAAGGAAGGAATGTGTTAATGCATTTGAAATAAATGGGCTTAGAGGAAAAGATTTACAAACACTTGAAAACAGAATGTGGAGATTCAGGTATAAAAATGCACTTTATGGAAACTATAAGGATAGGTGAGTAGAGAGTGATCCATATTTCTAATAAAAAGTTGGAATATGTGTGAGATTATTTGCTGCGGGGGCAAAGAGATACTGTAGGCCCCTATTACACTACTGCAACTTCAAAATCGCGTGGTTTTACTGCAAATTCGCGGCCGTGGTTTTGCCGCGATTCACGGCCACGATTTCAGGGAATGCCTGTGTAAGTGGTATCAAAATCGGACCAAAGTAGTGCAGGGACTACTTTGAAGTTGTGCTAATATGAATGGTTGTCATTGTAAATTATGGGAAACAACTTGTCATGCTACAGTACTTTGCCATCACAAATCGTGAGACAAGTCGTATAAGTGTGAAAGGGGCCATAGACTTTATCTCCCACATATGCGTTACTGGGCAGCCAATGTTTCTCTGCTGAGAGTATGCTCACTGTGCACTCCCAGCACAGAGACTGAGCTTTCAAAGACAGACCTCTGTCCCCACTAACCGTTGGCCAGTGGGACCGGATCCTGATTATGTGACCATTGTGATCAGCCAATCACGGTGGTCCCGTGATCGCCTAACCTCCTATCCCCCCTTGGATTTTCAGGAAATGCTGGAGTAGATAGGAAGAGGTTAAAGGGGTTGTAAAGGTAAAAAAAAAAAATCACACAGTAATGTGAGGCTTTCTCCCTGGTGTGGAGAAAGCCTCTTGAGGGGGGAGGGGGTGAGCAGGAGGGCTTGTTGATGTCATCAGTTTGGAATCAGTTTGAGACACTTATAAGATTTTTTTTTAGAAATCATTGACAGGTGCATTTAACCTAATGCGAGTTCAGAAGTCTCATAGACTTCATTCACACTGGCAGTGACATACTGTAATTTTTGCTCCCTAAAACATACCTAACCTGGGTTTTACACTAGAAAAAAATATTCTGAACCAAATGGTGCACTAAAATATTTATAGCTAGATTCAGATAGCTTTACACCGTCATATCAGTAGATACGCCGTCGTAACTCTGAATCTACGCCGTCCTAAATTTAGGCGTATTCTGGAAACCAGATACGCTTAAATCTCCTACGCCGTCGTATCTTAGGGTGCATATTTACGCTGGCCGCTAGGTGGCGCTTCCGTTGAGTTCGGCGTAGAATATGTAAATGACTAGATACGCCGATTCAGAAACGTACGTGCGCCCGGCGCATTTTTTTACTCGTTTACGTATGGCTTTTTCCGGCGTAAAGTTAGTCGAACAAATAGCTGGCCTAGTCAATGTTAAGTATGGTCGTCGTTCCCGCGTCGAAATTTGAAAATTTTACGTCGTTTGCGTAAGTCGTCCGTGAATGGGGCTGGACGTAATTTACGTTCACATCGAAACCAATACGTCCTTGCGGCATACTTTGGAGCAATGCACACTGGGATATGTCCACGCATGCGCCGTTCGCAAAAAACTTCAATCACGTCGGGTCACATGTAATTTACATAAAACACGGCCCCCTCATCCTCATTTGAATTAGGCGCGCTTATGCCGGTCCATTCACGCTATGCCGCCGTAACTTAGGCAAGTGCTTTGTGAATACAGCACTTGCCTCTCTGACTTACGGCGACATAGAGTAAATACGATACGCTACACCGCCTCAAAGATGCACACATCTACCTGAATCTAGCTATTAATATTCTACTACTTCTAATACTACTGGTGGACACAGCAATACCACCCCCCTATCAAATCAGCTCAGCCACACTATACCTGGGTGGTGGACACACAGCAATATTACCCCCCCCTATCAAATCAGCTCAGCTACACTATACCTGGGTGGTGGCGGTGGACACATCAACCTCCCCCTTCCCAGGTCAGCTCAGGGTGGCAAGGCAGACACAAACACCCCTTCAGCCTCTTCTGACACCAGCTCAGGTGACTGGGCGGTGAATACCATGCCAGCCCACACCTCCCACTGCCTTATCACCAGCTCACCTCAGGCAGCGGAGGACACTGTCACTGCAATCCACAACCCCCTCACCCGGCGGGCGGCTAGCTGGCTGTCAGCCTCAGATACACCTGGATGGGCGGCAGCTAGGAAGGTCCAATGGAGGGGGGACACAGTTTGCAGCAGCAGCTGCCAGTGGGAGAAGCAGGAAGTTATAGACTGGACCAGGCCATGATGCCGGGGGTGTTCAGGCTGAAAAAAAAAACTACCAAAGGGAGTAGCCAGGGCTCTTGCCGCTCTCGGGTTGGTGTCACCTCTGGCGGGTGTCACCTGACCTGAGTGCAGAGCGGAGCCCCATAGAGACGCCATTGACACACCCCCTCTTGGTATGCCACCTCACATCCTGTCCTCCTCTCTCGTTCACAGAGAAGCCGAATGCCAGTATTCTGATAAGGAGGGGGGGGGGGTCAGTATTCGCTCCATATGACCCAGTAACATTTCCCCCCCATTTTTATGGGGTGGGGGAGTGCGTCCTATTGAGCGAAACATATGGTATGTGCATTTTTATAAATTTAATGCATATAAGAACATCTAATGATTTAATGATTTTAACCACTTCCCGACGGCCGTACGACTATATACGGCCGCAGGGTGGTTCTACTTCTCTGGGGCGCCGTCAATTGACGTCCGCCCCTTTCTGCGTTCCCCGCGTGCGCTCCCGAGTGCGCAGCGGGGAACTTCTGTGCTGGCCGTGTCCCTTGGACACAGCCAATCACAGATCGCCGTGAACGGCCAATCGGAGTGGCAATTTGCTAGGCAATCTGTGCGGCCAATGAGAGATGATCTCATATGTTTACATATGAGATCATTTCTCATTGCCGGCTCTCACAGACAGCGGTGCTGTCAGTGAGAGAGGAGACCGATCTGTGTACATAGAGACACAGATCGGTCACCCCCCTTCCCCCACAGTTAGAACACTATATAGGGAATACATTTAACCCCTTCCTCACCCCCTAGTGTTAACCCCTTCCCTGCCAGTCACATTTATACAGTAATTAGTGCATATTTATAGCACTGATTGCAGTATAAATGTGAATGGTGCCAAAAATGTGTCAAAAGTGTCCGATGTGTCCACCATAATGTCGCAGTCGCAATAAAAATCGCAGATCGCTGCCATTACTAGTAAAAAAAAAATAATAAAAAATAATAATTTTGTCCCTTATTTTGTAGGCGCTATAACTTTTGCGCAAACCAGTCGCTTATTGCTTATTGCTTATTTTTTACTAAAAATTTGTATCGGCCTAGACTGAGGATAAATAGCTCAATTTTTTTTTTTTTTTTTTTTTTTTTTTTTTTTTATAGCAACAAGTAATTTTTTTTTTTTTTTCAAAATTGTCGCTCTATTTTTGTTTATAGCGCAAAAAATAAAAACCGCAGAGGTGATCAAATACCACCAAAAGAAAGCTCTATTTGTGGGAAAAAGAGGACGTCAATTTTGTTTGGGAGCCACGTCGCACAACCGCGCAATTGTCAGTTAAAGCGACGCAGTGCCGAATCGCAAAAAGTCCTCTGGGCAGGAAGGGGGTTTAAGTGCCCAGTAAGGAAGTGGTTAAATAGTATAATTTACATGCATTTAGATTACTTGCGTTTTGGAGAAAATAGCGTCCAGGGACATATTATGTAAACTACCAAATTCATGTAAATGCATTTAAACACAGGTGAAAATGATCTGAGAAATATAATGTAGTCCTGTGTAGAAAGGGAAAACCTGTCTTTCACAAATACGTTATTGACACAGGCCATCATTGTGTTAATAAAGCATTCCCACCTTTCAAGAACTCACTACTGTGAGAATCTGTGTTCGTAGAGGTTTCAATCCAATCTATATGAAAAATGAGTTGTCATAGTGAGAGTAATCTAGGTTTAATCTAGTTGCGCCATTTTTCTAGAGCACAGACAATGGGATAGTAGAGAGCAGTTTGACAAAAGGCCAGCTTATGTAACGCTCATCATCATTGAGTGCCTGAACGTAGAGAGTAAGCCTCATTTTCCACTCTTGGCAGTTCCACCTGGAAGTTAACTCCCAATACACACATTAAAAAAAGTGCCAATTAACTTTATAGCTTGCATGGGTCCAGAAAGTTTTCATTTGGACTTGTTTTAACCTCATTGATTAGATACCAACATATAGTTAGAAAAAAACACTGATAAACAAAAATGAACATAAGGTATTATTAGAAGGAAATGTTTTCTAATGTTTGAACCAAGCTGCTATAAAAGCAGATGATGCGGGCCATTGTTAACTATTACTAGAAGAATGAGGAATAAAAGCATATGGGGTTGGAATGCATACTGCATGAAACATTTAATTTTGATTCAATTATGAGATTTTACATAAACAATCTAGAGGGAAAGGGTACCTTAAAATTACATTTGCATCTGGCTTTGACAGATGTGCCAAAGTCATTTATTTTTACTGCTGCTTCTATGGGAAGCAAAGTGATTGCATGTATATGATGTTCCTATTGCTAAAGGGCTGAGTTGTTTGTACAAGATATTAACATGGTAGCTAAGAAACACTGATCTACTTTATTTTGTTGCAGTACATTCACTGGCTTTTTTTGAAGTAAGGGCTTAATTTCAGACATTAACATTAGCAATGCAATTAATTTGTGCTTTAACCACTTTATGAGAACTTGGTACACGTGCTGCTGCAACGTATGTAGAAGTTCACCAAACTGGTGAGCCTCTTCAAAAACAAAAGTGATGATCCGAGATGTTGCATTCAGGCACATTTCAATAATCTGAATAAAAACGTGGCATTTTAGACATCCTGGCCCGGATTCAGATACAATTGTGTATCTATCGGCGGGCGATACTCAGATACGTTACGCCGCCGTAACTTAGGGCGCAAGTTCCGTATTCAGAAAGAACTTGCGCCCTAAGTTAAGGCGGCGTAGCAGTGGGCGTGTTGTATGGTATGAAGGCTGACCCCACGTAAATGACGTTTTTGGCTAACGGCGCATGCGCCGTCAGTGAACGTATCCCAGTGCGCATGCTCCAAATTAACCCGCAAAAAGCCAATGCTATCGACGTGAACGTAAATTATGCCCAGCCCTATTCGCGAACGACTTACGCAAACGACGTAATCGATGGAAAATTTTACGCTGGCTCGACGTCCATACTTAACATAGGATACGCCTCATATAGCAGGGGTAACTTTACGCCAGAAAAAGCCTAACGTAAACGACGTAAAAAAAATGCGCCGGGCCCCTGTGTGCAAGAGGCCTAAAGCATTGATTTTTTTTTTCTTATTTAATGGATGAAGTAAAGCTAAATAAAACCTCTATTTAAACCCAATATATATATATATATATATATATATATATACACAGTGGTAGGCTTAAAGCGGTTGTATACCCTCTGATACTACTTTCACCTACATTAAGGCTTACCTGTAGGTGCTTGCAATATCTCCTATGCGCACCATACACAACGGCGCAGGCGCACTGAGCGTGCCGGGTCTTGAATGGAAATATCCCGGAAAGTTTCCGGAACGCGTGCATGCCCTGGAATTGTGCCGGTTCCCCGCAAATGCGCGGGAGTGACGACATCGCCACTCCGGCCAATCACAGTGCCGGAGCGGCGATACCCAGAAGTAACTTCCGGGAGAGGTGGCTTTAGGGGAAGACGAGGACAGCTTTGGGGGGCTTCGATCTAAGGTAAGTAATACATAATGAGCTAGTATGCCAGTCATACTAGCTCATTATGCCTTTGTCTTTCAGGTTTTTATTTAAACAAAAAATGTATTTTGGGTTTACAACCGCTTTAAGTGATCATCTTATACTCCACCCTATTAGTCATTATATTTAAAAACCTAAAGTATATTAACTCAAAATTTTAGGGGATTTAACTGCTGTCTGGGGTTCCATTTGAGAATTTTTTCCTCACTTTTTGTCCTGGTGACAATGGGTTCACCAGGCAGGAAATGAACAGAAATATGCAAGATGGACACAAGTTGCAAAATAACATTGACAAGGGTTCCAGTCTTCCTCTAATCTACCCAATATTTTTTGTCTTTATTGTTGTTGATTATCTTCACTTTTTGCCTGTTAAAACTATTGTCACCAAGACAGGAAGTAAGGAGAAATCTCTCTAATGGAGTCCCAGAAGGCAGTAAAATATTCTACGTTATACAAAACTAAAAATTAAAGTGGTACTTTAGCCATAACAACTTGGTAAAAAAATATAATGTTCTGTATTTTATTTATTTCAGGTACTTATATAGCACTGTAAATTTGAGCAGCGCTTTACATATACATTGCATATTCACATCAGTCCCAACCCTCAAGGAGCTTGCAATCTAAGGTCCCTAACACACATTCATACACATACTAGGCCCAATTTAGACAGGAGCAAATTAACCTACCAGCATGTCTTTGGAGTGTGGGAGGAAACAGGAGTACTCAGAGGAAACCCACACAGGCACAGGGAGAACATGCAAACTCCAGGCGAAAGTGCTAACCACTACACCACTTTAGCAAGGAACATACATTTCACATTAATGACTATGCTACCAAGATCAGTGAGTGCTGTAAATTGCCTCCAGCATTGTTCTTGTTTCTTCTTACTAAAAGCTGCCATGTTGCTGAAGCCCAGAGCCCCTGAGCAGCAGTACATGTTCAGGCTCTCAGCAGATTGGCCTCTACATTTTTGGCACAGTGCCAACATTTTTTGAAAAACTGAGCATGTGCTGAGCAGGGTGAGCCTGTGTATTACTGGATTTTAAACAGTATAGGCACTTATTTTTAATGTTTTACTATGTTTTGATATACCTAAAAAAGGGGCAAACCTGAAGTGATGTAACAGGACGTAATTTTCTGACTAAAGTTCTGCTTTAAGTTTTGGCTAAACCTATATCTAAAAAAAAAAAAAAATCTTATGGAAAGAAATTAAAAATAAAATAAAACTTGCCCTCAAAACCATTACATATACAGTAGTTGCCTTTTAATCTCTTTCATATCTATGCATTTACATTATTAAATGTTTAACTGCTTGCCGACCAGCGCACGACTATATACGTCGACAGCATGGACGAGTATATACGTCCCCTTTAAGAAGCGGCATTGTGGACGCGTGTGCCCACCGCAAGCTCAGTAAACCCGACCGTGGGTCCCGTGGACTCGATGTCTGTGGCCATACTCGCGATCGTCTCGCGGAGAGGAAGAACGGGGAGATGTTACTGTAAACACAACATCGCCCTGTTCTGCCCAGTGACACTGTCACTGATCGTGTTCCCTTTCATCGGGGGCAGTGATCAGTGACGTGTCACAGCAAGCAATGCCCCCTAACAGTTAGAAGCACTCCCTAGGTTACACTTAACACAGCGTCCCCTACAGGTTAACCCATTCACTGCCAGTGTAATTTTTACAGTAATCATTGCATTTTTATAGCACTGACCAAAATGGTGTCAAAAGTGTCGGATGTGTCCACCATAATGGCACAGTCATGATAAAAATCGCTGATTGCCGCCATTACTAGTAAAAAAAAATATTAATAAAAATGCCATAAAACTATCCCCTATTTTGTAGACGCTATAAATTTTGCACAAACCAATCAATAAACGCTTATTGCAATTTTTTTTTACCAAAAATATGTAGAAGAAAATGTAGCGGCCTAAACCGAGGACAAAAAAAGTTTTTTTTTACATATTTTTGGGGGATATTTATTATAGCAAATTTTGTTTGGGAGCCACGTCGCACGACCGCGCAATTGTCCGTTAAAGCGAAGCAGTGCAGAATCGCAAAAAGTCACCTGGTCTTTAACCAGCCAAATGGTCTGGGGCTGAAGTGGTTAAAGACAATTTAACCTATTTCCAAAACATTTAGCAAAAAAACTACAAACACACATTAAGAGAGCAAGGTGGACTACAATAAGAAAAAGTTCAGATCTTTTATATTGGGATGGGGAATAACGTGCTATTTGAAATCAGTAACTCCCAACTAGACTGCACTAGACCTATAAACTTCCATAGTAATTATCATAACTGATCATTGAGATTTGTTAATGATTAGTTGTCTGTAGAGGATACAGTATACTAAAGAAAATATATTTTACATTTTAATTATACAGATTTACTGCACTTTTACTGCACAATTGATGTTGAAAAGAAAATGTATGTCTGCTACAACTTTGTATAACCTCAAGGCACAATCAGTCACATTTCCCTGTGTTAATTCAAAAATGTAGTTTGTTGCACAGTAAAGAGAAAAACAGTTTTACAGAGTTGCTAGAAGGAGCTATTTATTCACATCTCAAAGGAAAAAAGGAAGACATTTTAATGACAAAAAAATAATCATATTTGTTCTCTGTTTTCCACACCTTACTGTATCTATAAATCTTTAATGCCATCATGTATGGATTTTTTTTTCCATATTGTTTATGTACCACTTAACAGTACAATATAAAGCATTTGCTATATTGGTAAATGTACCTGTTGCAATTTTAAGGGCTTAACCACGTCTGCTGTCGTACCTGTATACCCCAATTTTTACATTTCCACTATGGGCCTGTTTATTCTTCAATAACTTATTGTTATTGTTGAAGATAACAAAGTAATACATTGTTTTTGAGAGGACAAACTAGGTGTTTTGTTGGCACTGTTGTCATGCAAAAACTATTTTACGTCCTATGTAAGTTTTATAGACAAAAAGATGTAACAAAATAAATAAATGTACAACAAAGTAGATTTACTGTATATAATTATTATATACTGTATTTATTGGCGTATAACACTCACTTTTTTTACCCTGAAAATAGAGGGTAAACTGTGCTTGCTTGTTATATGCAGGGGGCTGTGGAAAGTTCCTTCTTAAAGTTAGGGTGCGTGTTATATGCCGATAAATACGGTATTTAAAGGGGTTGTAAAGGAATTTTTTTTTTCATAATAAGCATTCTTTACCTGCAGACATTCCTCTTTTCACTTCCTTATTTTTCGTTTTTGCTCAGAAGTTGCTCTATTTCTTCTCTGTTTTGTTCACTTCCTGCTTGTCTGATTTTACTGACCACCGTGACGGGAGGGTTTACTGCGGTGGTCAGTAACGTGCTCACCCCCTCCTGGGAACTACATCTGTGCAGCAGGACGCTCTCTACGTGTTAGAGATCTCAAGGAGGTGTGAATTACTGGGCGTGCCGCAAATTTATACTGGGAAATGTAGTTCTTAGGCCCCGTACACACGACCGAACATGTCTGCTGAAACTGGTCCGCGGACCAGTTTCAGCAGACATGTTCGGTCGTGTGTACGGCCGATCGGACAGGATTCCAGCGTACATTTGCCCGCCAGACCGTTTTCGAGCGGACAAATGTTTCTAAACTTGCTTAGAAACATGCCCGCTGGAATCCTGTCCGTCGGACATGTTCGGTCGTCTGTACAGACTTACCGTACATGTCCGAGCGGCCGCAATCCCTCGCATGCGTCGAATGACTTTGACGCATGCGTGGAAGCATTGACCTTTCAGCGTCGCGCACGTCGCTGCGTCATCATTGCGGCGATGGCGCGAACACATCACCGCGCTGTCTGTCCGCGCGGATTGTCTCTCATTTCTGTATGATGGTGTGTACAGCCATCATACAGAAATATCCGGGGCGGGCATGTCCGCTGAAAACGGTCCGGCGGACCGTTTTCATCGTACGTGTTTGCCCGTGTGTACGAGGCATTACATGTATGAACGATGCAAACCAGGAAGTGAATGAGAGAACAGAAACTAGAATGCCGGAGGTGATATAGATGAAGGAATTTAATAGGTATTTACTAGTTTTTTAACAGAATCATTACACTATTCTGTCTGTCTACCTTGCAGACATTCATTTTAGGCAAAACATTTTTTCCTTTACAACTCCTTTAATTCTATAAGTTGTTCCATTTTAAAATATGTTTCTGCCACAAAACATGTCAAAGTTATCTGCAAATGAAAAGAAAGGGCCTTTTTTTTATTTTAGGAAAAGTTTTGTGAGTTACCGGCGCCAAGATGATATCAAAATTCTTATTAAGTCTTGCTGCAATAAAAATGCAACCTCAAAGGTTGGGTTTAGATTTGTGTATTTGTGAAGTAAATTGCGCTAACTCTGAACTAATCCCCCCCCCCTCCACTGTTACAGCAGTTAAGTTATCAAGCGGTGAAATTTCCTCCGATAAAACCGTGATATTAACCACTTCCATACCAGGCACTTACGCCTCTTCCCGCCCAAGCCAATTTTCAGCTTTCAGCACTGTCGCACTTTGAATGACAATTGCGCGGTCATGCTACACTGTACCCAAACAAAATTGGCGTCCTTTTTTCCCCACAAATAGAGCTTTCTTTTGGTGGTATTTGATCACCTCTGCGATTTTTTTTATTGCGCAACAACTAAAAAAAGACTGAAAATTTTGAAAAAAAAATTATGTTTTTATTTGTTTCTGTTAATTTTTTTGCAAATCCGTTTTTCTCTTTCAATTACGGGCACTGATATGGTGGCACTGATGGGCACCAATGAGATGGCACTGATGGACATCGATGAGGTAGTACTGACGGGCACAGATGAGGTGGCACTGATTGGCGGCGCTGGTATGCAGCACTGATGGGCACACATAGGCGGCACTGATGGGCACACATAGGCGGCACTGATGGGCACACATAGGCGGCACTGATGGGCACACATAGGCGGCACTGATGGGCACTCTTGGGTGGCACTGATGGGCACTCGTGGGCGGCACTGATGGGCACTCTTGGGCAGCACTGGGCACTCATAGGCGGCACAGATGGGCACTCATGGGTGGCACTTATGGGTGGCACTGATGGATACTTATGGGTGGCACAGATGGGCACTGATAGGTGGGCACTGGGCATGGATGGGCACTGTGGGGTGGCACTGGACACTGGGGTGGCACTGATTGACACTGTGGGGCAGCACAGGTGATTTACCCAGGTTGCCAGTCAGTGCCCATTTGTGGGCACTGATTGGCATCTTTTTTTTTTAATGCTTTATTTTATTTATTTTTACATTTTTTTTTTTTCAGGCTTTTTTTTTTTGGCCCACCCTGGTGGTCCAGGGTGGGCATCCCTGGTGGTCCAGTGTGGCGATCCGAGGGGGGGCTCCGCTGATAAACAATCAGCGCCAACCCCCCCCCCTGTCAGGAGCCGATGGGCTCTCCTCTACTCGCGTCTGTCAGACGCGAGTGAGGAAGAGCCATCAACGGATCTTCCTGTTTACATCGTGATCAGCCGTGATTGGACACGGCTGATCATGTGGTAAAGAGTCTCCGCCGGAGGCTCTTTACCGAGATCGGAGATGCAGGGTGTCAGACTGACACCGCGCATCACCGATCGCCGCGCTGCGCGCCCCCACGGGCGCGCGCGGCATGAAATCCTGCAGGACGTTCGTGAACGTCCTGTCAGGATTTCACAACCACTTCCCGGATGTAAATCGGCTATAGGCCAGGCGGGAAGTGGTTAAATACTTTTAGAGAATTTTTTGTATCTCTTTATAGCTCCAAGAGAAGGGTGGGGACTGAAGGACCGGAAATTTTTTTTCGGGGATTGTCCGTCCCGACTCGGAGGAAGATAATATCGACATGGAGGCGCCAATTACCCTAGGAGAATTAAAACAGGCAGTGGCGGGGATGTCAACTCAAAAGTCACCAGGCCCAGATGGGATGCCCTTAGAGATCTATAAAAGATATGGGGATACCCTGCTATCAGAACTCCTAAAGACATTAAATTGGGCATTGATTCACGGAATACTTCCCACCTCTATGACAGAAGCCACTATTATTGTCTTACATAAGGAGGGGAAGGATCCAACTGAGGCTTCATCTTATCGCCCTATCTCGCTTCTATGTACTGACGCCAAGATTTTGGCCAAAGTGTTAGCAACTCGTCTTAACCGGTATATCCAAGCGCTTATACATCCTGACCAATCTGGCTTTATCCCCAATAGGTCAACCAGTACCAACATCAGGAGAGTGTTCCTGAATATGCAAATTCCAACAGAGGGAGTGGGCTCCAAAGCCGTTTTAGCCCTGGATGCTGCCAAGGCTTTTGACAGCCTGGAATGGGACTACCTATGGAAGGCCCTAAAGAAATTCGGGTTTGGCCCCAGGTTTATGAGTTGGGTGAAGCTGTTATATAATCAACCAAGAGCAAAAATTAACAATGAATTCTCAGAAATTTTTCAATTAGAGAGAGGAACGGGTCAGGGTTGTCCCCTTTCCCCCCTTTTGTTTGCTCTGGCGATGGAACCATTAACTATCAAAATTAGAAATACTAAAGATGTACAGGGGTTCCGCAGACAGACTATAGAGGACAAGATCGCACTGTTTGCGGACAATGTCCTCTTCTTTCTGGACGTTGAAACCTTGTTAAAAAATGTGATCAAAACAGTGGACGAGTTTGGGCTATGCTCCGGGTTGGTCATTAACTGGGAAAAGTCAGCACTATTGCCAATTGACCCCCTTGGCGCCCAGATACCTCATGGAATCCCTCAGTTAAAAGTAGTAGTTATGTTGAAATATGTCGGGATTTGGATCACGAGGGACATCAATAGCTTTGTCCAAAATAACTTAATCCCTCTATTATCTAAATGGGAACATAAAAGAGACACCTGGTGTAGATCAAAAATGGTTCAAAAAGATAGAATCCCTCTTCAGAGAGTTAATCTGGAAGAAGGGATAAGCTAGGATTTGTCTCCAGACCATGCAGTTACCAACTAAAGAGGGGGGAATGGCAGTACCACACCCGAAAACATACTTTCTAGCCTCGCAGTTACAACATCTTGCGAACTGCGGACTGGAGGGAAGGGGGAATTCCGGTAGATTGATGCTAACAGGGGCACCACATAGGACAATAGTGGAGGCACTTGAGGCGGGTTCGTTCGTCCATAAATGTCCAACTATAAAACTTAGCCTTAAAGTGTGGCAAACAACAAAAGTATTGATGGGCTATAAGGGAATAACAATTTTTACCCCTCTCTGGTGCAATCAAAACTTAAAAGAATTAAAGGACATTGAGAGATGTAAAGAATGGGAGAGACAAGGGATAAGCCATTTAAACCAATTGTACAATGGAGAACAGATAAAATCCTTCGCAGACTTGCGACAGGAATTCAACATAACAAATAAAACATTTTACAGATATCTCCAGATCCGACACGCCATCCAAGCTCAGTTTGGGTTACAACCCATTGTATGGTCCCCGGCCCCCACCCTCCTGAAAATAACCTCTTCAAAAACAACTAAAGGCCTGATATCCGAGTTGTACTCTAGAATAGGAGCTAAAACCATAAGTAGGGCAGGCCTCATTAAGAGCAGGACAGGATGGGGGAAAGACTTAGGTCAAATGTCCACGGAACAATGGTGTGCGATCTTGAAGAGGGGGGTATTGGTCTCGATCTCCCCATCTCAGAAAGTATCACACTTGTTCCTCTTGCATAGAGTATACTATACCCCCAGGAGAATGTTCAATCTCGGGTGGAGAAGTACTGACGAATGCCCAAGGTGCAGAGCGACAGGCAATCTTATCCACATGCTATGGAAATGTCCTAAGCTATTTAGATACTGGGAGGAGGTGGTTGCCAAAATAAATACAATTTTCAAAACTAAGCTAGAAGCTAAGTCTAAGATATGCTTGCTAGGCAGCATAGAGGAAAATAGACTGCCAGCCAGCTCCCTTGAAGTGGTACTGAGATGCCCCTTCCAGGCAAGGAAGTTAATTGCATTGAGGTGGCAGGCCCAGATGCCACTCACTGTTAAATCTTGGGTCGAAACCATTAACACAATGATTTGGAGCGAGAGTGTGACACTCACTAGGCAGGGCAATTATAGAAAGTTTGTGAGGATGTGGAAACCCTGGCTAGACGAAACAGGATGTTCTATATAAAAAGAGGACAGTCGTCATTCAAATTCAATAAATATCTTAACCCGCTATCGGGCATTCCTGTATGGGGAAGATTCACCCAATAAAGTATATTAAATTTAAAAATTGGCTTGCGGTGTGATGGGAGGGTGGGTGGGAGGGTGAGGGTGTGTGGGGTGGGGGGGGGGGTGAGGTAAGACAGTTTAGAATAAAGAGATTTGTCACTTATTTAAAATGGTACAAAGAAAGAGGAGAGGACAAGATAGGGGGAAAACTGTGAAAAATTTATGGTTGTGTATTTTTTATACTAAGCACGATGATGTAACATTTCTTGTATCTTTTTGTATGCAAACAACAATAAAAAAAGTATTGAAATTAAAATTGTGCTAACTTATATTTATATGAACATTTTACCACAACTGATCCTGTGAACTTGTTACTCAAAAAAACAAAAAGTATATACATGTATCTATGGTTATTAATGTGCAAACAAAATGGTGTGCAATAAATACCAATACAGTGCCCTGTGCCAAACTATAACATATGAATCTCTCAATCCATCCAAAAATTTGAAATAAATCCAAAAAGATTTCAAATATGCTACAGTTACAATACACCGATTGAATGTGCCCCAAGAAAGCAAGAAAAATGTATTATATACGAAAATATATATATAATATATATATATATATATATATATATATATATATATATATATATAATGTCCTAAGAAAGTCCTTAATAGATAATTGTTTGCAGTGATGCCCAGCTGTGTCTCCACCTTCACCGCAAATAGTGCCTACACCATCACCGGATAAAATGGCCACTCACCAGATGGGCCCAGAAATCTGCCTTTGGTTCATATGGATAACCACTCCATCCCTCAGGTTTATCAGCAATCACTCCCAATGCTTTGGCTGTAGTCTCTTTCTATATCCACTCATGTAACATATAAAAGACTATCATGGTGTAGTATAAGAATTTATTATGATTAAAACATATATAGTTATTCCACTCACATGTAAAAGTACATGGGAGCCGGCACTGAGCTAATCCAGCCGTAAATAGGAGTATACAAATGTACGAGTATGTCCTGGTCCCCACGTGTGATGCCTCACTTTATCGCTTGCGATCCTAGACTCGTTATACTCAGACTGGACATGACAAGCTGGCAATGGTCCTGCGGCCTCTATGCATTTTGCAACTTAATGCGTCATCAGGAAGCCTGTATACCCCAATTTTTACCCCAATTGAGCCTGGCCCCCCCGCCGCACCCGCAGGCTCACCGCCGGCACTGGAGAACGGGCAGCCAGACACAATGTCCTCCCTCCAACCCCTGGAGGTCGGCGTGCTGGACCAGGACATCAGGGCACTGCTACAGGCCCTCCCCACACGGTCTGACATTGAGACCCTGATCCTCCGCTTAGAGTAGTGGCTCTCAACCATCTAGTGCCGTGACCCCTTGATAACATTTCCCAAGTTGTGGGGACCCTAACAGTAGAATTTTTGTAGCGTGGGTTGTCAGCACCCAAGGCAAGACAAATAATTTTCGCCCCTAATCCACAGACATTTAGGGCTCCCTAAGTCCCTTACACCCCTTATGGTACATTTTAGGATGTTCCACTCTCTCTATGTTCTCCTTTCTTTCACTTTTATCTCTCTATCTTAATTTCTTGACCCCCCCCCCCATCCCTCTCTCTAGGAATCTTTCCTGTTCTTTCTCTTATTCTTTCATTCCCTTTTTTCTTTGTTCCTCCCCCTTTTTTCCTCTCCTTTCCATGTATTCCCTATTTGTATTCCTTGGGGGGGTGTGCTGGCAGTGCCGGCGGGGGAGTTCTGATCTGCCAGCTTAGATGCTCTTGATCAAGATCATCTGCTGATCTGAGAACTGTAGTGGGGACTTTAAATGGCAACTCTAATCACAGTTAGTGTTACTCAATGTGTATCCAGCTCTGTGGTGTCTCGCAGCAGTGACACCTATACCGAAATCAGGAGATAGCCCCTCCCACTTCACATTTCTCACCAGTCAGCTCACCTCTAGTCTCTGCCCCCCAGCCAAGCTGTGAACTGAAAGGGCGGGCAAAGGCTCCAGGGACAGCCCTGCCGGATGGCTGTGAAAAGGCTGAGAGTGCTGCGGGCTTCGGGAACAGCCCAGAATTCTGTGACCCCTGGCAAATTGTCATTTTTTTTTTTTTTTTTTTTTTTTAAAGTGTATTTTGTGCGTGTGCTCGAGAGAGGAGCTGGACTGCAGGAGTTGGGAGTAGGCAGGCCTCCCCCAGAGGCAATCTGCCACCTTTCTCCATGCCCCGGGTGGCAATGGCGGGTGTGTGAGGGGGTCCTCCCACACAGCCCGCCCTACCTGCTCCGCTTTGAAGCCCAACGGGGCAGAGGGACTCCCTATAAGGGAGTGAGAGGATTAGCCCGCTCAACCAGCCCCATTAGTCCTTCGCCTCTCTTTAGAGACCGCGTGGTCAATGTGCGTGTTAACCCAATTTAGAGTGCGTGTGTAGGTGTGGTGGTTTTTGTGGGAGGGGGGTGGGCGTACTAAGCACAGGCTTACCTTGCATAGCACACCCACCGGGAGCCGGGCTGAGACCACCAAACTCAATTCACATGAAGCCGAGACCGGGATCCGAACCTCTAGCTGCAGAGGTGAATGGCTTGTCAGCGCAGTGCCAATCGCGTTGAGCCACCGCAGCTCCTTGCAAATTGTCATTTAACCCCCGAGGGGGTCCCAACCCCCAGGTTGAGAACCACTGGCTTAGAGGAAACACATCGGCGGGACATACAGGAGGTGAGAGGGGAGATTGCGAATGTAGTGGATCGGGTGACCACTGGGGAGACTTTGGTCACTGCACTGGAGAGACGGGTGCAGGCGCTGGAGCAGTCCCGCGACCAGCAGCGAGATATGGCCATTGCGCTCCAACTCCACTTGGAAGATATAGAAGACCGGAGCCGTCGCAATAACTTGCGGCTCCGAGGTATTCCTGAGGACGCGGGCATGGAGGACCTGGGCGAGACGGTGAGGACCATCTTTCACGCAGTCCTGGAAGACCCGAGCGCCGGCGTGGTGCTGGATAGAGCGCACAGGGCCTTGGGCCCCAGGCCTGCGGATCCGAGTAGGCCACGGGATGTAGTGTGCCGGCTTCATAGATACACCCAGAAGGAGGCCATGGGACTGGGACCCATAGAGGCAAAGGGCTCACAGGTCACGATCCTCCCGGACCTGTGCAGGGCGACGCTGAGACGCAGGGCCATTCTTTGCCCCCTTCTGGATTTAGCGAAACACAAGGGCATCACTTACCCATGGGGATACCCCTTTGCGGTGACATTCTGCAAAGAGTCCAGTGCTTTCAGTTTGCTGACCGCCGCTGATCTCCCGACTGCGGGTCGATCAGGCTTATCCACGTTTCAGGGCCCACTACCCCCCCACCAGCTGAGAGGCAGATGGCGACAACGAGCCGCATTGGGGGACGCACGTGAATAGGCCCTGGGCCGCCCATCCGTTCCTGCTCCCCATTTCCACCCCCTACGCTATGCTGTGTGACGCCGGAACTTGACTGAGAACCTGAACTTCTCCCCTGTTACTGGTGGGTGGGCTGTGGGTAGCAGTGCTATGGTGGATCCGCTAATACCCCCCTGATACTTGGCCGTCGGGCCTGATTTACTGCACCCTAGAGTAGTGGGGCTTCCCAGGTGGGGGAGCAGGAGACCCCGGTCATTGTTGGCGCTGCGGAGAGGGGATTGCACCACCTACCAAGATGCCTCATAGAACTGCCTCTGAGACTCCCGTTTTTCACCTTACCCTGGCGCGCTTTTGGAGACTGAGTCCCCCCCCTTTCCCTTAACTAAACTAATACGCCTCACACTTGTGGTTACAGGGGGCTGGAGGGGCAGAGGGTCTCCCCCTGATGTGCATCGAGAGGGTGGGAATAACGGGAAGGCCCAAAGGGGACTCTCCCTGTCTCTGGAGTTGACGGGGGGCGTGGGGGTGTTTACCCAGGGGGTGCCCACTTTTTGGTTCCCTGGCGCTGCTCACCGGTGGCACTCGAATAGAGACTGGTGGCACTCCAGAAGTCGGGAAATAAGTGCGCCTCCGCCACGGGCCAGAAACTGTCACTTCCCCAGCAGATTTCACAAGAATTCAGGTCCTATACCTCACTGTACAACCTAGACACCCCGGCGCTCGGGCGGGACAAAGTGACTGAGTACATTACCACATCCCTTATGCCCTCACTGTTGCCAGAAATACGGGACATTTTGGAGGAACCTATCACTCTACCCGAACTCCAAGCCGCCTTAAATAGTGCCAAGCCGGGCAAAGCCCCAGGGCCAGATGGTCTCAAGGCCACCTATTATACGACTTTGCTCCCTTCGCTGGGACAACATTTGGTTAACCTGTACAATGCCCTTGGCTCGGGAAAGTCATTCCACACTTCCACGCTACAAGCACAAATCTCTGTTATCCCGAAAGATGGCAAGGACCCGGCCCAATGCGGGAGCTACCGCCCGATCTCCCTACTGAACGTCGACCTTAAAATATTCACCAAGATCTTCGCATCAAGACTGCAATAACATCTCCCACACCTAATTCACCTGGACCAAGTAGGCTTCATCCCATCTAGAGAGGCTAGGGACAACACCACCAAAGTCCTTAACCTCTTGCACCTAGTGAGGAGCAGTAAAACACTGTGTATATTTTTAGGGACGGATGTCGAGAAAGCGTTTGACCGGGTGAATTGGCAGTTTGTTTTTGACGCTAAAAAATGTGGGTCTGGGAAACAGTATGTTAGGCTGGGTCTCTGCAATATACAAAACACCGACAGCTAGGGTCCGGTCTAATGGGATACTCTCAGAGGTTTTTCCAATCACTAATGGGACCAGACAGGGATGCCCCCTTTCCCCCCCTCTTGTTCGCGCTATCCCTAGAGCCCTTCCTCTGTCACGTCTGCCGTAATCCAAACATTACGGGTATTAGCGCCATCGGAACGCAATACAAGGTATCTGCTTATTCAGATGACCTAATGTTCACCCTCACAAACTCTGCCATCTCCCTACCGAACCTTCTACGAGAGTTTGACAGCTCTCCAATTTGAAGATCAACCTGACCAAGTCGGAAGCGATGGGCATAGGGATCCCACAACCACTCCTTACGAGACTCAAACAACTTCAATCTAAAATGGACTGAAACAGCACTGAAATACCTGGGGACTTACCCACATCCTTGTCGCAACTGTTTGACTTAATTTCCCACCCCTTCTAAAAGAAGTGCAAAAACTGCTTGACCAATGTTACAGCGGCCCCCACTCCTGGCTGGGCCGCTGTAACATTCTCAAAATGTCAATATTGCCCAAATTCCTTTACCTTCTGCAGGCACTCCCGATTCATATACCCGGGAACTATTTTAAATAAATAAACTCCACATTTATTCAATTTGTCTGGGTAGGGAAAAGGTCACGCATACACAGGAAGATACTTTCTCTCCCCAAACTGCAGGGGGGCTTAGCCCTTCCGGAAATCCGCACCTACTACTATGCGACACACCTTAGTAGGCTCCTTGATTGGTGCAGGCATAAGGACACAAAGCTATGGACGCAATTAGAACAGGAACAAAGTGTGGTCCCCCTTCACAGAGCCCCTTGGTGCCACTCCGCCCTACCTCCAAATCTTGCATGACATCCGTTGATAGGCAATACTGTCAGGGTTTGTGCACAACTGATGTCACAGTTCTCCTTGTCGACCCAAAACTCAGTACCCCAGATGACGATCGTTGGATCGAAACGCGTCGGGACCCGCTGACCCCACTGTTCACGTTTTTATATGCTTGTATCGTCTGAGGACATGTGAGTGTGACTTTTTACTTGTTCATCTCCAGTAAAAAAAAATATACAGTATCACACTATGTCCATTTCCTTTTTTCCTTTCTGGGATATTATGCTTTGAACCTCTGGATATTCTATTTTGTGAGCTCATTTCTACTGATCAATTGTCCAGCACTGGCCTGTGCTTCTATGGTTTGATCTCACACTGCATCAACTGGAAATCACCCTCCTGTATTGCTGAAGTCACCCTGAAGCTAGGACATCGCTACCTTTAAGCCTTTGTGACCTATTAGGTATATGCCTATTTAGGTTCACATCATCTGGTAAGCCTCCGATTCATTTTGGTGGTGGTCCTCCTGTTTATTATCTACTACACCTTCTCAGTACTCAGTCACTTTGTATTGGGACATTACTATTGTATTTTAATATTGGACTTTAATCATTTCATTATTATGTTTTATTGTTATCAAGTTTAAGCACCTTGTTTTTCTGTGGACTTTTATCACCTATGTCCTTCACGCATGAGGGTCTTATTTGTTCATAATTTTGCACGTATTAGTAGCGCTACTCTTTTTTTCTTGTTTTGCTGTTTTTTTTCAGAATTTGATCTAATTCTGTAGTGTTGGCTGCCACTTCTTTACGTTTATTGGTAGTGCAGTGATTGATATACTTACTATATTGTATTTTTTCCATTGCGACCCAAAACGAATCCCTGAGGCCGATAGTGGGCCACCCTTAATTTGAGCCGGGTCTCTTAGACAGGAAGTTCCGTGACCTATGGGGAGCGGGACTCTTCCAGGCATCCCACTTTAGCAGTATGGGACAGTGGAGATCGGTTACGGAGCTGTCGGATCCCACTGGCCCATATGGCCTTGACTTCATGCGAGCACTGCAGCTCGGCCACTTCCTGAGTGGCTTACCCCCACCCCCTGCAGCACAACAATCTCTTACGACGCTGGAGGAGCTCTGTTCAGGGACTGGGGCGATCCCGCATACACTATCCCTGATGTATGCCATGCTGATTGCACTCCCCAGAGATTGCCAATTACTTGGCCTTACCAAATGGGAAAAGGACCTCCAAACTCACTTCTTGGCCACCAAAAAACAAAACATAATTAAATTCACCCACAAATCTTCCCTATTCTCCAAAATTAAGGAAACAAACTACACGATCCTTACAAGATGGTACAAAACACCAGATTTATTGAAAAAAATCTGCTGGAGATGCCAAATGGAAAAGGGCACACTCCTGCATGTGTTCTGGTTTTGCCCCCAGATCAGAGATTTCTGGGGTGAGGTCCGTCGAATAGCCCAAAAATTCACAGACCACACGGTACCTGACAACCCAGCCTACTTCCTCTTACATGCGACATGCCCGCATGCTCCTACAAAAAAATTGGTTGTGTGTCACTTGCTAGACACGGCCAAAGCCTGCATACCGCTCCACAGGAAATCCCTACACCCACCGTCCAAAGGTGGATGACATTAGTCGCATGGAGAACCTTATCTTCACCAGCCAGCAGAGACAGGAAACATACTCCCAAACGTCGCAACAGTGGAACATCTTTAAATAATCAGACGAGGGACAGAATCTGAGGGGGAGTGCCTGACCCTAGACCAATCCGCGGTGGGGGTTGCCTGAACCCCCTCAAAATTAGTGATATATAGCGAGATGCTTACGCCCTATGGGGCGCCTTACCTTACACATGCTTGTGCACGGTCCCCCCCCCTTCTCCCCCAACCTCCTGCTCACACCCCCCCCTCATCTCTTCCTCCCTCGGGGCCTCTCCCCCCCCCCCTTGCTGTCTTCTCATTCGGTTGTATACCTTTCTATTATTCCCTGACTGCGATTTCTTTCCTATTCTTTAGAGGGGAAAAAATATATATGTTTTGCCACATATCACATCGATACACGGAAACACTTCACTACACTCTTGGGATACTATTGTACGTGGGGTTGGCGACCCCGGAATGGGTGGTGCGTGAATACGCGCCACTTGGTTGACTCCCCGGGGGTGATACACCCGGTGGGATAACAGTTGAAATCAATGACGGTGATGGTGATGTGTTTAATAGATGTATGAACCCGATTCTGTGACATTTGTAGCATATTGACTGTAATGTTGTGGTCCATGTGGGCTGACTTCTCTGTTCTAAATAAACAATTTAAAATGAGCACTTTTGATTATGAACGTTCGAGTCCCATAGACTTCAATGGGGTTCTAAAGTTTGCGCAAACGTTCGGTCCGTTCTGGTGCGAACCGAACGGGGGGGGGGGGTGTTCTGCTCATCCCTAGTAAGGAGCTAATAAGAATATATTTTAATTTATTTTAAAAAAGTGTTCCTTAACTGAAGTCATATGCAAAGCATGTGTAACACTTTTGATCTACATACTGTATGAATAAAATAGCAACTACTATGTTGGTGCCAAAACTATACAAGCACTATCAGGCGGAAAATCACTCCACCACTGCTTAAAGCACAAGAAACCCCTATCAATCTCTGGAAGAACTTTTGATTCTGAACGTTCGAGTCCCATAGACTTCAATGGGGTTCTAAAGTTTGCGCGAACATTCGGTCCGTTCGAAGGTTCTGCTGCGAACCGAACAGGGGGGGGGGGGTGTTCGGCTCATCCCTAGTAAGGAGCTAATAAGAATATATTTAATTAAAAAAAAAGTGTTCCTTAACTGAAGTTATATGCAAAGCATATGTAAAACCTTTGATCTTCATACTGTATAAATAAAATAGCAACTACTATGTTGGTGCCAAAACTATACAAGCACTATCAGACGGAAAATCACTCCACCACTGCTTAAAGCACAAGAAACCCCTATCAATCTCTGGAAAAACTGTAGGGTTCCCCAGAACCCTGGTTGAGGAAGGCTGCAGTACAAGATCGATCTCATTCAGTGCCAGATTGGAAGTAATCTGACATATAATGAATACCAGTGGACTTCTGATCACAAAACTATACTAAGCTCTAGCTTTATTATTTAAATAGTTAAGTAAAGAATAGAATATGCTTTGTGTGAAATCAAGCTGTTTAAAATACCTTTAAAATGGTGCTGCATTAAGCTGCTCAATGTATGTCAGATTATTTATTTATTTAGCTTATTTATTTGTATGTAGTAGAAAAAATATGTATTTCCTTAATTTACAATGCTTTTTTAGAGTTAACCATATTACTGGATTTACCGCCATGTGTTACACGACTGTTAGAGAACAGGTATAATTTGGGGGCTATGCAAGTAATTTATTAATAAAAAGCAATGTAGTAAAATGCAAAAAAAAAACATTATAAATATCCAGCACTTACCAAAATAAGCAAAAAGGCACTTCCAGATAATTTCAACTGGCCCATATCCCTTAAAGAGACAGCCCCATCTCCGGCTCAGAGACAGACCCAATCCCAGAGACCCTCACAGACCCACATTCAAGCAGCATTAACAAAGCCCCATTCTGCTTGAATAAATTACCAAGAAAGGCTGCACAGCTTATATGCAGTTAGGCACGTGTCATGCGCACGCAATCTCTCACCACAGTGCTCCGAGAGCGGCTGTCACCGAAAGGAGAATCCAGTCTGAAGGGAGAGGCAGAGTGGGGATGATATCACTCCGCCCTCCACTGTCTTAGCGGTAATTCCCCTCCACTGTCTTAAGCAGGCTGGAGCCACAACTATATGCGTTTGCCGGCCTATGCAGCCGCCCCTCATTTTACGGCTGCCCCTCATGTTGTGGCTACCCTACTTCATCATCTTACTAAATTAACATGTCTGGCAGAGGTGATGTTCCGGTACTTTCTGACAGAAAAAAAAAAAACCCTGGTGATGCAAACATGCAAAAACAGCATGATAACATACCCGCGTGATAGTAAACACCACACATGATGACATTCCCACAGATGTAAGCAATGTACCCCCAGAAACTATAAATACTGACCACATACAATGCCCAAACTAGAGAAATCAAGTACTACTCACAATATAAATAAAAAACAAACACAAAACAAAATATTATGTCAATATAGAAAAATAATATAAAAAGGGCCAGATTATTCTAAATATTTTTTTTTTTTATATTTATATTTATCTATGAGGTTTCTTGCACACAGTACTGGTTTATAAACGTCATTCCTGGCAGAAATGTGAGGATGGGCTGTATAATAAATGTGTATATTTGCTTAAATGTGCTCACACAATGCGTAAAGGGGGTGTGGCATACATATTTTTTTTCTGATCTATATGCAGCACTATTTTCCACGTCTGTGTACAGGCCCATTCAAAGCAATGGACTGCATTTAGCTGCATTTAGCTTGGTAAAAACAAAACACCTGAAGGCCTAAAAAGACTATGTCAAGCATCCATGTGCAGGTGCCCTAAGTATACAGTCCACTCTATTTTTTAAAGCCTAACAAAGGAGAATAACTTTCCCTCTTAACCACTTCCATACTGGGCACTTAAACACCCTCCTGACCAGACCAATTTTCAGCTTTCGGTGCTCTTACATTTTGAATGACAATTTCTCAGTCATGCAACACTGTACCCAAATGATTTTTTTTGTCCTTTTTTTTCCCACAAATAGAGCTTTATTTTGGTGGTATTTGATCACCTCTGCGTTTTTAATTTTTTGCGCTATTAATGAAAAAAGACCGAAAATTTGGAAAAAAATGATTTTTTCTTAGTTTCTGTGATAACATTTTGCAAATTATTAATTTTTCTTCATAAATTTTGGCCACAATTTATACTGCTACATGTCTTTGATAAAAATAACCCAAAGTTTTTGTAAATTATTTGGACTGTGTGAAAGTTTTAGAGTCTACAAGCTATAGTGCAAATCATAAAAAATTATCACATCTGATCACACCTGATTTACTGAAGGCCTTTCTCATTTCTTGAGACCCTAACAAGCCAGGAATGCCCACAGATGGCACTGATGAGGTGGCACAGATGGCACTGAGGCAGCACAGATGGCACTGAGGTGGCACAGATGGCACTGAGATGGGTACTGATGAGACCCATACGTACGGTCGTCAGTTGGTGGTTAAGCATTGATCTCAAAAGCAGTCAATCAATATATACATTTTTAAATTTATAATTTGAATGTAATTGAATTTAATCTCATGAAAAAATGATGTACCATGTTACTGCATTTTACATTTTAGACATAAATGACGATAAACTTACTCCAAAATTAAGCTAAATTTAGGCCATCCTTCAGATCTGGTGGACTGCTTGCTTCAGGTTCCCAAATCCAAATATGTTGAGTGCAAATAAAGAAAGCTCCACTGCGGTGCCTAAAGAGGAAGTTCACTCCCCCTGCTCATTTTTATTTTTAATCCCCTCTTACCTGTCATACTGGGTTGTCCTCAAGTAGTAAACTCACTCGCCCCTGTGCCACAATATTCTCATCAGGGAGCTGTCTCTGTTCCAGGTTCTTGCAGTTGGCCCCCTGATGGCCATGAATTGTGTGAATTGCTAGAGAATATATATATATATATATATATATATATATATATATATTTTTTTTTTTTGTGAAGAGTGCATGTAATCGGCACAAGATCAATCAGCTCTATCCAGGCAGAGGGTCAGGGGTCATGCAGCCACATAGCACATTAGCCTATGCCTCTGCACGTGAGTCCCATGTGATGGGGGACAGCTTTATATGGACTAATATAGAGGAATGTTATGATATGCTTTTATTCAAGTCTTTTTTTTTTTTTTTTGTTATTATGAAACCTATTTTTGGCTAATAATAAAGCCTTTGCTTGGGGATAAGGCGCTAGGCCTACGTGCCTTCTATTTTTTTTATGTTCCAGTACTTCGGATTCCCCAGCCTGTGGAAGCCAGTGAGGTATGCATTATCCACTTAGAAGCGTCAGAATAGAAGTTCACAATTGTATCAAGGCCCAATGCACAGCACAGGAGATGGAACTGTGTGTTTTTGCCACATAGAACAATCAGAGGAGAATGCACACTCTTCCCACAAGCTTTAAAGCGGGATTCCACCTGCAATTTTTTTCTTTTTAAAAGTCAGCTAACACTTTAGCTGCTGACTTTTAATAAGGACACTTACCTGTCCTAGGCACCGGCGATGATGGGACCCCGACGGTGATCGCTCGGTCCTGGCACCTCCATCCTGACTAAGGTTAACAGGCAGTTAAGCCTTACGGCTTCACTGCGCGCTTCCTACTGCGCAACACTGACTTGCATGGCGCTTTGTGAATGGGCCGCTGCCTCCTGGGATACACACAGTTCCCAGAAGGCAGCGCGCCCCATTCACCAGAAGACACCGCGATGGAGGACGAGGAAGAAGATGACCGCCATGGAGGAGGAGGCAGAAGAGCTAGTTCCGCATAGCAACAGCCCTTTCTGGTAAGTATATTTTTTATTTTTTTCAAAAAAAAATCTATTTTTTTTATTTTTGGTAAAAAAAAATCTGGGTGAAACTCCACTTTAACCTTGCAGAGACATAATGAAACCTTACAAATAATGAATATTGTCTACATTTCTTATACACAAAATCCAATAGAATTTGTGTTGTTACTAAATAACAATTATTTATAAAAGTTTTAAATATTTCAGCTGTTTTCATTTTTTATAAAAAAAAAATCAAAAACGGGACTGAATAAAATGGGAAGGCTGATCTTCTGCCATCTCCTCGGCATCGCATATGTCATGCAACTAGTCAGAATTCTTGATCTGTGTACCTGTTCTGAGTCACTGACCAAGTATTGGATCAAAATAACAGCCAAGCAACCATCATTGTGGACAGGTCAGGTCACACTTTTCTCCTTTTAGCAACCATCATTTTCTAAAGGAGAGTTGGTCAAATAGATGTCAAGTTCGAAACATATTTTTATTTAAACAGAACATTTGTTTCCATAAGTCTATATCGGATCTGACAAAGGGACAGTTGAAACAGAAGGGTTTGGGTTTTTTAAGTAACTATTCCTCGAACAAAGGAAGCAATGTTTAATGGTGCTTTTGTGACCACAATTTCACATGTAGTAAAACTGATTTTGGATTGAATTTACAAAAGGTGTGGTAAGTGGTTTAGCTTTAAAGCGGTGGTAAACTCTTGGAATAATAAAAAAAAAAGAATAATGAATGCATGTAAATAGATTTGTAGTTAATAGAACTGTCATGCAATGGAAGCTTGACCTTTAATTATACCTTTAATAACAATGGCTTGCAATTGCCCAAATGCCTTATAGAATTTCACTGTAGCACTGAAGATTTCCTTCCTATGCAATGGTTTATGTATGACTTGAAACCTCTTGGCTAGATATAATGTTCAAGGTCACTTATAAAGGGCTTCTGCTCGACATGTTCATAATTCTGCACAACCAATACAGTTGTTAGTGCACTCCAGTCTAAGATTAATGGCATTGAGTCAAGATTCAGAACTGAAATATGGGCAATTTTGTTTCTGGATCATTTCCTCCATGACTGCTTGCTGTAATAAAACAACTGTCATAGTCAGTTTGTGTTGTTTGAGTACAGAACAGTACTGCAGCATTATTTGGGAGTAAATGCAAAGCTTTTACATTATATTGTATGTAAACAGTCTATTGTTTCCTTAATGTTTTTTTTTTCTCAGAACTATGGTGTGGTTAGTGTGAGCAAATTACATACAATTTCAACTATATGATTTTTATAGTTTATTATCAAACTAAAGTGCACATTTTTGTGTTTAAATCATACAGTCTTTTAGTGAAATTTCAAGCTAACAGCTTGAAATAGTTACTGTATATGGAAAGTGTTTACCTTCTAAAGATTTTTTTATTCTGTTATGATTCACAAACCGCTGTTGCAGTTGACCCCATGTAGCGTTGCCTCTCTTCCTGTAACCTGCTCATTGGACTGTAAATCAGGATTATTTCCTATGTCCATGGAGAAGAGATCCAGCAAGCTGGTAAAGTACATCTAAACCCAGTCACAAAAATCTTAGCCAAACTTTTCATTTCAAAAGTTGTTTACAATCTTTTTAAATACCGTATACAGCCTTCAATTAAAAAACATCTAGTATTCTTGCCATGAAGGACTTTGTTCAGACACATAGGGTGACAACCGTCTCCCAGTTGTGCTCCTGTGTTGTCACCCTGTCACGTACATCCCTCGTTAAAAAGTGTCTTTACTTTTGTTTTAAAAAAAATTGCAAATACTGTAGCTGCTGACTTTAAGGAAATAGATGCTTACCAGCGTTGGCTTCCTCATAGCCGACTCTTATCAGACTTTGGCCTGCGGCACAGGAATATTGGATATGGGAGCTGGCTATGACTACCACAAGTCTCCCCACTGAGCAGACATAAGGCAAAGCATTGGTGCGGGACTAGTCTAACGGCCTCGTGGGACTGGTGACATGTCTCAGGAGGTTGTGGTTGGGCGGACATAATTTATGCAAATATTACGGGAGTGGTTACCTGTCACAAACATGTTGCCTGAAAAGAAAAAAAAATGTTAGAGGAAGAGGATGAGCAAACGTCTAGTTTTAGGATTACATTGTTCAAGCATGGTCCATCATTAGAAAGCCGGTGCAGAGCAAATATATGCGTCTGATGCGAGTAAATGAAGGCAGGAAGTGATTAAAAGAGGCAGAAGGCAATTGGCAGCACTAATATGCAGCATAAGGTTGAAAAAAAGATTAAAACTGTTTAGAAAAATTACAATTCTTTAATACACATGCTTTATGACAGTAAATACCATTCAATTAGAGTTGCTGTATTTGATTTAACCTATAGAAACAGAGAATGTGGATGATCATTTTTAATAATTCATATGTTAATAAAGTATTTTCTGTGTTTTTCAGATTGCTGAATGTGTTATGCTGTAATCTAGACACCTTATTACTTCTTGAGTCACAGTACAAAGTGTGTGAAATGCTTTTAAATGCCCAGAAAGAAAATATTCCAGATTCCTCACAAGCTTCAGGGTAAGTGGTACACCGTTTTTTTGTCCCTTGAGCTATAGAGTATTTCTAAGTGCATGTAGCAAAAACAATTGAGTACTGTCCATAATACTTTTTTTATTTGTGCTAACATCCCAGTTTTCAGGACAAGCTACTGGCGTGTAACCCCTCGCCAAAAATATTAAAGGAACAAAAAAAAATGTATCCCCCAGATCCACCAGAACAGTAATGGAGCTTGGATTGTTGTTCCAGAAATGAGCTCCTATATTGCCCCCCTACTCTACGAAGCCAAGAAACCCTTTTCACTTTCAAACCTTTAAAAATGATAAGCCCAAGAAAGCTGGAGGGGGGAGGGGGGTTATCCTCTCCTGCCGCTTCTTAACCACCTCAATACTGGGCACTTTCACCCCCTTCCTGCCCAAGCTATTTTTCAGCTTTTAGCGGCGTCACAATTTGACTGACAATGCTACTATCCAAATTTGATTTTTATAATTTTTTCGCCACAAATAGAGCTTTCTATTGGTGGTATTTGTTTACCTCTGCGTTTTTTTCGCTATAAACAAAAGAACAGCGACAATTTAAAAAAAAAAAAGCAATATTTTTTACTTTTTGCTATAATAAATATCCCCAAAAATATATATATAAAAAAAAAATTCCTCAGTTTTGGTAGATACGTATTCTTTTACATATTTTTGGTAAAAAAAATCGCAATAAGCGTATATTGATTGGTTTGTGTAAAAGTTATAGCGGCTACAAAATATGGGATAGATTTATAGCATTTTTTTTTTTTTATTAGTAATGGCGGCGATCAGTGATTTGTATCCTGACTGTGATATTGCTGTGGACACACCGAACACTTTTGACACTATTTTGGGACCATTCACATTTATACAGCGAACAGTGTTATAAAAATGCACTGATTACTGTGTAAATGTGACTGGCTGGGAAGGGGTTAACATAGGGGGCAATCAAGGGGTTAAATGTGTACCCTAGTGAGTGATTCTAACTGTAGGAGGAGGGGACTGACTGGGAGAGTTGACCGATCTGTGTCCCAGCATCAATTTGGGACACGGCATTGGTCTCCTCTCCCTGACAGAACGTGGATCTCTGTGTTTACACACAGAGATCGATGGTCCTGCTCAGTTACTGCGCAATTGTGGGTGCCCGGCGGACATCGCGGCTGCTGGGCACGCGCATCGGGTTCCCAGTAACGCGGTTGGTGCACGCGCGCGCCCCCTAGTGGCTCTGCAAGGCGAGGACGTCATATGACGTCCTCTCAGAACAAGAGCACTATCGTGCCCCCGTCAATTGATGGAGGCCGGTAGTAAAGTGGTTAAAGCTATACATAGTGATGGCTAATAAGCCACTTGGTCCACTTTCAGGAGAAAGCTAGCCGTTGGCTGAAGACAAAAAATACAGGGGTAAACCACTTGTAAACTACATCGTATATATTCATATTGCGGTCAGCAAGTGGCTAATACATTAAGGCATATCTTTGCGTTGTGGATAGAATAGGAAATAGTTATAACTTCTATCAGGATTTACTGTGCCCCCACTAGTGAAATATACCCTCTTTATTTCTCCTAGTAACCATTGTCACCGGGACTGAAAATCGAAAATTGTGAACCTTCACTAGAAGTAAAATAGGGGGATATCTTTCAAATGGCACACTTGTTCCAATGACAACTACTTACAGTATTTTGGGAGATCTCCTCTCTTTTCTTGCTGGGGTTAAATTACTAAAGCCAAATTGGTTGTTTACTTTGTAAGGAAATTTTTCCCAGAGCTTACTGAATGTGGTGAGGACTTACTGTGCAAACAATACCCAATCATGCGCAATAAAAAAAATATATTTTTGTTTGAATATGATTGGATAATGGAAGTCCGCAGAGTCTCACATCATTCACTAAGCTCTGGGAATATTTACAGAAAAAAAAAAGTCAACCCTAGTCTATCAAAAATTAAAAAAAGGTTTGGCTTTGAAGGTAGGTTTTAACTAACATCAATGTGACCCTAAATATGTTGGTTCAAATTAAAACAAAAAAAAAATCGTAATTTTACATCCAGTTTTAACAATCATCCTAAAACGTTTTAGACACACAGCTTTAAAGTGGAATTCCAGGAGCAATCTAACAAAGTTTAAACCTACCCCCAGCCCCCTTCTAACCCCTATACTAACTACCCTGTAGATTACAGGCGTCTCAAACTGGCGGCCCTCCAGCTGTTGCAAAACTACAAGTCCAATGAGGCATTGCAAGAATGACAGTTACCAGCATGACTCCCACAGGCAGAGGCATGATGGGACTTGTAGTTTTACAACAGCTGGAGGGCCACCAGTTTGAGACCCTTGCTGTAGAAGGAAGATGCTTATACTTACCTATTCTTAGGGCCCTCCGATCTGGTCATATGATCTCCGTATTAGCCAGCTTCAGAGGAGAGGGGAGAGCAGCAACAACAGATGGATTTCCTGGGTGGTGACATCACCCATATGCTTACTATGAGGAATTCGTTGTCGGCTGTTCACTCTTCTCCCCTGTGGCTGGCCACTGATAGTTGATCTCATGATCGGACCTCTGACAATAGGGGAGTATAGGCATCTTCATTCCACAGGGTAGTTAGTATAGGATTTAGAAGAGGGTGGGAACAGTTTTAAACTTAATATAGATTTATCCTGGAATTCCAGTTTACTATTTATTACCCTCACAAGGTACAATTTTTTTTGTGTGTTTTACAAAGGTATTGAGGACTCTCATATTCTTTTCTTTGGACCAATGTTTTAAAGTGACCCTGTGGAATTTTTATACTTATGTGTAAAGTAGGTAGTATATCAGTTACTAATAAGCAGTAGCAGGAATTTTTTTCTCAGGAAATAGGTGCAGGAACTCCACCTTCCAAATCATCCCTCCTACCCACCTTCGAGCACTGTCCCTTGGTTCCACCCACCTCCCAGTATCATCCCTTTTAAGGATCACAGAACCAAGTAATTTGTATGGAATTTGACACTGATAACAAGAAAAGCAATAAAATAGATCGCCTGCAGCCAACAACAATAGGCCCCCCCAGCAGCAATAGACCCCCCTTGCAACAATTGTCCCCCTCCAGCAACCGTAGATCCCCCACTGGCAACAATAAACAACAATAGGGGTGCCCAACCAGTGGCCCGGGGGCAATATGTGGCCCGTGGAGCGCTCTGATGTGGCCCGCGACCTCCTGCTCTGGGATGGCTGGTTGGCAAGCCCAGATTGCAGGTTGCCGACCTGCCGTCTGAAAGCATCAGTGTTGTAAATAAAGCCGGCGGTAGAGGAAGCAAGCGGCTTTTCAGAAAGTGCAC
This sequence comes from Rana temporaria, assembly GCF_905171775.1. Lineage (NCBI taxonomy): Eukaryota > Metazoa > Chordata > Amphibia > Anura > Ranidae > Rana > Rana temporaria. The sequence continues at coordinate 277,454,423 of NC_053492.1, read as the reverse complement.
CACACCTGCAAGATATATTAGACGTCTATGGCAAAGTGTAGCTAACCGACGGGAAAACCTGAGGTACACTACGCCGCAATAGACCACAGACCATCAGTATAAAAGCAGCCTTAGGCCCCTTTCAAGCGATCAGTCCGACCCAATCGGACCCGCCATTCACCTCTATGGATCGGCAGATGTAAACAGACTTTTGTCTGTTTACACCTGCCTACCAATCCGATCTGCTAAAAAAAAAAAAAACAGAAGTGGATCTGTCCCATTCCATCTGATTGGATCAGAGGGCCCATAGAGTAGATCGGGCTGTGTCTGCTTGGCATATCCAGACTAGACACAGACCTGTCATCTGCCCTTGGGCCTTCAAAAAGTTGGGCACCCCTGCCCTACAACAATAGATCCCACCCAGTGACCATAGTACCTCCAGCAGCCAACATCAATAGACCCTCCAGCACACTCTAGTACTCCTTTCCATGGCATACATTCTGTGCTGGAGGTCCCGGAACTGCTTTCCCCCGCGTTCCTGCTGAAGAAAATCCCTGAGCAGTAGTATCTCAGTCAATAGTAAAGATTATAATCATTAGATGACCTCTTTGCAGGAGTAGATGTACCTCCTTTACATGGGTTTTCTTAACCACTTCCATACAGGGCACTTATACACCTTCCTGCCCAGACCAATTTTCAGCTTTCAGCGCTGTTGCACTTTGAATGACAATTGCGCGGTCGTGCTACACTGTACCCAAACTAAATTGTTATTTTGTTCCCACAAATAGCGCTTTATTTTGATGGTATTTGATCATCTCTCCAATTTTTATTTTCTGCAAAAAAAATAAAAAAATTACTGAAAATTTTGAAAAATTAAACGTTTTTTTTTGTTTCAGTTACAAAACATTGTAAATAAGTACGTTTTCTCCTTCACTGATGGGCACTGATGGTACTGCACTGATAAGGCGGCACTGATGGGCACCGGTGAGGTGGCACCAATGAGGTGGCATTGATGGGCACGAATATGCGGCACTGATAGGTTGCACTGAAAGGCGGCGCGGATGGGCACTGATAGGCGGCATGGATGGGCACTGATAGGTGGCATGTATGGGCACTGATAGGTGGAACGGGTGGGCATAGATGGGCACTGATAGGTGGCACTAATGTACTGCAATGTGTTGTACTAATGGATGCCAATCAGTGGCAAACAATAATGCCTGCCAATCAGTGATGCCCATTGTGGCCATTGATTGGCATCCATTGTGGTCTAGGGTGGCATACCTGTGGTGGGCATCCCTGGTGGTCTAGTGGCGACCCCTGGTGGTCCAGTGTGAGCATCCTCGGGGGGGGGGGCTGCGCTGATAAATGATCAGACATTTCTGAATACCTCCAGGAATCATTAAAGTGATCCACTTGTTTGACTATTTTTAATTAATTGGCACTTAATTGAGTTAACCAGTTAGTATTTTTATAATATTTCTATAACCTGGAGATGACCTTTGGTTTGCTGTTAATAATTCTAATCTGTAAATGTAATGCACACATCACCTAGTTCATTGTACCCAGCAAACCTATGTTGCATCTACTCCTTCATTTAAGTGATAATGTTGAACTGAAGTCTCAGCAAAAAAAAAATAGACTACATTAAGTAATCGAAAATCCATTCCTTTTTTTCATTGAAAATATATTTCTACAAATATGTTTCCCAACAGTTTATCAGCAAGTGTCAGTCATTTTGTTATCGGGCAGGTTTAAACTTGTTCTTTTTTTTCTCTCCAATTTATACCTTTTTTGTTATTTGCTCTAGGTGTAAAAATGAAAAAGCTGACTAGCGCTTAATCCACAAATCCTCGTTTTATTTAGTTTCATTTTTTTCTGCTCCTTGGTGTGCTACTGTAGATGATCTGAGATATAACTCATTTTATTATCAAATGCTCTTAGCACATACTGTAAGTCACAGGTAATACCATTGGCAGCTAGTTACCAGACTCGGTGCTTGATTTGTATTTTTTTTTTTTTTTGTATTTGTATTTGATTTGTATTTTATTTTTTACCTTTTCTTACAGAAAAAACGTGTTTTGACTTAACCGCTTGCCGACTGCACGCCGTTGTTTGACAGCGGCAGAATGGCTCCCCTGTACGGCGCCCGTCTTAAGGGGTATAGGCGGCGATGTTAGCCGGGCATCCACGATCGCTCCTGACAGAGCTAGAACGAGGATCTGTGTGTGTGTATATACACAAATCTACGTTCTGGCAGGGGAGAGATGACAGATCGTGTGTTCCTAGTATATAGGAACACCGATCGGTCTCCTCCCCCAGGGAGTTCCATCCATCCTACAGTTAGAACACGCTGAGGGAACACATTTAACCCTTGATCGCCCCCTAGTGTTAACCCCTTCCCTGCCAGTGAAATGTATACAGTAATCAGTGGCTATTTTTAGCTCTGATCGCTGTATAAATGTCAGTGGTCCCAATAAAGTGTCCAATCTGTCCGCCGCAATGCCGCAGTCCTGATAGAAATCGCTGATCGCCTCCATTACTAGTACTATTTTGTAGACGATATCATTTTTGCGCAAAACCAATCAATATGCGGTTATTGCGATTTTTTTTTTTTACCAAAAATGTGTAGAGTATATATCGGCCTAAACTAAGGAAGAAATGTGTTGTCTTCTAAAAAATGTGGGTATATTATAGCAAAAAGTTAATAATATATATATATATATATATTTTTTAAATCGCATTTTTTTGTTTATAGCACAAAAAATAAAAACTGCAGAGATGATCAATTATCACAAAAAGAAAGCTCTATTTGTGGGGAAAAAAGGATGTCAATTTTGTTTGGGTACAGCGTTGTATGACCGCGCAATTGTTCGTTAAATCGACACGGTGCCATATCACAAAAAAATGGCCCGGTCAGGAAGGAGGTAAATCCTTCCAGGACTGAAGTGGTTAAAAATGAATCTTGCTAGTGAATTACTTATTATTACTGTTTGCATTTTAGAGAAATTTACCAGATGTGGTGAGCATAATGCCTTGTTTGCGTTTTAATGTAGTACAGCTGTCTTAGAGCGGAGCACCACCCAAAAAGGAAATTCTGCTTTAAAGCCTACTCCCCTGCTCCTGTTTGTGAAACTGAGCTTTTGGGGAGGAGGTGGGTACCTGTCAAAATCAGATACCTGCTTTCACTTACTTTCCATTCGCCTTAGGCGATCGGAAGCAGAAGTTCTCCTACTAAAAGTCTTCTGGGACACATATAACAGGTCCCAGAAGACTTCGGGACCAGTCAAACAGCGCAGCATTGCTTGCACATGGGCAGTGGGCACCCAGCTGTGAAGCCGCAAGCTGTCACAGCCGGGTGGCCATAGTGAAGATGTCGGCGCCACTGAGGAAGGACACAGGGAGAAAACGGCTGGGGAGAGTGCACCACTGGATCGTGGAACAGGAGAATGGCTGTTTTTTAAAGTCAGCAGCTACACTTTTTGTAACTGATGACTTTTAATAAACATAAAAATGACTGGAACTCTGTTTAAAAGTGGTTGTAAACCTCAGACATGAAATATAAACAGAGCATATCCCTCTATAGTGTGTACTTGCCTCAGTTAAGAGCACAGAGCATCATTTCTGTCTGCTGATGGGTTCCCCTGCTATTAGCATGAGTCACTTTTGACACGTTTTCCTGACACTAAGAGAAAAAAGGTAATTGACAGCCTCAGCTCTGTTCCTGTATGCTTTGTGAAGGGGGATGCGTCCCATCCCTCCAATCAGCTGTCAGAGCTCTCCTCACTGAGCTCTGCAGAGTGTAACTTCAGCTCCCCTTCCCCTTGTTTCTGACAGCTCTGACAAGCTTTTATACATTCTAAAATTTGAACAGATGTAGAGAAGATGAGACTGCAGATAAACTGGCACAACTTATGTAGGAGAATTTGTTTTATCTCTGTGTATCACCTGATTCCAGTCACTTCACTGGGTATACGTGAGGGTTTGCAACCACTTTAAGCCAATGGCTTGTGAAACAAATGTGATACCAGTCTGCCTGTTTTTTTTATCTTGTATCTATTGTCTGCATAAATGGAGGGTTAGAACTTATGTCAGGTTGTTATTGTGGTCTGCATTCCAGGTAGGGTGGTTTTCCCTCACTTCCTTTTCCAGGTACCCAACAGGAAGTTAGAGGACATCTCACATTTTTTATATTTGTCACCAAAACTAGTGTATGCATTGGAGAATTCTCTGCTACTCCTTTTTCGATGACAACTGTAACATTTTTTTCTTTTTCTTTAGGTTATGTTGAAAATGGTTCCCAGGACAGGAAATATGTTTTTTTTTTTTTTTCATACTTGCCTAGGTGGTCTGATGCTGCATCTGTCCCCTGGCGCCTCTAATACTGAGAACCGAGCAATCCAACATCGCCAATCGCTAGGTTCTCTGAGCTCCCTGAGCAAAGAGCTGCTGACTGTCAGTCACAGCTCTCTGCTCTGCCCCCTCCTCGCTCACTGGAGCGCTTAGCTGTGCAGGGGGTGGAAGTGGCCGGCTCAGGCTCCCAGTGGCTCGCTGAGAGGATGAGCTTGGGTGTCAGTCCAGGGATCTAGATGGATTCCGACTCCGTGGTCATGATAACGTGGACCCTGGACCGACTCTGATGTCCACAAAACAAACTGCACTCTTGTGATCCATAGGAGAAGTACAGCCAAACAAGTCCCCATGTCAGAACACAATAGCTGAATAGCTAACATTGCATAGTTGGTACGTGAGCTCCTCTGGGTTGAGCGGAAAAAAAATGTCTGGGTGTACCAGACATGTGAATCAGAGTTAGCCTTTCCACATTACCCAAAACCATATTAAAGCAAAGTTCACCCCCAAAAATGTAACTTCCACTTATCTGGTTCCAGATACCTATCTAATACAGGTATTTGCTCCTACTTCCAGCGATAGATTGACACAAAATCTGCCGCGATCTACGCCATGTCTGGCCCCTCCTCTGTCCCCTCCACTGTCTTCTGGGAGACACACAGGTCCCAGAGTACAGCAGGGACCAGTCAGGATGCGCGTGAGCAGTAGGGAACCAGACTGTGAAGCCACAAGGCTTCTTTTTCTAATTCCCTTACTGAAGATGGTGGCCCCTCCACCCGGGAGTCGAGGAACGTGGGCGGATTCGGGTGAGGACTAGGGATGAGCTTCGAGTTTGAGTCGAACACATGTTTGCCTGTTTGTAAACAAGGCAGATCGCCTTAAGATCCACTAAGCAGGAACATGGATCTCTGTCTTCCCCCAGTCAAAGCACCTCTCCCCACAGTTGGCAAGCACTCCCAGGGAACACATTTAACCCTTTGATCGCCCCTGATGTTAACCCCTTGCCTACCAGTGTCATTAGTACAGTGACTGTATTGGTGTCACTGGTCACCAAAAAGTGTCACTTAGTGTCAGATTTGTCCCCCGCAATGTCGCAGTCCCGCAAAAAAACGCTGATCGCCGCCATTACTAAAAAAAAAAAAATCCTAAATCTTTTCCAAAGTTTGTAGACAGTATAACTTGTGTGTAAACCAATCAATATACGCTTATTGGGAATTTGTAACCGAAAATATACATATTGGATATAACAAAACCAGTGTAGCACAACCAATATATTATATAAGTCCCAGTAATGATGTGCATATTTTACACATATTTATGTGAGTATTTCTAATCTCTGTTCATAGTTTTACAAGAAATTTTCAAGCAGAGCGCACTATGGTTTCTACTACTTATTTTTTGGTTACACATGAATGATTAAAATACCAAGAGGAGGTCAGTGTTGTCAAGGCACGTCTGTTGGAGTACCCTTGTGATATCCTGGGAGACATACTTACAGGTGATTGGGACTCTGTTATGGGGTCATAGTTTGGAGGTAAACAGGCATTTCAGTCAGAGGTGGTGGTCACTGAAGTCACTGGATTTTATTAACTATTATTTCAAATATTCACTTTGAGTGACACTGAGGTGGAAATTTACCAAAAATTGGGACTTTATATTGTATTTAATGTGTTATGACATATATTGGTTGCACTACACTGGTTTTGTTATCTTGAATCTTATATGAGAGTCAGCAGTGTTACCTTTTTATAACTTGTGTGTAATTGGCTGTGCTACCTCAGTCCTTGCTTTCATGTCAAATAAGTCTATGTCATGTCTGATCCTTTGGCATCTCCTCTATGGCCTTAGCTCAAGATCATTTTAGTGATGTGTATAACTTGAACTTTTGCAAGGAAAGAGGCAAATTTGCCACCCATGTGGTTAATAAGACTGCAAGCAGTATTGTTTTAAATACTTTCCGGCCAGAACTCCTTCTCACATTATAGCACCAGCATTGTAAGTCGTGACTGTTTTTTTTTTTATATATATTGTAATGAGACTTTTCTTTTAAAGCTGGTCACATCTTTTGATATTTAGAATTTAACAATTGCATGTATTTTCAGAAATGTAATTATCGATGGCTTATCTGTGGAGAGAAACCATATTTTGGTTCGGATGAATGTTATTGGAGGTCCACATGAGCGTGTGCTACCTCCCAGAACCTTGCTCCAGGTATTGCTTTTCTTCGATATGTTAACAGTGTTAAATGTTAAATGTGAAAGCTAAAAAAAAAGTCCTTTATGAATTGGGCTTTAATAAGCAAAAGCTTAAGGAAAGGAATATAAGCAGCGGTTGTAGCATGCAATTTAATTATGTGTATAATTCTTCTAGTGGAAGTTAAAATGGTAACAAATATCTGACTGATTTTAACGGGCAGCACTCAGTCCTCCATTTTAGCCAGTTTATTACCCAAAGTCCATTTGTTTTACACAAAAAAATGTGCGCGAAATAGCAAAAAACAAGTAAATCAAATTACTAATGGAAAATCTGACATTTTCTGCAAAGTACAGGTACATATGTTTTTTATTCCCCCCCCCCCCCCCAAAAGATATGTTTAGTAATGTACCTCCTCATAAATGCACTCCACTCCCAAGTAGCACCCCTTTTGTAACAAGTGGTTGCTCTGCCTACCCTTGTACCCTATATTATTAATAATTTGGCTGGTGGTGAAGGATCTCACTAATCAGATATTGAGGTATATGAGGGTATATACGAAGTCAACCAATTGAAACACACAGCAAGCATGTTTTTATTGGCCCAGGCACTACCAATATCAGATATGAAGGAGGACTAATCTGACTGTCTAGTCTTTGATGAGCAACCTTACTATAAGCAATAATAGGTGGTGCAGCCCTGGCTTTGGAGGTAAGGGTCATTCTGTTGACTTTGATTACCCCTACTTAGGTACCATAGACACAGCAGAATGTCAGGTCTGTTTGAGCATTGTAGCATCCAATGTTATAGAAAACTGAAGGCAGATATTGAGTACAATCGATAGATTAAAGGTCTGTAGGGGCAGATCGAAACAAACTAGATAATATGACATTCAATCTGTATTATTACCCCACTGTGCTCTACAATGTTAGAATTATCAGAATAATTAATTGAGCAGTGATCTGCAGTTGGCACATACAAATTTCAGTGCTTTAAGCTGTATTTCTTCTTTCTGTATAGGAAAGAAATCTGGAAAGATTATATATTAGTTAATGTTTGGCTTCATGTTCCCTATAATATTAAATATGAGTAAAAACTACCTGCAGTATATTTCAAATGAGCAGATCACAGTGTAGACAGTTAACCTCTTCCATACCGGGCAGTTATACACACTTCCATACCAGGCCTATTCTGGCACTTCTCTCCTACATGTACAAATCATAATTTTTTTGCTAGAAAATTACGCAGAACCCCCAAACATTATATATGTTTTTTTAGCAGACACCCTAGGGAATAAAACGACGGTCATTGAAACCTTTTATCTTGCACGGTATTTGCGCAATAATTTTTCAAACGCCTTTTTTTGGGAAAAAAATTGTTTCATGAATTAAAAAATTTTAAAAACAGTAAAGTTAGCCCAATTTTTTTGTAAAATATGAAATATGATGTTACACCGAGTAAATAGATACCTAACATGTCACGCTTTAAAATTGCGCACACTCATGGAATGGCGCCAAACTTCGGTACTTAAAAATCTCCATAGGCAACGATTTGAAATTTTTTACAGGTTACCAGTTTAGATTTACAGAGGAGATCTAGTGCTAGAATTGTTGCTGGCACTCTAACGCACGCGGCGATACCTCACATATGTGGTTTAAACGGCGTTTACATATGTCGGCGGGACTTGCGTGTGCGTTCGCTTCTGCGCGCAAGCTACCGGGGACAGGGGCGTTAAAAAAATTAATTTTTATTTCTTTTTTTTTTATATATATTTATTTCTTTTTTTACACTTTTTTTTTTTAATTTTTTTTTTTTTTTTATCACTTTTATTCCTATTTCAAGGAATGTAAACATCCCTTGTAATAGGAATGTGTGTGACAGGTCCTCTTTATGGAGAGATGCGGGGTCAATAAGACCCTGCATCTCTCCCCCAGGCTGGAAACCATGAGATCGGTGAAAAAAAATTCACTGATCTCATGCTTGTGGTTGCTTAGCAGCCGCAATCGCGGCTTTGTTTACTTACGGGGACCCGGGCGTGACGTCATCACATCGCGCCCGGGTCCTCCGACGGTCATAGAGATGACTGGTGACCATCTGGTCACCAGTCATCTCTATGCTTCCTGCGAGCGCCGGACGATTCGTTCTCCGGGCCCCCGATGGCACGGGAGAGCCCGGAGAAGCACCGGATGGCGGCGGGAGGGGGGGGATGTCCCCTCCCGCCGCCTGTAAGAACGATCTAGCGGCGGAACCGCCGCTATGATCGTTCTTACGTTGTGCAGAATCGCCGGCAGTTTAGAAGGATATCTGAATGATGCCTCTAGCTGCAGGCATCATTCAGATATCCACCCGGAAAGCCCAGGACGTCACATGACGTCCACTCTGAACGGCAGAAGTTCTTTGTGGACGTCATTTTACTATGGGCCGGTAGGGAAGTGGTTAAGGGAAACTATTCTCTTTCATAAACTATTCTCACTTTGTTAGAAATACATCATTATAACATTTCCAAAAGCGGATACCCTAAAGCTTTTGAACCTTATTGTTTAAAAACCATGAACAATTATTTGGAAATGTAACAGATGCCAATGTTATAGTATTTTTCATCATATCACAAAAATTGATTTGCAGATGTATAGCCTAAAAAAAAAATAAAAGCATAACCCAAGGGCAGTAGAACTGAATTGTAAACAAATAAGAAAGAGAAAAGTAGACATCACTATCTGCTTGTCAGATTATGGGTGTTATTTTCCTATTATTGGAGATAAATACAAATTGAAGTTAGGTTCTCTTAAATCTTATTACAAGTGGTAGTCGGGGTCTGCTCTATGTCTCATGGAGCCCCTTCCTGACATTTTCTCCTTTGTTATCGTAGGCAAATTACTGTCATGTTGCTAAATCCATAGTAGTACTGTTATCACAGGATTAAAATGCAATATGTTTTACCAACGTTATCAAATTTTACCAGGCCGGTGTCATATTCCAAGTATGATAAATGAATACTGGCATGATGGAGTTTTACCAATCAGTAATACATACCCAAGATGTGCAGCCCACATGTGCTTTCTGAATAATTTGTTGGATGGCAATCAAAACTTAGCAGCGTGCGATATACAGGTGCATCTCAAAAAAATTTGAATATCATCAAAAAGTTCATTTATTTCAGTAATTCAATTCAAAAAGTGAAATTCATATATTTTATATAGATGCATTACACACAGAGTGATATGTTTTTAAGCATTTCTGTCTTTTAATTTTGATGATCATAGCTTATAGCTAGTAAAATCCCCAAATTCAGTATCTCAGAAAATATTACATAAGACCAATAAAAAGGATTGTTAATACAGAAATGTTGGCTACTGAAAAGCATGTCTATGTACAATATAGTATGCACTATGCCAATACTTTGGGGGTGATTCACAGAGAGTTAGGCCGGTGTATCAGTAGATACGCCGACCTAACTCGGAATCTACGCCGACGCAAATTTAAGCGTATTCTGGAAACCAGATACGCTTAAATTAGGCTCAGATACGAGCGGCGTAAGTGTCTTACACCGTCATATCCTAATGTGTAATTTTTAGGCTGACCGCTAGGTGGCGCTTCCATTGCGGTCGGCCTAGAATATGTAAATGAGTAGATACGCCGATTCACGAACGTACGCTTGCCCGACGCAGTAAAGATACGCCGTTTACGTAACGCACTTTCAGGCCTAAAGTTATTCCATCAAATAGCTGGAATAGTAATGCTAAGTATGGCCGTCGTTCCCGCGTCGAAATTTGAAAATTTTACGTTGTTTGCGTAAGTCGTCCGTGAATAGGGATTTACGTAATTTACGTCCACGTCGAAACCAATAGGACTGTGCGGCGTACTTTGCCGCAATGCACACTGGGATATGTACACGGACGGTCACCCTCCATTAGCATAAAACACGCCCCCTCAGCCGAATTTGAATTAGGCGCCATTACGCCCGCCCGATTTACGCTACGCCACCGTAACTTAGCAGGCAAGTACTTTGTGAATCATGTACTTCTCGCTAAGTTACGGCGGCGTAGTGTAAACACGATACACTACGCCGCCGCAACGATACGCCTGCCTACCTGAATCTAGCAATATGCCTCTATTGTCAAGAGGAAGATTAGAGACACCAGACCCAACAATGTCAACAAGCTGAAGGTCACTATCAAAGCAGCCTGGGCTTTCAGAACACCTTAGCAGTGCCACAGGCTGATCGCCTCCATGCCACCCTGCATTAATGCAGTAATTCATGGTATAGTGCATACTATACCGTACATAGTAGCCAACATTTCTGTATTAAAAATTCTTTTTTTTATTGGTCTTATGTAATAATCAAATTTTGGGTTTTCACTAGCTGTAATCCAAAATCATCAAAATAAAAAAAAATAAAAAAACGCTTGAAATACATCACTCTGTGTGTAATGCATCTATATAAAATAAATGGGTTTCAATTTACTGAAATAAATTAACGTTTTGATGATATTTAAATTGTTTGAGATGCACCTGTACATTGGGGTTGATTTGCTAAAACTGGAGAGTGCAAAATCCGGTGCAGCTCTGCAAAGAAATCGATCACCTTTCAGGTATTTTTGTCAAAGATTAATTGAACAAACTGAAGTTAAGTGTTGGGCAATCTAACAGCAAATAGACTATGCACTTTGCAAGTGTGATGATGTTACAAGCTCCGCCCCCCACATTTCTGTCACTGCCCACGTGGAACACTGCTTGATAAAGTCACGTGATGAAATGCGTCAGTAGGAGCTTGTGACGTCATTATGTACTAATAGAAAGAATACAGCTACCCACAAGGGAAGCTGGGCCGAGGACTTGCAGATGTTTAATTGATCCTAGGGGCCCAATCACCATTGTACAGAACAAATTACCTGTGTGCACCAGGGCTAGTGCATTTATGAGAGTCATGCTGGGAGGTGAGCGCATAATGTGTCTGTTGGAGGGCACACTCGGTGCACATACAAGTTCACCACTAGTATTGAATATCCACAATTGCATGTTTTTTTAAGCATGTCATTTGTTTAAATTATACAGACTCTAATAGAGGTCATTATTATCTCTGCATTATCTTACTGAGGCATTTTTAGTTTGGGGTTTTCATCTGTGAGGTAGTGCTTCACTTTGGATCTTTGTCATATATTGAATTTATTATGTTTATCACATCTTGCCAGTATCGGGACAGCTTTGGGCATCTCCAAAACAAATTTATGAAAGAACTAGGGCATTTTGCACATCTTGGACATTCAGAATTTTGCCTCCTGCCTACTCTATGCAGCAGCTCTGGTGTAGGATACGCCCTGTACAAAATAAATAGTTGGGTCATTCTAGGGATAAAACGTTTCTACGGAAGGGAGTTTAAAGGGGTTGTAAAGACAAAAATATTTTCCTCTTAAATTAAAGTCTGACAGTAGCTGATAAAGTAAAAAGTAATGTTTTGCATTATAACTAGTTTGATACCTGTTGAAATCAAGCTTTTATTCACCTCCGGCACTCCTGAATCGTTATTCTCACTGACTTCCTGGTTTGCGGTGCGCATTCATTCTTGCTACATCACGGCCTAATGGGAACTACAGTAGAGGTGGTGTATACAGAGGGGGTTGTTAATCAATTTCAGCTGCTTTGCTGTTAATCGAAACTAACAACAGGTGCACTAGATAGGCAACAATGAGACAACCTCCAAAACAGGAATGTTTTTTCGGGTGGAGGTTTCTGACATTTTTTTCCCTACTCATCTTTTTTTGATTAGGGTCAGTGTCACTACTGGTAGCACGAGGCGATACTTGGACCCTGTGAAAAAAATATATAACGTGTTTTAAACAAATAAACCAAAAAATTATATACAAACAGCGCTCAAGTGTGTGTGAATCACACTGTGATAAGGTGATAGGTAATAATAATCTTCAATATAAATTCAAATGAATCAAAAACCTGTGATAAAAGTGTTCATAGGAAAACATAAAGTTCATGGAGGAGCAAAAAGGAAAAAACGCTTCTTTGCTTCTTTCAAGGTGTAAAATCTTCAAATTATATTCAAAATAATCTTCCACCACACCCGATGTGAAACAATAGTGAATCCTCCACCAATAGAAATGGCCACTCACCAGAACAATATGCCTAGCACTCTCGTGTTTTGGCACAGAAGCTTTGTTATAGTTAGTTTAAATCAGCAGGCGAGCTTCCATTCCCAGACAGGTGGACAGATAAATCCTCAAAAATGAAAAGAGTGTAACATAGTGTGATACCATAAAAGCAATTTTAATCACAAACCACAAACAAAATCTTCAAAGAGTGCACTCACACAGTGCCAAAATTAAAAAAGCGTGATAGATACACATCAAAGATTCCTCAGTATTGTGCGGCTGAAATGCAATGGTCTCGGCGGACCCAAAAATGAACTAGGCAACTCACACCACTCGATCTCCACACTGTATTGGAAATAAACTGAAGCTGGCGTGAAGAGAAACCGGACGCTGGTCACTGGCGAGCAAACATACGACTGGCCTGTCTTCTCACGTTAGCAATTGGTCACTGATCAGATGATAACCAAGCTCCCGACATGTTTCGTCGTAAAATTTGACTTAATCATGGGATACTTGGACCCTATAAAGGTTGTATAGGCATACCAACTCCTCCAGGATGGCACATCAATACGTGTCATTGCCAGAAGGTTTGCCGTGTCTCCCAGCACAGTCTCAAGAGCATGGAGGAGATTCCAGGAGACAGGCAGTTACTCTAGGAGAGCTGGACAGAGCCACAGAAGGTCCTTGACCCATCAGAAGGACCGGTATCTGGTCCTTTGTGCAAGGAAGAACAGGATGAGCACTGCCAGTGCCCTACAAAATGTTTTTTTTTTTTTTGTAGTTGAACTGGATGGACTTGTGTCTTTTTTCAACCTGACTAACTATGTAACCTCCTGCAGGCCACTGGTGTGAATGTCTCTGACCTAACAATCGGAAACAAACTTCATGGGGGTGGCCTGAGGGCCAGGCGTCCTCTAGTGTGCTCTGTGCTCACTGCCGGACACTGTGGAGCTCGATTGGCATTTTCCATTGAACACCAGAATTGGCAGGTCCGCCACTGGTGCCCCATGCTTTTCACAGATGAAAGCAGATTCACCCTGCGCATATGTGACAGACGTGAAAGGGTCTGGAGAAGCCACAGAGAACTTCATGCTGCCTGTAACATCGTTCAGCATGACCGGTTTGGTGGTGGGTCAGTGATGGTCTGGGGAGGCATATCCATGAAGGGACGCACAGACCTCTACAGGCTACACAATGGCACCCTGACTGACATTAGGTAATGGGATGAAATCCTTGGATCCATTGTCAGACCCTATGCTGGTGCAGTGGGTCCTGGGTTCCTCCTGGTGCACGACAATGCCTGGCCTCATGTGGCGAGAGCATGCAGCCAGTTCCTGGAGGATGAAGAAATTGATACCATTGAATGGCCCCCACGCTCACCTGACCTAAATCCAAAAGAACACCTCTGGGACATTATTTTTTGGTCCATCCGGTGCCGCCAGGTTGCACCTCAGTCTGTTCAGGAGCTCAGTGATGCTCTGGTCCAGATCTGGGAGGAAATACCCCAGGACACCATCCGTCATCTCATTAGAAGCATGCCTTGATGTTGTCAAGCATGCATACAAGCACTTGGGGGCCATACACTAAGGACTATTTTAAATTGTTGCAATGAAATTTCAGCAAAATGAACTAGCTTGCTGCATAATTTTTTTCACTTTGATTTTCGGGGTGTCTTTGAATTCAGCCCTCTGTACAGTAGGTGAACGCGATATTGTGTCAATCTCGCTCCCTTTCTCGGCGAGATTGAGCACCTACGAGCCCCATCGCGGGAGCCAGCGCCGAGCTGGCTTGCCGCGATGGAGACAGAGCCGTCATAGAAGCGACGGGAGATCCGACTTGGATTCCCGCCAATTCTACACGTGTGCAGCGTTTGTTATGAATCCTGAGGGGAAGTCCCCGCCGGATTTTAAATAAAAATCCGGCATGGGTTCCCCCCTCAGGAGCATACCGGGCCCTTAGGTCTGTTATGGGTTGTAAGGAGAGCCCCCCTACGCCGAAAAAAACGGCGTAGGGGGTCCCCCTACAATCCATACCAGGCCCGTATCCAAAGCACGCTACCCGGCTGGCCAGGAAGGGAGTGGGGACGAGCGAGCGCCCCCCCCCCTCCTGGGCCGTACCAGGCTGCATGCCCTCAACATGGGGGGTTGGGTGCTCTGGGGCAGGGGGGCGCACTGCGGCCCCCCCCACCTCAGAGCACCCTGTCCCCATGTTGATGAGGACAGGGCCCCTTCCCGACAACCCTGGCCATTGGTTGTCGGGGTATGCGGGCGGGAGGCTTATCGGAATCTGGGAGCCCCCTTTAATAAGGGGGCCCCCAGATACCGGCCCCCCCACCCTAAGTGAATGGATATGGGGTACATCATACCCCTAACCATTCACCTGTAGGAAAAATGTCAAAGTTAATAAACACACCACACAAGGGTTTTTAAAATAATTTATTTTTCTGCTCCGGAGCCTCCCCCTGTCTTCTTTATTAGCTCTGTTTACCAGGGGGAGCTTCTTCTTTGACGTCTTCGGGTGGGTGGGGGCCGCCGTCTGGTTCTCTTCCACCGCCGGGGGGGGGGGGTCGCTTTTAAAAAAGCCCCCACCCCCCGGCGGGTTTCCTCCGGCGGGGGGGCTTCTTCTTCCGCTATCCTGACGGGTCTTCTCCGCTATCCGGGGGGTCTTCTCAACTCTCCGGGGGTATCCTTCTATGTTCGCCGCTCTCCGCTGTTGACTCGGCGCACCCCGGTTCTTCCTCTCGCTGTCCTGTGCCTTCTTCCGTGCTGTACGTCTTCTTCTCCTTCCGTGCTGTGAGTTCTTCCGTGCTGTGACGTCATGTTCTTCACTTCTCTTCTTCTCCCGATGTTGGCACGTCGCCTTTCCTCGCTGCAATGACAAGTGCGTGGCTTGCATCGGATTTATATAGACCTCACAATCCCATCATGCTCTTTACCTACCCATGTGATACCTACCCACGTGGGTAGGTATCACATGGGTGTACCCCATACTCATTCACTTAGGGTGGGGGGCCGGTATCTGGGGGCCCCCTTATTAAAGGGGGCTCCCAGATTCCGATAAGCCTCCCGCCCGCATACCCCGACAACCAACGGCCAGGGTTGTCGGGAAGGGGCCCTGTCCTCATAAACATGGGGACAGGGTGCTCTGGGGTGGGGGGCCGCAGTGCGCCCCCCTGCCCCAGAGCACCCAACCCCCCCATGTTGAGGGCATGCAGCCTGGTACGGCTCAGGAGGGGGGGGGGGGCGCTCGCTCGTCCCCACTCCCTTCCTGGCCGGCCGGGTAGCGTGCTTTGGATACGGGTCTGGTATGGATTGTAGGGGGACCTCCTATGCCGTTTTTTTTCAGCGTAGGGGGGCTCTCCTTACAACCCATAACAGACCTAAGGGCCCGGTATGCTCCTGAGGGGGGAACCCATGCCGGATTTTTATTTAAAATCCGGCGGGGACTTCCCCCTCAGGATTCATAACAAACGCCGCACACGTGTAGAATTGGCGGGAATCCAAGTCGGATCTCCCGTCGCTTCTATGACGCGCTTGCTGGGATGTGCTGTCACTATTCCAGTGAGTGTGAGATGTCGGCGAGATCTCGGCACCATGTCGCCGAGAATCAGCGCGATGCTGTCGTGCTAAAAACACAATATCACAAACACTTACTGTAGGTGGATAATTTTCATTTCCATCAAATGATGTGCCATCTTTTTTCATTCCTAAGACCTTACCCAGTCCATATCAGTATAGATATCCAGCATGAGATTTTTCCCGTTGAGATCTGATATGTTTCCAAAGTGTTCCTTTCATTTTTTTTTAGCAGTGTACAATGTAATACTGACATATAATCACACACATAGGTTGGACTTGATGGTCTTTTTTTAATCTCACCTACTATGTAGCTATGCGTAGGGAATATCGAGACCAGCTGAACATTCTTCATTATTTGGTCCCATATATCCTCTAGGTCCACAAAAATATCCATCTCCCATTTTGTCGACAGGGAATTGGAAATGAAATTTTTCCATATTATATAAATATAGATAAAGACGCAGACCTACCATATGGCAGCTATGGCACTTTACCTAATAAATCTAAACATCTTCTATATCTCTTCCACAGCATGTCCACTGAGCTCATTCTGCATTCTGCAGCTGAACTGTTCATTAGACAGATTCTTTTGTTAAGTGCCACACTCCTATGCATGCTGTCAGTCTCCAGTTGATTAGATGGAAATTGCTCTCGACTCAAAAAAGAGAAAGCAAGATTGATGTGAAAAATTGGAAATATAGTGTCTTTAGAAAGCTGTTACCTTCATTTTAATGGAAAAAAGAAGGAGGGGGAGACATTGATAAACACCACTTTTAGAAGATACTTGTTATAAGTGATAAATCTGTCACACCCATAGAATTTAATGCCTTCATTGTTTTTTTAATCATGGCAAAGTACAGCATTTAACTTTGTAACTTAATGTAGTTTTAATTTGATAGCAGTCATTTTGACAGTTATTGGAGACACATACTGCTGGAATTAATATATTCAGTTTGTACAGGAGAAGTGTGGGAAAGCTATTAATCTGCTGAATATGTTTCATGCATGTGATTTTTTCTTTTTGTCTAGGGAAATGATCCGTATCCTTGGCCAATGTTTTCATCTTATCCCATGCCAAACTTCTACATACCAGAGATTTCTGTGCCCGATGACCCTAAACAAGGTAAGAATCAATAATTCAATGTAGGTCTCAATTTGATGTTATCTGGTTTGCACAATAATGAGTTCACATGCCTTTCATTTGAAATCAATAGCCCACCAAAATTCCAAAATATGTGCATATTAGACATTGTGTGTGATTAAAATGTATTTATTCAGATTTAGTTTGTCTTTAAGATATAATTAGCCTTAAAATGTAAAAAAAAAAGCATCTTTGTCCTGGTCAGAATTTAATTAAAATGTGCGGGTGCATTGTATCAAAGTATCAAAGAAAATTCTCTAACAAATGAGTTTTGACCTTGCAAAAAAAGCCTTCCAAAACACAATATTGTTTATTAATTCTAGCCGTACATTTGCATGCTAAGGGAGGATCCCAGAGTAACCAGTCATACCTAAATACAATTATTGTATCATAATCCTAAAACTGCATCTTAAAGGAGAAGTATGGCCAAAGCTCTTTGGCCGTACTTCTCCTATGGGTCACAGGATTGCAGAACTAAGTGCACCACTTAACCACTTAAGGACCGGACCAATATGCTGCTAAATGACCCAAGGGGTTTTTACAATTCGGCACTGCGTCGCTTTAACAGACAATTGCGCGGTCGTGCGACGTGGCTCCCAAACAAAATTGGCGTCCTTTTTTCCCCACAAATAGAGCTTTCTTTTGGTGGTATTTGATCACCTCTGCGGTTTTTATTTTTTGCGCTATAAACAAAAATAGAGCGACAATTTTGAAAAAAATGCAATATTTTTTACTTTTTGCTATAATAAATATCCCCCAAAAACATATATAACATTTTTTTTCTCTCAGTTTAGGCCGATACGTATTCTTCTACCTATTTTTGGTAAAAAAATATCGCAATAAGCATTTATCGATTGGTTTGCGCAAAATTTATAGCGTTTACAAAATAGGGGATAGTTTCATTATTTTTTTTTTTTTTTTTACTACTAATGGCGGCGATCAGCGATTTTTTTTGTGACTGCGACATTATGGCGGACACTTCGGACAATTTTGACACGTTTTTGGGACCATTGTCATTTTCACAGCAAAAAATGCATTTAAATTGCATTGTTTATTGTGAAAATGACAGTTGCAGTTTGGGAGTTAACCACAGGGGGCGCTGTAGGAGTTAGGGTTCACCTAGTGTGTGTTTACAACTGTAGGGGGGTGTGGCTGTAGGTCTGACATCATCGATCAAGTCTCCCTATAAAAGGGATCACTCGATCGATGCAGCCGCCACAGTGAAGCACGGGGAAGCCGTGTTTACATACGGCTCTCCCCGTTCTTCAGCTCCAGGGAGCGATCGCGAGGGGGCAGCTAGAAACGAATAGCCGCGCCCTCGTCCCGCATCGCTCCTGAAGCCAAGGGAAACGCCGCATGTACGGGGGGGGTCCCGATCGGACCCCCGACCCACGTCTAGGCAGGCACATACAGGTACGTTGATGTGCCTGTCCATGCCATTCTGCCAACGTAAATGTACATGCGGCGGTCCGGAAGTGGTTAAGTACTAGATTCAGCCATTAGCGTGCTAAACCCGTCTTCTTGGCTGGTTTAGGCTCTGCAGGGATCCTGACAAAAAGTCAGCACGGTGCTCCAGTGAGCAGAGCTCAGAGCGGTGACATCGGTGTAGGGGCAGAGCACAGAGCGTGACAGTCACCTTTCTCTGCTCAGAGCGGATCTAAGAAGTGAGTGATCAGTGATCTTTGATCGCTCTGTTTACGGTGTGGAGCTGGTGGGGGATATCTGCAGCATTGGATAGCTGTGGCAGCCATCTAGGTGAGCATGAATGTTTTTTTTTTTTTTTTTGTAACCCGCACTTCTCTTTTAAAACATTATTTAGTCAATGCCTTCTAATAACCTTTAACACTGTTATTGTAAGTAATTAGGTCTTCGCTTACAATATTTCTTTCTCTACCCTGTCTTCATGGTGGTTTGCTTAACCAATTAAGACCCGGATCATTACGCAGGTAAAGGACCTGGCCAGTGTTTGCGATTCGGCACTGTGTCGCTTAAACTGACAGTTGCGCGGTCGTGCGCTGTGGCTCCCAAACAAAATTGGCGTCCTTTTTTCCCCACAAATATAGCTTTATTTTGGTGGTATTTGATCACCTCTGCTGTTTTTATTTTTTGCGCTATAAACAAAAATAGAGCGACAATTTTGAAAAAAAAAACTATATTTTTTACTTTTTGCTATAATAAATGCCCCCAAAAAAGATATAAAAAAAATGTTGTTTCTCAGTTTAGGCCAATACATATTCTTGTACATATTTTTGGTAAAAAAATCACAATAAGCGTTTAACGATTGGTTTGCGCAAGATTTATAGCGTTTACAAAATAGGGGATCGTTTTATGGCATTTTTATTTATTTTTTTATTTTTATTTTTTAAAGTGTATTTTCTGCGTGTACTCGAGAGAGGAGCCGGACTGCAGGAGTTGGGAGTAGGCAGGCCTCCCCCAGAGGCAATCTGCCACCTTTCTCCATGCCCCGGGTGGCAATGGTGGGTGTGTGAGGGGGTCCGCCCGCCCTACCTGCTCCGCTTTGAAGCCCAACGGGGCAGAGGGACTCCCTATAAGGGAGTGAGAGGATCTAGCCCACTCAACCAGCCCCGTTACTCCTTCGCCTCACTTTTTAGAGACCGCGTGGTCAAAGTGCGTGCATGTTAACCCAATTTCGAGTGCGTGTAAGTGTGGTGGTTTTTGTGGGAGAGGGGTGGGCGTACTAAGCGCAGGCTTACCTCGCATAGCACACCCACCAGGTTTACTAAGGTAAAGGAAGCTATTTAGGAAAACAAAATGTACCTTTACAACCCCTTTAAAAGCAAAATGGAACGTGTTAGATTAGGGGTTCTGGGGGGATGGCGTGCACGTGCATGTGAGGACGTGGCGCGCTCGTAGGTGGGGGGAGTGAAGAACGATGGGATTGCCTGACAGGAGGGACGGATCGCGCTGACTGAAGGGAGGAGACGACGGCACCGCTCTACACGCCGACAAGCACACCGCATACCGGAGGACCCACGCTGACACTACCGCGGCATGAGCCGCAGACGGAGGTTACATCACCCCGGGGACCCATGAGAACGGCCGGTGAGGAGCGGGGACGGACGGCTCAAGGTAGGAGACGTGCTACACAGTGGGTAGACGGAGCTGGATGGGCTGCATGAATGAACTCCTCCACCCTCGCTACAAGCAGAAAATGTCAGTCCGGGAGGAATCCCCCATATAACACCATATAAGCACCATAACAGCGCAGGAAACACGGAGGTAAGGTAGGGAGTACACCCTGATCGAGAAGCAAAAGGAAGGTCTGGAGAAGTATGCCAATCGGCTAAAAGAAAGAGGTAACAGGTTTGAAAATATCTAGGAGTCACTTAACCACTGAAAAAAATTAGAAGCTTGAAATGAAGTTTTGAAGTGGGATGATAAAATTACCCTGAAAAATATATATTTTTTTTTTTGTAAAATTATTTTTATTGAATTTTTCAAGACACATACACAATAACAGGCCACAAACGCGACCAACAGTTACCGGTCATGACACAGAGACCGGTGTACAAACCAAAACCCAACCAAGAGAAAAGGGGGAGGGGGGGGAGTGGGGGGGAGAAGAGGGAAGGGGAAAAAAAAAAAAAAAAAGGGGGGGGGGACAAATGCTTGCATTAGACATATTCAACACCGGTCAAATGTAATGAGATGGATTATAATGCAGTGAAGTCCAAGCTTGACCGTTCCCCCTTACACAGTATAAATAACGCCTTCTTGCCGACCCTTGACCCCAGTACCGAGCTAAGAGACGGATGCTCGCACTCCATCATGGAGGACCGAACCCCTCCATAGTAGCATAGTAACAAGTACCCTCTTCAAAGTGCACAGTCGTCATGAGACATATCCTGCGCCCCTACCCACAATTTCCCTGACCCCCTCAGCCGTCAGACCCCGCATGCCTCCTACCCATCCAGCTTAATCTGACACTGTATCCACAGAGGCCATCCAGCCCCCCCATACCTTATCAAACTTGGTCAAAGCCCCTCTATTCAAGTAAGTTGCCTTATAGAATGGGATGGCTTTGTTGACTAACACCTTCCAGGCTGTCACAGTTGGGGCTGAGGAGCTTTTCCACGAAAGGATGATTCTTTTTTTGGCATAAAAAAGCAGCAGAATGAGAAGAGTCCTTATAGCCCTGGTCGTGGCCAGGGGTTCAACTAGTTGCAGCAAACACACCTCCACAGTCATGGGGATCGAGATAGAGGTGACCGACCTAATGCAATCTACCACCGCCCGCCAGTATGCCCTGACCTGGGGGCAATCCCAGAAGACATGCATAAAACCGGCAGAGGGCATGGAGCACCGCCAGCAGGCAGAGCCCTGACCTCCGAACATTCTAGCCAGTCTGGCCGGAGTCAGGTATATCCTATGCAAGAACTTGTAGTGTATAAGCCTGTCCCTAGTGGAGACCAGGGCCTGAAATGCCGCCCCCCAGACATCGTCCCAGTCGTCCCTGTCCAGTCCCGGGGCCACAGCCACCCAAGCACTCCTGCAGGGCGACAGCAGCCTGGTAGTGTCCTGAAAGAGCTCCTGATAGAGGCTAGATACCGTCTTAGGAAGTGATTCGCTACGGGCCAGCGATTCCAAATCCCCGATCTCTAAAGTCAAAGGGACCCCACCAAATTGAGCCAGGAATGCATGGCGCAACTGCAGGAACCTAAAGAAATGGGTATTGGGAAGGTCATAGCGCGCCTTTAGTTCATCAAACGTCAGAAGTATACCGTTCCCCACAATGTGACTTAAGGTCTTTATCCCATAGGCCGCCCACACCACCGGGTCCGGGTAGTCCAGAAAGTGTGACAAATTAGGGTTTTTCCATAGAGGCGTTTTAGGGGAGAGGGTGAGGCGATCAGAAGGCCTCAATTCTTGTGCCACAGACCATGCTCTGATCACTGACCTCATGGAGTGCGTCAAGGGGTAAGGGGCCCTCGGGCCTCTATAAACTAAGTAGGAGAGCGCCTCATAGGAACCCACACAAGCCGCCTCCAACGACACCGCAGCATCGTCCGGAGCAGAAGTCAGCCAACGGTGTGCAACCGTCAGCTGGCCTGCCAGGAAGTACCTATGAAAGTCGGGTACCGCCAAACCCCCCTCCCCCCAGGGTTGTTTAAGGATGGCCAACTTGAGACGAGGGAGATTACCCTGCCACAAGAAGGAGGAGATCATACCATCTATGGCCTTAAAAATGGACTTTGGGATCCACACCGGAGTGTTCCTAAGTGTATAAAGCAGGAGAGGGAGAATCTTCATTTTAATAAGATTGACCCTTCCAATGAGGGACAGGGGGAGATTCTTCCAGGAGTTTAACTTCCTGGAGACAGTGCTCAACAATGGGGACACATTGAGGTTAACAAAGTCTGACACAGTGTTCGTAATTTGTAACCCCAGGTACCTAATCTGAGTTACCCACTGTAGGGGATTAGAAGGATCAGCTTGTCTAGGCGACACATGGGACCGGAGTGGGAGGATTTTTGATTTGGTCCAGTTGACCTTGAGGCCCGAGACCACAGAGAACCTGCTCATCAATGAGAGTGCGGCATGTAGGGAAGGACCGGTATCCCCCAGAAACAAAACCAGGTCATCTGCGTAAAGCGCTAGTGACTCAGTCAAGGTGCCCACCTTGATTCCCTCAATTTGAGGCGAGGATCGTAGTGCAATTGCCAGGGGTTCCATCACCAGGGCAAATAAGCCCGGCGACAAGGGACACCCCTGTCTGGTGCCTCTGAATACCGGGAAGGTGCACGACACCTCACCATTTAAACCAATTGCCGCCACCGGACTACTATATAGCAATGATATCCATTTAAGGAACACAGGGCCGAAGCCCATACGCTCCAGCACCTGGGTCATGTAGCCCCAATCAATGGAGTCAAACGCCTTCTCAAGATCGAAAAACACCAGGGCCCCCCCCGTGAGATATGTCCCCGTCAATCTGTGTGTGGGCGTACACTCTGCGTAAGTTAATATCTGTAGCCTTCTTGGGCATGAACCCTGTCTGGTCAGGTGAAATTATGTGTTCTAAGCAGGGCATCAACCTATTAGCTAACATCTTGGTCAAAATTTTTAGGTCCATATTTAGTAGAGCAATTGGCCTATATGAGGAGCAATGGAGGGGGTCCTTCCCTGGTTTGGGAAGCACAACCACCTGGGCCTCGTACCACGAGGGGGGCAAACTTCCCACCTCCAAACATTCCCTGTAAAGGGTCAGCAACCTGTGCGAGACCACATCAGAGTAAGTCTTGTACCACTCTGCCGGAATCCCATCAGGGCCCGGTGCCTTTCCATTTGGGAAGGAAGCAATAGCCACAGTCAGCTCCTTAGGAGAAAAAGGGGCCTCCAGGAGCTCCACCGCCTCCCCAGGCAACACCGGGATCGGAAAGGAGTCCAGCAGGTCCGTCAGAACCTGATTGTCATACTGTGGGATAGCCGCATAGAGGTCAGAGTAGTAGGACACAAAAGCCTGCATTATCCCCTCCCTGTCCCCCACCAAGGCTCCTCCTGCCGTGTGTATGCAAGGAATTGCCACATGAGGCCTAGCATCTGCCGCTAAGTATGCCAGCAATTTTCCGTTCTTGTCCCCCTTCTCAAATAAGTCTTCCGCCTTACATTTAAACATGCATTGCGTAAGAGATTGCTGATGAACCAAGAAGGCCCTTCTGGCCATCTGCAACTCCGCGAGTGTGGAGGCAGAGGGCGCCTCAGCATGAGCCTTCGCACACCGAACCTCATGGACCTGGAGCGCCTCCGACTCTGAATTCTTCTCAGTCCTAGCAGCCTTGATAGCAGCAATGTACACACCCCGGGTGGTCGCTTTAAATGCATCCCATACCATGTGCCTACCCGTAGAGCCGTCATTGACCTCCCAGTACTCAGCAATATGGCCGGCAACCAGCGGCTCAACCGATGGTTCATCAACCCACCCCGGGTGTAGTCTCCAGATCCTCCGACTACCCCCCCCCAGGGCGGCACAGCGTCACCTGCAAGGGGGTGTGATCCGAGAGACCCCCGGCCAGGTAACCAACATCGGTCACCAGCGGCAGGAGGGCCGGATTCGCAAAGGCCAGATCAATACGGGAGGAGGATGAGCTGACGTGGGAAAGATAGGAGTAACCTCTCTCACCAGGATGTTTCCACCGCCACACCTCCTCCAAAGCCGCCACATCTGCCCAGTGCCCGAGATCTAGATTCCGCACCCGGTTCGGGTTAGAAGTGTCCAGCTCATAATCGATCACATTATTAAAATCCCCAGCCACTAGCAATTTTAGTGGACCAAAGGTGGCAATCTTCTCTAAAATCAGGTACAACACCTCCTTGTGAAAGGGGGGAGGGATGTAAACATTTGCTATAGCCAACAGCTGAGAGTCTACGGTGAGGACTATAATAGCATACCTCCCTTGAGGGTCCGTCACCACATGTTCTATATTACATTGCAATTTCTTATGCAGCAAGATGACCACACCTCTGGCGTATGAGGAGTAAGTGGAGTGCACTGTCCTCTGTATCCAGCTCCTGTTCAAGGAAAGGGTTTTACTACCCACCAGGTGGGTTTCCTGCAGGAGGACAATATGGGGGTTCAGGGATTTGAGGTACTGCAGGACTAAAGAGCGTTTGAATTTAGAGTTTAAACCGCGGACATTCCACGATACTAGTTTAATATCATTCATTGGGTCTGGAAAAGAAAAATATTTGAAGGACAGGAGGGGCACACGAATCAAGCCAGTCAGGGGGGGGGAGTCTGGACACAGAGAGCCACAGGGTAACATATTTCAATGGTTCAATATACATGTCATGAAGGGTATCACACACTAACACGCACATGGGGCGAGGCCCCAAAGCAGGGGAAAGGTGAAGGCAAAAAGTCAATGTCCCAAGGGTAAAAAAAGGAAGGGGGGGGGAAAGGTAAAAAAAAGGAGGGGGGGGGGAAACAAAACATGCCAGTAAGAAAAATTAAAAACATCTGGCAAAAGTACAGTGAAAAAAACATCACACAAGCCCCAACGCCCTGTTTGCTCCAGGCGAACCAAACTAAAAAACGGTTTCACCGCCGGAGAAACTTTGTACCCAAAACGTATAGAACAGCCGTGGAACGTCTCAAAAGTCCATCCACTTCAAGAAAGAAAAAAAAAGGTTGTGGGGGGTTTCAGGGAATCACGCGGGATTTTCAATCCGTGCTTAACCGTACCTGCTGCTCCTGTCCGGAACGGATGATTGACCGCTCGTAACATTCCAACCAGCTTTCAGCTATGGAGTTCCACAACAAAGTGTAACCGGAGCATATCATTCAAACACTGCAGCATGGAACCACTGCTCCCAGCAAGGACATCGTAGACAGGTAAGTGACTTCTCCTCCCAGGTCGATCACATCGCCACCTCAACACCTCCTCAGGCCAGTGAATCCAGCCAATCCACCGCTTCCATCGGAGAATCAAAACATTTTGCTGAGCCCCTGTGAATCACCTTCAGACGGCTAGGATAGAGCATGCTGTATACCAGGCCCTTCTCTCTCAAGCGTCGACGGACGTCTGTGAAGGAGCGCC
The DNA here is from genome assembly GCF_905171775.1 of Rana temporaria. NCBI lineage: Eukaryota > Metazoa > Chordata > Amphibia > Anura > Ranidae > Rana > Rana temporaria. Next base: position 277,428,526 of record NC_053492.1, on the reverse strand, counting down.
GCTTCTTCTGCAGCTCTTGTGAGAAGTCAGGATACAGGTGAATCACAGCATTTTCATGTTTCAGTTCAGGGTGTTTACGGGCCTCGGCCAGGATCGTGTCCCGGTCCCTGAAGTTAAGCAGGCGGACAAGGAAGGCACGCGGCCATGCGCCTGCAGGCCTCCTACCGGCAGGTACCCTGTGGGCGCGTTCCACCACATATACAGGTGACAGGTTCCGCAGGCCCAGAAGATCTTTAAAGAAGGATTCTGCAAACTCCACCGGATTGGCGCCCTCTGCGCCCTCAGGGAGCCCAACCACCCGCACATTATTGCGGCGCAGGCGGTTCTCGGCATCTTCAGAACGGGCCATCAGGACTCTGACCTGCTGTTGTAGTTCCCCAACAGAATGAGAGGTGGAAGCCACTGTGTCCTCCATCACTGACAAGCGTTGCTCTGCCTCAGACAGGCGGCCCCTGAATTTATCCATGTCCTGCCTTATGAGCCCACACTCTATAGCCAGCGTGTCTATCTTACCCTCTACAGAGGATTTACTGTCTGCAATGGCCGCCAGGATCGCGGCGGTGGATCGGCCTTCCAGCTGCCCCGGGGGACTCCTCACCTCCATCTGTGACTCGTCCAGGGCCTCAAGATCCGCCATCCAGGACTCTGTCTGCACCGCTACCGAGGCCGGAGAAGATGAGGAAGGCTCCAAGATGGCCGCCGCGCGCGTGGTCAGCGGCGGAAAACGGGACGAATAACTCGTCACCTTCTTAGCCGAGTTGCGCTTGCCGGGCATCGGGAGGACCGGGGGAGCCCCCCAGACAGGAGGGAGAATTTTGCTGAGCAGGATGGCTCTTGGAATCGAGGATGGGGACGGATACTGTGCACGGATGGCAGGAGCACAAGCTTAGCACGTCCGTTCCTCTCTACATCCCGGCCACGCCCCCCCTGAAAAATATTTGATATTGTAAAAACTGATTCAAGTGTATGGTACCAGCACAAGAAAATAACGCGGGACGGGTAGGACATTTCACTGAGGGGCAAAATCTGACTGTATAAGAGAACAAGTATCTTTCGCATATAGTATTGTAAAAGTCAGTAAAGCACTACAAGAGGACTAGGTGGAGAGTTCGGAGGGCAAGAAGAGGTTAAAAAGTAACCCCCAAATTAAACAAGGACTTGCATTCACAAGGACACAATCCCTTCCCTTGTATAAGATATAAGGTAACCAACACAGCATAGTTAAAAAGCCTCTTCAAACCTAGAACCCCGAAACCCGTCCAGCAGGCCCGGTGGCCGTCTGTTGGGTGCCTATCTTCCATCTTGGTCTCTTTTTCTGTCTCGGTTTCTTTTTTTTTTTTTTTTCCTATGTAGTAATCCAGGGATTGGTCAAAGAATTTATTCGCACGACTGTTGGGACATATATAGTAGCATCAATACACAAGGTGTGTCTGAGAAAAATAACAAAAACCTTGATTGGGGAAAGGACTGTACTTGGAAAATTGATCTGATACGGCGGGGAGGGGGAAGGGGAAGGAAGGGAAAGGAAAGAGAAAAAATTATTGCCCCCCTACCCCATTAACATATAGCTACATAGCTCCCCCTGCCCAAAGACGTGATCAGAGACACGTATAAGCTTAGAGGACAAAACTTAAAAGAGGGGAGCAGAGTAGATAGGAAAGGGGGTCGAGCTGGGTAAGAGAATCAGAAGGAGGGGGGAGGAAATGCACAGGATGGCAAGCAGATCCACAAAAGGGGGACCCCCGAAGACCCCAAACGATAAAACAACTACAAGCTCAATCAGATCATTTATGATAAAAGACGACACCCCGCGATCACAAGGAGCAAAGCAACAACAGGGAAAAAAGGAGAGGGAAAGGGAAATGGTAAACAAGAAATCCCAAGGCGGAGACTCAAGAGAAGCTTCAATGGACCTAAGAGAAGGAGGCGCACAGAGTGACGCAGAAGCTAGTAGGATGGAAGAACCCCGGTCAGCTTCACAGTCTCCATCAAAGGATGAAATGGAAGACATGCTTCTTAGACTAGAGGCTAGACTAGAGAACGCAATTAAAGGGGAGATACAGACTCTACGGACAGATCTGGGACACCTGCTATCTAGAGTAGAGTCAGTGGAAGAGAGGACGGACAAGCAAGAGAGGGAATCCAACACTTTAAAGGCTCAACTTGAGCAGGTACAACTCCAACAGAGACAAATCATGTACCGACAGGAGGACCAGGAGAACAGAAATCGGAGACAGAATCTGAGAATAAGATCTATACCAGAGGAGAAAGGAGAAGAGCTTAAAACAACAATACAGAAGATATTCAATCCCTTAATGGAATGTGCACTAGAGGAACCAATCAAGATCGAAAGAGTACATAGAGTGGGAAACCCCAGAAGAGCAGAGACCGATCGATCTAGAGATGTAATCGTAAGGTTCCAGCTATATGAAGATAAAGAAAAGATCTGGAAAAAGCTGAAGGGGGTCCCCCCGATAGTGTACCAAGGATTAGAACTCCAGATATTCGCAGACCTTGCTCCAGATACATTGGCAAGACGGCGGCTGTTAAAACCACTCCTAAACCAACTTGTAGCCCAGAAAATTAAATATAACTGGGGGTTCCCCGCTTGCCTAACGGCAACAAAAGAAGGGAGGTCAGCGATTCTAAGATTTCCCGAAGATTTAAAGGACTTTTGTAATAGATTGGGAATCCAGCCCCCTGACTTACCTGGATGGGCGTAGACCCCGGAGAAAAATTCTGTCCTTTGCTTGTTCTCCTCCCATTTCTTTCTGTCGTATCTTTTTTTCTCTCTCCTCTCTTCTTTCTTTCGCTTTGTGTCTTTCGTTTTTTTTTTTTTTTTTTTTTTTTTTCCTTTCTTTTTGTGGCTCTCCTTTCTCTCCTTTCCCTATCTCTCCCCTCTCTAGGAGGGGGGGGATTGGGTGGGAGAGGGAAGAAAAATGAGGACCGTACCCTACAAAGAGGAGTAAGTAGGATCCCTCTTGGCCCACTCTAAGCCAACGAGTGGGAGGGGAAAATCCCAGCCCCACCTGGAGAGACCCAAGCCAGGACATGGTAGCTGGCTTGGAGGTCAAAAGGTGGCCAAAAAGGGGGAGGGGGAGAGGGAGAGGGGAGGGAGGAGAGGAGTGGGGAGGGAGGGGGGGTTTGGGGGGGAGGGATAGGGGATGGGGGGACCTCACCAGATTGGCCAATAAGGAAAAGTATAGGGAAAATGAAATGATAGTTACAGGGAGGAAGAAAAAAAAAAGAAGAAATGCCGGTAGTCAAATGCTTATCCTATAATGTAAAAGGCCTCAACAATCCCGCGAAAAGGCATAAAATATTAAAGGAATTGAAAAATTACAGAACAGACATAGCATTTCTACAAGAGACGCATCTCACAATTGATTCTAATATCAGGTTATACTCTCAAGATTATCCAACCTGGTACTATGGGGATACGATCTCAAAAAGAGCCAGAGGAGTGGCAATAGGGATAGCTAAGGGTACACACTTTACATTGTATAACAGAATGGCTGACCCAGAGGGGAGATATCTCTTCCTAAAAGGGAGAATAGAAGAGATGGAATGTACCCTCGTGAACATATACGCACCAAACGATCGTCCAATAAAATTCTTTGAAGAGATCTTAGGAAAATTAAGAGACTTTAGGGCTGGAAAGGTGATCCTGGGAGGAGATCTAAACTTCTGCATGGACCCAAAAATAGACAAGACCTCACAGATCCAGGAAATCGGGAACACACAGACTAGAAAGATAAAAAACAGCTTATACAGAAACCAACTGATAGATATATGGAGAATCCTAAATCCGGGACACAGAGATTATACTTTTTTTTCACCGGTACACGGAAGTTATTCTCGGATCGACTACTTCCTACTAGACCACAGCATATTGGAGATGGTAGTCGAAACAAGAATTGAAGTGATGACAACTTCGGACCACGCGCCAATCAGTGTATCCCTGAGAATCATAGGTAACCAGAGGCCGAATACGATCTGGAGACTCAACGAGGCCCTATTGACGGAGGAGACTAGCCTTAAAAGGGTAAAAAAAGATCTAGAAGAATACTTTAAGACAAACGACACAGATGGAATATCAACAGCTACCCTATGGGACGCCCATAAAGCGGTAATTAGGGGGACCCTAATATCTGAAGGAGCTAGGAATAAAAAAGAAAAAAGCCGCAAAAGGGAAAAATTAATAACGGAGATACACAGATTGGAGCAAAAACATAAAGCAATGGACACTAACCGATAACTATATCACGACCTGGTGTTAAAAAGAAACAAACTTAATGAACTTATGGATCAGGAAACGAGAAGAGAGTTCCATCTCATCGCCCAAGAAAGATACAAGTGGGGAAATAAAACAAATAAACACCTTGCTAGGATGGTACAGAAAAAGAAATCAAGAAATTACATCGAGAAGATCAAAGATGAGAAAGGGAAGGAGGTACACACAACAAAAGATATCGCGGAAACTTTCAGAACATACTATGAAAAACTATATGCAGTAGAGCAGGCGACCTGACCGGAGGAGGAGAAAAGAGACAAGATTTCAACATTTCTGGAAGAAGCAGGACTGACAAAAATGAGTCAAAATGACAGGAGTCTGATGGATCAACCTATCACAGTTAAAGAAATTCAAACAGCCTTGACGGCCAGTGCGTCAGGTAAAAGCCCAGGGCCAGACGGCTTCACCGCCCTATACTATAAAAAATGCAAGGAGATCCTTCTCCCAGTACTTTGCAGATACTATAACGGAATTGGAAAAGACTATTGCCTGGGTAGAGAAGCATCGGAGGCTACTATTACAGTAATTCCCAAAGAAGGCAAAGATATCAAAAACTGCGCAGGATATAGACCTATATCCCTGTTAAACGCGGATATTAAGTTGTTCTCCAAAGTACTGGCAGAAAGAATTAAAAGAGAGATGAGCAAATTGATCCATCCAGACCAGACGGGGTTCATCAAAGGGAGAGAAGGAAGGGGCAACGGACTCAGAGCCTTGCTGATCCTTCAAAAAATGAAGGAAAATGGGTCCCCAGGTCTATTCCTGTCGATAGACGCCGAGAAGGCATTCGACAGGGTAGACTGGGGACTCATGTTACAAACCCTAGAAAACATGGGCATCGGCCTGAGGATGCTAGACTGGATTAGAGCCCTTTATCGGTCACCAACGGCAAAAATAAAAGTAAACGGTAGCCTTTCAAAATCATTCACGATGAAGAACGGTACAAGGCAAGGTTGCCCCTTATCCCCACTTCTATTTGTATTTTCTCTAGAACCTTTATTGGCTAGGATACGCAAAAACCCTAGCATAGAGGGAGTCAAAATAGATCAAGAAGAACATAAGTTATCTGCATTCGCAGATGATGTCCTCTTCTATGTAGTGAACCCTATAACATCAATCCCTAAGCTCCTGAACCTATGCGAGGAATATGGAGAAATCTCAAACTTCAAATTAAATCTTACTAAAACAGAAATCCTAAATGTAAACATCAATAGAATAGAGGAAAGACTGTTAAGAATGGTGCTCCGACTTCCATGGGTAAAGGAACTCAAATATCTAGGGATCCGGTTGGCAAATACAATAAGGAAAATCTACGAGATCAACTATGTACCTCTACTGGACGAAATTAAGGGTGAAATCAAAAGGGTAAAAAACCGACAAATTTCATGGATTGGGAGAATAAACTTCTGTAAAATGGTCCTATTGCCCAAAATCGTATACAAATTCCAAATGATTCCCATGGCCCTTCCAAAGCCGCTCCTTAATATGTTAAAAAAACTTATTATGAATTACATATGGAATTCTAAGAAGCATAGAATCTCCCTACAGACTCTAAAACAACCAAAAAATAAGGGGGGACTCGCAGTGCCGGACATAAAAAAATATTATGAAGCAGTGGTGATATCCCGTGTAGAAGAGTGGGCCAGAGTCAACAAAGAAAAAACGTGGGTCAGTCTAGAGAGCGCACTATCTAAAGTGAGATTAGACACAATAATATGGAATCCCCCCCAACACAGAAAATTTAGCACGAAAATACACGTAATAACAAAAAATGCACTTAAAATCTGGGACACAGTAAATAAAAAAATGGACAGTAAGTATAATTCACCCCTTATAGCACTAAAAAATAACTAATACTTTGCACCAGGGAAAACACAAGTGGGAGGGAACTGGATAAAGAATGACACAGCACGACTAAGAGATGTAATTAAAGATGGACACTTGTTAACATATGCAGAGTTAAAACGGAAAGAAACCCTGATGGAAATTAATGAGTGGAGATACCAACAACTCAGTTGGTTCGTTCTGAAATTACCATCCCCATTGAGAACAGGGGAACAGTTAACAGAAATGGAAAAATTATGTACAATGGAAAACGCCAAAGGCACCATATCAAAAATATATAGAATATTATTGCAGACCGACGAGAGGGAGATACCACCATTCATTAAAAAATGGGAAAAGGAACTCAAATCACAGCACGATAGGACCCAACTACAGAAAATGTTGAAACTGACACACTCCTCAGCAGTAGATAGCCGAACGGCAGAAACGAACTATAAATGTATGGCCAGATGGTATATAACACCTAACAAACTAAGCAAATTTAAAGAGGACCAATCTGAAAACTGCTGGAGAGGCAGCGAGACCCTAGGAACCATGACACATCTATGGTGGGAATGCCCTAAAGTAAAGATTTTTTGGGAGAAGATCTTGAAGTATATAGAAGTGATAACAAAAAATAAAATAAAAAAAGATCCCTGGACGGTTCTATTCCACGGAGGCGATATAGGCATAAGAAGATACAAGGAATCAATGGTGCCACACTTACTGAACGCGGCAAAAAGGTTAATCCCCAGAAGATGGCAAGAGACAGAATAGGGATGGAAGATCTAAGGAATGGGCTGGAGGGGAACGATATAAGTAAAAGCAAAAAATGGGATGATTGGAGAAAATTTAAGAGGTCATGGAGCTATGCCGAAAATCTGAGGGCCGGTACAGAAATCCCTGAGAAGACTTGATAAAGTGGCCATATCTGGTGAGGAGGGGGGGGATTAGGGGGGAGGGAGGGTAGGGAGAAAATTAAATAGCAAAATATATGTTGTCTGTATTCAAAATAATTAAATTATAATAATATACATAAACAAAATAAAAAATAAAAAATAATTAAAAACAAGAAATAATATCAAGAAACTAAAAATGAGCACAAAACAAAAGTCCCCCTTTACTAATGATGTAAAACCAAATAGAGACGCTATGTGGGCTGACAAAAACGAAAGCTGAGCGCTCTAAAGATACTCTAGGAGGTGGAACCTGAAGTAAGGGGAAAAAAGAAAAAAAAAGCAAAATGGAAGGATGAGGTAAATGAAGAAGGATTGCACTAAGGTAAAGGAAGCTATTTAGGGAAACAAAATGTACCTTTACAACCCCTTTAAGAAACGCATCCAGTGTGTTGACAACTATCACTCAACAGTAGGTTGCAGCATAGCAATAAGAGAAGAAATAAACTGCCATGGTGAAGCACGTATTTTCTCAGTTTGTTAAAAGGTAGTCACAAACATTCACATGTCACTGTACACAAAGAAAATCCAGCAGGCTGGTGGTTCACATTTGGTTCCTTTTTAACCCACCACTTGGAAGGTTTTACCCCCTTTCTGACCAGAGCACTTATTACAATTTGGCACTGCATTGCTTTAACTGTTAATTATGGGTCATGCAATGCTGTACCCAAATAGCACAAATAGAGCTTTTTTTTTGGTGGTATTTGATCACCTCTGTGGTTTTTATTTTTTGCACTATAAACAAAAAAAGAGCGGCAATTTTGAAAAAAAACTATGGGCTAGATTCAGATAGGTTACGCGGATCTCATTTACGTTACGCCGCCGCAAGTTTTTCAGGCAAGTCACTTACACCTGTCGGATCTTAGGGACATCTATGTGTAACCTGATTCTATGAATCAGGCGCATATATATGACGGCCGGATTTAGAGATACGACAGCGTATCAGGAGATACGCCGGCGTATCTCTTTTCTGAATCCGGCCCTATATTTTTAACTTTTTGCTATAATAAATATCCCCAAAAATTGTTTTTAAAAACAAATTTCTTCATCAGTTTAGGGCAATATATATTCTTCTACATATTTTTGGTAAAACAAAATCACAATAAGCGTATATTGATTGGTTTGCGCAAAAGTTATAGCGTCTACAAACTATAGGAAAGATTTGTGGCATTTTTATTATTATTTTTTCGTTAACTAGTAATGACGGTGATCTGCGATTTTTATTGGTATTGCGACGGACAGATCGGACACTTTTGACACATTCTCACTAAATGGATAGAAATATAAGTCATATATTCTTCTTAAGTTGTGTCACTAAATCAGTTTGTATCCTCTAGCGCTACATTTTTTTTCTCTTGAACATATCAGAAATGGAAGGTTATGTGCCAGTATGCCCAAGGCCATATTTTCAGCTTCATCAGAATTCATCTTAATTGCTAATTCTAAAACAACTAGAGCAGTTAGAAAGTTACACTGCACAATCTGCCTTTTATTAAATTAAAAGGTGATTTCTGTCTATTATTCCCTACTCAATCACAATTTTGCCAGAGGCATAGTGCTATGGAGCATATCCTTTACAGCAGTCAAAGTCTACATCTCTTTCTTAGGCACTTTAATGATTTGGCAAACTATCAGTAGCTTTAATACCAACAAGGTATCAATTTATATCATATATTTTGCAAAAAGTACAAGAGTAGAGACTGATAAATTGGTACTAATGGTGAAATCCTACTAACAGAACAAATTCAAAAATGTCCCAGTTTTTTTTAACCCTGTCCTCTATCTATACCATCAAATAATTCATGCTGTTATCCCGACAAGGAACACATTTGTATACATATTAGTTTACTTTTTTGTATGTACTGTATCTTAATGTCTTTCCTTAATTTGTATGGTTCCTGACATAGAACCATACAAGCGAGGCTCTGTCCCAATAAAAATGGTATTGAAGTGGACACAGAGTCTGCATATCGGCTGAGTGCAGAGCTTAAATTTTAAAGACAGAAAACTGCACTGGCAGTTTTCTCTGATTTTCCTATTTCTACATGGGGCTCTATGGCTTGGAGATCCTTCAGAGACTTTAGTGGGACGGGATCTCCAACCCTGTGTCTGGGTTTTAAAGACAGCCTGCAAGCTGTGTGCCCAGGTGCACACAGCTCATATAATGAAGGGCTGGGGAGAGCAGAAGGGAGAGGAAGGTGGAGTTGGAGCAGTGGCTGCTGGTGTCTCTGTGTTGAGACAGACGCTGTGTGCGGACAGACACTTTGTGCGTTGAAGGGCTTCAAAGCCGCGTGCACCCAATACTGGGGGTCTGGAGGAGCTGCTGGTTTAAGGGACCAGTACCTATGGCAGTGGTACTGTCAAAGAGTAGCCAGGTGGGCTAGTATTTTCAGTTATTTCTGATCATCATTTAAACCCCTGCGAGGAATTCCTGAATGGACTTATGTTTTGTTTTTCTAATTTAATAAACGTGGGCTACCAGGTCCTTAACGATACATGCCTGTTTGGTGTCGACTCACTACACGAAAACGCATCTACCATGAGAGTTAAACACCCCCAACTTTACAATATATATATATATATATATATATATATATATATATATACATACATATATACAGAGCTTTTTTTCTCAGAAAATAGGTGCAGGAACTCAACCACGACCCTGTTCATATTTCACAAACAGTAGAAGGGTCTTAAAGGGGCATTGAATACCAGGATTGCATTACATACAGAGTGCAGAGTTTAGGGGGTTACATATAGAGTGCAGAGCTGTCACTTGTAAACACAGAAAGTAGACTTCTGTGTTTACAAGTGATTGTGGTGAGCAGGCACCAGAGGTGGTGGAACTGAGTTCCCCCAAGTTCCCCCTGAAAAAAAAGCAGTGTGTGTGTGTATATATATATATATATATATATATATATATATATATATAATTAGGGCTGTTACTGATCAAAAATTTTCTGTTCGATTAATCGTTTTTGTTTTTAATAGATTAATCGACTAATTTTGATTAATTATAACGCACAAAAAAAACACAAAGGCAGCGCTCGATGGGAATAGCATTAAAACTTTTATAGTCTTCAAGTAGGTAACCAAATAAATAATGCACTGGAGAAAAAATCAATGTAGCTACAAAAACTGTAAAAATGGTGCGAGTATTACCAAACGGTACCAAAAGCAGTCATAAAAACATGTAGCCAAGTAGGATGCTGGTATAAAAATGTGTACAACGATACCACTGCTGAATACAGATGAGGAGAGGTTAACATCAGTCCGTCGGCATGTAGATGTCCCGTGAAGGGAACTATCACAACTCCCAGTGGATGGTTGTAGAATCCCAGGTTAATAGAGGGAAGTGATAGAGGGAAGTGTAACAGCCCTTGCGTGTGGCAGATAGTAAGGTCCCGCCGGCATGCAGATATGAAGGCACAGCAAAGGAGCCCTTCAGATGGACACGGCAAGCCCCGCCAGTGTCCGTGACGTTACTGGATCTCCGACGGAACTCAGAAGCCGGCGAAGAGGTAAGTACCAATCAAAAGAATTTTAATCGATCAAAAAGATTTTAATCGATCAAAAAAATTTGAGATTAATCGATTAATTAAAAGTTAATTTGCACAGCCCTAATATATATATATATATATATATATATATATATATATATACACACACACACACATCCTATATATTAACCACTTAAGCCCCGGACCATTATGCAGCTTAAAGACCTGGCCACTTTTTGTGATTCGGCACTACGTCGCTTTAACTGACAATTGCGCGGTCATGCGACGTGGCTTCCAAACAAAATTGGCGTCCTTTCTCCCACAAATAGAGCTTTCTTTTGGTGGTATTTGATCACCTTTGCGGTTTTTAGTTTTTGCGCTATAAACAAAAATAGAGCGACAATTTAAAAAAAAAATCAAAATTGTTTACTTTTTGCTATAATAAATATCCACAAAAAATATATATAATTTTTATTTTTCATCAGTTTGGGCCGATACTATTTTACTACATATTTTTGGTAAAAAAAACGCAATAAGCGTTTATTGATTGGTTTGCACACAAATTATAGCGTCTACCAAATTAGAGATAGTTTTATTGCATTTTTATTAATCATTTTTTTAACTAGTAATGGCGGCGATCAGGGATTTTTTTATCGTGACTGCGACATTATGGCGGACACATCGGACAGTATTTTGGGACCATTGCCATTTATACAGAGAACAGTGCTATAAAAATGTAAAATAGTAAAAATCTCCTCCAGCAGCACACAAGTGCTGGAAGTTTTAGCAGAGGAGTGTTAAAGGGAGGAGTGGAGGAGCCTAAGGAGGATTTATTTATACAGAAGGAGTTGGACTTGATATTTATATTGCACTTGCATTTTACACTGAATGTTATATTTGAAGGTTGATTGTTATATTTGAAGATGTTTCACACTTCACATATAGGGCCAGATCCACGTAGCCTGGCGCATTGTTGCGTCCGGCGTAGCGTATCTCTGATACACTACGCCGCCGTAACTTTCAGCGTATTTTCCTTATCCTCAAAGAATTTGCGTCGTAAGTTACGGCGGCATAGTGTAACTTTGGCGGCGTAAGGGCACGCAATTCAAATGGATGTGATGGGGGCGTGTTTTATGTAAATACCTCTTGACCCGACGAAAATTACGTTTTTTTTTTTTACGGCGCATGCGCCATCCGTGGGGGTATCCCAGTGCGCATGCTCGAAATTAACCCGCAACAAGCCAATGCTTACGACGTGAACGTCATTCTACGCAAAGCCCTATTCGCGAACGACTTACGCAAACGACGTAACAAATTCAAAATTCAACGCGGGAACGACGGCCATACTTAACATAGGATACGCCTCATATAGCAGGGGTAACTATACACCGAAAAAAGCCTTACGGAAACTACGTAAAAAAATGCGCCGGCCGGACGTATGTTCGTGGATCGCCGCATCTAGCTAATTTGCACACTCGACGCGGAAATCGACGGAAACGCCAACTAGCGGCCAGCGTAAATATGCACCTTAGATCCAACGGCGTACTAAGACGTACGCCAGTCGGATCTAGCACAGCTTCAGGCGTATCTTGTTTTGTGGATACAAAACAAAGATACGCCGGAGCAAACTAGAAGTTACGCGGCGTATCAATAGATACGCCAGCGTAACTTCTTTGTGGATCTGCCCCATAGACTTTTCTTTAATAAAGTAAAATTTTTCTTTCCTCTAATATAGAGGATAGATTTTCCCAGAAGTATCAATTAAGATACAATTCATTTTTGGTGAGATACTCCCAAAGGGAAATCATGTCTGACCCTACATCTTTCCTCATTTGAGCCCTGCACGTGCAGCAGCTACTTGATGATTATTAAATTACTCCCATACAGATTCACTTTGCACATGGTCAGAGACAAACAACAGTTGTTTTTTCAGAATAACCAAAAGTAGGAATCTGCAACAAAAAAACATCACAGTTGTTAAAATCCTTGTAATGTACACAGAGGGGAATATGTTTTTTTTTCCAGCAAATGCAGAGTTACTCTTTAAAATGATCTATTATCACATGATAAAAAATGCATATACAATATGCGTATACTCAATTACTGCTTTTTATAAAATTCTGCCAAACTAGTTAATACTTGATTTTAACAGGATTTTACTCATGTTTATATTAATAAATGATTTTTTCCAAAGTGACATTTCCCCTTTCATTTAAAATCTTATTCTTTCTAATACCTACATCTTATTTTTTTCCTGCACATCATTTCTTTCTTGATCCTTTAATCTATCTTCCAAGTTTTTAATCTTTTTGTATTTTAGCAGTCATTCTGACTAATAAATGTGAACATATTAAAGAAAAAATTTGTAAAAATATTGTAATTGCAGCCTTTTAAATTGTCTCAAGTTGACATAATCCTGAAGTGAACTTCAAAGGTTATATGCAAGTCATTCAAGAAAAAGCATAATCTTTTAGATTGTCAGCCCATCGTTATCTCCATTTAGGTCACTGCCCCTTTCTAGTTTATTTAGGGCAGTGGTCTCCAAACTGTGGCCTGGGGGCCGGATGTGGCCCTTAGCTTGCTTTTATCCAGCCCTTGGGGCATTTTTCATCCCACTATCAGCAACAGTGAGGCTTAGGTCCTGCTACTGACACCAACAATAGGGAACAAGTCTGCTCACTGACACCTTTGATATGACACTATTCCTCCCACTGATACAAGTGATGGGGCACTATTTCTCCTACTGACACCAATGATGGGACACTATTCTTCCCACAGACACCAATGACGGGACATTATTCTTCCCACAGACACCAATTAGGGACACTATTCTTTCCACAGACACCAATGAAGGGATGCTATTCTTCCCACAGACACCAAGTACGGGATGCTATTCCTCCCACTGACACCAATGACGTGGCACTATTCCTTTCACTGACACCAACAATGGGGCACCTTTCCTCCCACTGATACCAAAGATGGGTCACTATTACTCCCCCTAATACCAAAGATGGGGCACTATTACTCCCCCTAATTCCAAATATGGGGCACTATTGCGCCCCCTAATACTAAAGATGGGGCATGGTTTACTACCACTGACCCCAGGACATTTTCTTCTCCCACTGGCCACAGTCCGGCCCCCCTAAAGATTAAAGGATAGTAAACTGGCCCTTTGTATAGAAAGTTTGGAGACCCCTGGTTTACAGTATCTTTTAAAGGATATTATACCTAAAGCCGGACTCCAGGCACAGGGTATTTGCAATGTTACCTTTGCTGAGGTGGTACGCCTTGGCTAGATCGATGTGTTGTCCTTTAAAATCAATACTTCCTTTATCCCTGATAATAGAGACCCCACTGTACTTCCGACCTGTTCTGCATATGTGAGCTGTGGGTCTCATAGATGGAAGAACTAGTGTCATTTATCTCCCCTTAGCCATTCTCAGAACACTGTGTATTCTGTAGTTTCTTCGTAGACTAAATGGTTCTCTGTAAATGGATAATGCCACGTACACACAATTTCTGATGGAATAAAATCCGAAGAAATTTTTCGTCTGAATTCCGATGAAGCTGACTTTCATCAGTCTTGCATACACACTATCAGACTAAATTCCGACTGTGCCAAAACGCGGTGACGTAAAACACTACGACAAGCCGAAAAAAATTAAGTTCAATGCTTCTGAGCATGTGCCGACTTGATTCTGAGCATGTGTGGATTTTTCTCCGATGGAGTTTTTTCATCTGAAAAATTTAAAACATGTTCTATTTTTTTACACCGATGAAAAAAAGTCAGATGGGGCCCACACACAATTGGTTTCTCTGATGAAAAAAGTCCATCGGACATAAGAAGAGAAGGGGGCAGATAATTGACACCAGCGTGTCAGCACTATGAGACCTGCAGATTTCGTATTTGAAGCTGGCCAGAAGTACACTGGAAGCTGTACTATCTGGTGTTAAAGCACAGAGCAGCAATCCGACCATGGCATATACCTCAGCAGAGGTAACATTTGTTTACACTCTGGAAATGCCTGGAGTCCTAATATTAAAGTCAAATTCTGTCCAGCCACTTTCGAGATTCATATGCGAATTCCAGAGAGCACAATCAAGAGGGTGGCACCACATACTCTATTAAAGCAAAGGAATACAGTGGTGTCACTACCCTTATTAGCTCTGCTCACTCTGTTATCACCCCTATCAGCATTTTGCCATCAGCATGCGTATGCAGCAAAGTCAGGTTAGCTCCTAGTGCTGCAGTGCAAGAAATGGCAGAGACTAATATCTAGACAGGTTTGGGTCACTACTAGGTGTAAAATGTGTTTAAATATTTTAAAAGAATACACAGCTGCATTCAATTTTTTTTGTTTTTTGGAGTTCAACTTTAAATACTTTATATTTTACTATTGCTTATACTAAATAATCTTAGAATATGCTATGGTGTATTTGTACAAATGCTTACATTTTACTTTTACAGAACATGAGCTGGTGAAATTCCTCTCTTCTGAAAGCACAGAAACAAAAACAAGTTGGCTAGACACTTGTAAGAGATTATTCTGCAAGACTATCAAAACGAAACCAGAAGTGTTGTGGGGATCTGGTAAGTGCACGTTAGGCACCAAGTTTGTTAAAATTACTTACCATCAATTACACTTTACAGCTAGGAGTGCACACCAAAGGCTCAATTTACAAAGCTAAAACACCAGAATAAGTATCCTTATTTTCAAAAAAGGCACAGATGTTTTCAGCAAAGTCCAATGAGCTTTTATAAAAAGTTCAGTGTCTGAAAATATCCTTATGCTCATGTAAAGCTTTGTGAGTAGATCCTAAAAGTGTATATAATCTCAAGAACAAACATAATACATTGCAGCTTACCAGTCCTTGGGTATGGTGCTGAATTGGTGGTGGCTGCTTCTTGTCCTAGAGTGACAGCAATCCCTCCCTGGTTGGTAAAGTATCTCACAAAGTCAGTACACCCCTCACATTTTTGTAAATATTTTATTATGTCTATTCATGTGACAACACTAAAGAAATGACACTTTGCTACAATGTAAAGTAGTGAGTGTACAGCTTGTATAACAGTGTAAACTTTCTGTCCCCTCAAAAAAACTCAACACACAACTATTAATGTCTAAACCGCTGGCAACAAAAGTGAGTACACTCCTAAGTAAAAATGTAAAAAATTAGGCCCAATTGCCATTTTCCCTCCATGGTGTCATGTGACTCGTTAGTGTTGCAAGGTCACAGGTGTGAATGGGGAGCAGGTGTGTTAAATCTGGTGTTATCGCTCTCACTCTCTCATACTGGTCACTGGAAGTTCAACATGGCACCTCATGGCAAAGAACTCTCGGAGGATCTGAAAAAAAGAATTGTTGCTCTACATAAAGATGGCCTAGGCTATGAGAAGATTGCCAAGACCCTGAAACTTAGCTGCAGCATGGTGGCCAAGACCATACAGTGGTTTAACAGGACAGGTTCCACTTAGAACAGGCCTTGCCATGGTCGACCAAAGAAGTTGAGTGCACATGCTCAGCGTCATATCCAGAGGTCGTCTTTGGAAAATAGATGCAGGAGTGCTTCCAGCATTGCTGCAGAAGTTGAAGGGGTGGGGGATCAGCCTGTCAGTGCTCAGACCATACACAGCACACTGCATCAATTTGGTCTGCATGGCTGTCATCCCAGAAGGAAGCCTCTTCTAAAGATGATGCATAAGAAGGCCTGCAAACAGTTTGCTGAAGACAAGCAGACTAAGGACATGGATTACTGGAACCATGTCCTGTGGTCTGATGACACCAAGATAAACTTATTTGGTTCAGATGGTGTCAAGCGTGTGTGGCAGCAACCAGATGAGGAGTACATGGACAAGTGTGTCTTGCCTACAGTCAAACATGGTGGTGGGAGTGTCATGGTCTGGGGCTGCATGAGTGCTGCCAGCACTGGGAAGCTACAGTTTATTGATGGAACCATGAATGCCAACATGTACTGTGACATATTGAAGCAGAGCATGATCCCCTTCTTTCAGAGACTGGGCCGCAGGGCAGTATTCCAACATATAGACCCCAAACACACCTCCAAGATGACCACTGCCTTGCTAAAGATGCTGAGGGTAAAGGTGATAGACTGGCCAAGCATGTCTCCAGACCTCAACCTTATTGAGCATCTGAAGAGCATCCTCAAACGGAAGGTAGAGGAGCGCAAGGTCTCTAACATCCACCAGCTTGGTGATGTCGTCATGGAGGAGTGGAAGAGGACTCCAGTGGCAACCTGTGAAGCTCTGGTGAACTCCATGCCCAAGAGGGTTGAGGCAGTGCTGGAAAACGTTTGTAGCCAGCAGTTTAGACATTAATGGCTGTGTGTTGAGTTATTTTGAGGGGACAACAAATTTACACTGTTAAACAAGCTGTACACTCACTACTTTACATTGTAGCAAAGTGTCATTTCTTCAGTGTCATATGAAAAGATATTATAAAATATTTACAAAAATGTGAGGGGTGTACTCACTTTTGTGAGATACTGTATTTATTAGGAAGGGGTTTTGTTGCCATAAGAGAGCACATTTTTCATTACTACAGAACAGCTTCCATTCTCCTCCTCTCCATATTACCAGGGGAGAGTTATGTAGTCCACAGAGAGAGGAATGCACATAATGTTAAAGAGGAGCTCCAGGTTCCCCCAAAAAATGTAAAGTCAGCAGCTACAAATACTGTAGCTGCTGACTTTTAGTATAAGGACATTTACCGATCCAGTGATGTCCTCACCCAAGTCGATTTTTCAGTTGGTTTTTAGTGCAGGCGCCAGGCATCTGAAGTAAGAACAAAAGATATGATCCCCCTTGGGTGGGACTTTGAAAGCCAAACACACTGTGATGTATATAGAAACAATAATTTATTACATAGAAAATACGATTAGACAAAATTACAAATGTTTAAAAGCATAGACCATTATGATGGTATGCATGTAGCAAACAAACCAAATATAGACTGTACAACAGAACATATAACTGAAATGACACTGTAACTCTCCTGTGAGTGATGTTCCCTGGTACCCGACGTGTTTCCGGTATACAACCTTCATCAGGGGTAACAAGCAGGGCTGAGTATGGTCAAAGTTCTTTTATACTCAATGAGAGTGGCTCCATGTGGAAAAAACTAGTAGAGCAGCTGTGGAGACGGGGGTTGTAAAGAAACACCAGTCCAGGACCAGCATAAACTAGAAGTCATAGATTCTGGTCTTTTGATTAGGCAATAGGTAGCACTGGCCGAATCCCACCGACCCACTGTGGGCAATATGGGTTAAGCAGACAGGTTATAGAGCTAACCGGGACCTTCAATGTGGCGCCCCCCAGGTAAGTGGATGGCTCCAAAACGATTCCTGTCTTCTGTTGATTCCCAATTTGTATAGATGTGTGAATCCCTCCGTCTAGGTGGTGTTACCCCTCTTGCTGGTGCATCTGAAGTAAGGAAACAAGAAAGTGAAGCCTTGTGGCTTCACAGCCAGCTTCCTATTGTGCATACTTGAGTCGTGCTGCACCTTGTGAATGGTCCCATAGTCTTCTGGGACCTGTGATGTGTCCCCAGAAGACTGCTAGGAAAGGAGGGGGGTGCCTAACATCAGGTACCTGTTCCCCTCTCTTCCCCAAAAATTGCCAAATACAGGAAGTTATCACTTCACAAGGATCAACAGGTATTGTTTAAAGTGGAGTTCCACCCATAAATATAACATTACATCAGTAGTTTTAAAAAAATGCCATTAGTCCTTTAAGAATTTTTTTTTTTTTTAGATGCCTTCAAAGTGTCGTTGCTAGGCAGAATAGTTATTCTTCCCACTTCCTGCACCTAGGTGCTTAACCTACACCGCACAGACTCCTGGGAATGTAGTGGGTGTAACTTTCCAGGAGTCTGTGTACTCCCCAGTCTCGAAGAATCATGTGACCCAAGTCAAACAGTACAAACAGCCAAACAGTACAGGTGCTGAAACCTGATCTGAAACCTATTACACTGCTTGTGCAGCACTGAGCATGTGCGAGATCTGCAAGGCTGAAATCCAGGAAGTCATACAGTCTGGCTTCATGATGCCCACACTTAAGATGGCCCCAGTCAATTTCTATTTTATAAAGTGTCTAAATGCTGTAACAACCTAACAAAACGGACCTTAGTTTACAGACTAACTTTACTAGAATACATTAAGCTTGTGTATTACAGGGGTATTTATATTTAAAAAGTGAAATTGTGGCCGGAACTCTGCTTTAATGTTGTATAATATTTGGAAGCAGTAATGTGGTGCAGTAACTATGAAACTGTATATGATAGGCTGCTGTAAAAAGCCCGAGTGCTTTTTGCACTATTTTTAAATAACACCCAGCAATGTTGTTCCAATAAGTTTTCAGCTCATTTAATAAATATGTAACTAGAAAGTGCTCAAAACCACAAATTGAAAATGAACACCTTCCAGGAAAAAACATTTGACTAGTAAACATACTTTATGGGATTATAGTTGAGTGATTTTTATTACTATCTTCACCAAACTACTTATACTTGTAATAAGTTATATGCGAATGCCAAATCTAGTTCAAATATTATTTGTGCATCATAAAAACACTATGGCTATAAATCACTCTTCCCAACAGAATTTCATTTTTCAGGTATTGGACTACACTAGCAATAACAGCATACTACTTCCCACTTTATTTAATTAAAATGCTTAGTTTAACAGAGAATTTCTGGAACCCGTTATTCCCAGTGTTATACCAGTTTATATCCAGATAGATATTTTTTTCTTTTAGAATCAGCAGAAGTGTTTGTCCTTTGGCAGGACTGATGTTTCTAAAACGACTTCTCTTTAATAGTTTGGCACCAGATTATTTTTAAATTATCATTAAGGCATGAGTTCTAACTTGTTTATGATTGTGGAAGACATTTTAATTATAATCGGTTCTATAACCACTTCCCGACCCCGCATGTACATATACGTCCACAATATGGCACGTACAGGCACATGGGCGTATAGGTACGTCCTCGCCTATTAGCGGGTGGGGGGTCCGATCGGGACCCCCCCCCCCGCTACATGCGGAGGTCGGGTCCGCTCGGGGAGCGATCCGGGACCACGGCGCGGCTATTTGTTTATAGCCGCTCCGTCGCGATCGCTCCCCGGAGCTGAAGAACGAGGAGAGCCGTGTGTAAACACGGCTTCCCCGTGCTTCACTGTGTCGGCGCATCGATCGCGTCATTCCCTTTATAGGGAAGACACGATCGATGACGTCATTCCTACAGCCACACCCCCCAACAGTTGTAAACACATACTAGGTGCACCCTAACTCCTACAGCGCCCCCTGTGGTTAACTCCCAAACTGCAACTGTCATTTTCACAATAAAGAATGCAATTTAAATGCATTTTTTGCTGTGAAAATGACAATGGTCCCAAAAATGTGTCAAAATTGTCCGAAGTGTCCGCCATAATGTCGCAGTCACGAAAAAAATTGCTGATCGCCGCCATTAGTAGTAAAAAAAAAAAATTAATAAAAATGCAATAAAACTATCCCCTATTTTGTAAACGCTATAAATTTTGCGCAAACCAATCGATAAACGCTTATTGCGATTTTTTTTACTAAAAATAGGTAGAAGAATATGTATCGGCCTAAACTGAGGAAAAAAAATGTTTTTATATATGTTTTTGGGGGATATTTATTACAGCAAAAAGTAAAAAATATTGAATTTTTTTCAAAATTGTCGCTCTATTTTTGTTTATAGCGCAAAAAATAAAAACCGCTGAGGTGATCAAATACCACCAAAAGAAAGCTCTATTTGTGGGGAAAAAAGGACGCCAATTTTGTTTGGGAGCCACGTCGCACGACCGCGCAATTGTCTGTTAAAGCGACACAGTCCCGAACTGTAAAAACCCCTTGGGTCTTTAGGCAGCAATATGGTCCGGGGCTTAAGTGGATAATATATGGGTTCTAATATGTACTTATTTTAGTTTATCGTAAAGTAAACAAATGTATTTATTAATTTTGTATATACACTGGGAAAAAAAGTGTGGGGGGGGTTATTTTGACACTAAAACAACTTGCAATGTAACCTCCGGGCACTAGACTCTGTGTTTGGCGCTTTCCAAATCTCAGTGTACTGTGTTAGTCACTGGGTTCTCTTCAGGTCAAAAGCTATGGTACTGCCTTTGATGGGACTTTGAGCACTGAGCTCTGCGTTGTGGTGCTTCCCAGAACTTGTGTACTGTGTTAGCTAGCTGCAAAGTGCTATCCAGTTCCAAAACCATGGCACACCATTTATGCTGTGACCCAGACTCTCATGACTCACTTAGTGAATAATGCCAATCGGGCTACAGCAGTGGGAGCTATCTCATAAATAGGAATGCTGGGTGCCATTTTTTTTACTTTCCAGCAAACTTCATTTTAATAAGGGAAAGGTTTAAACTGATGGGTTATACATTCTCCAGTTTTGTTACACTGCTCTGCCTTCAGTGACCTAGTCACCTCCTGTTGCCTATGACCCTTAGTCACCAATTGTGTTTTAGTGTGTGAGGCTGAGGTTCACTATGGGCCCAGTTATTACCTTACAATGCTCGGCGGACAGTCCCTGTTATAATGAATAACATTGTCCCTTATTTTTCTACTGTTTCTGGAGGTGATTTTCTGGTATTCTAGATGGAACTGACACCCCAGTTTCTGAAAGTTCGTCCTTAGCAGCTTCTAGGTCTGCAGGGTCTCTTATGTCCACTTTGGATTTTCTTCTTTTTTTTTTGATCCTTTAATCTATCAAAAAGGTGAACAATATATTTCAAAAGAACAACATACATTTCACAGTAGGGCTAAAAAAAAATTATACTGTATATAAAAAAATGTCCATAAGGATATATAATTCAGTGTCAATATATAAATGTCAAACAATATCATGCAGTTTAAAACAAAAAACATAAATTCCAATCCACTTGAATGTGATAGATGAGTGCAACAAACTGATGTTACAACACCAATAATCCTCCACCACAGTGATTAGTGCCAATTCAGCTCCCTTAAGAAAAAAGCTCACCAGATGCTGTTGCCATTCACTCCAGTTTCTATAGGTTTGTCCTTCACAGATTCCAGGTCCCCAAGGTCTCTTATGTCCACTTTGAATCCTTTTCATTTTTAAACATTTAATGGAACATATTTCTCATAGATGCTCTAAATGTGCTTCAGTATCATTCATTGCAAAATCAAATTTTTCCTTTTTGGGCGCTACTATCAGTGTGTCTAAGGACCCTATTACCTTACCTGATTCAGAATCAAAGGGGTAGATTCACGTACGGGCGCCTAAAATTAGGACGGCCTAGCCTACTCTTTTTAGGCTACACCGCCGAAAATTATTTAGGTTAGAAGTGATTCTCAAACCACTTACCTTCAAATTTTCGGCGGCGTAGCCTAAAATGACCGGGCGTAAGCGCGCCTAATTCAAATGACTGAGAGGGGGGCGTGTAGTATTGAAATGAGGCTTGACCTCACATTTTTTGACGTTTTTTACACTGCGCATGCGCTGGGCGACTACATTTCCCAGTGCGCATTGCGGCTAAGTAGGTCATACGGGCCTACTGATTTCGACGCGTACATAAACAACGTAAATCCCGATTCGCGGATGACTTAAGCAAACGACGTAAAAAATTTGAACCTCGCGGCGGGAACGGCGGCCATACGACGTAACTCGACGGTGTAGGCCCGGCGTACGCTCGTAAATCGTCGGGAATCGGCGTATCCCCTCATTTACATAATCTAGGCCGGCCGAAATGGCAGCGCCATCTAGCAGCCAAAAGAAACATTGCAACCTAAGATAGAATGGCGCAAGCCAGCCTATCTTAGGTATGTTTAAGTGTATCTCTGTTTTAGAATAAACTTAAACATAGGCCGGCTTAGATTCAGAGTTAAGTCGGCTTATCTGTAGAAAAGCCGGCCTAACTCTTTGTGAATCTACCTAAAAGTCTTTACAGTCTACTTTTGTAGTGCCTGTATTTGAACAGGTTACATATGACTCTGACTTGATGTCAACATTTTCCAGGCTGTTTGCTGCAGTGTGCTCTACTATGCATCTAGGGGATCAATCTGCTTTACTAGTTATAGGGCTTTGTATTTCAGACATTCCCTAAAAGGACTGGGATTGGACAACACAGTCATTGCCTTTTCCTGACAATGAGTGGCAACTTTTTTCTATTCAATAGGGAATTTACTGATAAATGCTCCCTGACTAATATGGACCTTTATTTATCCACCTCGGGTTGATCGTGTTTATTCCATTTGGGATTTTACTGACAGGTAGTTGGATTCCTTATTTATGTCTAATGCCGGAACTCCCCTCACTGTAAGCAAGGTGACATTCTTCTACTACTGAACTCCTTTAGTATATCCTTGTATCCACTCTATTTTAATTGTGTCTAGATATTATATTTCATCACTCTAGTCAATGAGGGTTTTATATATATGTCACTGTTTTCTTCTCTCCAGAGAAGTACAGTATGGCCCGGATTCACATACATTGGCGCATATTTATGCCGGTGTAGCGTATCTAATATACGCTACGCCGGCGTAGCGCAGAGAGGCAAGCACCGAATTCACAAAGCACTTGCCTCCCAAACTGTGCTGGGTTCCCTCGGCGTAAGCCGTTGTAGGTGGAAGTGGGCGTGAGCCATGCTAATGAGGCGTGACCCCATGCAAATGATGGGCCGAGTGCCATACAAGTACTTAAAACGAACGGCACATGCGCCGTCCCGTGGACGTATCCCAGTGCGCATGCTCAGAATCACATTGGAACTACTCCCTATGATGCGACAGATCGCTGCCTACGACATGAACGTAACCTACGCCCAGCCCTATTCACGTACTACGTAAACAACGTAAAATACGACGGCTGTGTTCCCTGGTCCATACCTTAGCATGAGTTGCGCCTCATATATGGGGAATAACTTTACGCCGGACGTACGACTTACGCAAACCGTGTATATTATGCGCCGGGCGCAAGTACGTTCGTGAATCGACGTATGTCCCTCATTTCCATATTTGAATAGGAAATCAATGGGAGCGCCACTTGTGGCCAGCGTAAATATGCCCCCACGATACGCCGGTGTAGGAAAGTTACGTTGGTCGGATGAAGCCTATTTTCAGGCGTATCTCAGTTTATGGGCACGGCGCATAGATACGATGGCGCATATTTACACTTACGGGGCGTATCTTGAGATACATCGGTGTAAGTGCTTTGTGAATCCGGGCCTATATCTGTCATTTTTAAGACCACTGTGGGCTCTTCTACTACGAAAATGTATTCATCTACCATGACTGAGTAGTTATCCTTCAAGAAAACCTTTGGAAAAAAATTAGGAAAATATTATTTCCTGTTTCCATTTTTTTCCCCTGTGATAAAAGTTTGTAGTGCCAACTCTAGGATTCCTATGCAGGACCTTTGAATTAGTCTGAAGGATTCATGCAATCATATTTTATCTATAGGGCAGGTCACATGCCTAAAACCCCTTGGAGTGTTTTTTGGACACACTCTGTTATTTTTAATTCCTGCTCAAACCCCTCTTTTATCCAGATGTTGATGGTCATCCTTCCCTACTGCCATTTAGGGCTCAGGGATAGTACCATGAAAGTTGTATCCTCTTTCAAAAGTTGCTTTCCGATTGAGGTTCATCCGTTCTAAGAAGTTATGGGTTAGGGATAGTCTATTGAGCTTCTAGCAGCATCTGAATGGTTCTTTATTTGGACATATCTTGTTTTATTTATTCTTCTTCTCTGGATCAAGGGTCAAGGATCAGACATGACCGGTTTTCCCGATGGGAAAACTGCGAGGAGAGCTTTTGGTCGGGAATCTCGGCCGTGTTTATGCTCCTCGCAGCTTTAAAATGTATGTGTGGGCAAATGTTAAAATGAATAGTCAGCACAATTCTCCAGTTCGTTTATATTTCCCCATGTTCTGGCATTTTAAAAACACTGCAAACCCTGAAAAATACCCAATGATTCTGCCATAAAGGGAGTCGATGCCTGACTTCCTGTAGCAGTGTGACAGCACTGCGACCAGGGAACTGAAAAATCAGGAGAGGGGGAGAAATCACAGACTGCGGAATGAGTGCCTTGAGAGAGGAATAAGAAGAATCTTAACAAGGAGGAGTTATGAAGATGAGGAAAAAGGGTAATGCGGTAATGTAGTGCATCAGGAGTGAATTCAAGTAGGGCAGGCACAGCTACTTTCTGTGCTGCAGTGGCAATGTTGTCAGAATCAATACAAGACATTAGAAGCCAACAATATTTTTTTTTGGGGGGGGGGGGGGGTTTACCAGGTATTTTTTAGTACTTCGTGTTTTTAAGAGATATAACATGGGAAAATGTGAATGAATTTGAGTGCTGTGATGAATAATAATCAATGATCAATGAAAATAAGAAAATAAGGCGCTTTTGCTGCCTCTGGAGGCACCAAGTAATAGTGATGTTATCTAGTGTTCAAAAGGTGATCAGACAATAAAAGCATATTACAACAGTTTTAATCCCAGTTGAAATTCTGCCTACACCATTGAACACAATAATGAAAATATATATATACTGTGTATGTGTGTGTGTGTGTATATATATATGTATATATATATATATATATATATATATATATATATATATATATATATATATATATATATATATATATATATATATATATATACATATATATATATGTATGTATGTGTGTGTGTGTGTGTGTGTGTGTGTATATATATATATATATATATATATATATATATATATATATATATATATTTATTTATTTATATACATATATATGTGTGGGTGTGTGTGTATATATATATATATATATATATATATATATATATATATATATATATATATATATATATATATATATATATATATATGTGTAAAACAAAACAGATTAACTTTAAACATTTTATTGCAGCCAACACTCTATTGTTGTTTGAAGGTTATTCTTCATTTGATTTTCTTTCTTGCAGTGTATGGTGAGCTGTTGGAAAAATATGTGTCCCATCAATGTAAAATACCTGCCAGCTGTATTTTTGAGTGCTCTGAATATAAAGGTATTGTATTGCTTGTTTCTTATCATAGCATAAACCAATAAATGATGAGTTTGCCTAAGTCAGCATTGTGACATGCTGTATAGATCTCCCATACATTTTGTAAACTATATTCTTTGGAAAGACCTACAGCGAAAGTATTTCCAGAAAATGTCAAATTTTGCATTTAGGGCTCATTCACATTATGTGGAGACTGGCATCTTTTTTGCACTAGATGGATGCCAATCATTGCAAGGGCACATGGTTTTCTATGTGCCTCATTAATACAACAAAGCTGGTGTGATGTGCAGGGCAGTGTGGGAAAATGCAGTATCGCACCGCAGTGTAGCACTACGCACCACATAGTTGCGCAAAGATATAAATGAAGCTTCAATTTGTGTATTTTAAATAAAGTTCACAAAGTAAACAGTGTAGTGCGGTGAAACGTGCATCACACCGCTGCCTAACCTCAGCTCATCAATAGGAAAAACGAACAGCTGGAACATGTAGCATGCAGGCCGTGTGAGCAAACCTTCAGTCTTTTACTCAATTTTTAAAGGCATCTTTTTGAAGAGTCGAATGGTAACCTCATGCTGCCTACTGCAGTTTAACAGACCACAAAGGTTATTATTAGAAAAATACGTATACTTTATGCAAGTCATTATATATACTGTCAAAATCCAGAGTTCAGTTAGGGATTTGCACAGAGAACACACATTTATAATTAGCCTTTCTGAGAAAAGAAGGCTTGGAAATGTTTAATGCTCTGCCAAATGATTGTGCAAATGACACTGAACTTTTTACTGATTGCATGCTTACAGGATAAATGGGTCTAAGTCTGTTGTTCACCACAAATTAATGCTTACATAAACTCTAAACACTGTCGCAGTCAATCAATGCATTGTCCACTGAAATTATGTGTTTCACTGATGCTATCTGTGGAGACTAATTGTATTTTTAAATACATTTGATTAGTGTATTTTGTAACTTTGATAATAGTTCTTACATGTTAAAAAAAGAAAGCTTTTGTCTATTCTTTACAGCAATTGATTATGTTAATGTGGCAGATTTTCAAACCCTTTAGGTATCTTGAATTACAATAACAAAGTAATCCATCTGCTGCCTTGTCTAATGGGAATACATCATAAAACTTGCAAATTTGAGAAAAATTAGATTACTGTTGTGTTCTCTCCCCCTTAAGCATGAAACATGCCACAAATATGAAACGCTATATTTTTCTTTAATTAGTGCGCTGTTTTGTTTTTCTCCACTGCAGTACAATTCCTTTTTGTCAAACTTTCCATATTATTTGCCCATCATATCTAAAGATGAGAAAGTAGAATGTATCTTCAAGGATGTTAAGGAATTAAGTCAGTAATGGGTTTTTTCCTGTCCGGTTGTTCAATCCATATCTTATGATCGATTGAGAGTATTTTAAGAGACAGATTTGCGATCATGGCACATACAATGTAATAATGACTTTCCCTCAATTCATTTTAAGGTCAACTTTAATTCCTGATAATGATTTATTTTTATGTACAAATGTAATAGATTGAACTTACTGCGCACTCACTCAGCAGTTCCTTAAATTGTTCCATACACCAGCAAATAGCTTTTTCTAGGTTTATCTATTGGATTTACCCACAAGCATACAGTGATCAGACAAGAGAGAAAAAAAAATGTAAATGTGCTTAAATGTCTTGGCTTTCTTCTCCTTTCCTCTTCATATGGTTATTTCTCCTGTTTTGCCTTGGCTAGCCCCAAGCTCATAGATTAGTATGTTTTTGGTAGTCAAAACCACTATGCTTATTGTGTTTACTAGCATGGAAATTAATTACCGATGAAAATGTACCCATCGTCTGAAGGCGCTGTAGACGTCTTTAGAAATTGCCTCTATTGTTCTGCACCTCTGCAGAGAAATCAGGGAAGAAAGATACTTTCACACCATTATTCAGTACTTCTTTACATCCTTTTTGTATATTTTAGGGTAAGCTCCTTATCTTTATAGTTCAAGATTTTAGCCAGAATCGATCTGGGAGGTATACCATGAGTCAGCAGGCGAATAGCTGTTTTATAAGGCCTCAACACTGAAAACACTGAGGGGAAGGCATCCCTTTCAAAGATATAAAGAAGCCATCGCTCTACAACAGGGCCACATATAATTTTTTCCATGTGAGTACAGGTGTGTGTCCCTGAATCCATAAGATGGAGCCCTTTGCACCTGCTCAGTAAAGTTGCTTATTATCTAGTCTTTGATCTCATTTATATGTCCTAAATGGCCATGGTGCTGCAAGTATACTGCAAATATTTTACTATTAGGGACAAATGCCTGACCCTGGATACAGATAGATTGCTTCAAAGGACAAACATTGATCCCTATCCGCAGATGACTACTGTATGTGCAGATGCGAAAACCTTGCAGCAGACTACACTGGTTATTTCAGCCTGTTTTCAGGTGTACAGCCTCAGTGGTTGCAGATGATTGGAAGACTGAGGCCCCATACACACGGTCGGACCGAACCGATGAGAATGAACCGAAGTTCAGTTTCATCGGACCAAACCGACCGTGTGTATAGGCCATCGGTCTGTTTTCCTTCGGTTAAAAATTTTAAAACATGCTTCAAAACCGAACAGATGGACCGCTGCCCGATCGGACCAAACCGATGGTTAGTACAGAAAAGCATCGGTTCAAAACTCGCACATGCTCAGAATCAAGTCGACACATGCTTGCAAGCATTGAATTTAGTTTTATTCAGCACGTCGTGTGTTTGACGTCACCACGTTCTGACCCAATCGGTTTTTGGAACGATGGTGTGTACGCATCATCAGACCATCAGGCCACTTCAGCGGTGAACCGATGAAAACGGTCCGTCGGACCATTCTCATCGGTTTTGTCCGACCATGTGTACGGGGCCTTAGGTTTCCAGTTGCAGCTATTCAAAGGAATACATAGAGTGGTGGGCAGGACTTAAAAAGCACTGCAGGCGCCAGGTCATATGACATAACATTATATACTGCTCAGCTGCATATGACTTTTCTTGTCATCTGGTGGGCAATTGTATTGCACTGACTGCTGCGCTTTTGCTAAGCGGCATTGGACATTTCGACTTTTTTCTTTTTAATCCCCCCTTATATACACCCCTGCTCTACAGATAGTGTAGTGTGTGAACCCTAAAAAACTAAATATATAGTAAACCTTGCGCTAGAAGACTCGCAAACAGACTGCTGCACTTTTTACAATTCTGAATACAGGATAAAACGAACTATAAGTAAACAAGAAAAAAGATTGCGCTGTCTGATAAATAACAATCAGAAATTCATGAAACAAATCCAAAATACAAGTGTAACATTAATGATATCAATCAAATTATTAATGACAAATACAATAATTAATCATGCATGTGATGCAAATAAATATGTGTAAATATATATTAGGTAATTAAATACAAAAAAGTCAGTTTTGAATAAATTCAGAAAAATTATTTAAAGTGCGCTGCTCCCAGTGCTCAAATCTCATAAGTGCACTTGTGCTCTATCAGTGCTGAAAGAAGTATAATCCTTTTATCAGACAATTATGATCTCCAGATTATAAGAGATCACAATAGGCATAGGGTTAAAGGAGTTGTAAAGGCAGAACGTTTTTTAACTTAATGCATTCTATACATTAAGATAAAAAACCTTTTGTGTGTGGCAGCCACCCAAACACCCCCTAATTACTTACCTGAGCCCCGTCCCTCTCCAGCGATGTCCACAAGTGTCTTAGCCTTTCGGGACACTTCTGCTGATTCGCTGAGACAGCATCAGTGCCATTGACTCCTGCTGCTGTCAATCAAAGTCAGTCAGCCAATCAGGAAAGAGGGGGTGGGGCTGGGTCAAGGCCCCATGTGTGAATGGACACATGAAGCTGTGATGGCTCCAGTGCCCCCATAGGAAGCTACTGACTGGGGGGGGCACTCAATAGGAGGGAGGAGCCAGGAGCAGCAAAGAGGGACCTGGGAAAGGAAGGATTCAGGCTGCTGTGTGCAAAACTACCTGCACAGAGGAGGTAAGTATAACATGTTTGTTATTTTTTTATTTTTTTTTTAAACAAGTCTTTACTATTAGTTTAAGATAACAAAAAATCTGTGTGTAGCAGCCTCCCCAGTATCCCCTAATTACTTACCCGAGCCCAATCTCTCCCCAACAAAGTTCACAAGTGTCTTAGCTGTTCAGGACACTCCTTCTGATTGGTTGAGACCCAGCAACAGTGTCATTGGCTCCTGCAGCTGCCAATCAAGGTCAGTTAGCCAATCAGGAGAGAGAGGGGTGCGGGGCTGGGTCGGGGGTCCATGTCTGAATGGACTCCGGGAGCTGTGACTGAGCTCGGGTGCCCCTATAGCAAGCTACCTGCTGTGGGGGCACTCAACGGGAGGGAGGGACCAGGAGCAGCAAAGAGGGACCCGAGAAGAGAAAGATGCTGGCTGCCCTGTGCAAAACCAACTGCACAAAGCAGGTAAGTATAACATGTTTGTTATTTAAAGAAAACAAATACTTTACAATCACTTTATGATGCATCCTTAAGTAGCCAATTTCATTCTCACAACAACGCTGGTCTTAACATATCCATGCATGATGGTTAGTGTCCCAATCTCCAAACATTCATACCTGGACTCGCTGAAAACCACAGATCACCCCTCCCTTTCTCTCGGGCAATGGCATATGGTTTATGTACAAAAAGAAGAAGAAGAAGACTCATAGCATAATATGTTTATACTATTTAAAAAAAAAAAAAAAGAAAGAATATTACACTTACAGGTTAAAAGATCATGTATAGCGGTGAAAGATAATCCGGCCACGAGACACACCTGCAGGTCCGGGTGTAATGATATCACAACTCCATGCCATACCCCTAATTTCAACTGTGTTGATATATATATATATATATATATATATATATATATATATATATATATATATATATATATATATTTATTTATTTATTTTGAATAATAAAAAAAAAAGTAGGAATTGGCACATACTGCACTAAACCATGATAATATTTGGTCGAATACCAATCTTCAAAAAAGCAGAGTGATGTGGGATTTATTTTATTGGATTTATTTTATTGGTATTATTTTATAAGGTCACACACCTGTAGCTTTGAAATAGTGTCAATGATCGAATATTTTTATTTCTCTCCATGACCCCATTTCACTTCCTGTTCCTATGACAACATGACAAGAAAAATAGGGAAGTGATTGTCAATGAGACTGACAATAATAACCTGGCATTGTTTTAAAGTGATACTAAGCAAAGAAGTGTTAAAGTGGTTGTAAACCCTTATGCCGCGTACACACAATCATTTTTCGGCTTATAAAAAACAGTTTTTCAGCCTCTAGAAAAAACAACGTTTTTTCCAACTTCATCATTAAAACGACGATGCCCACACATGATCATTAAAAAAAAAATGTTCTAGCAAAGCGCGGTGACGTACAACACGTACGACGGCACTATAAAGGGGAAGTTCCATTCAAACGGTGCCACCCTTTCTGCTGCTTTAGCTGATTTTGTGTTAGTAAAAGACGATTTGCGCTTTTCTGTCTGTTACAGTGTAATGAATGTGCTTACTCCATTACGAACGGTAGTTTTACCAGAACGAGTGCTCCCGTCTCATAACTTGCTTCTGAGCATGCGCGGGTTTTTAACGTCGTTTAAGCCCACACACAATCATTTTTTACAACCCGAAAAACAACATTGTTTAAAACGTTATTAAAAAATGCAGCATGTTCGAATTTTTTTTTTTTGTCGTTTTTCAGAACCCGAAACATGCTGTGAAGCCCACACACGATCATTTTAAATTACATTTTTTAAAAACATTGTTTTTAAATGCCGAAAAATGATAGTGTGTACGCGGCATTACATATACCATGGTAAAGTGATTTGCCTCTGGTGATACACAGAGATGAAACAAATCCTGCATAAGTTGCACCTGGTTATCTGCAATTGTCTCTTCTCTACAGTGGTTAAAATGCAGAATTCATAAAGTGTGTCTGAGCTGTCAGAAAAAAAAGCGAAGAGCTAAAATTACACTCTGTAAAACTCAGTGAGGAGAGGTCTGAGAGATGATTGGAGAGAAGGTACCCACCCCCTTCACACAGCTCGCAAGGACAGAGCTGAGGCTGTCAATCAGCTGGATCTCCCCTGTCACTAGCTTTAATTTTGTTCAGACAGCATCTGTATCCAAGGGTCTTTTTTCTTCACAGAGGTTAGCAATTAAATTCAATATCTTTAATACTGATTTATATTAAAAAATATATTTTTTTGAGTGTCTTAGTGAATGTAATCAATCAGGATAATATATCCAGCCCACAAAGTGTTTAGCAATAGGACGACATGGAGGGGAGTGTCATTTACCACTCTGTATATGCGCTCATTTATGACTCTATAGTCACATGGGCTGCACTGATAAAAAAATAAGGAAATTAAGAATTTAGAAGGGAACTGAAATATTAGCATGCTCCATAGAGGACACCAGCTGGTCTAGATAATCTCAGGGGACAGTGGGGAGAAAATGGGAGGGGCAGCTGAAGGCAGGATCAACCAGGTATATTTCACTCTACAAAAAAAAAGGAATTCTTTAGTGGCTTTGTGAGTATGCACACTCTGTTAAATAGCATGTAAAAAGAGTTTCCATAGTCTGTGTTTAACCGCTTAAGGTAAGTGCCCAGCCGTGGGTCGCGGGCGCACGCCCGCGACCCGGTCCGAAGCTCTGTGACCGTGGACCGCGGGACCCGCAGACCCGATCGCGACTGGAGTCCCTGATCGGTCCCCGGAGCTGAAGAACGGGGAGAGCTGTGTGTAAACACAGCTTCCCCGTTCTTCACTGTGGCGCTGTCATTGATCGTGTGTTCCCTTTTATAGGGAAACACAATCGATGTTGTCACACCTACAGCCACACCCCCCTACAGTTAGAAACACAAATGAGGTCACACTTAACCCCTTCAGCGCCCCCTTGTGGTTAACTCCCAAACTGCAATTGTCATTTTCACAGTAAACAATGCATTTTTAATGCATTTTTTGCTGTGAAAATCACTGGTCCCAAAAATGTGTCAAAATTGTCCGAAAAAAATCGCTGATTGCCGCCATTAGTATTAAAAAAAATATATATATTAAAAATGCAATAAAACTATCCCCTGTTTTGTAAACGCTATACATTTTGCGCAAACCAATCAATAAACGCTTATTGCGATTTTTTTAATCAAAAATAGGTAGAAGAATACGTATCGGCCTAAACTGAGGACATTTTATTTTATATATATATTTTTGGGGGATATTTATTATAGCAAAAGGTAAAAAATATTGAATTTTTTTCAAAATTGTCGCTCTATTTTTGTTTATAGCGCAAAAAATAAAAACCGCAGAGGTGATCAAATACCACCAAAATAAAGCTATATTTGTGGGGAAAAAAAGGACGCAAATTTTGTTTGGGAGCCTCATCGCACGACCGCGCAATTGTCAGTTAAAGCAACGCAGTGCCGAATCTCAAAAACTGGCCAGGTCTTTTAGCTGCCTAAAGGTCCGGGTCTTAAGTAGTTAATGACACTTCAACCCTTCCACTGAAAAACTGTTTTGTTTCAATCTGCGTCCCCACCATTTGTAAAAAATAAAAATAAAGAAAGAAAAAAAGAGTTTTGGCTTGACATAGACTGAGGGAACCATGTACTGAGAGAAATATGTTTAGATCAACTAATGCCTTCCTAGTAAATGGCCAGATTAGAAAATCTGAGTGAATTCATATTCTATGTATGTATTCCAAGTTATTTACTCAATAATGAATCAAGCTTGATAGGCAGGCTACTAGAATTTGTGAGAGTGGATAGCAATGGCAGCCTGACATTTTCTCCCAGTACTTTAGAAATAAAACCGAGTTGTAAAAACAGAGATATTCTGAGCTTTTAGATCCATTGATTAGAACATTTTCTTTAGTGAAATCTGCCCATTGTGATTATACATATTTGGAGCTAGATGAAGTTTCCACTTGAAGACAGTTTTGTCAGAAAGGTTTATCAGATAAGTACTTTGCAATTTCATGGAATTATTGGCAGTTAGTGAGTAAATGTGGGAGACTGGAATAATTTTCAAGCAAAACTAGACTGTGTGTACAATTAAATAAGCTGTTAACGTATGTTTTCAGTAAAAAAAAAAAAAAAATGGTTACGATTTTTTTTCCATAGAAAAGCTGCTGCTCAGTTTGATAGTTTGCCAAAACCCTAGCATAATTTAATGGACCACGTTCAAGAAAATATGTTTATGCATAAAAACCCTCATGGATATAGAATACAAATATGTTCATATTAAAAGCTTTGCTAAAACAAGTATACAAGATACTAATGCCCTGTACACACGATCGGTTCGTCTGATGAAAACGGACCGATAGATTTTTTCATCAGATATCCGATGAAGCTGACTTTCATCAGTCTTGCCTACATGCCATCGGCTAAAAATCTGATCGTGTCCAACACGGTGACGTAAAACACAACGACGTGCTGAGAAAAATGAAGTTCAATGCTTCCGAGCATGTGTCGACTTGATTCTGAGCCTGAGTGGATTTTTGACCGATGGATTTCCCCACAGACGATCGTTTTTTTTAACCATAAGAAAAATTTAAAACAGGTTCTATTTTTTTTTCACCGATGGGGAAAAAAAAACGATGGGGCCCACACACGATCGGTTTGTCCGATGAAAACGATCCATCAGTTTGTTTTCATCAGACAAACCAATCGTGTGTACAGGGCATTACAGTTGTTGTAATCTTAAATCTTTCCAGTATGCTAGACACCGGGTCTAGGCTAATGGATTAGCAGAAGATGCAGCCATCTTAGGAGCAACAGCCAGAAAGGGGGAGAAAGAAAAATGGCAATGCAACCAGACTGGTACTTTAGGTTTGTTGCTGATAAATTTCACAGCTTTATGCCTATAATGGTCCTTATGCTGCTGCTAGCTGATGGTGTAACCTTGAGAACCTAAAAAATAACATAATCTGTAGCCCCTTGCCTACTGTACAATAAATATTACCCTTGTGTTCCACTGAATATTATTAAACCTTTTTCTGCTGGAACCATTTTTACACACATTGCACATTTTTTCTGTCATAGTAAAACCCCTAAACATTATATGAAACCCGACACAAGAAAACCTGGAGAATAAAATGGTGGTAGTCCCAAATGTTTTATGCCACACAATATTTGTGCAATGGTTTATCAAGTGAAAAATGTCAGTAAAAAATATACTAGTTAATATTGGGGCACACAAACACATATATCGCCCAATTTCTTGGTAAAATATAAAAGATGAGTTTGGGCCAAGTAAATAGATACCCAACATGTCAAGCTTAAAAGGTATGCACATTAAATGGCGCTGAACTTCAGTACGCTATATTTTCTATATTTTAAAAGCCCCTACAGATCACCAGTTTAATGATAACCATGAATAATGGGCTTATAATTATTGCTTTCACTCCAGCATGCACAGCAATAAGTAGCATGTGTATAGCAAGCAACATTTTACTATGTAGATGTCCCAGACAAGTTTTTTTTATGGGGGCAGTGTGGGTTAAAAAAAAAATTGGGAAAGTGCTTGGGTATAACTATATTTTTTTACTTTTTTTACCCCTAAAAATGTATGTCATTTGGGGACATATCCCCCTATGTGATATAATATTTTTAGACATGTTCTCTTTAACGAGCCATCAGGGGTGGCCTTCCATTACCGCTAATGGAGTGCAGATTGTGTGACACCAAAAAATTACACTAGAAGTGCCTTTTTACATGTTGCTTCCAGGTTCATTCTAGTTAGAGAATGGATGGTCTCTCTCTATGCAGCAACACCTACCATGGTGGGACAGTTGGGGGGGATATAGGTGCTCTCCATGGGTTATAGAAAGCGATCCGAGCAAAACATTAGATCCTATTTGATACCTTGTTTTTTTTTTCAGATATGCTATGCGTTTTCTCCTGGTGAGTGGCAACTGGCCAAGAAACGCGTCAAGCCTATCAAAGTCATGTTCCCAACACATAGCTTGACCTCAACTGTGGTTCATTTTTATCCATTACTCAATAAGCATTTGGCTTTTTATACTAGTTACTTCCATGGGATATTATGTGCGATTTCAGATGCGTGTGTGTGTGTGTATATATATCACATGTTTACGATGTTGCTTTGTTTATATGACACGTGGTAGGAGAAATTATAAAATTGTCCCAAAAAAATCCTTATTTTTTCTGATTTAGGGATGGAGGTGCATGTTATCATGCACCTTATTTAAAGTCCCAAAACCCCTTTGCTTTCTATATTAATAGGGATGGAGGCACAATTGACTGGTTGTTCTGTATTAATTTGTTACCTTTTTGATCAATTCATATTGGTGTATGATTTGGATGATACTATACATGTTGTCTGCATATGCTGTCTGTTTTTTACTATTTCCACCGAGTCTAGTTTTTGGAATACACACTTATTAGTTCATTCCATTTAGTGATAGTTTCCATTTTAAGTGGTTTTTGCTTGTCCGGCTGCGTATCTGTCTGTATATCCAGGAGCTGCAATGCACGTTGGGTGACCTCCCCCATTGCTGTGTTTCACACCGTGGTGCTGGCAGGTTTCTTAACGTGCATCGTGCCACGCCCTGCGCCATGTGTTGTGCGTCCTGGCGGATGTCATGACACAGACATGTGAATCGCCTAGCATGTACACAGGGGAGTGGTTGGGCACTATCAGCGGACGGTGTTGCCACTGTGGCAAGGCCATCTCTCCTCGATCTTCCAAGCTTAGCATGATGCTGGGAGGAGCCTGGGGAGTATCGGCATTACTTATACCCCCTTGGGAGCCTTGTTCACACTCATGTTTCTCCTCACACATGCACGTCATGTGTCAGAGCACATCTCTGTGCAATGTCACTAGGTAACTATTCCTGTAATTTCCTCTTTATCGCCATTCTTTTTTGTGGTATATGTTTTCTTTCACTTTGTATCCACTACACTTTTCACTTTTCCAGGCAACAATGGGCGTTGGTTTCTTATCCATGATTATATATGGGAGGAGGCCTTTTTATGCTGGACCTTTTGGCTGTGAGGTGATCTGACCAGAATCCAGTCAGTATTTACTAGGGTTGTCCCGATACCACTTTTTTAGGACTGAGTACAAGTACCGATACTTTTTTTCAAGTAGTCGCCGATACCGAATACCGATACTTTTTTTTAATGTCATGTGACCGTTTTCAAACCACAATACAGACCAAAGATATTTTCTTTAGAATTATGAAGAATTGGTACATCATGGTGTGGGGCTGTTTTTTAGCATACGGTACTGGAAAACTACATATCATTGAACGAGTGATCACTGTCAGTGCAGCTCATCAGTGCCAGTGCCCAAAAGTGCAGCTAGCCAGTGCCACCTATCAGTGCAGATCAGTGCCCATTAGTGCATCAGTGCAGGGAGGCAGCTTATTAGTGCATCTCATCAGTGCCACCCAATCAATGCCAGTGCCACCTATCAGTGCCATCCATTTATGAGTGCCATTCAATCAATGCCAGTGCCACCTATCAGTGCCATCCAATGGTGCCATCCAATTTGTGTTCGATGTCACAAAAAAAAAAAAAAAGTATTCTATTTTGGTATCGGGAGTATTTGCGCGAGTACGAGTACTAGTGCAAATACTCGGTATCGGTCCCGATACCGATACTGGTATCGGTATCTGGACAACCCTAGTATTTACCATAGCAGTAGTTTATATGAACCATCAAGGAGGCACAAGAGGTTGCACCTCTTAAGAGGCAGACCTGATTCTGATTTGTGAAAAACTATTTCGTATTCCAGCCCTGTCTGCCCTTCACATCCTAGGTGTGGAAAATTGACGGTTGGACTTTATCCCCAGTATTTTGCCATTTGTGGGGGATGCTGGATGTGGATCTTCTTGTGTCTGGATTCAGCAACAGACTGGACAGATTTGTTGCCAGGTCTAGGGACACTCAGGCTTTTGCAGTGGATACTCTGTTGACTCAATTGGATCAGTTCACTCTGATCTACGCCTTTCATCATCTACAGCTCCTCCTTCATCCTCCAGGATTGAGATGGAGGTCATTCCAATGATCCTTATTGCACTGAATTTACCCAGGATAATGTACTCAGACTCTCTGTGGATCATTATAGATTGTGCAAACCTCCTGTCCCAAGAACAGGTCCCCCCATCAGTTCCTGGCTTTTATGACATAGTTGTTGAAGCCCAGCTGCTTAGGGACAGGAGCCTATGGGATTCAGTCATCCCTGTGCACCTAGTCATCTTCTTACAAAGTCTACAATTGCATCTGGAAGACCTACTTTGTTTGCTGTGCAAGACTAGAAAACTACATTCTAGAAAGTACTCAGTGGGACACATTTTTTCTTTCTCCTGTTATGTTCAGCACAGCATCTGGCATTAAGTACCATTAAGGGCTGAATCCCAGCTCTGTTCTGGATATTCCCTTGTCTGACATCATTTGCAAGGTTTTTCTTGTTGCTGTAACTGCTGTTTGATTGGTCTCTGGATTAGCAGCTTCATCTTGTAAAGAACCTTTCCTAGTGTTACACCCCCTCTTTTTGGCTAAGGTTTTTTCCTCCTTCCACCATAACCAGGACATGTTTTCTACCCTGATGTTCTGCTCCAAAATATCCCAAGGAAATGTTTTTCTCCTGTCTCACCATGACACACCCTGTAAACGTCTACTGCCCCGTACACACCATCACTTTATGTGATGAAAAAAACCGACATTTTCTGTGAAGTAAAAAATGACGTTTTTGAAACTTCAATTTTCAAAGACGAAGTTGCCTACACACCATCGTTTTTCTCACAATGTTCTAGCAAAGTGAGGTTACGTTCC
Organism: Rana temporaria; assembly: GCF_905171775.1. Taxonomy (NCBI): domain Eukaryota; kingdom Metazoa; phylum Chordata; class Amphibia; order Anura; family Ranidae; genus Rana; species Rana temporaria. The sequence goes on along the minus strand of NC_053492.1, from coordinate 277,390,011 downwards.
ACCACGTTTTTCCATTGAAGCTTGCTTCATAAGTAGCTTCTGGGCATGCGCGGGTGTAAAAACGTCTTTTTAAACAACGTTTTTTGCTACACACGGTCAATTTCTGTGAAGTAAAAGTTGACGTTTTGAAAAACGACACATAAAATTGAAGCATGCTTCAATTTTTTTTGGTCGTTTTTTAGAAGACATAAAACGACGTTTTCCCCCACACACGGTCAATTAAAGTGACGTTTTTAAAAACGTCATTTTTTTTCATCACATAAAGTGATGGTGTGTACGGGGCATTACTCTTGGATACAGCTTCTTTTCAACAATCTGATTCCCTCTTTATTCTTCCTGCAGGAGTCTTCCTGCTTCTCACTCCACCATTGCTAGGTCAGCTAGATGAGTCGTTGTTCGAGCATGTGGCCTAAAAGGTAGGGTTCCACCCTTCCCTGTAAAGGTGCACACTATTAGATCTGTTTGGGCTTTTCAACATCAGGCATCTATTTTTTTCAGATTTGCAAGGCTGCCACCTGGTCTTCTGTTTGCAAGTTTTGTCAGGTAGATTTTCAGCCCTTATCTGATGACATTTTTGGGGGGTAAGATAAATCAAGCTGATGCGGGCCTGTTAGTGTTCATTGTATTGCCCATGACTCAGTTGGAATGCTTTTGGATGTCCCATGGTTAAAGCAGTTAAAGCAGTTGTAAAGCTTAATTCCTTTTTTCCTAAAAAAAAAAAATATATATATATATAAAAAAATGTAAAGATCATCTTACCTGCTGTGTGCTGTGTCCAGTGGCTCCTGCTGCTGTGTCTCAGCCAATGAGGCGGAAGGGAACCAAGAGAGTCTCTGCTCTCCTGCACATCGCTTGATTGCGCTCAGGCAAGTTTAGGGTGGGGGGCGGGCTGAGGGGAAAAGATGTATACAATTTTTTTTTTTACCGTAGTGAAATTAAAGGCATTTAACCACTTAAGCCCTGGACCATTTTGTAGCTAAAGGACCAGGCCACTTTTTTTTTTGCGATTTGGCACTGCCTCGCTTTAACTGACAATTGCGCGGTCGTGCGATGTGGCTCCCAAACAAAATTGACGTCCTTTTTTTCCCCACAAATAGAGCTTTCTTTCGGTGGTATTTTATCACCTCTGCGGTTTTTATTTTTTGCGCTGTAAACAAAAATAGAGCGATCATTTTTAAAAAAATTCAATATTTTTTACTTTTTGCGATAATAAACATTCCCAAAAAAAGATATTAAAAAACATGTTTTTCCTCAGTTTAGGCCGATACGTATTCTTCTACATATTTTTGGTAAAAAAAAACGCAATAAGCGTTTATCGGTTGGTTTGCGCAAAATTTATAGCGTTTACAAAATAGGGGATAGTTTTATTGCATTTTTATTCATTTTTTTCTGTACTACTAATGGTGGTGATCAGCGATTTTTTCCGTGACTGCGACATTATAGCGGACACTTCGGACAATTTTGACACATTTTTGGGACCATTGTAATTTTCACAGCAAAAAATGCATTTAAATTGCTTTGTTTATTGTGAAAATTACAGTTGCAGTTTGGGAGTTAACCACAGGGGGCGCTGAAGGAGTTATGTTTCACCTAGTGTGTGTTTACAACTGTAGGGGGGTGTGGCTGTAGGTCTGACGTCATCGATTGTGTCTCCCTATAAAAGGGATGACACGATCGATGCAGCCGCCACAGTGAAGCACGGGGAAGCCGTGTTTACATACGGCTCTTCCCGTTCTTTCGCTCCGGGGAGCGATCGCGAGGAGGCGGCTAGAAACGAATAGCCGCGCCCGGATCGCTCCCAGAGGCTTACCGACCGCCGTATGTACCGGGGGGGTCCCGATCGGACCCCCGACCCACGACTAGGCAGCGACGTGCGGGCACGTCGTTCTGCCTGTCCGTGCCATTCTGCCGACGTATATGTACATGCGGCGGTCGTTAAGCGGTTAAAGGGGACGTACAGGTACGTCCCTCTGCCTGCCTGTGTCATGCTGCAGATGTATATCTGCGTGCGGCGGGTGGCAATCGGGTAAAAAAAAGAATAACAAACATGTTAAACTTACCTGCTCTGTGTAGTGGTTTTGCACAGCCAGTGAGGAGGGAGAGTACCTAGAGATCTGAGGTTATCGTGCACATCGCTGGATTGAGATGGGGCTCAGTATTATGAGAGGCTGCTGCACAAAGAAGGTGTTTTATCTTCACGCATAGAATGCATAAATGTAAAATGCCTTGAGCCTTTAGAGCCACTTTAATGTGGAAAATGCAATAAAGTAAAAGACCTTCAGTCTTTAGAACCACTTTAAATTGCAGTGCTCCAATGCCAGACTTGTATAGCAGAGGAAGAAGGGCATAGCCAGGCTAGCTCTGCTACTGTGTAATGGTTATTGGGTGCAGTGGGTCTGAAGCTGGCCATACATGGTACATTTTTTCAGCTTGAGACTCCTCAATCTACACAAACAGGCTGGATGAAGGAATCCTTCCCACAGTGACATTGTATTCTGACAGTGTCACAGGAAAGTGAAGGGAAGAGTAGAAGAGGTGGTTGTTAGTACATTGTCTGTGTGGTTGGATATCAATTTTTTTTACTGTCTATAAGTCATTTATGCTTACATAGGAATACAAATAAAAGTTTTTATTTGCATATGTCATTTAAACAATACATTCCAGGAAAGCTAATGTAAAGGTTATGGGAAAGAGAAGTTGGATAATTGAAATCCATCTCTGATTCAATTGTGTTGGCATATTGAAAGGAGATAAAAGGGCATTAATTCCAATGTATATGACAGTTGGAGAAGCGTACCTTTGCTGAATTTCTACATGTTGCTATAAAAGCTGTGTGCTGTTATATGGTTCCAAATATTCCAGTTCTGCTGTACAAAGTAGATCCACTAGAATGGCATGCATTAGCAAAGGTATTATGTAATCTGTGTCATATTTCCTATTAGCCTCTATGTAGTTCTGCTTTGATATTATTTCTGTTTTTTTCTACTGTACGTATAGCACATTGCTGGTAAATGACAGCTCGGAAATGGCCTCCTCCTGCCTGCCAGGAAAAGTACGCACTTGGTTGTTTAGAAGATTAATATGGAAGAGCTTTTGTCTTGAATACCATTGTATATCAAAGCTTCAAACTGTGTCATGGGCTATCAATATATTTCGAAAGTTTTGTGCAAAAAACAAAATGGCATTAAATTGAATACTGGTTCCTGAAGACCACTAGTTTGATTAAATAAATCAAATCCTTTTTCTTCATGTAGCTACACTAATGTAGCTGTCCATGTATGAACCATAAAACATTATTTTGCTCTCGTCATGAGAACACAATTGAAGATATATATACAAGACCTTTTTCTTATTTAATGACTTATTTGTTCCTTCAAGTCCCTAGAATGTGTTTCCAATCTCCTTTTTTTTTTTTTGTATTATACGCTGGGAGTTCAGACTGAACATTTAGTTGGCATGCTCATACTCTAAGAAAATTAAAGGCACAACAATGTTGTTGATTATACTTAGTAAGACTGCATATGGTTTAACCACTTTTATTACTGCCTAGCGCAATGCAATCTACTGTTTGTTTCTATGATTGATTCGCACCAATTGTAGTACTATCACATGTAGCCTCTGAGAGTATGCACACTTTATGTATGTCAGTACATATTAGTACATGTATGTCAGTAAAATTTGGAGGGCATTCAGCGTGTGTTCGCTCCGCTGAATGCCCTGCGATGCACTGTGCACTGTACAGTGCATTCTAAGCCCTGATTGGACAAAGTTAGAAACATTTCTGACCCAAACAGCAAACCCTACTCAAGTCTTTGGAACCCAATCTTTGGAAACATGTCCACAGGGCAGTCTGGGTACTGCCCTGGGGACATGTATCAATGCAAAAAAAAAGTAAAAAAGAGGAGCAGTGATTTTAATGATGCTTAAAGTGAAGCAATAATGATGAAAAAAAAATCCTTTAACTATAGTGGTCCCCTTAGTTTGCCTGTAAATTGGAAAATCTGTACAGTGGATAGAACCTACTGCAGCAAAACTGACATTTCTAAAGAAATAAAATGAATGAAATGACATTTAAATTGCTGGCAATAAAATACCACTGCCGGCAATAGAAATTTTTTATTTTTTTTTAACGGGAACCCCATGCCAAAATAAAAAAAAGTGTGGGGTCCCCCCAAAATCTATACCAGACCCTTATCCGAGCATGCAGCCTGGCAGGCCAGGAAAGGGGGTGGACGAGCAAGTGCCCCCCCTCCTCCTGAAACATACCAGGCCACATGCCCTCAACATGAGGGGCGCTTTGGGGTGGGGAGGGGCTCTTCATGACAACCTTGGGCGGTGGTTGTTGGGGTCTGTGAGTGGAGGGCTTATCGGAACCCCCCTATGTGAATGAGTATAGGGTGCTTAGTACCCCTACCCATTCACCAAAAAAAAGTGTCAATTCCTTTATTAAAAAAATCACAAAACCAGTGCATGCTGTGTCCGTGATGTCACAAGGGGGCAGTGTCGCCAGGTGATGTCGCCAAACGGCAAGCCAGGCATTCAGAGGTTTGCCTTATTTGACAGCCGAGCATTTCTTTTGTTTTTTGTTTTTCGGGTCCAGCGGTGGCGGCGTGATTGACGATGGATCTACATCAGAAGACACTGATTTTTCATTTTTAATAATTGTTAAAGGAATTGTTAAAAACTGCCTCGATAAGCCCCCTGCCAGCAGATCCCCACAAACATCACCCAGGGTTATTGGAAAGAGCCGCTTGTTCCCATCAACATGGGCACAAGGGGCTTGGAGCTCTGCCCCCTGCTCCAAAGCACTCCCCATGTTGATAGCATGTGACCTGGTATGGTTCGGGGGGGTTACTGGTTCCCCTCCTTTCCTGACCTGCCTGGTATGAATTTTAGGGGGGACCCCACGCCGTTTTTTTTATTATGGCATGAGGTTCCCCTTAAAATCCATACCAGACCCAAAGGGACTGGTATGGTTTGGGGGAGGACCCCCACGCTGTTTTATTGCCGGCAATTTAAAAGGCACAATATTTCAAGGAAATTTTTATTTTTATTTTTTTGTTAAAATCACTGCTCCTAAAAAAAGTATTTAAAAAAAATTGCATTGATACATGTCGCCCAGGGCAGTACCCAGACCCCCATACCCTTTCTATGGCCAATAACTTGCATATAAGCCTTCAAAATGGGGACTTTTGACTACTCAACTTATCCTTCTATTAAATGGACAAATAAAACAGTAGTAGATTATAATTAGTTAGAGAATACTCAGCAGTAGATTAAACAGTAAAGGCTAAATGTACACAGGACATTTTAAAACCTCTCCTGAATGATTTAACCTGACAGATAGATAGTAACCAACCAATGAACAATGAAAAATAATTACTTTTGGGCTAACAATCAATTTTTTAATCAGGTGGGCGGTGTAGCAATGGGAGCTAGATATGCTCCAAGTGTCGCAAATATTGTTTTGAATAAGTGGGAACATGAGACAATTTTTTCAAACAGACCAGAATCTTTGCATTTTTACAAACGCTACATCGACGATATCATTCTTTTTTGGGAAGGTTCTGAGGAATCTCTCGAGATATTCATTGCCCAAATGAATTTAAATAATTATGGACTTACTTTTGTAGCTGAAACCAGTAAAAGTCTGGTAAACTATTTGGATCTTACTATTAAAAAGAATGACTTGAAATTTGAAACACTTACCTACTTTAAATCTACGGACCGGATTTGGGTTTGTACCCACTCATAGTTGCCACCATCCCTCCTGGATAGGAGCAGTCCCGAAAGGGCAATATATGAGGTTAAAACGGAACTGTGATAATAACGATGATTTTGAGACTCAGGCTAACATACTAACCACTAGATTTTTAGAAAAAGGTTACTCTGAAACTACACTAAACCAAGCGTACAATCAAGTGGCAGTTCTCGATAGACAATCTTTATTGGTCCCCAAACCGAGAAAAGAGTATAAAAATGAAGTACCTTTTATTAGTGGATTTCATAGGCAATATCGACAGGTAGAAGCTGTGTTCAAACGACATTGGCATATTTTGAGGAAAGACAAAGACCTGATCACATCCATCCCAAAGGTGCCAAAGTTCATCTATAAGAGGGCTCCAGGCCTCAGGAACAAAATTGCTCCCAATGTTCCTGATCCACCAAAGAAATTGGTGACCTTTTTGGATGGATCTGGTTTTCACCATTGCACTAGGTGTAAAGCGTGTAGAACTACACGGAACCCTGGTGATAAAAAGAAAAAAATTGAGTTCAGTTCTAATGTAACAGGCGAATCTTTTAAGATCAAACCCCTAATCACATGTGGATCTGATCATGTTACTTATGTGCTCGAATGCCCATGTCATTTACAATACGTTGGCCGGACCACTCGCCAACTCAAGACCCGCATTAATGAACACTTAACAAATATTAGAAAAAGTTTCCCTAACCATAGTGTCTCAAGACACTTTGCTAATCACCATGGAAGTGACCCTAGTTTATGTAAGTTCTATGGCATAGACAAAATCGAAAGGAACTGGCGAGGTACACATATGTTACGGAGTGTCTCCCAAAACGAAATGAAATGGGTACACAGATTACGTACCATGCAACCTTTGGGACTGAATGTGGAGTTGGACCTCAATTGTTTTCTGACCGATGATTGAGTGTTCTCTCCTCTTTTCAGTCTCCAGTTCCTCACCCCCCTTATTCATCTCCTTCTCCTCATTTATGCACTAATTTTTCTAATTATATTTATTTTTTATCTAATAATCTATAGTCGTTAGTGACAATTTAGGATTGTTAGATATTTACCAATGGTTTTATTTATATAATTTATTTTTGCGCGCTGGAATTTGGCTGGGGTTAGCCAATAGTGAGATCCCCCTCTTTTAGAGATCATCATTATATCTAGGTATTCCATACCCTAATTGTAGATAAGATCTAATCATTTTGAATACTTTTATAATCTCCATTCATCCACATTACATGTCTGGAGGGATCCAGTGACATTTGTGATACATCACCAATTATTGTGAGATAATCCTTTTTACCCTGTTTGAGTCTGGTTTTTTATTTTTATATATATATATATATATATATTTTATAATTATATATATTTATTTTTTGGTTTAATCAAGTTGATTTTCCATTAATAATCATCTCTAGTGATCATGATCTAATTTTTATGGAGTTAAGTTATATTGTTTTTTGGCACTGATTATTGAATCTGCACGTCCGGAGGGATGCGAGATCTGCATTTTATCTAATATGTATTTCAACAGTGTAATACCCTTGTATTCATGTTGTTTGGCAATCTTAAACTTCTGTGTATCTCTCTAATTTCTTGTTTAAATATGATTAATTTAATGTAATGGAATTTACCTACGGTGTTGTATTTTATTGATGACACACGGCACCGAGGCTGTATTTGCAATTAGTTTCAGTCCACCAATCATTGCGTTTTCTCGACTACATTTACCATCATGCTTTGTGACCAGGCACGCCCCCCTGATGACGTTAACATAACGAAACGTACGTCGGAGGCAGCCTGGTCACGTGACGTACCCCCCGTGCTTTGGACTGTCGGAGAGATCGTCTGGTTATACATGTGAGCGGCGGCTTTCATTCCCCAGCGAATCCCACTTAGGAACCGCTTTGAGCGGTGATAGGTCCGCAGCCTCAGTGCCGGGTGGGCACCCCCTAATGTAAGGAGCCATTTGGCTGTTTTTTATGTATATTTTAAAATTTTAATTAAAACGGTATCACGCTATTTGGCTATCTGGCCTCTCTTCTTTTACATACAATCCCGTGTGAGGTTCCTGGATTTGCAAAGTGGTCTGTCCGTATCTCCATGTGTTGCAGGCACAATCCTGCATAAGCTTAGTTGACCATCTTTTTCATTAAAGAGGTCAACGAGCTCTGGTAAGAGCAAACCTTATCTAAAGCACCTTGGGTGGAATTGAAAATTATACTGAAGCGGTGGTGGCATTTCTTCTTTCACAGAACTACTGTATCATTACAATTGGACTTTGTTCACTGTTTTATTTTATATTTTTTTATATTTTATTTTTTGATCATATTTGAATTCACTCGCGTGGTTTCAAGTGCAGCTCTGACTGCAATTGTTGGGACTTATTCATATATTATTTGTGTTATCTATGTTGCAATTTTATTGTTAAACAGACACTTTTTCACGGCACTATACTTATTTTGTATGGGCTTAGCGCCCTCTATTTATATTCTATCATGTCCACATATCACTTGTGTTATTGAGGAGCAGCTTATTATTTATTTATATACACCCAAAATATTTGTATATATTTACAAATATCTATATATAATTTTAATTTCTTTATATATTTAGTTAGGCGCGGAATTTCACTTTACACAGATAGTAACCAACGTTTAAAAATGTCTGTCTTTGCTGTGTTTACATGCCGTGTTTGCATGTAGAAGTGTTTAAAATAAATAAATAAATAAATATAATAATATAAAGGACATGTATATGTTCTGATAACATAGCATAGAGGAGAGTTCAGGGGCAGCTGAAAAAAATGCCCAACTGCTCCTAAATGTTTGTTTACCAGCAGCAGTGTACATGAAACCTAAAAAAAGATCTTAAGGGGGTTGTAAACCTCCTGTGATGCAGCAGCCCCCCTTTTACTTACCTGGTCTTTCCAGTGACAGGGACAAGCACACCAGCTCCAGCCGGTGTCTCAGGTCCTGATTGGATAGATTGATAGCAGGGCAGCAATTGGCTCCCGCTGCTGTCAATCAAATCAAATGACGTGGGGGGCTGGGGCAGAGTCTTGCTGTCTGTGTCAAAAGACGCAGCAGCAGAACATGGGAGCACACCTACATGAGTGCCTATGAGGGAGATCGGCTCTCCAACAGGGCACTTGAGAAGAGGAGGAGCCAGGAGTGGCACTAAGGGACCCCAGAAGAGGAGGATCGGGGTCACTTTCTGCAAAACTAACTGCACAGAGGAGGTAAGTATGACATGTTTGGTTTTATTTTTTGTTATTTTAGAACCTAAGAACCTTTAGAAATTCTTTAACCAAAGCTAAGAACTACATTTTCCTATGCTCACATACATGCGCTCACTTATTTGTTAACCCATTGCTTTAGAAAATTCAAGGAAATTGTAAACAGGGGGCATCTAGCATGATACAAAACTAGTTTTATTGTACTTTAAAGCAGTATTATACCCAAACCCCCCCAAAAATTCATATTGTAATTTACCAATCCTTAGATGTGGTAGCTGTATTTTCCTTTTGTAGTCCTCTTTGGTGTGAGGGGGGTTATGAGAAATGACCGTCCCCCCCCCCAAACAGGATAGCACACAAAATAAGAAAAACAGAACTAAGAAGAGTGGGTTTGATAATACAGATGGCAGTGCCTCCACCCAGGGCAGGGCCTCTGTGGACAGAGGGAATTTCCTTCCTGTGAAATTAACCCAAAATCTAATCTGAGTAATTTGGAACAGAGGAACTACTGCAACCCACATATACTAATCATCAATATATAGATGCACACCTATATGGAAAAAATACAAGCTTTATATAAGAAAAGATTAATAATAGTGCATACATCCAACAAGAATCCATGTAAAATTGTATATAAAAAACAGACATATCTTCAGATGAATGTTGCATCAAAGTCCAATTGCAGGAGCCCCAAGGATGATCACAATGCAGCATCTGTCTTTATGTTGGAGACCTGAAGAAATGGCCAGTGGCACTGGGGAGATCCCCTGTTGTCCAACCAGCCTGGAATGCAGCTTCCCCCATGTAGGAACTGTGGTGTGGCACTTGAACTCAGAGTCAGCCTATCTATTCTGTACTTTATTCTCTACCTAGTAGTTTCTAATCTGACATGCAACCAGACCCAGTGGTGTATTTTGGTTTTGTGATGCCCTAGCCAAGACTAAAATCGGGTCCACCTAATTGTATCCCACCCTTGTTGTCTCGGGGTCTGATGAGGAAGCTGCAGCCAATCGCAGTGAACAGCTGTGGCTTCCCTATCAGACACTCCGTCATGATTTGTTAATGTTCCACATATGTGGTCAATATGGGGCAGAGGATGGAGTCAGTGGCACATAGGACAAGGTCAGCAGGGCAGGGGATAAGGCAGCACTGATAGGCAGCACAGAAGCAAACTGATAGGCGGCACTGATGGGCACTGTTGGGGCTGTACTGATAATCAGGGGGTGCAGTTCTAGGGGGATGTCAATAGATGCCCTCCCAGAATTGGACGGCCATGCTGTAGCCATCATTCAGCCTTAGCGTTGTCGCCTGAGGAGCAACGCTGCCCCCCCCCCCCTGAAAAATGCTGCCCCAAGGCTTCCGCCTTATTTGCCTTGTGGTAGATATGCCCCTGACCAGACCTACAAGAAGTGGCCATTGGATGCCTAACCTTGCTCTAGTCTGTGCTTGTTATCAAGCCCTAATCTTAAAATTAGCCTTTAGAATCCCAGACCAGAAGAGACAGGGTTAACTAAAATAACATTAAATGTATATAAACTCTATTGCAATAAACAAGTTCACCACTAATATACATAAAATTGACAACTACATACATAAAGTAGCACATACCTAGCTGTCTGGCACTGAGCGTGAGAAAATAGCAACAGGACATAAGTAGATACTCTGTCAGTCACAAAGATTTGAAACACACTCAAGAAGCTATGGGCAGATATTAGGCCTGATTTACTATGCTCTGTGCGCTGCGCTGGTTCATGCGTTAATTAGTACTCCGGGTGGAGGCTTAATTGGGCGCATGAACCAGCGTAGCAGCCGGCGCATTGAAAGTAATATGTTAAGCCGCGCCGAACTCCCTATAGAAGTCTATGGGAGAAATCAAAAGTGTTCATTTTAAAGGCTAATCTGCAAGTTTTGTCCTAAAAAGTGTTTGGGGACCTCAGTCCTGTCCCAGGGAACATGTATCAATGCTTTTTTTATTTTTTAAAACGGCCGTTTTTTCGGGAGCAGTGAAATTAATAATTCTTAAAGTGAAACAATAAATGTGAAATATTCCTTTAAATTTCGTACCTAGGGGGGGTGTAATGTCAGCATGTGAAATAGCGCATTTTTCCCGCACTTAGAACTCCCCCTGCACAAAATGACATTCAGAAGGAAAAAAGTCATTTAAAAATTCACACGCGGCTATAATGAATTGTCGGCTCTGACAATTCTAAAGGGATTCATTCATAAAACAAACAAAAAAATGTGTAGGGGTTCCCCCAAATTAAATTACCAGGCCCTTCAGGTCTGGAATGGATATTAAGGGGAACCCCGCCGTAAAAAACAAAGAAAAAAAAAGACGTGCGGTTCCCGGCAAATATCCATTCCAGGCCCTTCAGGTCTGGTGTGGATTTTAAGGGGAACTCCACCCCAAATTGAAAAAAAAATGGCGTGGAGTCCCCCTAAAAATCCACACCAGACCCTTATCCGAGCACGTTGACCTGGCCGGCCGCAGAAAAGAGGGGGGGACAGAGTGCGGCCCCCCCTCTCTCCTGAACCGCACCAGGCCACATGCCCTCAACATGGGGAGGATGTCCCCATGTTGATGGGGACAAGGGTCTCATCCCCACAACCCTTGCCCGGTGGTTGTGGGGGTATGCGGGCGGGAGGTTTATCAGAATCTGGAAGACCCCTTTAACAAAGGGGACCCCCAGATCCTGACCCCCCCCTGTGTGAAATGGTAACGGGGTACATTGTACCTCTACCATTTCACCCCAAAAAAAATGTCAAAGTGTTAAAAATGACAGTAGCCGGTTTTTGACAAATCTTTTAATAAAATCTTCTTTTCTTCTTTCCTTCGGGTTTCTTCCGCTGCTTCTTTCTTCTCGTCCACATCTTGCCCGACGTCTTCTTCTATCTTCTCCGTCCGTCCTTCAGCCTTCTGGTCCCGCATCTTGTGTCTTCTGCGGTCTTCTTCTCGGTCCGCCAGCCTTCTCGTCCGCATCTTGTGTCTTCTCCGGACCCAGCGTTTGAATTTGAATTGGCCGTCGTCTTCCCGCTCCTGGGACCCGCCCCCCTCTGACGCCACAAGTAAACTCCTTAGAAGGTCATGTGCGTCAGAGGGGTGCGGGGTCACAGAGCGTCACACAGCGGGGGAATTCAATTTCAATCGCGCCGCCCGGAGAAGAAGTTCCCGCCGTGTCACACTCATGTGACCCCGCCCCCCTCTGACGCACATGACCTTCTAAGGAGTTTACTTGTGGCGTCAGAGGGGGGCGGGGTCCCAGGAGCGGGAAGACGACGGCCAATTCAAATTCAAACGCTGGGTCCGGAGAAGACACAAGATGCGGACGAGAAGGCTGGCGGACCGAGAAGAAGACCGCAGAAGACACAAGATGCGGGACCAGAAGGCTGAAGGACGGACGGAGAAGATAGAAGAAGACGTCGGGCAAGATGTGGACGAGAAGAAAGAAGCAGCGGAAGAAACCCGAAGGAAAGAAGAAAAGAAGATTTTATTAAAAGATTTGTCAAAAACCGGCTACTGTCATTTTTAACACTTTGACATTTTTTTTGGGGTGAAATGGTAGAGGTACAATGTACCCCGTTACCATTTCACACAGGGGGGGGGTCAGGATCTGGGGGTCCCCTTTGTTAAAGGGGTCTTCCAGATTCTGATAAACCTCCCGCCCGCATACCCCCACAACCACCGGGCAAGGGTTGTGGGGATGAGACCCTTGTCCCCATCAACATGGGGACATCCTCCCCATGTTGAGGGCATGTGGCCTGGTGCGGTTCAGGAGAGGGGGGGGGCCACACTCTGTCCCCCCCTCTTTTCTGCGGCCGGCCAGGTCAACGTGCTCGGATAAGGGTCTGGTGTGGATTTTTAGGGGGACTCCACGCCATTTTTTTTTCTCAATTTGGGGTGGAGTTCCCCTTAAAATCCACACCAGACCTGAAGGGTCTGGTATGGATATTTGGGGGGACCCCACGCCATTTTTTTTCTCAATTTGGGGTGGAGTTCCCCTTAAAATCCACACCAGACCTGAAGGGTCTGGTATGGATATTTGGGGGGACCCCACGCCATTTTTTTTTCAATTTGGGGTGGAGTTCCCCTTAAAATCCACACCAGACCTGAAGGGTCTGGTATGGATATTTGGGGGGACCCCACGCCATTTTTTGGGGGGGGTTTTACGGCGGGGTTCCCCTTAATATCCATTCCAGACCTGAAGGGCCTGGTAATTTAATTTGGAGGGACCCCCTTTTTTTTTTTTTTTTTTTTTTTTTTAATGAGCAATGACTGTATTCTTTATAGCCATGAGTACTTTAAACTTCCTTTTTTTTGTTTCACTTCAGAAATGACATCTTGTACAGGGACAGTTCTAAGCACGGGAAACATGCGTGTACCCCCCCTCCCCCCTGTATGAAATTTAAAGGAATATTTCACTTTTATTATTTCACTTTAACCACTTCCATACCGCGCCTATTCTGGCACTTCTCTCCTTCATGTAAAAATTATATTTTGTTCCTGGGAAATTAATCAGGACCCCCAAACATTATATATAATTTTTTAGCAGACACCCTAGGGAATAAAGTTAGCGGTCATTTTTTATTTGATTTCCAACGGTATTTGCGCAATAATTTTTCAAACGACTTTTTTTTGGCCAAAAAAAAAAAACACGGTTCATGAATTAAAAAAAAAAAGTAAAGTTAGCCCAATTTTTATGGATAATGTTAAAGATGATGTTACACCGAGTAAATAGATACCTAACTTGTCAATACCTCACATGTGTGGTTTGAATGGTGTTTACATATGTGGGCGGGACTTACATGCATATTTGCTTCTGAGTGCGAGCTTCTAGGGACAGGGGCGTTATTTGATTTTTTTTTTTTTTTTTTTTTACCTCATATTTTTATTCTTGCACTTTTTTGACACTTTTTTTGATTTTGGATCACTTTTCTTCCTATTACAAGGAATGTAAACATCCCTTGTAATAGGACTAGTGTGTGACAGGTCCTCTTTATGGAGAGAGGCGGGGTCAATAAGGCTGGAAAGCATGGTATTGAAAAAAAAAAAAAAGTTCTCATGCTTTCAGCTGCAATCATGTTCGTTCAGCACAGTGGTGTAGTGTATAGCACTTTGACCTAGCAGCAAAAGAGTCGTTGGTTCGAATCCCGCCCGTGACAGCATCTGCATAGAGTTTGCATGTTCTCCCTGTGCCTGCGTGGGTTTCCTCCCACAATATAAAATCACGCTGTAAATCGGATCCGGTCTAAATAAGCCCTAATATGCAGTAGTATATTTAGGTTTTGTTCTGCCCTAGGCCTGACTACATATCTGCACCTCCTAATAGAAAAATGACCCACCCCTTCCTGTCAAAGCCACACCCTGTTTTTGTATGACCCGCCCAGTAATTTTCAGGGGACCCACACACTAGTTCTGGGGGGCACTGGATTCCCTTAACCACTTCCGTACCAGGCACTTACGCACCTTCCCGCCCAAGCCAATTTTCAGCTTTCAACACTGTCGCACTTTGAATGGCAATTGCGCGGTCATACAACACTGTACCCAAACAAAATTGGCGTCCTTTTTCCCCCACAAATAGAGCTTTCTTTTTTTGTTATTTGATCACCTCTGCGTTTTTTTTTTGCGCAACAACTAAAAAAATACTGCAAATTTTAAAACAAAAAAACGTTTTTATTTTTTTAGGTTATTTTTTTTGTAAATAAGTTTTTCTCTTTCAATTACGGGCACTGATATGGCGGCACTGATGGGCACCGATGAGATGGCACTGATGGACATCGATGAGGTAGTACTGACGGGCACAGATGAGGTGGCATTGATTGGCGGCGCTGCTATGCGGCACTGATGGGCACTCATAGGCGGCACTGATGGGCACTCATGGGCGGCACAGATGGGCGGCACTTATGGGTGGCACTGATGGATACTTATGGGTGGCACAGGTGGGCACTGTGCATGGATGGGCACTGTGGGGTGGCACTGATGGACACTGTGGGGTGGCACTGATTTTCCCAGTCAGTGCCCATTTGTGGGCACTGATTGGCATCTTTTTTCTTATTTTTTATTGCTTTTTGTTTTTTTGTTCTATATTTTTTTTGTTTTTGCACACCCTGGTGGTCCAGGGTGGGCATCCCTGGTGGTCCAGTGTGGTGATCCGAGGGGGGGCTGCGCTGATAAACAATCAGCGCGAACGCCCCCTGTCAGGAGAGCTGCCGATCGGCTCTCCTATACTCGCGTCTGTCAGACGCGAGTGAGGAAGAGCCATCGATGGCTCTTCCTGTTTACATCGTGATCAGCCGTGATTGGACACGGCTGATCACGTGGTAAAGAGTCTCCGTCTCCGTGAGAGACTCTTTACCGAGATCGGAGATGCAGGGTGTCAGACTGACACCCCGCATCACCGATCGCCGCGCTGCGTGCCCCCACAGGCGCGTGCGGCATGAAATCCTGCAGGACGTCCTGTCAGGATTGTGTAACCACTTCCCGGACGTAAATCGGCCATAGGCTGGGCGGGAAGTGGTTAATTTGCATAGTTTTTCTCTCACTTCCTGTTTGGCTATGGGGCAGGAAGTGAAGGCAAATCTCCCCAATTGGACACAGATAATACAAAATAAACTGACAGGGCCTATAACCCTCCCTCACTCTATCCAAAATTAAAGAAAATAAAACTTGTTGATTATAGTTCTTGTCAGGGGCGGACTGACCATTGAGTCACTCGGGCACTGCCCGAGGGCCCCATGCCACTAGGGGGCCCCATCCGGGTTGCCAGGCTCAGTAAAACCAGGGACAGTATGTAAAAATCTGTGTTTTTTTTACATCTGTCCCTGATATGTCCGAAAATGACATGCTTTTAATGTGAATATCCCAAGATTTTAGCTGCCCGCCTCTGCACTACCTCCTGGCGTGGTGGTCATCTGTAAGCCAGAGGGGCCCCATAATCTTCTATTGCCCAGGGGCCACATGAGTTGTCAGTCCGCCCCTGGTTCTAGTTTAAGCACAAATTTCATAGAGTTTTGAGAGCCCTAAGAAAATATAACCATGCCAATAGGCCAGGATAGAGCGTTGCTAATATGTAGGAATGTGTGCGTTAGAGCACCCCACCCAATGTTAACTAAAAAATTATTAATTTGCAAATAAGTATTATCTGCTCATTTTTTGGGGATGTCTGCACCCCTGATAGTGACAACATTTGTGAGGTGTCTTCACCCTTTCTAATTCATTCACTTCCTGTCACATAGCCAAACAGGAAGTGAGGGTAAAACCTTACTAATATCTTTTCTTGGGGACACAGAGATCAATCTAAATAGTTTCCCATTATGTAAATTGCACTCTTGCATTTTGCTGTGTACACCCCAAATTATTAGGGATCTTGGACTTTGGGGTCCATTGACTAAAGGCAAATCCACTTTGCACTACAAGTGCAAAGCAAGGAAGAAAGAAAACAAAACAACTTTGCTTCTACAGGATTGGATGTTAAAACCATCAGTGCTTCCTCTCTGATTTTCAGCAACTATGCTTGTACTGCAGAGTGGCTTTGCCTTTACTAAACCCCAAACTAAATAATCATTTGGGGCAGGGATCCTCAAACTACGGCCCTCCAGCTGTTTTAGAACTACACATCCCATGAGGCCTTGTAATGCACTGACATTCACAGACATGACTAGGCATGATGGGAATTGTAGTTCCTGAACAACTGGAGGGCCGTAGTTTGAAGACCCATGATTTGGGGTGTACACAGCAGTGCTGGAGTGCAATTTGCTTAATGGGGACACTAGTTAGATTGACCTGTGTCCCCAAGAAATGACACTGGTAGGGTTTTAACCTCACTTCCTGTTCAGCTGTGTGACAGGAAGTGAAGCCAATTTTAAGAAAAGGGACACAAAGCTCAACACAAAAATAAAAAAACACAAAGCAGGGGTTCTAACACTCACTTGGCTTCCCTCAAACACCCACAATTTGAATAGGATTGCCTTGCGCTAGATTTAAGCACAGTGCTGTAAATCAGCACGTCAAGCCTGTCCACCAATAGCAAACCCCCCCCACAGGCCATGTTTGCAGGTTTTCCTTCATCTTGCACATGTGCTTTAAAATACAGTCTGGAGAGCAATTCTTGATAAGAGAAATCCCCAAAACATGTCCTGTCGGGGGTACTTGAGGGCTGAGGACCACTGCAGAATAAATAAAATACTTACCAGTTTTTGTCTTTAAAGTCATGGAGAATAAACATGGCAAACATTTCATGATTACACACCAGGAAAGAAGCTTAGACAAAAATCACACATAATTTGTTAGGCCCAAACCTAGTTCAGCTGCAGCTGTCAACATATGTAGCATGAAAAAGTAACAAAAGACAAACTTAACAATTTTAAAGTAATTTTTATTGGTCAACAAAACAAGGAAAGCAAAAAAAGACAAACAAACAAAAATACATTTCAAAATTCTAAATAACCATAGCTTTACACATTTTTCATAAAATAAGGCCACATAGACAAATACATCAAAGTGAACATCATTTAAAAATAAACCAAAACCATTGGCAAAATAAAACAAAACCCATGCAACAAACCACATTTGTGTTTAGCAACAGCATTTCTGCCAGCCTGCCCCTTCTGAGGGCAGCTGAGGACTGATCGATCCAAGCTTTTTATAACAGTGCTAGTAATGAAGCAATTGAAATCACATGAACAAATTGCAGTCTCTAGTTTGGGTGAGCTTGTAATTGGGCACACCTGCAATTAATCCAAACCACGCTCTATGAGCATCCAATGAGTGTTTTTCACCTTTTAAAAAGAAAGGATATTTTTTTTCTAAGTGTTTGAGCATGCTCAGTTCATCACACATGTAGGAACCAAGCTGCAATGGAATGAGAGCTTTTTTTTTTTTGTTTCCCCTGATCTGATGCTTTCCAGCCTGAAGGGGAGGTGTTAAAGACAGAAGTAAACACGCACATTTAATAATCTATTTGTGTGAAAAAAAAGGTTGCCAATTTTGTTTGGGAGCCACGTCGCACGACTGCGCAATTGTCAGTTAAAGCGACGCCGCGCCGAATCACAAAAACTTGCCCGGTCATTGACCAGAAATATGGTCCGGGCTCAAGTGGTTAAAAATTAACAAAACACAAAAGTGAGCCCAATTTTTGGGGATAATGTGAAAGATGATGTTACACTGAGTAAATAGATACCTTACATGTCACGCTTTACTATTGGAAACACTCCTGCAATGGGGCCAAAATGAATTCCGTGAATATCCCCATAGGCGACCTTTTTCTTTTTTTTCCAGGTTACCAGTTTATAGTTACAAAGAAGGTCTAGTGGTAAAAGTATTGCTCTCGCTCTAACGCACACGTCAATACCTCACATGTGTGGTTTGAACGATGTTTATATATGTGGGCGGGACTTGCGTAAGTCCCGCCCACATATGTAAAAATTATTTTTACTTTTTGCTATAATAAATATCCCCAAAAATATATATTCAAAAAACTAAAAAACCCCTCAGTTTAGGCCGATACGTATTCTACATCTTTTTGGTTCCAAAAAATCGCAAATAGCGTTTAGTGTTTGGTTTTTGCAAAAGTTATAGCGTCTACAAATTTTTTTTTTTTGTTGTTTTAACTAGTTATTGGGGCGATCAGCGATTTTTATCGGTACTGCGACATTATGGCGGACACATCGAACACTTTTTTGGAACCATTGGCATTTTTCTAGCGATCAGTGCTGTAAAAAATGCATTGCTTACTCAAAAAATGCCACTGGCAGGGAAGGGGTTAACACTAGGTGCGAGGGAGGGGTTAAATATGTTCCCTGGGTGTGTTCTAACTGTAGGGGGGGGGACTGACATGTGTAAATGACAGATCGCTGTTCATGAAGGGGAACTCCAGACCCCCCAAAAAAAAAATAAGGTGGGTTCCCTCCAGGTGCATACCAGGCTCTTAGGCTTGGTCTGGAACATAAGGGGTTAAACCCGCGCAAAAAAAATAGCGTGGGGTCCCCCCCAAGATCCAAACCAAGCCCTTATCCCAGGCACGCAGTCTGGTCAGACAGGAATGGGGGTGGGGACGAGCGAGCGCCCCCCTCCCTCCTGAGCCATACCAGACCACATGCCCTCAACATGGGGGAGTGTGTGCTGTGGGGGAGGGGGGCACTGCCCCCCCACCCCAAAGCACTCTTGCCCCCATGTCGATAGGGACAAGAGCCTCTTCCCGACAACCCTGGCCGTTGGTTGTCGGGGTATGCGGGCGGAGAGCTTATCAGAATCTGAGAGACCCCTTTAATAAAGGGGTCCCCAGATTCCGGCCCCCCACCCTATGTGAATGAGTATGGGGTACATCGTACCTCTACCCATTCACATGGGGGAAATGTAAAGTAAAAAAAACACACCACACAGAATAAAATATTTTATTAATCTGCTCCGGAGCCCCCCCTTTCTTCTTTAGCTCTCTTAGAAGGGGGGGTTTCTTCTCTCCCGATCTTCCGCCGGGACCCTGGGCTTCGGTGATTTCTGCCGGGGGAGGGCGCCATCCCTCGGTCCTCTCCGGAGCCTTCCGCCGGATGCCCCCACCCCATTTAAGCTCTTTTTCATTAGGGAGGGGCATCCGGACTTCGGGGTCTTCTGCCGGGGGATGGCGCCTATCCCCCGGTCTTTCCGGTGCCTTCCGCCAGGGTTCCGGTCTTCCTGGTCTTCTGCCGGGGGTGCGCCAACTCCCCGGTCTTTTCTCTTCTGTCTTCTCTGCTCCCTCTTCTGCCTGGCTCCGCGGGGGAGCCAGGGCTTTCTTCCGTCTTCTTTCTTCTCTCTTCCTTCTTCTGCCTGTCTCCTCCGGGAGCACAGGGCTTGTCTCCGCTGTCTTCTTCCTTCTCTTCCATTGGATGTTGACACGACGAGGTTCCGCGCTGACATGCCGTGTCAGCGGCGGGCATGGACTTATATAGGGTAATGCCACCATGTGACCTCAACCCATGTGACATCACATTCCCTGGGCATGATGGGAATGTGATGTCACATGGGTTGAGGTCACATGGTGGCATTACCCTATATAAGTCCATGCCCGCCGCTGACACGGCATGTCAGCGCGGAACCTCGTCGTGTCAACATCGAATGGAAGAGAAGGGAGAAGACAGCGCAGACAAGCCCTGTGCTCCCGGAGGAGACAGGCAGAAGAAGGAAGAGAGAAGAAAGAAGACGGAAGAAAGCCCTGGCTCCGCGGGGGAGCCAGGCAGAAGAGGGAGCAGAGAAGACAGAAGAGAAAAGACCGGGGAGTTGGCGCACCCCCGGCAGAAGACCAGGAAGACCGGAACCCTGGCGGAAGGCACCGGAAAGACCGGGGGATAGGCGCCATCCCCCGGCAGAAGACCCCGAAGTCCGGATGCCCCTCCCTAATGAAAAAGAGCTTAAATGGGGTGGGGGCATCCGGCGGAAGGCTCCGGAGAGGACCGAGGGATGGCGCCCTCCCCCGGCAGAAATCACCGAAGCCCAGGGTCCCGGGGTCCCGGCGGTTGTCGGGAAGAGGCTCTTGTCCCTATCGACATGGGGGCAAGAGTGCTGTGGGGTGGGGGGGCAGTGCCCCCCCACCCCACAGCACACACTCCCCCATGTTGAGGGCATGCGGTCTGGTACGGCTCAGGAGGGGGGGGGGCGCTCGCTCGTCCCCTCCCCCATTCCTGTCCGGGCCAGACTGCATGCTTGGGATGAGGGCTTGGTTTGGATCTGGGGGGGACCCCCGCGCCGAATCGGCGTGGGTTTAACCCCTCACGTTCCGGACCAAGCCTAAGAGCCTAATGTAGCCCTGAAGGGGGACCCGCGCCGATTTCAAGTTTGAAATTTGGCGCGGAGTTCCCCTTCAGGGCTGAAAACAGCTCGGAGATTCCCGTGCGCCGCGTCACGCAGCGCAATCACGGGTACGCCGCTTGGTATTTACCAAGATTTTCACGGCGTACTGACAAGGCGCACGGGAATCCCTGACTTTTCTCTCTGCGCATGCCCAGTATGCAAATGAACCTCCCGAGGTTCAGGCGCACTGTGCAAGCGTACGGGGATCTGTTTTCAAAAAACACTTTCCCTTTCAATTCGGCCCGCCAAACACTTTAAAACACATGTCACTTCACTTCCCCTGCATCCCCCCACCTCCCCCCCTAATAAACTCCCGCCCAAACCCCCGCAATTTACAGTTTAATGTGCCGTGCGCCAGGTCTGTACTGGTGCACAATGCACCCTCTCCTGGGCGCACGGAGCACATTAGTAACTAGGGAAATGCACTGCACTAGCAGCGTATTTCTTTAGTAAATGGCCAAACGGCTGCTACTCCTGCTTTTACTCCATGAGTCATGGAGTAAAGGCTTGGTAAATCAGGCCCATTCTCTCTCTCTCTCTCTCTCTCTCTCTCTCTCTCATAGATAAAAGCTTGTTCTGTTGAAAAACAACAAACTCACTGGCAGGATCACCAAGTGAAAATAAAGGAAAGAATGCGTAAAAAAATAAATCAAATTCAGCCATCACATCTAAGAATTGGTAAACTGAAATATAATAAATGTTTGCTTTTGGGTTTAATATCACTTTAACTTTTTATAAAGCTGTGAAAGTAAAGTAAATAATGCAAAAGGGAAACATATTCAGAAATTTTCCAAATAAATAAAGCAAATAATTGTACAGTTCCTATTTAATATCTAACTATACACAGTGTCCACTAATGGTGCATCTTTCGGGTTTCATCATAGACTCTTTGGTTAAATCCTTTTATAGTGTTTCTAATACTCTTATGCTCCTCATGAAAACGTGTTTGTTTTACTTAAGGCTGGATTCACACCTATTTGAATTGGTTGCGGCTTAAACCGCATCCAATGAGCATAACATTATAAAATACATTGTTTTCAGTGAGGCTGCTTCACATATGTGCAATGCATTCACACTGCGCATTGCCGAAAAAACGTGTGCCTTTTCTAGGCATTGTGGTGCAGCTCAGGTGCGAATTCAGGCCTATTATCTTCTATGGGCATGCATCTGATTCGCAGATGTGTTCATTTCTCTTCAGGATTTGTCTCATTCACCTCAATACACTTCCCCCCTCCTCCTCCCCTCTCCCAGGTCTCCAAATTTGCAGCTAAAACAGAGATGATCTGCTGAACAGTTCTCTTATCTCTCTGCAGAGATAAGAGAGCTGAAATTCGCACCGCACTAGTGTGAATCCGGCCTTCGAGCTAAGGCTGAAAAATATAGTGGTGTAGGGTAAAGTCCATAAATAATAATGCATCTGATTATTACATTTTTTGGAATTAATTTGTTAACTTGGTGATTAATGTTATTGTAACATCAGTTCTTCACTTCATTTTACCCTTTTTTCTTTTTACTGAAAGCTATAAAGAGCCCTTACCAGAACTGGCCCTCTTGTTAACGAGCCTGTTATTTATAGAATATCCAAAATTGTTTCTGACACATAAAGTAATGTCTTGCTTTTGACGGAAATTTGCGGGGACAGAGAATAAATTATTTCTGCGCAGACATTTAAGGAAACATTGAGGAAATGTCAGCAATCTAGAATGAAGAGTAAAAGAGGCGGTGTTGGCAATAAACAATTATTTTACAGAGATAAAATCTTTACATATCACATTACTCTGAATGATAAAATGAATTCACTTAAATGGTAATTGCGTTTTAGTTTGAAAATTCATTATTGCGTCCTCCTTCTCCTGACCTCTCCAGCAAAACAGATTAGTAGCAAGTAGAGCCTTATGCCGTGTACACACAACCATTTTTAATGGTCTAGAAAAAACGTTTTTTTCAACCCGATTCTTGTCAAGCCTGCCTTGTCTACACATGATCGTGAAAAAAAAAATGCTCTAGCAAAGCGCGGTGACGTAAAACACGTACGACGGCACTATAAAGGGGAAGTTCCATTCGGATGGCACCACCCTTGGGGCTGCTTTTGCTGATTTTGTGTTAGTAAAAGTTGTGTGAGAGACGATTCGCAATTTTCAGTCTTCGTGCTTTTCAGTCTGATACAGCGTGATGAATGTGCTATCTCCATTACGAATGCTAGTTTTACCAGAACGAGTGTCTCATAACTTGCTTCTGAGAATGTGCGTTTTTTTCACATTGTTAAAGCCTACACACGACCTTTTTTCACAATGTGAAAAACGACGCGAAAAAATAGAGCATGTTCTAAATTTTTAATGCCCATTTTTTACATCATGAAAAATGCTCTGGAGCCTATACACGATCATTTTTAATGACATCATTTTTTTAAAAATTTTCACGTCATGAAAAACGGTCGTGTGTACGCAGCATTAGATCTACAGAAATCACGTATTTACTGCCCAGCTTGCCTGAGGTGAGTGCAAAGTGTTCCAACTCTAGGGCCTCGTACACACGGCCGAGGAACTCGACGTGCCAAACACATGGAGTTCCTTGGCCAGTTCAGCCCTGAAGCCACCGAGTAGCTTGGCTGGCCGAGAGCTCCCATAGAACAATGAGAAAATAGAGAACATGTTCTCTATTTTCTCGACGAGTTCCTCGGCGGCTCCATCGGGCCGAAAGTGTACACACGACAGAGTTTCTCGGCAGAATCAGGCTCTGACCGAGTTTCTCACCGAATTCTGCCGAGAAACTCTGTCGTATGTACGAGGCCTAGGACTTATCTACTTCCAGTGTATTCATGCGCCAAGCTCTGGTCAGAATAGCTATTATCCTCCTTGGTCATAACCCATCTCCAGGTTAGGACATACCATTTTTTTTTAATGGAGCTACACAACACATGACCTGGAAAGCACTAAACTGGCTTCAGGCAAGGCAGCTAGCGAATGAGAGAAGTAATGTATTCAAGGTACAGTAGGTTAGGGCAGAGGGGCAATTTTAAAGTATATCATTTTTATAGAACCACTGTCAGAATTGTATTGCTCTATGTGTCCCTAGTAGAGAGATTTATTCTTTTTTATTGTCCTGATCAATAAAGTCACTAGGAAAGTAAGGGTAGATCCAACATTTTGAGTTGCCACCAGAACAGGAATAGAAGGGAGTTTTTCCAACGATGACACTTCTCAAGACAGCTGTGTAAGAGTGGATTTCCCCCGCATTTAAAAGATAACCCTTTATCCTATGCATTAAGATGAAAAAACACCTATCAGTGACCGGCCCCCCAGTCCACCTGTCTTACTTACCCGAGCCCCAGAATTTCCCACGGCGAGGACGTGCGGTCCCTCTGCCGGGGTTCTCGGCACTTAAATGGATAGATTGATAGCAGCATAGCCATTGGCTTCCGCTGCGGTCAGTCAAATCCAATGACACTGGCACCAGGGGGGCGGGGCCGAGTCATACATTCCGGGGCTATGGACGTCGAATGATAGACTCGTGAGCGTGCCCGCAAGATAACCCCATCGGGAGAGCACTTCTCCTTGTGGGTTATCTGATGTGGGGAAGAGCCGGAGAGGGACCCCGGAAGTCTGTGTTCGGGGCCACTTTGTGCAAAACGAACTGCACAGTGGAGGTAAGTATGACATGTTTGTTTTTTGTTTTTTTTTGTTTTTTTATAATTGAAGCTTTACAATCACTTTAACTTTTATTGAGCCTAAGAGAGGAAGTGAACCAAAATCTTCCTAATGAGACACAGATAGCAAAAGCAGTTTTTCTTTAGCTATACTTTAGTTTTTCAAATTAAAGTATACTTATCCTTTAATGTTAATTGAGTAGGGTAAACAACAAGGGGCTAGATTCAGGTAGGGGCGCGCAATGTTACGGCGGCGTAGCATATCGTATTTACGCTACGCCGCCGTAAATCAGAGAGGCAAGTGCTGTATTCACAAAGCACTTGCCTACTAAGTTACGGCGGCGTAGCGTAAATGGGGCCGGCGTAAGCGCGCCTAATTCAAATGAGTATGAGGGGGGCGTGTTTTATGTAAATGGGTGGTGACCCGACGTGATTGATGTTTTTTTACGAACGGCGCCGTCCGTGTACATATCCCAGTGTGCATTGCTCCAAAGTATGCCGCAAGGACATATTGGTTTCGATGTGAACGTAAATTACGTCCTGCCCTATTCGCGAACGACTTACGCAAACAACGTAAAAAATTCAATATTCGACGTGGGAACGACGTCCATACTTAACATTGCGTACGCCTCATAGAAGCAGGAGCAACGTTACGCCGGAAAAGCCTTACGCAAACAACGTAAAAAAATTCTGCCGGGCGCACGTACGTGTTTGAATCGACGTATCTAGGTCATTTGCATATTCTACGCTGAAATCTACGGAAGCGCCCCTAGCGGCCAGCGTAAAATTGCACACAATTATACGCCGGCGTATTCAAGTTACGTCGGCGGAGGAAGCTTATTTTTTAAACGTATCTGCCTTTGAGAATCGGTGTAAAGATACGACGGCGCAGATTTGAAATTACGGCGGCGTATCTGGAGATACGCCCCATATCTTGTTGTTGAATCTAGCCCAAGGTTTTTTTTTCTCCTTGGTGAGTTAGTAGTTACCAATCAAAAGTTATAATATGCCAAAATGAATTATTTTGCGACATGAAGAAGTACTTCCATATAGAAAATATTTCACATTTTTTTTTTTTTTTTTTTTTTAAAGCCTAACTCCAGTTTTTGCAAGTTGTGGACAGAATAGGGAAGGATAAGAAGTTTACGTTTTTTGCTGTTTGAGGTCCTTTGGGAAGGTTTTTCTTTATTTCTTGCATCCATCTCGAGAACAGGATGTGGGGAGTTGGGAAATGTTCCCACTAGAAACCAACAGAATGCCCACAGAAAAAAAGATTTTTTATTAGGTTACGGAAGGTTTACAATTTAAAAATGAACCTACTGTATTATTACTGTTTGTGTTTGGGGTTTTCCTTCAAACATCCTACCCATTTATACTCAATGTATTAGTTTATGATGGAGTATTTAGGACAGAAAGTTAGGGAAATATACCCATCAGGGAAACAAAATAAAGACCTTTCCCTCTCTATCCAAAGCCAAAAGGGTTTTGCAGGAGTTACACTTCAGTGTTTGAATGATTGGTCATCTACATATAATTTCTATTTGAATGCTTAGGAAAAAATAACGCTGCACACAAAGTTGCCATTCATGTTATGCAAAAGCTGGCTTATATCCTAAGTGCCGGTTCACACAGAGGCAACCCGACTTACAGCGCAACTTTACAAGGCGACTTCAGCGCGACTTGAAGCAACTTACAACATGACTTAAAGTTGCCTCCAGGACAAGCGATCATAGAATAATCAGCTCTGTGAGAGGAAGGGGTTTGCCTGAGTAAACAATTTTATTTTCCTGTAAAGTTGCTTCAGTTAAGACACAGATCCGACTTTGGAGGCAACTTCCATTGAAATCAATGGGTACAAGTTGCCTACAAGTTGCCTAGAAGTCGCCTTGAAGTAGTACAGGAACATTTTCTAAAGTCGGAGTGACTTCAGTAGTGTGCATTGAGACGTCTCTCATTTACTTCCATGGAATTTCTCATGTCGGGCAACTTGGGGCGAGACAAGTCAGATCCCAAGTCGCTGTAGTGTGAACCGGCACTAATATGAACGTATACAATTTGTGTCTTATTTGTTGCATAAAGTTATACTATGTTGTGATAAAATAACATACGATTGTATGCTTTGCTTTGCAATAAGTAATGTAGCTTGGAGATTTGGGTCCATTGTCAAGTGATATTAAAGGCTTACTTTTAAAAATTAAAATAAAAAACATGTCATGCTTACTTGCATGGTGCAGTGGTTTTGCACATAGCAGCCCCAACCCTCCTTTTCTTGGGTCCCTCGCCAGCACTGTTGGTCCGTGCTCAGTGTCCCCAGAGCAAGCAGCTTACATTGGGGGCACCCAAGCAGGCTTTTTCCAGAGCCATGGCTTTGTGTGTCTATTCACATACAGAGCTGCTGCTCAGTCCCACCCCCCTCCTCATTGGCTCGCTGGCTGTGATTGACAAGGGCTCCCACTCCCAAGGGCTTCCACTGCTGTCTCAGCCAATGGGGAGGAAGGGTCCCTGGATAGCAGAGGCTCTCGTACACATTGCTGGATCAAGATGGGGCTCAGGTAAGTATTAGGGAGGGCTGGGGGCAGAAGAGAGAAGGTTTACCTTTATGCATAAAGTGCAAGTTAAAAAAACTTGATCCTTTAGAAATACTTTAAACCAGGATGTCCAGCAATAAATCTTAATATATTAAAGCGCTATTAAATCCAAAACCAAAAAATTTTATAAATTGCAGCTTACCCATCATTAAATGCTGTGGCTGCATTTGTTTTCTTATTTTAAGCTTTTTTTCCTCTGTTTTACTTGGTGATCTGGCCAGTAATACATCTCATGTATTAGAATGTCCTCAATCTAGAGAAAGGAGCACAGGGGGCAGATTTGGACAGCAGCTTTGTCAGTCCTGGGGAGGGGTGTGTTAGATGTACTACCAGTACAGATTACTGTAAAAAAATTGAAGCTGAACTCCAGCTAATACTTTACAATCAGTTACAGCAAACAGTAGTTTCCTTTTGGGATAAAGGTTTTACAAATATAAATAAAAGCTGATCATTTTAAGCACCCCTTTCAGTGTTAAATCCCTGTAACTGCAAGAGAGCTTTTCTGTTGAAAAACAGACTTACTGACGGGATTACCAGATGAAAACCTAAAGAAATAAAACAAGTGCAGCCATCACATTTCAGAATTGGTAAGCTGCAGTATAATAAATATTTGCTTTTGGGTTTAATAACATAGGGCCATATTCTGAGAGAAGTTACGATGGAGTATCTCAGGATACTCCACTGTATCTCTCTTTTTTGGCCCGTGTATCTATGCGACTGATTCTTAGAATCATTCTCGCATAGATACACTTAAGATCCGCCATGTGTAAGTCACTTACACTGTCGGATCTTAAATGTAATTACGCTGCCCGCCGCTAGATGGCATTTACGTGAAGGTCTCATTTGTTTATGCAAATGGACCTGCTACGCCGATTCCTGAACGATTTTGCGTCGCGTACCCGTCGCTAACGTCGTTTGCGTAAGCGGAAACTTACTCCTGCTATATGAGGAGTAAGTTTCCGCATGTCCCACGTAGGCCATGTTACGGATAGCGTCGGGTCCGCGTCGTGTTTTTCCGTCGGCTACGTCGTTTCCCTAAGTCGTTCTTGAATACGACTTTACGTCAATGACGCACACGTCGGCGTCATTGACGTTTTCCGCCGAGAACTGGAGTATGCGCACTGGGCTTTTTTAAGCCCGGCGCATTCGCAGTTACTTAGAATCGGGGGCGCGCTTAATTTGAATAGAAGCCGCCCCCTTGAAGATACACGTGGCTACGCCGGGCCATTTACACTCCGCCGCCCCAAACTACGGACCCAGTGTTTGGGGAATACAGCACTTGCTCCTGTAGTTTGGGGCGGCGGAGTGTAAATGCCTTACGCGCCGCCCGCGGACATTTAGAGAGAATATGGGCCATAATAATTTTATGCTATTGCACACTTTAGATGTGATTTTTCAGCAGCAGTGATCTCTTTAAAAGTGGAAATATATATAAAAAAATTGCAATTAGAAAATGTATACTAACAAGTACAAAATGTTAGTTGAGCATCTTTGAAAATCCTTTGATTCCCTTTATTTTTTTACTAGTATCAATGTATTACAACAGCCTGTCTCCCCCTGAAATTTTCAGATAGCATGTTGGAAGATCGGAACTTTTGGTTGCCTGCACCCCCACTAAGTTAAGGGTCCTGTCACCTCCTTAGGGACAGAAACAACAATATAAACCTGATAAAGGTTCTAACCTTTCCTCATACCAGTAAAATTGTGTTTTGTATTGCGTTTTTGTGTCTGCTGACACTTTTAAAGATATCTTTTATGACAGCACAGAAAATTGGGGGGAAATATAGCAGAATATAGCAGAAAAAAAACAAAACCGAAGCTCTAACCTTTCCCCAATCTATCCATAACTAGAAAAGTTTTGGCTGGAATTACATTTTAATTACCATCATAAAATATTTCATTTAAAAGTTCATTTTTCTATCCAGGAAAGTGCACTGTTAACTGAGCAAATAACTTTTCCAGATCAGCACACTGTCTCCTATGTGTTGACATTTAAAACATTTAAACCATTTTTAATTTTGCTTAGATACGAACATCAAGAGTGGAAGTCTCTCTTCATCTCAGCAGCTTGGTGTAAAGTTGGTTATCAGGTATTTTTTTTTTTTTTTTTATCAGATAATTCTATATGTTCTCTAAGTTTCCCATTATATTCCAGACAACCTTTGAAAATTACGGAAGTCGCAGTCGGTAAAAATAACATTTTAACAGTATTTCAATTTAACCATTTAAATGTAAACAGGAGGAAAGCAGCATAAGCACTGGTTCACACCAGAATGCGGTGCAGGGAAGGCGTGTTCTTTGCGAGTTTTCCCACATCGTCGATGAATGTGCTGCGATTGAGATCTGCACGCGGGTGCCAGTGTATTGTTAATTGCACCCCAAAGACAGATTACCAACGCAGCACGTTTGCGGACACCAATCCACATAGTACCGCAGTACCATGCAGTTTGTGCAATGCGTTTTTCAAAGTAGTGCGAGTACTACTTTTTCAGTGGTCCAGTGCATTTTGCAGCTCATTCAAATGAATCAGCTGTTAAAATACACCGCACGCGAACCAGCCAGCGTAAACCACTACAGAGAGGCAAAAGGGTTGATTTACTGGAAAAAAATAAAAAAATATGCTATTCACTCTGCAAGGGAATTTTTTCTTAGCTTGGTAAATGTTACAACCAGTCATACCAAACACTATCGCTATTTCTTTAGTAAACCACCAGTTATGACCATGGTCTATAATATATCCACACAATTAGACCACTTAGTTTTCCCAAACCAATTTTTTTTCCAACCCAGTGAACGAAAAAAAAAAAAACCTGACAGATCACTGTACTAACACACGTGATGTTAGTACAGTGATCTCCTCTGCAGTGCTATTGAGTTCTGACAGGGGAAAGGCCCCCCACCGCCAGGATACACTGATCAGCACTCGCAAGCACTAATTGGATACTGGTTTTCCAGCATGCCCGTTGGACAGAGGACGGTTGTGAGACAGGCTGAAAGTCAGGCGGCTCCTGCCGAACCAACCAGTTTCGGACAATTTTCAGTCCGTGTGTACTTGGCATTATGCCGCGTACACACGATCGTCTGTAGGCACGTCCATCGGTCAAAAATCCACGCATGCTCAGAATCAAGTCGACGCATGCTTGGAAGCATTGAACTTCATTTTTTTCAGCACGTCGTTGTGTTTTACGTCACCATGTTCTGACACAATCGTTTTTTTAACTGATGGTGTGTAGGCAAAACTGATCATCAGTCAGCTTCATCGCATAACTGATGGAAAAATCCATCAGACCGTTTTCATCGGATGGACCGATCGTGTGTACAGGGCATTAGAGGAATGTGCAGTTTTTTTCAGTTATCAGCTAGATCAGGGGTCTCCAAACTTTTCAAACAAAGGGCCAGTTTATTGTTCTTCAGCCTTTAGGAGGGCCTGATTGTGGCCAGCGGGGGTAGAAAAATGTCCTGGTGAGAATAAATATGGCCTCAGAGTTTGCGATCAGTAGCATAAGGAGTAGTGCCCCTATTAGTAGGAGTAATTGTATCTCATCATCGGTATCAGTGGAAGAAAAAGTGCCCCATTGTTGGAGTAAGTGGAAAGAATAGTGCCTCATATCAGTGGGAGGAATAAAGCCCTGAGGGCTGGATAAAAGCTAGCAAAGGGCCACATCTGGCCCTTGGGCCACAGTTTGGAGGCCCCTGAGCTAGATGAAAGGGCTTGTTACACCAGCAGCTGTGCCTCATGCATCATATGCCATCCCACATCAAATTTGCTGGTATGATGCAGTGCCATTCATTCTGAATGGCACCCCAATTTCCCTGGCCAAAGGATGTATGTTTTAGAGCAGGGATATGCAATTAGCGGACCTCCAGCTGTTGCAAAGCTACAAGTCCCATCATGCCTCTGCTTCTGGGTGTCATGCTTGTGGCTGTCAGAGTCTTGCTATGCCTCATGGAATTTGTAGTTCTGCAACAGTTGGAGGTCCACTAATTGCATATACCCGTTTTTAGAGCAACACACAGCAACTAACTAATTTGCAGTGCGGTGTGTTGCCAAAAAATATTTCATGTACTATTTTTTGGCAGCGCATCACAACAACATTTTGAATAATTTCATTCACCATGCTAAGAGAAAAAATGCCTTTCAAAGTGAAAATTCCCTTGCAAGGTAAATAGCCTATTTGCCCTTAGTAAATCAACCCTTATGTTACATAAAGCCTCGTACACATGACCGAGGAAAACTGCCAGGAGAGCTTTTGGCCGGGAATTCCGGCCGTGTATATGCTCCCTAGCAGTTTTCCCGTCAGGAAAACAGACGGGAAACCCATCGAGAAAATAGAGAACCCTGCTCTCTATTTTCTCGTCGGGTTTCCCGACAGAGTGTTTCCTGCCGAGAAAAACGGTCGTCTGTATGGGTGAAAAAACGTGCATGCTCGATAACACTTAGACGCATGCGCAGTAGCATACATGGTTAGTGTGGGGTGTAGTAAGATGGTGGCGTCAGCATCAAATGTGACGAGACCCGAGATCGTCGTAGTCGATGACGTCACCGTGTTCTTGCCATTCAAAAAAACCTCAAGGTATCCTATGACTTGATATGGTGGTATTTCTGCCACCCTGTTGCTGGTTAAATTTTTGCTTACATGTTTTTTGACATCATGAAATCCATTTTAAACAGTTGTTCAAAAGGCTTTTCGATTTGTTGATACTACTGTCCATAATCTAGTCATTATTTCTGTTATTTTCTCTAGGTACGGTAGCCATTTAAATCTCCTGGGCAGCGGTGGTGAACAAGATCTTACACATCTACTGCTGCAGTGTGAGAATTTCCTTCAACAACAGCAAGTAGTTGTTACCTCTCCTCTGAGTATCCTTTTATAGAAATTCCACCATTTAGTGAACCTCTAATGCTATCCAGGTTATATGACTGTGCTTAGGTTATGCTAATCTGGGTCTATATACATTTTGCATGATTCCTTTCGGTCCAATTGAGCATGATTTCCTTAGTGTCTCTGGCACAACTGTAGCATATTGGCACCTTTTTTTTTATACTTAGCCTAGTGATGAAAGCTGAGAAATCCCAAATGATTGCCTGGTGTGGAAAAGAATTACTAGCATGAGCTACAAAAGCCTTAGTTAGTATCTGTGTGTACAGGAAGTAAATAGGCATTCCTGCAGTTAAGATTTCTCCAGAATCCAGCTGCATCATGGGACATCCTTCATTACAGGTAAGCAGGTCTTTTTTTCAGCGGGAACAGTGGGGAGCGCAGTTCTGGCACCTTCAGCACTGCATGTATGTAATAGCAAGGGGTGTGGAGCGTGCTGGAGGGTCTATTGATGCAGGCTGCCAGGGGATCTATTGTCACTGGTAGGGATCTGCTTTTGTGTACAAGCAATATATCACATGCAGAACTGGCAGGTAGTGTGTGAGTTAGCGCTCATTGGCAGCTAGGCAGGTATGAGGTAGATCATAAGGAATCGATAACAGATGGGGGGGGGGGACAAGATGTACTTCAAATACAAATAAATTATAGACAAGGCCTGAAGAAGGAGGCATCGTCACCTGCCACCCTTCCTGTGTTTGGTCTTGTGCTAGCTCTGTGAGAGCATACTTGGGGCAGTCCTGGGAGGTGGGTAGGGGTGGAACCAAGGGACGGTGCTCAGAGGTGGGTGGGGGGTGGAACCAAGGGACAGTGCTCAGAGGTGGGTAGGGGGTGGAACCAAGGGACAGTGCTCAGAGATGGGTAGAGGGTGAAACCAAGGGACAGTGCTCAGAGATGGGTAGGGGTGGAACCAAAGGACGGTACTCAGAGGTGGGTAGGGGGTGGAAACAAGGGATAGTGCTCAGAGGTGGGTAGGGCCCACGCCAGAAAGGAGTTCCTGCGCCTATTCTCTGAGAAGAAAAGCCCTGCAGATAAGCAATGTTTTTTTTAGATAGACTTCAGCTGCAAAGAAACTGGAGAAAGGGAGGCACCAGAATAAAGAGTGTAATGATGTGGAGAAGTATGGCAAGTAAAAGTAATTAAAACAATTTTAAATATATAGCACATGTTCATATTTTTAGAGCAGTATTTTCCCTTTCAAATTCAGAAGGTCTACTGTGGCCTTAGTTTGTAAAGCCACAATCCTAAACAAATGCAAAACATTTGCTGTCAGCTAGAATCCAAATTCTGTTTAAAACTTCCTTGACTGCTCTTGTGCCCAGGGTGTTTGCACAGAGGCTATTCTGGTCATGACTGGTTTGCATCTTCTATGTTTCTGATAATGTCAGGAGACGGTGAAAAAACATTAACATTTCTACAGAAATTTTCCAGTCTCCTAGTCTCAGCATATCTCTGGCTGCCACGGCTTCACATTTCTGTAAGTAATCTTGTAAACACTAGCAAGAAAAATCTAAAATTCATTGTGCTCGTTCTATAGGAAATTACAGTTTTATAAAAGCACTTCTGCTTGACTGCTTTGACTATATTTATTGTGATAGCTATTGTATTTATATATGCAAAGGAGAAAAAACAAAAAGTGGAAAAAAAGGTGTGTTGTTGGTGATTTTGAAATGATCTCTCTGCATTAGAGCTTTAAAGGGAAATTTTGTTTATTTAATTTTTGTTTAATTAACATGCAATGTATTTTGAATGTTTACAAGGTTATTATAAATATATTCTTGTCATGTTTTTTACTACTTATATATTCTTATTTAACTGCTTAAAGCGGGGGTTCACCCCAAACATTTTTTTAACATTACATTCAGCCGAGTTGTTAGAATGACAATCGGCTGTTTTTTTAATCTCCTTGCCGTACACCGTTTTTTATATATATATATATATATCTATATATATATATATATATATATATATATATATGTTCACCGCGGCTTCCAGGTATGGAATCTGCGGGACTGGGCGTTCCTAATTGATTGACAGGTTCCGACCGACGCATACAGCGCGTCACGAGTTGCCGAAAGAAGCCGAACGTCGGTGCGCAGGCGCCGTATAGAGCCGACTCGCAGTCCGGCTTCTTTCGGCAACTCGTGACGCGATGTATGCGCCGGTCGGAAGCATGTCAATCAATTAGGAACGTCCAGTCCCACAGATTCCATACCCGGAAGCCGCGGTGAACACACATATATATATATATATTATATATATATATATATATATATATATATATATATATATATATATATATATATATATATATATATATATATATAAACGGTATGTACGGCAAGGAGGTTAAAAAAAACAGCCGATTGTCATTCTAACAACTCGGCTGAATGTAATGTTAAAAAACATTTTGTCATTTTTTGGCATACATTTGCTGCGGCAGAGAGGCCCTTGGGCACAAAATCGGGTACCTGTACATGATTCCTTCTTTGGGGTCTGGTGCGCGCCGGAGACCCGCTCTTACTGTCATCGGACATAGTGGGAGCCAACCCGGGTATCGTTCGTAGAAAGGCAGAACGGCGGTCTGCCTAGATAAACAAGGCAGATCGCTGTTCTGCTAGTAAGAAAGACAGAGATCTTGTGTATCTGCTAAGCAGGAATACAGATCCCAGTCTTTCTTCAGTTAAGCCATCCTTCACACAGTTGGAAAACACTCCCAGGGAACACACTTAACCCTTTGATCACCCCTGATGTTAACTTCTTCCCTGCCAGTGTCATGTATACAGTGACAGTGCTTTTTTTTAGCACTGATCACTGGTTCTTAAAAAGTGTCACTTGGTGTCAGTTTTGTCCGCCGCAATGTCGCAGTCCCTCTAAAAATCACTGATCGCCGCCATTAGTAGCCAAACACTACTTTATCACTCATATGCAGACGACACGCAACTGTATTTTCGCATCCGTAACAAAAAGGATCATCATCCAAATCTAGAGACATGCCTCTCTTTGATAGAAAACTGGATGACTAAGGCCCCGTACACACGGCCAAGGAACTCGACGTGCCAAACACATCGAGTTCCTCGGCCAGTTCAGCCCTGAAGCCGCCGAGGAGCTCGGCGGGCCGAGAGCTCCCATAGAACAACAAGGAAATAGAGAACATGTTCTCTATTTCCTCGTCGAGCTCCTCGTCGGCTTCCTCGGCGAAATTGTACACACGGCCGGGTTTCTCGGCAGAATTCAGCCAGAAACTCGGTCGGAAGCTGAATTCTGCCGAGGAAACTGGTCGTGTGTACGGGGCCTCAGAGTTATCTTAAACTCAACAGTTCCAAAACAGAACTTCTTCTGTTACACGCCAGCCGTAAGTGTCAACGGACAACAACCTGGACACCCCCGCCAATTCTGGGCCAAATCATCACCCCTAGCTCCAAAGTCAAAAGTCTCAGGGTCATCTTCGACACCTACATGACAATGGATGCACAAATAGGGTAAGTAGTCAGCGGATCCCACCATCTGCTGCGCCTACTACGCAGACTTATTTCCTAAAGAAGACGTAGCAGTCGTGGTGGGAACAATTGTGAACTCCAGACTGGACTATGCTAATGCCCTTTACCTCGGACTCCCAAAGTACCAAATCGCTCGCCTGCAAGTCGTACAAAATACGCCCGCCAGACTTGTGACTGGGAAAAAACCGTGGGAATCTATCTCACCCTCGTTGAGATCCCTTCACTGGTTGCCAGTAAAGGACAGAATTGCTTTTAAAGCACTCTGTCTGACACATAAGTGCATCCATGGGATGGCTCCGAAATATCTATGCGAAAAGATAAAAGCTCACAACGCCAATCGCATTCTGCGATCCACCAACCAAAATCTGCTTCAGATACCCAAAGCCAAATTCAAGTCCAAAGGAGAAAGAAGATTTGCGCTCCAAGGTCCCAGACTATGGAATGCTTTACCAACCAGCATTCGGTTGGAAGAAAACCACCTGACCTTCAGAAGAAAGATCAAAACTCATCTCTTTTGATATCAAGAGAGACAGGAACAACGAGCACCCAGAGGCGATTTAGTTTGCATGTGCCGCGCTATATAAGTTTTTCATTCATTCATTCATTACTAGTAAAAACAATAAAAAAAATCAAAAGTCCATAAATCTATCCCATAGTTTGTAGACACTACAACTTGTGGGAGGGAGAGTCCCGGACGGCCGAGGGACTTGTGGAC
The DNA here is from genome assembly GCF_905171775.1 of Rana temporaria. NCBI lineage: Eukaryota > Metazoa > Chordata > Amphibia > Anura > Ranidae > Rana > Rana temporaria. The sequence goes on along the minus strand of NC_053492.1, from coordinate 277,353,877 downwards.
ATCGCTGGATAGAGATGGGGCTTAGGTAAGTATTAGGGGGGCTGCTGCACACAGAAGGCTTTTTATTTTAATGCTTAGAATGCATTAAGATAAAAAGCCTTCTGCCTTTACAAGCCCTTTAATAGTTAGTAAGGCTTAATAAAGACACCGGTCCATCCAGTTCAACCTATGAGCATGTTCTGTGCACATGTCCTATGAATTCCTATATCCTTATATAATTTGTTCACAGAGAAGCACATCTAGCTTTCATTTTATTTTTTTATACGTTACCTACACTCTTTACTGAGACTACTAACTGTGGAAGGGAGTTCCAAGCCCTCCCCTACAGGTCAGAGAACTTCCTGCTGGGGCAGAGGGAAGGTATATTGGTGCAAGCTCTGACACAACCATTGCAGAGTTTATTTAGGACATTCTCATTAAAGCAGGCTTTACACGGTCGAATTTCGAACAAATTTTCTTTTCAAAATCAGAATTTTTATTATTTTTTGTGATCCGATGATGCCACCATTGATTTTTGAAATTCGGCCGACCAAACCTTCATGTTGCCGGGAATATTCCCTGCAGCCCACTAACGGTGCAAAATTCGTACGAAAATTCTTTGATACGATTTTTGAAAGAAAATTATTTCGAAATTCGAACCGTGTATTGCCGCCTTAAGACTGCAGCAGGCAAATGGGGTGGCAGGAGTACAGGAAAACTGTTAGTAGCAGAGAAGGTGACCTACAAAGAGAACCTCTTAGGCCCTGTACACATGATCAGTCTATCCGATGAGAACGGTCCGAAGGCTGATGGTCTGATGTGCCTACACACCATCGGTTCAAAAACCGATCGAGTCCAACGCGGTGACGTAAAACACACGACGTGCTGAAGTTCAATGCTTCCAAGCATGCGTCGACTTGATTCTGAGCATACCCGGGTTTGAAACCGATGCTTTTGCGTACTAACCATCAGTTTTGACCTATCGGTTACCAGTCCATCAGTTCAATTAAAGCAAGTTCTAAATTTCTGGACCGAAGGATAACAGACTAATGGGGCCCACACGGTCGGTTTGGACTGATGAAACGGTCCTTCAATACGTTTTCATCGGATTGGACCAACCGTGTGTACAGGGCCTTAGTTTACTGTGCATGGACAACTTGATAGGTTCACTTCAAACCAGGAGTAGACAACCTGGAGCCCTCCAGCTGTTGTGAAACTATGTATCCCATGAGGCATTGCAAGGCTAGCAGTTACAATTACTCCCAGAGGCATGATGGGACTTGTAGCTCGTCAACAGCTTGAGGGCCCCAGGTTGCCTACCCGTGCTTTAAACAAATCATACAAATGCAAACACATTCAGAAAAGAATGAAACCATATTTTTTCAAGCAGTCCCCTTAATTTGTAAGATAATAAAGCATGCAACTCACAGCACTAATGCAAATAATGATTTTATATGGTTCACTTTTACTTAAGAATTCTAATCACGTATCCATGTCTTTGTTGCAGAAACACCTGCCAACTGAAATAGCGCAAGCTGGAATCCACCCGATCTATTTCTGCGCTGCTTATTACATTGAGATGTTGATGAAGGCAGAAATGCCACTTGTCTTTTCAGCGTTCCGCATGTCTGGTTTCACTCCCTCCCAGGTAATATTATAGACATGTTCAACTTCTTTCTGATTATTATTGTATTGTGTTAAACATGGTTTGTAATGCCTTGATTAGGGCTGCCAGTGAATACAAAACTACATTAGGTAATATCCAAGAATGCTAAAGTCATTGCTCTGAATAATTACTTTCTGACTTTTGACTGCATACATATTAATTAAAAGTATCTCACCCCTCATAAAACTAGCGATACACTCTGTAACAATTTCAATTAGTATTCCACAGTACAATTCTTATTTGCATTGTTGAATATCCATAGCATGATAATGTCCTTGGAGAGAGACAGTGATCAGTAAAGTTTATTGCTTTAATACAGACAGCTTAAAATGTACCAGTGTGTAATACTAAATACTTGATTTTTTATTTGTAACCTGTTTAATAAAAAGATACAGAAAAGTGACAAGGACATTCTAAGTTTGCTTAATGCATTGGATTATTTTCATTTATCCATATTATGCTGTAGAAGTAGGTATAAAGCTAAATAACAGGCAAATGTAAAAGAGACAACTCAATGCAGCTCGTCATTATTATCTTTATTTTATTTAATTAGTGTAAGCATCTTATTTTGATCTGGCACCATCAGCTTCATGTATAGCTCAGGCTGGGTCAGGGAGAAGCAGGACAAGGAGACTCTCAGTTGTGCTGCAGTGCTCATGTGCAATCAGGGGATGTGCTGATAGAAGGAGAGAGCAGATTAACTGAAAGATAAGCTCATCAGGCTGCTGCTTTTCTCTCACTTTCTTTTTACAATGTAGGGATAGAAGAAGATCTGTACTTAAACTACAGTAGAGAAAAATCAGATATCTTGGCCTGAGTAAATCTCAGTATTGGATATAAAGAAATTGTGATGGATTGATTGACTTGGGTACAATCAGCCATGGGCGTCCGCTCCGTAGGGCAAGGGGGGGCAATTGACCCCCCCTGGAAAATCAAGAAGGTGTTGAAGAGTGAAGAGCGCCGTGGTGACAGGCAGGTTAGAACAGGGAGAGAGAGGCAAGCTGCTCGCCGTGGCAAATGTAAAAGAGACAACTCAATGCAGCTCGTCATTATTTATCTTTATTTTATTTAATTAGTGTAAGCATCTTATTTTGATCTGGCACCATCAGCTTCATGTATAGCTCAGGCTGGGTCAGGGAGAAGCAGGACAAGGAGACTCTCAGTTGTGCTGCAGTGCTCATGTGCAATCAGGGGATGTGCTGATAGAAGGAGAGAGCAGATTAACTGAAAGATAAGCTCATCAGGCTGCTGCTTTTCTCTCACTTTCTTTTTACAATGTAGGGATAGAAGACGATCTGTACTTAAACTACAGTAGAGAAAAATCAGATATCTTGGCCTGAGTAAATCTCAGTATTGGATAGAAAGAAATTGTGATGGATTGATTGACTTGGGTACAATCAGCCATGGGCGTCCGCTCCGTAGGGCAAGGGGGGGCAATTGACCCCCCCTGGAAAATCAAGAAGGTGTTGAAGAGTGAAGAGCGCCGTGGTGACAGGCAGGTTAGAACAGGGAGAGAGAGGCAAGCTGCTCGCCGTGGCATTTCGGGGGGGGGGGGGTGGTAAGGGGTGACAGCACTGCACCTGACCAACCAACCCCTTCTCTTGCAGCCACGGGCTGTCTGAGCGGTCCGGGCCGGATGTCACACAGGCACAGTGAGCAGAGTAAATCCACCTCCCCCTCCAGTGTTTATGTGTACACAGGGGGGGGGGACATGCTGTGCCGTGCTGATGGCTGATCTGAGGTACTTAATGGGATGGGGAGGGAGGGTGTGTCTGTGCTGAAAGGGGGGGTTTGTGCTGAAGAGGGGGTCCATCTGTTCTGAAGGGGGGTCTGTGCTTAAAGGGGGTCCATCTGTGCTGAAGGGGGGTCTGTGCTGAGGGGGAGGTCCATCTGTGCTGAAGGGAGGGGTCTGTGCTGAATGGGGGGTCCATCTGTGTTGAATGGGGGGTCTGTGCTGAAGGGGGGTCTGTACATTCTCTAGGCTATATTTATATGGGCATGGAGTGAAGCTGAATTATCTCAAGAGCTATTTTACACTGCCAGCTGGGCGCGTTATCGGTAAAGCACTTTACCATTGTTGGGGCGCTTTTAACACCCGCTAGCATTTGAAGAAAGGGTTAAATGCAACTGTGTATCGCCGCTGCCGAATCGCCCCCCCCCTCTGAAAAAATTTAAGCAATCAGCATGCCGGGCTTTACCTGTGATTAGCGTTAGTGGCTGCAATAGCCGCTAGCAATAATCACTTTATTTTCCTGGCAGGGATGGCTCCCCCCGCCCACCAGGAGAAGACAATTGCCTAGCAGGAGGGTTCCTGCATCAACACTGTCTATGTTGATGGGGGAATTGAGCCAATTTGCTCCGTATATGGCAAAGTTTAAAGTGTTTGTAACCCTGCTAAGCCCTGATTACTATGGTCAGTTTACGTGCCTCTGTCATCCGCAGCTCTCCTCTCTCGCCCTCCCTCCCTACCTGCCAGCTCCTGTGTGTGTGAGCTGCTTCGTTAAAAAATGCAGCATGTTCAAATTTCTTTTTTGGGCGTTTTTCAGAACCCGAAAAATGATGTGAAGCCCACACACGATCATTTTAAATGACATTTTTTTTCATGCCGAAAAATGATCGTGTGTATGCGGCATTAGTGTTTTTTTCTTATTACAATGGTTTTGTATTACCTTCACTGAGTGCTGCTAGAATGCACAGCAGAAGCAACACATCTGGTTTCTGAATCACATTAGAACTGGGTCTATTACTGACACCAATCCTGATGTGGTAACACACATGCAAGATAATGGCACTGCAACTCAATCGTGAAATCAGGGTCGGCAAGAGCTCTCTGTTTCCACTCCCGTGCCTGACTTGCACTCTTCACCCCGCATCACAAGAATCCTTCCATGTAGATAAAGTCGGCAACCAGGTGAGGATGAATAAATGTTCTCTTCATTTCGTCCAAGGGAGTATACATGTTCCAAATAGAGTCAACACTAATGCGTTTCAGCCTATCAAGGCCTTACTCATAGTTTAGTCTAGCTTTTATTCATTTGTACCTGGTTGCCAAATGTATCTATGTGGAATTCCTGATGTGGTGCCTCCGCACTCTCCCTCTGCTTAGCCATTCTTAAAGCACTGTCCTGTCATGACACTGTGGTTGTGGTTTATGAATGATTAAGAAGAGGGAGGGGACAGAGGCATAACTCTGAAATCTGTGTTGGTTAGTAATAGATTCTGAAGTGTCTGGGTTGCTCCTGTTGTACAATTTGGCAGTGCTCATTTGACCTAAAAGAATACCACTATTGCAGGAAAAAAAGGCTGACTGTTCTATCAGTAGTAAAGAAGATCTAAAAATGTAAAAATCTATGTACCTGGAGTTGTGTCAAACGCAGAACCTCCATACTGAATCTGGGCTGCCAGTCCATTTCATATGACCCTTTTCATACAGCTGCAGCAGTAGAAAGAAGGACAGAATGCCTCAACCAGATCCTGCGTGTCTCCGTTCTGTTGACGGCAGAGAGGAGAACAAGACTTCTATAGATACTGCACCTTTCTGTGCAACCTCCCCTGGTCTCAGTATTCAGTAAACACAGGCAGCTGACTCCAGTCCGCCTCTGGTCCTCCACTTTTTGTTTCTTAGCATCACCCTCAGCCTCCTCCCGGCAGCAGCACAAGGAAATAAAGTCTCCAATAAAGTTTCCTGTGGATGATCCTATGCATGAAGGTAAAAAAACACCAGGCAATCGCTTACCTGCACCAGTTCACCTGCTCTGCGCATCCCTGGCGTCCTCTTCTCCACGGAAGAGGGTGGGGTAAGAGGGACCCCACCCTCTTCTGTTGTTACATACTTCCCCGGATGATGGTACACCCTTATTGACTATTAATCTGTTTACGTGAGGCTATACTCAAAATTCTTGTACTCTTCTCCACAGAGTCCTGGCGATGATTGGATAGATTGATACAAAAAAAGGAAAAATAGTGATGCGCTGAAATCAACTTTTGCTGATAATAGGTGTACAATATGTGCAGAATTGATACCAAATATACACACTGGCCCGGATTCACAAAGCACTTGCGCCGACGTATCTCGAGATACGCCGCGTAAGTGCAAATATGCGCCGTCGTATCTATGCGCCGGACTCAGAAACTAACATACGCCTGAAAATAGGCTTCATCCGACCGACGTAACTTTCCTACGCCGGAGTGGGCTCATATTTACGCTGGACGTATTTGGCGCTCCCATTGATTTTCTATTCACATATGCAAATGAGGGAGATACGCCGATTCGCGAACGTACGTCCGTCCGACGCAGTGCGCGTAAAGTCATACGTCCGGCTTTAAGTTATGCCCCATAAAGGAGGTGTAACTCAGCAGCATCCATGCAAAGGGCTGCAACAGGGAACACAAGCTGACGTATTTTACGTAGGACGTGAATATGACTAGGCGTAGGTTACGTTCACGCCGTAGGCAGTAATCCAACGTATCTTAGGCAGTTGTTCCGACGTGATTGTGAGCATGCTCACTGAGATGCACCCACGGGATAGCGCATGCGCAGTTGGCCATGCCTCATTAGCATGGCTCACGCCCACTTCCACTTACGCCGACTTACGCCTTGGAAACCCAGCGCAGATTTGGGAGGAAGTGCTTTGTGAATTCAGTGCTTGCCTCTCTGCGCTGCGCCGGCGTAGCGTAAAGGAGATACGCTACGGTGGCATAAATATGCGCCAGTGTATGTGAATCTGGGCCTTAGTGTATATTTGGTATCAATTCTGCACATATTGTACACATATTATCAGCAAAAGTTGATTTCAGCGCATCACTATTTTTCCTTTTTTTGTATCATTCTGGTTTTGTACACCTGTATGCAGCGTTATCATTTGGGTATTTTTGTTTTTTTTTTGTTTTTTTTCCTTTTTAAATTTAATTAATAGTTAGCGCTGTAGTACATTTCTCACATGGATAGATTGATAGCAGCGCAGCCATTGGTTCCTGCTGCTGTCAATCAAATCCAATGACCCGGGGGGGGGGGGGGGGGGGGCCGAGTCATACACTTTGTGACTATGTACGCTGAGTGTATGACTCAGGAGCATGCCCGCAAGGTAACCCCCTTGGGAGAGCTTCCCAGAGAGGGGTTATCTATTGCAGGGATCTAGGCCACGGACTGCACAGTGGAGGTAAGTATGACATGTTTTTTATTTTAAAAAAAAAACACAAACCTATAGTGTCAGTTTAAGTTATTACTAAAACCAGTAATAATTTAATGCAGAGGCAAATATTTAATATGATTAGGAGTATATGCATTTGCATAGTCTTACAGATACTATCGGCCCTTTAAGGGCAACCATAATGCTGATGCGGTTGCCTTAATCTATATTTTACTGATATTTTACTCAGCATGCATTACTTAAATTGTTCCAGTAAGTGTTAAAGTGGATGTAAACCGATTCATGAAATCTGATGTGGGCACATGTATCTGTAGTGTTGACGTATTTATTCCCAAAGTCCTGTGTCTTTATGCTGCTTTGTTCTTCTGTTATCAGCATTATAACTTCTGACAAGTTCTCTGACACAGGAGATAAAAGCCGCTGGAAATTTGTGTCAGGGTGGGTGCTATAAATAGATTAGCAGAGAGCTAGTCTATTCACAGCACAGCTCTGCAAGTATCTTCCTTCATCTGCCAATGTGGAGGGGGGGTGTATCTTTCCTCCAATCAGCAGTCACAGTATATGCCAAGACTCCCCTCCCATAGCTAAAACAGGAAGACATTTTTTTGAACACGATGATCACTTTCTAAACAGTATATAAAGCTGAAGACAGCAGATATACAAATAAAACTTATGTATGGAGATTGGTTTCATCTTTGTGTATCCTCTGAAACTATTCACTTCACCTCACTGGGTATAGGAGAGGGTGTACATCCACTTTAAGAATGTTAAGTGTTATTTCACCTTTCCTAAGAGAAGCATGGGGCTTCAATTGCTGAGGTATCATTGAGAAAATACTAGGCGCCAGGCTGACATGCCCTACCCTCTTGATTCAATACATAGAGTCCCTAACCAGTATGCAGAAAAGGACCTCTGACTTTTCTCTGACATTCCTGCTCTACAGGTCAGTGACATAATACCTTAGAAAATATTGAAGTCAGGGGTAAACATAGGCATACAATTTTCATTTTTCGATGGAGGTCAACAATTGCAGCCACCATGTTTCTTCCCTGAAATGTTTACTTTCAATACAACATGTTATGGTAAAATTATTAAGGCTGCAATTGCTGACATCTTTTCAAAATGTTCTTTATGTAAATGGCATACACATTAATGTAGTATTACAAAGATAGCTCACTCACTATATACACATATGCTAGTTGCCAATGTGTTTTTGGATACCTGCTGTCTAAATGAAATACTGGGGTTCTTCCTTTATAGGGCATGCTCAAATACACATTATTAATCCTAGCTAGGCTGCTTTGTGCAAAATAATTACTGTTTACTTGTCAATGACAGTATAAAAAATCAGCATACAGTATGTAAGGATCATGGCACTTCAGAAACAAAAAATAAGCAAAAAAGCCAAAAATTAAATTGAGAATGGAGAAATAATTAAACTGGTTCCCACCATTCCTTTTGTTTCTAGCAATCTTCAGAGAATAAAATACTCAGAACAGACTTTGTCATGCTACCAGTATGAGGCTGTGCAATTCCTAAGTAATATTTTCCTAATCTTCACAAAACCTGGATTAATCGAGACCTTTTTCTGATTTCTTTTGTAAGTAAATACACTTGTGTAGGTAGCTGGCATTTTCAGCAGTGATCTCCCACTGCTAAATTTGTCACCATCCTGGACGTGCTGAGAACTGCTATTGAAAATGTATTAATATACAACTTCAATTAACTTTGAATGTAGTTGAAATATGTGAAATACACGCTGAGGAAATTAAAAGAGCCATTTCACTTGCATTTTAATTCCAGCCTTCTTTAATGTGAACTAAATATATTCAAACAGCAGCTCTAGTCCTTGAAAAATAACAGTAGCCCTCGTTTTCGGATAATCAAATATATAAATAAGAAATGTTCATGCTGTATTTTCCACACGGCTGACAGAGGGAGGCATATGCGCATAGCAGGAAGTAGGGGTTTCTAATATATTGTACTGAATCTCCTGCTAGCACATGCTTTTAGAATTTTGTGATTGACTTTAGTTATAAGGAAGAAGTCAATTTGTTCAGGGTCATTTCAGAGATCACAGCAACTGCAAGTTATCTTTTCAGCAATCTGTTGTGGTAATTGTATTTTTACAGTTTTAGGTTTTCTTATGTTATATCTTTAATAACATAATTCAGCTGGTCATACAGTAGGTTTATGTGTGTTTGAATGTTCTGGAAGAGGATCTTGGTGCCCTAAACATTGTATTGTAATCAGATGTTCCATATACATGTTTGTGCCAGACACTGGCATCATCTTACCTTGGGACAAAAATTGTGATTAGATAAGGATATCTCATTTGTCTTTTCAGTCTTCTCCTGAAAGATTTGTTAGCTAAGGCCAGCCATATGTAGCACTACCCCCGAAGGAGCTGCTGGTTTGTTTTGGGTGGCAGGTTGCCTCTATTCCTCCGCCGTCTAGAGAGCGGAGAAAAAACTGCAATGTCCACACTTTAGATGTCTTTTTCTGTGCTGTATTACCCAACAGGGTAAAATGATAAAAGTGGTAGTAGTTGAGAAAGGTAGAAGGGATAGTAAGTAGTAGGTTCAGGCATATAACTTTGTTCGGAAACAGCCCTGCTTCCAACGGTAAACTCTCGTCGACCACTCTAGCCAGAGTGGGTATAATACACCTGGATAAGCCTCTCTCACCAGCCTAGCAGCCATAGTGTCACACGGAAAGTCTCTGCCACAGACCTTACCAAAGATGGAGATTAGAGATATTCTCGGTCCAGAATCCTTCTCAACACAGGATTAAGCACCCGGACGTCTCTTGAATAAACTTTAGTCAATTCAGGACTTACAGGCGATCATCATCCAGCCTCTCAGTAATGGTGCGTTCTTCGATGAAGTCTAAGGCCTCTCCTGAGATACCAGCCTTGTGCTCGGTACTCCCCCAGACAGGTTCTTCATCGGGCGGCTTCCTCCCTCAGGACGGACAGCACAGGGCCACCCTGCAACTGTAGACCCAGTCTGACAACCGGGCCTACATAGTAAATTACAACTCCGGACCAATGTGGTCCCGGAGCCTAGAACACTTAAACACACCCCTGGCCATGAGGGCCACACACGGGGGGTGGTGGGACGACATCCAGGGACAGCCTCAACATGACGTCAACCCAGAACTAATGACGTCTGTCCCCCAGCATGCACAGTGGGGTGACCAACCCCCACTGTTTGGCTGCTGAGGAAAAACACCCAATACGCCCTGACCGGACTGCTGCCACCCTCGGCCTGGGGTGGTACAGGCACCCCAGGCAGCAATAGTGGTCACTCACAGTACAGCCATGGCTGGAACAGAGGCCCAAATTTGGCCAAAATAACATTGTCAGTGGTAACTAAATCTCTGACTACACTCTAAATTTAAGCCAGCACCAGCTATGAAAGTAGCAGAGCGCTACACATATATAAAGTGGGGATCGAAAGTTTGGGCACCCCAGGTAAAAATTTGTATTAATGTGAATGACGAAGCCAAGGAAAGATGGAAAAGTCTCCAAAAGGCATCAAATTACAGATTACACATTCTTATAATATGTCAAAAAAAGTTAGATTTTATTTCCATCATTTACACTTTCAAAATTACAGAAAACAAAAAAATTGCATCTGCAAAAGTTTGGGCGCCCTGCAGAGTTAATATCTTGTACTGCCCCCTTTGGAAAATATCACAGCTTGTAAACGCTTTTTGTAGCCAGCCAAGAGTCTTTCAATTCTTGTTTAAGGTATCTTTGCCCATTCTTCCTTACAAAAGTCTTCCAGTTCTTTGAGATTTCTGGGCTGTCTGTCACGCACTGCTCTTTTAAGGTCTATCCATAGATTTTCAATTATGTTGAGGTCTAGTTTACGCCTCTTGATGTAATCCCTTGTGGATTTTGAGGTGTGTTTAGGATCATTATCCATTTGTAAAAGCCATCCTCTCTTTAACTTCAACTTTTTCACACATGGCATCAAGTTACCATCCAAAATTTGCTGAAATTTTATTGAATCAATTTTTCCTTCTACTCAACAAATTTTCCCTGTGCCACTGGCTGCAATACAACCCCAGAGCATGATTGATCCACCCCCATGCTTAACAGTTGGACAGAGGTTCTTTTCATTAAATTCCGTGGCCTTTCTTTTCCAAACGTACCTTTGCTCATTCTGGCCAAAAAGTTATATTTTAACCTCATCGGTCCACAAAACTTGTTTCCAAAATGCATCAGGCTTGTCTATATGTTCGTTTGCAAAGTTCAAATGCTGATTTTTGTGGTGAGGACGTAGAAGAGGTTTTCTTCTGATGACTCTTCCATGAAGACCGTATTTGTACAAGTATCTCTTTATAGTGGAATAGTGTACCACAACTCCAGTGTCTGCCAGATCTTTCTGGAGGGATCGTGCAGTCAAACATGGGTTTTGAATTGCTTTTCTCACAATCCTGCGAGCTGTTCTGTCTGATATTTTTCTTGGTCTTCCAGATCTTGCTTTAACTTCCACTGTTCCTGATGACTGCCATTTCTTAATTACTTTCCGAACAGAGGATATTGACATCTGAAAACGCTTTGCTATCTTCTTATAGCCTTCTCCAGCTTTGTGAGCGTCAACTATTTTCAGTTTCAGTTTTCTAGACAACTGCTTAGAAGAACCCATGGTGCTGATTGTTGGGGCAAGGTCAGATGAGTCTGGGCATTTAAAACCTTTGAGATTGACATCACCTGGTCTTCCCAGACAATGATTGAGAACAATCCATGACACTGACAGGTCTCAGCTTTGCAAAGGGGGCAGTGCATGCTATAAATTCTGCAGGGTGCCCAAACTTTTGCAGACGCCATTTTTTTGTTTTCTGTAATTTTGAAAGTGTAAATGATGGAAATAAAATCTAACTTTTTTTGACATATTATAAGAATGTCTAATATGTAAAAAAAAAACAGCAAACAAACAAGAAAAAATTGTCTTACATAAAATATTGTAGCAGGCTGATAGTTTGGGCTTGGAAGGATGCCAGATCAGACTGGCAAATAGCACGGACCGGCGCCAGTACGTGATGGCGTCACGAACAATCCCCGTCCAACATGTTTAGTCAGAATGATGTCTTTGGGGGACAGGTTTTGTCAAAGTGGATGTGAACATTAGTATTTATGAAGTAAAAGAGATTTTTTTTACATTTCTCCACAATGAGATATTGTATAATCTTTTTTAGTGGTGATAATGCTGGTGAGAGTGAGTCTATGCCACAGGACGTCGTCTCTGGCTTTGATACAGTGAGAATATTATGATAATTTATAATGTGATGGTCCATTAAATCTGGTAAGGGGTCGCTTTTTACTGTGTCACAAGGTGGTGGAATCTCCTCTATTATTGGTGGATTACTTTGCATGTGTTAAAGAAGGGTGATTTCTATATACTGTACACTTTGTAGAGAGAACTCCCACTGACACCAAAGAACGGGCATTATTTCCCCCATTGACATTGACAATGGGGCACTATTCCTTCCACTGATACCAACCATCGGGCACTATTCCTCCCACTGAAACCATTGATGGGGTACTGTTCCTACCATTGACACCAATAATGGGACACTATTTCTCCTCCTACTGACCACAGGTGCTGTGCAATTTTCTACTCCTACTGACCATCAAGCCTAAGACATTGTTTTCTCCCACTGGCCCTGGGGCTTTTTCTACTCACATTGGCCATAGTCTGGCCCCCTAAAATCTGAATGACAAAGGACTGGTGCTTTGTTTAGAAAGTTTGAAGACTCCTGACATATTATGCACTTGATTTATAAACATTCATATATTAGACAGTGCCTTGAAAAAGTATTCATACCCCTTGACATTTTCCAAAGGCGTAAATGTATTTTATTGGAATTTTATGTGATACACCAACACAAATTGGCACATAATTTTGAAGTGGAAGGAAAATGATAAATGGCTTTCCACATTTTTTATAAATTAATATGTGAAACGTGTGGCATGCAATACTTTGTAGAACACCCTTTCACTGCAAATACAGCTGCAAGTCTTTTTAGTTTGTTTCTACCAACTTTTGCACAGCTAGAGAGTGACATTTTTGCAAAATGGCTCAAGCTATGTCAGATTGGATGGAGAGCATCTGTGAACAGCAATTTTCAAGTCTTGCCACAGATTCTCAATTGGATTTAGGTCTGGACTATGACTGGGCCATTCTAACACATGAATATGCTTTGATCTAAACCATTCTATTCTAGCTCTAGCTGTATGTTTAGGGTTGTTATCCTGCTGGAAGGTGAATCTTGGCCCCAGTCTCAAGTCTTTTGCAAACTCTAACAGGTTTTATTCTAAGATTGCCCTGTATTTGGCTCCATCCATCTTCTCATCAACTCTGAGGCCTCGTACACACGACCGAACATGTCTGCTGAAACTGGTCCGTCGGACCAGTTTCCGCGGACATGTTCGGTCGTGTGTAGGGCCGACCGGACAGTTTCCCGGCCTAGAGGACAGGTTTCCAGCGGACAAAAGTTTCTTAGCATGCTAAGAAACTTGTCCACTGGAAGCCTGTCCGTCGGACATGTCCGATGGTCAGTACGACTCATCGGACATGTCCGCTGGCCCGAGAAGCCTCGCATGGCGTCGAAGTGATTCGACGCATGCGTGGAAGCATTGAACTTCCGGGTTTGCGGACGTGGTGGCGTCAACGTCACTGCCACGTCACCGCGCTGTCTGTCCACGGGGATTTCGGTTTGATGGTGTGTACAACCATCAGACCGAAATCTCAGAGCGGACATGTCCGATGAAAACGGTCCGTGGACCGTTTTCATCGGACATGTTTGCTCGTCTGTACAAGGCCTGACCCGCTTCTCTGTCCCTGCTGAAGAAAAGCATCCCCACAACATGATGCTGCCACCACCATGTTTCACGATAGGGATGGTGTGTTTAGGGTGATGTGCAGTGTTAGTTTTCCACCACACATAGCATTTTTCTTTTAGGCCAAAAAGTTTAATTTTGGTCTCATCTGACCAGAACACCTTCTTCCACATTTGCTGTGTCCCCACACATGGCTTCTCGCAAACTGCAAACTGGACTTCTTATGGCTTTTTTCAATAATGTCTTTCTTCTTGCCACTTTTCCACAAAGGCCAGATTTGTGGAGTGCATGACTAATGCCGCGTACACACCATCACTTTATGTGATGAAAAAAAACGACATTTTTAAAAACGTCACTTTAAATGACCGTGTGTGGGGGAAAACGTTGTTTTATGTCTTGTGAAAAACGACAAAAAAAAATTGAAGCATGCTTCAATTTTATGTGTTGTTTTTCAAAACGTCGTTTTTTACTTCACAGAAATTGACCGTGTGTAGCAAAAAACGACGTTTAAAACAACGTTTTTACACCCTCGCATGCCCAGAAGCTAGTTATGAAGCGAGCTTCAATGGAAAAACGTGGTGAACGTAACCTTGCTTTGCTAGAGCATTGTGAAAAAACGATGGTGTGTAGGCAACATCGTTTTTGAAAACTGAAGTTTCAAAAACGTCGTTTTTTACTTCACAGAAAATTATGTTTTTTTTCATCACATAAAGTGATGGTGTGTACGCGGCATAATAGTTTTCCAGTGGACAGATTCTTCCACCTGAGCTGTGGATCTCTGAAGCTCCTCCAGAGTTACCAGGGGCCTCTTGGCTGCTTCTCTGATGAATACTCTCTTTGCCCGGCCTGTCAGTTTAGGTGGATGGCCATGTCTTGGTAGGTTTGCAGTTGTGTCGTACTCTTTCCATTTTCCGATGATGAATTGAACAGAGCTCCGTGAGATGTTTAAAGCTTGGGATTTTTTTTCTAACCTAACCCTGCTTTAAAATTCTCCACAACTTTATCCCTGATCTAGAGAGAAATAGGTGTTTGTATATGTGGCACATATACTAGTGCGCTGATTCTGTGCAAAAATGCTTTTTACCCATGTAAATATAACACTAACCAATCTATAATTAATATCTACAATATACTTATAAAACACCAATGTGATCCCACAATTTACAATCTCAAGAAAATATATATATAAATAAAAAGATGTGATGTGACATCAAATAAGTGTCCAATTTTTCCAAACTCCAAGGATTTGATGCCAGAAAATATAGATCAAAATTCCGTGGCTTCCACCCTTATTTTGTGTCACCACCACCTCTTATGTGCTATGCACTCACCAGATCAAGGTAGGTATATATCCTGTATAAATATCCAGGTGTGTATCTCCTCAAGCTGCAGGGATGATGCCGTTTCCCCTCCAAAATATGTATCGGACCAATATGCAGAAAATGCCTTGCATTAACACCAACCTCCAATTTCTTTCCTTACTCCAAAAAGAAAAAGCCTCATATGGTGTAGTATGTATAAAAAAGGGGCAGTTTTATTCATAAACATAAAAATTGTGCACTCACATGTACCTGGGCCTAACCGACACTAGTCTGTCCAGCGTTACTGCTCAGTGTCCCTTCAGCGTGCGTTCCATGCCTCGGTTGTGTGCTGTTCAGCGTGCGGAAGTGCCGTGGAGGTGACGTGTGATGTAGTTCCGTTCGTGAAGTAATTACCCATAGGCCTCTACGCGTTTTGCATGTGCGCATGCATCATCAGGAGGCTGTGGGTGTCTACTTCATGTGGGTATTTATAGTGGATATTCATAGCGATAGCCAATTACGTATTAACGGAAATGGTTGTTCTGCCGTTACTATATTATGTTATTCCCGGATGTTCACCTACCGCCATTTTTGTTGTGGGTCTTGGTATTTTGTGTACCAAGCAGTGACTATGGACAGACTTTACAAAGTTTAAAACATTAAAGCATTAAAATTTAAATTCTGTCAAAATTCTGTCATTTTCATTTTCATTTTATTTTTCATTTTTTTTTTATTTCTATTTTAATTCCACAGATCTATAAATTTAACCCCCCTAGAGCACCTGTCTTGAGCTACCCTTTCTCAGTTGACTTGGTAAACCTAGTATCATACCAGATACCATAGCCAAACTAGGTATGATCAGGATGGGGCATAAAGGCTCTGTTTAGTATCAGAATACCTTGAGGTTGTAATAAATCTGTTGTCCTACTTCTAGCAATGTAATTATAGATATATGGACACAAAGTGGGCACATTCTATGTATGTAGCAAACTAATCTACCAACGAGAGTTCAACAGAAACAACCGAGCACTGTCCATGATACTTTTTTTGTTTGCACTAATCTTTCAGGGTGTGCCCCCATCTTCAAGGGAGAAGCTTTAAGAAGGGAGCAACCCCCAAAATCTGGATGTTAGTGTAAATAAAAAAAGAGTCATGGACAGTACTGAATTGTTCTTGTTGCAAGTGCATTAATATGGCTACAATCACCTCATACAAAAGTGCACAAACTCTATAGATATAGCAAAAATGAGCACCCATGCAGATTGCAATGGTAGACAGGAAGAAAGACTGGACAATTTAATCATACCGGAAAATATGTTAGTTTCAGCCACATGATGTGTTGGTGACTATATGCCAGCCCTGACGACTTTGCCCAAGGTCACAGAATATGCTGCCTATGCCCCTTTAACAGATTGTTAGAATTCATCTTAACTCATCTTTATAATAACACGTATTAGTACCTCTTGGAACTTGCACAACAAAAAGTTCTTCTTTTCTAGGCTCTGCAAGAACATTCAGATGTAAGATAAACACTCAATGCTACCAGTAGGAAGCCTGCATTTCAGTTTAAATCATAATTGATTTACACTAAAGTTGTTTTCTTCCCATTCACTTTGCCTGATGTCTTTTGATTATTTAATTTTGCTGTTTGACAATTTCATGAACAAAGTTAAATTACATTTCTGTGTAGTTATCTAGTTGTTAGCTATTGTTCAGCCTGAAATTGGTAACCCTTTGACCCAGAATTCAAAATATTTAAAGTCTTTTACAAGTATTAAAAGCTAAACTACAGGCAAACAGCTAAATACTCAGTTGAATTATATAAAATGTAATTGTTTTGCCTGCCAAAGGATGTGGATTTCAGTTTATGCAGTACTAAAGCAAAGTCAGGCATCACTTGCTGGTACTTATAAAAGGAATAGTGTCCACTCTCTCTCCCCAACCATTAGGTTGAACAAAAAAAAAAAAAGAATGATTCCACCATTTACACATTTGAGGTGGATGGGGGAATCCTCCCCATTAAGCCTTTTGTATTCTAGCAACAGGGATACTTCCCACCCTGGTGTGTTCAGGGTGATAAGCAGTGTTAGTTTTCCGCCACACATAGCGTTTTGCCTTTAAACCACAAAGTAACATTTTGGTCTCATCTGACCAGAGCACCTTCTTCCACATGTTTGTTGTGTCCCCCACATGGCTTCTCTCAAACTTCAAAAGGGACTTCTTATGGCTTTCTTTCAGCAATGGCTTTCTTCTTGCCACTCTTCCATAAAAGCCAGATTTGTGGAGTGCACAACTAATAGTTGTCCTGTGGACAGATTCTCCCACCTGAGCTGTGGATCTCTGCAGCTCCTCTAGAGTTACCATGGGCCTATTGGCTGCTTCTCTGATTAATGCTTTCCTTGCCTGGCCTGTCAGTTTAAGTGGACGGCCATGTCTTGGTAGGTTTGCAGTTGTGCCATACTCTTTCCATTTTTGGATAGTGGATTGTACAGTGCTCTGTGAGATGTTCAAAGTTTTAGTTTTTTTTATAACCTAACCTGGCTTCAAACTTCTCCACAACAATATCCCTGACCTGTCTGGTGTGTTCCTTGGCCTTCATGGTGCTGTTTGTTCACTAAGGTTCTCTAACAAACCTCACAGAACAGCTGTATTTATACTTAGATTAAATTACACACATATGGACTCTACTAATTAGGTCACTTCTGAAGGCAATTGGTTCCACTAGATTTGAGTTAAGGGTATCAAAGTAAAGGGGCTGAATACAAATGCATGCCACACTTTTCAAATATTTATTTGTAAACGATTTTGAAAAACGTTTATCATGTTCCTTCCACATCACAATTATATGTCACTTTGTGTTGGTCTATCACATAAAATCCCAATAAAATACATTTACGTTTTTGGTTGTGACATGACAAAATGTGGAAAAAAAGGTCTCTGACATCCACCAGCTCCGTGATGTCATCATGGAGGAGTGGAAGAGGACTCTGGTGAACTCCATGCCCAAAAGTGTTAAGGCAGTGCTGGAAAAAAAATGGTGGCCACAAAAAATATTGACACTTTTGTCCCAATTTGGACATTTTCACTTAGGGGAGTACTCACTCTTGTTGCCAGTGGTTTATATATATATATATATATATATATATATATATATATATATATATATATATATATATATATTCTCAAGTTATTTTCATTTTTTTATGATTGCACTGTTTTGTTTTTTATAATATTTAAATTTGCTATACTTTACATAAAACAATGTTGTTGAACTGGAAAATAAACAATGCAATAGTGGATGCCATATGCAAAAATATTTTTTTGTGGTCTGAATTTTTTATTTTTTTTGCAAACTCCTGATACAGAAAACTGCAGCAGAATCCTTGGCACATCAGTTTCCCCAGACAACAGAGGTTTGTGAGTTTGCAATGTCAACCCAGCCTCTGGTGCCCAAAGAGCCATATCAATACCGTAAAAAGCTAGTATACTAGAGTATTTCATTATAGGCTGCAACTCCCAGTGTGGTGCTACTTCTGCTGCCTTTTTCCAGTCTGGCTCTAGGCACCACTTTTAATTAATGTGTACGTCAAACCCTAAAGCTATTGTAATATGTTTGGCATCTTACATCACTGTTTACAGTTTTTTGTAAATCTGTCTCAATGTTCTACCTGGAGATCCTACCAGTGACAACATTTCCTGTTTCAGGTCAACAAAGATTCTGGTTGCCTTACATTTAGAAACAGGGTTGTCCGCTTGCCTTGCTTGCTTCTTCTTTGGGTGTCGGTCTATATGATAGACTTGACAGGTAGCCTAAAGGCCAACTTAAAAGGTGCACAGGGCAGGCTGAGACAAGCTAGCAATGCTGCTGCTAATCCAGCTTGGACCAATGTAACTATGCATACTGTACACCATACTCATGGATACCCCTAAAACAATGATCCCCCTAACTTCCAGAACCTGTGCTGAGCAGCTGCCCTGCTGCATTCTGAACACACCCGATTGGCCCTGGTGCCAGATAACGATTGCTTAGCATTTTCTTAATGTATGCAAAGCATTCTTTGATTGCCAGGACCAATCCTGGGCTGGTGCGTGGGGTGCCGTAGAGGTGGGGTGCCAAAGCTTCAGAGTGTTCCCCTCCCTCCTCCTCTCCATGTCTGTGTCCAGACGCAGAGCGCATGTAGCAGGTGCTGCAGATCCCCATCCCGCTTGCTCTTGCCACCGGCAACTGACAGGAGCATATCGGAGGAGGAGAGACTGTGCCGTCGCCGCTCTGTGTTTCCTGCCCACCCCCCGTCCCTCCTCCTGTCAGAGGAGGAGAGCGAAGCAGCCGGAGATCAAAGCGTCCATGTTTCTGAGTGGAGATAGAACAGCCGTGGGCTTCTCTTCCCCCCTCCCTTTCCTCCTCGTCCTGCTGTACTAGTGAGCGGTGCTTGCCAGCACATCCGCCCACTATGTTTCTTCTCCCTCCTTTATAGAAGAGGATTGTGGGACATGTAGTCCTCAGGACTGCCGGCCCTACTGTAACCCGGAAACTGAAGCCCACACAGCATGCCCAGCTGAATGGGAGAGAGAGAGCCAGGAGCCCAGGAAATCTTTCAGGGAAGTGCACCCAGGACATTCTATGGAGAGGACAGTGCTGAGGGGACGCCATCAGAGAGAGAGAACCCTGCTGCCCTGTGCCACCAGAGGGAAAGCCATACAGCCTAGTGCCATACCTGGTGAAGAAAGGAACAGAGTCATTGCCAGAATCTAGATCTGAGCGCTACCCAGCAGAGTCACCACGGGCAACTCAGAGTGAGCCGACTCCTAATCAGAGGAACCATTGTTGCTGTATCGCTGGGTCAGTCAAGAAGGCCAGTCGGCCTTTATCTACTTGCATCAATAGGAACTGCAGTCTCTGACCACCTCTTGTATCATGTCTGCAGTCTCTGATCGTCTCCTCTACTATCTTTGCAGTATGTCTGGGGGCTCTTTCTAACAGACTCTCTCTAACAGAAGCCCTCTCTGTGTGCATCAGTGAGACCCCCCTCCAGGTCCCATTAGTGTATTCCCTTTCCTGTATTTTCTTCATTGTCAAAAGTTAATGGGAGGACCCCAGGGTAACAAAGACTTCTTAGGGGAGAATCTCTGTGTTTGAGTCGTTGCCATAGAAACATTTGTAAATGGGAGAAGTTAGTAAGATAACCACCCCCATGTGGGGGCGCCAAAAATATTTCTGCACCCAGGCGTCTGTGACCCTAGGATCGGCCCTGCATTGGACAAGGTGGAGATGCAGAGCAATGATGTCATGTGTTCCACCTTGTCCAGTCAAAAAATAAATACAAAGCATTTTATGAATGGTATTTGTGCCTAGAGGTCAACCTTCTTTGTTTACAATGCAGCATGGCAGCTTCTTGACACAGGACCCAGAAACTAGTGGAGATCACTGTGTTAGCAGTTTCTACTACAGTGATTTTCAGCTTCTAGAGTAACTATGTAAAAATATCCATACATCTTATTTAGCAACATCAACAAATTGGAATAGAGACATAATATAGTAATCATAAAGGATATGTATAATTACCTCCATCTTGTCCCTGGCTCACACCAGGGCAATTTGTCATGTGATT
Organism: Rana temporaria; assembly: GCF_905171775.1. Lineage (NCBI taxonomy): Eukaryota > Metazoa > Chordata > Amphibia > Anura > Ranidae > Rana > Rana temporaria. The sequence continues at coordinate 277,333,319 of NC_053492.1, read as the reverse complement.
TGACAGTTCAAAATTGCATGACAAGTTGCACCCCATTGCTGGCAATGGAATCGTTCAAACCATTGTGTCTCAATTTGCCATGAATTGAAAAGGTTCCTGCACTATGTTTTTATGATTTCATTGCAACTTGCATTGACTTCTGTTAAATGAATTCACAAGCCGCAGTGAAATTCAAGGTCCAAATTGCACTGATCGGTGGCTTTGAATTTGCGCTGAAGTAACGCGATTTCAAAGCTGCACTGGTGTCAACCAGGGCTTAAGGGAGCTAAACAAAACATAAACAGCAGACATGCTTTTTGCCTTTGTTAAGAATTCTTACTATCTGGATGAGGCATGGACTAGTGCTAAGGGTCACTATGGCTACTGAGTGGCTTAAATACCTTCCCAAAGCCAAACACGCCACAGTGCCTGTTCCAGCCTAGATACTTTACTCTCCTGCTGGTTTCCTTTCTCCACCAGCACATACAGATCTCCCTTAATCCTCATGCAACATAGTCCATATTGCCCCAATAGAAAACATGCTTATTAATGTAAAAATTTAAAGAAAAAGTTAAAAAGCAAAAATTTCCTTAACCCAACATGTTTTTGCCTCAACTACATGTGTAGTTGTGTTAAAGAAACCACATGGCAAATGGAGATATTTGCTCTATGATTACTATATCATGCCTCTGTATCTGTGAATTCATTATACCTTACGTGTTTTACATAGTTGTTTAATAAAAGCCAAGTTTTAGGTTACGGGGTAGTTTGGTGTGTGGGTTCAGTGCATCCCTCCTGGTGCTAATTTAGCAGCACCAACAAGTATCGAGGGGCACAAAATACAAAAACTTGCATATTAGAGAAGAAACATTTCTGTTGCTATAGATTTAAGTGAGAATGTTGCAGATTTTTACATCAGTTGTTATGGTGTTGCTGCAGTTTAGTGTGGTATAGTATAGTATAGGAGCTGCATGCATACAAAATTAGAAATTTCTACCAGATTTTTACCACCATACAAATCACAAGTGCAGAAATTAGAGATAATCCTCCTTAACAGGGGCAGAGAAAGCAATACAAACCTGGGGGGTTTTATCTGAAGTTTTATCTGAAATTCTACCTTAAATATCTTGACTTGTAAATGTGCATTTACAAATCATATTTCCTGGTGTGTACTATAGGTTGAGGCTTTTTTATGCCCAGTTCAGTTAATACATAAACATTATAAATCAGTGCTTTAAAAAAAACAGGCAGTCTTTTTTATGGAAGCTGGAAAGGATCGAGCCTTTATTGGCAGAGCTTCAAGGCACTCTATTAGTAATTATACACATGCCTAGGGTTACAGTGTCAAGCTGGGCATATAAAGGTGTATAGATTTTCTTTTTATGATACTTAGTCTTAGTATTACCTAATACTTATTTTACATGTGGATGTGTAATGAAAATTATATATCTTTTTACGAACATTTCTTAGGACAGTATTGCCTGTAATTGCAACTCTGTTTTAGAGAAAATCATTCAGATCTTCCTTCAAATAATTTTGCACCTTTTGAGTGTGTCAGTTACTTCCTTTCCCCGCCACACTGCGGTTTCTTCAGTCCCTAGGTCTCTACCTAATCAAGCCATACATTGATCGATGGCTGGTTCAACAGAAAGCACTTTACAATAAATGTTGCATTTTATTTGTTAAAAAAGGAGTATGTATATTATACAGTATATACACACACACACACTTTTTTTTATTTTTGAGGTGTGTGTGTGGGGGGGGGGGTCTTGGGTGAGTTCCCACAATTTTTTTTTTATCCAGGACTCTGAACTCTCCTTTTGGCCCCACATCCAATCCCTTTTCAAAGCTTGGAGCCTCAACCTCCACAACATCTCCAAACTCCGTTGTCACGAATGCTGGATAACCCCCGCTTGGGCACCTCACTCCTGTCTCCTTTTCTCCAAACGCACCCGCAGCTGGCAGACTCACCATAACCAGTCCTTAACCGCCCAAACACTAGGCAAACCACACAGATGTTGAGGGATAAACATGCAGAGCATAAAACTGTTTATTAAGTAAAAAACATACACCTCTAAAACAGTTAGGGACACTAGTGGACAAGGAAGAACCAATGGGACTCAACAATTGTACATTCAAACAGAGACTACAGTTGAAACACATAAAGAGATTATGATAAGCAGGCAGCCCCTCCTTACACATCCCCCACTGGGATGTATCTCCACAACTTTTGTCTACGTGACGTGACATAACATACTTAAACACAATAACAAGAGGGGGGGGGATGGGATGCAGCTCATATAGGGACCTTCATTACATTATCTCAATGCCATTTTATCCCTGAGTCTCGTAGCCTCTCGCTTTGGGCATACCACCAACTTGAATATGCCTTTATCAGCTAAAAGTACATTGTTTTGTGGAATTAAAGTATGTATTTATCCTGAACCGTCGACTGCAGACACAAATGTCTGGAGGTGGCGTTGTCTCCTGTTAGTGGGAGACGGCAAATAGCCCTCCAAATCTCCTGTTTTCTGCTGGGCCATAGTTTGTGGATAGGAGGCCAGCCCACAGCCCCCTCCAAAACACACAGTGACAATGGGTTCTGCCACATATGTCCCTTCCTAACCAATGAAACTGCAAAGCTCCTGATTCACTCCCTGGTTATCTCTCGCCTTGACTACTGCAACTCCCTCCTCACTGGCTTACTGTTTAATAGACTACCCCCCCCCCCTTCAGTCCATCATGAATGCTGCTACCAGACTCCACCTTACAAACCGCTCAGCGTCTGCTACCCCTCTCTGCAAATCCTGCCATTGGCTGCCACTCACCCCAACTAATTAAATTCAAAATACTAACAAAAGGTTACAAAGCCATCCACAAATATGACCCCAGCTACATCACTAGCCTAGTATCAAAATACCAACCTAATTGTCCTTAATTGTCCCAAGACTTCCTGCTCTCTAGCTCCTTCATTGCCTCCACCCATATTCACCTCCAGGACTTCTCCCGAGCCTCTCCCATCCTCTGGAATACCCTGCCCCAATTTGTCAGACTATCTATCTATCTTATTTTAGGCAATCACTGAAAACGTTTCTCTTCGGAGAAGCCTGCTCTGCCTCCACCTAACAACTGCACTTTTATTTTCTTCATCAGCTCATCCTGCACTGTTATTACCCTTCGTATCACTTGATCTTCCCTCCTAGACTGTAAGCTCTACTAGCAGGGCCCTTTGATTTCTCCTTTATCGAATTGTATTGTATTTGTACTGCCTGCCCTAATGTTGTAAAGTGCTGCCCAAACTGTCAGCGCTATATAAATCCTGTATAATATTAATAATAATCATATCCCCCTTCAGGGCTCAAAATGTCAAGTCCTGAACCACTAGCCAAACCGTAAAGGCCCCGTACACACGATAGAATCCATCCGCTGAAAAATCTCAGCGGATCGGTTTCAGCGGATAGATTCTATGGTGTGTACAATCCAGCGGATCTGTTTCCGCAGATTTTTATCCCCTGGGATGGATTTCAAGCGGATAAAAATTTGAAGACATGCTTTCAAATCTATCCGCTTGAATCCATCCCAACGGATTGATCCGCTGGTCTGTACAGACTCACCGGATCAATCCGTCCGAAGGGATCCCCCGCATGCGTCGTAATGATTCGACGCATGCGTGGAATTCCTTATATGACAGCGTCGCGCTCGTCGCCGCGTCATCATCGCGGCGACAGCGCGACACGTCATTGCGAGGGGATTTCGGCGCGGATTTCGATCCTATGGTGAGTACACTCCATCGGATCCAAATCCGCTGAAATCCTCAAGAGGATTTATCCGCGGAAACGGTCCCCTGGACCGTATCCGCGGATAAATCCTCTCGTGTGTACTAGGCCTAAGAGTTACTCGCCACCAGTTGCCCCACCCAACCTCTCCCCTGCCCCACCCCTAAACAAGCCCTTGTAAATGATCTCATGAAATTACACTGGTAAATGTTTTCAGCAGAATTAAGTTCCAAAAATAAATAACAACTTTAATAATATTAACATAAAGCATATCAGTACCCATCAAATACAGCCTCATTGTGCCCATCAAATGCAGCCGCACTGTGCCCATTAAATGCAGCTGCACTGTGCCCATCAAATGCAGCTTTACGGTGCCCATCAAATGCACACTCACTGTGTCCATCAATGCGGCCTCCCTGTGCCCATCAAATGCAGCTTTATGGTGCCCATCAATGCAGCCTCACTGTGCCCATCAATTCAGCATAACGGTGCCCATCAAAGCACTCTCATGGTGCCCACTAATGCACTCTCATGGTGCCCATCAATGCACTCTCACTTCAGAGGGCCCATATGTCACCCCTGTACACCTGTATAGGAAGAGGGCGGGGGCAGCATACAGAGGAACCGATCCCCTTCATTTTCCCATCCCCGATCCCATTCCCCTATCACTGCTACCACCGCTCACTGTCACACATCCCAGCCCCATGCTTCAGGGGGCCCATGTCTCACCCCTGTACACCCGGATAGGAGAAGCAGCGAGGGGCATATAGAGGAACCAATACCCTCCATTTTCCTCCTGCAGTCGCGGCTATTGGTTCCTCTATATGCCGCCCGCTGCCCCTCCTCTCTGGGTGTACAGGGGTGAGACATGGGCCCCCTGAAGCATGGGGCTGGGATGAGTGACAGTGAGCGGTGGTAGCAGTGATGGGGGAATGGGATGGTATCAGTGGTGGTGGGTTGATGGGGTGAGTGGCAGCAGTGGTGGGGGGGATGGGATCAGTGGTGGGTGTGAGGGCGGTTAGATCACTGGCAGTAGTGACGGTGAGGGGTGATGGAATCAGTGGTGGGCATGGTGGGATTGTGGTCGTAGTGGGATCAATGACGGGGGTGGTGGGATCAGTGGTGGTGGTGGGAGGGATGGGATCAGTGGTGGCTGTGAAGGAGGTAAGATCACTGGCAGTGGTGACGGTGGGGGGTGGGATCAGTGGTTGTGGTGGGATCAGTAGTGGTGGTGGGATCAGTGGCAGGGGTGGTGACATCAGTGGTGGTGGGTGGGATCGGTGGTGGTAGGATCAGTGGCAGGGGTGGTAACATCGGTGGTGGTGGGTGGGATCAGTGGCGGGGGTGGTGACATCGGTGGTGGTGGGTGGGATCAGTGGTGACATCGGTGGTGGTGGGATCGGTGGTGGTGGGGTTGGTAGTAAGAGGCAGAGGTGGTGGTGGGGGAGGATGACACCAGGGATAGGGATAAGATCTGTGGTGGTGAGGGGGGTCAGTAAGAGGCAGAGGTTGGGATCAGCTGCACTGACTATTCTTACTTTCTCAGTCGATTTTATCCTCTTCATCATTACTACCATGCCTCCAGGGATGCTCCTGTGTCATGGGATCTCCTGCATAGGGGAAAGCTTCTCCCCCTTCACTGCATCAGTGTCAGCTGGTCCAACTTCTTACATGGCTTTCCTTTCCTGAGGCTTTGCCTTTCAGCAGGCAAACAACCATGGCAGCACACACACTGGGTTGTGACTCCGGCCCCACAACCTGACAGGATAGGTTAACTATACATTTTGAAGGAGAGGCACCCCACCACATTCTCTGTAGCTATCATCCAATGAAGGGTGGGATGCTGTGTGCTGCCATGGAGATGCATCAGGAAAGGAAAATGACAGAAAGGTGAGTATACAATTTTCAGTTTTCCTGACGCATCATGGCAGCACACACACTGGGAAATAACTCGTCAGTCGGGAGGGTGCAATTAAAGTAAAGAATTTATTCATTATATGGCAGTAGATTTGACCTGAATAACTGATCTACCAAACTCTACTGTTGATAACTGAGCCGAATCTACCCTGTAGTGGGACATGAATGTACGAACTGTGTACTAAACACAATAATGCGACACTTTCTCCCTGGTGTGAAGAAAGCCTCTTGAGGGGGCGAGCAGGAGTGTCAGAACGCCCACTAACACACAGCTCCTTTATCTATCTGCAAACTAGATATCGTCCTGACCCTCCTACTCGCCCCCTCCCCCCTCAAGAGGCTTTCTCCACACCAGGGAGAAAGTGTCACATTACTGTGTTTAGTTACAGACAGAAGAACAGGAAGTGAAGATTTCTCAGAAGAAATAAGGACATTTAAAGCGGATGTCCGCTGAAAAAAAATATTAAAAGTCAGCAGCTACAAATACTGCAGCTGCTGACTTTTAATATCGGCACACTTACCTGTCCTGGAGTCCAGCGCCGTCTGCAGCAGAGGACGAGCGAACGCTCGTCACTCTGCTGCCCCCCTGCCATCCTCAGTGAGGGAACCAGGAAGTGAAGCGCCTGCCCGGTTCACTGCCCGGTTCCCTACGGCGTATCCGCGAGTCGCGCTGCGCCTGCTGTCTGGCTCCCGCTGTGCTCTGGCTCCCAGAACACAGGGGAGGGGGGACAGGAGGTGACGTCCTGCCCGCAGTCTGTGGCCGGAAGTGGGTGCAAATACCTGTCTTTAGACAGGTATCTGCACCCCCCCTCCCCCCGAAAGGTGACACCGGAGGGGGGGAGGGTTCCAATCAGCGGGAGTTCCACTTTAGGGTGGAGCTCCCCTTTAAAAGCAAAATCAAAGGATGAGGTAAGTGAAGGAGAACTGCACTAAGGTAAAGGAAGCTATTTAGGGGGATAAAATTACCTTTACAACCCCTTTAAGCTTCTTTAAAGCTTGTAATATGCCAGAATGTACCCCAGAGAGCACCAGATTGGGGTTCTCTCCACAGAGGCTCCTTTCCTGGCTGAAAGTCTCTCCTGTACAGCCTCTAGAGGCTTAACCTCGTGGGGGGAATGCAATAAGGGTGCTGAGTCTGTCTTCCATCTTGTCAGGTGAGGATAAAAAAAAGAGAATGAGGTGGGGTGCCTCTCCTTCAAAATGTATAGTTAACCTATCATGCCGGGTTGTGGGGGGCGGAGTCGCAACCCAGTGTGTGTGCTGCCATGATGCATCAGGAAATATCTATTTTCTCTAGCTCCATTCCTTGTCTTCCACATAGCATCACAAAAATGTGGTCTTGTCCTTAGTATTAAGGAATGGTAGAATGCATACCTTGTAGGTGTTTCCTGTCTGTCAAATATGTATTTTGTCCAAATCACGTTAGATGTGTTACAGAAGAGTACTTGCTATGAAATATATTATTTCTTAACAAGTGAATACATGAAACATCTCTTGAATGTTTTATTTATTCTTTAAGGATTAACTTTTCATGAAAAACAGCCTAAATCTCACTTGGTAATCTTGATTACAGTATGATGCTCACTTAAGGAATACCTCCTGTTGATCAATGTTGGATATCTTTCTAGAAAGACTGATGTACAGTACAACCCAGATATGCAAAAAGGGGTTGTAAAAGGAACACTGGATCAGATTTTCAAACCAATTTAGCATTGATATTATATAGGAGACAGGTTTCTTTAACTTAGTTTTACTTGCACTTAAGTCTGCAATATTTTGGGCACATTTTAAAATCGCATTTTATTCTTGTTTGTGAGATTTTTCCTGACCTCCCATCCCAGTGAAACCATTGGATTGATTTACTGAAGGAGTAGAGGCTGTTCATCTAAGGTGAAGATCACAATTGCAAAATGTGTGCGAGGGAATGAAGAAAGGGTGTGTTCACTTTGCATACCCAAACACGTGGAGGAAAATTGTACAAAAACAGATTTTTTGTTTTTTTCTACACCAAAAATGTTATGCAGCTTGCCAGTCCTTAGATGTGTTGGCTGCATTCATTTTCTTTGTTTCATACATTTTGTTCTTTATTTTCACCTGATTATTCTGCCAGTTGTTACACACTGTGGGCCAGATTGTCAGTCAGCAGCGTATTTCTGCGGCGGCGTAACGTATGCGATTTACGTTACGCCTCCGCAACTTAGACGGGAAAGTGCTGTATTCTCAAAGCACTTGCTCCGTAAGTTGCGACGGCGTAGCGTAAATCGGCCGGCGTAAGCCCGCCTAATTCAAATTTGGATCAGGGGGGCGTGTTTTATGTAAAACTACTGTGACCCGACGTGATTGACGTTTTTGCGGAACGGCGCATGCGCCGTCCATGGAATTTCCCAGTGTGCATTGCTCCAAAGTACGCCGCAAGGAGGTGATTGGTTTTGACGTGAACGTAAATGACGTACAGCCCCATTCACGGACGACTTACGCAAACAACGTACCTTTTTCAAATTTCGACGCGGGAATGACGGCCATACTTAACATTGGTACGCCGCACTTATGCCTCATATAGCAGGGGCAACTATACGCCGGGAAAAGCCTAACGTAAACGTCTAATGGATATCTATGCGTAACTGATTCTAAGAATCAGGCGCATAGATACGACGGGTCGGATTAGGACTTACGACGGCGTACATGGCGCTGCGCCGTCGTAAGTCCTTTCAGAATCTGGCCCTGTGAGTGCACAGGAGCTTGTAAACTCACTGATTTTCTAGAAAGAGTAACTGTTTTTTTATTATTGCACTTATCAAATAAATATGACAAAATACTTTCAGCGCATTGTAAAATGACGCCGGCAGGAACCCTCCCTCGATGCGGGTGGACGTTATATGACGTCCTGTGTTCCCGGCGATCTAGGGCGCGTGTGGCAACGCTCGTGATCCGATGCGGGTGCCCGGCAGCCGCGATTGCCGCTGGGCACCCGCCATTGCCGATGATCACGGCAGGAGTGTGGATCTGTGTGTGTAAACACACAGATCCACCTCCTGTCAGCGGTGAGGAGACCAATGTGTGTTCCCAGTACAGAGGAACACACATCGGTCTCCTCCCCTTGTGAGTCCCCTCCCCCCTACAGTTAGAACACACCTTAGGGAACATATTAACCCCGTCAGCGCCCCTAGTGGTTAACCCCTTCCCTGCCAGTCACATTTACACAGTCATCAATGCATATTTATAGCACTAATCACTGTATAAAAGTGAATGGTCCCAAAACGTGTCAAAAGTGTCCGATGTGTTCGCCGCAATGTCATGGTCTCAATAAAAAATCACAAATCGCCGCCAATACTAGTAAAAAAATAAATTAAAAAAAAATGCCATAAATCTATCACCTATTTTGTAGACAATATAACTTTTGCGCAAACCAATCAATATACGATTATTGCGATTTTTTTTTTTACCAAAAATATGTAGAAGAATACATATCGGCCTAAACTGAGGAAAAAAATTTTTTTTTTTTAATTGTGATATTTATTAAATAAAAAAGTAAAAAATATTGTGTTTCTTTTAAAAATTTCGCTGTTCTTTTGTTTTTAGCGCAAAAAATAAAAACCGCAGAAATGATCAAATACCAACAAACGAAAGCTCTATTTGTGGGGGGAAAAAAACATAAAGATTTAGTTTGGGTACAGTGTTGCATGACCACGCAATTGTCATTCAAAGTGCAACAGCGCTGAAAACTAAAAATTGGTCTGGGCAGGAGGGGGGTGAAAATGCCCTGTATGGAAGGGGCTAAGGAACGTCAAAGAACAGCTTCATTAGGATTTGCATACACTTTAAAGTGGCTTTTATTTTGCCTTTCCTTGTCTCCCCCTTCTATATGCTAATACCATTTTTAAAGTGATTCTAAAGGCTCATGGATTTTTACCTGAATTCTATGCATTAAGGTAAAAACATTCTGGGTGCAGCTGTCTCCAGCCCCCTCCCCTTATACTTACCTGAGCCCCATCTTGATCCAGCAATGTGCATGAGAGCAGAAGCTCTTCCGGGTCTCTTCCTTCTCACTGGCTCAACACAGCCAGCAATTCAATGAGAAGAGAGCGGGGGGGCTGAGCCATGCTGTGTGTGTGAATAGACACACAGAGCGTGGCTCAGGAGCGAGTCATCGCAAGTGCCCGCATAGCAAAAGGCTTGCTGTTAGGTGCACTGAGCAGTTGGAGGAGCCAGGACAGCCAGTGGGGTACCCAACAAGAAGAGGATTAGGGCTGCTCATGTTTGTTGTTAAAAAAAATAATCCTTTAGAGTTACTTTAAATAAAAGTTCTCAATTTTCATTGCATACTTTATTTTAGGCCCAGTGCCATTATCTGTCCAGTGCTGGCAGATCATAACTGGGACAAGGAAGCAACAAGGTGTGTAGATTTAGGTTTCAAAAAACATCACAGCACATTGCCTTGGTACTCCTCCAAGGAGCCTTCAACCCTGATGCAGGCAATAGGTTAGCTCTTGGTAGGAGTTATGCAAATATCAAAATGTCTTCAAGTGTAAGTAAACCCCCCTATTCTTTTCAGCCAAGGAAGCTGACATCTTTGTCTCTGTTTAATCTACAACTGCCATGATATGCCTGTGTGATCAGTTTAGACACCAGCCATTGGATGGCTTGACAGTTTGGTTGAGAGTACAACCAATAAGAGTGTTACATTTCTGGCACGTGCCAGAAATGAATGTGTTTTATGGATGGGTTTACTTCCGCTTTAATGTGTGGATTTCATTCTAAAGCAGAGCAAAGCTAGGCAGAATGCATATAAATGCAAACTGTCCTCAGTAATGGTCACTATATATGATGATAATTTAAATGCAATGAATGAAAGGGGCAAGCCAGGGACATTAGGGTTGGGGAGGAACTGGCTAGACAATGCTGCATGTCCTTTAGCCAAGAAAGTAGATGAGCACTTTCTTGCTGCAACTCCTGATGCACACAGGAGCTCACAGTGTGCAGTGAAATCAAAGTAAGCAATTTGAGTACAGGGGAGTAGCCTGTACAACCACGTAGGACTAAAGTAGGGTGCCCAGACATCCCCAGTTTCAGGGGACAGTCCCCGGATTGAGGACACTGTCCCCGGACCAAATCTGTCCCCGGTTTTGTCCCCGGATTGGATTTGAACAGGGGCTGGGGCAATTTCAAAGACATTCAGTGCAGAAAAAAATATCTGAATTACACACCTTCACTCTGCCGCTCCTACTAGCTTGGGGGGGGGTGTATTTGTTTCCATTATCTGTGCCCCTTTCTGATGATCATGTGCTTGTTGGAGCGGAGGGAATATTTCTCCAGTTTCGGGTGCATGCCCATTCCACTCCACTTCTGTTCTTCTGCCTTGGCTCAAGTCCCGGCCAGCTGCCTGCCTGCCTATCACCTTGCCTTCCCTGAGGAGGGATCTTCTTTCGCTCCCCATCCAGTAGTAGCCGGGGACCGGAGAGTGAGACTTGACAGGCTGTGAGGTGGGCGGCGACGGGCAGAGAGTCAGTCAGTCAGTCAGTCAGTGTCAGAGGTGGAGTAGGGTGCTTCGGACCTTCTGCTTACGAGCCTGCTCCCACCCAGACCTGGCAGTCAGAAACTAGGCAGACTTCCATTACCTGTGCTGCACAAGGAACAGCTCCTAGGAACCAGGAATCCAGCTCTTTTCTCTCCTCGTGGACTCCTTCTTTCTCCGCAGGTAAGACCCTGTCTCTCAGGGCCTACCATCCTGGGGAACCACTGACGGCCGTCCTTCTCAGGGCAGCCGTCACACAGACCCCACACTGCGGCTCTCTATTCCGTCTTTTGCTCGGCATCCCCACTCGCACGGCCACCCACGATTGTGGTGGCCCCCAGACACCCCCCCTGGGTGTATTTTCGGCGCTTTTCTGCGTTTTTACACGCCCGCGCCAGCCTGCTACTTTTCGCGGCCGCCGCGCCTCAGGAAAGTCCGCGGCTTCAGCCGCGGCCTACCGGCGCTCCGACCGTTTCTCCCTGCACCTGCCACCAATAGTGCAGTTCTCTCTGATTATCGCCCCTGCACCCCTAGAGGTCCCCTCCACCCCCCTGTTTAGCAACCAGATCGGTGGAATCATTTTTTTACCAACCTGATTGCCCCCCCAGCCTGGGTCCTGTGTCTTTGCCTGGCGGCCATCTTGGTGCACCCCAGCAACAGTGACACCCAGCATCCCCCCCCCTTTTTCCCCTCATTAAGTCAACAGTCTTTGATCCAGGGCTTGAGCCGATCGCCTTTAGGGATCAGGAAGGAATTTTTTTTCCCTGCCGCAGCACATTGGCAAGCTTGCCCAGGGCTTTTTTTGCCTTCCTCTGGACCAAAAATTGCTGAGAGCGAGGATTCTGCGAATCCTCTCTCACCGAACACCCGCACCCCCGCCCACGGTGACTGGCAACAATGGTTAAATTGCGATACTCTGCAGAAACCATTTGGGGTCTGAGACAATTCGCAACAATATTACCTGCCGTCACCACAAAAGCCTTAAAATCAGATCAACTTTTGAGAGTCGATCGACGATCGATCATCAAAAATTTCAACCATTCAACACAGCTCAACCACATATCATGTGCGTTGCTTAACACTAGATCGGCAGTTAAACACCGTTCAGAAATCCATGATTTCTTACTACAAAACGATCTAGACTGCCTCTTTATTACAGAAAGTTGGCTGTCAGACGACTGCAACACCATTCTCGGAGAACTGGTACCAGCAAATTATCGCATCCTAACGGAAAAAAAAGAATAGGGCAAAGAGGAGGAGGCCTGGCGGTGATTCATAAGTCTCATATTGCAATCACTGAACCGGTCCTTCAAAATCCTCTACCTTTTATGGAAACCCTTACGCTTCAACTTCAAGCTCACTCCCAGGAAACCGTTCACATTCTCCTCTGCTACAGGCCCCCTGGGCCCAAATCGCAGTTGCTTTCAGCATTAACGGAGTTCATATCCACTTACTCCCTTAACAGCAATCATCTTTTGCTGCTCGGGGATTTCAATCTGTGGGCCAACTCCTCACAGGATCCCATCGCGGAGGCCTGCATCGACCACCTGGAAGGGTTAGGACTTCAGCAACTTATATGCGGACCCACGCATGCTTCAGGTCACACACTCGACCTAATTTTCAGACAAAATCTGAAAATAAACATTTTGGGTAATGAACCTTTGCCATGGACAGACCACCATGCAATTAGCTTCATAATTCCCAGAATTCCACTAGTTATGAAAGTACCCAAGCCGGTGACAATACACTGGGCTAGATCTCAGAAGAAGCTCCACTCGGAACTCTTCAGATCTACCCTGGGAAACCGAATTGGGGCTATTCCTCCTCAGCTAGCAGCCTCAGATACATTGGATGCCATAAATGCAGCTCTGCTACAGTCAGCCGACTTAGCAGCACCAAAGCGCAAAGTCCGCAGCCGGGCAAAAAAGTCCAGCTGGTTCAATAACCAGCTGTCGCTATTGAAGCAAGAGCGCAGAAGGGCGGAAGCCGCCTGGAAAAGAAGTCCTTCAGAAGACCGCCTCAACTTCTACAAAGCAGTAACAACAGGATATCACAAGGAAATTTTCAAAGCCAAAAAACTTCACTTTTCCATGGTGATTAACAGCGCAATGAATCGCCCACGCGAACTCTTCAGGATGGTCACCCAGACCATGAATCCGGGATGTCTTGAAGTCCCCACTTCAGACACCCAAGAGTTCTGCAATGAACTATCGGATTTCTTCATCAACAAAATTGAAAAAATTCGGGTAAGTATTCGGCAAAACAATACTCCACTCAGCCCCCTCTTCAATCAACTACAAAACACTGACAGAAAGCCTCTACAATCAACTAAGTTCACTCTGGAACCCATCTCCATCGATACCACCAAAAAATTCATTGGTGCGCTGTGCAACAGCACAGCACCCAATGACATCATTCCCACCAAGCTACTGAAGGAATGTGCCGACATCCTGGCGCCTCCAATCACACAGCTTATAAATCGGTCATTTAAGGAAGGCATAGTGCCTTCCCTGCTGAAAGAGGGCACAATCCTGCCGATCTTGAAAAAACCTAATTTGGATCCTATGGACCCAACTCACTGCCGTCCCATAACAGGTCTAAATGCTCTGTCCAAGATAATGGAGAAAGTGGTGGTAAATCAGCTGCAACAGCATCTGGATACCCACAACCTACTCGATCCATTTCAATCCGGGTTCCGTCCCGGACACGGGACAGAAACGGCCTTACTGAAAATATGGGACGATGCGCTCGAGGCCGCAGACGAAGGAGAATCGTGTCTCCTGGTTCTGCTGGACCTAAGCGCAGCCTTCGACACAGTAGACCATAAATTGCTACTGAGACGACTAACAGAAGTCGCCGGAGTCTCAGAAGATGCCTTACCATGGTTCTCCTCTTTTCTCGGAAACCGATCACAAACAGTGAAACTGGGATCTTTCACGTCAGAAAAACGCACGGTGCCATGTGGGGTCCCCCAAGGATCCCCCCTATCACCGGTGCTGTTTAATATCTATCTTCGTCCTCTCTTTGATATTATCAGTAGCCAAGAACTACTCTATCACTCTTATGCAGACGACACGCAGTTGTATTTTCGCATCTGCCACAAAAAGGATCATCATCTCAGATTAGAGAAATGTCTCTCTTCAATAGAAAACTGGATGACTAAGAGTTATCTCAAACTCAATAGCGCTAAAACAGAACTCTTTATGTTCGATGCCAGTCGGAAGAGACAACCGGCAACAAACTGGACACCATCGCCCATCCTGGGACAAATTATCTCCCCTAGCTCCAAAGTCAAAAGTCTAGGAGTCACGTTTGACACCTTCATGACAATGGACGCACAAATAGGGTCAGTAGTCAGCGGGGCGCACCATTTGATGCGCCTACTACGCAGACTTATTCCATTTATCCCCAAAGAAGACGTAGCAGTCGTGGTGGGAACAATCGTGAATTCCAGACTGGACTATGCAAATGCCCTTTACCTCGGGCTCCCCAAGTACCAAATCGCTCGTCTTCAAGTCGTACAGAATACGGCCGCTAGACTGGTGACTGGGAAAAAATCTTGGGAATCAATCTCACCTTCACTGAGATCCCTTCACTGGTTGCCAGTGAAAGACAGAATTGCATTCAAAGCACTCTGCCTGACACATAAGTGCATCCATGGGAAGGCTCCTAGATATCTATGCGACAAGATCAAACCGCACAATTGCAACCGCATTCTGCGATCCACCGACCAAAATCTGGTCAAGGTTCCTAAAACCAAATACAAGTCCAAAGGAGAAAGAAGGTTTGCTTTCCAGGGCCCCAGGCTTTGGAATGCTTTACCAACCAGCATTCGGTTGGAGCAAAACCACCTGTCTTTCAGAAGGCAGATCAAAACCCTGCTTTTCTGAAGGCATGAGACACAAACAACTAGCGCCCAGAAGCGATTCAGTTCGCATGTGCCGCGCTATATAAATTTTTCATTCATTCATTCATTCATTCATTCATTCAGAGTTGCTGATTGCTGCAATTACTATTAAAAACTAAAAATGTCCCCGGATTTCATTTTAGAAATCTGGTCACCTTAGGCCTCATACACACGACCGAGGAACTCGTCGTAAATGAAACATTGTTTTCCTCGACGAGTTCCTTGTTAGGCTTGTCGAGAATCTTGACAAGCTTTCTTTGCATACACACTGTCAAGACAAAATCTTGTTGTTCTCAAACGCGGTGACGTACAACACGTACCACGGCACTATAAAGGGGAAGTTTGATTCCACTGGCGCCACCCTTGGGGCTGCTTTTGCTAATCTCATGTTACTGCGTGTTAAGTAACAGTTTGGTGAGAGACGATTCGCGCTTTTCAGTCAGTTACAGCGTGACGAATGTGCTATCTCCATTACAAACCCTACTTTTACCGAAGGCACACTCCCATCTCATACTTTATTCTGAGCATGCGCGGGTCTCTAAGCATACACACGAATGTGTCTCTCGTCGTAAACCAGCCCGACGAGAAACACAACAAGGAAATTGAGACTCCGACGAGGAAAAAGAGAACTTGTTCTATTTTTTTCTCGTCGAGTTCCATGACGAAAAACATACACACGACCGTTTTCCTTGGCAAAAAAGCTCTGCCACCAAGTTTCTTGATGGATTCTGTCGAGGAAAACGGTCGTGTGTACGAGGCCATAGACTAAAGATGAGGCTGGAGTTCAGCATTAACCACCTTATTTAGTAACATTCACTTTGCAAAGTCAATAGACTTTACTCCATTAGAAAATCAGCCACCATGTTTGCTATCACATATGGCACTTGTTTTATGTTTGTTAGAGTATAGTTTATTGTCTTTCCAAATTGTACTTTTACAACATTACTACTATCTTGCTGGAGTTTATCAAAGTGTATAAAGCCACTTATTTACTGAGTAATAAATGACAATGTTTTAAAAGCATGCCTTAATGTCTCACTATAAGTGTTTGCTGTTATAGGAACACAGTAAATAACAATTTTATGGCCATTTAAAGTCTCTTAAGTAGCTGCATTACACAATGATGTATCCATTATCATATTATTTCATTTACAAAAGCAGTTTTTGTTCTAGTACGTGGTCTAACTTCAGTTTTTCAATGCTAGGCTAAGAATAATAATAATGCAGAAATATGAAAACTTCAGGACTAACAAAGCTATTCAGCCTGAAACAATACACCATATCAAATGTTCTTGTTATTTTTTAGGAGACAAGATGCTACTTTAATTAGGATAGCTTTAATATATTTTGGGATTGTGCCTAAGCTCCTAGTGTTGCCATGACAGCTTTCAGACAGGATAGGAACAGAGCTTAAACAAGAATCAAACATGGTTTAAAGATTTCTTCTAAACAATATTTGTATCTAAATTGGATACCCAACATAAACCGCATTTTAATTTTTGAAATCGATGAAGCATGCTTTGATTCTGTAAATAAAATTTTATGTGCTGCTGGCAAAGGGCTATTTTAAGTGAACTTGTTGCTTTGGCCTGCACACATTTTAGTTTTGGTTAACGTGGAGAAGGATTTGAACATCTGTTAATTAGAAATGTTCCTTCTTAATGTCCTAGTGACCACCAGTCTTTAGTAGAGAAAGTAATGCCGCGTACACACGGTCAGAATTTCAGACAAGAAAAAGTTCAATGTGAGCTTTTGGTCGGAAATTCCAACCATGTGTAGGCTCCATCTGACTTTTTCTGTCAGGGTGGTTCTCATTTTTTCCGATGGGAAAAATTCTTGTCGGAAATTCCAATCGTCTATATGCAATTGCGACGCACAAAAAAACACGCATGCTCAGAATCAATTCAACGCTTTCTCGGAATCATTGAACTTAATTGTTCTCAGCTCGTTGTAGTGTTGTACGTCACTGTGTTCTTGACAGTCGGAATTTTGTGTGACCGTGTATGTGTGCAACGCAAGTTTGAGCTAACATTCCGTCGGAAAAAAATCCACGGTTTTCTTGTCGGAATTTCCGATCGTGTGTGTGTGGCATAAGGGTACATTTCCAGATGGAGATGCAATTTGTATTTATTTTTTTAAATAAGAGAGGTGCTAGCCATCTCCGCTCTATTTAAAAGGTGTTTTATTAACATATGTGTCCTAGTTAAAAGGATTTTCCTTGACTTCCTGCTCTAGTAGCTGTATGTCACCAGCACAAGAAAATAGTGGAGGTTCCCTAAAAGGGATTCTGTCTTGAGAGAAGTATAGGGACTGCCATTGCACTCCTTGTTTTAAAAATGCTAGTTGCTTAGCTGTGTTTGGCATTGGTATGTTTCAGTCACAGACCCTGAACAAGCATATAGTAATAAAGTGTCAGAACTACTTATCTCCATAGATGTTCTAGATCAACAACACATCAATGTCAAAGTATCTGATTGACCAACCACAGATGAAATGAAAATGTGACACTGTACCCATATCTTTATTGTTAGCTATGTTGAAGAGCTTTTGGTAAAGATCAGTAATGGGAATATATGTGGAAAAGTGTTACTTTTCTGTATGGCAGTGATGCTTACACTTCCTGGCAGGATTAAATATGTGATCCAAGATTATACCGGAGTAGTTTCAGTTCCTTCAAATTAAAGGGGTGTTCCACTGCTCCACAAAATAAAGGAAATCCCTGCATCGAACCCTTGATTTGATGTAATGTAGGTATTTAGTCCTTCAAAAATCAGCTGCAGCACTGATGCAGCATTTTCCTGTGTGGTAGAGCACTGACCTTTTCAGGACAGCTGGATTCTGAGCTTTGCATGAGTTGCACCAAAGTTGGCAGATCATTCCAAGTGCAGCAAAAGCATCAGACCTGCTTTTGAGAACTGCTTGACTAGGGCTTCAAACATTGACAATGACACTGTTCCACTACCTGAAAAAACTGCAATGAGTCTCAACACATTACAATTCAACGTGGAAAATATATTTTAAGCTCAACTCCAACAAAACCATTTTAAAGATGTTTTAGGATACAATCCGCAAACACAAGAGCCTCTGGCAGTTTTTCACTGAAAATGTGTAAAGTTATAAAACTTGTAAATACACAGACTTTGTATATACAGAATTAGTAGGTATGATGCCTGGTATAGAGATGCGACTCGGTGTACATCTTGCGGCATTTATGCATTCCTTCGATCGAGGGCGAATACTGCTGTGCAAAATGTAAGCACATTGTTTCCTGGAATCCCAGGTTCTGAATCTGGGTAAGCAACTGTCAGCACTGAGAAGACCCTCCATACGAAAGGAGAGTCAGGAACGTACCCAGCAGGTGTCAGCAGGGGCCAGCACAGAGGCGGGTGGAGACAAAGATGTGCAGGCACTAGAAAAGAGTAGATGGGGGATAGTCAGGAAGGGTAGAGGGGGAAGTGCCAGGGAGGCCGATCCAGAGCTTGACCATCCCAATAAGTATGCTCCAGCAACATAAAGTTCAAATCTGGGATTTTTTTAATGATGCCTAAGAAAGTGTAAAATAAAGTAGTAGCTCTGGCTGCAATACTCACCTTCTCTCTGTCACTGTCCTCTGGAGTAATTTATCCTCACCATGTTCTCAGTCTTTCATATGGAATGATGCCAAACATTATTCAACCCACTGCTGTAAGTGCAGGGCCCCATGTGCTGACAAACTCGGATGGACATCATCATAGCGCGCCTTGCACTCACAGTACAATGCACAGTAGAGAACATCCCAGCATCACAGAAGAGGACCCCTCTGTTTCATGTGAACAGCTTGAACACATTTGGAAATAGTAGGTTTAAATGAAAAACATCCTTGTCACACCCACACACCCACGGCTTCACTGGAGCAGGAAGTGAGGGGGAATCTTTTTAGTGGTGACGCAGAAAAAGACAGAGGTTTTACCTTTACCTAGTTGGTTTTCGAGGATTCAAATTGTGCAGCATTAATTCTGAAGTTTGATAAAGGCCGGCCTTACACATTGTTTTCCCTGCAAGCCGACCCCATCCCTGCAGAAGACCGTGATTATCACTAGTGGCTATTGCTGCCGCTAGTGATAATTGCAAGAGAATCCAGAAGGCTGGTTGTACCCAAGTTGATCAATCAACTAAGTACATTTAGCCTGCCCAATAACGATTTGAACCATGTATGGCTGGCCGAACTTCTTGGTAAATCACTGACCTGGAAGGAGCATGCAGCAAGAACATTTCATATGAGCATACTTGTTTTAGATACATGTAGTACTGACACAAGGATAAACAAAGACAACAACAATGTCAATATATCTGTCCCTTGAAAGGCTTTGGACATAATTGTCAGTCTCTAGAATTGTTGAATTCTATTGCTTTGTGGAAGAAAAAGGTAATTGGGTAAGTAAATGACCTCATAAACCACACACTATTAAATAAAAGTAAAAAAAAAAATGAATAAATTGATGCATTTATATTATGATCACAAATTGAAAACAAGTGTTCAAGCACACCATACACATCTTAGTTTGATAAGATGATATAATAAAAATTTCCATCTCATTCAACTAATAATATTCTGTTTGCTCTCATCAGAAACCCCAAACGCATCTGACTTAAAAGCACGACACATGTTGTAATCTTTGAACAATCAGATTACTACATCAAACAAAACATTGTATCGTGTTGCATGTTGGCCTTTTTAAGGTTTAAGCAGATTGTGATGTGTGTGTGATGTGGTTATCAAGTTCTACAAAGCGTTCTTTATGGCTGTCAGTGAGATTGTAAAATCTGCAGTCAGGCGGGAGTGGTCTGTGATGCCCCTGCAACCCCCCTCTGGGAGTGATGGAACAAGATGTGATGAGTTGGGATTAGTGGAAATGTTGCTTTATATTTTACAATATCAAAATCAAAAAAATCTTTTCATCGCACAGAGGATCTGTATTCAATGTACAAAACAATATCTGATGCTGCTGCTGTTGTTTTTAATTAGAAGCTGAAGTTTACAATTAGTTGCTTAAAAGAGTGACAGATACTTTGACTGGATCATCATGGAAATGAATAACTGTATATCTGCACTTTGTCATCTCCTCGCTATACTCCCTTTGGGAGGTTTACATGCGCTTTATCATAAATAAAAAACAAACAAAAAAAAGTCATAATTGGAAATAATGTTAGTAGCCAATTCAATTATTGTCATTATTTGTTTCCATCAACTTTATCTACATCTTCATATGTTTCATCTAATTAAAGCCAAACTCTGTAAAATCAGAGAATCCTCTCTTGCAAGGGGGGTAATCAAACATTTTTTTACCCAATTCTACCCTCCCCTGGCAGATGGTGCTCACCCATGCTTCTTCAGTGGAATGTCCCTCGGTGTCATCACATCCAATGAAGGGCTACAGACCCTGCCTTGGTCTTGATGACATCAAGACCTAAGACCAGTGGAGCATAGGGGAGAAGATGCTGCAGGGACTGGTCTGGCAGCATGGAGGACCAGAGGATTGGGTAGGTCGATCATCTTGTCTATATCCTGTAGACCTATGCAAAGAATTAAACCTTGCAGTGAGGGTGTAGGCCAGAGTTGGGCTTTAAAGTGTAATTATAATCACATATAGGGAAGAGAAGGATTAAAACCCCTACCAATTACATTTTTGCTGGGTGTGACCCATTGGGGAGGCTTCCCTTCACTTCTTGTCATGGAGATGCAAGAGAAGGTGAGAAGAAATCTTTACACATTCATTTCTTAGTTGTCACTGGAAAGGTTATGCCCATTGGAAGGTTTCCCTTCTGTTCCTTTTCCAGTGTCACCTCAAAATGGTGATTGTTCTCTTAAAATTCTGGTGAGAATAGTTATTTGGACAAATAGAGTGGGGGTATCTCCCTATAAGGACCAGAGAGCAGTAAAACCTTTTAGGTCTTGAATAAAGTGGAGGAGGCTTGGAAACTCTGTTTGATTTTTTTTTTATTATTTATCCTCATTGTGGGATTTTTTTTTATCACTTTCTGAATCATCTTTGGGACAAAAAGTGACAATAAATCTCCCCCAATGACAAGACCTTCTGTTTTTGTTGGTGCGTTTTCAACTCGCATCTTGTGTGGACCCCTCAACAGGAACACTGGTAGGTATAAAGACCCTACCCAAAGTCTATAAAATGCTTTGGCTTGTAATGCACTTAAAAAAATGCACTTTAAAGGGTTTTTTTCAATTTTATTTTGTGTTTTTTTATGTTTTTTTTTTTTTTTCAGATCTGTCAGCACTGGCTAAGCCAATGTTTCTGGAATTACCTGGACTGGAGTGAGATATGCCACTACTTTGCTGTGTGTATCCTTCTTGGGGTGGATTATCAGGTATACATGTGCATAGCAATATTCAGGCACCTACAGCAAGAAATTCTACAACATACACAAACCCAGGACCTGCAGGTCTTCCTGAAAGTAAGTCTATCTAAAACAATTAAATAAATAAAAAACTATTTTTTTTATAACCTCACGACTATACATTATAACAATCCAGACTGCAGTGTAAATTTGTGTAAAATACAAGTAGATTGGGAAAGATAAACATACAATTCATATTTTCATATGTTCTGGCACCTGCATACAATGTCACCTGTCACCCCTGAATACAATGCTAACTGAAGGCAAGTCTATGAAGTACATAATCTAGAGCAAGTACCCTCTTGCACATCTTCTAAATCTGTCACTGCAACCCTGAGGTACAGGCACTTCCTGAAACATGCACATTTTTATTGTTTATTTATTTTATCTTGTGCAAGCTTCTCAACAGCCTTGAACAAGCATTACATTTTCAGATTAAACAAGGTGATGGGTAGGCAGAGCCTGCCCTCTACAAGTGACAAAGACTGTAAAGATGATGGTACCAGCAAAATCTCAACCCTGGCAACTGTCTGTGGAGCATCTTTTCCTTCATGGCAATCCAACCACTTCAAACAGATTCAGAAACACTGGATGCCATAAATACAGCCCTATTACAGTCAGCCGACTTAATAGCGCCAAAACGCAAAACCTGCATCCGGAAAAACAACTCCGGCTGGTTCAACAACCAGCTGTCGTTACTAAAGCAAGAGCGCAGAAGGGCGGAAGCCGCCTGGAAAAGAAGCGCTTCAGAGGAAAACCTCACCATCTACAAGGCAATAACAAGAAAATACCACAAAGAAATCTTCAAGCCAAAAAATATCACTTTTCCAATGCCATCACCAACGCCATAAACCGCCCCCGCGAACTCTTTAAGCTGGTCACTCAGACCATGAATCCAGACTGTCTTGAAGCCCCCAATTCAGATACCTAAGAATTCTGTAATGAATTATCGGATTACTTCATCAATAAAATTGAGAGAATCCGGGAAAGCATTCAGCAAAACAATATCCCCCTCAATCATTCACACAACACCCATAGAAATTTACTACAATCAACAAAGTTCACTCTGGAACCCATCTCCATCGATGCCACTAAAAATATCATTGGTACTTTGCGAAACAGTACAGCGCCTAATGATATCATCCCCACCAAACTGCTGAAGGAATGTGCCGATATCCTGGCACCGCCCATCACGCAGCTTATAAACCAGTCATTCAAGGAAGGCATAGTGCCCTCCCAGTTGAAAGAGGGCACAATCCAACCCATCTTGAAGAAACCCACCCTAGACCCCAAGGACCCAATTCACCGCCGTCCCATAACAGGCCTAAACGTTCTCTCCAAGGTAATGGAGAAAGTAGTGGTACAACAGCTGCAACAGCATCTGGATACCCATAATCTACTTGATCCATTTCAATCGGGTTTCCGCCCCGGACACGGGACAGAAACAGCATTGCTCAAAATATGGGATGACCCCCTCGAGGCCGCAGACTAAGGCCCCGTACTCACGACCAAACATGTCTGCTGAAACTGGTCCGCGGACCAGTTTCAGCAGACATGTTTGGCCGTGTGTAGGCCCGAGCGGACCATTTTCGGGCGGATCGGACAGGTTTCCAGCGGACAACTGTTTCCTGGACTTGCTTTAAAACAGTCCGCTGGAAACCTGTCCGCCCGGACATGTACAGTCGTCTGTACAGACCTACCGTACATGTCCTGCCTCCCGCCATCCCTCGCATGCGTCGAATGACTTTGACGCATGCGTGGAAGCCTTTCAACGCGGCATCAACGCGGCGACATCAACGCGGCGACACCGTGGACACGCCCCGCTTATTGTTTACGCGCGGACCTCTGTTCGATGGTGTGTACGGCCATCGAACAGAAGTCCCTGGGCAGTCCCCGGGCAGACATGTCCGATGAAAACGGTCCGCGGACCGGTTTCATCTGACATGTTTGATCGTGAGTACTCGGCCTATGGAGAATCTTGTCTTCTAGTTCTGTTGGACCTAAGCGCAGCTTTCGACACGGTACACCACAAACTGTTACTGACTCGGCTGGCCGAGGTTGCCAGAGTCGCAGAAGGTGATTTATCATGGTTCTCCTCCTTTCTGGAAAACCGATCACAAACAGTGAAATTGGGACCTTTCACTTCTGAAAAACGCACGGTGTAATGCGGAGTCCCTCAGGGATCCCCTCTGTCACTGGTGCTGTTCAACATCTATCTTCGCCCTCTCTTTGAAATCATCAGTAGCCAAAAACTGCTTAATCACTCATATGCAGACGACACGCAACTGTATTTTCGCATCTGCAACAAAAAGGATCATCATCTCAGTCTAGAGACATGCCTCTCTTTGATAGAAAACTGGATGACAAAGAGTTATCTTAAACTCAACAGTTCAAAAACAGAACTTCTTCTGTTTCACGCCAGTCGTAAGAATCCACTAGCAACAACTTGGACACCTCCGCCCATTCTGGGCCAAATCATCACCCCTAGCTCCAAAGTCAAAAGTCTCGGGGTCATTTTCGACACCTACATGACAATGGACGCACAAATAGGGTCAGTAGTCAGCGGATCTCACCATCTGCTGCGCCTACTACGCAGACTTATTCCATTTATTCCTAAAGAAGATGTAGCAGTCGTGGTGGGAACAATTGTGAACTCCAGACTGGACTATGCAAATTCCCTTTACCTCGGACTCCCAAAGTACCAAATCTCTCGTCTGCAAGTCGTTCAGAACATGGCTGCCAGACTTGTGACTGGGAAAAAACCATGGGAATCAATCTCACCTTCACTGAGAACCCTTCATTGGTTGTCAGTAAAAGACAGAATTGCTTTTAAAGCACTCTGTCTGACGCATAAGTGCATTTATGAGAATGCTCCGCAATATCTATGCGAAAAGATAAAAGCTCACAACTCCAATCGCGTTCTGCGATCCACCAACCAAAATCTGCTCCAGATACCCAAAGCCAAATTCAAGTCCAAAGGAGAAAGAAGATTTGCGCTCCAGGGTCCCAGACTATGGAACGCTTTACCAACCAGCATTCGGTTGGAGGAAAACCACCTGACCTTCAGAAGAAAGATCAAAACTCATCTCTTTTGATGTCAAAAGAGACAGGAACAACAAGCGCCCAGAGGCGATTTAGTTCGCATGTGCCGCGCTATATAAGTTTTTCATTCATTCATTCATTCATTCATTTACTGTAATCCCTTCCCACCCATCCACGGCATCTAACATCTAATTCCCCGTACACAAGATCAGGCTTTTGCCCGGCCAAACTCACATCGGAATTCCAACGGAGTAAAAGAGAACATGTTCTCTATGTAAACTCTGACAGAATTCCTCAGAATATCCGATGGAAAAACTCTGATGGGCATACACACGGTCAGAGTTTCCGATGGAAATTCCGATCATGTGTACAGGGAATAAGAATTGTCGGCCGGCATTCGGCCCGTGTGTGCAGAAGCCAGCCGTTCAGCCAGCTTCCGGCGAAGACTCATGACCGAAAAAGGTCTGCTGACCTGATGGGCTTTCTCAGCTGATGGTGCTGACCGCAGTGTATTGGCGGGGGGCCATCCTCATGTCAGGACACAAAAGCTTAGCAGGGGAGATTGCTGCACTAACATCGGCTTGTCAGTACCTGAGCTGTTTTTTTTTTCATTCAACCCGCTGCACAGGGCTTACAAACCAAGTGTGGTAACAAGGATTTGAACATCCTGTGCATTAACAAATTGGTTTTGCAATGTTTGCTGTAAACATTGCAGAACAAATTTACAAAAACTATAGCAAACTGCAAAATAAATAAATACATACATTGGCCCGGATTCACGTAGCACTTACCATCGCCCCTTGGTGCCCCAGAGCCCCTCCTCCCTACAACCGGGCCTCACCCAGCTGCACAGCCCCCGGCTCGGGCCTAGTCCCGGTCGGCGGCCATCTTGCTACACCCCAGCAACTGTGATATTGCTGGGACATAGCCCAACTCCCCTTCCCCAGCCCTAAAGCTGGGATTTGGCTCCGACCCCCACATCCTCAGGTCCAACAGCTCCAATTCCAGGGTCCGCCACCACTTAGTGTTTGATCCAGGGCTCCCCCGATCGCCCTTGTGGGATCAGAAAGGAATTTTTTTCCCCCGGTCACGGCAGATTGACATAAGCACGGCCAGGGTTTTTTCGCCTTCCTCTGGATCAAACGGGGAGGAAGATTTGCCGAGTGGGGAACCCACTTGGAAATCGCCCTTCCCATCATCATTGAATACCTCCCCGATCAATTATCACTTTCCCTGGCGTTTTTCTGCAATTATGCCTAATCATTTGGGGTCTAAAGCCATTCACCTCAATATTACCAGACGTCACCAAAAAAGCTCTAAGGAATGAGCAACTGTTAAGAATCAATCGACGATCGACAGTCAAAAATTACACGCATTTACCCCAACCTAAGTATATATCGTGCGCTTTGGTCAATACAAGGTCGGCAGTAAAACACAGACAAGAAATCCATGATTTCATTCTACAAAACGATTTAGACTGCCTTTTTATCACAGAAAGCTGGCTCACAGCCGACTGTAACACCATTCTAGGAGAATTGGTGCCAGAGAATTATCGCATTCTAACAGAAAACAGAGTGGGGCTAAGAGGAGGAGGCCTGGCGGTGATCCACAAAACTCACCTCTCGATCACTAAACCAGGTCTTCAGTACTCACTTCCATTTATGGAAACCCTCACTCTGTAACTGCAAACAAATCCCCAGGATACTGTTCACATACTCCTGTGCTATAGACCACCAGGTCCAAAAACGCACATGCTCATCTAATTGACAGAGTTCATCTCCACCTATACCCTAAACACCAAACATCTCCTGCTGCTCGGGGATTTTAACCTCTGGGCAAACTCCTCACAGGACCCCGTCGCGGAAGCCTGCATTGACCACTTGGAAGGATTAGGTCTGCAGCAACTAGTATGTGGGCCCACACATGCTTCAGGTCACATGCTCGATCTCATTTTCAGACAAGATCTGGAAATCAATATTCTGGAAAATGAGCCGCAACCATCTACTGATCACCATGCCATTAAATTCACAATCAACATAAATGCCCCCTCAAAAAAAACTGTAAAACCGGTGACAACACACTGGACTAGATCTCAGAAGAAGCTCCACTCGGAACTCTTCAAAACTACATTAGGGAACAAAATAAAAACAATCCAACTACATCAAACAGCCACAGAAACTCTTGATGCTATAAACAAGGCTCTGCTACAGTCAGCCGACTTAGTAGTGCCTAAACGCACAACGTGCATCCGGAAAAACAACTCCAGCTAGTTTAACGACCAGCTGTCGTTGCTAAAGCAAGAGCGCAGACGAGCTGAAGCAGCCTGGAAAAGAAGCTTTTCAGAGGAAAACCACACCATTTATAAGATAATAACCAAAAAATACCATAAAGAAATCTGTATTGCCCAAAAAAATTTTTTTTCCAATATTAGCACCAATGCCCTAAACCGCCCCCGTGAACTCGTCAATCTATTTACCAAGACCATGAACCCAGTCTGTCTAGAAGCCCCTAATTCTGATTCACAAGAATTTTGCATCGAATTATCGGATTATTTCATCAACAAAATTGAAAGAATCCATGAAAGTATTCAGCAAAATACAACCTCCATCTACCCCCCCTAAATCACAAACCTAATACCCACATAATTCTGCCGCAATCACCTAACTTCACTCTAAAACCAATTTCCATCAATGCCACTAAAAATATCATCGGTACTCTGCGAAATAGCACAGCGCCCAATGATATCATCCCCACCAAACTGCTGAAAGAATTGTGCCGATATTTTGGCTCCAGCTATCATGCAGCTCATAAACCAGTCATTCAAGGAGGGCGTGGTGCCACCCTTGCTGAAACAAGGTATAATCAAACCAATTCTAAAAAAAAAACACCCTCGACCCCAAAGGCCCTAATCACCGCCGACCCATAACAGGCCTAAATGTCTTCGCCAAGGTAATGGAGAAAGAAGTTGTACAACAGCTACAACATCTCTTAGACACCCATAAATTACTTGACCCATTCCAGTCCGGTTTCCGTCCGGGTCACGGGACAGAAACAGCATTGCTCAAAATATGGGATGACGCTTTAGAGGCCGCAGACGAAGGAGAATCTTGTCTTCTAGTACTGCTGGACCTAAGCGCAGCTTTTGATACGGTTGACCACAAATTATTGCTGACACGGCTAGTCGAAGTAGCCGGAGTTGCGGAATGTGATTTATAGTGGTTCTCCTCCTCCTTGGAAAAACGATCACAAATAGTGAAACTGGGCCCTTTCACTTCTGAAAAATGCACAGTGTCATGCGGAGTCCCCCAGGGATCCCCTCTGTCGCCCTGTTCTTTTCAATATCTATCTCCGCCCTCTTTTTGAAATCATCAGCAACCAGAAGTTACTTTACCACTCTTATGCAGATGACACACAACTATATTTTCGCATCTGCAACAAAAAGGATCATTATCTCGGACTAGAGAAATGCCTTACTTTAATAGAAAAGTGGATGACAAAGAGTTACCTTAAACTCAATGGCTCAAAAACAGAAATTCTCCTGTTTCAGGCCAATCAGAAGATTCATCCCATAACAACATGGATGCCCCCGCCCATTCTGGGTCAATCTATCACCCCCAGCACCAAAGTCAAAAGTCTCGGAGTCATCTTCGACACCTACATGACAATGGATGCACAAATAGGGTCAGTAGTCAGCGGATCGCACCATCTGCTGTGCCTTCTACGCAGACTCACTCCCTTTATCCCCAAAAAAACATTGCAGTCGTGGTGGGGACACTTATCAACTCCAGACATGACTATGCAAATGCCCTCTATCTTGGACTCCCAAAATACCAAATCACTCGTCTGCAAGTCGTTCAAAATATGGCCGCTCGACTTGTGACTGGGAAAAAAACATGGGAATCAATCTCACCTTCGTTGAGATCCCTTCATTGGTTGCCCGTAAAAGACAGAATCACTTTCAAAGCACTCTGTCTAACACATAAGTGTATTCTGGGAAATGCCCCCCAATATCTATGCGAGAAACTAAAAGCTCACAGCACCAATCACATTCTGCGATCCACCAACCAAAATCTACTCCAGATTTGCGGTCCAAGGACCCAGACTATGGAACGCTCTACCAACCACCATCTGATTGGAGGTAAACCACCTGGCCTTCAGGAGAAAGATCAAGACCCATCTCTTCTGAGGGCCCAGGGAATGGATACCAAGCACCCAGAGGCGATTCAGTTTGCATGTGTTGCGCTATATAAGTTTCTCACTCACTCACTCAGTGATCCGTCGTATCTTGGGGAGTAGTTTCGACGTGATTCTGTGCATGCGCACTGGGATGCGTCCACGGGACGGTGCATGCGCCGTTCGTTCGGCCCATCATTTGCATGGGGTCACGGTTCATTTAAATGGATCACGCCCACTTCCACCTACTTTCAATTAGGCCGGCTTACGCCTATGAATTTACGTTACGCCGGCGCAACGTTGGGAGCATTTCCTTTGTGAATACTGTGCTCGCCGCTCTCTGCGCAGCGTCGGCGTAGCGTATACTCGATACGCTACACCTGCATAAAGATGCGCCGAGGTATGTGAATCTGGGCCATTATGTGTAAGTAGGTACCCCTAAGTACATTTAAAAGCAATGTGAAGGTTAAAGCCATGTCTTATAGGCTGTTGTGAAGAGTCTATGGGCCAGATTCACAGCGGAGATACGAAGGAGTATCTCATATACTCCGTCATATCTCTCAGAGTATCTATGCGACTGATTCATAGAATCAGTTACGCATAGATAGCCCTAAGATCCGAAAAGGTGTAATTGTTTTACACTGTCGGATTTTAGGATGCAGTACCGCGGCCGCCGCTGGGGGGAGTTTGCGTCGTAAACCAGCATCGGGTATGCAAATTAGGAGTTACGGCGATCCACGACGGTTTTTCGCGTTCACTACGTCGCCGCTAGTCTAGTTTCCCGTCGCAAAGTTAGTCGTCGTTTTGGGTGCCTTAACTTTACACAGCAAACGTATTGCTGTATAAAGTATGGCCGTCGAAATGTAAAAATTCACGTCGTTTGCGTAAGCCGTCCGGGAATACGGAATTACGCTACGCTCGTCGCCGTTCGAAAAAATGACGTCACTGCGCGCAAAGCACGGCGGGAATTTCGAAACGGAGCATGCGCAGTAGGTCCGGCGCGGGAGCGCGCTTAATTTAAATGGCACACGCCGGCGTAATTTTTCACGCAAGTGCTTGGTGAATCAGGCACTTGCGATGAAAAATTGCGGCGGTGTAACGTATCTACGATACGTTACGCCGCCGCGATTCTACCTGAATCTGGCCCTATATGCCTACCTTTCTTAGCCTCATTTATAAAAAAATTAAAGTGGAGTTCCACCCCTAAATATAACATTACATCAGTAGTTTTAAAAAAAAAATCATTAGTCCTTTAAGAAAAAACATTTTTTTTTTAGATGCCTTCAAAGTGTTGTTGTTAGGCAGAATAGTTAATCTTCCCTCTTCCTGCACCTAGGTGCTTAAGCTTCCTAACCTACACCGCACAGACTCCTGGGAATGTAGTGGGTGTAACTTTCCAGGAGTCTGTGAACTCCCCAGTCGCGAAGAATCGTGTGACTTGGACAGTACAGGTGCTGAAACCTGATCTGAAACCTATTACACTGCTTGTGCAGCACTGAGCATGTGCGAGATCTGCAAGGCTAAAATCCAGGAAGTCATACAGTCTGGCTTCATGATGCCCACACTTAAGATGGCCCCAGTCCATTTCTATTTTATAAAGTGTCTAAATGCTGTAACAACCTAACAAAACGGACCTTAGTTTACAGAC
This sequence comes from Rana temporaria, assembly GCF_905171775.1. Classification (NCBI taxonomy): domain Eukaryota; kingdom Metazoa; phylum Chordata; class Amphibia; order Anura; family Ranidae; genus Rana; species Rana temporaria. The sequence goes on along the minus strand of NC_053492.1, from coordinate 277,302,972 downwards.
TAACTTTACTAGAATACATTAAGCTTGTGTATTACAGGGGTATTTATATTTAAAAAGTGAAAATGTGGCCGGAACTCTGCTTTAAGCAAGGAAAATGGTGCTTATGCTCTTGGGAACCAACTGTCATTTTTCCAGGGTGGGCCAGAAATAAAAGCTGACACCAGATTACTCACCTTGTGCCACAACAACCTTGTTTATTCTTTCTGTAGATTTTTATAAATCAGCCCCACTGTGTGTAGGATGTTCTAGTCTTTTTTTTATTTTTTTGCGGTTTTATTGTCCACACAATATGTATTATATATATTTCAAAATAGTAGTGATATATATATATATATATATATATATATATATATATATATACACATATATGGCCCGGATTCACATACATCGGTGCATATTTATGCCGCCGTAGCGTATCTTTTTTTACACTACGCCGGCGCAGCGTGGAGAGGCAAGCATGGAATTCACAAAGCAAATGCTCCCAACGTTGCGCCGGCGTAACGTAATTTCGTAGGCGTAAGCCAGTGTGGTGGGTGTGACCTTATGCAAATGATGGTCTGAGCGTGGTGCAATGCTTTACGCCCGGCGTATCATGAACGGCGCATGCACAGTAACGGCGATGTATGGTTTCCACAGGTGGAATGGAGCTTTCCCTAAAGTGATCGCTAAATAGAATTTTTATACAGTTGCATCTTTTTGTTAGCTCACAAGATGAGAGACCGTAGGGGAGCGAACATGTTCGCTTTAACAAATACAAACTTATGTCAAGCACGTAGTTAGTATGAATAGTGATAGCAACTAGTATTTGCATAAGAGAGGCATATATAGCTCAGCTTATTTAAAGTATTTGTTCCTTTAAGATGTTTCCACAGCAAACAGCAAAAACACAACTGTGAGTCCCAAGTTAAGATGATAGTTTACAAGCCAACATTAAATAGCATCTGCCTTACAACAATATCTGTAGCAGATATTCCTAAAGCACTACAAGTAAAAGACATGCTACTTATCCGTTTGCAGGGCTTAAGACAAGGGATTCCGTAGTGTAGGGTGTCAGCAAGGAATTCCTCTTAGGGTGCCAGCAGGAATGGTTGTTTGGAGGTAAATAGCATAATGGCTATTTTGGCATGGAGATTCCTGGTCAGGTTGATCTGTAGCGTGGAGAGCGCTGGCAGTAGGATTGTAGCATGACCAAGCTACGGCTGACAATAATAGAACAGCGTGTACCATACACGCCATTCTGTTTATAGAAGAACAGCATGTGTGCCGAATGCAGCTGATTGCACTGATTGACGGCACTAATTGACGCACACGGCGCCGGGCAATGACGTCATTGCGTGGTCGCCGTGCTGCATTCCAGCGTGGAACGCATTACGGCGCCAGGCGCTGATTACAGTTGGACAGACATTTGTACACCCTGCCAAGAAAAGAAATACTACTGTTTAAGCCCAAACCCATTAGAGTAAACTATAACATAGCTGTTAGTGCTACACTTTTACATTATTTAGCACATATGCAATAAATATAATACCATATATGAGCCTAGGTAAGCTTTAACCACTTGCCGCCTGCCGTATGCAAAATGACAGCTGCAAAGTGGTTCTATTATCCTGACTGGGCATCGTATGACATCCAGCAGGATAAGCCGCTCGTGATTGCCCTTGAGACACAGAGTGCGGCCATCAGTAGTGCGGTAAAGAGCCTATAATATAGGCTCTTTACCATGTGATCAGCTGTGTCCAATCACAACTGATCACATCGTAACCAGGAAGTGGCGTTTATTGGCTTTTCCTTTACTCACGCTGACAATGCGCGAGTAGAGGAGAGCCAATCAGCAGATCTCCTAAAAGGGGGGATCTGCGCTGATAATAAAAGCATTGATTACCAGTGCAGACCCACCAGGGATGCCAATCAATGCCCATTTGGGATGTCAATCAGTGCGAATTAAGGATTTCAATTAGTGCCCATCTTTAATGCCTGTCAGTGCCTCCTCATCAGTGTTGTTTACCAGTGCCACCCATCATTACCCATCAGTGCGGCCTATCAGTGCCATCTATGAGTGCCCATCAGTGCTGCCCATAAGTGCTGCAGTTTAGTGCCTCATCACCAGTGTCTATCAGTGCCTCCTCATCAGGGCCCGTCAGTGCAGGTTCATCACTGCTCATCAGTGAAGGAGGAAACTTACTTATTTACAACATTTTATAACGGAAACAAAGAAAAAAGTTTTTTCTTTCTAAATGTTCTGGTTTTTTTTTATTTAGCAAAAAATAAACTGTGGTGATCAAATACCACCAAAAGAAAGCTCTATTTGTGGGAAAAAAAATTCTAAAAGTTTTTTGTTTGGGTACACTGTTGCATGACCTTGCAATTGTCATTCAGAATGCAACAGCGCTAAAAGCTGAAAATTGGCCTGGGCAGGAAAGGGGTAAACGTGGCCAGTATTAGTGGTTAAAGTAAGGTTAATCTTAGATACGTGAGTAATCAATTTTTTTAAATATTATTCCATAATAAGTAATGATTTTCTCTGTCCAAAAAGTTGTACATTTAAAAAATATTCACATGACGGTGTCAGATATTATTGATCTGATGCTTCCTTGTAAAGGACATGCATACGTGTATTGCATAGCTGGTTATATATTAAGACAGATCAATGGACAGATTAGGTTGCTCCTCAGATGAAGAAAAGCTAGAAAAAAAAATCAGCCGTGCAGATACATTTTTCTGGAGACATTGGGGCTGATTTACCAAGCCTTTACTCCATGACTCATGGAGTAAAAGCAGGAGTAGCAGCCGTTTTGCCATTTACTAAAGAAATACGCTGCTAGTGCAGTGTATTTCCCTAGTTACTAATGTGCTCCGTGCGCCCAGGAGAGGGTGCATTGTGCACCAGTACAGACCTGGCGCACGGCACATTAAACTGTAAATTGCGGGGGTTTGGGCGGGAGTTTATTAGGGGGGGAGGTGGGGGGATGCAGGGGAAGTGAAGTGACATGTGTTTTGAAGTGTTTGGCGGGCCGAATTGAAAGGGAAAGTGTTTTTTGAAAACAGATCCCCGTACGCTTGCACAGTGCGCCTGAACCTCGGGAGGTTCATTTGCATACTGGGCATGCGCAGAGAGAAAAGTCAGGGATTCCCGTGCGCCTTGTCAGTACGCCGTGAAAATCTTGGTAAATACCAAGCGGCGTACCCGTGAATGCGCTGCGTGACGCGGCGCACGGGAATCTCCGAGCTGTTTTCAGCCCTGAAGGGGAACTCCGCGCCAAATTTCAAACTTGAAATCAGCGCGGGTCCCCCTCCAGGGCTACATTAGGCTCTTAGGCTTGGTCCGGAACGTGAGGGGTTAAACCCGCGCCGATTCGGCGCGGGGGTCCCCCCCAGATCCAAACCAAGCCCTCATCCCAAGCATGCAGTCTGGCCCGGACAGGAATGGGGGCGGGGACGAGCGAGCGCCCCCCCCCCCCTCCTGAGCCGTACCAGACCGCATGCCCTCAACATGGGGGAGTGTGTGCTGTGGGGGAGGGGGGCACTGCCCCCCACCCCACAGCACTCTTGCCCCCATGTCGATAGGGACAAGAGCCTCTTCCCGACAACCCTTGCCATTGGTTGTCGGGGTATGCGGGCGGGGCTAATCGGAATCTGCGAGCTCCCTTTAATAAGGGGGCCCCCAGATGCCGGCCCCCCACCCTATGTGAATGAGTATGGGGTACATCGTACCTCTACCCATTCACATGGGGGAAATGTAAAGTAAAATAAAACACCACACAATAAAATATTTTATTAATCTGCTCCGGAGCCCCCCCTTTCTTCTTTAGCTCTCTTAGAAGGGGGGGTTTCTTCTCTCCCGATCTTCTGCCGGGACCCTGGGCTTCGGTGATTTCTGCCGGGGGAGGGCGCCATCCCTCGGTCCTCTCCGGAGCCTTCCGCCGGATGCCCCCACCCCATTTAAGCTCTTTTTCATTAGGGAGGGGCATCCGGACTTCGGGGTCTTCTGCCGGGGGATGGCGCCTATCCCCCGGTCTTTCCGGTGCCTTCCGCCAGGGTTCCGGTCTTCCTGGTCTTCTGCCGGGGGTGCGCCAACTCCCCGGTCTTTTCTCTGCTCCCTCTTCTGCCTGGCTCCCCCGCGGAGCCAGGGCTTTCTTCCGTCTTCTTTCTTCTCTCTTCCTTCTTCTGCCTGTCTCCTCCGGGAGCACAGGGCTTGTCTGCGCTGTCTTCTTCCTTCTCTTCCATTGGATGTTGACACGACGAGGTTCCGCGCTGACATGCCGTGTCAGCGGCGGGCATGGACTTATATAGGGCAATGCCACCATGTGACCTCAACCCATGTGACATCACATTCCCTGGGCATGATGGGAATGTGATGTCACATGGGTTGAGGTCACATGGTGGCATTGCCCTATATAAGTCCATGCCCACTGCTCAGACGGCATTCCAGCGCCGGACCTCGTCGTGTCAACATCGAATGGAAGAGAAGGGAGAAGACAGCGGAGACAAGCCCTGTGCTCCGCGGAGGAGACAGGCAGAAGCGGAAGGCATCGCAGAAGCCCGGAGAGTGGCGCCCTCCGGCGGAAGACACCGTACAAGCCCGGGACCCTCCCCCAAAGGCAGGAGCCTCCCTGGTGAAGGGGGTCCCGGTGAATTACGTCGCTGAAGACGGGGGTGGGGTGCCAGTGCACCCCCCCCCGCAGAAACCGTCGTGGAAGCCCGGGACCCTCCCCCAAAGGCAGGAGCCTCCCTGGTGAAGGGGGTCCCGGTGAATTACGTCGCTGAAGACGGGGGTGGGGTGCCAGTGCACCCCCCGCAGAAACCGTCGTGGAAGCCCGGGACCCTCCCCCAAAGGCAGGAGCCTCCCTGGTGAAGGGGGTCCCGGTGAATTACGTCGCTGAAGACGGGGGTGGGGTGCCAGTGCACCCCCCCCGCAGAAACCGTCGTGGAAGCCCGGGACCCTCCCCCAAAGGCAGGAGCCTCCCTGGTGAAGGGGGTCCCGGTGAATTACGTCGCTGAAGACGGGGGTGGGGTGCCAGTGCACCCCCCCCGCAGAAACCGTCGTGGAAGCCCGGGACCCTCCCCCAAAGGCAGGAGCCTCCCTGGTGAAGGGGGTCCCGGTGAATTACGTCGCTGAAGACGGGGGTGGGGTGCCAGTGCACCCCCCCCCGCAGAAACCGTCGTGGAAGCCCGGGACCCTTCCCCAAAGGCAGGAGCCTCCCTGGTGAAGGGGGTCCCGGTGAATTACGTCGCTGAAGACGGGGGTGGGGTGCCAGTGCACCCCCCCCGCAGAAACCGTCGTGGAAGCCCGGGACCCTCCCCCAAAGGCAGGAGCCTCCCTGGTGAAGGGGGTCCCGGTGAATTACGTCGCTGAAGACGGGGGTGGGGTGCCAGTGCACCCCCCCCCGCAGAAACCGTCGTGGAAGCCCGGGACCCTCCCCCAAAGGCAGGAGCCTCCCTGGTGAAGGGGGTCCCGGTGAATTACGTCGCTGAAGACGGGGGTGGGGTGCCAGTGCACCCCCCCCGCAGAAACCGTCGTGGAAGCCCGGGACCCTCCCCCAAAGGCAGGAGCCTCCCTGGTGAAGGGGGTCCCGGTGAATTACGTCGCTGAAGACGGGGGAGGGGTGCCAGTGCACCCCCCCCGCAGAAACCGTCGTGGAAGCCCGGGACCCTCCCCCAAAGGCAGGAGCCTCCCTGGTGAAGGGGGTCCCGGTGAATTACGTCGCTGAAGACGGGGGAGGGGTGCCAGTGCACCCCCCCCCGCAGAAACCGTCGTAGTAGCCCGGGACCCTCCCCCAAAGGCAGGAGCCTCCCTGGTGAAGGGGGTCCCGGTGAATTACGTCGCTGAAGACGGGGGAGGGGTGCCAGTGCACCCCCCCCCGCAGAAACCGTCGTGGAAGCCCGGGACCCTCCCCCAAAGGCAGGAGCCTCCCTGGTGAAGGGGGTCCCGGTGAATTACGTCGCTGAAGACGGGGGAGGGGTGCCAGTGCACCCCCCCCGCAGAAACCGTCGTAGTAGCCCGGGACCCTCCCCCAAAGGCAGGAGCCTCACTGGTGAAGGGGGTTCCGGCAGAAGATGGCGAAGCCCGGGGCCTAATGGGGTGGTGGTGGGGGGCCCCGGCAGAAGACCCCCGGCTGACTAATAAATTAATTTATTCATGTGTGGTGTATTATTTTTTTCCATTTTTTTCCCCAGGTGAATGGGTAGGGGTACAATGTACCCCCATACTCATTCACATAGGGTGGGGGGCCGGAATCTGGGGACCCCTTTATTAAAGGGGTCTCTCAGATTCTGATAAGCCCTCCGCCCGCATACCCCGACAACCAACGGCCAGGGTTGTCGGGAAGAGGCTCTTGTCCCTATCGACATGGGGACAAGAGTGCTTTGGGGTGGGGGGGCAGTGCCCCCCTCCCCCACAGCACACACTCCCCCATGTTGAGGGCATGTGGTCTGGTATGGCTCAGGAGGGAGGGGGCGCTCGCTCGTCCCCACCCCCATTCCTGTCTGACCAGACTGCGTGCCTGGGATAATGGCTTGGTTTGGATCTTGGGGGGGACCCCACGCTATTTTTTTTTGCGCGGGTTTAACCCCTTATGTTCCAGACCAAGCCTAAGAGCCTGGTATGCACCTGGAGGGAACCCACCTTATTTTTTTGGGGGGGGTCTGGAGTTCCCCTTCATGAACAGCGATCTGTCATTTACACATGTCAGTCCCACCCCCCCCCTACAGTTAGAACACACCCAGGGAACATATTTAACCCCTCCCTCGCACCTAGTGTTAACCCCTTCCCTGCCAGTGGCATTTTTAGAGTAAGCAATGCATTTTTTACAGCACTGATCGCTAGAAAAATGCCAATGGTTCCAAAAAAGTGTTCGATGTGTCCGCCATAATGTCACAGTACCGATAAAAATCGCTGATCGCCCCAATAACTAGTTAAAACAAAAAAATATATATTTTGTAGACGCTATAACTTTTGCAAAAACCAAACACTAAACGCTATTTGCGATTTTTTGGAACCAAAAAGATGTAGAATACGTATCGGCCTAAACTGAGGTTTTTTTTAGTTTTTACAATATATAATTTTGGGGATATTTATTATAGCAAAAAGTAAAAATATTTTTTACATATGTGGGCGGGACTTACGCAAGTCCCGCCCACATATATAAACATCGTTCAAACCACACATGTGAGGTATTGACGCGTGCCTTAGAGCGAGAGCAATACTTTTACCACTAGACCTTCTTTGTAACTATAAACTGGTAACCTGGAAAAAAAAATAAAAGGTCGCCTATGGGGATATTCACGGAATTCATTTTGGCCCCATTGCAGGAGTGTTTCCAATAGTAAAGCGTGACATGTAAGGTATCTATTTACTCAGTGTAACATCATCTTTCACATTATCCCCAAAAATTGGGCTCACTTTTGTGTTTTGTTAATTTTTAACCACTTGAGCCCGGACCATATTTCTGGTCAATGACCGGGCAAGTTTTTGGGATTCGGCACGGCGTCGCTTTAACTGACAATTGCGCAGTCGTGCGACGTGGCTCCCAAACAAAATTGGCAACCTTTTTTTTCACACAAATAGATTATTAAATGTGCGTGTTTACTTCTGTCTTTAACACCTCCCCTTCAGGCTGGAAAGCATCAGATCAGGGGAAACAAAAAAAAAAAAGCTCTCATTCCATTGCAGCTTGGTTCCTACATGTGTGATGAACTGAGCATGCTCAAACACTTAGAAAAAAATTATCCTTTCTTTTTAAAAGGTGAAAAACACTCCTTGGATGCTCATAGAGCGTGGTTTGGGTTAATTGCAGGTGTGCCCAATTACAAGCTCACCCAAACTAGAGACTGCAATTTGTTCATGTGATTTCAATTGCTTCATTACTAGCACTGTTATAAAAAGCTTGGATCGATCAGTCCTCAGCTGCCCTCAGAAGGGGCAGGCTGGCAGAAATGCTGTTGCTAAACACAAATGTGGTTTGTTGCATGGGTTTTGTTTTATATTGCCAATGGTTTTGGTTTATTTTTAAATGATGTTCACTTTGATGTATTTGTCTATGTGGCCTTATTTTATGAAAAATGTGTGAAGCTATGGTTGTTTAGAATTTTGAAATGTATTTTTGTTTGTGTTTGTTTGTTTGTCTTTTTTCGCTTTCCTTGTTTTGTTGACCAATAAAAATTACTTTAAAATTGTTAAGTTTGTCTTTTGTTACTTTTTCATGCTACATATGTTGACAGCTGCAGCTGAAATCGGTTTGGGCCTAACAAATTATGTGTGTCTAAGCTTCTTTCCTGGTGTGTAATCATGAAATGTTTGCCATGTTTATTCCCCATGACTTTAAAGACAAAAACTGGTAAGTATTTTATTTTTTCTGCAGTGGTCCTCAGCCCTCAAGTACCCCCGACAGGACATGTTTTGTGGATTTCTCTTATCAAGAATTGCTGTCCAGACTGTATTTTAAAGCACATGTGCAAGATGAAGGAAAACCTGCAAACATGGCCTGTGGGGGGGGTTTGCTATTGGTGGACAGGCTTGACGTGCTGATTTACAGCACTGTGCTTAAATCTAGCGCAAGGCAATCCTATTCAAATTGTGGGTGTTTGAGGGAAGCCAAGTGAGTGTTAGAACCCCTGCTTTGTGTTTTTTTAGTTTTGTGTTGAGCTTTGTGTCCCTTTTCTTAAAATTGGCTTCACTTCCTGTCACACAGCTGAACAGGAAGTGAGGTTAAAACCCTACCAGTGTCATTTCTTGGGGACACAGGTCAATCTAACTAGTGTCCCCATTAAGCAAATTGCACTCCAGCACTGCTGTGTACACCCCAAATCATGGGTCTTCAAACTACGGCCCTCCAGTTGTTCAGGAACTACAATTCCCATCATGCCTAGTCATGTCTGTGAATGTCAGTGCATTACAAGGCCTCATGGGATGTGTAGTTCTAAAACAGCTGGAGGGCCGTAGTTTGAGGATCCCTGCCCCAAATGATTATTTAGTTTGGGGTTTAGTAAAGGCAAAGCCACTCTGCAGTACAAGCATAGTTGCTGAAAATCAGAGAGGAAGCACTGATGGTTTTAACATCCAATCCTGTAGAAGCAAAGTTGTTTTGTTTTCTTTCTTCCTTGCTTTGCACTTGTAGTGCAAAGTGGATTTGCCTTTAGTAAATGGACCCCAAAGTCCACGATCCCTAATAATTTGGGGTGTACACAGCAAAATGCTAGAGCGCAATTTACATAATGGGAAACTATTTATATTGATCTCTGTGTCCCCAAGAAAAGATATTAGTAAGGTTTTACCCTCACTTCCTGTTTGGCTATGTGACAGGAAGTGAATGAATTAGAAAGGGTGAAGACACCTCACAAATGTTGTCACTATCAGGGGTGCAGACATCCCCAAAAAAATGAGCAGATAATACTTATTTGCAAATTAATAATTTTTTAGTTAACATTGGGTGGGGTGCTCTAACACACACATTCCTACATATTAGCAACGCTCTATCCTGGCCTATTGGCATGGTTATATTTTCTTAGGGCTCTCAATAAAACTCTATGAAATTTGTGCTTAAACTAGAACCAGGGGCGGACTGACAACTCATGGGGCCCCTGGGCAATAGAAGATTATGGGGCCCCTCTGGCTTACAGATGACCACCACGCCAGGAGGTAGTGCAGAGGCGGGCAGCTAAAATCTTGGGATATTCACATTAAAAGCATGTCATTTTCGGACATATCAGGGACAGATCTAAAAAAAACACAGATTTTTACATACTGTCCCTGGTTTTACTGAGCCTGGCAACCCGGATGGGGCCCCCTAGTGGCATGGGGCCCTCGGGCAGTGCCCGAGTGACTCAATGGTCAGTCCGCCCCTGACAAGAACTATAATCAACAAGTTTTATTTTCTTTAATTTTGGATAGAGTGAGGGAGGGTTATAGGCCCTGTCAGTTTATTTTGTATTATCTGTGTCCAATTGGAGAGATTTGCCTTCACTTCCTGCCCCATAGCCAAACAGGAAGTGAGAGAAAAACTATGCAAATTAACCACTTCCCGCCCAGCCTATGGCCGATTTACGTCCGGGAAGTGGTTACACAATCCTGACAGGACGTCCTGCAGGATTTCATGCCGCACGCGCCTGTGGGGGCACGCAGCGCGGCGATCGGTGATGCGGGGTGTCAGTCTGACACCCTGCATCTCCGATCTCGGTAAAGAGTCTCTCACGGAGACGGAGACTCTTTACCACGTGATCAGCCGTGTCCAATCACGGCTGATCACGATGTAAACAGGAAGAGCCATCGATGGCTCTTCCTCACTCGCGTCTGACAGACGCGAGTATAGGAGAGCCGATCGGCGCCTCTCCTGACAGGGGGCGTTCGCGCTGATTGTTTATCAGCGCAGCCCCCCCTCGGATCACCACACTGGACCACCAGGGTGTGCAAAAAGAAAAAAAATATAGAACAAAAAAACAAAAAGCATTAAAAAATAAGAAAAAAGATGCCAATCAGTGCCCACAAATGGGCACTGACTGGGAAAATCAGTGCCACCCCACAGTGTCCATCAGTGCCACCCCACAGTGCCCATCCATGCACAGTGCCCACCTATCAGTGCCCACCTGTGCCACCCATAAGTATCCATCAGTGCCACCCATAAGTGCCGCCCATCTGTGCTGCCCATGAGTGCCCATCAGTGCCGCCTATGAGTGCCCATCAGTGCCGCATAGCAGCGCCGCCAATCAATGCCACCTCATCTGTGCCCGTCAGTACTACCTCATCGATGTCCATCAGTGCCATCTCATCGGTGCCCATCAGTGCCGCCATATCAGTGCCCGTAATTGAAAGAGAAAAACGTATTTACAAAAAAATTAACCTTAAAAAATAAAAACGTTTTTTTGTTTCAAAATTTGCAGTCTTTTTTTAGTTGTTGCGCAAAAAAAAAAAACCCAGAGGTGATCAAATAACAACAAAAGAAAGCTCTATTTGTGGGGAAAAAAGGACGCCAATTTTGTTTGGGTACAGTGTTGTATGACCGCGCAATTGCCATTCAAAGTGCGACAGTGTTGAAAGCTGAAAATTGGCTTGGGCGGGAAGGTGCGTAAGTGCCTGGTATGGAAGTGGTTAAGGGAATCCAGTGCCCCCCCAGAACTAGTGTGTGGGTCCCCTGAAAATTACTGGGCGGGGTTATACAAAAACAGGGTGTGACCTTGACAGGAAGGGGTGGGTCATTTTTCTATTAGGAGGTGCAGATATGTAGTCAGGCCTAGGGCAGAACCAAACCTAAATATACTACTGCATATTAGGGCTTATTTAGACCGGATCCGATTTACAGCGTGTTTTTATATTGTGGGAGGAAACCCACGCAGGCACAGGGAGAACATGCAAACTCCATGCAGATGCTGTCACGGGCGGGATTCGAACCAACGACTCTTTTGCTGCTAGGTCAAAGTGCTATACACTACACCACTGTGGTGAACGAACATGATTGCAGCTGAAAGCATGAGATCTTTTATTTTTTTTTTCAATACCATGCTTTCCAGCCTTATTGACCCCGCCTCTCTCCATAAAGAGGACCTGTCACACACTAGTCCTATTACAAGGGATGTTTACATTCCTTGTAATAGGAAGAAAACTGATCATTTTTTTTGTATTTTTTTATTTCAGTGTAAAACATTATAAAACTAAATAAAAATAAATAAGAAAACCCCCAAAAAAATTTTTAAAGCGCCCCGTCCCGACGAGCTCGCGCACAGAAGCAAACGCATACGCGAGTAGCGCCCGCATATGAAAACGGTATTCAAACCACACAAGTGAGGTATCGCCGCGATCGTTAGAGTGAGAGCAATAATTCTAGCCCTAGACCTACTCTGCAACTCAAAAAATGCAACCTGTAGAATTTTTTAAACGTCGCCTATCGAGATTTTTAAAGGGTAAAAGTTTGATGCCATGCCACGAGCGGGCGCAATTTTTAAGCGTGACATGTTGGGTATCATTTTACTCGGCGTAACATTATCTTTCACAATATATAAAAAAATTGGGCAAAATGTATTGTTGTCTTATTTTTTAATTCAAAAAAGTGATTTTTATCCAAAAAAAGTGCGCTTGTAAGACCGCTGCGCAAATACGGTGTGACAAAAAGTACTGCAATGACTGCCATTTTATTCCCTAGGATGTCTGCTAAAAAAAAATATATAATGTTTGGGGGTTCTGATTAATTTTCTAGCCAAAAAATTGTGATTTTCACATGAAGGAGAGAAGTGCCAGAATTAACCCGGTGGGCAAGTGGTTAAAGTACTCATGGCTATAAAGAATAGAGTCATTGCTCATTAAAAAAAAAAAAAAAAAAGGGGGTCCCTCCAAATTAAATTACCAGGCCCTTCAGGTCTGGAATGGATATTAAGGGGAACCCCGCCGTAAAAAAAAAACCCAAAAAATGGCGTGGGGTCCCCCCAAATATCCATACCAGACCCTTCAGGTCTGGTGTGGATTTTAAGGGGAACTCCACCCCAAATTGAAAAAAAAAATGGCGTGGAGTCCCCCTAAAAATCCACACCAGACCCTTATCCGAGCACGTTGACCTGGCCGGCCGCAGAAAAGAGGGGGGGACAGAGTGCGGCCCCCCCCCTCTCCTGAACCGCACCAGGCCACATGCCCTCAACATGGGGAGGATGTCCCCATGTTGATGGGGACAAGGGTCTCATCCCCACAACCCTTGCCCGGTGGTTGTGGGGGTATGCGGGCGGGGGGCTTATCAGAATCTGGAAGACCCCTTTAACAAAGGGGACCCCCAGATCCTGCCCCCCCCCCTATGTGAAATGGTAATGGGGTACATTGTACCTCTACCATTTCACCCCCAAAAAAATGTCAAAGTGTTAAAAATGACAGTAGCCGGTTTTTGACAAATCTTTTAATAAAATCTTCTTTTCTTCTTTCCTTCGGGTTTCTTCCGCTGCTTCTTTCTTCTCGTCCACATCTTGCCCGACGTGTTCTTCTATCTTCTCCGTCCGTCCTTCAGCCTTCTGGTCCCGCATCTTGCCCGTTGTCTTGTCCTGTCTTCTTCTCCGTCCGCCTCCTCGTCCGCATCTTGGGTCTTCTGCGGTGTTCTTCTCGTCCCCGGACCCAGCGTTTGAATTTGATTTGGCCGCCGTTTTCCCGCTCCTGGGACCCGCCCCCCTCTGACGCCACAAGTAAACTCCTTAGAAGGTCATGTGCGTCAGAGGGGGGCGGGGTCACATGAGTGTGACACGGCGGGAACTTCTTCTCCGGGCGGCGCGATTGAAATTGAATTCCCCCGCTGTGTGACGCTCTGCGACCCCGCCCCCCTCTGACGCACATGACCTTCTAAGGAGTTTACTTGTGGCGTCAGAGGGGGGCGGGGTCACATGAGTGTGACACGGCGGGAACTTCTTCTCCGGGCGGCGTGATTGAAATTGAATTCCCCCGCTGTGTGACGCTCTGCGACCCCGCCCCCCTCTGACGCACATGACCTTCTAAGGAGTTTACTTGTGGCGTCAGAGGGGGCGGGTCCCAGGAGCGGGAAAACGGCGGCCAAATCAAATTCAAACGCTGGGTCCGGGGACAAGAAGAACACCGCAGAAGACCCAAGATGCGGACGAGGAGGCGGACGGAGAAGAAGACAGGACAAGACAACGGGCAAGATGCGGGACCAGAAGGCTGAAGGACGGACGGAGAAGATAGAAGAACACGTCGGGCAAGATGTGGACGAGAAGAAAGAAGCAGCGGAAGAAACCCGAAGGAAAGAAGAAAAGAAGATTTTATTAAAAGATTTGTCAAAAACCGGCTACTGTCATTTTTAACACTTTGACATTTTTTTTGGGGTGAAATGGTAGAGGTACAATGTACCCCATTACCATTTCACACAGGGGGGGGGTCAGGATCTGGGGGTCCCCTTTGTTAAAGGGGTCTTCCAGATTCTGATAAACCTCCCGCCCGCATACCCCCACAACCACCGGGCAAGGGTTGTGGGGATGAGACCCTTGTCCCCATCAACATGGGGACATCCTCCCCATGTTGAGGGCATGTGGCCTGGTGCGGTTCAGGAGAGAGGGGGGGCCGCACTCTGTCCCCCCCTCTTTTCTGCGGCCGGCCAGGTCAACGTGCTCGGATAAGGGTCTGGTGTGGATTTTTAGGGGGACTCCACGCCATTTTTTTTTCAATTTGGGGTGGAGTTCCCCTTAAAATCCACACCAGACCTGAAGGGTCTGGAATGGATATTTGCCGGGAACCGCACGTCTTTTTTTTTTTTGGTTTTTACGGCGGGGTTCCCCTTAATATCCATTCCAGACCTGAAGGGCCTGGTAATTTAATTTGGGGGAACCCCTACACATTTTTTTGTTTGTTTTATGAATGAATCCCTTTAGAATTGTCAGAGCCGACAATTCATTATAGCCGCGTGTGAATTTTTAAATGACTTTTTTCCTTCTGAATGTCATTTTGTGCAAATGCGCTATTTCACATGCTGACATTACACCCCCCCTAGGTACGAAATTTAAAGGAATATTTCACTTTTATTGTTTCACTTTAAGAATTATTAATTTCACTGCTCCCGAAAAAACGGCCGTTTTAAAAAATAAAAAAAGCATTGATACATGTTCCCTGGGGCAGGACTGAGGTACCCAAACACTTTTTTAGGACAAAACTTGCAGATTAGCCTTTAAAATGAACACTTTTGATTTCTCCCATAGACTTCTATAGGGAGTTCGGCGCGGCTTTACATATTAGTTTCAATGCGCCGGCTGCTACGCTGGTTCATGCGCCGAATTAAGCCTCCACCCGGAGTACTAATTAAGGCATGAACCAGCGCAGCGCACAGAGCATAGTAAATCAGGCCCATTGTCTATGACAGATCTGACATTTATATGAACCACCATTTGGCTTGAAATTGTACATTTCTTCAAATTGCTTTTATATAAATCTGTCCGGTGGACGAATGTGTACATACAGTTTTATACAAACATTTGGAGAGGTAAAAAGTTAGTTAAATACATATTGAATCATTTACTTGTATGTTTTCTATTAATTTAAGGATTAAAGGCATCTTGTGC
Source organism: Rana temporaria (assembly GCF_905171775.1). Taxonomy (NCBI): domain Eukaryota; kingdom Metazoa; phylum Chordata; class Amphibia; order Anura; family Ranidae; genus Rana; species Rana temporaria. Next base: position 277,287,948 of record NC_053492.1, on the reverse strand, counting down.
TTTGCCAAAGCAGGACAGAGCAACAGACTCTCTTTAATTTTTTGCCTCGATTTTGTTATCCCCTATTTAATCTCCCTCTGCTATGTTTGCCTTGCAGATTGAGGTGAAGTACTCAGTACTTCCAAATATGAGGGAGCATGTGACTAGAGATGAGCTTTATGTTCGGGTCGAACAATTTGGGGTGTTCGCGGCAAATTCGAAAAGCCGCGGAAAAAACCCTTTAAAAGTATATGGGAGAAATTTAAAGTGCTAACTTTAAAGGTTAATATGCAAGTTATTGTCATAAAAAGTGTTTGGGGACCTGGGTCCTGTCCCAGGGGACATGTATCAATGCAATTGTCAGGTCCCGACAATACAGATAAGTAATTGAAAGTCATTGAAAAAAAATGTGTTGGTGTCCCCCCAAATTTCATTACCAGGCCCTTTAGGTCTGGTATGGATATTAAGGGGAACCCTGCTCCAAATAAAAAAAAAATGGGGTGGGGTTTCCCCAAAAATCCATACCAGACCCTTCAGGTCTGGTATGGATTTTAAGGGGAACTCCGTGCCAAAATAAAAAAACTGGTGTGGGTTTCCCCCCAAAAAAAACATACTTATCCGAGCGCGCAACCTGGCAGGCCGTAGAAAAAGAGGGGAGGACGAGAGAGTGCCCCTTCCTCCTGAAATGTACCAGGCCACATGCCCTCAACATGGGGAGGATGTCCCCATGTTGATGGGGACAAGGGCCTCATCCCCACAACCCTTGCCCGGTGGTTATGGTGGTCTGCAGGTGGGGGGCTTATCGGAATCTGGAAGCCCCCTTTAACAAAGGGGACCTCCATATCCCGGCCCCCCCCATTTCACAAAAAAAGTGTCAAAATGTTAAAAACGACAGGAGACAGTTTGGGACAAGTCCTTAAAAGTTACAAAAAAAAAAAAAAATTCCAGCAATGTCATCCATTCGTAATCTCCAGGGATGTAATCCATTCTCGATCTACATCAATGATCTCCAGCAAGGATACGACGCACACGATCCTGCCTCAGCCGGAGGCACCCGACGAATGATGCACTGCCAAACAAAAGTCCACTCGGGAATCCCACACATGGGTTTAAACGTCATTCAGACATAACTGAAAAATACAAGCCCACGTGGCTACTCTTCCACAGCACTGCTGCTATAGGTACTGGTCCCTCAAACCACCAGATCTTCCAGGCCCACGGTCTTGGATGCACACAGCTTTGGGCTTCTTAAACGCACACAGTTTGAAGTCCCATAATGCACACAGCTTTTGGCTCCTTGGACGCACACAGCTTGAAGCCCTTCAATGCACACAACTTTGAACTACTTAATGCACACAGCGTCTATCCTTACACAGAGACTCTCTCACTAGCAGCCACTGCTCCAACTCCTCCTTCCTTCCACCTTCTGCTCTTACAAAACCCTCATTATATGGGCTGTGTGCACCTGGGCACACACCCTGCTGGCTATCCTTAAGACTCGGACACAAGGTTGGAGATCCTGTCCCACCCAAGACTCTGAAGGATCTCCAAACCACAGAGCCCCATGCAGAAATAGCAATATCCGAGAAAAATTCAAATTTACGCTTTGTAGCGATGCACTCATCCGATATGCAGACTCTGGGTCAGATCCACATACATCTGCGCTGGGCGCAGCGCATTTAAGATACGCTACGCCGCTGTAACTTACTTTTAGTTGGTTTGAATCCATAACGAATCCGCGCCATAAGTTATGGCGTCGTACGGTATCTCTCGCGGCGTAAGGGTGTGGAATTCGGCGGGTAGGGGGCGTGTTTCATTTAAATGAAGCGCGTCCCCGCGCCGAACGAAGACGTACGCCTGTCGGATCTAGCCAAGATGCCGTCGTATCTTGTTTTGAGGATTCAAAACAAAGATACGAAGCGGGAATTTTGAAATTACGCCGGCGTATCAGTAGATACGGCGGCGTAATTTCTTTGTGGATCTACCCCTCTGTGTCCACTTTAACCCCATTTTCATAGGGACAGAGCCTCGCTCTGCCAAAATAAATATATATATATATATACAGTGAGGAAAATAAGTATTTGAACACCCTGCTATTTTGCAAGTTCTCCCACTTGGAAATCATGGAGGGGTCTGAAATTGTCATCGTAGGTGCATGTCCACTGTGAGAGACATAATCAAAAAAAAAAAATCCAGAAATCACAATTTATGATTTTTTAACTATTTATTTGTATGATACAGCTGCAAATAAGTATTTGAACACCTGTCTATCAGCTAGAATTCTGACCCTCAAAGACCTGTTAGTCTGCCTTTAAAATGTCCACCTCCACTCCATTTATTATCCTAAATTAGATGCACCTGTTTGAGGTCATTAGCTGCATAAAGACACCTGTCCACCCCATACAATCAGTAAGAATCCAACTACTAACATGGCCAAGACCAAAGAGCTGTCCAAAGACACTAGAGACAAAATTGTACACCTCCACAAGGCTGGAAAGGGCTACGGGGAAATTGCCAAGCAGCTTGGTGAAAAAAGGTCCACTGTTGGAGCAATCATTAGAAAATGGAAGAAGCTAAACATGACTGTCAATCTCCCTCAGACTGGGGCTCCATGCAAAATCTCACCTCGTGGGGTCTCAATGATCCTAAGAAAGGTGAGAAATCAGCCCAGGACTACACGGGAGGAGCTGGTCAATGACCTGAAAAGAGCTGGGACCACCGTTTCCAAGGTTACTGTTGGTAATACACTAAGACGTCATGGTTTGAAATCATGCATGGCACGGAAGGTTCCCCTGCTTAAACCAGCACATGTCAAGGCCCGTCTTAAGTTTGCCAATGACCATTTGGATGATCCAGAGGAGTCATGGGAGAAAGTCATGTGGTCAGATGAGACCAAAATAGAACTTTTTGGTCATAATTCCACTAACCGTGTTTGGAAGAAGAAGAATGATGAGTACCATCCCAAGAACACCATCCCTACTGTGAAGCATGGGGGTGGTAGCATCATGCTTTGGGGGTGTTTTTCTGCACATGGGACAGGGCGACTGCACTGTATTAAGGAGAGGATGACCGGGGCCATGTATTGCAAGATTTTGGGCAACAACCTCCTTCCCTCAGTTAGAGCTTTGAAGATGGGTCGAGGCTGGGTCTTCCAACATGACAATGACCCGAAGCACACAGCCAGGATAACCAAGGAGTGGCTCTGTAAGAAACACATCAAGGTTCTGGCGTGGCCTAGCCAGTCTCCAGACCTAAACCCAATAGAGAATCTTTGGAGGGAGCTCAAACTCCGTGTTTCTCAGCGACAGCCCAGAAACCTGACTGATCTAGAGAAGATCTGTGTGGAGGAGTGGGCCAAAATCCCTCCTCCAGTGTGTGCAAACCTGGTGAAAAACTACAAGAAACGTTTGACCTCTGTAATTGCAAACAAAGGCTAATGTACCAAATATTAACATTGATTTTCTCAGGTGTTCAAATACTTATTTGCAGCTGTATCATACAAATAAATAGTTAAAAAAATCATACATTGTGATTTCTGGATTTTTTTTTTTTGATTATGTCTCTCACAGTGGACATGCACCTACGATAACAATTTCAGACCCCTCCATGATTTCCAAGTGGGAGAACTTGCAAAATAGCAGGGTGTTCAAATACGTATTTTCCTCACTGTATGTATATATATATATATATATATATATATATATATATATATATATATATATATATATATATATATAATATATGTGTGTGTGTGTGTGTGTGTATATATATATATATATCTATATATATATATATATATATATATATATATATATATATATATATATACACACACACACACACATTATTAAGGTTATATCCAAGTGTATTGAATATTAGTAGATTAATAAAACTACTGTACTGTAATGCGACAAATCACATTTAAAGGTTCTTTTTTTCCTCTCTAATTTAATTAAACAACTCTTAGCTCCAATGTACTAAGAAATATAATTGAAATCTGGACTATAATATAATAAGATCATAGAATCCTTCCTAACCAGCTCTATCATTTTCCCCAACCAGTGTGCTCTCATGTGTGGCACAATAATCTCTGTTTAATTACTCCGCTTTAATCTAGGGAATTCTTTGCCAGTTACATTAACCATAAAGGCTTATTATAATTGGGTGATGTTTTCTAATTTACTGCAGCCTTTTCTTCAACTCCGCTGCTTGTCTGTATGTTTTACATAAATAATTATGGCCGCAAGTGGTCAAAGTTGTCTTTAGAAAAATCCCAAACTTTTTTTTATAAACAACCAATCCTGAAAACAAATGTACAGTAAATGAAAAATGCAAAGCAAGTTTTAGATTTCAATCTCTAGGGAGTATGATGGATTATTGTTTTTATTTAGCCTGATACCACTAAGCCTTTAAGGCTTTCATTTATCTACCTCCTATGTCTTCCTGAATATCTAATTTTAATGTGTTTTCTGGCTGTATATTGTTGTCATATTGTTTTTCATTAGATACTATTATTCAACCACATTTACTTCCCTACAGCAGCCAATCAGGTTGTATCTTTCAAATTAAGCCAAGTATCTGCTGTAGGAAATTGCCGAAATTGCTGTACTTTTTTCTTTGACACTAAAATAGTCAGAAGTAACACTTATCTTTGCCGTCTTTGTGTTGAGATATTTGTGAGCTACAGTATTAGTAAAAGTACAAAGTAAGAAGCTACAGATGTCTGTGTATACCGTTTTATAGCCCTTCATTACCAGGCCCCTTTTCAGTTTTCAGTTTTGTGATGTCTGACTGACAATTACTCAATTATGCAAATTAGTTGATATAATTTTTTGAGATGGATAGAAGTTTCTTCTGGTAATATTTATTAACCACCAAGTTTTTTGTTTGTTTTTTTACTATAAAAAGGAAAACAACTACCAACAATTTTGAACAAAAATCTGTTCCCCTTAATTTTTTGTTGAACTAAAAATGCAAAAAAATGTTGACACAATTTTTTAGAAATTGGGGAACATGCTGATACTGAGGGGTGAAACATGGAGCTTGAGAATGGTGCACTAGATGCATTAAAGGAGAAGTCCAGCTTGAGCTTTTTAGGCTGGGCTTCTCCTAAGGGTCACAGGAGTGCATTTTCTTTTGCACTCCTGTGACCCGTTTTCAGCAGAGAGTGTTCTGAAGTTCGCTCTCCGCTGACGTCACTGCCATCAATCGAGGCAGCGCATCATCCCCACTTCCCAAGTCTGGATCTGCCCGCTGCCTTGATTGATGGCAGTCTCAGAAAGCCACTGAGAAGGCCGCTCCCCCGCCCCTCCACAGCTCATCGCTCCAATGATCATGGAGAAGCAGACCAGGAGCAATGCTGACTGACAGTCAGCATCACTCTGCTTGGGGAGGAATAAGAACCAAGCCATCAGCAGTGTTCGGTGGCTTGGTTCTCAGTGCAGAGACGCCGGGCATAGCTGCAGCATCGGTCTGATGCTCCAACTGAGGTAAGTAGGATTAGCAAAAAAAAAATATATATATATACTTTTGTTTTAATGTACAGGTCATACAAAGGTAGGATAATGTGAGAAGGATTGAAATGTAAGCGCCTCACCACTGCTAAGAGGTCCAAATACAACTTTATTCTATTAAAGGTCAGGGGTACAATTCAAGAAATAGCCAAGGCATTTCAGGGGTCTAAGTGCCCCTTCATCAAGGTGGCTGGCAGCAAAGTGAATAAACCAGTAGTGAACTGGACTTACACTGGTATTTATTCCAGTGTGAATTGAAAGTACAGGCCTAACCAGCAGCTTGTTTGGCAGAAACCAACTCACACTAATTTGATTAACAGCATTTTAGTTTTAGTACAATTATATTGCTTAAAACTATGTGAGAAAACTAAAACACCCTTTCCACTTGCCTACTGTGCCCTTTTACCCTCTTCCTGCTCAGGCCAATTTTCAGCTTTCAGCACTGTCACTTTGAATGATAATTACTCGGTCATGCTATTCTGTACCCATAAGAAATGTTTTGAATGTTTTTCACACAAATAGAGCTATATTTTGGTGGTGTTTAAACACAGCTGGGGTTTTTAGTCTTTTGTATAAGTGTGTTATTTCCGCGCTATGGAAAAGTGTATTTGGCTGCGGCCTCCCCTCTGAGTCCCTGAGCCCAGAGCTACTGTATTTGTAAAGACATTTATGGGGTGTGTGTCGCTGCCTGCCAGTTAGTGTTGTAAGTGAAAAAAATTAAATAAAAGTATTTTGTGCAATAAATGTGGTATAAATCCCTATGTGCTGCTTCTCGTCAACTGTGAGGACACCGTTAAGTGTAGAAAGTTGTGCCCTTAGTACATCCACCCTGCACTGGATGAACTATTTATTAAAGTGATACAGGGTATGCTATGAGGTGCTATCTACAGTATAGTAAACAAACCTTCTTGATTGAGACCAAAGGGTCTGTCTTCCAAGTGAATCCTATAATGTGAGTGATAGTGGTCACTACTAAACTGCAGTCAATAGTGATACCTCCAATCAATAAATTGATATATAAAAGCTGTCTCATAATTCCGTGAAAATCCATGAATTATAAAAGTTAGATCGACTGTACCCCTAAACATCAAGTGTATAAATACAAAAATGATATATATACCCAATTCACAAATATATATATATATATATATATATATATATATATATATATATATATATATATATATATATATGTATATATTAATATTAGCCCTCAGTCCACAGATAGGCACTGCGTGTCACTGCTGTTGGACCGCAGCTATGACTAAGCACTAGTTTCAGTGCGAAACGCGTCAGCAGTCAGGTTATATTTTGCTGTGACTTGTAGTGCTGTCCTTCTTTTAATAAAAGGCTACAATTTGTTCAGAGTGAGTATCTTTGGTTGCTGGTATGCACTTATTGCAGATCAGGGTGACTTTTGTGCTCCCCTTTTAGTTCCCCACTCACCAGATCCAGTCACCCCTGCAGGGGAAATAAGCAAAAGGTGAGTGTCTTTTCTTCTCTCTGCCCGGCTGCTTCAGCTCCGTTCAGTCACTCACCATCCCAAATCGCCGCCCAGATATGATGGATCGGCTTTCTGGTATAAACGCCCTGTCTCCTGATGTCTGATATCCTCACAACCCAAATAAAAAAATAACTGCCATAGTGTAACTCCGATTGGATTTATTAAAAAGACTGCATATTAAAAAGCGAACTGATCGCATTAAAGTTTAAATGAAAAAAAAGCAAAAAAAGCTATTTCTTTTTTTTTTAAAGCCCTAAGGCTGAATTACACACAATGTCCACAGTGTGTGATGAGCAGCGGGTCAGCGTGCGTTCCACCGCTCTGCTCCCCGTAACCGGAAGTGACATGCTAGCGTGTGTGATGACTGTAACTGACGAGTTTTGTCATGTGACTTCTGAGAGGAATCATTAGTATCAGTGGTTACTTAAACTGGGGTAACAGGAAATTTTCTGCTGGTCCTGTACCACTGGTTCTGCTGAGTGATATGGGTGCTGAACTGTGGCAGGCACTGTTGGGGCAACAAATAAATTTGACTACATGCTGGGAGTCCTTGTGCATGGCCCTATGAGCTCAGATTTGACAATGCACTTAAATATAAGCAGTGAAGTATGGGTGATTATTTTCTAGGGCAATAGTAGACCAAGGTTGAATTGTTTTGACTCGCTGCTGTTGCTTCATCCTGAAATAAAGTTGAAGAAAGGGATATCTGCACAGTTTTTTCCAATGCAGTTATGCATACCTTAATTAAACACATAGGACTGCTGTTGAGTTTCCAGATCAGGAAGTGAAGGGAAATATCCTGATTTCTCACCCTTCCCTACTCCTTCCAAAAAAAAGTTTTTGCTATACATAAACAAACTTTAATGCTTCTTTAGTTTAGAAACATTTTAAATCGTATTCAGTGTTTCATTTTCAATAAAATCAGTTTAGGTATTATGAATTATGTTAATTTATTATATAATTCTGCATATAATTTAGCAAGGACTTTAGTAAAGTTTTACGTAAAAAAAAAACTGAACCTTTTTATAAACCAGTAAACACTGTGAAGGTGATTATGTTCATTCTTTTCTGAAAAGTTGAACTTGTTATTTTTTTAGACATCAGTTTAAGATGTACATAATTTCATAGATTTGCCTGAATATCTGTTAAAGCTGGATTTTGAACTTGTACTTACAGCCAATCCATGGATTCCGAGGTAGGGAGGTAGAAGTCTTTGATGTAAAGCCAAAAGCTGTGTGTTCTGTGCAAAATCAATCCTATTTCAATCCATGAGATGTTTTCAGGCAAATGCCTTCTTACATCTCTTTCTAGAGGCATAAAAAGAACACAACTACTATGAACTTTTTCCCCCTAATGCTCTCATTTTAATACTTTTTACGTCTTAAAACTAGATGTTCCAGTTCTTCTTTTACATACTGGTGATTATCAATTATGACACTGTCAATTATAAAAAATATGGTGTTGGCTAAATATACTTTAAAGAAAATTTACAATTTTACAGTATTTTTTATATACAGTATTTAAAAGGAATAGGATTTATATAAAATGTTTGTTGTGATAACCTTATTTCTATGTATAGATTATTTTATCTATTATAAAAGCTAAATTTGCTTATTACATATGTAGGCTATAGTCTACCAAGCTACGTTTATAAACATCCTGATTGATTTTTTTTGCCAGTTATTGGCTTCCAAGTAAAGTGGTCCTGGCAGTTTTAGAGCCCCCCCCCTGTTCACTGTTAAAGGAATGTTCCTAATGTTATGCCCCCTCCACTTTCCGGCAATGCCAACAGTAAAATGTTAAGAGGGGAAGACGCTCAGGGTAAGTGCACTGGTTGATCGCCTCTGTAACTAAAGAACCCAGAATTGATGAGGATTTTGGCACCCCTGAGTTCAGAGCTGTCAATCCCTGGCTACTAAAATCAAAAAAGTAATACAAAAAATCAAAAGTAACCCCATCACCCCATACATACCCAAATGTAAATGTGCCCATAGAGCGCACACACAAGTAAGGTATCAATGTGAATGTTCAGAGTGAGAACAGTAATTCTAAAGCCAAAAGTCATGGTTAATTCTAAACAAATAATCTGTAACAGCTCACCTATGGACAGTTTTGAGTACCATAGTTTTTTTACAACCTGTCTCATGCACATTTAAGATTTGGCATGCTTGGTATCTATTTACTCAAGGCAACCCTATATTTTAGATGCTACATTGTATTATTCAACTGGCATTGAACATATGGTTGAGGGGGATAAAGCATTAAAAAATAAACATTTTATTGCGAAGTAATTTTTTTTTTTTTTTGCCCTGACTTATATTTTAAGCACAGACAGGGAGATTCCAGTAAGCCACATAGAGCTCTCTCTGGTGGCTAATCTACAGATACCTATAATACAATAACCGTAAAAATAGAAGAGTGAGAATGTCATAATTTAAAAATGTTATATAAAAATAACTGCAATAACAACTAAAATATATGTTCACTCAAAATACACTAAAATTTCATTTTTTTCCATTTCCAGCATTACCCTTGAACACCATGCTCACCTTTTCACTACATGTTGAGCTTATGCAGGATCCAAGCCAAGAAAGCTCTAATTATGGCATGGGAGCTGTTTTTTTCTCAGTTATTCGGCCCAGTTATGAACTGCAAAGTAGCAGTTGTCAGAGGAGCTAGGATTTAAATTTGTGAATGCAGATCTGGTAGTTAAAGTTGTTTTCAAAGAACAGAAAGAAAACTTAAACTTACATGCCATCTGCATAGTTTGTATTTGACAGGTTTGCATGGTTTACCAGAGTGCCCTAGATTCCTGCCACAGAGAGGAAAGAACACAGTACAAAAAACTGTTTCTTTTTATAGGTTACCTAAACTCTGTCACATACAAAACCCAGGCGCCCCTTACTTGCCACAGAAAAAATACAGTAAGCACTGTTTAATTGTGTTTGCAGGTTATTTAAATACAGCCTCTTATGCCTCGTACACACGATCGGAATTTTCTGTGGAAAAAGTCAGACAGACTTTTTTCATCCGATATTCCGACCGTGTGTATGCCCCATCTGACTTTTTCAGTCGGAAATTCCAACGGAGTTAGAAAGAAAATATGTTCTCTTTTTTTCCGCCAGAAAAAAATTCTATCGTAAATTACGTTTGTCTGTATGGAACTCCGAAGGAGAAAAAAACATGCATGCTCAGAAACAATTCGACGCATGCTCGGAAGCATTGAACTTAATTTTTCTAGGCTTGTCGTAGTGTTATACGTCAACGCGTTTTTGACGGTCGAAATTTTGTGTGTCCGTGTGTATGCAAGACAGCTTGAACGGAATTCCGTCGGAAAAAAATGTCTGAGTTTATTCAGAGACTTCGATCGTGTGTACAGGGCATAAGTGTCCCCTGCATTATTTATCAAGCAGGTGGTCTAATACACATTTTGTTAAATTGTCCCAAAAGGTTACAACAACCTACTGATAACATAATTTTGTTGAGTCAGGAGGCATTTGAAGCCTTTCACGCCTCCCATTCAAGTCTATGGTAATGCTTTGCAAACGCTCTGACAGGCAGTTGCGGTGCTGTTGCAGGGCGTTAAAGGGGTTGTAAAGGTAAATGTTTTTTTACCTTAATGCATCCTATGCATTAAGGTGAAAAAACATCCAACGGTACCCCCCCCCCCCCTGAACCCCCCGTTTTACTTACCTCACCCCTCGAAAGTCCCGCGCGTGCCCCTGTGATCTTCTTCGGTTCCCAGTCTGGCCGTTGATTGGCTGGGCTGGACGGATTGATAGCAGCGCAGCCATTGACTGGCGCTGCTGTCAATCACATCCGATGACGCCGGGGGGCGGGGGCAGAGTGATACAGTCGGCGGCTATGCTCGCCGCTGTATTACGGGAGCGCGCCAGCAAAAGCTTTTCATGAAGGTGGAAAGCTCTTGCAAGGAGGAAACGAGACAGCCGCCGAGGGACCCCAGAAGACAGGGTTCGGGGACACTCTGTGCAAAACGAGCTGCACAGTGGAGGTAAGTATAACATGTTTGTTATTTTCCCCCAATTTTTTTTTAACTTTAGTGTTCCTTTAAGATTAGCTTATTAAATGTAGTGGAATAGCCATTTGCGGAGCAGTTTTAACACACGTTAACGCTCAACAATAGCTTCAAAACTGCCCATAGGGCGTTTGGGGGAGCATTTTTAACTCATTAACGCTTGTAAAACGCCAGTCTAATGCCCATACTGAGGCTAATTAAAGCAAGTCTAACACCCATACTAATGCTATAGGAGCGATTGTTAAAAATTTGAAATGTTGTCAAGTGTGAACAAGCCCTTATAATAATACTACATCTCTTAGCAGAAATAATAATATATCACATCACTTAATAGCCCTATTGTATTACTACATCCCTCAACAACAACATTATCATATTACATCCCTAATTAGAATTATTAAAATACTACATCCATCAGCAAAACTATTATTATACTCATTCATTTTAAAATATTACATCCAGTTGTAGCACTAGTATAATATTACCTTTAATACATGAGACCAGTATTGCTAAATGTGTGAATCCTTGAGTGGATATTATTTGAATTAATGAGCATATACATTTAGTATTATAATCTTTTTTTTAATAATATAAATATTAATATACAGTAACCACATCAATCAATCAGTCATCTCTCAGTATAAGTGTAGATGCACACTTATTTGCTACTCTGCCTTTAAATATACTCTTATTCATTATGATATAGATTCAGTGGTGGATTAATATTACTTTTTCTTAATAGGAAGAAGCCATTCGTGGATTCCAAGTTGGGGATTATCTGGAATATATGGAAAGCTTGGAACAGAAGTACAGGTCTGTGGTACTTAAAGAAATGAGAAACTTTGCACTTGATTGAAACATGAAGACTAAGAAGACCACATATGGAAAACAGTGTTTGTGTGAAGCGTCTTTCTAAAATAATAAAATAAGAACATTTGCATATACCTACATTTATGTTAAAAGCAATCAAGCTAAGTATGTGACATGATTATTATTAATATCTAGAAGGAAAAAAAATGTTTTTCTCTGCAAAAACAACTTCTAGATTAAACACAATAAACTTAAATGGCACATACTGTAGGTGATCAACTGAGTAATTCCTATGTTATCAGCAGGAATATTAAAAATATTTTGTAGTATTTTTGTACAGTATTGATTTGATAATATTTTTTAATACATACTAAATAAAATGAATGAAAACAATTGTATGTGTTATTTCTACATGATGGGAAAGTTATCACATTAAAAAGCATGTTCGCTCTGATGACACATTATTCATGTATCTAAGTTGGTGTGCTGATTGTACATATAAGGCTGCTTGTGTCTCAACACAACATCATGATATTAATAACAAAGGGCTGTATTATCCCGCACTACCAGTGCTAATACTTAGAAATATGTGAAAACAGTCGAGTAGGTGACTGCAGGCAACCTTATTGTGTTCCTGCAATGTGAATCATTATATAAACCAAATAATTGTTGCTGTGCCTGTACCCTTAAAGTTCATAATAGTGATCATAAATAATAATACTCCATTATTTGTGTAAATCTGTAGTGAAATAAAATCATTCAAACATAATCATTTTTACACGCTTAATATGTGATCATCTGTAAACAAACTGAATATATCCAGTGCAAGCAAATAAAAAATTGACATGAAAGTGTGGTGATTTCAAGTGTCCTCATTCTCAGTCCAAACATAAGTTGCAAATTGTATGGTACAAAATAACAATTTGTCACATGTGCGCCAGTGCGCCGGTGACTTCCACCATTTTAAAAATGCTGCACTCACCTCCACCTTTGACATGCTGTCCCAGGTCAACTCACACCTTACCCTACTTTGGGGCACTAGACTGGGGCTCCTTTGCTTTCCTTCTCCTTCACCTATGAATTCTCTGGGCTCTGGATCATTTCCTCAAAATGGTATGTGTGGCCCTTTAAGACCGCGCTACCTCCACTCTGGACGGGACTCGCATACCAAGGAATATCCTCATAGTGCAATAGTGTTAAACAAATTATTTTTCAAGTATTTAAACACTTACATTTAGGTACACAAACTCTTTGTAACCGTATCATAGCGGGGCTCAGAGGCTCCTGCGTCACTTCTGGTATTGGCGGTGTCACCTGGCTCTACTGAACATGTGTCGTCTCGGTCACGTCCCTTCCTCGGGGGCATGGGGCCAGGCAACCATACAGGGATTTTATGCTGGTGAAGATTAAGCTGCCATGGAAACATATAAACAACATTCCGGTCACATGTGTGCTGCAAATCCTATTACAAACAGATAATAGAGCCTCCTCATCCACTCATACTATTTTGAAATCACTCATGTATCTGTAGCGCAGTCTTAAAGGGCCAAACATCCCATTTTGAGGAAACGATTCAGAGCTAAGGGAATTTATACGAGAAGGAGGAGGAACGCAAAGTCTAGTGCTCCAAAGTAGGGGAAAGCGCAAGTTGACCTAGGAGAGCAGGTCAAAGAGTGAGCGCAACATTTGTAAAGTGGTGGAAGCCAACGAAGCACTGGTGCACGTGTGACAAATTGTTTGCCGTCCCCGCCCCCCAAAAAATATTATTAGCATTATTAAATTATTAAAAGTATTATTGTTTATGATCACCATTATGCACTTTAAGGGTACAGGTGCAGCGACAATTATTTGGTTTATATAACATCACGATATTGGCCAACATTTGCCTCTGAATCGTGGCATGGTTTGATTATGGGCATATTCTACAATCTTGCTTTGATTTGAGTAATTTGATATTAAGTTGGGCTCACTGGCATTGGATAAAGTAACCTTGATCCACATAAAGGTATTGTTACTGGTCATCGATTGGTACAGTAAGGATATAAATGTACATTCCGGTTTACGCATGAAACTTTAAGCTTAAACTTCATGCTGATGCTTATGGATGATTATGCATTTATGTAGCCTTCATACTTAAAGCGGAGTTCCACCCAAAAATTAAACTTCCGCTTTTTGGAATCCTCCTCCCCCCTCCGGTGTCACATTTGACACATTTCGGGGTAGGGGGATCAGATACCTGTGTAAACCAGGTATTTGCTCCCACTTCCAAGCATAGAACACTGTGGTGACCTATGCCACGTCCGGCACCTACTCTGTCCCCACACTGTTTTCTGGGAGACACACAAATCCCAGAACCAGAAGACAGCAGGGATCAGTGGGATCGCGTATGCGCAGTATGGACCCAGGAAGTGAAGCCGCAAGGCTTCACTTCCTAATTCCCTCACCGAAGATGGCGGCAGCACCCGAGAGCTGAGGGACCGATCGGCTTCAGGTGAGGACATTGCGGGCGCCCAGGACAGGTAAGTGTCCTAATATTAAAAGTCAGCAGCTGCAGTATTTGTAGCTGCTGACTTTTTTTTATTTATTTTCGGCGGAACTCTGCTTTAAGAGCAAATCCATGTTATTTACCTAATATAATTCTATTCTGTTTCTATCTCTAAGTGCACTATTGGCTTGCTTGTAATCTCTTTAAACACTGGTGCTGGGTGATGTTTGATATGTGTTCAGTCATTTGTTGATGTTGAATTGAAACCACCTACAAAGCCTTGAACAGATTTTGACATACAGTACAAGGGTTCAAAGAGCACTCTTTGTGCTTTAATGCATATGTCAAAGAGAGTTTGACTAATATGCATTCACGTGAGCACTAAGTGATACCCAAGTTATAGAACTAACTTTTTACATGTGTAACCGAAGATACTACCTCCTGGCATAGCATATGCAACCTTGTGCGGTCAACTTAGGATAACCGCTTTTATTACTAGTGAGATTCAATATCTGCAGGCATCTATGATTCATATTTAGAGACATGCAGAAGTTGTAGTATACCTAATTATTAGCAATTAGTTATAGTTTAGGAATAGCACTGTAGCAGACTTTGTTATGAAATATTTTGACATTTCCGTATCACAGGGCCCTGCAGGCAAGAACAAAAATAATTTTTGATCATGTGTTTATGGAAATTTGCTTTTCTAGTTTGAAACAATAAAATCAAATATACTTTTTCTTTGTTGTTGCATCTTAGATGTTGGGGGCAGTTAAATCTTAGGTCTATTCAATTTACTCCCATATCGTCTCTTAATAAGACAAAAATTCATATGTGTAGAAATCTGAAAATAGGTTAGAGATTACTGTAAGCAAGTGGAGATTTGTTTAGCACAAAGCCAGTTTATTATTGGAATGCCTTCTATATGCATGGTGCTCAAGCTTTTGGCTCAACCAAGATGGCCAGTGGTTGTTGTAGAGGATCTATGTAGTAGCAGCACTTGACTCATACTTTTGTTTCTGCAGCAGCCTGGCATGAATCATTAGACTCTAGGAAAGGCTAAATGGTAAGTATTTTCAAAAGAAGCCTTGGAGTATATGGTTAGCAGGGCCGTCTTTAAGGCAGGGCAAAAGGAGCAGCTGCCCTGGGCCTTGTCATTGTTGTGGGACCCAAAGCATCTGCCTCATACTTGCCAGCTATCCTAGTTTAAATTCCCTTATCCCTTGGAGTTTTAGTCCTGTGCTGTGTCCCGATATCTCAGTGTAAAGTGCTGCTACTAATGCTGCCCAGCTCTGCCCTACTGTTGTGTAGAGATGACTCACCTGCAGACCCTGTGTTTACATGTAAATAAATGTCATTCATATGCAAATAATGTTATCATTCATATGTAAATAGCAGAGTCCGGCAGCATTGATATGTAAATAAAGGTGGCATTCATATGTATATTATGCCCCTCTGCAGTGAGGAGATGATGTGCTGTAACCTCTAGCAACCAATCAGTGAGCAGTATTACTGTACAGTAATCTCTAGCAACCGATCAACAAGCAGAAATCATGTGCTGTGACCTCTACCAACTAATCAGTGAGCCGTAATGTGTGCTGTAACATCTAGCAACCGGTCAGTAAGTGGTAATGATATGCTGTAACCTCTGGCAACCAATTGCAATCACTGCCTGATCTGATACAGTAAACTGATTTTAAGTCTAGCTGATATTTATTGTATGTCTCAGAGCATGTGGAAAGCGAAATTGCATGGGTGGGAGGGGGCCCAAGAATTTTTTTGCCCAGGGTCCAATCAATATTAAAGACGGCCCTGATGGTTAGGATGAGGGTTAGCAGGAGAATAAAGGTTAGGGGTTGCTTTTTGCTCTAAGAGTCCTGAGCCAAAAACAAATTGCTTTCTAACATGAGAGTGATTGTTGGGTAATTGCAACACTCTCTGGTTATATAATAATAATTAGTCAGGTTGAAAAAAGACACAAGTCCATCCAGTTCAACCATAAAAAAATAAAAAAAATTATAAAATAAAAAAAATCGTACAATACCATATACCCAATTCTATATCCACAGTTGATCCAGAGGAAGGCAAAAAAAAAAAAAAAACAGCAGAGCATGATCCAATTTGCTACAGCAGGGAAAAAATTCCTTCCTCATCCCCCGAGAGGCAATGTTAGTACTCAGTTATATTATGTACATTTAGGAAAGTGTCCAGGCCTTTCTTAAAGTAATCTACTGAGCTGGCCAGAACCACCTCTGGAGAGAGTCTATTCCACATTTTCACAGCTCTTACTGTGAAGAAACCTTTCCGTATTTGGAGATGAAATCTCTTTTCCTCTAGGCGTTGACCGTATAGTGAATAACTCAACATTCAAAGTTCACTATATGGACCCCTTATATATTTGTACATGTTGATCATATCCCCCCTTATTCTCCTCTTCTCATGAGTGAATAAATTCAGTTCCTCTAATCTTTCCTCATAGCTGAGCTCCTCCATGCCTCTTATCAGTTTGGTTGCCTTCTCTGCACTTTCTCCAGTTCCCTGATATCCTTTTTGAGAACTAGTGCCCAAAACTGAACTGCATATTCCAGATGAGGTCTTACTAATGATTTGTACAGGGGCAAAATGATATCTCTCTCTCTGGAGTCCATACCTCTCTTAATACAAGAAAGGACTTTGCTCGCTTTGGAAACCGCAGCTTGGCATTGCATGCCATTATTGAGCTTATGATCTACCAAAACCCCCAGATCCTTCTCCACTACGGATCCCCCCCAGTTGTACTCCCCCTAGTATGTATGATGCATGCATATTCTTAGCCCCCAAGTGCATAACTTTACATGTATCTACATTAAACCTCATCTGCCACATAGTCGCTCAATTAGACAGAGCATTGAGGTTGGCTTGTAAATTGGCGACATCCTGCAAGGACGTTATTCCACTGCATAGCTTGGTGTCATCTGCAAAGACAGAAATGTTACTTTTGATCCCAGACCCTATATTATTTATAAAGATAATAAAAAGTCAGGGTCCCAGCACTGAACCTTGGGGTACACCACTGATGACCTTCGATCATTCAGAGTAAGAATCATTAACCACTACTCTCTGAATTCTGTCTTTTAGACAGTTTTCTATCCATTTACAAACTGATATATCCAATCCTGTAGACTTTACCTTACACATGAGCCGTGTGTGCTTTGCAAAATCCAAGTATACCACGTCCACCGCCACGCCTCTGTCCAAGGTTTTGCTTACCTCTTCATAAAAAGATATCAGGTTTGTCTGAAAACTTCTGTCTTTCATGAATCCATGCTGTCTGTTGCCTAAATAGTTTTTTTTCCAGCAAGAACTCCTCTATGTGGGCTTTTATTAATCTCTCCAGTATCTTCCCGACTATAGAAGTTAAACTAACAGGTCTATAGTTACTTGGTAAAGACGTTGTTCCCTTTTTAAATATAGGCACCACATTGGCTCTGCGCCAATCCAGTGGTACTATTCCTGTCTTTAATGAGTCCCTAAATATTAGATACAGTGGCTTTGAAATTACAGAGCTCAATTCTTTTAGGATCCGTGGGTGGATGCCATCTGAACCAGGTGCTTTATCAATCTTTATTCTGTCTAAATATCGCTGGACCATATCACTTTTGAGCCATTGGTATTTCTAGGAAAAGGGAATTCTTGTTGAGGTGAAACTGGTCTTTAGACTAGGCTTGCAGTAAAGTATTCTCTACCATTGTTCAACATGCACAGAATATGTAATCCGCCCTGAAATTGATTAAAGGTTTCATTACTAAAGCTAAATTAAAACTTTTGTTCTTGCATATTAGAAACCAGCAGTAATTAAAATTTTCCTTGTGATTAAGTAGCTTTACTTGAGCATAACTTTCTGGTCTGGCAGCACAGCATACTCAGTTTAATTAAATTGTCACTTACAAACCAGTGGCTATCAACATCTCTGATTATTTCACCTGCTTCCAGCCTTTTTGTGCTGGACTGCACATTGTACATGATAACTAATATTTCAGTTCTGAAGCTTAACGATAAGAACACAATACATGAAGTAATCACTTTTTTTTTTTGCTTTAGCTATTACTTGCTAATCTTGCAGTGCCCAAGAATGCGCAAAATGCAGACTAGGCTGTTCTTGCTGCTGTTGTTGACTAAGGGGTTGTATTCAAGTAAAAGTGTATTAAACTAAGGAGGTCGTTTTAATGTAAAAGTGGAAAAGCACTGGATCATGGAAATATTAGAACTTCTTGAGGAATAATGTTGCATAAGTCAGCACAGTTTACACCTTTTAACTTTTTTTTTCATTTTGGGAAGATTTTTTTTTTATAACCGAGTAAAACTGTGAGGCATTATTTGTTGACATAAACATGTGTAGTTGCTTTATACAACGTTTTTTCCTTATTATGATTATTAAAATATTGCAATTGGTTTTCAGTCAGGTAAATATGAAACATTTTATATTAATATTTAGCATTCTCCTTTTGACCTAGGACTTGGAACATTGGGCTCCTTTTCACATTATTCAGCCTTTTTAATTGCATTTGTTGTTTAGAGACCTCAGTAGCACAAGCTATAGTTTACACGCACAGATGTTTATTTGCACAATCAAACATTTAATTTCCCCATACCATAACGACATCACGGAGCTGGTGGATGTTAACCACTTAAGACCCGGACCTTTAGGCAGCTAAAGGACCCGGCCAGTTTTTGCGATTCGGCACTGCGTCGCTTTAACTGACAATTGCGCGGTCGTGCGACGTGGCTCCCAAACAAAATTGGCGTCCTTTTTTCCCACAAATAGAGCTTTCTTTTGGTGGTATTTGATCACCTTTGCGGCTTTTATTTTTTTGCGCTATAAACAAAAATATTGCGACAATTTTGAAAAAAAATCAATATTTTTTACTTTTTGCTATAATAAATATCCCCCAAAAATATATAACATTTATTTTTTTCCTCAGTTTAGGCCGATATGTATTCTTCTACCTATTTTTGGTAAAAAAAAAACGCAATAAGCGTTTATCGGTTTTTATAGCATTTACAAATAAGGGGATCGTTTTATTGCATTTCTATAAATAAAATGTTACTACTAATGGCGGGCGATCAGCAATTTTTTTCGTGACTGCGACATTATGGCGGACACTTCGGAAAATGTTGACACATTTTTCGGACCATTGTCATTTTCACAGCAAAAAACTGTGAAAATGACAATTGCAGTTTGGGAGTTAACCACAAGGGGGCGCTGAAGGGGTTATGTGTGACCTCATGTCTGTTTCTAACTGTAGGGGGGTGTGGCTGTAGGTGTGACATCATCGATTGTGTTTCCCTATAAAAGGGAACACACGATCGATCACGGCGCCACAGTGAAGAACGGGGAAGCTGTGTTTACACACAGCTCTCCCCGTTCTTCAGCTCTGGGTACCGATCGCGGGACTCTAGCGGTGATCAGGTCTCACGGTCACAAAGCTTCGAACCGGGTCGCGGGCGCACGCCGCCCGCGCTCTCCCGCGACCCACGGCTGGGCACTTAAAGAGGAAGTACCTGTACGTGCTTGTGCCCAGCCGTGCCATTCTGCCAACGTAAATGTGCAGGAGGCGGTCCTTAAGTGGTTAAAGACCTTGCGCTCCTCCACCTTCTGTTTGAGGATTCCCCACAGATGTTCAATAGGGTTTAGGTCTGGAGACATGCTTGGCCAGTCCATCACTTATACCCTCAGCTTATTCAGCAAGGCAGTGGCTGTCTGTGCATTTAGGTGTGTTTAGGCTTGTTATCATGTTGGAATACTGCCCTGTGGCCCAGTCTCCAAAGGGAGGGGATCATGCTCTGCTTCAGCATGTCACAGTACATGTTGGCATTCATGTTCCCTCAATGAACTGTAACTCCTCAGTGGCGGCAGCACTCATGCAGCCCCAGACCATGACACTTTCACCACCATGCTTCACTGTAGGCAAGACAAACTTGTCTTTGTACTCCTCACCTGTTAGCCACCACACGCTTGACACCATCTGAACCAAATAAGTTTATCTTGGTCTAATCATTTAACAGGATATGGTTCCAGTATTCCATGTATTTAGTCTTCAGCAAACTGTTTACAGGCTTTCTTGTGCATCATCTTTAGAAGAGGCTTCCATCTGGGATGACAGTCATGCAGACCAATTTGATGCAGTGTGCGGCGTATGGTCTGAGCGCTGACAGGCTGACCCCTTCAACCTCTGCAGCAATGCTGGCAGCACTCATACATCCATTTCCCAAAGACAACCTCTGGATATGATGCTGAGCACGTGCACTCAACTTCTTTGGTCAACCATGGCGAGGCATGTTCTGAGTGGAACCTATTCTGTTAAACTGCTGTATGGTCTTTGACACCATGCTGCAGCTCAGTTTCAGGGTCTTGGCATTCTCATAGCCAAGGCCATCTTTATGTGGAGCAACAATTATTTTTTTTCAGGTCCTCAGAGAGTTCTTTGCCATGATGTGCCATGTTAAATTTCCAGTGACCAGTATAAGAGAGTGAGAGAGATAACACCAAATTTAACACAGCTGCTCGCCATTCACACCTGAGACCTTGTAAAACACTAATAAGTCACATGACACTGCGGAGGGAAAATGGCTAATTGGGCCCAATTTGGACATTTTCGCTTAGGGGCGTACTCACTTTTGTTGCCAGCAGTTTAGACATTAATGGCTATGTGTTGAGTTATTTTGAGATGACAGCAATTTTACACTGTTATACAAGCTGTACACTCGCTACTTTACATTGTAGCAAAGTGTCATATATTCAGTGTTATAACATGAAAAGATATAATAAAACATTTACAAAAATGTGAGGGGTGTACTCACTTTTGTGAGACACTGTATATTTGTGTTCTATTGATAATGTGTTGTAGATTAAGTAATAATAAAATGTGTGAGCATGTGTATCTATATATTAATGTGTGTTACTAGGAGTATAGGTAATACAAAAATGCTATAAAATGTACTGTAAGTAGCATACTAGTTAATGCATAACATTCTTAATTCATGTTCATTTGCATTAAACAGTTACCATAAACATATTTTGAAATTGTTGTGAACACTGCCTACTTATTATTTTAGAGTACTTTCTGTACAAATTTTTGCTAGTATTATCCTATCAATGTCAATAATATTTAGTAAAATCAATATTTTCTGAGATTTGATAATGGCGGTTCATTAACTTGGCTTTTATTTCTCACAAAAGACAAAACCTTGTGATAATTGTTGCAAGTGCTCAGGCTGGAAACATTTTGTATCTCTGCATATAAACACAGAGAACCCTCTGGAGCTGTCTGCTGTACAGTAGCACAGTGAAGTCAAGGAAGGAAGCCATGGAATTTTTAATAAGAGAGAGTTATAGTCTGTATTGTCAGTACATTTTCTATGTCAAGAATGTCTGAATGCATTAGTGTGACAGTATTATTTGTCAGCAACCAAACAAAACAATGTTAGAATAAATTAAAAACATCAAATGAATGACAGAATAAAAAATATCCCTTTTCTAATGCTAACTAGCTCATTAATTATACCATGTCTAAATCAGTCATTGCTGAATCTGATTATAATTCAATATACAACTTTTCATATTTCTACAAGGAATTGACTTTAATTTTTTTGGTGTGATTCACATTTTTATTGGCACTTGAGAAATTGCTTGTTTTGTTCCAAGCGGTAATTCATTCCAAGGGTCAAGTCATGCAATCATATGTTTATTTCTAGGTCCTAGTTGATGAGAGTTGGTAAAAGATAATTGGTCTTATTCAATAAAGAGTGCACATTTCTTAAGTGCATTGGCAACCAATCAGAAATGACTGGTCAGTGATTAATAACCTAAATCATTGGTAAGATTAGTGGCCTTGTTTAATAAAGAGAACATGTTTCTTAACACTTGGTTCACACTGCTATGTGGAGTGGCTCACAGCAAGGGTCCGGTGCCACTCTATTCAACTTTTCAAGGATGAATCGGGCCCAAATTTTTGGCTGGATTTGGACCTGAAACAGACCAGAAGACGCACAAGACTCTTCTGCAAACCGCTCCGCAGCCGTACCGAAGCTGCGTGAACCGGCTCCATTAAGAGACGGTCAGTCTCCTGACATGCAAATTGGATGCAAGGAAACCCTCATCCAATTCGCACTAGTGCGAACCCAGCCTAAAAGAAGTAACCCATAACCAATCATAATGAATTTTACTAAATTCTAGTAAAAGATTCATTCTGATAGTATGTTCAGTAACCTTTAGCAGACAATTAAGATGAAAGAATAACCGTACTTAGTAAGTCTTATACTTACCTGTCCCCTGAGATTTACCTCTGGGCAGCCTACTGAAAGCCAAACAGCCTCCCAACTGTCCCTCCCTTTTCCATACATCCATTCATTTATATGGAATGTTTGCCCCATAGGTGGATGACCTTTCCATATCAATTAATGAGTATTCTTCTGCACATGCATAAAAAAAACAGAGCCTAGCTTGAGTGACTTTTAGACTCTTCCACAGGTATAGATAGCAGGTATAAATACACTAAAGTACTAGATCATAAATGGTAAACCACTAAACCAATTCTACCGGTTGCATATTTTGAGTTACGGAGGAGGTATAGGACTGTAATTATTGCTCTCGCTCTACCGATCACATCGATATCTCACATGTGTGATTTGAACACCGTTTTCATATGCGGGCGCTGCTCGCTGTACGCCAGCTGGGCGGGGTGCGTTTACATTTTTTTTTCTTATTTATTTTTCCTTTTATTTTATTTTTTATTTTTACATTGTTCTTTTTTTTTTTTCACTTTTATTTCCATTACAAGGAATGTAAACATCCCAAAGCATGACAGAACCTTTTAAATATGAGATATTGGGTCAAAAAGACCTCAGATCTCATATTTACACTGCAATTAAAAAAAAAAAAAATTATTTAAGAGCTGTGGGCGGAAGTGACGTTTTGACGTTGCTTCCACCGTACAATTATGTGGAGACGGGTGAGGGCCATCTTCCCCTTACTGATCTTCATACCAAGCCAGGGAGAGGATGCGATCACCGGCGGCTCCGGTAAGCGACGGAGGGCACTGAAGAGCGGCGGGAGGCCCTCTCCTGCTGCCGATTAAAAGTGATCTTGCGGCAAATCCGCCACAGAGACCACTTTTATCTGAAAGCGGTCCGCCCGCTGAAGAAGAGGTACCGGGTTTATGGTAGCTAGCTGCTACCATGACAAAGACATTTCTCTTCAAAGTACCAACGTAAGTACTGTCTGTAAGTGGTTAATCACCAGGCCATTGTTTTGCGATTCAGTACTGCTCTACTTTAACTGGTAATTGTAGGGTCATGCAACACTGTATTTATGTTTTTTTTTCCACTGGGTTTTTTACTTTTTGCGCTTTAAACAGAAAAAGAACTGACAATTTTGCAAAAAAAATTGATCATTTTTTACTTTCTGCTATAAAACAAATCCAATAAAAAATGTAAAAAATCAAATCTCTTCATAAATTTAGGCCCATATGTATTCTGCTACATATTTTTGGTAAAAAAATCCCAACAATCGTATATTGATTGGTTTGCGCAAAAGTTCTAGCGTCTACAAACTATGGTATATATACTGAATTCTTTTTTTAAATTAGTAATGGCAGCGATCAGCGACTTACAGTATAGCAACACTTTAATATCGCAGTGGACTTTCTGACACTTTTGACACTTGTGGGAACCAGTGACACTAATACATGATTAGTGCTAAAAATATGCATAAGCACACTGGCTGGCAAGGGATAAACATCTAGTTGCGAATGTGCCCCCTACCCTGGCGCACAGATCACTTACTAGGTACGTGATCCAGCTCGGAGCTGCCTCCCGGCCACAGTATATGTATGGTGAGCGGTTTGCAATCGGTTAAAGTGGAAGTTAAGTCAAAACCTAAGCTTAAGTCTACTCTCATCCCCATTCTAAGCCTATTCTATCTACTCTGTAAAAGGAAAGATGTCTGTAATACTTATTGTAACGGTCACCACTGTTTATGATATTCCATTCCATCGCCCCACGGCAGCTTATCCGACAATCCAGCCGACAGGCACGACCCATTCCATTTTTCCAGAATAACAAGACATCACACAGCTCTGTTACTGGTTCCAAAATGAATGAATCTTTAATGGTTAGCTCTCAGGTTTTTATACAGTTACAAGCATGCTTCAGTAAGCACGGGGACAATGAAACTCTCCACCCCCCCAACATCACACAATGGGGCTTCACTACACATTCAGATGGGCTAATTACTAATCATTATCCAGACAGCATTGCTCCGCATTTAGAGGAGGTAATTACTACAGTTGACAAGCCACATTCCACATCTTATCATCAATAGACTTTTCACACCAAACAGTGTCATTAGCATCCACAATGAAAGGTCTTTCAGAAGCCAGACTCAATTAACACCTCAAAATTAGACATCTGACCTTTACAGACTTAATTAGTACAATAGACACAAAACGGTATTAGCATCACACAATGGACAATGGAATATCTTAGAGCACGCCTCCATTAACACCTCAACAGTCTATTGACCTGTTCATAAGGTACAACTTGTAATATTTCAAGATATCCTGTAAAACATGAATTATCATTAATGTCTCATCTCATGTAATCCAAGATATCAGTTCTCAGTCATCCTATGCCCAAAAGGGACATAGGCTGACCCTAGACCACAAGAGTCTTAAAGTGGAGTTCCACCCATTTTTTTATGTTTGTCTGTGCTGCATGCTCTAATCTCATAGTGTTCAGAATGGACAATTTTTATTTAATTTGTTGCTTGTAAATACCTTTATTTTGTACTCCTTCATTACTTCCTCCTCCTTATTTGCCTAGGCTATTTGCAAGGGTTTCTGGGATAGGCATCATGTATCCCAGTAGTCCTTGCAAACCTGACTGAAACCTATTACATTGCGTGTGCACTGAGCATGTGCGAGATTTGCAAAGCTGAAATCCAGGAAGTCATACAGTCTGGCTTCATGATGCCCACACTTAAGATGGCCACGGTCTATTTCTAGATTATAAACTATCTAAATGCTATAACAACCTAACAAAATGGACCTTAGTTTACAGACTAACTTTACTAGAATACATTAAGCTTGTGTATTACAGGGGTATTTATATTTAAAAAGTGAAATTGTGGGTGGAACTCCCCTTTAAGTGAAGCTGGCACAGGTGTACCCCACATACAAAAAAAGTCTCTGGGTGTCATGGGCCATTCTGTTACACTTATCTATTCTGAAATTGCTCTGGTCCAGTCACATGATCTTTCCAGTATTAGCTTGAGTGTAGAGGAGAGATCACCAACGACTGCACAGTCGGCCTATTGTGGAGCATCCATTGTCAGCTGTCCCTCCTTTTATCTGGCCCTGATGATGGCACAGGGACCCGATCATGTGACCGGACTGGGACAACTTTAAAATAGGCAAGTATAGACTTCTTTCTTTTTACATGGTAGAAGGAATAGACTTAAAATAGGGGTTGGTAGTCAATTTAAGCTTAGTTAGGTTTTGACTAAACTTTAACTAAAAGGGGTAAGCACAGGCACGGTATGTTATCAGCTAGCATGATTTCTGGCAGGATCAACAGATTTTTTTTTTTTACTTATCAAACATATATAACAAATGATATAATTAACAAAACAAAGCGGTCCAAATAAGAGAAGTTTATTGTTATAATTTAGATATGCTTTTTTTTAAATATTACTGGTTTTAATTTTAAATGGATTAGGTCTAGCAACACTATTTAAATACAACAGACAAAACCACCAAGTAGGTCACTTTGAAAGTGATATGCATAACTCAGACATCACTAAATGGTAACTGTTGTAATGAGTCATGAATTTTTAAAATGATACATGCCGTTTGATATGGCTGAATGAACCTTTTTCTGTTTTTCACATCTGAGGATGATTTTCAGGCAAGCCATTCCTTCCCTCATCATCTCAATACATGATTTTATTTGTAATGGATTGAATAATATACTCAAATAGACAGTTTTATAAAACACTTGTTAAAGAATAGATTATCTTGTCATTTTGCCTTACTTGGCTTTTCATTACCCTGCTGTCAAGAATTGCCATTGTTGGTACTGAATAAATAAGGTTGTGAATATTAATTTCTCCGAGAATAGTGAAGGTAATAAAAGCAACGGAAACTGAAATAAATCTTTAAAAAAGAGAGGAATTTTTTTTCTAGAATCGCTAGGATATCAAATGTTCAGAAGATGGGAAAACAAAACAAAAATCCTGCTAAAAACAGTTTTTCACTGTGACGTGTGTTAAACTATTTGTGAAATGTAAATGCGTAATTTGTATAAACTAAAAACCTAAGGTACCATATTTGCCGGCGTATAAGGCGACTGGGCGTATAAGACGACCCCCTAATTTTTCTGCTAAAATTTGGGATATACTCGCCGTATAAGACGACCCCCTTCCTACTAGTCTGTCTGGAAGCTGAGGGGTAGCCGGAACAACCGCTGACAGGAACATGCTTTATTCAGCTTTTTTTCACAAATCTCACTTTGCCCATTACATGCCTTACTGTGCCATCCCATGCCTCACTGTGCCCCAATGTGCCATCAACATGCCTCACTGTGCCATGCCATGCCTCACTGTGCCATCAACATGCCTCACTGTGCCATCAACATGCCTCACTGTGCCATCAACATGCCTCACTATACCATCAACATGCCTCACTGTGCCATCAACATGCCTCACTGTGCCATCCCATGCCTCACTGTGCCATCAACATGCCTCACTGTGGCATACCTTATCCCTGTACTGCGGGCGTCCAATTTTCAAAACCTGCGCCTCCTCCTCGTGCTGTTCCGTGATAGGCGGAACACTCAGTTTCCCAGCAGCGCCTGTGTTCGGTGTTCCGCCTATCATGGATGTCCTCTCGTCCAAAGCCAAGGATGAGAAGACATCCGTTATGGGCGGAACACCGAACAGAGGCTCTGCTGGCAAAACGAGTGTTCCGCCTATCACAGGACAGCACAAGGAAGAGGCGCAGCTTTTGAATAATGGATGCCCGAGGTCTGGCACCGGCGTATAAGATGACCCCCGAGTTTTGAGGCAAGTTTTTAAGCACAAAAGGTTGTCTTATATGCCAGAAAATACGTTTTTTTTTTTTTTTTTTACAAATCTTAGCATGCATTAACTAGAAGCTCACTTTTACACAGCAATAAAACCAATGAGCATAACTCAGACTTATCAGCTTTGCAATATTATTACAGTATATCCCAGTTCCCTAAGGAGATATTTATTACATATGCATTGGTAGCTATGTAATCGAAGCACTGCTAGGAGGATGACAGCTACAGTATAGTGTAAGATTTTACGGTGATCTTTTGTGCATTATCCTGCTGGAAGTAGCCCTCAGAAGATGGGTACACTGTAGACATAAAGGAAAGGCATGGTCAACAATACTCAGGTACATAGTGGTGTTTAATTGATGCTCAACTGGTACTAAGGATCTCAAAGTGTGCCAAGAAAATATCCCCCACATCATTACACCACCAGCCTGAACATTTGATACAAGGCAGGATAGATTCATACTTTGTCAGTCATTTTTCCAATCTTCTATGCTCCAATTTTGGTGAGCCTGTGCAAATTGTAGCCCCAGTTTCCTGTTCTTAGCTGACAGGAATGGCACCCGGAGTGGTCTTCTGTCGCTGTAGCCCATCTGCTTCAAGGTTTAATGTGTTGCTCATTCAGAGATGGTATTCTGCATCCCTTGGTTGCAACGAGTGGTTATTTGAGTTACTGTTGCCTTTCTACTATTTCAAACTCGTCTGTTCATTCTTCTCTGACATCAACAAAGCATTTTCCAATTTTTAAAATACTTAGACCAGTCCATCTGTCACCAACAACCATGCCACGTTCAAAGTCTCTTAAATCCTGTTTCTTCCCCATTCTGATGCTCGGTTTGAATTTCAGCAAGTTGTCTTCACCACGTCTAGATGCCTAAATGTGTTGAGTTGCTGCCATGTGATTGGCTAATTAGCAATTTGTGTTACCAAGCAATTGAACAGGTGTACCGAATGAAGTTGCCGATGAGTTTATATACCCTTATATGTCCCTCCCAACCCACACACATGTATCACCATAAATGTCTTTATTTTATTTTTTTTATAAAAAAAAAAAATCCATACAGCTATAAAAACAGATTAATGAATTGAAAATGTATTCTGTTTACTTTGTGTGTGTTTTTAGTCTAATAGTTCTGTTACACAATGACATTATAAACATTGGGGGTAATCCACAAAAGGGATACGCCGGCGTATCTACTGATACGCCGTCGTATCCCTGTTTCTATCTTTGGAACTGATCCACAGAATCAGTTTCCAAGAGATAGACAGAAGATCCGACATGTGTAATTGAATTACACTGTCGGATCTTAAGGATGCAATTCTAGGCCGGCCGCTAGGTGGCGAGGCCATTGCGGCCGGCCTAGAATATGCAAATGAACACTTACGGCGATCCACGAACGCTCCGACGGGCCCGTCGCTCTAATGCTACGTCGTTTACGTCGAGTTACGCTGTGTAAAAATAGGGCTGAGTCCTATTTGACTAAGCCCTATTAAGTATGGCCGTCGTTCACGCGTCGAAAATTCAAACTCTACGTCATTTGCGTAAGACGTCCGTGAATGGCGCTGGACGCCATTTACGTTACAGTCTAAGCAAATGACGTCGGAGCGATGTCAGTTAGCGCAATGCACGTCGGGTAAGTTACCCGACGGAGCATGCGCAGTACGTCCGGCGCGGGACGACGCCTAATTTAAATGGGACTCGCCCCATTAGATTCGGCACGCCTTGCGCCGGACGAATTTGAGTTACACCGCCGCAAATTTCCAGGTAAGTGTGTTGTGGAACGATACCTAACTTAGGAAATTTGCGGCAGTGTAACTTAAATCACTTAAGTTACGTTGCGCTGCGGGGCTGTGGATTTGGCCCATTAAAACTATCATGTGACAAGCACCACGGTTGCTTAGTAATTTATGAAAAGCACCGGCACCAAACAAAGGAGCTGAACTAAAGAACCTATACTGTGCTCAGACAAAATCATGCTAGGTACAGTATGTCTTTGTCTTTGTTATTGTAGCAAACTTAAATAGAGGCTTTATGAAGAAGCGCTAAACACGGCGCGAAACATGTCAAGCCACAGCGTTGTATTTACCAACTCCCAGACATCAAGTCTACTGTTCCTCAATTCCTTCCAGGATGTATTCAATATGTAAATGGTTGGAGGCTACACCTCCGAAAGTGTTTCTCTAACATTAATATTTATTATTATTACTGTATACAATTTCCTGCCGGTCTTGAAGGACTGTTACAATGCTGTTAAGTTTGTTTGTTTTTGTACAGTTCCTAGGGAACTGAGCTTATATGTGTACAATTTTTGTAATAAATCTTTTGTAAGATAAAAAAAAAACCTCTTCTCTTGACTATATCCTTACCAGATTATAGTGCTCAAAAAGTCTATGACTTGCCCATAGGTCATTTCTCTTTTGAATCTATTTAGGACGTGGCACACTGAATACCTTCATGTATCCACATGACCACTACATGTGATGATACATTTCAATTCTTTCTTTTTAAATTAGGTACAGGGGCCCAGATTCACGTAGAATCGCGGCGGCGTAACGTATCGTAGATACGTTACACCGCCGCAAGTTTTCATCGCAAGTGCCTGATTCACAAAGCACTTGCGAGAAAACTTCCGCCGGCGGCCTCCGGCGTAAGCCCGTGTAATTCAAAGGGGCGTGTTCCATTTAAATTAGGCGTGCTCCCGCGCCGGACCTACTGCGCATGCTCCTTTTTAAATTTCCCGCCGTGCTTTGCGCGAAGTGACGTCATTTTTTCGTACAGCGACGTGCGTAGCGTACTTCCGTATTCCCGGACGTCTTACGCAAGAAGGAAAAATTTTCAAATTTCGACGCGGGAACGACGGCCATACTTTATACAGCACATACGTGTGCTGTGTAAAGTTAGGGCACCAAAAACGACGACTAACTTTGCGACGGGAAACTAGACTAGCAGCGACGTAGCGAACGCGAAAAACCATTGTGGATCGCCGTAACTACTCATTTGCATACCCGACGCTGGTTTACGACGCGAACTCCCCCCAGCGGCGGCCGCGGTATTGCATACTAAGATCCGACAGTGTAAAACAATTACACCTGTCGGATCTTAGGGCTATCTATGCGTAACTGATTCTATGAATCAGTCGCATAGATACTCTGAGGCCCCATACACACGAGAGGATTTATCCGCAGATACGGTCCAGCGGACCGTATCCGCGGATAAATCCTCTCGAGGATTTCAGAGGATTTCTATGCGATGGCGTGTACACACCATCGCATTGAAATCCGCGCTGAAATCCTCTGCCGATGACGTGTCGCGCCGTCGCCGCTATTATGACGCGGCGACGGGCGCGACGCTGTCATATAAGGAATTCCACGCATGCGTCAAATCATTACGACGCGTGCGGGGAATCCCTTTAGACGGATGGATCCGGTAAGTCTGTACAGACGAGCGGATCCATCCGTTGGAATGGATTCCAGCAGATGGATTTGTTGAGCATGTCAGCAAATATCCATCTGCTGGAAATCCATCCCAGGGGAGATTTATCCGCGGATAAATATCCGTTGGCGTGTACACACCATAGGATCTATCCGCAGAAACCCATTTGATGGGATTTATCTGCGGATAGATTCTATGGTGTGTATGGGGCCTGAGAGATACGACAGAGTATCTGAGATACGACAGAGTATCTGAGATACGACAGAGTATCTGAGATACGACAGAGTATCTCCGCTGTGAATCTGGGCCAGTATGTGTTGGTATTTAAAATGTGAAGTATTTTTTTATTTTGGACATAAAGGGAATTTTTAAGACCCCAAACTGTTATATTAAGAAAATTATTTTTGCCTTATGAATTCTGCCTACTTCCTCAAAAGAAATGAAAATCATTTTCTAAGTAAAATGTCGAATTTTAAAAGGATAAATGTTGTTTTTCAGAGAAAAGTCTGCAAGCCATGACTCTAAATAACTGAAACCAAACCAAACTCTGAAACCATTGCTGCTACTTCATTATTACAGTAATTACATTTAGTATGTTTACTGTATTCAAGATTCTCCTTGGACAAAAAGCATACACAATGGTTGTCCTTTTTCTATCATGTAATGGCTGTACAAGGATGTTTTGGATCCCACCAAAGCACTCAGATCATGGGCTTCTTGGACAGTACTGGAGCTCTAGTGGCTGGCAATCTGCAGTTGCAGCAGTATGGAGAATTTTGGAAGATAAAAGATGGCCTGTCATCTTATTGAACCTAGGGCAGTAATAGAGCCATAAGGTACAGTTAAAGGGGTTGTAAAGGTACAATTTTGTTTCCTAAATAACTTTACCTTACCTTAGTGCAGTCCTCACTCCCTGTTCTTCTTTCTGTAACTCCACACAGTAATGCGAGGCTTTCTCCCTGGTGTGGGGTGTCATGCTCGCCCCCTTCCTTGGACTACAGGAGAGTCAGGACCCTCTCTGCGTTGCAGATAGAGAAAGGAGCTGTTTTAGTGGGTGTCCTGACTCTCCTGTAGTCCAAGGGAGGGGGCCAGCACGACACTCCACACCAGGGAGAAAGCCTTGCATTACTGTGTTGAGTTACAGACAGAAGAACAGGAAGTGAGGATTTCTCAGAAGAAATAAGGACATCTAAAAGCAAAATGGAAGGATGAGGTAAGTGGAGGACTGCACTAAGGTAAAGGAAGCCATTTAGGAAAGAAAATTGTACCTTTACAACCCCTTTGATAATAATGTACAGTTTGTAGTAAACTGAAACTGCCTCTACATTTTCAGATGACACCAAGATACTTATTGGAATATCGAGCTCGCAAGATGTATATTAATTAAAAACTTGCTATCTGCTTTTGTTGGTATGGCTACTGCAAAGCAAATTAAATTAATTGTTGATAACTAGAACTTTACATAACTGAGCAATGCTTCATACAATTTAAGGGGAGGAATACTGGGGAAATCAATGACGGAGAAGGATCGGTGTATCCTGGTAGTTTCAAAATGGCATGCGGTCTTCAGCAAGGGTTAGGCTAGGTTCACATCATGATTTTTACATCCGATAATCGGACCGTTAAATCGGATGGAATCGTATATGACAAAATCGTATGTAATCGTATGTCAAAATGTATTTTTTAAATCGGATTCATAAATCGCACAGCTAAATTTTCCATCCGATTTTCACAAAAAAATCGGATCCTGATTTTAAATAATGTCTGGCAATGGCCATAAAGTTTTGGCTATTTGAATGTTTTTTTTTTGTTTTGTACAATAAAGCTTGTTTCAATGAACAAAAGGGGTGTGGTTTAGAGCGTGGAGAAAGAGAGACGAGCTTCTGATTCAGTGATCAAGCATTTCTGTGTTTTATAGCATGATTACCTCATTACTTTTGAGATTGAGGATGCTGCAATGGAGGAAGAGGCAAAGGAGACTGCAAAGGAAACTTTGCAATAATACAATAGTATACTCACTTTCTATCAGGGTAGGAGTATCTTCAGGGGTGGGCAGCCTGTCTCCTCACGTACTTCCTATGTGTGTGGGAGAGAAGCCACGCCTTTCAATTATGTAGAGAAGTGCTTTCTGGGAAAAAGAAGATTCTTGAAGTTTCTAGCTCGTTCCAGTGTCTAGTGCGCATGCGTAATAAAAAATCGGGTACGATTTATCGGATAAAAGCGCACAGTCATCCGATTTATTACAATTTAGATTGACCACAATATAAAAAAAATCGGACACGATTTTAATACGATTTCAAATCAGGACCAAAAATCGTGGTCAAACACGATTTTTGATGTGATTTTAAATCGTATCAAATCTGATGCGGATCAAATCGGATGCACTTGGGGACCTACATTAATGAATGGAAGTGAATGGATACATTTTGCCATACAGATTTGTACGATTTCAAACCTAAGAATCGTGAGAACAAGTAGGATGATAAAATCGTGGTGTGAATGCACCCTTAGCAAAAACGTGTATTAAATGAGGCACATAATCAATGTTGGATATAGTAGGGATGGGTAGAAATCCCTGTAAAAAAAAAAATTCTGTCAGTGTCCAGCTGGGATAATATCCTTTCACTTCCTGTTAGGGAAGCAAGTCAGGAAGTGCAATGAAAGCCTCGTACACACGGCCGAGGAACTCGACGGGCGAAACACATCGTTTTGCTCGTCGAGTTCCTTGTTAGGCTGTCGAGGATCTCGACAAGGCAAGTTTCTCCATTCCCGTCGAGAAAAAAGAAGACATGCTCTCTTTTTGGCTCGATGGGATCCTCTACAGTTTCCTCGTCGAAAAATGTACTCACGACCGGTTTCCTCGGCTAAAAAAAAATCCCAGCAAGTTTCTTGCTGGTTTTTGCCGAGAAACTTGGTTAATCTCTACAAAGTGAAGAGAAGACATTTCCTTATAGACAATTGTCACCGAAACAGATTCTTCTGTTGGAATATTTCCCTTCACCTCTTGTTCTGGTGACAACTGTAATATTTTGGATTTTTCATCACTTTCTGTCCCTGTGACAGTGTTCACCAGGAAAATACACAGGCTGAATCTTCCTAGTGGGGACAAGGTCAGGAATAAAAAAACATTTACCGAGATTATATTCCTTCTCAAAAAAAAAAAAGGTTTTGCAATATATACTGTACAGATTTTTAGCTTATTTTTATTCCAAAGTTGCTGAAAACAGTTCTAACAAAAAAAGCCTACTATGAAGTATGTGCCACATCAACAAGCTCATCAAGGTAAAGGGGAAGATAGCAGCGGGCAAGGAAATCTTTTATATTTGTGAAATGATGTCATCTAATGTGATTTCAGCTGTTCTTGTATCTTTTCTCACAGAAAGTTGAAGGGATATTTCATATTTATTTTCGAAAGTAACAAGTCAGTCTCCAGCTTTTAGAAAGTCTTCCTTAATCATCTCACCTTCTTCAAATGGCTTTTTTTTTTCTTTGCTATTAACAGAGACGCACAGTGATAAAAAGCAAAAAAAAAAAACTGGCTGTGCTTTTCCTTGCAGGCTTAGTAAACATTTCATGCTCAACACAGATAGTTTAGTTTTTAATTGCTGTACTTTCTGTTTTCTTAAGTCAGACTTAAGTGGAAAGTTAGTATTCATTTCAGAATAAAGTGTTTTGAAGAGTCTCTCAACGTTTTCTTTCTTGGTAAAAGCAATTGGAGTCATGCACAATAAACACACACATGTCCTGTTCACATTGATGACAAATGAACCATATTCCCATTAACAATAAAAATGATGGTTTCAGCAGGCAGGAGATGGAGAGAAAACAAGCTAAGGTCTGTATCAGCAGGGTAGTTGGTGAAATCTAGCAGGCAGGGTGCATACATTCATTACTATATGAATTAGTTGTGTATTTATAAAACCTTTGGATAGCAATTTGCCCAGTAAAAGTGCATGTACATTCATTCAATGTGAATAGGGTAAAACATGTATGTTATTAGGCTATTTTATATGCTGGTTAATTTTTTTTAAGGCTGGGTTCCGAACACTATTGCGAATTGGATGTGGGCTTTTCGGCATCCAATTTGAATGACAGAAAAGTGTGCCCATCTCTCTATGGAGCCAGTAAACACATCTCCAGAGCCGCTCCGGAGCGAATTGCACAGGAGTCCTGTGCGTCTTCTGGTCCGTTTCAGGTCTGAATTCAGCCAAACATTTGGACGAAAATTGGAGCAGAAATGGTGAACAGAGACGCACCGGACCCCTGCTGTAAGCCACTCCGTACTGCAGTGCGAACCCAGCCTTAAGCGGTCGCATACCGCTGGATGTTTTTTTTCCCCTGCAAAGTAAAGTCATATGCCTAGATTCACATAGATGGCCGCAACTTTAAAGCGGCGTAGCTTAAGGCATTTAAGCTATGCCGCCGTAAGTTAGCGAGGCAAGTACATGATTCACAATGTACTTGCCTGCTAAGTTACGTCGGCGTAGCCTAAAGCGGGCGGGCGTAAGGGCGCCTAATTCAAATGTGTCTGAGGGGGCGTGTTTTATGTCAATGGGGCTTGACCTTACGTTTTTTACGTTCTCTACAGACTGCGCATGCGCCGGGCGCCTACATTTCCCAGTGTGCATTGCGGCCAAGTGTGCAAACGACGTAAATCCCTATTCACGGACGACTTACGCAAACAACGTAAAAATTTAGAATTTCGACGCGGGAACGGCAGCCATACTTTTACATTGGCTACGCCACCTAGGGCCAAGCTTTAACTTTAGGCGGCCTATCTCTTACGTAAACGGCGTAAATGTACTGCGGCGGCCGGGCGTACGTTCGTGAATAGGCGTATCTACTGATTTGCATATTCTACGCCGACCGCAATGGAAACGCCACCTAGCGGCCAGCAGAAATATTGCAACCTAAGATAGGACGGCTCAAGCCATCGTATCTTAAATATGTTTAAGCGTATCTCTGTTTGAGAATACACTTAAACATAGGTCGACGCAGATTCTGAGTTAGGTCGGCTTATCTGTAGATAAGCCGGCCTAACTCTTTCTGAATCTAGCTAATAATGTGCTAGTAAACTAGCACAATATGTTTAACTTACCTTAAAATGAAGCCCTCCTGCGCCGAGAAGTCAGCACTGCCAATGACATCCCTCCCGAGCATGCGCCCGGGAGCCGCAGTTCACGGTAAAGTGCTCTGAAGGACCCGCCCTCGTGGCCATTCCTTTAGAGTGCATGCTTCAGTGATGTCAATGACTGCA
This sequence comes from Rana temporaria, assembly GCF_905171775.1. NCBI lineage: Eukaryota > Metazoa > Chordata > Amphibia > Anura > Ranidae > Rana > Rana temporaria. The sequence goes on along the minus strand of NC_053492.1, from coordinate 277,251,815 downwards.
TGTAATGTAAATATCTCCTAAACAGTGCAGTATATATTTACACTACCTACAGTCATATTATAGGCATACCTATAAGTAAAAGCCAGCAAAGGAAGTTTACTTCCACTTTAAATTGTGGCAGTGAGGGGGAGAAGATCCCCTGCTCACAGCCAAAACAGAGAATTAGGGGGGGGGGGGGGGCAGTACATTTGTAACACGTTACAAAAAGTGAACTTTAATTGAAAAACTGTCAGTCGAGGATGTGCACATAAACAATGCCACTGCAGAGTACATTGTCTTAAAATGGCTATAACCAGCACCATGCCAGTGAGCACAAACATTGTTCAGGAACAGAGGAAATTCTACACAGGATGCACACACTGCAATAAATGAGAAGCCCTAAGAAGAAGAAAGTAACCCCACAGGAACTGCATCTTTAACAGAAGACTGTTTTTAAATAAAGTATATTTTAGTTTAAAAATAAAAAGGCAAAAATTGCACTCTACACACAGTAACAATGCAAGGCTTTGCAACGAGGGCAGTACAGTGTGAATAGGCCCTTCAACCTATTTTTTTTTTGTCTCAATCTTGCTGTACCTGTTAATTAACGTGGATGTAAATCCTCTGCTATACCCAGTGAAGTGAACAGCCTCAGATTAGAAACAAATCTCCCTGCATAAGTTTTACATGCATATCTGCTGTCTTCAGATTGCTATAATCTTTAGAATTCTTACATCCTGTTAGAATTTTTACTTCCTCATTCAGCAGTAGGAGTGGTGTCTTGGCATACACTGTGTGACAGCTGATTGGAGGAAAGGGACACAACCCCACTCCACATAGCCAGAGGAACAAAGATACTTTCAGAGCTGTGCTGTGACAAGACAAGCTCTCTGCTAATTTATTTAAAGCACCCACCCTGACACAAATTTCAGACTGGTTTTATATTGGTTGTCAGGGAACTTGATAGAAGTTATCATGCTGATAACAGAGGAATGAAACAGCAGAAAGACATGGGACTTAGGGCTTTGGAGAGAGATTTCATGAATTGTGTTTACATCCACTTTAAGGGTTGGAGCTTTCCCTACTTTATACTCTTTTTCTGCTTCAACAATGAGTTGCGAATGTGCCTGAACTGCTTTGTGGGTTCAACCACCAATGGCTTTAGAGTAAGCACCTTGAATTACCAATTTCACTGTACTTAGAGTACTGGAGGTGTTTGCTAAAAAATTTAGTAGCAACAGTTTTAGAAAATACAGTCTATGACTGATGTCTCAGGTCTGGCAAAAACTGTTGTTGGCTCAGTTACACTTTTACACCATTTTACTGATTTTTTTTTATCTAATGAAAATTTGCGATTCGAGTTACTTAATGGGGTATTAAACTTAAAACCATAATGCATTTTATTGCAGGTTACTAAATCTTAGATATGGTGGCTGCATCAGTTTTCTTATCTTTTATTTCTCTGTTTTCAACTGTTGATCTGGCCACCAACACTCCTCCGGTATTAGTGAGACACCACTCTGGATGAATGACACCAGGAGGCACAGCAGGCAGCAGCATTGTCAGTAGAGAAGGGTTAAATGCATTTTAAGCACCCCAGACAGTTTTAAATAATTCATCTCAGACTAGACATCACCCATGTGTTACAAATATCCCTGCTTTTCTCTCCAAATTGCAACCACAAGTAACACTTGTTGTTCTCTTGTTTAGCTTAAAGTGGATGTAAACCTGATTTTTTTTTTGCTGTCACAATGTAGAGTATTAGATTTCCTATCATCTGTGCCCAGTCTTGCCACAAATAGTTAATCCAGCTCTGAGCAATACTCTTTTTTCTTTTTTAAGTGAGATAAACGGACAAACAGGAAAAAACTTGTGTCCGTTCTTCCCCCTTGCTGTGAATGACAGGTTATTTACATATCTCATGCACTAGCCTGAGACCGGCATTATTTTTTAATTCCCACCCCCACTCCTTTTCTGGAGTCATGTGGTTACTTTTCTGGATTTTGACTGGATGTTAGTGATCATAGCAGAATTTAGTGTAAGGAATACACAGGAAAAAATGCATGTTGACAAGGGGAGTGTAGAGGAGGGCGGGGAGTCTACTGACATCATGACTCCACCCACCGAGCTCCAGACAACAGGCCCACCCACAGAATCTGCAGTTTTTCAGGTCTCATAACAGACAGAGGGGAGACATTTGACAGGTAAGGATACATGCAGGAGGCGTCTATATCCTTATAGATCAGCACTATGGCAGTAGTTTAGAAAGGATGAGAGTGGGTTTACATCCACTTTAAAGAGGACCTTTGAATATGAGACCACTTGTTTAAGGTCCCTATCACGCTAGCACTCCTATTGGTTTCTCCTGTCAGTTTTTTAGGCACACATGATTGCATCTAAGCATGCTAAGAAACATGTTCGCTGGAAGCCTGTCCGTCGGACATGTTCGGTCGTCTGTACAGACTCACCGTACATGTCTGCTCGGCCGAAAGCCCTCGCATGCGGCGAAGTGATTTGACGCATGCGTGGAAGCATTGACCTTCCAGGGCCGCGCACGTCACCGCGTCATCGTCGCGGCGACGGCGCAGCCACGTCACCGCGTATCGTGTCCGCGCGGATTTCTGTCTGATGGTGTGTACAACCATCAGACAGAAATCTCCGAGCGGACATGTCCGCTGAAAACGGTCCGGCGGACCGTTTTGAGCGGACAGTCCGTCCGTGTGTACGAAGCCTTACAGTAGATTGCCCATAGAGGAGAGCGGGCTGTGTCTATGTGCCATCTGCCTGCTAAAGGGGGTTCATTGGCAGATTCTCAGCTAAGCAGGTGAACTTCATCGGAGCCTGTCCCATGTGGAAGGTACCTAAATTTTGACCATTCTTCTGAAAGGTTTACATTATCCAAATTCATTCATTCTGGATTTCTGTGTACCAGTAAACTCAATTTTCTTGCCCGTGTGCTTTGTGCTTTCATGTTTTCAGTTTCTTATGCTCCAGTCCTTTGACACCTTGTAATATTCTACTGAAATATTTCTGTGCTTGGCTTCTGGTCACAAGGGACATGCTACTGCATCATACTCTGTATTTAATATCTAACTTGAACAGCATAGATCCAGCATGAAAATATAAAATAATATATATATATATATATATATATATATATATATATATATATATATATATATATATATATAAATAAATAACAGTTTAAACGTCATTAAAACTGTCATTAAAAGCTCAACAAAAACCCATAAACTATTATTACTATTCTGGCTAGCAGCCACTTCCCGAAGGCACTGGCGACATCACTGTGTCTCACTGCTACATCTAGGGAATAGTGGAAAAAATGAAATGAGGAAGATCCCAAGAACGTGCTTCTGCACTGTGAAAGATGTGTTTTTCGCCTCACTGTGGGCCAACAATATACTGTATAAAGTTAGGTAATATTATACTATGACATGCTGCAGTGTATTTATCACAAGATACGCCATCAACTCAACAGCCACACTACAACTAGACATCATTTGCGTCTTCCTCTTTAGAATACATTTTAGGGTTAAGTAGAAAAAAAAGTTTTCTTTCCGCTATGCAGTAGTTGCCAACATCTACCTGTATCTCATTATGTCTTAAGGTTCTAGTGCTGGTCCCATAGTGACAGCATTGGAAGTTCAGGCACAGTTCAGTGACTGCTGTTTCATACATTATACAGGATTAATAGCCAGTTATAGGCTTCATAACCTTTTATATAACTGATCTTGTAAAAATATTTCTGCTCACACCGCAATTCACTGTGGCATGTCAAGCTGAAATCATATTTAGTTTTAAGCTAGCCCAGAGTTTGATAAAACATAAATGTAATGTAATTGTTAGCTTTTCTTAATCTTTGGGTGAGTTCAAAATGTCAAGCCTTGCTACTGTATGGTACAATGCATTATAGGTACTTCAATCAAACCTAATACAACTGAATTTAAAGAGGCCCTGTCGCCAGACCTTCCATTTCAGCAACAACCCTTCCATAAGATTATATGTGCATTTTATGTATTTTACACATCCTCTTTACTTGTAAAGCCTCCCTTGTGTAATCATCCAAAAGACCTGAGACTGCTGCTGGCTGCTGCCATCTTGGATGTGATGTCAGCATTCCCAAAAGACTCACTCAGACACTCTATAGGTTTCTCTTTTACTTTTCCCCTGGCAGCTACATAAAAGGTTATGTAGGAAGGTGAGGGTGGAGAAGGTTGCCCAGCACAGACTGTAAATAGATGGCTATGACAGGAAGGTAGGGGGCTGCAATATTTCATTGACTCTTTTCGGACTAGTCAAAATACTTAGTAAGCTCAAAGGCTTTATGCAAAGAAAAAACACTTTAGGCATTTAAAGATTTTTGTTCTTTTAGTTGATATTTTTTTCCAGTTGATAATTAGTGTTGCTCACGAATATTCGTATTGCGAATATTCGGCTCGAATATGGCATATTCGAGTATTCGCGAATATCTCGAATTTCGCGGTCAATATTCGCTATTCCGAATATTCGGATTTTTTCAATTTTATTTTTAGAACAGATCACATCCTAGTGATCTCCATCGACGTCTAAAAGCATTGCTGGTATGATTAGAGACCCTGGGCCGAGTAGCTGAAGCGATCATTTTATATTGCCGAATATTCGCAATGCGAATATTCGGCAATAGGAATATTGCGCGATTATTTTCTCCGCCCTTCTTTTGCATCAGAGCCAATCAGAGTGCTCCTACCGCAGTTGTCGAAATTCCGCAATAAATATCGCATTCGCATTTTGCGAAATTTCGATAAAATATCACGAATATTCTGAGCCAATCAGAGGGCTCCTACCGCAGTTGTCGAAATTCCGCAATAAATATCGCATTCGCATTTTGCGAAATTTCGATAAAATATCACGAATATTCTGAGCCAATCAGAGGGCTCCTACCGCAGTTGTCGAAATTCCGCAATAAATATCGCATTCGCATTTTGTGAAATTTCGATAAAATATCACGAATATTCTGAGCCAATCAGAGGGCTCCTACCGCAGTTGTCGAAATTCCGCAATAAATATCGCATTCGCATTTTGCGAAATTTCGATAAAATATCACGAATATTCTGAGCCAATCAGAGTGCTCCTACCGCAGTTGTCGAAATTTCGCAATTATTTTCGCATTCGCAATAGCGAAATTTCGCAAACATTTCATTTCGATAAAATATCACGAATATTCGAATTTAGCGAATATTTCTCGAATATTCGGCTATATATTCGTGATATATCGCGAAATCGAATATGGCGTATTCTGCTCAACACTATTGATAATAGTGAATAAGGGAATGTGCCAGCATAAACTGTAAGTCTGGTAAAGGTTTCCAAGACCTTCAAATTTAATTGTAGTGCTTTGAATTGTCATCTGTATTCCTAATCTGTAGATACTGTATCACTAATATGTAGCCAGGTAGGGGTCAGGATAACTGATATGCACATCATAGGTGTGCCAGGTTAGGCACACCCTAATCACCTTGTGTTAGCATTATTACTCTGTGTACAGATGGGAAATATCTCTCTCTTATTAGTTCTGCCATAAGAAAAGTGCTTACGCCCTACAGTATTGCAAGGCTTTCTCCCTGGTGTGGAGTGTCATGCTCGCCCCCTCCCTTGGACTACAGGAGAGTCAGGACGCTCTCTACGTTACAGATAGAGAAAGGAGTTGTGTGTTAGTGGGCGTAGTCCAAGGGAGGTGGCGAGCACAACACAACACTCCACACCAGGGAGAAAGCCTCGTATTACTGTGTGGAGTTACAGACAGAAGAACAGGAAGTGAGGATTTCTCAGAAGAAATAAGGACATTTAAAAGCAAAATGGAAGGATGAGGTAAGTGAAGGAGGATTGCACTAAGGTAAAGGAAGCTATTTAGGAAAAAAAAATGTACCTTTACAACCCCTTTAATATCTGGATGGAGACCCCCTTCTCAAAAAAAACCAAAAAAAAAACGATATTGCCTTGGTCCCCTTGATTGTTCTCTTCATTGGCTCTCGTACCTATCTCTCCGCAGCTTCAGTGTCACAACTCTTCCTCCCCTCCTATTCCTTCTTCATCGGGGTCCCCCAAGGTTTTGTCCTTGGACCTCTCTTATTCTCAATCTACACATCCTCCCTAGCTTCCAGTGGCTTCCGATACCATTTGTAAGCTGATGACATCAAAATCTATCTTTCAACCACTCTGCTCATCCCATCACGTTTCCTCACGTATCACTGATTTACTAACACACATATCAATATGGATGTCACACCACTTCCTCAAACTCAATCTATCCAAAACCAAGCTCATAATATTTCCTCCCCCACATTCCACTTCCCCTGACTTCTCTGTCAAGACTGATGGCACAACTATCAGTCCGGTTAAGGGTAACCCTGAACTCTGAACTCCCCTTTTGGCCCCACATCTCATCGTACAATATTGTATTGTAACTGTAATGTCTGTCTTCATTTTGTAAAGCACTGCACAAACTGTTGTCAGCATATGATATACTGTAAATCAAGTTGACAGCCAAGATGCACTATCCTTCAAATTATATACCGTGTAACCTGGGGGCAGTGAGTACATGCTGTTGAGCTGTCTACATACATTAATATGGGGCACCAGACTATCTTCTTGTATGCATTTATCTATGATAAAGTCTAGTTTAAGCATAATTAAACCCTTAGAATGCTTAGTTTTGTAGCTGTACATGCATGCTGTTCTAGCCACATACATTAATAAAGGGCACCAGGCTATTTTATTCTAAGTACTGTTTTTATGTATGATTCTGTCTAGTTCAAGAAAACCTGAACTCTTAGAATATCTGATTTTGTAGCTCTCTGTAAATAAATGATCACATTTATTTTATTTATTTTTGTTAGAGAAAAATACAGTTTTTCGTATTTTGTTAGTTTTTTCTCCCTGCACTGTGCACATCCTATAATTTTTATGAAATTCCTGTACACATATGCACACAGTGTGTGTTTATGTGTGTGTGCATGCACAACTGAAATCTGGGGGGTGGATCCAGCCATGTTACACTGCCTGAAATAGGATCTGTGAAATGGGGAGAGAATCCTGTGACTGATGGGACTCCCCTATTCACAGATCATGATACTTGCAGTGTAATCAGTGAAAGAACTTTTCTCAATGCAGGAGATGGCAGGAAGGGCCATGTCCCCATCTAATCATCTTTAGTGCAGCTGACCCTGAGGCCTTGTACTCACGGCAGGACATGTCCGATGAAAACGGTCTGCAGACCGTTTCCATCGGACATGTCTGGCCGGGGACTGCCCGGGGACTTCTGTTCGATGGCTATACACACCATCGAACAGAAGCCCGCGCGTAAACATTACGCGGGGCGTGTCCGCGGTGTCGCCGCGTCGATGACGCGGTGTCGCCGCGACAATGACGCGGCGACGTGGGCGGGCCGCCTTAAAAATGCTTCCACGCATGCGTCGAAGTCATTCGACGCATGCGAGGGATGCGGGCGGCAGGACATGTACGGTAGGTCTGTACAGACGACCGTACATGTCCGGGCGGACAGGTTTCCAGCGGACTGTTTTAAAACAAGTCCGGGAAACAGTTGTCCGCTGGAAACCTGTCCGATCCGTCCCAAAATGGTCCGCTCGGGCCAACACACGGCCAAACATGTCTGCTGAAACTGGTCTGCGGACCAGTTTCAGCAGACATGTTTGGTCGTGAGTACGGGGCCTGAGACCCAAAGTTGTTAATCCTCACAGCGTTGGAAGTTTAGCAGCAGGAAGAGGACAGGGCAGCACTGCAGTGAAGATTTCCACATAATCAAGCAGCCTGCACTTCATGAGAAATACTTGATTACAGACGAGTAAGGATGAGCCGAACACCTTCCGGTTCAGTTCGCACCAGAACTTGCGAACAGGCGAAAAATTTGTTCGAACACATGAACACTGTTAAAGTCTATGCGACATGAACATGAAAAACCAAAAGTGCTAATTTTAAAGGTTTATATGCATGGTATTGTCATAAAATGTATTTGGGTACCCGGGTCCTGCCCCAGGGGACATGTATCAATGCAAAAACAGTTTTAAAAACTCAAGTTATTTCGGAAGCAGTGATTTTAATAATGCTTAAGGTGAAACAATAAATTTCTTGCCTGGGGGGTGTCTATAGTATGCCTGTAAAGTGTCACATTTTCCCATGTTTAGAACAGTCCCACAGCAAAATTATATTTCCACAGGAAAAAAAGTAATTTAAAACTACTCGCGGCTGTAATGAATTGTCAGGTCTCGGCAATACAGATAAAACTCATTGAAAAAAATGGCATGCGCCAATTTAAAATAAACAAATTGCGTAGGGGTCCCCCTCAAAATCCCTATCAGACCATTAAGGTCTGGTAGGGATTTTAAGGGGAACCCTGTGCCAAAAAAAAAAAAAGGCGTAGGGGTCCCCTCAAAATTCCATACCAAACCCTTATCAGAGCCCGCAACCTGGTAGGTCGCAGGAAAAGAGGGGGCGAGATATTGCCCCCCCTCCTGAACCGTACCAGGCCACATGCCCTCAATATGGGGAGGATGCTTTGGGGTCTGACCCCAAAGCACCTTGTCCCCATGTTGATGGGGACAAGGGCCTCATCCCCACAACCTTTGCCCGGTGGATGTGTGGGTCTTCGGGCAGGACGCTTATCGGAATCTGGAAGCCCCCTTTTACAAGGGGACCCCAAGACCCCCTCTTATGCCACAGGGGTTTCCGACAATTCATTACACCCCCCATGCACGAAATTTAAAGGAATATTTAACTTTTACTGTTTCCCCTTTAAGCATTATTAAAATCACAGCTCCCAAAAAGTTTTTTGCATTGATACATGTCCCTTGGGGCAGGACCCATGTCCAAAAACACTTTTTATGACAATAACTTGCATATGAGCCTTTAACCGGTTCTCGATTGGCTCCTGTACATATACATCGGCAGAATGGCACGGCTGGGCAGAGTAACGTATATATACGTTACTTTAAAAGTCCCGCATGTGCCCCTGCCGCGAGCTTCATGACCGTGCCCGTGGGACTCGCAGACTCGATGTCCGCCAGTGTCCCACGATCGGGTCACAGAGCTGAAGAATGGGGAGATGTCAGTGTAAACACAACATCTCCTCGTTCTTCCTAGTAACATGTCACTGATCGTCTCTCTTCCCTGTCATCGGGAACAGCAATCAGTGATGTGTCACGACAAGCCAAGCCCCCTCAACAATTAGAAAGCACTCCCTAGGTCACACTTAACCCCTTCAGCGCCCCCTACAGGGTAACTCCTTCACTGCCAGTGTAATTTTTACAGTAATCAAAGCATTTTTTATAGCACTGATCGCTGTAAAAATGACAATGGTCTCAAAATGGTGTCAAATGTGTCAGCCATATTGTCGCAGTCATGATAAAAATCTTTGATAGCCGCCATTACTAATAAAGAAAAAATATTAATAAAAATGCCATAAACTATCCCCTATATTGTAGATGCTATAACTTTTGCGCAAACCAATCAATAAATGCTTATTGCAATTTTACCAAAAATATGTAGAAGAATATGTATTGGCCTTAACTGAGGAAAAAAAATGTTTTTTTTTAAATATTGTTTTTTTTTCAAAATTGTTGCTCTATTTTTGTTTATAGCGCAAAAAAACGCAGAGGTCAAATACCACCAAAAGAAAGCTCTATTTGTGGGAAAAAATGGATGTCAATTTTGTTTGGGAGCCACGTCGCACGATCGCGCAATTGTCAGTTAAAGCGACGCAGTGCCAAATCACAAAAAGTCCTCTGGTCTTTGGCCAAATGGTAAGGGGGTTTAACCACTTAAGGACCAGCCCATGTACATATACGTCCACAATATGGCACGTACAGGCACATGGGCGTATGGGTACGTCCTCGCCTATTAGCGGGTGGGGGGTCCGATCGGGACCCCCCCCGCTACATGCGGAGGTCGGGTCCGCTCGGGGAGCGATCCGGGACCACGGCGCGGCTATTTGTTTATAGCCGCTCCGTCGCGATCGCTCCCCGGAGCTGAAGAACGAGGAGAGCCGTGTGTAAACACGGCTTCCCCGTCCTTCACTATGGCGGCGCATCGATCGCGTCATTCCCTTTATAGGGAAGACACGATCGATGACGTCATTCCTACAGCCACACCCCCAAACAGTTGTAAACACATACTAGGTGCACCCTAACTCCTACAGCGCCCCCTGTGGTTAACTCCCAAACTGCAACTGTCATTTTCACAATAAAGAATGCAATTTAAATGCATTTTTTGCTGTGAAAATGACAATGGTCCCAAAAATGTGTCAAAATTGTCCGAAGTGTCCGCCATAATGTCGCAGTCACGAAAAAAATTGCTGATCGCCGCCATTAGTAGTAAAAAAAAAATAAAAAATAAAAATGCAATAAAACTATCCCCTATTTTGTAAACACTATAAATTTTGCGCAAACCAATCGATAAACGCTTATTGCGATTTTTTTTACTAAAAATAGGTAGAAGAATACGTATCGGCCTAAACTGAGGAAAAAAAATGTTTTTATATATGTTTTTGGGGGATATTTATTACAGCAAAAAGTAAAAAATATTGCTTTTTTTTCAAAATTGTCGCTCTATTTTTGTTTATAGCGCAAAAACTAAAAACCGCAGATGTGATCAAATACCACCAAAAGAAAGCTCTATTTGTGGGGAAAAAAGGACGCCAATTTTGTTTGGGAGCCACGTCGCACGACCGCGCAATTGTCTGTTAAAGCGACGCAGTCCCGAACTGTAAAAACCCCTTGGGTCTTTAGGCTGCATATTGGTCCGGGGCTTAAGTGGTTAAGTGATTAAAATTACCACTTTTGATTTTTCATGTTAATCTCCCATAGATTTTTAAATGGTGTTGTGCGGCTTTTGAATTTTCTGCAAACATTGCATAATGTTCGCTATTCGTAAAACAGGCTAAGACTCGAACATCGGGCTCATCTCTACAGATGGGTAATATAGAAAATAATTTTTTTTTTTAACTAAACTTAAGCTTTAAGTCTTTGGATTTGGTTACCCTTGTAGTTACAGTGGCAGATATGTCACTTGCCATATTAAAAAAAAAATATCCAAGGGGACCACTGAACCTGGTGATTTGTGGATTTGGAACGATCATGTCCTAGCACCTAATATGCACAAGCTTGTTCCAGGTAAGTATCTTGTGTGAAGCAAGGATGACATTGCAATTGCAGTCCCGATATGTACACCCTGTCCTCTTAGTACCAGCAATAGAAGTTAAGTATGGCCAGGTGTTATGCACATTTAACTACAAACATCCCTCTTCCTCTGGAGCAGGGGTAGGCAACCTTTTTTCGAGGTAGAGATTTACTTGAACAACATGAAAGACATTAAAGATCACCAGGGTTTGACACCCTGTTTGCAAATAAATTAAGTAGCAAAGCCTAACTAAATAATAAGAAAAATAAATGTCACTGTAAAAATATAAATTTAGCCTAACTTAAAAGTTAACAGTGTCAGTCATTAGAGCAGTGGACAGGGCAATGAACAGTGCATGGGAAGTGTCAGTAGGGCAATAGTTTTTTATTTGTATTATTTAAAGACCCCCAATGTCTCATGTTTGAGACAGAGAAAGGGACTGATTCACCAGTACCTTTCTCTGCAGCCTCACCTGCACTGGACAGCGAATGAACAGGAAGTGCTCTATGCTGAGCAGCTTCCTATTCATTCTCAAACTGGAGCATAGTAAACACATGTTATTATTATTATGTTTCAGTTATGAATGGACAGAGTTAGTGGTCAGTATGGATCAGTGACTGCGTTCGTTCGTTCGTTCGTTCGTTCATTCATAAAAGGAAGGGGCCAGTAAATTACACATTTACCAGCCCCTTCCCTGCTCTCCAACCTGACATATCCCTGAGAAACCGAGCACACAGGGGGCTAGGCAACACCAGGCAGTTGAATCTAGAGAGGGGGGGCAGAAGGGACTGCATTTAGTGGAATTGATGGCTGTATTTTTCCCCCTACAGCAGCTGAATACTGGCGGGAGGGAGAGGAAGATAAGTGAGTATTGCCAACATTCAGATGCAGGGAGGAAAACACAGCGGGTCCACTAAATGCCTCCATGGCCCCTTCAGGTTTCGGGGTCGGCAACCATGGAATGCGTTCTACCCATTACTTGTCCGATATCGACTGATTGACGACCCTGGCTTTGGCACATGTCCCAGCATTTTTTTTCCTTTTACTTTGTTCCTGTAGGAAGAAACAGCTTTTTTTTCTCTCTGTGACATTATCATTAGGCTTGAAAAATTCTTGCAGGGGCAGGTGCTGGTGCAGGGAGCTCAGTTTCTGATGATATAGGCACACTCCCATAACTACATCTCCCATTAAAAACACACTGGGGTTGTTTTACTAAAACTGGAGAGAGCAAAATTTGATGCAGCTCCACACAAATTTCAGTTTTATTTTTTTTGTCAAAGCTTACCTGAACAAACTGAAGTTAGAAACTGATTGGCTACCATGCACAACTGGACCAGATTTTGCACTCTACAGTTTTAGTAAATCAACCTCATTGGATTTCAGATATTTCTCTGTACTTGCATTGTTTTCCTAGGAATACAACATGAAAAAATGTGCATGCATTCTATAAAGGTATTGATTTTTTGCTCACATACACTTTAATATTTTTTGCAGTGACATAGAAAACAAAATAAGTAATTAAAGTCGCTTTTCAGTAGTTGATACAGAAAGCAGCCAATGATTGAAAACAGATTAAATAATTAGCCTTTTTGCAGGAAATCTACAATAAAGAAGTCTAAAGATAGTAAAACGTGTATTTTGCCTTGATACAAGCTATAGACCAACTCTCTACAATTTATGCTGATTCTTGCTGAATATATAAGCTTTTCTTTATCGTTTCTTTATCGTTTATGACCGAACATTATAAAAATGGTCTGCAAATTTTCCAAGGATTTCTGTCCTATTCAACTGAATGAAACATCAAATTAGTTTAGAGCATGCAAAATGATAACATTTTTGCAAGAAATTGCAAAGTAAGCAGGTCTCCACGCCTTGTTGTTGTAAATCAGTACTTTGCATGAAATTTTAACCAAGTTCCTTGCTCTGTATCAGTGGTTCCCAACCTTTTCAAGTCATAGCACACCACAATGAAACATCAAAAGTTTGTGACACGTAGCTTCATACATTATGAATGAAAAAAACAGAATAATGTCAAAATGTTAAACAGCAAACCAGCACAGAATAGCAAGTACTTAACTATGTGTGAAACAAATGATTTTGTGGCCTCATGTATTCTACAATAAAGCAAAAAAAAAAAAAATACAGATTTTTTTACTTTTTAAATCTTTTTTATTTTAGGATAGGGGCATATTTGCTACATATAAAGAACCTTTAAAATTGAGTGTTTATGCTAAAAGTGTTAGTAATCTCACAACTTTTATTGAATTATTTTGTTAATTATTTATGCATCCATCTTTAATTTCTTAAAGAGGGCAATGCGGTGATGTCACTAACTCCTTTAAAAGAGCGCACACAGTTCTATATGCCAAGAGTTTTTCACAGGAAATATGACCGTTTAGTATACAGACTAATAAAAATGTTTGCTGGACTTTTTATGTTCATTAATGCAAATATATGCGAATTGAAAAATATCTGTAATTGTGAACTTGAGGGCAGGAGGTAATACTGTATATCATCACCTGTGTTGCTGCAACACATACTGTAAATGTATCATGGCACACAGATTGGTGGTGTGCTGAGTGTATTGGGGTGTCCTTTCTATACGTGACTAAATCTAGACTGCTCCATTCGGTGAACTGTGCAGTACATCACATACAACACACAACTATATAACTGCAACCTGTAATATACATCATACTGCTAGCCCTAGCATTACTACTGCTACAAAATGACAATATGTGTATATGTGTTGGCTACAAGCATCTTTGAATGATCGAGCGCAAATGGCTGTCTACCTCCTAGCAACTGAGAATGCTGTGCAGGTGTGCCCAAAACCATTTACACCATCAGTTGCTAGGACGCCAGTGGCCACATGATCTTTGTATGATATGGTGCACCATAACCACCAATGATGGTTCAAAAGAAGAAAAAAAGATGTGGGGTTGCCCCCAAAATTTCTACCAAACCCTTATCCTAGAAAAAGGCCCGGTATGGATTTTAAGGGGAGACCCCATGTAAAAGAAGGCATGGGGTCCCTCAGAAATACATACCAGATGTACCATATAACTTCAACATGAGGAGGTAACCTTGCAAGTCATGTGATGATGACAAAGGTTCCTTCTTCACAACCTTGGCAGAATCCGTCTACCGTTTTTTAAAAATAAAGGTGCTCCAGATAACATCCCCCAAATGAATGAATAATAAATGTGTAGCATCCTTTGTTACTCATTGTTACTGGCTTCCAGAGCCTGGTATGTTCCCGCACAGACCTTCACAACCACAGGGCCAGGGTTGTGGGGACCCCATGTTAAAGGCATGTAGCCTTGTATGGTTGGGTGGGGGGGAGGGTGCATGCTTGCTGCCCTCCTATCCTGGCTGACTAGGTTGTATGCTTGGATAAGGGCCTGGTATGGACTTTGAGGACACCCTGTGCATTTTTCTTGTTTTTTGTGCAGTTCTCTCTTAATATCCATATGAGGCCAGGAAATTCTTGTTTCAAATTTGAACCCCCCATGCTGTTTTTTTGTGCAAAGTCCCCCCTAAAATCCATACCAGTCCCCAATTAAGGATATGGGCCTATGACATGGCTCTTTAACCATGTAATTGGCTGTGTCCAACCACAGCCGGTCACATGTAAATGCAAAAGTGCCATTTATTGTCTCTCCTTGCCTCACACTGACAGAGTGTGTGGCGAGGCAAGCCGATCAGCAGTATTTCCTCACAGGGGAGACCAGGACAGGTAATCAGGGCACTGATCATCATTGCCCCGATTACAGAAAATCCTCAGCAGTGCCCATCAGTAACACCAATCAGTGCCCATTAGTGATGCCAGTCAGTTCCTGCTCATCAGTAGTGCCTATTCATGCTGCCAACAGTGCCACCTATCAATGCCACCTATCAGTGCCACCTATGAGTGTGGCATATTAGTGTCTCCTGATCAGTGCCATCTAATCAATGCCCTACAGTGTCCACTGCCCATCAGTGCAGTCTTTCGGTGCCGCTTCATCAGTGCACATCAGTTATTTATAACATTTACTGACAGAAACAAAGAAAACCTTTTTTTTCCTTTCTTTTCTTTAGTAACAAAATAAAAATAAAAACAGCAGTAATTAAATACCATCAAAAGAAAGCTCTATGTGTGTGAAAAAAATAATAATAATTTCATTTGGGTACAGTGCACAATTAGCATTTAAAGTGTGAGAGCGCTGAAAATTGGCCCGGGCAGGAAGGGGGTGAAAGTGTCCAGTAAGCAAGGGGTTAAGCTGCTCCTTTTTAAACTGTATTTTTTTGGGTTGTTTTTTTCATTGGTACATGTCCTTCTCTTGGCAGTAGCCAGTCCCCCATGTATTTGGTGAGAAATGATTTTCAGATTTTGCCTCTCATTGAGTTTAATAAGGTTTGCATTAAAGTTTGCAATTTATCGATCTTTGGACATGTTTGTCGAACCTGCTCTCAAATCTAAAAAAAGATTTGCTCATCATTGCATATTACACTTCAATGATGATTTTAGTCATATTTTTGGAGCAATAACATCTGATTAGGTTTTAGAAGTATGTCTCAAACAAGGTACCAAGTCCCAAACCAAGTCCAAGACCAAGCCGACCAGGCTGAAGACAAGGATGAAATGATAAGAATGGTGACCTTGGAGCATAAACTTTCCCAAGCAGGTCATTCATTTCAACTCCTCATATATCTAGCCTGACATATTCCCTTAAAATAGTCCCATTTCTAAAAGAACATGTATAAATCAGAAGCCAAAACAATAGTGCCAGAACAGCCAGAGATGGCTCTCCATAACCTTTTCCTTTTTTTCTCTGCAGCCGAAACAATACCACATAGATCTAGCATTCCCAGGACAAAAACACAAGTAAAGACAGAAGAGCCAGTTACATGGAGTGCAACATGAAAAATGCAGAAAGGTAGCAAAATGTCTGCACAGCTTGAACAGAGATTCAAAGCCACTGCTTTCTGAGCAGCACCATACTTTGTCATTTTATACATTTATGTCTTTACTCATGTGTGCTAAGATGATTGATTCCTATTTAAAGAGTGTGTATAGGGGTTTTGTATATGTTTTTGTATTTAATATAGTCAGGTCTAAAGAATAAAAATACATATGTTACTGTTATCTACAGCCATCAAGCTGTGTCCATTTTCATGACAGTATGTAAAACAGTAAGTGCTGAATTTTTTGTTCATCGTGCAAATTACACAAAAATAAAAACAAACACACAGAAACACATTGTAGAAGGTGGTGTATCAGCATATATGTAGCAGGTACTTATCCAGACTTATACAGTATATAACAAAAGTGAGTACACCCCTTACATTTTTGTAACTATTTTATTATATCTTTTCATGTGACAACACTGAAGAAAATACACGTTGCTACAATGTAAAGTACAGTGTGTACAGCTTGTATAACAGTGTAAATTTGCTGTCCCCTCAAAATAACTCAGCACACAGCCATTAATGTCTAAACCACTGGCAACAAAAGTGAGTACATCCTTAAGTACCGTATTTATCGGCGTATACCGCGCACTTTTTTGCCCTGAAAATCAGGGCAAAATCGTGGGTGCGCGATATACGCCGATAACCGCTTCCCGCGCTGTGTTTGAACCACTGCGCCGACATATACCGAGGGCAGTACACTCGGGTATAGTCGGGCAGGCTCGGCTCCGCTCGCGGTCATGTCCTGTGCGTCCTTTACGTGAGAGGAGCCGAGCCTGCCCGACTATACCCGAGTGTACTGCGCTCGGTATATGTCGGCGGAGTGGTTCAAACACAGCGCGAGAAGCGGGGATCGAGCGGAGAGGACACCACGATGGCCGCAGAAGGAGGCCGGACTGGACAAGGCCGCCGATGGACGCGATGGACAGTGGGTAAGACACAGACGAGGGGCATCCAAACTGTAAGTATTTTTTTTCCCCAGGAACTTTCCTTCTAGGTTGGGGGTGCTCGCTATACGCCGGGGCGCGTTATAGCAAGATAAATACGGTAAAAATGTCCAAATTGGGCCCAATAAGCCTTTTTTTCCTTCCGGTGTCATGTGACTCGTTAGTGTTACAAGGTCTCAGGTGTGAATGGGGAGCAGGTGTGTTACATTTGGTGTTATCTTTCTAGCTCTCTCATACTGGTCATTGAAAGTTCAACATGGCACATCATGGCAAAGAAATCTCTGAGGATTTGAAAAAAAGAATTGTTACTCTACATTAAGATGGCCTAAGCTAAAAGAAGATTGCCAAGACCCTGAAACTGAGAAACTGAGCTGCAGCACAATGGACAAGACCATACAGCGGTTTAACAGGTTTAACTCAGAACAGGCCTCGCCATGGTCAACCAAAGAAGTTCAGTGCATGTGCTTAGCATCATATCCAGAGGTCGTCTTTGGGAAATAGACGTATGAGTGCTGCCAGCATTGCTGCAGAGGCTGAAGGGGTAGGGGGTCAGCCTGTCAGTGCTCAGACCATACACCGCACACTGCATCAAATTGGTCTGCATGGCTGTCATTCCAGATAGAATAGATATATATATATATTGTACAGGACGCCAGGGTTGGGTCCTGGACGGACGCTATGTTGCACCAATATTTGGATTGTGGTCCCTTTAAGGCAATGGTATAGTGTTCAGGGGGTCACCCAGAGGGGGTGAGAAAATTAATCCAGAGAGGACGGGCCTACAGTCCTCTCTGTCCTTGTTAGAGTGTAATTTGGGGCCCGGAATTTCGGAGGCTCTAAAGTGACGTTCGGGAGGGAAAGAGCCTCTTCTCCTGACCACTGGCAGTCAAGCACACAGGGGGTTAAGAACTTCCAGAAGAACAGCTTAAAAGACAGGAAGTGCTGATAGAGGGTGTGGAGGAGTATGGGAGTGCACCTGTCTGAAGAAGCTGTGTATCTCTGAGAAGCTGATAAAGGGTCAGCAAGGACTGGAAGTTCTGGAGTGAAGACCTACCTAAAACCGTATGTGCCTTTGCTTTGATTTATTGCTGTGCTGAAGACAAACAGACTTTTTGTTTATGCTGGAGACAAGCGGACTTTTACTTTATATTTTTCCCCGTGTGCTGAATGAAGTGTTGTTTTTTGGTTTGGTTGCAAATAAAACCATTTTTGGTTCAACATTAAAGGAACACTAAAGGTTCATTTTTTATTAGATCAATTGATTGCTGTAAGCTAGAGCATTTAAATATCACTTACCTCGTTTTTCCTTTTGACCTCCAAAATACAGTAATCCAGGTTTGAAAATGCCATTTCCTGTCTCTCCTCTTCTTGCTTTCCACCAGCATCTGAGCTGTTTTGCATGGTGGAAAGCGGAATGTGCTCACCCCCTCCCTATGACTACAGCTCTGCGTGAAGATGCTCTCTTATCCCTTACAGGCATTGAGGCTAAGCCTAATGGGAACTGTAGTTCCCATTAGGCCGTGATGTAGCAAGAATGAATGCGCACCGCAAACCAGGAAGTCAGTGAGAATAATGATTCAGGAGTGACGGAGGTGAATAAAACAGCTCGATTTCAACAGGTATCAAACTAGTTATAATGCAAAACATTACTTTTTACTTTATCAGCTACTGTCAGACTTTAATTTAAGAGGAAAATATTTTTGTCTTTACAACCCCTTTAACGGTTTACGCACTTAATCCCGCAGAGCTAAACAACCCCCAAAGTTCACTATATATATATATATGTACAGGGCTTTTTTTCAGGGGGAAATTGGGGGAACTCAGTTCCACCACCTCTGGCTCAGACCCTTTGGTGCCTGCTCACCACAATCACTTGTAAACAGAGAAGTCTGGTTTCTGTTTTTACAAGTGATAGCTCTGCACTCTGTGTGTAACCCCCTAAACTCTACACTCTGTATGTAATGCAATGCTGGTATTTAATACCCCTTTAAGACCCTTCTACTGTTTGTGAAATTTGAATGGGGTCGTGGTTGAGTTCCTGCACCTATTTTTTGAGAAAAAAAAGCTCTGTATATATATATATATATATATATATATATATATATATATATATATATATATATATATATATATATATATATATATATATATATATATAGATATATACCCTCAGGGTTTACTTCCTCTTTAATTCACAAATAAGACTCATAGGGGTTGATTTTCTAAAACTGCTCTGCACTAGATTTTGCACCAGTTTTAGAAAATCAACCCCTATGAGTCTTATTTGTGAATTAAAGCTGCCTGTGAATTGTACCATCTCAGCAAGTTACCATACTGTCCACGCAGACTTGGTCTCAGGAGATCATGGACGATGAGGAGGGAACACAGGACAGAGAGCTGACTCCATCGTGAGGCTTTTCACCCCTGCAGGGGTACATCTTTTCGGTAAGTACGGACCTGAGGGTTGAGCACGTGTGAAGATTCACTGAGTTTTATACATCACAATATTCATTCAAGCACTAGTCACTTTTTTGAAGATGATTACCTATGTAGAATTATAAGTGAAGGATAGAGGGCGCTAGACCACACAATAGTGGATGTGATTAGTAATTACCACACTAAATGTGCAACATAACAAATAATAAAATTCAATAAATACAATTGTTTTGAAACAACTCTACGACATAAGTGAACATTGAACACTGTGTTAGAGGGAAGAAATATAAATCAATATAAATCAAATTGTCCCAAACGAATGTGTATAATTGAGCAGATTGCTCTGCAGTGTATATAGACAAAAACACTAAAGTTCACTGGCCCAGATTCAAGAAGCACTTGCGCCCGCGCAACCATAGGTTGCGCGGCGCAAGGGCTTACTTGCTCCGGTGTAACGAGTGCTCCTGATTCAGGAACCTTGTTACACCGACTGCAGCCTAGGATGTGACAGACATAAGCCTCCTTATGCCTTCACATCCCAGGCTGCATTCTTGCGTTGGCCGCTAGGGGGCGCGGCCATTGTGATCGGCGTATAGTATGCAAATTGCATACTACCACCGATTCACAAAAGTTGCGCGGGCCCTGCGCACGCAAGGTACGGAGTTTCCGTACGGCCACTTTAGCATAAGGCTGCTCCTGCTAATAGCAGGCGCAGCCAATGCTAAAGTATAGCTGCGCTTCCCGCTCGCGACGTTCAAATTTTACGTCGTTTACGTAAGTGAACCGTGAATGGCGCTGGACGCCATTCACGTTCACTTAGAAGCAAATGACGTCCTTGCGACGTCATTTGCCGCAATGCACGTCGGGAAAGTTTCCCGACGGAGCATGCGCTGTTCGCTCGGCGCGGGAGCGCGCCTAATTTAAATGATTCCCGCCCCCGGCGGGATCATTTACATTAGGCGCCCTTACGCAGGGCTATTTTGCATATCGCCCGCGCAATTTACGGAGCAACTGCTCCGTGAATCGCGGGCAAAGCGCAATATTTGCGTGGGCGCAGAGAAAAATGTTTGCTCTTTGCCCACGCAAATATTGCGCGATTCTACCTGAATCTGGGCCACTGTGTTGTAAAAAGAGGGAAAAAAAGTCCCAATATTAAACATAGAACGCCAAACGAATCTTCTTAGTTTGTTATGATCTTCCTAATGGAGAAAAGTAGAGAATGCCACCACCATACTTTTCAATTAGCTTTTTCCACCCAAGGTGTGTTGTATATTAAATGCTCTTACCAGAACTTGTTGACCACTTTAATTTAAATAAAAAAACTATAAACAGAGAGATAAACCATGGTGGAAAAGGGGCAAATACCAGCCCGGGACCCTATCCAAAAACCTTGGTTGCTACCTCTACCCCAGGATAGGAGGAGATAAATTAAATTGAATAGACAACTAAATCACCCAGATGGCAGATAGGGCGAATAAGAAGATTAATAAACCTGGGCCTAAACAAAAATGGAAAGTCAGTCATTGGCCAAAAAACAATTGAGATCCAGCTCAATGTTAAGGCCTGATGGTTGCATAGTCCGTAATCTATGGACCCATTTCATTTCATTTTGAGAGACACTACGTGTCATATGTGTCCCTCGCCAATTCCTAGTAATTTTGTCAATACCATAAAAAGTGCAGAGGCCAGGATCACTCCCATGATGGTTGGCAAAATGCCTCGAGACGCTATGGTTGGGAAAACTCTTTTTTATATTGGCCAGATGTCCATTAATTCAAATCTTTAACTGACGTGTCGTTCTCCCCATGTACTGTAAAGAGCAAGGACACTCGAGGACATGAGTGACATGGTCCGATCCACATGTAATGAGAGGCTTAATCTTGAAAGATTCTCCCGTTACATTGGATTTAAATTCAGTAAATTTTTTACTAGCTCCAGACTTGCGTGTTGTTTTACATGCTTTGCACCTGGTGCAGTAATGGAACCCCGATCCATCCAGAAAGGTTACCAATTTCTTGGGCGGATCAGGGACATTGGGAGCAATCTTATTTCTGAGGCCTGCTGCTCTTTTGTAAATAAATTTAGGCACATTGGAAATAGATGTCATTAAATCCTTATCCTTCATAAGAATATGCCAGTGTCGCTTAAACACTGCTTCGACCTGCCGATACTGCCTATGGAACCCAGAGATGAAAGCTACCTCATTCTTAAACTCCTTTTTAGGTTGGAGACCAGCAGAGATTGTCTATCTAGGACAACAACTTGATCATATGCTCTTTGAAGTGCATCTGCTGGATATCCCTTTTCTAGAAACCTAGTCGTCAGGAGTTCAGCCTGTGCCTCAAAATCTTCCCTAGTGTCGCAGTTGCGCTTGAGCCGCATGAACTGCCCTTTAGGGACTGCCCCTATCCAAGAAGGGTGGTGGCAGCTATGTGTGGGTACAAACCCATTCCGGTCCGTTGGTTTGAAGAAAGTAAGAGTTTGAAACTTAGAATCTTTTTTTCTTATAGTGAGGTCCAAATAGTTAATGGAAGACAAACTGGTTTCTGCCACAAAAGTAAGACCATACTTGTTAGTATTCATTTGCGCTATAAAGGTTTGCAAACGTTCCTCTGATCCCTCCCAAAACAAAACAATGTCATCAATATAGCGCTTGTAGAATCTAAGTGATTCATGTTGGTCCAAAAAAATTGTTTCATGTTCCCATTTATTTAAAACCATATTTGCCACACCTACTTGATTGAAAAACTGATTATTTGCCCAAAAATAATTATTTTTCATGGCTAATTCTAGCCCTTTAATCAAAAAATTAATCTGGACCTTTTTTAACTTAGAATGTCGCTTCAGCGCCCACCGGAGGGCAGTCAAGGCATCAGTGTGTCTAATGTTGGTATAAAGCGATTCAATATCCACTGTGACCATCTTCTAACCGCGAGAAGAGGGCCCCTATCCCGCTAATTATAGGTCTTCCTGGAGGGTTCTCTTTATTTTTATTAATTCTTGGGTAGAGTGTATAGGACCGGAATCTTGGGTGCATGAAGGACAAGGTAATCCGCCTCTTTGGGATTAAGAATCCCTCTATCAAGTCCCTCATCCACCCAATTTTTTAAAAGATCTTTAAGTTTATGGGTAGGATCACTGCCCATGGGTTGGTAGGTATTGAGGTCTTCTAATTGTTTTTGCATTTCTTGATAGTAATACTTCCTTTTAAGTATGACAAGGCCCCCGCCCTTATCGGCCGGCCTCACTACTATATTTTTATTACTTTCTATCGTTTTGATTGCTTCCTTAAACTGTATATTCGAGGTTTGGGAAACAACCACCATGTCTCATATATCGTCCTGAACCAAAGAGCGAAAAACTTCAACATGGTGGTTGGAACCTTTATGGGGATTAAATACGGATTGATTCCTCAAACCGCTATGTGCAAATTTTTCTGGGCTTTGTGGTCTAGGTTGGTCAATATTCCCTGCAAAATGTTTTTTAATATTTAATTTCCTAATATGTTTCTCTACATCGATAAAAACATCAAATTTATCAATATCCTTGTTAGGGGCGAACTTCAAACCTTGTTGGAGAACTGCATATATGTAGAATTATAAACTGCAACTTTTTGCTGATACATTTGTTTGTTTATATATTGAACACTCTTTCAATGAATGGACATTAATTAGATTTGTATTGCTTTGCACTATTAGCACTTGAGCACTTTGTTTACAGTCAGTAACTGATGCCAATAGACAGCAGAGTTGCACCTGCACAATTCACACACTTACACATTAGTGTGTTTTTTCCATTTAAAGTGATATCACATAAATTAACTATTCAATTATTTTTCACATTATATTTACTATCACCAAGCAGTGCCACTTCACCCCTTTATTCTCTTATAACTTTCCTCTAATCCCACACCCATGGTTTTAGCTGGGGTGGCAGCAGCTACTATACCTTCATAGCGTGGAACATAATATATTTTTTAATAATACGTGGATTGGTGGCCGTGATCTTCAAGCTTACTTGAAGAAACAAAACTTTTTGTCACAATTAGTTGTCAGTCTTCATCATCAAGTAAGTGTGAACTACACAAAAAAAAAAACACTTTTATTTTGGGGCCTAAGGTTCTGTTTTAGTGGTGACAGCTGATACACTGACAGGAAAAAAAAACAAAGAACTGAATTGTTAGGTATAAGCATACTATGTAGACAAGCAAAGGTCTGCATAGCAGAAATGAAAGATATGGCAGGGGTTATATTAGCCAGCATACGCATACATCCCAACTTTGGAACTTTGGAGAATGAGGGACACTTAAGGATGAAGAAGATATGCAGAGCACACCACAGTGAAAATAGGCATGGCTAAAATCTGTTGAATATTGGGATGGTTTAAAAGAGCATGGTAAAATAGAGTTTAGGCCTACATATGGAATACAATATACACAGTTTACTGTGCTATGAGTAATACCCTGTACACACGATCGGTCCATCCGATGAAAACGGTCTGATGGATTTTTCCATCAGTCGTGCCTACACACCATCATTTAAAAAAAACGATCGTGTCAGAACGCGGTGACGTAAAACACAACGACGTGCTGAAAAAATTTAATGCTTCCAAGCATGCGTCGACTTGATTCTGAGCATGCATGGATTTTTAACCGATGGACGTGCCTACAGAGGATCATTTTTTTTCTATAGGTTTTTTATCCATCAGATAATTTTAAAACAAGTTCCTAATTTTTTAACCGATGGATAAATAACCGATGGGGCCCACACACGATTGGTTTAGTCGGATGAAAACGGTCCATCAGACAAAGCAATCGTGTGTACGCGGCATAAGAAACAAACTTACATATACCTACATTAAAAAAATCCTGCCATATACACATGATTGGAAAAGGGGACCTGGAAGTGTGATCAGAGAGGAGGACCTGGAAGTTACATATAGTTACATAGTTAGTCAGGTTGAAAAAAGACACATGTCCATCCAGTTCAACCATAAAAAAAAAATTAGTTCTAGTAAAAAAAAAAAAATTACGGTGACAGTCTTGCTATTTGTGCTCTATTGCCAATGATACGGGGCCATATTCTCATAGAAGTTACAATGGAGTATCTCAGGATACTCCATCGTAACTCCCTTTTTTGGCCAGTGTATCTATGCGACTGATTCTTAGAATCATTTTCGCATAGATACACTTAAGATCCACCATCTGTAAGTCACTTAAACTGGCGGATCTTAAATGTAATGACGCCGGCCGCCGCTAGATGGCATTTACGTGAAGGACTCATTTGCGTATGCAAATGATCCTTCTACGCCGATTCCCGAACGAGTTTGCGTCGCGTAACCGTCGCTAACGTCGTTTGCGTAAGCGGAAACTTACTCCTGCTATATGAGGAGTAAGTTTCCGCAAGTCCCACATAGGCCATGTCACGGATGGCGTCGTGTTTTTTCGTCGGGTACGTCGTTTTACTAAGTCGTTCTTGAATACGACTTTACGTCAATGACGCACACGTCGGCATTGACGTTTTCCGCCGAGAACTGGAGCATGCGCACTGGGCTTTTTGAAGCCCGGCACATGCGCAGTTCATTAGAATCGGGGGCGCGCTTAATTTGAATACAAGCCGCCCCCTTGGAGATCCGCCAGGCTACGCCGGGGCATTTACACTCTGCCGTCCCAACTTACGGAGCAAGTGTTTGGGGAATACAACACTTGCTCCTGTAAGTTGGGACAGCGGAGTGTAAGTGCCTTAAGCGCAGCCCGCAGATTTTTAGAGAGAATATGGGCCACTGTATGTAATGACTGTATTGTTGTATATTATCTCTGCCAAAATTATTTTCTGTTCTCATTGCCTACTTGATGTATTATTTACAATGTATTATGCACTATTGTTCACCCAATAAAGACTTTGTGAAAAAAAAAAAATATTGTACAATCCAATATACCCAATTATATACCCACACTTGATTCAGGAGAAGGCAAAAAAAGCCCAGCAGAGCATGATCTAATTTGCTACAACAGGGGAAAAAATTCCTTCCTGATCCCCGGAGAGGCAATTGGATTTTCCCTGGATCAACTTTACCTATAAATGTTAGTACTCAGTTATATTATGTACATTTAGGAAAGTATCCAGGCCTTTCTTAAAGCAAGGGAGGGAGTCTGTTCCATATTTTCACAGCTCTTACTGTGAAGAAACCTTTCCGTAATTTGGAGATGAAAACAGTGCCCCCTTGCCTTTTGTGTTGACTGTAAAGTGAATAACTCAACACCAAGTTCACTATATGGACCCCTTATATATTTGTACATGTTGATCATATCCCCCTTATTCTCCTCTTCTCAAGAGAGAATAAATTCAGTTCCTCTGATCTTTCCTCATAGCTGAGCTCCTCCATGCCTCTTATCAGTTTTGTTGCCCTTCTCTGTACTTTCTCCAGTTCCCCGATATCCTTTTTTGAGAACTGGTGCCCAAAACTGAACTGCATATTCCAGATGAGGTCTTACTAATGATTTGAAGAGGGGCACAATTGTATCTCTCTCTCTGGAGTCCATACCTCTCTTAATCCAAAAAAGGACTTTGCTCGCTTTGGAGACCACAGCTTGGCATTGCATGTTATTATTGAGCTTATGATCTACCCAAACTCCCAGATCCTTCTCCACTATGGATTCCCCCAGTTGTACTCCAGTGTGATAGGAAAAGGCGACCTAGAAGCGTGATTAGAGAGGGGAAGGTGGAAGTGTGATCAGGCAAGTGTACCTGGAAGTGTGATAGGAGAGGGGGACCTGTTCAGTGTGACAGGTCAGGGTTACCTGGGCAATGTGAAATGAGGGGGGCAACTGGGCAATATGACCCTTAACTAACACCTGTGCATTTTAACAGTAGAGTGGCACCTGGGAAGTAAGACAGGAGGAGGGCAACTAGCAGTGTGACAGGAGGGGAGAGTGTGACAGTAGAAGGACCCCTGTATTCTTTTCTCCAGTGTTGGGGTTTTGGACGGGAGTAAGGAATCTGGCAAAGAATATCCCATATTTGTAGGTTACCGGGTGGGAGAAGCCTGGGGCAGTGTGTGAGTCCTTCTACACCACCGGACAGGAGCCTATACAGATTCTTAATTTACTGGATGGAAGCAACCTGGGGCAGGAGCAATCCTTCTTCATCATCACCGGATGGGAACCTATACAGAGTCTTACTGTACCTTACTGGATGGGAGTGACCTGGGGACAGGAAGCGGGAGCTGAAGTTAGGGGGTACATGGTTGGGAGGCAGAGCAGAGCTGCACAATGGTGGCTTCCTCTTGCTGTGCATGCCCGCAAAGTGTGTCATCGGTTGCTAGAACACCTGCAGTCCTAGCAACCAATAACTGCAAATGGGAGGGGGAAGCAGGGCACAGGCATATCCTGCTGAAAGGAATCCTCACAGGGTGCAGTGTGTCATGAACATGCTACAACTGAATGGAGCTCTGTACCGGAACTTGTTTCAGCAGTGTGCTCTGGGACTCCAGCCTAGTTCCACGAGCCCCCGGGACTTTTTTTGAAATTTCATGACTGTCCCGCAGAATCTGAGATGGTTGGGCAGTGTGGCATATGTACTAGAAAAACAACACAACAGGATACTGCACAGGCTCTAGTGCAATACCCTTTATTTTTGTAATAAAGAACATAATAAAGGAGGCCATGCCCTCTGAAACATGTTGTCATAGCAATAGCTTACACACCCCACAATCAGCCAGCTGCCTGCATCACGTAACCACGGAAGGCTTCTTGTGTATGTGAACTGTCAGTGTGTATGTGATCAAACTTAGTGGTGTCTGCATTCGGTCCAGGACTGCTGCCTTATCTACACTGTCAGCTGGAGCGCCTATTAAGGGTAGTGAAAGGGTTATGGTGCATAGTAACAAGGTGGGGGATGTGATTGATAAGCTCTGATTTAACTTTGCTTGTAAATGCATTTGTATCAAGTTTTTTTCATTACAAAAATAAAGGATATTACACCAGAGCATGTGTGCTCTTCTCTTCTGTTTGTGTTCTTGCAGTTTCCAGTGCCCACTGGTTGTAAGTGCCAAGTGGTTGTGGTGTGATTGAAGAGTAACCTTTTCAAGGCTGAAATCATATTAAACTTTTGGAACCTTCTTGTGCATTTCGTGTTAGCACAAGTACTGGCATATATGTGTACACACACAGCAGGATACTGAAATGCTAACAGGAACCAACGCGGGCCTAACCTCTAACTATCCTAGTGCACTGAGCTGAATTTTAGATTTGCCCATAATGCTGCCATGTACTTATAATATGTGCATCTAGCCTCAGGAGAAGGATGGAATTGCCAGAATGTGCAGAAATGCCAGGGGAAGGAGAGGGTCTGTACCTTTAGTGTGCACTCAAAGCATAACTCACATAAACTGCAGTAATACCCAGCAGCCTTAAATGAATAATTTTAGCAAGGGTCCATTTGACCACCCTTATTTTGGCCATACTTTTGGCAATATCAACCACTTCTGCAACCACTTTTGGCAATATCAACCACAATATCAACCACTTCACATAAACTGCAGTAATACCCAGCAGCCTTAAATGAATAATTTTAGCAAGGGTCCATTTGACCACCCTTATTTTGGCCATACTTTTGGCAATATCAACCACTTATAACCAGTTTTAGAGAGCAAAAATTACAAAAGATTAAGGCAACCTTCCACCCGCAGTGGTACCAAAATCATTGCAACTATTGGTTTGCTCTTTTGTTGCTTTGATCCATTCAATGATATTTGTTTTAAAAATTTGGGCAACATTTTTTGAAATTGTAACAAAATTTCCTAGTATTAGACTTTGTTTGTCTTATTTAAAAATAACATTAATATTGTGTCATTAAAAGAGAGATAATTATATCCAAATCCCTTAATTAAAATAACTTTAGCATATGGTCAAGATTGTATAATTTTTTTGTTAATTTTAACAGAATATTGCTGTATTAGTAAAGCTGATTTGCTACTATAAAGGCTGCTGTATGTAAAAGACTAAACACATTTCCTGCTTTTTGGTTTTAACTTTGATGTGCAGAAGCTCATTACCATAATATTGTAATACAGTTCAGAGTGCATCTTCAATATTTTCTAAACAGATGGATCTTTACAATTCTGTCTGAATTCATCTTTTACACAGAGGGGATGCTTTATAGGGAATTTTAGTAACTAATTTTTGACAAGCAATGTCATACTGGTACCAAGTGCCCACTAGAGGAAGTGAAAACTTGGGGCCCACCTCCAAGCTGAAGCTTGTCTCTGTGTTTGGCTTGTTACATAGTTACATAGTTAGTCAGGTTGAAAAAAAGACACAAGTCCATATAGTTCAACCTATAAAAGGAGGGGGGGGAATAAAAAAAATATAGAATCCCATAAACACACAACCCTATACCCACAGTTGATACAGAGGAAGGCAAAAAATACCAGCAAAGCATGATCCAATTTGTTCCATGAAAGGGCATAGTTTAATAGTTGGTTTAAGAGCAGCTACTTATTCCAAGTCAGTATAAAAAGTAGGCAACTTTAAAAAGTGTCTTCTTACATTATTAGGAAGAAGACCCCTTATATAGTCTATAGGGTTTTATCTGTTCTAATGGGCTGCTGTGACTTGTGGCAGACAAATTGACTGAAGGTGACATAACTTCTGACAGTATCTGTCTTCTAGGTATCCCTGGTTCCTTCTGCTATCATCAGTGGTTCTCAACCCTTTCATTAAGTACCCCCAACAGGCCATGTTTGAAGGTTTTCCTTTATCCTGCATAGGTGCTTTAAATCAGATTCAATGGCTTGGTATTTTGGACATCTATTTTATCTAAGAGAAATTCCCAAAACATGGCCTATTGAGGGTTTTTGAGGACAGGATTGAGAACCACTGCTTTACATCACTATTATGTCCTGTAATGCCTATAGTTCAGCAGTAAGAACCAGTGAAAGCTGGGGGGACTAAGGAAGATTACAATACTAGAAATGTTTGTAGAAGGGGCTAACTGAAAGCAAGAATTATGTACTTTTCATTGTACGCCACCAGCAAGTTTCAGGCCTCCTTCAGGCTAGCTTGGATCAACACTCCCATAAGCAGCAACAGCACCAACAGTCCTCAGGGCCATGTTACACACCTGGTACATGAAGCTGTTGGGTCTCAGGCACAGGAAACTATTCCTCACATATTCTAGGCTGAGCCAAATGCATACTTGGTCCTCCAGGTATAGGCCACAGACAAAGTGAATGAGAAAATTCAAGCCTAAGGCCCCATACACACGAGAGAATTTATCCGCGGATACGGTCCAGCGGACCGTTTCCACGGATAAATCCTCTCAAAGATTTCCGCAGATTTCTATGCGATGGAGTGTACTCACCATCGCATTGAAATCCGCGCGGAAATCCTCTGGCGATGACGTGTCGGGCGCGACGCTGTCATATAAGGAATTCCACGCATGCGTCAAATCATTACGACGCGTGCGGGGAATCCCT
Source organism: Rana temporaria (assembly GCF_905171775.1). Taxonomy (NCBI): domain Eukaryota; kingdom Metazoa; phylum Chordata; class Amphibia; order Anura; family Ranidae; genus Rana; species Rana temporaria. Next base: position 277,221,837 of record NC_053492.1, on the reverse strand, counting down.
TTGGACGGATGGATCCGGTGAGTCTGTACAGGCGAGCGGATCCATCCGTTGGGATGGACTTCAGCAGATGGATTTGTTGTGCATGTCAGCAAATATCCGATCTGCTGGAATCCATCCCAGGGGAGATTTATCCGCGGAAAAAGATCCGCTGGCGTGTACACACCATAGAATCTATCCGCTGAAACCCATTTGCTGGGATTTATCTGCGGATGGATTCTATGGTGTGTACGGGGCCTAAGTCTTCCATCTTTACTGAAATGTACCAGAAAACATTGCAGTCCTTAAAGTGGTTGTAAACTCTAATTTTCTTTTCAAGAAAAGTAACAAACATGTTATACTTACCTGCCATGTGAAGTTGTTTTTTCACAGAGCAGCCCCGATCTTCCTCTTCTCGCGTCCCTCTTTGGCTCTCCTGGCCCCTCCCTCATGTTGAGTGCTCCTACAGCAAGCAGCTTGCTATAGGGACACCTGAGCCAAATCACAGCTCCATGTGCCCATTCAGACATGGAGCTGCGGCCCGGCCCCCTCTCTGTCCTGATTGGCTGACTGACTTTAATTGACGGTAGTGGGAGCCAATGGCACCGCTGCTGTGTCTCAGTCAAAGTTGAGGGGAGTCCTGGACAGCTGAGGCAGTCATGGACATCACCAGATAGAGACAGGGCTCAGGTAAGTATTAGGGGGGCTAAGGGGGGCTGCTGCACACAGAAGACTTTTATCTTCATGAATAAAATGCATGAAGATTAAAAACCTTCTGCCTTTACAACTCCTTTAAATCACAAGACACTATCCATGGTGTCCAACACTTGCCTACTTTCCATTTATTCTTGATTTAGTCTCCCTCTCCTTAAACATATTACACTAGGGGGAAAATGTATACAATGTTTCCCAGCTGGGGAAGGCCAATATCTGGAAACACTTCATCTGGACGCAGGAGACTCCAGGTATTCCCATGGGTGCCAAAACAGGAACATAGCAATGTTACATCTTCAGGACACCTTTTATGTCACCTACTACCTGAGGCAGCTCTATTTACTGTAGATCAAATTCTAGAGAGGAAAGGGAAACCTCTAGTGCGCAAACTATTAGAAAAATAAAGCTGTAGAGAAAGGGTAAAAATATATACTTACCTCACCCCCAACTATCACTCTGCGTGTGATGTCATGATCCTTAATGCAAGATCTTGAGAATGCTAAGTATTTTATAAATTTTGTGAGAAGACAAGGGTAGTAGGGTAGGGAAGTGCATGGTAATCTCACAAGATTTGAGACTCTTACCTAAAAGAGTTTTGTTGGCAGGATCACTATGTCACCCTTACTCTGATACTGTGAGCTGGGTTTAGGGTAAGTATATTTTCTAACTTTACTTCAAGGATATTTTTTAAAGGTATGATGAAGCATTTTGATATGGGATTGGCACCTAACGCAATAAGAAGTCATTGCTTTTTATTGAAAGGTCCACTTTAGCGACTAATAAAAATAAGATAAAACAACTCACATATAATTCACCTAAACCATTTTTACAGTAGTTAAGAAAAAATGAAAAGTAAGGCTCTAACACATATCTAATGTTTACATAGGGGAATAACAATCCAGTATTCTTAAAAACTTAAAACAGAAAAACAAATAGTAAAAACTGCACAGTCCATAAGAATAAAAATTCACAACAATGTGTACAAATTGCACTCTAAGAGCCGGTTCACACTGGGGCGATTTTGGATCCGACTTGAAATCGCCTCAAGTCGTCCCAAGTCGTGCTGTCAAGAAAAACAATGCAAGTGAATGGGAGTGGTGTTAATACACACTACTCAAGGCGATCCGACTTCAAAAGAAGTTCCTGTACTACTTCAATCCGACTTGTAGGCGATTCCTACCCATTGATTTCAATGGAAGTAGCTTTCAAGTCTGATCACTGTTCATAGTGAGGCGATTTTGCCAGAAGCAGAGAGGAATTTACCAGAAGCCACCAGGTACTCCCCTGTCCCCAGGCAGCCCCCACCTTCTTGGCACGGATTACTTTCACTTTCTTAGTACGTTGTCTCTGTTTGCAGCATGACTGTCAGAGTTAGGAAAGAGGCCGTGGATAATGAGTCCCTTATAAGGCTGGTAAAAAAGAGACCATGCCTCTACGACAAGAGGGACCCCTTTTACAAGGACCAAATGAAGAGGGACAATGCCTGGCTGGACATTTCTCGCCTGACCTTTGAGGATTGGGGCATATTGTCTGAGACCGACCGCACTGCCAAAAGTACATTTAACCTTTTTATTATATGTCTATTTTCCTTGCCTAGGCATGCTGGTTGTAGTTCCATACATGCCACTTGTTTGCACAGAGAATGGCGGCATGAACTCCCTCTTGAAGACAGCAACAATAGAGCACACCGGCATCAATAGATCCCCTGGCAGGAACAGTATATCCCATGCTGGCAATAGTAGATGCAGACAGGAACCATAGATTCCCCAAAAAAGTAGATCCCTAACAGGAACACTACTTCAAATGACAAGAACAACAATAGATCCCTGATCGGAACACTAGTTCACATGATAACAACAATCGATCCTTGACAACACTAGATCCCTGGCATGAACAATAGGTCCCCCAAAAACAATGGATCCCTGAAAGGTACACAAGTTCGCATGAGAACAACAGTAGATCCTTGACAAAACTAGATCCCTGGCAGGAACAACAGATCCCCCAACAACACTAGATCCCTGATCGGAACACAAGTTCACATGACAACAACAATAGATCCTTGACAACATTAGCTCAATAGCATGAACAATAGATCCCCCAACAACAATAGATCCCTGAAAGGAACACAAGTTCACATGACAACAACAATAGATCCTTTACAACATTAGCTCAATAGCATGAACAATAGATCCCCCCAACAACAATAGATCCCTGAAAGGAACACAAGTTCACATGAGAACAACAATAGATCCTTGACAACACTAGATCCCTGGCAGGAACAACAGGTCCCCCAACAACAATAGATCCCTGATCTGGACACTGGTTCACATGAGAACAACAATAGATCCTTGACAACACTAGATCCCTGGCAGGAACAACAGATCCCCCAACAATAGATCCCTGATCGGAACACAAGTTCACATGAGAACAACAATAGATCCTTGACAAAACTAGATCCCTGGCAGGAACAATAGATCCCCAACAACAATAGATCCCTGATCGGAACACAAGTTCACATGAGAACAACAATAGATCCTTGACAACACTAGATCCCTGGCAGGAACAACAGATCCCCCAACAACAATAGATCCCTGATCGGAACACAAGTTCACATGAGAACAACAATAGATCCTTGACAAAACTAGATCCCTGGCAGGAACAACAGGTCCCCCAACAACAATAGATCCCTGATCGGAACACAAGTTCACATGAGAACAACACTAGATCCCTGGCAGGAACAATATAATTGAAAAACTTGTCCTCAAAACCACGCATCTTATCATACATGGCCCAGAAATGCCCTCTGTTAGCTCTATTAGCAATAATTGGATGGATCCAATAGCGCCGTCTTCTTCTCATCCTCATCCTTCGCTTCCTTTCTTCCTCTTCCTCTTCTGTCAATACTGCCAAACCAGCTGTTATGACAGCTGCCATTAGGTAACGCACAGAGAGCATTTTAGACACAGGAAAACAGGGAACAGGGAAGAAGAAATCAAACAGGAAGAATAATGATGTCAGAAGAGCTTAGTAGCTCTGATTGGCCATTTCTGACATTCCCTGTCCTGGAGGCGATTTATAAATCGCCCCAGATCGCCTCAGATCGCCCTGTGGTTCACATTCAAGTCGTGTCGGAATCGCCTCTGGAAGTCGCGCTGGAAGTCGGATCGCCCCAGTGTGAACCGGCTCTTACCGACCACATCAATAACATAAACCTTGGGTGTCTTAGGGAACAATTCTTTATCCATTTATCCAATAAAAGTGAACTATTTCTTTACATTTCGTACCTGGGGGTGTCTATAGTATGCCTGTAAAGTAGCGCATGTTTCCCGTGGTTAGAAAAGTCCCTAAGGGGGAACCCATGCTGTTTTTTTTCAATGACTTTTATCTGTATTGCCGGGACCTGACAATTCATTATAGCTGCGAGTAGTTTTAAATTACTTTTTTTCCTTTAGAATAGTCATTTTGTGCAGGGACTTTTCTAATCACGGGAAACATGCACTACTTTACAGGCATACTATAAACACCTCCCAGGTACGAAATTTAAAGGAATATTTCACTTTTATTGTTTCACTTTAATCATTAATAAAAGCACTGCTCTCGAAAAAACAGATGTTTTTAAAACGTTATTTTGCATTTATACATGTCCCCTGGGGCAGGACCCAGGTCCCCAAACACGTTTTATGACAATAACTTGCATATTAGCCTTTGAAATTAGCACTTTTGAGTTTTCATATTCACACTTTTTTTGCCTGTTCGCTTCGAACCAAACCGTGGGGGGGGGATTCCTAATAATTAATAAGAATCTGCCAACTGCTGTCTTCTGAAATGGTTATCTTCAAACATCAATACCGAGACCCAGGAAAAAAATTATAATCCAGGATAGTGTAATACCCTTTATTTAAAGGCAAAAGCAGGAATAAAATATGAATTTACACTTACATTTGCAGGTGCAGTAATCAGCAGCAACACAAACAGCCTGGTTTCAGTTGTCCTGCACACCGCTCAGTCCGAGCCAGCCTGTGTTCCAAACAGCGGAATATCTTAACCAGATCCAACAGGAAGTGATGTCACTTATGGTGGACACGCAGTCTCAATGCATTTCGCTTATCAGCATCATCAGGAATGATGCAGCATTTTGATATGGGATTGGGGGACCTTATGCAATAAGAAGTCATGGGTTGGTTGTAGTGACTGTCAATCAGAGTGACATCATCACGTAGATCGTGATTCACGCAAGTGAGCTGGCATGGTCTGACAATGGAGGAACGGAATACCGCCCTGATATGCTCCCGCTGCACCAATGCTATGTGATGTATCGCTTTTGTTTTTTTTTATACATTGTAAGTGCGTTTTTAAAGGGGGTATGTTTTAAATAAATAGTGAATACAGTATCACACTATTGTGGCTTCTTTTACCTCTACATATGAGCACTAGTTGCTGGATGTGTTCACGTGCCCTATAGAATCTGAAGAAGTGAGTTCATACAACACTGTTTTCACAGGATTGTTTGGTAAGAGTAATTACAACAGGGGTGGATCTAGACCCCGACTTATCTTCACGAGTGTTGGTGTTGGTGGAAGAAGATTGGTTAATGGACTTTTTATCTTCATTTTATCTTCATTTTTTTAATAGATATTGTACTTAATAATAAGACTATATATACAGACATATGTTCTTGTGTAATGCTGCCTTGATATGTGATGTATTGTATGATCCATTATATATTGTATTGCAATAAGAAGTCATTGCTTTTTTATTAAAAGGTCCACTTTAAAGACTAATACACATTAGATAAAACAACTTACATAAAATTCCCCTAAACCATTATACAGTAGTTGCCTTTTAACAACTGCATTTATTTTTAATTACCAATTGAATAATTGCAACAGTATTTAAATATTCTTATCATTGTTTTGGCAACTAATGGTTTGCTCAATGCCAAGCTAGGTTGTTATTGTCAAATGGGAAATCAGATCAGGGCCAGAAAAATAATTAGTTTTTAACATGTTTCATATGTTTCCTGAATTAATGATAATCATTCATGACTTAAAATTAATTGTGTCACTACCCTACCTCGGAATGTTTCTACTATATTGGTTAGATATGGTTTAAATTATTGTGTTCGTTTTAATAGAACATAAAAGTACATGTTATATGTTCAGTAGCTAGGTTCAAATTATGTATGATTACCAATAATGGCTGTTTTAGTGAGCAGGCTGAATAATTAGTAAAATGTTTACAAATCTCGTGCCATCTTTTCTATCACCTTAGAGAAATATGATGTTTCAATAACCTGTCTGACAATATTGACAAAACAGGCAATAAAATATGTGGTGATTTCAAACAAAAATTCAAATGGATGTTTGAATTGTCTTTAGCTTTTATATAATGTGATTAATAAATTCATTTTTAGAGCAGAAGCTGTTTCTGCATTATTAAAAAAAAAAAAGAGAAGAAGATGCAAACGGATCCCCTGTCCTCTGTCTAAAAGATAACACATTTACCATAGATGTGTTAAGAAAATAAACTGCATGCACCCTGAAGTACTAATACATATTTTGAGTTTTTTACAGTGACCTTGAAGAACATCACATGAACACCCAAAATGAAGTATGCCATTTTTTTTTAAAAACATCTCTATTTTATTGCTCACTTGTTAAACAAGATATACATGGAAAAGTAATTAGATTAGATTTCTGTTCATTTCTTTTCTTTTATTTTCCTAGTTTGTAAAATCCATGATTTTTAAAACCATGTCTTGTACTGTCTCTTTTTCTCTGTACTAGTCAGCTCTCACTGAATAAAACCTATACACCTAACTACAGTATATATAATAATAATAAACCTCTGCACAAATTAAATGACAAAAACTGTGGAAAGAACTGCATGCCTTCATTCTTAAAAAAAGCCAGCAATTATCAAAATTATATAGGAAGACAACCCGTGCTCAAAAATTGTAAATGACTGTGAATAAAATCCCAATGTCTGTGCTTATCCTAAATTCATAAGTGTATCAAAATTATATCTCAATTCATAAACAATAAAAAAAACATGAAAATTGTGTAAAGTCTATGGGCCGTAATCCACAAAAATCAATCATAAATTGCTTGCTGTAATACAAGAACCGAAAGGTGATTACGTTTTCAAAGGTGAAAGTCAAAATAAAAACTGTGCTCTTGATTTTTCTCCCAGATAGAGACACTCTGCACTTACCAGAGATATATGACCTCTATTCTCAAAGAAGCTTTCAAACACTTTTGGTAAGTATTTCCCCACAAATATGTCATTTACTCAATCCTCCAACACATGTTAGTGAATAAATGTGATTTTAATTGTTTCATAATAAAAGCCTAATATACTACACCATGAGGGATTCCTTCATATTTTCCCCTTTTGAATGCACCATGTACAGGATAGTTTAAAGGCACAAGAATACATTTTAGGAGATGGCAATATCCAACTGTCTAAATGCTCATGATATCAGTGGAGGATTAAGTATATTACATCTTCATGGGGAAATACTTACATTGGAGACCTTTTAAAAAAGAGGTGTGCCTCTAATTGAAAGAGTGCCTATTGATAAGGAAGGCTCCTAGGGCAATATAGAAGGCAGCTGTGAACATATTTAAGCCCACTGAAAGCCGACAAGTGTATGAAGTTCTTAAAGTGTTTCTTTTAGGAAACAGCCACAGCCCGAATAGAAAAAAATTGTCCCTTGCCAGCATACTGTAGAGAATGACCCTTGCTCTCTGTGTGTAGAAATTATTTCTCTGCAGAGGTCCTACAATGTTGAGTCATTGCTAGTGCTCTCCGATCGGTGGGAAACATGAGCTTTGCTAAGCTATGGATATTATTAGAACTTTATGTATGAATCAAAAAGGGGGCAAATCAGACCACTGTGGAGAGATCATTGATTCCACACAAAGCGCAATCTTCCTTCTCTACAGTATGCTGGGAATAGCTTTTTCTAGAAAGCAAACTATGTTATTGCATACCTAGAATGTCTTTAGTTGGTTTAAACTGAAATTTTAATAACGTACTTATTATATAAAGCTTTTCTTGTGTGTTATGTCAGCTTCCCCAGTATTCATAGTCACTAGTCTTTCCTTTTATTTAATCTTCATTGTGTCACGCTTACCCTTAATGCAGGTGGTCAGACACTAAGGCACAGTGACTGCCTAGTGCGCATGCGTCCCCTTTAGTGAACCGAAACCCCTCCCTCCTCCCCCCAGTGAGCCGGTGCTTGGGGTGCGCGCTCGCTCTCGCGGTGTCTGGAGAATCGAAGCTGGGTGTCGGAGTGTCGCCTGTGTCCCCTCTTCACCTGCGGCAGTACACAGCGAGCATCCCCCACCTCACTTCCCTGGCTGTCACGTGACCGGAGCGATCGGCCAGAATCCAGGAGCGGCACAGAGACCGGGGGAGTCATGGTGTTGCCTTGCTTATTGCCCGCTGGTGCCATCTGGTGGATTCTTTGGAAATTGAACCCATGTAAAGCTGATTACCATTCTTTGGAGATTTTGCTTCTTGCCTTTTGACCTAGCCACAGGTCGAAGTATTGAGGTGAGAGGCCACCCTTACTCTTGGTGGAGGTTAACCCTTTCCTGTGGGTCACGGATCTGTTGAAGATTTTTTGCACTTTTGATCACCATTGATTTTTTGGAGCACTTTTATCACTTTGCACTTTATGGACTTTACCAAATTTATTTATTGATTTATTATTGTATTTTTTGTATTATTTGCGCTGCACTATTTTTCTACATATTCACTTTGAGATATTTTTGAGTTATATCTACAGTGCTGGCTTGCAATTTAGTTTAATTTTTATTTATTTTCCAGCGCTGAATCACTTTTTACTTGGTCAGACACTATAGCTATCTTTGGCGTTCTTCACCTATGGCAGCCCCTTTCCCATAAGGCAAGCAGGCCTACCGATACTTGGTTGCCCTCAGGTCTTATACACAATGCTATAGTGCCTTGCCACCATGTGGTTGGCAGACAGGCAAAGTGGTACAATTACAATCCAGGTACAAGGCAGGCAAGGTTCAGAATACTCAGGGTCAATCCATCGTCAAAAGACTGGCAGAGTTCAGAGAATAGTTCAATTTTGGATTTTAGGTCATCAACAAGGGAATTCAATCTAGCAGAGCAAGGCAGACAAACAGGGAGCTTGGAACATGTGTAACAAATGCAATATCATGACCATAAAACTGCAGGCTTGGCTGGCTTAAATTAGGTTTGGTCTCCACTCAGAGACTGGCCACATTAATCACCTTGCAGGTGGACAGGCAGACACGATCTTGGTCTAGGTACCAAGATGCTTGGTACCACAAAGAAGGGGTTAAAAGCTCTGCAATGTGGTGCTTCCAAAGCGCTTTTTAGGTGCTTTGGCAGTGCTGTCCATTCAATTCAATGGGCAGGGCGTTTTGGGAGCTCTGTATACATCCTAAACTGCCCAAAGATGCTGCTTGCAGGACTTTTCATAACGTCCCACAAGTGCACCACCCCAGTGTAAAAAGTCACACTTAAATGAATGGGAGGAGGTTTTTAGGGGTTATTTAGAGGTTATTTCTAGCACTAAAATGCCTGAAAACCGCCTCAGTGTGAAAGGGATCTTAACTACTTGCCGACCAGCCGCCGCAGTTATACGGCGGCAGGTCGGCTCTGCTGCGCGAGATCACGTAGCTATGCGTCATCTCGCTATGCAGCCAATAGGGGCGCGTAGACACACAGCTCCCGGTCCTCTCAGGGGGAGAAATGACTGTTCGCTGTTCATACAATGTATGAACAGCGATCTGTCATTTCTCCAAGTCAGTGCCACCACCCCTTCAGTTAGAACACACCTAGGGAACATACTTAACCCCTTCCTCGCCCCCTAGTGTTAACCCCTTGCCTGCCAGTGGCATTTTTATAGTAATCAATGCATTTTTATAGCACTAAAATGCTAAAAATGTGTCAAAAGTGTCCGAAGTGTCCGCCATAAGGTCGTAGTACCGATAAAAATCGCTGATCGCCGCCATTACTAGTAAAAAAAAGTATTAATAAAAATGCGCAAACCAATCAACAAACGCTTATTGCGATTTTTTTACGAAAAATATGTAGAAGAATACGTATCGGCCTAAACTGAGGAAAACATTTTTATTTTTATATATTTTTGGGGATATTTATTACAGCAAAAAGTAAAAAAATTTCATTTTTTTTCAAAATTGTTTATAGCGCAAAAACTAAAAACCACAGAGGTGATCAAATACCACCAAAATAAAGCTCTATTTGTGGGGAAAAAAAGGACGCCTATTTTGTTTGGCAGAGAAAAAAAAAAAAAGGGGGGGACCACCCGAAGGTGTTTGGGACTTTAAATAAGAATACCTCTGTGATGCATCTCCATCCTTGTGTCTGGACTTTATATGAGATTGCATTCATACTATATCTCCATCCTATATGCGGAAAATTGCAACGAAGGGAATTTGGGACTTTAAATGAAACAGTGGGCTAAATGGGGACAAAGTAATGAAACAAACCATAGATGAAATGTTCATGTATTGAGAAAATAGAATATTTGGTAGAAACAAATAGCTTGTACAAAAGTACAGAACATACATTTCATACATAATACAATAGTTGGTATAAAAATACATTGAATAAATAACAGTTGATGACAACATATATAACCACATAGAGGTTGAGCATAACCACGCAATAGGTGAGGGTATAAAATGTAAATAGATCATAAAAGTACTGGTTGATCAGAATGGGTCCCATAAACGCGTATAGCTACATCTTTGTAAGCCCAACGCGGCGTTTCGTGTATATGAAAAACACTCATCAGGGGCGGATGTAGTGGGATATCTGGAATACAGATTTGATTAGTGATCAAGGTATTAAAATTGGATCCACCAAAAAAGAGGTAGTAAGTCAATTCTGGTTACTTACATAGTATGCCAAAGTGGTAATATAAATACAATTAAGACCAAATATATGCCCGTCCCGGGACAGAGGTGGCAGACCAGCAGGCAAACAACAGAGTGCATAAAGCATCCTTCCCAGACAGCACAGCGACCATGGGTAAAATAAAATTATAGTGTATCCTCATAGTACAGGTAGGTATCTGTAATGAATGAATGAATAGGTCCATCAAACAGTGACCCACATGGTAAGGGTCACTGTGGTTATATATGTTGTCATCAACTATTATTTATTCAATGTATTTTTATACCAACTATTTATGTATGAAATGTATGTTCTGTAATTTTGTACAAGCTATTTGTTTCTACCAAATATTCTATTTTCTCAATACATGAACATTTCATCTATGGTTTGTTTCATTACTTTGTCCCCATTTAGCCCACTGTTTCATTTAAAGTCCCAAATTCCCTTCGTTGCAATTTTGTTTGGGAGCCACGTCACAGGACCGCGCAATTGTCAGTTAAAGCTACTCAGTGCGCGAATCGCAAAAAAGTGGCCCGGTCATTGACCAGCAATATGGTCCGGGGCTGAAGTGGTTAAGAGAAACTGTTAGGGAATACATGTATAATTATGCCAACTCACTAGTTTGCAGTGTGGTCTCAATGGTCTACATATATCTTACCATACAAAAAGCTACTATATTTAGAGACAATGTGGCATCTACTCAAAAATAATATGCAAAAATGTATCTAAATAATTTATTGATACAAAAATCGCAATGGTATAGTATCACAATTATAACAATAAATATAAAACTAATGGTGTCTTTATCATAGTCCACACTTTTTATATAGTAAGGGTAATCCAAGAGCAAGCTTAGAGAGGAAGTCAGGTCAATAATAGGATCAAGGATGTGTATCAGGATTTGAATCACAAGGGCAAGGATGAAAACATACAGCAAGGAACTAGTGCAGAATTTAGGTTTAAACAGGCTGCACACACATTGGAGTGTGCACATACTCATACGTGTGGATGATGATATACTGTACATACATTCCCTCTTTCTATGCTCATAGATATGGGAACATCCATGCCTATGCACATGCACATTAGCTAGACAACAAGTTTTATATTGATAGCTGTCACTATGTTTCCGACACCCTGTCATTAAGAAAAACCACATAGAAATAGATTATATTACATGCTTACTTGCAGTTATCTTCCTTCCCATAGATTTTCTTTTTGACTTGCAATGTGCTTTTGAACTTACTAGCAAATTAGAATTCACCTGAAGAGTCTATTTCAAGCACTGTCCCTTCCTTCCTTTTGCATCATAGCCTTCTACTCTTCTGCGAGTGTCTATCTGTGCTACCCCACCCCTCACCCTCCAACATCGCTGTGCGGATGATTAGAAATGGCTGAGAAGTGAGTACTCATTTGATATGCTTTAAAAAATATAATGCCCAAAAAAAGGGGGGGGCCGCGGGAGAAAATTACTTATAACCCCCAAACATTATATATTTGTTTCTAACACCTTAGAGAATAAAACGGCAGTCATTGCAATACTTTTTGTCACACCGTATTTGCGCAGCAGTCTTACAAGCGCACTTTTTTTGGAAAAAAATAAGACAACAGTAAAGTTAGCCTTAAAAATCTCCATAGGTGACGTTTAAAAAATTCTATAGGTTGCATCTTTTGAGTTAAGCCCCATACACACTATCAGTTTTCCTGCAGGTTTTCTCTTCAGGTTTACCAAAACCATCTAATATGAGGTGAAACCTCAAGAGTTTCAATTCGTATGCAATCAGGCAGGCCCTTGCACTACATGGTTTTGGTAAACCTGAAGAGAAAACCTTCAGGAAAACTGATAGTGTGTATGGGGCTTTACAGAGGAGGTCTAGGGCTGGAATTATTGCTTTCGCTCTAACAATTGCGGTGATACCTCAATTGTGCGGTTTGAACACCTTTTTCATTTGCGTTCGCTTCTGCGTGCGAGCTCGTCGGGACGGGGCACTTTAAAAAAAAAAATGGTTTCTTATTTATTTTCATTGATTTTATTTATTTTTACACTTTTTTTTTTTAAATGGGTCACTTTTTTTCCTATTACAAGGAATGTAAACATCCCTTGTAATAGAAAGACGCATGACAGGTCCTCTTAAATATGAGATCTGGGGTCAAAAAGACCTCAGATCTCATATTTAGACTAAAATGCAATAAAAAAAATAATAATTGTCATTTGAAAAAATGACATAAAAAAAAGTGCCTTAAAGAAGCATGGGCGGTAGTGACGTTTTGATGTCGCTTCTGCCCTGCTATGCTATGGAGACGGGTGGGGGCCATCTTGCCCTCACTCGTATCCACACCAAGCAGCGAGAAGGACCCGATTGCCTCCGCCGCTGCCGACGGCTCCGGTAAGCGTCGGAGGGTGCGGGAGAGCGGCAGGAGGGGGCCCTCTCCCGCCACCGAATCCGCTGCGGATACCACTGTTATTGTTTACAGGACTGGCCACGGTAAAGATGAATGTTACGGTTGCGGCGGCATCTGCTGCCGCTACCGTGATATTTATCTTTAAAGTGATGACGTATATGTACGTGAGCCGGTCCTTAAGTGGTTAATTAAAAATGCCTCACTCTTTTTGTATTGTAGGGGGACAAATATGCAATAATGTCTATTTCCTTATTTTTTTATATATTTTATTAATGCAACTCTATCTCAATTACACTATTAAATAGATGGCACTGCACACGAACACTTCATTCTAAGTATCGATCTCTACTCTAAAGGGTTTTATTTTTTTTTTCAGTGAAACATTCAGCCTCCATATAATCACTGTTTTTGAGCTAAACTAGTCTTTACATGATCAGAAACCACTCAGTGGGGACCCTGGCTGCATATGGCATCATGCTGGGGAATGTTGAGAAACAGTTTGTTGGCAAGAAGAGTTTAGATGATCACAACAAATAAATAAATCCAGTTTTGTGTAGCATGTAAAGTACTACAGTTAGAAAATAACCTGTGATATAATAGTATGGATTAGGCCAGAATATTTGATTGCTACATTGCAGTACATGAGATCTATTATTGTCTGGCCAATCTATGGCTTATTCAGGAAGCAAAAGCATTTGGTTGGTCATTAAGATAAAATGAATTAACTACATATGGTTCAATAACCCAGTTTCATATTATAAGCCTAGGACTCTGGGCTTGTGACAGTGTTGACCTTCCTGGCTCCCATACCTAGTGTCTTATCTCTCGACTGTTTCAGCCTACTTGGCCCCTTGCCTGGTGACAAATTTCCTCTCTGACTGGATTTCAAGTTATTTTACTAATTGCTGCCCTCCTTGCCCTTGCCTGGACTTTGAAATATGGTACTGATTGCCAGTGCCACCTGCCCCCACCACCGCTAAGACTATACTCAGCTCCCAGGTAGTCAAAAGTCTAAAGCCTTGTACACACGATCAGTCCATCTCATGAGAACGGTCTGAAGGAGCGTTGTCATCGGTTAACCAATGAAGCTGACTGATGGTCCTTCGCGCCCACACACCATCGGTTAAATAACCGATCGTGTCAGAACGCGGTGAAGTAAAACACAACAACGTGCTAAAAAAAAATGAAGTTCAATGCTTCCAAGCATGCGTTGACTTGATTCTGAGCATGCGTGGATTTTTAACCGATGGACATGCCTACTAATGATCGGTTTTGACCTATCGGCTAGGAATCCATCGGTTAAATTTAAAGCAAGTTGGCTTTTTTTTTAACCGATGGTTAAATAACCTATGGGGCCCACACACGATCGGTTTTGACCGATGAAAACGGTCCACCAGACTTTTGTCCTCTGTTTAACCTATCGTGTGTACGAGGCCTAAGATTATTCCAGCATACGGTACCTGCAATGAAACAAACCAGTTCTTGTAGCCATATTATGTTGTACATAAACTATTTCTCTGGCTGCTGGGGAGTGTCCCAGCCTGAAAACATAGTACATTGTGCATAAAAGAAAATAAACAAACCCCCTTGGGGTGCAGGGATTTTATCAAACTTTATAGCATATTGCCACATTACTTTGCTGTGAAGAAATTGTTCTATTTAGGAAAGCTGCAGTCTGCCGTATATCCCCTTAAAACTGATTAATCCTTGGGTAGTACCACACCAAAATGTACATATCTATTGCAGGGGCGTGCTTAAAATCTCATTTGTTCTTAGCCTTCTGGGAAAATCAGTAAACCACTCACACAAGCAGTAAATTATATTTTGAAGACATTCTGTACACCAGCTGTGTACAAAACACCTTCAGGTTATTATATTTCATTGCATTTTACATTTCAGAGGTTTTATGAATAAAAATAAGTCAAATAGGCCTCAAAATACATGGTCATCTTCCGGTCACAGTGTCCACCATAGACAGTCTGTTTTTCCAACTGAATCAATTTGGTCTACACACAAGCTTGCTTACAGAACAAAATGCCAGAACAATGGAGTTTCAGGTATGCACACAAACCTGAAGGTTGTGAAAAGAGTCTCTTATTTCTTTCGAACTGGGCTATATTTACGATCCAACAAATATTATTTGACCAGATAGAAAAAACAGGAATTCTTGTATAGGGAGAAGTCTATGCATTGGGTCATTTGTGGACACAACAATTAACAAGCCTGTTTATCCGTAGGCTCACCATTGTCTCAAATGCAAGAGAGAAGACCTACACTAAAAATAAACTGGTTGTAAAAGTCCACTATTTCTGTAGCCCAATTATAGGTTGGCCATTCTGGGGGTAAATTTAGCCCCCATGGCTACCCTTCTATTTTGCACATAGTAGGAGCCATCATGCCAGAAGTAATGGTGCTCCATGGTATAATTGAGGAGCCTCAAAATAAATTATCTCTGCTGGGCATGAAAAGTATTTGTTCTTAGAAAGTATTCTACTGCTTCCCTCCTATGTTGATGTGTAATTATAGTGTAGAGTAATGGGCCGTACACACGACCGAACATGTCTGCTGAAACTGGTCCGCGGACCAGTTTCAGCAGACATGTTCGGTCGTGTGTAGGCCCGAGCGGACAGGATTCCAGCAAACATTTGCCCGCCGGGCCTTTTTCCAGCGGGCAAATATTTCTGGACTTGTTTTAAAACAGCCCGCTGAAATCCTGCCCGCTTGGACATGTTCGGTCGTCTGTACAGACCTACCGTACATGTCCGAGCGCCCGCCATCCCTCGCATGCGTCAAATGACTTTGACGCATGCGTGGAAGCATTGAACTGGCAGGGCCGCCCACGTCGCCGCGTCATCATTGCGGCGACGGCGCGGACACGCCCCGCGTATTGTTTTACGCGCGGATTTCTGTATGATGGTGAGTACAGCCACCATACAGAAATCCCCGGGCATACATGTACGGTGAAAACGGTCCGGCGGACCGGTTTCATCGTACATGTATGCTCGTCTGTACGCGGCCTAAGGAGACATCTGCTGTTGCAAATATAATGTTTCTTTCGATTCCAACTGTTGGAGTGCATTAATGACTTGAGTAGAATCACTCAAATATAAAGGGGTCTTGGTGACCAGAGGTTGCAGAAAGTGATCTATGTATTTGCCCACCCTGGAAGTAACCGAATCAATGCTGCTCACGATCGGCCTTCCGGGGGGGGGGGAAATAGGGTCCTTGTGCACCTTAGGTAAATAGTATATCACCGAAACCCTTAGGCCGCGTACACATCATCGGACCAAACCGATGAAAACGGACCGAAGTTCAGTTTCATCGGTCCAAACTGTCCGTGTGTACGGCCCATTGGTCAAATTAGAGAACTTGCTTTAAAATCGAACCGATGGACCGCTGACCGATAGGTCCAAACCGATGGTTAGTACACAAAAGCATCGGTTCAAAACCCGCGCATGCTCAGAATCAAGTCGACGCAGGATTGGAAGCATTGAACTTTGTTTTTTTCAGCACGTTGTGTGTTTTACGTCACTGCGTTCTGACCCGATCGGTTTTTGGAACGATGGTGTGTACGCACATCAGACCATCAGTCTGCGTCAGCGGTGAACCAATGAAAACGGTCCGTCGGACCATTCTCATCGGATGGATCGACCGTGTGTACGCGGCCTTAGTGCTTTTGGAATCAGAAAAGCTTTCTAATTCTTGGAAACAAAGGGCCAGATTCACAAAAGAGATACGACCGCGTATCTCCTGATACGCTGTCGTATCTCTGTTATCCGCCCGTCCTAACTATGCGGCTGATAGCCCTAAGATCCGACAGGTGTAATTGACTTACACTGTCGGATCTTAGGATGCAATTCTATGCGGGCCGCTAGGTGGCGAGGCCATTGCGGTCGGCGTAGAATATGCAAATGACTAGTTACGGCGATCCACGAACGTCCGCGTTACCCGTCGCTCTAACTTTACGTTGTTTCCGTCGAGATACGCGTCATAAAATTAGGGCTGAGCCCTAGGTGTTCTAAGCCATGTTAAGTATGGCCGTCGTTCCCGCGTCGAAATTTAAAAAATCACGTCGTTTGCGTAAGTCGTCCGTGAATGGCGCTGGACGCCATTTACGTTAACGTCTAAACAAATGACATCCTTGCGACGTCATTTAGCGCAATGCACGTCGGGTAATTTGCCCGACGGAGCATTGCGCAGTACGTTCGGCCCTGGAACGCGCCTAATTTAAATGGTGGCCGCCCCATTTGAATTAGGCGGGCTTGCGCCAAGCGGATTTACGTTACACCACCGCAAGTTTACAGGTAAGAACTTTGTGAATCAGGCACTTACGCTGTAAACCTGCGGCGGTGTAACGTAAATGGGATACATTACGCTGCCGTGGAGCAACGTAAATGTATCAGAATCTGGCCCAATTTTTTGGAGCTAGAAGTGGGATTCCCTTTCAACGATAAGTATGTGGTTCGGTCGGACAAAACCTCAGTATCTCAGCACTGTAAGCTTCCTTGTCCAGGATAAAAATCCCCCCCCCCCTTTGTCTGTAGGGTGGACAATGATGTCATCTCTGTCCTTGAGCATCTCAAGGCCCTTCTTAAATGTATATTCCCTCCTATTTTTCTTCATTTATAACAGATGCAAGTCCTTATTTACCAGATCCCTAAATACAGAAATAGCTGGTGCCAGAGGACCTGAAGGATTAAACAATGAAGCATTGGTCAATCTCGTATTCCTTATATTCACCGAAACTGCAACATTAGAGTGATAAGGGTTGCTAATCATATGGCGCTGGATGCTAACTTTACAAATACATTTTTGAACATCAATGAATTTATTCAAAGATTTAGATGGAGCAAACTTCAAGGTGTGATTAAGAACATGCTTCTCTACATTAGAAAGAGTAGCTTTACTTAACCACTTAAGGACCGCCTAACACCCATATACGTCGGCAGAATGGCATCGCTGGGCACAATCATGTACCTGTACGTGATTGTATAAAGCCCAGCGGTGGGTCGCGGGCGCGCGCCCGCGACCCGGTCCGAAGCTCCGTCACCGCGGCCGCGGGACTCGCGGACCTGATCGCCGCTGGAGTCCCGCGATTGGTCCCTGGAGCTGAAGAACGGGGAGAGCTGTATGTAAACACAGCTTCCCCGTTCTTCACTGTGGCGCTGTCATCGATTGTGCGTTCCCTAATATAGGGACGCACAATCATTGACGTCAGACCTACAGCCACACCCCCCTACAGTTCTAAACACACATGAGGTCACACATAACCCCTTAAACGCCCCCTTGTGGTTAACTCCCAAACTGCAACTGTCATTTCCACAGTAAACAATGCATTTTAAATGCATTTTTTGCTGTGAAAATGACAATGGTCCCAAAAATGTGTCAAAATTGTCCAAAGTGTCCGCCATAATGTCGCAGTCACGAAAAAAAACACTGATCGCCGCCATTAGTAGTAAAATATTTTTTTTTATAAAAATGCAATAAAACTATCCCCTATTTTGTAAACGCTATAAATTTTGCGCAAACCAACCGATAAACGCATATTGCGATTTTTTTTTCCAAAAATAGGTAGAAGAATACGTATCGGCCTAAACTGTGGAAAAAAAAGTTTTTTTATATATTTTTGGGGGATATTTATTATAGCAAAAAGTAAAAAATATTGAATTTTTTTCAAAATTGTCGCTCTATTTTTGTTTATAGCGCAAAAAATAAAAACCGCAGAGGTGATCAAATACCACCAAAAGAAAGCTCTATTTGTGAAGAAAAAATACGCTAATTTTGTTTGGGAGCCACGTCGCACGTCCACGCAATTGTCAGTTAAAGCGACACAGTGCTGAATCGCAAAAAGGGGCCTGGTCTTTTACCTGCATTTTGGTCCGGGTCTTAAGTGGTTAAATTAAAAAGACCTAGGTCTTTTAGACCCGCCTCCTTTTAGTGCGGATCCTCCTCCCCCCTCTGGTAACCCTTTTGGGTCTATGCCCCTTTGGTATTTTGAACCCTGGGAAAAAAAACCCTATCGGTTCCACCCCCAACTGGGCCACCCCTCCCGGAGTGACTGAATGCAGGTGGATGGTTGGGTTCCTGCCACCAATTCCCTCCGGAGGGTGTTCTTGGGGAATGATTATATTGTTAATAATAATCATTACCCAAATTGTTATTGTACTCTGTGAGATAACTGTATCCCTACAAGGGTTATCCCTGCCCCTCCAATGGTCCAAAACGATTCTGTACATTGGTGGGGAAGGGAATATGAGGCATATGTTGCCCTCCTTTTTTCTTACCACTGCCTCCCCTAGGCTCTCTGTGGCTGAGGTTGGTTTAAAGCTAAATATGGTGGAGGAACCTAGGATGTGCTGGAACCCAGACTATGGGTAGCAACCACCTCCCCATTGGTTTCACCCCCTAATACATTAGTAGTGATTTTGATTTTCCATTTAGACACTTCCTTATTTTTGTAGTCTGCCACATGCCTGAGAAATGTTTTCTTTTTTTATTCCTCTGTTCATACTCCTCCTTCTCAAGGTGCTTTCTTAAAAATTCTGATTTTTTAACATAATCCTCAGTATCTTTAAACGGATTCAGTTTTTCCCTGAGAGTGCAGATCTCTGCGTCCACTTTCTGCTAGTTATTATTGTTTTAAATTTGAACTTTCTTAGGTTCTATTTTTTTTTATAATATTCTCCTTTTTTGCTGTAATAGGCAGAATAATTTACCCTTTTAATTAGTCATTTGACTTTTTAATCGGATTGCTCTCCTTTTTAGGACCATTTTAATGTTCATTTCGATCCGTGATTGGGCCTGTTCGAGCTGGACCTATAGGGTAGTTGCCTTTTCGGTGAGTGGGACGTGATTACTTCCGCCATTTGGAATGTATGTTACTATAAGTTTCATATTTGTTCCTGTCTTTGGAACACAGTATGCTTCCAGGTTATGGATGTTGATTACTTCCGGCCCGTGAAAAGCATTTTTAACTATGCTGTGTTCCCTCTTGAGAGGCGTGGTTCTGCAGCCGGCAGCCAGGAGCTGATTACTTCCGCCCTGTGGAACGCACACAATTTCCGGTTTTCTATCCACTTCCGTTCCCTATATAAAGAACAACGCCACACGTCATAGCCACGCCCCTTAAGGTGCATGGGGGTGATGAAACATCGGGTGGAGGGACTATTGATGTATTGTTGTTTGACGGAGGAGTGGTCGCCATCTTTTCGTTAGGAAGCGCTGGTCGATTTCCTTTCATGACCGTTTATCTTTGATTACATGTGAGTGTACTTGTACCTTTTTGCGCAATGAAATGCTTTCTTTCAATCCCCCCATGCATTTTACCATCGGTATATCTCTGGAGTATATCTTTAGCCGAGCCTTTGTTGTGATTAAGTTCACTTATATCTGGTTAGTGGAAGAAGGATCATTGGTGGATTGTATAGGAGGAATTATTTGATGAACGGGGAGATTTGTGGTTATCACCTTATTATTTATTTTATGTGTATTTCCCATACACTGGCGGTAAGGGTCAGTTTTTTTGGGTGTTGGTGATGGCTTTCTTCACTTCCTCAACTTATGGTTTTCTCTCCCTTGATGGACTATGCTTGGATCCAATTTGTAGCTTCATGACTTTGGAGTTATTTCATATGAACGTTTTATAATACTACAATATTTTTAGCGCTACACCTCTACCTCCCAAATTTTAGCACAACGTGTTTTCCATAAGCAACCTAGGCCTGTTTTGATCAGTGGATGTAGTAGCTGCAATGCACCTAAATGCAGAATGGGAAGCCACAGGAAGGCTTTTAAAAAAATAAAGCTAAAGACCTTAGGTGTAGGTGGGTAAAAAATAGCAAGTGGCAACACAGTTTGATGGCAGTTTGTAAACAACATTGCACTGGGAAGTGTTAACAAAAAGTGCACAAAAAACACTTCACACCACCACCTGACATTTCCTATTTATGATGCTCCATTCCTACTTTTTCAAACAATATTAGAGCTACAGCCAAGTATAATTTAGTAGAAATTGGCCAGTGGTAGGCCAGTTTTTGGCAGTAAGAACAGGTCCAAATTGAGAGACATAGGGCAAAAGGCTTTGATAAGATTTTTAACTTTAGTCCTCAAATGCAGGTATTTAAAAATTGTGCAGTGGCAACAGGGAAAATTTAGGTGAAGGCACATGCTGCTATTTGTCAATAGAAAATAAAGCTTCATCCCTCAAGTATGTGCATATGGTGGGATCAGCAGAGGTAGAGAAAGAAGGCAAATCAGCAGTGATGACTGAATACTGGCTGCTCTATGTCTAGGAAGAGAAAAAAGTATACAGGCTTTGTTGGCCAGTCAGTTATGTTTTCTGCCTACTGTAGCTGATTTTTTTGGACTTCTCTGCTTAAGAAAATGTGACTGCCTTGCCTCTGTAGCCCTACCACCATGTAGTCATGTAGGGCCTGCTTGTGGAGTATGTTGGTGCGTGGTTGATGCTTCCCTGGGTTGTATACTGAATCCTACTCTATCCATACCTGTCCTACAGAATATTGGACTATATACAGCCACACCTTTCTGTGACAGAGATGGGTCTGGCTGTTACCCATAGTAACAAGACCTATATTTGTCTAAATTGGTGAATTTTCAAGTCTCTGATACTACCTACCAAACACGGTTTTGAAAGGCCTTGGATATACCACCCCCCTTTTCCTATTTCTTTCTTTTTAATCATGTTATTTTGATATACGTTACTCTGCAATAAACCTTATAGGAAGAAATATTTTCGTTCCTTTGCCACACAATATTTGGCCATTAGCAAAGGTAGAATACCTTTTTGTCTTTCCTCTTCATATGCCTTGAAGTCCAATCTGGTGTCTCCCATATGGGTTAATTGTGTGCTAATAAGATAGTGAGACCTATTCTTTTCAATCATCCCTAAGTGTGTCCTGACGAAGCAAAATAGTGAAACACGTTGACTCAAAGGGGCATACTGCTGTCCATTTGGTGTCAACCTTCTGTTCACATCATAGTTGTATATATCTTTCTGTGGTCAATGTATTTTTTTTAACTCTTTCTATACTTGATCTGTTCGTGAGTGATTTGTTATTAATAAAACATTTTTTTTTATTATACTCTCGTCCATCTTGCCTGCAAAGTCCGACCCAGAGTCTTTGACTCTTCATTTTTTCACAGAGTTCGTTGCTTGCTACTGCTGTCATGCTTGTTGCTGATACAGATAGCTGGCCTAATAATAATATGTGAGCACAGGGGTGCACATAAGATGATTTACCCTAACATTACAATTCACATAAGTAAGACACAGTTTGCTATCAGATCCTTCCTTATGTCATCAGTAATCTCTGCTTATCCTCACCTTACAGCAATGGATACACACTGACACTATGGCTGTACTCAACCCACCATTTTATAGTGAGGGGCTGGTTTATCAAGTTCCCACCATCATTAGCTACAGCGGTTAAAGGGTGATCACAGCACAGGGCATTGAGGGTGGATACTACAATTTACCCGCTCCAAATTTGTCCTAAATCCACTCAACCAAGGCCAGCTTAAACCCCTGCAAATTGCCATGAATTCATCATCATAATTTACCATAAATGATCAGATAAGGCAAGACAGGGCAAAAATGTATTCTCAGTTTTTTCTGTTGTGCAGCCACCACTGACCTTGGTAGTCTAGCTTCAGGGCCAAAATGGGCCTGATGGTAACAGACAATTAAGACAAGATATATTGCTGTGCTCAGTATTCTAAATTCAAGTATTCTCAGATTGAAAGCACAATATTTGCATTCAGTGAGTGTCTCAGATCTTTCCTAATACTGTTCTTGTCATGAGAAGAACTTACTGTACTCAGCAGGGTTGAATTTGTTCTCCTCTTGTCTTGTCGTTAGCTTCTCGAATGCAGTAATACAGTGATAAGATGACAAATCAATAATGCAATTTCAGATTCTATTTAAGGTAATGACTTTCAATAACTTACTCTTTTATGTACTTGCTTTGTTCAAAAAGAAAACACTCAGATTAACTCATTGAAACTGCAGCAATCATACAACACATTCATCTTGCAGTGCACATAGATTAATGTGTGCTAGCTAGAAAGAGATACAGTAGGAATAGCAGAATATTTCATTTAGCATTTGTTACCACTGATGATCCAATGTGTTAAATTGCAACATCAATATTAACATTGTTTTAGGTAATTATAATGGTTAAAGCATTTAAACCCATTTAAGATTTGTATGCATATTAAATAAAGAAAATGGCTTCCTGCTGTACTAATAAAATAATTACTCAATTATACAAGAGGGGGCGTGTCCGGACCAAGCTAGGAGATGGCGGCTTGAACTCTGAGCTCCTGCCACCTCAGAGCGACTTTTATCATTTGCCGTGATTTCTACCCCAAATTCTCCGCTCCACGATGGGTACAGCATCGAGGCAATCCTCAACGTCTCGTTCCCGTTCCCCCAGGGAACAAACAGACGCTCTCGGCCAGCACATCCCGGAGATGTTCCGGGCAAGCCGAGGAAACATGGCGTCTTCCCGCCAGGGAGAGCCCCGAGGCCGTACTCAGTCCTCGACTACTCATACAACGGAGATTGTACTCTCCGCGGCTCAACTCGCTCCCTCACCCCCGGCGTCGGATGGGGGTACGGGGACATCGCAAGTCGCAGCCTCCGGGACGCAGCACCTGACCATCCATGACCTGAGGGCGGTAGCTGCGGATATTAAGGACGCGCTCACGGCCGCCATTGCGGACCTCCGCCTGGACATTAGAGCGCTTGATGACAGGGTCTCAGCAACGGAGAGAGTAGTTGAGGACCATGACAGGGTCCTCCATCGCTCCACCCGGAAGATTGATGACCATACCCTTCAGCTGAGGGAGGTCAACCGGCATTTAGAGGACTTGGAGAACAGAAGTCGGCGCCAGAACTTGCGCGTGAGGGGGCTGCCCGAGGCCATCGAGGGTGAGCGAATCCAGCAGGAGGTAGAGGGAATATTCAACTCAGTCCTCAACAGACCCCCCTCCGCAGCCATCGCCATGGATAGGATTCACAGGGCGCTACGCCCGAAGGGCCGGGACACAGACCCCCCTAGGGACATAGTCTGCTGCCTGACAGACTTTGGGCTAAAGGAAGAGATCCTGAAGAAAGCAAGGGGTCAGCGTCTCCAACATGGTGGATCCCCCATTCAAATATTCCAAGACCTGTCTGGGATTACCCTTAAGCACCGTCGTGACCTCAGACCCCTGCTGGATGCCTTGAGGGCGAGGGAAATACGCTACAAATGGAAGTTTCCATTCTGCCTGTCTGCTTCCCATCAGGGCCGCACCGCACTGCTGAAAGTGCCGGAGGATTTGCCCCACTTTTGTGAGACCCTGGGATTACCACTTGTGGCGGTCCCAGAATGGTATGCTGTCTATCGCCGGTCTGTGGGCAGATGGAACGGGCCCCAGGATGACAAGATGGAGACGCAGGCGACTAGGTCCCGCAGGAGGAGATCCCCTTCGGTTCCCCGCACCACGACCACTACTGCCGACTCCAGGAGGGACCGTGACCCCCTCTCCTCACCAGGAGCGAGGAGGGCCCGCAGGGACTGCTAAATACCCTGACGAGCTAAAGGCGATGCCGCTGTATGCCTCACTGTTGGATGAGCCTGTTTGCTCCCACTCAGTTCAGTTAACACTTTATTGTTCTTTATTTTGGCTTGAAAGGGACCATCGCCTTTAATTCTTATGCAGCCGGTGCCTCCTCCCGCTTTCACCTAGCGGGTGATTTGATTGCCCCCCCTTTTTTTTTTTTTTTTTTTTTTGCTTTTTTGTGACTTTTGGCGGGACGCGGGTAGGCCCCGCCCACGGGACTACATTGCCCAGGTTGCACTACGACAGGAGACCACTTCCGAGGCTACAAGCGGAACTACGGACTGCCTCTCTTCCGGCGGCTTCGGTCGCGGCTTCAAGGGGGGCGGCGCTGGCCTCGCACGTTGCGGAGGGTGAGCCGGTGTAGGTTTGACTCTGGGAGACTGGGTACTAATCGCAGCCCAGACCTGGTACTCGCAAGTAACTCTCTACAACGTTCTGCCGCTGTGATTGGCGGTCTGCAGCAATATTGACTGAGTCCCGTTGGAGGGGTGGCACCCCTAGCAACGGGTTGTAGCCCGCTTTACTGACTTCCGCTGCCCCCCCTCTCCAGCGGGACTTGAATTGCATTGGATTACTGTAGTCTGGACTGCTGCCGACTGCCGAAGACGGCGTTTACCTGTCACAGCACGGAGCGGCTGCAACCCTGGGTCCCGTGCACCACGGCTGGAACCCCCGACCCAGATCAAACGCCAACTGGCGGCTCGAACTATGGACACTCCACTGGACGATGCTACTGGTCGGGTGCTGGCGGGTGCAGCAAACGCTTGGCAGATAGGTATCCTCAGGCATCACTGCATACTGGTCTGCTAGCCTCACGAACTTATTGTAGGTCTTGATGCTAGGTTTAATGTTCTGTTTAATGATTTGTTGCATTAGCTAGGTAGGGGCACACATTCCATGATCTACCCATTCTTGGTTGGCTGGGTAGGGGTGAGGTGCCGCGTAAATCCGCTCCCCCCCCCCCCCACGGGGCTGCCTGTACTAGCCGGGCTGCCTTTGATCAGGGGGGGGCTGAGGGTACCATATGTTCGGGTGGGGGGTGGTCACATGCCCCGGTCTATAGGTTTCAGTATATGGCTCCGTTAGCTTGCTGGGTTATAGTAATGTGGCCCAGTGCTATGGTAGGTCGGCCCCCGCAATGATAAAGGGCCAGGACTAACACTTAGGTAGACCCTTTACCCACCACGCCATATGTATCGGTCGGGTATCACTTCACTCTAGTTTAGGTCACAGTTTCGTTCTGGGGTGGCACGGCACAACACCACGTTTTTTGACTACACTTGCTGAGCTGCTCTCTGGTAGGGTCCCGGGCAACTCCCAAGGGGTGACGTGCAGTGATACTTGTGCCCTGTGTGGGACACGGGTGCCCTGTTCGGCCACACAGTTCCGATTGATTACCACCCAACGTAGGTGGGGGGTTTTGTAACCCAACACCTAATCGGTCTCGTACATTCTCGCCCCTCCTAAGGGGTTTTTTTTTTTTTTTTTTTTTTTTTTGTTGTGTCTCTCCCTTTCACCCTCCTACCCACACTCCCGCCCCACATTATGTCTGCCGCCGTGGCGGGACTCCCCACTGATCCGGTAGGAAATCTGCCCTTCACACACCTCAAACTGTACTCCCTGAATGCACGGGGGCTCAATACCCCTGAAAAACGCTCTCGCACCCTGTATACTCTCTGGAAGGAGAAACCACATATTGCGCTGCTACAAGAGACGCATTTCAGGACCGATAGTATCCCTAAGCTTCAGGACCGCAACTTTCCGCTAGTCTACCATGCATCGAACGACACGGCCAAGTCAAAGGGGGTGTCCATTCTAATTTCGAGACACTGCCCCTTTCGGGTTACAGATGTCCAACGAGACCCGCAGGGTAGATTCCTTTTCGTCAAAGGCTCTATTCATGACCTACCTTACACGATTGCAAACATATATGCACCGAACTCGCGACAGGTCCCCTTCTTCCGTAAAGTGTTTTATCAACTGACAGCGTTTCAATCGGGCACGCTAGTGGTGGGTGGCGACTTCAACGTCCCCCTAAATCCCTCCCTTGACGCTTCTAACGGATCTTCCTGCTTGACATATAGGGCCCTACGCGCGATAAAATCACAACTGTCTACACTCATGCTGCATGACACTTGGCGAACACTCTACCCGAACGTTAAGGATTTTACCTACTTTTCCCCGCTGCACACCAAATACACCAGGTTAGACTACTTCTTTATCTCTCAGAACGACCTCACCTCTCTCGTGGGCGCAACCATAGAGCCCATGCTTCTAGCTGACCACCATCCGATCACTCTGACCCTGGCGCTCCCAGAGCGACGTGCCAAATCTATGATATGGAGGTTAGATGACTCTCTGTTGCTTGATGCAGAAAACTCCAGGCAGGTTTCTGAATCCTTGGGCCACTACTTTCGGGAAAACACTGTTGACGACTCCTCCCCAACCATGATATGGGCGGCCCATAAATGTGTGGTTCGGGGGGTGTTTATTTCGCTACAGGCCAAACGCACTAAACTTAGAAAAGCTCGTATAACCGAACTATCGGATCGGGTTAAAACGCTTGAACGTGTCCACAAACTAACGCTGGCGCGCAGCACGCACAAGGATTTACTGGCAGCCAGGGAGGAACTCCTAGAGGAACTCCAGAAGACGCTGAAACGTAAATACGCCCTCTCCAATAAGCTCTTCTATGAGTTTGGAAACAAGGCCGGGAAGCTATTAGCGTCGGCTCTGCAGAAGAGAAAAGCGTCTCACACAATACACAATATAACTTCGGCGTCGGGAGCCACGATTACGAAAACAGAGGAGATCGCCAATCACTTTGTACGATATTTTTCCAATTTATATAACCTGCCCAAGCCCAAGACGTCCCCGACCGCGGTAAACAGAAAAACGCTTATTGACGACTTCCTTGCGGACTATGGCCCCAACATGGGCCCACTCGAGGACATGTCACACTTAGACTCCCCTATCACGACAGAGGAAGCCTTGGTGGCTTTGAAACAACTGAAACCCGGGAAGAGCCCGGGCCCAGACGGCTTCCCTACTAGTTACTACAAGACCTTCGCGGAGGACCTCATCCCTAACTTTTTGGCAGCATATAATGACCTTCCCGACTCAGTCCCACACAACAAAGAACTCCTTGAAGCGCATATATCCCTGATCCCTAAACCGGGTAGGGATGCCACATTGGTATCCAACTATCGTCCAATCTCCTTACTCAACGTCGATGTGAAACTCTATGCCAAAATCTTAGCGAACCGCCTGTTACCTCTAATCTCCACTGCAGTCTCGGTGGATCAAGTTGGTTTTGTCCCCGGGAGGGAAGCCAGGGACAACACCATCAAAGCCCTTAATGTACACCACTGGTTAACGACGTCTAGCGACAAGGGGTTCTTTCTGTCTTTGGACGCCGAGAAGGCGTTTGACAGGGTGGCCTGGGACTACATGGAGGCGGTTATCCGCAAAATGGGACTCCCGCCGCGTGTGGTCCAAATGATCATGGCACTATATTCTGTACCTACTGCCAGAGTTAGGGTAAACGGCCGACTGTCGAGCGCCTTCTCGATTACAAATGGAACCCGACAGGGGTGCCCTCTATCCCCCATTATTTTTGTTCTCACTATGGAACCGCTATTACGTAAACTGAGGGACAATCCGACCATTAAAGGCATTGTGGTTCAGGGGAAAAGATGTAAAGTTGCGGCATACGCTGATGATGTCCTATTGTTCCTCTCTGACCCTATCACCACGATTCCTAACTTACTACAAGACTTCCGACTGTTTAACCTTCTTTCCAACCTCCAAATAAACTTTGACAAGTCTACAGCCCTGAATATCTCCCTCCCTGACTCGCTGGTCTCCCTATGCAAGCAATCATTTCCCTTTAAATGGGAAACTCAGAGCATCACTTACCTGGGCATCAAGATTCCCCCTGACTTGAAGGACCTTTACACTCTTAACTTTTTGCCGACCCTCGCAGTCATCAAAGAGGATCTGCTGAAGTGGACCAAGGGTCATTTCTCCTGGTTTGGTAGAGCGGCAGTACTGAAGATGAACGTCCTCCCCAGAATTCTGTATTTGCTGCAGGCAATCCCGATCAGACTCCCACAATCTTTTTTCTCCGCTTTCAAAAACTGCTGTAGGGCGTTTCTATGGTCCAGCCGCTCCCCGAGACTGAGCTGGGACAAATTGATCCTCCCAAAACGAAAGGGGGGTCTAGGTTTACCAGATGTTGCTCTCTACCATAAGGCCTGTCTGCTCGTGAGGCTTGTCGACTGGCATCTCCATGAGAACAGCAAGGATTGGGTTGCTCTGGAAAATGAATTCCTGCCGTTCCCCATTTCCCATCTCCCATGGATTGACCCGCACTCTGCCCCCAAATCTTGCATAAACCATCCTCTAATCGGACCAACGGTCCAAAACTTCAGAGCAGTATGCCGTAAATTTAAACTGACCCCCTCACCGGGTCCTATGACGCCCTTGTGCCAGAACCCCGACTTTCCTCCGAGCATTGCCGTAAGGGAACCAACGGTGGAAAGGGGGCCTGCTCAGGTGCGGGCTAACCAGTTCTTCCGTAATGATACTCTCCTCACCCAATCGGAGATGGCTAATGCTCTCCCGCAGTTAAATATCCCTTTCTTTAAATTCCTACAAATTAGACACTTTCTCAACAGTGCCCAGTCCCCCTTGCTCTGGTGCAGAGAGCTGACCCCTCTGGAACACATATGCAACTCTCCAGAGCCCCAGCGCCACTTGATTTCATCCCTGTACTCACTGCTGCTGTCCAAATCGGCCTCCCCGACTGCGATCCGAACGGCATGGTCTACGGATCTGTCCTTAGACTTGTCCGACGAGGATTGGGAATCGATATGGGAACACACACACAAGGGCTCCATTAACGTATCCGCACAGGAAAATAGGTTTAAGCTTTGCTCTCGCTGGTATCGAACCCCGGATAAATTGCACAAGATCTTCCCAACTGTCTCCTCTGACTGTTGGAGATGTGGCTCCGCAACGGGCTCGCTTCTCCACATTTGGTGGGACTGCCCCCGGATACAGCCGTTCTGGAAAGAGATCCACGACCTTATTGTCCGGATTACCACGTACTATCTGGAATTCTCCCCAGCACAGTACTTGTTGCATCACACGACCCTACCGAAATCACAATACCGTAAATCTTTGGCGCTTCATCTTATTAATGCCGCTACCCAATGTATCCCATTGAAGTGGAAATCAACGTCCCCTCCCACTGTGCTAGATTGGCACCGTAGAGTGGAGAAAGTGGCAGACATGGAGCAACTTATACACAGTGCCAATGATACCCATGCAAAGTTTACTGAAACTTGGTCATGCTGGATTCTCTACAGGGACTCCATGGGTCAAACGGACCCGCCGTCCACTACAGCTCCTCCCGCCGTGCCAGTGACGATGGATTGAACGGTCTGCACATTTCCCTACCATACCCCACCTTTCCGCTCTCCCCCCCCCTTTTTTTTTTTTTTTTTTTTTTTTTTCCCCAACCAGGGGGCCTCCTTTCACTCACAGATTGATCCCCATCGGGGTGGGTGAGATGGGGGTGACCCTTTCAGAATCTTGAGCTTCTCAGCTCCCAAGAACTTCATTTGGGGCAGGGTTGCAGAGGCAGACTTAAGGGAGTACATGCCTCTCCCCCTAATACGAGGGCAGCTGTTATCTGTTAGTTTATGCTCGTACTCTTGTTGCACCATGCTATGTATGACTTAGTTGACCCTTCTATGTACCTGCTCCACTGCTGGTCATTATAGCTTACTGGTTGCACCCAGTAACGATACTGTATTGATATGGATGTAAGACAAATTCTCAATAAAAATTGTTTTAAAAAAAAAAAAAAAAATTATACAACACATAGTCAGATTATGGCTTCATCAAATCAATGCATATTTATTGTGTAACTGTAACACAATGCAGTTTAGCCAAGGATTCCAGGCAAACACTACCTCCTTTAATACATGTAAAAAAGACCGTTTAATTATTTTAAGCAGATATATTGTAAGCAATGTTGTACGTTTTATGGAGTTATTATTACTGTAAAGATAATCAATTTTAACATGCAACTTACTTAATGAAATTTACTTCAAGATTTAGAAATAAGTACATTGATTGCAATTGATTGCACATAGGCCTTGGGAGTACCCACATGCGCTGTTTCATAGTCCAAAGCCACTGTGATTATGGAATTTTTTTGCTTGCAAATAGCACACAGTGTAGACTTCAAATCAATTTAAAAAAGGGACTGAATTGATCTATTTGTTCTTTCATTGAAAATTGAGAGAACATTTAAAAAACATATTTAAAGTGACCTTGTTTGCATAGGTGCATAGGTGTTAATATGCAGCCTCCTATCATTCCCACAGATGCTGGGATTATTGCCACTTTTGGGTTTGTGGAATACCTGCTCTCTAACCGCATGCTGTGGTTTCAGCTGCCAACTTGTATGTCACTACAGGAACCACTGCCTGTGTAAGGCCTCGTACACACGACCGGATCTGTCCGTTGGGATTTATCCGCGGATCAGTTCCAGCAGACAAATCCGGTCGTGTGTACGGCCTAGCGGACACTTTTCGGCGGAGATTTCTCCAGCCGACGGTTTTCAAGCGGATAAAAATTTCTTAGCATGCTAAGAAATCTATCCGCTGGAAACCTGTCCGTTGGACTGATCCGGTCGTCTGTACAGACTCACCGGATAAGTCCAAGCGATCCCCATCCCGCTTGTATATGAAGTGTTTATAATGTGCGCCCTTCCTTCAGATAAACACTACTCAGCGCACAGGAAATAGCTATAAAGATATATGGTGACCAGGGAAAATAGACACAATACAAGCAGCCGCTTATAAAAAATGCAATAATATAAAAAAACAGTAAACGTGAATGAATGCAAATGACTAAAAAGTCCAAACAGTTCAATGTGTACTGTAGCAGCGCTGAAAGATCAAAACATGAGTTCTGATTAAATACTATGAAACCATAGGTGTTCAATAATGGTGCAGATGAACATCAGCTGTGCAAAGTGTCTTCCATAACATGTGCTCCTTATCACCAAGGGGGTTGAATTTTCACCACGTGGGGGGATACTATCCCCTAATGGGGATGCACTCACCAGACCGAGGATAAACAACAGCATGGGATACACAATCAGCCTTTGTCATTGGTCTTGCACACTCCACCACTCTGCAGGTTTAGATCTTGTCCGTGTACATATAAAGGAATAAACTCTGATAGTATAGTACTGTTTTCAAAAAGTTTATTTAGCAAAAAATAAGCCCCCCCTTATAAAATGTGCGTACCACAATGTAAGATAAAACGTGCATGTAAAGTACTGTGCCTGTCTCCTTTGGATGGGCTGGTAAGAAATGGCGCTCCGGCTCTGTTTCACAGTTCCTGATCCCTGGAGGGTACAGTGTTTGGATCGTCCGTTGCTGGCCACGCCCTGACGCGTTTCGTCATTGGCTGACTTCGTCTGAGGGCGTGGCTACAACACTCGGCGACCCATTATATAGCCAGAGGTATTCCACTCATTGATCGCCGTCATGGCGTCATTCTCGCGCATGCGTGATGGTGCGCATGAGGCATCAGCCCGTAGTAGGGCGGAAGTGGGAAGGCGGCGCTCTAGCAGACATCAAAATGCTGCTATGGGTTGGATAGAGCACCGCCCACTGACTCAGCGTCCTGGCATAGGTCCCGCGCCTGCTCTATGGCACGCGTGAGACCACTGCCAGGTCTTGGGCGGAAGTGAGACTTAATCTCAAACCCCACCCCGATCCCCATCCCTCGCATGCGTCAAAGTGATTCGACGCATGCGTGGAAGTATTTACCTTCCAGGGTCGCGCACGTTGCCGCGTCATCGTCGCGGCACGTCACCGCGTATGTTTTCCGCGGGGATTTTGATCTGATGGTGTGTACAGCCCATCAGATCAAAATCGGGAGCAGAAATGTCTGCTGGAAACGGTTATCGGTTATCCTCTCGTCTGTAAGAGGCCTTAGGGAACACAGTTATTTGACCCACCCAACCAAATACTTGCAGTGATGGATAAGAAGTGAATGGGTGTCATATTAACAAAGATGAGTATAGTGCCTCTTCTATTAAAAGTATGCTTTAACATACAAATTGGCCCTGGGCAAAGGGAGTCACTTTCAGGAGGAGAGTTGCATGGGTTTTAGTATAAATTAAATGAATCTTCATACCCTCCATTCCAATGATTAAGTAATAAGATCATCCACAATGCAATTGGAGATTTGTAATTTCTTTCTTTATTTACTATGTATTGGACGTTATGCTCCTTTGTTCTCTTTAGCCAAGTAGGTATACAATATTGCAAAGACATCTTTTGCATTATTTATGTGGCCAGCAATTGAGCTTTTTTTTCTCCTTTGCTCTTTTCTCCTTACTTTCTGTTGTAAAAAGCCTTTTCTCCCTACTTTCTATTGTAAAAAGCCTTTTTACAACAGACGTGAATGAGGCAGAGCAGTAACTCATCTTTATTATTCCCCTTCTGTCCAAGGTTTTAATCAAAGGTAGAATATCTGAAAAATGCATCTTATTTTCTTCTTTCTCTTTACAAACTACAAAGTTCAACAGCAGAACTCAGACTACGAGTGGTAGGGCAAGGTATACGTTAAATTACCCACCCATAACAAGTATGCAGATAAGTACTTATTGTTAAGCATGAAAAATCCGTGCTACCCCCATATGTATAAAAAGTGCATGTAGTGCAACAAGATTGTGTGAATGCAAAGAGATGGTGCAAACTGCAAGAAACAAGTGAATTCTTGACAATAATACTAATTTATATTAAAGTGACAGTGCTGCAACTATAAAGATAACTGGAATATTCAGTAATATAGGTATGTAAAAAAGTATAAATAGATGCGCAACCCAAAATATTGCAAAACACAGTGCAAAAAATAAAGAAAAATATTTTTAAAAATGATTCTGAAATAAAAGAAAAAAGTCCATAGGGAACAACAAAGCAATACAGGGGAACATATGTATGAAGAGGAAAGATAAAAAAAACACTTTGTGGTGCAGTACTTTGGTAAAAAAAAGTGTACCCTTTTTTACCATGAAGTGTTTTTTATCTTTCCTCTTCATACATAGGGTCCCCTGTATGAACCACTCCACTTGCACTGAGACGGTGAAGGATTTTTTGGTAAACACACACCCAGCTGACCAGTGGATTCAGTGATGGAAGGTTGACCAGATCGTTGCTGTTAATTTACTAGTTAACTGTAATTTAACTGTAATTTACTAGTACCCCCAGATCCTTTTCCATCCTTGAATCCCAGAGGTTTCCCCCTAGTGAGTAACTTGCACTCATATTTTTGGCCACCAGTGTATTACTTTACATGTTTCAATATTAAACCTCAAGTATCATATAGTGCCCCCCCCCCTTTGTTTAGGTATTTTTGAAAAGTTGCAGCTGTGAAGTTATTGCTCTGCTTAGCTTTGTATCATCAACAAATACTGAGGCTGAACTATTTATTTCAACCTATATAAATCGTTTATAAACAAGTTAAACAAAATTGGTCCCAGGACAGAGCTTTGGCCTACCCCACCTAAAACTCTAGATCATTCAGAAGATAAGCTATTTATCCCCACCCCCTGGACACACTCCTGTAACCAATCTTCTCTCCAGGTACATACACTATTGTCAATACGAACAGACCTCAATTTGTAAATTAAGCGTTTATGGGGTACTATATCAAATTCTTTGGCTAAAGCCAGATACACTATGTCCACCGGCCTTCCTCTATCCAAATTACAGCTTACCTCCTCATAGAATGTTAACAGGTTTGTCTGGCAGGAATAATATTTTTAAAAAACAAGCTGGTAATCATACTATTTTTATCTGCAAATTCTTAGATATGGTCCCTTATTATCCTCCCAAATAGTTTACATACTATTGATGTAAGACTTACTGGTCTATAGTTCCTAGTTGTATATCTTGTTCCTTTTTTTAATATTTATACCACGTTAGCTTTTTGCCAATTAGCTGGTACCATTCCAGTCAGTAAGATGTTCTTAAAATTGGGAATAATGGTCTGGCTATAATAAGGCTAAGTTCTTTGAGCACTCTCAGGTGTAAACCATCTGGTACTGGTGATTTATTCCCACAAATTTGTTTAACCACTTGACAACTGGGCACTTAAACACCCTTAATAACCAGACCAATTTTCAGCTTTTGGTGCTCTCACATTTTGAATGACAATAACTCAGTCATACAACACTGTAACCAAATGAAATTTTTGTCCTTTGTCCCCACAAATAGAGATTTCTTTTGGTGGTATTTGATCACCTCTGCGGTTTTTATTTTTTCCGCTATAAATGAAAAAAGAAAGAAAATCTTGTAAAAAAAACGGAAAATTGTTATTCTTACCTTCAGTCATTTTCCTTTCCTGGCCTGTCCTCACGTCAGCACATCATGGGTTAATCCCCTCCTCCGGTCCACCAGTACCACCTTCTTTTAGCTAATAAGTAGGGGGCCCCTCCTCCCAGTCCTTGTTCCACTAATTTGGCGGACGACAGACTATAGGGAGGGAAAGGCTGTGCTGACATGAGGACAGGCCAGGAAAGGAAAATTACCGAAGGTAAGAATAACAATTTTCCGTTTTCCTGGCCAGTCCTCCCGTCAGCACATCATGGGATTTAATTTAACACCCTAGGGCGGGAAAATGTATATAAGACTCGGACGACAACTATAAATGCTGCTTAAGTGAATCTTTCTTTATTTTGCCTGCAAAGGTGCCGATACCACGGCATTTCCGAAACTAGACGCCTTAGATGACGTCACGTCTAGATTTCTAATGCTTTGCGAAGGTCTTGCAGGAACTCCAACTGGCCGTCTTGCATATTTCCTCAACTGGTATTTTGGCAAATGCTGCCCAGGAGGCTGCCACCCCTCTGGTAGAGTGAGCTCTAGTTGCCTGAGGAGGCGTCAGCCCTTGTTTCTCGTACGTGAGCTTTCTTACTTTGGTGATCCAGGTTGAGATTATTCTTGTTGAAACGGCTTGTCCTCTTTTAGGCCCAGATGGTAAGATGAAAAGGGAATCCATTTTGCGCACTTGTTGAGAACTGTGCAGGTAAATTGAGAAAAGGTTGACCATGTCTAGAGGTCTGAGGTCCAGTTTTTCTTCCTGCCTAGGAGGTAATGTAAAGCTAGGTAGCACTGCCTCCCAGTTAAGGTGAAATTTTTGAAACTACCTTGGGCGTTGCTATTGGTGAAGGCCTCAGAATTACTTTGTCTGGAAGGATGATACAGTACGGTTCCTTACTGGACAGGGCCGCTAGCTCGGATACCCTTCTTGCCGATGTTACGGCGGTGAGAAAAAAACAGTTTAAGTGTTAGGAACCAGAATGGACAAGATTCTGCTGGTACAAAAGGATGCAGAAGTAGTGCTCTTAGCACTGTGTCTAAGTCCCAGGCCGGAAATAGAGACTTCCTTGGAGGATTAATTTTCATGGTCGCTTTTAAGAATTGTTTTACCAGTGGTTCGTCTGCCCACCTGTATCCTGTAAAACACGACAAAGCTGAAATTTGTACCTTCAATGTACTATAGGCTAAGCCTTTGTTTAGAGCAGATTGCAAAAAGTCCAATACTTGTGCCACATTCGGATCCACCGAAGCGAAATTTTTCTGTAACGCAAAAGTTGTAAACTTTGCCCAAATCCTGTTGTAGGTGACATTGGTCGAGGCCTTTCTAGACTTTAACAGTGTTGAGATTACTTCCTTTGAAATGCCTTGTGCCTGGAGTCTGGTTGATTCAGCAGCCAGGCCGTCAGTTTGCAACCTGTTCGGGTTGGGGTGAACACATTGGCACTGCCATAGGAGATCTCTCTTTAGCGGCAGACGTCTTGGGGGAGCCGACGCCATGTGTAGGAGTAGAGGGAACCATGGCCTCTGCGGCCAAAAGGGTAGAATTATTATTGTATGAACCTTTTCCCTCGCAATCTTTAACAAAGTCCTCATTACTAGCGGCACCGGCGGAAAGATGTAAACTAGGGGAAAATCCCATGGAATGGAGAAGGCATCTTGGGTCAGGGCTTTGTTGCAACGGAACCTGGACACAAATTGGGGTGTCTTTGTATTGACTCGGGTCGCCATTAGATCCACTGAGGGTGTCCCCCACTCAGAAAAGATTGGTTTTAGGAACTTCTTGTTCAAGGCCCATTCGTTCTTGTCGGGGAACTCCCGACTCAGATGATCCACGATGGAATTCTGGCTGCCCGGAATGTAGGCTGCTGTTAGGGCTTCCAGATGTGCTTCGGCCCACACAAATATTTTGGTTGCCACCTGCAGAAGTGGCAAGCTCTTGGTTCCGCCCTGTCTGGCTATATATGCTACTGCTGTCTTGTTGTCTAACATTAGTTTAACTCGAGCTCCCTGTACCAGTTTCTCGAAGGCCTGCAGGGCCATGTATGCTGCTTGCAGCTCCAAAAGGTTGGAGTGTCGGGATTCCGTCTTGCTCCAAACTCCTTGCACCTGCCTGCCGAGGCAGTGAGCACCCCAGCCCCGGAGACCGGCACCCGAAGTTATCGGAACCCAGTCCCCGGGGCTGAGGGGCATGCCCCGCGACAGGTTCTCTGATGACTTCCACCAAGCTAGGTTCTGTCGAATCCGGCTTGGTATGAGAATCCTCTGGTGAAGAGAGGTACCGTCCTATTGGTTCAGGAAGGTTGCCTGGAAGGCTCTTGTGTGGAATCTTGCCCAAGGAATGGTTGGGCTTGCTGCAGTAAACATCCCGAGTAGGGTCATACAATCTCTTGCCGTTAGCGATGTTGACTTCATCACGCTGCTGACGCAGGCTACCAATTCTGCCTTCTTTCGTTCGGGTAGGAGGACAAGGTCTCTGTTTGTATTGAAAAACAGTCCCAGATATTCCATCTGTTGTGAGGGAATCAATTGGCTCTTTTGCCTGTTGATGATCCGGACAAATTTTGATAGGATTTCTAGAACCATGTCGCGTTGAGACGCCAGTTCTCCGCTCGAATGTGCTACTACCAGGATGTCGTCTATGTAGTGAAATATTTTTATGCCTTTCAGGCGAATGATGGCAATAATGGCTAGTAGGATTTTGGAAAACACTCGCGGAGCTGTGCTGATGCCGAACGGCAGACACCTGAACTGGAAGTGATCTTCCCCTACCAAGAATCTTAGATATCTTTGGTGGCTCTCATTGATTGGGACGTGCAAATATGCATCCGTTAGATCGACTGATATCAACCAGTCTCCTGGTTGCAACACAGAGATGATTGTAAATACAGACTCCATCTTGAACGTCTTGGGTTCTATAAAGTGGTTTAGAATTCTCAGGTCCAGAACTGGTCTGAGATCCCCCGATGGTTTGGGAACTAGAAAGATTGGAGAGTATACCCCTTTTCCTTGTTGGGATAGGGGCACCGGCGAAATTGCCTTCTTTTGCTGTAAGCCGTCTAAATATTCTTGTAAGCAGTTCCGTTTCCTCTGATCTGTCGGTTATTTTGTGTGGACCACCGTATTGGGTGGTTTCTTCTGAAAGGATATTTTGGAACCTTATCTGACCGTCTTGCGGACCCACTGGTCCTTGACCTCTTCCGCCCATACTTCCCTGAAGGACATTAACCTGGCGCCCACCTGGGGGGGGGGGGGTGGGCGGTTAACCCGTCAAAAAGATTTTTCAGGTTTTTTCGCGGTCTGTGCCGCTCTAGACTTTACCTTCTGCAGAAAATAATCTTGTGGATTTTTCCAGTAGGGCCTTGTATATTCCCGTCCTGGCCTGTATGACCTGGCGTCATACGCCTTTTTGTAGTCTGGTTGGGCTGGCCGGGTGGCCTGCTGTGTCTTCCTAGGTCTCTGTGGCATTAGACCCGACTTTCCCCCTGTAGCTCGACTAATAGCTTCTTCTAGGGTCTTTCCGAACAGCACCTTGCCATTAAACGGAATATTGCAGAGACTCAGTTTTGAGGTGCTGTCTGCTCCCCAATGTCGCAACCAGAGGGCCCTCTTTGCCGTCACTGCAAAAGCCATGATTTTTGCGAGTAACTTTGTCAGGTCCATAGAGGCTTCCGCTATGAAATCGGCAGCAAGATCGAATTCCTCCATTGTCTGTATGATTGATTCTGACCCTGTATCTGCTTTTAGGGCTGCTTGGGTTCTCGTGGTCCAGACCTTGAGTGCTCTGGAGACTGAGGTTAGGGCAATAGCCGGGCGGCACGCTGCACCTGCAGCTGAGAAGACCTTTTTTAGGTCTGTGTCTGCACGTCTGTCCATTGGGTCTTGCAATGGCAATGCGACCTGTCGGGCCAGGCGCTGTAAGGCCACATCTATGCCCAATGGGGAGTCCCAAAGGTCTGCTTCTGGTGGAGGCCCCAGCGAGATCTGAACTTGCGACCCCTGGTTTACAAGACCAGTGCTCTAACCCCTGAGCTATGGAGCCCCCAGTCAATGGTGTCTCTCACGGCTGTGACAAATGATTCAATATATTGAAAATCAAATAAATATTCTGAGGGCTCTTCAGAGTCCGATGAGCCTAGTGATTGCGTCTCCCGGGCAGGTGATTCATCGCCCACTGATTGATTGGCGCTACTAACTTTAGATCTTCTAGGTGTTTTGGTGGCTGCGGCTGACTGAATACCCTCTGCCACCTGTAGCCACGTCCTTAATGCAGCCGGTGCATAGAAGTTTGCCAGGTTTGGATGGTGCCGAACATGCCCAACAAAGACCATCGTCTGGGCGGGGTCTTGATGCATTTGGCTCTGCTACAGTCGCAGAGTGACTGGATTTGCGTGCTGGACTAGAATGGGACTTATGCGTTGCCCGAGAGCCAGACGCTTGCGGAGATTTTGAACGGTGGCGGGACTTTTTTCTCCGTTCCTGTCTTATCTTAGGGCTTCTGCTCCTAAAAAGACAACCAAGAAACATTATCTTTAGCTCTTGGTATTGCACTCTTTTATGTTGTGGCCCCCGTTGACCCCTCCTACCTGTCCGGTGACTTTGGTGCATCCTGAGGCTGTGGTGAGCTCATGCTGTGTAAAGAAGCAGGATACGCACATCAGGCGGTGTACCAATTGATACCTAATTTTATTTTATTTAATTTTATTTATTTATTTATTTATTTATTTAATTTATTTATTTATTTTTTTTATTTTTTTGCTGAAATGACTGTTTACAGGGTATAAAGACATACCAGTTAACTGATTCCTTTTAAAAATGATTAAGAATAGATTAAATTCAATCACACAATGTGCCTCTAGTTTCACTTTTGGTTTTAAAGGTACATACATGAAGTTCCGGGTGAGAGGTGAGTCGGGAAGAATCACAGAACAAAAACAAACAAATCCAGGGCAGTGTTTTGTTTTTAAAATGAATCTGATTGGTTCTGAGGAGTTTTAGACACACAGTAATGACAGCTTAGACCATCGTGAAAAGCTCCCAGCACCATGGTTATAAGGAAACAGGCAACCAGGAAGTGTGGAGATCACAGCAGAATTACAGCTACTTCAAAGCAAAAATGAACAATGAGGACATGAAAGCATAGTGCAGCGCTGACACAATCTCACACAATCCTCCTCAGCTGGAGGCTTACCTAGTGCTTCCTTTCCCAGACAGTGGCAGACCACACTGAGCCTCCTGTCCTGGAGAGTCTGTTAAAGCCGATTTGTGCACGCCCCCGGCCCCGCCCCCCCCTGTGAGGTCACCGCCGACTAACATAAAGTGGAGGAAGGAAGGGCGGCGCGCTCCTACGGAGCTCAGATCTGAGTAAGGAGAAGGAGCCAGCATGTCCTAGCAGAGGACAGGAGACACACCACAGCCTCTATGATCACAGTAAGCTTCCTATAAGCTAAAAACGCCCGCAGCTCATGCACCTGAGCGTCCAGTGTCATAAAGGGGCATACCTTTATTACTTCTGGACCTTCCAACCCGAGGAGAGGCTGAACCTGGGTGGGGATGGTTCGGCAGGGGGGTTTTCTTTCTTCCTCTTCATTCGTAGCTTGATTGTCTGGAAGAGTCTTAGGTGGTCTGATCGTCCGACCAAAAAAAAGGAACAAGGACTGAGAGGAGGGGCCCCCTACTTATTAGCTAACTGGTGGACCGGAGGAGGGGATTAACCCATGATGTGCTGACGGGAGGACTGGCGGGAGGACTGGCCAGGAAAATTAATTTTTCTTCATTTCTATTATAACATTTTGCAAAAAAGTTTTTTTTTTCATAAATTTGGCCTAAAATGTATACTG
Organism: Rana temporaria; assembly: GCF_905171775.1. Lineage (NCBI taxonomy): Eukaryota > Metazoa > Chordata > Amphibia > Anura > Ranidae > Rana > Rana temporaria. The sequence continues at coordinate 277,180,943 of NC_053492.1, read as the reverse complement.
CTACATATCTTTGGTAAAAAAAAAAAAATTGGGTTATTATTTAGTCTGGGTGACAGTTATAGGGTCTACAAGCTATGGTACCAATTACTGAAAATTGATCAATTTGATCACATCTGATGTACTGACAGCCTCTCTCATTTCTTGAGACCCTAACATGCCAGAAAAGTACAAATACCCCCCAAATGACCCCTTTTTGGAAAGAAGACATTCCAAGGTATTTAGAAAGAGGCATGGTGAGTTTTTAGAAGTTGTAATTTTTTCCCACAATTCTTTGCAAAATCAAGATTTTTTTTTTTTCACAAAATGTTCATATTCGCCGGTTATTTCTCACACACAGCATATGCATAACACTAATTACACCCCAAAACACATTCTGCTATTCCTCCCGAGTATGCCGATACCAAATGTGTGAGACTTTTACACAGCGTGGCCACATACAGAGGCCCGACATGCAGGGAGCACCATCAGGCGTTCTGGAACACCCAGACCAATTCTGACATTCCTCTCCTACATGGAAAAATCATCATTTATTTGCTAGAAAATTACATAGAACCCCAAAACATTATATATGCTTTTTTAGCAAAAACCCTAGAGAATACAATGGCGGTTGTTGCAACTTTTTATCGCGCACGTTATTTTCGCAGCAATTGTTCGAATGTGTTTTTTTGGAAATAAAACGGTTTTGTGCTTTTAAAAAAAAAAAACATTAAAGTTAGCCCAATGTTTTTGCATAATATGAAAGATGAAGTTACGCCGAGTCAATAGATACCCAACATGTCACCCTTCAAAATTGCACACGCTTGTGGAATGGCGCCAAACTTCGCTACTTAAAAATCCCCATAGGCGACGCTTTAAATATTTTTACTGGTTACATCTTTTTAGTTGGAGAAGAGCTCTAGGGCCAAAAGTATTGCTCTTGCTCCAACGTTCGCAGCGATACCTCACATGTGTGGTTTGAACACCGTTTTCATATGTGGGCGGGACTTACGTGTGCGGTCGCTTCTGTATACGAGCACGCAGGAACAGGGGCACTTTAAAAAATGTTTTTATTTTTATTGTTCATTTCACTTTATTTATTTTAGTTTGATACGTTTTTCCCCAAAAATAAATGTTTTGATCACTTTTATTCCTATTACAAGGAATGTAAACATCCCTTGTAATAGGAATATAGCATGACAGGTCCTCTTTACAGTGAGATGTGGGGTCAATAAGACCCCACATCTCACCTCTAGGCTGGGAAGCCTGAAAAAAAATAAAAAAAAATAAAACGATCCTGGTTTCGATCGTAGCGGTGAGTCAGAAGAGGCACCGGAGGGAGAAGGGAGGGGAGACGTCCCCTTTCGCCTCCCGTAAGAACAATCAAGAGGTGGAACAGCCGACATGATTGTTCTTATGGTGTAGGGAATCGCCGGCTGAAAAAAATGATATCTGAATGATGCCTGTAGCTGCAGGCATCATTCAGATATCCCTGCACAAAGTCAAGGACGTCATGACGGCCGGTGGGCGGGAAGTGGTTAAAACGCATTTTTTTCCCAAAGTATTTTCTGGGTACTGCAGAGTATTAGCCGGGGTATTGCAGAGTATTGGTGTTGGGGTATTGCATAGTATTGTGTTGGGGAATTGCAGAGTATTGGTGCGGGGGTATTGCAGAGTATTGGTGCGGGGGTATTGCAGAGTATTGGTGCGGGGGTATTGCAGAGTAATTGCGTAGAGTAATTGTGCAGGGGTATTGCAGAGTATTGCCGGGGAGTAATGCAGAGTATTGCCGGGGAGTAATGCAGAGTATTGCCGGGGAGTAATGCAGAGTATTGCGCAGGGGAGTAATGCAGAGTATTGCGCATGGGGGTATGCAGAGTATTGAGCAGGGGGGGTATGCAGAGTATTGCGCAGGGGGTGGTATGCAGAGTATTGCGCAGGGGGGTATGCAGAGTATTGCGCAGGGGGGTATGCAGAGTATTGCGCAGGGGGTATGCAGAGTATTTTGCAGGGGGGTATGCAGAGTATTGCGCAGGGGGGTATGCAGAGTATTGCGAAGGGGGGTATGCAGAGTATTGCGCAGGGGAGGTATGCAGAGTATTTCGCAGGGGGGTATGCAGAGTATTTCGCAGGGGGGTATGCAGAGTATTTCGCAGGGGGTATGCAGAGTATTGCGCAGGGGGGTATGCAGAGTATTGCGCAGGGGGGGTATGCAGAGTATTTCGCAGGGGGGGGTATGCAGAGTATTTTGCAGGGGGGGGTATGCAGAGTATTTCGCAGGGGGGGTATGCAGAGTATTTCGCAGGGGGTATGCAGAGTATTTCGCAGGGGGGTATGCAGAGTATTTCGCAGGGGGGTATGCAGAGTATTGCGAAGGGGGGTATGCAGAGTATTGCGCAGGGGAGGTATGCAGAGTATTTTGCAGGGGGGTATGCAGAGTATTGCGCAGGGGGGGGTATGCAGAGTATTGCGCAGGGGGGGTATGCAGAGTATTGCGCAGGGGGGGTATGCAGAGTATTTCGCAGGGGGGGGTATGCAGAGTATTTCGCAGGGGGGGTATGCAGAGTATTTCGCAGGGGGGGGGTATGCAGAGTATTTTGCAGGGGGATATGCAGAGTATTGCGCAGGGGGGTATGCAGAGTATTGCGCAGGGGGGTATGCAGAGTAATGCGCAGGGGGGTATGCAGAGTATTGCGCAGGGGGGTATGCAGAGTATTGCGCAGGGGGTATGCAGAGTATTGCGCAGGGGGTATGCAGAGTATTGCGCAGGGGGGGTATTGCAGAGTATTGTAGGGGGTAATGCACAGTATTGCAGGGGGTTTCAGGGATGGCTGAGCAGGGATGGATGGATCTGTGACTGCAATAGTCTGTGACTGACACCCGCGCTCCCCCCTCTCACACTGTACCGCTCGGTACAGAGAGAGGAGGGAGGAACCGGCGTCATCAAAAGACGCCGGTTTGTTTACATGTGATCGCTCCGTCATTGGACGGAGCGATCACGTGGTAAACGGCCGCTATCAGCGGCCGTTTACTGCGATTCGTGATCGGCCGGGTCCTCTGGACCCGGCGGTCATGGATGTTCCCGTGTGCGCGCCCCAGGGGACGCGCGGGAGAGAGACTCTGGGAGGACGTACATTGACGCCCTCCTAGAGTTAACCACCCGCCCTGTAGACGTATATTGTCTATGGGGCGGTTACCAAGTGGTTAAGCCTTTTTTGAACACTGGCTTTTGCTAGTCATAAAGGTACATTCCATGCAATGTTACGGACAATACTGTCTTGTTTATTAGACCCCCTCATTTTCCTTTTTAAAAACACAGGAAAGAATATGTTTAATACAGTAACCTTCTCCCTGTCACTTGTGATCAACCTCCCCATATCAACTTTTTTGAGGCCAATATGCTCTGACCCTGCCTTTTTACTACTAATATATTTAAAAAATATATATTTTTTTTTACTCTTCTCCGATATGTGTCTTTCGTAGTCTATTATAGCTGCCCATGCTGTTATATTTCTTCTTGCATTATATGTAGTGTCCGAATGCCAATAGTAATCCTTCAGCTTTATGTGTTTTAAAGGACAGCTTTTCCTCATTAATATGTCTTTTTTTGTTAGGATTTAGCCACCCAGGTAAAATGTTTGTCCTTTTATGTTTTATGCGCATTGGAATGCATTGGCTAATACCATTATTTAATATGTCCTTAACCACTTCCCTACCGGCCCATAGTAAAATGACGTCCACAAAGAACTTCTGCCGTTCAGAGTGGACGTCATGTGACGTCCTGGGCTTTCCGGGTGGATATCTGAATGATGCCTGCAGCTAGAGGCATCATTCAGATATCCTTCTAAACTGCCGGCGATTCTGCACAACGTAAGAACGATCATAGCGGCGGTTCCGCCGCTAGATCGTTCTTACAGGCGGCGGGAGGGGACATCCCCCCCCTCCCGCCGCCATCCGGTGCTTCTCCGGGCTCTCCCGTGCCATCGGGGGCCCGGAGAACGAATCGTCCGGCGCTCGCAGGAAGCATAGAGATGACTGGTGACCAGATGGTCACCAGTCATCTCTATGACCGTCGGAGGACCCGGGCGCGATGTGATGACGTCACGCCCGGGTCCCCGTAAGTAAACAAAGCCGCGATTGTGGCTGCTAAGCAACCACAAGCATGAGATCGGTGAATTTTTTTTCACCGATTTCATGCTTTCCAGCCTGGAGGAGAGATGTGGGGTCTTATTGACCCCGCATCTCTCCATAAAGAGTACCTGTCACACACATTCCTATTACAAGGGATGTTTACATTCCTTGTAATAGGAATAAAAGTGATAAAAAAAAAAAAAAATTAAAAAAAAAGTGTAAAAAAAGAAATAAATATATATAAAAAAAAAAGAAATAAAAATTAATTTTTTTAACGCCCCTGTCCCCGGTAGCTTGCGCGCAGAAGCGAACGCACACGCAAGTCCCGCCGACATATGTAAACGCCGTTTAAACGACATATGTGAGGTATCGCCGCGTGCGTTAGAGTGCCAGCAACAATTCTAGCACTAGATCTCCTCTGTAAATCTAAACTGGTAACCTGTAAAAAATTTCAAATCGTTGCCTATGGAGATTTTTAAGTACCGAAGTTTGGCGCCATTCCATGAGTGTGCGCAATTTTAAAGCGTGACATGTTAGGTATCTATTTACTCGGTGTAACATCATATTTCATATTTTACAAAAAAATTGGGCTAACTTTACTGTTTTTAAATTTTTTTAATTCATGAAACAATTTTTTTCCCAAAAAAAGGCGTTTGAAAAATTATTGCGCAAATACCGCGCAAGATAAAAGGTTTCAATGACCGTCGTTTTATTCCCTAGGGTGTCTGCTAAAAAAACATATATAATGTTTGGGGGTTCTGCGTAATTTTCTAGCAAAAAAATTATGATTTGTACATGTAGGAGAGAAGTGCCAGAATAGGCCTGGTATGGAAGTGTGTATAACTGCCCGGTATGGAAGAGGTTAAAGCACTCACATTTTTCCTTAGTAACGTTGGCTCTTTTGAAATTTTGTGTTCTTGTCCTACCCAAGTGTTTTCTTTTCCTATGATTTACTACAAACATAAGTACTCTGTGATCACTGTTTCTTAAGTTATCCTTTACTTTACATCTGCAATCAGCTCTGTGTTATTTGTAATTAGTAGGTCTAGTAGAGCATTATTTCTAGTTGGGGCGTCTACCAATTGACTCATGAGTAATTCTGTCTGCCTAGTCAATATCAGGAAAAATTGCAGCCCCCATGATAATAATATTGCCCTGCCTCGCTGTTATTTATAACTGTGAGAGGAGATTGGTCAACTCTTCATCCTTCAGGCTGGGGTGCCTGTAGCATACACCCACTATTATTTTATCATTAGTTTCTTGCCTTTGAATCTTCAACCACAAGGATTCCACCTCTGTTAGCAATGTTAACTCTCTTATTCACAATCAAATCGCTCTTGACATACAGGCACACCCTTCCTCATCTTCTACCTACCCTGTCTATTCAAGATACAGAGAGTTCCTCTGGACAGTCACAAGCTAGTCATGTGAGCTATATGTGAGGATGGGTGCGCTATTAATTAATACTCTATACATATAACAAGTGTTGCTAGCTTATATATAAATAAAGTGCATAAATACAACAACACCTAGGGATTGACAAAAGTGATAAAAATGATCCGGCACAAATGTCCGTTGTTGCAGTAATCGCACTGCCAACACAACAATGGCCAGTCCTGTGCCAAACAAAATGAAACAAAAATAAAATCTCATAAAGATTTAAAGTGCAAAAAGTGCATAAGTGATTCTTTGTCCATGAAGAATCCTTGATGATTGAAAACAGATACGTGCTCACGAAAATCACAATGTTGTTCCACCGTCACCAGTTATACTAATAAACACCCGAAGTGAATATGTTTAGATGGTTCCTTACCAGATGGTAATGCTCCTTATTTTGATACCAAAAAAGGAGTCATGTAATGCTTTACAGGTTAACCTGTGTAATCAGATGCGTCCTGGCACTTGGAGTTCTTGCAATCACATGTGTCCCAGTTTGTGCATGTAAGAATAGAATGATGTCAACATAGTGTAACTTGTTTATTTAAAAGGATATATATAAAAAAGCCAAATGGCCGCTTACTATTTGGTGTGCCTCAAACCCGGCACTGAGGCTTGCTCGCGCTGGTTTGGTTAGGGTCACAGATCCTGAGCGCTGGACATGTGTCCGGGGCGTGCGTTCCACCTAGATGGTAGTCCGAACCAGCGGGACAGGAAGTGAGGAAATGCCGTGCATGGATAGGTACCGCCTATCATGTGAGCTGTCAAAATAGGCTTCTGATATTCCCACAAAGTAAAAATACTCTTCATGTTTCAGCAGTTCCATTTATTCTCGCATCTGTGAACATGCCTTTTAATTTTGTACAGACACATTATTTTCTCCTTGTTTGTTCTAAGGCTCTACGGTTTAGGAGATATTCACCTTGCAGGCAGCCACTGACATCAGTGGCGCATGTGCTCTGAAGGTCCGGTGGACGCTGCCGGAAAATTAGAGCTCCTTGCCGGAAAGAGGACTCCTGCACACACGTGCGGGAGTGACAACATCGCGGCTCCGACCACTCACAGCATTGGAGCCGCAGACCCGGAAGAAACACCTCCTCAGAGGTGACCTGGAGGTGATGCTCGTGCTTTGTTCTAAGCTAAGTATTTCATAATGAACTAGTATGCAGTGTATACTAGCTCATTATGCCTTTGCCTTACAGGTTTTTTTTTTTCAGTTTTTTTTTGCGGGTATACAAGTTTTATTAATTTTTTTTTCCCTCAGAGGTGACCGGGAGGTGATGCTGGTGCTTCGTTCTAAGGTAAGTATTTCATAATGAGCTAGTATGCAGTGCAGGTTTTTTTTTTCGTTTTTTTTTTGCGGTTATACAACTGCTTTAGGTTTATTAATTTCTGTTTTGTTTTTTTGGGCTGGAACTCCCTTTGAAGTTTCACACTTAATTAAAGGTAGACCTAGAGTGTATGAAATAATATGGAATTCTGAAACTAAACTATGATTGTAGTGGTTAATTTAGTTAAGTAATTCAGTTACTTGGCTACTAAACAAAACTCTTTTCTTCCAAACAATTACGAATATGGGTCGTGTAGCAAAAATGAACATTCTGTGATGGTGCTCAACTAGGATAATTAACTCTGGGATTTAATAAATATACGGTGGAATGTGATTATATCAGTTGTTTCCACTGTAATCAAATACATTTTATCATTCAATGAAATAAGTAGAATAGGCACATAATCATCTGCTCATCTGGCTCTTTTTAATGGCAGGCTGTACTCCTTCATTATACATGCTTTACAGACTCGTATGAGAAGTTAGTCTAGGTTCACATCCATGCATCTGCGCTTGATGCGTTTTTCAGGCACGTTTTTTAAACCTGCGTTTTGTATATGTTTTTGTGTGCAGTTTTCAAGCATTTTTAGTTTTTCTTGTGTTTTTTCTCTTTAAACGCACTGTAAACACACTGTACTGTATATAGCTGGTTGCTAAGGAGGGGGAGCTGGGAAGTCGCTTGTCACGTCATTAACAAAAACGATAAATCATCAGCTGAAAGATGAATGTAAAAAAAAAAAAATGCCGGCAAAAAAATTGCGGTTCCACCCCAGGTCCATACCAGACTCTTCGGCTCTTTTGGTTACATACCAAAATCCATACTAGACCCTCATCCAAGCATGCCGCGTGGCAGGTCAGGAAAGGGAGGTGATGAGTGAGCACCCCCTCCTGAACCATAGCAGGCCACATGCCCTCAACAGGCTCTCTGAGCGACATCATTGGATGGCCATGCACCATGTCTATATAAGAGCTTCAGGACAAGACAGTCATTTTTTCTTTAGCGGGTAACTGGCGGCGATGAAGAAGATGGTGGCAGCGAGGAGGAAGAAGACGGCAGCGGTGAGGAAGAAGATGGCGGTGGCGAGGAAGAAGACAGCATCGGGAGAACCTGGGAGATGACGGCACTGGGAGAGGACGGCTCTGGGATTATTATTTAGTAAAGGACTTGTCAAAAAACGGCTTTTGTAGTTTGTTAATACTTCAGTTTTTTTTGGTGAATGGGAAGTGGTACACAATACCCATTCACATAGGGATCGGGATCTGGGGGCCACCTTATTAATGGGGGCTTCTAGATTCCAATAGGACCCCGCCCACAGACCCCAACAACCACCGGCCAGGGTTGTCGGGAAGAGACCCTTGTCCTCATCAACATGGGGGTGCCCACCCCCCCCATGTTGAGAGCATGTGGCCTGATATAGTTCAGGGGTGGGGCGCTCGCTCGTCCCCTCCCTTTCCAGCATTCTCGGATAAGGTCTGGTATGGATTTGGGTCCCCTCCGAATCCATACTAGACCCGAAGGGCCTGGTATAAACCTGGGAGAGAACCTCACAGCATTTTTTTTAATGTCTCATTACTTTTTTGGAATGCTTCTTTGCAATAGTATTATTTATAATACTACAAATAAGGGCACAGTGATAATAATTATCATGGGTATATTGGTGGCTGATATGTTCTTTTAAACACAGAATACCTTTTTTTTCCATAAATCTATATATATATATATATATATATATATATATATATATATATATATATATAGATATAGATATATATATATATATATATATATAGATATAGATATATATATATATAGATATATATATATATAGATATATAAATCTACAGGGTATATATATATAGCAAACCCCAGGAGGAGATGCTTTTGTTTGTTCAGTCCGTTACTCTGCCTTTCAACCCCAATGAACTCTGGCACACCTAGCAATGTGATTAATGGAATAAATCAACAAAAATACAAAACACAGTTCTGTTCTTCAAGTTTACTTGGAGGAGAGTAAAGTTTAGGTTAACATTAGTCAGCCAAGACCTGTATAAGTATCCAGGACTTGGTTGAAACAGTTTAAAGAAAAACAGTTAGTAACACTATACAACAAATAAAGTGTAAATAACAATATGCACAGATTAAATGAACTCCCCAAACAAGCTTTTGATGTACATAGAATGCTATGGCTAAAGGGGGACCCCAGGCCAGCCTATGATACCTTTAATACACACAATGAAGACATTTAAACACCAGTGTCCCCTTTAAGAGCAACACCAGTAATGTTCTATGAGCAAAGCTTTGCGTTTGTTCTCTTCACCGGCATGTAGGAGCTCTGTGGACAAAGGTCCCTCAATATAACAGGGTGATGATGAGGAATGTGAAGTAGCTGATGCTGTGATTTAACATTCCTCTGTGTGATCCCGATAACAGGTGTCTGTGCACATTATTTAGAGGTGGTATCTTATGGAAGGCACTAAAGTTTCCTGGGCAAAGCCCCCTCACCAATACTACACACAATCAGGGGGTCCTCCACAGAGCGATCGATTCTCCTGGATGCAGGTGTGTCGCAGTGGCATTCAGTCTCTCAGCTGTTGCAACGGCCTCTTCTGTGACAGGGCGTCCTTCTGCTGCAGGGCGTCCTTCTTAAGCATGGACGATCTGTTCCTCTGGGCTGGAGTTGAAGACTGTGTGCCCCTTGGTAGGCCGCGATCCCCCTCACACACAGCAACCGAGGGACTGCTCTCCTGATGGGATCCAGAAACAAAGAGGCTCTGGCCTAGTCTCTCTTAGCTGGATTCAGGTAGTTGAGCCTAACTTTAGGCAGGCGTAGCGTATCGCATATACGCTACGCCGCCGTAAGTTAGAGAGGCAAGTGCTGTATTCACAAAGCACTTGCGTCCTAAGTTACGGCGGCGTAGCGTAAATGTGCCAGCCTAAGCGCGCCTAATTCAAATTGTGAAGAGGTGGGCATGTTTTATGCTAATGAATCGTGACCCGACGTGATTGACATTTTTTACGAACGGCGCATGCGCCATCCGTGGACATATCCCAGTGCGCATGCTCCAAATTACGCCACAAAGACTTAGTGGTTTAGGCGTGAACGTAAATTATGCCCAGCCCCATTCACGGACGACTTACGCAAACAACGTAACATTTTTAAAATTTGACGCGGGTCCGACGTCCATACTTAACATTGGCTGCGCCATCTTTTTGGTGGAATAACTTTAGGCCTGAAAACGCCTTATGTAAACGGCGTATCTTAACTGCGACGGGCAAGCGTACGTTCGTGAATAGGCGTATCTTGCTGATTTACGCCTTCTAGGTGTAAATCAGCCTACACGCCCCTAGCGGCCGGCGGAAATAGGCAGCTAAAATACGATGGCGTAGGAGAATTACGCCGGTCGTATCTTAGCAACATTTAAGCGTATCTCAGTTTGAGCATATGCTTAATGTTACGACGGCGCGGATTCGGAGTTACGACGGCGTATCTACTGATACGCCCGTCGTAAGTTTCCTGAATCTGGCTATCTGTCTTTTATATTCTCTCCCACAATCCTCCTCTCTGCAATGCAGTCTGGGATTAGCAGTCCTATTCCCCCTCACAGTGAGTCAGGCTGATTTGGGCTGGACTTCATACTCCACAGTGCTTTGCTGCTGCCTGATCATTGGTCCTCAGCTCTTCCAGTAGGGAGGTTTCAAACACTGCAGTTCTGATTGTCTCTCTGTGTGTGAAGAGAGGGAGGGGGGTAAAAAACCCATGCAGATGCAGCAGACAGTTCTCTCATGGTTTTCACCATTCTGGAGAGGTACCTGCTACTCACATATATAGATCTATCTATCTATCTATTTGTTAACTAAAGAGTTTTAAGTTTGTTTTCATTGAAACGGTTCCTTTCTTAGACTTAAAGTGGTTGCAAACCCTTACATATATATACCCAGTGAAGTGACTGGCCTCAGGGGCCAGTCACATGAAACCAACCCTCCTCCATAAGTTGTACCTGTTTATCTGCTGTAATTTCTTCTCTGCATTTTATAAAGCTTGTTGGAACTGTCAGAAAAAAAGGGGCCGGGCAGCTGAAATTACTCTCTTCAGAGCTTAATGAGGAGAGCTGTGAGAGTTGATTGGAGGGAAGGGACACATCCCCCTTCAAGCAGCACACAGCAACAGAGCTGAGGCTGTCAATCAGTTGGAGATCCGTCCCGTCACCTTTTTTCTCTTGGTGTGAGAAATTACTCATGCTTATAGCTGAGGAATGAGGCAGAAAACATAGCAGGAATGTCCTATGAAGTCACTGCGCACTCCGGGGACTCTGGGATTCAGGGATGGGGTGTAGTTTTATGTCTTTGTCCTGGACAGTGGGTGACCTTATCCTCGCACAGATCACAAACTAAATACTTCCACAGTGCAGGTTTCTTTTAAAGCTTAGTTCCCAATTATTCAGATCATTTCAAGGTCTGTATTATTTAACAGATGCATTAAAAAAAAAAAAAAGTGTTATTATACTGTGGCATAATGTGAAAATAAGGATTAAATATGTAAGCAAACACTGCAGTTACAAGCTCTATTCCTGATTACTTTGAATGGAAAAATCAAGCAATATAAATGAGAATGAGCTACAGCTGCAAAAGATATGCCTTTTATCACAGTAATGGGAAACAAAAATGCAAATTCCTGTTTCTTTGTTTATCTCAAATATTATGGTGCTGCTATTCAGGTTTGACATGGTACGTTTTAACACAATACCATTTGCTAAACAACTTTTGCTTTTGAAAGACTGCGTGAATGCCTGTGAATACATTGTCTGCAGGGGGTTAAAACATCTCTGCATGAAAATACATTATGTCATGTTGATCATTGTCTCAGTTACACAGGTGAGCTGTAAGTGGATGATAATGAATTTCATTAATAATGTCTATGCCTTGCACAATACACAGGGAGATGATGAATATTTACACCTGACCTCCAAAGACAGATGGTTTCCCACCTGGCTATTGGCTGCTAGATACTTGCTTAAATGCAATTTCCTTACATAGATATGGTTCAGGAAACATACTGCTTTCAGGGAAAGGAGACGTAGGGTGCTTCACAGAATAATAACTCCAATCTTATATGTAGGCAAGTGATTAAACCTCATATAATAGATTTCAAAGTGTCACCTGCCTTTATACTTGGTATCTCATTAAGTATTCAAAGTAAAGTTGTCAATATATGGATAGGTTATAAAGGTCAACTGAATTGGAAAAAGAGCACTTCTTAAGAGTGATTTGTGATCTGAATTATAGAATGGTAGGTACGATGACTACATATGTTGGTTTGTACAGGCCATGTAGAACCACTTCTTTGGGCCCTTGTGTAATACACAAGCTATAGATTAGTAGCAGAATGGCAATATTTTCAAAAGTATGGCCAAATCCTCGAATATTTTGTAATGTCACAATAAAGTCATGTAGCTGACTCTTGACACGGGTGGACACATATTTCTCAATCAGATGTATGGCTGCATGCTGTTACATGTGCATATTCTTGTAGGAAAAACAGATGGTGCAGCACCCAATGCAGTGTAGTCATTTAGCAGGTGTAAGGCAGGAAACCGCGAAGGGTACTCTGGCTCAGACGTTTCATCATAGATTGGTAAATTTACAAATTCAGAAGATAGAGCCGGAAACTCAAATTGTCCTTCATCCATTTTAGTTTTCAAGTTCTTTATTGAGAAAATTAGTCATGGTACAATAATTGTGTAGTGACTAAGGCTGAGGCTTCATTCAGGCGAGGCGGACTCCATCGCTGCGGAGTCCGCCAGCTCAGTGGGAGATCTCTCCACTGATCTCCGCTGAGCTGGCGGATGACAGGTCCCTCTCTGCTCCCTGAGCGGGGAGGTGCTTGTCGAGCGCCGCTGTCTCCTATGGAGAGATCTGATGAAAACAGACAGCATGTCCGTTTTCATCAGAGCTCACCCAATCCAATCCGCCATGGATGGATGGCGACGTATTACCATACGTCTGATTTTAGCGGATCGGATCAGGTCGGATGTCAGGGGACATGTCACCGCTGACATCCGATGCTCCATAGGCTTGCATGGAGGGGGCGTTCAGGTCCGTCGACAAAACTGACAGGCGGACCCGAACGTTCCGACCGTGTGAAAGGGGTAATAACAACGTAAATGTTGCAAAACAATACAAGGAAATTGTACAATAACAGGTGTGACCCAAAATCAAAATGGTCTAGTGTTCAGGTTATTATTTTCTTAAAGAGATGGGTAATAGGAATAGGAATAAGTGAGGGGAAAGAAAGAAACCAGGAAAGCGGTGGAGGAAGAGGTTGGGAAAGCATGTCAATGGTTTAGCAATATCAACTTATACTCTACAATGAACAGTAGATGGCTACAATGAACATTCCTAGATGGCTCAGATCGAGGCAGGCGATTATGAGTATAGATGATCCTCTATATGGAGGGCATCCTTAATCCATTTTATTGACACATGAAGAAGATTAACCCTTTTGCCGCCAGGTCCGTAGTCATTCGGACCTAACAGCGGGGGGGTATCTCACACAATCCGGTAGCTGAAAACACCGGGATTGTGTGTGAAACTGGCAGGCAGACTCCTGCATGGCCGGTGAGAGCATTCGCTCGCACACACCCTGGTACCGGCACTCCCCCCATGACTGCGCCCCACCATGCTCACCGGGCACTGCTTGCCCAATAGCGGGCCTGGAATCTCCATGGCAGGTGCCGGCAGTTAGAGTAGGGTTGCCTATTCATCCCTTTAAACTTGAACACATATTAATTACACAGGTTCTGTGGCTGATTAAGGTGGTAATTAAACTCGGAACCTGTGTAATTCATATGTGTTCAGGTTTAAAAGGAGGAGGTGGCAACACTGGGGTAGAGGGGAAGGAGAAGAGTGGACACACATCCTCTCTCCTCCCCTTCTTCTTGTGACCCGGAAAGCGACATCTCTGACTTCACTTCTGGGTCAAGCTCTTGGTGTCCCCGGCTCGCTTTGCCAGGAAATAATGTTTTGCAATGCAATCTGTATTGCAAAACATTCAATGGAGCACAGGGGAGATGTGCAGGGTCTTTTAGACCATTCATATCTCAATAAAGAGAACCTGTCACCTAAAAATGATCACATATGGGAAGGTGTGTTTTTACCACCCTTGCCCCCACCACACCCCCTTTAGCTACAGTGGCCAGGGGTGTACACATTTCACAGCTGCAGCGGGAGTTACACACCCTGTCATGATCGGTGGGTGTAGCAATGAGGCCAATCTGCAAGTGCCCTGTGTGCAAGTGTATTTGTGAACCTTTTGTTAACCCCTTGGGCATCACAGAAGCATGCAGTTTGGCCAAATGTACTTGAATGGGTTGCATTTGGCACCCAGCACCTCAACTTTATGTGTGAATGAGCCTTAACGGTGCCGCTGACCAATGCAACTAAGGGTTCATCCACAAGTGCAGCAGGCACTACTGCTCCTTTGATAAGCAATCCCCATGTTGGTTCCTCACCATCTGATTTAAACCCATGATTGCCATGCAATGCAATCTATTGAGTATAGAATATTGGAAAGTATAAAGACATGGATGAGCACGTTTGGAGGACCTTGAATGGCCTGCACAGGGTCCTAAACTCAACCTGATAGAACACCTTTGGAATGAATTAGAGTGGAGACTGTGAGCCAGGCCATAGCAGTGCCTGACCTCGCAAATGCGCTTCTGGAAGAATGGTCAAACATTACCATAGACACATATTCGTAAACCTTGTGAACAGCCTTTGTAGAAGGCTACCGAGTTAGGTCGGCGTATCTACTGATACGCCGGCCTAACTCTCTATGAGTCCACCTAAGAGAGTTTTTTTACATCCTGCTAAATCACTGATAAGCTTTTTTTCAAGGAGTTGCTCAGTTTTGCACCCTTGGTATTTTTGAAACAACATCCTGTGGTTATTTTTTTCATCATCTGTATCATCCATATTATTTAAATGTTGAACCATATTCTTTGTTTGTCACCAGTTATATTTTGATATTTTTCTGCACTGATTATTAGTAAATAAATATATATATATATTTTTGCACACTTTTATATTCCTTTTGTCTTCAGGTTAGCGCAAATAAACAAACTTACGTTATTTTGTTGATTTGTGGAAATAAGTTGGTAATCTCCTTAATTATAGATTCTTGCTTATTTTCCTTAAATATAAAACTGATTAATATTTCAGTATAAACATTTTGACAGTCTTTACCTATTATACTAGAGAGGTGCTCTAAACTCCTTGCTTGTCTTGCTAATATAGGCTTTTTGACAGGGGCATACAATTCTATACAGTATACCACATATGATGATATGCAATTAAGAAAAAAAATTAATTGATAAGTATGCCTACCATCTAAGTCTTGCAATTTTGAAAACATTCCTTTTAGGGGAGGTTGGATACAAAATGATCCTTGTAAACTTCTCTTCAACTCACTGTACATCAACTCATCACCCGTGCACCAATTCATCACCCACCAAGCAGCTAAACAGAATATGGGTGGGGTATTACATCTTGATTGATGGAGTCTTCACCTCCCTTTTTTCTAAGACACAGCCTGGATGAGCGTGGCAAAGCCTGTGATTTGCAGACATTTTTTTTTTTTACTCCTTATCCCAAAGGCAGTTTTTTGGACATGTGACCAGTATCAGAGGACTAGAAGCTGCCACTGTTTCCCTACAGACAGGCTGGGGAAAAAAACTGGGTAATGTGACAGTTGTATACTGATTAGGAAAAAAGGGATTTTGAATTGTTATATATATATATATATATATATATATATATATATATATATATATATATATATATATATATATAGGTGTGTGTGTGTGTGTGTGTGTGTGTTTTAACAGGGTACATTTAGGTAATTCATTGTTAATATACCCCATCAATATAACTGTTAATAGTGTTTAAGTGGCTTATTGTAAAACACATATTCATTTATTTTTCTAGTTTCATAGTCCATACTTTCACATCATTTTATTGTGCCTAAAAGAATATTTGCATTGAGAAGTGAATCTCAGGACATATTAATTTGTCAGCTTACATTTTTTTAATATTTTTTTTTTTATTGGTTTCACATTGATCAATTAAGCAATCAATATCGCTTACTCAGTTAATCATTCAAACATCCTGACAAGCAATATGAAGATACACCCATTTATATTGACAGATCACAGTTACTTTAAACATGTATTTCCTGAGTCAAAAATAAAACAGGTATTCAATACAGACAAGCTTTTGAGAAGTTTGTGTATGTCAGCTTAACACAAGGGTAATAGATGCCGACCGACATTTCATCTTGAACGTGTTATCAACAGCAGGTCAGCCTGAACACCTACTTGCTAGTCATGCTGTCTGGAGATCTGTTAGCCGCACATCTTAAAAGTACATACAAGCCTGCACTGGTCTCTGTGGACGGCTTTTGACTTTTCCTTCCATACACCTATTAATTGCACTGCCATAAACTGAGAAGAGAAAACAAGTATGATGATAGGAAGCTCGCTACATTTTGAAGGTACTGTGAAAAATAAAGCAATGAAAAGAAGAATAACCTTAACTGATAAACTGTATAACACGGTATCCCTTGTGTCATGTATAAAGGACATTTATTCTTGTAGTTTCTTGCCCAGCACAGTTCTCCTGGAAGCCTTCGGGCTGTTTTAGCAATACATCTGCATTAAACATTTAGGGGCTGTTATTACTAATATATTGTCAGCACCTCTGCCAGCATCATTGAACACTTAGGGCCAGATCCACATACAATTAGATAGGCGCAGCGTATGTGAGATACGCTACGCCGCTGTAACTTACTTTTTAATTCTTTGAATCCACAAAGAATTTGCGCCGTATGTTACAGCGGCGTAGTGTATCTCTCGGCGCGTAATTCAAATTGTCAAATAGGGGGCGTGTTTCATTTAAATGAAGCGCGTCCCTGCGCTGAATGAACTGCGCATGCGCCGTCGCTAAATTTCCCGCCGCGCATTGCGCTAAAAGAAAATGCGACGGCCGCGCGTATGTTCGTGGATCGTCGGAAATAGCTAATTTGCATACCCGACGCGGAAACCGACGCAAACTCCACCCAGCGGACGCCGAAGTATTGCATCTACGATCCGAAGGCGTACGAAGCCGTACGCCTGTCGGATCTAACCCAGATGCCGTCGTATCTGGGTTTGAGGATTCAAACTAAAGATACGACGCGGGAAATTTGAAAGTATGCCGGCGTATCAGTAGATACGTCGGCGTACTCTCTCTGTGGATCTGGCCCTTAGTGTCTTTCATTCTAGGGATAGACTTTAAAAAATACCTGTTTTAATTCCTGTGGGTGTTAAAAAAGGGTGTATAATTGTTTGCTTCTAATTTACACTTTATAAGTGAAAATTCCGCTCATCCCTTTCCTTCCCCTCTGCTCTAACAAAATTGGTGTTTTTCTTCTGACAGTTGACTGTGCCACATGGTCTCATGCATGCACAGTGGAGATTCTACAGTGAGACTTTAGGAAGTCACAGCTGGCTCCCACATTCAATGTTGCCACTGGGAGTCTGAAGCCTTGTAAAAAATTGTCTCCAGTGAAGAATTTTGATCCATGTATGGGAAGGTTAGTTGTACAACAGTTGATTTACCAATCAACTGCTGTACAACCAGCCTGTTGGGTTTTTCCCAAACATTCAGTGCTGCTGGCCATAGCCGGCAGCACCGATCATGGTATTCAGATGGTGGGGAAGGCTCCTTATTGTCAGAATACAATAACTAAGAGGGAGTGAGTCCCCATCCACCTCGAATGTGTGGATGGGGGAATTGAGTCTGTTTTCTTCATTCAACCTGCTAGTTATATACTGTATGAAAAAAATGAATGATGTTTGGCCATCCTACATTTTTTAAAGAAGGACTGAAGTTCTTTTCAATTGTTTTCTTTCTTCGATGTTTCCTTCAAATCTTTTAATTAACATAATAAATATACAGTTTTAACTAACTACCCAAACTTTACAGTACAGCAAAATATATGAACATTGAAGTAGAACTATTTGTAACACTCGCCTGATCTCCGCTCAAGAGCTGGGTCTTATCTTCAATGTGTGGTGCCACAGCCAATCAAATCCCAGGTGCCTCCTTAAACAGCTAGGTGTCACCATGAGCCCATGTGTTTTCAGTACTTGTCTAAGCCTTTTAACTGTTACCAGTTACTGACCAGTTAGTGACCCCTGTGCACTCCATCAACACATATCAATGTGCCTGCGGCAATGCACCACAACAGTATAATTCTAGTCTAAAGCGGCGTACACACGATCAGTTCATCTGATGAAAACCCACTCTATCTTCAGTATTGGTGTGCAGAGTAAAGATCATAATGGGAGTGCTGGTTGGAACTTTAATCAAACTTTTAGCAGACATTATCTGGCTTTAACACAGATTGGGGTAAAAGTTTCAACCAGCACCCCCATGCTGGAGCTAAGGGGTGTTATGAAGGTTTCAAGAAAACAGCTTAAGGGCTGGTTCACACTGGTGCGTTTTGACATGCAATTTGGCATGTCAAATCGCATGTCAAAACGGCGGTATTTGCCGCAAATTGCCGGCAATGGCACTGACGCCGCATCTGCAGTGCTGCACTGATTTAAAAAAGTAGTTTCTGTACTACTTTTTTCGATTTCCGCCTGCGATTTACATTGACATCTGTGCAGAAACCGGCACAGATGTCTCTAAAATCGCAGCCGAAATCAGGACTACCAGCGGGAGTGAAATCGTGCAAGTTCAGCTGAACTTGCACGGCTTCACTCCCGCATCCCAGTGTGAACCTGGGCTAATAGTTACTTTGCAAATGCCTGCTGAAGATAATAATCTTTAGACTAACAATTACAAACTTAGATCAAATAATTTCTGTTTGTTTGAAACATTCTACTGTGTGCTGAATATGTTGTGGAACTTGTAGCCAAATTGATGAATGCAGAGTTGAAACACTTTCACATAACTACTTTCCTTGGCAATATATAATAAAGCTCTACTGTGACAGTGCTAGGCCCCGCCACGGTATGATTATAGAAAAACACACACAGGATCCATCTTAGGGAAGTGTGTGAAGCTCCAGATGATGATTTATGATTGTTCTCTGGGTTTTGTAATCCAGGATCAGAGCCTGGAGTTTGAAGGTTTCTAAAGTGTCTTGGGTGGGATGGGACCTTAAATCTTGTGTCCAGGTTTTGCCTGTGTAAATATACAGAAGTGTAAGGTCATTTTAAGCCAAACCTGAGGCTAGCTTGAGGCTCCAATATTGCAGACAAAGCCCAGCCAAGAGGGATGTGTGTTCCTGTCATCGACTGCATTTTAGGGGGGACTCCTTGCCCACAGGACTGGAAAAGTTGGGACAGCTATGCAAATTTGTTGAGACAGAAAAAGCTGAGGTGTCTAGAGAGTGCAAGGGGCTGGAGGAAGTCCGCAAGTCTCAAGAGAGTGAGTAAGTGAGTGAGTTTGGGGTGTCTGGAGAACTCCTATTGAGACACCAGGAGTGGGCCTTTGCATCAAGGTGCTTTACATAAGGCTGAGTGAGCCAAGAGAGCTAGAGAGCCCAAAACTCAAGAACAGCAGTGCTGCTAAAGCTTAGCCAAGTGGCTTGGAGTTTTCTTTTGTATTTTTAATTTGACTGTTTTTCTAATGACTGTAAATCATTCCTTTTTTTGTACAGTAATAGAGTAGGATTCCTAAATTAACCCTGCTAGCCAAATCCCCATAAAGGGAACAAGACAAAACTGTATAATGTTGGCCAGAGGCCTCTCACTCCAGGCGCTGGATAGGTGTCTTAAAGTTGTCAGTCACTTCACATGTCCACTCTGATGGCCAGGCCACACTAAGGCCCCTTTCACATTGAGGAGTTTTTCAGGCGGTACAGCGCTAAAAATAGCGCTGCTATCCCGCCTGAAAAACTCCTTCACTGCAGACTCAATGTGAAAGCCTGAGGGCTTTCACACTGAGGCGATGCGCTGGCAGGAGACAATAAAATCTCCTGTCAGAAGCATCTTTGGAGCGGTGAGAGGAGCGGCGTGTATACCGCTCCTTCACTGCTCCTTCCCATTGCGGGCGGTATTAACCCTTTATCGGCCGCTAGCGGGGGTTAATACCGCACTGCTAGCGGCTGATTTCTGCGACAATCCCGGCGCTATAGCATCGCTATTTTTAGCGGCGATATAACGCCACCGCGGCTACAGGTCCAATGTGAAAGGGGCCTAAGAGGCTCCCCTCTCAAACTAAAGATATCTCCCTCTATGGAACCCCCAGCAAAAGTCTCAGGCAAGATCAATGGGGGTGCTCTCTCCTGCTTTCAGAACTCAGTACAGTCTCCCCAGGGCCTCCCCAATCTCTGCACTCTGCAGGATGTGTCAATCTTAAGCTTCCTGCAGGCTCTGCTCACTTGATTTCTCTCTTTCTCAGAACCACATAGCATCCATGTTCTCTCTGTCCTGCAGTGTAGGCTGTTTTGTCCTGCTTGCCCAACTTTAGAAAGGCAGACAATTCTAGTCTTGCTTTTTTTTGGTCTCCAGCAAAATGGGCACCACTCCTCTGTCACTGAGGGAACTTCCTCATGGTGCCAGTGGGCAGGGCTAAAGTCCAAGGCTGCCACGGTATTCAGTCAGGTTTCCTTCATTCCTGATTGTTTTAAGGCCACACTGTCCAATCCAGCAGCATAGAGAAAGTGATGTGGTGTGGCCAAGAATTCCTGGGCTATGCAGCTCTTGTCCGATAAAGGGCCACTTGCTAGGGCTTCAATATCAATCCTTGACATCACTCTATGAGAGCAGGACTAATGCCTGAATTCTCTGTTCAAGTTCAGAAGGATTTGAGAATGTTTCTGTGGCGTTTTCATTTAATTAACATTCCAAGTGGCAGAGAGTTGTCATGAATCATTGAGGAGGACAGAATGTTTTAACCTTTATTGCTGCCACAACATGTGGCAGACCCATGAACTGGCATCCAGAGATCTCACCAGGGCTCAAGTCCTGCGGGAACGCGTGGGAACGGAGTTCCTGCACTTTTTTTACAGCAGGAACGCAGTTCCCTTTGCAGGACTAAAGCCGAGAACAGCCGAGCCGCCCGAGCCAATCCTTCACTAAGCGGCGATGCCCAGCTCGAGTCACTGTCAGGGGCAGGCGAACCTTAGTAATCCTTTATGTTACTGGCCGCTTCCTGTATATGGATTCATCAGGTAGTGTGCGGGTATTCCGTCACTTCCTCGATGCCGCAATGTCTCCTGAGAGCTTTTGTCATTGTTCCCAGTAGACATTGCGGAGGTCTCCCGTGAGTTATATCGGGATTTAGAAAGAAGCATGACAAAAGCTCCCAGGAGACATTGCGGCATCGAGGAAGTGATGGAATACCCACACACTACCCGATGAATCCATATACAGGAAGCGGCCAGTAACATATTAGATTACTAAGGTACAGTGGATCGAAAAAAAAAAACATGCGGTTTAGTAATTATGCATATGAGTGTATCATCTTTTTTTTTTTTTTGGTGGGGGAGTGGACCTTGGGTGGGAGTTCCCACACTTTTTTTCCTATGACTTGACCCCTGGATCTCACCAACAGAGTCTCAAGGAAATATAGGAAGCCACAAGGTTGTAAAATGCTTGAGCATCTACCAAACAATAAAAAATAAACTGTTTTTGTGAATGGGCTCTTTAACCTAAGAAAGAGACAGAAGTTAACTGAACTTCAAGTTGGTAAATAATAAGCAATGTCATCTATAGTGGTACTTCACTTAATTACTAAACTTTCTACTTCCAGGAACACTATCTGACCTGTATTCCTCACACACATATACTATCACATCCTCATTAGGACTTGCAGCAAAGCAGCTTTGGTGATACTTTCAGTACTGTCTGATGTCAGTTTTATCAATAACCTTATTCAGTATGCTGTAAGATTGTGCCTTGTAACGGACACACTAGAAATTGCTGAAAAGATTTTCTGGAGCATCAAATAGAAACATAGATGAGAATAGTCCTGTTTAATGGCAGTATCTTGTCAGATGTGCCTTGTTTGATTTTAGCCAATTAGGAAATAACTATAGAAAGTTGCCCTTTAACTAAATTATAAATTATCTTCCCAGTAAATATTTTAATGACTGTATATGAGAAATAATTACATCTGACAGCAAACACCTTTTCAAGATTTTTTTCTTTATTCACTTTATGAGCACCATTATTTAGCTAACCTTATTATAAAGTTATATCTACAACTCAAAGTCAAACTTCTACTCTGCTGCATTACATGAAGTGTTTTCAATTTTATATCATTTTTATTGTCTGACTATTTTTCCTGTAGCATTTCAAAGTCCAGCTAGTTACAACAACTATTATATGACAAAGTGAATTAAAGCAGAACCCTAGGCACATTTTTAAATAATTAAAATACATACATTCGACCAAAAGGCCCAGACATGCCCCTAATTTGTTGAATAGCAGATGAAAGAAAAGCAGAATGCGAAAGTTGTCATCACTCTGCTTTCTCCTCCTCTCAGCATGTTCACTATGAATGAGCTAAAGGTTCAGTTCAAACACAAGTTGTTTCATCCGAATATTGGGCTTTTAGCCTGTTCACTGGAAGCCATACATAATATACTGTAAGGGATTAGCTCGGTAGCGGGGTGTGTGACCCCCTGGATGGGTTCACTACACACTGATTTATACAGAGAGACAGCCGAAGACGGTTGAAAGCAAAGATTTTGGTTTATTCTTCCATCTTGCTGGAAACAAGTGCAAGCATCCAAACAGTATAAACAAAATCAAACATAAAATAAACCCTGGCCACTTGGGGCGTCTACCTTCACCACACAGGAACCTATCTATGGAGTCTGGCACAGCCTAGTGCTGGGCAGACACTGCTGGTCCTACAGCAGAAAACAATAGTCTCTTTTTGATTTTTATCACACAGAAAAATCAACAGCACCTCACCTCTTCAGAAGTATTTTCGCTCACTGCTCTCCTTCACTCAGAAAGCCTCAGGATGCAGCAATCAGTAGTAATCCTCTGGATTACTTATATAGGCCTTAATTGCCTCATTCTGAACAGCTGAATTTTTCCAACGTCCTTAAATCTTTCTGGCTGCTTCTGCAGCCGACACCTGATAATAATTGGTATATTGTCTAAACAAGGCAGAAATGTATCTCCCGTCTGTGACAACACCCACAGATTTACCTGACTTCATGTCACAATACAGTGTTGTTTTTTTCTACTGCTACTTAGACATGTGCAGACTGGAATATTTCGTTTTCGTTTTTTCATTTTCGTTTGGAAAATAAATTTATTTAGTTACTCCCGAAAATCATTTTGATTTATTTAGTTTTTCGTTGGGGAATAGCTTTCGTCTGAAATTCAATAATACTTGGTTTCTGTCGAATGGTCAAAAGAATATTCGCCGGAACGTCGAATCTTTGTTAGTTTCTGGCTAATGTCAAAAAATTCTTCGACGGAACGTCGAATCTTTACGCCAAATCGTACATTTCCATTCGAATATTCCGCCTACAAGAATTCTAATGTTGTATGACTAATAATAATGTCGAATCTATTCTCTATAATGTCGAATCTATTTTCTCATAAATCAAAATCTATTCTCTGTAATGTCGAATCTATTATTTCTATAGTATCGAATCTTTTCTCTATAATGTCGAATCTTTTCTCTATGATGTCGAATCTTTTCCCTATAATGTAGAATCTCTCTATAACGAATTTTTACCGCAACGAAAACGAAAATAAAGCATTTTTTATGTCGGATCTTTCGGTTTTCGTTTCTTGCACTTTCGTTATCGTTTGTTAAAACAATAACGAAAAAAAAAATGATTTTCGGACGAAAATGCATTCTAACGAAAACGAATGAACATGTCTACTGCTACTATATATGACAGCTTCCCCCCTTTAAATGGTTGTTAAAAAGGAAGTATGGCCAAAGCTTTTTTGGCAATACTTCTCTTGAAGACTGCAGTACACAAATGGTCACCATCAATTTTACCTGAACTTGAGCAGTTCTGCAAAGAGTGGGCAAATATTGCGAAGTCTAGATGTGCAAAATTAGTAGAGACATATCCCTACAGACTAAAGGCTGTAATTAAAGCTAAACATGGTCCAAAAAAATACTGAAATAAGGGAAGGGGGTTGTGATCCTTTTTCCAACTTAATGACTCTGTTTTTTTTTTTTTTTTTTACATGTTGGTGGTATATCTTTCTCTTAGTAATAAAGCTGGATAAGGCACAAACTGTGCCTACCTTCAATTCAGGCTGCAACGCAACAAAATGTGATTATTTTAAAGTGGAGTCATTCTTTTCCATACCCACGATATATATATATATATATATATATATATATATATATATATATATATATATATATATATATATATATATATATATATATATATATATATATTAGGGCTGTTACTGATCAACATTTTTGTGTTCGATTAATAAAAATTTTTTAAATCGATTAATCGACTAATTTCGATTAATTATAACACACCTACAGATCCAACTACTTTAGCTGATCTCCTTGCAGGCTGATTCCCAGTGCAGCTACCAACTGGATAGCAGAATACAAAAAACACACAAAGGCAGCGCTCAATGGGAATAGCATTAAAACTTTCATAGTCTTCAAGTAGGTAACAAAATAAAAATTGGAGATAAAATCGATGTAGCTACATAAACTGTAAAAATGGTGCGAGTAATACCAAACAGTAGCAAAAGGAGTCATAAAAACATGTAAAAAACATGTAGCTAAGTATGATACTGGTATAAAAATGTGTACAACGATGCCACTGCTGAATCCAGATGAGGAGAGGTTGACATCAGTCCGTCGGCATGTAGATGTCACATGAAGGGAACTATCGCAACTCCCAGTGGATTGTTGTAGAATCCCAAGTTGACAGAGGGAAGTGATAGAGGGAAGTGTAACAGCCCTTGCGTGTGGCAGATAGTAAGGTCCCGCCGGCATGCAGATATGAAGGCACAGCAAAGGAGTCCTTCAGGCGGAGAGGTGAGTACCAATAAAAAGAATTTTGATCGATCAAAAAAATTAAAGATTAATCGATGAATTAATAGTTAATTTCAACAGCCCTAATATATATATATATATATATATATATATATATATATATATATATATATATATATATATATATCTCAGTGGTGGCTGGTGTTTTTTTGGCTCCGAGTCCTCTCCTCCATGGTGGCTTCCCTCCTCCTCCTAGGCATCCAGTAGGATTGCCTGTCCTTTCAGCCAATCAGGTGAGCGGTGTCAAAACCCACTTCCTGATTGGCCGGGAGGAGGATCAGTGCTACAACAGCAAATATCCATTCGCTGCTGTAACACACCTGGGTGGGCTCGGAGCGCACTCTCTACAACCCAAGCCAGATTCACAAAAGAGATACACCGGCGTATCTCCTGATATGCCGTCGTATCTTTGAGATACGATTGTCGTATCTATGCGCCTGATTGATAGAATCAGGTTACGCATAGATAGCCCTAAAATCCGACAGGTGTAAGTGACTTACACCTTCGGATCTTAGGCTGCAATTCTAGGCCGGCCGCTAGGTGGCGATTCCATTGCGGTCGGTGTAGAATATGCAAATGACTAGTTACGACGATTCACGAACGTCCGCTTTGCCCGTCGCTCTAAATTTAAGTCGTTTCCGTAGAGATACGTTGCGTAAAACTAAGCATGCCCTCTAGGTGGTCTAACCGATGTTAAGTATGGCCGTCGTTCCCGCGTCGAATTTTTAAATGTCACATCGTTTGCGTAAGTCGTCCGTGAATGGCGCTGGACGCCATTTACGCTAACTTCGAAACCAATGACGTCCTTGCGACGTCATTTAGCGCAATGCACGTCGGGAAATTTTAGGGACGGAGCATGCGCAGTACGTTTGGCACGGGAACGCGCCTAATTTAAATGGTCCCCGCCCCATTTCAATTAGGCGAGCTTGTGCTGGGCGGATTTACGCTACGCCTCCGCAAGTTTACAGGTAAGTGCTTTGTGAATCAGGCACCTAAACTGTAAACTTGCGGCGGTGTAACGTAAATGGGATACGTTACGCCGCCGCAGCGTAGCCCATTTCTACGTGAATCTGGCCCCAAGATTTTATTTCCATTATTTACACTTTCAAAATTACAGAAAACAAAAAAATGCAGAATTTATAGCATGCACTGCCCCCTTTGCAAAGCTGAGACCTGCCAGTGTCATGGATTGTTCTCAATCATCGTCTGGGAAGAACAGGTGATGTCAATCTCAAAGGTTTTAAATGCCCAGACTCATCTGACCTTGCCCCAACAATCAGCACCATGGGTTCTTCTAAGCAGTTGTCTAGAAAACTGAAACTGAAAATAGTTGACGCTCACAAAGCTGGAGAAGGCTATAAGAAGATAGCAAAGCGTTTTCAGATGTCAATATCCTCTGTTCGGAATGTAATTAAGAAATGGCAGTCATCAGGAACAGTGGAAGTTAAAAGCAAGATCTGGAAGACCAAGAAAAATATCAGACAGAACAGCTCGCAGGATTGTGAGAAAAGCAATTTAAAATCCACGTTTGACTGCACGATCCCTCCAGAAAGATCTGGCAGACACTGGAGTTTTGGTACACTATTCCACTATAAAGAGATACTTGTACAAATATGGTCTTCATGGAAGAGTCATCAGAAGAAAACCTCTTCTACGTCCTCACCACAAAAATCAGCATTTGAACTTTGCAAATGAACATATAGACAAGCCTGATGCATTTTGGAAACAAGTTCTGTGGACCGATGAGGTCAGAATATAACTTTTTGGCCGGAATGAGCAAAGGAACGTTTGGAGAAGAAAGGGCACAGAATTTAATGAAAAGAACCTCTGTCCACCTGTTAAGCATGGGGGTGAATCAATCATGCTTTGGGGTTATACTGTAGCCTGTGGCACAGGGAACATTTCACGAGTAGAAGGAAAAATGGATTCAATAAAATTTCAGCAAATTTTGGATGGTAACTTGATGCCATCTGTGAAAAAGCTGAAGTTAAAGAGAGGATGGCTTCTACAAATGGATAATGATTCTAAACATACCTCAAAATCCACAGGGATTTGCCATGGCCTTCACAATCTCCGGACCTCAACATAATTGAAAATCTATGGATAGACCTTAAAAGAGCAGTGCGTGACAGACAGCCCAGAAATCTCAAAGAACTGGAATGCCTAGTACACACGAGAGGATTTAAGGAATTCCACGCATGCGTCGAATCATTACGACGCATGCGGGGGATGGATTCGGACGGATTGATCCGGTGAGTCTGTACAGACCAGCGGATCAATCCGTTGGAATGGATTCCAGCGGATAGATTTCTTAGCATGTCAAGAAATTTTTTCCGCTGGAAATCCATCCCCGGGGACAAAAATCCGTGGAAACAGATCCGCTGGATCGTACACACCAGGGGATCTATCCGCTGGAGCCGGTCCGTGGATCAATTCCAGCGGATCAATCCTCTCGTGTGTATGGGGCCGAAGACTTTTGTAAGGAACAATGGGCAAAGATACCTCAAACAAGAATTGAGACCGCTCTGCCCTTATCCATTCGAGCATAAAAAAACAACATGGAAACATCAATTCTGTTAGAATAGTGACACAGTTCTCGCAACAACACGTGCAAATGAGACAGATCTTTAAGAAGCTCTGGCCTTTTCTTTAGAGCAGACAATATAATCTCCAAGTACAGTATGTTAAGCCATACCCAGATATTACATTCAAACAAACTCCATCTTTAAGGGATCGTCTTGTAAAAAGTCATCACACACGAAAGGATAGCCAGATATCTACAGACAGGGGTACTTTTGCCTGTGGTCACTGTGATGTTTGTCCGTTCATTAACCACTTGCTTACTGGGCACATAAACCCCCTTCGTTCCCAGGCGAAATCTCAGCGTCCGGCACTGCGTCGCTTTAACTGACAATTGCGCGGTCGTGCAACGTGGCTCCCAAACAAAATTGGCGTCCTTTTTTCCCCACAAATAGAGCTTTCTTTTGGTGGTATTTGATCACCTCTGCGGTTTTTATTTTTTGCGCTATAAACAAAAAAAGAGCGACAATTTAAAAAAAAAATATATTTTTTTTTACTTGTTGCTATAATAAATATCCCAATTTTTTTTTAAAAAAACTCTTTTTTTTCTCAGTTGAGGCCGATACGTATTTTTCGAAGTATTTTTGTAAAAAACAAAAAAAATCGCAATAAGCGACTGGTTTGCGCAAAAGTTATAGCGCCTACAAAATGGGGAACAGAATTATGATTTTTTGTATTATTTTTTTTTTTTACTAGTAATGGCGGCGATCTGCGATTTTTATTGGGACTGGGATATTGCGGCGGACGTATCGGACACTTTTGACACAAATTTGGCGCCATTCACATTTATACAGCGATCAGTGCTATAAAAATGCACAAATTACTGTATAAATGTGACTGGCAGTGAAGGGGTTAACACTAGGGGGTGAGGAAGGGGTTAACTGTGTAGCCTGGGTGTGTTATAACTGTGTGGGGGGAGGGGGGTGACTGGGGGAGGTGACTGATGCTGTGTCTCTATGTACAAGAGACACAGATCGGTCTCCTCTCTCCCTGACAGGACGTGGAGCTCTGTGTTTACACACAGAGCTCCAGGTCCCTGCTGTCACCTGCCGTGTCACCGACGATCGCGTGTACCCGGCGGACATCGCGGCCGCCAGGTACACGCATCGGGTCTTCGGCGATGCGCCGGGACAGTTTTTACCCGCCGCGCGCCACCCAGTGGCGCGTGGGTAATGCACATAAAAGGCCGTGTTTAAACGGCCACTTGGCACTTGAGAGCCGCGCTGCGGACGTATTTTGTCTATAGCGCGGATCTCAAGTGGTTAATAACAACAATGTTACTCTTTTACCAAATGGCAGAATCCACAAACCTAAATTTCGCATCACATGTCAATCTGTAGGTGTTGTTTACCTGGCAAGTTGCCAATGTGGATGCTTTTACGTTGGTAAAACAAAAAGACCATTTTTGAAACGCATTAAAGACCATGTCAACCCACTGTACAAACGGTTAATGACCACTGCTCTAAATAGACACGTGGGGTGTCTACATGACTTCGACATTAACGCTGTATACTTCTCAGCTTTGGAACATGTACCATTGCATGTTGGAGGCAGAGGAATTGATCAGACTCTGCTCCAACTTGAAACTAGGTGGATACATCAGTTAGATGCCATTAATTTCCCCGGCTTAAACAAATACATTAGTTTTAAGCCTTTCTTATAATTAATTCTCATATAATATGTAATGTATTTATGGCATCTGTTCTTTTGTCCCACCTATGAGAGCCTTTGTGGTCTGGTCATCATTCTTCTCCTCCCACACTATATTCCATCTTGTTTCTTCTCCCCTAGCCTGACCTGAGGCTGATCATTCTGGTAACCAACTAATGCCCTACATTCTACCTTTGGGGCACACTCGGGTCTCGGCTGACTCAACTGAGTTGTCCCCTTTTATTGGGGGCTGTATCTATATTATAATCTAGGGGAAAAATGGATCTTTTGCCTTGATTCATATATAACCGTATCTGATATTGTATTTACAGTGTTACAATTGCTCTGGAATTTGATTTTACAAAATGTGCATAATTCACAGTAGTATAATATATTATATATATCTTTTATGTCAATTAACTGTTCTTTTTTGGCTCGGATCTCTGGCTAGGCGTCACTACCCAAATTTGGGTCCTCCCACAAGTGGGAATGGGATGGATCCTAACTGGTCCCTTATCTGGTGCATATGTGCCCCTCCTCTTCCCCCACCCCTCACATATCCCTCCATCAGTCTCTTCATACCCCGGTTCGCTTTCTCCTCAGTTCTTGTTTATTCCCTCTTCTCCCAAACCACACATAAAATAAACGGCGTGACTTTGGATATATTTTTGTTATTTTTACTTTATGTCAAAAGAGGGTTATGTATGGCCGTGCCCGCTATAGGCACTAGGCACTAGTTAGCATAGACATCGCTGTTCTTGTTCTGCCCTTATTTGTTGATCTGTGCCCTTTTTGCATTCTCTTTTGAGATGTGCTCGTCATCTCCAGGTGCCGCGCTGCCTATTGGCTAATCATGATGCGGCGATGCGGCTGCTAGGCATTGTGGTGTTTGTAGGCACGACGGTTGGACAGTGATCACATGGTCGATCAACGTAATCACGTCCGTGCCGCAAGCCGAGTGGGCTATAAATGGCGCCGCTCGCTCTATTCTGTCTGCTATCGGCAGGGATACTGTTGCTTTGGTCCTTCCCGGCAAACGGTAAGCTTTGGCTATGGGATTCTTGCTATGGGACTTCTCTGCTACCCTGCTAAGAAGCACTATTTAAAATCCTCTTGCTTTTTTCAATTTTTTTCCCTTTTAAAGGACTCTTCTCTGATTCCTGCATTAACCAACTGTATGCAACCGCTATTAACTGAACCCTGCTTGCACCCAGGCTATTCAGTCGCTTTGCAAGTTATGTAAGTTTTGATTCAAATACTTTTGGAAATAGACACACTTTGCCCACTTCTTTCTAGTATGAGATATATATATATATATTCTCTCTATTTATCTCTTTTAGATATACTCTGACCATCCAGTGTCCCTGCATTTACTCTAAGCCTGCTTTAAATTGATTATTTTGATTTTACTCATCACGTTTCCAGGTAGGCTTTGGCCATACAGATACCCTCCTTCTATTTAATATTTCTGTGACATCAATATACTCGCTTTTAATTTAGTGTGTGGTTTCATCTCCATAATATATAGAATTCTAATCCTTCTATTTAATATTTATCTCAGCTGCCTCGTTTGGGTCAGGATTTACCATCCACCTCGGGGGGTCACCCTACCAGGCTGTATGCGGAGCTATGGGTAGGTTTTTTCCATCTATCCACCCTAAGGATATTTTCTGTCCACCCCTCTTCTAAGGGTGGTTCAGTATTTGGGTAAATGGGGAATTATGGGTCACCTAGGGCACCCATTCTTTGGGACTATGGTTTTCGAAGCCTCACCACTCACCCCAGCCAAACTATTTAGTTTTGAATTTATTGTATAAAATGATCTACAGATTTCGTTGTAATTTATGTTTGATGGAATTGCTAAAATTGTTTTCTTCTATTTTAGAGCCTTCCACTGAGATGATCTAGTCTTAAATCCCCTGACGAAGCCAGTGTCTGGCGAAACTAGTAGGGTAGACTTGATCCACAACTTTATCTCTATGTACAGCTCCCACGATCTACTTTGTTCTATTGTTTTGTGAATCAGATTTTATCTTGTAAAACTTTAATAAAATATTTTCTATTTTTGATAAATAAAAAAACATGTCTGGTTTCTATTCTGGCACCGTGATAATCCCCTATCCTCCTAATCCCTTTAAGAATTGAAAGACTCTTGGCTGGCTACAAAAAGCGTTTACAAGCTGTGATACTTGCCAAAGGGGGCAGTACAAGATATTAACTCTGCAGGGTGCCCAAACTTTTACAGACGCCAATTTTTTTGTTTTCTGTAATTTTGAAAGTGTAAATGATGGAAATAAAATCAAACTCTTTTTTAACATATTATAAGAATGTCTAATCTGTAATTTGATGCCTTTTGGAGATTTTTCCATCTTTCCTTGGCTTCGTTATGCACATTAATACAAATATTTACCTGGGGTGCCCAAACTTTCGATCCCCACTGTATATATATCTATATATATTGTGATATTGCGGGTGTTTAGCTCAGTGGTAGATGCTTTTTTTGTATAGTGAGTCCAGGTCACACAGGCATTATCGTTGAAGGGCCTGGTAGCCCATGTTTATTAAACGGAAAAACCAAAACAAAAGTCCATCCAGGAATCCCGAGCAGGGGTTTAAACTTCATTCAGACATAAATGAA
Source organism: Rana temporaria (assembly GCF_905171775.1). NCBI lineage: Eukaryota > Metazoa > Chordata > Amphibia > Anura > Ranidae > Rana > Rana temporaria. The sequence goes on along the minus strand of NC_053492.1, from coordinate 277,149,140 downwards.
AACATACCGAGCCCCCTGGCTCTCTCTTGTCAGCAGTACCTCTGCTTGCTCCCAACCAACTTCTCGATTCCTTTCAGCCCCTTGGACTCACTGGCTACCTTAGTCTCCCAGACTCTCAATGCTGGCCAGCCTTTCCCAGTCCCCCTTTTATGGGCTGCAGTCTCCCACAGGCAGACAATCTTGATGACAGAGGTCTGTCTTCAAACAGCAGGAGCAAGCTGCTCGCACTCCACCTCCTTTTGCTCTCACCAGCGCCTCCCTTTATGGGTTGTGTGCACCTGGGCACACACCTTGCTGGCTGTCCACAGCACCCGGACACAGGGTTGGAGATCCCATCCCACCCGAGACTCTTATCGATCTCCAAACTACAGAGCCCTATCCAGCAATAGCAAAATCCGGAGAAAACTACCAGAACAGTTTTCTCCATTTCAAATCTATACTCTGTAGCCTTGCTGTCAGCAGACATGCAAACTCTGTGACCTTTTCCAACCTATTTCCACAGGGACAGAGCTCTGTCACAATATATATAGATATATATATTTTATATATAAATCTATATATAGCTATATATATGTATATATATAGATATCTATATGTATATTCCTGGTTTGCCCAACAGGACAATTCTATGAACCACTGATCAATAGTTTCTTTAATGTCTTACTGAATAGGAATGAGTAATTTAACCTTAATTACTTATTTGTTATTTGCAATTATGGAATTGTAAAGTACGTTATCCATTTCCATAATTGGGCACATACTGAAGAGTTCAAACATTCATAATGACTTTTTCCTTATTTGAAAGTTGGATGATATCATCAGTTCTGGTCAATATGTATCTTTTAACCATCTTGTATTTTATGTACTAGGATTTACTTTTACATAAAATGATTCATGAATATTTCCTTGCCATGTGGGAATAGGGAAATGTCACTGCTCATCTTAATCTACTTAATTAGGTCTGACTTTTCTAACTGGCAACTTCAAATAGTTTTGTTCATTGACCTCAAAAGAACAAAGTTTGGTACATGCAATGTATCTATCAAAATAAAGAGATATCATTCAGAGTAGCTGTCCTTGTTTATTTTCGGCTTTTAAATTAACTTTAACTATTTACCTGACAGACCGAAACAGGATGACATTCATACTAGAACCTGATGTAAAATGTATGTATGTATGTGTTTTATATGCATATATTTTTATATACTGTATATTTATATATACAGGGTGGGCCATTTATATGGATACACCAAAAACAAAAGTTGAATTCAAAATGGCCAACATCAAAATGGCCACCATGGTCACCACCCATCTTGAAAAGTTTCCCCCCTTACATATACTAATGTGCCACAAGGAAGTTAATATCACCAACCATTCCCATTTTATTATGGTGTATCCATATAAATGGCCCACCCGGGTGGATCCATATAAATGGCCCACCCGGGTGGATCCATATAAATGGCTGTATATACACAAACACACTGTGATATGGGAGAGCCCGTGTTTACCAGCCAGCAGACATCTTTATTTTTAAAAACAGGCAAATCAAAACTACTTCTCATCAGCAAAAACAACATAAACAGTCCATACAGTAGATTCTGGTATTTAAACAAACTACAGCTCACCACCTGTAACACTCATCTCTTAAACAGGGGTTTGAAGTCCCCACCTGTTCCAGGGATCAGGAAAGATTGCAAGAGCCTAGCAGGGTTTCTACTGATCAACAGCCTCCAGTCCCCTCACAACTGTTGCTGATCCATACTACACTTCTGAGTGACCTCCTGTTTCCTGCTCCATTTCAGGCCTCTCCTGCAGGTTGACCCTTTAAGACCACAGTCCCCGTAATCAGTGTTAGGGGCTCCTCTGGAACGTGCAGGTGATACCACCTCACCAAAACACTGCTTCCTGGGACTAGAAAAGCTGGGCGATAAACATCCAATGACTTCCATGCAGGTGATTGGGCTGCGGGTTGGCCCCCTGCAGAAAAAAGTGTCACTATATGCAGATGATACCCTGTTATATTTGCATGACACAGACTCCTCCTTGAGGGCTGCTATAGTCCTCTATGATGAATTTGGCCGATTCTCTGGAGTTCAAATTAACTGGTCCAAAATCTGTACTCTTTCCTCTAGAATTGCTGGTGGTTCGTATGTTCTAGAGCCAACGCAGCTGTGTGGAGGAGGCCTTACTGGTATCTCTCAATGACTTGGGGAACCTGTTGTACCGGGGACCTGGGGCCTATGCTGACCTTCCACAGCCGACTAAGATGACTCTCAGAATATGAGTGGTAGCTAGGAAGAGGTTTCCCAGACAAAATTCCTTGTCGCCCTTTCAACCACTTTGGGGAAATCCTAATCTCCCACACTTTCATTCTATCCCGGATCCGCAAGTTTGGACAAAGTATGGTATCAAGACCCTAAGGGATATTATGCCGGCTGAGACTTTGCTTGGATACAGGGATATTCTAGGTAGATTTAGTTTTCCTAGATGGATGTACTTCCGGTACTGCCAGTTGCGTCACGCAGCTAGGGCACAATTTTCTGGGACTATTGTCTTGGCCATGGATCCCATTGAGGAACTCCTGGCACAGGAGTCTCTGATCAAACCTCTCCCCTCCCAATATATGTCGCTACTTAGTTTGGATTCCCCTGAATTGGAGAGACTTTGGGAAGCCTGGAAAACGGATATTCCCACACTAGAGAGAGAGAATTGAAATGAGTGCTTTGAAGATAGTTTGGGGCTGGTTATATCCTCCAGGGATAAACTGATACAAACTAAGTTCCTTCACAGGGTGTATTATACCCCACATAGACTGCACAGACTGTACCCTCAAAAAGATCCAATGTGTTCAAGATGTCACCTAGAAATTGGCAGATACTTTCATATGTTTTGGAGTTGTCCCAGAGTGGCACCCTTTTGGGTGGCAGTTTTTGAAGCTATTAATGAGCGCCTTCAACTCTCCCTGGCAGTGTCTCCCGAACTGGCTCGCTTTGGTATTCACAAGGATGATCAGAGGCTCCGATATACTAAACTTTTGATATCTTACCTTATGTATTATTCAAAAAATCAATTCTACTTAAATGGAACTCTGCATCGCCCCCAACGATGACTCTTTGGGAAAATGTCATCAATAGTGCTTTACCGTTATATAAAATGACCTATATAAACAGGAAATGTCCCAAAAAGTTTGAAGGTATCTGGGTACCGTGGACGGTGTGAGAGGCCTAATAGCCCCAGTGTCTGACACCAGGCTGCCCTTCTCCCCCCTTTTGGCTCCCCTCCCCCATCCTCATCCTTCCCCTCTTCCCCCTTTCCTCAATCCTTCTAGTGTAAATTAGGTGTGCAGACACTGAATTACTAAAGCTGGCTAGGAATGTGAAACTTTTGATACCTTGCTGAAGACTATATCTCACTCATTATGTATGTTCTTTGTTCAGATGTATATACTCTGTATGCTTGATCTTTTTGTAGTATGCTTACTGTCATTTACTTATTATTGTACCATACTTGACTTTTCTACAATAAAACAAAATTTAAACCGTGAAATGTCACCTGAGCCTCCTCAAAACATTGAAAGCTGGGTCCGAGTTAGGTAATTTTCTTTTTTTTTATATTCTTTTCTTTATTATTAAACATAGTTGCCAGGCGTTTTGACTTCCAGTAGAGCAAACCTTCCATGTGCATGTTAATATGTCTTGGCATCAGCAAAAAAGCTTTACACCAGGTGGTATAGAAGCCATTGAAGTGCCAAACTGGCATACAGTTTCTGAATGCATGGGGAGTTTTTTTTCCCTCTCCAGTAAAAACCTAGCAAAATGGGAAGTTTGTTATGAGAGACAATGGGGTGGGTATTAGCAAGTGTGGCTCTGAGTTTCCTTTGGAAAATGGATAACTGCCTAGGGCTGTAGCATTGTATGCATTTCCATATTTTTTTCTGCTGCCAGTTCTTCTCAAATGTGGTGACCTCACAAAATCAATTTGGGTCCTCTTTTCCACCTGATAATAATTTTACTGAGGTGGCATTGCTGTTCCTGCCAGTGTTTTTTGACCAATAATTGGTGTGCAGTCAGCCACCTCTCTTTTTTGCCATTCTGAAGCTTCCCTCCAACCATTTTGCATATTATTTTATACTGTATATACTGTGATTCTTGCCAAATATGCTGCAGAAATCTCCCTCCACGGAGTCTGTCTTCAGCCATTTTAACTGTAGGCAGCTGAAGCTGCTGTCTGTTCTATTCCTGGATTTACATAGACACACAGAGACACACCTCCAGCTCTCATTGGCTCTCATTGGCTCTCATTGACCCTGCAGCTGTCATTGGCTCTCTTAAGGTATTTACTGTCAGGAAAAAAATACTATCCAAAGTTTAAACAACAACATGGAAAGATGAAAATATGACTAAAGATCCGCTTTAAAGACTTCTGAAGTCCTTTCCTGCTTTCCCAGTGGTGAATCTACTAGGAACAGCTGTAAATTTTCTGTTGATAGCTATTTCAGGGCTCGGCAGCAACTTATATGAATGTTACAATGTAAAAAAAAAACACTGTTGCAATGTAGCTAACTGTCTTTCCCCTTAGCAACACATCATAAGGTATCTGTTTTGATTTTTGGCCAAATCTTAAAAAAAAAGAATACTGGTCACAAAAAATAATTTTTTGTGTTCTTATTCACTTTCTTTAATTGTTTGTATAACCATAAAACAATATGCAAAAGATAGAGGGGGGCTAATTGAGCATGCTATATCTGTAGTAATAATAATATGCTTACATTTATCACTGGCCAAACTGAAAAAAAAAACAAAAAACATATTGTTTCTGTTTTTATTTTTTCAAAGAAAGCTGTGTTTGTGCCAAAAAAAAAAATGTACACTAAGTAATAACATTGGTATTGCTGAATTAATAAACCAATTTCTGAGGTAGGAAATAGCACTGGAGCTTAATTAGTTAAACTGAACAGAGACAACATATGGTAGCGTTGGAACCAGTTTAAATTAAATTCCTACACATGCTGAACATTAATTCCACGTTACATGTAATGATGGTTTTGTTGGAAGATAGAGAATATATGTCTGAAAGAATTTTCATAATCTCTTGTGTCCTATAAATATGTTTTATAATCTAGCTGTGTGTCATGAAATTTATAAAGCCTGAGGGCTCTCTGTCCCTGACTCCACATATCATTGATCTTTTCTAACAAGTAATCAATAGAAGACATTCAGTGCATGTCCACACTTTGCTCTCAATCTAAGCAATTTCATGTTGCTGCCTAACTTGTTTCACTATTTTATGAAAAGTGTAAAATATGAAATACAAATCAAAATTGGATCAATTGATTTTTTAAATGTAATATTACACATTGACAACATACTGTTTTTATCCTTTATATTGTATATTCTTAGTAGTTTCTGGAATTCATTCTTAAAAAAGAGAAATACGAAAAATGAAAGGCATGCATTATTAAAAGGTACCTGATGTATACAGGTAACACAGACTATGTGCAATCAGTGTTCAGTTTCATCCAGATATTGCCATAGAACACTTGTATCTGCCACTCCCCTGCTTGTGATGCAGCAAAACTATTGCTAAGCATACACATTGTAAGGATCCCTACAGTTCATTTCTTACAGAAAGTCTCACTTTAAAAAGTCAGTGCTGGGGGCGTAACTAACTGCCGAGCAAGATGGACATCTACCTGCACCAAGATAAGGGTTACCTAAGTAACAGTCAAACCCCTGCTCATTGCAATTAGTTTCACAAACTTACACCCAATTAGCAACCCTTGATACTAGATGCTTTTTCTCCTCTGTTTACTGTCCTCACATTATATTTTGCTTCCTGCCTGGGCAGGTGGACTGCCGCTTTATCAACATTTATAAAGCTTTCTCCCTTTCTCCCCTATCTGCAACTCCTACCCTGTGAGAACAAGAGGAATTCCAAGGCAACCTCTATCTCGATACTTAGCCAGTGATTCCCAACACTTGAAGCATAATCTACAATTGCTCCAACTCACCTGGTCACTCAATACCATCCAACTGAGTAACTAATGAACTTCGACAACTACACCTCTCATACCCAACATGATGCCGAACTTCCTTTTGCTCAACACCAAGGGATTAAATCACCCAGCAAAAAGAGCATCCCTTTGGCGTACAGCACACGACTCTTATTGTGAAGTCCTTTGCATACAAGAAACACATTTTAAATCCAATGAAGAACCCCAATGCACTAACAAAACTTTCCACACATCTATAAGGCCCGCAGGCCCTACCAAAAAGAACGGGGTATTGATAGCGTTTAAAAATATTATCTCCCTCACACTTTCTTAATTGCTTAGCTGACCCTGAAGGCAGATACCTTGCTCTCGACTGAACCGTAGACAGCTCCAGATGTACCACTGTGTGTGTATATATATATATATATATATATATATATATATATATATATATATATATATATATACATATATATACTCTCCTAATTCCGGACAAATTTGATTCTTGAATAAGCTGATGAAGAAAAATTAAGATATTCTGCCAAGGCCACCTCATTATGTGTGGCGACTGCAACATTGTACCAGACAACCTAATGAACACTTACTCACGTACAACCAGACTCCCCTCCCCAATGGGGACTTTCATAGGGAATAATGACTTGTATGATGTATGGAGATGTCACCATACTACCGAACATGTTACGCCTTTTTTTTTCTCACCCCCACAATTCATATACCCGAATTGTCTACTTCTTGGTAGACAAGTGGATTTTACCCGCCACCATCTCAAACTTGTCTATATCCACAATTACGTGGTCTGATCATGCGCCAATCACCATCACCATTGATACATTCTCAAGCCCTTCTACAAGGATATGAAGAGTCAATTCATCACGCAGAACACCCCATAATGCACTGCATTGCTGTATGATGATTGGTCAAACCATGCACCTGACCTGCATGCTTTGGCCAATCACAGCACACTCTGCTGAGAGAGCCATAATTGGCCAAAGGCAGGGTGCAAGTCCACGCCCCACACTATATATGGCTGCTTACATAGCAGCCGTGTATAGTGTATAGACAGAGATAGATTGAGCTAGATTAGGCAGGCAAGTTGCTCGGTGGTTGTGGGCGGGGGGCTTATTGGAATCTGTAAGCCCCCTTTAACAAGGAGGCCCCCAGATCTTAGCACCCTTTACGTGAATGGGCATGGGGTACATTGTATCCCTACCCATTCCCCCAAAAATTTAAAAAAGTAAAATAGACATCCGGGATCCGACAATACATTACAGCCGCAAGCAATTTAAAATGAAATTATTTACTTTAAAAATGTAATTTTGCTGCGGTACTGTTATAAACATGGGAAAGAGCTGCAACTTTACAGGCAGACTAATGGGACTCCCCAGGCACGATATTTAAAGGAATATTTAATTTTTATTGTTTCACTTTAAGCATTATTAATATCGCTGCTTCTGAAAAAAACAGCTGTTATAAAAACTTTTTTTGCATTGATACATGTCCCCTGGGGCAGTACCCGAGTCGCCAACACTTTTTATGGCAATAACTTGCATATAAGCCTTTAAAATTAACAGCTTTGATTTTGTACGTTTGCGTCCCATAGACTTTAAAGGTATCCGCACAAATGTTTTTGTCTGTTCGCATGTTCTGGTGCGAACCCAACCGGAGGGGGGGGGGGAGTGTTCAGCTCATTCCTACTCTCTATGCTGAATGCTCCCTTTAGAATCCTAGAAATTCTAGAGGTAACTTAATCCCTACCCTCAAATACATCACCTGGTCCAGACAGACTCACTGGAGAATATTATAAGCTATTCAAAACAACCTCAGCACCCTCTTTGACACATATATGCAACAATGCTGCCTCTTCCTCTTCTCTCCCTCCAGAAATGTTAAAAGCGCATATCATAAAATTACCGAAGCCGGGAAAGAACCTACCTCACTACGCAGCTTAAGACCTATATCCCTATTCAACATTAATACAAAAATCTTTGCAAAATGGATAGCAACTAGACTAGTTGATATCATCCCCTTTACTTATAAACCAGGATCAATCCGGCTACACCTGTAGACTTATCAACATTCTACAAAATGCAGAGAGCACTCGAATGCCTTCTCTGCTTCTATCCTTGGATGCAGAAAAGGTGTTTGATAGAGTACACTAGGCTTACCTACGAGTGACACTAACCAAGTGTGGTTTCCATGGTCACACCTTTTCTGCTATCATGGCATTATATTCACACCCTTGGCCCAAGTCTACACATCAGAGATGCTCTCTAAACCATTTAATATTACTAATGGAACCAGATAAGGCTGCCCCTATCATCACTTATATTCAATTTACTGATGGAGCCCTTAGCAGAACATGTCAGATCTAATAGAAGCATCTCTGGATTTTGAATTGGCACTACAAAAACACAAAATTATCTCATTTGCAGATGGTGTGATTCTGATGATTACAAATCCAATCTCTTCCTTGGCTTTGGTACAATCTGTCTTACAAAGATTTAGCCATATTTCATATTATAAAGTTAACGAAAATAAATCCTTTATACTTGACCTAGGAATAGATGGTACAACCAGCAACCTATTATGTAAGCTCTATCCATACCCATGAGCTTACACAGGTATCACATACTTAGGGATCACACTTACCAAATCTACAAAAGCACTGTTTAAAAACAACTATATAGATGCTACAATTTATTAGCATCTAGGTTACAAGGAAATGCACTTAAAGACATGTGTTAAAAATGGGCTCATCTATGTATGGTAATCACGGTGCGGTCCGGTTTCAGGTGCATCCAGGCTCACAGGTAAGGGAAGTGTTATTGTTCATCCTGTGGCCATCAGGAACCCAGCCAGAACCAGCGTGGAATGCAGACGATGACGTCACCGGTGGCGGAACCAGAGAGAGCACCGTGGGAGAGACATTATGGGACAAACCACTGAGGAACTAGGCTGCGCATACTATAAAAATATCTAAAAATATAATGGAAGGGTATAGGTATAAGAAACACATATAGGCCCAGATTCTCAAAGGAGATACAATGGCGTATCTCCAGATACGCCATCGTATCTCTGAGTCTCAGCCGTTGTATCTATGCGCCTGATTCTTAGAATCAGTTACCCATAGATTTGTATTAGATCCAACCGGCGTAAGTCTCTTACGCCGTTGGATCTTAACTGCATATTTACGCTGGCCGCTAGGGGCGTGTACGCTGATTTACGCCTAGAAATATGTAAATCAGCTAGATACGCGAATTCACGAATGTACGCCCGGCCGACGCAGTACAGATACGCCGTTTACGTTAGGCTTTTCCCGGCATAAAGTTACCCCTGCTATATGAGGCGTACATGCGGCGTACCAATGTTAAGTATGGACGTCGTTCCCGTGTCGAATTTTGAAAATGTTACGTCGTTTGCGTAAGTCGTCCGTGAATGGGGCTGGACGTAATTTACGTTCACGTCGAAACCAATACGTCCTTGCGGCGTACTTTGGAGCAATGCACACTGGGATATGTCCACGGACGGCGCATGCGTCGTTCGTAAAAAGCGTAATTTACGTGGGGTCACATAACATTTACATAACCCACGCCCACATCTTCCACATTTGAATTAGACGGGCTTACGCCGGCCTATTTACGCTACGGAGCAAGTGCTTCGAGAATACTGCACTTGTCCGTCTAAGTTGCGGAGGCGTAACGTAAATAGGATACGTTACGCCCGCTCAAAGATACGCCGCTGTATGTGAATCCGGGCCATACTGTATATATACATATGCACATACATATATATATATATATATATATATATATATATATATATACACACACATGTAAAAAATAAATATACACAATATATATATATATATATATATATATATATATATATATATATATATATATATATATATATATATATATATATATATATAATATATATATATATATATATATATATATATATATATCTTTATATAAAAAAACTTTTTCATATATAAAAAGTATATAAGACGTGTGCATATGCACTGAATAAAATGACTTCTTATAAAAAACATAAATATTAAGACTAATTAAAACGAATTAGTAGAACACATATCCACATTAGAACACTGATATTCCACATGAACTGGGACGCCCTGTACATAAATAATAAAACAATACGATAGATATTATGTGCATTGTAGCGTATGCACACTAACATATTCATGTGTCATATTGTAGACAATATAAGTGAGTATGACATGGCATCCTATATATAAGTGGGTGTAAACAGTATGGGTGGATATGGCACAGTGTCTGATTCACAAAAGAGTATGAATGGGATATGTGATCCACTATTTCGTTTTAATTAGTCCTAATATTTATGTGTTATATGAGAAGTTATTTTATTGAGTGCATATGCACATGTCTTATATACTTTTTATATACACTCTTTACGAGTCTTCCGAGTTTTGCAGTTGTTCCGCTTTGACTCGCTTGCCAGTTTCAATTTATACCGTTTATACATTATTCCCAGTCCTTTCCATCCCCCGTTTTTTTTTCCCCACTCTCCCTTTCTTTTCCCCTTCCCACTCCCTTTTCCCCCCTTCTCTTTTGACCTGGGTCCTGGTATCTTAACATATTTTCCTTGTCAATTGTCAACTGTCTATTTTGTGTGCTGGGATCTGTTGACCCACTGATGGTCACAGCACATAAATAGCACAACAACTGCAGTACTGTGTTAGGCCTTTAGAAGGAGCAGAAGGCTCCAAGCAAGTAGCCTAGTTTCTCAATGGTTTGTCCCATACTGTCTCTCCCCCGGTGCTCTCTCTGGTTCCACTTCCAGTGACATCATCGTCTGCGTTCCACGCTGGTCCTGGCCGGCTTCCTGATGGCCACAGGATGAACAATAACACTTCCCTGCCTACCCGTGAGCCTGGATGCACCTGAAACGGGACCGCACTGCGATTACCATACACAGATGAGCCCATTTTAACACATGTCTTTAAGTGCATTTCCTTGTAACTTAATAAATTGTGACTGACATATTGCACTTAGGTGGTGCTTCCTGTTTTGTTCCCCTACCCTCAACTAACACCCTCTTGTTGGAGAGACTGTGGCCAAACAGGCACCTTATTCCATATTTTCTGGTCTTACCCATGTGTGACCACTCTATGGCCTGAAGTTGCAAACATGATAAATTACATCACACAGCTTTGCATCACACTAACTTCACAATTAGCCATTCCAAAAATAAACATTGATCTAACTCCACCACAGTTTGGATAAGTGATTACATACTCCTAGCAACCAGACTACTCATTGCCAGAAATTGGAAGACGAGTAACATTCCAACAGCCAAAAATGTTGTAGCCCTAGTGCAAACCCATTACACCTATGAATTTTTCAAAGTGTCCTTAAATAAATCAAACAATGTATTTAAAAATAAAGTGCAGTGTGCAAATTTTCCATATAATGTCCTTATATAAATCAAACAATATTAGAAATATTGTGCCAGTCCATTATATATTATATAAATATATAGATATCTCCTCAATCATCCACCGAGGACGAGAAGAGATCCATATATTTATATAAGATATAATGGACTGGCACAATATTTCCAATATTGTTTGATTTCTATAAGGCCATTATATGGAAAATTTTCACACTGCACTTTATTATTAATTACTATATATTGTTTGATTTATTTAACTAGTCAACCTCACTTCTGTGCTCCCTTCCCCCACCCTTGTTGTTTGCCTTTCCTCTCCCTTGTTTTTCTAAACTCAACTATCTCCTACAATGCCAATGCATGCACGCATTACATTTTCTTGTATAATGTTTAACACTACCAATACAAGTTCAAGGTACATGTACTGGTAATTATTTTCTGTACAACCTTTTTATCTGAAAAAACTCAACCATTTATGCATTATATGTTTGTAAAATTGTATCCTGATAAAATTCAATAAAAAATATTTACAAAAAATAAATAAAAAAATGAATAAATAAAAAGTCAGTGCTAAGAAGTTTCTCCTAGTCAATGTAATCAAACCTACCTTGTAAATTTGAAAGCAGAGAGAGAGGGGAAGTCATGCACAATTCACTTAAGGAAGCACATCCCCAGTATTCTTTATGTAGACTGCAAGGAGGCCGGTTGTTAGGCTGCAAGGGAGCTAATTGACAGGTGTTTCCTTTTTTGGCCTGATCTACTGCCAGCCTGAAATCAATGCCAGCATGAACCAGCACAGCAACCTGTACTATTGCCAGCCTAAATCATGTTCAACCTGTACCAGTGCCAAACTGAACCAATGCCTGCCTGTACCAGTACCATTCTAAACTAGTGCCAGCCTGATCCAGAACCATCCATTAGCAATGCCAGACTGAACAGTACCATACAAATTAGTCATGTCTGGTATAAATGTGGCATTGCTAATTGAATTGGTGGAACAAAACCTGAAATTGTGCAATCCCAGCATTCCAAGCTACTGCAATGCATTTAAGAAAAATAAATTACATAACCCAATATATTATGTCATTAGACTAGGAAAATCTGTCTGCCAGGGAGCATGTGAAGAAATGTAAGTATCAATCATCGTGTTCATCATTCTCTCACTGTTACAGTATATATGTAGACATTAACAACTCTATTTACATATAGATTATGTAAAAATCTAAACAATTTGCATCATCTTGCATTGGTTTAATATTAACAACATATGCTTTATATTTCCCAGTCAAAAGTGTTAAGACAAGATGTAAGCCTCTTGGAGACCAGTACAATACGGACCTAATGGCCATGTGAAATCAGCCCAGGGGATCTGTGGCACAGAAGCTCCAAACCCATAAGTACTGTATTAAGAAATGTGGGCTATGCCCTGCTGAAACTATGACAATTTCTCCTGTTGTAAGTCCCGTTTAAGTGCACTTACTGTCTCCTGCATATTATATATATACTGTATATATATATATATATATATATATACTGTATATATATTTTTTTTTTTACAAACTCCTCTTCCTGAGATCCTGAGAACAATTATCGAATGGAGGCTCTGAGTGTTTTCACATTACATAGTTACATAGTAGGTGAGGTTAAAAAAGGACACAAGTCCATCAAGTCCAACCTATGTGTGTGAGTCCAATCTATGTGTGTGTAACATTTTAGGATTGATCTAGAGTCATGTAAGATGTGTTGTTGGGGACCTTGTCTTGCATTCTAGAAATGTCTTAGGTTTCATGTACACTTGACCGTGATGTACCCAACCGCAGGAAAATTAAAAATGTAGCAAAAATTTTGCTGCGGTTTCCCACGCCCATCAGTCAAAATGTTCCTATCCTGAACGTGCTTCTTCCATGTTCAGGAGAGGTAGGTTGAACCTCCCTTAACTGCAGAAGCTCCATAACATTGCTAAAAGCCTACGTGGACACTTATGCCGCGTACACACGGTAGGAATTTCTGACAAGAAAAGTTTGATGTGAGCTTTTGGACAGAAATTACGACCATGTGTAGGCTCAATCTAACTGTCGGAATTTCCAACAACAAAAATTTGAGAGCTGGTACTCAAATTTTCAGACAAAAAAAGTTATTGTCGAAAATTCCGATCGTGTGTACTTTATGGAGTTGAGTTTAAGAACTTTGGCAACAAAAATGCCAAAAGCTCCTAAATTTAAGTTTAGGAGCTGTAATATACTTGAAGCCTTAGAAAAGAAAGTAGGCAGTGCCATATTGGTGCCATGGTTTCAGAATGGGATTTCCAACTAAGGTGTGATTGTCAGTTGTCCACTAATTTTTGATCACATAACATAAACAAAAGTTGGTTGGTAAGTCAATAGCATGTAAGAACATTATTAAGTACAATTAAAATAAAATAGTGTTTATTTTTCAATAATGTTTGTAATTTAACTATGACAAAAAAATTGGAAGAATCTAGTTTTACAGTACACTCATTGTAATGCCCTGTACACACGATCGGTCCATCCGATGAAAACAGTCTGATGGCCTGTTTTCATCGGTTAACCGATGAAGCTGACTGATGGTCAGTCGTGCCTACACACCATCAGTTAAAAAAACGATTGTGTCAGAACGCGGTGACGTAAAACACAACGACGTGCTGGAAAAAAATGAAGTTCAATGCTTCCAAGCATGCGTCAACTTGATTCTGAGCATGCGTGGATTTTTAACCAATGGATGTGCCTACAAACGATCGTTTTTTTTCTATCGGTTAGGTATCCATCGGTTAAATTTAAAACAAGATTGCTTTTTTTTAACCTATGGATAAATAACCGATGGGGCCTACACACGATCGGTTTGGTCCGATGAAAACGGTCCATCAGACCGTTCTCATCGGTTTGACCGATCGTGTGTACGTGACACAAAAGTAACACTCCTTCTAAAAGGTGGAATCTAATAGGGCTTGTAAAGCTGCCTGTCTAATCTTTATTAATAAGTATCCATACATTTGAAATACTCTATAGTTCCTACCTATGTCAGTATTACTTACTCCATACTTACATACAGTGGCCCAGATTCAAGAAGCACTTGCGCGGGAGCAAGTGTGATTTGCGCCGCGCAAGTACTGATTTGCTCCCAGGCAAATTTGCGGCTGATTCTGTAAACCAGTTAAGCCTGAAATTCTGCCTTTTTCCCGCGCACGCAGCCTCGCTGCTCCGGCGCAATTATTGCACAATTTTGTGCGGGGTGTAACTTGCGCCTTCATGAAATTCCCTCAGCGAATATGCAAATTAGGTACTGCCGATGATTCAGAAACATGCGCGTGTGATGCGCATCTTGCGCTGGAAGCGTGCAAGCTTTTTTCCCCGGGCAAACTTGCTCCTGCTAAATGCAGGGGCAAGTTAGAAAAAGATGGCCAAATGTCATCTGCAGGAGCGCGCAACTTCAGCAGCACCTAGACAGACGAGCTGAACAAGCAGAGCACCCACATTTTCGGGACCTCACATCTGTGCACCAACATGCCAGGGGCAGCTATGGTTCTTGATATTCTATTGACTGAGCCGACTCGTAGGAGGGCATGGGAGAGGATTTACAGAGGGCGCTACAACCTTTTTGATATGAGTGATAATGAGGTGTATCGCATGTTTCGCTTCAGCCCTGAAGTCATCCTTGAGTTGGTAACAATCCTGCAGGATGACATCAGCAGCCCGACCCATCGGGGACAGGCAGTGCAGCCACTGGTGAAGGTAGTGGCAACCCTTCATTTTTTGGCAAGTGGCTCATTTCAGCGCACAGGTGGAGTGGTGGCGGGGATGTCCCAATCCAGCATGAGCAGGTGTGTGCACCAAGTGATCCCTGCAATACTCAGACGCATGGGCACACAATTTATCAAACCAA
Organism: Rana temporaria; assembly: GCF_905171775.1. Lineage (NCBI taxonomy): Eukaryota > Metazoa > Chordata > Amphibia > Anura > Ranidae > Rana > Rana temporaria. The sequence goes on along the minus strand of NC_053492.1, from coordinate 277,133,794 downwards.
CCACGGCTGACCTGCGGCAGAAGGCAATCAGTGATTTTTATGAAATAGCCAGATTCCCACGCACTGTGGGTGCAATAGATTGTACCCATGTGGCACTACGCCCCCCCCGGCTCCTCGAGCATATCTATTGCAACAGGAAGCATTGGCATTCGATAAATGTGCAGGTGATTGTGGATGCACATGGCCTCATATGGCATGTCCGTGCCAAACACCCAGGGTCAAGCCATGACAGTTTTATTTACCAACACAGCCCCATCCCAACCGAGTTTGACCAGAACATGTATGGAGACAGCTGGCTGATTGGTGAGTGACATGGGTGTCAGGTATGACTGCCCCCCCCCCCATGATGCAGACATCACAAGGGGCACATGCACGACTAACATCCTCCTGTCTTTTCCCTTCCAGGTGACTCTGCATATGCCCTGGGACCTCACATGATGACCCCATTTCGTAACCCTCAAACACCAGGAGAGGAAAGATATAACGAAGCCCATGCACGTACCCGTGCGGTGGTGGAGCGCACATTTGGCATCCTTAAATCTCGATTCAGATGTCTGGATAAATCAGGGGGGACCCTGTTGTATTCACCCAACTTTGTGTGCCAAATCGTCGGGGCATGTTGTATTCTCCACAATTTTGCTGAGAGAAGGGGCATGCACATTGAGCTACGCAATGACCTTACCCCCGAACCATGCAACCCCCCCCCCAATAAACACTACCGGATCTTCTGAGGGAAGAGCAATCCGGAATGGTCTTGTGGAACGTCTCTTTGCACATTAAACACACCCTGATCTTGTCACAAGTATAATGCATGTATGCACACCACTGTAGTCCCTAGCACACAAACGACACATGCACCCCAAATTGGATTAGACCCAACAATACCCCATGGTATTAGGGAGCAGCAACGCCGCGTCAAGGCTCCAATTATGTTGCTGTCCATTCATACACCTTTCACATGGCAGAGGGTGACACCCCTTTTCCAGCAGGAGTGCCACCCCCCCCCCATTCACACACCAGTCACACTGTAGTATACACTCCTCACCGTGTGTAGGGACTACAAATAAATATAAAAGCTCATATTCTGAGCATCTAACCAAAAAAATAAAACTCATATTCTGAGCATATAATAATTGTTCAAATTATATCATTTTTTTGATTTCTTCTTTGGGCCAAGGGTGCCCCGGCTCTGGCTCCTCAATCTCCGTGGTGCGGAGGAGGCATGGGGTGGGGATGGAGGGGGGGAGGAGCATCAACCCCTACTTCCAGACTCCTCGCAGGTGGTGGCTGCATGCCCTCCATGGCGTTGGCCAGGCGGGCGAGGATGGTGTTGGTCTGGGCCAACATCCGCATTTGGCGGGTGGTGGTGTTCCGCTGATGACGGCGGGTAACTCTCCCCTCCTCCCGCACTGCAGCGGTGTTGGCCTGCACAGCAGCGGTGTTGGCCTCCACCGCAGCTGCCATCCTGCTTAATAAAGCGGGGGCGTTCTGCTGAGCCACCAAGCAGGTGACTATGGCCTTGGAGTTGCCACTTATTTCAGCCAGGCTCTGTGAGACATGTTTGTCCCGGTCTGCATGCAGGGTGAGGGCATGCTGCACAGAGGTGGAGGTGGATTCCATGCTGTCCGCCAGACGTCTAACATCTCCCACCATGGCCCCTATATGGCGGGTCTGCAGGGCCTGCTCCTCCAGCAGACCGTCACGGAGGCTGGAGGGTATATGCCTGGTTTTGGACAGAGCCTTCCTGGGAGGAGAGGCTCGGGAACGGACAGAGGGAGAAGGGGAGGGGTCCACAATGGAGGGGCTTGCCCTGGAGGGGCTTGCCCTGGAGGGGGATGACGTGCTGGCCGGGGGGGGTGGTGGGTTGATCAGGGATGGTGGTATCCTCCTGGAGGGAGCCAGAGTCCTCCTGGATGAGGAAAAAGGAATCCTCCTCCAAAACCACTTCCTCCACCATACTTGGCCCCGGTAGGATCTCCTCCTGTACCAGCATTGCCATAATGTCCATGGGGCCTGACTGGACCCCTGGCTCAGGTATGGATGGCGTGGGTCGCCCCGCAGCCGAAGATGGCCCAGCTTCATCATCCTCATCACCACCTGTGGATGACACCAAAAAGAAAAATTTTGCTGGTGCAACACACTGCTCACATGTTCACTTCTACCCCCTCCCATGATGCACAGCAGATATGAAACAAAAATAATAGTTCCATCTTCACTTCTACCCACAAATATGTTCACTTCTACCCCCTCCCATGATGCACAGCAGATATGAAACAAAAATAATAGTTCTATCTTCACTTCTACCCACAAATATGTTCACTTCTACCCCCTCCCATGATGCACAGCAGATATGAAAAAAAAAATAATAGTTCCATCTTCACTTCTACCCACAAATATGTTCACTTCTACCCCCTCCCATGATGAACAGCAGATATGAAAAAAAAATAATAGTTCCATCTTCACTTCTACCCACAAATATGTTCACTTCTACCCCCTCCCATGATGCACAGCAGATATGAAACAAAAATAATAGTTCCATCTTCACTTCTACCCACAAATATGTTCACTTCTACCCCCTCCCATGATGCACAGCAGATATGAAAAAAAAATAATAGTTCCATCTTCACTTCTACCCACAAATATGTTCACTTCTACCCCCTCCCATGATGCACAGCAGATATGAAAAAAAATAATAGTTCCATCTTCACTTCTACCCACAAATATGTTCACTTCTACCCCCTCCCATGATGCACAGCAGATATGAAACAAAAATAACTTACCAGTCCCCAAGTTCCCAACAGTGGAGTCGTACCCTGCAAGTCCCTCCACCTGCTCCTGCACAAAAGTTTGGGCAATAAGCTCCTCCTCATGATTTAGGCGGATCTTACATCGTGGTCCACCTCCCGTGCCACCGGTATGTTTGCGGATAAGAGCCAGTTTATCCCGGACCCTGCGCCTCATATCATTCAGTTTTTTCTGGATGTCATCCCAGGAACGATCTTCATTACCCAGGGCATTGATGTCCAGGGTTATGGCTTCATAGATAGCCCTCCTTTGGGCAACGGTGGTGTTTGACCGCTGGGCACCAACTATGTTGCTGGAGTGCAGCAATTAGGATGTCCATCTCCGCAGCCACGAAGTTTGCCTTTCTTTTTTTAGTTCCTTTGGGAGGTGCCATCTCTTCAAAATGGGCTGAATTTCCTTGCTCAGGGGGGGTTGGAAAAAGCAGGATGAAATTCAGCAAAGAACCTGCGCAAGTCTGCTCCTATTTATTTGCTCAGTGCAAGCAGCTGAGCAGGATTTGCCCTGAAAGTATGCTAGGCGCAGTTTGACGCATGCGCAGACGGCAGCGCTCTAACTGCGCATGCGCGCGCCCGGCGCAAACCTCTGCTGAGCCGAAAAATGCTCATTTACATAGGGGCACACCCACTTTGACTTGCGCGGCCCTGCGCCCTCAGCTTTGCCTTAAACAGGAGCAAATTAAATGAACAAACGATTCCTGAATCAGGTGGCAATTTGGCTAAATTGCCCCAGCGCAGAGAAATTCAGCTGAGCAGCTCATGTGTAAGTAATGGGCAAATCTACCTGAATCTGGGCCAGTATGTCATTTTTTATGTATTGGCATTCATATCCCACAGCAAACTGACTGCTGTAATAGCATGTCACTAAATGAACCTTTGAAACAATGCAGTCTGAAAGACTAGATGGACATAATTTCTTCTAGGCTCTATAGCAGTGATGGTGAACCTTGGCACCCCAGATGTTTTGGAACAACATTTCCCATGATGCTCAACTACACTGCAGAGTGCATGAGCATTGTGGGAATTGGAAATGTAGTTCTAAAACATCTGGAGTGCCAAGGTTTGCCATCACTGCTCTATAGTATCAATGTAGTAAAAAAAAATAAAAACACAAGAAAAGGCACACCAGCTTTGTACATTGCTTAAGGTACAATTTATTTAAATATATATAAAAGAAAAGCAATGTACTCACAAACTCATTTGGGTATTAGGCTTAGATACATATGTAGCATTGCCCCCAGTGGAGCTGCTGAATTTTTGGGCGGCGTGTTACCTTGTGGCTCCTCCGAAATTCCTAGGGGTGAATGATGTGTATTGCATGTAGTAGAAGTAAAGGAATGTCCAGACAGGTGCTCTTTGCTGTGCCCTTTATTACCCAGCCAGGTAAAAATGATAAACTTGTGGTGAGGAAAGTAACGCTGAAGAAGATAGGAGAATAGCAGATAGGAAACAGTCCTGCTCCCAAACGTAACACTTCTCTTCGCCACTCCCGCCGGAATGGGTTTAGTGTACCCGGACAGGCCTCTCTCACTGACCTGGCAGCCTGAGTATCACTCGGACAATTATAGGATGAAGTCTCTGCCAAAGACCATTCTTGGTGAACTTGAACTTGGGAGAAAGTCTCTGCCACAGACCCCTCTCAATGAGCCTCAGAAGATACCTCTGCCACAGGTCCCCTCTGGGTTGAATTATTGGAGATATGCCTCCTTAATTGAGTTACGTCTGGATCTCCTTCAACTTGCCCCCAGGTACCGACCGACAGGTGATCAATCCCTCGGTGTCCGGCTACCTTGATCCCTGGTGGTTTATCCAGGCCCTTTTGGACCGCCAGCCTCTCAATGGCACTCCTCAGACCGACTCCCCACCGAACAGCAGTAGCTTTGGATCTTCAAGAATGGGAACCCAGTCACTCACTGGATCCCCGTCGCTGTTCAGATGTTCCGGGTCAGCATGGCCCCGGAACCAGGAACACCGCGTGGCACGCACGCCCCCCAGCCAGGTAGGCCATAACGCCGGGGCGCCATGATGTGGCCACCCTAAAGGTGTGTGCCACACTGGACGAAGAAGACCCAGAACCAATGGCGTCTGTCTCATAAATACCCCACCCCAGCATGCACAGCGAGGACAAACCCCACGTGATTGGCTGCTGGGAAGAGCACCCAAACCTTTACTCCACTGCTGCCACCTGCAGCACCGGGGCTGGAAGAACACCCCAGTACCGCAGAATGGACTCATAGCACAGCCAAGCTGAGACAGAGACCGCATTTTGCTACTAACAATCTGGATCAGAGTTTAACTACACTCTGATCTACCCTTAAATTTTATTAGCACCAGTACTGTAAAGTACATAGGCGCTACACATATAATGAAACAAGTGCCAACAAGAGACTCGGACCACAATTCTAGGTTTGCATCAGGGAAATCACAAAGCAGAACCAGAACATGCAGTGGTTAAAGGGGTTGTAAAGGTATTTTTCCCCCCTAAATAGCTTCCTTTACCTTAGTGCAGTCCTCCTTCACTTACCTCATTCTTTCGATTTTGCTTTTAAATGTCCTTATTTCTTCTGAGAAATCCTCACTTCCTGTTCTTCTGTCTGTAACTACACACAGTAATGCGACACTTTCTCCCTGGTGTGGAGAAAGCCTCTTGAGGGGGCGAGCAGGAGTGTCAGGACACCCCCTAAAAACACACAGCTCCTTCCTCTATCTGCAAAGTAGATCGCGTCCTGACCCTCCTGCTCGCCCCCTTCCCCCTCAAGAGGCTTTCTCCACACCAGGGCGAAAGTGTCGCATTACTGTGTGTAGTCACAGACAGAAGAACAGGAAATTAGGATTTCTCCGAAAGAAATAAGGACATTTAAAAGCAAAATCGAAGGATGAGGTAAGTGAAGGAGGACTGCACTAGGGTAAAGGAAGCTATTTAGGGAATTTTTTTTTTACCTTTACAACCCCTTTAAAGCAGACATGTAGGGCATCTCCAAAAAAGAACAGACTCAGTAACTATGGCGGTGCACTGAAGCCTGTAGACACACATCCTTTGGCATACAAACCAATCCGCGTCTGTTAACATCAAGAACATTTTCTTTCTTTTTCATCCTAAGGTGGCACAATGCATACATTTTTTTTACAGGAGATGTCTGAAGTACTAATGATGGTAAAATTTATTTGGCAGAAAAAATACACAAAGGGAGGATGCAATCTTGTCTCTACTGCCTATATTGTTATGGTAGGACAGACAGCAGTTGGCAAGCTCTGCAGCAGGCAAATAATATAGAAAAACACCCAAATAAATAGTGAGTGCCAGAGACCATGCAGCAGCTAGCAGTGCTTACAATAAAGCATATAAACGTGTGAAAAAAATAAGAAAAAAGTCAAAATATTGATACAGTATTAGAAAAATTGTATTTGGAAAATGTGCAAAAATGGTCACGCCGCCACCTCCAGTTCTTGGAACAGCGCCATCTTTGTAAGTCTGGCCAGCTGAAAGTTTGTTTTTACATTTGTACATATATATTCTGCAGCATTTTTTAACACTTTAAAAACTTTAAAACTTGATACTAAAATACTACACTATATAGTTTATTTTGGGCTCTGTGTGGTAAGCTTTTTTATGCAGCATAAGAGTCATAAGAGGAATATTATATTATAAACCTAAAGAAAGTTTTAGAAGCTCTGGCAGGTTGATTGTCAACAGAGAAAGCAGTGTTCTATGCTTTCTCCAGATGTGATAGTTCTGGATCAGGCCAGGAGCTTGAAGGTTTCAAAGAGTATTGGACAGGACGTAACCTTCAATCCGGTGACCAAGCTTTGCTTGACACTTGCAGCCTGTGTAAGAAATGCGTGTGCAGGGTCATTATAAGGCAGATCTGAGCGTAGCTTAGAGCAGGTGGAGTTGGAGTTGTTTCAGTTGCTGCAAAAAGGAGGGAGGTGTGCTTCTGTCAGGAGACCAAGGCAATATCCTTATTATCTGGGATAATAGAGCTGAGGCAACTGGGAGAGAGTCCAGGGGACCAGAGAAATCTGTCTCGGAGGAGTGAGAGTACCTAGTGTATCAGGAAAACCTCTACCTATAGGCTAAAAGTGGGCATGCGCAGCTAGGTACTCCAATCAAAGCTGAGTGAGCTTAAGAACCAGGTGGCTCGACATTTCTGTTTGGTGTAAAGCTGAAACCCCTGTGTGGGAAACCTGATGTTGTAAGGACTTTCTTTTCTGTTTCCTTTTAATAAACTATAGTTTCTGTCTGCCGTGGGCTCACTGTACAAATGCATCAACCATGAGAGGTAACAATCCCCATATCACAACATATATATTTAACTAGGTCAATATGTTAACAATAGAACATAATAGATACATGCTAACATGGGCAGAGAATTATGATGTGAGCCTTCAGTAAAACAGGTGTAGTATAATTACTATGTTAAATTCATCTGAAAGCCTAAATTTCAGATTTTTATTGAAATATATGTTGGCGTATTTACATAAGTATGAACACTTTTCTACATGACAAAGTCAGTTGTATGGTATTGTTTAGTAAGGCTGACTGACCTTAAGGTTGTAAAATGTTTCTGTTCAATAATAAGTGCCTCTAACCCCTGTAGTGCTCATAACCCTTCAGCAAATGAAATATGGCCTGATAATCAAAGGCAATGCTTGAAATCACGCAGCTATAGAAAAAGGTTAGTTAGAGGATAATGCTGTGAGAGGTCACTGAACTGTCTTTTGAATTAAAGTAGACCCATTCTTTAAAATGCAATACTCTCCATGTGCTCCTATGGGGGAAGTGAGGGAAGAAAATCCCTTCAATTACAACAAATTGTTTTTTTTTAACTTTCTCTCCATTTTCTGACAAAGGTAGGGATTTAAAAAAAAAAAGTATTTGAATTTTTATGTATAGTAATACAGTTAAACCTTGGATTGCGAGCATAATTTTTTCCGGAAGCATGCTTGTAATCCAAAGCACTTGTATATCAAAGCAAATTTTCTCATAAGAAATAATAGAAACTCAAATGATTAGTTCCACAACCATTTATTCATAAGTCCTTCAGTTTATTTATTTATTTTTTTTTTTTTTTTTTTTTTTTCACGTCAGACTCTGCTCGCATGTAGCCGAGAGGCTAGCTCACGGTTCGACCGCCCTTAGCATCTCTCTTGCGGCTTCGCATCATTCGTGGGTTTTGGTATTTGTATTTTTTTTTTTTTTTTTTTGTTTTTTTTGACATTACGGATTTAACATTTTTAAACTGTTAGGTTAGTATTTTCCCGCTTGACGAATCTAACTACATTCTTTGATAGCATATCGTAATTAGCATATCATAATTAATCCCCCCTTTTTTTTTTTTTTTTTTTTTTTTTTTTTTTTTTCCCCCCCCCCTTTTTCTCCCCCCTTTTCCTTCCCCCCCCCCCCCCCCCCGGATCTGTGTGCCATGCAATCCTCTCCACAGTCTCTCAGCTCTCTGCTTCTATCGTTCCCTGGACGAACTTCTCTGTGGATTTGAACACTTTCCACTTTTCCCAAACCCTCCTGTTTTTGTCCTCTTCTCCTGACTCTCTACAGGCAAGATACTCCATCGCTTCTATATATTCCACCCTTTCTATCCACTCTTTAATTGATGGCCTCTTTGGATGTAGCCAATTTTTGGGGATCAGAGCCTTAGCTGCGTTTAACAACACTGGGACCAGAGTTGATCCATATTGTTTTTTTGTTTTTTCAGTTCCGTGAAACAAACAGGTCAGCGGGCTACATAGAATTGTTTCTCCTGTTATTTCTACGATATATTTCAAGATTTCTTTCCAAAATTCCTGCATTCTCGGGCAGTCCCACCATATATGTATCGTTGTTCCTCTTTGTTTACAGTTTCTCCAACATAGCTCTGAATTTCTAGGGTGGATCTTATTCATTCTTGATGGGGTCATGTGCCATCGCACCATACATTTATAGTTTGCTTCTATGGTGGTGATGTCCGAAGCATGGTTATATACTGCACCTATCATTTGTGTTTTATCAATTTTTCTACCAATGTCGCTCTCCCATTTTCCCAAAAAGGGCAATGCTTCCTGGGTCTCGAGTTCTGTTAGTATCTCGTATACCTTTGATATACCGTGTATCAGGGGCTTGTCCATGCTGCATATTTTTTCTATTGGGTATAGTGTCTTATCTTCCCTAATTGGTTGTGGTAGCGTGCTCACGAAATGTTTTAACTGCATATACTCCCATTCACTCATGGTTTGTTCCCCTTCCCCTATTTTTATCTCTTGTCTAAGTTTAATTTTTCCCCGTGTAACAATATCTTTTAGTTTTTTCTCCCCTAAGTGTTTTCCAAAACGTGTTCCGTTACCTGGTGGAAAAAAATTTGTGCCTGCTAATGGGATTAATGGGGAGTTATACTCCCATTTTTCCCGTCTCAATATTGTGTCCCATATCCTAAATACGTTCCTTGTAATGTTGTGTGTATTCGTGCTCATTTCCCTCATTTTCGGTGGTATCCATACGTTTCTTTTTAATAGTGTCCCACTTAATATTTCTTCCATACGTACCCATTTTTTTTGTGTATGTGCGTTTGTCCATTCTACCAGCCTGGCTAAGTTTACAGCAAAATAGTATCTTTTTATATCGGGGAGCCCCAACCCCCCTCCTTTTTTTTTCATGCTCAACAATGAATAGCTTAATCTAGCCTTTTTACCTGCCCATATATATTTCAAGATTACTGTTTTAATTACTTTAAAGAAGCTTTGCGGTATTTTTATTGGGAGCATTTGAAGTTTGTATGTTATCTTTGGTAGAATCATCATTTTAAACGCATTTATCTTGCCTATCCAGGAAATATGTTTTTTTGCTAGGTTTTTCAGGTCTTGGTTAATGTCATTGATTAAGGGGACAAAATTGGCCGAGTATAGTTTTTCCACTTTAGATGTAATTTTTATACCCAAGTACGTTATAGCTTCTTTTTCCCATGTAAATGGAAACTCTTTCTGTAGTTCTTCTGCTTCTTTTTTTTCTATCCCCAGATTCAAGATTACCGTTTTTATCGGGTTTATTTTAAAATTTGAAAGTTCTCCATATCTTTTTATTTCCTTTATAACATTAGGGAGAGATACTCTAGGTTTGGTCAGATATAGGAGTATGTCATCCGCATACGCCGCCACCTTGTGTTCTTCATCTCCCACTCTCACCCCTCCTATCCCCGGATTTTCCCGGATTTTTGCTAACAACGGTTCCAAGGCTATTACATATAGGAGAGGTGAAAGCGGGCACCCCTGTCTGGTTCCGTTTTCCATGTTAAACACAGATGACACACTCCCATTGACCTTCACCCTTGCCGTCGGGTGACTGTACAGGTTCTTTACCCATTTCATGAACCTTGGGCCCAGGCCTATTTTTTGTAAAGTTTCCATCATAAACCCCCAGTCGACTCTGTCAAATGCTTTTTCGGCATCTAAAGACATGAGTACGACTGGGGGTTTCTTTTTTGGGTCTTGTTGTAACAGTAACAGGGTCCTTATACTATTGTCTCTTCCTTCTCTGCCTGCTACAAAGCCCGCCTGATCCGAGTTTATTAATTGCGGCATTAAACCTTTTATCCTGGTTGCTAATATTTTCGCGTATACTTTCAGATCTGCGTTTAACAATGCTATTGGACGATAGGAGGAACACAACGTTCCATCTTTTCCCGTTTTAGGGATAATAGAAATATTTGCCAAAAGAGATTCTTTTCTTATTTCTTCTTCCTCTCCTATTTTGTTAAAATAGTTACACATCTCTGGGACCAGGAGTTCGCTAAATGTTTTATAATATTTGATCGGCAAGCCATCGGGGCCTGGACTTTTCCCACACGGGGTTTCCCTGAAGGCTCTATGTACCTCTTCTTGAGTTATTGGGGCCTCTAGGGAATCAATGTCGTTTTGAGAAATTTTAGGTAATTTCGCTTCTTCTAAGTATTCCCTGATTTTCCTTTTTCTCATCTTTTCCTGCTCTTGTGTTTCCTTGGTTCTTATCGAATATAATGAACTATAAAAAGTCCGAAAGGATTCCGCTATTTCAGACGTCTTATATTTCATAAGGCCGTCTTGATTCTTTATTTTTTCGATGTAGTTTTTTTTTTTTTTTTTCCCTGGATATTTTGGCTAAGTGTTTCCCTGGTTTGTTCCCCCATTTATACCTCTCCTTTCTAACATTTTGGAATATGTCTCTTGTTTCGACCTTCATCAGATCTCTAAGCTGGGTCCTCTTTACAATAATTTCATGATATATTTCATTTTCTCCTCGTTCTTTATGCATTTGCTCCAGTTCAAATAACTCAGTTGTTAATTTTTTCATGTTTAGTTTCCTTATCTTTTTTTTCCCTGCTCCTATTGAGATTAATTTCCCTCTGATGTATGCCTTATGGGCCTCCCAAACGGTAGCTACCCTTACTTCAGGTGTGTTATTAAGGGTGAAATATTGATCCAATTCCGTTCTCACTATGTTGTTTACCTCTATATCCTCTATAAGTTCTTCATTCAAGTTCCATGATCCTTTTCTTTGCTCTATTTCTTTGAATCTAATTTCCGCTATTACAGGAGCGTGATCTGAGATTGTAGATACCCCTATCGAAGTTTTAACTACCTCTTCCAATAACTCATGGTCTACCAATATATAATCCAGTCTTGAGTATGTTCCGTGCACGGAGGAATAGTAAGTATAGTCTCTTTTATTTGGATATGTAATCCTCCAGGGATCTATTAAACAGTAGCTATGCATTTTTTTTTTTCAATATTCTAAGCTGTTTAATATTTCGCATCTGAGCCCCGGATGTACTATCTAGTTGATAGTCCATTGAGAGATTGAAATCTCCTGCTAGTATTACATGTCCAAATTTAAAGTCCATTAAGGCATTCAAAATCCCCCTCAGATATTTATGTGGTTGGCTGTTTGGGCAGTAAATATTTGCCAACGTGTATTTTTTCCCTTGAAGTACTCCTTTTAGGAACAAATAACGACCTTCCGGGTCTACTTTCCTATCTTCTACTGTAAAGGAGATGTTCTTCCCTATTCCTATGGCGACCCCTTTTGCTCTCTTCTTTGGGGAGTCCCCGTAGTACCAACTAGGAACTGCCCGAGAATACAATCTGACATTAGAGTCCAGCGTTATGTGTGTCTCTTGCAGGAAAACTATTTCAGCGGAATACCTTTCAACTTCTCTTAATACCATATGCCTTTTTTCGGGGCAACTGAGACCTCTTACATTATATGTTAAGAATTTTATGTTTGTCATATTTTTTTTTTTTTTTTTTTTTCCCTCTGTCTTGGGTATATATGTTCTTTCCTACTGCATGACACACAGATCTGAATCCCTTTCCCCCCCTCTCTAATCTTCCCCTCTCCCTTCCCGCCCAATCTCCTCCCCCCCCTCCCTTCTCCCTCCCCCCCCCTCCCTTCCATTTGTACCTTGCCCCCTTGTTCTTCTATTGGGGCTTTCTCCCCCCCCCCCCCCCCCCCCGCTCGATCCCTGACCTTCTGGTCATTTTTAGAGCTTTTTCTGTTTGGCGCTCCTGGCGCTCTTTTGCTCCTCAGGCTGAGGTGGAGTTCTGTTTTAGCCCGGTCTCCTATCCCCCTATACTGGGGAACTAGTGAAGAAGCACTCTCTGGGTCTCCTCTCTCCCCGGTCCCACTCCGATATTTTACTATCTTGACCCTCCCCATCTCCCTCCCACCTACAACCCCCCCCACCATTCCCCCCTCCCTCTACCGGTCAACACTAATAATTTTTTGGTGTTGGGATGCCTAAACTATGACAGAATTCTGGTGTTTCCTCCAGAAACCTCAGTCTTGCCGAGACACCATTTTTCCTGCCTATTAGGCACGCTGGGAATCCCCAATTATACTGAATATCGTGCTCCTGCAAGACACCTAACAATGGTTTTAAGCTTCTTCTTCGTCTTAACGTCTCTTGTGACAAATCTTGATAAATTTGAATATTATGTTGATCATATTCTAACGGCGACTTCCCTCTCAATTTTCTCCATAGCTGGTTTTTCTCTTCCCAGCTTTCAAAACGCACAATAATGTCCCTTGGGTAGTCCTGTGCTCTCTCCCTAGGACGTCTTATCCTGTGTGCTCGTTCTATTCTGAGCGGGGAAGTTGTTTCTCTCTCTAATATTGGGTTACAGATTTTTCTTATTATTTCTGGGAGGTCCTCAACCTGTGTCGTTTCTGGAACTCCGCGTATTCTAATGTTCTTTCTTCTGTCTCTGTTCTCTTGATCTTCTAATTTATATGCCTGTTCTCGTTGGTTTATTTTTAATGCTATTATTTCATCTTCTAGCTTTTTAAGTGAGATTACATTGTGGTCAACTTTTTTCTCCACTTCTTCCACTCTTTCCAATATATGTCCCATATTTCTCTCCATTTTTTCCATTTGCGTTTTAAGAGATCTTTCTAAAGCAGCGAACATTCCTTCCATTTCTCTTTTTGTTGGCAAAAGTGTCATATCCTGCGTTTCTCCCTTATTTCTCTGATCTAAATCTGTTTCTTTATCTGTTTCACTATCTTGGTCTGTTCTGCTCTCTAGGAGTGATTCTGCGAGTGTTTCTGAGTCCGCCAGGGTATAAGCTGGCCCTTTTTTCTTATCTTTTTTCTTTTCTTTTTCTGCTTGGCCTGCTCTGCCAGTCGATGGTTTTTCTATGTGCTGGTTATCCCCGTTTGTCCCATGTGTCACAAATTTACACATTGGGCCTGGGCTTTGACTTAAACGGGGTACCTTTGGGATTGCCCCCCCTTTCACTATTTTTCCTCTTGTAGTCATCCTTGCGCCTGAATTGTAACTACGTCACTTTTAGAGAGGTTCTGAGGGAGAACCGTTTGCACATGTGATAGGTGTGTACTGCACAAAAAAAAAAAAAAAAAAAAAAAAAAAAAACTCTTCGATGTTTCTTATATCACAACCTAAAGTTGTTATAGTGTTTCTTCTCTTTGGCTTCTCTTTGGCTTTGACTTGGAGCTATTAGGGGCACCCGGCTCATGTACTGACCTTCCCTTTCCTGCCCGTCTCCGGCGCCCGTATATCTCTAGAACCTCCTTCTACGGGTTTTCCTGGCTCTGTAGTCTGATTACCTGCAGTGTGTATAATGCTTTTACCGATACTTTTACTGATACTTTTACCGTTTGATGTTTCATTTATCACGGTTTAAGGTTGCTGTACTATTTCTGTTCTTTGTCTTTGTCTTTAGCTTTACATAAAGGTATCCAGAACCATAGACATGTATACTCGCCCCCCTCTTCTATCGGACTCCAGTGTCAGTCTATCAGATATAGTGCAAAAAGAGTTCCGTATGTCTTGTACACCAATTAATACCCATTAGAAAAAAAAGGAAATTATCCAAAAAAGGGAGCCTCCAAAGAAACTATAAGGTTACCGACCTCCTTACTGGAGCCCAAAAAGACAGTGCTGAACTCATGTCTCTTATATCACATTTTTTTTTCCATGTTTTCATATCAGTCCCAATCATTTATCAGTCTCCTCAAAGAGGGGTGTCCCATTTGATTATTTCTATTTTCTTAGTTCTTAGTTCTTAAACAGTAGGACGTTTGTACTCACCACTTCGATGGTTGGAGTGCACTGTGGTATGTACTCACCCGTCCAATAGTTGTCTGCATGAGAGGAGCTTACCGGCTGCTGTAATAGGTTCCAGGGTTTTCCAGGGTTTTCCCCACCTACTATTGTGGCTTGTGAAGTGATGGAAATGCCGGCCGCAGACTGGATCCTCTTGGGCTTAATCCAGGGCTGGTACCCCTTTCTGCTGGACTGCAGGGACTGCAGGGCCACAGAGCCAGAGAGCCGCCCAGCACTGCGTGACTCCCCCCCCCCCCGAGCCCCCCTCCCGGAGCCGCGCGACACGCCTGCACGGCGCATTCGCTCGCACGCTCCAGGGACCCGGGCAGACCAGGCAGACGCCACACCAAGACGCAGGCGCCGCTGCCTGTCAGCCCGGAGAATCAGGGGAGACAAGGGAGACGCAGCGCCGCGACAGGCTAGTCAGCCGGGAGAGTCGAGGGAGACGGGGAAGCCGCCCACGTGACCGCCCACGTGACAGGTACACAGAGCGGAGGAGACCCGTGCAGGTCCGCTCCAGCCAGCGAGAAGCGAGAAGCTGTGTTCCGAAGAGGGAAGGGAGGTGGAAGGGGGGGTTCACCGGCGCCCTAGTGGAGGGAGCGGAGGAAGCGGGGGATCCAGTTCTCTCTCATTTCAGCGTGGACTCGGAGCGTGGCTGGGGAGCAGGCATCCCGTCTAGCTACTCCTCCACACTGACCGCGCCATCTCTAGACTCCTCCCTCTCCAGTCCTTCAGTTTATAGTCCATATAAAAAGATTATAGCAATGTGATAAGTTGTGTAAACATAACATTTCCACAAATGGCAGCCTCCACAAGGGGATTAAAAGCAAAATCCAGCAGGAGCTACAGAGTATAAAAGAGAAGAGAGGCGCCTCTAAGTGTAGAAATATGGTTACATTTAATGAAGGTATAACATTTAGCAACTCACATGGTTGATGATTAAAAGAGGCACATCTAAGTATGCAGGCATCCGAGATAAAGCGATCCACATAGACCGTCCTCCTTATCGCCGACTCTCTCCACTATCAGTCTGCAATCGTGACTGGGAAGACTACCCTGTAGTACAGCAATCTAAAAGCGAGGCTTGAACCCCTCATGGAAGGGACAACATCAATGGCGGTGAGGAGAATGGTCTATGTGGACAGCTTTACCCCGGATGCCTGCATACTTAGATGTGCCTGTTTTAATCACCAACCATGTGAGTTTCTAAATATTGTACCTTCATTAAATGTAACCATATTGCTACACTTAGGCCTGGATTCACGTACGAGTTACGCCGGCGTATCTCCAGATACGCCGTTGTAACTCTGAGTCTGAGCCGTCGTATCTATGCGCCTGATTCTTAGAATCAGTTACGCATAGATTTGTATTAGATCCGACCGGCGTAAGTCTCTTACGCCGTTGTATCTTAACTGCATATTTACACTGGCCGCTAGGGGCGTGTACGCTGATTTACGCCTAGAAATATGTAAATCAGCTAGATACGCGAATTCACGAACGTATGTCCGGCCGACGCAGTACAGATACGCCATTTACGTTAGGCTATTCCCGGCGTAAAGTTACCCCTGCTATATGAGACGTACATGCGGCGTACCAATGTTAAGTATGGACGTCGTTCCCGAGTCGAATTTAGAAAATGTTACGTCATTTGCGTAAGTCGTTCGCAAATAGGGCTGGGCGTCATTATCGTTTACATCGAAAGCATTGGCTTTTTGCGGGTTAATTTGGAGCATGCGCACTGGGATACTTTTACGGACGGCGCATGCGCCATTCGTAAAAAGCATCATTTACATGGGGTCACATTAAATTTAAATAACACACGCCCACATCTACCACATTTGAATTAGGCGGGCTTACGCTGGCCTATTTACGCTACGCAGCCGCAACTTTGGTTTGAGAATACGGCACTTGCCTGTCAAAGTTGTGGAGGCGTAACATAAATAGGATACATTACGCCCGCACAAAGATACGCGCATCTACGTGAATCCGGGCCCAAGAGTCCAAGTGTGAGACAAACAAGCTACTGCCTGCATTTATTTTATTTTTTTCAGCAAAGGTTTTTTGGTGTATAGAATTTTTTTTTACTTTCACTATGGTCATTCGTCTAATATGGAAGAAGGTTCAGCAAGTTGCAATTATGGCAATTCAATTTTAACATGACACAATTCTGACTTACTCACTTCAGTATTTCAACTGCTTTTAGCTTACAGTCTGAGCAGTGTCATCTGCTGAATTTTCTCCAAATATCTTTTTATTACTCTATGCGACTGCCTGCCTGTCTTGCTTAAAGCAGTATAAAACCCAAAAACAAAAATGTAATATATTGTGGCTTGCTTTTTCTTTTAATTAACTTTGGGTGTCTACATTCTGCATAAAGTAGTAAAGCAGACACTTTTGGATAGTAGCATTGTCAGTCCGGGAGAGGGTAGCATTAAGCCTAGTACACACGGCCGAATGTCGGGTGGCATCGTCTGGTTCAATAAAATTGTCCAGCGATGGGTGATCTCCACGCTCCAGCGATGATGTCCAGCGAGGAACACGATCCTTACTCCACCGGAGACACCCCAGGAATGACTGCGGCTTGCCTGGCTGACATCTCTTATGTAGCTGAGGGCGGGGCCACCCGTCATATGACCCCACCCCCCTCTGACGCAAGAGGAAACACTGGGCTTTCCCATTGACATGGATGGGTGGTTTCCATTGCATCAGAGGGGGCGGGGTCACCCATCCACGTCACTGGGAAAGCCCAGCGTTTCCCCTTGCGTCAGAGAGGGGCAGAGTCACGTGACGGGTCACAAATCCCACAAGCATCCTCCCCATGTTGAGGGCATGTGGCCTGGTACAGTTCAGGAGGGGGGGCACTTTCTTGTCCCCTCCTCTTTTCCTGCGGCCTGCCAGGTTGCGTGCTCGGATAAAGGGTCTGGTTTGGATTTTTGGGGGGACCCCACACCATTTTCTTTTATTTTGGCACAGAGTTCCCCTTAATATCCATACCAGACCTGAAGGGCCTGATATGGAATTTGGGGGGGCCCCCACACATTTAATTTTTTTTTATTTTGGTTCCCTGCACAAAATGTAATTTTTGAAGGAAAAAAAATCATTTAAAACTACTCCCGCTATTAATGAATTGTCGGGTCGGCAATACAGATAAAGGTCATTGTCATTTTTTTTAATTACTTTTCTCTGTATTGCCTGGACCGACAATTCATGAATAGCCGCTAGTAAATTTAAATGACTTTTTTTCCTTCAGAAATGACACTTTGTGTAGGGACAATTCTAAGCATGGGAAACATGCTCTACTTTACATGCATACTCTAGACACCCCCAGGTACGAAATTTAAAGGAATATTTCATTTTTATTGTTTCACTTTAAGCATTATTAAAATCACTGCTTCCGAAAAAACGGCCATTTTTAAAACTTTTTTTTTGCATTGATAAATGTCCCCTGGGGCAGGACACAGGTCCCCAAACACTTTTTAGGAAAATAACTTGAAAATTAACCTTTAAAATTAGCACTTTAGAATTCTCCCATAGACTTTTACAGGGTGTTCCGTGGCTTTTCGAATTTGCCGCAAACACCCCAAATTGTTCGCTGTTCGTCGAACTGGCGAACAGCTAATTTTCGAGTTGAACTTATGTTCTAAGATCATCCATAATGGTAATAAAGTGTCACCACATAGAAATAGAAGCCAGATTCCAGCAGGGCTGAAAGGTAAACAAAAGGAGAGGCTAAGTGTAGAATTTTTAAAGCAGTTTAATAATCATCCAATTAGCAACTCACATGTGTACAGAAATTAGCAGTCACATCATGTAAGAAAGGTCCCAAGAAAGTTCATTGTCAGCAAGAGGTCAGTATCCTCCACTCCTGTCTCTGCAAAGCACCTGGATCTCCGTGGAACACTGCTGTGATGATAAACGGCCATGCGATAAAGGAGGAAGCCAACATGATGCTTAGTGCGCAGGTGGCTGGGTGGCATGGATGGATGACATCACCAGAGTGCGATGCATTTCCGAGCATGCGTGCTGCTTGTAGTACAGCAGCTGAGCTCCTTTATCAAGTATATTATGCTTGATAAAGAGTACAGCTTCCGTACCACACGAAGCACACGCATGTTCACTCTGGTGATGTCATCCACACAGGACATGATATTTCTTGGGACCTTTCTTACATGGATATGCCTGTTTATTTCTGTACACACTTGAGTTGCCAATTGGATGATTATTAAATTGCTTTTAAAATCCTACACTTAGAGGCGCCTCTCCCTTTGTTTTTCTAATTCAGCTGAGAACAGAGGAAATGTGATTTTTTTTTTATTAAAAAAGCCAGTTTATTAATGCAAAGACAACGCACACTTTCAAGTTGTACAAAATCTATGTTGTAAGCGCTGCCATTGATGTGAAGAATAATCTGCTTTCCACTGAGTTGTGCTGCCATCTCACACACATGTAAAAAGTGCACAGACTTTTAACCCTCTCAGAAGGAAAAATAACGGTGTTTATATTAGCCAGAATGTCTATAGAGGATTACTGGCTAAGCGATAATTGTTTATGTCAGAAAAATTGTATTTATAATTTTTTTTTATATCTATATAAACATGTTTCTATTTTAAACGGAATAGGGTGTTTTACAAGATGATAGTTTACAATAAATTTCATTAAATGTAATTAGTTGTAATTTGATTTTTAACAAACTTTTACTTGCTGTTCACAAACATGTTAATATAATGACGCCTTTTCATTCAGCTGTTTTAAAGGCACTGCTCCTTTCCCCAAAACATGCAGCCTAAGCAGACTAAACAAAACTATTACCGATATGCTCACAAACAAAGGTTTTACTGTATTCACTTTTTAAGTTCAGGTCCATTTTACACATACTTATATTGACATGTCAGCAGTACAGAGAACCACTAGTTTTTAAGTTGATGTTCTCCTGCTCCTGTGACCATCTCTCTGGTGCCTTCTGCATTAGCTCTGGCACAGGTGTCATCTGCTGGCAAAATAGGTGCTACAATACAGGCCTTCTCCAGCATGCATGTTACACTGGCTGATACATTATTTTGGAATTTTCGAAATATTTTTTTAATTGTTTTTATATTTATGGAATGCAGTGTGGTATCATTCACAACAGGGGATGCTTGGCCTGAATGGTTTATAGACTGTCTATGTTTTTTTAACAGTCAATCAATATTAGAATTTTGGTTTAACTACTTGACATTTCCCTTTTCCCTGGCAGCTGTCACTATAATGAGCATAGATTCAATTGATCGGATCCACCGAGCATTGACAGCCCCGAGGATGGATGGATTGCCGCGGGACGTTATTGCTAAACCGCATTTTTACCGTATCAAAGAGAGAATGATGTTTGTGGCCCGTAATAAACCAGATTTGTCACTTTTCGGTACTCCCATACAGCTCTTTACGGATCTGGCACCGTCCACAGTACAGAAACGTAGGATCCTTCGCCCACTGCTCCAACAACTACAGAACAAGCAGATCAAATATAGATGGTCGTTCCCGTTTAGACTATCATTCACCTATAAGGGACGGTCGCACTCCTTTTCTACGTTTCAAACGGGGGAGGACCTGCTGCTTGAACTTGGAATCATCACACAAGACCCCCAGACATCTTCTTCTTCGCGCCCAGGTGATCGCCCTCTTTCGCCATTATGGAGGGATCGCGGGCGTGCTCAGGCCAAGAGAGCTCAACGCGACACCTGAGTGCCTTCACGGTCCTTTGTCCTCCCTTGGAACTTTCTACAACGGGGTCATCTGGATCCGACCCAACATCGGTTTGAGTTCCTGACCTTGCAGGGTCACTGTCGCTCTCTACGTAATTGAGGCTTTGCCAAGCCACTGGTCCCTTTTCTTCTTCCTTTTTACTTTTTGATTTTGATTTTTAATTTTTATTTCTATGGAAGGAACTGCCCTGATGATAGTTTGTTGTCCCTCCGGACTCTAATAAGGCTATCGGAACTGTATTTCCCAAATCTGGGAATGGGGTTGGGGGTTGAGTTGGCTAATTGTTCCCCTGTGGGGGGGCCGCAGGGGCGGGAACAACCGATGGGGACTCTTCCTGCCTCTGTGTCGCCCCCATCTGGGATATGTGTCGCCGTGGGCAGTTTGCGGTGTTGCACCAGACACGTATGTTCTTGTTACCCCTGATTGTCCTGTTCCAGTAAGTTTTTTTTTTACATGTTTGAGTCGGGGTGGTCTTACATGCCACTTGATTGCGAGACTACTTATTCTCGGACGAGAATAGTACCCTTGCACTTAATGTACCGGATATTGTCTCCGGTGGGGGTTATCCCCCAGGTTCTTTTATACAAAAAACGTATATTTCAACAATCTCAGTTAGGTTGCCTAGGCCTATGGCCTACTAAAATTTGTCTGTCTTCTTACTGTCCTTTTCTAATTCCCTCTTGTTCTCCCCTTTTTCTATGTGAGCCCCGGATCGGCACGCTCTCCCCACGCATCCTGGTCTTGGGAGCCTTGGAGGTCAGCCGCCGCTGTTCCAGCGATCCAGCCCTGCTTTCATATACACGAGGTAAGAGTGCTCTGCCCTGCCACGATGGCCACTGCCTTGTCTGCTGAATATTCTGTCATCAGCCACAACGTCCATGGATTCAATTCCCCAGTTAAGAGGACTAAGGCCTTTCAGTATTACCATAGGCAGAAGGCTGAAGTCCTCTTGCTGCAGGAAACCCATTTTTCTAAAACCTCAGCTCCCCGCTATTTAAACGCTAAATACCCACAATTTTACTTAGCAGGGGGTCCAGAAAAGAAGGGGGGTGTAGCCATCTGTTTTTCAAAGCGGACGCCTTTTACTCCCATCTCTATAATCAAAGACAAGGGTGGTAGGTACATTATGGCGGTGGGACGGTTTCATGATCAGGAGGTCTCCTTTATTTCGTATTACGCCCCTAACACAGGACAGCTTGACTTTTTTAGTAAGATGCTCCGAATATTGTTGCCTAAGGTTCAGGGCCAGGTAATCTTGGGAGGGGATAGTAATATTCCTTTGGACAGAATTATGGACAAATCCGACTCTCTTAAGCCTGTTTTAAGACGTCCACCGATAGCGAGCAGCAAGGTGGCACGACTATTTAATTTACACGGCCTGATCGATGCCTGGCGGGAATTTAATCCCACAGCCAGGGACTTCACACACTTCTCTCAAGCCCATCATACATATTCCAGGATTGATCATCTCCTGATACGCACCCCCTTGCTCCCTTACATTAAATCAGTGAAAATCTTGTCAACCCCCTGGTCAGACCACTCTCCGCTTCAGATCTTCACTGCTGGGCTGTGGGCTAAATCTAAACCCTCCCCATGGCGACTGAATGTGAGCTTATTGAACGACCCTATAACCTGCGCGGAAATCGGTAAAGAGATAGAAGAGTACTTTCAGATTAATAAGACACCGGACACATCCCCTGCGATTACCTGGGTTGCTCATAAGGCTACAATACGGGGGAAACTTATTCAAATAGCGGCTAGGGCGAAGCGGAACAGAGAACGAACGATCGAGCAGTTGGAAACACATTTAGAGGAACTACTAGAAGAACAGCGTAAAAACCCTCAGATTGATATTAGACATAAAATAGACAATGCTAGATTGGCACTCAACCTCAGTTTGACTACACAAGCTGAAAAACATATAAGTTGGTCGAAACATAGGTTCTATACTATGGGGGATAAGCCGACCACAATGCTGGCCAGAAAACTTGTCCCCCGGCCATTTTCACCGACATTGCCAAAGTTGAGACTATCTACAGGTCATACGACCCAAAACCCCGAGAAAATAATTAGCGAATTTTATAAATTTTACACTAAGTTATATAACTCACCAAAAACATTGGATCGTTCCAAGGAAGAGGCATTCTTCAACGACTTGCAGTTGCCAAAATTGACACCAGCACATACGGACCTGATGGATGGAGCCTTTACGGAACCTGAAATCCGAGCCGCAATCAAATCTACTCACCCTACTAAGGCACCGGGGCCGGATGGCTTCCCGGGCCACTATTATAGAAAATACTCAGATGTCTTAGCGCCCCACCTTTGCTCTTATTTTAACGCCTTAAGAAGTGGTAATAAACTCCCCTGCCATGAGAACGCTGCTTATATACATATGATTCCAAAACCGGGGAAGGATCATGGGGACTGTGCCAACTACCGCCCGATTTCTCTTATCAATACAGACTTAAAGATCCTCACCAAAATTCTGGCCCAAAGACTAAATACAATAATTCAAAGCTATATTCACCCTGACCAGGCGGGTTTCATCCCTAATAGGCAGGCTTCTGATCAAACCCGTCGGTTAATTAATCTTATATCCGCGATCCAATCTGATTGGGACAATGGAGGAGTCAGGAGGGGGATGTTGCTATCATTAGATATCCGGAAAGCATTCGATTCCATCTCATGGGACTATTTGTTTAATGTTTTAGAACGTTTTGGCTTTGGACAGTGCTTTTTGGATCTCCTTCGTACATTATATGACTCCCCGAGTGCTTCACTGGTGCTTAAGGGATATTCTTCCCAACCTCTGATGATCAAGCGTGGTACGAGACAGGGTTGTCCACTGTCACCGTTGCTATTCGCGTTGGCGATCGAACCGTTAGCGATCAAAATACGTGCCAGTGTGGACATTCGGGGCATCAACTGTTGCGACTATGAACATAAATGTTTGCTTTTCGCGGACGATTTATTGCTGACCTTGTCTTCACCGATCACCTCCCTCCCCAATTTACTTGCCATTTTACAACCATTCTCTGACATTTCGGGATTAGAAATCAACCACAGTAAATCCAGGGCTCTGAACCTATCGTTACCTAGTAATATCCAGGCTACACTTGAACAGTGCTTCCAATTTCGATGGGAACCGGACGCTCTCCCCTATTTAGGCATACACTTGACCTCCTCCATTAGTCAGCTATACAAAAGAAATTATCCAGGCCTTTTTAAACGATTGACGGACGATTTGGCAAGGTGGCAGTTGCACCCCCCATCGTGGCTTGGCAGATTACACTCGATAAAGATGAACGTTCTACCTCGATTATTGTACTTTTACCGCACATTACCTATATCATTGCCCAGTAATGACCTTAAGCAGTTTCAACGTAGAGTCTTACAGTTTATTTGGGGGGACAAGAGACCTAGGGTGAACAGGGTAACTCTATACGCACCAAAACGAAAAGGTGGACTCGGGTTACCAGATTTGCTGAAATATTTTTACGCTGCACAGGTAGCACAATTGTCGAGATTCCATTCCCAGAGGGCACAAGCTATCTGGATGACCATGGAATCTCATTCATGTCACCCCAGTCCAATCTCCCACCTTATGTGGCTCCCAACTAAGGAGAGGCCGGCCATCCTATGCCCTACTTTGTCATTATCTTTAGATATATGGGACAGACTCTCCAGAACTCATAAATTTAGGTCACCTCATACCCCAATGGCACCATTGTTGCTGAACAAGGCCTTCACCCCGGGTCTCACCCCTCAAGCATTTAACTGGTGGACTAATAAAGGCCTTCTGCGGATAGCTGATTTGTGCGATCATAGGGGTATGCTGACCGAGAGGGCCATGATCGACAAATACCACATGCCCCCAACTGAAGGTTACAGGTTCACCCAACTCACCCATTTCATACAGACTTTGGCTCGTAGGGGCGATCTATCTACCCTTACGTCCATGGAACAATTATGTAGGCAATACGACAAGCTTAAAGGCCACATATCTGTTATATATTCTATATTATCACACGTAGCAGCCAAATTGAACTACATGGTCCAGTGGGAAACCGATTTGCAGGAAACCATTGATCTAGAGGACTGGTGTGAAATGGCGGAGTTGGCTTCCCGTTCTCTCATTAACACCTCTATCATAGAGGCCAACTATAAGGTCTTGCTGCGCTGGTACATGGTGCCAGCTAGACTGGCAACCTTCGTGCCAGGAGCTACGCCTTACTGCTTTAGGGGATGTGGCCAACTAGGAACTATTTATCATATCTGGTGGACGTGTCCCAAGGTCAGGAGGTTCTGGATCAGGGTGTATAATTTTGTTTACTCCCTCACCCGGATAAACTTGCCCAAATTGGCGAAGCAGGCGCTGCTGGGGAGTGGGGGGGTTGAGGCCTCTAAATCCAGCAGACGACTACTAACATTTATTTTTATTTCGGCTAAAATCACCATTGCCAGAAATTGGAGGTCGGCGGCTCTCCCATTTGAACAGCTTAAGGGCAAATTATCCTGGCTGATGTTAAATGAGAGGCTGTCAGCCCTGACACAAGATAAAATGAAATTCTTTCATCAGGTGTGGGATCCTTGGATTCGATACCTCACTAATGACGCCAGTGGGTGCGGGACTTAGTTACAAGTTTCAGTTCTGTGGTTTGGAAATGCCGATCCGTGGCTCCCCCCCCTCTCCCCCTCTCCCTTTTTCTTTCCCCTTTCTCCCTCTCTCTTTCCTTTCTATCCCATTCTCTCTTCTTGACTTCTCTGTCTCGGCTACCTTGATATATCTTTATTGGTATGACCGGATTAAGCCCATGTAGGGTTTCTTAGGCTTTGATATCCTCTTTCCTGGCTTATCCACATTGTACGATCGTTGTCGGTCAATGATTCGAAGCTGAGGGAAATATTTGTTCATAGATAATCTATGCATTCTCTATTGGATTTTGAATTTTGTTTTATTTCTTTGTTTTTTCTTTGCTTATCCTTTGATGTTTTCCTGGTATTCCAACTGGGAACTTAGGGCATTGGATCCCTCGGTATTAGAATTCCATATGCTGTTATGACTGTACAATGACCAGATATGGTTTTTTCCTTTTTTTGAATGTCTATACCATTTTATCCTTTCTAATAAAAAACATTGAAACATAATGAGCATAGATTCTGTGTAAGAATATGTGCACCGTTATGAAAGCTGTGAATCGTATAGAGAGAATAGTACCAGGAACCACTCAGCTATGGCCGCATTCAGTGTCCGTTCTGTACACAGATGTGTCCTAAGTCAGTTAGACATCTTTCTGAAGACTGGGATTATGGCACATGAAATTGCATGAGAAATCCAGAACCAGAAAAGATTTTACATGTATTCAATTAGTGACATTTGAAGGTACATCTCAAAATATAGCTGTCACAGAGTAAGTAAGGGGGGACAGCATTTTTACTCGCCAGGTATATTCTTATTCAGTAAACTGGGAGTTGTTTATAACATGTATGTTATTTTGAAGGGTTGAGAGTTATCCCCTTCTTAGGGTTGCTGCCTTATTCTACTGTTGTGACTGACCTACATACACAATCACTGACCTGACCTGCACACACTGACCTGACTACACTGACCTGCATTGCATACACTGACCTGACTACACTGACCTGACCACACTGACCTACATACACAATCACTGACCTGACCTGCATACACTGACCTGACCTGCATACACTGACCTGACTACACTGACCTGACTACACTGACCTGCATTGCATACACTGACCTGACATTTTATAAATTAAAATGATGCCAAGCAATGTTTGCACACTGATATATACTGCTGCATTATAAACGTATAACTTTTTTTTTAAATTATATGTTATTATATTTTATAGCAATATAGAATGATATAAAGGAAACAGTAAGGACTATACTCTGATAGAAGCATGTACAGCCTGGTTCCTATATAATTACTTTTTAATACATTTCATCTATCTGCATGAGGCTCACCTGCTCTATTACTACTTTGAATTTTAATTCAAGAATAAATTGCCTGTTCTCCAATATCATATACAGTCCTTGAATTACCATTAGTTCTTCTTGAGTGAGAACGCTATGTGAGGCCACTGGGACTTACTTTTCTTAGAGCCAAACTCCTGAGTGTAGAGTGGTAGCAGTTCTAAATTAATCTGGGTCACAGGAATGATTAGCCTGTGCAAATAGCAAGTATACCATAGGAATTCCTGAACAGCTAATCAGATTCATATGTTACTGAACTGTAGACCTTAGAATTAAATCTGGACAAGATTGGAAAACAAATGCGAGCAATATTTTGTAATACATTGTATAATGTGACTAACACTGGAGAGTTGTAATAATGCAGGAACTACCCTATACAGCTAGTATTCTTCAATATTTAATGCCTTCTATAATTCAAATGGAACTTATTGCCTGTTAATATTAATATCTGAAAGCATGGCTCAAACCCAAGAGCATAGCACATGCAATGCACATTGCTCATACGGTATGCACTATGGAGAATTAAAGGCTGCAAGGTACTGCTTTATGATAAATAGGTGAGATATCTCAGAACTGGCAAATTATTTATTATTCCAAGACATTGCTATTGTAAATTATAAAATTCCTGAAGTTTCCTCAGGCATGTTATACTGTGCAAACAGCTCGGACTGAATGACTGAGATCTATGCTGCCCAATTCCTTTAATGACATGAAGGATGTTTATGGAATATAAAACACTATAAAGTACACTGACAAAACTACAAGTGTGATATGTTCTATGTTCTATGTACCTACTAAGATAACAACATAGGAAAATGTTTATTAAAATATATGAAATAGATAACAAAATTATATAGAATGTGGAAAAAGCAGAGTATGCTACATGTCATGCATCACTTCATACCTATTCACATATAATTTAAATGTTTTTACCAGCATATTAAACTCATGTACAGTGGGTGACCGCGATATTGTGTCAATCTTGCTCCCTTTCTCGGCGAGATTTACCACCTACGAGCCCCATCGCGGGAGCCAGCGCCGAGCTGGCTTGCCGGGATGGACACAAAGCCGTCATAGAAGCGACGGGAGATCCGACTTGGATTCCCGCCAATTCTAGCTGCAGCGTTTGGTATGAATCCTGAGAGGGAGAACCCCACGCCAAATTTTAAATAAAAAACTGACATGGGTCCCCCCCCCAGGAGCATACCAGGCCCTTAGGTCTGGTATGGGTTGTAAGGAGACCCCCCCCTACGCCGAAAAAACGATGTGGGGGGTCCCCCCACAATCCATACCAGACCCGTATCTAATGCACGTTACCCGGCCGGCCAGGAAAGGATTGGGGACGAGAGAGCGCCCCCCCTCCTGAGCCGTACCAGGCCGCATGCCCTCATCAGAGCACCCTGTCCCCATGTTGATAAAGACAGGGCCTCTTCCCGACAACCCTAGCCGTTGGTTGTCGGGGTCTGTGGGTGGGGGCTTATAGGAATCTGGGAGACCCCTTTAATAAGGGGGCCCCAGATACCGGCCCCCCACCCTAGGTGAATGAATATGGGGTACATCGTACCCCTACCCATTCACCTTGAGGCAAAGTGTAAAAGATAAAAAAACACACAACACAGGGTTTTTAAAGTAATTTATTAGTCAGCTCCGGGGGCCCCCCTGTCTTCTTTAGCTCTTTTAGCAGGGGGGCCTTCTTCTTCTGCTCTCTGGGGGGCTTCTCCGCTCTCCGGGGGTCTTCTCCACTCCTTGGGGGTCTTCTCCGCTCACCGGGGGTCTTCTCACATCTTCTCCGCTGTCATCTCGGCCCCGGTTCTTTTTCTGCTCGCTCTCCCCTTATTAAAGGGGTCTCCCAGATTCCGATAAGCCCCTGCACGCAGACCCCGACAACCAACGGCTAGGGTTGTCGGGAAGAGGCCCTGTCCTTATCAACATGGGGACATGGTGCTCTGGGGTGGGGGGCCCCGCAGTGTGCCCCCCTGCCCCAGAGCACCCAACCCCCCCTCATGTTGAGGGCATGTGGCCTGGTACGGCTCAGGAGGGGGGGCGCTCACTCATCGACACTCCTTTCCTGGCCGGCCAGGTAGCGTGCTTTGGATACGGGTCTGGTATGGATTGTGGGGGGACCCCCCACGTCGGTTTTTCAGCGTAGGGGGGGGTCTCCTTACAACCCATACCAGACCTAAGGGCCTGGTATGCTCCTGGGGGGGAAACCCATGTCGTTTTTTTAGTTAAAATTTGGCGTGGAGTTCTCCCTCTCAGGATTCATAACAAACGCCGCAGCTAGAATTGGCGGGAATCCAAGTCGGATCTCCCGTCGCTTCTATGACGCGCTCACTGGAATGTGCTTTGTCTATTCCAGCGAGTGCGAGATGTCGGCACCCTGTCGGCAAGAATCAGCGCGATGCTGTCGTGCTGGAAACACATTCTCGGCAACAGGTACAGTATGTGACCAGAGAGAGGGATATCATTTTTCCCCTGTACAAATCATTAGTAAGACCTCATCTGTATATTGCAGTTCAGTTTTGGGCACCAGTTCTCAAAAAGGATATTGGGGAACTGGAGAAAGTACAGAGAAGGGCAACCAAACTAAAGAGGCATGGAGGAGCTCAGCTATGAGGAAAGATTAGGGGAACTGAATTTATTCCCTCTTGAGGAGATTAAGGGGGGATAGGATCAACACGTACAAATACATACGTGGTCCATATAGTGAACTTGGTGTTAAGTTATTTACTTTAAGATCATCACAGAGGAAAGGGGACACTCTTAATGCCTAGAGCAAAAAAAGATTTCATCTCCAAATACGGAAAGGTTTCTTCACAGTAAGAGCTGTGAAAATGTATAATAGACTCCCTCAGAGGTGGTTCTGGCCAGCTCAGTAGATTGCTTTATAAAAGGCCTGGATTCTTTCCTAAATGTAATCTAACTGGGTACTGACATTTATATGTAAAGTTCATCCAGGGAAAGAGGATTTTTTTCCTCTGATGTAGCAAATTGGATCATGCTGGGGTTTTTCACCTTTCCCTGGATCAACTGTGGGTATATGGGATTTCATTTATTACATTTTTTTTGCTAAACTAGATGGACTTGTGTCTTTTTTCAACCTGACTAACTATGTAACTATGTAAGACAACCAGAATAGCTCTTGGCACTTGCCTCGCATTAGGGAAATTTCCCATAATTTCCAATCCTATAGCCAAAACAGGAAGTGAGGAGAAATCTGTTATAAAAGGGGAATTTCTGTTTGCCATGCAAACTAGTGTCTTCACTGGAAAAAAAAACACATCTATCCCTGCTCTGGTGACAACCTAATATTTGGGATTTTTCTTTCACTTTTGGTGATAATAGTAAACAGCACATATAGAGAGGTTCAAATGTGTTCAAAGTATTTAAAGCCCTCGCCACTCTAGTTAGAATCAAAAAAACATGTTGGCTTTAGTTGCAGATCTGCTGGTGAGACCAGCTTCAAGCAGCTTTTTAATACTTTTTTACAAAATGTTACCAAAGACAGTACAGCAACTAAGTTTTATTTAATTTTTTGGTGGGGGGAGGGGGGTTTAGATCTGGTTTTACACTAGGGGCACATCTCCAATGGAGAGATACACTCACCATCCACCTTATTAGGTACACCTGTTCAATTGCTTGGTAACACAAATTGCTAAGCAGCCAATCATTGCATTTAGGCATTTAGAGGTGATGAAGACAACTTACTGAAGTTCAAACCGAGTATCAGAATGGGCAGGAAAGGGGATTTTATTGACTTTGAACATGGCATGGTTGATGGTGCCAGACAGGCTGATCTGAGTATTTAAAAAAACTTCTGATCTACTGGGATTTTCACACACAACCATCTCTAGGGTTTATAGAGAATGGTCCAAAAAAGAGAAAATATTCAGTGAGCAGAAATTGTGTGGACAAAAAGGCCTAGTGAATATCAGAGGTCAGAGGAGAATAGGCAGACTGGTTTGAGATAATATAAAGGCAATAGTAACTCAAATAACCACTCATTACAACCAAGGTAAGCAAAATACCATCTCTGAATGCACAACATGTCAAAACTTGAAACAGATGGGCTACAGCAGCAGAAAACCACACCGGGTGCCACTCCTGTCAGCTAAAAAAAAGGAAGCTGAGGCTACAATTGGACAATAAAAGATTGGAAAAACATTGCCTGGTCTGATGAGTCTCTACTTTCGCTCTGACATTCAGATGGTAGGGTCAGAATTTGGCATAAACCACATGGATCCATCCTGCCTTGTATCAACAGTTCAGGCTGGTGGTGTAATGGTGTGGGGGGAATTTTCTTGGCACATTTTTGGCCCCTTAGTACCAATTGAGCATTGTTTTAATGCCACAGCCTACCTGAGTACTGTTGCTGACAATGTCCATCCTTTTATGACTACAGTGTACCCATCTTCTGACGGGAACTTCCAGCAGGATAATGCACCATATCACAAAGCTCAAATTATCTCAAACTTGTTTCTTGAACATGACAGTGAGTTCACTGTACTCTAATAGCCCCCACAGTCACCAGATCTCAATCTAGTAGAGCACCTTTAGGATGTGGTGGAATGGGAGATTTGCATCATGGATGTGCATGCCCAAATCAGAAGCAACTGTGTGATGCTATCATGTCAATTTGGACCAAAATCTCTGAGAAATGTTTCCAACACCTTGCTGAATCTATGCCACAAAGAATTAAGGCAGTTCTCAAGGCAAAATGAGGTCCAACCCGGTACTAGTAGGGTGTATCTAATAAAGTGGAGGGTGAGTCTATATAAAATAAGGTTCGAAGTGGCAAAACTAACCCTCACTTTTGCAGCATATGTATTTTATTCTGAAGCATTATCTGGTCCTTTTGGAATGCTTTGCATTAAGGCATAGTCCACCTTTTGCATAAAAATAATACATGCTTCCATACTGATAAATAAATAAAATGCAGTTGCGCTCAGTGTAACGTGGGTGCAATGCACAGATTCCTATCAACTATACCTGAAGTCATAGTTCTGTATTGAGGTGTGTACCTTCAGTTATGGGGCTGGAGAAAGCATCATAGGACCAGGGCTCAAGTCCTGTGGGAACGCGTGGGAACGGAGTTCCTGCATTTTATTCACAGCAGGAACTCAGTTCCATTTGCAGGACTAGAGCAGCCGAGAGCAGCCAAACCGCCAGAGCCAATTCTTCACTAAGCGGCGATGCCCAGCTCGAGAACTTGTTCTTTCTAAATCCCGCGATAACTCATGGCAGACCTCCGCAATTTCTCCTGGGAACAATGACAAAAGCTCCCAGGGGACATTGCGGCATCGAGGAAGTGACGGAATACCCGCACACTACCCGATGAATCCATATACAGGAAGCGGCCAGTAACATAAAGGATTACTAAGGTACAGTGGATCGAAAAAAAATCAAAAAACATGTGGTTTAGTAATTATGCATATGAGCGTATCATTTTTTTTTTTTGGTGGGGGAGTGGATCTTGGGTGGGAGTTCCCACACTTTTTTCCCCAGGACTTGACCCTTGCATAGGACTACAAGTAGGGCAGGATTTGCTCTCCCTGCCACCCCAAGGCCAGGTTCCGCAATGCACCCCCTCCCTGATCAACGGAAAATGGGCGGCACGGTTAGTTAAAATATGTTTTGTTTTGTTTTTTTACTTGTTTATCACTTTTTTTATTATTATTATTATTATTATTATTATTATTATTATTATTATTATTATTATTATTTGTAGCTTGTCGCTTACTTTTTTAAATTTTTGTATAATTTTCTTATTTTTTTCCTTATAATTTTTCTTATTCTTTACTTTTTAATTTTATTAATTTCATTATTATTTCTTATTATTTATTTATTTATTATCAATTTTGTTCACTTAACTTTTTTGCTATCACACAGGAGAAAACAATTCCCTGTGTGATAGCAATTGGAGGTGACATGTTCTCTTTATTGACCCTGTCACCTCCAAAACAGGAGTCCTAGCACTGTGCTAGAACTCCTGTCACAGCTGAGATGGGAAGAGCACAGCTCTGTTGTTAACGAGCGAGCGGATTCCCCCATAACTTACCGCCCTTAACTGTATGTTCCGGGCGTCGGGGGACTCCATGCCACTGCCCCAAGGCCTGGCCTCAGTGGCCTTGTGGGAAATCCGGGCCTGACTACAAGTGCAGTGATGTCAATTCACGCATGCTCTATTGAAGAGGATACGTTCCTCTGCCATGATGCCAGACGTGATATGGAGTTTTTGATTCACAGATCTCTGTAAATGGATAATGCAACAGTGTGGGCAGAGTCACACACAGCAGCACTTTATTTAAATAAATACAGGACCCGTCAGGGAAAAGAACCCCCAAATTTCATTGGATTTGTGATATATAAAACATGGTTGGGAAAGGTGGAGTTCTCTTTTAAGTGCAGGGAGCCTAGTTAAAGGGGTGAGGCTTTAGGGGCCACAATATTGGCATATTTATATGGTCAGCATTTAATGTTTACTGATAAAAGCAGGTTCACTTTTACTGCCATTGCAAGAACACTGACATACAAAGAAGCATGGCTGTACATTGTATTGGACTCACTGCTGTGCAGGTCCTAAGGCCTGACACTTGCATGCCTCTTCACAAGACTTAATTAACCCAAATTGCTTTTGGTGTGCAGGTAACAAACCATTATGCGAGAGCCTGTTATGTGTCACTCCTTATATCTTTCAATTTTCATGCTAAAGAAATGTACTCTGATAGGAAAGGACTGTGAAATCATGTATTGTTCTTGGATATTATCAAGTGACTAAATATTCATAACAGCTTTTGTAATCCAGAAATTGATTTTTGAACAATGTTAAACACTGTTCCCTGAAGGAGTATGCATATTTGATTATCTTTCAGTAAAGCTCCACTCTCTGCTGGTCAGCAGCTACAGTACACAACAAGAGATATGAATTTCACAAAGAAACTTTTGTGTCTCTTAATGAGTTCATTTAGTCAATCATGAAGAATCTTCACTAAGCCACTAGGCTCAAAATGCAAACACTGTAATTGGTAAATGCAGGAAAGATAATAATGTAGAAATGCATCCTGAAGGTATTTATTGCGTCAAATACAAAAACAGAAAAACCATTAACATGTTTTATTACAGTTACAAAATAAAACAAGCATTGTCACATGCACTTTGGCAATGGCGTTGGCAATATTGCTAGCCTGCAGGGTTGTATCTCAGCAAGGTATGGTGAGGGGGAGTAGGATATTCCTAGATTGGCCACTATGGGAATGAGGAGTGGAAATAAACTGCACAAGACCTATTTTCAGAATATAGACATTCTGCCTGTAATGGTTGTGCGCATTGGGCCCATAAAAAGCTGTATGCGGCATCCATTTTTTTCATGCCTCAGCTCATCTCAGCCATGTTATCATGTGAGGGGCATGAGTACAGTGGACTTTCCCTCTCTACCCCTCGTTTCAGTTCATACAATCCACAACCCTTAGTGGCGCCCTTATCAATCTCTTAATACACATCTCAGGGGCCGTAAAACTTTCCAGCCTGCTTGCTTGAGTGACAAGAGCATTAACAGACATTTGGTCATAAATATCTCAGTTGGAATCTGTACAATACACATATCTGTCTCTCGGTATAATCCATTATCCGAGTATATGCCATAACTTCTAAAATAATAATACACACAGCCAGAATATAGATATAACACTATATTGTCAAAAGTATTGGGACACCTGCCTTTACACACATTGGGCCAGATTCACATAGAATTACGCCGGCGTATCAGCAGATACTCTGACGTAAGTCCGAATCTAAGGCCGTCGTATGTTTAAGTGTAGAAATAAACAAAAACCAAAAGGTTGACGCTGCGCTAAATTAAATATTGAATTATAAATGTAAATAGCTGCTAGCACTAAATTGTGTACAACAACTTGGTAACATAAAAAAGAAAAAAACAGTGCAGCGCTAGTGAGTGATATTGTGCTCATATAAATTAATAATAAACAAAAAAAGTCATTCTGGAATAAACTGAAAATATAGCCAGAATAGGAAAAAACATAAAAATGCAGATGGATATATGAAGAAAAAGTCTTAAAAAGCCACGAAACAAAGTTCATATGACTCTATCCAGTAATTTTCCTTGTGAAAGAGAAGTGGATTGTGCAGACAATGTGAAAGACTCTTGATTGATGTGAGGTAAGCTGTCACCAATACACCCGTGAGGAAGGATAAGATTGCCTGCTTACCAGATGAAAAGACTGTTTTGCATCAGTCTAATAGGGCCTGTGGGAAGTCTGGTCTCCCAATACCTTAGCCGTCAAGATAACCACGGTATAGCTCAGCATACAATCCGAAGAGTCATAAACCAAAAAAAAGAGAAGAAGGACCTCTCATAGCGTATAACGTTTAAAAATAAAAGAGGGTTTAATAAAAATTGCACTTACAATTAGGCAATATAAATACAGCATGGATAGCAAAACGTCTCCGATCTCTTGTTCCGATGCTTCTCGCTACTCGGTCAGGAAAACACAGCCGGCGTTCAGGACGGAACGCGATGACGTCACGGCACCCTACGATCGTTTCGTCGCTAATGGACTTCAACGGGGGAGTAAGCCGTTGAAGTCCATTAGCGACAAAACGATCGTAGGGTGCCGTGACGTCATCGCGTTCCGTCCTGAACGCCGGCTGTGTTTTCCTGACCGAGTAGCGAGAAGCATCGGAACAAGAGATCGGAGACGTTTTGCTATCCATGCTGTATTTATATTGCCTAATTGTAAGTGCAATTTTTATTAAACCCTCTTTTATTTTTAAACGTTATACGCTATGAGAGGTCCTTCTTCTCTTTTTTTTGGTTTATGACTCTTCGGATTGTATGCTGAGCTATACCGTGGTTATCTTGACGGCTAAGGTATTGGGAGACCAGACTTCCCACAGGCCCTATTAGACTGATGCAAAACAGTCTTTTCATCTGGTAAGCAGGCAATCTTATCCTTCCTCACGGGTGTATTGGTGACAGCTTACCTCACATCAATCAAGAGTCTTTCACATTGTCTGCACAATCCACTTCTCTTTCACAAGGAAAATTACTGGATAGAGTCATATGAACTTTGTTTCGTGGCTTTTTAAGACTTTTTCTTCATATATCCATCTGCATTTTTATGTTTTTTCCTATTCTGGCTATATTTTCAGTTTATTCCAGAATGACTTTTTTTGTTTATTATTAATTTATATGAGCACAATATCACTCACTAGCGCTGCACTGTTTTTTTCTTTTGTATGTTTAAGTGTATTCTCAAACTGAGATACACTTAAACATGCCCAAGATACGACGGCCAGCGCCGTTGTATCTTAGGGTGCAATATCTACGCTGACCGCTAGGTGGCGCTTCCATTGCGGTCGGCGTAGAATATGCAAATGACTAGTTACGCCGATTCACGAACGTACGATTGCCCGTCGTAGTGATTTTACATCGTTTCCGTAAGAGTTACGCGGCGTAAAGATAAACATGCCCCCTAGGTGGCGTACTCAATGTTAAGTATGGCCGTCGTTCCCGCGTCGCAATTTGAAAATTTTACGTCGTTTGCGCTGGACGCCATTTACGTTAACGTCGAAACCAATGACATACTTGCGACGTAATTTCGCACAATGCACAGCAGGAAAATTTGAGACGGAGCATGCGCAGTACGAACGGCGCGGGAACGCACCTAATTTAAATGATCCACGCCCCCTACATGGATCATTTGAATTAGGCGGGCTTGCGCAGGTGGACTTTACGCTACGCAGCCGCAAGTTTACAGGCAAGTGCTTTGTGAATCAAGCACTTGCCGTAAAAAAACGCGGCGGTGTAACGTAAAGGAGATACGTTACGCCGCCGCAGTTATACGGGAATCTGGCCCATTAACTTTAATGGCATCCCAGTCTTAGGGCTCATTATTGATTTGGCCCACCCTTTGCAGGTATAACAGATTCAACTCTTCTGGGAAGGCTGTCCACAAGGTTTAGGAGTTTATCTATGTAAATGTTTGACCATTCTTTCAGAAGTGCATTTAATAAGTCAGGCATTGAAGGGGACGAGAAGGCTTGGCTGGCAGTCTCAGCTCTAATTCATTCCAAAGGTGTTCTTTCGGGTTGAGGTGCAGGCCAGGCAAGTTCCTTCACCCCAAATTTGCTCATCCATGTTTTTTACCTTGCTTTGTACACTGGTCCAAATGATTTGGTGGAGGGGGGATTATGGCATTGGGTTGTTTTTCAGGGGTTGGGGTTTGCCTCTTAGTTCCAGTATAACTCTTAAGGCATTAGCATACCAAGACATTTTGGACAATTTCATGCTCCCAACTTTGTGGGAACAGTTTGGGGATGGTCCCTTCCTGTTCCTACATGACTGCGCACCAGTGCACAAAGCAAGGTCCATATAGACATGGATGAGTGAGTTTGGGGTGGAGGAACTTAAACCAATAAAACACCTTTCGGATGAATTTGAGTGAAGACTTTAAGACAGGCATTCTTGTCCAACATCAGTGCCTGACCTAAAAAATGCGCTTCTTGAAGAATCGCCATACATACCCATAGATACACTGCTAAACCTTCTAGACAGCCTTCCCAAAAGAGTTGAAGCTGTTATAGTTACAAAGGGTAGGCCAGTTCAATAGTCCTGCGGACTAAGACTGGAATGCCATTAAAGTTCAGGCTGGATAATAATTTGCATGTTAGCAGGCTGTACCCAGGAGGTACGCAGAGATATAAGTACCTATAGAAAACTGTATTTGATACATAGTCACAAACATAATCATTCCCAAAAACAACCCCTTCTTTAAACGCTTAATTGGTCAGATGACCTCTATTAACACCCATTTGATGCCAGAGAAAAGGGAATACCAGGACAGTTTGACAACTCCCGTTAACATTAAACCAAGGAACACCTAACAGGACTTGTGAGAGCCACCGTTTTTGCTTATTCGCAGGACTTTGCTGAAACCAGGATTTGCAAGTATTCTTTCATTTCAACAATTTTTTTTTTTTTTAATTTCTCTGTTGTTTTATTGTCACTTTATTTATTTGTAACACCCTTTTTCTGTAAATATCTTATTTGCACCATTTTAAGCTTTTCATTATTAAACCCTATTTTAAAAAGTGTTGGAATTGTCTCCATAGCTTTTAATGCCAATTAAAATAATCCCTGTCTCTTAACTACTTCAGCCCCGGACCATATTGCTGGTCAAAGACCAGGCCACTTTTTGCGATTCGGCACTGCGCCACTTTAACTAACAATTGTGCGGTCGTGCGACGTGGCTTCCAAACAAAATTGGCGTCCTTTTTTTCCCACAAATAGAGATTTCTTTTGGTGGTATTTGATCACCTCTGCGGTTTTTAGTTTTTGCGCTATTAACAAAAATACAGCGACAATTTTGAAAAAAAAAAATTTTTACTTTTTGCTGTAATAAATATCCCCCAAAAATATATAAAAAACGATTTTTTTCCTCAGTTTAGGCCGATACGTATTCTTATACCTATTTTTCGTAAAAAAAAAAAATCGCTTTAAGCGTTTATTGATTGGTTTGCGCAACATTTTTAGCGTTTACAAAATAGGGGATAGTTTTATGGCATTTTTATTAATATTTTTTTTACTAGTAATGGCGGCGATCAGCGATTTTTATCGGTACTGTGACATTATGGCAGACACCTCGGACACTTTTGACACATTTTTGGGACCATTGGCATTTTTATAGCGATCAGTAATATAAAAATGCATTAATTACTATAAAAATGCCACTGGTAGGGAAGGGGTTAACACTAGGGGGCGAGGAAGGGGTTAAGTATGTTCCCTGGGTGTGTTCTAACTGAAGGGGGGGTGGACTGACTTGGGGAAATGACTGATCACTGTTCATACATTGTATGAACAGACAATCAGGCATTTCTCCCCCTGACAGGACTGGAAGCTGTGTGTAACGAGCGATCGCAGGTGCCCGGCATTGATCGCGCCCGTAGGGGCACGCACGTCAGCATCAGGGGCGAGCGGGGGGCGTGCGCACGTCCCTATTGGCTGCTCGGCGAGATGGCGTAGATATACGTGATCTCGCCCCGGAAGAGCCGACTTGCCGCTGTAAAACTGCAGCGGCTGGTCGGCAAGCGGTTAAAGAGTGATACTGTATATAATCTGCTGAACACATCTGCCTGTGGTGACAGTGTGTGTACAGACGTTTATTGTTCATAATTGTTATTGCTAATCTTGTCATAGTTCTGACTCTTTAGTAAAAGTTGGTGGTGGTAGTTAAAGGCTTAATTGCCTAATTAACTAAACCCAGTGCTCACAGGCGCCTGGCATCTGGATTGTGGTCCCGCAAGCTGTAAAATCTTTGTGCTGGGTGCAGCTAAGAGTTGCATTGTTACTTAAATGACAATCATGGTGTGAGATTGGCCAGTCCTTTTTCACTAGTTGGTGAGGGGGGAAGGGGTTTGAATGTATAGGCAGTCTTGACAAGATGCATTAAGCAATGGTCTACAGTGATTTCCCCACCCAATCATCTCACCAGTGTTATGTAACTCTTTCTTCTAAGCAGTTGCGTCTAGTGTCTGTACAGTATTCACTCTTAATATTGAGAGCATATGCCCAACTATGACAATAACAAAAATAAGGGGTTATAAAGAATGATCATAATTTCTGCATCTGCTATCTTTTTTGCTGCAAAATTCTGGTTGACAAATTGTCCAGTTTAATGTGAGGTCAATACAAAAAACATATGTCACTGCCCCTACCTATGACTGGTCTATACAGTAGGGAGCGATGGAAATGGCGCGTATACATACAAAAACAAGATAGAATATCCAAGCTCAAACTTACTGACCAAACAGCAACCAACCAAATTCACCTGTCTAACAGTATGCGTTAAAAACAGAGGTTTAGTTGCACGCATTTGCAAATGCATGTGTAAGCTGCAGGCCCCGTCAAGGATCTCTGTGTACTGCAGTCCTAACTCTAAAATTTAAAGTCTCCTCAGTGGAAGCACATGCTTGCTGATGGATAGATAAAGGGGCAGGTGACTGGAGGTAGCCTAGCCCTCCTTAAAGGGGCAGGAGCACACTAAACACCCAGCACATCGAAGCAAAGGTGCCAGTGCGTTGCCTGACAACAATGACATCAATACAAAAAACAAATGTCACTGCCCCTACCGATGACTGGTCTATACAGTAAGGAGCGCTGGAAAGGGCACATATACATACAAATTGTCTAGTCTAATGTGAGGTCTGCATAAATTAGTGGTCTCTTTTACAAATGACTGGAGAAGAATGAATAGCCATGCTAGCATGTAAATTCTGGCAGTGTGATATTATGGCTCTAATGGTATTAATGAGTGTGTGGTGCAAGTTAAGAAGTTTTTACTTAAATTCAGATTTGAATCTCTATTTCGGATTAATGTAATAAATAAAGAGAACATTCCAGTGAAAATGTGGCATTGTTTGAAATCATCAGGGAATGGACATTAATGCATTTTAGTTTTTTGTATCCCTAAATATTCTCTCATTAACTGAGAACACAACATCATGGGGTTGAACTACTAAAAGTAGGCTGTTCATTTTGCAAGAGAATTTGCACCAGAACTTAGCACAGCTTTGCTGACTTGCATCATCCAACTACACACAAGCAAACATGTTGTTTTGTACCTTACTGGGTATTCTTTACAAAGTGAAACTTCACCACATTCACTAACAATACAATCTCTGCATAATACAACTTCCCTTGCAAATTGAACAGCCTATCTTAACTCCAATGCTAACTCTCAACTAGCAATGACATAGTAATCACTTTGTTATGTTGATCAACAAAATCTTAGGGGCAGATCTACTGATACGCCGGCGTACTTTCAAATTACCCGCGTCGTATCTTTAGTTTGAATCCTCAAACCAAGATATGACGGCATCTGGGTTAGATCCGACAGGCGAACGGCTTCGTATGCCTTCGGATCGTAGATGCAATACTTCGGCGTCTGCTGGGTGGAGTTTGCGTCGTTCTCCGCGTCGGGTATGTGAATTAGCTATTTCCGACGATCCACAAAAGTACGCGCGGCCGTCGCATTCTTTTACGTCATCTCTAGTCGGCGTTTTCCGGCGTATAGTTAAAGCTGGTGTTTTGCGGCGTATAGTTAGATTTGCCATGTTAAGTATGGCCGTCGTTCCCACGCTTAAGAAAATTCGTACAAAAATTGTCATCGACAAAGGCTTTTTTTTGTTGTTTATTGTTTCTGATCATGCGCAGTCTTTTGTTTCTGATTTCACTCACACAAAAATTGTACAAAAATGGTACACATTAAGTAAAAATCGTTCATTCTTTTCCCCTACGAGAACATTTTGGAGCTTGTCCCTTCAGAAGGTCGAAATCGGCTGTAAAAAGTTGTGAACACACTATACGAAAATCTTATGAAAGTTCTTTAGATGAAAATTCTCGCCTGATTTTCTCTGGTCGAATTTGTTTATTGAAATTTTTAATTCAGGAACAGGTTCAAAAGTGATACAGGAATATACAATAGTAAGGTACAGTTTAACATTATAATATGACTAAAGATACTGTTGTCTCATACTTTAATCAAGAGATTGTAAACTCAGAATGCATGTCTAAACCTAGACTATAATAGAATAATGGCGCTTTAAAATAAATATAATTTGAGAATACCTAAAGTTCTTAGTAAAAAAAAAAAAAAAGTGTTGAGGGGTTATCGCTCTCTTATTTCAAGTGGTTAATTCCAACGGTTAGTAACATCATATAAGCAAGAGATATAATTACAAGTAACGCTATGCGAACCTGACAGAGAAATAAATATGAAAAACGAAAGGGAAAGGTAAAATAGCAATAAGATTAGAAAAGAAAGAAAAGAGGAGAGAGGAATGGAAATGAAATAGAAGGGATCTCCGAGGCAAGGCATGTTTCCAACATACAGTATGTTAAATGTGTGGAAATGAAAATGCATGAGAAATTTACCCAGGCATCAATAAGGTTACATAGAAATTAGAAGAAAGATAATGTGTCGATCAAAGGAAGCCATATATTCTTGAATTTAGGAATTTTGTCATGCCTTATAGTCTCTGTTTTGGCATGAACCATGGCTTGGTTATTTCTACATTTAGTTTCATTTAATATCAGGTTATGAGTTTTCCAGGCTTTATTGATTGTTTGTTTTGCGGCTGTAGTGATCTGTAGCATTAGCTTGAACTGGTTACTAGAAAGAGTTGTCGGCTTTAAATTCAAAAGTGCAATCAAAGGATCAGGAAGGATGGACATTGCAAATATAGTCGAAATCATGCAGAATATGTCGTCCCAAAATCCTTTGACAAATGGACAGGTCCACCAAATATTAAAATGTGATCCAGGTTCAGTACAGCCTCGAAAACAAGGAGTAATTGGGGGCAAATTTCACAAATTCTATTAGGAACTAAGGGCCAGATCCACAAAAGGGTTACGACTGCGTATCTGCTGATACACCATCGTATACCTGTTTCTATCTATGCGGCTGATTCATAGAATCAGTTACGCATAGATATCCCTAAGATCCGACATGTGTAATTGTTTTACACTGTCGGATCTTAGGATGCAGTACCGTGGCCGCCGCTGGGGGCATTTCTCGTCGTAAACCAGCGTTGGGTATGCAAATTAGCACTTACGGAGATCCACAATGGTTTTTCCCTTCGTGAAGTCGCCGTAAGTGTTAGTTTGCCGTCGCAAAGATAGGGCTGCTTTTACAAAGTGTAAAGTTAGTACACCATGTAAAAGTATACCTGTCTTTCCCGCGTGGCTGTCAAATTTTTGAAATTTTTTTTTTCCCCGCCGCATCTCTTTTTTACCCGTCGCGATTCCCAAAACTCGGCGCAACGTAACGTAACGCAAAGCACGTCGGGAAAATAGCGTCGGGAGCATGCGCAGTACATCCGGCGCGGGAGCGCGCCTAATTTAAATGGGACTCGCCCCATTTGAATTGGTCCGCCTTGCACCGGACTGATTTAGGATACACCGCCGCAAATTTCCAGGTAAGTGCTTTGTGGATCGGGCACTAACTTGGGCAATTTGCGGCGGTGTAACTTAAATCATGAAAGTTACGTTGCGCCCGCTGGTTGTGGATCTGGCCCTAAGGGCCAGATTCACAGAAAACTCCGGCGGCGTAACGTATTGTGTTTACGTTACACCGCCGCAAGTTTTCAGCGCAAGTGCCTGATTCACCAAGCACTTGCGTGTAAACTTACGGCGGTGTATCGTAAAGACGTCTGGCGCAAGCCCGCCCAATTCAAATTGGGCGTGTACCATTTAAATTAGGTGCGCTCCCGTGCCGGACGTACTGCGCATGCTCCGTTTTGAAATTCCCGCCGTGCTTTGGGCAAAGTGATGTCATTTTTTTGAACGGCGACGTGCGTAACCTACTTCCGTATTCCCGGACGTCTTACGCAAATAAAAAAAATATTTGAAATTCGACCCGGGAACGACGGCCATACTTTAACATGGCTCATTTAAAGTTAAGCCATGTTAAAGCAGTCGTAACT
This sequence comes from Rana temporaria, assembly GCF_905171775.1. Lineage (NCBI taxonomy): Eukaryota > Metazoa > Chordata > Amphibia > Anura > Ranidae > Rana > Rana temporaria. Next base: position 277,091,165 of record NC_053492.1, on the reverse strand, counting down.
TTGCGATGGGAAAAAATTACTAGCGACGACGTAACGAACGCGAAAACCTTTGTGGATCGCCGTAAAACCTAATTTGCATACCCGACGCTGGAAAACTACGCAAACTCCACCCAGTGGCGGCCGAAGTATTGCATCCTATGATCTGACGGTGTAAGTCAATTACACCTGTCAGATCTTAGGGCTATCTATGCGTAACTGATTCTATGAATCAGTCGCATAGATACACTCAGAGATACGACGGTGTATCAGGAGATACGCCGTCGTATCTCTTCTGTGAATCTGGCCCTAAGTACCAACGTGTAAGTACTTTATAGTTGGTTCCTAAAGCAGTTATATTTTGAGAGGAAGATTTCGTAGTTGTCCAGATCTTATCCTATATTGCTGTTTCCAAAGAGAATCCAAGGTCAGATTCCCACTTAGCTACATATGTGGACGGGCCAAAATCTGATTTAGAAATGAGTTGGGCATATATGTTTGAAATTAGTCCTTTTGCATGAGGTCATTTTTACATATGTTTTCAAAGTATGATAATTTAAAAAGGAGGATTTTTAAGGAACAATAAGAGCGGATAATGAGGGGATTGCAAGTCACACAATTTAAATCTGTCCCATATTACGAGGGATTGTTTAGTTATCCGATTTGTACATTTTTTCCGGCAAGAGGGCTGTAACCACAAGAGATTGGAGATTAATAATGGGTTACAATCTATACATTCCAGAGCTACCCAAAGTGGTATTTTACTGGTTGTATGGTATTTAGATATTTGTGCCAAATGAGCCGCATTGTAATAAGAAGATATATTAAGAAATCCGAGACCACCTTCAAGTTTTGGAAGATATAATATATGTTTGGGCAAGCGGGGTTTTGAAGAACCCCAAACAAAAGTTGTTAACTTACACTGCATTATTCTTAAAAAATATGTTGGGACCGAGATAGGTAAAACCCTAAAGAGATAAATAATTTTAGGTAATATGGTCATCTTAATAACATTAATTTTATCAATCCAAAATATAGGGAGAGAAAATAATAAATTGGTAATTTGTCGTAAAATAGGTGAAAAATTTGTCTTGAATAGTTCTGAGAGAGGAGGCGTAAGATTAATTTCTAAGTATGGAAGACTGGTAGTGGACCATGAGAAGGGAGAGATGCTTGTGGCAGTTGGACATCTGTAGGGGATAGGGAGATATTTAGTGCCATATATTTTTGGCGATTAATGACTAGGCCAGAAAATTGCACAAAATTATCAAGTTTTTCAGATGAGAGTAGGAGCGAAAATATGTGGTAAGGACATAAAGATAAAAATGTCGTCTGCAAAGAGACAGGTTTTATGATGGTGTCCAGCTAACTCAAGGTCTTTGGTTGAGGGATCAGAGCAAATTGATGGGGAAAGGGGTTCAAAAAGTAAGGCAAATATAAGTGGGGATAGTGGGCAACCCTGTCTGTACGAGACAGGGTTGCCCACTATCCCCACTTATATTTGCCTTACTTTTGACATCTGCAGAGGTACGCTCTGCAGATGTCAAAAGTGTTTGAATTATACCCTGAATATTTTACATATGCTTTAGGCTTATCATATAAAGAGGAGATCCAACTAAGGAAATGAGGGCCAAATCCCCATTTTTGTGGGACATAGCGTAGGTAAGAAACTGTATTGAATGCTTTTTTGATATCTAAAGACAGAAAACAAAAGTGGGATCTTCCTTGATTTGGCAATATTCATCAATAGTGCCGCTCTACGGATACCGTCCCCCGATTGACGTTTTGGGATGAAGCCTACTTGATCTCTATTTATTAGAGAGCCAACTATATTATTTAGGCGAGTTGCTAAAATTTTCGCTAAAAGTTTGATGTCTAAATTAAATTAAGCAGTGAGATGGGTCTGTAATTAGAGCAAGATGTTTCATCAGATGGGGGTTTAAGTATCATTGAAATAATTGCAGTTAAAGTTTCATTTCTAAAGGAATGTCTGTTTAAAGGGAATTAAGGGCTTCAGTCAATATCAGAGCTATGATAGAAGCAAATTTTTTGTAGTACAAGGCTGAAAAGCCATCCGGGCCTGAGCGTTTTATTTAACTTAAGGGATTTAATGGCCATCAGGAGTTCACTAGTGGATATAGGGTTTTCAAGGCACTGGCGATGAGCAGGGGAAATAATTGGGAGAGTGAACTGTGAAAAGAAGGAGTCTGCTGAGGTCTGATCTAGAGGGTCTTCCTTGTTATATAGGGAGGCAAGATGTTTTTGGAAGGCACATTTTTATAAGATTACTGGTATACGTATCTTATATCTTAAATCGTATTGGTTTAGAGGGGCGATTTATCTTTTTAAGAGCACGGGCAAGGATTGTAGTAGGTTTATTGGCTTTAAAATAAAATAAGTGTTTTGGCTTTACTTATTGTTTTATCTGCTGAGTCCGAAAGGAAAAGGTCAAGATCAAGATGTGCTCTATCTAATTTAAATGTTATCGCTGGCGAGGGGTTAGATTGGAAGAGCACATGTGCAGAATTAAATTCTGCTTCTATTTTTTTTGAGACAAGATGCCCGGCAAATACAAACACCTCTGATCACCGGTTTATGCGCTTCCCAAAGTGTCATTGCGGAGATGTCAGGAGTTGCATTATTAACCAGATATTCCTTTAAAGCTTTCTCTAGTTCTAGGGAATGATATGGATGTAATAATATAGAATTATTGATAAGCCATGTGGGGTCTTGCGTTTTAGGAATTAAAGAGGTGAATTTTGTTAGTACAGCACTATGGTCCATCAACGCATATAAGTCCTCCGTCCACGCTGGTATAAGTGAAGAGGAAAGAAGTTCTGGGGACATGCCTATTGCAATCAGTATGTGATCTATTCGGGAGATCGACTTATATGGATGAGAATAAAAAGGTAATTGCCGTTTGGTAATAAGTAATTGTTGGAATGTATGTTTTTGCGAATTAGAAGTGACAGGTATTGGAGATTTGTCTAAGAATGGATATAGGACTTGATTCGAATCACCACAGATTAATAGCGTGCCCATTTTGTGGGTATCGATCACATGTAGCAAGTGGGAAAGAAACAATGTTGGAGTTTTGTTCGGGGCATAATAAGATACCACTGCAATTGGGGAATTGGAAAGAAACCCTGTTAGAATCAGGTATCTCTCTTCCGGGTCCTTGATCTCTTTTTGGAGAGAAAAAGGTGTTCTGCGATGGAATACCACCAATACTCCTCTTTGTTTGTTTCAGCAGAAGCCGTAAAAACTTGTGTGTAAAAAATATTTAGGAGTTGCCGTCACAGTAAAGTGAGTCTCCTGGAGATGTATGACATGTGCTTTGGTTGATGCCAGTGAGCGAAGTTAGTTTCTGTGGTACATTTAATCCCTGCACATTTAAAGTAAGTACATTTAAGGGAGCCCTAGGAAGGGTATAAAGGTCATATAGTCAATATTAGTCTTTACAGTTTGCGTAGTTGCACTTACCTCTGAGACGAGTAAGAACCAGTAGAAGAATAGGAAAAAGTAAGTAAGAAAAGGGAGGTGAATAAGGTCATAATAGGCAATTAACATTAAGCTTAATTATGTGGATAAGTAAGAAAGTGGCGTACTGGGTGTGCAAAAATACGAACCCAGAGGCCTAATAGCAATCCAGGAAATGTCCCCAAAATAACAGGCAGGAGAAATACCCAGAGATAGAAAGATGGGGAGAGCACTGACAGTCTCCCGAGACCACGACAGCTAAAATATATATGTATAAGATAAGGTACATTAACACCCAAAGCCGGCTATATTATGCTATAAGTAAGGGGATAGGAGGAAAAGGGACGGGTAAAAAGTGGGCAGGTAGAGAAAAAAAGGAGGGGATGGGAAAGGAGGGTGGAAAGGAGTAGGAAAACATTGAGCTGAAGCATATTACATGTCTATTGAGGGTATAAACGTATTTATTAGGTTAGTTAACCATTTAGTTAGTAAAGGTAAAAGGAAAGGGGAGAGAAAAAGGGAAGGAAGTTATACATTTCGTATACAAAAAGTATATTTTCTAGGAAAGATGAGGTTAGGGGTTAAAGTGAGCTCTATTCACTCATAATGTTATCAGTTTAGGATGAACTTAGGGTAACAATGTTAACATTTGCCAATACATCTAATGGCATAAAAAAAGGAAAACAAAAAGCAGAATATGCTGGTGAAATATCATCCAAAAAAGAAAAAAAGAGAGAGAATTATAAGGATCTATTAGTCCATTGTATCTGCTAGGACTTCATCGGGAGAATTGTGGCAAATGCGTTTAGATGAGTTATTGCGACTCCAGTCATCTTTGGTAGTAGAGGAATCGCGTGGTGGATCAGGTGTAGTGCGATGGCACGAACCACTTGAAGTAGAAAATTTATCCAAGAGATGCAGCATTTGAAGGGTATTTTGCAACTCATTATATGATCTGCAGGTGTATTTGGTACCTTGATAGGTGAAATGTACAGAAAACGGGAATCCTCATTGATAAGCTGTTTGATTTTGTTGAAGAATTTGAAGAAGAGCTTTTAAGGCTCGCCTTTTAGCGACTGTAATTGGGGAGAGATCAGCAAATAGCTGGTAAGGATAACCCTGAAAAGTGAGATAGTCTTTTCCTCTTGCTGCAGCCAAAATTTGCTCTTTGGTACGAAAAAAATTGAATTTGTGCGATAATATCGCGGTGTGGACCTTCAGTTTTGCATGGCATTTAAGGCCCTATGAATTTTATCAAGTTACAGTCGATCGATTGGGATTGACAGCATTAGTTATTGAAATAAAGCAGAGATAGTTAATTGAAGATCAACAATTGCCTCAGGATATCCACGGATGCGCAGATTTGAGCGCCGTGCCCTATTCTCACAATTTTCAAGACAAGACGCATTTGCAAAGTGAGATTTTCCTCTTTAAGATTTTCCAATTCACAAACATGAGACTGTACATTTGTTTCCACATCTACTCTATTTTCTAAATCTGATGTACGTTGGCCTAATGCCCCGTACACACGATCAGGCTTTAGCCCGGCCAAACTCACATCGGAATCCTGAAGGAATTCCATTGAAGTAAAAGAGAACATGTTCTCTATCTAAACTTCGATGGAATTCCTTGGAAAAAAGTCCGATGGGGCATACACACGGTCGGAATTTCCAATGGAAAAAGTCAGTCAGACCTTTTCCATCGGAAATTCTGATCGTGTGTATGTGGCTTTATTCTCCGATTTCTTTAGTCAGGCTTTCTGTGATGTGTTTTGATGTCTGCTTCAGTGCTTTTTGCAACATCTTTTCAAACTGCTTTATAATATTAGGATGTAAAGTACTGTATCTATTTTTGCAGTTTGTGAAGAAGTAGTGTATTCAATGTCAGATTCAGCTGTGTCATCCTGTGGCTGCTTTTTCTAGCACTGCTTAGCAGCACGAGAAGAGCTTGTGTGAGGTGAGGGGGAGGTGCCATTTTTGACATGGCCCTGGGCTGAGCATCGCTAGTATTCTTTTTTATTGTACTCTTTGGACGAGCCCCGCCAAACCCCATAATCAGGCCCCTGTACCTCAGTGAAGGTATGCCGCTCTTTGTATACTTCACCTGAAGCCATGCGGGTGTTTTATCTGGCCGTGGAGTCCCGGGAAATACAGAGCCTCAGCGGGACATGTCTGCCTGATTTTCTTATAGTGTGTACGAGGCTTTAGGATTTGGGTTTGTTTATCAACAAATACATTGAACACCATGGTACTACTGACATGATCACCACATGTCTTAGTAAGAAAACAAAGCCCTGAATTTTTTTTTTCAATAAATGTTTACTTTAGCAGTCCACTTGATAACTTTGAAACAAATTTCAACCAAATTTTGACCTCTGTGAAATTTGTAATTTCATAGCAAAATCAAGTTTGAAAGGTGAATTGAAGTAGAATTATAGGCATTTTTTTTACATTTTGGACAGAATAAGGGAGATTTTTTTTTGTCATTTGTGTCCCATTGTGGAGATTTCCATTCACTTCCTATCCCATAGCCAAACAGGAAGTGAAGGGAAATCTCTGCAAATTAGGGAAATTCCTTGGGGACCCCCAGGTCACCAACACTAGTGTCCCCATTGGGACATTTTCCCCTTATTACTTTTCTGGGGACCCAAAACTTTAAACCCAAAATTTAGGATTTTCTTTTACTTTCACTAAATAGGAAAAATAGAGAGGGCAAATCTCCATAACAGGGACACAAACAGCAATACAAACTGTCAGGGGCTATAATCCCTCTCCACTCCAAAAATAAAAAAAAGTTTTCCCTTTGTTATACTTTAACTCATTTTATTCATATCTTCCAATGCTCCATTTAGCCTCTGGGAAAGGGAAAGTCCTGCAGAAAACACCAGGTTGTGAGGAGGAACTTGTTTAGGACTAGGGTTTCTCTTTTCTCCCCAATGTGACAGCTCTGGGCTAATCACCATACCCCAGTACTTTAATCTGGGAGAAAGGGATATAAAACATTTGCAACCTATATCTGTATTTGTTTCCCTCTTGGTGGCTGAAATAACAGCAAAAATGCAAAGGGAATGTATATTCGGCTGGGAAGGAGGCAGTTAAGTGAACCTTTTACCCTGAATATGTGAAGAATAGGCTACTTTAAATCTATGGTTATTGGAAAGGCTTCACAACTCCTACAAGGAATATAGACAATTGTGAGCACAAGTGTTGCTTTGTACAGCTAATGGGATGGGGACAGCCAAGTAGGATAGGAAATTGGTAATAGACTGTACTTTTTTTCCCATGATTTTTGGTTTTGGCAAGGTCAAACCAGGGCAATTTTTAAACCAAATTTAGAAGCAAAATAAATATTAATTATATATTTCTTCTCATTAAGTACAGCTCTAAATGATTCTATGCAATTTGAACATTTTAAGTTAAGCTAAAGTAAATAACATTTTTTTACAAATTAAAATTTGATTTAAATTAGTTGAATGGTTTTGGTCAAACTGATTAATTCATGAATTAATGAAAATCCACTTTTTAGCTTATAATAGTTTTACAATTAGAAATATTACAGTTGATGTGCTATTATTTAAACTTTAGGCTGGATCAGGTAAAAAATGCGCAATTTTATTTTAAATTGAAAAATTAACCAACTGCATTTTATACATTCAGATAATTTAACCACTAATAAGAATGTTACAAGTGTAGTGTTATGTCAAATATTACATTACCATGGTCAAATACGAATGCAAAATTTGTAAAAAGATTAAACTTGCTGGGGTAAATATCAGTTTTATTTGATTTGTCTCTTTGTTCTCTCTCCATCCTACAGAGAAAACACATCTTATTTGCTGGACATTTGCAGCCATTGTACGTTGAACTGTAAATGCCAGTCCAGGAGGAAATGCCAAGAGATATCTTTTTTACCATAAACAAATGTAACATTGGACAAATAAATTACATACAAATAAAATAAAATAAATTATAAGCCCTACCCCGATCTTGTCCAATTAATCATGACTAGTTGCCTGTGACATTGTATTATTTACTTCACCATATTTCCTAACCAATTAAAGAACACAGAAATAGTCACTGATTTATTGAATACAGCTTGAGACTATAATTACCGCAGCATCGGCTGTCAGAGAGATGCATTTATTATGGTCAAATCTGCAGAGCACTTGAGTACAGTAAAGCCTATCACTTTAGCAGTTAAATGGGGCTAGTGAAATATGGCATTGAACATCAATAAACTAATTCACTAGCTGCTTTATAATCATGAATGAAGGATAGACAAATGTGAGAAACGGTGAGTTCAAAAAATACCAACCATTAAAGCCTAATAAACTTTTGCTCTACAACTGCTTTCAGCCTCAAACAATGTGTTTTGCTTGCTTATAATTGTAATAATCTGTTCCGTGTTCTTGCCATACAGGCATGCCTCAGTTTTTAGATATGACATTTTAAAAATGTTTTTATCTTAATCTGACATCATTTTTATTCCTTTACTTAATCTAGTTTTACTTTGTTTTTGTATTTCTAGGTGCATTGCTTAGATACATCCAGTCTAATATAAATGTAAATGCAATGTAAAACTGTAATAAAAAATGTTTCCTAAGTATATATGATAGTATGATCTGTCTGAACTAATGATGACCGTTCAATAAAAAATAAATAAAAAATGATTGTAATAAAGAGTACACATTCCACAATAGTAGCACATGCTGCCCTGGTGGTGGATTTATATAGTGCATATTATTTTTTCTAGTGCTACATATATAGGACCAATGCCAGGTTAGTCATTAGTATATAATGCAGATTCCATGGTAGGTAACTGTATATAACCTAGAGGGTTTATATAGCCCATTTCTTCTTATCTGCGAGAAGTGCCTAGCAGTTAGTGCTGATTTACTGGCAAGTAAGTGTCTATTTCTTGGCACAGTGTTCAAGTCACACCTTATTATACAGTATATAGGGCCCTTAATTCAGTCCGGATCTGTAAAGGAAATTTGTAAGTTCTGTATATAATTGTATTCTATTTTGTATGTATTGCATACTGCACTCATTGTACACATGGCACTAATAATGTTTTCATTACATGTTTGCATTCTTTTGAGTCCTGATTAGAATTAGCATGCCTATGTTACGCCCCTTGTTACCACAAAAGTACAATTGTAATATTAACGTGATACCTATGTAATCATGTGTATAAAAACCTTCAATTGCTTCATAATAAAACAGAACAGTTATTTGTAAATATGCAGAGTGTATCTTTTGTGTCTGTTCCCTACTGCAGTAGTTATTATTAACTTGGAACTACTAATCAATATGAGGATAGGAGTTGCCTATCTATTAAATTTCCAAAACAGATCCTAAAATGTTCAGTGAGTATTCTGAACTTCTAGTGGTAGCACTTGCAATTACCAGCTGTTGTATCTGTATCATTTTTGTTATTCACTTCTTAGGACTTTGACTGGTCTTCATATACTGTACTTCATATTTTGCATTATGAAAATATCAAAGGCTAATTTGCCAGAGGAGAAGGTATGGCAGGTTTGACAACAGATCAGTTGCTCTCTTATAGAAGCTTGGTATGTCAGAGAACTGACAGGGAAAAAAAGTATTGAGCAACTAACTGATCTTGTCATGAATATGCAACAAGCCTATCTGGTTACCTGATCTCCATGTGTCCATTAGAGGCTGACCCTGTTCTGGTTTCCCTTTTTATCACTTCCTCTTCCTGTATGGCTCCACCCTAGTCCATCCCAGGAAGCCTATATTAACCGTTGCTCTACAGGTCTGCAGTGCTGTTCAACAGTGTTCCTATGCTTAGTTCCTGTCTGCAGTGTAGTTGCTAGTTCCTGTTTGCAGAGTGCTTCGTTCATCTTCCGTGTACCGTTTTGGCTTGTTTCCGACTTCCCTGTCTGCCTGTGCCCCTGACTATTTGCATGTCCCACGGTTATCCTTGTCTGCCTGTTGCCCTGACCTCGGCTTGCCCATCACCACTGTTTGTCCTGCTGACTGCTTCCCCTTTCTCCCTGCGGAGTGTGACTTGAGGAATCTCGGGGATGCGACCTGGACCCAGTAGCGGCCAAGACCATCCTTACCATCAAAGGCTCTGGTGAATACAATACTGGGTCTTAGACTCCGCGCCCTGGGTGATCTTAGGTTCACGCTTCGTCTCTGCTAGCAGTAGTCGGCCATAGGATTCACCACCCTGTGGTGCATCCCTGACCCCTACGGGGTGCACTTGTCACCTGGCCACAGGTGACCTGACAGATCTGTTCATTATGGCAAAACAGGACAGACAAGGGGCTTATGGGAGTTCAAAGGGCAAGATGATAACACTGATTTGTTAATCAAAAAAAAAATATATATATATATATATATATATATATATATATATATATACTGTATTTAAAGTTCAGTAGTACACATACCACTTACACCAGACCCTATCCTGAAGCCTCGTACACACGACCGAGAAACTCGACGGGGGCGAAACACATTGTTTTGCTCATCGAGTTCCTTGTTAGGCTGTCGAGGATCTCGGCGAGCCAAATTTCCCCATTCCCGTCGAGGAAAAAGAAGACATGCTCTCTTTTTGGCTCGACGATATCCTCGACAGTTTCCTTGTCGAAACGTGTACACACGACCGGTTTCCTTGGCAAAACCTTGCTGGTTTTTGCAGAGAAACTCGGTTGTGTGTACGAGGCCTGACGTGAAGAGCAAAGATAATGAGGAGCCTGACTCAAATCATATGTAATAGAGCCAGTCTGGGTGTAAAACTAGTCATACATTAACCGAAATTCAGCTGGTTTAGCAGGGACCAGTCAAATTTCGATTCATGTATAGGTTAGCTGGTTGTACACAAGTCTATCTATCAATCTTTACCTGAACGATCAGTGCTGTCAGTTATAGCCAGCAACACTGATCACTGTATTCTGCCGGCAGGGAAGGATCCCTGCCGCTAGAATATAATGGCTCAGCTGGAGTGATTCCCCCATCCACAATAAATGTGCGGATGGGGAATTTTCTTTTAACCACTTAGGGACCGCCTCCTGCACATATACGTTGGCAGAATGGCACGGCTGGGCACAAGCACGTACAGGTACGTCCTCTTTAAGTGCCCAGCCGTCCCGCGATCGGTCCCCGGAGCTGAAGAACGGGGAGAGCTGTGTGTAAACACAGCTTCCCCGTTCTTCACTGTGGCGCCGTCATTGATCGTGTGTTCCCTTTTATAAGGAAACACAATCAATGATGTCACACCTACAGCCACACCCCCCTACAGTTAGAAACACAAATGAGGTCACACTTAACCCCTTCAGTGCCCCTTTGTGGTTAACTCCCAAACTGCAATTGTCATTTTCACAGTAAACAATGCATTTTTAATGCATTTTTTGCTGTGAAAATGACAATAGTCCCAAAAATGTGTCAAAATTGTCTGAAGTGTCCACCATAATGTCACAGTCACGAAAAAAATCGCTGATCGGCGCCATTAGTAGTAAAAAAAAAAAATTAATAAAAATGCAATAAAACTATCCCCTATTTTGTAAATGCTATAAATTTTGCGCAAACCAATCGATAAATGCTTATTGCGATTTTTTTACCAAACATAGGTAGAAGAATACATATCGGGCTAAACTGAGGAAATTTTTTTTTATATATATATTTTTGGGGGATATTTATTATAGCAAAAAGTAAAAAATATTGCATTTTTTTCAAAATTGTCGCTCTATTTTAGTTTGTAAAAAATAAAAACTGCAGAGGTGATCAAATACCACCAAAAGAAAGCTCTATTTGTGGGAAAAAAAGGACACCAATTTTGTTTGGGAGCCACGTCGCACGACCGCGCAATTGTCAGTTAAAGCGATGCAGTGCCGAATTTGCAAATACTGGCCAGGTCCTTTAGCTGCCTAAAGGTCCGGGTCTTAAGTGGTTAAAAACCCTGGGGTGGATTCAGAAAGCAATTGCGTCTGCGTATCCATAGATACGCAGCGTAATTGCTTAGTTGCGCCGGCGTAACGACTTTTCTGTATTCAGAAAGCTCGTTAAGCCGACTGCAGCCTAAGATATGACTGTCATAAGGCTCTTATGCCGTCGTATCGTAGGCTGCATTCTTACGATGGCCGCTAGGTGGCGTTCCCGTAGTGGTCAGCGTAGAGAATGCAAATTGCATACTCATGCCGATTCACAACCCTACGTGCGCCCGGCGTTCGCATTTTACGTCGTTTGCGTTCGTCGGGTTCCGCGTAAGGCTGCTCCTTAGCAGGGGCAGCCAATGCTAAGTATACCCGTCGTTCCCGCGTCGCGATGTTTGAAAATGACGTCGTTTGCGTAAGTGAATCGTGAATGGCGCTGGACGCCATTTACGTTCACGTTAAAGCAAATGACGTCCTTGCGACATCCTTTGCCGCAATGCACGTCGGAAAATTTTCCCGAAGGAGCATGCGCACTACGTTCAGCGCGGGAACGCGCCTAATTTAAATGATCCACGCCCCCTACGGGATCATTTAAATTACGCACGCTTACGCCGGCCATTTTTACGGAGCGCCCACGCAAATTACGGAGCTACTGCTTCGTGAATGAAGCGTAGCGCAGGTAATTTACGGAGGGGTAGCGTTAAAACGGTACGCTGCGCCTCCGCAAGAGTGCGCAGCCCTACCTGAATCTAGGCCCATGTATGGCCTGCCTAATTAACTGGGTGTAAATAACTTACAAGTATGATATAGAGTTGTGGGGTAATTTGCAAATTCTGGAAAATATGCAAACTACATGCAGACAGTTGCAAATTAATCCAATAAAGCCAAAGTCATAATGTTTAACCACTTGCTGGCCTCCAACAGTACATTTACTGCTGGCTGATGACTACCCATACATCACGGTGCATGTGCGCACTGCGCACACTCCTTGTGGCGTACAACAATGCAATCTGCAATTGCTGTGTCCCTGGGGTCAGCTGTCCAGATACGACATGATTCCTGTACGATCACATCACCTAGTAAACAATAGTCATTAATGGAATACATGCATTATATAATCTTTACCTACTGTGCATGATCTGTGTTTGGTCACCAGTGATCACATGGTACCTGGGCCAATCACAGCACCCTATACCATGTGATAGCTGTGGGCCAATCACAGCATCGGAATAGAAAATAATGAGTCAGGAATGAAAGCCATTCATGGAAAGATAAAATAATTGTTGTTATAATAATTATCACTGTAACAATCAATCACAGTGTAAAAAAAGATCACTGATAACTTCCCCAGAGTAGTACTGTGTCACTGTGGTGACACTGAAAGACTCTGTTTTCAGTATGTAAATAAAGAAGGAAAAAAATACATGTTTAAAAAGGAAAACATTAAAAAAAGTCAGTCATATAATGACGCTGTACTGCACTGATGACAGTATGGAAAAAAAATGCACAAAAAACGTACATTTTTTATTTAGAGATGTGTCACAGGTACAATAAAAAGTACAATCAATACATGTCAAGCTGATGAGGTACAACCAATACTTTGTGCTGTATTGCAAACAGTCGAAACAAGCATTGAAGGCAATAAGAAATACAAAACATTTGTATCTACATGTATGAAACCTTCCAAGCAGGTTGTACCGAGGGCAAGCTTGTTTGAGGGGGGGATACCCCTAAATTACCAGGGAAATCTATCACATCGTAGAAGGAAGTCTAAAGTGGGGTAGAGAACATTAGAATTAGAAAGGAAGCAAAAGAAGAAATAGTGAAGGGAAGGATAAGAGGAGAAAAAAAGGAAAGGGGGGTCTGGGGAGGAGAATAGAGGAAAACTATGGAGGGTGGTGGGGGAATGGACGGGTCACTTCCCAGGAGAAGGCATCAACAGCATCAGACAAGCAGTGGGAACCTCTGATGAAGAAAATTTGGTGTATTGGAGGGATTTATCAAAGAAGTGGAAGAGCTCCCAGTGAAACCATCTGGACTTATGTTCCTTTGATTTATCCTGCAAAGCCGAGGTCAGATCTTCCATTTGCTCTATGTCCTTTACTCTTGCAAACCACTGGGCCACTGTTACTTCCATAGAGGCAGAATGCAAGCCCGTGCAGCATTAAGGAGGCGTTTGAGAAGGCATTTGTGGTAACATTTCCTTGACAATAGGATAAGGTTACGCAGGACTGCAGCTGGGTTATCTTGTAAAAAAAATTCTGTAAATTTATGTATGAGCTTAAGCACTGGTTGCCAGTAAGTGGCAAGCGAAGGACACTCCAAAAAATATGAAGAAGGGTACCCGAATGGAGACCACAATGCCAGCAATGATCGATTCAAAGAGGGAATATCTTTGCCAGAACTGATGGGGTTCTATACCAATGTGTCATCATTTTGTATGTGGTCTCCTGATACCTACTGCATAGGGAGGACTTCTGCACAAAAAAATCTCTCTTTTTGGGGTTCAGTAAAGTAAAGGTAACTTGCAAGGCTCTCTCCCATTTTTCTAAGAACGGAGGCATGGAGATCCAACAAAGATTTATACAAGGTCGATAAGGAACTCCAGATTGGGCCCTCTCCCAGACAAAGCTCCTCGAAAGAGTGACACCCGCATTCGTCACACTGACCACCACTGCTTAAGAGTTATTATTACAGCCTGAGTTGGTCATTGACCACCAATGATAGGGAGGTCATTATTACAGCTACTGTTGTTCACCCTCCATCAGCTTAATCTACTCCACAGCGTGCATGATGTTTAATTTCATGATTTTTTTTTCACTGAAAATAGTTTTGATGTATGGGGGGCTATAATTAGCTACCCCTGTGCCAGATATGCTGGGTATGCCAGTGCAGGACATAAGGGGTAAAACATACTACTAGGAGAAGCTGGTGCTGGGATGAGTTTGGATGCTAGAATGAGGAGCAACAGTAGTTGAAATTCTGCATTAGAAAATGCTGAGCAAAGTATTTTGTGTTAAAGAAAACAACATTATTGTTTGCCTACGTGACTAGGCAGGTGTGAGTAGTTTACTTCATTATAGAAAATACAGCTCTCCTTATTGTGCATCTCAACACTACACTATTGTCCCCATCTTCATTTTTTTTCATTCTTCTTTCTGTTTTTTTTTTTTTTTTTTAAAGCAGTGACCAATGATCAGAACATATAATGTTTTATCTCAGTCTCATAGTAGATTACTCCATTATAACTAGGCATGTGCAATTTTTTAAGTTACGAATACGTTTTCCGTCAATTTTCGTTATTTTAGTTGATTCGTTAATATACGAATGAACGAATGGTTTAGCGCAATTGATTTTTCAATTTTCAATGTCACTTGAATTTTAATAATTTAATCCATTGTAAATCTTCTCATTTCTGTTAGGGAGACAACAATCTACAAACATGCTTTAACAAGCCATTGCACCAGTATTTGTAATCTCCACCATATGGATTAAATCTTTAGATGTTGTGCTGATCATAGCAACAAGCCTTCATTATACTTCCATCTAGTATTACAGCACAGACTTCATACTTTCTCCCATTATAGAAAAAAACATTCATTAGCTAAGCAAAGTTGATGAATTTATAATAGCATAAGTCAATCAAGCATAGTTTTTTTATTGCAGTCGCAAACACAGAGCTGTAAGCAGTGTTTCATCTTGCACAGAGATGGAGACAAGTTAGATATAATAGATGCAGCTAAAGGCAATTAGCATGAAACTTATATATCCATTTGAGGCAATTGATGCCTAGGTAATTAATTTTCTTCCAAAATTCTGGTCTGTAATTAACTTTTTTTTTTACCTCACTGTATGTCCACACACGAGGGCAGTCCCATAAAATTATGGTTACATGCACGTAATGATGAACGTGGAAGTCAAATTAATAGTTAAAATATTGTATATACAAGCTATCATGGAAAAAGTAATTGATAGTTGAAGGGAGCAGCACATGTGGCAGTAGTTTCAAGCATAGACAGTACAGCTGGAGATGATAGACACAGCAATGCAGCTAAAGTGATATGTAGATAACAGTTTGGAATTTATCCCTAGGTTTTACTCAACAGATACTTATACATACCTAGATTTATATATTTTTTATACTGAATATATATATATATATATATATATATATATATATATATATATATATATATATATATATATATATATATATATATATGTGTGTGTATATATATATATATATATATATATATATATATATATATATATATATATTTCTATTGGACTATTTGTGATCCTTGTTCATATGGCCCTCTAAGTTATTGCTGTGTGCATGTAACCAGCATTGTGTTGGACTGACCTGATGTTGGTACATATAGTGAGGTGAAATATATTTAATGATCACACCAGCTTGTGGAAGCACATTTATTACTTAGGCCTGAGTAGCCTCAAATGGATATGTGACTTTTATGCTAATTGCCTTTAGCTGCATCTATTATATCTAACTGGATTATAGCTATGTGCTTGTGACTGCATGATAAAATCCGGCTGGACTGGCTTATACTACTATACATTCATCATGTGCAGAAGTTTGTTTGGCTAATGAATGTTTCCTTTACTGACATTAGGGTATTTACAGTGGACTAAATTATATGAATTCAAGTAATTTTGCATTGAAGTAATTTACTACTTATTGTATTTAAATATGCCAGCACTTCCAACACATCCCTCCTCCCCCGGACTTACAATGCTGTTGTCCAAATCTGCCTCCTGTGCTCATGCATCAAGAGTGGGGGCACTCTAACACATGAGGTGTGTTACTGGCCAGATCACCAGGGAAAAGCAGGGGGGGGGGTTAAAAAAGAAAATGAATACGACCACGAATGATTGGTAAGTTGCAATATATTCAATTTCTGGTTTTGGGTTTAATACCATTTTTTTTAAAGATGTACACTATGTCTGGTCTGAGCAAAATAAAGACAGATTTGGTATTTTTGTATATATACACTGTATAATGTGTATAATGTGTTTTTTTTTCCTTGCAGTGGTTTTCTCTATGTTTGTTATCTCTTAATTTGACCAGAGTCTAATTACAAATATATTTATTGTAGGAGGAAATCCAAAAGAGAGTGATTAATATTGCATTAAAATGTTATTGCCCACATTTTTATTTCTTAAACTTTAGGATCATAAAAATACATTTTCTTATTTTAAAAGGTTTACCTTTTAAAAATCCCATTTACGCCACTTTTTATTCAAAGTAGGAAGTCACAGTAAATAACAGAAAGTTGTAGACTTTACCCTTTCATTCTAGACTTTTTTTCCCATGGCTACCAGTTAACACTGAATGAATGCTTTCTCTCACATTTTTTCACTTAGGTTTCGGCCTTTATAAGAGATGAAAAGTCTCCTAGGTCATGGTTATGCTCATCGGTTTTGTCAGCAACTCTGAAATGTGAAGCTTTCTTTAATGACTTGTCCACAGTTTATGAGCATGAGTAGTACCAGTTTTTCCTATAGGAAAAACATTATGCAGCCAATAAAATGTCTGTTATTCTAAGGATTAATGCAGTGTCAAGTCCAGAGAGGTCAGGCAGAGGACTTGGGTTGCTTCTAGTCAGTATTAAATAGCTAGGAATTTGTTTCCTTTTAGTATCTTTGTATTTTCACAGCTATGGTGCACTCTGCCAAATAGAAAGTCTAACAACTATTTTTCACAGCACTGATGTATTAAATGACAGATTTATTAACCATCCTGCTGAGAACAGTGTTGAGATAAGGATAATGCTTGTTATAAACAGTTCTTACTCTTAAGTGGTTTTCCTCTTCATTTTTAGCACCTCAGTAATTTCAGCAACTCAATCCAAAACTCTTATCATTGTGAAATACTGTCCGATTTCATCTAGTATTTGAATATATTAGTTTCCTGATTACAATGTGATAATAGCTAAAGCAAACAGCTAAACCTTTCTTACCTGAGCGCAAGAAGATTTTAGTGTTATGAAAAAGGCTGAGCTGTATTTGCATACTAAAGCTGTAGCTTGCAAATTCTAGACATATCTTAACTGGTATGAAAATCTTTGCGATCAAAGACTGCATTGTCACTTCTGATCAATGCTGATGTTCAATTTAACACAATGTAAAGTAAAGTTAAGGGCCAATTCCAGGGGAAAAAAAGGTCTCTTACCCCAGGCTCTTGGGGCCAGATCCAAAGCCAGCCGCCATAACTTAAATATTGCCATTTAAGTTACACTGCCGCAAAATTTCTACCTAAGTGCCCGATCCACAAAGCACTTACCTAGAAATTTTCGGCTGTGTAACTTAAATCCGGCCGGCGCAAGGCGTTCCTATTCAAATGGGGCGAGTCCCATTTAAATTAGGCGCGCTCCCGCGCCGGCCGTACTGCGCATGCTCACGACGTCATTTTCCCGACGTGCTTAGCGCGTTTTTACATTGCGCCGGGTTTTGAGAATCGCGACGGGCGTAAAAAAAATAATACGAGTTGCGCGGGGAAAAAAAATGTGAAAAAAAAAGACGGCGACGCGGGATAGAAGGGTCTACTTTTACAAGGCCTAAACAGTTTAGGCCTTGTAAAAGCAGCCCTAATTTTACGATTGCAAACTAATACTTACGGAGAAAAAACGAAGCGTAAAAGCTTCGTGGATCTCCGTAAGTGCTAATTTGCATACCCGAAGCGGCATTTCGACTCTAAATGCCCCCAGCGGCGGATGCGGTACTGCATCCTAAGATCCGACAGTGTAAGTCCCTTACACATGTCGGATCTTCTCCCTATCTTATGGAAACTGATTATGTGGATCAGTTCCAAAGATAGAAACAGGGATACGACGGCGTATCAGTAGATACGCCGTCGTATCCCTTTTGTGGATCTGGCCCTTAATACTTTTTTACCAAAGTCAGAAACCGCACTGCAGGCCAGCCAACTGGTCTTGTTGTCACCCTTTGTATTGGGATTTTATGAAGTTGCCAATGGAATGCTTCAGAACATTGTGAGAACTCTTTGAGGGTCCTGTGTTTGGAAATACTTTTAGTCAATTTGCTAAGCCAGTGCGTTTTGATATCAGCATAAGACAATGTGAGCTCTGCAAGAAGGACCCTACTACAAACCAGAAGAAAAAAGAACTAGGACCCAGGCTTTCAATTTTAGAAAAGTAATGGGGGATTTTAGCTAGATTTTTTATTTTTTTTGCAATAGATTATTATTTAAAAGTTTAACAAACTTCTTAGGATATAAACAGTATCATACAGATATAGCAATCTCCGTGCACCCTCACGGGTAACAAAGTGTCAGATCATTGTAAATATCTTACAAAAACCAAGTGTAAAAGGTTAATCCAACAGAATTAGGCTACCGATTTCCCTGGGCATATGTAAGATAATTATAATTACTCTGCAGCATAAACAGATCAGGAACATCAGGAACATTACTTTGAAAAACATTACTGGGGAATCCCCAAAAGATGATCCAACGATAATGCAGTAGCATAACCAGATATTGAAACACTCATCACTAAGGTTGATCTAGTGCCTCAAGGTACTTTACCTAGCTCTCATAGTGATAATGAAATATGAGAGGCTCTAGGACTCTCCATTTGCATCCATATGATAAATATCACAAAGCGTAAAAAGAGAAAAAAAGAAAGTGAAAGGAAAAAGAAAATAAATAAGAAAAAGAGGCAAGGGTAAATTTCCTTGGCCCAGGCCCCCAACCAATTAATTCCAGAGAGTTATGGGGCTTGAAGGTATTTAATCCAGGGGGGGCCACACACTTTCAAATCTGGCTTGCTTGTCTCTAAGGCCCCGTACACACGAGAGGATCGATCCGCTGAAATTTATCCGCGGACCGGTTTCAGCGGATAGATCCCCTGGTGTGTACAACCCAGTGGATATTTATCTGCGGATATTTTTCGGGCCGATGGATTTCCAGCGGATCAAAATTTCTTAGCATGCTAAGAAATCGATCCGCTGAAATCCAGTCCAGCGGATTGATCCGATGGTCTGTACAGACTCACCGGATCAATCCGTCCGAATCCATCCCTCGCATGCGTCGTAATGCGTGGAAGTCCTTATATTACAGCGTCGCGCACGTCGCCGCGTCATCATCGCGGCGACGGCGTGACACGTCACCGCGGAGGGAATTCCGCGGGGATTTTGATCTCATGGTTAGTACAACCATGAGATCAAAATCCGCCAGAGGATTTATCCGCGGAAACGGTCCTCCGGATCCTCTCGTGTGTACTAGGCCTAAGGATGCTGGTCAGTTTTTCATTTACCATGATCCAGGAAAGTTTATGTTTTACTAATGCAACACTGACCACTGGAGATTTCCATGCTTGCACTATAGTAAGTTTGGCTGGTAAGAAAATAAAAAAAATGAGTGTTCAGAGATGTCTAGGGATCTCGTCCAGCAAGTCTAAAAACAATGCAGTTTTAGGATTTTTAGCTATGTTTTGTCTTGTCACTGATTAGACCAGGGTGAATATTTTGATCTAAAAGCGCTGGACCTTCAGACAGGACCACCAGACATGGAACATAGTACCCTTTCGCCCGCACCCTCTGAAGCAAAGTGGTGAAGTGCCAGGGTACAATCTCCCCAGCCTCACTGGGACCAGGTACCATCTGCACAGCACCTTGTAATTCGCTTCCACTAATAAAGTATTGAGTATTCTTTTGTTTATCATGGTTGACCACTGCACCCATACCTCCTCCTCTATAGTCTTGTCCAGGTATTCCCATGCTGTTTGGTAGGAGGGCATAGTCCATTGACTATTGAAGAGGACATAGAGCTCTGAGATCCCCCCACGTGACTCGGGTCTGTGTAGGCATCTGTTTTTAAATAAGGTCCTAGTGGTTATGTCTGTCTGATCCGAACTTTGATAAAGGTGAAAAGATTCTGTCTGGGGAATCTGTAGCGTGTCCAGAAATTACGCCTAATCCCTTTGTGATCTATAAAATGCGCTTTCCTGTAAATGCCTCACTAACCAAATGGGATATGCTTAGCGGAAAGATTCCTCCAAAGTTTCTCCTTTTACACCACTCCTCCACAGGTTTATCCAATCTTGTGTTCTCATGCCATATTTAGACCAGCCATATGCATGGGGGAAGTAAAATCACCAAGAAATAGTGCTTAAATTGTTTAAAAACACTCTAGTTTATTCCCCAATTCTTCAGAATTACACTCACTTTAAAATGTGCTTGAAGCACACTTACCACTCTTAATCATGTGTAGAACATTGTGATGCTATGGAAGGGATTTTCTAAAATTCGAGTGTGCAAAATCTGGTACAGATCTGCTTAGAAACCAATCAGCTTCCAGGTTTTATTGTCAAAGCTTAATTGAGCAAAATTAAGTTAGAAGTTGATTGGGAAACATGCACAGCTGTACCAGATTCTGAGTGCTGCAGTTTTAGAAAATCTCCCCCATATTCACTTGATAAGAGGATCGCAAGCACTGAATGGTGATATTATTACAAAACATCAAGAAATTTATATTTGCATTGATGGTGGACTGTATATATACATCAATATATTAGGTGCATAGTATACATTGTTTTGGTTATATAATAACCTTAGATATGGGTTTATTTATGTATGTAATATATAGGGAAGTACAGCGGCATATTATTAGTGTATATACACAGTTATATGGGAATGTGGTTTGTGCAAGCAGCTCATAGATAAGGTCTATCTATATAGCAGCTCACCAGGTTACATACACATTTGTAGAACAAAAAGAGTATTCCAGCCAAACATGAGTCAATAATATGTAAGTACCAATTCCATGTGTCTGCTCTCTGTTTATAAAAACTTCTTTCTCTGGAAAAAAAAATCATTATCATTTTTCACAATTTATTGTGAGTGCCAACAGTTTACACTGTGTTTATAAGATGGGAGACATTTCAGTTACAATACAATTCAATACATGAGGAATCAGAGGGCTCTGCCCATTAGATCTTACAATCTAATAAGGAGGGTCAAGTGATAGAAAAGTTAATAACTGTGGATATGAGCTGATAAAGAAAGTACCATATATACTCGAGTATAAGCCAAGTTTTTCAGTCCTTTTTTTAAGGCTGAAAATACCCCCCTCAGCTTATACGCGAGTCAGTGTACCTGAAATTGTTGACAGGCTGCGAGTGTCCATTGTTTAAAAGTCACGGTCTCCTCCTGGTCCCTTCCATGATAGGCGTTTCCCAGCAGACACAGTTCCGCCTATTACAAACGTAATCTCATCCTCGTACTCAGTTTCCCAGCAGACACTGTGTTCAGTGTTCCACCAATCATAAACATCCTCTTGTCCGAGGGTGAAAGGATGTCCATGATTGGCGGAACACTGAACACAGTATCTGCTGGGAAGCTGAGTCCGAGGATGAGATTACGTCTGTGATAGGTGGAACTGTGTCTGTTGGGAAACGCCAATAACGGAAGGGACCAGGAGGAGACCGCAACTTTTAAACAATGAAAGGACACCCACAGCCTGTCAAGAATTTCAGGTACACTGACTCGCGCACAGTGAGGCTGCAATGGGCACAGTGAGGTTTCAGTGGGCACAGTTAGGTTGCAATGGGCACAGCGAGGCATGAAAATGGGCACAGTGAAGCTGCAAATGGGTATTGTTGACCCTCTTTTACGCTTACAGTAGCTGCTTCATCGTCACCCTAGGCTTATACTTGAGTCAATACGTTTTCCCAGTTTTTTGTGGTAAAATTAGGTACCTCGGCTTATACTCGGGTCGGCTTATACTCGAATATATACAGTAAAATTTTAGTTTATTAGTTAGAGGTGGGATAGGTCCCCCTGAAGAGATTTTCAGGCATGACTTAAAGGCGGATAGAGTTTGAGATAATCAGACAGATTTTGCAGGACATTCCAGAGGATGGGAGAGGCTCTTGAGAAGTCCTGGGGGTGGGCATTATGTTCCAAATCAGCATCTGTAGGTCGAAGCACATGGGTTTGATTTGCAGATGAATGAAACAGAGTATAAAGTAGCAAGTAGAAAAGATTGTATCTGTCTGTTTCGCTTCTGGACAGTGTGGATAAACACTGGGATTGACTTACTAAAACTGGAGAGTACAAAATCTGGTGGAGCTGTGCATGGTAGCCAATCAGCTTCTAACTTCAGCTTGTTCAATTAAGCTTTGACAAAAAAAAACTGGAAGCAGATTGGTTTCTATGCACACGTGCACTATATTTTTCACTCTCCAGTTTTAGTTAAGACAGTCAGACAGTTTCTAGGGCTACTGTATCTACATAGCAACTTCCAGCTTCCAAATTCCAATATTTAGAGACGTAAGTTTCTGGCAATTGAGGGGGTACACAGCAGAGGGGCAGAAGAACTGGACATGCTACACACGTCCTGTGTACTTGTGTACTGATGATTGTTTGGGAACATGTAACATGTTCAGTGTCCCCAACTGGTTTAATAAAACATTTTAAATATGACTTAGACCTTAACAGTTAAATTAAAGCTTTACTTAGACACTAACCTCATCCTTAAATCAATTCCCTCACAAAGAAACCCCATTGTTCTGCATTCTCAACGTGCCATACAACAAAAACCATTATGCTGAAAACTCACAAAGCCTGCGCCAAGAGATAGCAATGCTGATTTATCATTGCATAATACTACTAATCCCTTGACTGTTGGTAAGCATTAACTGAAAACCTACCTGTTGTAAGCTGAGAGAGTGGCTGCAGTGTTAGATGATCTGTATATAGGAGATGTATCCTTAGGACATAACTCTTAAATTTCAAAATCGTCAAGTGGGGTGAATTTCCAAACCCAAAAACAAAAATGTCATATATTACAGCTTACCAGGCCAAAAATGTGGTGACTGCATTAATTTTTGAAAGTAAAGTTGATCCAGGGAAAATCAGATTGCCTCTCACTTCACTGGAACAGGATGTTTTTTTATGTTTTTAGCAAATTGGATCATGCTCTGCTGGGGTTTTTCACCTTCCTCTGGATTAACTGTGGGTATAGAAATTAATATATGGGGTTGTATGATATATATATATATATATATATATATATATATATATATTTTTTTTTTATGGTTGAACTAGATGGACTAGTTAGATGGACTAACTATGTAACTGTAGTGGATGTGATAAAAATAGTCAAAGTAAGATAATGAAATGCCTATTTCAATGCACAAACACATGCTCTATATCACATATGTATCCTATATATCGCATATGCATATAGGTTATTGATTGCTATAGGAATAATCATATATAATGAAGAGCTTGAAATAAAAAAAAAGGAAGTAACTGTCTTCACAGAGCTGTGTGGATAATTTACTTTGATTTTGCGCAAACGTTTCTTATCAGATTTGGCCCAGGAAACAGATACCAAAAACCGGGCTTCCTAAGGGCCAAGCCGATCGAGAGGGGACAGGGACGGAGACCAACGCGGACGGGGCACAGAGACTGATCACCTCTGAGGACGGTAAGACACTTTTAATTTTGTCTACTGTTCATCCCGCCCATGGTTGGTTAGTTCCTGTTCCCGTGTCGGCTTGCCCTTGATCAGCAAAGCAGGCAGATAATATAGCTTGCCCGAAGGTCATTTATACATTTATAAGAACCTGCATAACTGGTATCTGCAGCCTGTATATTTTGTTTCCTGTTTTGTTTTGTCAAGCTTGTGACGGCTGTTGGGAATAAGGGGATTAATTATATAGTCACGGATGAGAATTGACGTGGTCAAACTCCTCCTGGGGGAATAAATAATTGTGCTGTGAAGCACGGATGACCAGGAGGGGGCGTCAGGAGAACGCATAGATGCGTCGGGATCCCATGAGGACTAATAATCCAATATTTCACTGCGGTTGTCACATATCTTGGTGTTTTGTTATATGTGCTGGCTTCTGATGTTTTGATGAGACAGGCAGAAAGGAATAGAGTCACAGATGCGATAACTGGCTGTGATAACGTGGTCAAACTTCTCTCTGGGTTGATGCAAAGTGTACCGGAGAGGGGGTGCACAGCTCAGGGTATCAGGAGGCTCTGCACAAGGTGTGCAGAGGAAATCCTGTGACGGTTGTTCTGGGGTCTCATCTTTTCATCACATGAGCCAGGGATGTCATGTCCTGAATGTGTCTGTGGGCTACTGTTAGGAATTCATTCAGAGGGCTGGGGGCTGGTGAAAGTGATAACCCCAGGATATAGGGAAGAGATTCTTGGCCTGAAACCTTTGTTGGTGGATGTTCCAGACGTGTTGGTGTTCAGATTAAACGTGCACTACCCAGTTAGAATTGCAGTCGGTGCATCATTGCCAGCGATAGAAGGTGAAGCTAGAGAGAGGGGATACTTACCTATTAGGTGTCCACTCCAGCCAGAACAGCCAGAAAAGTGTGAGGAGAGTGAAAAGGACAGAGTCAGAAGTTTGGGTTTGCCTCTGGGACACATAAATGACATTTAAAGGAACGCATTGAATTTAACTGCTGTTTTGAGAGCCCGTCTGCTGCAGGCTGAAGACACTTTCGATTTCAAAGAAGGAAAAAAAAAGTGAAAAGTGTACTTTTAAAAAGGGAAAGTGACAGCGCAGCAGCTCTGAGAGAAAAATTTCAAAAGAACAAACAGCCAAAACTTCAAACTTGAGTCCTAGACAGCCTCATAATACAAAATCCTGAGCCTGGACGTGTATCCCTCCATTAGATAGCGATGGGACAAAAATTACAGAAGCCAAAGGAAGGCAGCCTAGCTTACAGCTTGGTTTTAGAGAGGGAGGGAAGAACAGCAGTCAAGAGGATAAATGAACTTGCAAGAGTATGTGACATCAACATGCACATGGGTGGGAGGTTGCAGGCAGAAGAATGGCGGGTGTTGTTAAAACACCTTGCTACACCCAACACTGGTGACACACCCAGTCAACCCACAGGAAGACTCCCTATGACTGCTTCCTGTGACGGCCATATTGGTACACCCATACCTATATGCCCAGTGTTAGATCAGACCGGAGCATATTACAAGGAAGATGTTAACCCATTAATGATGTTCGAAGGTTCGAAGGTGATGAGGACGGGGCAGAGGCAAGCAGTGGCAGTCACTGCCACTCACCTGAGCTCCAAGAAGTACTAGTGACCAAGGGGGGCGTCACTCCAACTGGTACCACTCCCAGTTTAGCCAGTCACAGAAGCCATGGCCCAGCTCAGATTATAGTGTCTGGAGGCCTGTCGGATGTGAACACCAGGACAACTACACTTCCCTACCAGGGCCATGAACCAGTACATCCCCCCTTCCAGTCACCTCACAGGGCGCTGTAGGAAATCTGTATAGAATCTGACCGAATGACATCCTCACATCCCCATCCCACATCCACAGCAGCACGGCCTACATCCGCAGGCCCGTTGGGAGCAGTGCAAACAGCCAGAGTAGGTGCTAGGTACTCACTTCACTGTATTCCCCTCCTCATTCACAACCGTTCTCTGAGGACATGGCGAATGTCTCAGGAGGACCCACAGGTGATTCACATGACACCATACAGTATGGTCCCCCCCACCAAATAGGGGACTACCTCTTCAACCACCACAACAGAGAAATTACTGGAGACCTCCACCCAGTGGGTTGCAACCTCACATACCAAGGGGGGAAATGCAGCCTGCACCATTAGGCGCACCCCTGATGTATGTGACCTTTAGCCCTCAACAAGCATCATCCCTTGTAACCAGTCTACCAGATCCTGAAAAACAGCCCATGCCATTTTACAGAAGAATTGCCCAGATCCAGAAGGCATACTCCTGTGCCTGGTGGGACCTGGTAAGCCTCTGTGAAATCAAAGCAGGGGATGCTTACTGGCCAGTAATGGAAAGGTGTTTCAAGGTGGACAGTGGCATCCCTGACAATACATATGGTTCGGGATGTGAGTTTGTGACGCAGTTACAACGGTGGGTACGTGACCGCCTGGCAGACCAAGCAACAAGCATCCAAGACATTACACAAGACAAGGCTGAATCAGTTAAGAAATTCCATACTAGGATGTTACAGGTGTTCACCGATTTGGGATTCAGCACACAAAACAAGGCACATACGCAGATGCTATCCTCTGCATTTGTAGCAGGCCTCAGGGAAGCAATCCGGAAAGGCCTGCTACTATCTCGGCCAGAGTACAGAGTGTTACCTCTTGACACTCTACTACTGGTAGCAAAGGGCATAGAGTCCTCACAGGGTAATAGGAAGGCAGTCCCTCTCATGTTGGCTTCTGACACACCATACCTGCCACCACAAGCATGAAACCTGCGAGCCTGCTGTTACAACTGTGGGAGGCCCGGACACTTTAGGAGACAATGCCGAAGCCCGTGGAGATCCGATCGAAGACAGCCCGATCATGGGGACAACCAAAGAAGAGGAGATGCTCAACACCAAGGACAAAACATCATGGGGAATCCCAGCTCAGCACCTAATGATTGGCCTCCTCCTCCTCTGTTTGGCCATATGGATCCATAGGAATTCGGCAAGCCTGTGTCATACACTCCGACCATGATCGCAGCACACAAAGATTCAGGAGGACCTCTAGCCAAGATAACTCTCAGTATCGAGGGCCGGCCCACTACCTTTGTTTGCGACAGGTGCTGCCCGGAGTGTCATTCGAACAAAAGAACTACCTGATATCTCCTTCCTATCTGACAATGACATCACATGCGTTGGA
Organism: Rana temporaria; assembly: GCF_905171775.1. NCBI lineage: Eukaryota > Metazoa > Chordata > Amphibia > Anura > Ranidae > Rana > Rana temporaria. The sequence continues at coordinate 277,064,130 of NC_053492.1, read as the reverse complement.
GTGGATGGAACACCCCGAAAAAGTCGTCTAACCCGGTTTTAACCCGAATACCTTCCTGCCTGTGGTCTACAGGCCCAGAAGACATCGGTCATCTGAAAGTCCCGCCTGTCATGGTCAGAATGAAGCCTGGTGCCCCTTTCCCCAGAAAACCCCAATACCCCCTCAAGCCCTCCGTGTCAGCAGCAATCACTCGCCAGATAGAGGCCCTCCTCCAGAATGGGGCTCTTATACCCTGCACAAGCCCCTGCAACACTCCACTCTTCCCAGTCAAGAAGAAAACCCCAAAAGGAGAACCTGTGAAATATTGCATGGTGCAGGACCTCCGAGCAGTGAATGAAGCCACCATACTGGAAACGCCTATCGTACCCAACCTACACACCTTGCTGGCAGGAATACCACCCACGGCCAAGTACTTTACTGTGGTGGACCTAGCGAACGCCTACTTCAGTGTCCCCTTAGACCCGCGTTGTCAATTCTTATTCAGTTTCGTCCACGAAAGGAAAAGCCACACCTGGACTGTAATGCCGCAAGGTGCCCAGAACTCCCCGTCCCAATTCTCCAAGGCAATGAAATTCATTCTGGACACATGGATCAAACTCCACCCAGACGTTGTGCTTCTCGAATATGTGGATGACCTCTTGCTTTGCGCAATTACCCAAGATGAGGCTGCAACCCACTCTGAAGACCTTCTTTGTTACCTGGCTGAACAAGGCTGTAAAGCATCAAGACAGAAGATCCAGTGGTGCAAGCAAACAGTGGTCTTCCTTGGACATTGTATCTCACAAGGCGTAAGACATATTACTCAAGAACGAATAGCTGTGATCAAGGCAATTCCGGTGCCAGTTGGCCACAAGTCTCTCCATGCTTTTCTGGGCCTAATATCTTATTGTCGTTCATGGATTCCAGAAGCATCTCTGCTAATGCAACCACTCTATGATGCTCTAAAGACTGATCATTTCACACTGCCACCAGAGGCCCTTACAAACTTTGAAATTCTGAAACAGATCCTGTCTTCGGCCCCTGCCCTCGGCCTACCAGACTATGAAAAAAGATTCAAGCTATTTGTCTCAGAGAGAGAAGGACACGTCACAGGAGTACTGGCCCAATGTTGTGACAACAGACTCAGACCTATCGGGTACTATTCCTGTTGATTGGATCCAGTAGCTAGGGGGGCACCCTCCTGCCTCAGAGCCGTTTTTGCAGCCCAAGCCCTTCTGGACAAAACTGCAGATCTCGTGCTGGGGCACCTTCTCATCCTTCTAGCTCCGCATGACATATCAGCCATGCTAAACCAAGTACAACCAAAACATATGTCAGCAGCAAGACATCTCAGACTACAATGCACTTTGCTCTTCCCGGATAATATCACCCTCCTCAGATGTAACACCCTCAACCCATCCACTCTGCTCCCACTTCTCGAGGGGGGTGACGTCCCTCACGATACCCTTCACGACTGTCTTAAAATCATGAAGATGGAAACTACACACCTGCCAACAGTTAGCAGAGTGCCTCTGGACGACCCTGACCTGACTATCTATGTTGATGGATCAAGATATGCAGATCATGAAGGGAGGTACCACACCGGATATGCTGTCACTACCAAAGACACAATCCTCCATGCCTCTGCATTGCCCCCCTCTAAGTCCGTGCAAGAAGCAGAACTTCAGGCCCTAATCATGGCATGCAAGCTGGCGGAGGGGAAAAAGGCTAACATTTATACGGACTCAAGATACGCCCTTGGAGTGGCCTGTGATTATGGGGTCCTGTGGAAGAACAGGGGATTTCTTACAGCAGTGGGTACACCCATAAAACACAGCGCAGCAGTCAGGGACCTGATTGACGCTTTGCTTCTTCCTACCCAAGTGGCAGTTCTCAAGGTAAAGGCACATGGCAGACTGAACACTCAAGAAGCACAAGGTAATCACTTGGCGGACACTGCAGCAAAACACGCAGCAAAAGGTGTGCGAGAAGTCATACGCAGAGTGGACGTCCAAGACATTTTGGCACAAGCCACCATGATCTTGCAGAACCCTCCTGTGGATTGGGCACGTTTGAAGGAAATGCAAGAGGCAGCAAGTGTGGAGGAAAAAGGAACATGGACAAAGAAGGGAGCCATATTGAAGGATGGATTCATGGAAGTGAATAAGAGACCATGTTTACCACGGTCCATGTTCCCAGCTGTGGTGCAGTTAGCTCATGGTGCTTCTCACCTGTCGAAGACCTTGATGAATTCTTTGATCAATAAATACTACCTGGCCCCAGGAATTACCCCACTTACCAACAACTTCTGCAAGTCATGCGTCATCTGTGCCAAGTGCAACCCAGGAAGAACGGAAAAGACACCCATGAAACATCTAGCTAAAGCTCAATATCCCTTTCAACGAATACAGATCGATCACATTCAGATCCCGAAGAGTGGCCGGTATGAATACGCTCTAGTAATCGCTGATATGTTCAGTTCCTGGCCCGAAGCGTTCCCTGTGACCAACATGACAGCGAAGACCACAGCCAAGAAGCTTCTAACGGAAATAGTGTGCAGATATGGTGTCCCAGAGGTCATAGAGAGTGATCAGGGGCCGGCTTTCACGGCCTCGTTAACCAAAGAAATATGGACAGCCCTAGGGGTCACACTAGCTTTCCACACCCCGTATCACCCTCAGAGCAGTGGGAAGGTAGAGCGATTGAATGGCACAATAAAATCCCGAATGTTGAAAATGTCTCAGGAGACAGGGATGAGCTGGCCAGACAGTCTACCCATTGCCCTGTTCAGTGTGAGATACACTCCTAAAGAGAGCCATGGTTTATCACCTTATGAAATACTGTTTGGTTCAGCCCCGAGATTAGGGTGTTATTATCCACAACAATTACAGTTACAATCCGATGTATTAACTGATTATGTGACTTCTTTGTCTCGTGAATTAACCCGTATCCATGCAAAAGTTTTCTCTTCCATTCCAGATCCTGAGTTATATATAGGAACACACAAGCTGGTCCCCGGTGATTGGGTTTTGATAAAGAAATTTGTGCGAAAACACCCTCTTGAACCAAGATATGACGGTCCCTTCCAGGTCCTCCTAATAACAGCTACATCTGTGAAAGTTGCAGGGAAGAACACCTGGATACACGCCTCCCACTGCAAGAAGGTCACCATACCCAAGGAAACAGATAAAGATAAATCATGATCCTATATATCCTTTGTCTGTGTGGGTTGACTAGGGCACAGCATGCAGCCATTACTAAGAAGATGGGAAGGTCATTTTTTGGTATAATTCATCTGATACCCATGTAGCCACGTTTGACTTCCACCCGTGTAAGATACTCCCATGTCCTGAGCATAACAGCAGGTCAGAACGGTATGAAAAAGGTGATGTAGAGGGATATATATGTGTCACTAAAGGGTCATGGGGAAAACATTGTGACAGTTGGGGAGCAGCAGCTTGGAACACAGGGACACCCTGGGGATATAAACCTCAACCAGCCTATGACAGTAAAGACAGCCAGGGGGAGCCCTTGTTAACCCGTCTCACCCTCACCAAGCCAGGGTCCAGTATGACACTTGTCCTAAACATACGGAATCCAAGCCCATCCGATAAGGGAGAGTATGTGTTGGGGTGGTGGTTCGGAGGGGGTCACTGGGGTCATAGAGGGTCTTTCCGTCTAGAAGATATGTACAACAACAATGAATGGCAGCCAGTCAAGAACTTGCCCCCCACCAAACCCCTTGAAGCCCCATGTACAGACCCTGGGGGACATGGTTGCAATAGCGGATCCTACCTTCAAGGATACAATGGAGGTTGAAACCGGCCTCTTGGAAGTCAATCTCTGGCTAGAATGGATGAGATATAGCGCCAGTAAACATAATAAAACCAACTGCTATGTCTGTGGTAGTGCTAGGCCACATTTGGGTACAGTCCCATTAGTTATACCTAAAAAAGAGGAAGAGTGCTTCCTAAGCCTCTACGCTAACATTTCCACCAACCAGTTAACATGTGAAAAATGGAAAAAAGAAATATCCCATAGACACTAGGGCTTCAATACCTAAGATAGCTATCACCATATACCCTGGAAACTACACTTGTTATGATCACCATAAAGGGAGGGGTAAAAACCTAGGTAACTTTTCCAAAGGTTACTGTGCTTCTTACAGTCATGTCCCGGCCAACTTAGTACAGAATCAAAGTCAATCCCTGGAGGATGTGTATTGGATATGTGGAGACATGCACGTGAGGACCAGGTTGGAGGGGCAATGGAGGGGAGAATGTGCCCTTGCAAAGGCCATCATGCCTCTGCACATCCTAACGGAAGGTACTCACAACACACAGGGTAAGAGGACAAAAAGGGAAGCCCTTCCTGGAAGTTTTGACCCTCATGTGTATTTAGATGCCATTGGAGTTCCAATGGGGGTCCCTGATGAATTCAAGGCCCGAGACCAGGTAAAAGCAGGCTTAGAGGCCCTAATCCCCATAATAACTGTTAGCAAAAATGTAGACTGGATAAATTATATATATTACAATCAGCAAAGGTTTGTCAATTACACGAGAGATGCATTCCAGGGAATAGCCGAACAGTTGGAGGCCGACTCTCAAATGACTTTCCAGAACCGGATGGCTCTGGATATGATATTTGCAGAGAAAGGAGGGGTTTGTACTATGATAGACAAAATGACCAGCACCACTTGCTGTACCTATATTCCAGACAACACTGGTCCGAATGGCCAAGTCACTGTAGCTCTTAAAAAGTTGAAGAATCTGTCAGTTGAACTAAAGAAAAATTCAGGCATCACAGATCCATGGGACCAATACTTCAGTTGGATGAACGGGTGGCAGAGAATTTTAACTCAAATAGGAGTAACCATATTAATCTTCCTATTTCTCCTCGCTCTGGTAATTTGTTGCATACTCCCTTGTCTAAAGAAATGTATAGAGAAAGCAGTAGAACAAGGAATCCCTACGTTCGTGAACCAAGACATAGGGCACGAGGAAGATGAGTACGAAGAACCGCACATTCCACTACAGACATTCCCAGTCTCACATCACGAATAGGCAGGACGACAGGGACAGATAGGGTAGGAACCTCGAGGCTGCGACCTGGGTCCAGCTGCAGCGAAAGCCATCCTCACCACTAGAGGCTCTGGGGAAAACCTGCTGAGATTAAAAACAGGGACAGATTAAAATAGATTAAAATAGACATTTCAAGGGGGGGCTGTAGTGGATGTGATAAAAATAGTCAAAGTAAGATAATGAAATGCCTATTTCAATGCACAAACACATGCTCTATATCACATATGTATCCTATATATCGCATATGCATATAGGTTATTGATTGCTATAGGAATAATCATACGTAATCATAATTCATAATTCACCCTTGAACCCCTTGCTCATATGATATTGTATTTCAGACATGCATCACATGGTTTGAAGGAAACAGGAAGTCAGTCTGCAAAACAAGCTGAAATTAGATCAGTGAAAAGTCCCTGGAAACCGCACAACCAGACAGATACCAGACATCAGCATTGCTTCACCCTTCGCACCATCCTAACATGAAATAGTTAATAGCTTACAAATCAGAACGTCACAAGAATAATTTTACATATTAATGAGAATGTTGAATATTATGATCATGTGTTTGATCATGTGTTTGATCATGTGTTTGAATATGCTTGCAGAACCATATATAATGAAGAGCTTGAAATAAAAAAAAAGGAAGTAACTGTCTTCACAGAGCTGTGTGGATAATTTACTTTGAGTTTGCGCAAACGTTTCTTATCAGATTTGGCCCAGGAAACAGATACCAAAAACCGGACACTTGGCTCCGATCCAAAACATAACTACGTTTTCATAGATTGGATGATCTTTAGTTTGACATTTTATCTGGTCAACAGCTGGCCTGTTAAAGTGTTTATTTTGTATGAGACTTCCCTAGTGACCTTAACAACAGTTACTGATATTTATCTTGGTCCAGCATCATTGTGTGGGCAAACAATTTGGATCATGGTTCAGTTTTGAAGAACTCAGAAATTCCTAAAACTGAGATCATTCTCTCTTTGTAATGCCTCGTACACATGACCGGATTTCCGTTGGATATAAAAAAACGAAGGTTTTCCCGACAGAATTCCTCTCAAGCCTGCCTTGCTTACACACGGTCACACAAAAGTCCGGTGAACTTTTGACTGCCAAGAACGCAGTGACGTAAAAGACTACGACAAGCCGACAAAATTAAGTTCTATGCTCCCGAGCATGCGTCAAATTGTTTCCAAGCATGTACAGTTTTTTTCCCATCGGAAAAGCATACAGACGAATGGTTTTCCTGCCAGGATTTTTTCCTGACGGGAAAAAAGAGATCTTGCTCTCTTTTTTTCGGCAGTTTTCCCGTCAGAAAAACTGCGATGGAGCATACACACAGCCGGGATTCCAGGCCAAAAGCTCTCATCGCAGGTTTTCCAACGGGAAAACCGGTCATGTGTACAAGGCATAAGTCTGAATTTAAATGAGAGAAAATTACTTTTATCCAAGCAAGTTACTTTTAGTAATTCTAAAAGACTGGAGCATGATGTGCATGCTGTTGCAAAAGAAACATGTTCCTGTTTTCATCACTATTACTTTTTAATGCTAGTACCTTTTTATCATTATCAGAATCAATTGCATTTAGTCGGGGGAAAACCGTTGAAAGACCATGGTTGAGTTCACAGGGGCTACTTTTCAGAATGAATACATATCAAGAAAATCTAAGAAACATTTATCAAGCAGATAAGTGACAACTTCAAATGCAAATCAGGTGGCTTGTCAGGTAATAAAGTCTATGTGACAGTGTATTAGTGACCTCTGAGCCTGTAATCCTGGAAAACTTTGACAGACTTGCACAGGTCTAAAACTGATTTTTCACTGAAGATAAAACAGATTCTCATCAAGATAAGACAGATTTTCACTCAAAATAGAAGCACAATTAACCTATATTCTACCAAAATATGTATATGTATAGATATGTATATAAAAAATATGTTAATGTGTATATGTTAATATGTATTCTACCAAAATATGTTATTTTCCCAGCACCAGATATAAACACAGATGGAGAAAATTCCCTTGGGCGGGCTTGTTCCTGCTAATCACTTTGTGCCAAGCCATCATTAGAAGGCTTATTACACAGACACAGGGGTTGATTTACTAAAACTGGAAAATGCTAAGTCTGGTGCAGCTCTGCATAGAAACCAATCAGCTTTCAGGTTTTTTCGTCAAAGTCTAATTGAACAAGCTAAAGTTAGAAGCTGATTGGCTGCCACGCAAAGCTGCACCAGATTTTCCACTCTCCGTTTTTAGTAAATCAACCCCAATTGGTAAGAAACTGATCTGAGCGGCTCAGTACCTTGTGATTGTTGTGATAGTTAATCACAGGTAATCATATGCTACTGTTTACATGGTGACACCTCCCCTTTCTCTTACAACAGAGCAAGGAAAATAATCAGAGTAAGTCATAAATGGGAAAATAATTATTGAAACGGCAACATCATTAATTTATTTTCACTCATTGCTATCATTTTTAACCCTTTTCACACTGCTAAACTCTTTTTATGTAATCTGTATATTAACCCCCTCCCTTATCCTGGACATCTGCAAATGAACTCCTTTATCTCCATTCTCCTACTGTATGTGACCTGTATTTTACACCCTTCATCTCTTTCTGGGTATGACCTGTACAAAAATGTTTCTAGCGCACCATTACCAAGCTCTATGTTTTAACCTCCTCAATTCCAACATGTGGCTTTTACTAGCAAAAAGTAAAACAAATAGTTTTTTTGTTCACTATTTTTTTTTTACCCACTTGCCACCCAGGCCAATTCTGACATTTCTCTCCTACATGTAAAAATCATGGGCCAAATTCTCAAAAGAGATACGCAGACTTAACTCCATTTTTCTAAATTTACACGGCGCGTATATTTGCGCACGATCGTCAAAACGACTTAAGCAAACATTTCCGTATTTTCAGCCGTACTTAAATTAGTTACACCTGCGCATTCCCGGGCGCAAATTACGCTAGGCTCGCCGCTGTTTTTGATAGGCAAAGATGCAAATGAGGGAGTTAGGGCGATTCTCAGAATTAAGTGTGTGTGCCGTATTTTCCGCCCTGTGCGCACCTGTTAGTTTTTCTGACTAAATTTCCACATTATAAAACCAGCCCTAATTTTACACATGCTGTGGAAGGGTTTGCTGAAGGTAGTGACTAGAGGTTAGAGCTCTAGTTGTGAAGGTTATTTGTTTAAAAATGCCAGGACCAGCGATGATTTTGACGGCACTTGCTGCCTTACAGGCACAAAGGAGGAGGAGGGCACAGAGGAGGAGGATGAGGGCACAGGCGCGTGTTTATCGTCCACGGCGTGATATTTTCCAAATGCCAGCTTATGAGGTGATTGGCAACTACCGTTTTGATAGGGAGGCCATCCTGGAGATCACCCAACTCCTTCATGAGGATCTAATCGCCCCAACCTTACGTTCCCATGCCCTGACACCTCTTGAAAAAGTGATGGCAACCCTCCATTTTTTAGCGAGTGGCTCATTCTAGCGAGCATCTGGAGGTGTGGCTGGGATGGTGCAGTCAACCATGAGCAAATGTCTCCATCAGGTGGTCCCTGCCATACTGCGGCGCATGAGCAACCAGTTTGTCATGCCCACCCAGGAGGACCAGCGTGTGCAAGCCATGACAGACTTTTATAATATTGCTGGCTTTCCTAAGACCATCGGGGCGATAGACTGCACCCATGTGGCATTACAGCCCCCCCATGATACTGAACACCTGTTCAGAAATAGGAAAGGCTGGCATTCGATAAATGTACAGGTTATCGTAGATGCACATGGCCTCATCTGGCACGTTTGTGCCAAGTTTCCCGGCTCGTGCCATGATAGTTACATCCTAAGGCAGACCAAGATCTACAGAGACTTGGAGATGAACGTTTATGGAGACAGCTGGCTGATTGGTGAGTGACATTGGTGTCAGGTATGCCCCCCCCATGATGCAGACATCACAAGGGGCACATGCATGACTAATATCCTCCTGTCTTTTCCCTTACAGGTGACTCAGGATATGCGTTGGGACCCCACCTGATGACCCCCTTTAGGAACCCCCAAACACCCGGAGAACGGAAATTCAATGAGGTGCACATCCAGACCCGGGCTATAGTAGAGCGGACTTTTGGCCTTCTAAAGTCAAGATTTAGATGCCTTGACAAGACTGGGGGTACACTATTGTATTCCCCAGACTTTGTATGCCAAATTATTGGGGCATGTTGCATCCTGCACAATTTTGCTTTAAGAAGGGGCATGCATGTGGAGATATGTCCTGACCTAACCCCCCACCCAGGCAATCCCCCCCCCCCAAACCCCTCTACCCGGTCTGCTGAGGGCCAGGCAATAAGGAGACAACTGTCTGAAGGCATCTTTGCCCAGTAAATGGATCCTAATTATCTTTTTGTTTTTGCTTTGCCCAGAACTAATCACAGAGATTATGTGACCTTTAAATCTTTACTTTGCAAAATAAATGCACATTACTTATATGCCAATGAGAATGTATTTTTTTTGTTACAAAACGCACATTAATTATCTCACAATGAGAATACATGAATGCACGTCACTGTGGTCCCTAGCACAGACACATCACATGCACATCGAATTGGATTAGATCCAAGTACCCCCCCCCCCCTTTGGTACTTGGGAGCAGTAACGCCCCGCCACGGCTCCAATTATGTCACTGTGCATTCATACACCATTCAGGAACCTAGGATGACTTCTCCCTGGTCCTGGGGATCCCTACTCCACCAAAACTGAGGGTGACACCCTTATGTTTTCAGGAATGCCACCCCCCCACATTCACACATCATTCACACACATAAACCAAATCATAAGTACAGTGTAAAAAAAAATAAAAAAAATAAAAAAAAGTACCCCTGCAAATTAAGGATGTTGCCGAGTGCTCCTTCTGGGCTGCCCACGGGCACGGGCACGGGCACGGCCACGGGGACGGCCACGGCCGACTGGGGGATCTTCACGGGGGGGTCTGTGCAGGGGAGGGAGTATTTTCAGGGGGGGGGGACTGTGCAGGGGACGGAGTATTTTCAGGGGGGGGACTGTGCAGGGGAGGGAGTATTTTGAGGGGTGGGGGACTGTACAGGGGAGGAAACAGCCTCCCCTGGTGTCTGTCCTCCTGCTGGCCTTCCCTCCAAGGCAACGGCTATCCTTGTCAGACAGGAAGTAATGTCAGCCGTATTGGCCTGCACAGCCCGGGTATTGGCCTGCACAGCCTGGGTGAGGGCAGTCACCTCCTGGGCCACACCTGTTGTGGCGTTCCTCAGGTCCCACAAACAGGTGATGACCCCCACGGAGTTGGTGGCCACGTCACCCAGTGACTCCCTCATTGCACCCAGGCTGCGCTCCACCTTGGTCATTGTTTTTTGTATTGCAGACAGACTGCGGGTCTGCCGGACATTGTCCCTCAACAGACTGACCGGCAGACGCACCAACCCCCCCCTGTTTTCCGGGGTCGGCCTCCTACTTGCCCCTGAGGCTTGTGGCCTTGGAGGAGGAGTTGGAGTGAGCCATGGGTGCTGCTGCATGTTGGAGGAGGGTTGAAAGGGGCGATCCATGATGGTGGCCTGACTGCTGGGCGCCTGTGGGGTTCCCTCAGGGGATGATTCAAAGGTCATATCTTGGCCCATCATTATTTCCTGCCCAATCAGAATATTGTCATCTTCCTCCCCCTCATCCTCCTCCCACTCAACATCCAAATTAGGGGAGTTGTGGGCACTCCCCTCCCATGGCGAATCCTGCCCTTCTTGGGACTCTGCATGAGCCTGTCTTGGGGGTGGTGCAGCAGCCTGCCCTGATGGGCCAGCAACCTCCTGACCTGATGGGCCAGCAACCTCCTGGGCTGATGGGGCTGCAACCTCCTGGCCATCTGGGGAGGACACAAAACAATCACAGGTTGTTGGATCCACACACTTGGCACATCTTCCCTTCCCCCACCCACACATGCTAATCACCAGATAGAAATTGTAAAAAATTACCTGTCCTCATAAGAGGATCATTGTCAAAGCCAGGCAGGCCCACCACCTGCTATGGGTGGAAACACTGGGCCACTGCCCATTCCTCCTCACTCATCCTGACTGGGCAGGGTCCCCCTCCTCCAGTGCCCCTGGTATGGGCATGCAGCGTTGCCAGCTTGTTCCGGGACACGCTCCTCAAGTCATTAATTTTTTTTTGAACTCCAGCGATGGTCCTGGTCTCCCCCCCCCCCGCCGCATTGATCCGATCGGTGATCTTTTGAAGGATCTCCTTCCTCCTGGCCGGGGTGGTGTTGTGGCTCTCAGGGCCATGGAGAAATCGCCCAAATTTAATGATGCCCTGAGCAAGTATATGCTTCTCTGCCAGGGTAAAATTAAGCTTCCTGCGCTTGGGAGCCATGACAGACAACACCCAGCAACAGGGAACTCACCCAAAAAACAAACAACAATACACACACACAACAAAGAAAATACAAACAAGCAAAAATAAAAAATATACAGACAGCTACTATTAATTCAAAAACAAACAGGCAAAAAAGGAAATCAAAAAATATAAACACACCAAAAAAAAAACACTTATCAAAAACAAACAGGCAAACAATCAAAACAAAGAACAAATTAGCAAAAACAAACACCAACTATACCCTCCAACTCCACAAACACTTTTCTCACAAACAAATCTTACCAACAAACACTGACAAACGTTCAAAGCAGAAGCAACTTGCTTTAGGAAGGGAACACAGGGAAATACTTTTGCAATTGAAGTCTGTTTGACTGGGGCTATTTAGACACAGGGCGATCTTCAAACTAAGTACGCTTGGCCTTTTACCTATCTCACTGATTGCGCTGACCAAAGTTCTGCACATGCGCAGTGAGGTCCAGATTCGTGCGCGCATGCGCAGTACGGCCGGCACTTCATTTGCATTTGGTCACGGCTCATTACAATGAAGCACGCCCACTTCATTCCCACTTGCCATAACCACGCCTTACGCATTGAAACTTAAGTTAAGGATGGCGCAATTTTGTGCGCAAATGCACTGAGAATACGGTACTTACGACAACAACTTAGGGCGCCGTAACTTAAATGACATAAGTTAGATAATCCTAAATTTACACATGTTTTTGAGAATTTGGCCCCATATTTTTTTTGCTAGAAAATTACATAGAACTCCCAAACATTATAAACATGCTGATATGCTCCATGGCAGCATACGTGTGGGTTGGCCCCGCCTCCATAACTACCCAATAGGACCCCTCCCTATAAATTTCAGCAGTGGGCTCTCAGCCGTGTTCCTTTTTTGTCTTCCTCCGTAGGACCATGTGTTTTTGGTTCTCCTACCTGAAGACGATTGTTCCTACTATCAAGATCGGCCGATGATTTGGTGTCTCATCCCTCCGATAAGCCTTGACTGTTAAGCAGGGTATGGAGTGTATTGCAGAGTAGCGCTGAAGAGCTGGATTATGTCTTCCACTGGAGAGACGAGCGCGCACAGGCCTGAATACCTAGCAATGTGCAGGTGGCCATTATCTGCTGAAAGCCCGGTGTGTGTATGGATGCGGTGTCCCTGGCCGAATCGATCGTAGGTGGTGGTAAGCGGTATCGCCTTCATGGCAGCAGTGTTTATGTTTGTTTCTCTGTTCTCCATAATGCTATTTTTCATGATTGCTTCATGTCCAGTGAGCGGCTGGTATCCCGTGCATTCCAGCCGCCACCCCCACTTACTTCCGGGTTTCCGTCTGCGTTCTACGAATGGACGGATCCGGGAATGAAAGCGAGGCTTGGTTCGCACATGTGCGTGAGTATCACCATAATTTAAAAAAAATATATATTTAATAATGCTTAAAGTGAAACAATAAAAGTGAAATATTCCTTTAAATTTCGTACCTAGGGGGGGGTGTAAAGTAAGCATGTAAAATAGCGCATGTTTCCCGTACTTAGAACTGTCTCTGCACAAAGTGTAATTTCTGAAGGAAAAAAAGTCATTTAAAACCGGACTCGCAGCTATAATGAATTGTCGGCTCCCGGCAATTCAGAGAGAATTCATTCATAAAAAAAAAAGCGTGAGGTCCCCCCAAATTCAATTACCAGGCCCTTCAAGTCTGGTATGGATATTAAGGGGAACTCCACCCCAAATAAAAAAAAAAATGCCGTGAATTAAAAAAAAATGACATGGGGTTCCCCCCAAATATCCATTCCAGCCCCTTCAGGTCTGGTGTGGATTTTAAGGGGAACTCCACCCCAAATAAAAAAAAATGGCGTGGAGTTCCCCCAAAAATCCACACCAGACCCCTTATCTGAGCAAGTAACCTGGCTGGCCGCATAAAAGAGGGGGGACAGAGAGCACCCCCCCTCTCCTGAACCTACCAGGCCACATGCCCTCAACATGGGGAGGATGTCCCCATGTTGATGGGGACAAGGGCCTCATCCCCACAACCCTGGCCAGTGGTTGTGGGGGTCTTATCAGAATCTGGAAGACCCCTTTAACAAAGGGGACCCCCAGATCCTGCCCCCCCCCCTATGTGAATTGGTAATGGGGTATATTGTACCCCTACCATTTCACGAAGGAAGTGTAAATAGTTGTAAAAAAACACACACACATCGTGGAAAAAAGTCCTTTATTAAAAAAAATAAAATCCAGCGGTGGTAATCCACTCGGTCCCGGCTCCCCACTCCAACGTTGTCGGTATCCAGCGACGGGTGATCTCCTCTCCAGTCCAGCGGTAAGAAGATCGTCCAGGATCCAGAGCACAGCATCGCCGGCCACCTGTCTCCACCGGAGACAACCCGGCGAATGACACTGATGAAGCTGTGACATTTCTTAGATAGGTGAGGCGGGGCCACCCGTCACGTGACCCCGTTCCCCTCTGACGCACCCTCTGCTATGTCACTGGGGAAGCCTTGCATCAGAGGGGGCGGGTCACGTGACGGGTGGCCCCGCCTTACCAATATAAGAAATGTCACAGCTTCAGCAGAGTCATTCGGCGGGCGCTCTGGATCCCAGATGATCTTCTCATCGCTGGACCAGAGAGGAGATCACCCGTCGCTGGATACCGACAATGTTGGAGTGGGGAGCCGGGACCGAGTGGATTACCACCGCTGTATTTTTTTTTAATAAAGGACTTTTTTCCACGGTGTGTGTTTTTTTACAACTATTTACACTTCCTTCGTGAAATCGTAAAATGGGTCTTCCAGATTCTGATAAGCCCCCCGCCCGCAGACCCCCACAACCACAGGCCAGGGTTGTGGGGATGAGGCCCTTGTCCCCATCAACATGGGGACATCCTCCCAATGTTGAGGGCATGTGGCCTGGTACGGTTCAGGAGAGGGGGGGCCGCTCTCTGTCCCCCCTCTTTTCTGCAGCCGGCTAGGTTACGTGCTCGGATAAGGGGTCTGGTGTGTATTTTTGGGGGAACTTCAGGCCATTTTTTTTAAATTTGGGGTGGAGTTCCCCTTAAAATCCACACCAGACCTGAAGGGTCTGGAATGGATATTTGATGGGAACCCCACGTCATTTTTTTTTGATTGACAGCGGGGTTCCCCTTAATATCCATACCAGACCTGAAGGGCCTGGTAATTGAATTTGGGGGGACCCCACGCTTTATTTTTTTTATGAATGAATTCTCTCTGAATTGCCGGGGAGCTGACAATTCATTATAGCCACGAGACCGGTTTAAATGATTTTTTTCTTTCAGAAATTACACTTTGTGCAGAGACAGTTCTAAGTACGGGAAACATGCGCTATTTCACATGCTTACTTTACACCCCCCTAGGTATGAAATTTAAAGGAATATTTCACTTTTATTGTTTCACTTTAAGCATTATTAAATTCACTGCTCTCGAAAAAAACGGCAGTTTTATGCAATGATACATGTCCCCTGGGGCAGGACCCAGGTCCCCAAACACTTTTTAGGACAATAACTTGCATATTAGCCTTTAAAATTAGCACTTTAGATTTCAAACGTTCGAGTCCCATAGACTTTAACGGGTTCTAAAGTTCACACGAACGTTTGGTGTGTTCGCAGGTTCTGGTGCGAACCGAACAGGGGGGTGTTCGGCTCATCCCTAATCAAAAGTACCTCCACTTTGCGGTAGGCAATCAACACTTACAGTTCACCTGCCTACTATGTGGTCTCACGACGTCACCTTGGGTGTTCTCCAAAGTTCTGTTAGCCGTTGTGGCTCTCCTCCGAGTGAAAGGAGTTCGTACTACCTAGATGATCTCTTACTTCTAGCTCAAGACAGAAGTCAACTCCTGGAACATAGGGACCTAGTAATTGCCACTCTCCAAGAATTCGGATGGCTATTGAATTTGGAGAAGAGTCATCTTGTTCCAACACAATATCTGGTATTTCTAGGTGCCCTCTTCAACACAATAGAAGGCACCATTTCATTTCCCGAAGAGAAAATTGCAACAATCCAGGACAGGTCAACGCATCATGCTCACTCAACCCATGAGAAAGTCTCTTCTGTGGTGGCTTCAGGGGAAGATTCTCCGCAACTGTCATTTTATCCATCCCATCACTTCGGTTACAATAACCTTGGATGCCAACAATCAGGGCTGGGGCGCTCATTGCCTGTCAGAAATAGCTCAGGGCAAGTGGAGCACACCTTCTCAAGGAACAGTATCCAACATACTGCCATTTCAACTCTTCTTAACGCTAAAAGAAATAGTACTAATAACGTTTACGAGCGTATCTGGTCAAAATTTACAGATCATATGTCTTCCAGAGCCAGTGGCGTCTCCAGCTTTCATATTTAGGGGGGGCACATGGGGGGACAGGGACAAAAGTAGGGGGGCCAACTATAAAATGCAATTATATATATATATAGACAAGTGGGTGACTAAAGCGCTAGCCAACAGTGAAAATTAAAAGTGACCAGTGAAAAACAAAATGCTGCTCAAATCTAAAATGTGCTAACAACAAATAAAGGTCTGAATAAAGAATGATGAGCGCAAACTGAAAATCTAAAAGTGAATATAAAGACAGTCCATAGGGGACTGATAACAATCTATAAAGATATGCAGTGAATTCAAAATTAGTGAAATAACCCAAAACTGATAATAAATCCAAAAATAAAAGTCCAAATATATAAATCAAAGTTTGGATAAATCAATCTAGTGTGCCAGTGATAAACAAAACTTCTGCACTTCGGGCATCAATGTGGACAATCTTGATAACTCTTTGCTTAGCCTGGGCTCGCAGTGCGCTTACCTCCAGACACTAGGTCATGCGTGTCAACGAAATCCTCCCAAAACTGGAACAGAATCCAAACAGTGGGTAACACGTGTTGCACGGAATCTTCCCAGTGCTGAGATAGAATCGAGGGGCGTTCTCTGTATCCAATACCAGTATAGGTCCAGGCGCAGCGAAGTCGACTCCACAGGATAGCCACAAGGTGTATCAGGAGCAAATGTAGAAATAAAAAGCTCTCATGGTGAAGTATGCAAGCACTTTAAAATTTAATAAAGGTAAAAATGTGCTTACATTGAAAAAACGAATAAAACGCCAAACAGCGGCACTTCCGGTGGACGGTTAGATGTGACCGGAAGTGACGTGACACCCTGACCGTCCACCGGAAGTGCCGCTGTTTGGCGTTTTATTTGTTTTTTCAATGTAAGCACATTTTTACCTTTATTAAATTTTAAAGTGCTTGCATACTTCACCATGAGAGCTTTTTATTTCTACATTTGCTCCTGATACACCTTGTGGCTATCCTGTGGAGTCGACTTCGCTGCGCCTGGACCTATACTGGTATTGGATACAGAGAACGCCCCTCGATTCTATCTCAGCACTGGGAAGATTCCGTGCAACACGTGTTACCCACTGTTTGGATTCTGTTCCAGTTTTGGGAGGATTTCGTTGACACGCATGACCTAGTGTCTGGAGGTAAGCGCACTGCGAGCCCAGGCTAAGCAAAGAGTTATCAAGATTGTCCACATTGATGCCCGAAGTGCAGAAGTTTTGTTTATCACTGGCACACTAGATTGATTTATCCAAACTTTGATTTATATATTTGGACTTTTATTTTTGGATTTATTATCAGTTTTGGGTTATTTCACTAATTTTGAATTCACTGCATATCTTTATAGATTGTTATCAGTCCCCTATGGACTGTCTTTATATTCACTTTTAGATTTTCAGTTTGCGCTCATCATTCTTTATTCAGATATATATATATATATATATATATATATATATATATATATATATATATATATATATATATATATATATATATCCTGGGGCCCTTTACTACGATCCCACTATGGGCCCTTTCACATGTTCTGCAGTGAGCTCCCTTCCTACTATACTGGGGCCCCCCAGGGTGGCAAAAAACAAGAGATATATGTCACCAGCACACCAAGAAAATATAAGGGTCCAAAGCAGTGGGAGAACTATCAGGGTTGCAAAGGTTGTCTTGCCACCGGGCCCTGGTGTTCTGCCACAGTGGGGATCTCCAGCTGTCCTGTCCCTGCTATTTACAGCACTGGTCTGGCGTCTGTCTCCTTGGCAGCGGCGGCAGTCTATTAGGACCTAGTGCTGGTGACATTATGGGTGCATGCAGGGGAAGGCTGGCACTATTGGTTATAGAGAGCCGAGCCCCCAGCTGGTCACCTAGCAGCAGTAATGCTGTATAACCCTCTCTGTTGACATGCTGATCGGCATGTGATCCAGGTGATGCTCCCAGTCAGATCTAATAAACACAGTATTTATTAGCATCAAGAGTACAACCACATAAATATAATCAACCGTATGATCAGCAGCCATGTGGGCTCTATGCCTGTAAAGTGTGGGCTTTGATCAATAAAATCACTGATATTTATGACTAGGATTTGACTAAGAGCATCACCTGGATTGCATCCCGATCAGCATGTCAGAGAAGGGTCCACTGCTGCTAAGCAACCAGCAGGGAGCTCAACTGTCTACAACCAATAGAGATGGACTCGGGTGTGTTTGAAATCCCACATGCCCAATCCCGCCAGGAAGCCGACACTCCACAGTGCTAATCAATGTATGGGCTGCCTAAGAGCTAAGACCAGCAATAGACAGTTTACATCTCAGCTGGTTCAGCAGAAACTGGCTGAGATTTGAACCATTAATGAGCAGATTCTCTTATAATTATCACTAGTGGTTGCTGTATAGCCACTAGTGATAATCACTGTTTGTCGGGAGAATATAATTGCTGTTGTTGATGGGGGAATCATGCAAGTTTCTTTCCTGCAATCTGTGGATGCAGGAAAGAAATTTGCACCGTATATTATCTGCCTAACTGAAAGTGAAAGTAAATGTGAATGTTTTGAAAGAACAGGAGAGGGGGATGGAGACAGATGGGGGGGGAGAAGGGATGGAGATAATGTAGTTCAGTGATTACAGTGTACTGCAGTCTGCAGTGCACACACTTAAACACGGCCCAGGGTAGAATATCTGGTTGTGAGCGCTCGCACTATGCAGTGTCGGCGAGCACAGGGAGGGGGAGGAATCCCCAGCAGAGCTGACTGGGGACGCTCTCCCTCTCGGGGAGCAAAATACATGGTGACATTATGGGTGCATGCAGGGGAAGGCTGGCACTATTGGTTATAGAGAGCCGAGCCCCCAGCTGGTCACCTAGCAGCAGTAATGCTGTATAACCCTCTCTGTTGACATGCTGATCGGCATGTGATCCAGGTGATGCTCCCAGTCAGATCTAATAAACACAGTATTTATTAGCATCAAGAGTACAACCACATAAATAATCTCAACCGTATGATCAGCAGCCATGTGGGCTCTATGCCTGTAAAGTGTGGGCTTTGATCAATAAAATCACTGATATTTATGACTAGGATTTGACTAAGAGCATCACCTGGATTGCATCCCGATCAGCATGTCAGAGAAGGGTCCACTGCTGCTAAGCAACCAGCAGGAAGCTCAACTGTCTACAACCAATAGAGATGGACTCGGGTGTGTTTGAAATCCCACATGCCCAATCCCGCCAGGAAGCCGACACTCCACAGTGCTAATCAATGTATGGGCTGCCTAAGAGCTAAGACCAGCAATAGACAGTTTACATCTCAGCTGGTTCAGCAGAAACTGGCTGAGATTTGAACCATTAATGAGCAGATTCTCTTATAATTATCACTAGTGGTTGCTGTATAGCCACTAGTGATAATCACTGTTTGTCGGGAGAATATAATTGCTGTTGTTGATGGGGGAATCATGCAAGTTTCTTTCCTGCAATCTGTGGATGCAGGAAAGAAATTTGCACCGTATATTATCTGCCTAACTGAAAGTGAAAGTAAATGTGAATGTTTTGAAAGAACAGGAGAGGGGGATGGAGACAGATGGGGGGGGAGAAGGGATGGAGATAATGTAGTTCAGTGATTACAGTGTACTGCAGTCTGCAGTGCACACACTTAAACACGGCCCAGGGTAGAATATCTGGTTGTGAGCGCTCGCACTATGCAGTGTCGGCGAGCACAGGGAGGGGGAGGAATCCCCAGCAGAGCTGACTGGGGACGCTCTCCCTCTCGGGGAGCAAAATACATGGTGACATTATGGGTGCATGCAGGGGAAGGCTGGCACTATTGGTTATAGAGAGCCGAGCCCCCAGCTGGTCACCTAGCAGCAGTAATGCTGTATAACCCTCTCTGTTGACATGCTGATCGGCATGTGATCCAGGTGATGCTCCCAGTCAGATCTAATAAACACAGTATTTATTAGCATCAAGAGTACAACCACATAAATAATCTCAACCGTATGATCAGCAGCCATGTGGGCTCTATGCCTGTAAAGTGTGGGCTTTGATCAATAAAATCACTGATATTTATGACTAGGATTTGACTAAGAGCATCACCTGGATTGCATCCCGATCAGCATGTGAGAGAAGGGTCCACTGCTGCTAAGCAACCAGCAGGGAGCTCAACTGTCTACAACCAATAAAGATGGACTCGGGTGTGTTTGAAATCCCACATGCCCAATCCCGCCAGGAAGCCGACACTCCACAGTGCTAATCAATGTATGGGCTGCCTAAGAGCTAAGACCAGCAATAGACAGTTTACATCTCAGCTGGTTCAGCAGAAACTGGCTGAGATTTGAACCATTAATGAGCAGATTCTCTTATAATTATCACTAGTGGTTGCTGTATAGCCACTAGTGATAATCACTGTTTGTCGGGAGAATATAATTGCTGTTGTTGATGGGGGAATCATGCAAGTTTCTTTCCTGCAATCTGTGGATGCAGGAAAGAAATTTGCACCGTATATTATCTGCCTAACTGAAAGTGAAAGTAAATGTGAATGTTTTGAAAGAACAGGAGAGGGGGATGGAGACAGATGGGGGGGAGAAGGGATGGAGATAATGTAGTTCAGTGATTACAGTGTACTGCAGTCTGCAGTGCACACACTTAAACACGGCCCAGGGTAGAATATCTGGTTGTGAGCGCTCGCACTATGCAGTGTCGGCGAGCACAGGGAGGGGGAGGAATCCCCAGCAGAGCTGACTGGGGACGCTCTCCCTCTCGGGGAGCAAAATACATGGTGACATTATGGGTGCATGCAGGGGAAGGCTGGCACTATTGGTTATAGAGAGCCGAGCCCCCAGCTGGTCACCTAGCAGCAGTAATGCTGTATAACCCTCTCTGTTGACATGCTGATCGGCATTTGATCCAGGTGATGCTCCCAGTCAGATCTAATAAACACAGTATTTATTAGCATCAAGAGTACAACCACATAAATATAATCAACCGTATGATCAGCAGCCATGTGGGCTCTATGCCTGTAAAGTGTGGGCTTTGATCAATAAAATCACTGATATTTATGACTAGGATTTGACTAAGAGCATCACCTGGATTGCATCCCGATCAGCATGTGAGAGAAGGGTCCACTGCTGCTAAGCAACCAGCAGGGAGCTCAACTGTCTACAACCAATAAAGATGGACTCGGGTGTGTTTGAAATCCCACATGCCCAATCCCGCCAGGAAGCCGACACTCCACAGTGCTAATCAATGTATGGGCTGCCTAAGAGCTAAGACCAGCAATAGACAGTTTACATCTCAGCTGGTTCAGCAGAAACTGGCTGAGATTTGAACCATTAATGAGCAGATTCTCTTATAATTATCACTAGTGGTTGCTGTATAGCCACTAGTGATAATCACTGTTTGTCGGGAGAATATAATTGCTGTTGTTGATGGGGGAATCATGCAAGTTTCTTTCCTGCAATCTGTGGATGCAGGAAAGAAATTTGCACCATATATTATCTGGTTGTGAATATCTGGTTGTGAGCGCTCGCACTATGCAGTGTCGGCGAGCACAGGGAGGGGGAGGAATCCCCAGCAGAGCTGACTGGGGACGCTCTCCCTCTCGGGGAGCAAAATACAAAAATTGCAAAAAAAATAAAAAAATGTTTTGGGGGGGGCACATGGTGGGGCACAGCATGATGTTGGGGGGTCAGGGCCCCCTCTGCCCCCCCTAGGGACGCCTCTGTCCAGAGCTAACCCTTGCAGTTCCCCAGAGGTCCAAGATATACTCAGTTTCTTACAAACAGGTTTGGACTTGCCTTTAGCAATCAGTTCACTCCGAGTGCAAATCTCAGCCATCTCTGCATTTACTGGAATCTCTTGGGCCAATCATCCTTTGGTTCACCAGTTCTTCAAGGGTGCCATCCGGCTTAGACCCCAGAGAAAACCAAGGTTCCCCAAATGGGACCTGCCTCTTGTCCTGGACTATCTTACCACAATTAGCTCTGATCCAGATAAACCACTATCAGCTAAGGATCTTACTCTCAAAACCATCTTTCTAGTAGCGGTCACTTCAGCTAAAAGAGTCTCTGACATCAGAAATCTGGGTTCAAAAGAACCATTATTGAACTTCTTTCCAGATAGAGCATTGTTAAATCCTAGGCTGGGTTTAAATCCTAAAGTTACATCCATTTTTCATGAAAATCAGGAAATTGTACTGCCCACTTTTGGGTTATCTGAAGATCAAAGTATTCATCCCATTTATGAGGGGCACACATTAAGTCAATATCTGGAAATGACAGAATCTTTCAGACAAACAGATTTTTTTTCATTTTTCTTCAGCCCAGGTTCACACTGGGTACGATTTGAGATGTGATTTCACATGTCAAATCACATCTCAAATCGGCGGCATTTGCCGGCAATTTTCGGCAATGGCACCGTCCTAATCGGTGCGACGCCGCATCTGCAGCGCTGCACCGATTTCAAAAGGTAGTTCCTGTACTACTTTTTGCGATTTCGGGCCGCGATTTACATTGAACCCTGCACAGATGTCTCTTAAATCGCGGCCGAAATCGCGGCAAAACCGCACCCGCGAAATCACAGTAAAATCGTGATTTTACTGCAATTTTGAATTTGCAGCAGTGTGAACCTAGCCTCATGGAAAGAACAAAGGAAAACGGGCCTCAATCAGATCCATTGCAGCTTGGATAGTTCAGACCATCCAGAGGGCATACAAAGCCAAGGGCTTGGCTCCTTCAGAGGCAGTGTCTGCACACTCAAACTGGAGCATTTCGACTTCTTGGGCAGCCTCACGTCATATTGCACCTGAAGTTATATGCAGAGCGGCTTCGTGGTCATCTATTAATACGTTTTGTTTCCAACTATTGTGTTGAACCGGCTGCTTTATCTTCACTGAATTTTAATTTACAAGTGCTGTCAGTTGAATTAAATTAATTTATTTTCTTGCCCCAGCATTTTGCCCGCCCGCGTGTGTTTGGTGAGTTATTTCCCACACGTATGCTGCCATGGAGCATGTCAGGAAAACGGAAAATTTATTATCAAATACTTACCGTAATTTTCCTTTCCTGATAGGCTCCATGGCAGCAGGAGTCCCTCCCAATGCTTGGAGTAGGCTAGTTACGGAACATGGCTGAGAGCCCACAGCTGAAATTTATAGGGAGGGGTCCTATTGGGTAGTTATGGAGGCAGGGCCAATCCACACGTATGCTGCCATGGAGTCTATCAGGAAAGGAAAATTATGGTAAGTATTTGATAATACATTTTTAGTTTTTTAGCAGAGACCATAGAGAATACAATGGTGGTCATTGCAACTTTTTATCTTGCACAATATTTGTGCAGCAACGCGTTTTTTGGAGGGAATTTTTTTTATGCCTTTAAAAAAATAAAAAATAAGTAAAGTTAGCCCAATTTTTTTTGCATAATGTGAAAAATGAAGTTACACTGAGTAAAGAGATACCTAACATGTCACACTTCAAAATTGCACACGCTCGTGGAATGGCGCCAAACATCGGTTCTTAAATCTCCATAATCGACGCTTACATTTTTTTTTCTGGTTACATTTTTTGAGTTACAGAGGAGGTCTAGGGTTAGAATTATTGCTCCTGATCACCGTTTCCATATGTGGGTAGGTTTAAATTTAATTTTTTTTATTTTTTTATTGATAATATTGCTTGAATTTTTTTAGTTTGACACTTAAAAAAAATCACCTTTATTCCTATTACAGGGAATGTAAACATCCCTTGTAATAAGAATATGGCATGACAGGACCTCTTTACAGTGAGATATGGGGTCAATAAGACCAAACATTTCACCTATAGGCTGGGACAGCTGAAATACAAATAAAAAACGATCTTAGCTTCCCAGCCAAGGCAGGGCCATTTGTTTGAATGATCATAAAGACTCCGGCGACCATCTGGTCCATCAGAAATCTCTATGGTAAACATCCGGAGCTGGCGGATCCATTCTTCAACTCACTGATGGCAGTGGTGAGTCGGTAGAAGCACCAGAGGGTGGCGGGAGGGGGGATGTCCCCTCTCGCCACCCGTAAGAACGATCAAGCGACTGAGCAGCTATGGTGTAGGAAATGGCAATATCTGAATGATGCCTGTAGCTGCAGGCATCATTCAGATATACCCGCACAAAGTCAAGGATGTCATATGACGGCTGGCGGGCAGGCAGGAAGGGGTTAAATACTAGCAAAAGGAAGCTCTAATTGTCTTAAACATGGCATACATTTCATTTGGGTACAGTGTTTCATGATTGAGTAACTATAAGTCAAATTATTACAGCAATGGAAACTGAAAAATGGCCTGGTAATGAAGGGTTATGCCAGGCTGGTAAGTGGTTAAGAAGCATTTAGGGCAGTTTTTTTTTCTGTTCCAGTGCTATACTGCATTTTAGAGAAGTTAAAGGAAGTAAGGATAGACTGTCTAAATTTAGTAAATCTGTCTCACAATTGCCTCACTGCTTAAGTTCAGCATTGCCTAGCTGTAAGAAAAAACATATAAATGCCCACAATGGCTTTTAAAGTCATGTGATATTGAAAGTCTCTTTGGAAAAATGTATGGATACTCACAGTAAAGCCCCATACACATGATCGGAATTTCCGATGGAAAAAGTCTGACGGACTTTTTCCATCGGAAATTTCTACCGTGTGTATGCCCCATCGGAGTAATTCCAATGGAAATTACGATGAATTCCATTGGAGTTTAGATAGAGAACATGTTCTAGTTTACTCCGATAGAATTCTGTCGGAATTCCGATGTGATTTTGATTGGACAAAGGTCCGATCGTGTGTACCGGGCTTAAGACTCCACCTCAAATTTGCACATAATTATATAACTCTGCACTTAGCTTGCCTTTTTGAGCAGTTTTCAAACTATTAAAAAATGGAGTAAAAATGGAAAAAGCAGAATATGTAGACCCTTTTCTACCACCGTATGCTTTTATATGTTGGCTCAGTGGATGCTTATTTCTGCAGCGTCATTTTAGAACACTATTGCAAAAAACAAGCATTGGGTGCTCATTGCACCCATTAATGACTGAGAAATAAACTGTCCTCAGTTATTTAGCTCACAGTCAATGAGAAGAGAGCCAGTCTGAGAGGCTCTGTATCATGTATTTGCAGTGATTGGTCAAGACCAAGAAAAGACCAATCCCAAAGCACTTAGATGTACACAGGCTTCTGTTTATTTCTGGGAGCTCTCTCTTTCCTCTTACAACAGGGGAAGGGGAGAAACAGGAACTAATGAATCATTAATTGGTTCCTGATGTAAACAGATCATAGCAGCAGCCCCTCTCATCACCCCCATAGATATACAGAAACTCATCATTTTCAAAACAATAGCATACATATTTACATGAAATTGTTACCCTGTCATTCTTTTTACTTTGATGAACATTTGGAGGTTGGGCTACTAAAACAGTTGAGAGTTTTCGTTCAATGAATTGTTTAAATATTTACTTCAGTTATCAAATCTGTTATCCATTCACATAAACAGACAATTCATTTTTTTTTATTTAACCATTTTCTGTCCTCTCCATAGCAGGTTTACTGCAACAGGGTAGCAGCTGTGCGCCGGATCACATATATATACACAATCTGGCTTTTCGGCGAAGGGGGCGCGCATGTGCGCCGCCACCGGCTCACTCCCGCTGTACTTATACACAGCAGGAGCCAATCATCAGGCACAGCAGACTCGATGTTCGCTGTCAACTTCCAATCATTTGGTACAGAGGCAGAACAGTAGTCTGCCAATATAAACAAGGCAGATTGCCGTTTTGTTAGTAGGAAAAGCATGGATCCTGTGTTCCTGCAAAGCAATGACTAGGATCCATGTCTTCCCCTAGTAAAAGCACCTCCCATAGTACACAGAAACACTAGCTAGGCGCACAGTTAACCCTTTGATGGCCCCCGATGTTAACCCCTTCAAATCCAGTGTCATTAGTACAGTGTTAGTGCATATTTTTTTAGCACTAATTACTGGTCCCCAAAATGTGTCAATTCATGTCAGAATGTCTGTTGCAGTATCGCAGTCTCACTATAAGTTAATGTTCGTCGCCATTACTAGTAAAAATAAATATATCCCATTGTTTGTAGACGTTATAACTTTTGTGCAAACCAATCAATATACAATTATTTTTACCAAAAATATTTAGCAGAATACATATTGACCCAAATTGGTAAAGATATTTGATTTTGACAATTTTTTATTGGAGAGGTTTTATAGCAGAAGGTAAAAAATATAGTTTTTTTTCAAAATTGGCAACTTTTTTGTTTATAGCGTGAAAAAAAAACAACGCAGAAGTAATAAACTACCACCAAAAGAAAGCTCTATGTGAGGGGAAAAAAAGGACATCGATTTTGTTTGGGTACAGCATTGCATGACTGCTAAATTGTCAGTTAAAGTAGCAGTGCTGTATCGCAAAAAAAATGGCCTGGTCCAGAAGGAGGTAAATCTTCCAGAGGTTATTTGTTAATCTGCACTTGACCGCAGTTTGCTTTTTACAAGATTGAATAACTGAAGTGAATATTCATTCAATTTACTAAGGGAAGTTTCTCAACTCCTTTAGTAAATCAACCTCACAGTGTGTATGGCTTACTAATGGATTGATACATTTTATTTGAATGCACAGATACAGCATCAAGTGCAGGTCCTGAGCTATAGCAAAAGGTAACTTTTATTTTGCTATTAGAATCATTTGCAGAGCTTCTCCCATACAAGCCAGTGCTTCTGTAATAAAAAAATCGAAACTTCTGGCAAAATTACAATCCACTGACAGTCTGCTCATTTCAGCATTATATGCTGATTGATTCCTTCTGTTAAAATGGAAATACCTTACAGTTTTAGGAAGGGTGGTTGTAAAGTGATTTTTCACTATTGCAATTATTTCCTCAAATGACCAGTCATTTGGTTTGGCAGGGGACGCAAGGGAGTGAAAAATTTCAAAAGTCCTAGGTTTTATGACACTCTGCAACACAGCGTACTTCTGAACAGCTTCAGTCACCTTGTTAGCTTCTAAGAAGAAAATTAACCTTTCAGCATATGAGTCCCTTGATGGTGACCTGGAACATTAAACTCCTCCATGTGTCCCAGAGAAGCCGTACAGAAAACTGTTGAGTCCTAATACAGGATTTTAGTAACTCGGGAACACAGAAACTGTAGATGTGCTACTGCTTCCTGAATATTTACTGAAAAGGACAAACTAGAGGATATATGAAAACATTTAAAAACAGTACCGCAAAGTGTATATTAGAGACACATTTAGAGAATAACACCATCTGCTGATCAGGAGATACTGTCAATGCATTACCCATGCTCACAAATGCTGTGTGAAGTATCCCGTAAAGGCATTGTACACTTTCAGATGTTTTTGTTGTTTTAACTGGGTAAGGTAATTATATTTGTTTGTTCTACCTTGTAATGACATGCTCAAATTTATGGAAGCAGTTTGTAGTGCCATTACTGATTAACCCCCCCCTATGTTCATGTATCCATTTGCCTAGCTTGTCCCTTTTCACTAAAGGGACAAGCAACTTCTTGTTCCAATCTATGCCTTGCTTTCTCTTTCTGTTGCATCAAAATTGTGGGAGTGGTCGTGTGATGAAAGACTGCATGGTGATCTCTCTGTAGTTTGCTTTGCCTGCTTGTGTCTGCCAGATCTAATTACTATTCATCTTTCACCTGCAGAGCACTAGACTGGGAAATCCAGCGATTTCGGGATATGTAGATTCTTCACAGCAAGTGTCAGTTCCCAGACTACAGACAGAGTTCATGCATCAACCTAGGCAGTGCCATGCCACATGCCTGATGTTTGAACACAAACAGAAATTGCTTACACAAAAATTTGAAGACTTATGCCCTGTACACACGATCGGAATTTCGTGTGTACAGGGCACTTCCTGATTCCTTTACCCAGGATGGCGGCGGGAGCAGCAGAGGACCGAGCGATTGCTTAGCCTCGTCTGCTGACATTGCGGGCGCGCTGGACAGGTAAGTGTCCATTTTTTAAAAGTCAGCAGCTGCAGTATTTGTGGAAAAATGGAAAAAGAATCTGCGCTAGGATATAAATTAGAATAAATGCGGCCTGAAGCTCTAGTTAATAAGCAGCAACTAACCTGTAAACATAACCAGTGAGCAAGTGGAAAAATATATATATATAGTTGCACTAATTGTAAGAACCACCATTTAGGGGGGAAGTAACTCAATGACCACCACCGTATGTGTCGAATATATAGTGCAAATTATGAATAAACACTAGTCATACCAAACACTGGGGTTGGGTTGACAGAAATATTTGAAATACACAAATATGAATGTGAGTAAACAAAGATCATGGGATCAATGGTGAACAAAAAATGAACATAAAACCTATGATAAACCATGAATAGTACCATCAATAAAGTGACAATATAAAGTGCATGAATTTAAACAGTGAAACAAAAAACAAAAAAACAAAAATGATGGATAAAAGTCCATAAAACTCTAAAGTAAGTAAACACCCAGTGATGTTCCAAGATGTCAAGAAAACCAAAGTGAGTTCCACCACCATAATGTAGGTATTCTGCTTACCAGAGCCAAAGGTCCCTTAGGATTCAGGACCTAGACCAGCATGTATGTAACGCCCAGCAGGCAGGAGACAGCCACCAAATCCGTGTTGTTATGAACCGACAGATTCCACAGCATAGGCACCAATAATTACCATATCATGCAAGGAATAGAAACAACAATTAAAAACCAAACCTCGTTCCGGAACAGTACGCATGAGCATCCCCTCTCGAGGCATCTAAGCCTCGTTTTGGGAAGGCCGGCTGGACGTGACGCATCTTCCAATCCAATGCATGTAATAATATGACAGAGTGGTTGCAAGCCAATCAAAACCAGATGTGCGAACGCTCATCGGAAAACACCGCTATACTCTGCATCCCAGTATCACCCGCTAGTTCGCAGATGACCTCAGGTGCCAGAGAGACGGTTTGCATACGGCAAATAGAACAGTCTCAATACAAATCACTCAACAGCCTTATATTCCTCCATATGTTACGAATGGTGGGTATAATAAATAGCATTATGGGAAGTCATTCCCGAGTGTCGGGTCCAACCAGATCCGAGGGCAGACGGAATAACCTCTCATAAAGGCTGATAAGTACTGTATTTATCGGGGTATTGCACGCTCCGGCGTATAGCGTGCACCCCTAATGTGGACCCGCAATTCCTGTAAAAAAAAACATTTTAGTACTTACAGTTTTGGTGTCTTGTGCGGTGTCCATAGGCGGCCTCGTCGGGTCCGGCGTCCGTCTGCGGCTTCAGTGGTGTCCTCCCGGCTTCTCCTGCGCTGTCTCCCCGTCGAATCGCCGCTTCCCACTCTCAGTTTGAACACCTCCGCCAATGTATACCGAGTGCAGTACACTCGGCTACATTCGGCCAGGCTCGGCTTCGCTCGTGCTCACGCTCTGTGACGTTTATGCTTGAGCACGAGCGAAGCCGAGCCTGGCCGAATGTAGCCGAATGTACTGCACTCGGTATATGTCGGGGCAGGCATTCAAACTGAGCGTGGGTATCGGCGTATATCGCGCACCCATGATTTTCCCCTTATTTTAAGGGGAAAAAAGTGCGCGGTATACGCCGATAAATATGGTAGCTGCTTTAAGTATTTGTAGCTGCTGGCTTTTAAAAAAATAAATCGGCAGAACCTTGCTTTAACCTCCCTGGCGGTATCCCCGAGCGTGACTCGGGGTGGATTTTCCATGCTAGGATCGGTATCCCCGAGTCACGCTCAGGGTAGCTGTGCAGAGTGTGCAGCAGCGCGGCTTACCTGCTCACTGAATCCACAGACAAGTTACTTACCTTGTCCCTGGATCCAGCGATGCATCCCCGCTGTGTGAGCGAGCGGGTCCTCGCTCGATTCACAGTGTCCCTGTGTGCCGCCGATCTCCGTTCCCTGCGACATTACCACGCACGGGGGTGGAGAACGGCGCTAAATTAAAAAAGTAAACAAACACATTACATACAGTATACTGTAATCTTATAGATTACAGTACTGTATGTAAAAAATACACACCCCCTTGATAGCGATTTGTGGGGAAATTCGTCATAAAAAAATAAAAGTATTGACAGCGACAATTCTGCAACTGAGCAAATTTCAGTGATTTTTAGTTGATTACATTATTGGATAATTTTTATTATAATTATATTATTATTTGTTATAATTATTTATAATTATTTATTATATTATAATTTATAATTTTGTTTTTTTAAAAAAAATCATACCCGGGATGCCTACTACACTCTTGTTTGGTCAGATTTAAGTGAGTTATTTCTAAGAATTACAGGCCTACAGTATAAAACGCCAAATTTCCTTGCAAAATAATTGTACCGCTTTTGGTACGTAATTCCAGACAGAATCATACCGCCAGGGAGGTTAAAGACTTGGAGAGAACTGGCAAAGAGGAGTGGGACAAATTTCCTTATGAGATGTGTGTGGACAATCCAAGACACGTGGTCACCCTAGCTTGAAGGCACCATAATTAAGGATGAGCTCCAGCGTGTTCGCATAGTACACGTGCAGAGCCCTCCAGGAAGTCTGCACGGCACTGAGCTAATCACAGCCAGGGAGACATTTCCCGATCTCTGTTCCCTCGCTGTGATTAGCGCAGGTAACCTTGCAAGGCAGGCGCAGCCCCACTGCAAGAGAGAATTTCGATTTTTTTTTTCAAGGGTTGGCTTTGCATACAATACCAATAACAGGCCCTTTTTTGTTTTAAACTTTCCCTTTCTGGATCAAAAATAAAAAAGTTATTGAAACCAAAATGAGATGTGTGCAAACCTTGTCTGACCTGTGTTATTGTCAACAAGGGTTTTGTCACCAAGTACTAAGTCATGTTTTGCGAAGGGGTAATTTCACTCATTAAAATGCAAATCAATTTATAACTTTTTTGAAATGCGTTTTTCTGGATATTTTTGTTGTTATTCTGTCTCTCACTGTTAAAATAAACCTACCAGTAAAATTATAGACTGATCATTTCATGGTCAGCAGGCAAACATACAAAATCAGCAGGGGATCAAACATTTTTTTTCTCTCACTGTATATATCAGAAAAAATGCATACAACAGAAAGCATCTTACTACACAACTGTTTATAAATGTACATAATTGCTATTTTAATTGTTTCTGTTGCTTTCATAAAAATAAAATATTCAAATCCAACCGGTCTTATTAATTCAGAGAACTAAGTTGCATGTTTAAGCTTAATATTCGTGGATACCATTATCCAGTTATTTTTTTCAACAAAAATCTTTGGGTATAATTGGGCGACTTGCTCCATCAACTAGAACTCAAAGTGTAGACACAAAGCTCCAATCACGCTGGAAAACAAGGAAAGTCATCCATCCGTTACTTACATAAAATGCTGTTTGTATTAATAAAAACCCACACGAATTGCATAATTCAGCTCAGATCTAACAGCAAAAATAGCTATTACTGCTCCAGCAGAACACATCTCTGTTGCCTATACAAGAACATGCTTTACATCTAAATTGACACTGACTTAAACTTTGCATATATATTGCCAATCAGAGATTTTTAAATGGTTTTCTTATGAAAATGATGAATATTCAGTAAAAAACAACATCAAATGATAAATGAATCCGGTCTAAAGCGCTTTTCAAAAACAATACAGAGATGATTATTCCTCTAAACCATCATATCGACGTAGCGCAATAACGAGAATGTTTTATTCTCAGTTTAAAGACTCACCAGGTGCTGAGCAATAAGAATGTTTTTATGGATCTTAAACCGCGCAGGCAATCAAACATAATAATAACTTACTGGAATACCAGGTGTTATTATTACATCAATAAATCAAAAGCTAAGCAGTAGGAAATGATTTACCCCATGTAAAAAGGAGCATGATAATGCTTGATTCGTGTGGAAGTGTGTAAATGTCTTCATTGCTGGCTTGCTGTGTTTAAACGCAGTATTTAAAAAAAAAAAGTGGCTTGGTAAAATGTTGAAGGGGGAGTAGGCTTTATTCCTCTGTAATTTTATTAAATAATGATCTTCCCATGCTGTATTCAATACCTGGTCATATATTAATGCACTGTAAGTAAGAAGGTGTGCAGGGAATTTCTGCCAGATGATTGCATCATCGTGGCTTTCTGTAGCATGAATGAGCAGAAGCAATGGGATAATGGGGCACCATGAGTGCTGACATCAGCACTAAAACTGAAGTGCTCACCTTTTGCCGTGGGAATCTGCAGCAAGCCCTGGCAGTAATGGTTGTAGTACCTGCTGATTGGGTGTTGTCATAAGGTGCACCAGTCCGAAATTTTTGATTACAGTCTTCCCATAGGATCTACCAAACGTTCTTGGAAGTACTGTCAAGCCCACTGTAACAGCACCAGGTGGCCATACTAGAAGAGGTGATGTGTGACTTAGAGTCGTTTCATATTTTGGACAGTATTAGTTACTTGCAAGTTGTATATCTCTCTTGTCTTGTTCATTCCAGCTACAGTTTATTTTAATACAACAATTATATTTTAACTGTTCCATGCTACTTGCATGGATTAGTTTTGCTGTATCACCATGCACCCGGTGTACCCATCTATTTGACTGTATACTCCTCCATGCTTGTGTCTTTTTTTTTGGAGGGGGGGGTCTTTGTGGCTGCACAGTGGGCCTCTAGTGTGCCTCCTTGTCCACCTTTTGAAGAGTAATGTATATGAGGCCCATCTGAAAGGATTTATGTTTTTTCAATGAATTATTAACACATGTTTACATATCAAACAAGTGTTTTTACCCATCATTGCCCTGAAGAAAGAAGTCATCTTCCAAAACATGTAGGGATTCATCTAAGCATTCTACACAAGTTGACCAAACTATAACATTGTTGGCAGTTTTTTGGGTGCACCATAATGTAATAGGGTATCCATATTACTGTATGAGATTCTTTTCTATATATACTATTATGTCTGAAATAACTTGATGCTATTTTATCAGGACATCAGGTCCTTTTTAAGGCTTGTTTCCAACAAAAATTGGTATTCGCCTTTTAGCTACATTTTATGTGTTGTTTTGCCTCTAAAATCCCAAAGGGGTTTCTTTTTGCATATCATTTTTTTTATAAAATAGCCAATCCGTAAGATGCTGTCTTATTTGTGGGCTGGGAAACAGTTAACTATCCAGGGGAAATGAACTTTTTAGAGCGTTTCAGAAAAAAAAAAAAAACATAGTAAACAAAAATGTACTGCTTTTGCCTGAATTAGCTTTCACCAGACCTTATGAGCTGCAGTTTTGGAGAAATATGGAATATGGAGTTACCATTTAAACCTCCACTGGTAACCCTAATCCCTCTCCTAGGAATTCTGCTGTGTAGAAAAACACTTATACCTCTACACTAGAGATTGCTTATTTTTCAAGACTAAGGCACGGTCGGACAAAACCGATGAGAATGGACCAGTTTCATCAGTCCAAACCGACCGTGTGTATAGCCCATTGGACTGTTGTCCTTCGGTCCAAAATGTTAAAACATGCTTTAAAATCGAACCTATGGCCCGCTGCCCGATCAGTCCAAACCGATGGTTAGTACAGAAAGCATCGGTTCAAAACCCACGCATGCTCAGAATCAAGTCGACGCATGCTTGGAAGCATTGAACTTCGTTTTATTCAGCACATCGTGTGTTTGACGTCACCGCGTTCTGACCCGATCGGTTTTTGGAACGATGGTGTGTATGCACATCAGGCCACTTCAGCGGTGAACCGATGGAAATGGCCCATCGGACCATTCTCATCGGTTTGGAACGACCGTGTGTACGCGGCCTAAGGGGTTGATTTTACTGGAGACAAATAGATTGTTTACTTTGCAAACAAAGTTCCATTTTGCAAGAGAGTTTGCCGCAGAGCTTATTGAATGCGGTGACGTTTCACTTCACAAAGAATACTCAATTGCAAAATAAAATAAAAGCATTTTTTCTAGCACATAATTTGATGATGGAAGTCAGCAAAGCTTCAACTCATTCATTAAGGTCTGGTGCAAATACTCTTGCAAAGGGAACAGTCTATTTGCCTTTAGTAAAAAAAAGTCCACACATATCAAATAAATGTAATTATTCAGAAAGAGTCCATAGTGATGCAAAATTCATAGGATAATGATCTTCATGTGTTCTAATCAGATGAAGTATCCACTCCACAGAATTCCAGGATGCCCTAAAAGTGCAGCAAAAGCATTTGTATAGAATATTAGTCACTGGGATCACTTTCAATTCCTCCAGTAGGTTACACACTCAAAGCATCACGTTAAGTGGCTGAAATGTATAGAACATCCAAAGAAAGCCATTTATAGTAGTATGATAAGAACTATTGGCTGAAATAAAAAAACCATGAAACCCACTTAGTGTCACACTAATGCTGCGTTCACACAATCGGTTTGTCTGAATAAAACGGTCTGATGGACCGTTTTCATCAGACTAACCGATCGTGTGTGGGCCCCATCGGTTATTTATCCATCGGTTAAAAAACTAGGAACTTTTTAAAATCATCTGATGGTTAACTATCCGATAGAAAAAAAATATCGTCTGTGGGCACGTCCACCGGTTAAAAATCCACGCATGCTCAGAATCAAGTTGACGCATGCTCGGAAGCATTGAGCTTCATTTTTCTCAGCACGTCGTTGTGTTTTACGTCACCGCGTTCTGAAACGAATGTTTTTTTTAACCGATGGTGTGCAGGCACGACTGATGAAAGTCAGCTTCATCGGATATCTGATGAAAAGATCCATCAGACCGTTTTCATCGGATGAACCAATCGTGTGTACAGGGCATTAGTGATAGAAGCGTATTGAATCCAGCCTCCACCCACATGCAATGCACACTCACCATCAAGCAATTCTGGCCTTTGAGTGTGTAGCCAAATGAGCAAAACACTTGTATCAGATGCAGACATCAATCTAGATAGCTTCTTATTCTCCTTCTTTGATCTACTGGGGGCAGTGCTCCGCTGCTTGTGTTAAAAAACAACTGTAAGACAACAGACAAAAAGATGCCATATGGTGTAGTATTTATTGAAATTTAAGAAAAGCAGCAGAAACAATTACATGTACATGTGCATAAAACCAGGTAAAAAACGGTAAAAAGACACTTACATTGACCACCACCACTCGGATCTTCTTTTTTTCTTTTTTTTGTGGCCTACAGATGTGAGAACATAGCCTGCTGCAGCCACATACTTGGAAAAGATAGGCTGCAAGTGGGTTATTTTACTGACACTTTTCTTCTGTCTACAAACATTTATGGATAGGAGAAACATTCCTGCCCATAAATGTATGCACAGTTGGCAACACTGTATCTAGGGGCATAAGGAATTTGGACTGAAAGCTGTGCAACATTTTTTGGCATTCCTGAAAAGTGTTCTTTCTCCTCTTTAAGTTGTTTCGGAATACATGCCACCAAATCATTTCCTTTGTGAGTTTTTGCAGGGGCTCCCTCATTAGACACTATGGCCCAGATTCTCAAAGGGCTTACGATGGCGCAACACCATGTACGCCGTCGTAGGTCCTAATCTGGGCCGTCGTATCTATGCGACTGATTCTTAGAATCAGTTACGCATAGACATCCATTAGATCCGACAGGCGTAAGACTCTTACGCTGTCAGATCTTAAATGCAATTTTTTTTGCTGCTAGGTGTCGCCTCTGTCGTTTTCCCTGCCGAGTATGCAAATTAGCTAAATATGCGAATTCCCGAAAGTACGCGCGGTCGCCGCAGTGAAGTTACGACGTTTATGTTAGGTTTGCGCGGCGTAAAGTTGCCCCTGCTATATGAGGGGCAACCAATGTTAAGTACGGTTGTCGTTCCCGCGTCAAAATTTTTAAATTTACGTTGTTTGCGTAAGTCGTCCGTGAATGGGGCTGGACGCCATTTACGTTCACGTCAAAACCAATGACGTCCTTGTGACGTCATTTGGAGCAATGCACCCTGAGAGATTTTCCAGACGGCGCATGCACAGTACGTTCGGCGCGGGAACGCGCTTAATTTAAATGCTCCACGCCCCCTACCCGGCTAATTTGAATTAGGCAGGCTTGCGCCGGGTGATTTACACTACGCCACCGCAACTTTACAGGCAAGTTCTTTGTGAATAAAGCACTTGCCTGTAAAATTTGCGGCGGCGTAACGTAAATCAGATACGTTACGCCCGCACAGTTTTACGCCCATCTATGAGAATCTGGGCCAATGCATTTAAAGTAGTATTTTTCTGGATAGAGTATAGGAGGGTTATATCCCCTGTAAGGTTACATTTTGCCATCTTTGTCCCATTGGGGAGATTTCTCTTCACTTACTGTCCCATAGCCAAACAGGAAGTGAGAGGAAATCTCTGTAAATTAATGGAATTCCTTGGGGATCCCCAGTTCACCAGAACTAATGTCCCCATTGAGTTTCTCTATATTACTTTTCTGAGGACAACTCAAGATTTGTTTTTTCTTTCACTTTCAATGATAATGGTAAACAGGACAAATAGAGGGGGTAAATCTCCTTAATGAAGGCACAGACAGGAGGTGTGGTTATATCTACAACATGAGCGCAGACAGTCATAAAAACCTTAAAGTGTATGTAAACCCATTTATAGAAGACTTTGCCAGCCCCTCTAAAGACTGGCATAACACACTATGAAAGTTGTTTTAAAAAACAAATGTTCTAAATACCAATATGAGCTGTCTTCAGACTGGTCACATTACTCGAGGCCGCTGTACAGCTCTTATGGCTTCTGCTGGAGGGGCTGTGATCTTCCTCTGACGTCAGCTGGAAAGACCATGTGCCCTCTCGTCTCCTCCGCAGAAGCTCTGTCTTGTATCTGTAAAGCAGCCGCGAGTCACATGACCAGCCTGAAGACAGCTCAAAATTGGTATTTAGAATGCTCATTTTTTAAAACTAATCACATAGTGTTTTTTTTAAGAATAGCGGCAGGGCAGGGCGGAGACAGAGAATGAGATGAGAGGCAGGAAGAAGGGGGTGGGGGGAGAGAGGAGAGCAGAGGGGACAGCAATGTATGATGCAGGGACATACTCTGACCATGTGATCAGGGCTGAGCAGCCTGATTTTCGTGGTCAGCGCAGACAGGACATACAGGAAGTAGCAGATTCTGTTTTCACTGTCTTTGTCTTTTTTCTCCAGTTTCTTTAATAATTACTGTGATCTATCGGCCTCCTGAACCAGTATCAACTTTCCTTAATGACTTCTCTGCCTGGCTACTCTACTCAATCTCTCCTGAAATTCCTACAATCATTCCTGGTGGCTTCAACATTCTTGTCCATATTAAAAGTCCTGCTACTACTAAACCTTGTAGTCTAACCTCCTCTTTTGACTTGAAGCAAAGGACATGTGCTTCTACTCACTCATTTAATGGAAACTCCATTGACCTTGTATTCTCGTACCATGCACTCCTTGCAACTAGAGATGAGCTTTATGTTCGGGTCAAACATGAGTTAGACTCAAACATTGGCTGTTCGCCCTTTCGAATAGTGAACAATTTGGGGTGTTCACGGCAAATTCGAAAGCCACGGAAAACCCTTTAAACATCTATGGGAGAAATCAAAAGTGCTAATTTTAAAGGTTAAAATGCAAGTTATTGTCATAAAAAGTGTTTGAGGACCCAGGTCCTGCCCCAGGGGACATGTATCAATGAAAAAAAAAAAGTTTTAAAAATGGCCATTTTTTCGGGAGCAGTGATTTTAATAATGCTTAAAGTGAAACAATAAAAGTGAAATATTCTTTTAAATGTCATATCTGGGGGGGTGTCTATAGTA
Source organism: Rana temporaria (assembly GCF_905171775.1). Lineage (NCBI taxonomy): Eukaryota > Metazoa > Chordata > Amphibia > Anura > Ranidae > Rana > Rana temporaria. The sequence goes on along the minus strand of NC_053492.1, from coordinate 277,026,552 downwards.
TGCCTGTAAAGTGGCGCATGTTTCCCGTGTTTATTACAGTCCCTGCACAAAATGACATTTCTAAAGGAAAAAAAAGTAATTTAACTACTCGCAGCAATACAGATAAAAGTCATTGAAAAAAAGAACATGGGTCCCACCCTTCCCTTATAGATTGTAAGCTCTAACAAGCAGGGCCCTCTGATTTGTCTTGTTTGGAATTGTATTATAACTGCACTGCCTGCCCTCATGTTGTAAAGTGCTGTGCAAACTGTTGGTGCTATTTAAATCCTGAATAATAGTAATACTATTCATTTATTAAGATACTACTTCCCTTACTATCATAGTAAGCGTAAAAAGTTAATGGAGAAAAGTACCCAAAGCAAGGTATGTGAAGTCTAGAATACATTTTATTAAGAAGACACAGATCAAAAATAAATAAATAATTATATTAAAAATATTCTACAAATATATTAGGTACACAGAGTTTCTAAAGATTTGCAATCAAAAATACTTAAAGCGGGAGTTCACCCATTTCTAAAAAAAATTTTTTTCTTCCCCTAGATTCCTGCTCGTTCGGTCTAGGGGAATCGGCTATTTGTATTAAAATATGAGCAGTACTTACCCGTTTTCGAGCTGCATCTTCTTCCGTCGCTTCCGGGTATGGGTCTTCGGGAGCGGGCGTTCCTTCTTGATTGACATTCTTCCGAGAGGCTTCCGACGGTCGCATCCATCGCGTCACTCGTAGCCGAAAGAAGCCGAACGTCGGTGTGGCTCTATACTGCACCTGCGCACCGACGTTCGGCTTCTTTCGGAAAATCGTGACGCGATGGATGCGACCGTCGGAAGCCTCTCGGAAGACTGTCAATCAAGAAGGAACGCCCATTCCCGAAGCCCATACCCGGAAGCGACGGAAGAAGATGCAGCTCGAAAACGGGTAAGTACTGCTCATATTTTGATACAAATAGCTGATTCCCCTAGAGAAAACGAGCAGGAAGCTAAGGGGAAAAAGTGCCCTCTAAGGGTGAACCCCCGCTTTAAAGTGTATGTAATCAGTTATATGGAGAATACAGGGAGTATCTTCATCAAATAGTTGAATATTCATACGGCTAAAAATAGCCTAAACATAGTTATAATTAATATAATATCCAATGTTATTTTGTATGTTTAATTTAAATATTCATATTAATATTATATTCAACTTTATAAACATAGGCACCCCTCACATGAAAATGGTTAGACCTTCTAGTTGGTCCATCAGGCACCCTGCATTGCATTGTGGTATAGTTTTTCCCTATAAGGAAATGAAGGCACAGAACAAAGGAGTAGATGGACCAAAATTTTAATTTTTAGAGCTCACATAACACTCTGGAAAAAAGCTGGAAACTATGTGCAGCCACCCTGAATTGCCTTGTATTGTATCTTAGTAATATTTTGAAAATATATCTTAACACTTGTATTGTACATTAATATAACAGAGTTATGTACAGTGGGCCATATTCTCATACATTTCAGGCGGCGGAACGTATGTACTTTACGTTACGCCGCCGCAAGTTTAAGTGGCAAGTGCCGGATTCCCAAACCACTTACCTGTAAACTTGCGGCGGCATCGCGTAAAGTCCACCCGCGTAAGCCATCCTAATTCAAATGATCCAGGCAGGGGGCGTGGATCATTTAAATTAGGCGCGCTCCCGCGCCGATCGTAATGCGCATGCTCCGTCTGGTAAATTACCCGACTTGCATTGCGCTAAATGACGTCTCACGGACGTAATTTGTTTTGACTGTAACGTAAATGGCGTCCAGCGCCATTCACGGACGACTTACGTAAACGACGTTTAATTTTGAAATTTCGACGCGGGATCGACGGCCATACTTAACATTGAGTACGCCACCTAGGGGGCATCTTTATCTTTACGCCGCGTATCGCTTACGGAAACGACGTTAAAACACTACGGCGGGCAAGCGTACGTTCGAGAATCGGCGTGACTAGTCATTTGCATATTCTACGCTGACCGCCACCTAGCGGTCAGCGTAAATATTGCAGCCTAAGATACAACTGCGCAAGCTGTCGTATCTTAGGCATGTTTAAGTGTATCTCAGTTTGAGAATACACTTAAACATAGGAAACTGACTTACGTAGGCGTATCTGTTGATACGCCTACGTAACTTGTTTGAGAATATGGCCCAGAATATTTAAAATAAAAAAAAGTTTTAGTTGGTAAAATCATGGTGAAAGACCCTGTGGTATTTTTTCTACTACTGCTCGGTTCACAAGCAGCATAGTCACAGGTCCACATCTTCACACTGTGACATGACCAGTTGTCATTGGACTTCAAGTCCCATGTTCCCTTAAACTGCTGTTGTCAGTGGACAGTTCTGCCTGAAGTGAAAAGGCTAGTTGTGAATGCAAGTGCATGTCTGTCATAACCTTGTAGACAGTAATGGGAGCACACGTCCAAGGGTGATAACACTGTTCCTGTATAGATTCACACTAAGGCCTCGTACACACAGTAGGATCGCCAGAGGACAACGGTCTGAAGGACCGTTTTCATCAGTCCAAACCGATCGTGTGTAGGCCCCATAGGTTATTTAACCTTCGGTCGAAAAAAATGAGAACTTGCTTTAAAATTGAACCGATGGACGCCTAACCGATAGGTCAAAACCGATCGTTAGTATGCAAAAGCATCGGTTAAAAACCCACGCATGCTCAGAATCAAGTCGACGCATGCTTGGAAGCATTGAACTTAGTTTTTTTCAGCACGTCGTTGTGTTTTACGTCACCGCTCTCTGACACGATCGGTTTTTAACTTATGGTGTGTACGCACGACGAACCATCAGTCAGCTTCATCGGTTAACCTATGACAACGGTCCTTCAGACCGTTCTCATCGGATAAACTGATCGTGTGTACGAGGCTTAAGTGGGTATTTATAACCTAGAACAGGAAATGCCTGAGTGGGCTCGAACTGGCAGGATAACCTTTTTTTTATTTATTTTTTACATTTTAGGCTTCGATTTACTTTAAGCTGCAACTCATTAACAGCGCTGTGCTTTTCCATCTGTTCGGCCCCGTACACCCGAGATGATCTATCCGCTGGTATTTATCCGTGGATCAGTTCCAGCGGATAGATCCTGTGGTGTGTACGGCCCAGCGGATTTTTTTCGGGCCGATGGATTTCCAGCGGATAAAAATTTCTTAGCATGCTAAGAAATCTATCCACTGGAATCCTGTCCAGCGGATTGATCCGGTGGTCTGTACAGACTCACCGGATCAATCCGTCCGATCACCTCCCTCGCATGCGTCGTAATGATTCGACGCATGCGTGGGAAGTCTTTACCTACCAGCGTCGCGCACGTCGCCGCGTCATCATCACCGCGACGGCGCGACACATCACCGCGGATGGATTCCGCGTGGATTTCGATCTGATGGTTAGTACAACCATCAGATCAAAATCCGCCAGAGGATTTATCCACGGGAACGGTCCGGAGGACCGTTCCCAGCGGATAATCCTCTCGTGTGTACGGGGCCTTCGTCTTGGGAAACATTCACTGGTGGTTGTCAAGTAATAGAGATAAGAAATTCTAACTTGTATGCTGTAATATTTTATCATTTAATATTATTTATTATTGAACTTTTTTATACAGAGGAATAAAGTAATGAACTCAAACCATTATCATAAAGTACCGTAAACTTGGGGGTTTTCCATGGTTTAAATGTAATATTACTTTATAAAATAAAACATTTATTTTAGGATAGTACTATCCATTATTAGCAAAGCCATTAGGAAATGGAACTGTAAAATGTCTGCACTGAAGCACATTCAAGAAACTGAATCATTGCAGTGTTTTTTTTTTCTGTTATTTGACATTTTATATAGGAAATGTGGTACTTCCCTTAAATAAACAAATGAATAAACCAGAATTCATTATTGTCATCTGTAGCTAAGTACGGGTAAAACAATGTTGAGTTGTATCTTGTATCTTCAGGTTTACTAGCATGACCAGATCCAAAGTTAAAGATCAAGCTTGCTTTTTTGACAAATCAATAATCACAAATGTTGATACAAAGAAACTCATTGTCCCAAACACACTACTGGTCCTGATGCTATACTGATTCCAATTGCTTTTCCATGCATATAAAATAAAATAAAATTGTTTCATATGTCTCAGACCATATTAGCAACGAGAAGGGATTTTATTATTATTATTACTATAATGAATCTATTCTAAATGTAACAGTTTTCTTACTTAGGAAATTAAGTTATGTTGTCTTGTTGGAGTGTAGAAATAACATGTACATTATGCCCTATGTGGGTTTGCGAATAAACCTGGATAGGGAAAGTCAAAGGGCTGGAATGCATGCAAAGGTGAGTACTAACAGCACAGTCATTTCCATAGAGACCACCTGGCATTACAGTAAGAGTGTATTTTAAGTACCAGAATGTTTGTTCTAAACATAGTGTATACGATCAGAACACTTCTCAGGTGGTTGAAAGGATATTTTGAGAGCCTGGTCAATACAGAAACATGATTGTATCCTATTTTCTTAGTTAGATGTATATAGGAGCAATGTTTTGATTCCATTAGTAAAACCTGCAGTGGATGTTTGGTAATCTGTGATCCAGGTCTGATTCAGATTTTTAAAATTCAGCTTCTCAGTCAATTCCTTCTGCTAAGCAGACGACCTTCTCTAAAAAGACATTTTCAGCAGGGCAGGCTAGCACCTCAAGCATATACATTGACACCCAGTAGTTCATGGTATGATTGCTTGCAAGAGTTTTAATTAGAGCCTTGCCATCCCTACTTCTGCTCACTTGACCAGGACAGGCATGGTTTTACTAGGGAGAAAAAAACAATTAAAAATAAAATGAAAAGTCAAAAAAAGTAAATCTATATATAATGTTTAATAGAGGAAGGCTTGTTTTTATTAGCTGATTTGTAAGCAGTTGAAGTGACAACTGGCATACTGGCACGGGCATGTGTGGTGTTTGGGGATTTTTTTTTCTGCTCCAGCAAAAACCTGGCATGGGAAAATTGTTACTGGAGATGGTGGGATGGGTGTTGATGAATGCTGCTTAGAGTTTTAGGGCTTCACTTTGGGGAAGGGTGGGGTCATCTCTGACCATACGATTGTATTTTTAATGTTTGGCACTGCTTGCCTTTTCCCTCTTGTCCCTGGACACAGATTTGTAGAAAAATGTCACTGAGGAATACAGAGGGACTGAAATGTATAAAAAAATTAAAGGGACACTTTGAATCAGAACTCCTGGGATATTGATCTGGTCAGTTAAGTAGCAGAGGGGGGGGGTGTATACAGAGGGGGTTGTTAATCAGTTTCAGCTGCTTTGCTGTTAATTGAAATTAACAACAGGTGCACTAGATGGGCAACAATGAGACAACCTCCAAAACAGGAATGTTTTTTCAGGTGGCGGTGTCTGACATTTTTTCCCTACTCATCTTTTCTGACTGTTTTTCACTAGTTTTGCATTTGGCTAGGGTCAGTGTCACTACTGGTAGCACAAGGCAATGCTTGGACTGTATAAAGGTTGCACAGGCAGTCCAACTCCTCCAGGATGGCACATCAATACGTGCCATTGCCAGAAGGTTTGCCGTGTCTCCCAGCACAGTCTCAGGTGGCCTGAGGGCCCAACGTCCTCTAGTGTACTCTGTGCTCACTGCCAGACACTGTGAAGCTTGATTGGCATTTTCCATTGAACACCAGAATTGGCAGGTCCACCACTGGTGCCCCATGCTTTTCACAGATGAGAGCAGGTTCACCCTGAGCATATGTGACAGATGTGAAAGGGTCTGGAGAAGCCGCGGAGAACTTTTTGCTGTAACATCGTTCAGCATGACCGGTTTGGTGGTGGGCCATACAAACTGAGGACCATTTTGAGTTGTTGCAATGAAATTTCAGCAAAATGGACTAGCTTGCTGCATATTTAAAATTTAATAAAAGAATGGAAATATTTTAGGGCAACCACACACACCAACAATATGGACAAGCTCCAGATTACAATATAAGGTGTTGCAATGCACTCTTTAAATCAGTATTCCATATTGCTTACATTAATTAATAGTACAGAAAATATTATGCAAAGACACTCAACCAAGTGAGACCAATGCATGTTACTAAAAAAAGTCATTTATTTATATATGAATATGTTTTGTGTTTTTTTGTGTAACTATTAACTTGGTATAGAATGAATACTTATATATATTTACATCCTAGAATATATAATTTTCTTCCTGATGAAGACTCTTTATGAGTTGAAACGCATTGAGGTTCTCTTGTTGCTATCTGAATGCACCTTAATGGATGGAACTTCATTATGCAGAGCTTTACTAATGCATTGGTTGTTATATACTCAAAATGTACAGTTGTATTCAAAATTATTCAACCCCCACTGAAATTGATTGTTTTGGCCAGTTTGACATTAATTTTGATCATTCAGTCATCCTGCTTACAATTAAATCAAAGAAGCATGTGTAGGTCAGACAAATATAACATAACATTTATAATGAAATAACCACAAATGTCTTTTCTGTGCTCACATCATTATCAGTTTTATTCAACCCCCAAGTGACATTCAAGTCCTTGTAGGTATCAGGAACCTGTACTCACCGAGGCAGAGATGCTGAGGACGGCTCACCTTTGCGACCCTGCGCAGTCCGCTCCCTGGAGTTTGAGACAGAGGAGGGAAGGCACAAGGAGGCACCGGTGCCGGAAACTGGTAAGTAGACTTGGTGCAGCTGATGGAAGCAGGGCAGGTGCAGAAGACTGGAGACAACTGTAGGTCAGGCAGGAACTGACAGGAAGTCCAGAGGGATCTGTTATGTTTTCAAAGTGTTCCTTTAATTTTTCTGAGCAGTGTATATTACTGAGATTTTTTTCATGAATTCCTCATGGTGTATTATTCAGTGACACTATTCTTTACATAGGCATGTAGAAGGGGAAGAGGAGGAGAAGGAGGAAACTAAAGAAGAAGGGGCAGATCCACAAAGCGAGTACGCCGGCGTATCTACTGATACGCCGGCATACTTTCAAATTTCCCGCGTCGTATCTTTGTTTTGAATCCTCAAAACAAGATACTACGGCATCTGGGTTAGATCCGACAGGCGTACGGCTTCGTACGCCTTCGGATCTAAGATGCAATTTTTTGGCGTCCGCTGGGTGGCGTTCACGTTGTTTTCCGCGTTGAGTATGCAAATGAGCTATTTCCGACGATCCACGAACGTACGAGCGGCCGTCGCATTCTTTTATGTTGTCTCTAGTCGGCTTTTTCCGGCGTATAGTTAAAGCTGCTGTTTCGTGGCATATAGTTAGATCTGCCATGTTAAGTATGGCAGTCGTTCCCGCGTTTATTTTGAATTTTTTTTGTTTGTTTGCGTAAGTCGTCTGTGAATCGGGATGGACGTAATTCACGTCTATGTTAAAAAAAATTACGTCCTTGCAACGTCATTTAGCGCAATGCACGGCGGGAAATTTAGGGACGGCGCATGCGCAGTTCATTCGGCGCAGGGACGCGCTTCATTTAAAGGAAACACGCCCCCTAATCGCAGATTTGAATTACGCGCCGTTACGCCGCCAGAGATAGACTACGCCGCCGTAACTTATGGCGCAAAATCTTTATGGATTCGAACCAAGGACAAGTAAGTTACGGCGGCGTACCGTATCTCTAAAACGCTGCACAGGTGCAGATCTCTGTGGATCTGCCCCGAAGTCTTTAGCCTTCTCCAAATTATATTGGAGGTATAAGGGCTTGCAGTGTCACCTAATGTCTGTTAATTTGTTTTTTTTCAGACACTGATTTGAAGTCTTTGGACTTAACTGTCATTTTCTGTTTGGATGGTCCTGATTTTGCCCTGATTTGGGGAAAGGTCTCTCTATTGTGGTGGGGGCAGCCTGTATATTTTCAATTTTCAATGTAAAACTCAAAAATTCAATCACACATTCAAAATATGTGATGCCAGAATACAGTGTAGTTGTCAGCTAACATTATCCTTGAAAATCATACTGTTGAAAACCACTACATACATAACTAAATGCAAAGCATGTTTTCTCTTTGCATATAGTAAACAAGGTGATAACCTATGTTCGTTTTTTTTGCCTTCTTAATCACACTGGAGAGATTTCCCTTTGCTTCCTGTCCCATGGTCAAAACTGGAGGTGAGAAGAAATGACTCAAAGTGAGGGAATCTCTGATTGTCACTAGAACTAATGTCCCCATTGGAAGGTTTCCCATTTATTTGTGTTCTGGTGACTGCCAAAATTTTATATTTCTTTCACTTTCAGTGATAGCAGTAAACAGGACAAATATTGGGATGACTCTCACTAATAGGGGCATGGACAGCAATGCAAACATAACAGGTGTTCCAATCCATTGTCACACAAACAAAACAAAAACAGTTTTGTCTTTAGCTGCAATTTAAAAATAGTATGACAACCTAACATTTGATATTCCTGATATGTGCCTGCTATACAATGTACTTGTATGAAAAATATCCTGTTCTCTTTGTATTGCTTCTTTTGTGTAAAATCCCTGGTATTCCTGCCAGTCCCTCTGCTTTCATATTAAAAACTGACCACACCAAACAGGAGAACACACTGCAGTTAACTTACGAAGTAAAAAGACAAACTAGGGTGATTTTTTCCTGTGACACAATACGGCTTGCACTGCAGGGGAATGGCATGTATGGGTGTCATAAATGATGGAAGCCTCTCTTAAAGCCCATATGCAAAAATGCCCACCTGGAATTGGCCAGGTCCAATGCTGAAAAAGAAGAAGACTACTGGTGCTCTGGAGTGATGAGAACAAGATAAATGTTTTTGGAACTGATGGCTTCAAAACTGTATGGTGTTGCAAAGGTGAGGAATACAAAGAACAATGCATGGTGTCTACAGTGAAACATGGTGGTGGCAGTGTCCTTCTGTGGGGCTGTATGAGTGCTGGTGGTATCGGGGAGCTGCATCTCATTGAAAGTATCATGAATTCACAGATGTACTGCTCTATATTGAAAGAGAAGATGCTACTATCACTCCGTGCCCTTGGTTGTTGTGCACTTTTCCAATATGACAATGATCCAAAACGCACATCTAAGGCCACTGCTGCATTTCTGAAGAAAAACTGGGTGAGAGTGATTCAGTGGCCAAGTATGTCTCTAGATCTGAACCCAATCTGACACCTATGGGAAGTTATGAAGAGAAAAGTTGAGCATCACTCTCCATCCAGCATCCAGTCTCTAAAAGAGGCAATCCTTGAAGCATAGAAAAAGATAGATGTTGCAATATGTTGCCAACTTGTTCATTCCATGCCTAGACCTAATGCTGTCCTTACAAATCATGGAGGTCATACAAAATACTGGATGGAGTAGTTTTTGTCATGGGGTACATTCAGTTTTGCATCAACTAATTTGAGTAAAACTGAAGATTTAGTATTCTAAGTTATATTATTAACCTTACTTTCATGTATTAAGCTAAACAAATGTTCTATAAAACTTTTTTTTTGTCAACATTTTGAAAATTGTTCTGCTGTTCATTGAGATATTGATTACAATCTTACTTTCAAAAGGGGTGCATTAATTTATGCTGAGCACCGTATCGGTTTTGGGTCTATTGTGCATATGCCATATAATTGATGAGGCAGCAGCATTTTTGTGTCCCCTGCAAAGACCAATATTTCCAGGATTCTGAAGCAAGTGCTGGAGGTAATTCTCCAAGATATAGTAACTGTTTCCTCATTCACTTCCACAAACCATTGGCAGAGCAGCTAATGTTAAAGCTGGACTGTAGTGGGGGGTTACCCAATTTGATGGTTGTTATATAAGGTGTGATGAAAACATTTATTAAAATATATATATATATATATATATATATATATATATATATATATATATATATATATAAAAAAAAGAAACATATGCACTGCTTGGATGTGCAGATTGTGTATATTTTTCCACAAACATTTTATGAGTGTTTTTTTCCTGAGGTTGTCATGGCTTATACTTCTTAAGTTGGCCATCCTTACATAAACATTTCAAACAACTATAGATGTCAGAGTGCTGGCATGTGGGTAGGTTCATCTAGTCCAGGGGTGTCAAACTGGCGGCCCTCCAGCTGTTGCAAAACTACAAGTCCCATGAGGCATTGCAAGGCTAACAGTTACAATCATATACTTTTTCTACTAATTCACGTGTTTGTGTCACTTACAAAGTCCCACCCTTGAGGGGGTATTCCATGTTTTTTCCATAACCTTAGGGATGTGGTGACTTACAAACACTGACACTCTCCTGATTGTGGGGTCCCTTTTCAACAGTTACAAGCATGACTCCCACAGGCAGAGGCATGATGGGACTTGTAGTTTCGGAACAGCTGGAGGGTCGCCAGTTTGACACCCCTGATCTAGTCTGTTCCTATTCCCATAAGGAATTGAGCACTTGTTCTTTTTGTGTTCCACAATACTATTTTCCATAATAAGAACCGTTGCTGTCATTGTGCCTAAAGAGCAACCCAAGGACCTTTTTAATTTTATATACAGAATGTTGTGAGTTTGCACCAAGATATGTTAATTTTTCTTTAAAAACTTGTTGCCAGGTGTCAGTTTCTACATATAGAAGGTCACATGAGCCCATTTCCATTAAACTTATCCCAGTAAGCAGACACTTTGCAAATATAGGGAATACCTGCAGAGCATTGCGCTTTATGAGAAGATAACTTACAAACAGGGAAGGTTGAGGAGTTAAATTATCAGCCTGGAAAAATAAACTTATTGTGAATGTTTGGAAGAATACATTGCACATATAGATCTATGGACTTGGTAACAGCTTGCCACATTAAAAGGTATGTCCAAGCATTACCTACATGCCCCTCATATAACAACAATAATTGTCTTTTACATTGTTCCTATAGTGATAAATAGCTTTTATTACTCTCTGTGACATTATCACTAGGCTTGTAAAATTCTTGGAAGAGCAGCTGCAGGGAGCTCAGTTCTCACTGACACAGACACATCCCCAAAAAGTGCATCTTCCCTACACACACTCTGTTGGCAGGCTCTTGGGAGTCAAGGCAGCAGTATGGCTTTGCTGGGAAAGAAATTACTGCATGCAGGTGGAGTGGGGCAGAGAGGGGAAGGGGAAAGGTGAAGTTCTGCAGTTCAATAGGCAGGGCTGACAATCCTTCTTGGTATTTTAATTCAGCAAAGATGCTTTTTTGTAAGTCCAAACAGGAAGTTAGAAACACATAACATTTCTGGAACGTCACAAGTATGTTTCTGTTTATATAAAACAAACTGCACTTAGTGCCAACAAGGTAACCTATGGAAGAGCCCTGGGGCCATCATAAAAAAAAAATACTAAATTCTGAGTTTCAAAGTCAGAATTCTGAGATTAAAAAGACACAATTCTGTGTTTCAAAGTCAGAATTCTGAGATTAAATGTCAGAATTCTGTGTTTCAAAGTCAGAATTCTGAGATTAAATGTCAGAATTCTGAGATTAAATGTCAGGCCCCGTACACACGACCAGTTTCCTCGGCAGAATTCAGCTTCCGACCGAGTTTCTGGCTGAATTCTGCCGAGGAAACTGGTCGTGTGTACAGTTTCGGCCGAGGAAGCCGACGAGGAGCTCGACGAGGAAATAGAGAACATGTTCTCTATTTCCTCGTTGTTCTATGGGAGCTCTCGTCCCGCCGAGCTCCTCGGCGGCTTCAGTGCTGAACTGGCCGAGGAACTCGATGTGTTTGGCACGTCGAGTTCCTCGGCCGTGTGTACGAGGCTTCAGAATTCTGAGATTAAAAAGACAGAATTCTGTGTTTCAAAGTCAGAATTCTGAGATTAAATGTCAGAATTCTGAGATTAAATGTCAGAATTCTGAGATTAAAAAGACAGAATTCTGTGTTTCAAAGTCAGAATTCTGAGATTAAATGTCAGAATTCTGTGTTTCAAAGTCAGAATTCTGAGATTAAATGTCAGAATTCTGAGATTAAAAAGACAGAATTCTGAGTTTCAAAGTCAGAATTCTGAGATTAAATGTCAGAATTCTGAGATTCTAAATATAGTAGTCTCTATTAGGAGGATTTTAGGAGCAATTAGCAATAATGTAGTAACACCCATAGACCATCATTCTGCAGACATACAAGTCTGGTGCTCTAGATATAGATCTGTAAATCTATCTTAGTTACAGCATACAGTATGGGGAAGCAGGCAATGCTGGGCTCTCTGGTTCCTCTACAGTCCCACAGTTTACTGTCATTTGCTCTAACATAAAGAGGGATGCTGAAAACGAGTGTATTGTGTGTGTGAGTGGGGGGGGGGATGACACAGCTTCCATAGATAACAGAACACAATGCACCCCAACTTTTAGGAAACATTGCACTGTTGCCCCAACAAGAGGGAATTGTGAGCACAATGTGTGTCTTTGTTCAGAACGGATTGATTATAGCAATTACATGTCTGGACTAATTCTTACAGAGAATGAACCTCATATTACACATATCGATACCAGTATATAGCTTGAGAAATAGCTCAATGCATAGGGTGACAGACTTGTGTTTCATATTTTGTGGGTTCGAATCCAGGAGACAGTACAATTTGTTTTTTAGTTATATGTATATATACATATTATTTTATACATTGCTCTTAGATTAAAATAGAGATGTCCCAATACCAATATTAGTAAATCAATATATTGAAAATGTATATGTCTTCAAAAAATTAAGCTCTGAGCTGGATTCGAACCCAAAACTTAAAAACACAGAAGTCTATTACTCTAACCATTGAGCTATAACCCAAAGCATAAAACTCTGCTGTATTTTTAGGTTTAATATGGGGTTCATTCTCTGTAAGAATTAGTCCAGACATGTGATTGCTATGATCAAGCCGTTCTGACCATAGACACACATTGTCCTTCTGCCTTCTAGCCATTCACAATTCCCTAATGTTGGGGCAACAGTGCAATGTTTCCTTAAAGTTGGGGTGCATTGTGTTCTGTTATCTATGGAAGCTGTGTCACCCCCCCCCCCTCACACACAGAATACACTCGTTTTCAGCATCCCTCTTTATGTTAGAGCAGATGACAGCAAATGGAGGAACCAGAGAGCCCAGCACTGCCTGCTTCCCCATACTGTATGCTGTAACTTAAATAGATTTACAGATCTATATACAGAGCAAAAGACTTGTATGTCTGCAGAATGATGGTCTATGGGTGTTACTACATTATTCTTAATTGCTCCTAAAATCCTCCTAATCGAGACTACTATATTTAGAAACTCAGAATTCTGATATTAAATCTCAGAATTCTGACTTTGAAACTCTGAATTCTGAGATTCAAAGTCAGAATTCTGAGATTAAAAGTCAGAATTCTGAGATTAAAAGTCAGAATTCTGAGTCTCAAAGTCAGAATTCTGAGTTTCAAAGTCAGAATTCTGAGTTTCAAAGTCAGAATTCTGAGTTTCAAAGTCAGAATTCTGAGTTTCAAAGTCAGAATTCTGAGATTAAAAGTCAGAATTCTGAGTTTCAAAGTCAGAATTCTGAGTTTAAAAGTCAGAATTCTGAGATTAAAAGTCAGAATTCTGAGTTTCAAAGTCAGAATTCTGAGTTTCAAAGTCAGAATTCTGAGTTTCAAAGTCAGAATTCTGAGTTTCAAAGTCGGAATTTTGAGATTAAAAGTCGGAATTCTGAGTTTCAAAGTCAGAATTCTGAGATTAAAAGTCAGAATTCTGAGATTAAAAGTCAGAATTCTGAGATTAAAAGTCAGAATTCTGAGATTAAATGTCAGAATTCTGAGATTAAAACTCTGAATTCTGAGATTAAAAGTCAGAATTCTGAGATTCAAAGTCAGAATTCTGAGTTTCAAAGTCAGAATTCTGACTTTCAAAGTCAGAATTCTGAGTTTCAAAGTCAGAATTCTGACTTTCAAAGTCAGAATTCTGAGATTAAAAGTCAGAATTCTGAGATTAAAAGTCAGAATTCTGAGATTAAAAGTCAGAATTCTGAGATTAAATGTCAGAATTCTGAGATTAAAACTCTGAATTCTGAGATTAAAAGTCAGAATTCTGAGATTCAAAGTCAGAATTCTGAGTTTCAAAGTCAGAATTCTGACTTTCAAAGTCAGAATTCTGAGTTTCAAAGTCAGAATTCTGAGATTAAAAGTCAGAATTCTGAGATTAAAAGTCAGAATTCTGAGATTAAATGTCAGAATTCTGAGATTCAAAGTCAGAATTCTGAGATTAAAAGTCAGAATTCTGAGATTAAAAGTCAGAATTCAGAGTTTCAAAGTCAGAATTCAGAGTTTCAAAGTCAGAATTCTGAGTTTCTAAATATAGTAGTCTCTATTAGGAGGATTTTAGGAGCAATTAAGAATAATGTAGTAACACCCATAGACCATCATTCTGCAGACATACAAGTCTTTTGCTCTGTATATAGATCTGTAAATCTATTTAAGTTACAGCATACAGTATGGGGAAGCAGGCAGTGCTGGGCTCTCTGGTTCCTCCATTTGCTGTCATCTGCTCTAACATAAAGAGGGATGCTGAAAACGAGTGTATTCTGTGTGTGAGGGGGGGGGGGGGTGACACAGCTTCCATAGATAACAGAACACAATGCACCCCAACTTTAAGGAAACATTGCACTGTTGCCCCAACATTAGGGAATTGTGAATGGCTAGAAGGCAGAAGGACAATGTGTGTCTATGGTCAGAACGGCTTGATCATAGCAATCACATGTCTGGACTAATTCTTACAGAGAATGAACCCCATATTAAACCTAAAAAAACAGCAGAGTTCTATGCTTTGGGTTATAGCTCAATGGTTAGAGTAATAGACTTCTGTGTTTTTAAGTTTTGGGTTCGAATCCAGCTCAGAGCTTAATTTTTTGAAGACATATACATTTTCAATATATTGATTTACTAATATTGGTATTGGGACATCTCTATTTTAATCTAAGAGCAATGTATAAAATAATATGTATATATACATATAACTAAAAAACAAATTGTGCTGTTTCCTGGATTCGAACCCACAAAATATGAAACACAAGTCTGTCACCCTATGCATTGAGCTATTTCTCAAGCTATATACTGGTATCGATATGTGTAATATGAGGTTCATTCTCTGTAAGAATTAGTCCAGATATGTAATTGCTATAATCAATCCGTTCTGAACAAAGACACACATTGTGCTCACAATTCCCTCTTGTTGGGGCAACAGTGCAATGTTTCCTAAAAGTTGGGGTGCATTGTGTTCTGTTATCTATGGAAGCTGTGTCATCCCCCCCCCCCCCCACTCACACACACAATACACTCGTTTTCAGCATCCCTCTTTATGTTAGAGCAAATGACAGTAAACTGTGGGACTGTAGAGGAACCAGAGAGCCCAGCATTGCCTGCTTCCCCATACTGTATGCTGTAACTAAGATAGATTTACAGATCTATATCTAGAGCACCAGACTTGTATGTCTGCAGAATGATGGTCTATGGGTGTTACTACATTATTGCTAATTGCTCCTAAAATCCTCCTAATAGAGACTACTATATTTAGAATCTCAGAATTCTGACATTTAATCTCAGAATTCTGACTTTGAAACTCAGAATTCTGTCTTTTTAATCTCAGAATTCTGACATTTAATCTCAGAATTCTGACTTTGAAACACAGAATTCTGACATTTAATCTCAGAATTCTGACTTTGAAACACAGAATTCTGTCTTTTTAATCTCTGAATTCTGACATTTAATCTCAGAATTCTGACTTTGAAACACAGAATTCTGACATTTAATCTCAGAATTCTGACATTTAATCTCAGAATTCTGACTTTGAAACACAGAATTCTGACATTTTAATCTCAGAATTCTGACTTTGAAACTCAGAATTTAGTATTTTTTTTTTATGATGGCCCCAGGGCTCTTCCATAGTAACCCAAAGGAATCAAAAAATTTAATAAAAGAATGGAAATATTTTAGGGCAACCACACACACCAACAATATGGACAAGCTCCAGATTACAATATAAAGTGTTGCAATGCACTCTTTAAATCAGTATTCCATATTGCTTACATTAATTAATAGTACAGAAAATATTATGCAAAGACACTCAACCAAGTGAGACCAATGCATGTTACTAAAAAAAGTCATTTATTTATATATGAATATGTTTTGTGTTTTTTTGTGTAACTATTAACTTGGTATAGAATGAATACTTATATATATTTACATCCTAGAATATATAATTTTCTTCCTGATGAAGACTCTTTATGAGTTGAAACGCATTGAGGTTCTCTTGTTGCTATCTGAATGCACCTTAATGGATGGAACTTCATTATGCAGAGCTTTACTAATGCATTGGTTGTTATATACTCAAAATGTACAGTTGTATTCAAAATTATTCAACCCCCACTGAAATTGATTGTTTTGGCCAGTTTGACATTGATTTTGATCATTCAGTCATCCTGCTTACAATTAAATCAAAGAAGCATGTGTAGGTCAGACAAATATAACATAACATTTATAATGAAATAACCACAAATGTCTTTTCTGTGCTCACATCATTATCAGTTTTATTCAACCCCCAAGTGACATTCAAGTCCTTGTAGGTATCAGGAACCTGTACTCACCGAGGCAGAGATGCTGAGGATGGCTCACCTTTGCGACCCTGCGCAGTCCGCTCCCTGGAGTTTGAGACAGAGGAGGGAAGGCACAAGGAGGCACCGGTGCCGGAAACTGGTAAGTAGACTTGGTGCAGCTGATGGAAGCAGGGCAGGTGCAGAAGACTGGAGACAACTGTAGGTCAGGCAGGAACTGACAGGAAGTCCAGAGGGATCAAGCAGAAAACGAGGGCAAATCCGGGTCACAGGCCGTGGGTCAAGAGTTGGAGAAAACAGAGGAAGTCCGTAGGTACAAGCCAAGGTCAAAGGGCAGGAGACAACAGCAATCCAGGTAATGTTAGCCAAAGGGTCAAAGGTTCCAGGTGAGAGGAGAGTGGTCAGGAAGTCCGGGTCAAAACAGGCAGATATGGCAACGGGTAAACACATAGAAGCTGAAGACAAACCAGCAACCTGTTCAGGGGATGAGGCTGGTTTAAATAGGACTGTCAGTCCTCCGATTGGCCACAGGGCTGTCACGTGCGCGCCCATGCGCGCGTCCACGCACACGGCAAGCCGCTGTACCGCGCATGCGTGCGTGCACATTGCGCCCCGGCATGCGTCGGAGCCCCGTTGCCCTGCGCATGTGCGGGAGCCCAACAGAGACGGGAATGGTGCCCTGACAGTGCCCCCCCCCAAGGGGCGGACTCCGGATGCCCAAACTGGCCATTAACTCTGGGTGTTCCACATGAAAGGCCCGAATCAGGCGAGGAGCATGGAGATTCCGGGAAGGCTCCCAGGAGTTATCTTCAGGGGGATACCCCTTCCACTTAATGAGATATTGCAGTTGCCTTCCTCTCTTTCTACAACTCAAGATAGCTTCCACCTCAAATTCCCTTTCCCCCTCAATCTCCACCGGTGGTGGCGGCAGTTCTTCTCTTCCGTTGAAGGGGTCCGACACAACGGGCTTGAGTAGGGATGCATGAAACACGGGATGGACCCTGTAGGACTCGGGCAAAGCCAGCTCGAAAGCCACCGGATTAATTTTCCGCCTGATCTCAAATGGCCCGATGAACCTCGGACCCAGCTTTCGAGAGGGAATAGGTAATTTGAGGTTGATGGCGGATAGCCAGACCTTCTCACCCACTTTGAAGACTGGGCAATCCTTCCTCCCTTTGTCATAGAACCTCTTATAGTCCTCCTGAGCTTCAGGAATGGAGTCCGGGAGAAAGGAAGGGTGGAAACCAAAGTTAGCCCAGAACGGAGTTTGGTTTGTGGAGGAATGTATGGAATTATTATAGGCGAACTCGGCTAAAGATAACAAAGAGGACCAATCGTCTTGGGAGACTGAGCAAAAGCAGCGTAAGTATTGTTCCAGCGTTTGGTTCGTGCGTTCTGTCTGGCCATTACTTTGGGGGTGATAGGCCGAGGACAGACCGATCTCCACTTCCAGAGCTTTGCAGAGCTCCTTCCAGAATTTGGATGTGAATTGAGTACCTCTGTCAGATACTATGCTTGTGGGCACCCCATGAAGCCTGATGATTTCCTTAAAAAAAATTCTGGCTGTATCTGCCGCGGACGGTGTACCTATCATAGGCAAAAAATGCGCCATCTTGGACAGACGATCCACCACGACTAGGATCGTGGTAAACCCTGCTGATGGGGGCAGATCGACAATGAAGTCCATGGAGATGTCGACCCAGGGACGTTCCGGAATAGGTAGAGGTTTCAGCAGGCCCCAGGTCTTCGTGTTTGGCCCCTTATTCCGTTGGCAGCGAATGCAGGAAGAGACGTAATCTTTGCAGTCGGACCTCCATTTTGGCCACCAAAAGGAGCGAGAAATTAGCTCGGAGGTTTTACAGGCACCAAAATGGCCAGCCAATTTACGATCATGGAAGGTGCTTAGAATCAACTGCCTTGCTTCTGTTGGCACAAAAAATTTTCCTCGAGACCACAGCAGGTCATCCTTTTTCTCCAAGGAGGCGATCTCATGATCAGGGCACCGTCGGCAAGCTGTTTTCAGAGTTGTCAACAAATCTGCTTGAGGGAGAATTAGGAAATTTTGAGGCGACAGGATAGTGCTGGGTTCGGATGTATCGGGCGTTTCAGGAAACATCCTGGAGAGGGCGTCAGCTTTTCCATTCCTTGAGCCAGGACGGTAGGTGATATGGAAATTGAAGCGAGCGAAGCAAAGGGCCCAGCGAGCCTGTCTGGGCCTAAGGCGTTTTGCAGACCGTAAGTACTCTAGGTTCCTGTAGTCGGTGAAAATGATAATGGGATGAGCTGCCCCCTCCAGCAGGTACCTCCACTCTTCTAGTGCGAACTTTATGGCCAGTAGTTCCCTATCGCCTACGTCGTAATTCCTCTCAGGAGGACTTAGTTTCCGAGAAGCGTAGGCCACTGGATGAAGGAGTGACTTTGGCCCCTGTCTTTGGGAAAGAATAGCGCCTGTAGCAGATTCCGAGGCGTCAACTTCTAGGACAAAAGGCAGCATAGAATCCGGATGACATAGCACAGGTGCCGAGGAGAAAGCTGTTTTGAGTTTGATAAAGGCCTCCTGGGCCTCTTGTGGCCACTGAAAGTGGTGCCCCTGGCGGGTCAACTTGGTGATAGGGGAGACAATAGACGAGAAGCCGATGATGAATCGTCTATAAAAATTGGCGAAGCCAATGAAGCGCTGGACGCCTTTTTTGTCCATTGGCGGTGACCATTCTTGAATAGCTCTGATTTTCTGGGGGTCCATGGCTACCCCATTTACAGAAATGATGAATCCTAAAAATTGCACTGAAGTCTATTCAAATTCACATTTCTCTGATTTGAGATAAAGCTTATGTTGTCTTAAGATGGTGAGAACCTGCCTGACATGATGCCAATGTAATTCCATTGTGGCTGAAAAAATGAGGATATCTTCTAAGTATACTACGAGGAAGTCGTCCAGATATTGCCGAAAAATGTCATTGACTAGGTGCTGGAAAGTGGCGGGAGCATTACAAAGCCCGAAGGGCATGACCAGATACTCGAAGTGCCCGAATCTGGACCGAAAAGCTTTCTTCCACTCATCTCCTGCCCTTATTCGGACCAGGTTGTAGGCGCCCCGGAGGTCTAATTTAGAAAAGACCTGGGCCGATCGGAACCGTTGGAATAGCTTGGGAATCAGAGGCAGCGGGTATCGGTTCTTGATGGCAATTTTGTTTAACTCCCTATAGTCAATGCAGGGTCTAAGTGATCCATCTTTTTTTTCGACAAAGAAGATCCCCGCCCCAGCTGGTGAGGAAGAGGGGCGGATGAACTTCTTTTTTAAATTTTCCTCAATGTAGACCTTGAGGGCCTTCAACTCAGTCTCTGACAAGGGGAATATGCGCCCAAAGGGAATTTCAGATCCAGGCAAGAGGTCGATGGGGCAATCATATGCCCGATGTGGTGGGAGACTATTGGCTTGTTGTTTGTCGAAGACATCTTTGTAGTCTAGGTAGGCTGAGGGGACATGCTGTAGGTCTTCAGGTGGAGTGGTTAACGTGGAGCAGGAGGCTGAAACCGGTGCGAGGCAGTGCTGAGAACAATAGGCGGAAGAGAAACTGACTTCTTTCTTGAGCCAGTCAATGCAGGGCAGATGAACTTGCAGCCATGGGAGACCCAGGATAATGGGGAACATGGGGGACGGAATCAAGTCCAATCGAAGAAACTCACGGTGTCCGGAGTCTGAGATGGCACAGAGAGGAAGGGTTTCCTGGGTAATCAGTCCTGAACGGGGAAAGGAGCCATCGGCCAGGTGAACTTGCAGCTGAAAATCCTTGGTTCGGCAGGGGATGCGCAGCTTTTTGGCCAAGGATGAGTCCAGGAAGCAGCTGCAGGCCCCGGAATCAATTATTGCCGGCAGACGAGTTGCCCCTTCCGGGAGCTGTAGGGAAAGAAAGAGGACAACATAAGTCTGAGGCAAATTGGTAACATGGTAGTTGATAGCAGGTGGAGGTTTCGACTTACAAGGTCTCACTGGACAGGTGCGCAAGAAGTGTCCGGCGGCTCCGCAGTACAGGCAGAGGTTGGATTGACGCCTCCGGAGTCTTTCTTGTGGAGCGAGAGGGGCTCGTACTAGGCCAAGCTGCATAGGCTCCGGTTCGGGTAGTGAGGTGCTCGGTGGAGCTGGGGGAAGAGGTGGTGCTGGAGCATATCTGGGCGGGACCCAATTGGGACGGTTGGCCTGGAACCTCTCCGAACGACGTTCCCGAAGGCGCCTATCAAGCTGAGTGGCAGTTTGGATCAAATCCTCCAGGGAGGCAGGAGGTTCCGACCTCGCAAGCTCGTCTTTTAGGTTCTCAGAGAGGCCTTGGCGGTACTGGTATTTGAGGGCCACTTCGTTCCAGCCTGTGTCAGCGGACCACTTTCTGAATTCGGCAGTATAATCTTCCACCGGTCGTCTCCCTTGATTCAAGTTGTGCAGAGTACCTTCTGCTGTGGCTGCACGCAGAGGGTCGTTGTATAATTTAGCCATGTGGGTGAAGAAAGTATCAATGGTGTCAAGTATTGGACTTCGTTGTTCCATTAAGGAATGTGCCCATGCTTGGGGCTCATCTGAAAGGAGGTAGATGACGAACCCGACCTTCACAGCTTCGGAAGCAAAAGTTCTGGGTTGCAGGGCCAAGTACAGAGAACAGGCGTTTTTGAAGGCCCGGTACTTCCGGCGATCTCCTGCAAATCGCTCGGGCATGGGTACACGAGGTTCGGGGTTAGTCCCCATCATGGCAGAGCTTGCAGGAGCTTGAGGAGCTGAGGGTCCGGGTGAAGAGGTTAAAGCAGCAGCGGATGGACCAGGGGAGCCGCCAGGTGTTGGAGGCGGCCATCAATCTGGAGGTAGCCTTCCTGAAGTTTCTGAACTGCTTCTGTTAAAGCGAAAACCTGCTGACACAGTGTCTCAAAAGGTGAGCGCGCCCTGTCGGCCTCAGACATTTGGCTGGTTTGTACTATCAGGAACCTGTATTCACCGAGGTCGAGATGCTGAGGACGGCTCACCTTTGCGACCCTGCGCAGTCCGCTCCCTGGAGTTTGAGACAGAGGAGGGAAGGCACAAGGAGGCACCGGTGCCGTAAACTGGTAAGTAGACTTGGTGCAGCTGACGGAAGCAGGGCAGGTGCAGAAGACTGGAGACAACTGTAGGTCAGGCAGGAACTGACAGGAAGTCCAGAGGGATCAAGCAGAAAAACGAGGGCAAATCCGGGTCACAGGCCATGGGTCAAGAGTTGGAGAAAACAGAGGAAGTCCGTAGGTACAAGCCAAGGTCAAGGGCAGGAGACAACAGCAATCCAGGTAACGTTAGCCAAAGGGTCAAAGGTTCCAGGTGAGAGGAGAGTGGTCAGGAAGTCCGGGTCAAAACAGGCAGATATGGCAACGGGTAAACACATAGAAGCTTAAGACAAACCAGCAACCTGTTCAGGGGATGAGGCTGGTTTAAATAGGACTGTCAGTCCTCCGATTGGCCACAGGGCTGTCACGTGCACGCCTGTGCGCATGTCCACGCACACGGCGCGCTGCTGTACCGCGCATGCGCGCGTGCACATTGTGCCCGGGCATGCGCCAGAGCCCCGTTGCCCTGCGCATGCGCGGGACCCAACAGAGACGGGAATGGTGCCCTGACAGTAGGATTTCATTCTGAATACAATTACAAATGTACACTAAATTCCCTAAAACCCTTTACAGCATTGGGGGGTTGAATAATTTTGAACACAACTGTATGGTCATTTTTAGTAATTACAAGTGAAAGCAATTGTGAAAATAAAATACAGTGAAGATTATTCATTAAAAACAGTATATAGTCTGTGAAGATCTGTGACAAGGTGTCTGGTGTAGCAACAACAAATGCTTCTCTCCTGTGCAAGTGCTTCAGTGCTTAGCCATGGATACACTGCTTACCAAAGATAAAGACTTCAGAAATCAAGAGGTCTACCAGCGCTTATACCTTTGCATTATTTCCTGGTATTCCCAGCTGCAGTCAGATTGGGATATCGTTTGCCACTCAGGACGAAATTTTTTCATCGGATATTCCGACGGTGTGTATGCCCCACCTGACTTTTTCCGTCGGCAATTCTGTTTGTCTGTATAGAATTCCGACGGAGAAAAAAAAAACATGCATGCTCGGAAACAATTCGATGCATGCTCAGAAGCATTTACCTTAATTTTTCTAGGTTTGTCGTAGTGTTGTACGTCACTGTGTTTTTGACAGTCAGAATTTGGTGTGTCTGTGTGTATGCAAGACAGCTTGAGCGGAATTCCGTCGAAAAAACCCATCAGAGTTTATTCCGACGGAAAAAACGGTCGTGTGTACGTGGCATTATAGTGTAGTATTTCATAACACCAATTTATTAGTAAAAAATAAAGGTACTCACAAATTTACCAAATGGGGACAGCATGTTACAAAAACGCAGCTCAGGCCTCGTACACACGACCGAGTTTCTCGGCAAAAACCAGCAAGGAACTTGCTGGGAGATATTTTTTTGCCGAGGAAACCGGTCGTGTGTACATTTTCATTGAGGAAACTGTCGAGAAACTCGACGAGCCAAAAAAAGAGCAAGTTCTCTATTTCCTCGACGGGAGTGGAGAAACTTGCCTTGTCGAGTTCCTCGACAGCCTAACAAGGAACTCGACGAGGAAAACGATGTGTTTCGCCCGTCGAGTTCCTCGGTCGTGTGTACGAGGCTTCACTCGAGTGGACATGGTGATGTCAGCAACGCTAGATCCACCCAATGCATTTCTTCACAACAGACTTTGTCAGACTTTGTCAAGGGGCTTGGTTTAAAAAGGTTTTGGATCAAATAGGAGCACAGTGTAATTTGAGCCTTTGCATAATTTTGAAAGTTAGGCTGTACTTTTGCACATCTGCTGTTGTATTTCCATTACTATTTCCTTATTACAAGTTTTTGTTAACTTTGCTTGGAAATGCTAATCTAAGAGTACAATATGGTTTATCACATGTTGCCATGATCTGCTTTGTTAGTAAAGATTCCTGTTTCTTTTTTGATACATTGTAGTGTGTTAAAAGCCCCTTGACAAAACATATGCTGCCTTAATGCTTAATGTGCAATGTAACATGCATTAATGTGCCACAATGGATCTTTAAAGTGTGAATGGATCTTGACTCACCAGCAGCTACCAAAGGCCTTTAGCTTTGGGCGGACAGATCATTTAATTCCTAAAAACTACTAGAACTTTTCTGTTAGTTACTATCAATTCAGGGACTAACAGTGCATGACATTCCTGCAGGTATAGAACTACCTTACTGAAGGTACCTGATGTTAAATTAACTCCTGGAACCAACACCAACTGTGCAATAACCACAATCTAATTTAAGTGACTTTCACCTGACTTTCAGAAGACGAATCAAAACTCTGCTCTTTTGATGTCATGAGACACGAACAACTAGCGCCCAGAAGCGATTCAGTTCGCATGCGCCGCGCTTTATAAGTTTTTCATTCATTCATTCATTCATTCAAGTAAACCATTATTTTAGTTAAACACAAGGGTTAAACTGAATTTTCACAATTGCATACAAGTTTTAACATAATCCAGTTTTAACGTCTTTATTACAACATACTGTATACAGCAGTGGATTATTTTGCTATCTTGGTTTAGCATATAAATTTAGCAAGGACAAATTACATAGGTGTAGTTACACTTTGAATTTTATCTTGTTAATAATCTTCAAAATAAGAGTGATTACAAATGCTCTTGTTTCACAACCACATTTTTCAGAACAACAGAAAATAAGGAGGTTTCCAGCTCAATTTACTCTACATTGATGGAGATTACTTTTTCTTTTGCCTCATAGTTTGTGCCAAAAGATCAATGACCAAGGGTGCAATTTGATTTCACTAGAATAAAAACATATTATGATCTGGAAACAAAAATACACACAGCAAAGCATATTTTCAGATAATGAGGAATAAAGAGCTACTGATGAGAAGAAAACATGTTTCTATGAATTGAAACAGAAGGAGGAATTTTAATTGATTGCAATAATGAGCTACAATAAAGCCCAAAAGAGCTGGTGTACTGCACCATAATCGAGAAAAAGCTGGACTCTGCAATGAAGTGTATAAAACAAAGCACTCTACTTTTGTTACATTACATTATTATAAAAGAAGGATTTTTATGAGGCAACTGGGTTTTATAGGGGGACTTTTATCAGCTCCAGCTGTTCAGATTTAGGAAAGGCAATGAGCAATACACCACTAATCTCTTGATTTCTCTTAGCATTCTGTTGCAGCACATACAAGCTTTCATTAAACCATTCGCTCAAGAAGATATTACATTGTGCAAGAAAAAAGCAGCAACAAATAATTATTTTCTGAGGTATGGCTGGGTTCATGCATTTAGAAAAGCTTGATATTATGGATTAGAATCAATCCTTTCATGTGGTTTTGCTAATGTTAATTGTTCATTTTAAATGAATGTTTATGGGTTTTATCATGTAAAGTGGTGACTATAGGTATAGGGCAATATATTCTGATACACCAACTAAATAATGTCGCTATCTGCTGTATCCATACACGTTATTAGTCCTTTGTCCAGACCTTGGATATCCAAGATACTCTAAAATCCTGTATGAAATCAATATCAGTTAAAGTAATCAAAGAAAGAAGTAGGCTTGTTATATGTTTTCCTATGTAGTGCAGCAATAGTTTAACAGACACGCTAATGTTCAGGTGACCAAAGATCACTAGCATTAAAACTGTACGACAGGTCCAAGAAAAATGCATTTGTTATAAGGGCCTTTTCTACATTAGGCACATTTTCTTGTTTACTTTTCGAGGAAAAGGAAAGTATAACTGTTTTATCTTTATTGTGCCTGTTGGCTTTAAAGCTACCCTGTCATTAAACATAATCATTTACCTTTCCACCTGCTTGCACCATCAGAACACCACTAATGTCAGGACCTGGGTCTGAACCTGCAACTTCTTTGGTGTCTAGCTGTGGCTCTTATTACAGTGCACACCAGGTATGCTGGACAGTTACTTGCCTGATTCCTTAGGCCCCGTACACACGGTCGGCCAAAACCGATGAGAATGGTCCGACGGACCATTTTCATCAGTTCACCGCTGAAGTGGCCTGACGGCCTGATATGCGTACTGTCAGGGCTCCATTCCCGGCTCCCGCCGTGTGCGTGGAAGCGCGCACGTGCAGGTATGCGGCAACCCTGGGGCCAATCAGAGGCCGGACACTCCTATTTAAACCAGCAGCCTTCCCTGAACAGGTTGCTGGTTTGTCTTCAGCTCCTATGTGTTTACCTGTTGCCGTACCTGCCTGTTTTGACCCGGAATTCCTGACGACTCTCCTCTCACCTGGAACCTCTGACCCTTTGGCTAATGTTACCTGGATTGCTGTTGTCTCCTGCCCCTTGACCTTGGCTTGCTCTCATGGACTCCCTCTGAACTCTCCTGCCCTTGACCCTCGGCCTGTGACTCGGATTTGCCTTCATCTCCTGTGGACCCTACCAGACTTACCTACCAGTTCCTGCCTGACCAACGCTTGTCTCCAGTCTTCTGCACCTGCCCTGCTTCCGTCAGCTGCACCAAGTCTGCCTGCCAGCTCCCGGCACCGGTGCCTCCTTGTGCCGTCCCTCCTCTGTCCCAACTCCAGGGAGTGGTCTGCACAGGATCGCAAAGGTGAGCCGCCCTCAGCATCTCGGTCTCGGTGAGTACAGGCTCTGATACGTACACACCATCGTTCCAAAAACCGATCGGGTCAGAACGCGGTGACGTCAAACACACGATGTGCTGAATAAAACGAAGTTCAATGCTTCCAAGCATGCGTCGACTTGATTCTGAGCATGCACGGGTTTTGAACCGATGCTTTTCTGTACTAACCATCGGTTTGGACCGATCGGGCAGCGGTCCATCGGTTCGGTTTTGAAGCATGTTTTAAAATTTTGGACCGAAGGAAAACAGACCGATGGGCTATACACACAGTCGGTTAGGACCGATGAAACTGAACCTCGGTCTGGTTTATTCTCATCGGTTTTGTCCGACCGTGTGTACGGGGCCTAAGACAACCTTTCCCTGTGTCTTGTTTTTCTTAAACCCTTTGTTCCTCCTATAAACTTTATAATTTAAGCCATGTCTCTGCACTTCCTCTTTTTCCAGATTAATGTCCTCTCTCCATCCAATATCTTACTCCTTTGCATACCTGCTGCTATCCTTATATTTTCTACCACTCATTACATATCCTTGGCTTGCCATCAACTAAGCTTTTAACTTGGTTTGTTCATTGACTATGTATTCATCTAATCCCATCCAGCTACTACTTGTTACCGACCTTTGGCTTATTTACTACACTTTTGCTTGATTCATACCTGCTATATCTGTGACTGGATTCTGACTTGCTTACCTTGGGGTGGGGTAATCCTGAGGACCATGACCTGGTACTAACATGCAGCAAAACCCATCTCTGCCATCAGGAGCTCTGGTTAGTACTTAGACCTTGCGTTTCAGATCAGCCCTTATCATCCACTAGGGGGATCTTCTTAAACATTTCCAGCTGACTACCTGTAAACCTTTCTACTGCTGCAACCACTGGTCTCCGAGCCTGACCCCAGACTGTGACAACTTGGTTCAATAGGAAAAAACTGGGAAAGTGACATATTCAGGAATGTTGATCTGCTTTGGTTCAACACAGTGCTTAATGATTCCTTCCACCAACCTCTGTGTCATTACTGTTTCCTGTAGTTGTGAAGGACAAAGAAGATAAACACTTTGGGCCAGATCCACGTAGAACGACGTAATTTTAAGCAGGCGTAGCGTATCGTAGTTACGCTACGCCGCCGCTACTTTGACAGGCAAGTGCAGTATTCTCAAAGCAAAGTTGCGGCGGCGTAGCGTAAATAGGCCGGCGTAAGCCCGCCTAATTCAAATATGGAACATGTGGGCGTGTTTTATGTTAATGTATTGTGACCCCACGTAAATGACACTTTTTCCGAACGGCGCATGCGCCGTCCGTGAAAGTATCCCAGTGCGCATGCTCCAAATTAACCCGCAAAAAGCCAATGCTTTCGATGTGAACGTAAATGACCCTATTCTCGAACGACTTACGCAAACAACGTAATCGACGGAAAATTCTACGCTGGCCCGACGTCCATACTTAACATTGGCTGCGCCTTATATAGCAGGGGTAACTTTACGCCGGAAAAAGCCTAACGTAAACGGCGTATCTGTACTGCGACGGCCGGGCGTACGTTCGTGAATTGGCGTATCTAGCTGATTTACATATTCTAGGCGTAAATCAGCGTACACTCCCCTAGCGGCCAGCGTAAATATGCAGTTATGATACGATGGCGTAGGAGACTTACGCTGGTCATATCTTAGCAAAATTCTTTGAATCAGGCGAAAAAAAATACGACGGCTCAGACTCAGAGATACGACGGCGTATCTCCTACGTGGATCTGGCCCTTTGAGACTTCGAGAGAATGTTCGAGAGAGTGTTCTGGGAGCTTAATTTTCAAGGAGAACTGTTTAAAATTGTAAATTTTGATGAAAGAGTTAAGTTTTTTTGCCAGTGTTTTAAGGTGATGGCCAGTGATGTGCCTGTTCCAACAGGGATCAGGAAATTTGTGTTATCTGGATCCAATACTACCGCTGGGACACTAAGATGGATAGTGCCTTGGCTCTGCTACAATGAGATTTGAACAAACATGCAGGGATTACCTGTAATATGACTATTTGGCACTGGACCCTGCATATATGAGGGTCTACTTAGACATTGAAGGGTCTACTTAGACATTGAAGGTTTAATCTTGGTCTTCCAAGATGCTCTTTATATGCCCTTCTACATCCCTGGTTCTTCTCTTCTCTTCTTTTCCTTCTTCGTTTTTAGTTTTTTTTATTCCTTAGAGAATGGGAATTCACAATGTGTGATGCATAGAATCCTCTGACCCTAACCACTGTTTGCCTGTTTGAAAGGCACGTAAAGAATAAGATGGTGGGAAAATATATTTAATTATGTACCGACCTTTTGGATTTTGAATTATAATTATTAATAACAATATATAGGCTCTGTAAAGATGATGTGAAAATTGTTGGAAAAAATGAAAATAAAGAAATTGAAAAAAAAAAAAATCTTGGTCTTCCCAGACAGATTCTGCGACCAGATTGGTAGGTCCCTGTAAACCAGTTTTGGTATCTATTTTAATGCTGATTTTAAATTTTTCCAATTTCCTCCACTAGGGGCAATTGTGTTTGAGCTTCTCTATTCACTGTTTTGCTGGCTATAGCTTGATGTGTGTCCTCCAGTTGTATATGTGTGCCCTTTCTCTTTTCTCCTCTAGGAGGTGTATGCTATAGGCAGCCTGTGTCCACTGGGTGTAGACTGTTATTGTGCTTCCTGGTGACAGGAAGGCAAGTTTGATCTTTTGATCTGTTAAAAGCCTCCCCACAGCTGTGCCATCGTCTTCCCTGTTGGTGTTGGCCAAGCATGCACGATTGTCTGGTAGCATCATAGGTACGGAGGCTGAGCAACAGACAGCCATTTTGTTGGAGGCAAACAAATCCTCCTCGGTGCATGTGTGCATGTGAGGGCGCAGAATGGAGTGGCCATCTTTATTTTTAAATATGAGCATTTTTTTGCCCTAACATGGTGACAGGTGCAATACAGGGCACGTTGAAGTACTGGAGGAGGCACACAGAGACACAAGGCAGGCTCAGGGCAGCTTGTGGGTTATGTGAGTTATTGCCTGGGGAATTGGCACTAGCAGCTAGGGTTGCCCTGATGATGCCATATTGCTTCTTGCATAAATAGCCTTTTAAGTTGAGTGGGGCTGTCTTTTCTAGACACATGTCCTGTTACTCTTCTTTGCAGGCTGATGTCTCCTAAAAAGAGGAAGCATGGCAGGGGGAAGCATGCAACTGTCACCATCAGCTCACAGGGACACTAGACATAGCCCTGCTGATGCGTTTTTTCCTGAAAGGGGTTTAAAAAGAGTCTTATCCGTTATGCCTATCTGGTCTTGTAGCTAAAACTACATGTGTTACGAAGGAGGATTTGTCAGCTGCTTGGCGAGTTTAGAGAATGGGCTCTCCAATGTTTTCGCCTCTGTGGGGCGAGGTACTAAGAAACAGGTTCCCTTTCTTTCACCTGTTCCTTTTTGGAAAAGGACTGTGTGGATGATGGGGAGATAGTGAATATTGCTAAACTGGACATAAAAGGGGGAATTTTCCACATATGAGTCGCATGAGTCTAAGGAACCTCAGGTTCAAGGGTTTGACATCACTATCTGGGATGATTCCCAGTGATTACATTTACCACTTCCTGAATCAGAGTCCCTGAAGGCACATTTGGGTTCATGGTGGCCTCTACAAACTTCCCAGTAATTTCTCTTTCACACTCAATAAGAGAAAGTGATGTTTGTGGAAGGGGCTCAAACTAACAAGGTATTTGTTCCACCTAAAAGGGTTTGCTCAGATGTATCCTATGGAGTAAGAATTTGTTTTAGAGGGGGAGTATGCCCTCAATTGAGGCAGCTGTTTTTCTATCTTAACAAGAGTGACATGTCCTGTGGATGATGTTACCATCTTCAAGGATCCAGCAAATAAAGATTGGAAACATTGCGGAAGGCCTCTTTATTTGAATAGAGCTGCCACATAGCCAGCAGTAGCATAATTTTAGTGTCTGTCAGAGTCTTAAAGAGAAAGTCAATTTCCTCTGCTGACATTTACCTATAGGTAAGCCTATAATAAGGCTTATCTATAGGTAGTGTAAATATCTCCTAAACGTGTACCGTTTAGGCAATATTTACATTGCATGCAACCAGCGACATCACTGGCGCATGCGCTCTGAAGAAACAGCCATGAATGCCGTTCCTTCTGAGCCTTGTGCTGTGAACGGCTGCTCCTGTGCACCTGTGCGAGTGGCATCACCACGACTCTGGCCACTCGAAGCACTGGAGCCTGCAAACCCGTAGGTCAGCCGTCTCAGCGGTGTGTGGGCACAGCTGGAAGGCTTTTGAGTATTTTATGCAATGCGATGCATACTAGCTCATTATGCCCTTGTCTTGCAGGTTTTTTTTTAAGTTTACAACTTCTTTAAGAACGCATGTAGCACCTGTCTAGGAACTTGGATAACACTAATGATGTGAGTGACAAATGAAAACTTAGAAGAGTTATCTTGGGCGCTCTGTTTTACTATGGATGCACTGAAGGATTCCACTCAGCAGATTTGACGCTTGAGACTTTGTCCATTCACATGCAGAGGGCACTTTGCTCAAGGTACTGGTCAGCAGGGTTATCCTGTAAAATCTTTCCTTGAGGAAATCCTTTCTTCACACTCAGGGCTCATCCTCCAGAGAGAAGCTTCACCCCAGTTCCACAAGAGAACTTGGTTCTTGAAGGCAGAAAATGTCAGATTCCAGGTCTCCCTCTCTATTAAGAGGTGTTTCCACTCAGGTGGGGGGATGTTGCAGGCATTTGCAGATGTTCCCATGAATTCACAAAAAAAGGCACCTCCCTTGTCACCTGCTTGCTCATGGAAGTAATTGTGCCACATCCAGGACTGGACAGGGTCCTCAGCTTTTATCCATACCTGTTTATGGTTCCAGGCCAAATGGAAACAATCATCCAATTTTGGATTTGAAAAGCCTCAACAAATTTCTCAAAATACAGAAGTGTCCAGTGGCTTTGCTCCAGCCAGGGGATTCTCCTAACATCAATGGGCATTAAGGATACCTACTTACATGTTCTGGCCTTAATCCTCATTAGGGGTTTTAGGCATTTTGAGGTTGGGAGGGTTCTCAAATTTCCAGAAGTCAGCATTGGTTCCAATGCTTTACCACACCAGTAATAGGAGGTAATTCAGAGGTTGGAGTATCTGGGGTTCCTGAAGGACATGGATAGTTTTACTTCTTCATCCTCCTCCTGTGGCTCTGAGAGATCAGATATCTTCCCTCAGTTACCGGTTAGTGCTGAGGACCTGGTTCACATGGGAAGATAATTTACCCATTAGCAATCTGGAACTTTAAGCAATCTGCTTGGACCTCAACCAGAGGAGAATCATGGTAGAGGCCCAGTCGAAGGGTGCTGTGGCTGTTGTGTGTAGCAATCACCAGGGAGGTACCAGGAGCTGTACTTTTCAGGTAGAGATACATCTCATCCAGTCCTGGGTGGAACTCCATGTCCCTGCTCTTTCTACAGTTTACATCCCAGGGATAGAGAATTGGCTGGCAAGAGATTGCAATAGTCTCCAGTCTGGAGGTTTTCAGAGCACTATGCTGACAATGGGGCAAGATGCATGTGGATCTGATAGCATCCAGGTTCAATGCAAGGCTGGACAAGTTTGTCTCCAGGATCAGGGATCCTCTGGGATTGCAATAGATGCCCTGGTGATGCTAGGGGGCCAGTTCTCTCTGAATGTATGGCCTTTTCTCCTATATAATTTCTTCCACACCTGTTATGCAGAATTCAGTGGGAAGTTATATAGATGATTCTAAGAACATTGCCTTTGCCCAAAAGAACATAGTTTTCAGACATAGTAGATGTGTTAGAGGGTGTTTTCTGGCCTCTTCTAGCTCAGGAAGACTTTAGGGCCCAAAGTCCAATAGTACATCCTTCTTTATGGTTGCTGGATTGAAAGACATGGCTGTTGAAGCTTGAATTCTGAAGGATAGGGTGGTGTCAGAGACAGTCATTCCCACACTCTTGAAGACCAAGAAGACTAGGCTAATTTACCAAAGGACCTGAAAATCGTATGTGGTATGGTGTGAAGCTAGGAATCTGCATACTTGCAAGTATTTGTGGGCCTGGATTTTGGCTTTCCTCCAATCTGGAGTAGATTTGATGCTGGCCCTGGGTACGATTAAGGCACAGTTTTAAACCTTGGCTATTTTCAAAGCCAAATTGCTTCTCTGTCTTTGGTAAATCCACAAAAAAGGGCATCTCTGTTGTCACCTATTTGTTAATGGCAGTAATTGTGCCACTACTCCTGTTCAAGGTATCATCAGGTCACCTTTGTGCCCATCAGATTTCAGTTTTACAGAGACCAACTTTTGACCTGATTCAGGGCCTTCCATTAGTTATTCTTCCCTGGAAGGTTGTGTTCTTGGTTACTAGTACTATGTCAAGAAGGGTGTCAGGATGGGCATTTTTTTTTTTTGCTAAAAATACGTTTTCTGTTTCATCTCAATCAGGACATTGTTTGTATTCTTTTTTTCCTAGGCTTCAGTTGCCGGAAGACAAAGCCCTTTACCCATTAAATGGAGTTTTGGCTGTCAAGATGTAGTAGGTGTATCTTGATCAGTGAACTCAAACCAAGGCTGCTTGGGGCCTGATTGATTGACCATAGATCAAGAGAAGAGGAGAGGGAGGTTTGTTTGGGACTTTAAAGGCACTAGTATGCAGCTGTATAAAATATATATAAAAATGTATTTAACAATTGTAATAATACAAATTATACAAAAAGGCAGAACAATTGGGACAGACCCCACAAATCAGATCGATCACAGGACCGTTTTTTCTAATCGGTGGAGTCGTGGTCTCGACCGGTTTCGCAGTATAAAACTGCTTCTTCAGGAGAAATGTCTATAGGGTACATATGTAAGATATGAACAACATGGAAAAAATAACAAGCAATTGTATACAATAATTTAATAAAGAAATTTCATAAGCTCAGTGTTGCGTCTTGTAGGAGAGTCAAAGACTACTCCCCTTGATTTGCCAAAGTGGTCGTGGATTGGCTTGGGCAGTGGCCCCCTAGGGCGCACGTGGGGGATAGTAAAAACGGGCTCTGATAGAAAAGGTTAATAGGTTATTCCTAATACTAAATGTATTGGGGGACGGTTGTGCAGGAAGGGGGGAGGAGGGGAATGGGAGTAAGGAAAAGAGGAAAAAACAACGAAAACGAAGGAACGGAGGAAAGAGAAAAGGAAAGAAAGTAGGAAGTGGGGAAAAAAGAAAGAGGGGAAAATAACAAAAAAGGGGGGGGGGAGGAGGGAGGGTGAAAAAGTGAGGGAAAAGAGGTGTGATCAAAAATGAAGTGGGGAAGGGAAAGAGAGGGAAGGTAAGGAGAAGAAGAAGAAAGAAAAACAAGAGGGAAAAGAAGGAGTGGAGGGGAGGGGAGAAAAAAGGGGAAGGTGGGAAAGTAAGACAGGGGAGGACAAGAATTTGGAATAGAAAAAGTAGAGAAAGCTTGATCAAAATGCCATGAAAAGGGAAAAAGGGGGAAAAAAGAAAAAAAGAAAAAAGGGGAAGGGAAAGGGGGGAGAAAAAAAGGGGGGGGGGGGGGGGAAGGAAGGCGGGAGAAGGGGGGTGGGGGGGAAAAAGGAGAGAAGGGGATTGGTAGAAAGTGGGGAAGGAATGAGAAGGGAGGGGGGGGGAAGGAAATGGGTTAAAAACAGGGGGGAAAAAGAGAAGGGGAGGGGGAGGTTTAGTAGTGAGGTAGTGAATGGTGAAAATCAAAAATACCCGGATGAAAAAATTTAAAGTTAAAAAGAGCAGCCAAGAAAACTAATAATTCAGCAGCGGGACACCAGGAAGTGACAATCAGTGCTGGAATGGAAGGGGTTAAATTAAACTGCAGCTTACCGTCCAAAACAATGTAATCAGTTTAGTGGATACTGGGGTGGTGGACAATTAGATACCAGCAAGCAATGAGAGAGAGCCAGTGTGGATAAACACCAGCAAGCCAATCTAAGAAAGATATGGTATCAAACGATTGATTGTAATGATCTTAAATAATAGAATGGCACAGGAGTAGTTGATACAGGGTCAGTATAAATAATATGTGCTTACCACAGAATGTGTAGCGTCAGTCAATCCCCAGGGAGAGCACCGTGCATCTCACCTAAGCAGCTTAAATGAGGAATCCCAAGACACGTCATACGTCACATGGGCGTGACGCAGACGTGACTCACCGTTCAGACGGCCGCGCATTGGTCAATGTGCGGCCTTGCAGACATGACACCCAATGGCCAGAGGCCGGGTTCGATGCTGCAAACAGCAGGCTCCGATTGGAGCCCGTGGTCTGAAGGGTCCAGCGTGCGCCAATCAGAAAGAGGGGGCGAGGCCGCGGCCGGCCCGATCACATGACAAGGTCCTAAGCTGACAAGGCACAGCACTGAGGCGTACACAGGAAAATTACAATGTAAACATTGATGTGTAGGTATCACAAACGTTATCATTATAAATATATACAGGGGGATATACCTGCAATACATTAAATTGTGGAGTCATTAAACAGTAATAGTTCAAAAATCAGGGAAAAGACAATCAAAACGAGAAGATTCAATTGAGATGTAACAGGCATCTATAATGTAGTGATGACATTAGAGGGGGTAGAAATACAGACAGAAATAATATTTATAATTAGGAAGAGTTGCAGGGGGACAAAAAGGGTTTGTTTGGATGATAGTAACATTATGGTGGAACAATCAAGCATATCAGGTTGAAATTGATTGTAGGTGAATGAATAGTCAATCCATCAAAGTCCCCCCTATATGAAGGACTTGTATGAATTGACCTCATTCAAACCTGGATAAGTCATAGCGTTCAAATGTTCTATCCATAAACATTCCTTTTGGAGAATAGATTTGTCCCAATCGCCACCACGTGGATGCGGTGGAATGACCTCCAATATAAGGAAGCGTATCACTGTCGAGTCATACCTATGATAAAGTCCTATATGACGTCCAATAGTAGTCAGTTTACCCACTCTTGTGTCGTACAGGTGGTCACCAATACGTTGGCGGAATTCTCTGATTGTTTTTCCAACATAAAAAGCATTACAGTTGCACACCATTAAATAAACCACACCCTTGGTACCACAATCAGTGTAAAAGGAAGGAGAAAAAACTTCATTATTAGGTAAAATAAATCGTTTACCCTCCAGTACCCACGGGCAACACGGGCAATTGCCGCATTGATATGTTCCCCTGAGTGCTGGAGGGGATGAGCGTTCTTGTGTATAATGACTCTGGGTAAGTCGGTCTCGCAGTGAGGATGCACGGCGGTAGACCATTTCAGGATGTACTTTCACATGTTTGGACAAGGTATTGTCATCCGTGAGAATATGCCAATGTCTATTGAGGATATCACGTAAGACATTGTGATGAGCTGAATAAGTAGTGATAAAACGTACAGAATTGTTAACTGGGGTGGTTGTATTTCTCTGTTTAAGTGTGTCGTATAACAATGAATTCCTAGAGCGAGAGCAGGCCCTATTGTAGGCTTTTTTGAGATTTGTCCGGGCATAGCCACAGTCAAGTAGGCGCAACCTTAGTGCGTCTGCTTGTTTTTTTAAATCGCTGGGTAGTGTGCAATTCCTGCGTAGTCTTAAATATTGGGCAAAAGGAATACTTCTAATTAATGGCTTAGGGTGAGCACTGGTAGCGAACAATAAGGTATTTCCGGCCGTAGGTTTACGGTACAAGTCCGTATGTAGAATACCGTCATTTTGTTTGATGACAGTCAGGTCAAGGAATGGGACCCGAGTGTCATCAAATTCGACGGTAAATCTAAGGTTAAATTCATTTACATTAAGTAGACGTACAAATTCTAATAAGGACTCAGAAGTACCGGTCCAGATAATAAACAAATCATCTATAAATCTATAAATCTATAAATCTATACCAAAGTAAAACCTGATCCAAAAATCGAAAGGTGTCGTTAGCGTGTAATGAGCGTTCCCAGCCGCCAAGATATAAATTGGCATAGGCATGGGGCGCAGGATGTGCCCATCGCTACGCCCTGGTTTTGCAAAAATAATTCGTCGTTGAACGTGAAATAATTTTTTGTTAGGATAAATGATAATAGCTGTAAAATAAATTTAACCAGGGACCATGAGGTGTTTTCCTGTTCATATAAAAAGGACCCGGCCATTCTGACACCCTGCTCGTGGGGGATGCTCGAGTATAAGGCCTCGACATCCAGGGCCACGAGCAGGGCGTCAGGAGGGACTTGGGTCCCCTCGATATGTTTCAAAAGGTCAGAGGTGTCACGAATGTATGATGGAAGACTCGTGACATGGGGCATAAGGAAGGCATCTACAAATTTACTAGCGTTGTCTGTAAGAGATCCCATGCCGGACACAATAGGTCGGCCGGGGTTTTTTTTTACGTTTTTATGCATTTTGGGCAAGGAATAAAAAGTGGTTAACCGGGGAAATTTGGGGATCAAGTATTCTAAAGTATCCTTATCAATCAATCCTAAAAAATAGGCATCTGTACAGAGAGATCTGAGTTCTGTAGTAAAGTTAGAAACAAAGGTGGAGGGGATCCGACTGTACCAGTCGGTGTTGTTTAATATTGAATAGCACATGTTTTGATAAAATTCATGTGTCATGAGTACAATATTTCCACCTTTGTCCGATTGCTTGATTACAGTATCGGTACATTTCTGCAGAGATTTGAGGGCTTTGGTCTGTCTAACGGTTAAATTAGGAGATATTGTATGCCATTCCTGTCTTTTGAGATCTCGGATTGTAGCCTGTACAAACGACCAAATTGATGGGCAGGTCATAAGGTCAGGAAATCTCCTAGAAGGGAGACGAAAGAGTTTGCGTGGGGGTCTAGTAGTTGGAATGGATACAATTGGATCATCTACAACAGTCGATACTGGATCGGTATCATCAGGGTTACTCTCGTCATATAAGAGCATTAAGTCTCGGAGGGCACGCAATTCGTTCATAGTGAACTGTTTGGTTCTCTCCGCTAATTCACGCTCTAAATTAATTAGGCCACGGTCTCTATCAAAAATAAACTTATATGTCAGGTTGCGAGCAAATAAATAAAGGTCTTTGATAGTATGTGTTATCTTCAAAGAATCAAGAGGACAAAAACCTAAGCCAAGCTGTAATACTGAGGATTGATCCTCGGATAATATTAATGAGGTCAAATTAATTATGTTAAGGCTGGTATTTTCAGAGGAGTTGGTTGTAATGGGGGCAGTAGGTTTGGCATTGATTTTAGAACAAATGTATCTAGGTTTCCCTGCTGCTTCTTCAGGTCTAAAAAAATGGCCTCATCATTGATCTTTGTGTATTTGTTGGTCATCAAAGATGAGTTAAGGACTTTAGGTATTGCTCCATGTAGGGATGTGGATCTACCCAAGTTGTCAGTAGACAGGTTGGTGTCCACAAGATCCCGTGCAGTTGGTACCCGTGTCTTTGTTGCCTTAGCAGTTTGTCTATCCTTTTTAGCTGGTAAGGGTGGGGGGGTAGTCCCTCCATATCTCAGCCTTTTTCGGGCGGATTTAGTGCCTTTGGAAGTAGTGGGAGGTCTTGTTCCACTTTGTTGGGAAGTTAAAGAGGAAATAGAGGAGTCGGATTCCACTTCAGTGTTGGAATTACCAAGATGCTGAACGCGTCTGTTACCCCTCCTATTGCTCTGATTAGTAGACCATTTGTATGCATAGCCATCTGCATATGCTGATTTGTCTTTGTTGAATTTTGTTTGTTTACTCACTATGATGTCTCTGTTGAGTGTCTCTAAGCGAGTTTTTAATTCCTTCCATTTGTCGGTGTATATGGTATTGCCGATCAGATGCTGGAATTGACTGTTAAGATTATTAATTTCCATGTCAAGTAAAGTCATATCTGAGGTGTACTGAATCACCAATGATTTCATTAGATCAGTACTACACCCCAATAGGGTGGTTTCCCAATTCTTTTTGAAATCAGGTGAAGGTTCCTTGATGGTGGGGAAGATTTGGATGCGTAGTCCAATAGGACAAATGTTATCCAATAAGTAACGCCTGAAATATTCGATGTGCCAGTGTAAGTGGGATTTGCGTTTCAAAAAAGCAAAAATCTTCCCGAAATATACTTTAAGGTCGTCATCTATTTTGTGAGTATTAAGAGTAGAGGTTTGGATGGTAGTCATAAAACATGTCCAGTCAGTGCCAAGAACTTCCATGATATCTATCTCGACTAAAGGGTCACTCCCATCATAAAGAAAAATACAGAAAATGGATCTCCACAATGATAAATAAAATTAAACGTCTGCGTCACGCTCATGTGACGTATGACGTGTCTTGGGATTCCTCATTTAAGCTGCTCCACGAGCGGCTTAGGTGAGATGCACGGTGCTCTCCCTGGGGATTGACTGACACTACACATTCTGTGGTAAGCACATATTATTTATACTGATCCTGTATCAACTACTCCTGTGCCATTCTATTATTTAAGATCATTACAATCAATCGTTTGATACCATATCTTTCTTAGATTGGCTTGCTGGTGTTTATCCACACTGGCTCTCTCTCATTGCTTGCCGGTATCTAATTGTCCACCACCCCAGTATCCACTAAACTGATTACATTGTTTTGGACGGTAAGCTGCAGTTTAATTTAACCCCTTCCATTCCAGCACTGATTGTCACTTCCTGGTGTCCCGCTGCTGAATTATTAGTTTTCTTGGCTGCTCTTTTTAACTTTTAATTTTTTCATCCGGGTTTTTTTGATTTTCACCATTCACTACCTCAC
The DNA here is from genome assembly GCF_905171775.1 of Rana temporaria. Classification (NCBI taxonomy): domain Eukaryota; kingdom Metazoa; phylum Chordata; class Amphibia; order Anura; family Ranidae; genus Rana; species Rana temporaria. Next base: position 276,987,567 of record NC_053492.1, on the reverse strand, counting down.
TACTATACCTCCCCCCTCCCCTTCTCTTTTTCCCCCCTGTTTTAACCCATTTCCTTTCCCCCCCCCTCCCTTCTCATTCCTTCCCCACTTTCTACCAATCCCCTTCTCTCCTTTTTCCCCCCCACCCCCCTTCTCCCGCCTTCCTTCCCTCCCCCTCCCCCCCCCTCCCCCTCCCCCTTTTTTCCCCCCTTTTTCCATTCCCCTTTTTTCTTTTTTTCTTTTTTCCCCCTTTTTCCCTTTTCATGGCATTTTGATCAAGCTTTCTCTACTTTTTCTATTCCAAATTCTTGTCCTCCCCTGTCTTACTTTCCCACCTTCCCCTTTTTTCTCCCCCTCCCCTCCACTCCTTCTTTTCCCTCTTGTTTTTCTTTCTTCTTCTTCTCCTTACCTTCCCTCTCTTTCCCTTCCCCACTTCATTTTTGATCACACCTCTTTTCCCTCACTTTTTCACCCTCCCTCCTCCCCCCCCCTTTTTTGTTCTTTTCCCCTCTTTCTTTTTTCCCCACTTCCTACTTTCTTTCCTTTTCTCCGTTCCTTCGTTTTCGTTGTTTTTTCCTCTTTTCCTTACTCCCATTCCCCTCCTCCCCCCTTCCTGCACAACCGTCCCCCAATACATTTAGTATTAGGAATAACCTATTAACCTTTTCTATCAGAGCCCGTTTTTACTATCCCCCACGTGCGCCCTAGGGGGCCACTGCCCAAGCCAATCCACGACCACTTTGGCAAATCAAGGGGAGTAGTCTTTGACTCTCCTACAAGACGCAACACTGAGCTTATGAAATTTCTTTATTAAATTATTGTATACAATTGCTTGTTATTTTTTCCATGTTGTTCATATCTTACATATGTACCCTATAGACATTTCTCCTGAAGAAGCAGTTTTATACTGCGAAACCGGTCGAGACCACGACTCCACCGATTAGAAAAAACGGTCCTGTGATCGAACTGATTTGTGGGGTTTGTCCCAATTGTTCTGCCTTTTTGTATAATTTGTATTATTACAATTGTTAAATACATTTTTATATATATTTTATACAGCTGCATACTAGTGCCTTTAAAGTCCCAAACAAACCTCCCTCTCCTCTTCTCTTGATCTATGGTCAATCAATCAGGCCCCAAGCAGCCTTGGTTTGAGTTCACTGATCAAGATACACCTACTACAAACAACAGGGATGTTGGCACAGTTTATAGACTTTGCTATTTAACTCTAACGAGGCAACACTCGCAATTTTCGCTGTCAAGATGTAATTGAAAGAGCCTACTGCAATCAGGCAGCTGCATGTATTGTTCATCTTTCCATGAGGATCCTAGGAAGGGTCAGGTAGTTACTAAATCGACCATTTTCTGGTGGATTCATTAGACCAAGCCTATGACTTGAAAGAGAAGGTTTCACCTTTTCAAGTGAAAGCACCCTCTAGCAGAAGTGTTGGAGCTCTTGGACTACCTGACATTAGGTGTCAGTGGCTCAGGTTTGCAAGGCTGCAACCTGGGCTTCAGTACGCATCGTTAAAAGATTGTTACCAGGTAAACACAAGTGACACTTTTTTTGCAGGCTGTGAAGTGGTTTCTTTGGGCCCGATAGTGGCTACTGTGCCCTTTCTGTGTGCCTGATAGTGGCTACTGTGTCCTACTCCCCTCATGTGCATTGCTTTGGGATATTTTAGCTATTTATAGCCTGCTCTGTGTCCCATGATGCGTGAAAAAGAAAATTGGATTTTTGTACTTACCTGTAAAATCCATTTCTTGGAGTTCATCATGGGACACAACCTCTTTTTGGTGGTTCATTGCTTGCTACAAAACGTAAGTACTTCCTGTATGGGAGGGCTTATATTGGGGAGGGCTTCCTGCCTGTTTGTTTCTGCCATTGTCCATTCACTTATTGGTGGTGCATAATCCAGGTAGTCATGATTTAGAAAAGTGTCCTGTGATGTACTCCAACATATGAATTTTACAGATATGTTCAAAAATCTAGTTATTTCCCCAACATGGGGCCATATGTTCATCAATGATTTAACTGCTAAACAAATAATTTTTTCAGCAATTAAAACATTAATATTTTACTATTATGTATATGTATGCACCTTGAATGTTAATGAGGTGCCTTCTGCCTCATTGCAGAGAATAATAATGGAGAACCATCTAAATATATAAGTTCAGGCCAATCGTACTTTAATCTGTTTGATGTTCCCAAAAGCTCTTTTCTGTTATCCTTCATAGAACAAAGACATAAAAATTGTCTTTGATGTTAAAAGCCATCTACTGTCCTTGGGCATGTTTACAGTTCAAATGACGAGTGCTTCTTGGAAAGTCAAGTAGCTTAATGGCACTTTTTCAGCAAAACTTCTCACATTACAGAATTAGCAGTAATGGAACTACATATCAGTTACTTCAGGATCAGCTCTGCCTTTATGCAAAAAAAAATGAATACAAAAAATATTTTTCTGATTATAGCTTGTATTGTATATTTAAACAACAATATTCTTCCAGTTCTGCACCTTGGAAAAGTTGAGCTGGGTTCACTGAAATGTTGATCTACTATTAAAGTTTAGTTTAAAATGTGAAGAACAGTTTCTTCTTCAGATGTTTTGCAATATATAAGTAGATATAATAATTATATATTTAAAATAAAAAAACTCCAGTTTTGTTAGGAAAAAAAATCTTTCTCTCTTTTGGGGATACTGATGTGGGTCTTTTAACACTCTATACACACTAAAACTGTATACAAGTAATAGAACAATGTTATATGAAATTTTTTCAGGAGAAATCCTAGACAAATTAAAATCTATAATAAAGCATAACAAGAGTTTGAATATAGAAAACCATGGACAAGGAATGAGCATTGTCCAAGATGGAGTAAGGATCACTCACCGATCAACTGGATACTGTGTTTCAGCACTGCCAAGTGTGTATATGAAAGTGTAATATACACACATGTGGAGAACTCATACATATAGAGAGTATATAAAATGACAACCCAGCTTTGGTACCATGAACAAACAGATCTGGAGTTTTGTGGGTATGGTGTCTGGATCTGCAGGAATCCCAGAAGGCGTGTTAGAGCTTAAAAGGGTCACCGATGGCAATCCGCCTATTGACCCTGGATAACTGGAGCAGGGCCGACACGATATATAAGGATACCCACGTATTCTGCAATGATATTTTGTATTGTTGAAGTGTTTGTTTAAAAATATGCATTTTTATAAATTGTTTAAAGATTGTCAGTACAGGTCCCCATCAATTGAACAAATTCATCAATTTTTACTCGTAGTGGAGTATGTGTATTATATGTGCATATACAGAAGGGATTTATACAATTTATATCCTAATCTGATGGACCGCTCATGCAGGAAGACGATGTGTAAATGCATATCAGAGGGTTAAATATTATAATATTGCCATCATATAGTAAAGGTGTGTCATTGATGTATTCCAGCATAATGCTCTAGTACTAATCTAGTGAAATATATTAGGATGTTAGACATGATCGTGAATATATATTGTTGTTAGATGGCATTGTATAGTAGACAGGAAACAATGTAAAAAGAAGGGAGTTAATGGTGTGACCAGCAGCAGATAAGATCAATCGCAGTCATGTGCTATATGTATTGAATGTCAGCCATATAATAAAGTAAAATAAAGCTTTAATATAAATCGTATCTAACCCCACCCAAATGCATTATACATAACAAAACTGCATGTACCTGTTGCTGAGATCTGGTTCACATATAGAAGTCCTGGTTGGCAGTGGCAACAAGATCACTCTGAGAGGCTTGTTTTATTACAAGGTGGCGTTGCATGTGCATTGGAATCGGCGCCAACGTCATACGTCTAAGATGTCGGCATCTGCGCAGTAACACCAGTGCCGTCGTCTGATGAAGGGATTAATATTGAGATCCTGAAACGCATTGGATGAAACAAAAGGAGACCAACAATTTCAATTACATCAACTGTATTGTTTTATCTTCATTTGTAATGTCATATATGGTCATGTATGCACCTATTTGTTTTTAATACTATTTCAATAAATTTTGCTATTTTGTCATATATCTTGATACTCTCTAATCTTTCTATATAGTTGCCCTAAAAGTCCACTGTGTACTCTTCCTGGGGGGCATATATATATATATATTTTTCATATATAGGATGTTGGCAACAACCTGGTTGTTTTAGGTGAATCCCCCTCTAAACCCTTAGGCCTCGTACACACGACCGAACATGTCTGCTGAAACTGGTCCGCGGACCAGTTTCCGCGGACATGTTCGGTCGTCTGTACGACTCACCGGACATGTCCGCTCGGCCGAAAGCCCTCGCATTCGTCGAAGTGATTCGACGCATGCGTGGAAGCATTGACCTTCCAGGGTCGCGCACGTCGCTGCGTCATCGTCGCGGCGATGGCGCGGCCACGTCACCGCGTTCGCTGTCCGCGGGAAATTTGGTCTGATGGTGTGTACAGCCATCAGACCAAAATCCGGCAGCGGACATGTCCGATGGAAACGGTCCGCGGACCGTTTTCATCGGACATGTCCCGTCGTGTGTACGAGGTCTTACATTTTACTTGAATCTCCATGTGCCAGTGAGTGAATAGCACAAACAGAAAGTTGTAAAATCAAAGCATCTAGAGATTTAAAATAGCAAGGCAATTTTTTTCATTATTAAATCTATCTTGAGGCAATATTGAATACCCCTCTAACCCATTTCCACTTTTTATTTTTTTCCCTTGGCAGCCCCATTTCCAGATGCAGGAGACAGTAATCCAGTGCTGCAGATGTGCCCTGCCCCTCCCTATGTCCCCTTATGCTGATATGATAGTGACTGGCACTGGAAAGCTAATAGTAAGTGCAACTGCCTAGGCCATTACATGGATGAGGATTTAAGTAAGTGAAATGGGCATTTTGTTTTATTTCAATGCCAGCAACTGAGCGGAGAGGCAGAGGGAAGGCAGGAGTTAAGCTTTAAATAAAACATTTTAATTTTATAGGTAATATCAATTTGAGCAAAAGTGGAGTTTTCTCTTCAAAGAACTTTTATTGTTACATAAATGTACAACATACAGAGCATTGCACTGAATTCTGTCCATAATATTTGCAACCTATCTTATTCCTATAAAGATATAATAACTCTGCTTATGACCATTATTGCTTTGATTAGTCATGAAAAACATAGATTATATTAATAACTGCCATACTAATAGCCCTAGCTTGATGAATATGATATTGAATGTGCTTATAATCACAGAGATAAACCATCAAGCTTATATATTTTGAATAATCAGAGGAACAAAAACAATTGTTTGCCAGAGCATGGTTCTTTATAGCTTCAACTGCACAATGAATAAAACATATTGCTGTGCCCTGTTCAATTCCTTAAAGATTCAGCTGTCACACAGTATTCCTGCATTTTGATCAATATTTCTACTATGCTAAGTCCAAGTATTCAAGTATTCATCATGTCCTGAGGAGAGTGTGTGAAACATGGCCACCCTGATTTATGACCAAGGTCAGGCATGGCAGTCCAACTATGGCAGTCCAATTAGAATAGCATCAGATTTGTCAGCTAGGTGTAAAATACCTCTGCGCTCTAGAGTGAAACCTTCGTTTCATAAGTAAATTAAATGTAATAAATATCAAGAAACAGTTGGTAAGCAAGCCAGCCATCTGTGAAAGGGGAATCAATGAACTGAAAAAGCTTTTAAGACGGTTTGGAGATAAATGTCATTTTAAAATAAACACTGCCCTGTTTGATGCTTTTAAAAGCCATCTTACAGAGAAAATAGTTTAATATGGTTGTGTATTTGGCTTGTGGCTTACTAAAATAGCAGATGTATTTCAGGGTAATTAAATGTAAAATAATTTTATATCATAATTAGAGACTGTGAAATGTACACCTTGGTATGACCAATGCAGCCAGATTTTTCTCTAGGTACAGTATTAAAACATCCAGTAAGCTATGCAAAAAAAGAATATAGAAATAATATAAATGAAAATAGAAACTCCACTTTATCCTAATTTATGAATGCTAAAATATGAACATTGTTCCGTAGGATTTAAATTGTTCAAAAGAAAAGCTCAATTTGTTTGAAATACAGAGCGACAAAGGGGAAGAAGGAACATTGGGCCAGATCCACAAAAACCTGACGTAACTTAAAAAATCCAATTTAAGTTACACTGCCTTAAAGTTTCTACCTAAGTGCCTGATCCACAAAGCACTTATCTAGAAATTTCAGGCTGTGTAACTAAAATTCCGCCGGCGCAAGGCGTTCCTATTCAAATGGGGCGAGTCCCATTTAAATGAGGCGCGCTCCCGCGCCGGCCGTACTGCGCATGCGCGCCGGCCGTACTGCGCATGCGCGAAGTTACGTTACGCCGAGTTTTGAGGATCGCGACGGCTTAAAGTTGCGTCGGGGATAAAAAAAATGACAGCGGCATGCATTCCTGAGGGAGAACTCCATGCCCATTTTCAAAGAAAAAAACGGCATGGGTTCCCCCCCCAGGAGCATACCAGGCCCTTAGGTCTGGCATGGGTTGTAAGGAGACCCCCCCACGCCGAAAAATTGACGTAGGGGGTCCCCCTACAATCCATACCAGACCCGTATCCAAAGCACGCTACCCGGCCGGCCAGGAAGGGAGTGTCGGGACGAGCGAGCGCCCCCCCCCCCTCCTGAGCCGTGCCAGGCCGCGTGCCCTCAACATGGGGGGGTTGGGTGCTCTGGGGCAGGGGGGCGCACTGCGGGCCCCCCCACCCCAGAGCACCCTGTCCCCATGTTGATGAGGACAGGACCTCTTCCCGACAACCCTTGCCATTGGTTGTCGGGGTCTGCGGGCGGAGGCTTATCGGAATCTGGGAGTCCCCTTTAATAAGGGGGCCCCCAGATACCGGCCCCCCACCCTAAGTGAATGGATATGGGGTACATCGTACCCCTATCCATTCACCTGGAGGCAAAAAGTAAAATGTAGTAAACACACAACACAAGGCTTTTTAAAATATTTTATTATTCTGCTCCGGACGCCCCCCCTGTCTTCGTTATTAGCTCAATTACCAGGGGGGGCTTCTTCTTCCGCTCTCCGGGGGTCTTCTCCGCTCTCCGGGGGGGGGGGTTTCTTCTCCGCTCTCCGGGGGGGGGCTTCTCCGGACTCCGGGGGGCTTCTTCCATCTTCTCCCCTCTTCCGCTCTTGACTCGGCGAACCCCGGTTCTTCTGCAGCTCTCCGGTGCCTTCTTCTTCAGCGCTGGCTGCCTGCTATGTTTGTGTGTTAGCTCGATTTCAAACAGGCAGCCGGCGCGGTCTTCTGTGACGCCAGGGTCTTCTGGTCTTCTGTTCTTCCGATGTTGCCTCGTCGCCTCTTGTCGCTGCAATGATGGAAGCGCGCCTTGCATCACATTTATATAGGCATCACCGTCCCATCATGCTCCGGCAGGTACCCACGTGGTGGGTGCCTACCCACGTGCACCCACCACGTGGGTACCTACCGGAGCATGATGGGACGGTGATGCCTATATAAATGGGATGCAAGGCGCGCTTCCATCATTGCAGCGACAAGAGGCGACGAGGCAACATCGGAAGAAAGGAAGAGAAGACCCTGGCGTCACAGAAGACCAGCGCTGAAGAAGAAGGCACCGGAGAGCTGCAGAAGAACCGGGGTTCGCCGAGTCAAGAGCGGAAGAGGGGAGAAGATGGAAGAAGCCCCCCGGAGTCCGGAGAAGCCCCCCCCCGGAGAGCGGAGAAGAAACCCCCCCCCGGAGAGCGGAGAAGACCCCCGGAGAGCGGAAGAAGAAGCCCCCCCTGGTAATTGAGCTAATAACGAAGACAGGCGGGGCGTCCGGAGCAGAATAATAAAATATTTTAAAAAGCCTTGTGTTGTGTGTTTACTACATTTTACTTTTTGCCTCCAGGTGAATGGATAGGGGTACGATGTACCCCATATCCATTCACTTAGGGTGGGGGGCCGGTATCTGGGGGCCCCCTTATTAAAGGGGACTCCCAGATTCCGATAAGCCCCCGCCCGCAGACCCCGACAACCAATGGCAAGGGTTGTCGGGAAGAGGTCCTGTCCTCATCAACATGGGGACAGGGTGCTCTGGGGTGGGGGGGCCCGCAGTGCGCCCCCTGCCCCAGAGCACCCAACCCCCCCATGTTGAGGGCACGCGGCCTGGCACGGCTCAGGAGGGGGGGGGGCGCTCGCTCGTCCCCACTCCCTTCCTGGCCGGCCGGGTAGCGTGCTTTGGATACGGGTCTGGTATGGATTGTAGGGGGACCCCCTACGTCAATTTTTCGGCGTGGGGGGGTCTCCTTACAACCCATGCCAGACCTAAGGGCCTGGTATGCTCCTGGGGGGGGAACCCATGCCGTTTTTTTCTTTGAAAATGGGCATGGAGTTCTCCCTCAGGAATGCATGCCGCTGTCATTTTTTTTATCCCCGACGCAACTTTAAGCCGTCGCGATCCTCAAAACTCGGCGTAACGTAACTTCGCGCATGCGCAGTACGGCCGGCGCGCATGCGCAGTACGGCCGGCGCGGGAGCGCGCCTCATTTAAATGGGACTCGCCCCATTTGAATAGGAACGCCTTGCGCCGGCGGAATTTTAGTTACACAGCCTGAAATTTCTAGATAAGTGCTTTGTGGATCAGGCACTTAGGTAGAAACTTTAAGGCAGTGTAACTTAAATTGGATTTTTTAAGTTACGTCAGGTTTTTGTGGATCTGGCCCAGGGTGCCTAATCTGGGCCGTCGTATCTATGCGACTGATTCTTAGAATCAGTTACGTATAGATATCCATTAGATCCGACAGGCGTAAGGCTCTTACGCTGTCGGATCTTAAATGTAATATTTTTTTGGGCCGCTAGGTGTTGCCTCCGTCGTTTTCCCAGTCGAGTATGCAAATTAGCTAGATACACGAATTCCCGAACGTACGTGCGGTCGACGCAGTGAAGTTACGACGTTTACGTTAGGTTTGCGCGGCATAAAGTTGCCCCTGCTATATGAGGGGCAACCAATGTTAAGTATGGCCGTCGTTTCCGCGTCGAAATTTGTAAATTTACATCGTTTGCGTAAGTCGTCCGTGAATGGGGCTGGACGCCATTTATGTTCACGTTGAAACCAATGACGTCCTTGCGACGTCATTTGGAGCAATGCACCCTGGGATATTTTTTGGATGGCGCATGCGCAGTACGTTTGGAACACGCTTAATTTAAATGCTCCACGCCCCCTACCCGGCTAATTTGAATTAGGCGGGCTTGAGCCGGGTGATTTAGGCTACGCCGCCGCAACTTCACAGGCAAGTTCTTTGTGAATAAAGCACTTGCCTGTAAAACTTGCAGCGGCGTAACGTAAATGAGATACGTTACGCCCGCGGAGTTTTACGCCCATCTACGAGAATCTGGGCCTATGTTTCCCCATGGCTGCCCTTTGTTTCAAATACTTTTCCATGTTCAAGTGACTAAATGATTGTGAATGAGATTGAAAATTAACACCAATGAATGCCAATTTAACATTGTTCACACCCCATTTCTATTGTGCTCACTCATAAATGGGAAAAATCAAAACTGCAGCTAGCAAATTGTTGTGGACGCTAAAGTTCAATGCAATACCTTTTAGCCAAGAGTTGATGTACAGCTTTAAAAACTGTCACAAAATGTTGCTGCTTGTTACATACCTCCTACAATGAAGTAGTTATGTTTAAATACTACTTGCTATAAAATATAAGTAAGAAAGGGGCCAAGGGCGGAGAACTGGCACACAACTGAATAAAGGGAAAAACTAAGAATACACTCACAATTTAGCAAACATGTTGAACAGTAGGTAGGGGGTATTCTTAGGATATTGACCTGTGAACACATAATTAAAAGAATTGACATTTTATTTCTTAACACCAATAGTTTGCTGAGACACAGCTGCATCTTGCTAAAACCTTGTTTCTAATAAATAGAAATTCCTTAGATTTTTGGAGGCTATGTTAATTCCCTTTCCTTTTAAAGGCTTTGTTCCTTTAACTTCCTGTCCTAGGTTGACAATGCTCACTTATTGTACTGTATTTGAGGAGAGCTACAAAAATCTCCAATTTTTCTAATCCTTATTTCATAGGTAGAAGGGGATAATGTAGTTCACAGAAGATAGCTTATAAAGCTGATAACATTGTTGGGATATCAGTTCAGGACACACAAAACTACAAAGATGCTGGGTTTTATCAGGGTCAATAATGAGTTTTTGGTATTTTTAGTAAATGTACTTTGAGGACTGTTAAACCTCAATATATTTATTTGTGTACATATAGTTCTGTGTTCTAGAATGCTAGAAACTGCTAAAATAAAATATAAGGATTAATAAATGAAGGCCGTGTACTGCATTAGTATGATAAACAGTAATAATAAGGAACACAACCATCTACACAGGAGGAGAACCACACCCGGTTTGTAGTAAGTGCCAGCAAAAAGATCTTCCCACCGACCTTACATATATGAAAAAAGTTCAAGAGTTGCTGCACATAAAAATCGTTTTTTATTTTCAAAATGTTCTCAAGCTTTTAAGTGCAGTAACTCTTGAACATATATATATATATATATATATATATATATATATATATATATATATATATATATATATATATATATATATATATATATATATATATATTCTGATATATTTGTGTACAGGACCATCAAATTCAAACAAGTAGGAAGTTGATGTTTAATGGTTTTGGGTATTTATATATTATTTTATTATTATTACGGTATATATATAGTATCTTTATATCTTAATCATACACTACAGGACGCAGGCTGGCAAAGCTTTGGGACATGCCCCATGGGCATACCCCACTTTGTGAGACCTCATTTTATGCTAGTGTCCTCAGGTGACCGCTTCTCCAATATGTTGAAGTTTTTCTATGTGGTTTAGGGGCATTCTACTATTAATATAAATTATTTATTTTACTATTAAATATTTAGGTTGTAATACCAGGCAATGGTGACAATGGGTTCATAAAGCATTATGCATTTTTCAAAATAGAGGGCTCAGCAGAAGCTGTTTGCAGTCAGACTTTCAGACTCTCTCTAATAGAAACTCGGTACCCTGTCTGCGAAGAGTAGAAAGAGGAATATGGGGGTTAAAGGGGTTGTAAAGGTTGTTTTTTATTTTCTAAATGGGTTCCTTTAAGCTAGTGCATTGTTGGTTCACTTACCTTTTCCTTCTATTTCCCTTCTAAATGTTTTGTTTTTCTTTGTCTGAATTTCTCACTTCCTGTTTCTCCTCAGTAAGCATGCCCCCATCATCCATGGGGGTTAGTCAGCCAGAACAGCTTACTGAGGAGGAACTGGAAGTGAAAAATTCAGACAAAGAAAACAAAGGAAAACATTTTTTTAGAAGGGAAATCGAAGGAAAAGGTAAGTGAACCAACAATGCACTAGCTTAAAGGAACCAATATAGAAAATAAAAAAAATGAACCTTTACAACCCCTTTAAGTTATTTCTCAGTTACCTAGATGTGTATATTTGGAGCTTCAGCTATTAGGCCCCTTTCACACTGGGCATTTTTCGAGCGTTATTTGAGTGTTTTTTGAGCGTTATTCAAGCGTTATTAGAGCGAAGCCTCATATGAAATCCCAATGTGCTGGTAAAGCACCGCTAAGACCCTAACGTTTTAGGGCGTTTTTGCAGTGCCTCATGTGTGAGAGGGTAAGGCTTTTTTACAACGCTTTCAATTAATTTCAATGGAGAGGGGCGTTTTTGGAGCGTTTTTTTTCAGCGCCCAAAAGCTGCTCCAAAGATGCTGCTTGCAGGACTTTTCTCAACGCCCCGCCAGTGCAACGCCTCAGTGTGAAAGGGTAAGGCGTTTTTACAGCACTTTCAATTCAATTCAATGGAGAGGGGTGTTTTTGGAGCGTTTTTTTCAGCGCCCAAAAGCTGCTCCAAAGATGGTCCATTGAGATGCATGGATAGCATTTTATGAGCATTTTAATAGCGCTATTTTTAACACTAAAACGCTGTAAAAATGCTTCAGTGTGAAAGGGGTCTTAAATTCTGTAAATAGCAGGCATTTTCAACTAATCAGATAAGGATAGTATGAGCCTTGAGTTCTAGAAACAAAGAACAGAGAGCATTGAATAGTGCAGGTATAAAAAACAATTTAATGATAAAAAAGAATTGCCTTTACATAGAAGGAACTTGATCAGTGCTTATCACCAATAATAATTAATCCTGAGGAACATCAGCATCTGTTGGTGAGCCCTGGCATTTGTCAGGAAAAGTTATTAATGGTAAATTTCTATGTCTATTGGCTGGTCTTGGCATATGTTGGGATATGTCATTGTTGGTAAAATGCACTGATCAAGTCACTTTTAAGTGCATTTTTTTTTTTATTATTATTTAATAAATGTTTCACCTGTTCTATCCAGTGTGCTCTGTTATTGTTTCTGATTTTACAAGCATATTTGGTCTATACAGAGATAAAAAGACACTTGATTTGGTTCCAGTAAAGTGCAATACATTTGAAGCTTTGATAAATCTAGTGTTCCACCTGTTCACTGGAAATGATTATACAAAATGCAATATTTTGCATTTATTTGACAAAAAAATATACAACTCCTTTAACCTCCCTGGCGGTATGATTATGTCTGGAATTTTGTACCAAAAGCGGTATAATTATTTTGCATGGAAATTTGGCGTTTTATACTGTAGGCCTGCAATTCTTAGGAATAACTCACTTAAATCTGTCCAAACAAGAGTCTTAGTAGACATCCCGGGTATGATAAAGTTTGAAACACAAAATCATAAATTATAGTATAATAAATAACTATAAATAATTATAACAAATAATAATGTAATTATAATAAAAATGATTCAATAATGTAATCAAATCAAAAACACTGAAATTTGCTCAGTTGCAGAATTGTCGCTCAATTCTGCAAGTGATTATAATTTATTATCACTGTTTTCTAGCTGTTCTAAAATCACTTTTGACATAAAGGGACACTTTTAGTTGCTATGGACAATCTACAGTTTGCAGGCAGAAAGAACAGTTTTTATTTTATAAAAGTACATGCAGAACACTGGGAAGACCACTAGGGACAAAGGGGTGTGTATTTTTTACAGTATACTGTATGTAATGTGTTTATTTACTTTTTTGAATTTGAATCGAGCGAGGACGCTGCTCGCTCATACAGCAGGGATGCATAGCAGGATCCAGGGACAAGGTAAGTAACTTGTGCCTGTGGATGCTGCGAGGTGGCCCCGAGTCAGACTCGGGAATACCGCCAAGGTGGTTAACCACTTGAGTCCCATTCATCAAAGCCATCTTAAAGAAAAATGCATATGTTCACTTTGAGCTACCATTCTTCTATGTTACACAAAAAGTTACACTACAAATTATGTAAATGGAGCACTGAGAAAACTCATTTTTTTCTAATGTTTTACTATTTATATAAATACTAAATAAATAAAAATACAGGGTTAAAATCGTGGTAAATTCATGGTAAAATAGCGGTGTTTTATCACGATTTTAAGGCTCCGCTATAGGCGTATCCAGTGTGAAAGGGGTCTAATGAAGAAACATCAGTGGCTGTCCTAGCTTCATTCAGCAAGAGCCCACAGCATAGCACTCGCCGCATGTCACTGGAGAGCACATTGAACACATTTTATAAGTGGTCAGAAATTTGTAAATAACAATAATGAAATAATAAAGTTATGTTAAAACCAAGCACACCATTGTTTTTCTTGTGAAATTCCCAATAATTTTGATGTGTTACATGACCCTCTTCCTATTGAAAAAACAAAAGTTGGATTCAAAATGTCCGACTTCAAAATGGCCGCCATGGTCACCACCCATCTTGAAAAGTTTCCCCCCTCAAATATACTAATGTGCCACAAACAGGAAGTTAATATCACCAACCATTCCCATTTTATTAAGGTGTATCCATATAAATGGCCCACCCTGTATATGTATTGGAATCTGCTACCAAATAAAAGGCCCACCAGTCCCTGAAAAAATGTATAATACTTTAGCGTAGGCTACAAGACCGAAAAGAGATAATGTGCAGAAGTGAGGCATTGTTGAAAGGAAAAATATGCTCCAAGTAAGCAGTTTAGGGAGAAAAAGGCCTGGGGACCCAAGTGGTTAAAAAATTGACCAAGTTAGTTAAAGAATTCCACCGTAGACAAAGTAAATATAATTATGACATCTGTGTTGTTACAGGTGACATAGGCAGAGAACACTAATGAATGTTTGCATTCTCTGATACTTTGCTGAAATTGGGCAGAGACAGATAGAAGGATATATGTACATGATGATACACGTGAGAAAGCTTTACAGGCAGTGAGCATCCCTTTTTTGTTTGTACATACAGTGAGTAAAGAAAATAATCACCCTGATTTAAAATAATCACATTCTGTTGCTTTGCAGCCTGAAATGAAGACAGACACACATTTTATTTTTTAATCCAGCTGTATTTAATCACATCAGAAAAAAATTATCAAAACAGAATCACTGAGTTGGAAAAGGGATCACCCCCTTGTGTCAGTAATTTATTGAATCACCTTTTTCTTTAATTACAACTAGGGATGAGCTTCGAGTTCGAGTCAAACTCATGTTCGATTCGAACATTGCCTGTTCGCCTGTTTAATAATGCTAAAAGTGAAACAATAACTTGGGTGTTATACTTTGCACTAGTAAATAAAGCTGTGTCTTCCTTTCGGGCTGAAAAGCAACCAAAATGTGATTATTTTAAAGGGGGGTGATTCTTTTCTATACCCACTGTATATCTAAATGATGTTTACTGACTCATAGCAAGCTTAAAATCTAATTCTAATAGACAGAAAGACACAGCATTTAAAAACAGCACCTTCCTTGGTGCCATATTGTTTTTGAATAATATTTGGTGCCATAGATCTGACTAAAGTGTTTTTTTTTTTTTTAATTATCAATACTCGTGTTAGAAAAAAAAAATCTTTCTGTCCCTTACTTTGTAAATATGTGAGCCAAGTATCTTCCAAGTCAGAAGTCATTGATTACAGCCCAGCTTTACTCAATAACACTAGTTCTGACATATTTAGTCTGTGCTAGTAGACGGCCTTCAATGGTAATGTTAGAGATGAAAACAAACACGCTTCTTTGTGATTAAAAAATATTGTGGAGACATTTACAAATTTAGCTCTTTAGCTAAAGGAACCTAAGAAAGCAATATGTGGCTGGAGCTAAAGGACAAAGTAAAACGCTATTTGAATGCATGTCTAAAACTATAGCATAATGTTAACTTTATGATAACGTCAGTTGGTATGAGTCAATAGTAATAATAAACATAATTTGTTTTTTCCAAAAATGACAAACCCACCAATTCATCAAAAAAAAACACTATCTGGTAAGTATGTGAGAGAGTCTAGGGCATTGTAATGACTGTGGAAATCACATTTAAGAACAATAAACTAAATATGAAAGTACATTAACATTAAGATCATGTTGCGATAGCATTCAAATTAAATCCTTAATAACTACAGAAGAGAACTCTATGTTCTTACAGTAATTCAGTAATCAAATATACAGAGAATCAAAACTTTTCTGCCTTTTAAATACTTTATATGGTCTTTCAGCAAGCAGAGCTTAGTGTCATCAAAAGATTACAATTTAGGAATTATGTTATAATGTAGCTCATTTAAAACATTAGGTGCCTTTGTCCCCATCAATTATTTAGCAGGGTTCTTAGGACAGACAAGCAGCTTTGTTCCTGCATATTTAATTTAGAGCGTGTTTTATAGCATACCTATCATACAGCCATTTCATATCACAGAACTGGTGATGGGAGAGAGCCGAGAACTGCTGGCAACCTCACATCAAAGTTGAGTAATGAGTTATGCGGCCAGTAAGAGACAACACTCTTAATAATAAATTAGCTATAACAAAGCTGGCAGACTACAAGATGTTTTTTAAGTCTGAGGTAGCAGCCAGCTCTGAATGCTCTTAGAAGCCAAAGCTTCACAGACAAATAATATTTGATGAAGCAACATTAACTGTGAGACATCTTCTGTTGTTCCGTGGTGTCAACATACTTGTTATCTTACATTATTTCAACCTGTAGGTCAAGACAATACCAGCTTGACTGACTTTCAGAATGTACTTGGAAGAGAAGGGTTTGCTGTGCAGACATACATTCATATACAGTACTTACAGATTTTTCTGTAAAATAGTTGTTTAAGGATGAACTCTGGGTAGCTCCAAAAATAAACACATAGAAGTTTAGTATTCTGTTATGTATCAAAAGTTACACCACTAAAAATCATTCAGTAAAAATTTCATCCCATAAACTTCCTTGCTGAGATTCCAACTCCTCTGCAAAGAAAAAAAAAACACCTAGTCAATATTGAAGGACTGTACTGCAATATTAGGATAACATCTTATAAGGAAATACAGCATACTTCTTTCCTATTGGACAATAACATTGCTGCATTGTCACTCCTGTGTGAATCAATATTGTGGTTAGAAAATATTAATTATTATTAAATATTATTAGAATAACCTCCTTTATAAGGTAATATGCTACTTCCTTAATAACAACATGACCAATGACATTGCTGTATTTCGATGCCTGTGTGCAATCAAAATTATATTTAGGAAATACTAGGTATGTAGGGGAATTTAGTGATATACATGTACAAGTGATGTAGTATTTTTTTTTTTAATTCCCCTTATGCATTTTTGTGTGTAGCAGCCTGCAGCCGGCCTAGCTGTATCTCTTTAGGAGTGTTCCTTAAATATTAAGTGCATTTTTTTCTGCCTGGTGCTGTTCAAAACATTCCAGCAAGCTGTATGTTAGAGGTTGCACCTTGGGTTGCAATTAAAGCACCCAGCAGATATCTGACTGGCTACAAAAGCCTTCTACATCCTCCTTGTCACAGAGCTGTCAATTGTCTGCTAGCATTACTATTGCACCCCATTCCCCTCATCCTCTCTGAGGCTGTCTATGAACATGTTGTTTCATAAAACTATGTACAGCAGCTTTAATACATCCCCTTTAAACCTGTAGTTTAAAAGATTTGTGCATCCTCAATGTATCTTTCAAATTTTGCATATGGTACATGTCCCCCATGGCAAGTCTCAGATTCCTACCACTCTTTTTTTTACAATAGTTTGTTTATTACCCCCACAAAAGGATGAATTGAATATTACATTTTTCGAGAAAGGTTTTACATTTTCCATTTTTTTTTTTAAACTGGCTAAGAATCGAACCTAGGCAGATTCACCCCCTACTCAGGAACTGTCACACTCAACAGTATGGTACTGCCCTCCCTAGGAACTGTAACACTCAACAGTATGGTACTGCCCCTCCCTATGAACTGTAACACACAACAGTATGGTACTGCCCCTTTCTAGGAACGGTAACACACAAAAGTATGGTACTGCCATCCCTAGGAACTGTAACACACACCAGTATGGTACTGCCCTCCCCAGGAACTGTAACACTCAAAAGAATGGTACTGCCTTCCCTATGAACTGTAACACTCAACAGTATGGTACTGCCCCTCTTTAGGAACTGTAACACACAACAGTATGGTGCTGCCCCTCCCTAGGAACTGTAACACACAACAGTATGGTATTGCCCCTTCCTAGGAACTGTAACACACAACAGTACGGTACCCCCCCCCCCCAAAAAAAAAAAAATAGGACTGGCATCCCTGACATGGAGTAAAATTTTACCACAGAGACTTCTCATGTTAATACACATTTTACAAGGTGCAATATTTTACCCTAGTTTACAAATCTGATGAAGATCAGTAGACTTATGCCCTGTATAAAAAAAAAAAAAAAAAAAAGAGACAGACTCCTGCACACCCTAAAGAGTTAACTACAAGTTTATTGAAAAAATATATCAAAAAGAACACACATGTATCAGGCATAAAACATGGGTCCCCTAAAAATAGATGGACCTACCCATATAATTCCCTAATGGACACCCCCCCCCCCACAGACCGGCATATACTGGTAACTAGAATGGGGGAATACTCGATCCTCCCGAAGGAGGGTCAGAGTAAATAAATAGCGCACCCACCCTTCATACAAAACACAGATACCCCCCACATAAAAAAGCCCAATTGCTAATACAATATATCTCTAATAGTTCCCACACAGGACAGTGGTTTCCTGAAATGACAGGTAAAAGTTACCACTATCTATGTGAGGGAACGCAGCAAAGAGGGAAACCAAAGGAAGGACATGAAAAATTATCCTGTATAATGGTAGTGGTAATATACCCCTCCACTAGGACTAGTGACCGACAAAGTAATCAATACTAACAAAACCAGAGGGACCGTGGGCCTGAAATAGCTGAGAAAGTCTCTCATGGAGATCACCGTTTAGAAACATATGTAGCTTCCATGTGAATCTGGTTTCATTAATTGAAAGTTATTAGGGAGACATTGAAGAGATGGCAGAGGCACTGTAGTTATAGTTTTTCTTCACAATCAATTTCACCTGAGATGCACTTAATGAGAATGCAACAATGTTACCACTGATAGATATCTGAACTGATTCCCATAAAGTGTGGATATAGTCCATTGGGTTGCTTAGGCAAGCATGTCCTTGAGGTGGTTCCTTGTGTTGCTTTTGCAGCTTACAGGTTTGGAGAGGCAATTAGTGATTAGACAAATGGTATGATGGTTGTAGGTGACAGTATTAGCAGCGATGTTTCACAACAGTGTAACACAAGATTTACTCACTGTTTGCTGTCAAATGATAGCTCGAGATCGTAGCTATTCCATCCAGTCTATAATCACATGTTTGCTCAAGGGGTCTGCAGCCAAACCATCCATCCATATATCTCCATAGTACCTGAAGTGCTGCTCATTATAAAAGTGCTTGTCCGGTGAGGTGTTAGTAGGATCTTATATGCAGTGAAGGACAATGATAGATGTCCAGTGTCTCTAGTGATAGTTGGCAGTGCCAATGTCCAGAATAGGATAATAAATCTTCAGTCTCCAGTTCAAAAAGTAGCTCAATGCAGAGCATGGCAGTTGTAGTCACTATGTATTGTTCATGTCTCCATAGGATGTCCTTCAAATGGTTGCATCAAAGCTCAAGGTGCAAATGTCACCGAGCTAACAAAGGGTAAGGTAGCAAGGCTAAGACATGTATAGGGGGGTCCCTGTACCCCACAAGTTTACATGTTTCGTTTCGCTACTCTCGGAAATTCATCAGATGTGTGTACGGGGCATTAGAGTCTGTAAGAATCAATAAATGAACCTTGATGACTTATGAAAGCTCACAAATGTTTTATTAAAATAATACTTTATTTGTAGCATGGTTTACAAACATAAGGACAATATCATGTTACGTTATTAACAAGGTTATATATTTTTTTTTTATTATACTGTGTGCTACTACAGAGACTTGCAACATTCAATACAGCAGTAATTGAGGAAATACGTTAATGGTATTGCTTTAATCAGTGTTCTGCTTTATTTGATGCCTTAATTAAGTTCTGCTTATAACAATAAATGTTTCATATATAAAACTAATACAAGGCAGTACAACCCTAAAGCCATCTAATTTTAGATTGGATTTCTAAGGACATTAAAAAACAACAAGCTATGGGTAAAATCTTCCAGTATAGTAAGTATAGTTTTGTCATACTGAAGTACGTGGGATGGTTTAAAGGTCCATTAAAAGGTTTTTCCAGGTAAATAGCATCCATGCATGTTAGGAAAGATGAAGGAAAATATACTACTTTACTTTCAGTATACCTGGTTTGATATGTGTGGGGGCTATAAGTTAATAATGTTTCCATGCTGCTTCATTATGACTGAATGTCCATAGAGGTTTCTGATGATTTGTGTTTGAAAAACTTCAACACAGGGCCTCCAAGATCCCGTTGTATTCTTAAATGTGCATGTGTTTTGTTTTCCAGCTTTGAGCTACAAACTGTAAGTATTTCAAATAATATATACAGTACCTTTATGAGTTATTTATATTCCTAACTATTTTTTTATTCCGACTTTCAAAAAGCAATTGTCCAAAAAAAATGTCAGGAATGCTGTATTACATATGTTCTGTGCAGCCATAGAAGGCCATCAGCCACTGCTACTACATGTATATGTTAATGCATAAATGTACATATTTGTTACAATTAGGTACTTTGTAGTATTTCTACATGTATACTGAATATACAAGAACAAGTCTCCTGCGCTCTGATATTTTGAAGGGAATACTATGCAGTGGTGCAGTTCAATTAAAAGTTATCATCTAGAGTCTTGCAGCCCTCCTCAGAATCGTGGGTATTCATGAAACTATAAAAGAGAAGAAAAAGAGCGGAAGGCGCACCGACCTCGTGTGATACTGATAAAAAATGTATTTATTCCAATAGTAAAATCAATGGTTATACTCACAAATTTGGAGTTAAAAACAGGCTTTAAAAATGAATACAGCAGATATCCAGCATCGTCAGTGGAACACGAATAATCGTTTGAACCAATCAGTAGAAATAAAAGCTGACGCGTTTCGGGGGCGTACCCCTTTCCTCAGAGCTGACGTGGTCTGCAGTGCTCCCTCGCCGTGGTGATTGTGGGACTAAATATACATACACACCAACAAGTGCCCATAGCCACACGCCCACAAGTGGGCAGGTAGACCTATGATGATAGGTCCCTGTCAGGTTATACTCCTCCCAGATAGGGGGGGGGGGCCGTTTTATCAAGGGCCACACCTCTACATCCTCAGAGCACCAGTCCCTTAAATGAGGGTGATCACAAAACAGTAGTGCAGTGTGTGTTGTATTTTTTGGAACTGTCATTTCAAATGTGCACTGCCTCCCATCTTTGGCTAAACTGTTTATTTACTTAATTATTTTTATTTTTATAGTTAGTAGATTGATTATAGGACGGGTATGTGAAGGAGTGCTCCTATGTGATGTCCCCATATGGAGAGACAATGGGGGCTTACCTGACTGCCCCTTTGCGCTGATCCCCACTGGATAGGTGTTGAAGCTCCATGCAAGTCCGTTGGAACGCACGCCAGCCAATTAGGGCAGCAGTGCGTTCCAGCGATTGGTGCGCGTGCGCGCGCCGTACTGTTCGCGGCGCGCGCGCGCGCCGTAATACGCGCGCCGCGCGCGCCCCGCATTCGCGACGTAGTGCGCGCTGCGCAACCTATCGGTGAGTCATCTCCCTATGTGCAGACGGGAGACAACCTGCTCCAGGCTCTGCAACATAGGGGCTGTGACGTCACTGCGGCTCTATGGTGGCAAGGAGTATAGATGGAGGACCTTGATGTCTGCCCTCTAGTGGTGGAGGGTGCAGAGAACACTTGTACTCCATACCTCTGAGATCCTAAGGGGACATTATCTAGATGGCCACCCTCTAGTGGTTGGAGGGTGGAAAGGCAATATTAAAAACACATTAGTTTTCCAGATAGGTGCTTTTAGCCAAACTCCACAGGAGTTTACATGGGGCTGCGTACATAAGGAAAATACAGTTGAAGCACTGTATCAATAGTAATGTGCATGTCTATGCTTATGCACAGACACACACATCTCACAAGGTGGTTGGCATAGGGGGGACTGCAGACCATCAGGAAATCTACATAATAACAAGATGCAACATACAAATAAATAATGACAAAAAATCCCTCAATGATGTTACATTAGTGCCCAACATGGTGTTTGCTGTTTTGTATCTATAGCTACTATAATTAGAATTAGTTTACATAATATGGTGTTAATTAACTTGCTAAATCTATCTACTCATACTAATATATTAGTGTTTAATAGGGTTTGTGATGCATAATCATATGCATCAGAAACAAAAGGGGGAAGAAGCCCTAGTGGTGGGGAACAAGAAGTGCATGAAGGATGTACTGTGATAGTGGGTAAACTTGAATCAGGTCGACCTCTTTCATTGTTGTCCCACTGGTGTACAGATCCTCATGTTACAGTGTGCAGTTCGATCTCTTCATTTAACCCATTCGGGACCATACTGCCCAGGGTGAAGATCCAGTAGGCCTCTCTTTTACAGAGGATCTGGTATTTCTTTCCACTGTCTAGACCGTTTTGAATGGCTTCTATGCCAAACACTTTTAGGCCCTCCACTTCACTACCATGGGCTTCTTTAAAGTGTTTTGGTATAGAGCCTTTGTCTTTTTTAGTTAGAATACTACTCCTGTGCTCGTTCATCCTAGTTCTCAATTGGCGTGATGTACGTCCCACATATAGTAGGCCACATGGGCATATAATGCCGTATATCACAAAGGCAATTCCGCAATTGATGAACTGTTTAATCGTGTGGCGTCTTCCATCCACCCCGATGACATCTTTTTTCCTGTGTTGCATATGTGAGCAATTGCCACATGTGTTTACACCACATTTGTAGCTTCCTTTTTGATCAAAGATTGTGGTCCATGGACTTTCCAATCCTTTGTTTTTGTTGATGTTTTTCTTCACCCTGCTTGGGGCAACCATACTTCTTAGATCCTTCGGTCTTCTGAATACCAGATTGGGATGGGAAGGGATACAAGTCTTTAGAAATGGATCAGCTGCCAGAATTTTCCAGTTTCTTTTGAAGATTTTCTGAATGGTTGGGGCTCTGTTATTGTATCTAGTGCAAAAACGTACCGTCTGGGTTTCATTCTCCGTGTATTTTACGGTTTTTTCACCTGTTGTCCCATCTTTCTCATAGAGCTGGAAATATTTTTGAAATGCTTCCTCAATATGTGATTCACCGTACCCTTTTTCCCTGAATTTTTCTCTTAGAGTGATGCTTAGTGCTTCGTAATCTTCCTTCTGAGTGCAAGTTCGTTTAAGACGACAGAACTGTCCAAATGGTACATTTTTGATCCATCTTGGATGGTGCTGACTTGAGGCGTGTAAATATGAGTTTCCTGCACTTGGTTTGAAATGGGTCTTAGAAAGTATCTTCCCGTTCTCATCTGCCCTTAGCTCTAGATCTAAAAATATCAGTGACTCTTGGTCCACTACATATGTGAATGAGATTCCGAATGGGTTGTTGTCACAATGTGTCAGGAAACCATCCAACTCTTTGTCGCTGCCATTCCATATAATTAGGATGTCATCTATGTAGCGGGAGTATAATATCAGATTCTTTGCAAATGGGTTGTTGGCCCATATGTATTTGGACTCCCAGTATCCCATAAATAGGTTTGCGTAACTGGGAGCAAACCTGGCCCCCATAGCAGTACCTCTTATCTGTCTGTAAAAGCAATCTAGGAAGGAGAAGTAGTTGTGGGTGAGGGTGAACTCAATACAGTCCCGGATGAATTGGGCTTGACGTGGATTGAATTGGTGTGCTTCTGCCAGATAATATTCTATGGCTCTTAGTCCAAACTCATGTTGTATACATGTGTACAGAGATACCACATCCAGTGATAGCCACCTGT
This sequence comes from Rana temporaria, assembly GCF_905171775.1. NCBI lineage: Eukaryota > Metazoa > Chordata > Amphibia > Anura > Ranidae > Rana > Rana temporaria. The sequence goes on along the minus strand of NC_053492.1, from coordinate 276,964,211 downwards.
ATCCTTTTTCCCACTTGTATGAAGTGAGGATTTCCAGGGCGTGTCCTGAATCCTTGATGAAGGATGGTAGATTAATCACTAGACTTTGCAAGAAGAAGTCTAGATAACATCCCAAGTTGCTCGATAGGCTATCAATTCCTGCAACAATCGGTCGACCCGGTGGCCTCTCTAAACTCTTGTGAATCTTTGGTATATGATAAAAGTGTGGGACTACTGGGTGTTTGGAATACAGGAATTTGAATTCACTTTTTGTCAGGATCTTATCTAGTATAGCTCTTTCTAGGAGTTTCTTAAGATCCTTATTGTATAATGTTGTTGGGTCCCATAGTAGTCTCTCATAGGTGGTGTTATCTTCAATCAATCTATAAGCTTCTTCCAAATACTGTTCTCTATCTTGTATAACAAGGCCACCACCCTTATCTGCCTTTCTTATTATAATGTCTGAGTTGTTTTTCAGGCTATTTAGTGGTGCTTCGAGGTCTAACACCTATCCAGTGGGGATCAGCGCAAAGGGGCAGTCAGGTAAGCCCCCATTGTCTCTCCATATGGGGACATCACATAGGAGCACTCCTTCACATACCCGTCCTATAATCAATCTACTAACTATAAAAATAAAAATAATTAAGTAAATAAACAGTTTAGCCAAAGATGGGAGGCAGTGCACATTTGAAATGACAGTTCCAAAAAATACAACACACACTGCACTACTGTTTTGTGATCACCCTCATTTAAGGGACTGGTGCTCTGAGGATGTAGAGGTGTGGCCCTTGATAAAACGGCCCCCCCCCCCCTATCTGGGAGGAGTATAACCTGACAGGGACCTATCATCATAGGTCTACCTGCCCACTTGTGGGCGTGTGGCTATGGGCACTTGTTGGTGTGTATGTATATTTAGTCCCACAATCACCACGGCGAGGGAGCACTGCAGACCACGTCAGCTCTGAGGAAAGGGGTACGCCCCCGAAACGCGTCAGCTTTTATTTCTACTGATTGGTTCAAACGATTATTCGTGTTCCACTGACGATGCTGGATATCTGCTGTATTCATTTTTAAAGCCTGTTTTTAACTCCAAATTTGTGAGTATAACCATTGATTTTACTATTGGAATAAATAAATTTTTTATCAGTATCACACGAGGTCGGTGCGCCTTCCGCTCTTTTTCTTCTCTACATGTATACTGGGCATATAGACTTGTTGAGCTTTCACATATTTTAAAGGTACTTGTCTAAAAGAGCTTTACTGATGTTCATGCAAATCAGAAAGGCTTTGCCTTACTGTATTGGTCTGCCTTACCAATACATATGTTTCTATAATAGCATTAGTAAAATAAAATCTGTTGCACATACTTTTAGGTAGTTGACAGTTGTTTTGCAGGCTGCTCTAATTTTTTTGCTCACGAGTTCCTAGATATAATTTAGATATTTTCCATTGGACCCAAAGGAGAATTGATGGCAACAATAAAATATTGCTTTAGCTTTCTACACACATACTGTAGATTGACACATGGGCTGTGAACCAATTTATGAGTCATAAATTATTGCACACACAAAGCAGTTAACTCTTATACACAATGAAGGCTGTTATTTTGTACTGAAGAGCCAGGCTTCAAAACTTGACAAACACTGCTTATTACTGAGAAACAACTTGGGAAATTAGGAATCAACAATGCATTATATTGCTGTCTATGTGAGTAAGAGCCGGTTCACACAGGGGCAACACGACTTTCAGCTCGACTTTGGGAGGCAACTTGAACACGACGCAACTTACAACACGACTTGAGGTTGCCTCCAGGAGGGGGAACTCAATGCCAAATTTTAAATAAAAAACTGGCATGGGTTCCCCTCTAGGAGCATACCAGGCCCTTAGGTCTGGTATGGATTTCAAGGGGAACCCCCTACGTCTAAAAATTGGCATGGGGTTCCCCCCAAATCCATACCAGACTCTTATCTGAGCACGCAGACCGGCCGGTCAGGAAAGGGGGTGGGCAAGCACCCCCCCTTCTGAACCATACCAGGCGGCATGCCCTCAACATGGGGGGGTGCTTTGGGGCAGGGGGGCACCCCTGAGAAGTTGGAAGACCCCCCAAAGTCGGAAGAAGACTCTCCAAAGTCGGGAGAAGACTGGGCTACCGCTGGTAAAAGAGCATAAAGAAGACAGCGGTGGTGCCCGGCAGAAGACCCCGAAGTCGGAAGAAGACCCCTGGAGCTGCCTAATAAACTACTTTAAAAACCTGTGTAGTGTTTTTTTATTGACATTTATTTTCCACCAGGTGAATGGGTAGGGGTACGATGTACCCCATACTCATTCACATAGGGTGGGGGGGCTGGTATCTGGGGGCCCCCTTATTAAAGGGGGCTCCCAGATTCCAATGAGCCCCCTGCCCACAGACCCCGACAACCAACGGCCAGGGTTGTCTGGAAGAGGTCCTTGTCCCCATCAACATGGGGACAAGGTGCTTTGGGGTGGGGGGTCCACAGGGCGCCCCAAAGCACCCCCCCATGTTGAGGGCATGCCACCTGGTACGGTTCAGGAGGGGGGGGTCTCATCCGTCCCCACCCCCTTTCCTGACCGGCCGTTCTGCGTGCTCGGATAAGGGTCTGGTATTGTATGGGGGGAACCCCTACGCCTTGAAATCCATACCAGACCTAAGGGCCTGGTATGCTCCTAGAGGGGAACCCATGCTGGTTTTTTATTTAAAATTTGGCGTGGAGTTCCCCTGTGGGAGGGAGGAGCTTGCCTTAGAACAGGTTAACACTGGGGCGACTTACTGTAAAGTTGCTTCACTGTGAACGGGGATCCGACTTGGAGGCGACTTCCATTGAATGGATACAGGTCGCCTACAAGTCGGATTGAAGTAGTACAGGAACCTTTTCTGAAGTCGGAGCGACTTCAGTAGTGTACATTAAGACGGCTCCCATTCACTTCCATTTATTTTCTCGACCGCACGACTTGGCACGACTAAAACTGATCATGATGACTACTACAGATAGGTAAATAGGAAATATTTGACAAAATTAGCCAAACAAATTTAGTTAAAACCCTAATTTTCAGTGTGTAGGAACATTTGGGGAATCTATTGAGACCTACACCTTTCATAAATATTGACTGTTTGGATTTCCAGTAGGTTAGACATATCTGCATGCACATATTTAAGCACAGTAATAATGTGTGATTTTTAAAAAAGGTGAGCTTTTCAAGATTAATTATCTCTCTGTAACTGTAATGATTCTGTAATGTTTAAATATCCTATGTGGTCACATCACCATTGATTTACATGTTTGTAGGATCATACCAAACCATCCAGTTGTACTTCATTAAAGCCCATTAAAATCATTGAGGTTGACATCATTTAATCTTAAAAATGATTTCACTTGAGCAGTGTTAATTTAGTTGATGAAAACATTTTCGTCATCATTTTCGCCAGTTTCCATGATGAAGAAAGCTAACCAAAATTGACTCCACGTTTTCGCCAATTGATGAAAACTATGATGCAAATCAATTCCCATTTTTGTCCACGAAAAGAGAGTGGAAATGCGAGGGAAGGACTTTTACCCACGTGAATCTCAGGTTTCTCAGAGCTCCACCTTTAAAGCTTGTGACTGTTTCCCCTCCCAGCAAGCAAGGTAGTGACTGTAGCGTGCTTAGTGACATGGTGTGCTTAGCACTGTGCAGCATTAAAGGCCTCCTTTAGACAACCGTCCAGAGCACTGTGTGCATTAGTCTCCTCAAACCACTGTCCAGAGCACAGCATTTACAGGCCTGCTGACTGTCCAGAACACTGTGTGTATTACAGGCCTCCTTAAACCACCATCCAGAGCACTGTGCAGCATTTACATGCCTCCTCAGACCACCATACAGAGAACTGTGCATTACAGGCCTCCTCAGATCACTGTCCAAAGCACTGTGTGCATTGCAGTCCTCCTCAGACCGTCCAGAGCAAGAAGTGCATTATGGGTCTCCTCAGACCACCATCCAGAGTGCTGTGCAATGCATTACAAGCCTCCTTAGACCTCTGTTCAGAGAACTGTGTGCATTACAAGCCTCCTCGGACTGCCCAAAGCACTGTGCAGCATTTACAGGCCTCCTCAGACTACTGTCCAAAGCACTGTGCATTACAGGCCTCCTCAGACCACCGTCCAGAGTGTCTGTGTAGTTTGTTCAAAAGTAATACCATAAATAATAACATATTAGATACTCCAGGAGTATAAATGAGTTTGGAAATTCTAGAGAAATGCTTAAATAATGCACTACAATTGAAAGTGATACTAAAGTCTCGTTTTTTTTTTTTTTTTAATAGCAAACATGTTATACTTATCTGCTCTGTGCCGTGGTTTTGCACAGAGCAGCGCAGATCCTCTTCTTATTGGGTCCCTCTTTGGCACTTCACTGCTGTCTCAGCCAATGAGGAGGGAGAGTCCGGGCAGCCGAGTCTCTCGTGCAACATTGCTGGATCGACATGGGCTTAGGTAAGTATTAGGGGGCTGAGGGGGGCTGCTGCACATAGAAGGCGTTTTATCTTAATGCATAGAATGCATTAAGATAAAAAAAACTTCTGCCTTTATAGCCACTTTAACTAAACCCATTCGATTTTAGTCAAATAAAATGTATTGGAGATTTTATTTAAAGCGGTGTTCTGCCCCCCAAAAAATAAAAAAAAACAGCAGCTACACATACTGCAGCTGCTGGCTTTTAATAAATGTACACTTAACTGTCCTGGAGTCCAGCAATGTTGGCACCCGCAGCTGATGTTTGCATCAGCTGTCGGGTGCTGCCGCTGCCATTTCGGGTAAGGGTACCTGGCAGTGTAGCCGTCGGCTTCATGCTGGGAACTCTACTGCGCATGCACGAGGCCCGCTCCTCTCTCCTACTGGCCTAGTGGCCAGGGGAGGAGGAGGGATTCCCACGCTGATTTCGCGGGCCGCAGCCAGGACTCCCGGAAGTGGGAAAGGATACCTGTCAAACAAGCCAAGGTCAAAGGCAGGCAGAAGTCAGGAACAATCAGGAACAAGCCAGGTCACAGGAATGGATAGGCAAACAGGTTAAACGGGTCTCAGGAACGCTGTAGACCGAACAGAAAGAAGCCCAGGCATCAGTCCCTTTAAATAGCCCTATTTGGCCCAAGAGCCGTCACTGCACGCTCCGTGCGTGCCAACACGCGCCCGTGAGCCGCTACCACGCATGCGCGCACCAGAGCAAGCCGATGTGCCACTATCGAGCATGCGGGCAACAGCACGCGCCAACTTGTAAACTGGCTTGCCCTTCTTGACACCTTCTCGCTTCCTTAAAAGGTGACAGTTCAGTGCATGTATCTTTAATCAGCAGCCATTGGCGTGGGAAAAAAGCAGAGCTGCTCTGAGCCTGTCCTTGTGCCATACTCACACAAGTACTCATTGACGGCCCTCTGCTGCATTTGCAGCTGCTTCACCATTGTCAAAGTTGTCACAAATCAGGCGTTTTACAGGCAAGTGGAATTCTTGCTGAATTTCAGCCAACTGAACACTGGCTGTATATGACCTCCTGAAATGGCTACAGACACTTCCGGCCTGCTTTAGAGGATTTTGCAAACCTGGGTACCTGTTTAACCACTTCAATACAGGGCACTTTCCCCCCTTCCTGCCCAGAACAATTTTCAGCTTTCAGCGCTGTCACACTTTGAATGACTATTGTGTGGTCATACAACACTGTACCCAAAATACATTTTTATAATTTTCTCCCCAGAAATAGAGCTTTCTTTCTTCACCACTGGAGTTTTTATGTTTTGCTAAACTTACAAAACCAAAATTTTCGAAAAAAAAACGTTTTTCTTTGTTTCTGTAATAAAATTTTGTTTTCTCCTTCACTGATGGGCACTGATGAGGCGACACTGATGAGGTGGCACTTATGGGCACTGATGAGGAGGCACTAATATGTAAAATTGATGGGTACTTTTGGCAGCACTAATATGCAGCACTGAAGGGCACTGATAGGCAGCACTGATGGTCACTGATTTGTGGTAGTGATGAACACTGATAGGTGCCACTGATGGGCACTAATAAGTGGCACCGATAGGTGGCACTGATAGGAACTGATAGGCAGCACTGATGGGCACTAATAGATGGCACTGCTATGCAGCACTGATGAGGAGGTACTGACAGACATTACTGATGGGCACTGAATGACATCTATGAAGGGCACTGATAGGTGTTACTGATGGGCACTGTTTGGCACATTGATAGCATTGTGGTGAGCACCTCTAAGGGGCACTGCACTTATAATCAATGTGCTGATTATCAGTGCACACCCTCTCTAACAGGAGAGCTGTCGATCGGCTTTCCCTGTTAGCGCAAACCAAGGAAAGCCAATTACCGCCACTTCCTAGTTCACGCTGTGATCAGCTGTGATTGGTCACAGCTGATCACGTGGTAAAGAGCCTCCATTAGAGGCTCTTTACCACAATCGAAGATGCGGTGGGTCAGAGTGACACATCACAACACCGATCGCCATGCTGCGTGCCCCAGCAGCTTATCTTGCTGGATGTCATATGACGCCCAGTCAGGATAACTGAACCACTTCACGGGTGTCATTCTGCTATAGGCCGGGCAGGAAGTTGTTAAGAAATGCTGCACCACCAAATTGACGACATGTGCCAAGCATGGCACATGTGTAAATTTTCCCTGTCGAAGGGTGGACAGGAGGTTAGTGCCATTATCACACATAATTATTCCCGGCTCAAGTTTCCATGGCGTAAACCTACTCTTGGCCTGCCTTTGCAGAGCTGAAAGAATCTCTGCTCTGGTGTAGCTCCTGTACACTAGATGGACCAGCTAAAGCACTGCATGGTATCTTTTAGCCTGACTCATTGAATGGCCCCTTGAACGCTAAGGGGGTACTGGTGGTTCATAGGATAGTCCAGCAAAGAAGGGCATGGAGGAGGAGGAGGTGGAAGGGTTTGAGCTTGCAAATCTTGCATCATCACCACCAGATGTATTGAGACGTGGTGACAAAACAAGCTCCAGCACCCTTCCTAGTTGCAAGAAGAGTTACTCAGTGTATATTGTCCCTGACCATGCTTGCTGGACCACATGTCAGCAGTAATGTGGACCTTGCAGGTGACTGACTTGCCCAATGATGCCAAAATATTGCCTTCCACTTGATGGTACAGAGCTGGAATGGCCTTGCGTGCAAAGAAATAGCAATTGAGAACCTGCCATTATGGTAAATCCATTCACAGTAGAGGCAGAATCCACAAGACGGAAAGGCAGGAGCCAACAATTTGGACATTCTGGAATTTAGACACTGGGCAAGTTGGTGGCAGGGAGTGTATTTTTTTTGCTGCAGCAGATGGGGCAGAGGCATATTTTCCTGCTACAGTCTATAGTCTACATCTGGTGGTGTGCTGCTGGCAGACGTGTTGCAAAGACCTGTGACACCCTTTGCTATACTATCATTCCTGTCAGTGAAGGCTGCTGAGAGGTCATGAGATACAACTGCTCACGGCTGTATGTATTGTATTGCCGGACCCTGGCAATATAGATAAATATAGATAAAAATTATTGAAAAAAAAACAGCATGGGTTCCCCCAGTCCATAATGAGGCCCTTTGGGTCTTGTATGATTATTAAGGGAAACCCTGCGCCAAAATAAAAAAAAATGGCATGGGGTCCACCCTAAAATCCATATCAGGGCCTTCATGTCTGGTATGGATATTAAGAGGAACATTGCGCAAAAAAAAACAAAAAATTAATGGGGTGGGGGTGTCCCCTAAAATCTATACCAGACCCCCAGACCTGGCAGGCCGCAGGAAAATGGGGGAGAGAACGCCCCCCCTTCTGAACCGTACCAGGCCGCATACCCTCAACATGGGAGGGTGTTTTGGGGTCTGCGGGCGGGGGTCTTATTGGAATATGCAAGCCCCTTTAACAAGGGGACCCACAGATCCTGCACCCCCCCCATGTACATTGTACCTCTACACATTCACCAAAAAAAGTCAAAAAAGTAAAAATGACAGGAGACAGTTTGGGACAATTCCTTGATCAAAAAATAAAAATAATAAAATGTCCCGCGATGTCCATTCATCCTTGATCACAGCGCTGACGAATTGAGTAAAGGTCTAAACAACACAACATCACTATCATTTGATATGAGGTCACTCTACTCTTTTGCCAATATGACTGTTGCCCAAACACAAGTCTTAAAAAAATGACACCACAACCTTTTCTGGATCAGTTTCTATTTAACTTTTTATTTCTTACTTTTATTATTTTCCTTACCATTACAACCACTGCAACAAGACAATGTAAAATAAAATAAAGTTTAATCCTGCAAAAACAAAATATTAAAGATAGTACAGTCTCTTCAAACACTGAAATAATATAATTTTAAAACATGTTGGGTGAGAAAGGGACTTTAAGCTTAACAAAAACTGTTTTAAACACATACACTTTTCTTTGTAACAAGTGGATGAACAAAGATAAAAGATATAAATAATAGAGAGATTTAATTATATAAATTACATCTTTTATTGTGGTGAATCCAAATTAAATTTTGCTAATATATTAAATATCATGTCTTGTAATTACAAGACATCCAATTAAATCTTGGTATGAGATAAAGTATATCCTAGCTGGGTGATAGATATTAAATCATATCTCCCAGCTCGTTAGGAAATGTTCATTACATTAGGGTTTTGGGTATTCTGGGCATACTATTTGCAGCTACATCAACTCTCTAACTGACTGTAGCTTATTGTAATGTGTATATACTTTAAACCGTATTGTACAGCTGTTACTGCCATGCCATATGTTTTTTAATTGTTAAGTTGCTAAAAATACATATATACCTTATGTATAGTTTATGTAGATATGGATTTTGAGGGCCTGTGAAATATTTGTTTATCTTTACAGCTTGTTGGTTCCACTGGTGTTTCAATCATATATAGCTGTTTTATGATGGAAATTACAGGTATATGTTTAAATGAAATGTTTAGGGGATGTCTTATCCTATAAATCTATTAATATTTGGTTTGCAATCTTCACTCTGCCACTTTACAAGTGTTTGAACTGTGAATGGTTTTAACTGCTTCCAGAAAGCTCACTCTATACTGCAGCAGAGCGGCCTGGCAGCGCAAAACAACATACCTGTGTGTTGTTTCCTCTTCCTGGGTCTGAGGTACATGCCGCCGAAGACCCACTTCCACTGTATTTGGACACAGCGAGAGCCAATCAGCTAGTCCGATGGCCACGGGCCATCCACGATCATAAGAGAACAAAGCAGACCGTCATTCTGTCACAGAGGAAGAGAGAGATTTGTGATTCCTACTAAACAGAAACACATATGGCCGCGATTCAGATACATTGGCGCATATTTAATGCCGGCGTAGCGTATCTTTTTTACACTATGCCGGAGCAGCGCGGAGAGGCATGTAGTGTATTCAGAAAGCCAATACTCACCAAGATGCGCCAGCGTAGCATATTTTCGACGGCGTGGACGAATTGACCACACCCATCTGCCCATGCTCACAACTACGCCCGGCATAACCCCTAAGATACGCTGGCCCACCGCCTACGCCCAGTGCATAAATACGCCCAGACATGCGCCCATCAAGTGCAAAAGTACACAAGCATTTTTTGGTGCTAGTACTTTTGCATTTGGAGCCATGTCTGCACCAGTGACTACTAAGGATAGGAGGAAGAAAAATTTTAGCCCTGAGGAGAAGGCAATTATTATCGAGGCCCTCTCCAAGTATGGCGCGTGCCTCCATGGGGCACAGAGTGGCACGACCAGCAAGGTCCAGAAAGATGAGATCCTGCTGGAGATTACAATGCAGGTGAATGCCCTTGGCGTGGAGGTTAGGACCCCCAGGGACATAACTAAAAAAATAAATGATCTGCGTTGTTTGGTGCGAGAGAAGCTGGCCATGATCAGGAAGCATGCCAGGGGCACAGGAGGTGGACCAGCCACTAAGATCACCCTCACTCCTGATGAGCTGGTCATTGCCAGGTGCCTGGAGAGGGAGCAGGTGGAGGGCCTGGAGGGCTATGATTCAGTTGATCAGGCCTTGAGGACAGGTAAGTGTGTTTTATCTTCTCTCCAGTGTGTAGCATGTGTGGGGGTGGAAGGGAACATGTGATAAGTGTGTGGGTCCACCAACATGTGAATGTTTTGTGTCATCCACAGATGTGCTGGAGGGAGCTGGGCCGTCGTTGGCTGCTGGGCGACCCACACCATCCCTGGAGGAGAGTGCCCCCACCTCACCTCTAGAGGAAGTAGAGGAGGAGCACGTTACTATGGAGGAAGATTTCTACCTTGTGGAGGAGACCCCCATCCCAGGACCCTCCCAAACCTCCTCCCCCATCAGGGATAGCCCCTTAAGGGCCTCCTCCCCCTCAGGGATAGCCCCTCAAGGGCATCCTCCCCCCTCAGGGATTTCCCCTTAAGGGCCTTCCCATCCAGCCGGCCCCATGCATCTCCTGCCCCCAGGAAGGCGACCCGCAAAACCAGGGGTGATCCGGATGCCTTGGAGGAGAATCTGGCGAGGGACCAGGCCCGGCAGACCCGCTATATGGGTGCTTTAGTGGGTGACCTGCACCGTGTGGCAGAGAGCCTGGCCTCCTCAGCCCAGACCCAGGCTGCCTGAACCTTGGCTGCCCAGCAGGCCCTCACCCAGCAGGCTGCTCAGACAACCTCCATCACTGACAGCCTGCAGGGTGTGAGTGGAAACTGCACAGCTATTGTGACCTGCCTGGGGGAGCTGCAGGCCACCACATCAGGCCTTGTGACAGAGGTCAGGAGCCTGGAGGAGGCAGTCCAGGCAAATACAGCTGCCATGCAGGTGGAGGGGAGGAGCCTGGCAGCGGCCGTACAGGTGGAGGGGATGCAGACATGGCACCACCAGCTCAACACCACCACCCGCCAGCTGCGAATGCAGGCAGAGACCAATAACTTTCTCCACCGCATTGCCCTGGCATTAGAGGGCAGGCAGCCAGCCAGGGAGAGACCGGGGATGATCCTCCTGCAGATGCCCCACCCCCCACCTGAGGCTCCCCCCAGGCAACTGAGAACCAGGAGCCTGGGCACCAGACGTAGCCCACGACAGGGCAAATGTGTGCATTTTTTTATTTTTATTTTATGCTCACGTGATGAGTTTTTTGTTTCTTTGTTTATACTCAGGTGATGAGTTTTATTTTTCTTTGTTTATACTCAGGTGATGAGTTTTATTTTTATTTGTATACTCAGGATATGAGTTTATTTATTTTTGAAATGTATGCACACGGTCAGGAGTACAGGCTACAGTGTGACTGGTGTGTGAATGTGGGGGTGACATACCTGCCAGTAAGGTGTGTCACCCTGGGTCGTCGGGGAGAAGTTATCCCCACGACCGTGTGAATGTTGTATGAATGGACAGCGACACCATTGGGGCCTTGGCGCAGCGTTGCTGCTCCCAAGTCCTGCATGGTGGACTTGGGCTAATCCAATGTGAAGTGGATGTGGTGTGTGTGAGGTAGGGTCCCCAGATGGCACAGTGGCAACAATTGATGGCACAGTGGCGACAATTGATGGCAAAGTGGCTGTGTTTGATGGCACAGTGTCTGCGTTTGATGGCACAGTGGTGAAAATGAATGGCACAGTGGCGACAATTAATGCCACAGTGGCTGCGTTTGATGGCACAGTGGCAACAATTGATGGCATAGTGGCTGCGTTTGATAGGACAGTGGCGACAATTGATGGGCACAGTGGTGACAATTGATGGGCACAGTGAGGCTGCAATTGATGTTTTTTTTTCCATTTGTTTGCGCTCCCCAAAAATTTGGAGCGCCATCCGCCACTGCTGCAAAAACTACCTTAGACAACGGGAAAATCCTTGACCTCAATACTATTCTGTCACTATGCAGAACCATTTAGGGTTCCTTGAAGGATAGGTCCACCAGATCAAAAATTCACTTTGCAGAGGTCATGTCTATAAAGAATTTCACCTTATATGTGAGGTAAGAGAGGTGAATGTTTTAAAAGCAATTTATGAAGCAAGGAGAAAAAGAGATTCAGACTCAACTAGGAAATGAACAGAATGAGCTACATGGCAGATTCCTTGTAAAAAAGTCTTAAATGAAAGAGTTATAGGCCAATGGTCTCTGAAATAATATAGAAAGAGCACCAATCTGGCATTCTATAGTGCTAACGAGCCAATATTGGTTTAGACCCAGGTTCAGAAAAGATAGTATTCATCTCTAGAAGCAATTATGGTGAAAGCACTGGGTCTCACAACAATATTGATATTGTAATATATGGCTCCCATATCCAATTGGGAGCTGGGTTATATGTGAACAAAATTGTCCTGCTGAATCACATATTGGAAGGAAAAACCCCTTTCCTCAACTCCTCCTACACTTCCTTCTTCACCTCCCTTCTTTTCTTTTCCCATTAAGCTGCCTCTGCCCTGGCCAAGGCAACACCTGCAGGATAAGCAATGCAAACTGGGTAAAATTAATGGCAGCTGGGAAGGGAGGCCCAAATAGTTTCTGTGCGACCACCCCATTTAGACGGAGTCTCATTTAAATCTCCCTTGTTTCTCCTTAGTCTTTTCCTGTAAGTCTTTCTCCCTGTGGCCATAGACTGCCCACCCTTCCCCACAGTGAGGGTTTGAAACTCAGAGCAGCACCCACCAGCACCCACCGCACTATTACCATTAACATATGCTCAGGGCATGTATGTCAATTTGGCACTTCAGCTACTTCCACACCAGCTGGCAAAAACATCGTATTTCCTCTAGTTCAAGGCTTGGACCTTTCCCACAAAATAGATCAGACCTGGATCACAGGGAATTGCCAAATACCCACTGCAGATGTATAAAACATTTATTGTATATACGTTTAAGTAAGAAAAGACCCAAAATGTTTTGGTTATATAAGGTTTTGGTAGAGGGTTGCAGTTAACCTGGAGTGTGTGGTGATTTGGGTGCATTTTTTTTTTACAATTTTACTTTTTCAAAGGATGCAGTAAGGCGCTAAGGAAAAACAAGCTCTTGATTAAGCCTTCAGCAATAACTGGCTGATGCACATTAATCACCCCAAGCTAAAAGCTATAATCTATACAAAAAAAGAAAAAAATTATACAAAAATGTTGGCAATTGAAGAGTTAGCTATCAATCAGTTGTTGCAGTGAGAGACCGATCCTTAACCGCTTGCTGCATGGCTCACAACGATATACGTTGGCAGAATGGCACTCCTGTGCAAACTGATGTACCTATATGTCAGTCTGCAAAAGCAAGAAGGTGGGGCCGTGAGCCGCGGGAGTGTGCCCAAGGGTCCTGCGGACTCGATGTCTACAAGCGGCCCACGATCACGGCAAGAAGAGGCAGAACGGGGAACTGCCTATGTAAACAGGGAATTTTCCTGTTCTGCCTAGTAACATGACAGAGATCTTCTGTTTCCTTTCATTGGGAACATCAATCTCTGTCATGTCAGTGGTAACCCATTAGAACACGCTGAGGGAACACACTTAACCCCTTGATCGCCCCCTAGTGTTTAACCCTTTCCCTTGCAGTGACAATTAAACAGAAATCAGTTGCTATTTTTAGCTCTGATCGCTGTATAAATGTCAATGGTCCCAAAATAGTGTCAAATATCGCAGTCCCGATACAAATCGCAGATCACCACCATTACTAATAAAAAAAATAATAATAAAAATGCCATAATCTATCCCCTATTTTGTAGAAGCTATAACTTTTGCGCAAAACCAATCAATATACACTTATTCCAATGTTTTAAACAAAAATATGTAGAATAATACATATTGGCCTAAACTGAGGAAGAATTTTTTTTATATATATATATTTTTGGGGGTATTTATTATAACAGAAAGTAAAAAAGATTTTTTTTTTTTCAAAATTGTCGGTATTTTTTTGTTTATAGCGCAAAAAATAAAAACTACAGAGGTGATCAAATACCACCAAAAGAAAGCTCTGCAAACAAGCAGGGCACATAAGAAAATGTACCCCAGAACTGTGCTATACATAGTATACTGCAGCCCTCAAAATTTCAACTCGCCTGCTCGCATTTTGCGAGTGAAATTTTGAGTAGTGCGAGTAAGGACACAGGGCTGTACTGTCCCGGGAATGCACAGGCTTGCTGCGAGGGTCATTTCATCAATAGGAGGCGGAGCAGTCCATCGACTGGGACTGCCCCTCTCCACCTCCCTCATGCTGCTCGTCCTCGCCCCCATGCACAGTCTTGTAGCGAGGGGCATTTCCATAGGAGCAGTCGGCCACCTGGGACCGCCCCTCTCCACCTCCCTAATGACGCTCATCTCCGCCCCCTCGCACAGGCTCGCAGCGAGGGCATTGCCATAGGAGCAGTCCACCACCTGGGACCGCCCCTCTCCACCTCTCTAATGCCCCTCATCCCCGCCCCCTTGCACAGTCTTGTATGAAGGGTAATTTCAATAGGAGCAGTCCGCCGCCTGGGACCGCCCCTCTCCACCTCCCTCAAGCCGCTCGTCCCCGCCCCCTTGCACAGTCTTGTAGCGAGGGGCAGTTCCATAGGAGCAGTCTGCTGCCTGGGACCGCCCCTCTCCACCTCCCTCAGTGTTTACACAATGCCTGGCCCCTCGGCTGCAGGAGAAAGGTATGTTTGTGTGACAGTGTGCTGTGATTGAAAGCAGCACATGGAGGCGGTTGGGTGCATTGAATGGGGAAGTTAAAAAGATGTGTGCTGGGAGAAAAGTGGGGGTTAATTGGAGGTCTGAATCATACTTATGCCACACCAACTCCTCCCCTCCAATATCTATGCCTCCAATTCCACACTGATGGGCACTGACCAGGCTGCACTGATGGGCACTGACCAGGCTGCACTGACTTGACTGCACTGATGGGCACTGACCGGGCTGCATTGATGGGCACTGAAAGGGCTGCATTGATGGGCACTGACAGGGCTGCACTGATCAAGTTGTTGTTAAATGATTTATGCAGAATTCAGTTACAAAAATAAATATTAACAGTGTAATTTCATGAGATAATTCATGAGGGTGCATTTAGTGGTAGATTTAGGGGCGGGGCATGGTAGGTGTTGGGTGGGACAACTGGTGGCGAGTAACTCCTAAAGCCTGGCTAGTAGCTCAGGACTTGAAAATTTGAGCCCTGGTATACTGTATGTATTGGCTCTTATAGACTATTTGAAAGGAATGTTCATTGGAATGTTACTGGTTTTAAAAAGTATTTGTTATATTTTCTTAACAATTTTAAAGTGGGCAATTGGATGTCCATTAACCATATAGGGGGTGGCGTGGATAGAGGGGGCGACACCCGTGGGCCCCTAATAGACCGCCCCTGGTTTATACAGATTGCATTCCTCTGGGTTATTTGTTATTTAAGGGGTTTAACTGCGTTTTTGAGTTTTGGGTTTCCTAAAACTCTATAGACAACAAATTATTTTATTTTCCTGTGCTTAGGTTGCAGTAAAATGCATAACAAAGGCATGGGAACAACATGGTATTATTTTCATGCCCCTCATCCCCGCCCCCTTGCACAGTCTTGTATGAAGGGTAATTTCAATAGGAGCAGTCCGCCGCCTGGGACCGCCCCTCTCCACCTCCCTCAAGCCGCTCGTCCCCGCCCCCTTGCACAGTCTTGTAGCGAGGGGAAGTTCCATAGGAGCAGTCTGCTGCCTGGGACCGCCCCTCTCCACCTCCCTCAGTGTTTACACAATGCCTGGCCCCTCGGCTGCAGGAGAAAGGTATGTTTGTGTGACAGTGTGCTGTGATTGAAAGCAGCACATGGAGGCGGTTGGGTGCATTGAATGGGGAAGTTAAAAAGATGTGTGCTGGGAGAAAAGTGGGGGTTAATTGGAGGTCTGAATCATACTTATGCCACACCAACTCCTCCCCTCCAATATCTATGCCTCCAATTCCACACCAACCCCCCCATTCCTATGCCTCCAATTCCGCTGCACTGTTGGGCACTGATGGACACTGACCGGGCTGCACTGACCGGGCTGCACTGACCGGGCTGCACTGACTGGACTGCACTGCCCGGGCTGCACTGCTGGGCACTGACCGGGCTGCACTGCTGGGCACTGACCGGGCTGCACTGACCAGACTGCACTGACCGGGCTGCACTGATGGGCACTGATCTGGCTGCACTGACCAGACTGCACTGATCGGGCTGCACTGACCGGACTGCACTGATTGGGCTGCACTGACCGGACTGCACTGATGGGCACTGACTAGACTGCACTAATGGGCACTGACCAGACTGCACTGATTGGCACAGACCAGGCTGCACTGATGGGCACTGACCAGGCTGCACTGATGGGCACTGACCAGGCTGCACTGATGGGCACTGACCAGGCTGCACTGACTTGACTGCACTGATGGGCACTGACCGGGCTGCATTGATGGGCACTGAAAGGGCTGCATTGATGGGCACTGACAGGGCTGCACTGATCAAGTTGTTGTTAAATGATTTATGCAGAATTCAGTTACAAAAATAAATATTAACAGTGTAATTTCATGAGATAATTCATGAGGGTGCATTTAGGGGTAGATTTAGGGGCGGGGCAGGGTAGGTGTTGGGTGGGACAACTGGTGGCGAGTAACTCCTAAGGCCTGGCTAGTAGCTCAGGACTTGAAAATTTGAGCCCTGGTATACTGTATGTATTGGCTCTTATAGACTATTTGAAAGGAATGTTCATTGGAATGTTACTGGTTTTAAAAAGTATTTGTTATATTTTCTTAACAATTTTAAAGTGGGCAATTGGATGTCCATTAACCATATAGGGGGTGGCGTGGATAGAGGGGGCGACACCCGTGGGCCCCTAATAGACCGCCCCTGGTTTATACAGATTGCATTCCTCTGGGTTATTTGTTATTTAAGGGGTTTAACTGCGTTTTTGAGTTTTGGGTTTCCTAAAACTCTATAGACAACAAATTATTTTATTTTCCTGTGCTTAGGTTGCAGTAAAATGCATAACAAAGGCATGGGAACAACATGGTATTATTTTCAGGGGAAACATAGTTGATCTGTGAAAGTTGGACATAGGATACATATAGATTATTTGAGATGTACAGAACTGTAACTATAAATACACCATAGTTACAACTAAAGAGAATGCAAGTTGATAGTAATCGTGGATGCAGCTTTTGTTCAATAACAACTCAAAATCAGTGCAGACAATGTGGTAGTGTGCGAGTCATTTTCTTTGCTGCTTAACACACAGTAAAATGACAAATACGGCAGTGACTGTTTAAGTGCAAGGACCCTTGTTATGTTCAATCAAACAATAGTGCCACAGCCAGTGTAGACCACAGGTTGTGCTTTTTGAAAACTAGAAAAAGCTACGAACATGAATTTAAAAAGGAAAAAAAATCAAATAATATTCTAGTTATCAGTGGAAGTAGGAGAGCAAATCCTAAAAGTAAAAAAAATCATTGTACGGTGCATATTTCTATTTTGCTTCCACTGCTGAATCTTCATTTCTATTGTAATCCCTCCGAATCACTTATTTCAAATTAAGAAAAGTGACCCATGCTGTGAACTTTTCTTGGTCTCGTTCTAATAGCTGTCAGCAATTTTGAGTTACAAGATCATCAATCAATATTTTTTGCCTTTGTATTAAAGCTGTCACTGATCATATTTTTCTAAGTAAAGCTCAGAAATGACATATGACAGCTATGAATGTAGTCAGAGTCATAAGAAGCCCAGATGTTCAGGTTCAGAATTTCTTTGACCTGCATGCTGATTGTTCTGCAGTATAGTATTTATTCCCTACAACAAAGTGTTGAAAAGAAGACAGCGCTTTGTGCTTTATTATTTATGTTTTGGTAGTCGTGTATAATATTTACTTTGTGTTTGAAAATAAAATGCAAAACGAATTACACTGCATGACATTTAGCTTGCTAAAGCACTCTACAGGGCCGGATTTGCTCTTCCTGCTGCCCCAATGCCAGGTTCCCCAATGCACCCCCTCCCTGCCAACCAATCCAGCCCCCCCCCCAAAATCAACTGAGAATGGTAACCGGATGGCACGGTTAGTTCAAATATTTTTTTTTTACTTTTTTTATCACTTTTTTATTGTTATTTATTTGTAGCTTGTCGTTTACTTTTTTATTTTCGTATACTTTTCTTTTTTTTAATATTATTTTTCTTATTCTTTACTTTTTAATTACTTTTTTATTTTATTAATTTAATTATTATTTATTTTTTCACTTAACTTTATTGCTATCACACAAGAGAAAACAATTCCCTGTGTAATAGCAATCAGAGGTGACAGGTTCTCTTTATTGACCATGTCACCTCCAAAACAGGAGTCCTAGCACTGTGCTAGAACTCCTGTCACAGCTGAGATGGGAAGAGCACAGCTCACTCTTCTCACTGTGTACATCGGGGGGAGGGACGGGAGACAGACTTGGCGGCTAGGGGGAGGACAGAGTCAGCAGAGAGGGGTATGTGGGGGGGAGGGGGGAGGACGGAGGACGCACGGAAGCACACATTTTACAAGTGTTTTCGCCGACATCGCAGCAATCACTTGTTAACAAGCGAGTGGAATTTTCCTACACCACAATTAGTCCTGCTAGAAAGCAACTTACTGCCCTTAACTGTATGTTCCAGCCATCGGGGGACTCCATGCCGCTGCTGCCCCGAGACCTGGCCTCGGTGGCCTTGTGGGAAATCCAGGCCTGACTCTATATAAACATAAACAAAAAAAACATGTTTTTTTTTTGTTTTTTTTACTAAACCACTTTTGTGTAGCTGCCCCCAGACTCTATTTTTTCTTACCCGAGTCTGATCTGATCCAGCAATGTGCACAAGCCCAGCGGCTCCAGCCGCTGTCTCTCTCCTCATTGGAAAGACTGATACCAGCAGGAGCCATTGGATACCACTGCTGTCAATCAAATCCAGTAACATGGGAGCTGGGGCATGGCCGATTCCCACTGTTTGTGTCAATGGACACAGCAGCAGGACACAGCAATGGACATTGACAGCAGCGTGCAGCAGCACATATGATGAAACCTCATTCACATGACGTCCCCTCCTGAGTCACAGTGACAGTCTTTCTCCATGGCAGGTGGTACCTTCAGTCCACTCCAGTCCAAACAGCACTGGCAGTCCTGCTCCCATCTTGCTTTGTGTAATGACACTGCCTATGTTAAGTAATTAGAACTGTTGGATCACAGCTGCAGAGGCTTCTCAGGTCTAACCACCAAAACACTCTCTTAATTAGCCAGAAAGTTTGGGGTTAATTCATCACAACCTCAATCCGTACCAACATAAGAAAGCTTATTATTTCATAAGCCAAATATAATAAATGTCTATAGTAATAGAGTCTCTTGAAATGAAAAGGAATCCTACTGTATAGTTCCTAGTTCCTAGGGAGTAATATGTCACACTTGAATCTATGGCAGAGTACTAATATCTGATAATATATTGTTACTTCACAATATAGGCTTAGTACTATAGTAAGCAAAGTCCATCAATGTAATAAATGGGAAATAGTAACAGAAATACAGGTTCAATGCAGTCCTTTTGTGTAACAAGCAAGTGAGTGTGACTCAGTTCAACAGGTATGAATATGAACAGGATACTTGCGGTTGTGCTGGGTCTTGTGGTACACTGCTGCAGGATGTAAGTTGGAGAAAGCCAGGAGACTTATTGTGGAGGAGTCCTTGAAGGTCTAGAGTGAAGTACTGGAGAGTGGAGGTTCACAACCTGCTGGTGCAGGGGGTTAATGATCGCTCGGTAGAGGTGCTGGAACTGGGAAAGGTCCTTAGAGGCTCCTGGGTTCAGTGGTGTGATCCGCTCTTCCACAGGTGACGGCAGGCATCCGACAGAATAACCGAACACCCTGCCGTCATCTGTGGGAAGTTTAAATAGCCGCGATTTCGCGGGGAAAACGGGAAGGGTCCTGAGACGCACTTCCGCGTTCCAGCTTGGAACGCAAACGTCCGCGCACCGGAAGTGACGCGGACATCTCGCAGAACGGAGCGCAGCTGCTAGGATAGGGCACAGCTGCGCTCGTTCTGCGAGAAGTAACATCAAAGATGTTACATACTCCCCTCCTCAAGGGGGCACCACCAGTGCTCCCTGAAATAGAGGGTCGAGTAGGATATCTCGAATTATATTGTCTGATTAGACGTGGGGCATGTATGTCTGAAGAATCCTCCCAAGAGTCATCAAGTTGATCATAACCTTTCCAACGTATAAGGTATTGAAGAGTGGAACCACGTTTCCTAGAGTCCAGTATTTTCTCAACTTCGTATTCAGTCTCACCATGGACCTTGATTGGTGAAGGAGGACATGGCTTTCTATTAGGAAATGGATTAGAAACAAAAGGTTTAATGAGAGAAACATGAAATGAAGAATGTATCTTCCAGTCTGAGGGTAAAAGTAATTTGACAGCATTAGGACTGATTAAATGTGATATCTGGAATGGTCCAGTGAATTGGGTGCCTAGTTTCTTTGATGGTATTTTAAGCTGAAGATTGCGGGTGGAAAGCCAGACTAAATCCCCAACCTTATATTTAGGAGGTACCGATCTGTGAGCATCATAGTAGTGTTTTTGTCTTTGTTGAGCAAATTTTAAGTTAGAACGGAGAATCTCCAGTGTATCCTTTAAAGTAGATAGATAATGATCAGCTGCTGGAACACTATTTGGGAGGTAAGAGGTTGGTAAACTGTTGGGGTGGAAACCAAAATTGGCGAAAAAAGGTGTGAATCGAGACGAAGAACTGGTGGAATTGTTATAAGAGAACTCAGCAAGGGGTAGAAGTTGAAACCAATCATCCTGTAGATGTGTACAGTAACAGCGTAGATATTGTTCCAGGATTTGGTTGACACGTTCTGTCTGCCCATTTGTCTGAGGGTGGTAGGCAGTGGACATGCGGTGGTCAATCTGTAGAGCATTACATAGGACTTTCCAAAATCTAGAAACAAACTGACTGCCGCGATCCGAAATGATTTTTGAGGGTAAACCATGTAATTTGAGAATATTGGAGATGAATGCGTTTGCTATCTCAAGGGAAGTTGGTAACTTCTTCAAAGGGACGAAGTGTGCCATCTTGGTTAAGAGGTCTACTATGACCATGATGGTGTTGGCACCATTGGATTTAGGAAGATCAACTATAAAGTCCATCGACACAACTTCCCAAGGTCTATTAGGTACTGGGATAGAAGCGAGAAGACCGAAAGGAGGTCTCCTAGAATGTTTGTTACGAGCACAAATTTCACATGAACTAACATATTCATGGACCGTCTTAGCCAGATTGGGCCACCAGTAATCTCTCCTGATGAGGTGAGTAGTCTTGTTGATCCCAGGGTGTCCGGCTAGGGGTGAGTCATGAAGATGTCTAAGTAACGAGAGTTGTAAGTTAGGGGGAACGAAGATCTTGTCGTTGAAAGTATAAACTCCATCTGGTAATCTAGTAAGGTCTTTTGGTAGACAAGAGCGATCTTTGGAGAGTGATTGAGAAATTAATTGCCTAAAGGTGGTGGAAACGCCAATGAATCGGTTTGATGGAATGATAGAAAGTGGAGGAATCTCAGTAGTTTGGTCTTCATTCATACGAGACAAGGAGTCGGCTTTGATGTTTTGTGTGCCAGGCCTGTAGGATATATAATAATCAAACCTGTCAAAAAATAAGCTCCATCTGACCTGACGGGCAGAGAGCGTCTTACATGTTTTCAGATGTTGTAAGTTACGGTGATCGGTCAGGATTGTTATTGGATGAGTGCTACCCTCCAATAGGTGTCTCCAATTCTCTAAAGCATCTTTAATTGCAAGGAGTTCCTTTTCACCGATGGGGTAGTTCTTTTCTGCTGGCGAGAGGGTCCTGGAGTAAAAAGCTACAGGGTGAAGTGGCTCTGATAGACTTGGACGTTGGGACAGGATAGCACCCAAAGCATAATGAGAGGCGTCTACTTCTACAGTGAAGTGGTATTGGGGGTTAGGTAGTTGTAAGATGGGGGCTGAAGTGTAACAGTGCTTTAGGGTGTCAAAAGAATCCTGGGCTTCCTTTGACCAGGAGAAAGGTGTCTTCGAGCTAGTGAGAGTACTCAATGGTTTGACAATTGCTGAGAAATTTTTGATAAATTTGCGATAATAGTTTGAGAAACCGAGGAACCGTTGAAGAGCTTTTCTAGAGTGAGGTATTGGCCAGGAGGTAATACATTTTACTTTAGAAGAGTCCATTTGGATACCTTGAGGTGTAATTTGGTAGCCTAGAAAAGATATAGTTGTCTGGCTGAAAACACATTTCTCCAGTTTGGCATATAGGGAATGTGTTCTAAGTCTGGCCAAAACCCAACGAACATGTTTAGTGTGTTCCTCAAAAGTATCAGAGTAGATCAGAATGTCATCCAGATAAATTACTACGCAGACGTCAAGCAGATCCCTAAAAATGTCATTTATGAACCACTGGAAGGTTGCAGGTGCGTTACAAAGTCCAAATGGCATCACAGTGTATTCATAAAGACCATAACGAGTCTTGAAAGCAGTCTTCCACTCATCACCTGGACGAATCCTGATCAAATTATAGGCACCCCTAAGGTCTAATTTTGTGAAAACCTTTGAGGTTTGAAGACGTTCAATGAGCTCTGGAATGAGAGGTAAGGGGTAGCGGTTCTTCACAGTGATACTATTGAGGGCACGGTAATCAATGATAGGCCGTAGTGAGCCATCCTTGTTTTTGACAAAGAACATGGCGGCACTTGCGGGAGAAGTGGATGGTCTAATAAAGCCCTTTTTCAGGTTCTCATCAAGGTAACTCTTAAGGTGTACAAGCTCTGGTTGTGATAGGGGATAGATACGTGCAGTTGGAATTGGAGAGCTAGGAATGAGATCTATAGGGCAATCATAAATTCGATGGGGGGGAAGAACCTCTGCCTTGGATTTACTGAAAACATCTGAAAAATCTTGCAAATAAGTAGGGAGATCTTTATAGTAAATCTCCGTGGAGAGAATAGTGAAAATGGGGTAGCAAGTTTCTTGGCAAAATGTGGAGTTTAGATTGAGTGAGTGATTAGTCCAGAGGAAAGTAGGCTGATGTAAGAGTAGCCAAGGTAACCCGAGAACTATTGGAAAAAGCGGAGATGGAATGACATCAAAGACAAGGGTCTCTGTATGGTTATTCCCGCAAGTAACCAGTAGGGGTGTGGTTTGAGAGGAAATTGGACCTGAGGTGGAACTAGAACCATCAATAAATGTGACAGAGAGAGGATTTTGCTTAACCACACAAGGAATTTTATTTGAATTGACAATTGCTAAATCAATAAAATTTCCACAGGCACCGGTGTCGACCATCGCGTCAATGGTAGTTCTATTTTGATCCCACTGTAATGTAAGAGTGACATAAATAAATTGATTAGTGGTAGTTCCAGGTGGATTGATCTTATAAATGTTAGAAATGTTACCTTCTGAGTTCCTCTTTAGAAGTGGACAAGTGGAGACCATATGGTCTGGGGCTGAACAGTAGAGGCAAAGGTTATTAGCTCTGCGCCGTTGTTTCTCAGCCAATGATAAAGGACCTTTGACAGCTCCTAGTTCCATGGGAACATCCTTTGGAGGTGACTTAGATCTCCTGAATTGTGGAGGTAAGTAAGTGTTAAATCGTTCAGCCTTCCTTTCACGGAGACGCCGGTCAATGGTGAGAGATAAATGCATCAGATCTTCTAGGGATGGAGGAAGCTCTACGCGAGCTAACTCGTCCTTCATTGGTTCAGATAAACCTAATCTAAATTGATTACGGAGTGAAATGTCTGTCCACTGTGTCTCTCTGCTCCAACACTTGAATTCCGAAATATAGTCCTCCACATGTCTTTTCCCTTGTTTAAGGCTCCTAATGGTGTTCTCAGCTGTAAGCTGTTTGTTAGGGTCCTCGTAGAGGAGTGACATCTCATCCAAAAATGTATTAAATGCCCCCAGTAAATCACCATGTTCTTCGACATACGCATCAGCCCAGACCCTAGGCTCTCCTTTCAAATATGATATGAGGGTGAGGATACGAACCCTATCTGAATGATAAGTGCGGGGGCGCAGTTCAAACATGAGGCGGCAAGCACTAACAAATTGGCGGAAACATTTTCGTTCCCCTGAAAAGGGTTCAGGGGGGCAAACTTTGGGTTCAGGTCTCTCCCTGGGTAATGCAAAATTTTGGTTGCGTAAAGCATCATTTTCTTGACGTAAATCATTGACAGTGGCAGTGAGGTTATCCACTCTTTGTGAAAGTCCAACTAGGTGGTTAGCAAGCTCTGCTGGATCCATTATCCTTTTAAAAGGGTGTTCGGTTATTATGTAATGACACTGCCTATGTTAAGTAATTAGAACTGTTGGATCACAGCTGCAGAGGCTTCTCAGGTCTAACCACCAAAACACTCTCTTAATTAGCCAGAAAGTTTGGGGTTAATTCATCACAACCTCAATCCGTACCAACATAAGAAAGCTTATTATTTCATAAGCCAAATATAATAAATGTCTATAGTAATAGAGTCTCTTGAAATGAAAAGGAATCCTACTGTATAGTTCCTAGTTCCTAGGGAGTAATATGTCACACTTGAATCTATGGCAGAGTACTAATATCTGATAATATATTGTTACTTCACAATATAGGCTTAGTACTATAGTAAGCAAAGTCCATCAATGTAATAAATGGGAAATAGTAACAGAAATACAGGTTCAATGCAGTCCTTTTGTGTAACAAGCAAGTGAGTGTGACTCAGTTCAACAGGTATGAATATGAACAGGATACTTGCGGTTGTGCTGGGTCTTGTGGTACACTGCTGCAGGATGTAAGTTGGAGAAAGCCAGGAGACTTATTGTGGAGGAGTCCTTGAAGGTCTAGAGTGAAGTACTGGAGAGTGGAGGTTCACAACCTGCTGGTGCAGGGGGTTAATGATCGCTCGGTAGAGGTGCTGGAACTGGGAAAGGTCCTTAGAGGCTCCTGGGTTCAGTGGTGTGATCCGCTCTTCCACAGGTGACGGCAGGCATCCGACAGAATAACCGAACACCCTGCCGTCATCTGTGGGAAGTTTAAATAGCCGCGATTTCGCGGGGAAAACGGGAAGGGTCCTGAGACGCACTTCCGCGTTCCAGCTTGGAACGCAAACGTCCGCGCACCGGAAGTGACGTGGACATCTCGCAGAACGGAGCGCAGCTGCTAGGATAGGGCACAGCTGCGCTCGTTCTGCGAGAAGTAACATCAAAGATGTTACACTTTGATTCCATTCTGCAGACCCACACACGAGGCTCCGGCCGCTCCGCTCGGTTCCCTTGCACCATGGCATCACATGACGCACTCAGGCACTGCGCCAAACCCCCTCCTTAACTGGCGCCACTGTAGCAGGCACTCGGATGGTCTCAGCCAGCTCCAGATCAGATTTGCGCATGCGCAGTTCCGAGCCAAATGTCACAGCCCCATTTTTTATACTGGCAAACTTTTTCTGTCACTAGCATTTACTGGCAGGAGAAAAGTGTTCCTTTTTTACTGTCTGCCCAAAAAAAATACTTATGGTTGGCAACACTGCTTGTGACCAAGATAGCCATTGCAACTGCTTGGAAAAAGACACAGTTGACTTGGCTGTGAGGAGGAGTAAGCTTATCTGGATCATGACCATTGAAAAGTTGGTTAGCATCCTATGAGATACCTTCCAACAATGCCAAAGAATTTGAAATACATAGCTACAATATTTTCAATCTTCTTCATTTTGGTTGTTGGGGTAGCGACCGAGAAGGAATGGGTGGGTGGGCTATAGCTCTCTTCCTCTCTTTCCTCCCCCCATACCCGCCTTCTTTCTTTACTCTTCTTTCGGCTCTTTCCTTTTTCTTTTCTTTTTGTTGCTGTTATTTGCCTTCTACAAGATGTTAACCATCCATTTAGCCGGTGGTTACCAGGTTATCCATTCTTTCTGAGACTTACTGGGCACTTGTTTTTTTTTTCTGCTTGGGACTTTTTCCACTTAACTGGAGAGCGCTCACACTTTATGTTTCACTTTTCTTCGTATTATGCATGCACTGTTCTGTATCCATGCGTTGGTTTATGTAAAATTTTAACGACAGGTCATCATTATTGTTCTTATTTGTTTGCCAGTCGCACATTAAACCTGCATTGTGGACTATCACCTGTTTCCATATTTGACCAATGCCATTGTGTCTGTTATGGTCTGTACCTTTTTTTTAATGGAAATCTCCAATACAAATATTGAAACAAAAAAGAGCTAGCTACTGTACAATTTACAATAAATTATGTGAGTTGATTATGCAGCTGTCAGAAACCACAAATCAGACTGGGACAGATGTACAGTTAAATCACACTTGTTTAATAATAATAATAAAAAGATAAACAGAGTAAGAGTAGTCTAAATATAACCAGAGTTCAGGAACCGGATGTCAGAGAGCCAGAGATAGATGTAGTAGAACAGCAAGCAGAATCTGGAGCCAGAAGGAATCATCAGCCAAGTAAGTCTTTAACAGGAACGCAGGCGATAGTCTCTGTAGATGTTGACCAAGGTAAAGGCAGAGAGCAACTGAGCTGGAAGGCTAAAGTAGGCAGGACTGATGAGCAGGATCAACAGGTGAGTCACTGTGGAGAGATAGGAGCTGGCAATTAGCTAACTGCTGAGCGTCCAGAGAGTCAGGCCCGGATTCTAGCACTAGAAGAGTCAGGCCCGGATTCACGTAGAGCCGCGTAAATTTGTGCGGGCGTAACGTATATGATTTACGTTACGCCTCCGCAACTTACACGGGCAAGGGCTGTATTCTCAAAGCACTTGCTCCGTAAGTTGCGGCGTGGTAGCGTAAATCGGCCGGCGTAAGCCCGCCTAATTCAAATTTGGATCAGGGGGGCGTGTTTTATGCAAAACTACTGTGACCGGACGTGATTGACGTTTTTGCAGAACGGCGCATGTGCCGTCCGTGGAATTTCCCAGTGTGCATTGCTCCAAAGTACGCCGCAAGGACGTCATTGGTTTCGACGTGAACTTAAATGACGTCCAGCCCCATTCACGGACGACTTACGCAAACGACGTAACTTTTTCAAATTTCGGCGCGGGAACGACGGCCATACTTAACATTGGCTGTGCCTCATATAGCAGGGGCAACTTTACGCCTGGAAAAGCCTAACGTAAACTTCATAAGTTTACTGCGTTGGCCGCGCGTACGTTCGGGAATTCGCGTACCTAGCTAATTTGCATACTCAATGTGAAATTCGACGGAAGCGCCACCTAGCGGTCAAAAAAAATGCAGTTAAGATCCGACGGTGTAAGAGACTTACGCCTGTCGGATCTAATGGATATCTATGCGTAACTGATTCTAAGAATCAGACGCATAGATACGACGGGTCAGATTAGGACTTACGACGGCGTACATGGCACTGCGCCATCGTAAGTCCTTTGAGAATCTGGGCCTCAGTGTTTAGTGAACACAAAGATGGTGGTTATCACTAATTGGTGGATTGAAGTAGATGAAGCAAAATTGAAACACGATAAAGAAATTATTATTACATTTTTCTGCACATTATAATTTTTAGATGATATATATTTTCTGAATAAATATTTGCATGTTTTAGACTTTTGGTTGATAAAAGGACACTATACATATTTATTTTTTCAGCATAATGTTATTGTATTGTTATTTTAAAGAGCACCTGACATTTTACTTTTTCAAAATTGTATTTTTTATTGAGTTATAGAGAAAAAAAAAACAAGTAAGACATCACAGTATTATAAGATACAAAGTATTGAAAAGATCAACACAATGACGATACCGAGATTGTACAAAGAAAGAACATGAAAGTAAATAACATATACATAGTGTCCAATGATGCAGAACACAGGAGTGGTCTGCATGATTCAACAAGATCATATAAAACAAACAACTCTTAGGCATATATTGGAGGAGCAAACATAATACATATACTAAGGCGAGGGCAACGACACAGGGGTCCCGTATCTCGAGAGATCCCAAGGTTCCCAGATTTTATCAAATTGTGGTATGGAATCGTTAACAGAGGCTGTCAAATATTCCATCCTCCGGATTTCAGCAACCAGGTGCAGAAATCTGGGCCATGGAGGCGGGGCATCAGACAACCAACACAGCGGTATGAGCCTCCTGGCGGCCAATAAAATATAGGCAGCCAAGCGGTTAGCACCTTTGGTTAGACCTGGGAATGGGAGACCCAAAAGAAAGTGCAATGGATCAAATGGAAGGGACACTTCTATCACCTCCTGTGCCAGCAATCTCACCTCTTGCCAAAAGGGTTGAACTCTGGAACATTTCCAAAAAATATGAAACAAAGTGCCAATATCATTTCCACAACGCCAACAATGCGGCAGAACTGAGGGAACATATGTGTGTATGACATCAGGAGTCTTATACCAAAACATGAGAATTTTAATAGACGTTTCCCGATGGATCACACATTTAGAGGATTTAAAGGTAGAAGACCAAATCTTATCCCAGGATTGGACCGTAATAGGCTTACCCAATATGTGGGACCACTTTCTCATGTAAAGATGTGTGGTTTCAGAAAGAGGGATTGACTCATGGAGGATACGGTGGATAGAGGATATTAGGTGCAATTGGTGAGGGCCCTGGGCACATAAATACTCAAAAGCCGTTGGTTTATCGAGAGTCAGGGTAGAAGATTTGGATTGAAAGAAATGTCTAACCTGCAGGTAAAAATAAAAAAGGTGATTGGGTATGTTGAATTTTTTGTGTAAAATATCAAAGCTATACAATCTCCGTGTGACAGGATGGACCAGACTTCGAAATTGAAATAGTGGTGCACTGAGCCACGGAGATATCCTACCTAATGAGATGCTATCAGGTATAACTGGATTAAACAAAATATTCGCCAATGGAGGACAGGGTAGGCAAGGGAGTGGCTTTTGAGACACTTATGCCAGATGGCTAAAGTAAAAGCCATTGGGGCCGTGCATTGTCGTTTGAAAATAGGATCTAGGGATAAAGG
Source organism: Rana temporaria (assembly GCF_905171775.1). Classification (NCBI taxonomy): domain Eukaryota; kingdom Metazoa; phylum Chordata; class Amphibia; order Anura; family Ranidae; genus Rana; species Rana temporaria. The sequence continues at coordinate 276,935,286 of NC_053492.1, read as the reverse complement.
GGCGCCCCAAATCAACGAACAAGGGTGGACCGGATACAACACCCCCTTTTCAATGGCGGCCCATTGATTCGGAGCGTGTAGAGAGGACCAGGAAACAACCGCTCTCAAGTGTGAGGCATAATAATATTTAACAATATCTGGGACTCCCAGACCACCCCTACATGTGGAAGCAAATACCACTGAGCTCGCTATGCGATGAGCCCCGCCGCCCCATATGAACCTTAAGAAACTCTGTCGTAGCGCTTTCAGCTGGGGAGAAGGTATTGCGACCGGTAGCGTTTCAAAGTGGTAGAGCAATCTGGGTAGGACTGACATCTTTAGAACGTTAATTCTGCCAAGAAGGGATATTTTGTCCAGGTCATCAGAGATATATTAATGTCTAAAACTAAGGAGGGATAATTAACAGAATAAAGAGATGAATAGGAGGGAGTCAGGAGAATACCCAGGTATTTAAGGGACTCAGTACACCACCTGTAGGGATATGATCCCTCAAGTTGAGACAGCAGTGCGGGCGGGATATGTATGGGGAGCGCTTCAGTTTTGGAAGTGTTACTTTGTAACCGGAAATGGCACCAAAGGAAGACAATAATTTATGTAGAGAAGGGAGAGAGATCAGTGGGTTGATAATAGTGAGCAGAATGTCGTCCGCAAAAAGCGACAATTTATATTCCCCCTGTCGCATCACCACCCCACGAATGTCTGGATGGGATTTAATGGACTCAGCAAGGGGCTCCAAACATAAAATGAAAAGCAATGGAGATAGGGGGCACCCCTGCCGAGTCCCATTCGTCATGGGAAAACGAGGCGACAGGAAGGACGACATCCGCACTTGGGCCGTGACTGTAGAATACAAGGCCTCCAAAGCTTTCAGAAAAGGGCCTTTAAAACCGTACAATTTAAGAGTGGCCTGACATTTTATTTAAAGGCACACACTGGATATTATTTATATATTTATTTTTTTATGCACTTTATATTTTGAAGGATTCTAAAGTTACCCTCCTTCCTACAGTAAGTATTATGCTTACATTTGTTATCTCTATGATTGGTTATCACAGCCATCACAAGGTACCAACTACCAAGCCACTTGGATTGCTTGGTAAACTGTGTTTGTGAACCAAGCCCTCTAATGATGGCTTGGTTTACAGCCATTAACCAGGGCAATGGCTGCCAAAGGTGCATTATCCAGTGCCATACTTAAACAATTGTTTACCACTTTGCCATTAATAAATATACTGTGGTAGAGGAATGACTAAGTCCACCTTAGCCACTCCTGACCACTAAAAGGATTTACTGATGGTCTAGTCAAGTAACACAAGAAGTGGGTATTTGTTAAACTTTTCAAATTACACCATACACATGAACTTTAATTTGTTATGATTACGTTTGATATAATGCATTAGTCACTCTTGCACTTTTAGAGTTTTAGGGCCAAATCCAAAGCCCCGCAGCGCAACGTAACTTAACCACTTCCAGACCTTAGGTGTTTTTCAGATTTGGTGTTTGCAAGACTAAAACATTTTTTTCTGCTAGAAAATTACTTAAAACCCCCAAACATTTTATATGTTTTTTTCTAACACCCTATAGAATAAAATAGTGGTCATTGCAATACTTTTTGTCACACCGTATTTGCGCAGCGGTCTTACAAGCGCACTTTTTTTGGAAAAAATTCACTTTTTTGAATTAAAAAATAAGACAACAATAAATTTGGCCCAATTTTTTTATATATTGTGAAAGATAATGTTACGCCGAGTAAAATGATACCCAACATGTCACGCTTAAAAATTGTGCCCGCTTGTGGCATGGCGTCAAACTTTTACCCTTAAAAATCTCGATAGGCGATGTTTAAAAAATTCTAGAGATTGCATTCTTTGAGCTACAGAGTAGGCCTAGGGCTAGAATTATTGCTCTCGCTCTAACGATCGCGGCGATACCTCACTTGTGTGATTTGAACACCGTTTTCATATGCGGGCGCTACTCGCGTATGCGTTCGCTTCTGCGCGCGAGCTCGTCGGGACGGGGCGCTTTAAAAAAAATTTTTTTTGTTTTCTTATTTATTTTTATTTATTTTATTACTTTTTACACTGGAAAAAAAAATTATCACTTTTATTCTTATTACAAGTAATGTAAACATCCCTTGTATTAGAAAAAAGCATGACAGGTCCTCTTAAATATGAGATCTGGGGTCAAAAAGACCTCAGATCTCATATTTGGGCTTAAATGCAAAAAAAAAAAAAAAAATTTGGAAATGTCATTTTTTCAAATGACAAAAAAAAAAATTGTCTCTTTAAGAGGCTGGGCGGGACTGACGTTTTGACGTCACTTCCGCCCAGCAGAGCTATGGGGACGGGCGAAGGAGATTTTTCCTTCAGTCTCGTCCCTGCTCAGCTGCCGAACGGTCGCGATCTCCTCCGCCGCTACCGACGGCTCCGGTAAGCGGCGGAGGGCGCGGGAGAGCGGCGGGAGGGGGGGGCCCTCTCCCGCCACCGATAACGGCGATCTCGCGGCGAATCCGCCGCGGAGACCGCCGTTATCGTTTACCAGACCGTGCACACTAAAGATTGATACCTCGGTTGTGGCAGCAGCTGCTGCCGTTACCGAGATATCAATCTTTAAAAAATGGACGTACATCGTCGTGCGCAGGTCTGGAAGTGGTTAAGTGATTTAAGTTACACTGCCGCAAATTTCCTAAGTTAGGTATCGATCCACAACACACTTACCTGGAAATTTGCGGCGGTGTAACTCAAATCCGTCCGGCGCAAGGCGTGCCGAATCTAATGGGGCGAGTCCCATTTAAATTAGGCGCGCTCCCGCGCCGGACGTACTGCGCATGCTCCGTCGGGTAACTTACCCGACGTGCATTGCGCTAACTGACGTCGCTCCGACGTCATTTGCTTAGACGGTAACGTAAATGGCGTCCAGCGCCATTCACGGACGTCTTACGCAAACGATGTAGAGTTTGAATTTTCGAACGACGGCCATACTTAATAGGGCTTAGTCAAATAGGACTCAGCCTTATTTTTACACGGCGTAACTCGACGTAAACGACGTAGCATTAGAGCGACGGGCCCGTCGGAGCGTTCGTGGATCGCCGTAAGTGTTCATTTGCATATTCTAGGTCGGCCGCAATGGCCTCGCCACCTAGCGGCCGGCCTAGAATTGCATCCTTAAGATCCGACAGTGTAATTCAATTACACATGTCGGATCTTCTGTCTATCTCTTGGAAACTGATTCTGTGGATCAGTTCCAAAGATAGAAACAGGGATACGACGGCGTATCAGTAGATACGCCGGCGTATCCCTTTTGTGGATTACCCCCTTCGTTTTTACACTGAATATTGCCATTATATATGTTGCACTGTGTATTTTGTCACATATGAATTAAAGGGATAGATTTATTTTATGTATGTATTTTTCACTATTAACATATGGCACTTTAATGTTTATCTCACTTTTTTTTATACATTATCACAATTAACACGTGCTCATATTATTTTATTTAGTAGTAGATTTCCCGTGTAGAATGAACAAATATATTACCTAATGAAAAGTCTCTATGGCAGAAATTGCCAGCTGTAATAGCCAGCTTCATTAGCTGCTCATGTTTTTTAGTTCAGCTACTGTGGACTTTGGGACACCAGCAATATGTAATAAATAAGCATAATACTATAGCTACTGCAGAAAATAAGCAAAGACCGATGTAGCAGCTAAACATTTTGCAACAAAGTTAGTAGTGTGACATCCCCCCATAGAGTTCATTTTGATTTTTCTAATAGGATCTTTCCAAATTTAACATTTAGAAGTTTTAAGACTATTGCAAAAACATTGGCCCAGATTCAGGTAGATTTGCACATTAGTTGCACATGTGAAGAACAGCTGATTTGCTCTGCGCTGGGGCAAATTGGAAAGATTGCCACCTGATTCAGGATTCCTTTTGTCTGCTAATTTGCTCCTTTGTAAGGCAAAAATCAGGGCGTAAGGCAGCGCAAGTGAAAGTGGGTGTGCATAGGGCAAATGATCTTTTTTCAACTCAGCAGTGGTTTGCGCCTATTTTCAGGGCAAATTTTGCCCACCTGCTTGCACTGAGCAAATAAATAGGGGCAGACCTGCGCAGGTCCTGTGCAAAATTACATCCTGCTTGTTCCACCCCCCCCCCCGAGCAAGGTCATTTTGCCCTTTGTTATAAGATGGCACCTCCCGGCCAAAAAAAAAAGAGGAAGGCTAATTTTGTGGCAGCGGAGATGGAGATCATGCTGGAGGCACTGACGCGCCATACTGCTGTTCTGTATGGCGCTGAACGCCAAAATACTACCGTAGCCCAAAGGAGGGCAATATTTGAGGCGATAACCTTAGACATCAATGCCCTGGGCTTTGAGGACCGGACTTGGATGGACATCCAGAAAAAGTTCACGGACATGCGGCGTCGCGTCCGGGACAAAATTGTCCTCATTAAAAAGCACAGCAGGGGCACCGGAGGAGGACAAGCCTGTTCTGTGCGACTCAATCCGGAGGAGGAGGTCATCTCTCAGAGTCTAGCGCTGGAGCAGGTGGAGGGACTGCCAGGCTATGACTCCACTGTTGGGGACTTGTGGACTGGTAAGTTTTTTGTTTCTCATATCTGCTGTGTATCATGGGAGGGGGTAGAAGTGAACATATGAGGGGGTGGAAGGGAACATGTAACAAGTTTTTGTTTCTCATATCTGCTGTGTATCATGGGAGGGGGTAGAAGTGAACATATGAGGGGGTAGAAGGGAACATGTAACAAGTTTTTGTTTCTCATATCTGCTGTGTATCATGGGAGGGGGTAGAAGGGAACATATGATAAGTGTGTTGCTCCAGCAACATTTTTGTTTTGTGTCATCCACAGATGTTGATGATGAGGCTGGGCCGTCGTCAGCTGTAGGGCGACCCACGCCATCCCCAGAACATCATGGGGTGCAGTCAGGCCCTCTGCAGATCCTGGGCATGTTGGTGGAGGAGGATATCGGCCAGAGTCCATCTAGGGAGGAGGAAGTGGTGGAGGAGGCCGTTATCCTCAATCTGGAGGAAGCAATGTCCCTCCAGGAGGATCCCACCATCCCTGACCGACCCACCACCCCCCCGACCATAACATCATCTCCCTCCAGGGCAAGCCCCTCCAGTGTCCCTCCCTCCAGTGTCCCTCCCTCCAGTGTCCCCCCTCCAGTGTCACTCCCTCCTGTGTGACCCCCTCCCCTTCTGCTCCCTCAGTTCGTGCCCCAGCCTCTCCTCCAAGGAAGGCTCTTTCTAAAACTAGGGGTGTACCCTCCAGTCTCCGTGAGGGTCTGCAGGAGGAGCAGGCCCGGCAGACCCACCATATAGGGGAGATGGTGGGAGACCTGAGGCGGGTGGCCGACAGCCTGGCATCCTCCTCCTCCTCTGTCCAGCAGGCCCTCACCCACCATGCTGACCGGGGGGACCGACAGAATGAGACCCTGGAGGATGTTAGTGGTAACTGCGCAGCCATTGTGACCTGTCTGGTTGAACAGCAGGATGCCACTGCATTATTAACTTCGGAGGTGAGCAGGTTGGCAGGTGCGGTGGAGGCCAACACTGCTGCTGTGCGGGAGGAGGGGAGACTTACCCGACGGCAGTTGAGGATCACCACCACATGGCAGATGAGGATGTTGGGACAGACCAACACCGTCCTCAACCGCTTGGCCAACGCCATGGAGGGCTTGCAGGCACCACCTGCCAGGAGAGATGAAGTAGGGGTTGATGCTCCCCCCCTCCATCCCCACCCCATGCTCCACCACGGCGTCTGAGGAGCCAGAGCCGGGGCACCCTTGGGCCAAGGATGTCCAAAAGAAAAAAATAATTTATGACCATTTTTTTTTTTTCAGATTATGAGCTTGTTTTTTGGTTATAAAAAATAGAAAAAGTGCAGCGCAAAACTCAAATATATAAAAGATACTGGTATACTCAAACACCAATACCATAAGTGTGTATATGCAGAAAAAATGAAAAAAAAAAAAAAAATAATAATATTAAAAATTAAATACAATTCAAACAAACAGTCCAAAAGTCCATAAGTGTCAGAAGATGAGTGAATTAAATGAAAATAAATCTCCACCACATGACAATCCACCAAAATTTTAAAGTGATCCCTCCACCGTTGTAGATGGCTACTCTCACCTTCATATATGGACCACTGAGTTAACAGATGGTCAATAAAGCAAATCAAATAGGCAGGTCATGAACAGGAACCAGGCTGATGTATTAGATCCTCATAAGACAACCAAACCGCAAAGGACAGGTGCATGTAAAGAGATAATCACAGACTAAGTGCTCACTGTTGCAATGTGTGGATGTATTCTTTAAAAGAAGCAAAAGTCAGGCTACTCACATTTGGCCAGACAAAAAACGGCATGAAGTAACAATCTTTAGGAATGAACAGCAGATGAGCGACGTGATGTTTTTTGGTTATGCTCAGATTTTGAGTTATTTTTTTTTATTGATGCTCAGATTATGAGCTTTTTTTTATTTTGTAGCTGCCCCTGGCATGTTGGCACACAGATGTGAGATCCAGAAAGTGTGGGTGCTCTGCTTGTTCAGCTCGTCCGTCTTGGTGCTGCTGTAGTTGCTCTCCAGATGACCTGTGGCCATCTGTTGCTAACTTGCCCCTGCTTTTATAAAGTGCAAATTTGCCCCGGCCAAACAGCTTGCGCGCTTTGGGCGCAAAATGCGCCTCACACGCGCAAGTTTATGAATCAGTGGCAGTTCCTCATTTGCATATTTGCTGAGGGAAAACCATGAGAGCGCAAGTTGCTCCCTGAGCAAAATTGCCCCTTAATTGCGCCGGGGCAGAGAAACTGCCTCCGTGCAAAAATGCCACATTTCAGGCTTAGCTTGCTTTTTGGGTCACCCGCAAATTTGCCTGGGCGCAAATCCGTACTTGCGCGGCGCAAATCGCACTTGCTCCCGCGCAAGTCGTACCTGAATCTGGGCCATTGATGACATTTTGTAGCAGACTACATAACATTTTATTATTTATTTAACATTATTGTTTAACCATTTTTTTTGTCCAATTAGCATTATATAATTTTTTTGTTTTCTGTGCTTGCACCTGCTCTGCAAAGTGATAGACTGGAACTATGCAGGTTGCAGTGGTCATTGCAGTAGTATGGTGGGAATTTTTGTAAACACTAATAATGAGTCAATGGTTCTGAAAAGGAGCCCTACCATGATGTGATACCTTAGCACCTTAGTTATAGTTCAGGTACTTTATATCCTTTTTCGTTGATCAGATAATCCAGTGTTTTGGGAACCAAAACTGCCCCATCAATAGCAAGCTTCTGTTCAATAACTTTCTCTAGCCTTGAAGCCAAAGCTTACAGAATTGGTAGTGAAAGCCTGAATTACCAGTGTTAACTAAAATAATATTTTACTCTACATCTTTTTACACGTTCAATTACATATTAACATCAAGCAATTAACATCAAGCAATTTTCTTTTTACATGTATTCACTCTAAAACAATATTAAAAAATAAATAATCAACATCCCAGGGATATGACATTACAGCATTTTGGTATATCACATACATAAAAAAAAAAAAAAATAGAACCAGAACCTACAGTAATTTTAATAACGCTGAAGTGAAACATTAAAAATTACCAGCTCATTGAAATAACATGTTTGGGGCATGCCCTGAGCCTGCATATGAATTGGTGAACCTGTACAGTGTATACAACATATTAAAGCAAAATTAAATTTAAAGTAATTAAATGACATTTACAATATATTTCCTGCCTGCTTGGTTTTCTTTGAAATAAAAAAGGAGCTGGTATAGAAATGTAAATCAAGTGCATTTTTTGCTTCGAAAATGTCACATAAATGTGGTGTTCCACCTAAAATGCATACCAGACATTTATCTAAAAGAACTTAAAGGGCAACCCCATAAAAGAATGCAATGGGGTCACACGCAAATTCCCTTCAGGTCTGGTATGGATTTTAAGGCATTACAACCAACCCTAGATGTTGAGGTTGGAGGCAGTGATGGGGGAACAGGACAAGAATTAAATTGAAGAAGGACAATGTATGTGGATAAAAGAAGCAGTAAAGAGGGATAATGGAAGAGGATGAAAGGCATAGTACAGGGAGGAGGATGAGGGAGAGGTGAAGAGAAGAATGCTACAATGGGAATACAATTGGTCAAATCTCAGTACAGAGAGATAAGCATGATTCCCATCAGTGTAAATTATACCACTTCTTCTCTCTTGGAACCTATTCCCACTAGTGTAGGCTCATTATGGTGAGCATAACTCATGTACAATGGTTTGTGTTGTGCATGTGCACATTCAATTGTAGTGTTTACTTATTTAATTTGAATTAAAATCAACAAAAACATAATTGAACTCAATGCATGACAGCATGTGCACATTGCAACATGGTTGTGTACATTGTGTTGCAAAAAAATTGTGATTTTAGTGCTGAAAACTCCCTCAGAACCTGGGATCCTCAGACTAATAGGGCCCTGAACAGCTGCTCCAGGGCTCAAAAATTCCCTGCCAGTGAGTGAAAAGGGACAAAAAATTCTGAAATCTGAAATTATAATGATAGGAGTAATTTTTGTTAAAAAAATCATCAAGCATTGACACATGCAATCTAAAGCAACCTATATATGACCAATCAAATATAAAATGAATGCAGAGAGATACATAACACTATACTTCTTAATGGTTGGTATGAAACACTATAACTTACAAATTAAGGCAGCCTTTAGGGTATTTTTTTGTGGTGTTTGCAAAACCAGTGGTTTCTTTTTTCTTTATCCACTCCTGTCATAAGTCAGTAAGAGCCAAACAGCTCTTGCTACAAAAGACATGTTTCTTTAATTTTTAAAACAAAATATGCATACATGTTTCTAAAGATTTTTTATGTATTGATCTTTGAACATAGAGTGCTGCATCAAACTTGCTTTAAAGTGTGTATTACCTTTTGACTTTATGCCATATTTAGAAAAATGTAATCTATACATATTGTGTGATAGCAATGAGCTATGGTAATATAAAGTTAAATCATGTCAATACAGCTGGCGCTTTCTAGGAAATACAAAGCTAACTTTTATTTTGGCAGAAAATCACAGTCATTTTTCTAAAAGTTAGTATCACAGCTAAACGTTTTAGCTCTTTTGCTTTTATTCCAAAGTTGTTATGTGTGTAGGGTGTTAAATAGCATTATCTCAGTGACAGCTACCAAATTCGTCTTACTTGTGTCATAAATATTTAATGTAATCTGTAGCAGTCAACAAGAACAAAGTAATCATTAATACAGGTTTTCCTTGCAGAAGTGAAGATCAGAAATTAGCATTCAGGTCTACTCAAAAGTAATCTGCCCTGAACTCTCATACAGTAATTCTGTTGCTCGCTGATTGAGGATTCATTTTTCCAGCTTGAAGTGGATGTAAACCTGAAAAAATATTTTTTTAATAAAGACTTCTACCTGGTAAAGTAGAAGATGACGTGCCATCTGTGCCCAGTCTTGCCATGAAGAGTTAATCCAGCTCTAAGCAATCCTTCTGCCTTTTTTTAGTAAGATAATAAACGACACACAGATACGTTTGTCATGAATATGCAATAGCCTGGCAGCTTACCTTTGTTTTCCATCTGTTCATTAGAGGCCTGACCCTGTTCTGGTTCCCTTTTTATCACTTCCTCTTCCTGTATGGCCCCACCCAGGCCATCCCAGGAAGTCTATATTAACTATTGCACTGCAGGTCTGCCTTGCCGTTCAACAGTGTAGTTTGCTAAGTTCCTGTTTGCAGTGTGCTACGATCATCTTTCCGTGTCCGGTTTTGGCGTGTTCCTGACTTCTGCTGTTTGCCTGTGCCCTTGACCATTTGCCTGTCCCACGGTTATCCTTGTCTGCCTGTTGCCCTGACCTCGGCCTACCCATCATGACCGTTTGTCCTGCTGGCTGCTTCCCCTCTCTCCCTGCGGAGTGTGACCTAGGGAATCTCGGGGGTCGCGACCTGGATCCAGTTGTGGCCAAGACCATCCTCACCATCAGACACCATGTGAATACAAAACTGGGTCTTAGACTCCATGCCCTGGGTGATCTTGGGTTCACACTCCCTCTCTGCTAGCAGTAGTCTGCTATAGGGTTCACTACCCTGTGGTGCATCCCTGACCCCAATGGGGTGCACTTGTCTCCTGGCCACGGGTGACCTGACAAGTTTGTGTCACCACTTCCCCCACTGCTGTGACTGACATCTGATTTATTTATCTCATGCACAAGCAGAGAGCAGACAGAGTCTCTATGATTACTTTTCCCTAGCCCCTGCAATAGCCTTGCCACTGCAACAGGCAATAGCTCTGAGAAAGAGTGGACCTCCCCCTCAAAACGCATCAGCTATTTTGGGAATTTGTCTCACTTTCTGGACTTTGAATAAAAAAGTGATCAGCGCAACTTTCTAATCACATGTATAAATCACATGTATGTGCTTAACTGACTAATAAATCATGTACAAATATCTACTGTGCAAAATGAGCAATAATAATACTGTGCAAAATAAGCAATATATCAAACTGTGCAAAATTAACAAAATGTCAAAATGACTGTGCAAATAAGCAATAAAAAGTCCAAAATAACTCTGATAAGAAAAGTGCTGAAATAATGTCCAAAATATCTTATGTAAACAAATAAATAAAGTGCTGAAGTGACTGTGATGAACGTAGTGTCAAAAACTGTGTCTTCTATAGGAAATCTTCGTGACCACCACTCAATGCTCTCTGGACTCTAACCTCTGTAAGGAGTATACATAGATAGCCTTGACGATTTCCTTAACTGGGGGGATGGGGGTAGATCTCCTGGTCTTTGAATCCAGTAATGGCAGGTGGTGTCTATCCTGGTTATGTGTTCCAAATAAAGATGATGGCTTCCAAACTCCCCAGCGTGATTTATTCGCAGGAGTCAGGCCTCTCCGATGACAGTCAAGAATACTCTCCCTGGAAACAACTGTTGAGAACAAATCTTCAGCTGAGTAATAGTCAGCTTCTGGGGGGGGGCTGTTCCTGAGAATGGTGGACAAGATGCTGGGTACAGTAGTGCTACAATTACTACAGGGAGAGTTGTAGCACTATTGCACCCAGCATCTCCTCCACCATTCTCAGGAACAGCCGCTGTGTCTGGTCCAGGCAAAGTCTCTGCAGACTCTTCCCCCAGAAGCTGACTATTACTCTCACCAGTTTCAGCTGAAGCTTTGTTTTCAACGGTTGTTTCCAGGGAGAGGAGAAGTACCCCCAACTCCGGTCCTGGTTGGAGATGAAACTGAATTTGAAGTGGAGTCCATTCTTGACTGTCGTCGGAGAGGCCTGACTCCTGCGAATAAATCAAGCTGGGGAGTTTGGAAGCCATCATCTTTATTTGGAACACATAACCTGGAGAGACACCACCTGCCATTATTGGATTCAAAGACCAGACCCACTTTCTCAAGGTCTTTTAGCAGATTCTTGCTGTTGTGAAGACCAGTCAGAGTTGTCATCCTTGTGCTGTGTTTATAGTGAACGAAATACATGGTTTAGTGTGGTTTATCAGCAGAAGAAGTAGTGGAAAAGTTTAGAATTAGGTGGCGTAAAATGGTATTTTAGTGTATTATAAAAGGGAAAAATGCTCCCACCCAAGATATTTGCCTGCTTTACTAATTTATTAAAGTGGTAGAAAATGTTTGAAAAAAAAATGGTCTTCCTGTAGGTTAATGTAATAATGTACTAGTGTACACCCCATACTAGCACATTATGAGAGACTTACAGTAAATGTAAAACAGATCCCTCCAGCAGCACCCTGTCCCCCCTGTCAGGGCTTCTATTTTTTACCCAGTCTTCCTTCTGAGTTGGCACATCCTGGCTTTTTGCATGGCATGGGTTGCAATGACATCACTCCCGGGTATATGCACAGGAGTCATGATCGCAGCACAGTGCTTTGAATGGATGGCACACACAAGTGTGCTGTCCATTCAGAGTACAGTGCCCATGCACCAGCTTCTACAAATGTGAATATCACCTCCTACAAATGTGAATAATGGTACATATTTAGGCTCACCTGTAGGTACAAGTGAAAAAATGGACTTTACTAACATTTTAAAATTACCTTAGCTAAAGAATAAAATGCTGCATTATGGAAAAACTGTAGCACAATAACATAATTATAGCACCACTAATGATATTGGTACAATGTGGGAACGAAGTACTCACAATAAACATATAATAAATAATCATCATGTGCCTAAAGCTGACCACACATTACAGTATATATTTTTAGGGCCATTTCACACACAATGTACAGCTGCCAGAGAGGTAAACCCCTGCAGTAGGGGGCGCTGTGTGGTGTGTGATACAGCACACACATGGCTCCTTTTTCTTCCCTCACTTAGCTTTTTTGAAGTGTATAAAAGTACACTTCATTCATGTCACTGTACAACAGCATGATGTGCTGTGATCCTGTACAGTGCCCTGCAATAAAATGTAGAATGTTTGCATTTTATCGCAGCTAACTTCAGGGCAGCTCCAGGCTGCTTTGCAGTGCGTATGGGACACACAGAAAACAATTGTTTTCTTGGTGTCCTTGCGGGGACCAGCAATTTACACTGTAGTAAAACGCTGGTGCTCCAACCACATTGGCAAGATATCAAGGCCCAGATTAAAATAATCCTAGATATTGAGATGCCTGACTCTCCCTTAGGCCCCTTTCACACCGGGGCGGGAGGTGCGGTGGCGGTATAGCGCCGCTATTTTTAGTGGCGCTATACCGTCGGAATTGATGTGGAATTGCGATGGTATTCGGCCGCTAGCTGTGCGGTTTTAACCCTCGCTAGTGGCCAACAAAGGCTGGCGGTATTACCTCGGTGTCCCATTGTTTTCAATGGGAAGGAGCAGTGGAGGAGAGGTAAACACACCGCTCCTCTCACCGCTCCAAAGATGCTGCTGGCAGGACTTTTGGAGCGGTCCTACCAGCACATCGCCTCACATTGAGACTGCAGGGCAGGAGTTTTTCAGGTGGTACTTAGGCGCTAATTTTAGAGCTAAACCGGCTGAAAAACTCCTCAGTGTGAAAGGGTTCTTAGAGTTTTTGCTTCACATGCCATCTATTCCTCTCAGCCATTACCCTGAGTCGATCTTGTCTCATCTTCTGAATGCAGCTAGACATTTGATCCCAGTCCACTGGAAAACAGTTTGTGTTCCTAGGCGAATTGACTGGATCTGCCTGGTAAATAACATCATGGCTGCAGAGAAGTGGATGGCAATGTGTTAGGGCTGACATGAACAATTCTATGGGATTTGGGTTATGTAGATACATTAGATACATTACATTTTTAGTGCTTTGCAAACCCCGCAACCATCTTCCTCCGAGTCCTCTAGACCTCCATAGTCAGTGAACATGGAATATTACTGAAATTATCATTTACTTCTCAGTTATGGCTGTTTTTATTTTGGTTAATTTTGTTTCTCTAATATTTCTCTAATATTCCTCCCTCCTACCACTCTCCCCCCACCCCACTTACCCATGCTCTTCCATACCTTCCTCACTTGGTTCTACAAATGGGCCCCTAGCTCAGGATAAGATATATAACCCTTGAGTGCTAACCCCAGTGTCTATCTTCTTTTTACTGTGGAATATTGTGGTATACTTACGTGATATATATAGAAAAATGTACCAATAAGCTCTGGTTATCTATTTCAAGTTTTTGCAATTCTTGCTCTTGTGCCCATTTGGGTTTTTCCTTTTTGTTCTATGTAAACTGAATGTTTGTAAAATTTTAAAGACTATTTTTAAAAAAAAACTGGTCACCGTGTGAATACAGCCTAATTGTGCAATTTATTTTTGTTCTATGGTCAGTTATGTAGTTCATGGGCCTGCCTGATTTGATACAAATTGAATGGATTGCTTAGGTTTGTCCTCATATCTCATAGCTTTGGTAAATCTAATAATGACTTTACAGAGATTGCACAATCAAATTATATAATGTATGGCCATTTAAACTCTAAAAGAAAATGCTTGTATTGCGGTTTTAACCCTCGCTAGCGGCCAACAAAGGCTGGCGGTATTACCTCGGTGTCCCATTGTTTTCAATAGGAAGGAGCAGTGGAGGAGAGGTAAACACACCGCTCCTCTCACCGCTCCAAAGATGCTGCTGGCAGGACTTTTGGAGCGGTCCTACCAGCACATCGCCTCACATTGAGACTGCAGGGCAGGAGTTTTTCAGGTGGTACTTAGGCGCTAATTTTAGAGCTAAACCGGCTGAAAAACTCCTCAGTGTGAAAGGGTTCTTAGAGTTTTTGCTCCACATGCCATCTATTCCTCTCAGCCATTACCCTAAGTCGATCTTGTCTCATCTTCTGAATGCAGCTAGACATTTGATCCCAGTCCACTGGAAAACAGTTTGTGTTCCTAGGCGAATTGACTGGATCTGCCTGGTAAATAACATCATGGCTGCAGAGAAGTGGATGGCAATGTGTTAGGGCTGACATGAACAATTCTATGGGATTTGGGTTATGTAGATACATTAGATACATTACATTTTTAGTGCTTTGCAAACCCCGCAACCATCTTCCTCCGAGTCCTCTAGACCTCCATAGTCAGTGAACATGGAATATTACTGAAATTATCATTTACTTCTCAGTTATGGCTGTTTTTATTTTGGTTAATTTTGTTTCTCTAATATTTCTCTAATATTCCTCCCTCCTACCACTCTCCCCCCACCCCACTTACCCATGCTCTTCCATACCTTCCTCACTTGGTTCTACAAATGGGCCCCTAGCTCAGGATAAGATATATAACCCTTGAGTGCTAACCCCAGTGTCTATCTTCTTTTTACTGTGGAATATTGTGGTATACTTACGTGATATATATAGAAAAATGTACCAATAAGCTCTGGTTATCTATTTCAAGTTTTTGCAATTCTTGCTCTTGTGCCCATTTGGGTTTTTCCTTTTTGTTCTATGTAAACTGAATGTTTGTAAAATTTTAAAGACTATTTTTAAAAAAAAGCTGGTCACCGTGTAAATACAGCCTAATTGTGCAATTTATTTTTGTTCTATGGTCAGTTATGTAGTTCATGGGCCTGCCTGATTTGATACAAATTGAATGGATTGCTTAGGTTTGTCCTCATATGTCATAGCTTTGGTAAATCTAATAATGACTTTACAGAGATTGCACAATCAAATTATATAATGTATGGCCATTTAAACTCTAAAAGAAAATGCTTGTAGTTTGTATACATTACCTTTGTATGCATAGCTTTTCCTTAAGCCTGGTACACACTAGTAATTATTTTTTCGTTCAACTCAGCAGGCTGAACGGGAAAAAACCCTGAAGAGCTCAGGAGGAGCCACTAAATTAACAATCCAGCTGAGCTATTGTGTTCTACCAAGGGGTCGGTCCCCCCGCCAGAACACTCCCTTCAGCTCCCTCAGCCATTGGATCTGGAGCTGATCGGCAAACCTTGTTTGGTCATGCACGTTCGACGGTAATTGTGTATTAGGCTTTAGGGTTTTCCAGTTTCTCCAAAACATATCAGTAGGGTACTTGGCCTCTATTTAAAGCTGTCCCTAGACCACTAAGCTGATTTACTAAGGGAGTTGAGAATATTTACTCAAATTGGTGTACATATTTACTTTAGTCATCCATTCAAGTGAATGCATCTGCACATTATTTGGTATTTAAAGTAAATGGAACTTACTTTTCACGTGATTGATTAAAATGAAGATTTTAAACTCCTTTACTAAATCAGCCTCTACTGTATATGGCTTTTCTAAAATCCTTAGACAGCAAGCTCCTTTCAAGGTCAAGGATTGCTATGAGTTGCTCTATGTACATGGGAATAAAGATTATATTCAGATTTTCCCTTTTCAATATAAAACACATTTTAATCTGTAGAACAATTTGCACTGGGTATGACTAATTCCAGAAAACATTGTTCAAACTCGATTTAATGGTGTATAAAAGAACTGAAGGAAATATTACACATTAAAAACCTAACAAATAAGGCAGGCACTATGCATTCCCCATTTCCTGCTTTCTGTTTATCTGCTCTAGAACTTCAATGAATAAGATGTTATTATCGCAAGGTTTTTGAAAGAACTGGAAATAAATGATAGCTCTGGAAGCTGGCTACAAACTGTATGTGTGGATTTATTTACTTCAAACAAACATTTGAAGATGAACAGATTTCTCCAATATGTCTATGTTTTCACAAAGAATACATTCATGAGGCGACTGTATTTGTATCTGTGCTGAATCTAAAATATGTAATCAACTTGTTATATTCTTGATGGTCTGTCAGAAGCAGAAATAAGCATGTTTTTTTCTCTGTGCTCTGTTTCTGAAGTGTCAATAAATAATTGCAAAATGATTAAGAGGAGTGTACTCATCAGTGAATGCAGCCTAAAAAGTCGCTTTATAACTGTCACTTGATTAGATGGAACACTGATGTACTTTTTGATTTTTCAAGTGAGCCAGTCAAATAAAAGATTAAACATGCAGCCATGACATTATATTGCAACGAATGGTAATGATGTAATTTTCTGTATTATTATCTTTATATCTTATTATCTACATACTTGCTCTTCAACAGAATTTTTCTGATCAGCAATAGTAAACTGACATGTATGAGTTCTTTGGTCTAGTCTCTGTCATTTCAATAATAGCTGCACTTAAACAGGTAAGCATTCTACTACGCCTAGGCTATGTGCACAAGATCTTAAGAAACTTACTGATCAAATAGGCATGTTTTTTCTGGAACAAAAGATCCTACATAAATGAGCACTAAAATGTTAGCCTTTGAAAACATAAAAAAAAATAGAGAAGTTCTATATTCTCTTGGTATTCAATACCAGGTGTTTTTTTGCATCTATGTATTGAATTATACATGCACAGTATTTATATTCGTAAATGCATAAAATGTCCTTAGATGCAAATGTTTCAATTTTTGATTACAGGTCTAAACACAATGCAGGTTTACACACCTTTGTGCATGTTCCCCTTGAAAACATTAAACCCTTGCAGCCAACTGTTGGTCTACAAGTACATGGACAAGGAGTCTTTGCTTTTTACTTACTTTCTTTTCGATATAGATGCTTATTTTGTGCTCTAGTGTTCTCCTCCAGCTAACAGAGGGTGAGCTCAAGTGAAGGAAGCCCATAGACATTAATGCAGAGCACCCAGAATCTTATAAAGTATAGCCCAAGATGGTGGCCCCGTAAAGAAACACATGACTTTCTGAACTACAGGTTCCAACAGGCTCTGGGCAGCAGGATGAGCCAGGTGGGGTTTTTTAATTGAACTTCCCAGGAAATCCTGCTCTCTTGGTGTCTTGGGAAACCATAGATGAGAGGCACTCATCTGTCAGCAGGAGGCCAAACCAGCCAGTGCTCAAGCTCAAGGTCGAAAGCAGAGACACTGGAGATTCAACATCCCTATCAGCATTGCTATCTTTGCATGGTTGCTGCTGGAAAACTCATCTCACTCCCCACTTCAGATTGCTGAATGACCAAATCAGCAGGATGAGACCAAGGGGGCCTAGAGAGCTTATCTTGATCTCCTGGGAGTTGGCGAGAGGGCAACTGGTGTACCTTTACACTGCTAGCAGAATTTGAACCACCAATAGCTGGACATTTAGTACACTAAATCTATACTGCACTTTCACCAAATCTATACCACAAATCTACCAACTCCATACCACCTCCTTACCAACACTGGGCTGTGGTTAAACCGTACGTCATCAGCTTTGGACTGCATCCCCAGCAACTCTTTGCTGAAAAGCTGAAAATTGGCCTGGGAAGGAAAGGGGCAAAACTGCCCAGTATTATAGCAGTTAAAGGGGTTGTAAAGGTAAAAAAAAATCCCTAAATAGCTTCCTTTACCTTAGCGCAGTCCTCCTTCACTTACCTCATCCTTCGATTTTGCTTTTAAATGTCCTTATTTCTTCTGAGAAATCCTCACTTCCTGTTCTTCTGTCTGTAACTCCACACAGTAATGCAAGGCTTTCTCCCTGGTGTGGAGTGTTGTGCTCGACCCCTCCCCTGGAATACAGAAGAGTCAGGACACTCTCTATGTTGCAGATAGAGAAAGGAGCTGTGTGTTAGTGCTCTCTGTGAATCTGGGCCAGAGTGTCTACAAAATAGGGAATATATTTATGGCATTTGTTTTTTTACTAGTAATGGCAGCGATCTGCAATTTTTAGCGGGGCTGCGACATTGTGGCGGACAGATCGGACACTTTTGACACTTTTTTGGGACCATTGACATTTATACAGCGACCAGTGCTATAAAAATGCACTGATTACTGTGTAAATGTCGCTGGAAGGAAAGGGGGTTAACATTAGAAGGCGATCAAGAGGTTAAATGTGTTCCCTGGGAGGAGTTTCTATTTGTGGGGTCGATGGGACTGACTGGAGGAGGACAGAAATTGCTGTCCCCAATCACTAGGAACAACATATCTCTCTCTCCTCCCCTGTCAGAATGGGGATCTGTCTGTTTACATTGACAGATCTCCTTATTACTGCTCTTGCAAAATGAACTTTTTTGCCTTCTGATGGAATTTTCTAATGCTTTTGATGTAATACTTTATTGGTTAATTTGTTGCTCTACTGGTTACCATTTTATATTGTTATGTACTCACCCTGTTCATAAATCAATATGTTTAGCTTTATTGCTATTTGAATATTGTACCACCATCCTTGTATGTGCTTAATTTGTCAATCTTTGTTATATTTAAAAAATAATAAACAAATTTAACCAGAAAATACAAAGAGAAGATGAAAACATATTTATGTACAATAAGAATTACAATTATAAGTACTTTAGGTTCAGTGGACGTTTTTAATGTACAGTATAGCTTTGTGCTTGAGTGAAAGGTATTTTTTCTTGCATATGCATACACTTATATTTGTGAAAAAAATTATTATCCTTTTTGAATATATCTAAAGCCAAAACTTTTTTTGTATATTTGAATAGGGAATGGTTAATACCACTGTCAGTGCCCCATTGTGGATATATTCCATCACTTCCTGTACTGTAAACAGTGAAATAATCTTTAAACAGTAAAGGAAATGCCCACTTAGGCAGTTGCCACTCGAACAAGTGCCCCATTGAAAGACGTATCTTCTATTTCTGTTCTGGCCACAACCAGCAATTTTGGATTTTGCATTTTCAGCTTCAGTAATGAACTGTACACACGATCGGTTCGTCTGATGAAAACGAACCAATGGATTTTTTCATCAGATATCCGATGAAGCTGACTTTCATCAGTCTTGTTGACACACCATTGGTTAAAAATCCGATCGTGTCCAACACGGTGACGTAAAACACAACGATGTGCAGAGAAAAATTAAGTTCAATGCTTCCGAGCATGCGTTAACTTGATTCTGAGCATGCGTGGATTTTTGACCGATGGATTTCCCCACAGACGATCATTTTTTCTATCGGTTTTTTAACCATATGAACATTTTAAAACAGGTTGTATTTTTTTTCACCGATGGTAAAAAAAACTGATGGGGCCCACACACGATCGGTTCGTCCAATGAAAACGTTTTCATCAGATGAACCAATCGTGTGTACAGGGCATAACAGTGGTGTCTAGGACAAATTGAGAGAATAAATGCTCTCAACCAGAATATAGATAGAGGGGATTCTGACTTTTCATTATGTTACGGAAAACTAAAATCAGTGCAATATACAGTCACTGCTGAAATTTGATCAAAGAGAGTTGATTTCTGATTGGTTGGTGTGGGTTAGCAATAAATACGCATTGCTGTTTGTCATTTTAGTTAAGCCTGCTAGAGCAGGGGTGTCAAACTCAATTTAATCGTGGGCCACATCAACATTATGATTGTCCTCAAAAGGGTCGTTTGTATCTGTAAGATTAGATGTCCAGCGCATCCCCTCCCCATATATTAGATGTCAAGATCCACCCCACCAACAGAAGTTGAGTCCCTCACTCTCCTTTACGCCACAGTGCACCCCCATTTCCTTATGCTTCTGCTGGGAAGAAACTGGATGCATTGCTTGTAAGCAGAAAGTAAGGGTCTGGAGGAGGACCAGAGAGGGGCTGCAGCTAGAGAGGTGCGAGGGCCACATGAAATGGCCTGGAGGGCCAGATTCGGCCTGCGGGACTTGTGTTTGACACCTGTGTGCTAGAGTTAAAATACTGTATAATAATTTTTATTGTAAGAACATTTCTAAACAAGAAAAAATAAGTTATAGAAAAGAATTATTAAACCAAAGAAGTAAGTCTAGGGCTTTAATGGATTATAAGCAGCCTGGAAAATGTCAAGGTCAAGATATAAACTTTATTGGTTTTTCAGCAAACTAGAATTACAAAGTGGTATGAATAGCAGAGTGTGGATAAAGTGTGTAGACCTCAGATAGATTTCACACTAATGCATTCAATCAACACACTTCTCTATGGAAGAAGTAAAGGACAAAAGCAAATAGCCATGAAAATTGAGTTATTTCCCAAACCAAATTTACATTTAAAATAATATCGAGGGAAAGGAAAAAGGAAGGATACTGATAAAGCTTTTTGCATTCACTGCTGTAAATGTCACTTTGTCCACAGAATGCAATCTAAACCATGAGCCAGTTACAAAATGATTCCCACTGTGCTGTATGAGCTAATAACCCATTCCTGATAGATACTCTA
Organism: Rana temporaria; assembly: GCF_905171775.1. Taxonomy (NCBI): domain Eukaryota; kingdom Metazoa; phylum Chordata; class Amphibia; order Anura; family Ranidae; genus Rana; species Rana temporaria. The sequence continues at coordinate 276,914,633 of NC_053492.1, read as the reverse complement.
TGCTGCCGCATTTAGTATGAAGTAGTGAAGTGACCTGTGTAAAGATTGCTCAATTAACCCAATTGCTTTCTTTGGAAACTCGATTTCTAGAATATTTAGAAAGCACTGTCAGGATTTGTTGTGTTATTTGCTAGGTGAATATATTACATATGTACACATTAAAAATACAACAAGCTCTTGATGTTTTCTGTGCTCACCAAGAAAAACAAAATGCTAATAGAATTTAGCATTCACGGGGAAAGATACCCCTAAGTTTTAAATCTACAAATTTACCTCTGCTTCCAGTTGGGTAGCAGAAGTATGGGAGACATTGGGATTAGGAAGCAAGTCCCCTTTCACACTTATACGACTTGTCTCACGATTTTGGACTGCAAAATCGTATGACAAGTCATTCTCCATTATTTTCAATGACTACCATTCATACTGGCACGACTTTAAGTTGTGCCTACTTCAAAGTAGTCCTTGCACTACTTTGGTTCGATTTTGATGCCACTTACACAGGCATTCATTGAAATCGCGGCAAAATCGCGGCCGCAAAATCGCGGGGAAATCGCGTGACTTTGAAGTCGTACAAGTGTGAAAGGGGGCTAAAGTATCCAATTTCAGAGCATCACTATCACAGCACCTCCTCCATTGTGTGCTCAAATAAATAATGCATGGTAGGGGCCCCAGCCACATGTGCAGTCCTTCAGCTATGTGTATGGCAGACCACGTTCCCAGTGTGCTAGTCTTATATTGGTATTAAAACACAAGATTTGAATGTGGTAGATCAGACAGTAGGAACTGAACAACAGCTCTAGAGATCGTTTATTATTGTCATTACTCAGGTTTACTTGGTCAACAAGTAAATGATAGCTAAAAGCAGCATTTACATCACACTTATAACTATGTTCAAATATAACATACTGTAAGCATGTATACTAGTGTATTCAATAAAGGTGTGCATACTGTCTAATAGAACATCATTATTAGAAAAATAAGAGTGCTTATATGAGAATAATAGTTAGCTATATATATATATATATATATATATATATATATATATATATATATATATATATATAAATATATACAAAATGTTGTTCAGCATACTTGTCTATGTATCTTTTCCACTGCAGACGAAAAAAAATCAATGTGTGGTTTTGACATTTGGCTGTGTATCATACATTTTCATGGATACTATTTCTTTCTAATGATGTTTTGAGCCTGTTGAATGCTTGCATATACAAAGGAGTGCCTAGGTACGAACTGGAACAGGGTAATAATAACTTAATTCAGGAGACAAATTTAAATGTACCACCTTTAATGTAATAATGCTGTAATTATTTAATTACTTCAGCCCCGGAAGAATTTGCCCACTTAATGACCAGGACATTTTTTGCAATACGGCATCTGCAGAACATCCACAATCTCCACTCTTTCTGCACAACCAGCCCCCCTTCCTCCCCCTTTCCCTCGTCAGATCTCTTACTGGCATTAGAGCAGTGCAGCAGACTTCCGTTCTGCTAGGCAGATCAGGTTTTTTTTCCCTCAGCCTGCTGTGCAGTCTCCTCTGTGCAGCTCCACCTGTCAGATCTGTGTAGCACAGAACTGAGGAGGAATTTTAGAGAGCTTCACTTGGCTCTGTGCTTCACAGACAGCAGGTGGGGATAGCTGCCTCTGGAATCCTCACTAATGCCGATAGTTGCAGCATCTGGACCCGATCCCAAGGCACCAATCAGTCAGCTGTGGGGCACATACCCCGGATGCCAGAGCTAGCATACAAAAGTCAGTGAAGGAAGTGAATGGTATAGAAAACTTCCTCTACCGGTTTGTGTGTTTTGTGACATGTTGCACAGGAGAGGGCTGCCTGAGGTGGCGGAACTGCGTTATGTCATGTTCCAGCAGAAAAAAAGCCCTGACTGGGCATAAGGGGCATGTGATGATGGAATGAGATATCCAAATGCCTTCAGTTTTAGGAAGGCTGCTACTATTGTGATGTTTAAGGCTAGGTTCACATGATGGCGAATAGGATGCGGTCTTCCCGCATACAATTCACAATAGCAGGAGATTGTGACTGGCTCTCTATGCCCTGTGCATCTTTTGGTCCACTTCAGGTCCAAATTCAGCCCAAAGTTTGGGTAGAAATCGAACCTGAAAATGGTGAACAAGGACGTACAGGACCCCTGCTGGAAGCTGCATCTGCATTAGGTATGAACCGTACCTGAAAGATACTTTTGTAATTTTCATATACCTAGACATTGGAATACTCAGCTTGCTCCCACTATTAAAGAGTGGGTGGCTGAACTGAATCACCTTTTTTAAGACTTTTCCAGGGGTAAGGGAGCGCCATCTTAAGTATTGTTTTACGAGTCCATAGTAGAGTGTATTTCCACCCTTTGATGAAGCCCTTTCTGTATTGTTAACAAAGCCTCCTTCTCGATCCAATGCTTCTATGGCAACCATGCTCCACAGATCATAACCGACTTGTTTTGCTCCACAGTATTTACTTGTGCCAATCTTGTAATGTTTGCCTGTCTCTTTGCAGTATGCAGTCCGATTTCCAGGTTTACACTCCATGTGGTGTAGGAGGAAGCTTTGAATGACTCTGCAGTCTCATAGGATTTGAGTGCACAGCATCCTGTCAATGGACAGACAGCACACAGGGCGTGCCATGAATCACGCGAGAAATAAGCATGCACCAGTGACGTCATTATAAAGAACAGGACGGATTACAACACTGAGAAAGTAAGAAGACATCTACAAGTAGTGATCATTAGGTTTTTTTATGCCCGTTTAAATGTGATAAAGTTGTGGGGGAGCGTTTGCAACCACTTTAAAAAAATGTAATATTTAAAAAAAACTTTGTCATTTTATTCTACACGTTATCGCTATGTGTGCTAATGTATTGTACAAATAATTAGAGATTCACCAGCCCTACTATACTTTCCTCAGTAATAATAACTATTTGATCCCCTGAGGCCCAAACTATATTTTAACATTTTGTAAGTATTGACGTTTATGTTTTTATTTTGTTTTAGCAGCACCTTAGACTACTAGGGTATAAAAATATAAAGATTTTATTTTAGTACAATAAAAAATACTATTCATGAAAATTCTTTGGTTTCGTTTTAAAATATAGCTCATCTCAGTTGACCTTTAAAACCAATAGATAAAAGTAACTACATAAATACATATAACTTTAATTTCGGTCTCTGCTGCATGTCTACCTGCCATTCCATTGAGACATAAAATACATGCTGCTTAAAAATAATAAGACACACTGGGGTTTATTTACTAATGGCAAATCCACTTTGCACTACAAGTTCAAACTACAAGTGCAAAGTGCACTTGAAATTGCACTGAAAGTGCACTTGGAAGTGCAGTCGCTGTAGACCCGAGGGGGACATGCAAGGAATATAAAAAACAGCTTTTTAGCTTGCACGTGATTGGATAATATAATTAGCAGAGCTTCCCCTCATTTCAGATCTACCCCTCTGATTTACAGTGACTGCACTTCCAAGTGCACTTTCAGTGCAATATCACTTGTAGTTTGCACTTGTAGTGCAAAGTGGATTTGCCTTTTGTTAATAACCCCTTCTATGTTACTGAAGTTAACTTTTCCCCCATGTCTCCATTATTATTAACTGAAATGGTAATACAACCCAAATATAGAGTAGTTCCTAGCCCTCTATCATTCCTGCTTTAGCTTAAAAGGTGATGAGAAAGAAAATCACTTCAGTCTGTGTTTTTATTATTGCAATTTTGAAAAGTTCTTGAACAATTAACGCAAGAAGAGCATGCACATGTAAGCTCAGGAGTTAGCAATTGCTGATGCAAGTACCATGTAGCAGTCCTCCCAGGATTCAGTTCAACGGCGGTTGTGCCTTCATACCACTCTTCATGGCAGTATTCATAATCTTTTACTGACTATCAATCATTTACTATACCTTAGTTGCTACCACACCTTTTGTAATAATGGTTTAACCTGTCAATAGTATTGCACTACTTGCAAGAAGAGAGCTGTGTATTTGAAATCTCTACATTTATTAGGAATTAAAAAATTACCTGTCAAAATAGGTAACATTTATTTTCTTTAACCACTTCCCGCCCAGCCTATAGCAAAATGACGGGCAGGCAGTGATTCAGTTATCCTGACCATCTCTGATGGAGGCTCTTTACCACATAATCAGCCATATCCAATCACGGCTGATCACGATATAAACAGGAAGAGACATTTATCGGCTTTTCCTCACTCTTGTCTGACAGATGCGAGTAAAGAGCCGATCGGTGGCTCTCCTGACAGAGGGAGTCTGTGCTGATTGTTTATCATCACAGCCCCCCACCCAGGACCACCAGGGATTGCCATAAAGGACGCCCACCGGGTATGCCACCCTAGACCATCAGGGATATGCCAATCAGTGCCCAGGCAGCTGCTAATCAGTGCCCATTAACAATGCCTGCCAGTGCCATCAGTGATGCCTATCAGTGCAATCAGTGCCAGCCATCAGTGCCGCCTATCAGTGTCACCAATAAGTACCCATCAGTGCAGCCTTTCAGTTCCCAGTGTCGCCTATCAGTGTTCACCAGTGCCACCTATGAGTGCCCATCAGTGTTGCCTATCAGTGCTGCATATCAGTGCCACTCATCAGTGCCACCTATTAGTTCCCACCAGTGCCCATCACTACCACCTCATCAGTGCCATCCTATTGGTGCCACCTCATCATTGCCGCCTTATCAGTGCAGCTCATCAGTGCATACCAGTGAAGGAGAAAACATACTTGTTTACAAAATTGTATAACAAAGAAAACACATGTTTTCCAAATTTTCAGTCTTTTTTTATTTGTTTAGCAAAAAATTGGCTTGGGCAGGAAGGGGGGTAAGTACCTGGTATTGAAGTGGTAAAAACCATGACAGATGGTAAAAAAAATCCAAATGTCCAAACACAGTTTTGTAACCTTGATATGTGTTAATAAAACTGTACATACCATCACAACTACAAGTGTATCCAAATAGATTATACCTTGATTTTTTTCAGGACAAATTGGGCTTTCATTTGGTCATAAATGGTAATGGATATCTCCTTATTTTTTTATTTTTATTATTATTATAAATGGAAAAACTGACTGTACAAGTTTTTTGTTGTTACCATATCCTACTATCAGATAACAACCTAAACTCTATTCTTCTGCTCTTGAAAGTTGCAACAATACCACATATGTGTATGTAATTTGTTGTTTGTACTTATAGTGTATAGCAGAAACAATAGTGTACCCAAAATACATTGACCCTGACCTTTAAACCCAACCTTTGAGTCTGACCCGAATCCTGACCTAGATCAAATCCTAATCTAGTTATATTTTCTTATTATTATTTTTTTTACCTTTTTTTACACATACTTGTTTGTTTGTTTTCTATCATTGAACCTTTTTATGAGGTATAACAATTTGATGTTGATTTACTAAAGGCAAATCCACTTTTCACTACAAGTGCAATGCAAGTGAACTTGGAAGTGCAGTCGCTGTAGATCTGAGGGGAAGACCTGAAACGGAGGGGAAGCTCTGCTGATTTTATCATTCAATCATGTACAAGCAAAAATGCTGTTTTTTATTTCCCTTGCATTTCCCCCTCAGATCTACAGCGACTGCACTTCCAAGTGCACTTCCAAGTGCACTTGTAGCGCAAAGTGGATTTGCCTTTAGTAAATAAACCCCTTTGTGTGTATAGCATGTGACCTGTTAAATGAACTCATATTTGGTGTCTGCTGAAATTTTTACAGGGTCAGCTCAGAATAACTCATAAACTACCCTGAATGTATTGCTAGAAGATATTAATGTTTCCAGTGTACTTATATGAAAAATATAAAACTGCTCCGATATTCTCTAAAGATTTGTTAGTTTGATGATGTGCGTAAATATGAAATGATGGCAAGATATACAAGGCATGTGTGCCATTTATAAAACCCAATTATATATATATCATCCTAAACCTCTCACAGTATATAATACAAAATCATTTTTCTACAGCAGCTATAAAGTCTTGGCTGATATATGTTGTCTGCTGCAAAGCCACCTTGGGTTTGATTAATAACACATACTACAGGAAGACCCACCTGGCACACAGGCATACATACAGTACATACAATAAATAAAGCAACATCACATTACCATTTTCATTAGAGTTTTGAAAAAATATGGTCTTTTTGAAGCCTGCAGTGAAAGTAAAGAGAAAAAATAAGGTACAATGTACTCTAATTAAATTGGACAAAGACGGATTATTAACTTGGAGAGTGAGACTGTACTGGGAAGTATATCATACTTCATACTTTTAAGTGGTCCTACAAGCTTGGACTACCTGGTTTCTCAAATTTGCCATCAGGGGATAGTTGTATAAAGTCAAGCATTATGAGCGACTGTTTCTGGGAAAAATATAACTTTTCAAATGTTATTTCTATTTTTATTATTCCTGAGACTTACATTAACCCTTTTGTGACCAAGACTGTTGAAGCCTAGATGCCCAGATCAAATGTTGGCTAAAGTCTACTGCCAGTGCTCAGGAGTTTTGTCATAACATGCAAGTATGCAAAGAACCATATGACAAACCTCAATCGGTCAAACGGTCAATCTTCCTTGTCATGGTAATGGCAGTTCCAGACATTCCCTCAAATCTATTCCAGTAAAAAAGTTGACAAGTAAAAAACCTACAATATTTTTAATGTGGTGAGTATTTACACTTAGAAGAGGAATGTAATGATTAGAAGAATGATTTCAAAACAGTTGCAACATTTCATATTATTAGTTGGCAGTGCTAGATGTCACCACTTTATCACTGGCTCAGGGCAACTTGACCATCATCAAACACACCTGATTTTGAAGTAAAGACAAATGTATGATCTGTTAGTTACTAGGGGACATGGGTAGGAATAGAAGTGCTATGGGCACAGTTTACCAATTCAATACAGGACACTTTCACCCCCCCCCCCCTTCCTACCCAGACCAACTTTCAGCACTCTCACATATTTGAATGACAATTGCACGGTCATGCAAAACTGTACTTATATGACATTTTTATAATTTTTTTCACAGAAATAATGGAGAGGCTGTGCTATATAGCCATGATGTCATCCCACTGGAATTCATAGCTTCCAAGGTTGTTGATGCATTGTTGGTCAAAAAAAGACAATATGACCACCAGCCGCAGAGAAATGAAGAGGAATGATTTGGAGCACTGCAGCTTTGCAGTATTGTCAGTACATAGAATAACTTTTTGAAAAAGTTATTCTTAAAGTAATTTATTAGAAAATGTAAGGAGAGAGGATTATAGCAAAGGGGAGGCATCACTTGTAATATGTTCAGTCTTTCATGCAGGCCATCAAGCAAATTAACATTTATTGAGCCTTTCGGTGAAACAGCCTACTGTTAAAAATTAAATAGTAAATATATCGGATTAAGGGTAATAAGGAGGAGATATTAGCGATGGTTGGTGGTGTTAAAGAAGATGCATTGCTGCAAAAGTATCACAGAATATTGCAGAAGTCTGTAAGCATTGTGTGATTTGTCAGGAGGGATATGTATTAGCTTTAGAATATGGCCTGTAGAAGCAGTTTTTATTCTGGGTATAACAGGATAACAATTCATCTCAATGTACAGTATGTCTTTGTCCTCTTTCATGCTGAATAGTTGACATCTGTATGTATGAAAAACAACAGGCTTCTGAATTAGATGCATGTGCTCTTTTATTCCCTGGCATTACCATAGGGACGTAAGGAAAAGCATTAGTTCACATAAAACATTTATGTTTTGATATGATATTGAAGAACCCTGTGATGACCACTTATTATACGTATCCATCTTATTTGTTGTCAAACTTGAGATTTGATCTATGTTGGTAATCTCCCACACTTGGAAGACCATGATGTTTTTGTGCTTTACCTGCTAGACCTTGCATATAAAAAAAAGTTTTAGTAATGGCTTATTACTATTACCTCTGACTGGCAATGTGCTGATTTATAAACATTTAAAACAAAATCGTCTTCATGCCATCTGTGTTTATTTCTCCCCAATACCAAAGAAAGTAAATTTTGCTATGGTTCACAACACATCTACAAAGCATGTCTCCGACTTCAGCAGGTTATTGCAAACAAACTACAGTAAATGCACCACAAACTATTTTTAAAATGTCAGAAACATTATTTTTTTCAAATTATTAACCAATTGTAAACCTTTTACAACCACTTAATGCTACAGGCAAGCCTATAATAAGGGCTTACCTGTAGATACCTAGGATATCTCCTAAACCTGCACGGTTTAGGAGACATCCCCTGTCCCCTGCATGTGCCAATGTCATTGGCTAGGGATGAGCTTGATGTCCGCCTGTTTGCCGAATAGTGAACAATGTGGGGTGTTCGCTGCAAATTTGATAGCCGCGGGAACACCCTTTAAAAGTCTGGTATCAATGCAAAAAAAAAGTAAAAAAAAAATTGTTTTTTAGGGAGCAGTGATTTTAATAATGCTTAAAGTGAAACAGTTTTTAAAACGTTTTTTTTTGCATTGATACATGTCCCCTGGGGCAGGACCCAGGTCTCCAAACACTTTTTATGACAATAACTTGCATATTACCCTTTAAAATTAGCACTTGATTTTTCACGTTCATGTCCCATAGACTTTAATGGTGTTTGAACAAATTTTTTGCTTGTTTGCATGTTCGGCTGCGTACCAAACCGGGGGGTGTTCGGCTCAACCCTATCATTGGCAAATGCGCACTAAAGCAAACTAAAGCAATGGCACATACAGTAGGTGTTTGTGATATTGTGCTTATTCATGCTCTGTACCTACCCATGTGATACCTACCACATGGGTATCACATGGGTAGGTACAGAGCATGATGGGACTGTGAGGCCTATATAGGTCCGATGCAAGGCGCGCATCCGTCATTTCAGCGAGGAGGACCGGCGAGTCAACATCGGGAGAAGAAGAGAAGTGAAGAACATGACGTCACAGCGCGGAAGAAGACGTACAGCACGGAAGAAGGGACCGGACTGCGAGACGAAGAACCGGGGTGCGACGAGTCAACAGCAGAGAGCGGCGAGACCCCCCGGATAGCGGAGAAGACCCGTCGGGATAGCGGAAGAAGAAGAGCCCCGCCGAAGACGCCGGAGGAAACCCGCCGGGGGGTGGGGGCTTTTTTAAAAGCCACCCCCCCCCGGCGGTGGAAGAGAACCAGACGGCGGCCCCCACCCACCCGAAGACGTCAAAGAAGAAGCCCCCCCTGGTAAAAGAGCTAATAAAGAAGACAGGGGGCGGCCTCCGGAGCAGAAAAATAAAATATTTTAATACACTGTGTGGTTTATTTGTGTTTTTACCACTTTTCTTGCAGGTGAATGGGTAGGGGTACGATGTACCCCATACTCATTCACTTAGGGTGGGGGGGCCGGTATCTGGGGGCCCCCTTATTAAAGGGGGCTCCCAGATTCCGATAAGCCTCCCGCCCGCATACCCCGACAACCAACGGCCAGGGTTGTCGGGAAGGGGTCCTGTCCTCATCAACATGGGGACAGGGTGCTCTGAGGTGGGGGGCCGCAGTGCGCCCCCCTGCCCCAGAGCACCCAACCCCCCCATGTTGAGGGCATGCAGCCTGGTACGGCTCAGGAGGGGGGGGGGGCGCTCGCTCGTCCCCACTCCCTTCCTGGCTGGCCGGGTAGCGTGCTTTGGATACGGGTCTGGTATGGATTGTAGGGGGACCCCCTACGCCGTTTTTTTCGGCGTAGGGGGGCTCTCCTTACAACCCATAACAGACCTAAGGGCCCGGTATGCTCCTGAGGGGGGGACCCATGCCGGATTTTTATTTAAAATCCGGCGGGGACTTCCCCCTCAGGATTCATAACAAACGCTGCACGCGTGTAGAATTGGCGGGAATCCAAGTCGGATCTCCCGTCGCTTCTATGACGGCTCTGTCTCCATCGCGGCAAGCCAGCTCGGCGCTGGCTCCCGCGATGGGGCTCGTAGGTGCTCAATCTCGCCGAGAAAGAGAGCGAGATTGACACAAAATCGGGTTCACCTACTGTATGTACCGTTGCTTTAGTCAGTGTGCCGTTACTGGTGGCTCCCGCGCACATGCATCATCGAGGCTCCGGCCAATCACAGCGCTGGAGCCGCAATTCCCGGAAGTCACTCCGGGAGAGATGTCGCCGGCCAGAGGGGGGTGCGAGAACCACTGTGGGGGCTTAGATGTAAGCTATTCATACTAGCTCATTATGCCTTTGTCTTGCAGGTTTTTTTTTCAATAGGGTTTACAACCACTTTAAGCTAAGTATTGTGCTCTTTGAACCTAAATAGAAATGCCCCATATTCTCTGAATGGGAAAGTCACCTACATAATACTGTATATTACGCAAGTGAATTTCTTTTTACATTAGTTAATAACCAATTAAATATACACATGTCAAACCTTTTACTGATACACATAAAAAATACAATTCATGAAAACCATTATACAATGTATGAAGTTATAATGCTTAAAAAAAACTGTATCCTATTTATTAATGAATATCAAATACATTCTAATTCAAAACAGCTATCAGCAACATAAAAAAAAATTCAACTGTCCAGCTTTAATCTGTTTCCTGGTCATGTACTGATATAGGCACTTCATATTTTAGACACATTCATGAAGTGAAAATGAAAAGCACATTAAAAGCTCATGTTAGCAGGAAGTGAAGTCATGCTTAAAGAAGGTGGACTCAAATGACCTATTTTTGTCCAAAACATTGTACTAAATAATGAGACTGTTAGCACAGTAAAATGTAATATGAGGGTAGATTACTAAAAACTTGCAGTTATACAGATTGAATATTACATAGCTAAAAATATCCATTAATTGTGTTGTACATAGCTAAAAATGCACATCACACTAAGAAGAGACAGAGAAGTCAATATGCACACAATGGCCCGGATTCACAAAGCACTTACGCCGACGTATTTCAAGATACGCCGCGTAAGTGTAAATATGCACCGTTGTATCTGTGCGCCGTGCCCACAAAACTAGATATGCCTGAAAATAGGCTTCCTACGACCGACGTAACTTGCCTACGCCGTCGTATCGTGGGCGCATATTTTTGCCGGGTGCATTTGTCGCTCCCATAGATTTTCTATGCACATATGCAAATGAGGGAGATACGCCGATTCACAAATGTAGTTGCCCTTGGCGCATAATATACGCGGTTTGCGTAAGTCGTACGTCCGGCGTAAAGTTATTTCCCATATAGGAGGCGCAACTCATGCAAAGGTATGGACCAGGGAACACAAGCCGTCGTATCTTTTGTCGTTTACGTTGTACGTGAATATGACTAGGCGTAGGTTATGTTCACATTGTAGGCAGTGATTCGACGTATCTTAGGCAGTTGTTTCGACGTGATTCTGAGCATGCGCACTGGGATGAGGCCACGGGACGGCGCATGCGCGTTCATTTTAAGTACTTCTATGGCGCTTGGCCCATCATTTGCATGGAGTCACGCCTCATTAGCATGGCTCACACCCACTTCCACCTACACTGGCTTACGCCGAGGAAACCCAGCGTATCTTAAGAGCGAGTGGGAGCAAGTGCTTTGTGAATCCAGTGCTTGCCTCTGTGCGTTGCGCCGGCGTAGCGTAAAAGAGATAGGCTACGGTGGCATAAATATGCGGCGATGTATGTGAATCCGGGCCATAGTATATGGGCAGTCTGTTTATACAATCTGTAATTAAAGACTATAAAACTCACTAGCATATAATAAATAGCTGGCATGGAAAGTAATCAAAGACATATATGTATTAGGTAGGAACAAAGGATTCTAAATAAAATGGGAATACAGTTAGGGGTTCTAATGGGGCATAAAAAGGATTCACATAGCAGAAATATCATCCCTGAAGAAAAGTAATGTCCGAGCTGAAGTGGGTTCAAGGTGAAATTCAATTTAAAGTCAGGCAGCCATATCTACTTATTACAAAAAAAATATATCACATAAAACATTGGCAGTAAGTATTTCATCTCATCAGCTCTCTTAATGTAAATGCTGATGTCCTTCATTTCAACCTTCAGTCTGTCATTCCCAATTATTTCAATTATTCTTTTTTAAGGGGTTGAACCTTCTAGTGTCCCTTAGACTTAGCAATTAAGCATCCAATAGGTCTTTATTTAAGGTGACATTTTGGAATAAATGCAAAGATAAAAAGGAAGAATGTGAAGGTTGGATGGAACAAATCAAATGGCTGGTACAGAAGTGACAGAAATATAGCTTACTGTGCCATGTTTTTCAAATGCAAAACAGCTAAAGAAAAGAGCTAAGTATACAGAATTTACAATATATATTTGCATGAACATTGCTAATGGTTTATTATTAGATTTGTGATATGTGTGTAAAAATTTTAAGCACCTTTCAAATATAGACATCATATGGTGCTCTTGAGTGCTAAAATCTTAACAAAGTGAAAACCACTGTTTAACAAGTGGTGGGTAACATATTCCTGCTTTTTATGCAATTGCTAGTGTGTGATTTGAAAGTAGAAAATTTGATCTTTGTGAGTTTAAATGAAATAATATCAAAATATTATTATTAATGTAATTTTTTTGTAAAGCGCTGAATAAGACATTCACCAATCATTCTCTGCAGGTGAACATGTACAGGTATGTGCATTTTAAATTACAGTGATTTATTCACCACCAATGATTGTTTGAGGAAATCACATTCATTGCTTTATAAATATGTTCCTAAGTGTTTTTTTTTTTTTTTTAATAATCTCTGTGCTTGAGGAAACATGACAGAAATATTTTTGCATGAAGCTATTCACGACCCTCTTAATCATTTACTAGTTCTGGAGCGGTTATGCTTCTCCTGCAATCTGAATTTGAGTTTTTTTTTTGCATAGTTACATTGGCCAAACTTGGACCAATGAATGTATGCATATTTAATACTCAGCCAATCCCTGCAGAAGTGGAGAATCACTGTAGAAGCAACCACTAATACAGTGATCACCATTATCTTCTTAGTCCTATGCTGAGTGGCCACCCTGCTGCATAGTAACCACAGGGGGGCAGTCACACAGCATGATTCAGGGAATGACTTGCCTTTTTCTTAGTGAATTCAAAGTGTTTTCTGATTGAATGAGATGAAGAGACAGGGAGGTGATGTCACAATCTCCACTTTACCCTATCGGAGAACGTATTGTATTCACTGAGACAAATACAAGGCCTACTCTGAATAGTTCCCATGCAGCAGGGCAGCCACTTATCCTGTGACCCAGAAAACCACAACTATCAATATTATCTATTAAAGATTCAAGTTGATATCCAGATATTTTTGTTGCATAGTTATGTCACATGCTTCTCCTCAGCCAATCAGAGAATGCCGAAGAAAATGTGTAGTACTCAGGCTAGAAGAGTGTGCAGATTACTGTATGCAATACAATCTAGTGCTCTGTAATACATGATCCAAACCTGCCAGAACAGTCTGGCACTGTAAGTAATTATTTGGTGATTGGATTTTGATCTTGTATTAAAGCGGAGTTCCACCCAAAAATGGAACTTCCGCTTTTTAGAACCCTCCCCCCTTCCGGTGTCACATTTGGCACAGTTCAGGGGGGAGGGGGGTGCAGATACCTGTCTAAGACAGGTATTTGCACCCTCTTCCGGGAAAAGACTTGTGCGGGAGTCACGGCCCTACCCACACTCCCGCTGTCTTCTGGAAAACACACTGCTCCCTGGAGAGAGCGGGGAACCAGTGATGGTGCGCTGCACTACTCGTGCATGCGCAGTAGGCAGCCGGTAGATGAGCAATTGCTTGTATTCTTCTGCCGACATCGCGGGCGCGCTGGTCAGGTAAGTGTCCATATTTTAAAAGTCAGCAGCTGCAGTATTTGTAGCTGCTGGCTTAAAAAAAAAAAAAAAAAATTGGCAGAACCTCCTCTTTAATATATTTTAGGTTAAATGTGTATGATGTTTTTTTTTTTTTTTTTTGTGTGTTTTGTCTTGTTTTTTTATCTGTTGAGGAAAATAAATAAAAAGATTTATCAAAAAAAAAAAAAAAAAGTAATTATTTGAACCATGCTGATCCAGATTAACGTTTTATGTTAACAGAAAACAGGGAGCTCTGGTTTAAGTGTTGATCATATTTTAGTGTTGTCTGGTGCCTTATCAAAGATTATCAAAGGAAGGAAGTAATGTTAAGTCTTGATATACAGTAGTAGGTCCAGCTTTAAAAAAAATACAGGGATTCTTACCTTTCTCTATTGTATCCACAAATAACATAAGTATTTGATTATGGGTCTCAATAAACATTGAAGGGTAGATCAAATAAAAGGAAAATGTTTCACAGAGTTTAGTGAATAAGGTGAAACTTTGCATACTTAATAATCCAATCATGTGGAAACAAAAATCCTGTATTTAAATACTCCTTCCATGTAACTGTGATTTCTTTTTAACTCCGTCATGCCTAAGGATAAAACAAATGTTAATGCCTAAGCACAATTTTGCAACTTAGACATTTTTTTAAAAAAACATATGTTTTTTTCATTTAGATGTATATTTCTTGTTAGTATCATAAACTGCCACCAAAGAACAACCCAAAAGAAATTCTGCTGCTCCCGATAGCAGCAATACCAAATATATGTATTTTAGTTGTTGTATGTACCCGTAGAAGGGCCCAGAAACGATAGTGCACATTTAGATTTTTTTATCCTAACTAAAACACACTGACGCTGATACAATTTTTTTGTCTTTTTGGCCCAAACACTAACCCTGGCATTGACCGAGATCATACCTTGATCTAGGTATTTATCTATTATTATTTTTAATTATTTTTTACACACAGTTGGTTATTTCTCTATCTTTGCAAGGAGAGAATGTATTTTTTTCCTCCATTCACAGAGAGAGAAACACAAGGGTGGACTCACAGAGGCTGATCACTATGATGGCCAATCAGAGGCTATCACAGCGATCAGGTGACCTAGAACCTGACATTTGTTAGTGCGGGACCTGGTAGGACTCCAGTCCCTGTGCTGGGAGCACGCTGTGCGTTGCGCTTCCAGCATAAAGACAGATACTCAAGAATGCAGCTCCTCTGAAAAAAGCATAATCCAGTGGGGCTACATTTATGCGTACTGTCGGCATGAAGGAGTTAAAATTAATTTTCAAAACATTCACAAAGCCAAGTGACTATTTTCTTTTCATTCAAAGTAAACCCCTGAAATAAATCAACACCCTTTTTTAGGCCAAATGTAGAGGAATTAGACTAAATGTAGGATTTACTGTGGTACAGAGTAGGGAATAGGTAACAACTTTTAGCCTTGGTTACTTCTTGCTGTTGCTCTCTTTTCTCTATAAATTCTAAACAACCAAGTAATTTACATGTAAACATTTATTTGTCTTTCATTCGCACAGCTGGTCCCTCGGAATCGGCTTTTATCGTATACATCATTTGAGGAGGATGAAGCTGTGGAGACCAGAAATTCTACCTCATCTTTTGAAGGAATTGAAAATTATCACACGTGGCAATCTTAACAAATTAATGTTTGTTTGTTTTTAAGTATATTTGTATGCCAAAACTTTACTTAACAATAGTCAAATATTGAATGTCTCTGATCGCCAAGTCATTTTAAAGAGGAGCAACGAAATACAACTTAGTAGCACACAGATGGTCCCCTAACTATAATAGGTAAAGTCTGAAAATTGTGACTAGCACATTATTTTAAACACCAATTTGACAAATGGAAAATGTTGGAGAAACACAGTAGTCCCTTTTCTGTGCAGGCTACATAGGCCACAAACTCCAGTGTATCTCATTTTGTTTATTGATATTAAATGAATAGGATGGAATAGCATAATTTTAATAGGTTAATAGGTTAGGAAACCATTAGCTTAGATATAATGAAGAAATCTAGCTTAGTTTGCTTACCCACTATGCTATCTTTTGAAAATGTCTGTAAGAACTGCCTCTTACAGCACACAGACACAGTTTGGCTGAGAATGTAGCACCCTGATCAGTAGATTTTTTAAATGACCTTGGACAAGCGGTGGTGCAGACAGTGCTACCGATGGCTCAAACTTTCTTGATTCTGCAGAATTCTGCCAAATTTGAACTGTGTCTGGCTAGTTTAGGCACCGTCAAATAGACAAAGGGTTAAGTAGTAGTAGTAGTCGCTTACTGAGGCAAGTAAATTAGCAATTAGCTAACTGAATGAAAATTATGTTTGAATTCATGTGGTTTACAGCATAGACTTATTTTTAGGCAGTCTAAGGCAGTATTATAATCTCACCTTATCACTATTTTGGTTGGAAGTGGACACAATGTTATATAAATGGATAAAGGGTTTCAATATGCTTTTAATGCCCATTTATACCTTTTTTCAAAACGCGCTGGAACAATTTCCTCTTTAGGAGATTATGGATTGTTTCATATAGATGCACAGTGTTATCTCCAAACTGGAGCAGAGTGTGCAATTGGACTTCCAAAAGCCAGCCTGCTTTGCTGATTTTTCTTTAACCAGTTTCAGTCCGGGCAATTTTGACATTCCTCTTCTACATGTAAAAAAAATCATTTTTGCTAAAAAAATAAAAAGTGTATTGTGACGGAATTAGAATATCCCCGTCAAGCATTCCCTTCTTCCCATAAAAGCAAATCACCCCAATATTCCACGAGGAGGAATATTCCTGGGATCACCCAATAAGCCACACATGAGTCAGAGCTTGCTGCTGGAACAAGACAATTTAATGGCAGCATGCTACCAGGTATATATGCAGTTTACAAGCTAAATCCTCAATCAAAGAACAATGAAATCTCCACCCCATTCCACACACAGTGGGGGCTCTCATACAGATTATAGGCAGACACTTTGGCGCCGACTCTGAAGACACATTTCTTTAGATAATGACATCAGTGAAGGTAATTACTAGTTGTAACAGAATACGTTATCTAGACAGCTTGGCCCCGCATATAGAAGAGGTAATTACCACAATGAAGCAATCAGAATAATTAACATGAGCCCCTTCTAATCACAGTAAACAGTAAACACAGGGCTTCTTCACACAACACACTAGATCAATTACCCTTTCATACACAGCATTACTAGCAGGGAGAATTAGCTGAAGCATATCCTTCACATGTATATTTTTGTTAAAGCAGAAGCCTAGTGGATAAAATGGCAGGTTTTGCATAATGTTATGCCTCATTTTATTTGTGCAGTCATTTTTAAAACGCAATATTCTTTTTAAATATACACTTATATTAATTTGAATATGCACAAAATAGTAAAAATAGATACCAAGCACGTCACACTTTAAAATTGTGTCCACTTCTGGAATGGCACCAAAATACGGAACCTAAAAATCTCCATAGATGATGCTTTAAAAGCCTTGACAGGTTACCCACTTTAACCTCCCTGGCTGTATGATTATGTCAGATTTTTGATGCTGAAAGCGGTAGAATTATTTTGCATGAAAATTTGGCGTTTTATATTGTAGGCCTGTAATTCTTAGGAATAACTCACTTAAATCTGTCCAAACCAGAGTCTAGTAGACATCCCGGGTATGATAAAGTTTGAAACACAAAATCATAAATTACAATATAATAAATAACTATACATAATAACAAATAATAAAATAATACTTTTTATTCAATAATATAATCAAAAACGCTGTATTTTTTTGCCCAAACAAGGGTGCAACATTACTAGTCATATTGCTTCAGTAAACATCCTGGGTATGATACATTTTGAAACATGGGACAGCTCAAAGTCCCACGTCACAAATCAGGACAATAGAACCGGGTTTCTTTTCTGATTTTCCTTCCAGTGTCATCACACTTAGAGCAACAAACCACACACATCCTTGTGGGTGCTGACTTATTTTCCATTGGTGGGATGTGGTCCATAAAGTGACGACCAGTCAAGCATTCCGGGTTGACGCCAGCAGCACGATGTCCAGCTTTATTTACAGTCGTTGGTGTTTGGTGCTTCAGGAATATCAGTCTGGCAATTTTCCAAACACTAACTACAGGCTTGCCACTCCTTATTTTTTAGCAGATTGAAGGCATTCCACATGCACTGTTCAAAAAGATGCCTGAAGATTTTCTTGTAATATTTTTTTTGTTTTTTTTCTCATTGCTGGATAAAATGTCATTGCCTGGCCAGCTCTGTCAACACCTCCCATTGTATTGTTGTAGTCCATCACAACTTGGTGTCATTATGTCTTTTCCACCTTTTGTGTGTACCATTACAGTGAAGGTGTTATGAATAGGGTTGAGCGAACCCGAACTGTAAAGTTCGGGTTCAGTACGGACTTTGGGTTTTTCCCGAACCCGGACCCGAACCCGAATAATTGAAAAAAGTTCGGGTCCGGGATCGGAGTTCGGGAAAAAAAAAATGTGCGGAGGTCCCCGCAAATTCAATAACCAGACCCTTAAGGTCTGGTATGGATATTAAGGGGAACCCCGCCGTCAATTAAAAAAAAAAATGACGTGCGGTTCCCGGTAAATATCCATAACCAGACCCTTCAGGTCTGGTATGGATATTCAGGGGAACCCCGCCATCAATTTAAAACAAAAATGACGTGCGGTTCCCCCTAAATATCCATAACCAGACCCATTATCTGAGCATGTTGACCTGGCCGGCCGCAGAAAAGAGGGGGGGACAGAGTGCGGCCCCCCCTCTCCTGAACCGCACCAGGCCACATGCCCTCAACATGGGGAGGATGTCCCCATGTTGATGGGGACAGGGGTCTCATCCCCACAACCCTTGCCCGGTGGTTGTGGGGGTCTGCGGGCGGGAGGTTTATCAGAATCTGGAAGACCCCTTTAACAAAGGGGACCCCCAGATCCTGACCCCCCCCTGTGTGAAATGGTAATGGGGTACACTGTACCTCTACCATTTCACGAAGGAAGTAAAAAGTATTGTAAAAAAAACACACTGACACCGTAGAATAAAGTCCTTTATTAAAAAAAACTCCAGCGCTGAAAAATCCACTCGTTCCCGGCTTCCAGCGTTGTCCTCATCCTGCGACGGTAATCTCCCGTGATGAAAAGATCCTGCGGCGTCCATGTCATCTTCGATCCATCGCTCAGAAGATCCATCCGGAGCGCAGCATCCCCGACCTCCTCATCGCCGGACACAGCCCAGCGGAATGACGCGCTGGGGCTGTGTGACATTACTTATATAGAGGAGGCAGGGGCACCCGTCACGTGACCCCGCCCCCTCTGACGTACCCTCTGCTACGTCACTGGCGAAGCCCGGCTTCCCTCTTTTTGGGATTCCCCAGTGACGTAGCAGAGGGTACGTCAGAGGGGGCGGGGTCACGTGACGGGTGCCCCTGCCTCCTCTATATAAGTAATGTCACACAGCCCCAGCGCGTCATTCCGCTGGGCTGTGTCCGGCGATGAGGAGGTCGGGGATGCTGCACTCCGGATGGATCTTCTCAGCGATGGATCAAAGATGACCCGGACGCCGCAGGATCTTCTCATCGCGGGAGATCACCGTCGCAGGATGAGGACAACGCTGGAAGCCGGGAACGAGTGGATTTTTCAGCGCTGGAGTTTTTTTTAATAAAGGACTTTATTCTACGGTGTCAGTGTGTTTTTTTTTACAATACTTTTCACTTCCTTCGTGAAATGGTAGAGGTACAGTGTACCCCATTACCATTTCACACAGGGGGGGTCAGAATCTGGGGGTCCCCTTTGTTAAAGGGGTCTTCCAGATTCTGATAAACCTCCCGCCCGCAGACCCCCACAACCACCGGGCAAGGGTTGTGGGGATGAGACCCTTGTCCCCATCAACATGGGGACATCCTCCCCATGTTGAGGGCATGTGGCCTGGTGCGGTTCAGGAGAGGGGGGGGCCGCACTCTGTCCCCCCCTCTTTTCTGCGGCCAGCCAGGTCAACGTGCTCGGATAATGGGTCTGGTTATGGATATTTAGGGGGAACCGCACGTAATTTTTGTTTTAAATTGACGGCGGGGTTCCCCTTAATATCCATACCAGACCTGAAGGGTCTGGTTATGGATATTTACTGGGAATCGCACGTCATTTTTTTTTTTAATTGACGGCGGGGTTCCCCATAATATCCATACCAGACCTAAAGGGTCTGGTTATTGAATTTGCGGGGACCTCCGCACATTTTTTTTTCTGAAAGTCCGTGTCCCATTGACTACAATGGGGTTCGGAGTTCGGGTTCGGATTCCAGAACCCAAACTTTTTTTTTAAAGTTCGGGTTCAGACCCGAACCCGAACATCCAGGTGTCCGCTCAACTCTAGTTATGAATAGTACTCATTAGGCACACATCTTTTTTGTCGCGCCATCTGAGTGCCATAATTTTGCCTTTCTGCCAGGCAACTATTTCTCCTGAAATTAGCTTTTTATTGTCAAAGGTTGGCGACATGTCACGCCGGTTAGCTCCAATGGTCCCAAAGGCATCCGTCTTGTTCTGTAGAAGGAACTCATAGAGTTCAGGGGAAGTGTAAAAATTGTCTGTGGTTACACCATAGCCCCGATTTAGCAATGGCTCAATCAAAGTAAGAACTGGTTCCTTTTTTTTTTTTTACATTTCTATATGTAATCTATTTTACTTTATGTCTTTTTTTTTTTTTTTTTATTGAATATAAAGTACATACATGGGCGTCCGCTGGTGTGGGCAAGGGAGGTCAAGTCCCCCCCCCCCCTTGGAATCTGCAAGGTGTCTGCACACAGACAGTGATGTTCCTGAGCAGTCCTTGCAGGCACGGCGGGGAGGAGAGGGGGCACCAGATTGCAAGCTGCACTATGCTCAGAACACTCAGGAGAAGCTCTTCAGCATCTTATCTTGCCCAGCTGTCACACTACTCCGTGTTCTGAACTCTTATACAGCCCGCACACTGAACTGAGTGCCTCCTTCTCTGTAGCTGCAGCCGTACCAGACAGGAGAAGGACGATCCTCACCATAGGGCTCTCGGGATCCTTCCGCTGTCTAGGGATCAAACTTTTCGCTGCATTTAGGAAATGGGGAAGTTAGTTTCTCATATACTGTTTGAATTTTGTTCCTTTCCTGATGTATAGGACCGAATTCCATATGTAACCAGTGCTCAATTCACATAGCATGAATTATTTTATGCCAAATCGTGCTATCTTTGACGCCATATACTGTATCCAGTCTTCCTTTGTAGGCCATCAGTCTTTCGTCAATACTGATGTCTCTATCTGGTACACAGGTCTGCTGGAAATATTTCTGAATAATTTGATATACCTCCCAAATCTTTTAGAGTTTTGGTGCTGGGTGAGTAGTCTCATCAATTTCTTCATTATTTTCAAAGTGCAAATACTTTATTATCAGAGAAAATTTGTACTCCGACATGACCATGCCAAAGAATGGAGTGGCTAGTAATTTATTGGTTGTCCAAAACCACTTCTGCAGGGGTTTCCTCACCACTCCCTGAAGAATTATTAGGCCCAGAAACTTCCAAATGTCCTCTTTGGTCACTGGTTCCCACTTTCTGCTCCTTGAAAACCTCTGATGCGTAGCAGCTTATTGCTCCTGGTACTGATTTGTCTCCGTAACAATTTTCTCAATAACCTCCTTGATCAAAAAGAGTTGGAGGTATGCCAATGGGTTGTAATCTTCACCATCCACTTTGATAGCAGATGCTCCAGTAAATGAGAATCTTGGGGGTGCTACGTTCTCCATAACGCAGTCAATAGAGCACCAAGTCTGCACATCACTGAGCACAGTCGCAGGATTATCGCTGAAATTGGTTTCCATGTCTGATGACAAATTTCCCCACGAATCACTATCACTCAATTCTGAAAGCGATTATGTATCGCTATCGCTGTTTTCCAGCAGGTCATAAACCGCTTTTGAGGTAGAGATTATCCATAGCAACCAAAAAAGTGTCCGTTTACATTAAAAGTGGTTTTAGACCAGCTAGAAAACAGCGATAATAAATTAGAATCACTTGCAGAATTGAGCGATAGTGATTTGTGGGGAAATTCTTCTTTAAATACTGAAAGTAATGACAGCGACAATTTTGCAACTCAGCAAATTTCAGTGTTTTTGATTTGATTACATTATTGAATAATTTTTATTATAATTACATTATTAAACGAAAAAAGTGTACTGAAGGCCTACAGAACACCTCCCAGCGCCAAACCCGGATATAAGCTGATTGCAATAAGCTAATAACTGAAAGAACGTAGATGACAGAGAATCTGTATACTACAATGATGGGAGCAGCCGTTTAAAACAATAAAGACATGATAAAAAATGATCACAATTAAAAGAGCATAAATGCACGATTAAAACAATCACAAACAGCGCTAAAAGTGATAATTCTGGTGTAAATGCTCAAGGCACCACTAATACACTATAAAAAAATATTGTGTGAAGGAAATCAGTCAGTAGAGGTAAAGTCCCATAAAAAGATGTGGTTCACTTTAAGAAAGGACAGACAGCGTAGCACCTTCCACCCGAACTCCTTAAAAGACACCGCGTGGGACAAAACGAGCCCCCTCTGGGGTACACACTTACCAAAAAGTAAGTTATATCAGGCGATGTATATAAAACTCCAGACTGGTATATATCCTTCAAACAGGGTAATCAAATGAATCTGTATGGAGGCTCCCAATTAATCCAAAAAAGACAAAAACAGTGCCATAGCATAATTCCGTTTTTAATGGGTTAAAAATATAAATAGCCCACAGATAAGACAAACCCTTCAAACATTACACGTACAATATAAAAGATAAACAAGCGCATAGTTTGTTTTTTGGACTATCTCTCACTCGCCCCCGTACGCCGTGGTTCTATGAGTTAGGGGGCGGGTTAAGCACCTTTGCCCGCCCTCGTCTCTACGGCGATGGGTGTGCCTGTGAGAGCAACATGTATTTAACTTGGTGGATTGCGTCGTGAGGCCACGCCCTCTGTCGAAGTCCTATGACGAAACGGCTACTCACGACGCTCAGGAAGTGACGCTTGCGCTCCACCAGGGCCTCGGCTGGAACCAACGTTTGCTAGCCTCTCTGAGACTGTAATAGGACCAGCACGACGCTCTACCTAGCATACAGGAATTGGTGACTATGCGCTTGTTTATCTTTTATATTGTACGTGTAATGTTTGAAGGGTTTGTCTTATCTGTGGGCTATTTATATTTTTAACCCATTAAAAACGGAATTATGCTATGGCACTGTTTTTGTCTTTTTTGGATTAATTGGGAGCCTCCATACAGATTAATTTGATTACCCTGTTTGAAGGATATATACCAGTCTGGAGTTTTATATACATCGCCTGATATAACTTACTTTTTGGTAAGTGTGTACCCCAGAGGGGGCTCGTTTTGTCCCACGCGGTGTCTTTTAAGGAGTTCGGGTGGAAGGTGCTACGCTGTCTGTCCTTTCTTAAAGTGAACCACATCTTTTTATGGGACTTTACCTCTACTGACTGATTTCCTTCACACAATATTTTTTTATAGTGTATTAGTGGTGCCTTGAGCATTTACACCAGAATTATCACTTTTAGCGCTGTTTGTGATTGTTTTAATCGTGCATTTATGCTCTTTTAATTGTGATCATTTTTTATCATATAATTACATTATTATTTGTTATAATTATTTATAGTTATTTATATTATAATTTATGATTTTGTGTTTCAAACTTTATCATACCCGGGATGTCTACTAGACTCTTGTTTGGACGGACTTAATATAAAACGCCAAATTTCCATGCAAAACAATTGTACTGCTTTCAGCATCAAAAATCTGAAAGAATCATACCGCCAGGGAGGTTAATGGGGGAATCAAGGGATTTTCTTTCCTGCCACCCATAGTCGTGTATTATCTATGACCTGCTAAAGACACTAGTTTTAGGAAAAAAGTGTGCAGTGTATTCGTCAAAGTGATTACTCGTGTAAATGAGTACATGCAGAAGTGCTTTTGCTTTAGTTCCCATACCTCCTAAGCAACATTTAAATTGACTGGTACTGCTGCATTAGTGATACTGGCATTATTCCATTAAGTACATTTTTCCAAATGTTTGTTTATTGACCATTTCCACTAAATAAAACTTTTAAGTTCAACAACCGAAGTATAAGCAGGTAGGCATGAGGAACATACTCCTAATGCCTCATTTTGATCATCCTGGCATCTAATCACCCCTTTATGTTTTCCTGGTCCTCTCACCATTGTCAAATAAATATGTCCTTCTTTTGGTATAGTTGGATATTAAACTTTTCTGAAAATGGGTACTGAATATAGAATAGCATCCAACAACTGTGCACCTATTGGCCTTTTTCTGCCTGGCTGTCAAATATCCATAAGAAATAAATATATAGGGCCAGATTCAGAAACGAGTTACAACGGTGTATCTCCAGATACCCCGTCATAACTCTGAGTGTGCGGGGTCGTATCTATGCACCTGATTCTTAGAATCTGTTACGCATAGATTTCCCTAAGATCTGACCTGCGTAAGTCTCTTAAGTCGTCGTATCTTAGTTGCATATTTACGCTGGACGCTAGGTGGCGCTTCTGTATATTTACACGTAGAATATGTAAATTAGGTAGATATGCCAATTTAGAAACGTACGTCTGCCCGGCGCATTTTTTTTACGTTGTTTACGTAAGGCTTTTTCCGGCGTAAAGTTACCCCTGCTCTATGAGGCGTAGCCAATGTTAAGTATGGATGTCGGGCCAGCGTCGAATTTTGCGTCGTTTACATTGTTTGCGTAAGTCGTTCGCGAATAGGGCTTTGCGTAAGTTACATTCACGTCGAAAGGAATGAGGCTTTGTGGCGTAATTTGGAGCATGCGCACTGGGATACGTCCACGGACGGCGCATGCGCCGTTCGTAAAAAGCGTCATTTACGTGGGGTCACGAGTAATTAACATAAAACACGCCCACTTCCCCCACATTTTAATTAGGCGGGCTTACGCCAGCCCAGTTACACTACGCCGCCGTAACTTACAGCGCAAGTTCTTTCTGAATACGGGACCTGCCGCTGTAAGTTACTGCGGCGTAGTGTATCCGAGATACGCTACGCCCGCCGAAAGATACGCAAATGTATCTGAATCCGGGCCAGAGTCTAAAAAATGTGTAGGTCTTGGAGTATGCTGTTTAATTTAGCCTTTATTATTGACCGTCTATCATCCACATATTTTTGTGAGTACGAGACCAAATTTTCTGACCTGTATGAGTGGCACAATGTAAAAAAAAAAGCTTTGTTCTATTGTGAGGGTGGTGGTAGTGGGGGAGAGTGAGTAACTTGTATAGCGCTACAACTGTATAGCTTTTTGCATCCAGTGTCATCCTGATCCTTCAGAAGAGGTGGGTCTTAAGTTTTTTCCTAAAAGCCCGATGGTTTTCTTCCATGCCGATGGTTGTGAGTAGAGCGTTCCAGGGCCAAGGTCCTTGGACTGCAAATCTTCGTTCTCCCTTAGATTTGTAGCGGGATTTGGGGGAGGTCATACAGTAGCTCTTCCATCCTCTTTATGACACTAAACTAGTCCTTGTAGCATTAGGCACTGCCATGGGTTGTCCACTGCATGAATCTTGAAACTCTTTTTTAAACCTATGCAATTGTAAAGTGAAATTATCATGGCTCTAAATTCATCTACACTTGTTTTGCACCAATATCTCATATAGAAACATTTTTTTTATTAAAATGCATTTATTCCACAAACTATAATGGATACTAATTAGGATTTCAACAAAAGACTATATGTGACTGGTAATATTATATTACAGTTGTGTGTGATACTATCCATTAACAATTAAAAAAAATGTATGAAACTAATAGTAGGAGATATATTAATAGATAGATCATGTTACAATGTGTTTTAAAAGCACATTATGAAACTCAATAAAAGACATATAAAAATCCTGACATTTAAAGCATAAGTGTAATGGCCTCCATGAAGGTCATTTATGTG
This sequence comes from Rana temporaria, assembly GCF_905171775.1. Lineage (NCBI taxonomy): Eukaryota > Metazoa > Chordata > Amphibia > Anura > Ranidae > Rana > Rana temporaria. The sequence continues at coordinate 276,888,750 of NC_053492.1, read as the reverse complement.
TACAGTTTGATTCATGTGCAAAAAATATACAAATGACAACATTAAAGCATAACATACCATTAATGTAGAAGCTAAAATATATAAACAAATAATGTTAATAGCTTTAAGCAGTTGTCATGTTAATGCAGAATGCTATAAACAGCATACATTTTGTGCTTTAGAAAGGCAAAGACATTTCCTAAGAAAAATTGCCTTTTTGTTCCTTCAGTTAAATGGATTAAAAGATTTAATAAAAATACAATATCATTTAATTTAAATTAATCCAAGCTGATTACCATATATTACCGGTATAAAAATTATTCAGTAGACCATGCATTTTAAATCATTGTAAAATATATGAATGTCTCGATTACTTGAATAATTCTACACCGAGATTCAAATGTCCTTAGTTGTCGCTTTAAATTCCATGTTAAGTTCACATAGCCCATGATAACACTTACAAGCTTGTAAATCCATGCTGTACTGACCAATAATTAAAAAGTAACTCCACTTTTGTTGAGAAAAAAAAAAAAAACATTCCCCTCTGGGTGATCTATATACATTGCAAGGATTATAACAACCTCTGTTGCAGATTCCTACCTTTTGTTATGATTGAAGTAATCCCTGTATGTTCCTCTGAGCCTCAGTGCTGAGTGGGTCTAATGTGAGTGGTTTCATAATTATCTATCAGGTGTGCACCTGTAGGTCTCTAATGAGGAAATCTGCTGGACCTGCATCCCTTTAGACGTGTTCCTACTGGTAGTGTCTCACCAAAAATGAAATTTTTGTTGCAGGGGATGCCTGAAAGCTAAATGGTATGTTAGGCAGACTTCTGGGGAAATTGGTGTGCCAATCACAGAAGCAGGAAATGTTTCTGTAGGTAGTTAGTACACACCCTGTATAGAACATCTCCAGGTAGCCATATTGCAATGCATTTTTTTAACATCACAGTGGCTGCAGATTGAAAAGGAAAGTTAATTTGTATAACATTCAATTACATTATTACTTGTGTCGCAATTGTATATGCTATATTATTTTTTCTTTATTTGCTATTTTTTCCCCCCTAGGAAAATGGAGTTACCCTTTAAGATAAAAAAAACCCCTAAGGCTCGATTCACACCTATGCATATTGCTTTTAAGCTTTTTTGCCGTGCTTTTTGCGGTGCTTGCTGCGTTTTTGGACACACGTTTTGCATTTTTTTTATTATAATTTTTATTTTATTTTTTTAGGCAGCAATTTTTTTTTTACATTTCCTTTAACAACCAGCTATAAACATGTTTACAAAAAAAAGCAAAACGCGGTAAATACGTGGTATTTGCATTTTGGATGCAGGCCCATTGAATTCTATTACATGCAAAACGCTGCTTTTTGCGGGAAAAAAGTTCCTGACCCTTTCCAAAAATGCAGAGGCACGAAAAAAGCATTGATGTGAACATGTTCCATAGGAAACCATGTTAAAAAAAATTCCTGCATTTCTGCAAAATGAAAAAAAAAACATTACTGTGAATGGAGCCTAATAGTTCCTATGTTGCATATTCATACCATTACAGCATTGTTCCCACCCCGATTTGCCACTTCAACCCCCTTTCCCCCCCTGGAAAGTTTGAATTGTGACTGGCTTGCTTGGGTAGACCACAACAGCTTGACTGACTGGAAGTACACGATGGGGCACAATTTACCAACATCCACCACACCATCACCACTGCCATTAAAGTATATGTGAATCCTTACTTAAAAGAACCCAACTTAAAACAGAAATAAAAAGCAAAATGTATATACAGGGCTCAAAATTTCAAATCCTAAGCTACTAGCCAAGCCTTAAGAGTAACTCACCATCAGTTGCCCCACACAATCCCTACCCAACCCTGCCCCTAATAGTGCACCTATACACGCCCTCATAAATTATCTCATGAAATTACATTGATAAATGTTTTATGCAGAATTAGGTTACAAAAATAAATATTAACAACAACAAGTATCTGTGCCCATCAGTGCAGACTTATTAGTGCCCATAAATGCAGCCTCATTAGTGGCTATCAATGCAGCCTCATGGGTGCCCATCAGTGCAGCCTCATCAATGCAGCACAGTTTAACAGGGAGGAGAGCCAGGCCGCATGACACAGAAAGTGCATCTCCTGCTGTGACACAGTTTGGATCTGAAGCGGCCTCTGTCAAAGTCCTGCCTCCTTGCACCTGCACCTATTTTATACAGGATTTATTTAGCGCCATTTTACAATATGAGAGCAGACAGTATAGTTACAATGCAATTAAAGTGGAGTTCTGCCTAAAAAAAAAAAAAAAAAAAATATTAAAAGCCAGCAGCTACAAATACTGCAGCTGCTGACTTTAAAAAAAATGGACACTTACCTGTCCAGGGTGCCCGCAATGTCGTAAGCCGATCAATCGCTCGGCTCTCGGGTGCCCCAGTCACCATCTTCAATGAGGGAATCAGGAAGTGAAGCCTTGCGGCTTTCACTGCCCGGTTCCCTACTCCATATGCGCGAGTCACGCTTCCACACTGGTTCCTGCTGTCTTCTGGGACCTGTGCATTTCCCAGAAGACAGGAGCAAGTACAGAATAGGTGGCGGAAGTGGCATAGGTCACCGCAATCACCGCAGTGATCTATGCCAGGAAGTGGGAGCAAATACCTGTATTACACAGGTATCTGCTCCCCCCTTTCCCCTGCAAGGTGACAAATGTGACACCGGAGGGGGGGGGGGGAGGATTCCAAAAAGTGTAAGTTCCATTTTTGGGTGGAACTCCACTTTAAATACCATAACATTTGCATATATTTGACATCTAAGGTGAAATGCTACACAATGGCTTTGCATGTCTGAGTGTTTATACAATAATGCTCAGACTGGGTAGATTAATACATTTTAATATGGGAGGTTTTCTCTAGATTTATAAGATGGGTGAGTAAAATTCATCACTTTAGTAATAATTAGAACTTTGTTTAATCAGTTTTTAATAACATGCTGAAGACTTTGACATAGGGAGTGGAAGAACTTCCTACCTTTGTGGATAAGATACTGAGACGAGTCATACTACTTTTGTCTGGAAAGATGTTTTGATAACATTACAGCCAAGCTGATACGATCTAGACCAGGGGTGTCAAACTGGCGGCTCTCTAGTTATTCCGAAACTACAAGTCCCATCATGCCTCTGCCTGTGAGAGTCATGCTTGTAACTGTTAGCCTTGCAATGCCTCATGGGACTTGTAGTTTTGCAACAGCTGGAGGGCCGCCAGTTTGACACCCCTGATCTAGACCATCTTATCATTCCATTTAACGGAATTATGTACTTAACCATCCAACTGCTCTATTGAAGGAAATATGGGGTAAAAATAGGCCTACAGAAAATGGCAAAATCAAATTGCTGCTTGCAGAAGTTTAATTTTGGACCTGCAATTTTGGTTGCCAAAACTGACCAATTCATCTTTAAAGGGGTTGTAAAGTCAGAAGGTGGCTAATACTTACCTGAGCCACATCTCTGTTCAGCGATACCCATGAGTGTCTCAGCCATCCGGGACTCTCCCTCCTGATTGGCTGAGACACAGTAGCTTTGGCTCCCGCTGCTGTCAAAGTCAGTTAGAGAAAGAGGGGGCAGACTGAACCGCAGCTCTGTGTCAGAATTGACATACAGAGCTGTGACCAGGCTCAGGTGCCCCATAGCAGGCTGTGGGGACACTCAACAGGAGGAAGAGGATCTGGGCTGCACTGTGCAAATTCACTTCACAGAGCAGCCAAGTATAACATGTTTGTTATTGATTAAAAAAAAAAGACTTTAAAATCGCGTAAAAGATGAAACACTGAGCCTGGAGATGGAGAAAATCCTGGATTCAAGTGTATTGGAACTCCTAGAGCAGTAGCAACACGCATTACTTTCAGTGCAATAGTGAAAGAGGACCTGTGATGTCAGCTTGTCTATACATAGTACTCAAGATCTTTATGTGAACTGAAGAGAAATAAAAGCTATGGTGGGGCCACACAGCTATATAGGCCACTGATACTGATATGTACCAAATTATTTTCTTGTCATGTTCTAAAGCTTTATTATCCAACTGTTTCACGGGGATATTTTACAGACTGGGGAAGAGAGATTTAGTCAGGTTCAGAATGAGTACATATTTTATGATCCATTGTGAAGCATTCGTTAAACTGCAATTCAACCCTTCTAGTTGAAGATATACGTTTGTGGTTTATGTTTTGTGGATCTGTTCTGGTTAGAACCAGGGATATGTAGTATATTGTATGTGTAGCCATCCATTTGTCCATTTACACAGTAAAAGGGAGGTAATAAAGATTGATATACCTGGCAGACTCTTCATATGTTAATTCTATTCAAAAAGTCAGTGAAGCAAACTGTATGAGAAAATGTTAATTGGTCTAATGGGCAATTGATTACTGTTGTAAGCAAGAAGGGTTGTAAATACTATAGGGACTAATGTTTTTTTCCCCAGAAAATTGAAAGTAGTCTCTTTTCAAGTTAAGATCAAATATGCTTGGGCAACCAATTCAGGAACCCCTCCAACTTTACTTACTGGTAATATTCAGTATATGAAGGGAAATTTTGCCTAAAGCCTGCTTTCAGCTGATTTTACAGTACCGGTCCGGGCTCCACAGGGATTCTGACAATGTTCGGATCGACCCAGATGCCTAACCAGCAGCTGGCTCAGCCTCTTAATGCCTCCAGTGAGGGCTAGAGGGGCAGAGCTGAGAGCTGGTGACTGACAGTCAAGACTCTGTGCTAAGAGCGGGCTAGAGATCTGGGCGATCAGCGGTCTTTGATCGCTCAGTTCTCAGTGCAGAGCCAGCCGGGGATCGATGCTGGATCCACCTGAGCATGTCGTTTTTTATGTTTTCTCTTTTACGATAGTATACAGTAAATAACTTTTTTGGCACAGTTATAGCTTTCTGCACATTCACACTAAGCTGACCAGTAAAAGTAGGTTAAATTACAAGTTAGGGTAAATTATTCAACTGCTAAAAGTGCTGGAGCAATTGCAGAAAATGTTCTTGGTGTAGAGCAGGGACCTTCAAACTATGGCCCTCCAGCTGTTGCAGAACTACACATCCCATGAGGCATTGTGAAACATTCTGACATTCACAGACATGACTAAGCATGATGGGAATTGTAGTTCCTGAACAACTGGAGGGCCATAGTTTGAGGACCTCTGGTGTAGAGCCAATGAGGGACAGCTGCGGGATCAGATCCATGCTGCAGCCATCTAGATAACACACAAAACACAGTGCAATGACCTTGAGAGTATATATGGTGTCCTACAAACAACCAAGATTATGGGGATGATGTCTTTATAAATGACTTGGCTGTGAGTGCTATATAAGTACTAATTCCAATACCACAAATAATGCTCAACTACATGCCTAAGCAATAAACACTCTTGCAGTGGTGTTGAATTAATATGCCAATCTCATATAAATTCTAATAGACCCTTGAGTCAATGAGGGGTTAAAAAATAAAAATAAAATTAACAGTGAGTAAATAGTATTTACATAAAAAGAAGCAATCATAAATTGTAGTTACACTGGTTTCCGCGGTGTGCAGTGGATGAAAAGCATGTCTAAACCACGGTGGGACTCTTGTCTTACTGGAACAAATAGTGCCAATAAGCATACAGGCATACTCTCAAAGTCCTTGCATTGTACTTTGTGTTACTTTTTGACGTCTTCTACCCTCAAGGGATTTCTACAGCAGCAGGACTATTGAGGCTACTTCAGTCTCTACTGGCCAATCAGGTTTAGCATCTTTGTATATTGTTTGTGTTGTTTTCTTTAGCCATCTAAAAATGAGTACCCAGTAGAGGTCTGTTTCTTTAGATTCCTGCACTTTTTTTTATTCTGTAAATGTATAGCCAAATGCTCAATTTGTTTTTAAACTAAATAAGTGCTAGCTATGTCTAAAAAGTATTTAAACCATCAAACAACTATCACAAATGATACAATGTAAATTTCCCACTGATACGCTTTTGCCATGCTGAGAGAGCTTTACCCAGTACCCAGCGTGAATAAGCCCTTAAAGATAGAAAGTTGATGTTTTTAGGACTGGCAGGCCAGCTTTGTTACTGTTTAACTGCTTACTGTATCATTTCTATTGCTGGCAACAAATGTCTTTTCACACTGCAGCTCATACAAAAGGCACCGTATGTTTTAAAAAAAAATGCATAATGCATTTTAAATGTGTTCCATGCAGTGCATATGGATTTAATAGCTGGTTGAGGATGCTGTCAGGGCTGGCTCCTAAACAACCGGCTATTCATTGATTAAGGATGTCAGCAGGTGGTTGTTAGAGAGTCAAAACCTGACGGCATCCTTAAAGTGGAAGTAAACCCTTCAATTTGATAGTTACAAAAACAGTTAACATTCCCGGCATGCCGGAAATGCTAGCTGTCACATTTGTTTGTGCTCTCAACCAAACTGCCAAAACATCCAATGGCTGGTTTCATAACAGGTCACATGTACAGCATCATGGCAGTTGCAGATTAAACAGAGGTCAAGATGGCCGCTTCCTTGGCTGAAAACGATAGGAGGGTTTACTTCCACTTTAACAACCAGTGATCATGCTTCCCTTGTGATTGGTGTGCTCCAGCTCAAGTGTGATGCTACCACTGGATGATGGAGAGACAGCAGGTGGTACAGCAAGGAGCATTAGTTCCTACAATCTGAGGGTAGGAGGCAGGGGAAGGCTGGATCTGAGGGGAGGGAGGCAGGGAAAGGTTTGACCCAAGAGGTGTGGAGTATTTAATAAACACTATGAATTCCCCTGTATTTTTCAGCGTCAGCTTCTTTAAAGCATTTTTCAGTATATATAAAGCATTATCACCGTAAATGTTTAATTTATTGGTACAATTTACTGCAAACAGCAGCAGAGGTGAATTACAATAGTTCAGATTCTGACATAATTATATTTTATTTATTAAATGCATACTCAATATTATTATGTACATTATTTCTACAAAGATTCTAAAACAAAAAAGAACAAACCATGTGGGATATATTAGATTCAGAAAATGACTGCATTTTAACATTTAGTGTTACATATAATCAATGTGAAAATTTTAACAACATGTAACGAATGAATGAAATTTACAACACTTTAATAAATACATGCATTGTTGTAACTTAAGTGCTTAACAAAACTTGCGCTGACTTGTTTTCATTGAAACACCAGAAAATAAAACCGAGGCATTAGCTTCAATGTAAAACGCCATCATTCAACCGGTGAATCTGTCAGTCAGATTTGATTTTTCAAAACAAAATTTATCCTAAAAGCAGCTATTTCTATTGTGAAAAGAAAGATTTGCCAAGAAAACTTAGATTATTTTTACCCCAGTAGCCTGACTGGCATGCTGATCCTGTGTCTTCAGTACTTCCTGATCCACAACAAAGTGACTTGTTTGGTTGCTGCATGCTTGTCCCATGTTAGTGGCTCAAAAGTATTGAGGCTAGACTAAGCCAGGGAACTAGTCTTTTCTAACTACCCAATATAAAAAGATTTAAAATAGATGACAAATCACCTTACAGAACAAAAAAAAATGTCATATACTCAAAAAATAAGTGCTCAATACATTATATTTTTATTTCTATAATAAACAGCTCAAGTGCATTTAAAATTAGAAGAAAACTTTTTTTTTTTTTTCTTTCAAATGATTAACGTGTCATTTGACTGGTTGAGATAATTGATGTGGAATTACAATAACTGCAGTTTTATGACGACAAGTTCCGTCACATCAACTCTCGTTCAGAACTCTGCACAGAGTACTTTAATTGTTTATTAACTGGAGTACTAAACAGACACAGAATGGCCAGAAATATTAAGTTAAATTTGGATAGATTATACTTTGTTTACACAAAACATTTTAGAAATACGAAGGCCGTGGTTGCTGCTCCTTAATCTACAAATGCTAGTTTCCTGACTGCCATGTTTACCCTCTGACTTCAATACTTTGGATCACTTACCTGGAGCAAGCAAGGACATCTGATTTTACTCTGGTAAACTGGCAAACTTGTTTCAGAGCAGGGTTTCAAACCTTACTAAACTCATTGGGTTAGTGTAGTAGTCATATAGAAAACATATTCAACGCTATTTACAGAATCCTATCACCCATATTAAAATTGCATTTATTCTAGTGTTTAAGGTATCCATATGCAACATTTTATAAATTGGAGCCAATGAGTGGGACATCTTCCCTCCACACTATGTTGTCTTCTATCATTATTGGGGAACATACTGGAATGATGGTAGGTTCTAGAGTACTCTCAGTGTCCAATGACTGCTCACTAGAAAGTTCTGAGTCTTTGCTTTGGTGATCACTTTGCACTTTAAAATAGTAAGCATTAAATTCAGAAGGACTGTCGAATCTGAAACAATTTTCTGAGAACACAAACTGTTCTGGTAAAAAAGGAGATGAGCAGAATGGTGTTTCCAGTTGTCCAGAGCACACAAGGGAAGAAGTAGGATCTGTGAGGTGAGGCATTTCTAAGTAATCATTGTTTCTATATTCCGTATTCCCTCCAAGTTGAAAACGATATTTACATGGCAATAAGTCCTCTTCTGCCTTAGTAATGATAGATGGTAAGGGAGATACATTGGCTTGTTCTGTATTCATATCCATTAGTTCTAAAACAGACATCCAAATAAAAATTTAGTTATAACACCAATGCATCATTAACGGTTGAAAAATGCATAGATTGTTGTACTCATTACTCCCCCTACCCCTCCCTCACAGCAAAAAAGGCATTTAACCCCAGCAATGTAGGGGGGCCCTACAACATGGGTACATTTAATAACAGACCAGAATTGTGCTTCATGGCTGAATTGCAGGTATGGACATTTTTACATTGGTCTAGCCATACCTGTGGGCGTGACAAAAGCATGTGTTAGCAAGGCATATGAGGCTGCCACCTAGAATTAATTAATAGTACCACTGCATGCCTGCAAAATGGCTGTACATTTTTTGTGCTTTGTGGGAAGAGTGCAATTTTGCACGCTTTTCTGCAATGCAGAAATGCGAACATAGCCTTAGGTCAAGTCTCAGCTCTTTTCCCTCTCCCCTCTTCTGATGCACTGCTTTGGAAGCGGAAAGGCTACCAAGTCACTGCTTGGAGGAGCAGAATAAGAAAGTGAAAAAAAAAAAAACCTGAGAAGCTTCATTTGCAAACTTTGAAGATAAATTACAACTGTAAAGGGCAGGGAGGGCTGCCAGAAGTTGGGTTAGACAATGATACTTCTGCCAACACCTTAACTCTGGAGCCTCAAACATTGTGATTAATGACCAGTGTGCATGGGGCCATAGAGTGTTGGGTGGGATGACTTCTCCAATTTCAAAGTTAGGAACGTTTGGGGTCCTCATAAGCCCATGCACCCCTGTGATCAAATCACCTAGAATTTTATGAACAGAAGGTGAAAACAATCTTTTACTGCTCCCTGTGGACTTGCTTGGGAATCAGTGGGTTATTACACAAAGATCTTTAGGAGGAGAAAGGACCAATATTCTGTGTTGTCCCAAACCATACATATGAGGACGTTTTCTTATTTCAAGTAAAATGCATAATTTCTCTATCTAGCATTATCTAGCAAACCACGTACATTTATTCAAAGCAGTTCTGTAAAACTTTTTACAGATTTAAAAAAATTTAATTATGAAAAACATCTAGAAAATATAAAACTGCAGTAATTTAGCGTTATTTAAATGTAAAATTAAATAATAAAAGCAGAACATACAAAAAGGAGAACACAAAATTTCAACAGATTTGAAAAATCCTTAAAGGAATATGCTAAATCTGTAGCTTGTTAGAAAGTATGGTACTGCCATTTTGCAGATACCAGAAGACTTAAAGAATACATTATTTTATTTGGATAAAGTAAAATCTTATTGATCAAATGTGTATCTGCATGTGTGTTTTCAAGAGATCATTTCTAATTTATACAAAATTTATATTTAATCAATACGGTATCTGTTGCATTGTTCAATAGCTTAATTGATGATGAATTGCTTGTTTGCAAATTGATACTAGAATGGACACCCTTACTCCTAGTACCAAGATATATATATCATCAGACACAGCAAGTTCATTTGAAAAAACAAATGAGCTTGAGCAGTCATTTCCAGTCCTTCATAATATCACATCCAGATCGAAATTAAGGATTGGAACGCAGGCCAATTCGAGTGAGGCATGTGTTAACTGGATAAATCCTCTTAAGCTCTATACACTAGTGCCAGTTCTGAGGTACTGCAAAATGCGAGTTGCATTTTTTAAACTTTGTTATTTTACTTTCAATATGTTTATTTCAAATTTCAACAAGAAAGAGAAGAGTACACAAACATTGTGTCAAAATCCAAAAAAGGACAATCCTAATACAGTAACTTACAAGGGGTCAAACAGGTAACACAAGACCAATGGAAAGTGGAAGCATAGAGATAGAGGAAAGTCTCCCATGATATAGGGTGCACACTTCCTAAGGTATATTAAAGATTTAATAGCAAGGTAAGAGGGTAATTTGGGTCTGGTGAGTGTGCATTCTAGCCTTATTGAGCACAAGTGGTGAAGATATGTGGATACAACATCAAGGACTTGTTATACCTTAAATTATCTAGGGCTGCTGGGGATCTGCACACCCTAAAAACTATTCCTATTTTTCACATTTTGTTTGTCAAATTTGGCATAATTTATTATATGATTGCATATGGGACTTTTGTATCTGCAAGTGCCCGTACCTTTGCTACAGTTTTTTTCCCCATTTGAAAACATACATAGTACATATAAACATTTAATAAGCCAGCAGATTTATTAAGACTGAATATGAAGATGTTTGCTCAAGTCTTGTTGTGACAAGTTCTCTTGCCTTATTTCTAAATGTGTGCAAGGAAAGAATTGTTCTTAAAATCTGCAGTGGCAATTATTGTTTCTGCTCATTTATGATGCAAATCATTCTCTCTAGTTTACCCACATATCAGAAAGACACGCATAGTAATGTGTAATGATGTGTAATCCCTGTTCTAATAAACTGTATGTCCCAATAGTTATATGATCTGCCATTATAAGTAGAGCAGCTTATACCATGTATTTTTTTAGAAGGCAAAAGTGTCAAACCTATTATTTTATATTATACAGTATATATTGGAAAACAAGGGGAACTGTAAGCAGATGAATTACACAGCAGGTACCCGACTGCTATTATCTTCATACCTCCTCAATGATACTTTTGAAAACAAGAAAACAAATCACTCACCAAAGCAGAAAAACAAATTGGTTCACCCCTGGGTGAGAGGTTATGTGTTGATTAGTGATACAATAGTAATCTAACTCTTCCGTATGAAGCATGGCATTCAGTTTGATCTACTAGTAAATGCAGGAAGAACACAAGTAATGAAAGGGGATCAGCAATATGATGGGTTTCAGATAGGAGCTGAAAAAAACAACAACTTTTTTTTTGTTTCATAAAGAAGTTAAAGAAGTCCAGCCTAAGCTTGTTTGGCTGGGATTCTCCTATGGGTCACAGGAGTGCAAAACGTTCTCAGCAGAGAAAAGACTGAAATCCGCTCTGTGCTGACATCACAGAAATCAGTCTAGACACCACGTCATCCCGACAATGGAAGTCTGGATCCGCCAGGTGCCTGGACTGATACCCATCTCTGCCTCTCAGCGAGCCGCTGAGAGCCTGAGATGGCTGCTCCTCACTCCTCCACAGCTCTGTGCTCAAAGAACAAAAGGATATATATGGACTTTTATTGGTAAAATAAAATAAAAGCACTATAAGTCACAGCAAAAATAGGATACACAGCTAACGCGTTTCACACGAATGCTTAGTGCTTAGCGCTCCAGTGAGCGTGGAGAAACAGTGTGCAAAAAAAGAATAGGAGTGTGCATGGCTGGGGGACAGTAAAAAAGCAAGCTTCGAGGAGGAAGTTTATGGAAAAAAAGGGCTAATGCATGTAAGCGATATTGGTATGTTTTTGTCTTATGTAAAAAATTACTTTAAGGTCATTTAAAAGTGTGTTTTCACTTTTGAAAAAAAAAAAAAAACGATATGTTGTGTTCCTAATCACACAGCAACAATATAAAAAATAAAAAAAATATTACATAAAAGCTCAGATGGAGATCCTGTAAAACAATCCCATGTTAGTACAGTGATCCCCGCTGAGCTTTTATGTTCTGACTGGGGGACTGCCCCCCAGCCAGAACACAATTATCAGTGCTCTCAGCCATGGGCTGAGCACGCTGATCGGATGTGGATCGCCAGACCTTTTTCAGTTATGCCTATTTGATAGAAGCTGGCTGTCCGGCCAGCTTCTGTAGGACAGGCTGTCGTACACAATGGCTGAATGTTGGCCAGTTTCAATTGAACCGGCCAATACCACCCGATATTAAGCATGATCGTATGATCCCAATAGAATGGCTGGGGAGTGATGGAGTTCAGTTCTCATTATCATACAATGGAAAAGCCCAGCTCCTAAACCTTTAATACTTTGTTAAAACAAGTTCAAATCAAGTACAACTGATGAGATGTCTGCCGCCAGACAGAGTTAAAGGGGTTCTAAAGCCTGGAAATGTTTTATCTTATTGCAGGAGCTGGGCTGAGATGCGGGTTGTGTCATTATAGACAAACAGCCTGGCTCTCGATCTAGCCCACAGTTGTGCCACTATAGGGAGTGGCTTCCTATGGTGGCACACAGAGAAGGAGGAGGGGCCAAGAGAACCAACGGAAGACCGCAGAAGAGGTAGTTTGGGTCTGCTCTGTGCAAAACAGTTACATAGCACTAGTAAATATAACAACAGTTTTGTTATTTTAATGTTTTTTTTTTATTATCTTTACAAATTCTTTAATCATAAACACAGCTTCATGTGCCCCATATAACCATGAGAAGTAGAATTTTCAAGTTCCAGAAAAGAATATCTAAAAATAGGCTTACATTTTTTCTTTCAAGTTTTGCTATGTGAATGGTGACATGTAAAAGTCTGAACCCATCTGAGCTATCCCGCCAGGAAGCTGTCAGGCCTCCTACACACGACCGAGAATCTCGTCAGGAAAAACCTGTAGTTTTCCCTGACGAGATTTTTGGCAAGAAACTCTTGCCGCCTGAGTGTACAGACTTTCGTTTCAAAAGAACCGCGGTTCTCTTGAAAGCAAAGAACGCAGTGACTTCATCGCGTACGACGAGCATGCACTCGTCACATTCGATGCCGTCGCCGCCATCTTGCTTCACCCTACCTATGCCGTGGAAGCTACCATGCATGCGTCAAAGTCATTTTGAGCATGCACAGGTTTCCACGGTGACAGGTAAGTATACACACTCTCGGGTTTCTCGTCGGGAAACAGGCCGACAAGAATCTCGATGAGAAAAAAGAGCAGGGGGGTCTGTGATGTAAAAGGGGACTGCATTGTAAAGGGGGTGCTATAATATAAAGGGGACTGCAGTCCTTTACATTACAGTGCCCCTTTAGAGTGCAGTCCCCTTTATATCACAGTGCCCCTTTAGACCCCATTCACATCTGAGCATTTTGTAGCTTGAAGCCTGAAGCTCCAAAACGCTGGAGGAGAGAAAATCAATTATTCCCTATGGAGATGGTTCACATCTCCACTTCAAAACGCCTGAAGCCAGAAGCTCCAAAACGCCGGAAGCTCAAACAAGTTCTGTGACTTTTTTTTTTAGGCAGATTTGGGCGGTTTTCTGCTTTTTACATTGGTGACCTCTTGACCTGTACAAAATAGCGGCAAAAACAAGGCAAAATTGCAGTAAAAAAAGCTGCAAAAATCACGGTGAAATAGTGCGACTTTCTGCCTGAAAACGCTATGCTCAAGTGTGAATGGGGCCTTACAGTGCAGTTCAGTGCAGTTCCCTTTAAAATCATAGTGCCCCCTTACATTAATGTAAAGGGGACTGCACTGTAATGTAAAGGGGCCTGTGATGGTAAGGGGGACTGAGGACACTGTGGGACTTAAAGGGGGAACTATGATGTGTATGGAGACTGTGGACATGGATATAAAGGAGGGACTGTTTTATAAAGTGGGGTTGTGGTGTGAAGAAGGCCAAGGACAGACTTTGTGAATATCCCACCCCCCCCTGACCCATCCACAACAACCATCCTCCACCAGCCAGTCCATGGCTTGTTTTTTGTACACATCAAAACCAGATATGAAGCTGCAGTCAAAAGAATAGTCAAAAAGTTGCACAAGAAATATGGAACTACCGTGAAAAAAAATTGACATGACATGAAATACTTGCAGTCATTCTGAATTTTGTGTTTTAAAACCTTTGTTCACAGTGCAGAAAAGGTTTGCCAATCTTAAACTGAGACTTTACTCCAACAAATTGCACTTGTTTTGGGTCAGTGACACAGAAAATCTTAAAAAAAGATAGCAGGTAATCGTAACAGCCACAAACCTAGCAGGTCATTAAAGGCAGCCAATATCTCTGTTCTGACAGATTTTCTTTACAGTTTCATTCCCACGGCCATAGAAAAATGCATTTACAAGCCTTTTTTTATTCATAGATCCGAATGCTGAAGCTGAATTTTTTTCCATAGAGACATTATATTCAGATCCTTAACACAAAATTCCAAAAATGTGCGTCTAGGGACATACATATATACCTATGCTGGATGCAAATATTGAGGGTAAAAAAATAAATAATAATAAAAAAAAAAAACACAAGAAACAAAAACACAAATTTTAAATAAGTATTTGCTGATCATTAAGCAGGATCTTTTGCACTAGAGAAAGAAAAAATAAAAACATGCATAAAAAGGATCAGTAAAATATTTACACCCATTACTTCATTTTATATACATAATTAGCATACTACCGGGATTTGTATTAATATCAGCAACCTGTAATGCTTTGTATTCCAGTACTCGGGTTGCGTTAGGAAGGAGGAACCCAATAAGGCTCTACTGCAGTGCACGTATTCTGACAGTAAACATGCTGACAGAAGGAGAAAGCAAAGAGAGCAGGGTTGGTCATTTCTCATTGTCAAGCGAGCAAGGTTGATGACTTCTCATTTTCCAGTCTGCAGGGTGGGGGGTGTCAGATTGACAAATGAATGTTGAGGACTTGGTTTTGTGCTCTTGAAAGGAAGCTTGCCTTAAAGCACTAACTAGCCACACTGAATTACAACTTTAGAAGGTGAAACAGTTTGGTACATTTCAAGTGAGTTATTTAGCTCTTTGCCTGAAGATAGGCTTTAAGATAAATTGAGCTGGTTTTCTCTGCTACAAGAAATCTAGACAGTCACTCCTAATTCTTATGTATGCTTTTTCATAAAAATATACTTTGCTATCATCCGGACTATTTCCCTCTTATTTGATCTTTGAAGATGTCCTTGTTGTAAGAAGTTTTGGAAGTAGGTCATACAATGATTAATGACTAAGCTGGTAAGGTCACTGTAAATGTTACAGGCAGCCAATCAATGTCAGCAAATTATACAAGACACACTCTGTGTGTAGCCTAAAGTGTAAAAAGTCTTTCTGGTAGTCTTTGCATTAAACATCACTATGGTGGTAAAAGAACACGGACATTATTCAGAATAAAACGACAGAATGTAATATAGGTATTAATCAAGTGAAGCTCATGCTTGATACTACTGTCATGTTTTAATACACACTTGCGACTTCCATACAATATTTTTCGTAGCCCTCTGCCAATATTCAGAATATCATGGCACATGGTTTGGGGCCAGTACACGATAATGTTTCTGGTTTCTGCCAAGTATGGGTCCGTCTAATGGGACAACAAATTTAATCGTCACACAAGGACTGGTTTTGAAGCCATCATTTTTTTTTGCTCATCAATTAAAGTGGAGTTCCACCCTAATTGCAATTATTGCTGACTGCATCCCCATTCATTTCAGATATTTTTTTTTCATATTCTACCTTTTTTTGAGGGAATGTCTGTATTTTCGTCCATCCTCGCTGTGGCCAGGTACCGTATTTTCTGGCGTATAAGACGACCGGGCGTATAAGACGACCCCCTAATATTTCAATGAAAACATTGTTTTTGGCTATACTCGCCGTATAAGACTACCCCCTACCTTACACAGGGATGCAGTCTTGTACCTCCGATCCAAGCCCAATGTCTGAAGGCAGCTCTGGAAGACTTAGATACAGGTCCATCCTCTGTCCATCCTCTCTTCATGGTAGAGGTGAGCAGGCACTGCAGCAGATCCCCTTGGCTACTCTCCTGATGGCTCTGGTCTTGGCAGGCTGAGAGCTCAGACCCCATCTATAGGTCTGCACTCTCATCTCTCCTGGCTCATTTTGCCCAGAGAACGGTGACACTTCCTCCTCTGGGTGCAGCCACTTTTGGTATTAATCCAAGTCCACAGTCTATTTGCCTCCATTGGCAAGCACAGTGCAAAAAAAGGTGACATTCATTGCAGGATGCACTGAGCCAATCCCAGCGGGCGATGCACTCTGTTGCTGAATACAGAGCTTGTTAAGCCTGCTCGGATTGGCAGAGGCTTGTGACATCAGCCCGCGCCGCTCCAATCTGAGCAGGCTTAACAAGCTCTGTATTCAGCAACAGAATGCATTGCCTGCCGGGATTGGCTAAGCGGAGCATACTGCATGTAACCGCATTACAGCGCTTCATATCCATCTGGCTGCCTCTGTACCTGGCGTATAAGACGACCCCCGCTCTTCGGCAGTGTAATTAAGGTGTAGAAAGTCGTCTTATACGCCGGAAAATACGGTAATATACTTTCCAATCTATTTACTAATGCTAGCAGCATATGGACTAAAAATAGTCGACGTTGAGAGAAAGTTCCACATAAAGAGGAAGTTTATCATCTTGTGAGTAATTTGCTCTGATTTCCTGTTGTGACTCTAGGAGAAAAACGAAAGTTTGCCCAAAGGAACACAGAAAGCAGGCCGTGTTCCATAATGCACTGCATCACATGGATTTAGACAAGCTTGACTATTTTTGTACAAGCCTGGGAGGTTGCAGTGCCCCGAGTGCACCTTCTACACAGGAACAGACAGCTGCCGGAGCACTTTACCTGTCTGGCAGCGGTCCATTCCCAGCTGCGCTAAGGAGCAGAGTGGTGTGTGATTCAGTGCATCACACAGGTTTTTTTTTTTTGGAACAAGCTTTATTTGAAGTGTACACAAACTACACTTTATTCATGGCACTGTACAGCAGTGCGATGTGCTGCACTGCTGTACAATGCCACATGATTCTGTACAGTGAGCTGCGATAAAATGCAGCATGTCTGCATCACACTGTGAATGAGACACACAGGACACAATTGTTTTCAGTTTGTCTTTGCGGCGACATACATTATTTTAAGATACAGTAAGATGTTTTTCACTGCACAATGTGTAAAATAGTCCTAACAGACATCATTGACACCTCTGCGATTATGTGCAGCACCTTAAAAAAATCTGACTTGCTGTCTGTTTGATGCAGTTGGCAGCAAGACAGCTTCCAGAAGTATGACTGGCAATGCACATAAAATATGTCTACAAGGAATAACACTAAATTTTACCATATATAAAATGCAGCCTTTCTAAATTACTAAGATAGTTCTAGGCACAGGACAAAAATGTGACATAGGAATTGCTACGTGTAGCCGCTCTGATTCAGCAATACATTTGTGGGCTTGGCAGCAGGAAATTTCTTTTAGTCATAATCTGTTGCATTAATTCCCTCTGAGTTGCAGTGGCAGCCATTCGATTAAAAATAAATGTAGTTAGAAATGATCCATTGTCCATTTCAGTAATTAGAAACAAAATGCATAATGCAAATTACACACAAAGATGTTGATTTTCTGTCCTTTTGCCACAAATAAATATAAAGTTAACTGCTCCCTTTTCCCTGGAAAACAAATTATGTAAGACATTTTCTTAAAAAGTAGCCATCTCTCAATAGACACTCATATTTTTTATCACTTCAAAGCTCTAAGGATGCATTCACACCTGAGCGTTTTGTCGCCTGAAGCGCGACACTCAAAAACGCTAGAGGGGAAAAAATACATTATTCCCTATGGAGATGGTTCACATCTCCACTCCAAAATGCCTGACGCCGAACGCCTGAAGCTCAAACAAGTTCCCGACCCTTTTTTGTCACGCGAATCGGGCGGTTTGGGCGTTTCCATTTCCCATAGAAAGTAATGGAAACGCACGATTCAAGCGACTAGCGTGACAACGAGCATTTGCTACGGGCGTTTTGTCGCTTTAATCAATAGAACATTTCACCCAGGCAGAAGATAAAAAAAATCTACCAACATAGCAACAAGTGATGAAAAGATGATAATTTTTCATAAAGTACAAAAACGTCGGACAGCGCTGTATGCAAACGCGCAAATAAGCATGAATACGCGCGACAAAACGACCAAACTACCTACGCTCAGGTGTGAATGCAGCCTTAGGCTGGCCATACATGGTCGAATTTCGAAAGAAATCAGACATTTTGTGTGTTTTGTGATCCGATGGTGCCACCATTGATTTTGAAATTCAACCAACCAAGCCTTCAATTTCACCTCATGTTCCTACAGAAAATAATTTGTGGCTGGGAATCTTCTTTTCTTGCACATGCACATTTTTTTTTTATTACATTTCTCGCACAATTCTCCCATCATTGATTAGAAAATTATTAGTTTTTCAAAAAATGTCCAACATGCCCGATTACTTAAAGATCGATGGCTGCATGGAAAATTGACAATAGATAAATAAATGTTGCGCTAGAATCAACTAATTATGTGATGAGTTGCATCGGTATTATGTGGGGAGAGAGATCCATATGATGAAACAAAGGGTTAACAGTTCATGTTAATGATCGCATGTCCTACACTGCTGTCAGTATATCCAAACAGTGGTAGTTTCCACCACCATACAAACACTGGCCCAGATTCAAGAAGCACTTGCGCCCGCGCAACCATAGGTTGCGCGGCGCAAGGGCTTACTTGCTCCGGTGTAACGAGTGCTCCTGATTCAGGAACCTCGTTACACCGACTGCAGCCTAGGATATGACAGACATAAGCCTCCTTATGCCTTCATATCCCAGGCTGCATTCTTGCGTTGGCCGCTAGGGGGCGCGGCCATTGTGATCGGCGTATAGTATGCAAATTGCATACTACCACCGATTCACAAAAGTTGCGCGGGCCCTGAGCTCGCAAGGTACGGAGTTTCCGTACGGCAACTTTAGCGCAAGGTTGCTCCTGCTGTAGCAGGGGCAGCCAATGCTAAAGTATAGCTGTGCTTCCCGCTCGTGAAATTTAAATTTCACGTCGTTTACGTAAGTGATTCGTGAATGGCGCTGGACGCCATTCACGTTCACTTAGAAGCAAATGACGTCCTTGCGACGTCATTTGCCGCAATGCACGTCGGGAAAGTTTCCAGACGGAGCATGCGCTGTTCGCTCGGCGCGGGAGCGCGCCTAATTTAAATGATTCCCGCCCCCGGCGGGATCATTTACATTAGGCAGCCTTACGCCCGGCTGTTTAGCATATCGCCCGCGCAATTTACGGAGCAACTGCTCCGTGAATCGCGGGCAATACGCAATATTTGCGTGGGCGCAGAGAAAAATATTTGCTCTTTGCCCACGCAAATATTGCTCGGATCTACCTGAATCTGGGCCACTGTCTTGAGTGAATGTGCTGATAACACTCAATGTGCTGATAAAACTGTCAGATCAGATCAGTGCAACCACTCCACCAGCATTCAGATGTTCACAAGGCATATGACATGAAAAGAAAGGAGAAACGACATAGCATAATACTGCTTATGCAAAGGAAACCAGGCAATTTGCAGTAGTATCACTCACGAATCCTCGGTTTTTTAAACAGCGTGTATGCAGCTCAGTTCCTCGGATTCCTCATTCGGCACATCCGTGCGTCCCGTCACTCAAGCTCCTCCCCCACGCGTTGTGTCACTGGTCACGTGACTTAATCATGGGTCCATCGTTATTAATTATGTATATAATTATTTATTAATAGTAGCGCTGTAGTACTTAATATCTTGCATGGAAAATTGGCTGTTGAAATTTGACCCATGTATGGGAATTGTGGGATGACAGGCTGTTGTCAGAAAATCTGATTGTTTGTATGCTCCATCAGACAATTGTCATCGTATTTTCCATGGACAAATTTGGGATAGCATGCTTAAAAATTTCCTACAACAATTGTGTGTTGTTGGATTTTCCGATCGTGTGTACACAAGTCCGTCGGACAAAACTCCAAAGTACAAACACGCATGCTCAGAAGCAATGCTCACCAAAGTACAACATTAGCTGCCCAAACGGTGGCGCTAAAGAGCTAAAAAAACAAACACATAGTTTTGTGTTTATTGGCTGACAATTCTTTGCCGTTTGTATGCAAGACAAGTTCACGGCCAACGCCTTTCAGACAAAAGTCCTACACATTGTCCGCAAAAAAAACGGATTGTGTGTACGAGGCTTAAGGCTTTATGCACACAGGATGTTTAATTCTCCTAGAAGCCAGCAGAATTTTTGCAGAAAAAATACAGACATGTGTAAAGTATCTAAAGCTTTTACAGGTGTCAAGCTCTTGGGCGTTTATTTATTCTGGCCAATTAACCACTTAAGGACCTGCTCACGACTATATCCTGTCTTTAAAGATGGATATCTCGGTAACGGCAGCAGCTGCTGCCACAACCAAGATATCCATCTTTCCTGCGAGCGGTCCTGTAAACGATAACGGTGGTCTCCGCGGCGGATCCGCCGCAAGATCACCATTATAGGTGGCGGGGGAGGGACCCCCCTGATCGGGTGCTGTCTCCTGCTTGGCTGGGATATGAGTGAGGGCAAGGTGGCCCCCACCCGTCCCCATAGCATAGCAAAACGTCACTTCCGCCCATGCTTCTTAAAAGCAATATTTTCTTGTTGTCATTTTTTCTATCTTTTTTTTTTGCATTTAAGTCTAAATATGAGATCCGAGTTATTTTTTACCCCAAATCTCATATTTAAGAGGACCTGTCATGCTTTTTTCTATTACAAGGGATGTTTGCATCCCTTGTAATAGGAATAAAAGCGATCCGTTTTTTTTTTTTCAGTGTAAAAATTTATAAAATAAATAAAAATTAAAAATAAAACAAAAACAAAAAAATGTTGTAAAGCGCCCCGTCCCGACGAGCTCGCTCGCAGAAGCGAACACATACGTGAGTAGCGCCCGCATATGAAAACGGTGTACAAACCACACAAGTGAGGTATCATGCGATCGTTAGAGCGAGAGCAATAATTACAGTCCTATACCTCCTCTGTAACTCAAAAGATGCAACTTATAGAATTTTTTAAACGTCGCCTATGGAGATTTTTAAGGGTAAAAGTTTGACATCATTCCACGAGCGGGCGCAATTTTGAAGCGTGATATGTTGGGTATCATTTTACTTGGCGTAACATTATCTTTCACAATATATACAAAAATTGGGCTAGCTTTACTGTTTTTTTTTTTTTTTAATTCAAAAAAGTAAATTTTTTCCCAAAAAAGTGCGCTTGTAAGACCGCTGCGCAAATAGTGTGACAAAAAGTTATGCAATGACCGCCATTTTATTCTCTAGGGTGTTAGAAAAAAATATATATAATGTTTGGGGGTTTTAAGTAATTTTCTAGCAAAAAAATAAATTTTTAGTCTTGTAAACGTCAAATCTGAAAAACAGCCAAGGTCCTTAAGTGGTTAAATAAATTATTTATTCTACCCATAGAAATTGATTAATGCTCAAGCACTAGTGTTCAGGCGCATTTAACAGCTTTTAGCAGTCTCCTGTGTTTTTTCTGCCCTAGCTCTGCTGCTCCTGGACACACTGGCAGTGTTTTTTTTTTCTTACCATCTCAAAGCTCCTGACACTACTGTAAATGCTGCCAAAAGCCTATATGTGCATGGACACAGAGGTCAACATGGAGGGGCGTTTAGAGGCAAAAAAAAAAGCCAGATGCCCCTAGGAGCAGCTGTAAAAACGTCCAGTGTGCATGAGGCCTAAAAGTACCGGTATATGTGAATTTTTGTGCACATTAATATTGAGTGTCATCATAATTGTATGTATTTTTATC
This sequence comes from Rana temporaria, assembly GCF_905171775.1. NCBI lineage: Eukaryota > Metazoa > Chordata > Amphibia > Anura > Ranidae > Rana > Rana temporaria. Next base: position 276,866,747 of record NC_053492.1, on the reverse strand, counting down.
AAATATAAGGCTTCATTTCCACTGGCGTTTTTACAGCCACTGTTAGCCCTTTTTACAGCTTAAAAACGCCTGTCCATGTTTATTTTGTAAAAAAAAAAAAAAAAAAAAATTTTGTGAGCTGCAGCTTTAAAAATGCAGCGGTAGCGTTTTTGAGCGTTTTCACGTGTTTTTGAGCGTTTTTAACGTCTGGCGTTTTTACAGCTCTACTCTGGAGCTTCAGAACGCCCTGGGCCTGCATTTTTTTTACAGCTCAAAAACGCCTATGCCATTTGCAGCTCAAAAACGCCTATGTGGGCATGATGCCATAGAATAACATGGACAGGCGTTTTTAAGCTGTAAAAAACGCTCAGAAAAGTGGCTGTAAAAACGTCAGTGGAAATGAAGCCTAAATATTTAGTACTTTTTTTACTTTGTTTTGCCAGTCAAATTCCATATGTTCATTTTTTTTTATACTTGGTCAGTTTGCCAAGTGAGTGGGCATTTTAAAGATGTCATACACAGTAGGATAATAATCCAGCAATCATGCATCTATGAAAGGAAAATAAGCCACTGCAATGAAGCACATGTTTCACTAACCTCTCCAGCTCCACTACTGTAGGCTATAAGCAGCTGCTGTTTGACTGTGAGGCTCCAAGATGGAAGCCAAGGTTAATCAAATCAGCAGGGCTGGCCAGAGGGGCATGACAGCTGAACTGACTACAGGAGAAACCGACCCCCCAGGCAGGAGAGCTCTGAGAGCTGATTGGACAGAAGGGACACAACCCACTTTACACAGCACACAGGAACAGAGCCAAGGCCGTCAATCAGCTGGTGCACCCTCGCCTAGTACGTTTTTTCTCTTGGTGTCAGGAAAATGTGTCAGAAGAGATTCATGCTGATAGCAGAGGAATGCAACAGGGGACAGAAATGACACTTCATGTTTTTAATTGAGACAAGTACACGCTGTAGAGGGATAATGATTTATGCATATTTAATATCTGAGGTTTACAACCACAGTAAACTAAACTAGGGCAGTCTCTGCAGTACTTCTTCTCTGTGGACTAGATGCCCAAGTCTTGGGGCTTGTCCAGCATCATCCAACCCACTTCTTGTGAGCCCAGGCCATCACGGACCCACCCTCTGGGCTCTCGATATTCCCAGACTGAGCAGTGCTCTTATTTTTTTGAGCACTGTTCATCACTTGAGTAAGGAGTCCAGGAGGAAGAACTGCTGTGGCCGAGGAAGAAGAGTGAGGACCTCTTGATATCACCAGTGTAGGGAATACAAATACAGTAGCTAAAGAGTTATTTTAAACGGATACATACAGATCCTCAGGCTGAGTAAAAGCTATAGTTTCACTTTACATTAACCACTTCAGCTCTGGAAAGTTTACCCACCTTCCTGACCAGGCCATTTTTTGAGATACTGCACTGCATTGCTTCAACTGACAATTGTGTGGTTGTACGACACTGTACCCAAGTAAAATTGATGCACTTTTTTCCCCACAAATAGAGCTTTCTTTTGGTGGTATTTGATCACATCTACAGTTTTTATTTTTTGGGTTATAAACCCCAAAAAAATGACTGACAATTAAAAAAGAAAAAAAAAAACAAAAAAAAAACAAACACACAATCGATTGCGGCAGACAAATCAGACACTAGGTGACACTTTTTGGGGACCAGTGATACCAATACAATACACTGATCAGTGCTAAAAAATGCACTGTCACTATACTGACACTGGCAGGGGTTAACATCAGGGGCGATCAAATGGTGCTTACTGTGTGAGGGATGGCTTAACTGAAGGTAGACAGATCCCTGTTCCTGCTTGACAGACACACAAGAGTGCTGTCTTTCTTACTGCCTTGTTTATATTGTTCTGCCTCTCTTGAAATCAGGTCTGCTGGTCCTGCTCATGGGCTCCCGCTGTGTCCAATGACGGCGGCGCATGCACCGCTGAGCCTAAAGAACAAAAATCATGTACAGGTACGTGATTTTGTGCTTAAGGGCCGCCCTGCCAGAGTATATTAGGTGGGGCGGTCCTTAAGTGGTTAAACCCTTAATAACATTACATGGGGAAATTACTCTTGGCGTCAGAGAAAGGAAGATTTCCTGTGAATGGCCAAGCAGTATTTAGCCCGACTTGATTTTTTTCCGGCAGCAGACAGGAAGTCCACATACTGCTGTTGAAACACAGTGCTGCATGCTGTATATAGCTGATGCTATGTACAGTTTTACAGCGCTTACAGTGGCTGCATCAATTATTAAAGGAAATGGTTCATTTTGGCCAGCTTGGCCAAAACAATTTCAACTGAAAGTAAATATGGAGTTGGGCTTTAATCATTTGAGTGATTGAGTATCAGGAAAGTTGTAAAAAAGCCATACAGCTGTAACGTCATGGTCAATCTGGGTCATTGACAACAAATTTTGATTTCCGAAAAGGAGAATGCATGCATGTTTCTCACTCAGGTTTCCCTTAAAGGAAAAAAGTTAAACAAACTTGAACAATTCACACCACATGTCAAAATGATCAGTTGATACAAGCAGCAACATACTGTATTACTGTAAATGAATATGTCAAATTTTCTATAGAAGATAAGTTAACCTTGTCTATAGTTTAAGTCCCTATTTAGATCTTCTGATCAACTGAAAACTGAGTGTATGAGGTACACCCCAAAAAACATATATACACTTATGGCTTCTTTCCCACCATGGTGCTTAGCTTGGTGTAATCAATCAACCAGCCATGTCTTAGTTTGTTTCTCAGAAGCATTAACAGTGGTTCATCTATTAACAAATCCTTCATACAGTACAGTATATTGAATCAAATAGAGAAATTCTTAATTATGGATTTGTTTACCAAAAACTTTAAATGCATTTGGTCAACAAAACCATATATTCAAGAGTTGAATTGTAAGGTACAAATATGAACTTATATTAGTTTAGGTTTCCCAAACAAATGTAATCTATCCAACCACCCAAATGAATAAAGGGTAAATGTCCTAATCTTTGTATAAGCATTGTATAATTTATATTCGGTCTCTACAAAGGGCTATTCAGTTCAGACAAGCTAGCAACTGTCGCTCTCTGTGATTTCACCAGAACATTTCTGTTCCCTTTAACATGTGATTTTCAGAGGTTTCGAAGGTTCAAGAAGGAAATGGCATAGTGAGTATTGTTCTGAAGATCAGCTTGTGTTACGTTTTCTTTACTTTTCAGTTTTGTAATCAACGACCTTATTGACAGCACATCTCAAAGTCGTGCCTACCTGTACAGTAAATATTGTTACTGCCATTAAGCAAGTGAAAGGCAAGTAGTTCACATCTCCAGCTATTAATAAGGTTTTGAAAAGTCAAGTCACGAATATTCAGGATTGAAGAATGCTTTGGGAATGGATTTTTTAAAAGCACAGAAACTGTGAGAATATATAGTACATCTGTCAAAATTGTTACACTAAATTGTGTTTAAAGCAATCTTTTCACAAAAAAAAAAAGTATACAGTAAATTATTTTTGGCATAGTTCTATTTTGCTGCATATTCACAAGCTGACCAATGAAAGTGACCATGATACAAGTTAGGATACAATATAAAAATATTTTTCTTTTTAAATATTTTTTCTTTGACAGAAGAAATTGGCAGCTAATGTAAAAACACCTCTGGAATGGATAAATAGCAGTTTGTCCCAGCCTTTGTTAATATCAAACTGTATGTTGGTCAGCTTTTTCCAATACAATAGTTTATATTTTTAAGATTTTTTTTTCTTGTGAAAACACCACAACAAGAAGAATGAATATGGTTAATATGTAAATTGCAATACTTAAAGTGGATGTAAACCTTCATATACCCAGTGAAGTGAACAACCTCAGATGATACACAGGAGATGGAACAAATCCTCCTACATAAGTTTTACATGTATATCTGCTGTCTTCAGCTTTATATATTCTTTAGAAAGTGCACGTCCTGTTAGCCGCTTCCTGATTAACCACCTGTGGGTGTGGATTCTTGCCATACACGGTTTGACAGCTGATTGGAGGAAAGGCGCACACATCCCCCTCCACATGGGCAGATACTTTCAGAGATGTGCCGTTAATAGATGAGCTCTCTGCTAAGCTATTTATAGCACACACCCTGACACAAAATTCAGGCTCTGATTTTATCACAGCTGTTGGAGAACTTGTTAGAAGTTATCATGCTGATTAGGGATGAGCCGAACACCCCCCGTTCGGTTCGCACCGGAACCTTCAAACGGATCGAACGTTTGCGCGAACATTTAGAACCCCATTGAAGTCTATGGGACTCGAATGTTCAAATTCAAAAGTGCTCATTTTAAAGCCTAATATTCAAGTTATTGTCATAAAACAGGTTTGAGAACCCGGGTCTTGCCCCAGGGAACATGTATCAATGTAAAAAAAAGTTTTAAAACCGGTTGTTTTTTCTGGAGCAGTAATTTTAATGTTGCTTAAAGTAAAAAAAAAATTTGAAAAATTAATTTAAATATCATACCTGCTGGGTGTCTATAGTATGCCTGTGAAGTGGCACGTGTTTAGAACTGTCCCTGCACAAAATGAGATTACTATAAGAAAAGGGTCATTTAAAACTGCTTGCGGCTTTAATGTAATGTCTGGTCTCTGCAATATGGATGAAAATCATTGAGAAAAATAGCATGGGTTTCCCCGCCCCCCTCCCCCCAGGTCATTACCAGCCCCTTTGGCCCTATATACCTTGAACAGCAGTATACAGGCGGTGCAAACAAGACAGGGACTGTAGGTTTGTTGTCAAGTAGAATCTGTTTGTAATTTTGAACTGGTACTTCTTTATAGTGTAGCTCCAGCCATAAAATCTATTTTTAAACTTTTCTGAAAACAGAGAAGGGTTGTTTTGCTGTCTGTGTGCATCTGTTTAGAAGATTGCACCCAGGGCCGATCCTAGGCAGGGTGCACAGGGTGCTTTGCACCCAGGCACCTGCAGAGGTGGGGCGCCGAAGTGCTAGAGTTCTCACCTCCCTCCTTCTCTTCTTGTTTGTGTCCATCCAGAACTAGTGTTCTGAGCAAAGGTGTGTGTCTGTCCAGAACTGATGTGTGAGCATATGGCAGCTCCTAAAGCGCCTCAAAGAAGCTACTTGCAGGAATTTTTTGGACGTCCTGCCAACGCACCGCCGCAGTGTGAAAGGATTCGGGCTCTCACACTAGAAATGCAGATGAGGCTTTTTTAGGTGCTATTTTTTAACGCTAAAGCACCTGAAAAATTCCTCCAGTGTGAAAGGGGTCTAATGGACCATCTCCTGTACTATGTCTGATAAGAAAGCACTACATATTTATATGTGCCCATCTCAAATTTCACGAATCAGGTTTACATCAAATTTAAAAGGCTTTCTTATTGGAAATGTACAAAAAAGTTTTTTTGCTTTGCTTCATTCTTGCTGTCATTTTACATTGCAATTTCCTTCGGCCCTCGTTCACATCAGGGTGATTTGAAATGCGATTTGGCATGTCAAATCGCAGCCCATTGCCAGCAATGGCACCGTCCAAATCAATGCTTAGCCAACTTTGTGGCACAGCACTGATTTCCAAAAGTAGTTCCTGCACTACTTTTGGTGATTTTGGGGACAATTTCAATAGACATCTGTGCATGAACCTGCACAGATGTCTTTTAAACCCCCCTCGAACTCGCAATGAAGTGCAGGTTTGAAATCGTGCAAGTTCAGCTGAACTCAGACACGCCTCCAGTCACTTGCCTTGTGCTCTGATGCAGGCAGATAAAGGAAAGCAAACATTGCCACCATCCCCACTCCTGCTTTCTTAAGTTTTATGTTCAGTTCACACTATTGTAATGCAATTTTGACTTGATTTGCAGTGTGATTATGTAGTGTGACTTGTGTTTTGGATGGGGTTTGCATATTCTATGGCATAAATTGCAACAAAGTAGCACAGGATCTCAAAGATGCTGCATTGCTGTGAACAGGCAACATTGGAAGCAATGTTATGTATATTGTCATGCAATTTAGTGGGACCCAAGTTTCATCTGAAATCACATCAGTATGAACCAGGCCTAATGTATTAACTGGAGTCCTACTAATCCCTGACTTTTTATTTATTTTTGGAAAACTATTTATAATTTTTTTTTAACAATTACAAAAAACAAAAACAAAAAAGACAGCCCATCACACGCAGGAGCATGCTAACCCTGAAAATAAGCCAAGGTTCAAAAACCAAAGCATCCAAAACCTACAGAAAAGAATATATATGTTTGATTGGTTCATGCTAAAGTACAATATCTTGAAAGAACAAGTACCCAATAGAGATCCCCCCTGCAAAGCAGTATAATAGGAGAGTTGTACACTTTGGGCCAAACCTATACCCCCAAGTCGGACCGAGAAACCATGTCACATTTAAGCCATGGCGGCATCATCTAGCCACTTCACCCATACTTTAACAAATTTGTGAACACCACCCCTATGCACGTAGGTGTCTTTGTAAAGTGGTAAAGCATTATTAACCACTTGTGTTCAATAGGCAATAGAAGGAGCTGATGTTCTTTTTCCAGTGGAGTGTACTTTACTAGCATAAAACAGAAGCAAACCAATTCAAGTTTTCCCAGCCCTTGTAGGGGAGAGACCATCTACCAGTCCCAACAAGCAAATGCGAGAAAAAGGAATAAGAGGGACCTGAGCTACAGAGCCGATGATGTCAACTACTGACTTCCAGTAAACCGTAATAGCTAGCAAAGTGCAGAAGATACAAAAAAATCCTGCATTGTATGGTCGCATCTCCAACAGGCTGGAGAGAGCGATTGAATCTGTGAAGCCAATGGGGGTATAATAAGCTCTGTGTGTAATGTTAAATTGTACAAGTCGATCCTCAATGGACACCAACTGTTTTAAAACAATGTCCCACATATTAGTCCAATCCTCCTCATCCATGTTTGGTATATCTGAAAGCCATTTTTGTCGAGGGGAGGAAAGATCTGGGAGCACCGCCATGAAGATATGTGTATAGAGCATGGAAGCTGGTTTAGCAAGAGAATCTGTCCACAGTAGAGCTTCAAGGCCCAAACAGGACAACTGTAGAGGACGAGAGTAGGAAACTGGGAGTTAAAGGCATGAGCCACCGGCAGGTGTCTAAAAATATAGTAGGAAGGGATGTTTTAATCAGAAGTAAAAGAATTTCAACACCCCATTATGCATTATGTGAGAAAGATTTAATTCAGTATTTGGCCCAAGCCCCACCTCATGAGCACCAGGATCAATAGAAAACAAAATAGATTTGTGACAAATGACACGTAGCACTGTAACATCAGAACATGATTTGAAAATGCTTAATGCACCAAATATGGAAGGGCCCGCGTCATGTAAAAATAATAAAAGGTCATCGGCATACAGGGTGACCTGCTCAGCACACAACCCACTTGGAGCCTGCGAACTACAGAGAACATAGAAAGGGCCTTGGCTATGGGCATGATTTGCTTTTTTGGCCTTTTCAGTATCTAGAGAGGCAGCAACTCTGATACCAGTATGGAGATACTGTGCATGAATTTTGGTAAACAACCTACATACCAGTGGCGACTGGTGCTCAAAATTTTTGGGGAGCGCAAACTGAAAAAAAAAAAATGTTAATTGCAGCCTTACCGTGCCGAACACACACAGCTACTGTGCCCATAAATCACTGCCACTGTGTCCATCAAACACAGCCAGTGTGCCCCATCAATTGCCGCCAGTGTGCCCCATCAATAGCCGCCAGTGTGCCCCATCAATTGCCGCCAGTGTGCCCCATCAATTGCCGCCAGTGTGCCCCATCAATTGCCGCCAGTGTGCCCCATCAATTGCCGCCAGTGTGCCCCATCAATTGCCGCCAGTGTGCCCCCCACCCAGCACTTACCTGTTTCGAGTTAGCTATGTCCTCCACGCTCCCTCCGAGTCATCGATGTCCTCTCTCGTCCTCTTCTACTATGATTGGATGCCTAATAGGCATCCAACCACAGCACCTGTCGCTTCAGCCAATCAGCTGACAGGCAACCAGACCCGGTGCACCTGATTGGTTGAGAGGCATGTCAGTGTTAAGGAAGCGATTTATTAGATTCTCCAACACTGTGTAAACAGCGAACGCAGAGCATTGCGCCCGCTGTTTACCAATTTTGAAGCCTATTAGAGCCCATGGCTCTAATCAGGACGACTATTCGAGCCAACATCTCTAATCAGGCACTAACAAAAACACCCCCACCACTGTAATTCAGATGCCCGGCGCCCAAAAAGGGGCCAGACACCTGAATAGGGGGCGGCAGCTATTGGAGATTGACAGGTGCAGGAGAGAGGGGGCGGCGCTCCTGCGCCCTCTATGGACAAACCGCCACTGCTACATACATTAATATTTTCGAGGCATGAAGCTGGTCTGATCACCATCAATAAAAGAGCATGTAACCTAGGTAACTCTGGTATTGAGCAAGGTTCTTAGAATCTTTAGGTCAGTTAAGGAGAGCGATTGGTCTATAGGATGAACATAAAGCAGGATCTTTAGGACTTATGGATCAAGGTGATGTAAGCAGCTTGTACAGAGGGAGGTAGACAGTCTCATCTCCAGGCACTGGGCAAACAGAGGCTAACATAAGACTAGGGATGAGCCCGTTGTTCGAATCGATCAGGTGTTCACCTGTTCGCCGAATGGCAAATTCGACTGGCACAGAACACCCTTTAAAAGTCTATGGGAGAAATCAAAAGTGCTCATTTTAAAGGTTAATATGCAAGTTATTGTCATAAAAAGTGTTTGAGGACCTGGGTCCTGCTCCAGGGGACATGTATCAATGTTTTTTCGGGAGCAGTGATTTTAATAATGCTTAAAGTGAAACAATAAAAAAGGGAAATATTCCTTTAAATTTCGTACCTGGGGGGTGTCTACAGTATGCCTGTAAAGTGGCACATTTTTCCCGTGTTTAGAACAGTCCCTGCAAAAAATTACCATGCCCCTCTGACGCAACAGGGAAACGCAGCAGGGTTACCCATTGACATGCACAAGTGACCCCATCCCCCTCTGACGCAACGGAAAACCGCGTTGGAGATAAAGTACTGATGTCGGAACACATTATCATATTTTATGGGATTGTTCCCCGATTAAACCCTTTTGGGCCTTCGTCCAGACCCTTTTACATAATCTATCAAGTGTGACTATACCCTTAAACCCAACACATTTTTTGCTGGGCCTCCCCTTTCCGGGCATCTCCAAACTTGCAAGGAGGCTGATGGCCTTTATTTTACTAGTGCAGAAAAGAGAAATTCAATGCTGTTAGGCGTCTCCTTCTCCTCCCACTTGCTTCCAACTCCTGTCTACTATAGCCAATATACACAGGATGACTGACTGCGTTAATCGACGATTCAATACCAAGGTTTAATAAAATTCACTGGGTTTGGAATGATTTTGTCCATTGCCCTGAAGCTTTAGATAGATATCTCTTGCGTTTTATTTAATTTTGAAATGCTGATCTTTTGAGTATTCATGTTCTGAGATGCATGGTGCCCCCTTTCTCCCTAATCTTTTTCATACTTTGTTTATTATCTGATATGTTTGTTTTTTTGCTGGAGGATTATGCTGTGCTATGCCAAAGGATATTGATGTGCTTTATTTTGAAGTTTATCTTTTTACGATAACCAACAGAAGTATAACACACTTTTCTGTAGATTTAAAAAATACCAAATTAAAATACAATTCAAAAAAATAAAATAAAAAAGTTTTGCCTTTATTTATATTTTAAAGTCAGGGGTAGGCAACCTCGGCCCTCCAGCTGTTTTGAAACTACAAATCCCATGATACATTGCAAGACATTGACAATCACAGGCATGACTCCTAGAGGCAGAAGCATGATAGGATTTCTTGTTTCACCACAGCTGGAGGACCGAGATTGCCTGCTTTAAATGGTGACTCACAGTTCTAGGTGCTCAGCAGCTCTCAGTCATGTCTGTCCTCAATGTGGAACGATCCTTCTGCCATCTGCTGCTCAAATGTCCCCATTCAACACATCTACAGACACTGCAAATCCCTTCCTGTGGCATGTGACAGGAAATGATTGCAGTGTCTGTAGATGAGTTGAATGGTGACATGAGAGAGGCGGAAGGAGGAAGGATCGCTCCACACTGAGGACAGACATGACAGAGCTGCTGAGCACCCAGATCTGTGAGTCACCATTTAAGGCTGGAGATCGGTGCACATTTTTCTACAATTATTGTCAGTGAGTTTATACCCTATCGTTTATACCCATGTGTTTCGCATGGTGTGGTGTGGAGAATCCAAAGAAACATAATTGATTCATCACAGATTTGTCAATTGAACACATTTAGTGTGGGTTGTCCATTTGTTTTACTTTTTTTGGACTTTATTCACATGCGGTTCACTGGGTAATAACCAAATCATCACTAGTTTCTATGCATGCGATTGGATTTATTTTAGTAGCTTCATAGCACCACTATTTACTGTATGATTTTTATTTTCAGTGGTAGATCTGGTATCTTTTATTGCATGCCTTGACTTACGGTTTTGGGAAATAATTAAATTGAAGAGTTCAGGTTTCACAAATTTCAGTCAGGTTTTGAAAAACCCCTAACAAACTGAACACAGGCAGATTCACCCATTCCAAGAAACCAGCTGGGGGCAAAATGAACAGGCTGTGATGCTTAACTACAGCTGAGAAAAGTTAGTTCACACAGGCTACATTTGTAAATTATTTAAATGATCTAAAATGACATGAATCCTTACCGTTGCTGTAGTTTATTCCTAAAAATAAATTTATTTTAAAGTATTTGAAAAATAAGTGAATAGCATACATACATTTTCATTTAAATATCTTAAAAAAAAATATGGTCTTGATGTACTACATTGTATATGCCAGAGACAATTACTATAGACCATGAAATCACAGAAAACTAGCTGCCTCTACTGTTAATTATTATAATTAAAGTCCATATGATACTGATAGTTACATGTCATTTTATAAAATCTAGCACTGTCACCAAAGCTGTGTACATGTATTCTGTTAATCTTTGTCTTCCAAGGGGAAAAAAACAAACAGATTAAATATAAAAAGATGAAAGTGTAGATTACATTGTGTGGGCTCGATTAAAGTTCCAGCATCTGCAGTTCCCTTTCATCCTCTCTGTTAATGACTATATTAAAGCCTGTATTCATCAACAGGTGCCAGCAAACAAAGCGGAAACTAAAGAAGACAACTCAAATGTTATAAAATAATAAAAATGATATATCAATGCAATCACTGCTTTCACCGAGTCCCATCTGGAAGTAAGCAACCCTTTTTATCAGTTTGCATTATAAAGAAAAGAAAAAAAAAAAGAAAAGAAAATAATTTAAATTTCAATACAAAATTCACCATCTGATTTGTATGTTTTTATATTATTTTTTAACCCAGCTGCTCCAAACAAAGTTTTTATATACTAACAGCAAATGAAAATCATGTATCTGAGACAATAGGCATTGCTTAGACATTATTTCTGGTGTACCTTTCATCTATAGCAGCTGATCTGAAGTGGGCTTCAGATTTATAAAGACTACTTTTGTAAAATGATTCCAGGCATGTTGAAGTAGAGTTATTTTACAAATGAGCAGTTGAAAATAAACAAACACTTTTCCACCCACTGCTTTGCTGACAAGGGAAGCAATATGCTATATAAACTCGAACAATGAACTTCTATTTTTAAGTCACTTTTGTTCTGTTAAAGTGGTTGTAAACTCTCCCCCACAACTTATATCACATCTAAAATCAGCATTATAAACCCCAAGGATCACTGCTTGTAGATGTCTCCTTCCTTGCTCAGAGTTGTTGTAATCCGTCCCCGTTCTTTATAATGACGTCACCGGCCCATGCTCATTTCTCCTGTGATTCATGGCACGCTTTGTGTGCTATCTGTCCATTGACATGATGCCGGGTCTGTAATTTACGCTCCCTGCGGCACAGCACTCAAACCCTGCGAGACTTTATACGTATTCTAAGCATCCTCCTACACCCCATGTGACATCACATGGGGTGTAAACCTGAGTTTCGGACTGCATAATGTAGTCGAGATCAGCCGCAGCATACAGCGAACTTTATAACACTGGCACACTGACAAAGGCAAACATTACGAGATCGGCACATGTAAATATACTGTGGAGTAAAACAAGTCGGCTATGAGCGGTGGAGCACGGTTGCCATAGGAACATTGGATCGAGAACAAAGCTTGGTTAACACACCGAGAGTACAGCAAGGGCGTAATTATACTTTACTGCGGACTCGGAAAACAATTCCCAAGATGGCTCTGCCTTACCCCTAAAGACATGATGTTTTAAAGTAAAAAAAAAAAAAAAATGAAGTAATATGCGATTGGGGCCGAACTACAATGGCTATAGTTTGGTAACTTAATATACCAGACTAGATGAAAATAAGCATCAGAGTAGGAGCGTTTATTTCTGCTTTAAGAACATCATGGAAATCATTTTGTTTGGTCTGTTCAATAAGCACATGAAAATTACGGAGTTTACAAAAGACAAATAACAAGGCAATCCCTATAAAGAGGGTAGTACCAGTGTACATATTAGAAAACAGCAGCAGGTACCGGTAAAAAAAAAAATACAAAAGCATAGAATATAGAAATTTAGCAGACTGAAACCAGTTAAACTTCTTACCGGTATTATCACTGACAGCCTATTAGAACTAGACTCAGCCACTGCTAAGGAGGCTAATGGTTTACCGAAAGCCAAAAGTAGGCTATTGTATTCTAATTATTCTGAATGTTGACTCCCTAGGACAGGAAGCATGTTACTGGCAGGGTCACTTTGAAAAAAAAAAAATGAAAAAAAAAAACAATTTAGTCACCATATCCAAGGACAGGGAAACTGCAATATATTACATTTTTTTCTCTGGATTATATACACTTTTGGACTAGAAACTTTGTGTTCATGATTGTGGTCCTGAGAATGGAGTTTTATTAAGGAAATGGTGGCATAATTTATATTACATCTGGGGGATATTTATGGTCTAGCTCTATTGTCTCATGGGCTCCAAGACTGGTCCTAGCATGCCAGTCATTTTTTAAGCATGAGAGGCTATTGACTAATGCCGGCCATAGATGGAGTGATTTTATTTCCGGCAGCCATGACTGTGTTGATGGTGGAGTTCCTCCCACAGAGCCATTGTGTTCTCCCAGCTGGGGGGGGTCTCTGATGGTATAACACAGTGATTACTGCCATTAGCTATAACAGCTGCTAGTGATAATCACAAGTCAAAACTGACAGACTGGTTGTACTCAATTGATTAACTTGAGTAATTCAGCCTACCCATACATGGTTCAAATCTCCACTGGTCCCTCCTGAACTGGCCAAGATTTGAACCGTTTATGGCTGGCTTTACTAGACTGGAACACAATAATCTATGCACCAGCAAAGGGTTTCTAACACACACTTGCTGTATATTTAGGGGAGATGTACAGCTCTAGACACTTTTTGTATGAAGAGTTACTGCTTCTGGAACATTCTCTACAATTCTGAGCTTGTGCCATAGACCTGGATCTTTAAGAGACATATAGGCCATGTTTGGTTGCCACCTTTCCATCTCTTCTTTCACTGTCTTTGGTTCCTGATCAGAGAGTTCATACAGGATTGCAATGGTTATAAACTTGAGGTGTGGACAATCTGGCTAATAGAAACTTGCATATTGTATTATTGTACCAAATGTTTTAATGAGCTTTTAATAATATTGTATTTAATTACCTCTGCAATTATTCTCAATGTGTCCTGAAGAAGCAAACTGAGAAACACGCTGACCTATAAGGACTTTTTTCCACAGGCTCCAAATGTTACGATTGAGAAGCAAATGTAATAATCTTTTTACTGTGGGCGATGAGTAGTAGTTGGAACATACTCATGGACAACACAGTATCGTACACAGACACTTGTTTTTATGATCTGTAAAAGGTCTGCATGTGATTTTAGGAATGATTTGTAAAAAAATATGTTCATGTATTTACTTATTGTCATGTGTTCTCCCTTCTGGGTCAGTGAAGTCTGATTACTTTTTTTGAGTTGGGAATACACTTATAAACTTTTTTGTTCAATATACTTTTAGAATCCTTGTATGCATGAACATGTTGCCAGGTAAAAAATTTGCCTTTTTGACTTTATGAATTGCAAAAGTTTTCAGCTTGCATGAATACAGTATAATCTTGCTTGTTCAGCATCAAATATTAGTTGCCTGACTGTCATAGTATACAACGCCTTTAAAAAAAGCCTCTGCAATAAAACAAGTATGCAGATCAAGAGTTTACCCTATTGCTAAATTTGCTTACTGCTGCTTGTTCCTGGCCAGCGAGGTATAAGCCCAGTTCAGACTTGTACATCACATGCGATTTGCACAGGAATCGCACCGCACCACTGCATCATTTTGCATGCCTCAAATCACACGGTATCTGCACTCAAAAGTTAAAGACTTTTTTTTTTTTGCTGAACTGGAATCGGATCGCATGGATGTTCATACTGTGTTCTGCGACCTGCTTTTTGGGTGTTCACTTTTGACAACAGCAGCAGATCGCATGAACTCAGTGCGATTGCTATGAGGTTCAATGCAGGAAATGCAGCAAGTCCTGTAAGTTTGCCGCATCGCAACAGTGTGAACCGGATCTTAAAGTCATTGGATAAATACTGTATATAACATAGCTAGCCAACTAACATAATGAGAAGGATTGTCAGCAACATGAATCCACACATTTTTCTCAGCACAGGGTTTAAAGTTCAATTGAACCTTCATAATGTATTACTGTCATACAATAAAGATTCATATACAATAATGAATATGCCTTTAATATATATATTTTTTTATCCAACTAATGCTACAGCAAGTATTAAAAACAGCAGCTCTGCTCAGGTAGGGTAAGAAATATGTTAAAAAAGAAATGGAGATACGGCGCAAAAACACAAAATGTGAAAATATGGTGGTGACACCATAAAAAATAAAATTAATATCAAGGATGAACCACCAGCTGAAAAATTTAAGGTAACTAATATCCGTAAACAGATGACTGAATAGGATATACCAAAAAAGAAAATATACTGGTAGTGACAAGTGAGGGTGTAAATATAAAATCAATCCAAACCATATAATAACAAAGTGAGAAAAATGTACATGGATTAATGTGAGACAGTGAAAGTCCATATAGGATCCCAAATATCCATAAAAGTGACAATCCAAAATCTTCTTATAGTTGATAATGTGACATCACCGATAACAGATTAACCTTCCTTCCACCAAATGAACACCCAAGTGAAGGGGATGTAGTCTCCTTACCAGATGCTGCGACCACAAGTAGGTGGTCAAACCGGGCATAGGGTTTTTAAAGTCACCCAAAAGGACTGATGGCTGGAGCGGGTTCAGATGTGCTGAATCAAACGCTGGCAAAGTTCTCAAATGTAGAGACAAAAACAAAACAGGCCCATAGTGTAGACTGCAACTAAAAAGGCTTTAATGTATAATGTAATGCACTTACAGGAATGAGGTGTATAGCGTGCGTTGTAACGACTATAATCACGACTGCAATCGTGCAACAGGCAATGGATTCTCGGCGTCTCCTTCCGTTCCGTCTCCTATGTGTGTCTCTTGTTCCATGTGATGGCGTCGGGTGTGGCTTGCGTCCCGACATCATCACGCTCTTTGGAACAAAAGACACACATAGGAGACGGAGCGGAAGGAGACGCCGAGAATCCATTGCCTGTTGCACGATTGCAGTCGTGATTATAGTCGTTACAACGCACGCTATACACCTCATTCCTGTAAGTGCATTACATTATACATTAAAGCCTTTTTAGTTGCAGTCTACACTATGGGCCTGTTTTGTTTTTGTCTCTACATTTGAGAACTTTGCCAGCGTTTGATTCAGCACATCTGAACCCGCTCCAGCCACCAGTCCTTTTGGGTGACTTTAAAAACCCTATGCCCGGTTTGACCACCTACTTGTGGTCGCAGCATCTGGTAAGGAGACTACATCCCCTTCACTTGGGTGTTCATTTGGTGGAAGGAAGGTTAATCTGTTATCGTTGATGTCACATTATCAACTATAAGAAGATTTTGGATTGTCACTTTTATGGATATTTGGGATCCTATATGGACTTTCACTGTCTCACATTAATCCATGTACATTTTTCTCACTTTGTTATTATATGGTTTGGATTGATTTTATATTTACACCCTCACTTGTCACTACCAGTATATTTTCTTTTTTGGTATATCCTATTCAGTCATCTGTTTACGGATATTAGTTACCTTAAATTTTTCAGCTGGTGGTTCATCCTTGATATTAATTTTATTTTTTATGGTGTCACCACCATATTTTCACATTTTGTGTTTTTGCGCCGTATCTCCATTTCTTTAACGTATCTTTTGAATTTGTATCTATAATTCTTGGTACTGGCAGCATTTACATATTTATCAATCTTTTTTGTTTAGCGCAGTGTTTTTCCCTTTTTTTAAGGGTAATTAATATGTATTAAAGCAGTGTCTATTGTAACATATTAAAGGTACATAAGATAGTACAGGATTGTTTTAACCCGTGCTGTAATACTTCTTTATATTATGTGCTGTAATACTTGGCTGATAAAAAGAGACATAATTATTACTGTAAATTAAGAGTTCTGTCTGGGTCATGGTAGGTTAGGCATTTATTTTTATAATAATATGTAGATCTCGTGAACTGTAAGGAGTCTGAAAACCTCTTTAAATGGTGTCTTGTTTTGGTGACCTATTTTCGTGAACAGCTGCCAGAACCTCAAACACACTCCCATACAAATGTGCACCTATAAGACCCTTTCCCACTGATGGACTGAACGAGTCCACCTGTCAGTTGTTCAGGTCAACCCGATCGGACTATCCATAGCTCTCGATGGAGCAGCAGATGCCAGTGGACATGTATCTGTTGACACCCGCTGGCATCCAATCCAGGCTGCCAAAAACAGACAAATGGATATTTTCCCAATACACCACTGAGCAGGCTGATCAGTTTGATGTGTCCACGCTATCTGAAAGGGCTGTTACAATCACTTTATCACTGTAGCACTATTCCCCACAAAAAGTCCTTCAAATACAATAGTCCATACAGAATTTCCTTAACCACTTAAGACCCGGACCAAAATGCAGGTAAAGGACCAGGCCCCTTTTTGCAATTCGGCACTGCATCGCTTTAACGGACAATTGCGCGGTCGTGCGACGTGGCTCCCAAACAAAATTGGCGTCCTTTTTTTCCCACAAATATAGCTTTCTTTTGGTGGTATTTGATCACTTCTGCGGTTTTATTCTTTTGCGCTATAAACAAAAATAGAGCGACAATCTTGAAAAAAATGCAATATTTTTTACTATAATAAATATCCCCCAAAAATATATAAAAAAAAAACATTTTTTTTCCTCAGTTTAGGCCGATACGTATTCTACCTACTTTTGGTAAAAAAAAAAAAATTGCAATAAGCGTTTATCGATTGGTTTGCGCAAAATTTATAGCGTTTACAAAATAGGGGATGGTTTTATTGCATTTCTATAAAAAAATATTTTTTTACTACCAATAGCAGCGATCAGTGATTTTTTTCGTGACTGCGACATTATGCGACACATCGGACAATTTTGACACATTTTTGGGACCATTGTCAATTTCACAGCAAAAAATGCTATAATTATGCATTGTTTACTGTGAAAATGACAATTGCAGTTTGGGAGTTAACCACTAGGGGGCACTGAAGGGGTTATGTGTTTCTAACTGTAGGGGAATGGGGCTGGACGTGTGACGTCATTGATCGCCGATCAAGACGATCAATGACAGTGCCACTGTGAAGAACGGGGAAGGTGTGTTTACACACACCTCTCCCCGTTCTTCAGCTCCGGGGACCGATCGCGGGACTCCGGCGGCGATTGGGGCCGCGGTCACGGAGCTTCGGACCGAGTCGCGGGCGCGTGCCCATGACCCGTGGCTGGGCTGGGCATTTAACAATCACATACAGGTACATGATTGTGCACAGCCGTGCCATTCTGCCGACGTATATCGGCGTTAAGCGGTCCTTAAGTGGTTAAATTGCAATCTGTGATATACTTCCTCCTGTGCTTATTCCCCAGTAAAGTTGTACTTTTACCTGATTTATTTGACCTTACTTTCAAGTTTGGTCAATTATCACTTTAAACTCTACACTCCAATATTCACTGTAAATCTTGTGTCAGTTTAAATATCCCGTACACTCTATAGAATCAGAGCACAGTGAATTTTATTTACGCGAGTAGTATTTACCTGAAGTAATTTATGTTTATAAAGGATAAGGCGCCATATAGTTTTGTTTTTTCACATGGTATACTGAGCACTTTGGAGAAGAATGAATCACTTGGAGTGTACGGGATATTTGACCCGACAAGATTCATGCTGTAAATTGGAGGAGTGTAAAATTTAAACTGATAATTGACCATTCTTATAAGTAGGGTCAAATAAATCAGGTGAAAGCACAACTTTAACAGGGCATAAGCACGAGAGGAAGAAAATCACAGTCTGCAGTTTAAAGAGATTCTTTATGGACTATTGAATTTAAAGGACTAGGGCTTTGTTTTGTCAACGCTTGCCCCCCAATCCCTTACCCCCTCCCTCCATACTAACAAATACAATTTTGTGCATTTAATGACATTCATTAACAAAGGGGAATATGAGCGCACAGGCTCACTGTGTAATAATGTCTTGTATTGGATATAAAATAATAAAAATCGATACACTCAAAAGTGAAGGCAAAGGCGTTGCTAGGGGGGTGCGGTCCGTACCCGGGTGCCACCCACTACAGGGGTGACACCATCCCAAGGGTGAGGAAAGCCCTTGCTGATTTAAACATATTTTTTCCTTCAGCTGAAAACCCACCTCCAGTGCAGCGACCATAAGTGTTTTCTTCTGTCTCTCGCTGCTGGCCGTCACGATCCTTTCTCCACCGCTGCTGCACACTGTCCTCTCCAGCTGCCGCCTGGGTATTCCGTGTATCTGAGCCGCCCGAGTTGGTGCGGTAACGGGCAGAGGGGGAGGGGGTGTCAGCTTACAAAAGGGGGGGGGTTGTCCTCCGTGGTGTTATGACAGTTGGGGGGGCTGTACTACTGATAAGGGGGGTAGTTTGTCCTGGGGGGCTGTACTACTTGATAAAGGGGATAGTTTGTCCTGGTGGGGTGTACTGATGGAGGGGGTGGTGTGTCCTGGGGGGCTGTACTACTGATAAAGGGGGGTAGTTTGTCCTGGGGGTGTACTGATGGAGGGGGGGGGTTGTCCTGGGGGAGGGGTCTGTACTAATGGAGGGGGGTGCTTTTTCCTGGGGGGAGGGGTCTGTACTAATAGAGGGGGGTTATTTTGTCCTGGGGGGTCTGTACTGATGGGGGAAGGGGTAGTTTGTACTGAGGGGGGTCTGTACTGATGGAAGGGGTTTATACTCAGTCGGGGGTCTATACTGAGGGAGGGGGGTCTGTACTAAGTGGGGGGTCTATACTGAGGAGGTCTATACTTTATGGAGGGAGGGTCTGTATTGAGGGGGGACTATACTTGGAAGGGGGTCCGTTCTGAAGGAGGGGGGGTCTATAATGAGGAGCGACTATAGTTGGTGGAGGGGGAGGTTGGTGACACCATGTTTTACCACACCGGGTGACACCAACCCTAGTGACGCCACTGAGTGAAGGTGAATAAACAGCGGCAAACCGTTCCTCCAATAGACTGCCTTGGTGAAGGACACATCCGTGTTTCAGACTAGGTGAGAAGACCGCTGGATGGATGGGCTGGCTCCAAAGACACAGGGCTCATCAAGCAGCTTCCAACAGGCTGCGAGTGAGCAGTTCACCGACTGAAGAGACGGCCGGTCAGAAGAGGGTTGTAAGGCCCTTAGAACACTTGTCCCAGGGAGAGCTCTGGTAAAGCCAACTGATAGAGGATGCTTTAGTTGACAGGATAACATGTTTCGGAGGATGTGGCCTTAGGCCACGCCCCCCTGAAACATGTTATCCTGGCAACTAAAGTGTCCTCTATCAGTTGGCTTTACCAGAGCTCTCCCTAGGACAAGTGTTGTAGGCTCCCCACAGCCCTGTCCTGACCGGCCGTCTCTTCAGTCAGTTAGTGGCTCTTACTTGTGGCCTGTCGGCAGCTGCTTGGTGAGTTTGACGTGAACATTGGCTGTTTGCCAGTTCGGCGAACAGCAAACAATTTGGGGTGTTCGTGACAAATTCGAAAGGCCGCGGAACACCCTGTAAAAGTCTATGGGAGAATTCTAAACTGACAATTTTAAAGGTTAATTTTCAAGTTATTGTCCTAAAAAGTGTTTGGGGACCTGGGTCCTGCCCCAGGGGACATGTATCAATGCAAAAAAAAAAAAAAGTTTTAAAAATGACAGTTTTTTTGGGAGCAGTGATTTTAACCACTTCAGCCCCGGACCATATTGCTGTTCAAAGACCAGAGCACTTTTTGCGATTCGGCACTGCGTCGCTTTAACTGACAATTGCGCGGTCGTGCTACGTGGCTCCCAAACAAAAATTGCCATCCTTTTTTCCCCACAAATAGAGATTTCTTTTGGTGGTATTTGATCACCTCTGCGATTTTTATTTTTTGCGCTATAAACAAAAATAGAGCGACAATTTTGAAAAAAATAAATATTTTTTACTTTTTACCATAATAAATATCCCCCAAAAATATATAAAAAAACAATTTTTTTCCTCAGTTTAGGCCGATACGTATCCTTCTACATATTTTTCATTAAAAATCGCAATAAGCGTTTATTGATTGGTTTGCGCAAAAGTTATAGCGTTTACAAAATAGGGGGTAGTTTTGTGGCATTTTTATTAATATTTTTTTTACTAGTAATGGCGGCGATCAGCGTTTTTTTTTTTCCGGTACTGCGACATTATGGCGGACACTTCTGACACATTTTTGGAACCATTGGCATTTTTATAGCGATCAGTGCTATAAAAATGCTTTGGATTACTATAAAAATGCCACTGGCAGGGAAGGGGTTAACTCTAGGGGGCGGGGAAGGAGTTAAGTATGTTCCCTGGGTGTGTTCTAACTGTAGGGGAGGTGGCCTCACTAGGGAAAATGACTGAACGCTGTTCATACATTGTATGAACAGACGGTCAGGCATTTCTCCCCTGACAGGACCGGGAGCTGTGTGTTTACACACACAGCTCCCGGTCCTCGCTCTGTAACAAGCAATCGCGCCCGCCGGGCACGTGCACGGGAGTCAGGGACAAGAGGGGGCGCGCGCGTTCCTATTGGCTGCTGGGTGAGGTGACGTATAGCTACGTGTTCTCGCCCAGCAGAGCCGACCTGCCGCCGTAAAACTGCGGCGGCAGGTCGGCAAGCAGTTAATAATGCTTAAAGTGAAACAATAAAAGTGAAATATTCCTTTAAATTCCGTACCTGGGGGTGTCTATAGGATGCATGTAAAGTAGCGCATGTTTCCCCAAATACTTTTTAGGACAATAACTTGCATATTAACCTTTAAAATTCGCACTTTTGATTTTTCATGTTCGTGTCCCATAGATTTGAATGGTGTTTGCGTGTTCAAACAAATTTTTTGCATGGGTGGTGTTCGGCTTATCCCTATCCCTCATTAAGGCTCGCTATTGGAGGAACGGTTTGACGCCGTTTATTCACCTTCACTTGTATATGTATAGATTTTATATCCAATAAAAGACAGCCATTAATTTCCCGTTGAACACTGAGCTGCAAAGAGCATGATGCTGGCCAGATTGTTTCATATTAAGCATTCTCATTAAGGCCCTGTACACACGATCAGTCCAAACTGATGAAAACCGACTGAGGTTCAGTTTCATCAGTCCAAACCTACCGTGTGTATGGCCCATCAGACTTTTGTCCTTCAGTCCAAAGTTTTAGAACTTGCTTTAAAATCGGACTGATGACCGATCGGTCAGAACCGATAATTTGTACGCAAAAGCATCGGTTCAAAACCCTACACATGCTCAGAATCAAGTCGACGCATGCTTGGAAGCATTGAACTTCGTTTTTTTTCAGCACGTCGTTGTGTTTTACGTCACCGCGTTGGACTCGATCGGATTTTGAACTGATGGTGTGTAGGCACATTAGACCATCAGCCTTCAGTCCGTTTTCATCGGATGGACTGATCGTGTGTACAGGGCCTAAGGCAGTGGTTCTCAACCATTCTAGTGCCGTGACCCCTTGATTAAAATTTCCAAGTTGTGGGGACCCCTAACAGCAAAAAAAAAATTTGTAGCGTGAGTTGTCAGCATCCAAGGCAAGACAAGAAATTTGCGCCCCTAACCCACGGACATTTAGTGCTCCCTGAGTCCCTTCCACTCGTATAGTATTAAAACCCCTTATGGTACATTTTAGAATGTACCACCCTTTCTTTTTGTTCTCCATTCTTTCCCTTTTATCTCTCTCTATCCTAATTTCTTGTGCCCCCCCCCCCCCATCTCCCTCTCTAGCTGTCTTTCTTGTTCTTTTCTTTCTCTCCATTTTTCTTTGTTCCTTCCCCTCTTTTCCTCTCTCTTCCAGGTATTCCCCCTTTTTTTATTCCTTCTTCTTGGTGGGAATGGGATGAGTGGCAATGCTAGGGAGAGTTCTGATCAGCCAACTTGGGTGCTCTTGATCAAGGTCATCTGCTGATCTGAGAACTGTAGTGGGGACTTTTAATGGAAACTATAATAACAGGTAGTGTTACTCACAAAGTCTCTAAATTTGTGGTGTCTCGTAGCAGTGACACCTATGCCGAAATCAGGAGATATGGTCTACTCCAGCCCCTCCCACTTCATATTCCTCACCAGTCAGCTTACCTCTAGTCTCTGCCCTCCAGCCATGCCACAAACTGAATGGCCGCCTGTGAAGTGGCTGACTGGGTGGCCGTGGGCTCCAGGAGCAGCCTGGCTGGGCAGCCACAGGCTCCATGGGCAGCCCTGCTGGGCGGCTGCAAAAAGGATAGGAGAGCAGTGCGGGCTTCAGGAACAGCCCAGGATTTGGTGACCCCTGGAAAATCATAATTCGACCCCCGAGGGGGTCCCGACCCCAGGTTGAGAACCACTGGCCTAAGGGATTCCTTGATCAGTTTGGAT
The DNA here is from genome assembly GCF_905171775.1 of Rana temporaria. Taxonomy (NCBI): domain Eukaryota; kingdom Metazoa; phylum Chordata; class Amphibia; order Anura; family Ranidae; genus Rana; species Rana temporaria. Next base: position 276,843,681 of record NC_053492.1, on the reverse strand, counting down.
TGGACATTTCTAGCGCAAAGACTATTTTTGTTGTATTTTTTGTAATGACATTCATTATAAAAAGACGGTGTCCTAAGATACACATGTTGTTTTAAAGCTAACCCCTTTCTAAAAATTCCTCCTGCATTCATGTCATGATTTTTTTTTTCTCACTGCACACTTATCACAGGCAGGTTTTTAGCAGTATCCATGTGAGATGAGTATTATAGCAAGGCATTTAAAATAAATCAGCAATGTTAATCTACATTTTGCATTTATAGAAAAAGACACCTTTTGATTGCCGATCTTTACAAATCCAAACCTTTCAACTCAGAGATGCATTTTTTGTAATGGACAAATATTCAGCATAATGTTATCATCCCAATACAATATATATGTATTTATTTTGTACATAAATGAACATAAAAGCAGGAAACATTTGGGCTTAGTTAATAAGGCAGTGAGAATGCCAAAGATGAGATGAATAGTGCCTACAACTTTTGCAACCCTTCTTTTTGCCACTACACATTCTGAAAATGTTGCAACTAAGTTTTGGTAGTAAATACAACATAAATCATTAAATTTAGCTAGTACACTACTTAATTTGTGTCATGTGTAAATTGATAAAATAACTGCTAAGAGCTGGAGAGAAATAGAGAGTTTAGAATATAAAAATAAAAGAAACAGTTACCAGTTAGTAGCATGCAGGTTTAATCTTATAAAACTGTTGTAGCAGACCTAAAAGTAGCTATGTGCACTATATTGCTATTTATTTGGACAATTTACTGAAAGCTGATGTTGCGAATCTCATTTCTTGCTCTACTTTCATACCTGGGTAATGCCAAACTTGATGTGAGTTGTAAACTGCAGACAGTGTCTTGTCAACCAATACATTCTCTGGACTGGAACCATTTATATCTGCAATTTCTACAGTGCTGTTCAAATTTTCTATAGACAATGATAAAACAAAATGTTTTACTTGACAAAATAAAGAAGGAAAGAGAAGGAAAGGAACATAGAGAAATGAAAAGAACGGGGGACATAAAAAAATACAATTCAAGATGGTAAGAAAGTAAATGTAAATGAAAGAAAATAAATATAAGACAAAAGAAAAAAAAAAAGAATGTAAGAGACACAGATTATAAAGGGAGAAATTAATACAACTAAGAGAGTGAGATCACATTAGAGACAAGCAACAAAAGAGAAAGAAATATAATGCAAAATAAAGACATAAATGTAAGAAACAAAACCATTTGGAGAGCAAAATGAAAAAGGGATGAATAAGAGAAATAAAAACGATTCAAAAGAAAAAATAAGCAAGAAAATCAAAGTTTTTATTCATTGGATTTTAAGGTATATAACAACTTTATAAATATTAAGGAGAACTGTTAACCCCTAGCCGACCAACCGCCGCAGTTATAAAGTTATAAAGGTGGCAGGTCGGCTCGGCTGCGCGAAATCACGTAGCTATACGTAATTTCGCATTCCAGCCAATTGCGCGCGCCCTCCCCTGGTGCCGACTCACGTTCCCGGTGGGCGCAATCACCACCGGGCACCTGCGATCGCTCGTTACAGAGCGAGAACCGAGAGCTGTGTGTGCTCCCGGTCCTGTCAGGGGGAGAAATGACTGTTCGTCTGTTCATACAATGTATGAACAGCGATCAGTCATTTCCCCTAGTCAGTCCCACCCCCCCTTCAGTTAGAACACACCTAGGGAACATAATTAACCCCTTCCTCGCCCCTAGTGTTAACCCCTTCCCTGCCAGTTTTACAGTAATCAATGCATTTTTATAGCACGGATCGCTATAAAAATGCCAATGGTCCCAAAAATGTGTCAAAAGGGTCTAAATGTGTCCGCCATAAGGTTGCGGTACCGATAAAAATCGCCGTTCGCTGCCATTACTAGTAAAAAAAAAATATTAATAAAAAATGCCATACAACTATCTCCTATTTTGTAGACGCTATAATTTTTGCGCAAACCAATCAAACTCTTATTGCAATTTTTTTACGAAAAATATGAAGAAGAATACGTATCGGCCTAAACTGAGAAAAACTTTTTTTATATACATTTTTGGGGGATATTTATTACAGCAAAAAGTTAAAAATATTCATTTTTTTTCATAATTGTCGCTCTATTTTTGTTTATAGCGCAAAAAATAAAAACCGCAGAGGTGATCAAATACCACCAAAAGACAGCTCTATTTGTGGGAAAAAAAGGACGCCAATTTTGTTTGGGTTTGGGTTTATTTACAACCGCGCAATTGTCAGTTTAAGTGAAGCAGTGCCGAATTGCAAAAAGTGGCCCGGTCATTGACCAGCAAAATGGTTCGGGGCTGAATTGGTTAAAAAGGGAAGATGGCAAACAACTACCGTATAATGACTTCTAAATTTGACACTCAACATGTATGTTTGTTATGTAAACGAGAGGAAATGGCATTAAATAGTTTATACCTTACTTTTTTGAGGTTGCTATAATTACAAATGGATCGTTAATGTCTTTGAAGACAGAATTTGACAATTCTGCTGTACTGAAAATAACTTAATTTTTATGCTTAAGTGAATCATTTTTAAAAAACGAGATGGTGAAAATAAAAAAACAGGGCAGAAGGGACATATATGTTATATTATATGCACACATGCATACGCACAGTATTTGTACATTAAAGAGTAAGACTCTAGAATGCTGGAGCTGGAATACCTTTATGGTTAGGTTATTCATTCTCAATCAGGGGTACATAGCCTGGGTGTACGCATGTTTGTTCATGTAAATTCATTACAATAGTTTGGTCAGCGTGATAATTTATAGACAAAATGTTTTATATAGTAACACAAAAGCATGCTTTGGAGTTGAATTCAGGGTAAGTTATACTATGAAGTGCTTGGTTATTAGATTTATGTCCCATTTACCTAGAAGATTTACAATTACATCAAGAAGTACATTCTATAATACCAATGTGAGTAATATTAATGAACTTTAGGCATCTAGACAACATCACGTGAATGAGCATCTCTCAAAAAAAAAAAAAAAAAAAAACAACCTATGTTATGCATAATAATTTGAAACTGGTTAAAGTTAATTAAAATTGTGGCGTTTTCCTTTTTAAAATTGGTGGGAATAAAAGCCTCATAGCGTTTTTTCAAAAATGTTTTTGCAATTCACCAAAAAACACTGCTACATTAGGTATTTCATCGAAATGTGCAGTATTTATCTCATAAAACCATGCATTATTTTTTCTCATGTAATATCCAGTGGGATAGATACAGAAGAGAAGAATTGGAATCCCTGTCAGTTTTTACTGCTAATAAAGATGTTTAAAACTGTAGCAATATGCTAACCCTGCAGTATATATTTATTCATACAAAAGAAAAAAGGTGATTAGAATACCAGTGAAAAGGAAGCCGATTTCACAGCACCCACATGGTGTATTGAAAATTCAAGTTAGATTTACCGGTAACTTGTTTTCCAGTCTTTCAGGACAGCACCTGAGAGAGTGGCTCCACCCACTAGGAAAACAGGAAATGCCAACTCCAAACAAACTTTAAAAGGAGGCTTATCCCCACTGCTTGTCAGTCGTAGCAGAGTTCCTCCGTTCCAAGCTGAAACACATAATCAGAATATGGTTAGTCACAGCATAAACAAACAAAAAAAGGCAGGTGATTGCTGTCCTTAAAGACTCTTGGAAAACAAGTTACCAGTGAGTCTAACTTGTATTTTTCCTAAATGTCTTTCAGGACAGCATCGGAGAGGATAATCGGAAATTACCAACTAGGGAGGGGACAACAGCCTGCAGGACCTTTCTGCCAAATGCCTGATCACCGGCTGACAAAAGATTCAGTCTGTAATGATGGACAAACGATAGGCAACTTGACCACGTAGCCACCTTACAAATTTGATCTGGGGTGGCACCAGCTTTTTCTGCCTATGTAGTGGCCAGAGCTCTAGTAGAGTGTACTCATATTGCTGGTGGGGGAGACAAACCCATCTGGGAATAAGCTTCTGAAATAGCTGATTTTAGCCATTTAGCAATTGACCCAATTGATGCTTGGCAGCCCTTTCTGTTGCCAGAAAAAAAAAGAACAAATGAAGAGTCCGTAGATCTTCCAAGTAACGTAATAGAATTTCTCACATCCAAGTTATGGAATAAATTCAAATTTTTTCCAGAAAGATTTTAACAAAAAGTTGGCAGGATGATTTCCTGTGACCTGTTATGAACTGACACTACCATTGACAAAAACCCCAGATCTGTTTTAAGTACAATCCTGTATGGGTAAATTAACAAAAAAAATGTTATTTTACTGATAGAGTAGTTCACCGATTCTTCTTGCAGACGTAACCGCAACTAAGAATATCATTTTGAGAGTTAAATTCCTTAAAGAAATTGTCCAGCGGTTCAAAAGGATCTTTTGTGAAGGCTCGCAAAACTGACAGGTCCCATTTAGGAAGATGTTTAGTAGGAGCTGGTCTGGACCTAGTAAAGTGCCTTAAAGAATCTCGTAACCAAAGGAACTGAAGAAATTTGTCTTTCTAGGTATACTCCCAGGGCAGCCACTTGCACTTTAAGACTGCTAATCTCAAGACTTGGTCTGTGCCATTTTGTAGAAATTCCAAAACTGACACAATGGGGGTTTATTTATTAGAGGTAAATCCACTTTGCACTACACGTGCAAATTGCACTTGAAATAGCACTCAGAAGTGCAGTCGCTGTAGATCTGAGGGGGACATGCAAGGAAAATAAAACAGCATTTTAGCTTGCACATGATTGAATAAAATCAGCAGAGCTTCCCCTCATTTCAGATCTTCCCTTCAGATTTACAGGAACTGCACTTCCAAGTGCATGTTCAGTGCAATTTCAAGTGAACTTTCCCCTTGTAGTGCAAAGTGGATTTGCCTTCCGTAAACAACCCCCAATGTCCTCTATGGCAGTGGTCATCAACCCTGTCCTCAGGGCCCACCAACAGGTCAGATTTTATGTATTACCTTAGAGAGATGCATACTAGAATACTGCAATCCCTGAGCAGCAAATTATATCACCTGTGATGCATTTCAGTTATCTTGCAAACCTGGCCGGTTAGTGGGCCCTGAGGACAGGGTTGATGACCACTGCTCTACGGTTCAGTTTGACGAACACCACCAAAAGTTGTAGACTCTCCAAAAACTATCATAAATCTCTCTAGGTTACTTTCTTTCTACTGGTGAATAAAGTGGATACTAGTGGTTCTGACCATCCTTTGTTCCTTAACAGCTGCTCCTCAGATACAAGGCAGTGAGGCTTAGTCTGGCTATATCCGGGTGGCCTTGAAGTAGCAAGTTCTGTCTGAAAGGAAGCTTCCAGAATGGTTTGACTGTCATTTGTAGAATGGTGGAAAACCAGGCTTTTTTCAGCCAGAACAGAGTAATCAGAATTACTAACATGTTTTCCTTTTGTATTTTTCCCCAATACCAGTAGAATTAGCTGAAAAGGGGGATGGGGCATAGCCCAGTTGAAAGTTACAGGGATGTGCTAAGGCGTCCCATCCCTAGTGAGTCACTGTCTCCGTTTATGTCTGTCTGAGGTTTCTCGGCTGTGATCCCAAACCTTTATGAGAAAACTCTGGAGGGACCTGAAATGGAGCCTCACCCATTGAATGGCCGGAATTGTCGAAGTCAATGTTCCCAGGGCTGACCTAACCTGATTGATACCTCCTGGTTTGTTTGTAGCATGGCTGCTACATTCATGACCTTGTTTTTCTTTTCTTCTGGAAGAAAAATCCTTTGTTCTAAAGAATCTATTTGATAAACTAGAAACTGAACTTGCTGAGCTGGATTGAAATTCGATTTTTGAAGGTTCACAATCCAGCCCAAGGCTTGCAAAGAACTGCGGGCCTTGGCCAGGTCTACTTGAAATTTTTCTCTGATAGGGGCAAAGGAGAGGAGGTCATCCAGATAAGGGATTATCACAATTCCCTGCAGACTGAGAGAAACAAAAGCTTCCGCCATAATTTTTTTAAAAATTTGTGGGACGGACGAAAGACTAAAAGGGAGGGCCATGAATTGTAGATGCAGCACATCCTTCCCCATATTTACTGTCAGCCTGTGGAACTTTTGAGACTGAGAGGCTATAGGCACATGCAGGTATGCATTTCTTAAATCGATTGATGCCATGAAGCATCCCTTGGTTAAGAGATTTCTGACTGGAATCCATGCAGAATCTCCTGTATCGAACTGACCTGTTTAAAGGTTTTAAGTCCAGAATGAGACAAATGGTTCCCAATGGTTTCTTTACCATGATAATATGGGAATAGAAACCCTGATGACGTTCCTCTGGGAGATACCTGAATCACAACCCACTGTTGCATCAGATCCACTAACAGGTTCTTCATGGCTAGGGCTTTTGTTGTGTCCCTTGACAGGTTTGTTGCAAAGTATCTTTCTGGAGGAAGATCTGATAACTATTTTGTATCCCTGGGCCAGCATGTCTAGAATGGGTTTTCTGTCAGGCTTGCTCAGTGAGGAAGGCATTTCTGAAGCCATCCTTCCACTGGCAATGACAAGTCATTGCGATGTATTGGTTGGTGCAGGAGAATGGAAAAAACGACATTCCCACTGCCGTTGCCCCTTTGTGCTGACCAATTCCTTCTCTTCTCTTGGGGCTTATTGCCTTGTTCCTGAGTTTTTTTTAGGTCTAAAAAGCCGCTTAACTGGCTGCTTTTTAACAGGAAAAGTTTATTTTTTATCAGCTGTCCTATCTAGCACTGAATCTAGATCAGGACCAAATAAGAGCTCTCCCATAAATGGGATCCTACACAATTTACTTTTGGATGCTGCATCTGCCAGATCTTTAGCCATACGGCTCTCCTGGCTGAATTAGGTAAGGCTGTGGATCATGCTGACATCCTTATTGATTCTGCAGACATGTCCGCAATGTAAGGCACAGCTGCTGCTAGGGCTGAGAAAGAGTCAAGTATCTCTTTCTTGGGTGAATGCGCCATAATGTGGGCTTTTAGCGGATTTAGCCAGAATGCCATGTTTCTAGAAACGCAGGTAGTAGCCATAGCCGGTTTGAGATTGCCCATGATAGACTGCAAAGCCTTTTTAAGCTTTTGATCCTACCTTATGTCCATGGGATCTTTTAATATTTCCAGGTGTTTGAATGCCAAGTCGGTTGATCTTGAAACTTGGGAAAAGGCCGTGTCCAATTTAGGAACTTTTTTCCAAAGCACCTCTGGGTCTTCATTGAATGGAAAGCATCTCTTGGGGGAAAAAGACTTAGTTAGACTTACCGGTGACAGTATTTCTAAGAGCCTTTCAGGCCAACCTTGGAGAGAGCGCAGCTCCACCTCTTAATTAGGAAACACATGCTGATCTATAAAACCCTCCTCTTCCACCATGGCCTCAGTTATTGTGGTCTGACTCTCTGGAAGATAAAGCACAGAAAACCACAACACCATGATAGACTTATAACTATTACTTTAACATACATTTAGGGAGGGAAATAGCGGTTGTCCTGAAAGGCTCTTAGAAATACTGTCACCGGTAAGTCTAATTAAGTCTCTCAACTCGCCTTTCAGGACAACCTTGGAGAGGATAAAACAAGTAACTTACCCTAGGGTGGGACTACTGCCTGCAGTACCTTTCTGACAAAGGCTTGATCTGCGGCAGACAATAGGTCCAACCTATAGTGTCTGAGGAACGTTGAGTTGTTGGACCAGGCAGCCTTGCAAATCTGCTCTGGTGTAGCACCGGCCCTTTCGGCCCAGGAGACTGCAGTTGATCTTGTTGAGTGTGCAACGATGCCTGAGGGAGGCAACACTCCTTTGGCTTTATAGGCTTCTGTAATTGCGAGTTTAGGCGATCTTCCTAGCGTACTTTTGGGCGCTTTTTCCCCCTTCCGTGGACCTGAAAATGTTATGAAAAGAGCATTTGATTTTCTGAATTCTCTAGTGACTGAAAGAAACTGCAACAGACACCTTTTCACATCTAAGGTGTGAAACGCTTCTTCTCCAGCGTTAGAAGGATTTGAAGAAAAAGTGAGTAAAACCATTTCCTGCGACCGATGGAAATTTGATGACACTTTTGGAAGAAAGGCGGGATCCGTCTGAAGGATCACTCGGTCTGAAAATATTCTTAGAAAAGGTTCAGTAATGGCCAGAGCTTGGAGCTCACCAACTCTTCTTGCTGAAGTAATGGCCACTAAAAAAACTGGTTTTGAGAATTACATTTTTCAAAGTAGTATCTTCTAAAGGTTCAAATGGAGCTCCCGTTAATCCTTGTAAAACAACTGATAAGTCCCAACTAGGAAAACTTTTGGGGGTCACTGGTCTGTTTCGTGCAAGTGCCCTAAAAAAGATAAAAATCAAGGGTTCTCTGGACAGTTTTTTCAAAATAAACAGAAAGAGCCGCTACCTGCGTTTTTAAGGTACTGGCTGCAAGTCCTTTTTCCATTCCCTCATGGAGAAATTCAAGAACTGAAACCACACTCTTGGTTTGAAAAACTTTTGAAGAACACCAAGAATTATATTTCTTCCATTCTTTTAGGTAAATAGATCTAGTTTCCTCCTTGCTGCTAGACAGTAGAGTCCTTACTACTTTGTCGGACAAACCTTTGTTTTTTAGAATGTCTTCTTTAGAAACCAAGCGCTTAGGTGTAACCTGTCTGTTTCTGGATGACACACTGAGCCCTGTGTTAGAAGGTCCTTCCTGGACGGTAAACTTCCATGGAGGTTTTTACAGCCAGATTCAATACGGTTGCAAACCAATGCCTTTTTGGCCAAAAGGGAGTAATCAGAATGAGGTTGTTTTTTTCTTCCCTGAATCTCCTTAAAACTAACGGGATTAGGGAAAAGGGGGGAAAAGCGTAGTAATCCCATGGATGGGCTAGAGCATCTATGCCTATCGCTTGGTCTCCTCCGTGGAGAGAAAATAACTCTTGGACCTTTGCGTTTTGTAGGCTGGCAAAAAGGTCCACTTGAGGATGCCCCCATTCCTTGGAGATCATGTTGAATATCTCCTGATTCAGACTCCATTCTTCTTCTATTACTCTCCTTCTGCTCAGAAGGTCTGCTAGCAGGTTTTGGGACCCTTTTATGTGAATTGCTGACAAAGAAGTCACATTTAGCTCCGCCCATGACAACAACTGGTTTGCTAATTCCATCAGACCTTGGCTCCTGGTCCCGCCTTGTTTTGTCACATAGGCTACTGCTGTTGTGTTATCTGACAAGACTTGTACATGACGACCCTTCAGCATCTGTTGAAAAACCAGGAGACCCATAAAAATGGCTTTTAGCTCTCGCCAATTTGATGACCTCCTTGCCTCCACTTTGGACCAAGACCCTTGTGCGGTTTGCCCGTCTAGGTGAGCTCCCCATCCCCAAGAACTTGCGGCTGTTGTCAGACGCCTGTCTAAAGGGAGGACCAATGAGAGACCATTCAACAGATTGGAAGGATCCCTCCACCACCAGAGGGCCCGTTTTACTCTTGATGTTGGTTTGAAATGTTTTCCAGCGATTCCTGGTGAGACCACACTTGTATGATGTTCCTCTGTAGGGGTCTGGGATGTAATCTCGCCCATTGGACGGCAGGAATCAAAGCCATGAGCTGGCCTAGAACTGCCATGGCTGCCCGTATAGACACGGAGAGATTCGTGTGGATCAGACTCACTGCGACATTGATTTTCTCTATCTTTTCTTGAGGGAGAAACAACTTCTGGAGGACTGAATTGATGGTGTAACCGAGAAACCTTGTCACCTGTGCAGGGTCTAGTTTTGATTTCTCCAGATTCAATAGCCACCCTAGGCACTTGAGATGAGACTGACACTTTGTCACCAGCTGATCTTTTGAATCTGCAAAAAACAGGAGGTCGTCCAAATATGGAACAACCGAGACCCCCCTCAGCTTCAGAGGTTCTAAGGCTTCTGCCATCACCTTTGTGAAAATCCTGGGGGGGGGGGAAGAAAGGCCAAACGGCAGAGCCCTGAATTGTAGATGCCAGATTGAAGTCCCTAGGTTGATTGCCAGGCGAAGAAACCTTTGGGAGTCTTAAGCTATTGGCACATGTAGGTAAGCATCTCTTAGGTCCAGAGAAGCCATGACGCCCTCTGAAGCAGTCATCCAATGACGAAACGCGTCAGGGCATGACGCTAATCCAGTGACCAAACAGACTGTACGGCCCCTGGGACCAGGAACAGGAGAGGAGGCTTTTTACAACAGCTGCACTGTTCGTCCAGGAGGGATACAGGCACAGTACTGGCACTATACTTATTTACTTGTCACTTTTAACATTATGGTACGCATATTGTATTGGGGGATGTGTTTGGGGGCTCAATAAACCTGTGTTTTAAAAGCAATATCACACTATACGAGTTCCTTTCATTATATGTGACGACGGTTTGATTGGACATAATACACATTGGCTGGTGGAGAGTGCAGTATCCAGGAGACATACAGAGATATTTATCCAAGGCTTTATATTCCCATATTTGTGGTGAGTGCATCCCCATAAGGGGAGTCATATTCCCCCCATGTGGTGAACGCCCCCTCTGGTGAAAGGAGCACTAATTAAGGATCTTTCGCTTTATTCATCCACTTGCACTGTCATCTGATTCCCTATATGGATTTGGACATATAGAAGTGTTTCAGACGTTGGTCTGAAAGCAGCGCTGCTACAGCTATTTATTGAACTTTGGACTTCTGTTTTAAAGTTATTTATTTATCTGTTTATTTTATTAAGCCATGAAGTACTCCGGTGTTAATAACTTCGTAATGGAATGGATAGTGTCCATACGAAAGTGCTTGTACCTTATTGACTTGTTCAGGATCTTCAGATTCAGGATAAGGCCAAATTTGCCTGAGGGCTTTTTTACTAAAAATATGTGGGAGTAAAACCCTCTTCCCTCCTGATGTTTTGGGACCTGGACAATAACTTCCTGTTGGATCAGATCCTTTAACAGGCTCATCCTTGTGGAAGCTTTTTCCTAAATCCCTTGGTAGGGCTGTCACATAAAACCTGCAAGAGGGGCATTCTGAGAACTCCAGATTGTACCCTTGTGCAATAATGTTTTTTACAAAGGAACTTTTGGCCAATTGGTTCCATTGAGAAAAGAAAGCGGACAATCTTCCCCCCACAGGAGTCAGATTGTCACTTATCTTTTGGGGTTTGATCTTGGGGGGGGATCTGAAAATAATTCCTCCTCTTCCCCTACCTCTTTGAGGAACCCAGCGTTTTTTGTTCTCCTCACTATTTTTGTAGGTTTGTTGAAAAGAACGAAAATTCTTCCTAACAGGTTGTTTCTTTTTGGCAGGGAAAGCCTTTTTGTCGGCTGTTCTGTCCAAAACTTTTTCTAGATCTGGCCCAAAAAGTAAATCCCCTGCAAAGGGTAAACCGCAGAGTTTAATTTTAGAGGCCATGTCCCCTGTCCAGGTTTTAAGCCAGACTGCACGCCTGGCTGAATTTACCAAAGCAGAAGATCTAGCTGCCATCTTGATTGATTCAGCTGATGCATCAGCCATGTACCTGACTGCATTTAAAATCAGGGGAAAGGAATCCAAGAGATCATTCCTTGGTGTGCCTGCTTCTACATGGCTCATCAGTTTTTCTACCCAACACTCCAGGTTCCTTGCCACCACTGTGAAAGTCATAGCGGGTTTTAAGACTGAGTGAAGCAGAATCCCACGCTTTTTTCAGGAGGGAGTCTGCCCTTTTATCCATGGCGTCCTTCAGAACCCCCATGTCCTCAAAAGCGAGGTCCGAGCGTCTTGAAACCTGAGAGAAAGCCACATCTACTCGTGGATTTTTGTTCCAAACCTCTGACTCCTCATCTTCAAAGGGGAACATTTTCTTCAGGCTTTTAGAAAAGAAAGTGCCCCTCTCAGGGTCCTTCCACTCTTTTTTGATAGCATCCGATACCACTTTGTGGACTGGGAACACTATGTTTGGACTCATCCAGCCCCTGGTACATTTTATCATGGAGGGATAATTGTACTTTTTCCTCCTGAGTAGTATAAATTGCATTAAGCAGGTCGTCCACTTCATCTAAAGAGACTTTGTATCTGGAACTCCTGCTATCTTCTTCCTCATCTGAATCTCTGACAGAGAAAAGAGTACTTGTCCCCTCATCCCCAGAATCCATAACCTCTGGCTTAGAGGTGGAGGCTTTTGGGCTAGGTGGTGAGGTTTAGTTTGTACTTTCGGTTTCTGAACCAACAAGGTTTGTGAGCTCTTGTACAGAAGAAAACAGGTCTTTATACTGCTGGGATGTCTCCTCTTCCAACAATACCCTAATACAGGTTTTACACATTGCCTTCTGCCATGTATCCCTAAGAGGATTCTTGCAGGAAGGACGCTTTCTTTGGGGTGGTGTTTTTTTAGCTTTAGGTTTTTCCTAAAGAAACACACAGAAAAAACAGAGGATATTTCACTTAAAGATTTTACTATTCAGTTTTTATTAAAAGAAAAAACCTCCACAGCTGAGAAAGAGAAAAGAGAGACCATATATAGAAACAAACCTCACCACCAACATTTGAAAAAACGAAGTTACCTCAGACCGTCCAGATACAGGCTCCTTAAGGAGGACAAACAATAAACCAAAGTCCATAAAGTAAGAATCAAGGCACCACTGTATCTCTCTTACCTGGACTTGAGCGGTGTCTAGGGCGCCTGCATCCGCCATTACTGCCGACCCTTCCTCCATCCTTAACAGAAGGCGCAGCGGGGACCATCCGGTTTCAAATATCCCGGGTCCTGCGTCATCAGCGATGGCCGGACTCGGAAGATGCCGCTCAGTAGGCCCGGCCCCTGACCTCTGCATTCCAGGCAGTGTGAACCAAGCACCACCACACCCCTACAGGAGACCGCGCTGCTGTGCGTGATGTCACCTGCCTGCCAGGACCCAGAACCGTAATGCGGACGAGAAACTGCAGCTGCAGAACATACCGCCTGGCCACCTGAGCCAAAAATCTGTGGACTCCAGGCACCCAACGTTGACCTCCTGTAGAGCCTTTGCTGCCACTGAGCATGGAGAGGCCGAGGACTCCAGAACACCCCCCGTTCGTTTAGGGGAGACTGGGATGGCCACTGCATGCCAAGCAGCAGAAATTTTCAAGACAAAAAAAGGTAAGCTTTCCCCCTCCAGCCTTGGAGAGAGTGCAGCTCCCCTAGGTTCACAGCATGCGCTTCCACCATGGCAGAGGAAACACAATAACTGAGGCCATGATGGAAGAGGAGGGTTTTAAAGATCAGCATGTGTTTCCTAATTAAGAGGCGGAGCTGCGCTCTCTCCAAGGTTGTCCTGAAAGGCGAGTTGAGAAAAGTTTCTCTGGATACACCCATTTTTTTGATGGCTTCAGAGATCACTGAATGCACGGGGAAAGTCCGACATTTCGTTTCACCAAGCCCTGCGTACATTCGGTCATGTAGCGATATTACTTCTCTTCATCTAAAACCAAGGTTGCATAAACTGCTTTTAACAGACTGTCAACTTGTTGTAAGGACAGTTTGTATCAAAGGTGCATCTTCTGCCCCTTCCTCCTCCTATTCCTCCTCTTACTTGGAGTGAGAGGGGAAATGCTCCTCTTGGGTAGGACCACCAGCTTCAGCCTCCCCTGTTGGGATTAATTGTAAACCCTGAGAGGATCCTGAGGTAGGGGGCTGACTCCGGGATGGTGCAAGAGAAGTGCAAAAAGATTGCATGGTAACATCTAGCTCTTTGTTAACTGAGGCAAATAAACGCTGCATGCAGAAGACGCTTCTTCCTTAACTAATGCAAGTTTGACACAGTCTTCTTCCAACCTCAGGTAACTGTTTTACCTGAGGGACATTTCTTTTTGCTCATTGGATCAGAACTTAGCCTGCCAAAAAATGACAAAAAACACAAAAGCATCTCAGCGAGTCAAACCTGCCTCCTACCAGTCTCACCACAGGTGCACAGGTAGTACAACAGCCAACTCCATGTGCCCAGACAGGCCCCAGCCACCAGGGAGAAAAAAAATGAAAGAAAGAGGAGAGGCACCACAGAATTCAGGGCATACCCCTCCATACTATATTACCTGGGCCTTGTTGGTGCCTGTCCCACTTGCCACAGAATCCATAGTGGTTCTGTGCTTGCATGTCATTTAGAACGCCGGTTCAGGAGTCCATCAGTGCCGCTGTGCCAGACCGGAACCGGAATATAAGCACCAGATCTGCTCCTCCCCTTGTTTGTTTTACAGAATGCCCTCAGAGCTGTAATATCCTGTTTGTGTGTTAGGCTCACTAATTTTCCCAGAAGTCTGCAGTTAGGATACCATATACAATTTTCAGCATCTTCGGCTGTAGGAATATAATTTGGAGAGATATTCCGTAAGGGTTAACTACTTCCAATAGGATACAGACAATGAATGTTTTCTCATCAGAACACCAAAGTGCATTGTCTTATTAAAATTAATGCAATGCCCCCATTCAAAATCAGATTCCAAAAGAAAACTATTTCTTCAGAGCAGAAATCTAAAAGTTTGAGAAAATCTATGTAATGTACATTGATCACGCAGGGGGGATTTTTTTTCTCAAAGTTGGAGTTACGCTTTAACCTTACCTGGTTGTTCTTACATTGGCTACTATACACTCCCTGCAGACAAAAAGCATTTACCCATAGAGTACAGACCCCATTTTTTATTACACATCCCACTTTGCGTTTTCTGTTATTCCTTACCACAGCTTACAGGCGACTTAACTGTTTACTACTGCCATGCGTGCGTATGTTTCTGAGGACCACAGGACCACCATGATCTCCCACAACCTTACACACAAGTGAATTAGATCACCTTCATGTACTCTGAATTCCAACTCTTTAACAAGACCCTACTTACAAAAATATGCCATATTATTTGTCCCCCCCCCCCTTGGACATCCAGAGATTTGAATCCCCACCGTCAAACTGAGAAAACAGTATGAATGCTTTCTTGCCTGAAACCACATACATGAGTTTCTTCTGGTATGTGGGATTAGATTGCCATTTCCTTTAAACCCTAACATAATAACCCTTTTTCGATGTCACGCTTGTTGGGGCTACCAATTATTCCTGTTTTTATTCCACTAGCGCAATTTTAATTTGTCTGACCTGGTCCATCCAGAATCTTCATTGACTGTTCAGTTCACCACCCCAAGTGATTAATATTGTCTTATAAGATGCTGTACTCATACATACTTCCCTCATTTCAACAGTATCTATGTTAATACATATTTTATTGCTTTCATTCAAGGTCTATTTTTGAACTTCTGATATAAAAACTCATGATATCTAAACTCATACTCGACCAACTTTGTGGCCCTTCTCCATGGGCTTACTCATGACTGCTTTAAGTCTTCTCCTGAGGAAAAAATTTTTTCTTACATTTATATCTACATGTGTTCTCACATTTATACTGTAGTTGTAGATACCCGTTTGTTAATAGGAGGTAATGATGGCCCTTCAAAACCTTCCTATTTCAAACAATTTCTAATCTCTACAGTGGTAGAACATAGCCTACATTTGTGGGCTAGTGATTAACATAATTCATTATTAATTCTGCTGGTCATTCCATATATGGTAAATTCCTCCCCAATGTAGCAAACCTTTGTCCAACAAGTTGCACTCTACTTATATATGGCCATCCCTTATGGGTTAAAGATACACTTATAATAACTCGACCTTTACTATGTGCATATTGATGGTTACCTATGTTAATGAACCTACCTAATATTCGTCTTGGCTATAGAAAAACCTGTGCTTTGGGGGCTCCTATATGCTCAATATGTATAGTATTTTTTTAACCACCTGCAGGCAGTGATTTATATGGTGATACTGAACTTCTCTATACCCTCAAATTCTCTGCACCTTATATACACTCCTTTTGGTTGTTTCACTATGGCTTCCTAGGGTCACGATCCCTATAACCTCATCCGGTGCTAGATCTTTCATTCATTTTTCTACGCGTTTTCCAGCACCACTAGTTTGGCAATTATAAAAAATAAATAACTAGTAGAGGTCTCCCAGCACTAGTTACCTCTTGTGGTTTTTAGGCACATCCAATCCATTTGGATTGGCCAACATCTTGCAAAGGATATTTTGACTCTTCTCCATTCCCTAATAATGTCTTTATTGGTTTGCGCACTAAAGTATCCAAATATTAAATCATAACTGCCTTAGCACTGCCATAAAGGAGGATAGACCTCACTTTTCCAAGAAACTCATTTTGGCCATGACCATCCACCACACACTACTATACATAAAATAAAATAGGATAACATAGTTCAAACTCCCTAGAAAAGTCAAATGGAGTCTTTAAATCATTGTAAAGCATTAGTCCTATCTTCAAAAGTTTACCTTTCTGGTATTCTTTGGACTATACTTTTCAATAAGGCTATTAGAGTAGCAAACATATACTTACCTAACACATTTCAAACACCCATATGGCTAAATATTTGCAAGACTTAGAAAATTACTCAGACTACATTATGCTTGGCAGAAACATAAATCTTACTCTAGATCTGTATCTCAGCTCTTCTTTTGGCAAGTTACACAATTCTGTCTCCAATATATGGAAGCTTAAACTAAAATGTGATTAATCCAGACTTATAGGCACACTTTATACCCCCAAGATAAAAAATGTCATGTGTTTCACGCCATTATAAAATGCATAGAGCCAGGATTACTAGATTTTTGCTTCCCAAACTCTTGCTTGTCCTCAGATTAGTTTTGCTCCTAAATGTTGGTCAGACCGCTATGTCACAGAGCTTAAAACTACATGCTTCAACTTAATTTAAGACCAAGGTTTATTCACTAAAAAGACAATAGGCTGTTCACATTGCAATGGAACTTTCACTTTGAAATGGAATTTTCCCTTAGTATAATGATTGAGGTGAAGCTCTGATGACTTTCATCTTTAAATCATTTGCAAGCAAAGTGAATTTGCATTTAGTAAATCATCCCTTATGCTTTCAGCAACATTTTTCCCACCATTAATTGAAAGGGGCTAAAATGCATCCTTTGTGGTATTCTCATTTTCCATGGATCTATGAATTCTATTAAAATGACCAACACAACAATTATCTTCCCTCTTCCAAAAACCTAAGACCTCCAACATTGAACCTTCAATGACAACAAACTGAAAATGGAACTCTTAAGATCCTTGGACCTCACTTACTGCCCAAAGCCAAATGCTTTGACTGGCCACCGCTAGTCAACACCACCATTAAATGTTGAGACACCTTGTCCCTCTTTTTTTCTATCCTCTATTCCAATCTCATTAACTCATTTATCAGACACATCTGGTTTGAGTTACAACTAGAGTTGAGCAGACACCTGGACGTTCGGGTTCGATGGGTTCGGCCGAACTTCGGAAAAAAGTCCGGGTTCGGGACCCGAACCCGAACCCGAACCCCATTGAAATCCATGGGTACCCAAACTTTTCAGTACCAAAATGTCTCTAAAAAAAATAATGGAAAGGGCTAGAGGGCTGCAAATGGCAGCAAAATGTTGGTAAGAGCATGGCAAGTACTCTGCAAACAAATGTGGATAGGGAAAGAACTTAAAATAACATAAAAAAAATCTTGACCTAGTTATAGAAGAACACTAGCTAAAGTGTTTATCTCACATGTACAGATATGGAGGAAACACTGCAAACACTGGAGGAAACACTGCACTTTCAGTTGATACATAGGGAAGAGCAGAGGGGTTGGTTTGCAGAACTGGGAGAAGATCCTTCAATTTAAAACACAATAGATCTTTTAAAAAATATTTTGAAATATAATAGATAAAAATCACACCCACACTTAAAACCAAATCTGAAAACATTATGAAATATTAAACTTTCAGAACAAGTTGATACATCTAGAAAACTTCTTGTTCTAATAAATCAAAATGAATGCATTTTTATATCGGATTTGTTACCAGGAACAGAGATGGCTCTCAACATTATACCTTTGGGAAACATGTATGTAAACAAAAAAAAATGTAGATCTACCTAGAACAGTACTAATGTAGCAGATTATTCTTTTAGCGTATCATTTGAAATCACAAAAAAAATATTGCAAGAATCCTCTCCTGAACTACTTTAAGAACAAGATAAAATAAATTAAAACAATTTTCTGAGTTTTAAATTGTAAATGATGTTAAACTTCACATTATCATACAAAATTGTGATTGTAAAGTCTTGTTTAAAAAAATAAAAAAAAATAACAAACATGGTATACTTACCTGCCCTGTACAGCGGTTTTGCACAGCGCAGCCTCTTCTGGGCTCCCTCTTCACTGCTCCTGGCCCCTCCTTCCTCTCGAGTGCCACCACAGCAAGCAGCTTGCTATGGGGGCACCCAAGCCGAGATGCAGCTCTGTGTGTCCATTCAGACACAGAGCTGCCATTCAGTCCCACCCCTCTCTCTCCCGATTGGCTAACTGACTTTGCTTTACAGCTGTGGGAGCCAATGGCGCTGCTGCTGTGTCTCAGCCAATCAGGAGGGAGAGTCTTGGATGGCTGAGGGACTTGTGGACATCGCTGGACAGACATGGGGCTCAGGTAAGTATTATGGGGTGCTGGGGAGGCTGCTACACACAGAAAACCTTTTATGTTAATGCATACAATGCATTAAGATAAAAAAAACTTCTGACTTTACAACTCCTTTAAAATTGGAAACAAAAAAAGGTTGCGTGTCTATACTTTATTTTATTGATTGATTTTTATGATAAAAAAAAATGTGCGCAAGATATTGTTTTCAAAAATGCATACTGCACATTGTAAGGATACACAATTATAAAGCAAATACACTTCCGGAACGTATGTAAAAATACAACGGATCTGCAGGTTTAGGCCAAGTTCACACTGGAGCTCTAGCTTTGGCCACAGCATTGGTGTATTCTTGATTTTCATGTGTCTTACCCATGTTTTTAGCCACTTTCCCATAGACTTCTTAGGTTGCAAATGTTGTCATGTTTTCTAAAAGTGCACTAAATATGTAAAAAAACAACTATTCAGTCTCAAGGAGTGTAAGAGGACACGGGACCAAACAACGAGATTGGAGAAGAAGCGGTTTAACCTTAAACAGATTATAAAACAGCATCCCCACTATTCCCTTTTACTACCATTTGGTACAATATTGCTACAATTTAGGGCTGTAAAATTTGTAAGCCTTTAAATCAACCTGTGCCATTTTCATTACTATACTGGTGTGTTTCCTGTACTCTCCAAGCTTCCACTCTGTGACCTGATTACAAGCACTACAAGAGACATTTAAGTATTACTCCAGGGCTGCAATAGACTGTGCTGTGTACAGTGTCTCTGGTAACTGCCTGCTTGGGTCTGAGGGCTGCAACCTTGGAGTTGTCAGCAGCAAAACTGTGTTGCTACCGCTGTTTTACAGAATAGACATATGTAAATTATTATATTTTAAGACCATGTGTTTTAGAAGCATGCCATGCCTATGGATATGCTAATGAACCTGTTGGGTCGTTTTATAAAGCTCCTACAGGATATAATGTAGCAGGGAATAGGGAGAGGGAAATTGGACTTTGAACAGGCTATGTGCTCAGACAAAAGACACTTGTTCTGGAGACAGAGGACAAGGCCGTTTTTTTTTTTTTTAGACTTTTTAGGAAACGGATGTTTTGTGCTGGACTCTGGGCAAGCCATGTAAAGATGCCTTCAATAGGAAACCCATGTTAAATATGATTGATTAGTTAAGCCAATTAGTATACTTATGCCAATCACATAAATTGTACATGCTTTTTTGCTAGAAAGGATAGTTAGTGTGTGCATGTTGTAGGCATATTTTGAAATATTTTGTATGGTATGAATTCGGTATCCTGCAGTTGTATGTGCAGTTTTTCTGATTAGTAACTGCATTAATACACCACGGAGTTTGAATTGCTTCCTTGGCTTATACCACAAAGTAACCTTAAAAGATACTAAGCAAAACAATTGGGGGCTTGCAGCCTGGATTTACGCTGAAGCCCAACTGAAGCAAACCTGTTCTCTGTTTTCTGTTGCTTGTGCTAAGGAAAATGCTGAATTCTCCGTTTAGGAAAAGCAAGGCTACAGAGGTTTCCTGTGTCCAGGAGGAGGGCTGCACCCTGCCTACCTAAACCAGAGACAGTAACTGGATGTCTGTTGCAAAGGAGCTTGCTAGGTATGATGCTTCTTTGAATAGAGCCTTAACATGTTTCCTCAGATTTTAGTCTTAAATGTTTTGGGTTTAGGAACGGAGAGATATGGGCAGTTGCTGTGTTTCGTTTTAACTTCCTGCATGCACTATATACTGAAATTGAAAAGAGAAAAATGGCAGATGTAGAAAGACTTGCTAAAAGAGCATTTTATTTTGGCGACTTAGTGTTTGGAAGACACAAAGCAAGGCAAGAGATTTAAAAAGTAGGGCACTCAAAGGCAAATCTGCAGTAGTTTCAAAAATTGTTTAAACACCTGTAGACAAAGCTGAAGATTTGAATGAGTTGTGTGCAGCCCTCATAAACAAGTCTAATAATTTCCTAACAAAAGGACAAGAGCGCGATGTCCAGCTGACAGGAAGAGACAACAAAACTAAAGGGGTAAACGAACGAGGAAAAATTGACCCAATACAGGATAACATAAAAATAGGAAGGATTTTTCTCTTTCTTTTCCTTCTCTTTTTCTGTCTGCATCCCATATAGCAGTGTTCCCCAACCCCTGGGCCGCGGACCGGTATCGGTCCGTGGATCAAACGGTACCGGGCCGCCCGAGGAACTTTAAATAATTTCACTGTGGCGGCCGAGGCGCAGACCATTGCCCTACCGAGCCCGCCCATTGTGTGACAATAACAAATGAAAATTCGCTATTGTTACACTGATCCTCCTCCTGGCCAATCAGGGAGCGGGTCCTCCCGCTTCCTGATTGGCCGAAAGGCCAAGGAGGAGGCGCCGCGGGAGGACTGAGGACTCGAGGTCGGAGACGCGGGGACTGAAGAGAAGCTGCCGTGAGGTAAGTGCACAGAGGAAGTGGGTGAAGGGAATCACAGTGTGTATTTCATGTCCCCTACCTAGTGGTTCTTGCATCATACAGCCTACTATAGTACAGGGTTTGCTCAGGCAACCGGCCTGGGGTCACGTTATGCTAGGTCTTGCTAATAAGAAATACGGTGGCTTCCCTGTGTGCTTAGGGGGTAATGTGTCAAGTCACAAAGTATAATACATGCTCAGCATTAAAGGAGAAGTTTGGGGCTCACAAAAGAACAAACATGCATACTCAACCCATGCTGCAGCATCGGTCCAACCGTCTTGTTGCAAAGAAACAAGCTCAGGGTTCTCATTGATTTGGCATTGTGGTGAGTTAAATAAAATAAATCACTTTATATTCATTTTTTGGTGTAGCTGTATTTTATTTTGAAGGCATGTTTAAATACAATTAAATTAAAATTAATAAACCAAAACAAGCGGGCCACGGAAAAATGATCAAACGTTTACCGGTCCGCGGCGATAAAAAGGTTGGGGAGCACTGCCATATAGGACTTAGAGGAAGAATCACTGGCTCTGTGTTTGTGTCTCTTTTCTACCTCCATTAACATATACCTCTTCTTGTAAGTATTATCTTTAGAGACTTTGTCTGCTTGGTAATCTCTGTGGTCCAATCTTTTGGTCCTCATAGATTGATTTCAAAACATTTGATCTCACCTTGATATTTTCTCATGGTCTTGTGTTATGTTCTCTCATCCATCAGTCGCTTATCAGGCTCATATAGCCTCTTTGTGACCGTCCTCGGAACGTTGTGTTGATCCAACCCAGGGTCTATATATCCCTCCAAGCGCCCGGCATTGTGGTGTCTGTGGGTAAGCCTGTTTTGTCTGCCCCCTCTCTTTGGAGTACCCCCTGGCCACCTGCCACATGTTTATGTAACCCATATTTTTATGTATTGTCTTTCAGTCATTATGTATGGCCAATTAGATTTTTCTTTCTCACTTAGTTATAAACATTTTTGAACGGATTTGAGGTAGGAAGGTAGTAAGCCTTCACCCTACTGGCATTCTGTAGTCACTGTTTTGGGGTTTGGCTAGATGAGACAAAGAGGAAGTTACTGTTTGGCTTCCCCTTGTAACCTGTCCAGTGCTTCTTGGGATATTATTTTTCTTCTTGTGGACGTTCCCTTCACCTACGAAAAATCCTCTTTTGTGGAGGTTTACGTTTCTCTTCATGAAGGTTTCCGGAACATGGGAATATACATCTTGGATGCAGTGTACCGTTTTCAAGTCTTCATCCAAATAGCCCGCCTGTCTGCCACGGCTAGACCCCCTGATCTCGCTGCCAGTTTAACCAGTTCTGAGGATGCATCCGGTATGTAATGGACCACCTTGGAGAGGATTGGTAGGGTTTTCAGAATTTCTTCCCTGGCCACTTTAGCCCTGAGCCTTGTTTTGAGATTTGGTGTTTAGATGTTAAAAAAATGTGGCTAGTGGAATGGCGACAAACATTTACACCGATAAAAATCTTCATAGGTGATGTATAAAAAAATTCTACAGGTTGCATGTTTTGAGATACAGAGGAGATCTAGGGCTAGAATTATTGTTCTCACTCTAACAGTTGTGGTGATACCTCACATGTGTGGTTTTAATACCGTTTATATATGTGGGCGCTGCTCACATATGAGTTTGCTTCTGTACGTGAGCTCGGCAGGACAGGGGGAGTTTACATTTTTTTTTTTTACCTTTTATTTTTTATACTGTTCTTTTAAAAAAAATGGTGTCACTTTTATTCCCATTACCAGGAATGTAAACATCCATTGTAATAGAAAAAAAGCATAACAGGACCTCTTAAATATGAACAATGGGGTCAAAAAGACCTCAGATCTCATATTTACACTAAAACGCAAAATAAAAAAGTCTCTTTAGGAGCTATGGGCGGAAGTGACGTTTTGACATTGCTTTCGCCTTACTCAGCTCCATACCACAGATGGGAGAGTACACGATCGTCTCCGCCGGCGGCTCCCGTAAGCTGTGGAGGGTACCAGATCGCAGTAGAAGGGGGGCCTCTCCTGCCGCCGATCAAAGTGATCTTGCGGTAAACATGCAACAGAGACCACATTTATCTATAAGCGAACCGCCCACTGAAGAAGAGGATACTGGGGTTTTGGTAAACTATATCCCTCTTCAAAGTGATAATGTTCAACAGCGGCAGGTGGTCCGTAGGTGGCTAGGGGTACCATTCTCAATATAGTCTTGAAGTTAGGAGAGCCAAAAGTCGAGGTTTCTTGCTACGCAAGTGGTGGTGAGCCCAGGCTCTCTTCAGGACAATGTCACCCCTCTTGTCCATACAATCATTTAGATGCCCCATGTCTTCAAATACCAATGAGGATTGTTTGGAGACTTTAGACAGTGGCGCATCCAATTTAGGATTCTTTTCACACTGCCTGTTCATCATCACTGAAAAGGAACCACTTCTTATGGCTAGCTGCAAATAAGGGCTTCTTTTCTGGCTCTTCCCATATATTCCTCTCAATGTCACCTGGTAGACCATGAATACTTTGGACATTTTCTAAGACCCTGGTACATCAAGTCATGTTTTGATGCAAGCTCTTTTTCTTCCTTTATTTCCAAAGTCTCCTATATAGCCCCCAGTAAGTCCTCTACATCTTCTAGGGAAAATTTGTAATTGTGGCCTCTTTTCTTCTCCCTCTTCTTCCTGCTCCGAATCTGAGTTGTCGGTAGCCATTTCATTAATCGTGCCACTATTCCCTCGTGCCCTCACGGTCTCCTGCAACCCTGAGGCGACTGATCTTGGCAAGGCTATGGGAGAGGAACATTCAGAGGGAGCTGGAGGAGTCTTCACCTCTGAAATACATTTTTTGAGATCCTTAAAAAAAAGGTAGAAGTCATGTCATTCCTCATGGATCCCATGTCTATACATACAGTACTCGACACAGCAGCTCTGTGTATTCCAAGGGCATCTTGGTAGCACATTTTCCACCCCGTTTCCTGGGAGTGGGCTTTGGGTCTTTAGGAGGCTTGGCTTGCCAAAACACAGGGACCCATGGAGGTGAGAAAGGGTAACTCAACCAGCCAAAATAGTGTGCACACTCTGACACCTGACTATCACATGTAGTGCCCCAGCCCACTAGAGACCACCACCACCATCTAACTTGCTGTTCCCAAGTTGGAATACAAAGGTCACCCACTGGTGCCTACATCCCTGGGAGCTTGGGCAGATGAGAGATCATACACCTCTTGCATCCTGGACCTTCCTGTGGACTCCATACTGTCCCCTGCAGCCATTCAAGCTTTTCTGTGCCTTTAAGGGGTTTGACCAGTTTCCAGCCAGAAGCTGATAACACCCTGCCCCAGAAAGGATGCGCCATGTCTTTCGGGTCAATCGTCCTCCGTCCGTGGGTACACGCCCCCGCCACAGCCACCAAGGTGATGGTGCATCGGTGCGCCTCTCTCCATGTCTGGACTCAGAAGAAACCTGAATCAGGGTCACCTCCCGCCCGCAGCCTAAGGAGGGTTTCCCGCAGCCACACATCCGACCTCATCCATCCAGAAATACAGTAAGGGTGCACTAATCCTCATAGTCCAGAGACTCACACCGCTCTCACCGCTTCAGCCATGAGACACATGTCCCTGCTCTGCCCTTGGGAGATGGAGCCTTTGGTGGTCCCTCAGGCAACATGTCTACTCCAAATGGAGGAAACACCAAGACTAACCAGGGACCTGAGGGACTGCTTTTTAAAAAGATTTAAAGTGGCACCGTGTTTGCTGTTTGGAGGGAGGAACTCCATCTCTCAAGGGCTGACCTAGAAGACGATTGGGGGAAAAAGGGTATTTGTACCCAAGAAACACATTACTAGGGATGAGCTTTGTATTCATGTTCGACTCGAACATCGTATGTTCGATTACGAACATTTTGGGCCTTTCGCGCCAAATTCGAGTTGCGTTTCACGGCCCATAATTCACTGCGGCATCGCAGTGCATTGCTGGCTGATGATTGGCCAAGCATGCACTATGACCGGCATGCTTGGCCAATCACAGCTTGCCAAAAACAGAGAGCCATAATAGCCCAAAGCCAGGGTGGCTTTGGCCAATTATGGCTCAGGGGGTTTAGTTCACGCCCCACACTATAAAAGGCCGCCTGCACGTCGGCCTTGTGTAGTGTGTTGCGGTGGTTAAAATAGAGAAGACAGAGAGAGAGAGAGCGTTTCATTTAGTAGGTAGATAGAGCAGGCAGGCAGGCTAGTCAGTTAAAGTTACAGTGTGTAGAGGATATATATATGCATCCCAGGTGTTGTATATATATATTTATACACTGTATAGTTTAGCTAGATCTGCACTTCCTAATTTACTGGCAGGCACGTGATTGTGCTAGCTGCAGTATTTTCACGTGGTGTACTGCCTGTGTCCTCTGCAGTGTGCACCTAAAGCTACGAGGTGTGTACTGCCCGTGTCCTCTGCAGTGTGCACCTAAAGCTACGTGGTGTGTACTGCCCGTATCCTCTGCAGTGTGCACCTAAAGCTACGTGGTATGTACTGCCTGTGTTCTCTGCAGTGTGCACCTAAAGCGACGTGGTGTGTGTACCGTCTGTGCTATTTTTCTCAATGATTTTCATCCATATTGCAGGGACCAGACATTGCATTAAAGCTGCAAGCAGTTTAAAAATGTTATTTATATAGTAAACCGATTTTGTGCAGGGGCAGTTCTAAACACGTGCCACTTCACAGGCATACTATAGACACCCAGCATGTACGATATTTAAAGGATTTTTTATTTTTTTCCCACTTTAAGCATCATTAAAATCACTGCTCCAAAAAAACCCACCGTTTTTAAAACTTTTTTCCATTGATACATGTTCCCTGGGGCAAGACCCGGGTTCTCAAAGACGTTTTACGACAATAACTTGCATATTAGGCTTTAAAATGAGCACTTTTGAATTCGAACTCGTTTGAATTTAATTGAATTTGTTTGAGTCCCATAGACATCAATGGGGTTCTAAATGTTTGCACGGTCGGTCCGTTCGAAGGTTCTGGGGCGAACCGAACGGGGGGGTGTTCGGCTCATCCCTACACATTACAGTGTAGAGAAAACTTCCAGTCAATGCAGACTTCATCCATCAGTTTATGTAGGTATTGTGTGCAGTTTCTTGCTGTTTAACTTTGGCTCATGTTAAAAACAACAAAGCACTAGATTTGACCATGTACAGCATTGTTTTAGCCAATTATGAGGCGGCCATTATATATTATGGCTTAACTAGGTTAAGGTCAGGTGGAAATATATATATATATATATATATATATATATATATATATATATATATATATATATATATATATATATATATATATATATAATCACAGTCAAAAGCTGAAAAACCTTTATTGTAGGTTTTCCTTTTAAAACCATTTTCAAAAAATTCTTTCCTTGATTTTATAAATCATATAATTCAGAACTTTTATGTTTAAAACATTTCAGTGTTCCAAGTATAGTATTTTATTCGATTCAATTTAACTTACTGATTGAAATGCAAATTCTTTTATAAAAGTGAAAAAATTATGCTTTTCAAAGTTTGCACCAAATGCAGGGTTAGAAATGAAAGATACAATCTTATTTTAAAAACGTAGAGAATAAAACATGAACAATTGTTTTAACTTGTCAAAGATATATTCATAGTAAAACTAAATTTAATAAAATACATTTTAGTGCAGCAGTAGTTGGTCTCCTAAAATACATTTACACTGAACAATTTATTGATTATCCACTCAGTGATTCTGTAACCAGTAGTCGACTGCTGGTATGTTCAATGCAAAATAACATGAGTTCTCTGACCCAAATAGTTTATCATCTTAAAATAAGGCTTAAAATTTGCACACAGACACAGTACAATAGTCACGATAAATCTTTGCAGAAATCCAGAAGAAACAGAAAACAGAATCTTTGTTTAAATTGAGCAATATTCATTGTCTTTAAACTATTGTGTGTCAGTAAAGAAATGCCATTGTCATGGTTTCTTTCCAGAACAGTCAATGTAATCAACTTTACACAGAAGTTGCATCAAAAATCTAATTTAAAAACCTAAGCAGTGAAGCGGATAATTGAAAACATAAGAGTTATTCTATGCCAACTTTGTGCAAAAAAAAAAAAAAACACAAATACAAGAAGATTCTCCAAAATAAGTTCAAGTTTCCCAAAACAACAGCTTTTCATTCAGTGCCAAAAATTGAATAGTACATTTTAATGATGATGCACCAGCTGTGCTGAGCTCATGCAGTAGTTCTATTAAAAAAAATTAATTTGTAAATATTTCTCTCTTTCCAACATGCAAGTGAATACAGATTACACACATTTGGTAGATTTTTTTTTTTAACTGAAAGTAAATATGTGGAAGCTTCTTAAAATCAACTTGGCTCCTTTACTATGAAAATTAGCAGCAAAAGGATTTTTCTACTATAGGCTTTTATACAGTTAATGGATAACCCTATATGGCATACAGTTCTATGTTTGCACACTATGAATAGTTCACAATTAATGCCCAGCCTTCTATTGAAAACATGTTATGCTGGCTTACTGTGTTTAAAAAGTTATGTCATTTTTTTTAAATCAGAGTACAGACTATTGTAATGTATTTCTATTGTCTTCAGATCAATGAAAGGCTATACATATATTGATATATACACAAACACACACAAACATACTGTATATGTATGAACACATCCTCCATTTTCTGATATACATCTGGAGAGGAAAAACATTTTACTTTTTTGTACGGTTCACATCCGTATGTGGAGTCAAAAAGTTTACTGCTCCAACCCTCCAAGTGGAATTTCTTGTAGTCCATCACTCCTCTACAGACAGCTCACTATAATTAAAAGTAAAAGCTGCACACCGATGATGTTTTCATAGACAAAACTTTAAAATCAACCAACAGGCTTAAGCATATGGTCCAACACCCAGGACCGCAGCCCTGACATTCTTCTCCCAATGGGCTTAATTACATTCTGTGTGGGGACGTGGCATACACATGGCACTGAGAGGACGTGCTTCAGAGGAGCTCCATCTAGCCATCGGCCTAAAAGCTTTTGGCAATTCTACAATTAACACACAGTAAACCTAAAGACTTCCCATGTATCTATACATTCTGGGAAGGTGGGCATTATAGGTTCACACTCAGATGGTAGGAGTTCTCACAGCTTTAACACACATCATTAATTTGATTTTCACTGACTTAAGGACAAAACTGAAAATCCAACTCCAAATTAAATCACAATTACCTGATGTTTTATAACGTATGTGCCCCCAATTTCCCCATATAGACTTGTTTCTTGGAGAGAACAATGGATAGCACAAGATCCGATTAAAACACAAAATTATAGGTTTTGATTTCAAGACTGTCACATCTAAAAGGGAAGACAGGCATCCATCAAGGAGTTCCTGCTGCTATACACGTGCATCTCTCCCTTGCCATTATCACAACTACTACTAGCACACATTATCTTCCATGATTTATGGAGACTGCTCAATCCAGAGGGTGATTAATATTCACGATTCTCACATGTACATACCTTGCCGTCATGGCTAGATTGCATAATCTGCACTCTTTCTTTTGTGACCAGGTCTCATATACCAACCTGATCCTATTGGATTATCTCCAATCTTCCTTACAGTACTGGTGCCATCTAAATGCATGTGTAAATCAGAGTGTAGTTAAACTCTGATCCAGGATGTTAGTAGCAAAATGCGGTCCCTGTCTCAGCTTGGCTGTGCTGCGAGTCCATTCTGCTGTACTGGGGTGTTCTTTCAGCCCCAATGCTGTAGGTGGCAGTCCCGGTGCTGTAGGTGGCAGCCCCGGTGCTGTAGGTGGCAGCAGTAGAGTCAAGGTTTGGGTGCTCTTCCCAGCAGCCAATCACGGGGGTTTGTCCCTGCTGTGCATGCTGGGGAGGGGTATTTATGGGACAGACACCATTGGTTCGGGGTTCTTCTTTGTCCAGTGTGGCGCCCACCTTTAGGGTGGCCACACCACGGCGCCCTGGCCTACCTGGCTGGGGTGTGCGTGCCACGCGGTGTTCCTGAGCCATGCTGACACGGAGCATCTGAACAGCGACAGGGACCCAGTGAGTGACTGAGTTCCCATTCTTGAAGATCCCAAGCTGTACTGCTGTTCGGTGGGGAGTCGGTCTGAGGAGCGCCATTGAGAGGCTGGCAGGCCAAAAGGGCCTGGATAAACCACCGGTGATCAAGGTAGCCTGACACCGAGGGATTGATCACCTGCCGGTTGGTACATGGGCGGCAATTTGAAGGAGATCCAGACGTAACTCAATTAAGGAGGCATATCTCCAATAATTCAACCCAGAGGGGACCTGTGGCAGAGGTATCTTCTGAGGCTCTTTGAGAGGGGTCTGTGGCAGAGACTTTCTCCCAAGTTCAAGTCCACCAAGGAGGGTCTGTGGCAGAGACTTATCCTACAATTGTCCGAGTGATACACTGGCTGCCAGGTCAGTAAGAGAGGCCTGTCCGGGTACACTAAACCCACTCCGGCTGGAGTGGTGAAAAGGAGTGTTACGTTTGGGAGCAGGACTGTTTCCTATCATTACGCCTGAATCTGCTATTCTCCCATCTTCTTCAGCTTTACTTTCCTCACCACAAGTTTTACTGTTTTTACCCGGCTGGGTAATAAAGAGCACAGCAAAAAGCACCTGTCTGGACATTCCTTTACTTCTACTACATGCAATACAATTCATTCACTTGACACGGGTGGACCTGAACAGGCGCAAGTCTATGGAGCGACGATGTCAGCGGTGACCATGTCCGTTGACATCCGATCATGTTCATGTGGGGGTACAAGAGGAACATTGAGAGGACAGGAGGAATATTAGGGGGCCAGGAGGGACATTGGGGATAATTGGGGTGATAGGAAGGACATTGAGAATACGTGGTGGGCATGAGGAACATTGGGTAACAGGAGGAACATTGAGAATACGTGGGGGCAGGAGGAACATTGGGGCACTGGATTAACATTGAGTGGACATGAAAACATTTGGGGGGACAGGAGGGACATTGGAGATTAGTGGGGGAGATAGTGATGCTCTGTGTACACTCACTGTGACTGTACTGTACATCTGTGTCACATACCAGTTCACTTGGTCAGGAAGATCCCTGGAGATCTGTGCTGCCCTGTGAGGAAAAACAGGCGCCGCCGCCCCAGACCAAAACTGGCTGCCACAATGGGGAAGGGGAGATCCAGTCCAGCGCGGAGGAGAAGACGATGGCGATGGATCACACAGCGAGGCAGAGGCGAGACTCCCAGAGCAACCCAGTCCCTTCCACCGCACGAGACACACCGTTCATCCAATCACTGGGCAGCCGCTGCCCATCCCTGAGCCGCAACATAGGCAGCAACATTCAGAGTGACACTGGCACAGGATGCTGCTCTGTGCCCCCCTGAATTTTTTGCCCGGTGCCACGCCCCCCGCATGCTATGCCATCGCATTTGGATGGTATTCCCTTAAATATTTTTCTCTTAAAATAGTAAACATTTTATATTTTCCTACTTTGTGCAATGGTTTTGCACAGAGCAGCCCCATTCCTCCACTTCTGGGGTCCCCTGCCTGAATGGGGAAGTGGAGATCCAGTCCGGCACGGAGGAGGAGATGGTGGCTCACACAGCGAGGCAGAGGCGGGACTCCCAGAGCAACCCAGCCCCTGCCACCGCACGAGACACACCATTCATCCAATCACTGGGAAGTCGCTGCCCATCCCTGAGCCGCAACATAGGACGGAGTGACGCTGGCACAGGATGCTGCTCTGCGCCCCCCTAAATTTTCCGCCCGGTGCCACGCCCCCCCGGACACTATGCCATTGCATTTGGATGGTATGCCCTTATATTTTTTTCTCTTAACATCATAAACGTTTTATATTTTCCTACTTTGTGCAATGGTTTTGCACAGAGCAGCCCCAGTCCTCCACTTCTGGGGTCCGCTGCCTGAGCACTGGCTCCTCCTTCCTGCCAAGTAGTAGCAATAGGAGGAAGGAGATGGACAGCCGCACTCCGAAATAACTTTTCAAAAAAGTTGTCTTTTATTTTCAAGCAGGAACATGCATAATCACCACAACCATAAACCAGGACAGCCGACTAGTTTCGCACTCTTGCTAGTGCTTAATCATGGCTGCTTCTGTCTTCTTCTGTCCTTCCTGCCAAGTGTCCCCATAGAAACGGTTTGAGTAGTTAGACACAGCCCAGCTCGGCCCTACTGTCTGATTACAGGTTTTGACTGACAGCAGCTGAAGCCAATGGCACCTGCTGCTCTCAACCAAGCCGGTGAGTGGGCAGAGGGGAGAAGTGCTGCTGCAGACGTTTACAGTGCTGGATCAAGATGAGTATTGGGTGGGAAAGAGTACATTAAGGTAAAAAAAAAATGCTTTTACTTGCAACCCCTTTAATCATTACCCCCACTCTTTGGGGAAAGAGGTACAGAATATATCAAGTGGACAATTTTAACCTATGTGCATGGCCAGAAAAAAAGTATAAGACACACAATGCTCTAAAAACACAATCACAGGAGTCCAAACATGTATTATAAAAGTAAAAGGAGAAGGAGAATGGGGTCTAGACAGATACGAGATACATAAAATAACTATGAAATCTAGATTTTCACAAATTTAAGAAAACTGATAAAATGCAGGTCAAAGGAATCCTCAAACATCCACGGTCTCACCATCTCATTGAGCCCGAGGATGACTGACCCGAGACACATCAATATTGTAACAGATTACTACTAGGGATGAGCTTAGAGTTTGAGTCGAACATGAGTTAGATGGCGAACAATTTGGGGTGTTCGGGGCAAATTCGAAAAGCCGCGCAACACCCTGTAAAAGTGTATGGGGGAATTCTAAAGTGCCAATTTTAAAGGTAAATTTTCAAGGTATTGTCCTAAAAAGTGTTGGGGACCTGGGTCCTGCCACAGGGAACATGTATGAATGCAAACAAAAAAAAAAGTTTCAAAAACTGCAGTTTTTTCGGGAGCAGTGATTTTAATGATGCTTAAAGCGGATCTCCACCCTCAATACAACAGAAGCTCCATATTCATACTGCTCCTAAACAATGATGAATCGGCTATTTTCAATAAATTTAATATTAGTGTACCTTATTAGTTAGCCAGGCTTCCGGTCTGCCCCCCCCCTCGGGTTTCCGACGGGTTTTCTCCAGTTTCCTGTGCCGCGCTGTGTCTGCTGGGAGACAGTCTCAGAGCTCCCTAATTACAATATTCTAGATGGGGATGTCAGTCAGGCAGTTCGGCCAATCAGTACTGTGAAGGGCGGGGTTTATTGTAGAGTGCTGGAGGAGCATCTCTGTTAGAAAATATCGCGCGACTTCGCTCACACCGCCAGTCACCATAGCCAGTGCGAATGCACGAGATCGAGCGGTGGATGCTGGGACAGCATCCACCGCAAATAGGAAGTGCCTGCCTATGGAAATCCAATGCCCATAGCTAAGATGGCAACAGCAGGAAAACACAGATTATAACTATTTATTGGGGACAATATTACAGCGGAGCGGCGGGGGAACACCAGAAACGTGAGTTTAGCACAGCAGTGCTATTACACATTTAAAAATACCATTTAAAAAAAAACGTTTTGGCGTGGGAGATCCGCTTTAAAGTGAAACAATAAAAGTTAAATATTCCTTTAAATTTCATACCTGGGGGGGGTGTCTAAAGTATGCATGTAAAGTAGCACATGTTTCCTGTGCTTAGAATTGTCCCTGCACAAAGTTTCATTTCTGAAGGGGAAACAAAGTCATTTAAAACTACTAGCAATACAGAGAAAAGTAATTGAAAAAAAAAATGACACAGGAAAAGATGGGGGATGAGAGAGCACTCCCCCTCCTGAACCTTACCAGGCCACATGCCTCAACATGGGGAGGATGCTTTGGGGTCCAAAGCACCATGTCCCCATGTTGATGGGGACAAGGACCTCATCCCCACAACCCTTGCCTGATGGTTGTGGGGATCTGCGGACAAGGGGATTATCGGAATCTGGAAGCCCCCTTTAACAAAAGGGGACCCCCAGATCCTGACCCCCCTATGTGAATTGATAAGGGGTACATTGTACCCCCATCATTTCACCCAAAAAATAAGTAATTTCACGTGACCCCCGCACCCCTCTGACGCAAGGAGAAATGCCGGGCTTTCCCATTGACGTGGATGGGTGGTTTCCGTGGCATCAGAGGGGATCGGGATCACCCATCCGCTTCACTGGGAAAGCCCGGCAATTCCTCTTGCGTCAGAGGGGTCAGGGTCACGTGACAGGTGGCCCCGCCCTCAGCTACATAGGAGCTGTCAGGCTGGCCACTGTCATTCCCGGGGCATCTCTGGTGGAGTAAGGATCGTGTGCGTGTTCCTCTGGACATTATCCCTGGAGCGAGGAGATTACCCATAACTGGATACCAAGAATGGATGCCAATCGCTGAAGTGGAGATCGAGACATCGCTGGAATGTTGTTTATTAATTTCACCGGGCAAGGGTTGTGGGGATGAGGCCTTTGTCCCCATCAGCATCCTCCCCATCTTGAGGACATGTGGCCTGGTACAGTTCAGGAGGGGGCGCTCTCTCGTCCTCTTTTCCTGTGGCCTGCCAGGTTGCGTGCTCGGATAAAGGGTCTGGTATGGATTTTTGGGGGGCCTCACACCATTTTTTTATTTTGGCACGGAGTTCCCCTTAAGATCCATACCAGACCTGAAGATTGCTGGGACCGACAATTCATGAATAGCCGCTAGTAGTTTTAAATTACTTTTTTTCCTTCAGAAATTACACTTTGTGCAGGGAAAATTCTAAGCACGGAAAACATGCGCTACTTTACATGCATACTATACACACCCCCCCCCAGATACGAAATTTAAAGGAATATTTCACTTTTTATGGTTTCACTTTAAGCATTATTAAAATCACTGCTCCCGAAAAAACTTCAGTTTATGGATTTTAAGGTAAACCCACTCCAAAATAAAAAAAATGGCATGGGGGTTCCCCCAAAATCCATACCAGACCCTTATCCGAGCACACAACCTGACAGGCCAAAGGAAAGAGGGGGAGGGAGAGTGCCCCCCTTCCTCAACTGTAACAGGCCACATGCCCTCAACATGGGGAGGGTGCTTTAGGGTCCTCCAAAGCACCTTGTCCCATGTTGATTGGGGACAAGGGCCTCATCCCCACAGCCCTTCCCTGATGTTTGTGAGGGTCTGTGAGCGGGGAGCTTATCAGAATCTGGAAACCCCTTTAACAAGACCCCCCATGTGAATGGGTATTGGGTACATTGTACCTCTACTTATTCACCCAAAAAAAGTGTAAAAAAATGTAAAAATGACGGGAGACAGTTTGACAATTCCTTTATTAAAAAAGAAAAAAAAAGTGTCAGGCGATGGCCATCCATCTTCAATCACAACACTGACCTCGAAGAAAAAAAAAAACAGGGAAAAACTCCTCTATGGGAGGCGTCCCACCGACTGCAGTGTTTTTGTGGTGACAGCCCTTATATATCCAAGGGTGGGGCCACCCGGTGACCCCAACACTTAACGTCAATGAGTCATACGAATATACATATGTATTTAAGAACCTGAAGGAGGTATTTCTTCAAAACACGTCAGCCAGCAGTGGTCCTCATGCCTGCTCCTTCACCATCTGCAGACTGATGTACCTAGACCGATTGCCATCACTTGAAGGCTTTTTACAAAGCGATTTTTCTTCACATGTTTGTGAGTAGTTTTTATCTGTTTTTGTAAATAACTTTACAAAGGAAAATGCACAAAATGCACAAGGCGGGTGCGCCTCCCTTTGACATTAAATCTGACCCTGTCTAATATTTGTTAATTTGTACGTGTGACAATGTTGATGTCAACAACCCTATGCAACATAGAAGAGATACAAATTTTATATGATTGTTACCAGACCGCATTCTATCAAATTCTGGCAATTAGCAAATGCATTATGACTTCTTATTGCAATGGATCAGACATTACAATAATTTGTGAAATGCTGCTGTAGGTAACACAGAATTTTATCTAAAAAACAGTTTGCATGCTTCTAACTTAAAGATTTCCAAGACCGTAAAGAGCAGTAACATCGGCGTAATCCTTTATTATTGTAGCACTGACCCCCGAAGAAGCTGCTGGTTTAATTTGGGCCTGCACTCTACCAATAAACCCCACTAACTTGGCTCAATCCCCTTGGCACAGCTGTTATGCAATGCAATACAATACAATGTAAGACAATACAAAATACCTGTATTGTAACCCCAGTATCCACTGACTGCACTTGGAGGGAGAAAAACAGTACGCCACAACAACTGGATACAACTAGAGATATATTTTACTGTGAAATATGCAAACAAGTGATTACAGTAATTGTGCTGTCATCCCAACGTAAGACAACAGCACAATTGATTTCAACATAAACTTTTTGAAAACAGTATACATATACATAGGTTTATACCTGGGAGCTCCCCCTACTTTATAAGCTATGCGTGAGATCTCACATAAATTACTTAGTCCTGGATCTTTGAAGAAGGGGTGAGTATGGTCTCTCTTATACTAAGAGTATATGAAATAAACAGGTGCCTTCATCCCAATTAGTATGTAAGATAAATAGACCTAATTAATTAAGACACCGTTGGCTGCTTGAGACCGAACGTTTGTCACCAATTAGGTCAAGGGAAAGGGGAAGAGGGATTTTGGGGGGGACTATTCACGGCACTGGTTGGACACGGTATAGTAAAAAATAACAAGTATTTATTGAACATAAAACAGGTATCATAAAACAACATTTAAAAACAATCCCCACATTGCACATCAGTAAGTTATACACAAACTATGTCTGCATGTAAGGAGTCGATCGCCTCGACCGGTTTCGCGGTAGTGTACCGCTTCTTCAGGAGGGGGTTTATCTACAAGATATGCATAAAACATATAAATATACAAGCAAGTTTATACAGTAGTTGTAAACATTGTATAACATAATCCAAGCAGCATGCCTTATGATGAAGTAAAAAAACTCACCCAGACTGGTCAATTGATCGAGCCCGGAACCCAGTTGAAAACCTTCTATGGCGCAAGGAGGGGGATATATTTATTTAGAACGGGCTCTATTGAGGAATAAGATTGATAAATTCATATGTAGCAAGGTAATCGATTAATTAATAGGATGGGGATCACCGTGGAGTGTGTGAAAGTGATATGTCACAGTGACAAAGGTTGATTGAGGAGAATGGGGAGATAGGAAACGAAGTGGAAAGGAGAGGTCGGGGGTGAGGGGGAGAGAGGGGAAGGAGAAGGGAAGAGATTGAGGATAAGATAAGAGAAGGCATAAAAAATGACACTTAAATATAGTGGGAGTGAATGAAAAGAAGATCTGGGGGGGGGGGGGAAGGAGTTAGTAATGGAACAAGGGAGGGGAGAGGGGGGAAAAGGGGGGAGGAGAAAGAGGGAAGGAGAAAGTGGGGGAAGGGAAAGAGGGAGTAGAATTAAAAAATAATAAAAATGAATATTGGAAAGGACAGGAGCAGGGGGGTGGGAAAAGAAAGAACAAATTGGGGGAAAAGGGAAGGAAGGGGGAGGGGAAAGGGGGGGGGGGGGAAGGGGAAAGGGGGACGGACAGTTGAGGGGAAAATACGTGGAAAGGGGGAGAGGCGGGAGAAAAATAAAAGGGGGGAAAGGACGTTGTAAAGGTAAAGCGAGGAGGAGGGAGGAGGAGAGGGAGGGGGAAAGAGAAGGGGAGGAGGAGAGTAGGTGTGTGTAGTGACGTGCTCGTGAAGGTGAAATGTGTTGGAGATGATGAGATGGAGATAATTGTGTTGAAAAAATAATAGTGAAGGAAGGGGCAGGGAAAAAACCGGGGGGAGGGGGGGTCGGCGGGGGGGGAAAGGGGGGGGGGCGGGGGAGTTAGGGGAGGTAGAGAATTGGGACTGGGGGAAGAAGGGGGGGAATAGAGGGGAATAAGGGGGGGGAGAAAGAGGGGGTGAAGGAAAGGGGGAGGGGGGGAGGGAATTGAGGTGGAGATGAAGAGGAAAAAAGAAGAAGAGGAGGGGGGGGCAGGGAGGGAATGGGAAGGAAGGGGAAGTGAAGTAAAATAAAAAGATGGAGTGATAAGTAATTATTCTTGGTTGTGCATACATGCAGGGTGACTGAAGTGAGCGTGAAACATATAGTGTTATAAGGGAGTGCAGGGAATGACCAGGAAGTCAAAAGTTAAGGAAACTGATCACCAAGCAATCTAATAGAAATTATATAGATAGACCCTGATGGGTCCTTACCATAGCTGTATAAAATATAAACTCGATTTTACTGGGGCACAGAAGGACAGTCTCTGTCAGCCAATTGTAAAGTGTGCTCAACTGCCAGGATATGGGCAGTGCAAAGCACTAGTTCCAGCTGAGGGAGTTAGAAGGCAATAGCCCAGTTAGTCATGCAAAGCAATCAGAACAAGGGCCAAGCAAATGGATAATGATCTGACTTACCGTGGCTGATACTCTTCCACGTGTGTCCCCAGGGAGAGCGTCCGTGCTAACTCACAAAAACGGCTTCCTCAGCCGCTTTTGTAAGAATCCCTGGACGGCGGCGTGTGACGTCATCAATTGGCGACGCTACCGCCGTCCAACGTCCCACCAACCCCTGCACGCGAGTGCGTGGGTGTGCGGCCGCAGACCCAATGGCATGACGCCAGGTCATGGGCTGCAAACAGGGAGCCGTGATTGGTGCTCCCTGCTGGGGACGACACTCCATGCGCCAGTGATGAAGGAGGGGTTGGGCACCAGGCTGGATCAGCCAATCAGGGAGGTTAAACTCCGGAGGCATGCTGGAGTTGGAAAATAAACATTGTACATAGACATTTAGATAAGCAGTTACAGCGATAAGCATAAAGATTACTCAATACATATAGTTGATGGGAGATTAATCCATCATATTGCCTAGAAAACTGCATCAGAGCTCAGCATTCTGAAATCAAAACAGGACACAGAGGTTTATATAGAAAGATTTTTTGTTGCCGAATGGTCGGGAATTTTACCCCCACTTTTCTGCCAATTGTGGCACTAAGGGCATTATTTACCTTATGAGCTGTATCTGTGGAGCCTTCTATGTGGGGAAGACTTTCAGAGAATTTCGGCAACGGATGGGTGATCACCTATACGATTCCGATGTAGGTAAACTAACCACAGTAGGACGCCATGTGGGACTATACCATCGATACGATCTCTCCGTCATACGTTTTTTTGTTTTGGAAGTCATTCCCCAAACTAAACGGGGAGGTGATTGGAACAGGGCCATCCTACAGAAAGAATGCCTATGGATCGAAGATCTAAATGCCATGAGGTTCCCAGGATTGAATGAAGTCAATTCCTATAAACCATTTCTGCGTGAACATTAATACATGTACCTTCTGAGAGAATGGCCCTGTACCAACCCACTCCTCCCTGGTTCCCCCCCTTCCCCCCCTCCCCCCTACCTTCCCTGTGTATTCAAATTCCTTTTTCCCATCTTCCAACTGTATCCCCCACAGCCATAGGCTGCAACCATGGCCTGATGTATGGGCTACCTGGCCTCTGAGCCATTACATAGATGGGACAATGTGATATTTTTATCTTTCTATATAAACCTCTGTGTCCTGTTTTGATTTCAGAATGCTGAGCTCTGATGCAGTTTTCTAGGCAATATGATGGATTAATCTCCCATCAACTATATGTATTGAGTAATCTTTATGCTTATCGCTGTAACTGCTTATCTAAATGTCTATGTACAATGTTTATTTTCCAACTCCAGCATGCCTCCGGAGTTTAACCTCCCTGATTGGCTGATCCAGCCTGGTGCCCAACCCTTTCTTCATCACTGGCGCATGGAGTGTCGTCCCCAGCAGGGAGCACCAATCACGGCTCCCTGTTTGCAGCCCATGACCTGGCGTCATGCCATTGGGTCTGCGGCCGCACACCCACGCACTCACGTGCAGGGGTTGGTGGGACGTTGGACGGCGGTAGCGTCGCCAATTGATGACGTCACACGCAGCCGTCCAGGGATTCTTACAAAAGCGGCTGAGGAAGCCGTTTTTGTGAGTTAGCACGGACGCTCTCCCTGGGGACACACGTGGAAGAGTATCAGCCACGGTAAGTCAGATCATTATCCATTTGCTTGGCCCTTGTTCTGATTGCTTTGCATGACTAACTGGGCTATTGCCTTCTAACTCCCTCAGCTGGAACTAGTGCTTTGCACTGCCCATATCCTGGCAGTTGAGCACACTTTACAATTGGCTGACAGAGACTGTCCTTCTGTGCCCCAGTAAAATCGAGTTTATATTTTATACAGCTATGGTAAGGACCCATCAGGGTCTATCTATATAATTTCTATTAGATTGCTTGGTGATCAGTTTCCTTAACTTTTGACTTCCTGGTCATTCCCTGCACTCCCTTATAACACTATATGTTTCACGCTCACTTCAGTCACCCTGCATGTATGCACAACCAAGAATAATTACTTATCACTCCATCTTTTTATTTTACTTCACTTCCCCTTCCTTCCCATTCCCTCCCTGCCCCCCCCCTCCTCTTCTTCTTTTTTCCTCTTCATCTCCACCTCAATTCCCTCCCCCTTTCCTTCACCCCCTCTTTCTCCCCCCCCTTATTCCCCTCTATTCCCCCCCTTCTTCCCCCAGTCCCAATTCTCTACCTCCCCTAACTCCCCCCCCCCCCCCCCCCCCCCCCCCCCCCCCCCCCGACCCCCCCCTCCCCCCGGTTTTTTCCCTGCCCCTTCCTTCACTATTATTTTTTCAACACAATTATCTCCATCTCATCATCTCCAACACATTTCACCTTCACGAGCACGTCACTACACACACCTACTCTCCTCCTCCCCTTCTCTTTCCCCCTCCCTCTCCTCCTCCCTCCTCCTCGCTTTACCTTTACAACGTCCTTTCCCCCCTTTTATTTTTCCCCCGCCTCTCCCCCTTTCCACGTATTTTCCCCTCAACTGTCCGTCCCCCTTTCCCGTTTCCCCCCCCTTTCCCCTCCCCCTTCCTTCCCTTTTCCCCCAATTTGTTCTTTCTTTTTCCGCCCCCCTGCTCCTGTCCAATATTCATTTTTATTATTTTTTAATTCGACTCCCTCTTTCTCCTCCCCCCTTTCCCCCCCCTCTCCCCTCCCTTGTTCCATTACTAACTCCTCCCCCCCCCCCCAGATCTTCTTTTCATTCACTCCCACTATATTTAAGTGTCATTTTTTATGCCTTCTCTTATCTTATCCTCAATCTCTTCCCTTCTCCTTCCCCTCTCCATCCCTCACCCCCGACCTCTCCTTTCCACTTTGTTTCCTATCTCCCCATTCTCCTCAATCAACCTTTGTCACTGTATCACTTTCACACACTCCACGGTGATCCCCATCCTATTAATTAATCGATCACCTTGCTACATATGAATTTATCAATCTTATTCCTCAATAGAGCCCGTTCTAAATAAATATATCCCCCTCCTTGCGCCATAGAAGGTTTTCAACTGGGTTCCAGGCTCGATCAATTGACCAGTCTGGGTGAGTTTTTTTACTTCATCATAAGGCATGCTGGCTTGGATTATGTTATACAATGTATACAATGTTTACAACTACTGTATAAACTTGCTTGTATATTTATATGTTTTATGCATATCTTGTAGATAAATCCCCTCCTGAAGAAGCGGTACACTACCGCGAAACCGGTCGAGGCGATCGACTCCTTACATGCAGACATAGTTTGTGTATAACTTACTGATGTGCAATGTTGGGATTGTTTTTAAATGTTGTTTTATGATACCTGTTTTATGTTCAATAAATACTTGTTATTTTTTACTATACCGTGTCCAACCAGTGCCGTGAATAGTCCCCCCCAAAATCCCTCTTCCCCTTTCCCTTGACCTAATTGGTGACAAACGTTCGGTCTCAAGCAGCCAACGGTGTCTTAATTAATTAGGTCTATTTATCTTACATTAGTCCTGGATCTTCTTTTCTTCGCTAGCTAAAGTAACTCCTTGAGATTTGTAATCCACAGTTTTGATGAGTCAAATTGAAGTGAAAGTGCTCCTGGTATAACTGCAACAACTATTTTAAAATCGATTGAAAAGTAGATAGGCCTCAAGCCTTCTCAGTGTCAGTTTCTATGCTCCTCTGTGGAACTATAAATCCCAGTGAGGCCTGTATATGAGTCTAACTGTGTGTGTAACTTAGCAAACTGTGGGTCGTGACCCGCTCACCCACTGGATTGGAGCTCCGGGTAGTAACTTTTGTCCTGTGACTGCAACTTGCTTCTCCAACTTGCTTCTCCGTCAGCTCCGTTCAGCCCTGCTGGATGGATGCGGTCCTCCGATGCTCGGATGAGTGTCTCTCGGTCTCTGCAATCCAGCCACCATCCCTCAGGCACCCTTAGATCACTTCCCCAACAACCGAGATTGTTTTCCCCTGTGTGTCCTCGTCTCCAAGGAAACTAGATGGCTCCAAATACTTAAACATAGCAATGTCCATAGACGTTGTATTAAAGTATGCAAACACACATCAATATACAAGAATGTCAGCGCTACACAATCTATATTAAAAAAAAGGGTGATCATCTTCTGAACATATACAATTAAATGAAATGAGACACCTTTAAGATTCAAAGTCTATAAATGAGCAAAGAAAGTTGTTGACAAATATTTTTCAAATCAATATTCACTCTTTGTATTTTTTCTTTCAAAATCGACTAGTGATTAGCGAGACTACCTTAGACAGTAACATAAGAGCAAATGTTTCTAATGGGTACTGGTGTGAGTTTGACATTCTACAAAGCTTCCAAAATTGGTTTGGGTGTTTTGCAAATAAAGCATTATCAATTGTGTGTTGGGTAAAGGCGAGAGTATAATCCCCAGGAATAGTGATCTGGTCAAAGTTGTTACCACTGCAACTAATGTTTCTACATCAGTTGGGGAGGAAGGAGTGTCTTCAGTATGAAAAAGAAAGATATCAAATATGTACAAGTACCAGTAGATGCAAAAAAAGTTACCGTAACTCACGTATTTCTAGGTCTAGGATTATTTCCAGATCTTTAAGAATCTGCGTAACACTCAACTAAAAAATAAAAATAAAATATCCTTCAAAAGCTATGAATAAGGCCATAGAAAACAAAACAAAACATACTGCAGTTTATTCACTGAAGACAACAGTTTCCAAAATATCACACTGCTCACAATGTTTAAACAAGGTAATAAGGGCATCAATACATATTGTTCATATGTATTTTTTGACAAGACTCATACAAGAGTTTGCCAAGATGTAACTGGTCTAAAACTCCTGACATTGTGCTGTTCTGGAAACTGCCGTTTTAATTTAGCATAGTGCAGTGTGTCATTTTATTTCTCACACTGTTTAGAAGAAAGGGGGGTGAATGGCAAAATGTATGTACTTATATGGTGAAAATCATTGGCACTGTATATTTTAATTCAATATTTCATTTGTTTGATAAAGATGTACAATTGTGAATAAAACAATATATTTTTTTACTCTCAATATCCTGTATATTTTGGAGTACTATTAGTGGCTTAAAAGTCCACCCAGGGAACACCCTTTTTCTTTTCTCATACTGTTTAGAATGTTTTTTTTTTACGAAACATGCTGCAATTTGATATAACAGTGGAACCAGGTTCACACTAGGCTGCAGGAAAGAAGCTGTGCGAGTTCACCTGATTTTGCACAATTTCACTGTCAGTGCCGATTTCGGCCACGATTACAGAGACATCTGTGCAGGTTTTTGCACAGATGTCAATGTAAATCATGGGCCGAAATTGCAAAAAGTTGTACAGAAACTACTTTTTGAAATCGGTGCAGCGCCGCAAATGCAGCATCGCACCGATTAGGACAGTGCTATTGCCGGCAAATGCCGCCAATTTGACATGCGATTTGACATGTCAAATCGCACCAGTGTGACCCAGGGCTAAATGGGATCAATTTTAAAACTGTTTTGTTAAAAAAAAAAAAAAAACTAACCTGTTCATTTGGAACAGTTGTAAAGCCATCTGTATCATTAATATTCTCTTTAACCATATGATGACACCTGTGTGAATCAGAAATGTTGAAACATAGAAAAGTAGAAGTCATTAATAACCGTATAAAAGGCATAGATAAGCCTAAAAGGTAATGGATTACAGTACCCACTAAAAAAAAAACAAAAAAAAACACTGTAAGCATTACCTTTAGGACTAGTATAATGTGATATTAGTGTTATAGCATTTTTTTTTAGGATAACTTCAGCCCTTAAACATATTATTGCTGGAAGGTAAAGGTTTAATGAGAAGGTCAGAGCTTTTTGTAGCTTTTATTTAAATCTCCAGTGATTTTAATGAAAATAGTCTTACCTGCATAAAAACTTAGAGAAGCCCAATACACAAACATTATTCAACATTGCAGTGTTCAAAATGTAAAGATCAAAATATATTTGTCTAATAAGTGAACTTTAGCATGCCTTTTATGGTCCATCAAAACAAAATAAACTTAGGAATAAAAGGTAAAAAATAGCAGATTTAACAGCCTATTGAAGTGGCTGTAAACCTCAGATATTTTTACATATACTCTTCCAAGCGTGTGCCGTGACTGGCGGCTTCTGTGCGAATGCGCGGGAGCGACGTCATGCGGCTCCAGCCAGTCACAGAGCCTGTGGCTCCAGAAGGAAGACGGGTGAAGTTTAAGGATGAGCCCAATTTTCAACTTGAACATCCGGTGTTCGCCGAATAGCGAACAATTTGGGGTGTTCACGGGAAATTCGAACACTAGTCTATGGGAGAAATCAAAAGTGCCATCTTTAAAGGTTAATATGCAAGTTATTGTCATTGGCATAGAAATTACTTTTCTAAAAGGAAAAAAAAAATCATTTAAAACTACTCACGGCTATAATTAATTGTCAGGTCCCGGCAATAAAGATAAAAGTCACTGCAAAAAATGGCATGGGTTCCCCCCAGTCCATTACCAGGCCCTTTGGGTCTGGTATGAATATTGAGAACCCTGCGCCAATTTTTTTTTAATTGCGTAGGGATCCCCAAAAATCCATACCAGACCCTTATCCAAGCATGCAACCTGGCAGACTGCAGGAAAAGAAGAGGGGGGGGGACGAGAGCGCCCCCCTCCTGAACCATACCAGGCTACATGCCCTCAACATGGGGACAATGTCTCCATGTTGATGGGGACACAGGCCTCATCCCCACAACCCTTGCCCGTTGGTTGTAGGGTTTGCGGGCAGAAACCATTTCACCCAAAAAAGTGTAAAAAATGGTAAAAAAAAAAAACACACACACACACACAGCTTGGGACACGTCCTTTAATAATAAAAAAAAAATGCGCTTTAATCCTTCCACGACCCCACGATCGATTCCGCCTCCATGGGAGACACCCACCAAATGACTTGAGACCCGCCATGACAGCTCTTAAATAGCTGAGGGTGGGATCACCCGTGATTTGCGTGGGTGACCCCGCCCCCTCTGACGTAACAGGGAAATGCTGCGGGGTTACCCAGTGACATGTACCAGTGACCCCGCCCCCTCTGACGCAATGGGAAGTTATTGTTTCACTTTAAGCATTATTAAAATAACTGCTCCCAAAAAAACGGCCATATTACCTTTGCAATGACACTCACTGCAGATCGAAAGAACAGTGCAATTTGAATGTGCTGTGGAAAACTGGCACAAAACGCAGGCTTCCCACATCACGTTCTAGAGTGAACAGGCACTTTAGCTTCAGGCACACAGCTCCAAGAGGCATGCACATGGGGCACACAAATAGACAGTGCAATGAGCCACAGGTGTGCTGTACAGCTTACTAATTTACCTTGTAA
Organism: Rana temporaria; assembly: GCF_905171775.1. Lineage (NCBI taxonomy): Eukaryota > Metazoa > Chordata > Amphibia > Anura > Ranidae > Rana > Rana temporaria. The sequence continues at coordinate 276,798,927 of NC_053492.1, read as the reverse complement.
TATCTTCTGCCTGTATAATAAGGAAAACTCTATTAGATTTTCAATTATGAGCCATGGCAGTAGGAGCACCAATCAATTGACCAAAACAATAAGTCTATAGTTGTCAGGGGAGAACAAATTTTCCCTGGGTTATGAAACAAGTGTGATATACGAAAGTAAGAATTGTGAGTGCGGTGCTTCTTTGAGTAAAAAAGCCATATTTTAGGTCAAAGCTTAATTGAACAAAATGAAGTTGGAAGCCGATTGTCTACCATGCACAGCTGCACCAGACTTTATGCTTTCCAGTTTCAGTAAATTAACCAAACTGTCTGAAAGTTCAGTGTGTGGATTCTCTTTGTGGGGCTTCACATTGCTGTCAAGGTTGGGCTTTGTATCCAGGGTCCGTTTAGTTTTTGGACATTGTAGTCCAGCAAGGTTTAGTGGGAAAATGTGTTTTCATTAGAAAGCAGCCAAGTTGAAGAAAACATGATATTTGCTGACTGGAAAGATATAGGCATCACTTAACAGGGGGTATGTATTGGACATTTTCAGAGAGACTACCGATTCCCCACATAGAACAAGGGTCCCAACTCTGCACTTGCTGGAAGGGGACAGATATTTCTGTTCAAGCTGTAGCTGCTTTAGAAAGAAAACAAACTGTAGAACATCAAACACCTTTTTTGTGCACTTGGAATGTAATCAGCTGAAAATAACTTAAAAGATCGATTGGATTCTAAGAAATACAGTGGCACTCCCAGCTTGGTGACTGGACAGTGAAATAATTAATCACTCTGCACACCCTTTCAGTATGTTCCATTTGCATGGAGCACAGCTGATTGACTTCCAGTCCTTTCCTCTGACTGTTGCTGTGCAGGGGATGGTACTGTAAGAGGTTGACATCATATTTAGGTACACTGAATTATTGATTTTTAATGAATACATAGCTGCTTTAATATATGTCTTTATATCTGACTGGAATTCAACTTTAACAACTTTAAATTTATATTTTGAGCATAAGTATTATGTGGATTATTTAAAACAATCAGCCAAACCAATGCACATCTCAGATGTGTCATTACTCAAGAGAAAGCTTAGAAAAAGCCAAGTGTGCATTCCATTTGATACATAGAATTGTGATGATGGTATGAAACTCAGTTAATTCATGGGTATGTTGCTGGGAAAAATCTATGTGTCTACCCTGCAATTGATTTTAATTATTAGCTTGCACCAGATCATATCAGCAGGAGGGTCAGAGATTACAATGAAATCAGCCAACAGGCTGAAACCTAATGAGACACAGCTGTAGAGGAAGAAAAAATATATGTAATTAAGTTTTATATTTTGCTTTAACAAGTAGGAAGAACATTAGCGGAAAAGATTATTCTTTAGGAAATCAAAGGGTCTGGCAAAATTTCAGCACTCAAACATTCTACAGATCTACCAGGTGTTTAGAGCAAGAAATGCAAAGCAAAGTTTTAGGACTAACCTATTCAGAAAATGTTTAAACACTCAATAGTGTAAAAAAAATCTCAGGTTTTCCAAGAGCTCATTTGAAGCAGCTGCTAGTCATTGTGCGTTGCAACAAAAAAGGTGATTGCTCACAAGAGAGATTCATCTCAAGACAAGGTTCTAAAGACATTCTTCAGGTTCTAAAAACAGTCACACAGATTGCACGTTGTACAATATCCTTAATTGCTGAAAACTATGTAGTATGGGGTCATACCTGATTGGTTATAAACTGTATAGATCGTTAAAGTATCCCTGGCACTATATAGTTTTTGGTAAATCTAAATTAAATTGTACAAGGCAGCTGTAATTTGACTAGCTAAATTGCAATACAATTCAAAAACATTTATTTTATATTGTAGTAATGGTGTAAGAATGATCTAACACAAACAAATACAATCAAATAAGAAATCCAAAAGTTTTTCCTAGAATTTAGTAATATATACATGGGAGAAATAACGATGGAAAAACTATATAGAATGGAAATTTCATACTTCCCTTACCCCACCTGTCTTCGTAATCTTAAGTCTTTGTCCTGGTCTTGGTCTTGGTCTTTGCAGTCTGCATCCTTATATAGTAGCACCCAATCCTACTATGACCTACCCCCTACAAAAACAAAACAATTTGCCGTATACATCCAACCCCTTTTATTGGTGAAGTGAATGTCACTCAGTAATGAGAAAGCAAAGGATCCTTAAAGGTCATGAAAATTTGCTCCTTGAACGGTGCAGGAAAAATTCCTCACAACATTCAGGATCCTTGGATTCCACAAGACAATGGGGTTGATTTACTAAATGCAAATTCACTCTGCCCTGCAAGTGCACTTGCAAGTGCAGTTGTCTGAGGGGAGACTCTGAAATGAGGGGAAGCTCTGCCGATTTGATCATTCAATCATAAAAACAGCATCTTTGCTTTTACATTTTCCTTGCATGTTACCCTCGGATCTAGAGTGGCTGCACTTCCAAGTGCACTTGTAGTGCAAAGTGGATTTGCGTTTAGTAAATAAACCCTATAGTCACCCTGTCCTAGGTGAACATGCTGAACATGAGCCTAACATAAGACTTTTTTTGTAAGTTTTCTTCTTAGGCCTTGTGATTAGGGATGAGCCGAACATACCCCGGTTCGGTTTGCACCAGAACGTTTGAACAGACCGCGGGTTCGCGCGAACATTTAGAACCCCAATTGAAGTCTATGGGACTCGAACGTTCGAATTAAAAAACGCTCATTTTAAAGACCAATATTCAATTTAATGTTGGAAAACGTCGTTCAGAACCCGGGTCTTGCCCCAGGGAACATGTATCAATGGAATTTTTTTTTTTAAAACGGCCGTTTTTCTGGAGCAGCGATTTTAATGATGCCTAAAGTGAAAAAAAAAATGAAAAATTCCTTCAAATATCACACCTGCTGTGTGTCCATAGTAGTGGCACGTGTTCAGAAATGTCCCTGCACAACATGAAATTATTATAAGAACAAAGTAATTTAATACTGCTTGTGCACGTGCTGTGTGGCAACAATATCTCGATTATTTTAGGAGTGGTGGGGGGGCCATTATTTTTTTGTGAAAGTAAAATTGTAGAAAAAAGGGCACCCCTCAAACATACTGTAATTGGAGCGCAACAAAGAGCCACGTGCAAAGTATTGCATCAAAAATTGTTATTAGGCGCCCCTGTTACACAGGGGCACAACAATTTGTCCGTAGGCACAACACAACACTGCAACCCCTCCCAATATCTGTAATTGGAGCGCAACAAGGAGCCACATGCAAAGTATTGCATCAAAAATTGTTATTAGACGCCCCTGTTACACAGGGGCAGAGAAATTAGGCCTTAGGCACAACACAACACTGCAACCCCTCCCAATATCTTTAATTGGAGTGCAACAAGGAGCCACGTGCAAAGTATTGCATCAACAATTGTTATTAAGTGCCCCTGTTAAACAGGGGCAGAAAAATTAGGCCTTAGGCACTGGTGGCGGAGCACAGAAAAACAATATTTCTTACTAGCTATCAGCAAGAAAAGTGAGGAGGAGAAGGATATTCCATCAGCAGCATAACAGGACAGTCACTCAGCATCAGCAGTCTCAAAGGGATCTGACATTTCAACAAAAAAATATTATTCAGTAACATCAGCATCAGGTGCTTGGTAGCTGGTGTTGATCCAAGCCTGATTCATTTTGATGAAGGTCAGTCGATCAACAGAGTCGGTGGAGAGGCGCACCCTGTGATCGGCCACAAAGCCTCCAGCAGCACTGAATGTGCGTTCTGAAAGAACACTGGATGCAGGGCAAGCCAGTAGCTCAATTGCGTACTGTGCAAGCTCTGGCCAGTGATCCATCCTCAAGACCCAGTAAGCCAGAGGATTTTCGGTGGGGAAGGTGTCCAAGTCGGATCTTGCCGCTAGGTATTCCCGGACCATGTAAACCAGACGCTGGCGATGGTTGCTGGAACCGGTCAGACCTTGGGGCTGCGGACTAAAAAATAGTTTGAACGCATCGGTCAGACGGCCACCTTCTCCACCTCTCCTTCTCTGACTCACCGAAGCCTCAGCAAGACGTTGTCCAGGGCCAGGTTTTGTTAATCCCCCCGGTTCTGGGAACGCATTGCACAGACCCTTCTGCAAGGCCTCCCGCAGAAGTTTCATCTTCTGCTCCCTCTGCGATGGCAACATAAGGTCTGCTACCTTACTCTTGTAACGTGGATCAAAGAGAGTTGCCAGCCAGTAATGATCCCTCTCCTTGATAGCACGTACACGAGGATCCTTACGCAGGCTTTGCAGGATCAGGGAGGCCATGCAGCGTAGGTTTGCAGAGGCATTCGGGGCACAGTCCTCTGGGTCACTGAGGACGACAGGATCGGCAGCCACCTCATCCCAGCCACGTAAAAGTCCACGTGTTCCTTTGGACTGTAAATGATCCCTTGAAGACTGCTGCTGTTGATGCTGAGTGCTAGGCTCCACCTCCATGCTGCTGATACAATCCTCCTCCTCCTCTTCCTGTGTTCTAGGTGGGCAAGCAGGAACAGTGTCTGGATAAAGGGGGCCTTGAGAGGTAAGAAAGTCCTCCTCTTCCTCCCTCTGTTCTGCCTCAAGGGCCCTGTCCGTTATTCCACGTAGGGTGTGCTCCAACATGTGAATAAGCGGGACAGTCTCACTGATGCATGCACTGTCACTGCTCAACATCCTCGTGGCCTCCTCAAATGGTGACAGGACAGTGCATGCATCCCTGATCAAGGCCCACTGGCGTGGTGAAAAAAAAACAAGCTTCCCTGAGCCAGTTCTGCTGCCATATTGGCACAGGTACTCATTAATGGCCCTCTGCTGCGTGTGCAGCCGCTGCAGCATGGCCAACGTAGAGTTCCATCTGGTGGGCATGTCACAGATTAGGCGGTTCTTGGGCAGGTTGTATTTCCTCTGGAGGTCTGTCAGCCGAGCAGTGGCATTGTATGACCTCCGGAAATGCACACAGACTTTCCTGGCCTGCTTCAGGACATCCTGTAAGCCCAGGTACCTGCCCAAGAACCGCTGCACCACCAAATTGAGAACATGCGCAAAACAGGGCACATGGGTGAGTTTTCCCTGTCGCAGGGCAGAGAGGAGGTTGGTGCCATTATCGCTGACCACCATTCCAGGCTTCAGCTGGCGTGGCATCAACCACCTCTGAGCCTGCCCCTGCGGAGCTGAAAGAACCTCTTCCCCAGTGTGGCTCCTGTCTCCCAAGCACACCAGCTCTAGCACCGCATGGCATCTCTTGGCCTGCATTCCTGCGTAGCCCCTCGTACACCTATGGAGCACGGCTAGTTCTGAGCAAACATCACCACAGGAAGAGGCCACAGAGGAAGAAGAAGAGGAGGGGGTGGAGGAGAGAGGTGTGTCACAAGCAGTAGTAGTGTTTTGGAGGCGTGGTGGCGGAACAACCTCCAAAACTACTGTACCTTGCCCTGCGTTCTTCCCAGGTGCCAGCAGAGTCACCCAATGGGCCGTAAAAGACAGGTAACGTCCCTGTCCATGCCTGCTGGACCATGAGTCAGCGGTAAGATGCACCTTACTACTGACCGCCCTGTCCAGCGAGGCATGGACATTGCCTTCCACATGCCGGTAGAAACCTGGAATCGCCTTCCGTGAGAAAAAGTGGCGTTTGGGTACTTGCCACTGAGGTACTGCACATTCCACAAACTCACGGAAGGGGGCAGAATCTACCAACTGTCAAGGTAGCAGTTGAAGTGCTAGCAATTTTGCTAAGCTAGCATTCAACCGCTGGGCATGTGGATGGCTGGGAGCGTACTTCTTTCGGCGCAGCAGCAGCTGGGGCAGGGAAATTTGTCTGTTACTATCAGTAGATTGCCCACATGTACTACCACTACTACGTTGTGACACACCTATTTCTACACCTTTGGTGCAGGCTTCAGAGAGGACTGGGGGTCTAGTGGGGTTGGAGGTCACAGACGGGCAAGGGGAGGTCCGCTTCGGTCTTTGGTGTGGGTCTTTATGGTATGCTTGCCAACGAGCTGCATGGCAGATCGACATATGTCTGGACAAACATGTGGTGCCCAACCGGGTGATGTTTTGGCCACGCGAGATACGCTTGAGACATATGTTGCAAACAGCAAAGGTACGATCTGATGGACATGTTTCAAAAAAGGCCCACACCAAAGAACTTTTGCTGTACCGTTGAGACACAGCAGCGCCACGTAATGCAGTTGGTGTGCTGCCCTTAAGCTGACCCCTGGAGGGCATCCTGCCTCTTTGGAGATGTGCCTGTGCCTCGTCCTCCTCCTCCTCCTCCTCTTCCTCTCTCCTATCAGGCACCCAAGTAGAGTCAATGACCTCATCATCCCCTCCCTCCTCATCATCACTGTCGAAAACCTGGCAGTATGCTCCAGCTGGGGGAACATCACTCCCAGATTGTTGCCCCTCTCGACCACCTCCTCTCCCTGGGCTCACATCAATGCCTTCCTCTATCTGTGTTTCGTCATCGGAGTCTTCAAAACGCTGCGCATCTTCATGTAGCATGTACCCAACACTGTGTTGAAACAGTTCGGGGGACTCCTCAGGAGGACACAGTGGGACTAGGGAAGGATTGTGTGATGCCATTGTGCAGAGGGAAGAGGATGCCTTGGCAGCTGCTTTGCCAGACAAACTATGATCAGTCTGTGTGAGAGAGGATGAGGAGGATGAGGACGGCTTGGTCATCCACTCAACTAATTTCTCTGCATGTTGAGGCTCAACACGGCCAGCTCCCGAAAAGAAGGACGAGCGGCCACGTGCTGAAGAGGATGCACCACATCCACCACCAGCGTTACCTCTAGATGCAGAGCCTGCTTGCCCGTGTGACTCTATGCCTCTCTTTGTCCTTCCAGCCATATTTATGCGTTCAGGTGTTATGTAACAAAATAGTCGCAGTCACACCAACTGCGTTCAGGTGGTATTAAACAGCACCCGCGCAGTAAGAGCGACTGCGTTCAAGTGCTATGTAACAGCACACACGCAGTGACACCAACTACGTTTAGTTGCTATTAAACAGCACACACACAGTAAGAGCGACTGCCTTCAAGTGCTTTGTAACAGCACACACGCAGTGACACCAACTGCGTTTAGGTGGTATTAAACAGCACCCGCGCAGTAAAAGCGACTGCGTTCAGGTGCTATGCAACAGCACACACGCAGTGACACCAACTACGTTTAGTTGCTATTAAACAGCACACACGCAGTAAGAGCGACTGCGTTCAAGTGCTATGTAACAGCACACACGCAGTGACACCAACTGCGTTTAGTTGCTATTAAACAGCACACACGCAGTAAGAACGACTGCGTTTCTGTGCAATTCAATAGCCCACTTGCATTAAAAGCAACTGCGTTTCTGTGCAAATAAATTGCACATGTGCAGTAACAGGTAATGCGTGTATGTGCAATTAACTAGCACACGTTGAATAACACAGACTAATATTTGAAAGCAAATCCCTAATGCAGGCTATACAACACGTTAGAGCACTGCATGTAGAACAATCTCCTGCCTGACAGATACTAATAGCAGATCTAGCTGAGCTATACAGTTTATAAATATATTGACAACTCCTAGGGATGTGAATATATTCTCTACAAACTGTAGATTAAACTATACTGACTAGCCTTCCTGCTCTATCTATCTATCTATCTGGTAGAAAAGACACTGTGTCTCTATCTCTCTCTCTCTCTCTCTAACTGTTTGACTGACTTCTCTAACAAAAGCCGGAACACACTACACAAGGCCGCCGTGCCGGCTGCCTTTTATAGTGTGGGGCGTGTACTAATCCCCCTGAGCTATAATTGGCCAAAGCCACCCTGGCTTTGGCCAATTGTGGCTCTTCGTTTTTTGCGCGCTGTGATTGGCCAAGCATGCGGGACATACAGCATGCTTGGCCAATCATCAGCGCTGAACGCCGCAGTGAATTATGGGATGTTTTGCGTCACTCGAATTTGGTGCGAACGACCAGTTTTGTTCGAGTTTCGTCGAACGATCGAACGATCGATGTTCGAGTCGAAAATACGTTCGTATCAAACGCTAAGCTCATCCCTACTTGTGATATAGGATAGGAGTGGGCTTTGTTGTCGTGGATTGCAAGGTCCACTTAAAGGATAACCTTTCTGAACAGGTTACACCCATATTTAGGAAGTAACATGTTCAGCAACCTCCCCCGCACTGATGATCTTCCTGCTCTCTAGAATATTCCCATATGGGATGCAGGGGTAGGCAGCTGATAGTCTGCAGGTGCCTGGCAATGCACCCATGATATGCTGACCGTGGGTGAAATGCTCTGTAGGTGCCTAAGAAAAAAAATTAAATGCACTTTTTTTTACCTGGAACAAATATGTATTTTATTTATTTTTCTAAAGGTGAACCTAAGCTTTAAATGGGCTTAATGAGAATTTAAAACAGCCTCCTTGAAAGGAGTGTGTTTTAAATACTGCTATAGATTATAAGGACAGTAGAAATCACCAAGCAAGGTGACCAAATCAATAGAGTTGGGCCAACGGTGTGAGCCAAGCAAAAGTTTTGACCGAACATCACCTGTTTGTCATTTCAGCAGACACCCTGCAATACACTGCATGCTGCTCAATGCTTTCTAAGCCCTGACTGGGCAAAGCTTTGCCCAATCTAGGTGCAGTTAATAGCTGAGTGTTAACCACTCACACCGATATATGTCGGCACGTTTAAGAGGAATATCGCATTGGCAGCAGCTATATACCATAACCCCGGTATCCTCTTCTTCAGTAAACAGCGCTGTAAAACAGTCCATATGTATTGCAGAGACACCTTCAGTGAATATAGTGCTGGTAAAACAGGACAACAAAAAAAAGGACATAAAAAAGTGACTTCACAGGTGCGATGAACCTCCGCCACCAGATGAAATGGCCTCTCGCCTCACAGCGAGGACCCCAAGATGATAATGGGTCAAAATCACATTCCCTTACGGGCACTCACAAATAGATCCAGTGACCGAAATCCAAACAAGCACAGAAGGAATTCCCAGGTCTCATGCGATCATGGAATGACAAAAAGCAACAGGCATAGTGCTCTCCATCTCAACAATGTTAAAATGTATTAAATCACAAAAAAAAAAAAAATATATTATTAAAAATGCTTCACAACTACCTTTTTTTCATTTTATAAAAAAAAAAGACATTCTTCCAGGAATCGGCTACATCATCTTTAGCCTTTTCTGAAGACATAATTTCCACTCTTCCTCGGTTCCCCTGCCAAAATCTTGTTCATGGTTGATTGTGGGAGAACCAGGATGCTGAGATGAAAGGAGCAATTAGGCAAGCCTTCCTAGCTGAGCCATTCTCAATGGAACCCACATACCCGGTATGCTGTTAGGGAAACGGCACACATAGCGTGCCGTGAATCGAACAACAAACTGGGTATGCGCCGTGACGTAGTGAAAGTTTGTAGGACGAATTGCGCGAAGATTAAAAAAAGTGAAGTGTAACAGGCAGCAATCAATAGCCTGACAAAGGTAGATTTAAACGTGATAACGTTTTGCTGAAGGGTTTACAACCACTTTAAATGTTAGACATGTTATCTCAAATGTCTAATCTTTGAAAAAATGTATTTTGGAATAACATATCCTTTTTACCAACCTTACATGTAGTCTTGATAGGTTACTTCAATTTATACAAGCATGCATTACTGCAAATAGGTACTCCATGGACTTATTTTAACACTCTCAATATTAACCTTGACTATTTACCTTACATGCAAAAAGGCATGAATTCTTGAGAAAAAATTAAGACGCCAACCAAGTTCTCATACTACTCCACAGTTTACATCACTTACTGTAATAACCATAGTAATAAATAGGGATGAGCCGAACACCATCGGGTTCGGTTCGCAGCAGAACATGCGAACAGGTAAAAAATTGTTTCGAACACGGGAACACCATTAAAGTCTATGGGACACAAACATGAAAAATCAAAAGTGCTCATTTTAAAGGTTAATATGCAAGTTATTGTCATAAAAAAAGTGTTTGGG